>NC_039517.1:6443100-8885600 GCF_003672135.1 Ooceraea biroi | reverse complement strand
TAACAAACAATGCACAGCTTTGAGACTAGTAAATTCTATATACAGCAATTTTATGTATTATTATTATTATATAATATTAGCGATGACACGCGCGCATAATCGCTGATAAATGAGCGGCGCTTTTAATTGAGGGATTTTAATCACAGATTGTAACTAAGAGCTGTAATGCAATGTTTACTAATTATCAGCAGCGTTTCCTTGAAATCATAATTTAATATTCTCGTAGCAGATACCTCTTTTGTTTTTTTATCAGTTTCGAACAGAGTGTTCGTGATAAAGTATGTGGTATATTTGTGTAAATCTTTTAATATGCAGTTGGTGCTAAACGAAAAATCACATCAGGCTGTTCGTTTTTATGATGACAACGGTGACGACAGCGGCTGCCCGCGGAAATATGGAATTCCATCTAAATGTAAATGGACGGGAGAGCTCTCAAAGGGAAGACCCGCGCATCGCCGAATCTGAGTCACGCCGAAAGTTTCCTTGCTGAAATCCATCAACAGTTGCGATTGCCTATACGCGGTGGAATATGCGTTGCGAACGAGTAACTTGGAAGGCGACTCAACAAAAGATTAATTATTAAGAAGATCGATTCTTTTTGGATCGCATGGTGTCGACGAGTGCACGTATGTAGTTACAATCGATTGTTTGTCGAGAACACAATAAAAAGACCGACTTAACGCGCACCGTCTGGTATGTGACCAGAATTACGACTTTAATCATCCATCTACAATAAGAAACTACCAATTTATCACGAAACAGACAATTTAGGAAGTAGTATAAGGAAGATGCATGCAGAAGAGAATTGGTACAGTGAATTTTTCATCAAATTGGGAAATTATACATTCTTCTCCTAATTTTATTATAATTCATCGAGATTCTTGTTTGATATGGAAATATGAAAAGTTTCTGATTCTGATTTTGACGGAGGAAAATCTATCATATTTCATTCGCTTTGCGTTCTGATTTTTGATTCGGGAATGTATGTGACTTTTGGGAGAGACTGTGAAAACCGATCGATGACGAGTTGTGAACTGTGTGGACGCAGCTTGTACACTTTGTGCGCTTTCCCAGAGTCAATCCGGCGGACCTGCTATCGGCTTCTATTGATTTCAAAGTTCCTTTCCATGCTCCGATGCATCCCATCATATTTTATATCCTCATCCGATTTGTATTTTTATTCTCGAAGACAGCATTTCTGTAGTTTTCCCGCTCGTAGTGCCATAACTTTTCCTATTTTACTAAAGCCGAAAATTTCAAGTCTGCATCGTATTTCATGTATCGTCAATGATGACCAAGGAAGTTTGATACAATATTCGAAAAATAGCATTATGTGTCTTTGAGAAGCATAGATTTGATTAACTCTCATCTCGATTTATTGTAGCGACTGTAATTTTAGTCATAAAATCATGAATTCAAATACAGAGACAAATCTTTTGTCTGTGATTGTTTCCTTTAATTTTCCTGAACAAATGATTATTTCATTATAATATAGAATTTCATTATAATATTTTTATTGCAAAGAAGTGAAGACTTATAATGGAAAGGATTATAATTTCTCAGTAACAATGTTCACAGTGATATTCAACAAGAAAGTTTCTCTTGTTTTAATAGATATCGAATGCAATGTAAATTCGTTCTTCCAAAGATCTCGCTTCACTATGCTATCGGAGAGCCAGCGTAAATTTCACCGCTGGGAACCGACGATGAAATTATGCGAACGTTGCGACTGCTTCTCCAGACTCATATTTCTCTTTTGAGTAACTCGAGTGGCTGCGCTCTACGGTTGACATTTGACGACGATTCCCTTTCGTTCCCGAGGACAATTCCACTCTCGTCGTGTGACGAGAGCACGATCCAGAAAAAGGGCTCGACAAAGCCGCTGGTGAAACCTCAAAAGAGATGGCATTAATTGTCCAAGAACAGAAACCCGCACGTTCTTGTTGTGACAGAACGTTAATCGTTCGTGCAGCCGTATTGTGACACGATGATCGTGTCTGTGAGAATTGCGAGGATCACTCAACTTCGTGTCGAGATTGTTCGCGTATAAGAGAACAGTAATTTAATATAAGAGATTTATATACAAATATAAATGAGAGAAAAAAATTATATATATTATACATATATATTGTGCATATGTTTATTGCAATATTGCGGAACCAGTATTCATAATTTTTAACAAGTATAAACATTATTCAAGACCAATGAATATCTGTCGGTTAAATTGATCCCATAGCTATTACGTCGTTTTCGCTTAACGAATTTCGAGGAGATAAATGATAGACTTTAATTGAGCAAGAGTCTAAAATGAGCATTTCAATTATCGATGAAAGTTGGCATCCCGATGAAAAACGCAATCAAAGAAGCGCTTCTAACTCCTGCGATTTCCGTCAAAAGTATTTAAATATTAATTAACGGTGCTTAAATGCTATATAAATATTTAAATATTGACTCCGAGCAGAGCGAGTTCAGAATGTCGTTTGCGAAAGAGGCTTCCTAGGAATATTAATTTCTTAACTTTGAGATTATTTCGAGATAAAACCCGTTACGCATACAATAATGAAGGAGGAGGCACGTTTTAGAATATTATTAGTGATATACAGGGTGTCCCAGAATTGTGTATGAAGCGCTCGTGAGCGGGTAGAACGCATCGAACTGAGAAGAAAAGTCCTTTACCGTTTTGAAATTTTCGCAATAGTTAACGAGTTATTAATTATTAAAAATCGCTATATTAGTCCGGCCTATCGCCGAATGCGAGCGCGCGGCGAGATGCGACCGCCTAGAGATCGAGGTTGCTAGGCGAGCGGAGAATTGTTTATTACAAGTGGCAATGGCTAGGCAGGAGCGACTTGTAATAAACAATTCTCCGCTCGCCTAGCAACCTCGATCTCTAGGCGGTCGCATCTCGTCGCGCGCTTGCATTCGGCGGTAGGCCGGATTAATATAGCGATTTTTAATAATTAATAATTCGTTAACTATTGCGAAAATTTCAAAACGGTAAAGGACTTTTCTTCTCAGTTCGATGCATTCTACCCGCTCACGAGAGCTTCATACACAATTCTGGGACACCCTGTATAAGCCGGATTAACTTCTGCATATGCCAGATAATTCGCAGTTACGTCAATAATATTATCCGATTGCCATCTCGTTATCGGTTGGGGCGTAAAAAAGCGTGACATTTTAGATTTCATCGTGAGGAATTGATCCACTCAGCAGTTTACGCAGCTAAAGATTGTGCACATTAGATTTCCTGATTAGGGGGCTATTAGAGAGTGCGCGCGGCCGGATCATATTACCACCATATTGAACGCTAAACCGACTGAAGCTATATACAGGCTGATATGAAATTGTAGTTGGCTTAGCAACTCAATTACCATTGAATATATTTCTCAATAAACTCGCTAAAAGATTTATTTACGAATTAACGACAAACTAATTTGCAAATATTTAATTCGTTAACTGCGTTGATTTCATTATATTTTCAATCTTCGTTGAACATTATCGAACGACATTCCTATCCTTATATCGTATCGCATAACGGAGTTAGCTAGTTGCGATGGTTCAACGTTATCGCGAGATCTGGCATCTGCCAAAATGCACAACGCTCTAATTCAGCTACTAAATAACGGGCGAGAGAAAAAGAGAGGAGGCAGGGAACCGTTTGTCGACCGGCGGGGGAATGGATCGGGAGGGTTAAACTGCAACGTCAAAACGAATTAAGTCATCGGCAAGTGGAGATCCCATCTATCGACCGACACTTCCATTTGGACGCTCGCATCGGCCCGAAAATCACGCAGATGGACCCCTCGCTCGCGATCGTTCGCTCTCGCGTATATATACGCACTGCCTGCGAAGGATCCGATCGATCGCCTTTGAAAGGATACGCTATGGGCGATGGGTAAACCTTGAAGCGCCAACAATACCTTGATTCCCCGATATCGATTATACCGGAGAAACATTCACGAACTCGCCATTGTTTGCGATTGCCAGACGACGAACGATGACGACAGCGTTGCCTTCCTCTTCTTTGGATAATTTTTTTCTTGAAAAGAGAGAGAAGCAGAGAGAGAAAGTGATAGAGACCGAATTGGATTAAACATGAGACGATTGGGCTAGATTAAAAGTAAGCTGGGCAAAGATAAAGCGTTGGTTTAAGTTCCCTCGGGAACCTCTCGCCGAAAGAGAAAGTCCGCGGAAAATTTCCCTGCCTCGATAAGAAACAGCAATCGTGTCTTAATCGTTATTAAGATCACTGTTGCGCGCGAGAGTTGGGTTTTTAAGTCGAGCTGTTAAGCCAAATCCAAAAAGGCGAACACTGTTCCTTCTTACTACTCATGCTTTCGCGTATCACCCTACGCGTCTGAAAATTGCACGACGATGGACGCCTGTAATTAATGCAGCTGCTTTCTTGTTGTCAAGCGGAATTTCCGCTTGAAAAGGAGAAGGCAGTTGCATTAATTATACTGGATAGACACTGCTTAAGATGACTTGGAAAAAGAGAATCGAATTAAAAGAGAGAGAGAACGTACGATTATTTATATTTGTGTACATGTGCATTACCACAAGAAAGTTCGATTAAGGAAAAATGATTCTTCATTATTTCGATTTATATTTTTTAAATATATGCAAAATAATAACACTAAAATGCAATGTGACATGATGCAAAAATAACGGCATTAATATGAGCTTATGATATTTGAATAATAAATAGTTCGTACATTATTTAAACGGTGCTAAACAATATATAATACGTCCAAAATTTTCTTTTTTTTGCTTGCCCTTGATTGCCTCCGACAGATCATAAATTGACACACCATGACTCGACCCGGGGGACCATATTGAAAACGGAACAAGTATTTCGACCCGAGATCATAACTCGGCCGTTTCTACATGCCGCAACCCCTTGTTTTCACGGCGAGTCTTCTCCGTCTGGTTTCTCCCATTTGAAATCATTCAGGCATACATCGAAAGACGATTTGCGCTCCGTACCACGCCTACCGTAAGGCACTCTATCCGTTCGGTAGCCGGAGCGACCCGGAAAACCGGATCTGCTACCGGACTAGTCTCCTCATAGGGTTTGGCTTAAGACCGCAACATTTCCCCTCCATTGTAGCGTTTTAAGCGTGACGGAATTGTAATCTCGGTCGCCATCCGGGCCCAGCCATGACGACACAGTGGCCAACTTTCCGTTGAATCACATTAGTGCATTAAAGTCGCCATGTTTGCTCATTTCTGGCGTGAAGAGTAAACGCGACTACATAAACAGAGTGGAAAGTTCGGGGGAATGGAGATGAGGAGAAATGAAAATTATTGTCGTTCTCGAGAATGCGATATTACAAATAAATGTGTTAACGAATACGAGAGTTTGATTATTCCGTATGAATCTCTGTTCGTAGTGTGTTACTAATGTTTCACGTAAAATCGTGGAAACGATACTCAGATATATTGCAGATATAAACGGAAACAGCCAATTAAAGGCGGAATGACAGACTCGTTCTCGCGGCAATTACTATAGATAATAAAACGAGCTGACGGTAATTAATTCAGAGCCGGAAAGATGTACGTAGATAGCGAGGGCGACAGACGATAAAATGCATGAGAGATCAGCGAGATATCTGGATTTACGTGAACCAGACGAGAGCATTGATCGGTGGAGCAGTTTTTAGCTTCCGGTCATCAGCCCGCAGCATCCCGCTTGCGGTGACGACGACCCCGTGTTCGCTATCTCCATGTTCTATTTGTTCTCAAGCGCGAATCGGTTCCAGATTACAGTTTTAGCAGAGATCGGCCTTAATTGATCATTTAAGTAGTGAACGATGCTAAAAGTTACCATTTTCATCATAAAAAAATGTTTTTTCTTTATACCTGATTATACATATTTTAATAGAGAAAATGCAAATATAAAAGAAGAAAATTAATAATAAAAACTAACTGATAGACTTTATCTAGTTAAAGAAAGTAAAATATTCTCTCTCATAATAAAAGTTATAAATTTCCGTACAAAAATCGTTGATTTAATGCAAACATGAGACTCTACAGTTAAGCTGTATATACGGAACTGAAATTTTTAAGAACTCAATTTCTCAACTTTTGATGCTCCTAAAGATAAAGATTGTCATCAAATAAACGAGAAGAAGCCAGAAGAGAATGAGGAAAAGAATGAGAGAAGGAAACAGCCGCCGCGAAACTTGCCCTAGCTTTATTGATTCCGCTCTCTTTCTCTCTCTCACGCTCACTCTCTCTCCGATCGGGCTATCATTGAGCATTAGTTCTCTTTCTTGGCGCATGAAGGGAGAGAAGGGAGAAAAGGGAGCGTAAGGAGGATGTGGAGGATGATTGCCAGGCGGAGAAGACTTCTGATATCTCATCTCGATGGGAACGAACCGCAATTTCTCACGCGCGAGGGCCACTTTCAAGATGTGGGAATCCTTATAGTGACCCGTGTATAGATGTATCTCTATGTTACGGAGACAATTCGGTCGGCACTTTGCTTGATCAAAACTCCCTTGAGACATCATGAAAATTTCTACGTCGCCTTTCCCGCGATCATAAACGTAAAGAAAGCCAAGAAACACGAGGGTTCTTACAATGCAGTCCCACGTACGTTATAGATATCAACCCGTTGACGAAGGTCTAGCGTGCATGCAGTCATTTCTCCCTCAATTTTACGAGTATTTTGATCACGGAGACATTCCGACGTATATCGAGATATATCGTGACGGTTTGAACACTGAAAATTCGATTTTTACGACGCTCTGTGCACACAGGTTCTGTGGAATCGAATGTAGTATAACTGAAATATGAGAAGGGAGGTATTCTGGACTGATCATAAAAAAGATACCTGACGTCACCTGAGTCTCGAACTTTATTAAATCTCGGAGAATCCCACGCAATATACCGCATTATGTATGTTCATTTATAAGCTGTACGTAAATGAAGTCTGCATCGTGATGTTATCTCATTTGAATTCATCGCATTGCAATGCGCGATTTACATCAACGCTTTCGACATCAATCATTTATGTAAGCTTAAGTAAAATGGCAATATCCACTATCATATGTCGTGCCTTCAAGTAATAAGGAGTAATATTACAGTTTGTCGTAAAATCTCTGAGCAGAGAACAAGCATTAAAGATTCCAGAAGTATGAACTTCGTCGCTTTTAATCAAGAATGCTCGCGGCTCCACGCAAAAGCAGTCCCTTGCTCGCGCGAAACATCGGTCCGATTTCTCTCGAGTTGCGGAATGCATTACGTCTCCGTCATCCTCCTTTTGCCAGTGGCAGGTTTTCAATTCTAGCGCGGCCTTTTGTTTCGGTCAGAAGTACTTTGTGAAAAACAAAAAAATGATGGACATGTGAATAGAGAGAGAGAGCGGCAAATGGAAGGCAAAAATGCACCTGGCGCTTTGACGCGCGGTTGCGCTGGCGAAAGTTCATTTCGAGTGATTCATGCGCAACGACAATTCGTCAGAACGTGGCTCAGAGTAGGCGGGAAGGGGCAAGACTTCCGCGGCGATCTCCGAGATTGCAGTCACGCGCATTTGATACTCGAAACGGTAAGTCTTAACTCTGCATAAACTTTGACAAGGCGAAGTTGAAATTTAGATCGGCTGCGGGGATAAGTAACTTTTAGAACAGGAGATCGATGAAGCCAAAGTTGCCCCGTCAAAGTGGCAGAAGCATGAAACGAAACGGACTGAAACGCTATTTCAGAACGATACCGCTTCCACCTTGCATCACATGCAAGTGTCTAAACATGATTCAATAGATAGAAATAGATAGAATAAATGGAAATAGAATAAAAAATTTCACTCTATGATATAAGCATATTTCTTTCCGGACAGAGAGACAATTTATAATATCGAGAAGACAACAACGCATCGAGATTTTATTGAAACAGTTCGCGTGGGTTATCGCGAAAACCCACGCGAGCTCTTTTGGTTTACACGAATCGCGTAATTCAAGGTACTTCATCGTCAGTAAATATCGATTCTTCCTCGCTTGGTATCTAATGACGAAACTGTGTGGCGCACAATCGGCGGTATGCATGCACGATGCACCTTAACAGAATTTGCGAGTGCACGCTCGTTCGCAGAGGGATTCGTCGTATCTCTTGGATCTGTGAATTATATTCGCGTCCGCGGGACCGGAATTGCGGAGTTAATCTTCGAACGCAACTGGCCGCTACTAAATGTTGCGCGCGTCGCAAATTTTGCAAATAGCCGTGCTACCATCATTCAACGGTTATTTTGCGACTTTTCGCCTGCCGTGTCGCACAAAATTGCGCCGTTCGGATTCGCGTTTGCATGCATTTGCCGTGACAAATATCGCGCGCGGCAACATGATATAACAGTAGTCGTTGGTTGAACATCATTTAATTTTTCCACGATCACCGCGATCGAGAACATTGTGTACGCGCTGTACCGCGTGTCCGAACGCGTGTAAATGTCTACTGCAGTTTAACGTAATTAACGGGGTGCGCCGCAGAGCGACGCCCTCGACTTTTCTACGTCGAATATCCGGCTGTCACGGGAAAACAGTTTCCGGTTGTGCTTGCGAGTGACGTCGGTTGCGAACGAATGAAACGGACGCGGTCTAATAACGCGATTAGCGCAATTCAACGTCCGTTCGCAACGTCTGCAAATATCGTTTTAAATTGCCGGCTGGACGACGAGGCTACGCCCACCAAGTGGAAATTCGCGTGGGCTCGCGGAATGAAAGCTCCGTTGCGCAGATTTGCCACGGCGATTTGCGGACAATCCAAAATAGGGCTGCTATTAACAGACCTGGAAATACGATGAGCTTGTGCCGTTGTTTACGGATCACTGAACGATGCTGCAATCGGATATACCGAGTTGCCAAAAATGTTGATCACTCTCGAACGCTTTGCTTACTGAGAAAGAATCAACGTCGAATAGCACGAAAAAGAGGAAAAAATTGTCCACTGAGGCTGCTTTCATTCTAATTACGTGAAAAATAGAATATCTCCACTGCTGGATCCTGAATAACTGGATCAGAAATATTTTTATTCCTGATTTTTTTCAATGCTATTTCCGACGAATCAAAAGAGAATCAACGGGATTATTTATCCAATTAACTTTGTCCAGTGCAGAAGACCCACGCGAGCATGTGTCTCCGAAATTCGGCATTATGGGTCTTCCATAATCAGCGGGAACGTCCAAAATCGCTTTTGGAAACCATACTCACATAATTCTGTAAAAGTTATACTTTACCGCACGGTACTTTAGGGCCACGTGTTGCACAGGTCACGTATATTGAAAATATAAAAACATTCCGCAACGATTGGAATTTCCGTTTTCCTGTCTGTTCGTCTCTCAATGCAAAGTGAAGCTTTAATAAGTGCGAGATTACGGAGAAATTCGCGCAAGTAAAACGTGAACGTGTTAAATTTGAAATTTCCGACGCGTTATGTAAAACGTGGACAATTCGTTTGTGTTTATTTTAATCTCACTGAATTCAGCATTCGCGTATAGATAATTGAAATTTTCAGTCGAGTGATGCACCGCTTCGCAGTGTAATTTACTCCAAAAATGCTATTATTTCCGTTACTCCGATGTACAAACTTAATAGAGCGATTTAATAAAGTGATTTAATTAAACTGGCACAATCCGCTGCCTCAGACAACGTGGAAATATTTTGTGAAATTATTAACGAGTCGATCGCACTGGTTTCCGTCTATTTGGTTCTCGTATAGATAAATGCAATTTGCGAAATTCTCAGCGAAATTATTTCGCTCTGATTTTGATATTACGTCGATTTTTCTCGCTTGCCAGCACTTGTGTGCTTGCACTTTGAAAGTTGTTTCTCCCGGGAGACCGCTCGCGTTTGCCGAGAACAACTTCTTGGACACGAAGCTACTCTTATTCGAAATGGCAAGCAAATATTTTCTCAATGCGAAATTTTACCCGTGTGAGAAATATCTTGCCGGTAAATCAGGATTATTCGCGAGTCGCGGTCTTGAATAGACTGTCCAGTAGTAATCTCGACCCACATATCGAACATAAAGTGGCTAGATCAATATATGCGGAGACACGATTGAGTTAATGTCAGTTGTCTCTTGGACCATTTCCTCATCAAGACCTCTCCTAGAGGTTTACTAAAGCAAACTGGCCAATTATCTTCTATCTGTACCATTGTTAGTAGTATAGCTCACGTGAAGATTTGGTGATGCGTCTGCCAAATGGAGTGGCTTAGAGTGCCTACGGATTCCGAATTTCGGTACCTGAGAGAAGCAGTGAGCGATAGAAGAAAAACGTAGATGCAGAAATTCAATCCCTTCAGCTTTATAAATATAACATCAAAGCACGATAATTAATATAATTTTAGAACATGCAATTTTAATAATACTATACAGAATAATATATATAGTTTAAAAAAAAGACATTTGATTTAACAGATTGTTAAGGAAATATAAAAATTTTGTGAATTCTATTAATATAATAATCTAATAAACAGCAGATATGCAATATTCAACAATTTGGTGCAATGAAAACAAGCTCTTTCGTTCTGTCCACCATTTGCTTATTACTGGTGCACAACATGACGAGACAACGAGATAAAAGTTGCACAGTGAACAAAAAAAAAGAACGATACTTGATTGACGCCCACACGATTCATGTATCCTTCGGGCGGAAAGTCATCGAGTTACCCGCGCTTGCATTCCCGTCCTGGGTGCTCGTCGCCAGGAGAAAACGCCATGCATATGCATACTCAGCCGCCCGTGTATATGCGTGTCAGCGTGTACACGTGCAGCGAAGACGATGGCGTCGTCGGATGGTTGTTTATCCACACGCGTGGCGACAAATTGCAGATAACGACAGTCGATCGGGAGGAAAAAAACATGGGTGAGAGGTCGACCACAGGAGGAAAAACGGAAGTCGACGGGGTGGAAATAAAAAGGGAAATTCTACTGGCTAAGCTAACTTTTCTCTCTGCCTCTCTCTCTCTCTCTCTCTCTCTCTCTCTCTCGCTGGTTCCCGTGGAGACTATGACGGCAAGCGAAATATAAATTAGGACAGCGTATACTATTGCAAATCTAATTAGCGAACCTTTTTTCTCCTTCAACTATGCTCAGAGCGTGTTTTATTGGCGAACTTGTCAACCGCATAGATTTATAGAAGCGGTTCCGCCGCTGCATTTTTATGTCGCTGGCACGACGCGCACAGCCGAATGATGAAAAATGACAATGTTCTCGGCGCATTCAAAAATCGCTGCACATAACGCCGACAAGTCAGACACGAGCGATAATTTTTTCCGCGCGTAAACAGAAAAAAGGGAACGGTTCAACGCGTATTTCCGCTTTGCTGTTTCCGGGTTTTCTCAACTATTGTTGATTTTTCATAACGCATGAATGCATTCTGTTATTTATTTTTTGCATTCGTCTTGTTTTTTCCATCCTTAAATATTGCGCTACATTTTTTCCCGCTTTTGTCGTATACGATTTCACCAATAGCCACTTTCTCAACGTGACTTCGATGACGACGTGCCTGATTGAAATACTCAATCTTTCAAGTTCGATCATACAGCAACGAAGATCAGAAAGAAGATTAAAAAGCGTCGAAAATTATTTCGATATCCTGCCTAACGTTGGAGTATACATTTGTCGCCTAATCGCATTCACGTCGTTCTTCTGTACGGTAATAGCGGCTCCTTCGAGGATTCAAGTCGGCCACGACACGGGAGCGGACCATTAATAAAATTGACCACGCGCCAGTAGTCCCCTTCGCAAGGGGCGTCGGTAACGTCCAGGCGAGAGATAAAGAGCCGACCCGGAGAATGGACAGAAAAAAGCGCCGGTGGGGCCGCGAGGAGATGTGGAAAACGATGCTCGCGAGGGCGAGCAGGCACAAAAGGGACGAACATATGTCTTCGAAGCGTGCTACACGGGAAGGTGTAACAGCGCTATTTTGCTTGCCGATGTCCGAATACTGCGAGGGCGTTTCGGTCCGCCCTGGTCCTGCACGAGCGGTACAAGCGCGTTAAACTGACCCGACTTCCTGTGACTTCCACGAAGGTACATGTACGAGCGTCGTATGAAGTTAACGTCCTGGAAAATTGCCAGGTTTAGTCGAAAACTCGCCGAGATGCAGGCGTATCGGCATCGGCGGTCTCTCTCTTTCGTTTCATAACTGCCAGCGAACTGCTCCCTTTCTCTCTCTGATACTCCGTAAAGACGGCTTTATGACGACCTATTAAGTTTCGAGGCACGCGATCGCGACTGCCAGTTTTTGCTCAGTGCACGAAGCTTCGCTGGACTGGCTCGCGTGTTCATGTGCAAGCGATAATATGGTGAAGTGGCGCGGCAAGATTGGAATAATTTAGGATCACGATGGTGGTTGTGAGCAGAATAGGTTGTTACCCCTGGTGTCTCTTTCTATTTTTTCTTTTATTTAATAAGGCGTAAAAGTTTGCCGAAAATCGAAATCCGGATTTGCGATGAAAACCGGCTTTCAAAGCTGGCAAGCGAAGCGTGCACGGCGCATTACATGCTGGCCGCATTGCACGGGAGTCGTTATTCAACGAAGGACGCTATTACATGAGAGTTTAAGAGCGAGGAAAGTCGGGCAGATTGATAAAACATTTAATAACCGACTACCATGGGGAAACAAATTGGACTTGGACGGAGTTATCAATCGATCCGCACTCTTTCGCCAAGAGTTTTATAGACATCGTGCGAGTTGCGGTCGAGTAATTTATCGGCATCGCACGCACGAAGTTCAAGGTATCCTCGTCGAATCACTATAACTTTGAAGGTTCACGTAGAAGTTTTTGGATATGTTGGGCCGCACACGTTGAACTGCGTGAGAACATTTATGGAAACATGGTGGCTCAAGCCGGTTTAATTAAAAAAGAACAATGAGCCCGCGAGGCACCGTTAGTCGGCGCCAAATATCGTAAGTAAATATTTAATTAAAATTCCGTAATGAGACTGAGTCATAATCGAGTGATTTTAATTGGCAACCATTCCTTCTAATTATCATCTCCTTTTGCTTGCGCGAGGTCTTTACGGCACAGATTTATTCTATTATTCACACGTTCCAATTAGCTGTTTCATAGATTATTTTTGCGCGCAAATCTGCACGAGTGAAGCAAATATTGTCTCGATAAATAAAATATTTAATTCCTGCAAACGAAATAAAATTTTTTATCGTCACATTGACCGAGATACTCAAAACGTACCAAAAATACAGTTTCTTCATGCATACCGCATCCAATTTTGCTGGAAGATGTTCACGGGACGCGAGGCATTCGGATAGGCCGATTAGCTAGTCGAAACTCGTGCCGGACCCATGACGTTTAATGAACCGTCCGTCGTTTCGCCACGATGGACACTTAAATCAGTGGAGTACTATCGGCAAGCTGGCTTTCCCACCAAAAACGAAAGGGGAGAGAGAGATCCCTGGCATGGGAGGATCGATTCTCCCTTCGAGCTGCCTACGCTGTACGCGTATTCCACGAAACATTAAATCACATGGCTCAGCGGGTTGCCATCGGCAATATGCTACTTGTTTACTAAATCACTTCTCATTGACTACTCCACCAAGCAAATAACCGCCGACAATAATGAGGGACACTTGATTGTGCATCAAAGCTGAAGACGCGTGCACCGCGTGCTGTTTGGCCGTCGCATGTGTATGTATGTGTGTGGATGGTGCGGCTGATCATGCACAATACGAGCGCGTGTGCAGGTATACTTTGTGGATGTGCCTTGCTGCGAATGATCACGTACAATGCCGCCGAATGTGTACATCGGTGTGCGATACTAGGCGCATTTTCTACGTGTGCGTGTGAGGATGGTTGGTACTTCGGGTATCATTCTGCTGGGAGCACGACAGTCGGATATTCAAAGATGGGTTTTTTTAACGGTCTCATGGCAATTTTTGCGAAATGTTCTGTTGTACGTTTTACGGCCCCCTCGCCATGCGAATCGAAATTGTACACGCTA
Source organism: Ooceraea biroi (assembly GCF_003672135.1). Lineage (NCBI taxonomy): Eukaryota > Metazoa > Arthropoda > Insecta > Hymenoptera > Formicidae > Ooceraea > Ooceraea biroi. The sequence goes on along the minus strand of NC_039517.1, from coordinate 8,871,635 downwards.
CCATGAAATCCCCGAGGATGATACAAGCGCGTGTTTCGCAAGTTTTGTACATGACGCGTATTGTTTCGCCGCTGTTTTTGCACGTTTACGATTTACGACTCGCGCGAATAACATGACGTTTAAAGAGAGTTAATTATTATATTTAATTATTATACTTAGCGGCATTGAGATCACATGAATACCTCGTGCTGTTATAATCCGATGTCATTAAACGCGGCGCAACTCAAAGTCTGACGTTGATATGTCTGAGGAATACGGCGTCAACGTTAAACTTCGGACACATGCATGCGCTAAAATTCTTGCACATGAGAATTAATACCGCCCTCGCGTTCCGGGGTTGCACACGTATGCGTACGCGCGATGAATCCCTTTGAAACGTTTCTCTGCCGGATACAATAAAATATATTTTTATCTCTATGTTTTTTTCACGATTTGATTATAGATAGACGAATGGCGCGTGTGATTGAACGTGTCCTATCGGGCTGCAGCTGTATGCTATCGATTGTCGGCGAATCTGCATGACAGAGGTCCAAATGTCGCCGCGCGAGCGCGGCGACATATGATATCCGACCAATTTGAAATCGACAATGAGAGAAACTCCGCTTGGCCGCGGGACTCCCTGGTCTGAATCGCTCGCAACTGTTACGTCAAATATCGTGCCGGAGGATGAGTATGCAAGAAACGTCGAAACGAAAAACGTGCCTGGTCATTAATACGAATTTGTCGTACGGCCGACTCTCAAATAAGATCGATGACGACTTCATTTCCGCCCAGGGCTCTTGCGATTCACCGGGAACGCGCGACGACCAACAGCAGCCAACAGCAACAGAAGAATAACGAGAAATCATTAACTTTTTTTCCTCCACCAGCCACGTGTAGACACGCTTCTCGTGTAAACATCACCTTTTTTTTGTCACCGTTGCAGCAGTAGGTAGAATGTCGTTGCACGGGGGATTATTGAACCGTGTAACACGTGTAGCACCCGAGTGGGAGGGAGGAGAGGATTACCGTGTTGTTTTTTTTTCACAATTTCCACTATTGTCTGCGTTCTATAACTGCATTCGATTTCATGTATTTCCGATATGGAGCATTCGTAATATCGTTCAGCTTATCTCTTTGAGATCAGGTAATGTTACTACAGGAAGCGTGGCTTGGCTTGGTATCTTCTGCTCGTGCGTATTCCCAGCATCAGAAACGGTATCGGCAGCAGTGATCTATCGAAAGTAATTAGAGTAAACGTATAACCTAACTGTTACACCACCGGTGGACACAGTTACCGAGGGAAAGGGTGAATGATAAGCATTGCGTATCGCGGCGTCGGCGATGCATTATCCGCGACTGTGTATTCAATAATGCAAACAGGCGTGCACGGTGCATCGCGTGCTAATGTTACCCACATTAAAGCGTGCAAAACGAGGATTGACCCCCGGTTCGGCTCGTGCTTATTACGTAGTATCTAGTACCAGTGTACACAGTATCGATATATAACGCGCATTAACGCGCACCGTTGCGTTCAAGACCAACCGGGACCATGACGAGCGCACACGTGCACCCTGTATAAAAGGGCACGCTAGAAAAGAAGAGACAGAGAGAAAATGAAAGCGAGCAAGTGAGCGAACAAGAGAAAGAGAAGAGAGAAAGCGCGCGTGTGTATGTATGTATGTATGGATGTGTGTATGTGTAAGAGAATGAGAGAGTGAAAGAGAAGAGAGAGAGAAAGTGTATGCAACCCTGCATGTTCCAATTGCATGTGTCGGCGTTAAGTCGACTTCTCGTCGGGGTTATGTCGACTCTCGTTACGAGACTCCAGTTGCATCGTACCAATCGCAAAGTACACCGTATGTGCAGGTGGTTCGAAACTACCTTGAAACTGTCGTAACTGTATCGCGCGCGCGATTCCGATATCACGAAATCACCCTTTAAGCCTCAGGCCCGCGCGCACCCTCCGTACGCCATACCTACGTACGTATTTTGCATCCAAACTTGAGGAATGCGAATCGATTTAGCTAGTTAACGCGACAATGTGCCACCGCGATGCTCGAAACGGAGATTCCCCGAAATTCTGTCTAGCCACTTCGCTTCGGAATGATATGAATGATTTTTAAATCGAATTTTAACGGGCTGTAATTTATTTTATAAATATCTAATCTATAATGTATTATATTTGCTGCATTTTTACGTGCTGTAATTTATTTTATAAATATCTAATCTATAATATACTATATTTGCTGCATTTCCTTTTGCTTCACTTATGTACTCGAATATCTCTTGAGTCACGGAAACAATCCGCTTATCCTTCGAGACTCGATTTTTCCAAGATCGAAATAAACGTTCTCCACTGGTGACTGCGCTGCTAAATTAACTGCACGGTCGAGAACATGCACCATCGCAAATCACCTGAAAAATAGCAGATCTTCCCTGGTTTGTCTTCCGAGACACGCGATCCGTACACGATCGTCGTCGAAGTTAACGCAATAACAATTCGCGATTCCGCCCCAGTGACGTAATTCCAATCGTGCCACGAATGCAACGCGCTATTGTTGCGTCTTTTTCAGAGGCAGTGCTTTAGGATCGTGGACACATATTGCTCGAGCTTCGAGTGACACGTATTTACTCTGTCCCGTTTTCTATGGGAGTGCCAATGTTCTACGGATTCCACGTGGCGTGCGTCAGGGACGTGCAGGTGCGCGCGGAGAATACGGTACAGAGTGGTCCTGTGACAAATCGAAATAGCGTGCGCAGTTTAATTAAGAATTAACCTCGCGCAATCTCTCGTCGAATGCATAGATCGACTTTGCGCGTTCGCCCGTGCACCGAACTGCAATTTCTCTCGCTGCAGAATGCATCGATAAATGGGAAAAGGCCACGAGCGATGTTGCATAGAGCGTGACGCTTCAGCGTGAATAAATTTTATAATTTCCGGATAGTGATACGCAAATGTAATTGAAAAACGTTTGTGTAACCATAGGAAGAATTACGCCGCAATGTACAAACTCGATCAACCGTCGATCGACTCGCTATATGTAAAGTGTAGTTACATGTGGATGTGTTCAGTCGATAGATATATCCAGGCACGCTAAACTGTTATTTAGAGTTAGCAACAGTTAGGATTGCTGGATACGAGATATCGAAAGCGAATATTACTGCCTGGGAACTTCGACTGCGTTTGAGTATATCTTCTGATTGGCCAAACAGGCTTGATTACTTGTGCCGATTCCTGAAGTAACTATAGTCGACTTAAATTCAACCGAGAGTCAAGTTTCGCAAGTTTACCTGGTAATACCAGTTTGCGTACTGTGAATGGATGCTAGGAAATTATGTGAAACCTCCAAATCTATTATATATACGAGGAGGAGGGAAGAAATACGTATCGCGATTTTGTTCACAACTTGCATATTCATGCGCGACGAGAAATGTGTATATATAATTCGTATTTTATCTATATTCAATAATCCAATAAATAATTATATTAGTTAATATAATTAGTTATTAATTATAAATAATTATATCGTGGAGTAAAAGAGTAATTGATTTTTGATTGTGATTTGATTCTCACTTTAAGGTAATAATGTTTTGATAGAATCACACGTTAATGCAGTGCAAACACACAGTATCCTCGAGCGCTATAATAATAATCGATGCATAGTGGCCAACGTTGCTTCAACATCTGCCATTAATTTGGCCGAACATTCGCGACCGCGCCATTATTGGTTTCATTAAATTTCCTATTCTCCCTGAATGCAAATTTACTACCTTCGCAGGTAATACCTTAACTGCAGCATGTACACGCCGCGAAACTAGAATAACTAATGTTGTTTCATAACTTGGAGGTTCCAGGAGAAGTGTTCTACGCATTTCTACCCCCACTATAATATCTAATATTAAGTTAATTATTCTAATCCCAAGATATTAAAGTAAGCCATTAAAGCAGCCAAGGATTAGGAACAGGGTAACCGCATGGAAATGTGCCGTGAATAATTAAGCCACGATCTTGGACGGGGCGAAACGTCAGCATGGTCTGCGATGATGATTGAACATAATCGCGATCGTCACGTTGTGCGATCGCGGGCTCGTTCCAGCAAATCCATCTTCCCGGCTATAGGTCGATGCCTACCATTTTCGCTTTCCCGCCACCTGGAGAACGATGCGCTATCGCGGTCGATCGACGATCACGCGCGCACTCTCGAGATCGAGGAGGAGCTACGAGCGCCAGGATCTTTCATCCGCAGGACCATCAATAACGCGAAACGGGTCCCGAGTGCTATATAGGTGCTACTCGTCGAGCTCCACCCAGTTTCCACGCTTCGCTGCGCCCGCCTAACAAGGCAGGTTCAAGTGCCCATTGTCGGGTTATGAATACGGGAAACATGTTCGATCCCCCCACCTTGAGATACACGCTCGAGGAGAGCAGTTACAAAATTATGATATATCACGCGTCACGCTCTGACGACGGCTGCGAGGACGCGCGCATACATGAGAAGCGCGAAGCGGAATATTCGCGCGAGCCGAACCCGAAATACTCCGTGCGGCTCCGCCGTGAATGGCCCCCTTTGCCGATCTCTCTTTCCCTTTTTTGTTATTTATCCGTCAAACTCTGATTTCGGTAAATTGGCCGACAGTGAACGATGGCAGAAATCCGCGCGCGTAAAAACGACGTAATTTACGTGAAAAAGAAAGCCTTCCCTTTTCGCGTTGCAAACTTTGTCATTTATCTCTTGTCCTCGATCAAAAGATTTATGTGGTAAATTTGTATTGATGGACTTGTAAGAAGATAAATAAGGATTAATTTGATGTTACACATTTATATGTTATACTTACAGAGATTACCGTATCTCTAATGAAATAAAATACAAACGTTTCCTTTAATTTGTTTGATTGCCTTTCAGCGAGTTCTATTATACGATCGCGTGCAATACCGCTTATCATCCTCATGCTGGCAGCGTCTGACAATCGATCAGCACCACCATAGCCAGTCTCTAACGATAATCGCCGTTGGAAATGCACGTAGCGCCGAACCCAGGAGCCGTTCGGTACGTAAACTCTGCCGTTGCGCGGCGCGATCGAAATCGTCACAATGAATTCGCCGCGTAACGCCCAAAGTGGCACATCATGCGTTTATCGTGGTTCATAAAACTTCAGCATGAGAAATGAATGCGACTACCGACTGCGACAACGTCAGTTCGTTACATTTCCGTATAATGACGGCGAAGTTATTAGCTTCGCAGACGCAATGAATATGCAATCGCGATGAATACTGCCTAATGACTCGACGATTCCATATTAATTCCACGCAAAACATGATACGATCGATTTGATTGCAGGATGACTTGGCTGGAAGAGTGCTGGATTTTAATGAAACTGGTTGGTACTTGTTAGTATAATAGTCGAATGAAATCAAGGGTCTTTTATGCAATTTAGTTCATTTTCGCTAATGTAAAACGACAGGCTGGAGACGCAACATCGAATTATGAAATCACGGAGGAGTCATAAATTAGTCAGCCACGTTGATTAGACGTAGCTCGTCGAGGGCGAACGTATCTTTCTTACGTACGTGGGCACACCCGGACACAGGGGACTGTGTAATGCATTTTAATCGCACAATAGTACCGTCATGATAATTATTAGCGCCGTACGCGAAACGCATTTGTACCGTAACTTCTCTCTCCACCTCGACCGACAATCGTCGCCGGCCGGTCCGTCACCCTCGTCCGTGCATTCCAGATGCTTCGCTCCCCCCGCGTTGTTTGCGCAAGTTGCATCGGCTACCCTCCGTCCCCTTGCTCTGTCTAATTTAATAAACGTCCCCGCGTACACAAGGAGACGCGGAGGGGTTGCGGTTCGTCGCTGAAAGAATGGCGATCCGTTTCTCCGACGCGTAAGCCTATCTCCGCGTCTCTTTTTTCAATCGCAGTCTCAAGAATGTTCAATTTGTACATACTTCGAACTTAATGTTGCCTGCAAATGTCCCCCTGCATTCTCCGCAACAATAGCGGCGCCTGAACGCTATCGAATGACGTAACAATGCGGAATTTAATGACGCGCTGCAGCGATCTCGCCGGTTCTTGCTTGCATCGCGTATTTCGCGATCAATCGAGTCGCAAATGGTACTATGCAATAATTATTCGACATTGCTATTAATTACTACTCTATTATGCAACATGATAAATAATACGAAAACTAATTAATAACAAATAGCTCAAAGTATAAGGGAAGGCAACCTGATTTCCCCGCGATAATATTTAGCATAAGATACACTGAATATTAAATTGTCAGTATGAAGTAAAACCATAGCATTTTGTATGTGAAATATGCATTATCCCTAAAAATACTACATATTCTATTGTTATAATAATAATTGCGACGAAAATTATGTAGTAATTTTGACTGGCAGTTTTATAAAACAATGCTATTATGTAATCGTTGTTTGTACAGCACTCGTTAATATTATAGACTATGTAAGTCACGTATTACATTTTGCCTATGCTATTTTACATGTAATTGACGAAGGTACACACGACACAGCGAAAGCGCGATGCATTGTCAGGAAGTTGCCGACTAGCAAAGGATTTCGCATTTCAATTTGTCGACTAGAAAAGAGAAGGATGATAAAGCTCTCCATGGAAGACGACAGCACGCACTATCAGAGTGCATAAAACACTTGCATTGTTTGTTCAGCATTGCATTGCTCGATGCATTGCTATCTTCCTGGAATAATATTTGTGTGCGATTGTGATACTGCTATAAACTTTTGAATTATCTCTTTTATTAAATATCCTCTCTTTTAATATCAGCATATCAAGTATTCACGCTTTTATAATTTTAAATTTTCTTAAATGTGCTGTACAAGCTGTGCAATTAAAAGTATTTTATTTTTCCAGTTTAGTCGCGCTTTCGAATGTCTTTTATTATTTCTCGCTCTTTTATTTATTTCGTAAGGATGATTCATTAATTTCTGTAATCATATTATACATTTCTTGAATGTTAAGAGTCATTTACGTTGCGACTAATATAGTTAAAGCAGCAGTTTTGCATTTTGCAAGCTATTTAATTCATTGTGAAGATACCGTGACCCAGATGGTTCAAGTTAAAAGTCGTGGTTCTACTGGCATTTTATCAAAGACGTCAGCCAATAGAGCACTTTCATAGTGGTGCCAACAAAAAGACTCACGGAGGAGCTGTGCTCTCGGTCGCCCGTGGAGCTTAAGAAACTCTGACAAATAAAGATTTATGACTGAGAAAGCTGCTTGATATTGGTGCGAGAAATGTGGTAGGAAGTAGGAAAAATAAGTTCAGACATTAAAAAGTATTAAAGTACCGTAATCGCTTTTGTCTGTTGCTGTGAATTTCTTCTACCTTGCGCACAAATATTATATGTAACGGTGCAACGCGGTAATTAGCGTATAATTCAAGAAGCGTAACTTTATTAAGCGTTACAATATTGTTTTAACTCAACGTAATGAAGCACCACATAACAATGTAATTTTATTTCTCACATATACCATGTGTATATACTTATACGATGATGTTAATTATATGAAACGAGATATGAAAAACATTCTCAGTGAAAAATGCGATTGCAAGTGCTGCAAAGCATTAATCGAATACATATATCACAAAGCGATATTTTTTTCAATGAATTTTTCTATATATTTATATTTTTTAAACTTTTTGAAATTTGTTCTCTATCATTCTTCTTTGTTTACCTTCAAAGGTGACAAAGATAAAGTTGGAAGAAATATCGCTCGTGTGAGAAAAGGGTGCGCATGTAAATTACTGTTTACTCACGTATACGCTCGATTTGATTACCAAGAATGATGTAGCACGTAAAAGCACACAAGGCAGCGTTATCGTTAGACGCCTTTCTTCCGATCATACGTTTCAATCGACGTACGTATTATGGAACCTTCAACTTGGTGGGAAGTGCGAATGAGCGCTTTAATGCTCAGAAATATTATATATATGTACATTACATGATACTCGATATTTTTTTCACTTCTGACATTTCTCACGCTTAAGCGAAAGGTAAATAAAACTCCTCAATTAATCTCAACCTGCGAGCAACGTGAACGAGACGACTCAACTTCATATATCTATCGATGTGTTTAACGATTATCAGGATTGATAAAACTTTCACGAATCGATTTCCAATATACTGAGATTTTACAGAAATTGCTACGGAGCAATCTGTCCTCGCATAACTCAAAATTTATTTGCTATTTAAGGATTTTCTCGATATTAGCGACGGTCGCCTGGGCGATATAGCATTCTCAATTATTCTACAATTTGACTCTCGTTAAGCTGCTGTTTCTAACTGGTTCGCGGAAGGCTGTTCACTCGACCGGTAGCATCTACAATTTTTCAAGGATCGCACGAGGTCGCTCTCCAGGGGAATCAATAGGATCGTTGTTAAACCTTTTTCATAGGCTTCCTGCCTTTCCTGTGCGAGATCGGCTTCTCGAGTGACACCCACGACGACGTCCCGCGGTTTTTGCACTCCATAGTGACTATTACTCCAGCGCGATATCCACGAGAGAGCCAGGGATGCCATTCGTTCGATCTCCATTCATCGTCGGCGCGATGAATGGAGATCGAAAGAGGCACTTGGCCTTTGCATCCCGGCAATGTCCACGACTGACCGAGTCATATCCCCTTTGCCACCCTCGAGAATGCTTTCCTCTCTATCTTCTTTTCTCCCTCTGACTCCTCCCTTTCTCTTCTGCCGAGCTGCACTTTATCATTGTGTGCATTGAAAAGTTTTGTGTGGACTCCGTACGATGCGAAAAATTTTACGTGGGTTAGTTTCTATGTCTGTGTATGGCGAGACTCTTCTAGGTTACAGGTACTCCAGATTACAATGGCAACGTCTCGAGCACTTGTGAATGAAACTCCTTACTACGGTCCACCAAGGAATCAAGGAGAAGAAGAAGAGTCTCACCATATGGTCAGCTGGACTTACTACGAGAATAATAACGGCTTCTCGGGGATCACTGAGTCCGATGGTGATCCCGACGGAGTCTCCCAGGTTTTCGTGCCCAATTTACGGTGCTTCGGGGGAAAAGAGAAGGAAGGAACGAGGATCCATGCAAAAGGAAGCAAGCCAACCCGTGCGAAAGAATGACCCGGCTATGACTTGGACACATGTTTCACGGAATCAATGAAAAGTCGCATTCATCCGCCGGAAGTCCGACCGTTGTCATTCTTCTCGCCAGGACATCGCAACGAAGGCGCGCTTGGTTATCGATTTCGTATTAGCACTTGTAGACCGCGGGTGAGAGAATTTCCCCATAAATTCACTGTTGGAGCGACTGTCCGAGCGACGTGTTTTTATCCCCTGTATAAACGTGTGTGTGTGTGTGTGTGTGTATGCGTATGTGTATGTGTAGGTAAGTATATTTTTTTTCATCCTTCATATTCACGACGTTGTGCACCTTCACCCGCGCCCTTTTTACGATCTGCACTATAAAAAACCGGACCTTTCCTTTCTCTTCATGCTTTATTAATAATCCGATAAAATGACGGCCGCGTAGATCACGATGTTGGGAATCGATGTTTCATGTGTCATAAATTTCCAGCGCAGACTGACCGCGGCAGAGGATGAAGAAATTTTTACCTTCGAGGAGAGTATTTCTCGCGTGCAACAAATATATATGGAGGAAATATGCCGCAAATATCGTTCAGAAGCTTCAATCTGTATTTCCTTTTTGTTCCTCAAGTATAACGTTACGTCGATCGCGCATTACACACTTCCATCCATCTATTCATTTTCCTCTTCGCTTATAATTGACAGCGAATATCTATTATTATTTGCTGAACTCGCTGCATATTTATGGTTATTGATTTCATATTAGAGCCGTGTCCCCGATACTCTTTGCGCAGCTACGACACTTTCGAGGTCGGTGATCGCAGAAGGGGATACGTGGGTGTCAGGTGTCACTGCATGAAAGATCGATTCCCTCGTTTAATTTGTCATTAGTGGCAGCCAGTACGATTTATAGCGTTCACGATACGGCGAACGAGTTCTTCAGGACCATAACGGAGACGAAGAGCAACCACAAGCGTCCAGAGATACGTTGACGAGCAATTCGACCTCCAAGTTACGTAATATCCCACATACGTGAGATATTCCGTGGGATGTCGTGATATCTATATCCGATATCCGCGTGCGAAAATAAGTGGATTCATAAAATAACTAGAATTCGTAGAAGATTAGTTTCTTGCGTTCTTGCAATACCGGATCTTACCGGGTTATCGCGATTTAATTAATGCAAAATACTTTGCGAGACGTTTGGCTCTTCGATTGCCGATTGCTACGACGATAAATAACGATCACTCCTCTGCGAGAAAGAGGAAAATTGGATTTTATATTTCTGCAGTAACGCAATTTTCCATCAATTACCATCTCTGCAAGCGTTCGCGTGCGCGTGTTTTTTCAGCGTGTATAAACGCTAAAGATTCATAACAAGTTTCCGCTTGAAAATGTCAGTGTTGCGCTTCCCTCGGCACTGGTGCACTCGGCGCCGTTGCGGATTCATTCACGTCGACGAATTGCGGAAAGCGTCGTATCGTTGCGGCAGCGATTTTATTTTTATCGGCAAGTGCATCGTTCTCTTTCTCTTTTGCAGAAAGAATTTCACGGGAGGTGTCACCGCCGGGGGTCTCACGAATCGATTTATCCGGGTTCGGTCGTGGCGGAAAGGACACGGATTCTTTTTATCGCGTTGCAAGGACTTCTTTCGAACACACGAGCACCGGACGGACGCGAATCGAAAGAGTATCGAGGCCGGTTGCCGTCCGAGATAGAGAAGCTTCATCAATTTCCGCCCTTTGTGACGGGACGAAGTCGTCTCGTGAAACCACGATCGGCTGGGCTGCCGTTAAAACTCGCTCTCGTCTTCCTCTATCGATGGAAATTGCATCACGTGCGGAAGCGTAAAGCCAATTCCAAAAGACGCGCCGACGCGACGCGTCGCGCCGCACCGCGTCGCGACGCCCTTTTATCACGGTTCGCCGTTCGTGCTTAATTGACGGCTTTATACGTGAGATGCATCTCGTCTCGATTAGTCGCGAAACGTCAACGGTAATTGACACGGATAAAAAAATTAGTTTTAGAAAGTTATTTCTGTATTTTTTATGCTGATAAAATATATGCACTTTATATAAATAAAATAAAATTTTTGCGAGTAAACGTTTTCAGATTGTCGCCTGTACGCCAGACAAGAAATTTAGTCTGAATGCAAAAAAGATACAAGTTTTTGAGCGAGGTACTTTACCTCTTGAAATCTCTCATTAATTTTCAATGTTGAATGTTTTGCTAATCGAGCAATTGGATTGCTGTTGAAACAAACGGAGTTTTAGCCACCCTCGGGAAATAGCGTCTTAAATATTTATACATCTATCTAAAAGTCAGCCGGCTAAAAACGAGATGAGTTTCTTCGCGCTTTTTACGAAATTAGCTAGACAAGTGCAACTTGCGGTAGTCCTGAGATAAAGAACCTTTCTTCGGCTCTTGCCATGGATTTTCGTCGGACATGCTCGACACTTGGCTCGTAAGCTTAGTAACAATCCCTTGTGCGGGTAAAACGTCGGTTTCCGGAAGAAATGCTCGGCTTTAAAAATAGCTTCAACTACTTCTTTCGTCTTACTTGACTTGGCTCGCGAACCACACGATAGTCTGCGTGGTTCTCCGTTGCGAGTTCCAAATAGTTTACGCAAAATGCGCGAAGTGCTCACGACAAAATTTCCTGCGGCTACCGCAATACTCCTTCCGACAGCAAACTCGAACATTGCCATCGATTTTGAGGCAAGGAGATTATAAGCAAAGTATTATTAGTACCATAAGTCCCCAAGCTATTAAGAATTAATTGAAAATTAATTTTCTCCTTCAGAAAACCATTCTCATTAAAATATTAATAAAAGTTAATTCAGATGCCATTAATTTCCAGGATAAGGGAACGAAGATTTAAACTTTCATTTCAACAAATTTCAACCAATGCAATGTGAGAATTTTAGTATTTCAAAATGATCGAGAGATACGATTCGCGCGTATTTCTGCAGTATTACATGGATGAAGAATCGTAAAAAGTCTATGTAAAGCATTAATCCGAGATTCCAATGAAATTCAACGATTTGTAGCGCGAGATAAGTAAAGCCTGTATCTCTGGTGAATCTACAGATAAGAGAAAATAAATCATGAGCGCGCGGCACGAGAAATTTAAAGAAGAAGATTTAAAGTTTATACCGAAAAAGCACACTTGTGAGACGAGGTCGTTTTGCGGTTAAATTATGCGTAGACTAGCAGTTTTACGCAGCTGTGCATTTTGATGCAGCAATTACTTATACAGAAAAAACTAAAATTTTACAAACTCGCTCTGTTATTCATTTTCTGACTCATCATATCAGTTTTAATTACATCAGTTTTAATTAGCTTTAATTTGATATCCGGTTGTCAAACGGAGAGCATCACGTACGGCTTTAATCTATTTAATTATTATATATTCTTCTCTGCCAATGTTTTAATTTTTTATTAAAATTTATTTCGTGCAGTTGGATAACATTTTCGTCTGCTTCTATTCAATTTCATCTGTTTGGCAGTAATTTTGCAAATGTTACGTACCATCTCCGCTGCATTATTTACATTACTTACATTTAATATAGAATAAATGGCGTAATAATTGATCAAGTTCATTAATATTCACGCAGGTTTATTAAAATTAGTGTGTAATAAAATGGACGAGAATGCATTTGCCCAGGCGTATGTATCGCCGTGTGTCGCACGTTCAAGCGCGACTTGCGATAATGAATTGCGGGCATTTCTCATTGCGCACGTCAATTACTGGCTTCGCGGCCGATAATAGTTTACCGATACGAACGCAGCGACCCTCCCGCATTTTCGCACGCGGCTGTAATTCCCTTCTGCAATTACTTAATTCTGCTCTAATTGCGAATCCGCGATCCGCGATTCCATTATTGCAATGTGTATTCAAGTGGTTATTGTGTTTACTGCTATTTGTCGCACAATATACGATTAATTAAAACACGAAGTACTTTCACGAAATGAAATAAATTCAATACGATTAAGCAAGATTTATATCAGAGCGTTTAACATTATTCCGGATAAAAATTCATGAATTTCGCATCAAACTAATGTAACTTCACACAATTTTCGCAGGGGCGGACACAAGGCGTACCCGTCAACGTATGAGTTTTGCAACTCTAACTACAGCGAACCGAGATGGAATCAAATTTATAACCCGACGCAGGAATTTCACCGTGTTGAACGAAATGCGGCGGAAGCTGTAAAAAGGGCACTCGGAAGAGAGGAGGAGGAGATACGAGGAACGGCGGAAAGTGCAGAGTGCATCTGCGGTTAGTTTGCGATTTTCGTTCAGTGTCGCGGAGTTATAAATGACTATACGTAAACGACTACGTAAACGAGCCAAAACCACGGTGTACCCGCACACGTGTACACAAGTTTTTGCCTTTCACCGGCTTCTCCCTCGTGCACGGTCGGTTGCGTCGACGACGGCAATGCACTCGAGGAAATGTTCGCCCGCCGTTTCGCGGGGCGCGCCTCTCCTCGTGAAGAGGCGTGAAATCCTTCGTACCTTTCGAAGATCCTCGAGAGATCCACCATGTCGAATCCCGATAGGGGATCCATTGCGCGTCCGACAAATCGATCGGTCCTGACGCGAGAAATCGGCGTGGAACGAGGCAGCTGCTTTCGACGACTTTTTCGGATTCGCGCGGCTCGAATCAACCGTTCTCGAGTGGTCGCCATTTATCCCAAATTGGAAACCATGACGCTTCGTCGACCTGTCGTGTGGTCAGGAGTCTCGAAAGCGTAAGATGTTCGATTTTTGAAGATCCGGTGGGATCGTTGTGCTCAAATCAAATGCATCTCTAATTATCGTAATACCTTCGAACATCGCGAACGAATGTTTTTTGTTAACCAGCGCTTATTAGCACAGTAACCGCTGAAAAGTTTTCCTTACTCAAACCGGGAAGTGCGCGTCGAAGAGCCTGGAAACTAGCCACTTTTCTCGGTTTTCGCTTTACTGTTCGCCTTCAGGAAAACGCGAATAAAAGAAACCGCGTTGCCTAGTTGAAAAATGCTTTTACTCAACTCGGGGATGGTACTCGAGGAAGTGCACAGTATGTATATTGCGCGATCCATTCTACTTATTTGAGAAGACGGCGAAACTTTTATTGCGCATACATCTGCCGTAGAGATTCAATAAAATTCCGGAGTACCAATTCCTCACTGACGAATGAACGTCACGACGTTTCTCGCAACGATCGCGAAGTTGACTTCCTGAATGAACGACGAAGAGTCGACCGACGAATTAAAACGGGAACCGAACGCGTATCGATATTTCTACGGAGACAAACGTGTTTTCGGTCTGGAACACCGGGTACTCCCGTTCCAGCCAATTTGTCAAGGAACTGACCGAGACAGCGCGGCGCCGACAAAGCCGACACGTTCGGGATAGAGTCTCGCATTGTGGCGAAACATACCATGCGAGTACCCAAAAAGACACCGGTCGAGGGGACCAAACTGAAGAAATCTGGAGGAGCAGCGAAAATCTTCGAATAGCTCTATGGTTCCACTGGTATACGGTACGCGGACACCTGGTGACTACCTGGATACCGTGAGGCGTGATGTAATTTACCTGGCGAGCGGTAACCCCTCTTGACCTGACCCTCCTCTTCATGAACGCGGGCAATAGGATGCTCTCTGACAAATTGTTGAATTCTAATGCAACCTAAGGCCAGAGGTCCTCGCTTCGAATCGAGATATTGATTTTATTCTCGCTTCTGTATTCTTTGGCATTTTACGCGATTTTCTATATCAGCATTTTTGGAATTCTCTTAATTCCGTATGTGGCTCGTGGAAGAAATAAATTACACGTAGACTCATAAATCGATCTGAAACGCGCGAAAAAGCTTATCGAAATTCTTTCCACCAGAGTTGGTACAAATGCAATTCTTAAATTTCAGATGAACGAGATAGTTTCTAAAGGGGATTTTCTGCGACGGTCTGAAACTGCAAGAAGACAAAGCGACAATGCTTTGTCATCCGAGACAGGATCCATTTGGCTTAATTCTCAAAAGAAAATACTGATGACTCTCACGCCTCGATTCTCGGATAAGAATTTGTCGTTGGTGTCACTGGCGCCACAGCAGTCTGATATATCCTTACCGGTCCCGACTTAATCCGACTGGCCATCAGTGCACCTGTGCGGAGACCATAAACTGAGAATTATGCTCGGCTAGATCTGTCGACTTTTATTGCCGGTCGTATTGCCGTTTCAGCGTTAGCTTTGACCTCATTAATTATTCGCGCGCGGGCGAAATCACGACGATATAAAATTAACGAACTCGTCGTCTTCTCATAAAAATAGAATCGAATAGAAATTAAACGACATTTCTACAATTATAATGTGCAATTTCGTTGAGAAATTGTTATAAATTATTAAATACGTTTCGTAGATTATAACATGTACCATAAATCGACATGATTTACAGCTTTACAGAAATGAAGAAAATATACTCAAATATGATAAAATTATCAAGAGCATAGTGCAACCAAGCGAAACCAGAGGAAGCATTATAAATTAAAACGTAAATGGAGGAAGCAAATTCTGTTTCGTTTCGAAACAGCTACATTATGCAGAGTATCGCGTACGAAAGTTACACCGTAAAGCTTTAAAACTTAAATCGAGCAGGGAAATCAGCACACTCGGCATTAAATTACAGATCTTCAGACGAAGCAATGTCTCGATCCCGTAGAATCACGGAGTAAAAGTCACGGGACATTTGCCCTTTCGAGCTCGTTCTGCAACGCGGCTAATCCTCGTCGACTCGTCTCATCTCTCGTAATTCACTGTCGGGTCGGGTGAAATCAACGGGCAAACGCCCGTCATGCACACTGGCGTGAAAGCGCAGCGAGCGGTAGCGATTGATTTACGCGTTGTTCGTGGTCACGAAGATCGGTGGAAGATCGCGTTCAGCTTATTAATTGATATTCCCGGCGGAAGAAGATCCGGCCGGGCGAGGACCGGTCGTGTGTGCCGAGCAAAGAACACGGGCCATCGAGTTCCCGATGGTATCTTTATATTTCATTATTACATTAAGCACTTCTGCACACAGCGGAGGGTACGCATCGCGCGTCGGGGCGCCCAACAATGAGGGCACCCACGGGGGCACACCCGTGATCTCTACGGCGTTCCACGGACGTATTATAGGCCGCGCGCGCACAATAGCTCGGTTCGATCAAACACACGCAGCCCCTCGCCCCTCGCATCCCGGGATCCTCGCCGGCGATGCGGCGATACTCTTCGGATACTCTTTACGTCAGATACAACGCGATTGTATCGTTGGCTCAAGCCCCGAAGTGGATCAACCGCGCCATTTACTCGGCTGGCTATCGGGGGAAAAATTATTATATCGAAACGTCGATCGCGCAGGAGATGTGCATCGAGACGCCAATTGACGTGCGGTTGTGTCAGTTAATTCTGTCGCGCGTTCTCAATTTGTACGCTTACGATTTCTTCCGGATTTATAACTCGACACGCTTGCATTTTACAGCGATCTGAATTAAAAGGAATTTCAAGAATTTGCCGCGGTGCCTGCAATTGTGCAAAGCAATCGAGTCTAATATGTAAGACGCGGATCTCGTCGTCTCTCGAGCCCATGAGAAATTCACAACTACTTGCGAGCTTATATCGAGCTTCCTCGGCTTGATACGCTGTTCTCAATAGATGTCGGCCTGCATAATACAGCAGACGTTTTTGGAACGTATCGTTTGCCCCCGAGGCGATCATCTTTTCTGCTTGTGTACTCAAGAAAAATTATAACCGTGTAGCCCGTGGGCCTGATGAATGCCCATAACTGCTGATCTCTGTTTGGTTACGGAACTAGTTGGGCTGGTCGGATATGACCGTTTTAACGAGCCATTAAACGGTAGTCCGACCGTTTTATGAGAATCACTGCGTCGCTATCGATTTTACGATCCACACGCCGAATCCCGCCGAATAATAAATTGCTAGTTTCTTTTATTGTCGCACGGTAAATATATTCTGCTGGAAGTTGATCACACAGTTTTGTCTGCGAATAGGATTTAGCGATTTAAACGAATACGATTTGCAGATAGCGGAGATTAAAAAAGCGCATTAATAATTATACGCGGGTTTTTCATCGCGCCGTTCAACGTATACGCATATGCGTATCCTTCTCGTTTGAACTAGGATGAAAACGAGGTCATTCCCTATTGTTCTCTTTTTCCGTTGCGATTAACGTCACGTTATAATCTATCTGCTTGCTGGAATATCCCGAATATCTGGACGCGCAAAATGCGAAGCGATATAAAATTTATGCAGTATCAATGTATATATCGTGCTACTTTCGCACATCTGTACAGTATTCCACATGTGCCGCACTAATGTGATCCTACATACGAAAAACGTGCCTGTGACCCCTCTAAAATTTTCGTATTAACTGCGATATTTAAATAATGCATGTATTGGCTCCAAATACAAATTTGTGCGGTTATTCGAGATTATTTCACTGATAACGTGCATTGAGCGATTATTTCACTAGTGAGTGACGTGCAGTCCAATAAAGTTCTTTTCATGTCCCGGATGTGTACAATTATGTGTACAATAATATTACAGAATAAAAAAGTAAAAAATGGACTTTTTTTCATTTCTTTTACAACTCACTCTGTGTGCTCTCTTTTCGTTTTGAGTGTGTGTATGTGTGCGTGGTCATCATGGTATTCGCGGGTGATCGAGCGCGCGCTCTTTCACGTAATTTCTCATGAGAGACGGGATCCTGAGAACGGCGCATTATTTTCAAACGAATTTTCCGCGCCTTTGCGCGACGTTTGGAGATTCCATTAAGACGAACGAACGAATGTAATCGCATAGAACGAGAAGAAAAGAGAGAGAAAGAAATAAGACGCGATGAATTTCCAACATCGTCGGACGTTCTCTACGTATCCCGTGAAACGCAACGTTTATTCCGTGACTTGTGTTGAACGTATCTCGAGTTTGTTCTGCAGGATAAAACCGTCACAGAAAGAGAGCAAGAGAGCAGAATTTTTCTCTGTGTTTACTCCGACTTTCTATTATTTGCTAAATCTCCTGCAGCGTAATTTCGAATCAATCTTGCAATTTTTACGTAGCGCAACAAAATTACATGACAAACATATTTCTCTGCTGAACTAAAATCGATCTTCTAAGATCGTTCTGATGTCTAAAAGGAGCTTGGTTTTACTACTGCTACTTTGTCCCTTTCCGAAAGGGTTGTTTAATCGGAAGAACACGAGAAGAATGCGAAGGTTGCAGAAAAACTCGTTTACTAGCAGAATTAATCGACCTGGCTTTAGCGTGGGACGTACGTTTTCCATCTGCATCTAGAGATATCCAGTGTAACAACGGTTCAGGACGAGGAGATTACTGATTCCTTCCCTCGAATAGCAGAGAGGGCAATCGATCGCGAGCGCGGAGTCAAAACGCAGAAGGACGGTTATTGTGTCACCGTCGATAATCCATTTAACAACCCGCTGGCGGAGCTAGTCTCCTCGTATGCTCGACAACGCAAATACCCGACTGCAAGGACCGCAAACCAATGTCAAATGCCCAGGGGGCGTGAACCTGAGACCGTGTACCTGAATGCGAATGGGGACCCAGCCGAAATACGTCTCCTTTAACCAAGGAATTTACTTGATCAACGACACACACCATTGTGGTAAGATTACCTCGTCGCTGAATATCGACTGTCACGACACATTCGGTTTTCGTCGATTAGTCGCTTTGCAAATATTTCAGAACGTACTCGATCTGATGACGCTTGCAATCTTATGCTGAAATATCTTTCACAAAAACGACGTGTAAATTAAATCTCTCCGCATTTAAAACAATTTCTTGATGTAATTTCCGTTTCTCTTTTAAATCATATTAAAAAATAATCGATTGAGACTCTTTGTGGCTTTTGAGAGGTGATTTTCAGGTAAATTGCGAAACTTCCTTGTGGAGCTAATGTTAACAAAAGATACGACGAATAGATTTGTGGAATTACTTTGCGGAATTTTGTTTCTTGCCGAAAGTTCGGACGTGTCTCATGGTGCTATGATTTACCGCTTACATTACGCGAAAGCGATTCAAGAAGTTTAATGCACCGGTCTGCTCTGTTTTAATGAGGCCTCTTTAAAGTTTCGCAAGATGATAACGCGGGGAATACGCGAGAGGAGAAATAAATGACTAAATGTATTTCCATATACTGTACAGCAATATTTCGTGCTTTAACCACCCTGATTTCGTATTCGTGATAGCAGACGATCACACGAAGCAGTCGTCACGCGACATGGTCTGGCCAAATTTTTCCAAAGGGCACGCGAACTACTAATATTACATCAAATCAAAATCACATCAATATTACATACGTGCTCATTTTTCGATAAAATAATTATTTCACAATTTAACTTTCAGGAAACTCGAACATTTTTCAATAAATTTTTAGATCCTGCCGTCTTTCACGGATATAATTTTTTCTTCGTAAATATTCTGCCGTTTGCAAACACATACATAGGTATTCGAAGATGCTGGCGACAGCACTCTCGAGAGACTGCCGACGAGTTCCTTTAGCTCGGTTGCTGAATACACAAATTTAACGATCTTATTAGAGCTCACGGGAAGTCGACTCGATGTATAACCAGGTGCACTTGATCTACTCGACGAGAGTGGAGGCGAGTGAGGAGCACTCGACGCGGCTTTAACGGTTCACTTGCCAGGCCGAATCGTCGTCGTTCTCGAATCGAACTGCAAACAGGGGCCGGTGGCTCCTACAGAGGAGGCGCGCAATGTGACAAACAATGCGACCCAGAAGGGCCTCATTAATTAAGCACGGCTCTTTTGCTCGAGTACCGGGGAGACCGACGAGCGATCGACACGCAATGCACTCTTTCACAAAAGGAACTGTTCGCGTTCACGCAAACAGAGCACGCCGACTACCTCTGAGAATGGCCACTGTTCCGCTCGTTTTCAGACGCGTACGAATGTTTTATAATGTAATATTATATGGGGTCAGGAAGAGAGTCGCATTGAAGCGAGATCGTCGAAGCGTGTAATTAATTGAAGAGTCGTCACGAGATTTTCTCGAGCCGCTAAACCGGAGATAGGTATAAAATTGAATTAACTGTGTTCGATATCGTTGTTTATGTTATTTCAGTTTATTGTAACGTTATCTACTTGTAGCACGCGGTGCGAACGTGTCAAGTGAACGTTTGACAAAGCTTTGCGCGATTTCGTTGTCAATAAAAGTAATGGATGTGACGCGGGAATCGCGTTCGATGATTATTAAAGCAACACGCGTGGAAGAGTGCGTTATACCCACACTGCAATGCAACAAAGAATAATTATTCGACAATATTGACAAAAATATTAATTTCTCAGTGACACGCGCGGTACAGTCGGCAAATTGAAAATTGTCTCTCGAACGAATATGTTAAGAATGTAGAAAATGTTCCGATAATGGACAAGCAATAATCGACACGAAATCCGATTGTTTGCGATTGAACGCGCGTGCATTCGTTTGCTCGCAACCGCATCAAATAAAATTCACGTCACGTAATTATAACTAACGGCCCGTCGGAATATGAGATATTTAAAAAATTCGGTTATTCCAGCGCACCGGCGTTATTTCGCAAATAATCATTCAAAATTAATCGTCAATCCCCGCGTGAGTTTCGCGGCTCCGCGAAATTAATTTCGTTACGCACCGTGCTTCAATTAAAGCCACATTCGTGCGAGGCTAAGGTTGCGTTATTATCCACGCGAGGCAAAGAGACTTGTCAATTAAATTTTTGCCTTATCGATGAAATCGTGAAATCAGGAAGAGGAGCCGGAGGACGAAGCGGAAGCGCATATTGGAGGATCCAATTGCTCGGGAGAAAAAGAAACATACTCCGATATTCGTGCTCGATATACTGACTCACGGCGGAAAACGTCATTAATTTACATTTTCAGGAGTGAAGAGCCTTCTCTCGCCATTACGACAAAAATTCATCAACGACGACGCGTTCATGCTCCATCTCATTCTCTCTTTTTTTTCCCTCGCCTCGCGTTCGCAATTATTCTCTTCGTCAGCTCTGCGCGCCTTCATTTTGATTTAGTGACGCAATTGGTCTCGCCGGGAAATAAAATTAGCATAGACATAAGTGGCCGCGATTTTTTACGACCGGTTAGAGAGCCCGGGCTGCAGGCGCTCATTGCCGCGCTATTATGCCGAAAGTCGCGGGCATTAGTCCGTTCCTCGTGCAGGGGTTCGGCCGTAATGTCATGCAAATTCCTCATTAAACGTCCCACGTTCGCAGCTATAAGTTACACACGCTGCTCGTTCCGTGTCGCTGCTTCGCGGAAGCGCGTTGTTTAATCAGAGCGGTAATAATAATGATTATCAACGGTGATTGTATTCGCGCGAGTCTTCACGAGTCGATGCAAATTGTGAAATGAAAATCGCAATTCAACGTGGATTCGGCGTCACCTGTGGATTTACGTCTATTCAGCCTTAATTATAACGGTGGCTGGTTATGTGAAACTGCACGGGGGATTGTTAGATTAATTAATTAATGCCTGTTGTACTAATAAAAAAATTAAATATACGAAAGTATTGTTCCGAAATTCATTATCTCGTCCGAATATCAACATAATATCAACAATAAAAAGCAAATAATATTCTGATTTTTCTGCACTCTTCTCCTGCAAAAGTAATATCCCATAGATAACCGAAAATGAATATCGTTATATAAGAAGATTTAAAGAGTGAAAAAATAAAAAGCTACGTAAAGTTTTCACGACGTGTAGAGCCTCTTTCGGGGATACGGACTTATCACAAACCGCAGAAACCGTAGAAGAATTTTCACACCTTATTCCCACGGTGGTACGGAAAACTCTTGATCGTCGGATTAGCGTGCTTCTGAAATATTTCGTTACATGCCGTCGCAGGGCGAAGTGACTCTCCCGGACGCGCGAGCGACATTTCAATTTGGCCGGCGATGCAGTTTCCGCGGATTGAAACGCGTCTCGAGTGTCGATAACCGATCCGAGGGATATCCTAGTCGCTTCCCTCTCCTCCCTCTCCTCCCTCTCTCCCCTCGGCCGTCTGTAAATCAAGCCCGAATTCCTCACTCGATTTCCATTACAAAAAACCCCATCGAGGCGCGCATCCGCGCAGGTACAAAAGCACTGACAACTCCTCGTTCGCGGGTCTCCATCAAGATAAAAGACAACGGGGGGAGGGGCCGAGGGGAGGGAGGCCCGAACGGAAAAGAAGTGGGCCTCGGTGTTAAGTGGCGTTAAGTCTCCTCGTGTGCTCTATTATGCGTCGGCACGCCGTTTAAGTTAATCCCGGCCCGATTCGGGCCGATAAACTCGGGGGTTAAATAAGGATTAGCGCGATGACTTGGCGCGAACGGTTGGCAGGTCGGTTTCTCGAAAACTCCCCTCCGGAAAATCGCGAGTGACCGATCAACGATGCCGAATTGCTGTCGTGCTCGTCGTCGTCGGCGTCATCATCGAAGAGAGCCATGAGGACGACAGACCGGCAGATCGGTATCGCCGCGTTAAAGTGACGTTAAAAGGCGTGAGGTGGATGAGACAGAGAGACGCGCGATCTCGCCAAAGTGGAGACGCGACAAGATTATCACGAAATTAGGGGGAAGCGTCGATTCATTTCGGGGAATACTGTTCGGCTGAATCGCGTGTGATCACGTTGAATTATGTAATGACAATCAATTATTACGTTCAATCGCATGCTTATCTTGCTTCTAATAATTCAACCGCATTGTCGTAGCGATATCGTAAATCATCCTCGATTTGCGAATTGCAAATATATTTAATTTTAATTTAATATATTTTAATTATAATTTTAATATATTTAATTTCGAATGACACATATTTATATTGTTATTCGATCGGCGATCCCAATCTTGCTATCCTATAATTTTAATGCAAAAACGTCGTATATTTGCATTAAACTTGCACGATTTTTTATATGTAACATTATAATATGAGATGGCACAAATCCGCGCGATTACGGAATTACATAATAATTCGCGATTTAACGTGGTAATTGAATTTATTTACCGTTACAGATGATCCGCAATCGCCGTTATTGCTTCTTTCCAGCGCTGAATTCTTCCCGTAATCCATTTAGAGTGAACACTGCACTTTTTCACTTCACTTTTTTCACGACGAATGTCGTCGACGGCACGGGACACGGAGTTTCGACGTGCGAGAACGCGAAAACGCGACGTAACGCCGATCTTTCGCAAACCCGTAATGGCGGGTGGCAAAGGGCAACGGACACGGATATCGAACGGCCTCGTTCGATCGCGATCTCGCGCTCCGCGGTGCTCCGCGACGTCCTCCCACGCGACTCGGCACTCGCGATCGGTGATCGGCGTGCGTGAGGCGCGGACGCAGTTAAAGATCGCGAAACGAGCTCGAGCGCTGACTCCGAAACGTCGCGATGTAGCGCGAGATAGTTCGAACTGGAGAAGAAAGCCGGAGGGGGAGGTAATTCAAAATGAACAGTGGTTCAAGTAGAGCGAACCTCGACTAGTCTCTGTGCTCCAACGTCTAATAATCCGATGCAATTTATCCTCGATTAATTGTTATCACGTTATTTAGTGCCGCTGGCACGTCAGTCGACGATAATCGCATTGATATCACGGAGTAATTGTCCCTTCGAATACGTCATTAATAATTAAAATGACTCGCGTGGTCGCTGTCGCGAAGTCAGCCGCGAGACGTTGGCGACTAGTCTGTATCCTCCAACTAATAATCCGCTGCAATTTATCCTCGATTAATTGTTATCACGTTATTTAGTGCCGCTGGCACGTCAGTCGACGATAATCGCATTGATATCCCGGCGTAATTGCCCTTTATTAATAATTAATATGACTCGCGTGGTCGCTGTCGCGAAGTCAGCCGCGAGACGTTCGCGCTAGTACAGCGGCTTCCCGGAATCGTTTCGCGCTTTTTTACCATTGCGTCCGCGATTCGCGCGCGAACGACCGCGACAACCGTGCGGCAGTTTCGTGGTTATTCATCATTCGATGATACCAGTGGATTTTCGAGTCGAGGGATAATATAATTGCGAAGCGAAGCGGCAGCGATTAGCCGAATCGCGGGGGCGATTATCGGCAGGATGCGCGGCGCGTCGTGAAGTCGTCGCGAAGCGACTCCGCTTTTCGGAACTGACCTAACCAAGTTCACGCAGTATCGGACGCAATACGGACGGTCGGTCGTCGCGTTTCGCGTTTGTTCGCTCGTCTCGCGAGTGAGTGTTGCGAGTGCAACGAGTGCCGGGAGTGCCGCATGATGTGACTATCGAGATCGCGTTGGTTATTTGTCGCGGACGAAATGAGCGTCGCGAGTGCAACTCGAAACGACGAGAGTGCGAGATCGCGATCGAACGAGGCCGTTCGATACCCGTAACCGTTGCCCTTTGTCATCCATTACGGGTTTCCGGAAGATCGGCGTTGCGTCGCGTTTTCGCGTCCTCGCACGTCGCCGAGGAATTCGATCGAAAGACTCGCCGGAAAACGATGACAGTCGTTCGTCATCTTGCGCCGAAGGAGAAGTGACACGCGATCGTCGTGTTTCACAGCTGTTGTTTATTTACGTGTTACGCTAAGCGGACGTCACGAGTGCGAATAAATGCCGGGATATCGAGCGTATTAATTAGTATGGGTGATTGTCACTTTTTAATTGCATCTCGAATGCGTCGCGAGTGTTCCGCGTTGCTCGTGTGTTTCGCGTGTGTCGCGAGTGAGAAAGTGCAGTGCCAAGTCAAACGGATACATTATTTGCTGCTACTGCTGTGGCTGCGGCGATTAGAATGCCGGATCGACTGTTTCTTGGATCGAACGTGAATGAAGCACGACGAGAAGGTCATCGGAGCAGAACGATGTTGCATCCGTGGGAAGTGAATATGTGCATTCTTCATACGATTAACTATTTATTCATTATTTGTGATGCATGCGATACTACTGATCATCGATGATGCGATATTAATCAGCGTGATTTGGCACGCACTTTGCATCGCCTTCGGCACTGCAACTGCTCGCGAAATATCTCTGAACGAAATATTTTGTTACCGAAATACGAAATCAATTAATATAATTTAATATTACGTATAATATTAAACATCACGCGCACTAAGCGCTAGGAAAATCGAGTACAATAAATACTTGACTAAAACGTGCGTTTCAAAAAACAAAATTATCAATGCAGGATCGGAATCATACAAAGTGAGCTATCACAGTTTCCTAAATATTCCCCGAAACGTTTTAACCGCGCGAGCTGCCGAGCGTTTGTAGCACCTGCCAAGATATTATACCGCGCGATACACGTGTTTCCAAAGTTGTCAGTCAACAGCCTTTAAGATCGCCCGCGGCTCGCGGTATCGCTCGAACGAACAATCTCTCGATCTCTCGGCGCGGCATTCAAGTCCATTCAAAATCGTCTGTCCGACCGCACGTCAATTGGGGAGATCGGGATTTCCCGTCCCTTCGGATGCTTCCTATGCGTTCATCGACGCGACCACAAATCTTCCCCGGCGACCCTCCGGCTCCTAAAGACCGCGCGCGGCGCGTTGCACGGCGTGTTTTTGCCCGGAGGGTGACGACACGTTACGAAGCGAGTTAACTGCACCGAAACAAAGGTACAACGGCCTTTCTTCCTTTTTTCCCGACCGGTAAACGAAGGTGTTGTCGTTTTTTGCGCAGAGAGGGCTGCGCCCGAAATTAAGTGGCTGTTTCATGGCGCTAATTGTGACAAATGCCATGGCAAATATGGTACACTGTAGTTTACTGTCGGAAAAGAGAATGCTCCTTTTTTGTCTGAAATCATTTTTTATATCTGTTTCCAGCGTGATGACTATATTGAACTTTTGTTAACACATTTTTGCCCTAATGAGGATAAAGCGTTTTTTTGCCAATTACGTGAATATTAATAATTAGTTTGAAACAAACTCCGTTTCAACGTGGAAATAACCGATTGCCGGGGTTCGAGTGTGGGGAATTTAACGGCCCGGTAAACTCGCTCGGCACGATAAATTTGTCTCAGCGACGTCCCCGAAATCTACCGACGTCGTTGACTCCGCACAACGCGCGAAACGTTCAGGAAACGTAAACCATGCAAACCGGCGTGATGTTTCTTATTGCAACACAAGTGCATCGTGCAACGATGTAGTAAGAATGCAACGTGCGCAGCCTTATCGGTCATCGTCGCGCTCGTACGATGATGCGAGAATAATTACGTAGCGACAACCGCGAATGATTAGCTCTCGATTTTTCATTGTCGTGCATCATAAAATTCGCGCCGGCGAAGCGTACACGGGCGATGAAGATCGATTCACTGCGGCGGTGGTCGCAGGACGTTTTAATGATTGAGAGACGTCGAACGTCCCAGGAGATAAATTTTTTACATGTCGGGAACGATCCGACGCACAACTCCGCGGCGGAGTGAAATAAAATAGTAAAAGCAGCAAGAGGTGAATGATTTGTGTCATGCAATGCGCGCATCATAATCCACGCGGACCGAATATCAATTTCACACGAAGAAATATTACTTCCGAGAGTTATTTCACATATTATCTTCCATCTTTAATCCTATTTCTCAACCGCAATTCATTTTGATGACAAATACTCTAATAACAAACCTAATGTATATTAGCTTTCGAGAGAGTCATCGTGACAAATTTACCGCACAATTGCTAGTTCCTTTCGCTCTAATGGGTTAGAAAGTAGGAAAGGCGGCCCTTTTCGTCCGAAAATTGCTAACAGCCGCCAAAGGTGTCCCGGTAGTCGCGGCAATTTAAGACAGAAACAATAAAGATAGGGTTTCACCGAGTCATTACATCATCATTATGCGTGGCAGGTGGCATATCACCCACACGAACGCTAT
This sequence comes from Ooceraea biroi, assembly GCF_003672135.1. Taxonomy (NCBI): domain Eukaryota; kingdom Metazoa; phylum Arthropoda; class Insecta; order Hymenoptera; family Formicidae; genus Ooceraea; species Ooceraea biroi. Next base: position 8,844,663 of record NC_039517.1, on the reverse strand, counting down.
CCGTCCCGCGCACCTCTTCCTGTGTGATCTTCGCATTAAACCGTGAAATACACACGTTAAACGCACCTGTGTCCCAAGCATGACCGCCTAATATGAGCCGGCAACTTTCAGGAAATTGCCTTTGGGACCAGTTTAACTTAACCGAAAACCTGCCCGAGCGTGCTGCAATGGTCGATTTAACGTTGTAAACCTGTTTCTACGCGGTGAAAGGAAACATTTCTTGGAGACATATTTGTTTGAATCATATTTGTCTAATTTTATAATAGGTGTTAATAATTAGTTGATCGTTGCAGATCAAACATAGCCTGCTGCTATGTCTGCTAATTGTCTTAATCGTCAATATCGTTTGTCTTTGTAAAAATCTAACACACTAACTTGATATCTGAGATTAAATTATTATCCTAATGCAAGTTTTAAAACACTTTAAAAAATGTTTTATCTATCTCAGTAATAAACACAAATAGATGGAAGCATGTTGCAGTACAAAGAATCATTAGAGTAATTATATATGTTTTATTTACATATGTGTTATCAGCTATTGCGCAAATACAGTGCAAAGTGCAGACCGTATTTAAACAAGAATTTACTATAGTTTCCAAGTTTATCTAATTTTCATATCACGTACAATTGGTTCAATTGGCATAATTAGTTGAAAATGAGACATGGAAAATGCGTACGTCCGTTCAAAAGTGTATTTATTATCCTATTTTCTGCCTTAATTTCTAAAAAGTAAAACTTATTACTTTTTATTATATTTTATCAATTATAACATCAATTATTCTGTTCAATATTGCTAATTACGAAAATGTATAATGATACATATATGTGTATAATAAATACATGAAATACGTGAAAATAAAAAAAGTGGGCTCAGCCGGGATTTGAACCCGGGACCTCTCGCACCCAAAGCGAGAATCATACCCCTAGACCACTGAGCCGCTTATACTGAATGATGCTTACCTTGTGGTATCATACTGTGATATACGGCATAGTCAATTTTATTTCCATATATAATATTGTATAATACTTCTATCTTGTTTCATTTAATTAGTAATATCTAATGAAACAATTATTTTCTAAATATGATTAAAACATTCAAGTAAATTAAAGATATAAATTTAATTACTATTAGTACGAAATTTATTTCCTGGGACGCCAGCGTTCAACGTCTCTCAATCATTAAAACGTCCTGCGACCACCACCGCAGTGAATCGATCTTCATCGCCCGTGTACGTTTCGCCGGCGTGAATTTTATGATGCACGACAATGAAAAATCGAGAGCTAATCATTCGCGGTTGTCGTACGTAATTATTCTCGCGTCACCGTACGAGCGCGACGATGACCGATAAGGCTGCGCACGTTGCATTCTTACTACATCGTTGCACGATGCACTTGTGTTGCAATAAGAAACACCACGCCGGTTTGCATGGTTTACGTTTCCTGAAAGTTTTGCGCTTTGTGCGGAGTCAACGACGTCGGTAGATTTCGGGGACGTCGCTGAGACAAATTTATCGTGCCGAGCGAGTTACCAGGCCGTTAAATTCCCCACACTCGAACCCCGGCAATCGGTTATTTCCACGTTGAAACGGAGTTTGTTTCGGACGAAATATCCTCAAACTTTCGTTCTCCGACGTTTCCCTAAATTGTTACCTCTCTCACTATTTTAGGAAAACTGTTGCTTCTCGCGAAGGTCCTAAAAGATCCCTTTTTCTTTCTGTCAGTAAAATTCCTGTTCTTTTATTTTCCCGAGGATACTTGATTTTTTCTATAAACACATCTTCGGCAGAGATGCAATAGAAAACATTTTTAACGTAAATAACTTTCGTCCAGAAATGTTTCTATTGTATTTATCAAAATTTTCGTAGTCGCATCTGCTGGTATCGATCGATCGATTTCAGCCATGTCGTGAAAACGATCCACAATGCTCGACATCGCTGTCGCCATTGTTCCCGGTTGGGTGTAAAGAGCCAAAAACGGTTTCAACTTTCGAGTGCCCGCACCACCCCGTCTCTCGCCCTCCGCCACTCTTCCACTCTTGAGTGCTGTCGCGGTGGCTTTTTCCAGCTTTGATGGAGCGCCTCTCCAGTGCGCATAAGATGAAATGAATTAGTGCACCAGAACCAGAAATCGACCGACACTCTGTCACCCTCTCTTCGTTTCTCTCTCTCTCTCTCTCTCTCTCTCTTCTCTCTTCTCTTCTCCCTGTTCTCTTTTTCTTGTTTCGTTTTTCACCGTCGTCTCTTTCCCTCGAATTTCGAGTCGCGCGGACCGTTGCGGTCTCGTGTCCCACGAGTTCCTCTGGAGAGTGCGTCGCGAGTTCGCTCGGACTCATTAGAACCACTCGAGCGGACCCTCTTCGGCAGTCTGACGAAACACGACGCTCTGTCAGGATCGTTGAATAAGAACGGTTGCAGCCGCGAGTTGCTGCTGGGGGTGAGAAACCTCGCCGCGGTTTCAAGCTTATAGCGTGGTCACCCGGACAGAATTTAAATCAACCAAGAAATTTATCATACACGCACGAGCCGCGATGATGCAACGTGTGAAAAGAATATTCTTCTTCCATGATATCTTGTCCAACAACTTGTCAAACTGATTGTGAGTGGCTCATGTAAGTAAAGAAGTTTGTTGGAAAACAGATTAAGAAAAGGGGAACGTAACATAAAAGAATTGCTTAAAGAACGCGATAATATTGACGGTATATATTATTTTTATTTTGATCGTTGTATAGTTAGTGTTTGCAGGTAATTTGTTAATTCACTGAAATTAAAGATGCATGGAAAATTACACACTGCCGACAGTTTTCTATAATTCAGGAGGAAAGAGATTGAAAATATTTGTCGTGATGGGATTTCTATTATACATCTACTTTAATTCAGATCGAGTTCCTCAATCATCTTAAATACCTATCACAGAAAAGTGGTCAAGCGGAATATCATATTACATAATATAATATAAATAAAGCAGCGATGTTGCATGTTGTTGATGGCTATAAGTTAGCTCATAGAATTCGGTAGTAAAGTCGGATAATGTTTAATACATTTGCCCTGGCGTTGCACGCAATTCATCCCGGCGCATTAAGTTTCTCGGCGGCGTCGGAACACACGGGAGTGAAACGCGCATAATTATTCCAGCGGTTCTTCATTAGCGCAGCCAACATAGAGTTTCACGGCGCGGAACATACCGCGATCCAGCGGTCGAAATCAGCTGGCGCACACGCGAATGCCAATGGGCGTACAAAGGAGTGCCGGCATCTACATATTATTCGCACTGTCGGTGATCCGATTGAATCCGCCGCGTGACGAGGCGTGAGCACGCGAGGGCCTGGAAAATTGAATTGGGCGTCACATCGGGGAATCATTCAGCCCGTTGCTGCCACGAGTCATCGGGACGTTGAATTCCGATCGAAAAGCAAAAGGCGACGTACTAGATTTTTTTTATCTACGAATACTAGCGTGCACGCAAAAATCATTCTCTCGTGGATGATCCTGCGAATTCCTCTCTTTTAAATCCGTCATCTATTATGTATGATCCGCGCCTGATTAAAGCCCGTCGTAACTCAGGGGCAACCGCTACCTCAGGTAGCAAAAATTAGAAAAGCCGGTTTCGGGCATTTAAGAGGCCACTCCATACATCACTTGTACTCGCATTCACACTTCGAGATTTAAACTGCCATAACTGAATGCGATCTTTAACGCTCTCAAGAGGCGAGAAATTGTCGCCAAATCCGCATTCCTTAAACGTCCCTCGAACTCATTCCGGGCGATCGTCAAAAGCACCGGCCGCCGTTGTGCGGGACGAAAGGCAGAAAGAGGCGGATCATGGAAACGCGATTTTTTGATTCCGACTTTTCGCCCGGGCCCGTCGTCGTCATTCAGTCTGCGCGATCGGTCCCTCCCCCACCATCCTACGCGTCATTGATCCTGCGATGAATGAATGAATGAACCAAGTCTACGCGATGTTGGGGACTTCTTGGCTACTGTGAATGGGCGCGGCGTTGTCGCGCTCGGGCCCCGGAAAAAAAAGGACAGCCGGCCGGTTTTCACGTCCCGTCGGGTCCCGCGAATGGGGCAACACAAGTGTGCCATTGTCGGCCCGGGTCCGGGGCTTCGAGAGCGCGAGAGACCTCGCGCATTGTCGCACGGCTCCTTAACACCATTAACTACGTTTTACCTTAAATTTAACCTAAAGTGGGGGCCCTCTTGACAAATTTCGGAGATTTAAGGCAACACCGGTTTCCCCGCCGACAATGGTGAACGGGGCCCTTCGAGTGACCGCGTTGTACTCTTGTTGAGTTGTACTCTTTCTGGTTGATCGTTTGACTGGAAAATCGCGCACAAGCGCGCGTTACGTCGTTGAAGGTGGCGACGTGTGTCGGAGATTCTTCTTTATGATGAATTGATGCGTTATTCGTAGATTTCATGTGTGAGTAGCTATATCTCGATAATCAGCTATGTATGTAACTTTTTATTTACGTGACTATTGCCACTTATTCCTTAAAAACGATATCTGAGTACCAATATGTATGAATATGCACCACATCTGATGTAATGAAATAGATTTGAAACATTAGGTGCGCACGGAAAGATAATATCAGCTTATATTGAGTGCTACTTCAATGCTACCACAAAAGTAAGGTAATATTTTTGCATTATTTTCTATTATACATATTACGCTAATAAGAAAGAATTAACCGTAATGAGAGTTAGGGGAATTTAATTCAAGTGATTATGATTAAGTTCATTTTATATTAATTAGGACAGTTATCAGTTTTCTGTCATTAAATAAAATTCTGCTTTACCTTTACTTTCTACGATTTCCTTACATATTCATGTACATGAGATTTTCTCAATATTTTACTATATTTTATAACTCATATTTCCTCATAAAAATATGCATTGATATTTATTATATAATACATATGTACATGCATATGTAAATGTATTGTTGGCTACCAAGGAATTGAAATATTAAAGAAGACACATTAATAAGGTAGCAAGAATATTTATTTTATTTGATGAGATTTATATTAAAAATATACAATCTTCTTTCTTTACATAAATCATTCAAAAATATATCTACAGTACAATTGTACGGAATATATTTACAATATTTACAAGAGCTGAGCGCATTTTGATACAGTTTAATTATCGTTTTTGGGTGTTAGAGACTTTTCTTCAGAATATTTATATTTACTCATGTAATATTTAATTATCTATGCACAGAGCCATCGAGAATTTAAACCTTGCCTATATAACTCCAAACAGAGTACAGATCTCGAGAACTTGTGTACCGACTTCAGGATTTACGAGTTAACAATTCTCTCGACGGTGTGCTTTGTGCATCCTATACTTCTGAACACCGGAGTTGTAATCGCCTCCGGATTCGAAGTCTGATAATTTGCCGCCACCTCCATCTTCCGCCTCTTGTTGTCTCCTACGTCAGCCTCCGTCAGACTCCTCTTGCAACTCAGAGAGAGATCCCGCGCTTCGTACCCGACAAGTTGATGCTCCTGCATGGGATTTATTCTCGTGAAGTCGAACTTCTCCTCGTAGCGTGCGTCTTCGTTTGCAATCGATCGCTCGAGGCGTTCAGTCTCAACGGGACCGCGGCTGGATTTCCCGTTTTCGCCGCTCTTCGGGGACGTCTTTTCGTCATCCTCTTGTTCACACTTCTGTCCGGGCGACTCCTCGCCGCAACTGTCTTTCCGTTTGCCGCAGGTTCTCAGGCAGCAACACTTTTGGCTCTGACCGGACGGCAGGTCCTCCTTCTTGTATTTGACTCGACGGTTTTGGAACCAGATCTTCACCTGCTTCTCCGACAGACGCAAATTGGTCGCAATCTCGATGCGACGCAGCCGCGACAGGTACATGTTCGCGGCGAACTCACGCTCCAATTCCAATAACTGAGTGCTGGTGAACGCGGTTCGGATGCGCTTCGAGCTGTTACTGATGGAGCCCGGGGACTTTGGCGGTGGCGTCGGAGTGCTGTTGCGCGACGGTGATTCGCTAGGTGCTGAAACGTCTGATGGAAAAGGTCAGGGGTTAATGGCGTCGCTACGAGATCGTCGCGCGAGGGGGAGACTCGATGGATTCGACGTTCGCTTTTACGTGATACGTCCAGGGCAGTTGAGAAAATACGGAAATGCGGAAATGTATATTTTACATCAAAATAATATTTCGTGAATCTCAAGAGAGTGGAGAGGAGCATCTAGAGACATTTATGAAATAAGTCAGGAATATTGAAAACTGAGATCTTTTGTGATCTATTTTTATTTGTACTTTCTTAATTAGTTTGTGACAAATGATGTCTCTCTTAATATAGACTCTCTTAGTAGGATGTGTCTAATTTTAGAATTGCTACCGGAGTTGTTAAAATAATAGTTATTTCCAGGAAATGTAATCATTTCCTTATTAATGGCTGTGCTACGTGTTCAAAGTAAAAGTAATTATAACACATTTGTAGTTAATTATAACAGCTAATGAGCATTGCTGTTACTCACGTGTTAGTTAGCTATATTTACCTGATAGTCTGCTGGCTGAGGTGTTTAATGGCGACGGGGGACTCTGTCCAGGTATCGGCAAGACGGTCAGAGCTGGTGGAGTGATCGGCACAGGCATAGTAGGTGGTCTAGGCACTGGTCTGATCGGTTGATAGCCCAATCCCAGATTGAAAAAATTGAACATGTAATTAGGCAGCTGGTTCCCATAATACGGCAGCGGGTACGAGGGTGGTGAGTTGTTGCCGATTAGAGAGTCCACCAGGAAACTTCGGGACATCCTCCTTTCGATCAATGACCCTCTAGGGAGTCAGCACAACTTCTCGAGTTGCGTCCACGAGTTTAGTCCGCAGAGTTCACACGCGACACAAAGTAATCCAACGATTATCGAAATTTTCTCATCGCACTTAACTTCATGCTTAATCCTCGGCTTAAAGTTTAATAGGACGAGATCCTACTTCCGAACAATGTATTCTGCAAAGTCACAGTCCTTGAACTTTCTTTCCGACGTTGTTCTCTTCGAGTGACTCTCTTCTTCCGTCTTCTCTAACTCCTTGCGTATATTTACGCGATATTGATCCACACCGTGCCCTTTAATTATGAGAGAAGAGACCAAGTTAGATATCGCGACTCGCGGATCCTGTCTGTACGGTGGTGCATCGGGCTCTGCATCCTGAGGACACCGAATTCGTTGTATATATACGGGGTGCAAACTCCACCCAGGGGTTGGTTTTTGATCCGGGGCCCCTTTGTATGGGCCCCGCCCTTCTTCTTCGTGAGGGTGCCCCTTTCGGGGTTCACCCTAACTGCCCTCCCCGGGGAACGACAGTGAGTAGGGCATTTTCTCGTAGCGCTAATTCGACGGGTGGCTAATATCACCGGAAATTTTATACGGCCTCTTTACCCATCTTTCTATTATTATCGACGCCCCGATCCTGCCCGCCGTTATTTCGCAGCACGGCCGATAAACTCAAAGTGTAATTTAAATCGATGGAAATGAGCTGGCGCTACAACAATGTCAAGAATGAACTCTTGTGTTTGCTTCGTTGACAAATTAATAAAAAGTTTTAGTTACTTCTAGTTTCGAGATTTGCAATTGTAAAAAACATTGCCGCAATCATAATTTTATTATGGAAACTTGATACATTAAAATATTTTTATTATTCGAAGATACAACAATCATTATTAAATTTCATCAGAGTTTCATGTGTTTTCGCAATATTAATACAGTCTCCGTCACATTAGAAAGTGGTGACCTAAATTCATACAATTCAGTTTCTACGAGAGTAGCAAAAGAAAAAGACCCTTTCATCTGTTCCTGTGATTCTTCTTTTCGGACAGGGGTGGAATGGTTCAAAGCCCGTTCCACCTTTTCCTCTTGTCAACGTTTATCAAGTGGGCTTTTCTGGAACGTGCTGAAGAATCCGCGCGGGCAATCAAGATAAACTAGTGGGAGGAGTCGTTTAAGGACGTGGGTACCTACCTCGGTTTGTGAAAAGCGTCATTAGTAGTCTTCAGCCGCGCGAAATTAGGCAAACGGCGCCACAATGGATCTCGAGAAACAAATTAAGGCCAGACGTAGAAACATGAAGGAGATGCGTCTGTCTGATCCGACCCTTATCTGCTGAGACGTATGAGGAATATTTCAAGAAAAGAATGAAAGTGAGATCTAACGTATATCCCATTTTATCCGCGGTTTATCTTGTTATCTTTGCATAATAGCCTATTTCATGCGCCTGAAATTAACTCGGAAATTTGAGATTACATATGCTTTTAAAATGTAGCAAATTTTTGTCGATCAAGTAACGTGCTGCTAAATATTAATGTTTTCGAAGTATGTAAAAAATTACATGAATTATAGAATTTTTTCCGAGCAGAGTAAATCGGTGGCATTGCAATTTGAGAAGAATGCAGTTAATTCCAATTTTTCCTCCGACCATTCGGTGCACGAACGATTCGTGAAAATCGGGAAAAATCTGTGGAAAAACAAATTTTCTCTGAACGGCATCGGAGCTACGGCACCGTCTGTTACGAATGTGGATCAGTTTTATGGAGACGAGATTACACCGACGGTGTCGGTTTACATGGAGGCTGCTTTCCGTCGTCGTCGACGTCGTCGTCGTTGTCGTCTCCGAGCGACGAAACGTAAGTCCGTTTCTCGTCGTGGGTCGATATTCGAGCAGCTCAGGAGGCTCAAATCAAATCTCGGATTCGCCTTAGAAACTGAGACCTGCTCGGTTTTATCTCTCTTGCTTGCTCCTGTCTTCTTCCACTTCGGTTAGGAGAATTTGCATCCTCGAGTGTATCACGCTGATGAAACCCCTCAGGGGATAGAAATAAGAATCACTGATGCGAGGATAACGAGAGAAAAATGGCGAGAGAACTGCGGAATACGAGATTCGTCGGGTAGTTTTATAGTCCGACTATGTTGACCGGTGAATACGTAGGATCATCAAAAAGCATTTTTGCAGGAATTGGCAGCATATTTTATTGGATTCCACTGTGATGTCATTTTGATAGGATTCCGACGCAGAATTATTCAAAAGTTATTTTTATCGCATTTCTGTAGCATTATCCATTCCTAATCCGTTTTTATGAAATTCTATTCGGGATTTTAATCTCATTGAAGCTGAACAAATGAGTTTTACTTCCTGAGAGATCGTGAAACTCAAAAAATTAAATTTTCACGTAAATGTATGTACATGTAAATGTATTAATAAAACGTAGTATATAAAAAAATGTGTCCTTGCAATTTTAGGCTCAGGATCCAATGCAACGTTGATTCACGCGGATGAAAATCTAATTACTATTCATGGAATTTGCACATCTGAAATTTGAGTAGAGACATACGATATCCTCGTAACGTATTCGCATCGAGATTTCCTGTCAAATTCGTCGTCGCGTTCTAACGAAGTGTATTAACGGACAGAGAGGAAGAGAGAGAGAGAGAGAGAGAGAGAGAGAAAGACAGAGAGGAGCAGCAACATTTCCATACGCCGCCCGTTCGACTTCCACATGCGCGATTAATTTCTTGATTAGCCGTTGCGGTAATTTATCGAGCGGGTCGGGCAATAAGCGAGGCCGTGTACGATGCGCTCACAAAGCGGAAAATTGATGTTCAACATGAAACGCCGTTTCGAATATATCCACTTTCACAAGTTTCAGCTTCGTCATCGCGCGAGCGTATCCTCGTGCGAACGACTCCGTACCGACTACACCTGTCGATGCGCCTGAAAATTAATTGCGCGCGACGTTGCGCCCATTGTAACGTGCTTAACAGTGAGAGAGACCTGATGATCGCTTTGTGATTGGGAGAAATGTGTTTTCCAACGATGTAACGTGATGATACATGTTGCAAGTAAAAATATAGTGTTTGTTATATTAAATAAGAGTTTAAAAATCTGTCAATATAAAAATATTGATATGTTTTCAAACATATTATAACATAACTGAATCTCATTTATTAATCCATTAATAAGCCGTTTAATTAGATGCAAAACATTCTTGCCTTTATTTTAAGCTTGCTTCCAAGAGAGAAGCTCTCTTAATGTTCTCTCTATTAAGTTTATTAGTTATTAGAATTTTCTTATCTTTCTATACTTTGCGTATACCACCGTTGATGATCGATTTACATCGCGAATGCGATAATCCTAAGAATAATCTCTCGATATTGGCGGATAATGTAGCGCATTATTTAGCGCGCGCCGGCGGAATGGAGAAAACATAGCCGCGATTTTAAACCCCTAACAACACTAATCCCATTATATGGAGGGTCATATACCTCCGCACCCTCGCGCGTCCTCGCGTCCTATTAAAAATCACAGTAATGTTATCTTACAGGGCCTAGAGTCGTGAATAATACAATAACGCTTCTCTCCCCCTTTGCGCCAGCATATGTCCGCCGGATCCGCGATTCCAAGGGGATGCCTGCTGAACCCTTCGATGAGGGATTGGGAGCCGGGACCACCCTTCCCGTCGCAAAGGGAACTACTCGGACTAGAAGCGTAGTCCTGGTCCTACGGACCCACGTGTATCGTTACCGGCGTATCTCTCGCGTCATTACGTAGGAAGGATATTTTAATTTCGTGCACAACCCTCTACCTGGTCTCGTCCTATTGGTCGCTTCCTTTTATCCGGGGCGTGACTACCCTCATGTGGCTCCGATCGTTGCCCAATCTTTGTGGCCATGAGTACCAAGAATTTCCGTTTCGAGAGCGAGATCTCAAAAGCGGCAATATTGCCGAGAGCATCGAAACGTCGTGATGTTCAATCGGCAGCAGCCATAGCGAAGCACAGCGCACGTCCTAGAGCGTCAATATAATTACAATTTGAAACAAGGTACTCTTTTATACTAACAAGATATTAACTATTCTATAATCGAGAATTAAGGATAAAGGGTTTAAAGGAAGGAAGGAATTTATCTTTAATGCTCGTTACATAATACGTTAGTAGTTGTATGAGAAGAAGAATGTTATATCTATATAATATACATCTTTATGAAATTACATTGTGAGTCAAGGATGGTGCATAATCTTAAATCGGAAATTATCTTCTCCAAGTTTCTCCCTTTTGTAATTGATACTCTTACATTTACATCAAACCTGTTAAGCGCGGAGCAGTGGGAGATAATTTTCAATTCGGTTTTGGCACGAGATGCTTTCGACTCCGACAGGAAATCCAGCATCGGTTGATGTTCAGAACTAATTAGACCAAAGCGATCTGCGTCGAAAAGCTCGGCATGATTCTTTGGTATGATCATGATAGAACTTGCCAACAGCTAATTTCGAGATGAAACTTTGATGACAAATAATGATATAAAATTCATAGTAAAATTTCTAAATGATCATGGATTATATTTTATGCGTAATGCAAAGATTGATGGAGGAATCCAAACGTTGACTGAAGATGTTTCTCACAGAAACATCGAGATAATCGTCGTTACACACATATATAGCGCGGCTTAGCCGGGTGAACTCATCTCTGTTATGGAACTTTCAAGATATCCGACTGCGAAGCAATATCGTCAGTGGCAAGTCTTGCAAAACGCGGGCTAAATGCTCCAGACTGCAGTCAATCTAAATATTTGAAAACGTCGGTGGTAAACGGAAGCGGTACGTCACTTTGGAAGTTTCGAACAAAAAATAAATTTTATCTTGAAGTTACAGATAGTCGGGCATCCGCACGATCGTTTTGACGACAATTGCTCTTCGAACATTAAGCATTTTTACATAATGAGATTAAATGGGATTACGTAAACGTCGGCGAATATATTACGCAAACGTCGTTTCTTTTCTCAAAAACCAACGCGAAACTTCAAGGAACTACAGGCGACGCTGGAACTGACGGCTTAACGAGCCGGAAGGGAGAACTTCCATCCTCAACTTCCGTAAATCGCATTTCGACTTCTCGCCTTCCCTTACATTTTCTCTCGTTTTCTCATATCAGCGAGTCACTTGTCATTTTTACGGTGTGGTACTTGATTGCTTGAATTTTTGCTCGGAAAACTACCTCCGCCATTCCGATGATATTTTACCGCTGAACCAAGTGAAAACCAAAACTACTCCGAAAAATGATTCTTGCCTTTTTTTCGAGTGTGCAACAGTTAGAGTGGATATGTCGAACGATAACTCCGATTGGACTGAACGATTCCGTGTTTTCGCGTTCAATATTTCGAGTGAAATACGTGGCACGACCCTCGAAGAAAGTTTTGCGGGTATTATATCGTGGAGCATACTAAAAATTCTGCGCGTCGCGCAGGAAAAATATGTGGTAGGTACCTTCCATCGGTCTTCGAGATAAATCTCATTTCAGCTCCAGCGCTGTAACACGAGTCCAACGAAATTCACGATTGATGCCAATCTTGGTCGACAACTCGTATATTCGTGTCGCCATTTTTCAATCGATCGCGGCTGCCGCTGTGCTGAAAGTTTCGCCTGCGAACTGTCATGCATCATGAGAGATTCTGCCGCGAACTTTTCGCATTCGCGTCTAATCGAATAAAAGTCATCCGCAAAATCTCCGTTTTGACAAATCAAATTCCCCGGGTATCGACTAAACAGTAACAACTCGACGTGGATTTTATATATGTATTTCGTTATCTTGAGTCTCGTATCAGTGCTGATGTTGCAGTATTAACATTGCTCTCAAATAAATGTTAGATAAATAAAAACTCATTACTGCGTAACGTGCGTAACTGCGTACGTTTAAACTATTGTTACAGTTATCTCTAGAATTGTGGAACAATGGTTATCTATGGAAAAACTCATGGTTATCTATCTTAAAGTTTTTAGATTCATATGAAATATTATATTTACTTCACTGACACCGGTGTAGCGCCATGAATTATTACCGTTGTTCAAATCTCATGGCAGATTATCGCGAAAGATTTTACATACTGATAGCCAGTAAATTTACCTCGCGCTAACATTCGGTGACAAAAAGAGGATCGTGGATGGATCACAAAACGCAGGATCCTATGAGATAAACGCGATAAAGCGTAACATAATAAAAATAGTAGACAATAACCCTTACGCTGCCTTGTACGCGATCTATCGAAACCCTTAATCCCGTCTTTTGGATACCTCCATGTCCACAAATGTCGATCTCGATCGAAGATCAAGGAAGATCGAATCTGGCTTTCTTTCCTGATATGTGTACACACGAGAGATGCTCGGTGGAGACATTGATGTCCTCGGTAAACTCCGCTTTATTGAGTAAGAGTCCTTACTCCTTTCATGCAGCGTCGCCCTTCTCTCCCCTGCTGCCGCTACCCGAGTGCTATCTCCGAGGTAGAACTTCGGAAATTAGATCATGACTCATTTCACTCGGCGGAGAAAAAAAAACGGTACATTCTCCGCGTAGAATGCGAGCGCACAAAGGAGCATCCCATTCGAGTCGAACAACCCACGCCGTTGGTCATCTGTGAAAGGAAGGAGGAGAAAAAGAGCGGCACCGATGGATATGATCATGGGAATGGCAAATACGATTTCGGATATTTTCCATTGCTGCCACGTCGGGCAAGTAATTCGGCCATAGTCAAAAGGGCGAGGACTCGCAAAAATCCTTTACGATCGTGAGGGCCGTAAGGATCTTTCCTTCTTCCCCGTCGCATTGTCGACGCGGCGCACAAAGGCCACTGCGCTGCCGATCGGCTGCGACAATTTGCTTTACTTGCGTCGATGCACTCCGACGAGGAGCCACTCAATCCTTTCCGGAAAATAAGTGCAGCTACGGGAAGGTTTGTTTTTCGGTGAGGCAAGCCTGACGAGCCAAGGGAGATACTTCCAGTTGAGTTAGCTGCGTTTGTGAACGTTATCTCTTTACATGATTGCTTGCGACTGTTCCAAAAAGCACAGGATTTGCTATAGCGTTGAAACCGGTGATGTGAAATTCCATTGAAATTGTTCATCATCGCTGACAGCTGTTTCGTTATCGACCATTGCGTGTTCGTAGAACAACGAATTTGTTTCTCGCAAGTGACGAAAGTCGTGACGTGAGGACTTTCCCTGAAAGTAACTACTGCTCTTTCCAGATTCGACGAATACACCACGGACTCCAAGCGGATATATGGCGATTTCGAAGTTTCCACGAGGTCGAAAGTTTCTCCGATTCGATAGAGTAACTTCCGTGGTCGCGCTGGGAAAGAATTAACTCGGAAGTATTAACTGTTCCAGAAATTCGATGTCGTTGTGGTCTTGCGAAAGGTCCGAGAACCGTTCTTACTTATTTATTTTCTTCGGGCGATCTTCTTCTTTCTCCTTTTTTCCTTTTCCCTTTTTTTATGAGAACCCTTATTTGCCACGATCGAGGGTAGACGGTAGGTATGTCATTAGCGAAAAGAAAAATTCTTTCTCGCTCATAGTATATCTCTTATTTATCGTAATTATGCCCTCATCGATCTGAAAATCTCGTTAGAGGCTTCTTTTAATAAAATTCTTATTTTGTTCTCTTCTCCTTTTTTTTCTTCTTAGTTGAGTATGTATGTTCATTGAGTATGTGTAGCATTTCGGCGATTAAAGACATCTTCCATGGCCACCGGCTTGGTGCTTATGGACACTTGCAACGGATTTCTCTAATAAGAAAACTTCTTGGTTCTTCTACGTTTCGTTTGAAACTTTGGAGCTGTCCTGGATAGGAATTTGGCTACTTTCATTTTCTGCGGATCGATCATTCTGCAACTTGAGGTAATATGATAGTTAGCGTGGCCACATTAATCTGAAAAAGCACAGTCTAAATGTATAATAAAGTAGACAAGATAATAAAAAAAGAATAGTAAAACATACAAGTTTAAATGAATCTGATGAGTTTAATGGTAGATTGCTGTTTTTTGTTTTTTTTTTATTTCCATTTATATCTTAAATTAACCAGTCACAAGCCAAGTGCGAAGTACATTACCGAGTTTTGTCTGGCGCAAAAGCGAAAGTGCATCGATGTTCTTTTGTCGGCGACGTTGCAGCATTGTTTCCCGCTGCATTGTCGACAACAATGACCGATCCCGTGGCGGTAGGATCATCCTAGCGTAGATCATTCGGTAATTTCACCCGTGTTACGCGCGCTTTATTCCGCATGCAGGAGGGATACCCCTCCCTCCTTTTCTCTTCTTTCTCCCTATTTTGCCGATTAACCATTTTCCTTTTTTCCTCGCTTTTTTTCAGTCTCCATTAAACTTTCTTTCTTTTTACATTTTTATTCTTTTATATTTTATTTCAATATAATTGTATATTCTACTTTTATTACTTGCGTCACTTTATTACTGCTGTGATGTTATTTTATTTTCTTTCTTTTCTTTGTGCTTAATTCCTTTTAAAACAATTTACTGAGAGTAGTAAGATCCTCCTTGTTTTACATTTCTCATTCATAAACTTCTCGTCTCTCGTTCTCCCTCGTTTCTTTAAGTTTAGGTATTTATGTTTTGACACGCGCCGAGGGATTCCACATGAAAGCAGCAGTCAGTTTCGTTCTCTTCTCCGTCTTCCTTTGAGGATTCACAGACACCGCATGGTTTGTCGAGCAACGTGAATCGCACGACGATCGATCGGTTCGCAGCGGGATCCATGGTGAGAGTATCATGAGTCGTAATGACTCGTCCGGGCTCGTCAAACACTAAGAGGTCTGAAAGGTACGCCGTCGCGGATGAAGGAGCAGCTAAGCGCATTTCCCTCTCTTTCAGAAATAACGGAACGAATGAATTTATGCTAATACCATTTCGCACGAGAACGCTCGCCGGTTAGGATAATACAGACCGCCGAAGTAAATCGAATCATCGCTCGGATTTTTGTTCGCTTCGACCATTATAGCTACGACCATTGAGAGAACCGTTGTGCTTGTCTTCCATTGAGGAACGTCGAGAATTCGCGAATTCTGATTTTAATGGAAATTGGCATGCGTATGGAACGTTCTACATTTTACATGCTTTCTTCTCTGTTTATGAATTCTTCATAGATACGAGTATAATAAAATATAGTTCCACTAATAACTTGCATTCTCTTGTTACTGGAAATATTGGGAAGTTGATTTGTTTAATTTTACGATATGTTTCATTAAATTGTTCTCAATTCTCAATGAAATACCTCTGCTGATCGCCGCTGCCCTTTATTTTGAGAGAGATCAACAGTTTTTTAATCTAAAAATACAGTTTTATTTTTTTACGCATATACGAAAGGCGGCGCGCATACGAAATGACGCGAGACACACGATAATTTCGTAAAACCACTCCGCGCAAAAAGAAGAACTTTGAGGATAGAGCGAAAGAAAACACGGTTACTTACTTTTTCAACCAAAGAAGGAGGATTACATTGAGAGAGTGCCATGCGATTTCTTGTGTATATTTTAAACCCTCTGCCACCGACGCGAAAGGCGGATTACGTATGAAGAGGGAGCTTTTTCGCAGGCAAGGGAGAATTTAGTCCGTCGGAATGGACTGTTTCAAAGTAACGATAAGACACTCGAGATTATTGTAGAACGTTGCTGGTTCCCGTCGGTTCTGTTGTTGCACCCTGGAGATCCGGTCGGGAATATTGCACGTTTCTCAGGTACGCTCATAGCCATCGCAGTAAAGTTTCGCCAATGTTGGCGAAACAATGTTCTCATTATCTTCCAAATAAGCTCTCTGCATGAAGGAAGAGCAGCTTAATTGCGAAACTTAAGAATCACAAGATCCTTCGCACGTGACTCTGATAGCTCCACATGGGTACTTCACCGTATACTTGCATGGCGTAAGGAACACATAGAACAATTAACATGAAAATATGAAAATGCAAGAAAATCTATGCATTGAGACAGAGAGAGAGAGAGAGAGAGAGAAAGTAGAGAAATTGGAAATAGTAATTACAATAGCTTTTATATCTCATGAAGTGGATGAGAAGCGCGGCAAAAGACGCGTATTTTATCGCACTGGTTTTAACGACGCATCTAATCCCCTGAAAACCGTTCCGTTCGCTTCCCTTCTAAGTGGCTTCGCGAAAAATGAACTTCGGATGACGAGGCAACGCCAGCGATATCCTTTCCGCTCCGAATTTTACTGGCATCCCCTTTCCCGGCGGATGTTTTATAGATTCATCACGGTTCGTGGGAAGGGACTAATAAAAAAGGCTGCCCTATTCTCGATCGTTGGCCGCGTCGTCACCAGCCACCAATTATCCTCATATTCCAAATACTAACTTATTGTACTGGTGATTAATTGAAAAGAAAGAAGAAAGAAAAAAGCCACTTGGCTGTAGTGTTATGGGAAGTGAATTGCAAGCCTCAAATTATTTTATATCATTTAATAGCTATCTACCAGGAAAGATAAGACTGAAAGTAGAATTCTACATGATGAGAAATTAATAAAAAATTCACGAACGATGATTGACGGATTGGGGGAGGCTTTCGACGAATTCTTGAAGGGAGAACAGGCGGCGACAAGGCGGATTTTCTCAGGACAGCGCTCTGGTAAAGGGTGGGCCTAGAAGTCTCATCAAAGTCGGCTTCTCTTGGGGACGATTGCTCGAAAACTTCGTTAAACTGTTCCGCCCGTTTTCCCGCCGATGATCAAACCTTGTTTCGTTTCGCCGTCCGCGCCGGACAATGCACGTAGATTGTGATTTAACTTCGTTGCGCGCACGATGCCATTGCGCTTCCGACCACGTGTCGACGCATAATACACGCGTGTCGGGATAATAACTGACCGAAGACGCCTCCTGATTAAGGATACCACTGCCGCGTTCAGGGCATTGTCCTCTCGCAATAATCGCGTTATCGTCGCGATTGAAAGGGCCAGGTCCTCTGAAAAGGCACTGTGAAAAGAACGAAACTCTCGGTCAATACATCCGGTCGCACAATTCGATTGATCTGTACGATAAAAGTTATCAACTTTAAGTTTGGTGAATCTGAGGGAATATCATGAGAACGAAAAATATTCAGCACAAATATATGATGAAACTTAGCCAAATATAGAAGATTAAGATCAAAAACTTAAATTTCTTTTTACTATTTTTTTTTCTAAAATACGCTTTGTGTGGAAGCATCATAAAATTTGGAAGATATTTTCTATTCCATCGATACTGTAGATTCCCATTTTCCACGTGAAAGTTTTAAACATTGCTCTCTTACAAGTTGATGTTATTAATCCTTAACTATGTGATCTTAACTTTTAGCTTCTACTTTTTATTATATAATTTTTATATTAGTTTTTTACGGAGCTGTATATTGAAAATATGACCTATAAAAATCTTTTCTTGCTGTTTTAAGATTGAAGAGAGAGTAAACTGTTGCTAAAAGAATTAGTGTTGTATAAAAAAAATGTGCGAAGAAAACCAAACTTGTGCTCTCTATAGTTGCACTGAATAGCGCCATTGTTTTCATCAGCACTATTTGTCTTTCAGCATCGACAACGTACAATCAGGCTAGCAAAGAATATTTCAGCAATGTTTGCATAATAATTTTCATGCAACAGCTGCAGCACCCGTTTGCCAATCGTGACAATACAAAAATTATAAATGCTAACGGAAACATCGGGAATATTGAAAAGGAAAATTTAAATATCAATGATCTCATAATACTGAATATATGAGACTGTAATATCATAATGCTGAATATATAAAAAGAATTTTTCGCTATTGATAATCGATATTTTCGCTAATTACAAATTTATTTTCTTCGAAATATTATATAAGTATTACACAGTTAAATATTGACATGACGATTCACAAAATGAATGAATTTACCAACAACTGGATTATCAAATGTTACAAAAAATACAAAAAGTACAGAGTGTTTTAGAATTTATTCTGAATTTTGATGATGAATTCGTTAACAAATGCGAGATATGTACTCGAACATTTCGAACAACTCGACTAATATCTACTGACTTAACCTTGCGTAGATATTAAAATTCTTAAGCCATTATCGTCGGAATTCTCCGTGAGCCCTTGAGATTCACCAGGACTTGGAGGACATATCGGACCACTGTGATCGGAATCATTATCATTCCATCCAGGTGCACGTTCATTCGCGTATTCAAGAGCCCGCAACATCCCCGTAGAAGGGGAGAGAGACTACACGACACGAGTCTATAAAATCCCATAAACATCCCCGAGAGGAAAACGCACTGTATATAGGGGCGGTCGCCAATGAAAGGAATAAAATATCGCTTTTTGCGGCAATTTTACGGCAATTTTCCGAGTGGCTGGAAAGCACGTCGCGCGCTTACCAAGTACCAGGTGTTTGCTTGCCTGGTCCCGACACACATTCGTGGGCCCAGCTACTGGTCGGATCCTCCATCGAATCGTCAAGGACCGACGATTAATAGCCGACGAGCCGTGCAGAGATATCCTGGTGGTTTCTAACAAAAACAGGTTCGACACGATGCCAGAAAACGGCGCGCGCCGCGTGAACATCCAATGGCCTGTGTGATCGCATTCATCTTTCAGAAAGCTTACCGAAATCGGGATGCACCTTCGTTCTCGCGATCCAGCGATGAATTATTACAGAATTATGCTAATCGACGATACTTATTAGCGAGCTTATTAACATTAAGCGCGGCCACGCGCGTGGATCGCATCCAACGTACACAGTCATCAATTGATCGTCCGAGGAATAGGAATATATAGGAATTACTGTAACGGCATTAACGGCCATGATGTAATTAGCGTGAGGTTATTATTGCATTATCGCGCTCGTTATTACGCAACAACATTCGGCGACGCAGCAATTATTTGATCGCGAATTTATTACCGTAATTTAGACCACGCTTGCGAGGTGACTCGATGACACGTGTGGTATCAACGCTCGTTTTTAAGGTGTCGAACATCGCGTTATTTCGAGGAGTAAAATAGCGGCGTGTGAATTTGTTAGTTGCGATGCACACGTGGTTATATTGAGTTATCTGCCTATCTCGCGCAATATCGCGCATTTCTCTGTAATGCGGTTCGCAAAATGTATTAATATCGCTAACTCGTTAATTTTCGCTTTAATAAAGTTTCCGGTAATTGAAACGCGTTTCTGAAATTATATTGTGCAAGAGATAAATAGCAGATGCTTTTTTCTGTTCTTTTCACATATATTCAAAGCGCGGATATACCTTAAATAGCATCAACACGAAACAATCAGAAGTTTTATGCGGTTTCTCTTATCCACGAAGGAATAATTAAAATGGAGGAAATCCGCACAATTCGTAGAGAAAGCATGATATAAAACCATTGCACAATACTCCCCTTAGAGAGCTTTAATATTTCTCATTAGCGGTTTATCAGATATTCCGCTGCAAAAAAATAATTATAATTTTTGTGTGACTTTCGAGTTGTTAATTAAAACTTTCAAGGCAGGGCTCGATGTGATTATATTCATCTGCAAGCCGATGTCGGTCAATTAATTACACTATTATACTTTTACTCAATCTTTTTAGATTTCGTGCAACTTTTCTCGTGACTTTTTGATCGTACCTGACATTTTATGAAATTATTATAAAAGAGCCATTAAAAGATTCACAATTATTTCAGAACGTAAGATACGTGACTCGGATTACTTTCATAATTGCGCACATAAATGAAGAAGAGAAATGAAGTAGTAGGTCAAAGATAAAGAATGAAGCGAAAGATTTAATTACTGAGAAAAACGAGGAGGCTTTTCAGAATATAAAATCTTAATGGTAGAAGAAGAGCCAGATATCGATGCATCGAAATTGAGGGCAACATACATACATGCAGATAATATTTTGCAATTTGTATGTTGAGCAAATTATTATTTTTTATTGCCATGTGAAATGCTTATTTTTATTGATGCGCAGATCAAACAAAGTTTTTATGTTTCAATGTCTATCGACGGTTGACTCTTATTAGTTCTTCCCCTGCGATCGAGATTAATCACGTCAGAGGGTAGAGGTAGTAATATACGTGTAGATGTCTTAACGACGATCGGTCCCATCGCAATTTTTCAAGCAATCTTGCAATTATGTGGACAGACGTATCTCGCTTGCAACCGGCGAACGCGGGCTCGCCCGGAATCTACTGTCCGTCCAATATGTCGCCCACGGAGCCACGTTATCAGCGGTTGACACTTCTAACGCGTCGTACTGCACGTCATGAACACGACGTCGTCCGCCGTCATTGAAATCGGACGAGGTAATATGTCCCATTGTCGTAGATACATAAGTGTCCCACTTGTCAGCTTGTTCATTACGTCAGTGGCGTCATAAAATGGCATAATAAAATATCAGTGATGTATCGATCACACATTTACCACTTACATCAATCATTCTCTTTTGCATGCAAAAATCAGATGGTCAAGAATGCTTCCTGTATATTGTTTTCGGATAGGAATTTATTCAAAGCTTAGAATCGCAACGAATTCGAATGCGTCACGACTTCTGGATCACCTATCGTTTAGTTTGATGATATGAACCGAAAGGCGACGGATTTAATGAAAAATCGGGAACGAGACTATTCGATTACAACGGGTGGCCCTCCGATTGGTGCGATTTATTTACGGGATTTGAATGGCACAACGGCGGGCAGAAGGTCCGTACGTAAGTACTTAACGTGTTCCCCCGGCGACGCCGTTAACGCGTGTCGAATCGTTCTCGTAGCGTTGACAATATTCGTGCCCCTTTTACCAACGTAAACCCGGGAGACGCTATTCCGAATACGGCATCCCGATATTGTGCTCGAGTGGAGTCGAGTGCCGAGCGGGGCTCGTCTTTAGTTATGGCGCGTTAGTTACGCAATGCTTACTTCGCGATAAATTGTCAGGATGAAAGAACATTCCTGATGCATCCCGAAACGTCATTTCGCGACGCGAAGTCGACGCAAAAAATTTTATCCACGTTTGCGAGAATTCAGCGAGTTTTCCCACTAAAACAATTTTTTGCAAGTGTGATAATTCGGAGATAATCTCTGAAGAACTTGTGAAATATTTACTAATCCTCAGAATTGTGCACAATACCGCGGAAACGACAAGTTTACTCAAACCACCGTATTATACCCATTTCCCTTTGACCAGATAAACTCGAAAGCTCAGCAGATTGGCAGTTTTTCCAATAATTAGATTTTATCGATTGCATTTCCGCCGCCATTGAAGCCACGCTTGCCGAAAGTGATGAGATAAAAAAGGAATGTCGATGAAATGTGTACGGGTATATTAGAAGTCGTATATTTTCCCTCATCTGATACATTTCAATATGCGAGCTCGGGAAACAAGCTTAAAGCAGCAACTGGAAAATTGCCAGTGTTTCTGCACGTAATTTCTGACAGACCGATGAATTACGCGATTATTACCGCAAACATATGTCGTTTCGGCGGGTTCGCACACTATCGACGTGCATCATCCCTTATTAGGGACTGTTCCTGCGCCAAAGCGCGACCTGAAGGCGAATTGCCGACGACTTGTTTGCTCAGGCCGCCCGGTCTTCTTTCAATAGCGCATCAAGCGGGATGTAATCCCTCGATATATGGTTCTCATTTATAACTTGTAATCTTTGGCGAAATGCTCGACATAACTCAGAATTACCGTCCTCTTCCGTCGGAAAATGCCGTCGATTGTGAATCGTGAACGCCGAAAGTGGGATTCGAACGTTTCAGATCTCTTCGCTTCGCTCGAAGCGAAGCGGACCGCGCGATGCTATCGGTTCGATGTAAAAATCATTATCGCGGCATTATAACGTGATATTATGATCGGCGTAACCGAGCCTGCATTGTATCTCGTATCTCGTAATTACCGGGACTGACAATCACGCGGGAATTCATCAGCGATTCGTAATGAGTTTGCACATTTCAGATCTGATAATACCGTTACTATTTTTGATGTATCATCAGCGCGAGCGCACGAATTAATTATAGCGACATGTGTTATTAAGCCGTTCACTGATAATAATGGCGAGCCCGTGCGCTTAGTTTCATCGCGAGCCTATGCGTCGGCATTCAATGGTTGCACAATGAAATCGATATATCGGTTATTCGTAGTGGGCTAAATTAGACTTCGTAGTATCTGTAAGATGCAGCGCGGCCGCCTTTTCCTCGCGCCGATAATAATCGCGGAAGAATAGCTGGTCGCTGAAACCGTCTTGAATGCTCCGTTGGGACAAAGTGCGCCCGCGTAATTGTTATTACAAAAGCGCTCCGTTAATTATGCAGCCGTGGCCGAAAGCACTCTTGTAATTACGTTGCCATTAACTTCGTACAAGATTTTAATATTCAATTAATGCGTCGATAAATGGATGGCCTTATGTCGTATCAAGACGTGTACCCCATTACTCTGTCGTACGTTTTCGCGTCGCATTTATCGTTAAGTGATGTTAAATGCGTAGGTTTCTTTAGCCTATCCGTGAAACGTGATATAATCGAACAATTATAATAGCACTTTTATACATGTATGATATCGCGCATTTAGTCAAGTCGTTTTATCCATACTTCATTTTCAGATTCTGCTTTTTGTCAGGGCGAATTTTGTTTAGGGGGACAGCGACGTAGAAAAGGATAGGTATATGGGAAGTTAAACCGGATATTCGTTTATTCCCATAGAAAGGCAGGAGAGACGTTTCAAAGAGAAAGTAAGACGCGATTATTAATATACTTGATCGCATTTAGACAGGCTGATGCGCGTTCTCCTTTAATGCACTAATTTATCGTAGTGCCTCTGACAAAAATAAGCAGGTACTCTGATTTGATCCGCTATTACCCTACTTTTCTACACTACAAGGATTATACGGAAGGATGCATACATACGAGAGGCGTAATCTTGTCTCAGGAATTTCGCGCGACACGCGGCGCGGTTGCGTGCATTACGCGCACGCACGCGTGCATGCACACGACGGATGCCGTCTTGTCCGAGTCCCCTTCGAAATCAATTATCATTCCATTCCCTCGAAATTACCGTTAATACCAGCGGCTGTCGGATTACGGGACCCGTGCGCGCGCGAGTGCGTTCCCGCGATTTTCCAAAAAAGCGCAAAACTTTTCGGGACAGGCATCGAAGGTAAGCGGCTTAGCAGCGCGTGCCCAACGCCAGCTGGCCTGATCGATCTATCGAAAACCCATCTCTCTAGGTATCGTGCACACGAGGAGAAGCGCGCAGGAGGCATTAATCCCATAAATACCGAAATTATACGCGCGGTGAGCGGCTTTCGTGAGTTGGGAAAGACGCACAGGCAAGACTCACGCCCCGCGTTACACGTAAATTTTCCGTGGAGAACACCGTTGTACCGTCGTAAATCGCGTTCGTGCGCTGAATCTCTAATGAGATACGGTACAATATTTGTAATGATTTATCTCTTTGCCGCAAGAATGAAGTTATGTTCTGTTCTCTGTTCCGTTTTTTAAATGAAGTTTAAAAAACTGTTGAAAGCTTGAACTGTTGAAAAACTGTTGAAGTTGGTATTTTCTCGTTCCTTTGCTATTATATGTGTATACTAAGAAATTATAGTAGGTATAATACATAATCCTTACAGTGATCCGATGGTATACGTGAATTGCATTTGGGATATACTTAATGTATATGGTGTGTGTGCACGTATTAAATTTAGAATATGTTATTCCGTTGTTATTCTGATCGACATCTTTAGATATGGATGTTTTTCCGCTGTTCGTTCGCGCGTGCATGTATATTCCCCGTGCGTGACAATTGCAATGAGCATCGGAGGTGAAACCTTCCTTTGAACTCCCTGTCCTCAAAAGAAAGCATCCGGATTCTTTAGACAGTGTACCCTTTAACTTTTGAAAAAGCAGTCCGCGATAAAATAAAATTGCGTGCGTTTTATGCGCAGGAAAATTCATGGATATCAAGATACATGGGAGGAATGTATACGCGTGCCCTGCAACATTGCAAATCTTACGTAACAAATAAACGAATTAAGACATAACGCTTTTTATTCCCGGTTATTCTTTTCTGTTTACGAACGTATGGTTGTTGTAATGTAATTTCTGAAAAAGCTAGCTCATTAAAATGCTAAATGTTAGTAATAAAGCCTGAAAAACTGTGCCGGCATTCACAGATTCGCCAGCACAAAAAAATAGCAGGTCTTAAAATGATAAATGGAGTCATTTTCCATGTTTATTAAAATAACCGCATGGAATTACTTTCCGGCGAACTTCTTTCTATTTTTGCATTTTATCTACAATATATGATAAACACTTAATCACTATAATAGCTTGCTTTATAAAAAGAAAATTAGATTACTGATTTTTACATCACTATAATTATATTTGAACAAATCAAGATATATCTGTACTTCATATCTGTATATCAAATCAGTATGTGATTTTTGCAGTTATTCTTGACATTTTCTGTTAACATAATAGCCGACATCTCACGCAAAGAAGCATCAGTCTACGTCAGATCGAACATTTGCAATAATATGTTATCAATTCAAAATGGAGTCCCTGTATGACACGCATCACATACGTGTATAAGAAATCAGACTATCATATGATAAAGGTGATACGCGTGACAGACAAGTTATCTTTCTTAATCATTCTCTGCTGGACACGCACAGCTACAGTTGTCATAAAAGGATACGATTTTATCTCTCATCAGAATATTTAATAATTTTAATGTATAAATTTTCTTTAACGAATATAAATAATAGGTAAAATGACATGAAATGTTATAGATCAATATCTTTTAATGATAAAGAGCAGAAATAAAATTAAAAAATCATGATTACATGAGGGTTTATGTTACCGACGGAAGCCTTCCTACCCTTACTTCAGCAACCCCTAAATCGATAAAATAACACGCAGTAGAATGTAATGATATTGGCGAGATATCAGCAAATGGTACGATTCCATAACACAGTTTAATTTATAGGGCAAAAATTGGTTTATAATCGTTGTTCTTTATTATGAAGAATACAGTGTCGAGGATTGGAGTCAGAACGGTCACTCGCTTTATTATCACTTTCCGGGCTTCTCGTTACGGTTGCTCTTCGCCGATGTTACCAAATTACTGAACGTCGAATGTCTGTATGTCTCCGCAAGCAAGCGAATTTATACTTTCCTCTGTGGCCTTGTTAGATATCAACAGAAGACGGCAAACAGGTGATGGATAGACACAAACGTGATAAATAGAATTTCAAATTCGAGCAACGCAACGTCGAATGCCTACAAATTAAACTATTTTTTTACAAAAGAAATTAATTTCGTTAGCTTCTTTTTATTAATGTGATGACAACTAAATTGTTTTAATAATTGTAAGCTTCATTATAAATAATAATCAAGACATACAGAATATATTTATTAAATAAGAATCGGAATATAAAAATACTGTGTATTGATAATAATATAAATAATAATACATTGACAAAAGTATTACAATTTTATATTGCTTGCGATAACAGTAAGAGTATGTGTAACAATATGCTGCGGTGTCAGTGTCTATAGTCTTCTTTATCCGATGACGATTATGCCGAGCACCACCGAGTAATGTGTTACATCATGAGGCGGTATATCCCTTCTTCCAAATCGTATCTTTCAAGTAGGAACCCAGTATAGGATCATTGAGCATTTCCTCCACAATGTCTTTAAAGCCAAGTTGACTAGCCAGCATGTATTTACATTCGACGTCTGATAACTGAGATACTAGAGTTCTCATATTGTCGGTCATGGAATGGTTGATACTCTTTTCTAATCTGTATCTAAAAATCAAATTATTTTAAATAAATATTTAAAAACATATTTATGGAAACTTTATACACAAATTTAAACTTCATTTTAAATAATGGATAAATCGCAGTGAACTCACCTACGCGCGCAATCTTGTACAATCGTAGGTGTCAGACTATTTACTGTCATGAATTCTTTGAGGTATCTCGTCTCCCCTTTCAGAATACAGTGGTGATAAATAAGATTAGCCCAGTCGGCATGATAATTGTAAGCACGCGTGACAATTAAAGCTTGAGGAAAGTTTAATATCAGCAACAGCGTTCTGTCTATCTCGTCGCTCTTCAGATTCAGTACACATACCGCTTGCTGATCTTGCGGTATCGCATTCAGCAACGCAATCTGGAGGGCGACAAGTTGTGCCTGATGCGAGCACCGGCTGGCGAGATTTAATTTATTATCCTAAAAGTGAAACACATTATTTCTTTAAAAATCATTTCCGCTTGAGATACTTCCAAGATATTTTACCTGCAAATAATATTGAGTGGCGTGAGTGAAGTTGGTCACTGCCAATTGCAACTGTTTGTGGACGCTGTCATTTCGCGTTAATTTTATTTCCACTGGGAGACCAGTCACGCCTTTGCCACACTCTTTCAATACGGCGGATATCAATTTTGCAATCACTTCTTTCGCCTCGTTCTCCCACATGAGCGCGATTTCGTAGTACAAACGAAAGTGAAGGGCTACTAGAGTAAATAGTTCTTTATTTTCCGGACACTGCCGCTTCAAGAATTCTAGCAATGCCATTTTCAGACCCGGTACCTGCTCGATCAAAAAGTATGATTTAAGAAAAAGATATATACATAATGTAAATAATAATATAAAAATGTGTGTCTAGAGAATGTGATATTTATGATACACAAATACCTTATCTAAGCCCTGTCCCAGTAGAAACTCGAATTGATCATTTTCTTTCAAAATTTGGAATATGTAATTCATCTCGGTAAATCGACCGACGCCGGTTACAAGTCGTACCTAATATAAAGCGAAATTTATGTAAATTATTTAATTTGAAGAGAACAACTTTTTCGATATTAATTAATATACCAATAAAGCCCAGTGCTTCAAGATTTGTAGCGTATTCGCCAGATTTTGACACTTTCGTAATACTGAGGCTATTCCTTCCATGTTACAGGAAGCCGTAAAACAATCATGGGATCTTATTAATAATTCCACTATTGTTTTTAATGTTGATACTGCAACGTAATAAATTAAATTATATTATATTATCATATAAAAAGCAATCTAGTAATGCAACAGATAAATAACTCACCATTTTTCTTCTCATCGTGAGTGCTAATGTATCTTCCCAGCAATGATTGTGCTACCTTCAATAATTTCAAGCCTAATAATGAAACGTCGCTACAGAGCTCCATTATTAGGTGAAAGTGCGCATTCATAGAGTAACCCCACATAAAAATCAGATCTTCCTGTCCATCTATAAATTATTAAAAACGTTTTTAATATCAAGTTTAATGCTTAGCAGCGTCGAATAAAAAATAAATGACAATCTTTTACCTTCTATGGCACGACTTATGTACGTTGTAATATTTTCAGTCAGAAAAGTTGCCACGCTTTCCGTCGTAATTCTATACGATACTATTATATCATTAGCAATGTCAAATTTGCTCTCGACGTTACTTTCTACAACCTCCTGCAAAAACTTGATTGAATCGTTCAGCATAAGCAACGACTCGTACGTCTTTCCTAAGCGTACAGCGAGTTTATAACAAAGAACAATTCTCAGGCATATTTCATTTCCATGTTTGAGGGTTTCTGACAATCTTTCTAAGATCGAAATGCACTCCATTTGCAACTGGTAATTGCTAGCGATTTTCGCATCAAGCGTTTTGCTGGATTCTCCCGTTGTCGGAATTGTACTTACTGCAGAAGCAATGTATCAAATAAAATCATGTGTCGGCACAATTTAGGCAAATGTAATATAGAAATATTAATACAAAACACAAGAAAACTTACGGGATGAAGATAATCCTTGCAGACCGCGATTACGCAAAGTGCTGTACTTTTGCTGTTTGCTCTTATTTGTCCCTTCTAGGAGATTCCTTTGCTGCGCGGTTAATTCTGCTGGTGAAATTTCACCCTCTGTTAGGCTCAAACATAGCATCAATATTTGCAAGTCCTATAAAATAACCTTTTGTTCTGAATGCTTCATTACAAATATATGTGCAAGTTATACTAACAAGAAATTACAGCTATATCTATGCGCACTACTTACTTTGTGATTGCAATTGAAAATTTTGCTTATTCGTAAGGCAGTATCCAATT
The DNA here is from genome assembly GCF_003672135.1 of Ooceraea biroi. Classification (NCBI taxonomy): domain Eukaryota; kingdom Metazoa; phylum Arthropoda; class Insecta; order Hymenoptera; family Formicidae; genus Ooceraea; species Ooceraea biroi. The sequence goes on along the minus strand of NC_039517.1, from coordinate 8,815,755 downwards.
TGCCTAGATCAATCAGCCGATTCAACAAAACTTCGGCAGAGTTCTCTTCATTTTCGTCTACTAAGGAGCACGTGACTTGTAAGTTATCCAAACCAGATAGCAGCTCTGTTTTTAACTTATTAAAAATGCCATCATTACAATCGAACTCTATATTTTCGGGTCCGGCTAAAATACACGACTTCCACATTGCCATTTCCAAAGTGTCAATAGTTTGTTGTTCGATTTCGGTATTCTTCAAGGTTTCGTAAGCCAGTTTCAAGATTTCGTACCTAGAAAAAACATTTTGCCTTAAGAATTATTTGCTTTGGAATTCGCATCACGTTATATAAAATATTATTCACCTTTCTTTGTCCGATTTAACTTTCTCAGCATGTTCAACGAAGAATTCAACTGCTATTCGAGGGGAAACGTTGTACTTATCGAAATCTTGAGCACATTGCATCCAAAAAGCAGAATTTACTTGGCCATCTCCATTGATGGATTGTATGAAAGTATTTCGAGACTGAAAAAACATTACGTATTTATATTTAATATCAACGTATACGTATAACGTTCAGCTGAGATATTAAAAATCTTACTTGCGCTAATATGATTTCTGATGCGTTTAATTCAGCACGGCATGCTAATTCCAAGGCAGCATTGTAATTCTCGATTGCCACTAGTTCGTTGATGCATCTTTGAATCTCTTCGTCAAAATTGTGTATATCGTCAATTACAGTTACGCTTCTGAAGTTTAATATTACGTCGGTTTTCTGCAGAATTTTCGTAATATCCAACAAACGTTGAAAATTCGGTACTGAAACTGCGTAGCGTATGTAATCACGTTTAACATGTCACTGTGATTATCCGTAGCAGGATTAAAGCAGGATAAATGTCTTACTCGGTAAATCTGCAGAAAAATTACATTTGATTAATGCCTCAAGAAACTTTATTCGTAACGGTGTGCTTTGAAAACCATAGCCAAGTGCCGTGATGATGCACCGAGTTGCAACGAGTGCAACCCAATACAAATTCTTCAAATATGTAAAGTTGACGCTATCCCAGTCCACAATTTTCTAAAAAAAAGATAAAGCTTTGTTACATACATTCAGCATTCAATTGGTGGTGTATCAAGATTAATTCTTTGTAATTTTTTGGACGTACGTTGTACTTAAGCGATGAACATTGTGACTTGAACTCTACTAAATGCTGTTGACTCGCTTTGAACTCGCCATAACTGATTGCTTGCGTCAGAAACTCGAAGAACGGATTCAGGATACTATCCTGCAAGTACCGATCACGATGAAAGGATTTTCAAATTTTCGGCCGCTATATAATCGAACTTACAGGCATGAAAATTCTATAAGCCCAGTTAATGGTGTTGATGTAGCCCTCTTGAAGCATTTGATTCAGCAACTCTGATGTCTTGTCGGAAGGCCACACTTGTTGTTCCAAACATTCCGCATAATCGAGAAGTATGTCTTCCCTGCCAGTCGATATTGCCATCCAACAACAGCAATATGCTGCTACTGAAGACGGCTATAAATATAAAATAATATTCTAACTAAGCATAACGTGCAAGATCAAGAAGACAAAAAGTCATACCTCGTAACATGTAGCCAAAATAGTTAATATGGGTCTTAGATGTAATCGAGACGCGTTGATCAATGCTCCTGGTGGGTCCTGACTCTGATGACAATTCAGTATAGTTAACCACAAATCATTTGAGGAAGTCGAGATGGACGTATGCTCTGTGCTGATTGCATCCGTCGCATTCGCGTCAGTCTCCAATTTGAACGGACTGGATACCGGAGATTCCTGAAGAAAATAATATTTTTGACATATAGAAATTAGAATTTGTGATTAGCGGTAGAGAACTTACATCTTGTTTCGTTCCTACTTTGTAGTATAACGATTGCCTCACTTCACGAGATTTCAGCTTCTGCTCACTGCTTGGTTGAGATTTGCCGAGTTTACTGTTATTCAGACACGTTAGCAGGTGCTCTCGAATGTTCGCATTACTGAACAATCTCGCCTTTTCCAGTACCTATCATGGAATACGATGTAAGTTATATTTTTATCAGAGCATTGTTATTTGTAGATTGTTACCTGTTTTGTAGGATAAGCGAAGATATGACTGACTGCGACAAATTCAAACCACAAATCGCGATCTGCCAAATATTTCAACAGTGTACTCGGCAGCGCGCAATTGTGAACTCGTGCAAACCGCACGATGACGTCCCACATTTTCAGCGCTTCAATAAACCATGTGCCGTCATTTATCAAGTTTTTGTCCAGCAAAAGTTTCTGGAAACTCTGTTCTAGATAAGACATAACGCACTTCAGATCATTGTGGCTTTTGTACATCACGTTTTCTAACAAGTTTCCTGTGTAATAAAAAAATGGTTGTTCACAAACTTTCACTCGTAAAATCCTACACAATGATTGCAGTGCATTATACAATGTTTTACCTATGGAGATGTTTAGTTGCTCTTGTACATATTCCGCTGCAGTAACGTGCAGTCGTAAATTGTTCGAGTCGATTCCCAGCAATTCAATGAAGGCGATACAGCTACACACAATATCAGGCTTATCCAAATTTCTCAAGGCGAGAACATGTGCGTACAAGGCCGCTTTGGATTTCCTAAAATTACTCGCACTGTTAACGCTAACGATGACAAGATAAACTATTTTTTATTATAGATACGAACCTTTGGGCAGATATATTTCCAAGTAATTTAGCTTGAACGCGTTTTAAGCTATGCGCAGCCATATTTGGCCTGCCTTCTTTCAGATAATAGCCGTACGTTAATGTCTCCTGATGCCCGTACTTTTTAATGAGACTTTCGCTAGTAAAACTAGGCAACGGCTCATTTTTGAAGCGCCACTTGAATAGCAGTTTTGTATTCAAATTCCTGTAGCCGTCTAATAATTCATATACCGTAATTTCATTTGTTTCACTTTGGTCTTCAATGATGCGTTGCAAAGTTGGTACATGTGTGAGTGTAGATTGTAGAGCATCTTGAGAGATGACGTGAGCATCATCAATTTGTAAATCGACTTTGCTCGTAAATATGTCTCTTATTAATTTCTTCTTCACTGAAGTGTTTGCTTCATTATACGTGCTCCTCATTTGCCACAATCGTAAAAATATCAACGTCAAACTTGTCAAATAGTCCTTTTTCAGATAAACATCAAAGTCATCGGAAATATAATCAATCGATTCCACAATTCCACGTGTTAACGCATCTTCGTGATGATCTCGAGTATTACACATGTCAGTTAATACGTTTAATAATCTCGTGAGTTTCAAGCTATCTTCCTGAGTCTGAAATTCCTGCGAGCAATGTTTAAGGCACAACTGTTGATCGATGTTTCGCAAAAAGTCCGTTTCGTCAACGTTGCAGGAAGGTAGAGACAATATTCTACTGAGTTCTTCTACTGTATTACCACAGCCAAAGGAACGATTTAATAGCAATTTCGAATCGTTTCTTTCTTCTTTTACATAAATTCCATATCTGAAATTAAGAAATTTTATATATTAGTTTTTCTACGTAATATTTGTATAATTTATGATTTCTATAATTAATGATTATCAATAAAACACAGATATTACACAGTTATTACCTGGATAAATGATTTTTCGTTAAGTGTTTCACCAGATGACTAGCATTTGAAGAATCTATAGATTCAATCATATCTGATGTGATATTTAAATTTGTGAATAATGATTTTAAGTGATGTTCAATCTCATCCGTCTTCTGGAAGACATCTCGATTATACCTTGCGTCAATCCATAGCCTCAATGTGTCAATTTTATTAGTAGATAATAAATAATCCCATAAAATCGTGTTAGATACATTTCCCAAAATTTCTAAATTATCTAAAGAGAAATATAATTCCGTGCACAGGGCTTCTTTGATGTTCTGTGGTAGTTTTATTATATCATCTATACATATACAATAACTTAAACCGTTTTGAATTCTGCAACAATATTTTAATTTTGTATTAATTTCTCTCTTGTCTAGTCTTATCTGTTATATATATAATTTTATCAACTTACTTATATTTGTCCTCGTGCTGTGCAATGGATTTAATAATGTTCCATGCTGTAACATGCGGAGTCTCAAATCCATTAGCATTTATCATGTATTCACACAAGTAATTCCTTAAGATTGGATCTTTGCTTTTTGTAGAAACGTTAAAAATATATTCCAGAGGCTCCTTTCCCTATAAGAAAATGTATACAAATGTAACTTAAACTACCATTTAAAAATATTTATAACTTTTGTTCATGTTATAAAGAATATTATAGTATACCATATTCTTTAAAATATGTGAAGCTCTGTAAACTTGTTTTTTGTTTAATAACTCGTTGATCCAAATTTCTACTTCTTTGTTGAAATATATACACGCTTGCTCTATAGAGGAGTGTCTCCTATATGCGAGGCATTTATGAGCTAATTTTATATGAGTACCCTTGGCAGAGGCTTCTCTCACAAGCTCTCTGTCTCCCAGTGTACGCCAGCCGGACCATATTGCAGCTGATTCTCCAGTTAGACAATCGACGGGAATACCCCCAACAATTTTCTTCTCAGACATTTTATGGTAATGCTTACAACACGATTCTCATGTACTGATGTACAGATCCACTGAGATATTTTAATATAATTATAAAATTCTTTTAAGAAATATGTAAGTAGGAAAAACGTATGTTACTCCTATATTTTAATGATGTGCGTCACGATGCGATTGTTGTCAACAAGGCTGCTCGCAGATTGTACAGAATTGTCAAGTCATATTTGCCTTTTCTTTATCTCATTGTATCCATTAGTTTACAGCTCGTTCAGTATCACAATACGTCTCAAGTGCATAAAGTTTCCATAAAATTGGAAATATCGCAGAATTTGTTATACGAAGCTTCATTACACAAGATAAATATACAATGCAACAAAAGATAGAGGTTAAATGAAGTAAGGAATGCAACTGGGAGAACAGTGCAGTCACCAATACATTATATTCACATTCATTCAAGCACTCACAAATGATAACTGTCTATCTATACAGGTTTTAGATTTTTATTCAAGATATTATTCGTTTTGCAATCACATCTTGTATTTATGGAAAGTACCAGTGCGAATTTACGCCTCCCCGATATCAATAACATGACCAACAACTGGTAACAGCAATCAGCTGATTTAACACTGCTCCGTCATTCCTGACAAACGTAGGAAATCAAAAATACTTTAATATAAATTAAATATAAAGAAAATAATTGTGCTCACATTTAGCTTATGTAGATTCTAGTAGAAGATAAACGTTTAACATTATTGTTAAGCCTTTATACATCTTTTCTACCATTATATTATATTCACATTATTAGCGTCCGAAGGAAACTTAGGTACGCCAGACTAGTTTTAAGTACCTAATAAAAAATTATATTAAGATAATATAAATAATATCCTTCTTTGCATCAAAATCCATTTTACTTGTTCTAGTTACTCATAAAAATGATATATATCAAAATCTTCAAAACATTTTCAAGCAAATCTTTTTGCGTCAATTAACGTATTTTATTAAAAACAGTAAAACATTTGCTCTGCATAAATATCTTTAGCAATTTCTTACATTTCCAAAAGTCGCCAGTGATATATCTATCATCCGACCAGCGCTGATCTTTATCGGCTGACTGGACATGGCGATCATTAAGACTAGACTACGAACTGATTTTGCCGGCAGTTGGTACCAATCGATCATGAAGCACATTAATCCTATCTGACTGCTCTGAAACGTTACCCGCAGAAAAGATTTATGTTCTGAATTTATTCATTTTTCCCTCTTCAGTACTTCATTATTAGCTTTATTATAATATATAATAATTGCGCGCAAGGATCATAATTAAACATTACAAAATCTAAGAAATATGGATACCTTCTCCACAATTAACTCGCCGATGTAACATAATATGTACATATTGAAGCAAAACGAAACAAAGAGCAGAAAGTAAGTCGTCAGTCCGACTGTATCACTATCCTGCCAATCCTATCAAATTACAAGTAGCAAATTTAATTCTACTTAATTCTGGATCTCTTGTTAAGTATTTCTTTTTAGTATATATTAGCGCACCACTATACAGTAGTACTCAGGCAGACACATCGTGAACACAGAACTGGCGAATTCCAGCAAACATAGTTCTTGTAAAAGTTCGCGTACAGCTGCCGAAAATCTGAAACAGAACTATGAATTTTTTAATTACGAGGTTAAGACTTTTATATTAGTATAATATATCGTGAGATTTTAATAAAGTTTAGATTTAGACTTTAGATTTTAATTTGCCGTATCACAAATATTACCTCAGTATCCTAACGTGGCTTTCGACGATGGCAGCGATTCTTTGATTAACGTCCAAGGATGGTCCAAAATTTTGTCCGTGCGAGAGATCCTCTAATCGAGATGCAAGCACTTCGATCTGGCCGCACGCGTGAGTGACAAATATCGCTGCCAATCCGCATGATCCGGCCGTGACTGTATACATGGTGTATCCGCACATGCAATGGGCCAGATATACTAATTCGTATATCGGACTTATCTGGCTCTGATGAAACTCACTGTAGGTTGGATACACGAGTGGCCTGATAGTCTGATTGTCGATTTTATGCACGTTGCAGAACGGTAAAATCAGATGATAAATAAAGCCGGCGATGTACATGGAACTCACGCTGATCGTGGAAAGTCTGCGACTGGTACCAGCATACTTCAACATCAGCTCGCGGTCGGAACTGAATTTCACCTGTCACAGTATTGCTACATCTATTCTATTTATCAAGAGACGAGCGCGAGAATAATCGCTACTCGTTACAAATTACGAGGCCGATAGAACCATCCGAAATCGCGAGATTCGCTTTAATGCATGAGAGAGTAGCAAAATATGCAAAGATACATAGTGCTGTTGGATTTAAATTTGTCTGCACTAGCAGGTTTGATTGAAGAAACTATAAAACGAACGAAGATGAAAATTTTAATTCTTAGTCGGAAACAAATACTGTATCACTCCTAATTAACGTTACTTAACACTGGCGCATTCCAAAACGACGTTGACTCGCGGAGATCTTAAAAATAACGAACAGATTACACGCCATAGGATACACCAACATTTACGTGGACAGCATGACTGTAAAACATTGGAGCACTCCAAAATGAAAGCTACATCAATCGGTTCTCCGCGCCACCACGTATTTTCTTACGATCACCTTCCACTGCTACTTCCCGGCACCTTACAACAGATTCTACCCCTCGTGCCGTATTTCGTGCATCAAACAACACCGACCTGCCACCAATCACTCTTCACGTGCTCGATGCAGCGTTGTATATCAGGCCGACGTATCGTGAGGACGCAGTACTTCATCATCGCGGTGATACAGAAGCCGAGCAGCCCGGACAGCTTCAACCTTATATTGAGGTTCTTCTCATCGTAGATGATGTGCAGGATGCACGGCACTATCGCGAAGCTCAACGCGAAATTGCAGATCACGATCGCGATCTTGGATACGTGGTGACCGGCGCCGCAAATCGTGAGCGGCCAGATGCCGATTGAGCCGAGGATCCAGCTGCTCGGCTTGAAGATGTATCGCATGTCTTCTTGATAACTGACATTCGGCGATATCGCGTGCACGTCACGCGAGCTTCCCATGTTCGCAACGTCAGATTCTGCCGAAGACTGCACGAGGCCGACGCGCGGCATTGATTGCAAGGTCGCCGAAAGTGCGCTTGCGCCCGCCTTGCGGACATTCTCTCGCCTCCAGATACATCGACAGATCTTGTGCGTGTCATTAATCGCAAGGTGGTCGCGTAGGCGTTATATTCAGGTGAGATATTAAATGGAAAAGATACTCACTGCTGTTCTGAACTTGTCTGAACTGAATTTGCCTGAACCTGATCGGTAATTTGAGAAATTATAGGAAGAAATAAAGATCAAGTAAGTACGAAGTTAAGATGAAATGAAGAAAGCTTGGTCGTTTTGAATTTTCTCGTTTCATCTAATTTTTCGATTTCAAATACGTAGTGGCATTCATTACATAAAGAAGAAATCAAGAAAAATAGAGTTGCTTATATGATATATAAATGATTCAACGACATTGCGAATAACGAAAGGGAAATGAATATATGGATGCGTCACTAATATGCATATATTTTGACATACATACATATGCATAATATTCTTTTAAATTCTATTATATATGTACAAACAGTTTGCTCTACGTTGGACAAATAAATTAGATTAAATGCAGTATAATTCGTTTATATATATGTATATCTGCCATAATTTTAATATTCGGTTATATCTACATTACCAATGTTCGCAGGAAGCTCAGGTATGCAATACTAGTTTTCATGACCTAAAAGTGTTATGCTAAAATTATACACCATATTTATATAGCTGTAATATTTTGCTAGATTAATATACAGATGTACCCGGTTTATTTAAGGTAACATTTAAATTAATAATTTAATTTCTTCGTCAGTTTGAGTTCTACATTATCGCTGGAATCACACATAAAATTACAAATGCGTAAATGGTATAATGTCTCACATTTCCAAAAGTTGACAATGATAGATCTACCATTCCACCAGCGGTGAGCTTTGTAGGATGACTGGACATGGCAATTATCATTATCATACTGCGAACTAATTTTGGTGATATTTGGTACCAATTGATCATATAGCACACAGATCCAATTTGACTGCTCTGCAACATCAAATTCTCGAATGTGGGATCGGCTAAACATTTACGTGAATCTGAAAAATAAAACTATACTTTTTCCATGAGAAGCTCGCCGATGTGACACAATATATATACATTGAAGCAGCATGAAACAAAGAGGAGAGAGTAAGACACTACACCAACTTTATCATTTTCCTGCCAATTCTATCGAATCGTAAACAGTAAATATAATTTTTCTGAATTTCTCGAAGTTTTCTTTTTCTTTTTTACGTATATATTAGCGCACCAATATGCAGTAATATTCGAGCAAACATATCGTGCATACTGAACTAGCGAACTCTACCAAGCACACTTCTTGTAACATTCCTTCCACAACGGCCGCAAACCTAAAACAAATCAGCCTTGTTTGTACAAGAGAAGTTAAATATATTTTCTTTCGCTTATTTTTTTGACAAAAAAGCCAAATGATCGCAAATACAGCAACATAATAGCGAAAATTTCATATATAACTGTAGATGGGATATAATACAATGTGTACTTATAGCTTGCGCATTGTCTGGCGCGCAACGGTACCACCCACTGAAAACTATTGGAGGTTCGTTGAGTTTGCCACCTGTTGCATCTGTTGCTCTACTATATCTTCCGTAGAATAGAACGATAATAATGAAACGAAATGCAACGATACTTTTTTTAACAATAATAATTTTTTTCAATAAGAAAGTAAATTAAACAAATTATTTCTTTACTGTATTAATCACATTTATCAAATTATAGACAACGTCATGTACGAGAACAGCATTATTGAGGCAATTTGTCATTAAATGTCTTGATACGTTCCTACATCTTTTATAAATTTCTTTACATGACAAAATTCGATAACATTCTAATTTATAAAGTTATAATTAATTTTTAAAAAGTTACCTTTGTACTCGAACGTGTCTCATCACGATGGCTACGATTCGTTGATGTATGTTTTGCGTTTGTACGAGACTTTCGTCGACCAAAAGATTTTGCAATCGCGATATGATCATTTGGATCTGACCGCACGCGTGAGTGACGAAAAGAGCAACCAGTCCACATGTGCCGGTTGCCACTGTATACATAGTGTACCCGCACATGCAGTGAACAGCATACACGATTTCGTATTTCGGGCTATTCTGCACGTCGCCAAATTGACTGTAGATCGGATATACCACTGGTCTAAGAGTTTGATTGTTACTCTTCATCATATAAATTGGCCTTACGAAATAAAAAATACCGGCGCCGTACATGAACAATGTGCCGATTATCGTTAGATTACGACCAGTGACAGCGTACTTCAGCATCATCTCGCGATCGGATACGAATGTTACCTGTCACAGTATCATCAAAAGCAATTTTAACTTATCAAAAATGAAAAACATAGTCATCGATATTTACGATACTCTAATGGCTGTCTTTAAACTTTTAACTGTAACATAGATAGACAAGCAATTTAATTAATTACACACATTCTAGTAAAGTTTCTCTCAAAGGTGAAAAATCATTGCTCCGAAAAATCCAATAATTTAATATTACTTTTCATTCACTTCTTTTTTCGCTTAAATATAATTAATTACTCTCTTTAATAAATCCCGCACGCTAACACCATATGTGTTAATATTATGGACAACACCGACCTGCCACCAGTCGTACTTGATGTATTCGATGCAGAGCTGTATCTTAGGCCGGCGTATCGCGAGGATCAAGTACTTTATCATTGCGGCTAAGCAGAAGATCAGCAGGCCGCACTTCTTTAGCTTAGCGTTGCTCTCATCATAGAGCATATACAGAAGTAAGGGCACAATCGTGAAACCTAATAAAAAATTGTGGAACACGATCGTGATGTTGGACACGTATTGCCCGATATTTCGGATCGCGTGCGGCCAGATACCGAGCGAGCCTAGAATCCAGCTGTTCAATTTGAAGGCGTATCGGATGTCTCGCTGATAATTGGAGTTCTGCGATGCCGCACATCTCTCGCGTGCATTTGACATGTTCGTGACGACAAGATCCGCACAAGACTGCACGAGGCGGACGTGCGGCATTGATTGCAAGGTTGCCGGAAGTGCGCTTGCGCCCGCCTTGCGGACATCCTCTCGCCCCCGGATACATCGACAGATCTTGTGCGTGTCATTAATCGGAAGATAGTCGCGTAGGCGTTCTATTCAGGTGCGATATTAAATCGAAAAGACACTCACTGCTGTTCTACTGAATTACTGCCTACACCTGATCCGTAATTTGAGAAATTATGGGAAGAAATAAAGATCAAGTAAATGCGAAGTTAAGATATGAAGAAAGCCTGGTCGTTTTGAATTTTCTCGTTTCATCTAATTTTTCGATTTCAAATACGTGTTGGCATTCAGTACATAAAGAAGAAATCGAGAAAAATAGAGTTGCTTATATGATATATAAATGATTCAACGACATTGCGAATAATGAAAGAAGGGAAATGAATATATGGATGCGTCACTAATATGCATATATTTTGACATACATACATATGCATAATATTCTTTTAAATTCTATTATATATGTACAAACAGTTTGCTCTACGTTGGACAAATAAATTAGATTAAATGCAGTATAATTCGTTTATATATATGTATATCTGCCATAATTTTAATATTCGGTTATATCTACATTACCAATGTTCGCAGGAAGCTCAGGTATGCAATACTAGTTTTCATGACCTAAAAGTGTTATGCTAAAATTATACACCATATTTATATAGCTGTAATATTTTGCTAGATTAATATACAGATGTACCCGGTTTATTTAAGGTAACGTTTAAATTAATAATTTAATTTCTTCGTCAGTTTGAGTTCTACATTATCGCTGGAATCACACATAAAATTACAAATGCGTAAATGGTATAATGTCTCACATTTCCAAAAGTTGACAATGATAGATCTACCATTCCACCAGCGGTGAGCTTTGTAGGATGACTGGACATGGCAATTATCATTATTATACTGCGAACTAATTTTGGTGATATTTGGTACCAATTGATCATATAGCACACAGATCCAATTTGACTGCTCTGCAACATCAAATTCTCGAATGTGGGATCAACGCTAAACATTTACGTGAATCTGAAAAATAAAACTATACTTTTTCCATGAGAAGCTCGCCGATGTGACACAATATATATACATTGAAGCAGAATGAAACAAAGAGGAGAGAGTAAGACACTACACCAACTTTATCATTTTTCTGCCAATCCTATCGAATCGTAAACAGTAAATATAATTTTTCTGACTTTCTCGCAGTTTTCTTTTCTTTTTCTTTCTTACGTATATATTAGCGCACCAATATGCAGTAATATTCGAGCAAACATATCGTGCATACTGAACTAGCGAACTCTACTAAGCACACTTCTTGTAACATTTCTTCCACAACGGCCGCAAACCTAAAACAAGCCAGCCTTGTTTGTACAAGAGGAGTTAAATATATTTTCTTTCGCTTATTTTTTTGACAAAAAAGCCAAATGATCGCATGTGATGCAGCAACATAATAGCGAAAGTTTCATATATAACTGTAGATGGGATATAATGCAATGTGTACTTATAGCTTGCGCATTGTCTGGCGCGCAACGGTACCACCCACTGAAAACTATTGGAGGTTCGTTGCGTTTGTCACCTGTTGCATCTCTGTTGCTCTACTATATCTTCCGTAGAATAGAACGATAATAATGAAACGAAATGCAACGATACTTTTTTTAACAATAATAATTTTTTTCAATAAGAAAGTAAATTAAACAAATTATTTCTTTACTGTATTAATCACATTTATCAAATTATAGACAACGTCATGTACGAGAACAGCATTATTGAGGCAATTTGTCATTAAATGTCTTGATACGTTCCTACATCTTTTATAAATTTCTTTACATGATAAAATTCGATAACATTCTAATTTATAAAGTTATAATTAATTTTTAAAAAGTTACCTTTGTACTCGAACGTGTCTCTTCACGATGGCTACGATTCGTTGATGTATGTTTTGCGTTTGTTCGAGATTTTTGTCGTCCAAAAGATTTTGCAATCGCGATACGATCATTTGGATCTGACCGCACGCGTGAGTGACGAAAAGAGCAGCCAGTCCACATGTGCCGGTTGTCACTGTATACATAGTGTACCCGCACACGCAGTGAACAGCATACACGATTTCGTATTTCGGGCTATTCTGCACGTCGCCAAATTGACTGTAGATCGGATATACCACTGGTCTGAGAGTTTGATTGGTAATAATCTTGATCGTGTTAATCGGTATCAAAATTGCGTAATAAATAATACCGGCGCCGTACATGAACAATGCGCCGATTATCGTTAGATTACGACCAGTGACAGCGTACTTCAGCATCATCTCGCGATCGGATACGAATGTTACCTGTCACAGTATCATCAAAAGCAATTTTAACTTGTCAAAAATGAGAAACACATAGTTATCGATATTTACGATACTCTAATGGCAGTCTTTAAAATTTTAACTGTAACATAGATACACAAGAAGTTTAATTAATTACACACATGTTTCTAGTAAAGTGTCTCCCAAAGTTGAAAAATCATTGCTCCAAAAAATCCAATAATTTAATATTATTTCTCATTCACTTCTTTTTTCCCTTAAATATAATTTTTCACTCTCTTTAATAAATCCCGCACGCCAACACCATATGTGTTAATATTAGGGACAACACCAACCTGCCACCAGTCGTACTTGATATATTCGATACAGAGCTGTATCTTAGGCCGGCGTATCGCGAGGATCAAGTACTTTATCATTGCGGTTAAGCAGAAGGCCAGCAAGCCGCAGCTCCTTAGCTTGGCGTTGATGTCCTTCGCGTCATACATGATATACAGAGTGAAGGGCACAATCGCGAAAACGAATGAAAAATTGTAGAATACGATCGTGATGTTGGACACGTATTGCCCGATATTACGGATCGTGAGCGGCCAGATACCGAGCGAGCCTAGAATCCAGCTGTTCAATTTGAAGGCGTATCGGATGTCTCGCTGATAATTGGAGTTCTGCGATGTCGCACATCTCTCTCGTGCATTTGACATGTTCGTGACGACAAGATCCGCACAAGACTGCACGAGGCGGACGTGCGGCATTGATTGCAAGGTTGCCGGAAGTGCGCTTGCGCCCGCCTTGCGGACATCCTCTCGCCCCCGGATACATCGACAGATCTTGTGCGTGTCATTAATTGGAAGATAGTCGCGTAGGCGTTATATTCAGGTGCGATATTAAATCGAAAAGACACTCACTGCTGTTCTACTGAATTATTGCCTGAACCTGATCGGTTAGTTGAAAAATTATAGGAAGAAATAAAGATTAAGTAAGTGCGAAGGTATGATGAAATAAAGAAAGCTTGGTCGTTTTGAATTTTATCTAATTTTGTGATTTCAAATATGTGTTGGCATTTGTTGCATAAAGAAGTCGAAAAAAATGTTAGCGTTGCTTATGTGATACATAAATGATTCAACGGCTATGCGAACAGCGAAAGAAGGGAAATGAATATATGCACTGAGAAAAAAATGTAATTGATCTTACGAAATGTTTTGTCACGGGCTGCCAACAAAATATATACTTATTTCAACAAGTTATATATTGAAACAAATATGTAGTTCTTGGATTATGGATATGGATGTGTAATCACACATATGAGAATTATAATCCAACAATTATATATTTGATTCAATATATAACTTGTTGAAATAAGTATATATTTTGTTGGCAGCCCGTGACAAAACATTTCGTAAGATCAATTACATTTTTTTCTCAGTGTGGGTGCGTCACTAATATGCATAAATTTTGACGTATAATCTTATTTTAAATTCTATTATATATGTACAAAACAGTTTGCTCTACGTTAGATAAATAAATTTGATTAAGAAGAAGTAATTCAATATCGACATGATCACCTAACTCAGCGGACTGAGCATCTTTATTTTGTCGCGGTGCTCTGGCTCGAGAGCATGAAAATGGTCATGGGAATTAGGACGAAATTGAGCGTGGACCAGCAAAACGTGAAAAAGATCGTCGCAAGAAGGATTTTCTCGATCATTAAAATGTCCACACGAGAAATGCTACACGAGCAGTCAGATCCCGAGGATTCACAATATCCATCGGCTCCACATAAAACAAAAATTAAAGTATATCTCTCTCGCAGGGGATGTTAGCGATCTTGATATCATCGAGGAAAACTAGTGTACATCGAGCGCGACGACAGTAAAAAAAGCATATGGTTGCACGTCGCAGATGCTTTCAACAAAGTATTGGTAGAAAGAGAGACAGGTGGCATGCATGCGTGCGTTAGAAAAATCGATTCTGGCAGCGGGAAGTATTGCTACAATTGCATGTCAGGATTTTTTCGTGTGAGAAAAGTTTTTCTTGGAGTGTGTAAAATCGATTGTGCTACTTTCCCGTGTTTTTAACCTGAATATTCGGTGAACTTTTGTTAATCAAATAATGACTGCTGAGAATGAAAGAATAAAATTATACATTTACGAAAGGAGAAAAATTGATTGTTACATTTTTATAATATATTACTTTCTCGAGTTTTAAATCATTTAACGACATACAAGTAAGAGCAGAATATTTTTATCCTTTTTAATAATTACTTCATATTTGATTTTTTATAAGATTATCAATTTTTAATAGACAATAGATCGTTTGTGCATTAAATGATGTATTCAATATGCATACATTTTATCTTAATGATGTTTATTTATCGTAAATTGCTTTTTTACCAGAGGCGAGGGCTGTGATCTGAATAATTGTATATTTGACACTTTGCCAATGCTTTTGTATGTGTCAAAGAGCAGTTCGAATTAAATTCATGTATGCAACCGAGGTTTTTAGAACCTGTAAAATATTCAAGATATAAACAATTTAATATTTTAAAGGCATCTTTTGTGAAGTCACTTGAATTTTTAATCACTCATTTTTAGTGCACGATTGTGTTCTTGTTTTCAATACACATAATGAATCGTACTTACATTGCCAAAATTAGTGAAAGAAAGACTTATTAATTTCCCAGCAGTAATTTGTACCGGATGACGAGACATTGTGATCATGAACATAAGATCAAGAGCAGCTTTGCCCGGCAATTCATACCACTCGATCTTGTACGAAGTATACCCGACTTTGATGCACTAGATATTCAATTTTATATACTTGAGAGTTACGTCAAATACTTAACTTAAATGAGAATCGGTCAAAATGAAATTATAGAACATTATTTCAGTATCAAAAAATTAAAAGATATACACCTGCTCTGTTAGCAGCTCACCAATGTGACAGAACATGAAGATGTTGAAAGCGAATGAAACAAATAAGAAAAAGTACGTAAGAATTGCTATGCTGTCACTATTGTTCCATTCCTGTGAATATGATATAGAAAATTATCGATAATTATATCGAGGAATATTTATTAAAATTTATTAACATTTATTAAAATTGTTTCATTATTATTTGAAATGTACGAAACGTTACATTACCGTAATCAAGGAATACTCTATTAAACACATTATCAATGTCGTTCCTACAAACTCGACCAGACATATCTCGCGCAAAGTATCCTCGATGTTGGCTGAAAATCTGCAGAATATTTTAGCCTGTTTTCTTCCAAATGAAGAAGACTATGTTTTTATCAATTGAAAACATTTTGAACAGATTCGTACATGTCTAATATTTCTGGTAAACTATTATAAATTAACGAAATACAGGCTTTACATTCTCACGCAAACTGTCCCATGAAAACATACGGATAATTCTCCTGTTGTATTGCGATATGCAACAGGTGGCGAAGCAGAGCACTCACCTCAACACCCGCACGTGATGTTGCACAATAATGGCCATACATTGTTCAAACTGTACGCGGTTGCGTTTCTCTCCCTTGACGAGGCTTTTCACCCGCGCTAGCACGATGTCAACCTGGCCGCACGCGTGAGCCACGAACATAGCTGCTAAACAACAAACCACCGTGGTAATGTTGAACATGACGATACCGGTAACGCATTGCAGGCAGAAGGCAAACACGTAAACCGGCATTAATTGCAAATTGAAGAGGATATCGAAGCCGAGATAAGCCATCGGTCGTACAGTGACGTTCTGCTCGGATGTTTGCGACAGAAATGGCATTATCGTGTTGTAAGATAGACCCCCGCAGTACATGAACGCTATGCAAAACTTGGACAGCAAATGGCCTTTCTCCGCGCCCCTCATCATGATCTCCCGGTGATCGTCCTCTTCGACTCTGCGCCAGTCTGCACTGAGTACTTGCACGCATTGCCGGATGCTCTTGTGACGCGCCACCAAGAAGAAGTATTTCAGCATGGAGAAAAACACGTAGCCTAGCGGACCCAGCATTTTCATCTTCTCGCGCATGATACTTCGCTCTGAGAAGGTGTAGATGCTCGTGAGTACGAGAAATAGGCTGAGAACAATCCAGCACAGAACGAATGAGAACATCGCGATGATCTTCTCGATCTTCGTCGTGTTTGGATATACTAGCGGCCAGATCCCGAGAACCCGCAATAGCCATCGGTTCCATATCAACGTATTAACTATGTCTCCCTCGCAATTCACGTTCGACCAGGGAATGTTAACGATCTTGGCCATATTACCGTCTCGAAGGCGCGAGAACGACTGGTACATATTGTCGAACGCAGCAATGGTAAAAAAGCTGCGCATGACCGTCGCTACTTTCGACATAGATAGAAAATATAGACAGTAAGGGAGTCCAAACGGCATGCGTGCATTCGAAAAATCGATTCTGGCGATGGAAAGTATTGCTATAGTTGCACGTCAGGACTTTTTCGTGGAAGAAGGGTTCTCTTGGAGCGTGTAAAATCGATTGTGCTATTTTCTCGTGTGTTTTACCGTGTGAATATTCGGCGAAATTGTTTTCTAATCAAATAATGACAGAGATTAAGGTGAATGAGTGAAATTATGTTTATGAAAGAAGAAAATTAATTGACACATTTTCGTACCATATTATTTCCTCGAGTTTTAAATCTTCTAATGACATGCAAGTAAGTAAGGGCGGAATATTATTATTCTCTTTGTTAGAATATAATCTGCGCTGAGAATTTGCATGCATCGTCGGATGTTCTTGTGTTGTATCACAACAAGAAGTATTTCACCATGAAGGACACAGCCTAATAGACTTATCATTTTCAGATTCTCATCCATGAGACTTCTGGGAAGGTGTACATGTTCAAGAATACAATGAAAACATCGCAAGGATATTTTTGATACTCGTCATATATATATATATATATATATATATATATATAAACAGAACACACACAGCACACATTCGGATATATCAGCGAGTAAGTTCCGATAACTCGCAGCTATCTGTTCCATAAAAGCATCAAAGCGTCAATTACGTTTTTCTCGTTGATGTGTATTGCGACATATGGAAAATTTACACATCTCACTAATGTGAAAGGTACGCAAGGAACTGGATACGTCCGATCAATGCAAGTGACGGTAAAAAGTTTGTGTCGCATGACAATTGCAAGCATTTTCAGTAATACTGCGAAAGGGAGCAGAACAGCATACGCGCATGAAAGATCGATTTGGTCAGGGAAATGCAAAGTTTTAGTTACATGGTATCACCTGCAAAAACAATTACTGTACATCGTGCAAGAGTGATTGCCCTGTTCAGAGCGTGCTGAACATTTTTCAACTGATCGATACAGAATCAAAACGGTAGGGCAAGCAAGTGAAAAGTAGAACGGAAAGCACACGCTGTCCAAAATCTCATTATCCACGGAATACGCAAATATTCTTTTTCAAATGCATAACTGAATATCAAATAACAGTATATTTTATATTGTATGTACAGTATAAAAATATTTGATTACTGTTTTATTAATAACTTTTCTACATAAACTCTTCTATATAATCCGCTGTGATGTATGTATGGCATAAAAATATATATGGCAAACATATGGATAAAAATATATAAGCCAAATCTTACTATTTAATTATAGATAACAAAGGTTATATTGTTATATATACAATTTAAGAGAATTTTATTGCGTAACTGTCCGAAGTAGATTTAAATACACTACGGACGTTCGAAGTACCTGCAAGCAATGTGAGTTTCAAAATTACAAAAAAATTTATAAGGCTAAAATATCTGAGAATATATCATATAGTATCATGGTGTGTCTCTAAGAAAAAAAATCATGAAATCGGAAATAGAGTTTTGAATTCAGCAATTATTTAAATATTAATAATACATGAAAAACTTACAGCACCGAAGGTATTGAGGGATAAATCGACGAACTTGCCAGCTGTAAGTTTAACCGGATAACGAGACATTGCAATAATTAGCTTAAGATCGAGAGCTTTTTTTCCGGATAAATCATACCAATTGATTCCATAGACGGCTGAAGCAACTGTACTGTACTATTGAAAAATTTAAAAATTAACATATAAATTTATATCATTTATAATGTGCAAGATTATACCTACATTTGATGATCAGGTCTTAATAATTATATGAAATATATTTTAAACTTGCTTTGAGAATGTATAATAACAATACATTATATTGCATTGCAATTTTCTGTATTGCAAAGTATTAGATTAATGAATGACGCATGATAAAAGACAAGTGCAATAAAGTTTCTTATTCTTATAAAAATTGTCAAATACCTGCTGCATGAGAAGTTCACCAATATAACAGAATATCAGAATGTTGAACATAAAAGATATCAGTAAAAAGAAATATGTTACGATCGCTACGGCGTCACTGTTCTCCCATTCCTGAAAAGACAAGGAATATTTCTTACAATATACGAAAGAACATGCACAGAGGAAGACTCAGAAAATTTGTACAATTTTAAGCAAGACCATCATATTATCATGACGTCTATCTAAAAAACTATATTGTCCTCTTTACCACCATGCAAGAATATTCAAGTAAGCATATGATTAGACAAGAAGCCAGTACTTCCATTAAGCATATTTCACGTAACACTTCATCCACGCTAGCTGAGAATCTAGAAACATGTCAGGTATCGGCTCGAAAATGTAAGAAAACTGTCTTCACATCTAACAATAACATCTTTAAACATATCTCTGCATCTTCTACTTACCTCAACACTCGTACATGATGCTTTGCTATCATACTCAGACGATTTTGTACGGTTCCCTTACTCCTTTTTCCCTCTACCAAATCGCTCATCTGAATCATTAATATCTGCACTTGTCCGCACACGTGCGTCACGAAGATCGCCGCCAGACTACACGCCCCCGTTGTGATGTTATACGTGATCAGCGCGAACACGCAATGCACGCAGAACACGATCTCATACGCAGGACTGGCTTCAGGATCGAACAACAAATCGTAGCCAGGATAAGTATGAGGAACACGTCTGCTGGTGAAGTTCTCACTGATGATCAGTTTCGAGGACAGCGGCAAGATCGTATGATAGGACAGTCCACCGGTATAGAGGAAGATCGCGCACAGCGCAGCGAGTCTGCGACCTATCAGCGCGCCTCTCAGCATGATTTCGCGGTGATCCTGATCGCGTACAAGACGCCAATCATTCGTGACGTGACGGAGGCATCTTCCGAACGCTGCGCCGCGCGTTCCGAGGTAGCAATACTTGATCGTGGAAGTCAGGCAGAAAAAGACTGGACCGAACAGCTTGATTCGGGCGTACACATCTTGTTTAACAAGAAATAAGTACAATCCGGAGGGTATCAGAACGAAACACAAGGCAGAGAAACACACCACGATCAACGCGATTGAGACGATCTTCTCGTTCCGAGAGCAGCTATCCTGAATCAGATACCACATGCCGATCGGTTTCAGGACCCAGCCGCATAACTGCATGGTGTAGCGCACGTCGTCTTCGTAGTGTGCATTGTGCACCTCGGACACCCGTTTTGGAAGCTGAGATCGATCGCGCATACTGTCGCTTGCGAAGTGAAACGACAACTGAAACAAGCGGATAAGCGTCCCGACGCTCGCGACGCGACGCAAGCGCGAGGATTGATTCCGAGATCGCGTCTACTGCGTTGACTCCACCTCGGTCATTGCTTGCGAGTGGGTGCTCTTACGGTAATGTGCGGGAAGTTTATGACAAATTTTTAACAAACACATATTATATGCGCACATATGCTGCATTACGGTACGGTCGGTATTTTTCAAGTGCAAAGTGAATGTGATAGAAGTTTCGCGCCGACATTTTTAGATATCATGTGATGATGCAGACTGTGATTGTGCCACATCTATATAACGTTTTAGGGGATTATACTTTATATTTTCTAATATTTCTGAAACACAAATCATAATTTTAAGATAACATAAATCTCTTGTTATATTTAATTAAATGTTGCATATATTTTAATTTCATTTCTTACTGTTTTGTTTTCAGACATTTTTCCAATGATCAAATAAGTAATAATCAATTTGTTATACGTTATTTTATTATTAATGACACATATCTGTTAAGAGAAAAATATATATAGATAATAGATATTTTCTATTAGGAACTATACCAATAAGATGTAAAACTTTTAGGTAACCGTCCGAAGTAAATTGAAATACACATCGACGTTCTTAGCACCTGAAAATGATATGAAGTTTAAAGAAACATGAAAGTGAGAATATAATAATAATGACTAAACATTATCTTTTGATATCGAATGTAATTTTTCCAAAAACTAGGAATAAGTTACAGATGTTATTAATAACAATTATCTTTACAACTCACGGAGTGAGTAAAAATACTGAGAGATAAATCAACAAACTTGCCAGCCATACATTTTGGTGGACATTGAGACATCGTAATAGTTATTACAAGATCGAGAGCTTTATAGCCAGGTAGATCGTACCAATTTATTCTATACACAGGTGAAGCACTTTTACTGTACTAATACACATATACATTAACACAAATATTACGTATTATAAAATATAATATTAAATATGATATTAACATGCATTATACTGTGCAAAATCATATTTTTATTATTTATAATATTAGATCGGTATACGTTCTTGTCGATGTGGATTAATGAATTAATCGTCCCAAAAGATAATTTCTTATTTCGTTGTGGTATTCGCATAGCGTGTGTCACGCTGGTGGTGCACATTGTACACCTGAATCTTGCTCGCAAGTTGGCATCGATCGTCCACAAGGTGCAACACGGACTGAAACGCGGATGACGGCGTCCCGACGCTCGTGAATTGAAGTTCATGGACAGTTTTAACATAGTTGCATAGGGTTATACGTAATCTTCGGAATTTCCAAGTGCGTAACACAACGAAGTATTGCGACTAAGTGATGACTGCCCGGAATGTAACTGTACATTTTAATGTTTCATTACATTTGATTAATGTCAATCCTGTTAATTATCCTGTACGATTATCCAATGAGCTTTTATCTATTTCAAATTTATGTTTATGTAGATGAAAATTTGTAACATGTTAGTAGCAAATATGCCAGCTTGTAACGTGTAATTTTAAAGGCTTCAGAGTGACGGTATAGAGAAGTGAAAGAGATTGGAAAGATATATATATATATAAAAAGACATAACACACACACACACACACACACACACACACACACACACACATACACATACACACACACATTCGGATATATCAGCGAATAAGTCCCGATAACTCGCAGCTGTCGGTTCCATAAAAGCATCAAAGCGTTAATTACGTTTTTCTCGTTGATGTGTATTGCGACATATGGAATGTTTACACATCTCACTAATGTGAAAGGTACGCAAGGAACTGGATACGTCCGATCAATGCAGGTGACGGTAAAAAGTTTGTGTCGCATGACAATTGCAAGCATTTTCAATAATACTGCGAAAGGGAGCAGAACAGCATACGCGCATGAAAGATCGATTTGGTCAGGGAAATGCAAAGTTTTAGTTACATGGTATCACCTGCAAAAACAATTACTGTACATCGTGCAAGAGTGATTGCCCTGTTCAGAGCGTGCTGAACATTTTTCAACTGATCGATACAGAATCAAAACGGTAGGGCAAGCAAGTGAAAAGTAGAACGGAAAGCACACGCTGTCCAAAATCTCATTATCCACGGAATACGCAAATATTCTTTTTCAAATGCATAACTGAATATCAAATAACAGTATATTTTATATTGTATGTACAGTATAAAAATATTTGATTACTGTTTTATTAATAACTTTTCTACATAAACTCTTCTACATAATCCGCTGTGATATATGTATGTATGGCATACAAAGATATATGGCAAACATATGGATAAAAATATATAAGCCAAATCTTACTATTTAATTATAGATAACAAAGTTATAATGTTATATATAACATTTAAGAGAATACTATTCCGTAACTGTCCGAAGTAGATTTAAATACACTACGGACGTTCGAAGTACCTGCAAGCAATGTGAGTTTCAAAATTACAAAAAAATTTATAAGGCTAAAATATCTGAGTATATATCATATAGTATCATGGTGTGTCTCTAAGAAAAAAATCATGAAATCGGAAATAGAGTTTTGAATTCAGCAATTATTTGAATATTAATAATACATGAAAAACTTACAGCACCGAAGGTATTGAGAGATAAATCGACGAACTTGCCAGCTGTAAGTTTAACCGGATAACGAGACATTGCAATAATTAGCTTAAGATCGAGAGCTTTTTTTCCGGATAAATCATACCAATTGATTCCATAGACGGCTGAAGCAACTGTACTGTACTATTGAAAAATTCAAAAATTAACATATAAATTTATATCATTTATAATGTGCATGATTATACCTACATTTGACGACCAGGTCTTAATAATTATATGAAATATAATTTAAACTTGCTTTGAGAATGTATAATAACAATACATTCTTTATGTTGCATTGAAATTTTCTGTATTGCAAAGTATTAGATTAATGAATGACGCATGATAAAAGACAAGTGCAATAAAGTTTCTTATTCTTATAAAAATTGTCAAATACCTGCTGCATGAGAAGTTCACCAATATAACAGAATATCAGAATGTTGAACATAAAAGATATCAGTAAAATGAAATATGTTAAAATCGCTACGGCGTCACTATTCTCCCATTCCTGAAAAAACAAGGAATATTTCTTACAATATACGAAAGAACATGCACAGAGGAAGACTCAGAAAATTTGTACAATTTTAAGCAAGACCATCATATTATTTATATTTATTGACGTCTGTCTAAAAAACTATATTGTCTTCTTTACCATTATGCAATAATATTCAAGTAAGCATATGGTTAAACAAGAGGCCAGTAATTCCATTAAGCATATTTCACGTAACACTTCATCCACGCTGGCTGAGAATCTAGAAACATGTCAGATATCGGCTCGAAAATGTAAGAAAAATGTCTTCACATCTAACAATAAGAACATCTTTAAACATATCTCTGCATCTTCTACTTACCTCAACACTCGTACATGATGCTTCGCTATCACACTCAGACGATTTTGTACAGTTCCCTTGCTCCTTTTTCCCTCTACCAGATCGCTCATCTGAATCATTAATATCTGCACTTGTCCGCACGCGTGCGTCACGAAGATCGCCGCCAGACCACACCCCCCCGTCGTGATGTTATACGTGATCAGCGCGAACACGCAATGCACGCAGAACACGATCTCATACGCAGGACTGGCTTCAGGATCGAACCACAGATCGTAGCCAGGATAAGTATGAGGAACACGTCTGCTGGTGAAGTTCTCACTGATATTCTGCTTCGAGGACAGTGGCAAGATCGTATGATAAGACAGTCCACCGGTATAGAGAAAGATCGCGCACAGCATGGTGAGTCTGCGACCTATCAGCGCGCCTCTCAGCATGATTTCGCGGTGATCCTGATCGCGCACAAGACGCCAATCATTCGTGACGTGACGGAGGCATCTTCCGAACGCTGCGCCGCGCGTCCCGAGGTAGCAATACTTGATCGTGGAAGTCAGGCAGAAAATGACTGGACCGAGCAGCTTGATTAGGGCGTACACATCTTGTTTAACAAGAAACAAGTACAATCCGGAGGGTATCAGAACGAAACACAAGGCAGAGAAACACACCACGATCAACGCGATCGAGACGATCTTCTCGTTCCGAGAGCAGCTATCCTGAATCAGATACCACATGCCGATCGGTTTCAGGACCCAACCGCATAACTGCATGGTGTAGCGCACGTCATCTTCGTAGTGTGCATTGTGCACCTCGGACACCCGTTTTGGAAGCTGAGATCGATCGCGCATACTGTCGCTTGCGAAGTGAAACGACAACTGAAACAAGCGGATAAGCGTCCCGGCGCTCGCGACGCGACGCAAGCGCAAGAATTGATTCCGGGATCGCGTCTATGTGCGTTGACTCCACCTCGGTCATTGCTTGCAAGTGGGTTGCTCTTACGGTGATGTGCGGGAAGTTTATGACAAAGTTTTAACACACACATATATGCGCACATATGCTGCATTACGTTGGCATTTTTCAAGTGCAAAGTGCATGTGATAGAAGTTTCGCGCCGACATTTTTAGATATCATGTGATGATACAGACTGTGATTGTGCCACATCTATATAACGTTTTAGGGGATTATACTTTTAATTTTCTAATATTTCTGAAACAACAAATAATAATTTTACTGTTTTGTTTTCAGGAATTTTTCCAATGATCAAATAAGTAATAATCAATTTGTTATATGTTATTTTATTATTAATGACACATATCTGTTAAGAGAAAAATATATATAGATAATAGATATTTTCTATTAGAAACTATACCAATAAGATGTAAAACTTTTAGGTAACCGTCCGAAGTAAATTGAAATACACATCGACGTTCTTAGCACCTGAAAATGATATGAAGTTTAAAGAAACATGAAAGTGAGAATATAATAATAATGACTAAACATTATCTTTTGATATCGAATGTAATTTTTCCAAAAACTAGGAATAAGTTACAGATGTTATTAATAACAATTATCTTTACAACTCACGGAGTGAGTAAAAATACTGAGGGATAAATCAACAAACTTGCCAACCATACATTTTGGTGGACATTGAGACATCGTAATAGTCATTACAAGATCGAGAGCTTTATAGCCAGGTAGATCGTACCAATTTATTCTATATACAGGTGAAGCACTTTTACTGTACTAATACACATATACATTAACACAAATATTACGTATTATAAAATATAATATTAAATATGATATTAACATGCATTATACTGTGCAAAATCATATTTTTATTATTTATAATATTAGATCGGTATACGTTCTTGTTGTTGTGGATCAATGAATTAATCGTCCCAAAAGATAATTTCTTATTTCGTTGTGGTATTCGCATGTTGTTGGAAAGATGGGAAAAAATCATAGAAAACGATGGAAAATACTTTGATTGATTTACGTATCACTTGTTTCATTTCAATAAAGAAAAATTGTAAAATCGGCAAGAACTTATGTACTGATCTAATATAGTTGTAAAAATACTGCATTTGCAGCATACTTTTGCTATATATTTATAAATAATATGCGATTATTAAAGATAGTGGCAAACTTTTAATGTTAAAAATATTATCAAAATGATACGTTCCACAAGGAGTTCGCCGATATAACAGAATATTAGAAAATTGACCGATATAGATATGAACAAACGAAATACGTAGCGATACCTTAAATATCGCTGTTTTCCCATTCTTGAGAAAGAAGGCAAACGTTATTACGCATTAACAGTCATATCCCACACAGCACAAATGACTGTTTGCCGGCTGATAGTCGGTATTTTTCAGTCAACTTGAAATCAACTTGTTAAGTCGACATTTAGTCAACTATTTGTTGGATGGTTTATTGTCGACTTTAATTATAGACTGAAAGTTGACCTAAGGTCGACTAATTTCGAAAGTCGACTTCTAATTGCCATAAAGTCAACTTATAAGTCCACTTTTGGCTGACTGATAGACGACTATAGTCGAGTCATTTGTCGACTATTAGCTGACTATAAGTTGACATTCAGCCTGACTTCGACTTTTTAAAGTCGACTTCAGACTTCTTCTGCCGACTGACAGTCAACTAACAGTCGACTTGGTGCTGTTTGGGATATCTCTACAATTTATTAATGAAAAAGGGACAATACTTTTTCTATTATTACTATTAATGCAAATTTTATACGAGAAGCTCTGTGTACCTTGAGAAGTACGTCAGACGAGAGACACAAACCAGAAATTCGTCTAATTCTATACAAAATTATCGTCATTATTCTCCGATTATCCTTCTTACCGTCATAAAATAGTACTCGTGCAAACATATGATAAAAGTTGCCGCCACCAGTTCATTAAGCACATTTCGCGTAATGCTTCTTCCATGTCGACCGTGAATCTAGAAGCCCGCTACGTGTCTATCTCAAAGTCCAGAAATGTCCTGAAAAAATGCTGAACAGAACATACGGGCTGAAAGGTACGAGCACGAAGGACAAAATAGCAAAGCGCACGAAATCATCGTTACTGGAAGCAACTTCTCGATGCGCGAGCGTAGATCAGATGCCAGATACCGAACGGCTTCAGGATCCATCGGTACAGTTGCATGGCGTAGCGTATGTCACTGGTGGTGCACATTATACACCTGAATCTTGCTCGCAAGTTGGCATCGATCGTCCACAAGGTGCAACACGGACTGAAACGCGGATGACGGCGTCCCGACGCTCGTGAATTGAAGTTCATGGACAGTTTTAACATAGTTGCATAGGGTTATACGTAATCTTCAGAATTTCCAAGTGCGTAACACAACGAAGATATTGCGACTAAGTGATGACTGCCCGGAATGTAACTGTACATTTTAATGTTTCATTACATTTGATTAATGTCAATCCTGTTAATTATCCTGTACGATTATCCAATGAGCTTTTATCTATTTCAAATTTATGTTTATGTAGATGAAAATTTGTAACATGTTAGTAGCAAATATGCCAGTTTGTAACGTGTAATTTTAAAGGCTTCAGAGTGAAGGTATAGAGAAGTGAAAGAGATTGGAAAGATATATACATATATATATATATACATATATACATAAATTATATATATATATATATATATATAATTCAATATTCAAGGCACCTCTTGTATATATGTATATATGTATGTATATATGTATGTACTTATGTATATATGACTGCTGATTGATAGTACAAAAATAATTGTAATTTGTTGTTTTGTGTAATTGAAGATTTAAAGAATAATTATAATGCCAGTTGTAGTCATTTTATTTAATGTGTCCCTTTCATAACATATAGTGTCCCATTTAAAACCACGTCATGAAAGGGGCATTTTCCACTTTTTAGAAAACCTAAAGTTTTGATGTGATCCGTTAACGTTAACAAGGTTATATAACATTTTTAAGAAAGATTAATCAACATACTTTTGTTGGTGTGTTATATTGTAAATATCTATGATCATATTTTCAGAAATAGTCGGCAAAGAAAAATGGCCCTTTCAAGGCACCTCTCTCTTACTTATATATATAATTTTATTATGCCTATTTTTTACTGTTACTATTACTCTGATACATTGGATAACAATGATGTAACTATTATGTTATGTAAAAGTGCGGAGTAAATTTAGATAAGCCAGAGCCGTTTTCATGATCTGAAATAATTGCATTTTTACATCCATCTGTGGTAAGCAATAAATAGTTTACTCTGTCGAGTTGTACTCACGCTGCAAAAGCTGGCCAAAGATAAGTCCATAAATTTTCCGGCTGTGAGTTTAATCGTGGCATTGGACATCTGCATCATTAACATTATACCGAGCCCTTCTTTACCCGGTAGACGATACCAATCTATCATGTAAGACTTTATACCTATTTCTAAGCACTACCACAAAAGCAGAATAATGTATGTTGTAAAAAAGCTGTTTTTTATTATTAATTTGATATGTAGTAGCTTATTTAGAATATTAAGATTTTATCATGTTCAAAAAAATCTGAATTCTTCCGTACAACACAAATTCAGTAACTACACAATTAAATAGAGAGGATGTAATTAAACTTTATATATACCTCTTCGGCTAAAACATCTCCAATGTAGCAAAAGATAAAAGTATTGAACGTGAAGCATGTGACGATCAAGAAAAATGTTATTGTTTCTATAGTTTTTCTCTGCTCCCATACCTAAAAGGCTAACATTAAAACGTTATAAGCAAATTCGTTGGAAATTCTGTTACATAATCGATATGTTTAAGATAATAAAATATATGTTTTTGATTCTCGTATTTCGTCGTTTTCATACCGTCATTGTATAAAGTGAAAGGAAGCATATGAGAAATGTGTATCCGAATACATCCGCGAAACACATCTTATTTAAAAGATCGTCAGTACGAGCTACAAAACTGCAAGTCACATAGATACAATTAAAACCTGAGATTTTCTTTTAAAATCTTATTTACAATAATTATACATAACAATTATAAAATTTATAATCATTATAATAGGATAATAATACCCGTTTGTACCTCTTTTCAAATTGTTTGTACCTCTTCCGAATGGAGTTGTCCGTTGTGCAATATCTCAAAAAATGACGAAAGTATCACTTGGACGTATTTTTTTAAAAGTCTGTCAGTTCCTTTGAGGTACAAACGATTTAAAAGATGATACGGTAAAGATGATACAAACGATGCTCTTTCAAATGGCAGTATTGAAATTCGAATATCTTTTAGTCGGGTGCTGGCTATTTTTTAACACTTATATTTATTAAACTTATATTTTTTAAACTGTTGAGGTACAAACGAAACGAAGGGTGGTACAAACGAATTGTTATTGAGAATTTTTAGTTTGTTAAAGTCGGGTGCCAGGTTCACCAATCATTACCTAAGTATGCTGACGTGAGATCTCACAATATCGCCGAGTCTTTGCGCGCTTGTTGTGTTGCAGGCGCTCTGCCTTTTCTTGCCATCCGCGAGATCATCCATTTTTAGCATAAGAATTCGGATTTGTCCGCGAGTATGCATAACAAACACCGCGGCTATGCTGCAGGCACTGATAGTAAGAGTGTAGATGACATAACCGCCCATCATCTGTACGATCTGTGTGATTTCGAAGTATGGACTGTTCCGTACATCAAAGAGGCCCCGGTAGACCGGATACAAGAGCAGTCGCACCGTTTCGTTGCCGATGATCTGCGTTCTCGGCTTGACAAACGGCAGGACATTACGGAGTACGTGGGCGGTGTACATGGAGACTGTACAGACTATAGACAGCCGTCTGCCGAACTTGACGTTATCCAGCATGATCTCCAAATCCGTCTCACGAGCCAGCATAATCCGATCCCAATCCTTGCGGATCTGTATGATGCATTCGGTGATACTTTTGCTACGAGTCAGTAGAATATACTGCTTCGCCACAGCCATCAGCATATAAGTGCTCGCACCGAGCCCGAACCGGAGCTTCGTTATGAGATCGGTTTTCATCAGAAAAGTGCAAAGAATGCATGGTATAAACAGAAACAACAACAGGAAGCTGCTGATTGCCGCCACGATCGCACAGCCGAGTTTCTCCCTCCTGGTCTCGCAGAGGGCTAGTGGCCATACACCGATCGTTCTCAAGAAGAAACGGGTCATCTGAATCGTATACTTGCAACCATCCTCCGCGCTCGTGATAAACGTCGTCTGCTTTTGATGGCGCATGACTAACTAATTGTAAATCGCGGAAACGCTCACAAGTGAATGAGCGTGAATAAGGTGATCGTTTGTCAGTCATTTGGTATGCGCATGAGCATTTCCTGCCTCCACCGCTAAACTCGTGTAATTGTGAACGCGATTGATTCTTCCTACCCTTCCTGCGTGATTCATTATTAGCGAGACATCAGTGGGTTACGTTTCCTGGAACTTTATAATGTGGTGCGTGCAAGTTTACTTGAAGGGGTAGAAATAAGGAATTATATCCGCAAGGGGAGTTCGGCTATCGTTCATGACAGAAGGGGAATGTATAATGTGCCGAGTGCACCCTTCTTCTTCGTGCTATATCCTGCTATATCCCGGCACGCTATCTTCTATATACGACTTATTGCATTTGATCATCTTGACGTGAAATGCATGTTCTGTGAAAAAGAAATATGATCGTAAATATGCGAAAAGGATATATTTTTCTCTGAAAGATTAGACAAAGATCTTTTGAAGTGACATAGTATAGAAGTGACATTATATAGTTATATGTGATATAGCTTTCATCACATTTATGTACAATCTGTAAAAAATATATAATAATAAGATTGTAATATTGTTATAGAACGTAATACTTATAGAATATACAATATTTTATAATATATATCATTCCGCGAAGCTCATTTAAATATGTCTGATTATCGATGCTTTCGGGATCTGTAAACAAGATCAGCATTGTATTCTCGGTCTTATGAAATTGTATAACGTAAGCGTAAATTATATGAATTATAAAATACTTTTTTTTATTCTACAAATCATTCATTATCATATATAATAGTTTTCAGAAAATGCCAACATCTCTTGCATATCGTTACACTTTAGTGTGGGATTGCATTATTATTTACTAAGTAATATTCAAAATATATTTAAATATGCTAATGCAGATTTAATTACCTGAAATAATTAGAAATTATACATCGATTAAGAAGAATGTGTTCTTCAACAGAATGAATGTTTGCATACTCACACCTCCGAATGTGACGAACGAAAGCTGAACAAATGTTCCAGCAGTAATTTTAAGAGCAACATTTACATTTGATCGTAAAATTATCATAATGTGCCGAAGGCTGTATTTCCGGGTAAGAGATACCAGTTTATCATTATAGACAGATCTACGTACTTGCCCGCCCTAATAAGAAGAAACCATTTTATGTTGTAATTCTTTAATATAAAATTGACAACAATCGCAATATTATAACAAATCTCACACGACTTAGTTTTATATGGCACGATGTCTGCTCTTTATTGCAATTTGAAATTTCTTATTTTTACTTTCAGTTTTAAGTGTTACGTGTTGTTCGTCTATTTTTCCGAGTATTTCATTATTCGGATATTCAGAGCATTTACGCAAAACATAGCCCCCGATTGTATTGATTGGTTTCAGACGAAAAAGGGTGAAACTTTCTTCCAATCGATACATTAGCGAAACTTGTTACACCAAAATAAGCTATATTGGTTGCATGAACAGATATACTCCATTTTCAGACTCACATTTGTCGTTCCTCAAATCGCATCGCTCATCAGCCGATGTGGTCCACACGTTAAGAGGAACGTTAAGAGAAACCGTACACCATTAAATAAACTGGTACTGTAGTCCTCATCGGTCAGTTTTTCATTCTTCATCCCGCCACATATGCTGCATAACATCGTATTTTTCAAGTGCAAAGTGAATGTGATAGAAGTTTCGCTCCCACATTTTTAGATATCATGTGATGATGCAGACTGTGATTGTGTCACATCTGTATAACGTTTTAGGAGATTATACTTCTAATTTTCTAATATTTCTGAAACAACGAATCATAATTTTAAGATAACATAAATCTTTTGTTATATTTAATTAAGTTATGCTTATATTTTAATTTCATTTCT
This sequence comes from Ooceraea biroi, assembly GCF_003672135.1. Lineage (NCBI taxonomy): Eukaryota > Metazoa > Arthropoda > Insecta > Hymenoptera > Formicidae > Ooceraea > Ooceraea biroi. The sequence continues at coordinate 8,783,450 of NC_039517.1, read as the reverse complement.
TAATGTTTTGTTTTCAGGAATTTTTCCATTGATCAAATAAGTAATAATCAATCTGTTATATGTTATTTTATTATTAATGACACATATCTGTTAAGAGAAAAATATATATCTATAATAGACATTTTCTATTAGAAACTATAACAATAAGATGTAAAACTTTTAGGTAACCGTCCGAAGTAAATTGAAATACACTATCGATGTTCTTAGTACCTGAAAATGATATGGGGTTTAAAGAAACATGAAAGTGAGAACATAATAATGGCTAAAAGGTATCTTTTGATATCAAATGTAATTTTCCAAAAAATAGGAATAAGTTATAGATGTTAATACCAATTAATAGCAAATATCTCTAGAACTCACGGTGCTAAAAGTACTGAGGGAGAAATCAACAAACTTGCCAGCTGTAAGTTTAGGTGGATATTGAGACATCGTAATGATCATTACGAGATGGAGAGCTTTATGGCCAGGTAAATCGTACCAATTTATTCCATACACAGCTGAAGCTATTTTACTGTACTAATACACATATGCATATAATACACATATAATACACAATACATTAACACAAATATTGCGTATTATAAAATATAATATTAGCATTCATTATACTGTTTAAAATTATATTTTTATTCTTTATAATATTAAATCGTGCATAAGTTCTTGTCGATAGGTCAATGAAAAGGCCTCAAATGATTTCTTTCGTCGTGGTATTCGCATGTTATCGGAAAGATGGGAAAAAGTCATAGAAAACGATGGAAAATACTTTGATTGATTTATGCTGTATCGATTGTTTCATTTCAATAAAGAAAACTTGCAAAATCGGAGAAAATTGCAAAAACTTATATAATGACCTAATTGTAAAAATACTGAAATTGCAGCATACTTTTGCTATACATTTATAAACAATATACGATTATTAAAGATAATGAAAATTAATGTTAAAAATATTATCAAAATGATACCTCTTCCACGAGGAGTTCGCCGATATAACAGAATATTAGAAAGTTGAACGATAGAGATATGAACAAAATGAAATACGTAGCGATACCTAAAACGTCGCTGTTTTCCCATTCCTGAGAAAGAAGACAAACGTTATTACGCATTAACGGCCATATATCTCTACAATTTATTAATGAAAAAGAAACAATACTTTTTATATTACTCCAATAATTGCAATGTTAAACGAGGAGCTCTGTGTACCTCGAGAAGCACACCAGAAACTCGTCTAATTCTAAGCAAAATTATCGCGCATTATCGTAAATTATCCTTCTTACTGTCATGATGTAGTACTCGAGCAAACATATGATAAATGTTGCGGCCACCAGTTCCATTAAGCACATTTCGCGTAATACTTCTTCCACGTCGACCGCGAATCTAGAAACGCGCTAGTTGTCTAACCCGAAGTCTAGAAATGTCCTCGTTCGAAGTATCCTGACATTCTTCTTACCTCAGCACGCGTACGTGATATCTCGCTATCACGCCCAAACGTTCTTCTACGCTGGTGCCCTTGTCACGCTCCCCCTCGACCAAGTCGCCCAGCATCGTCATCAGTATTTGCACCTGTCCGCACACGTGCATCACGAAGATCGCTGCCAAGCTGCAAGCAGCCGTCGTGATGTTATACTGGATCACAGCGGACACGCAATGCACAGAAAAGACAATATCATAAGCAGGACTTGCTTGTGAGTCGAAGTACACGTCGTAACCCTGATAAATCAGTGGCTTATTCGTGAAGGTATTGTTCAACCCTTTCTTGGTAGAGAATGGCAAGATTATGTGATATGACAGTCCGCCAGTGTAAAGGAAGATCACGCTCAGCGTGGTAAGCCTCCGTCCCACCAGTGCGTTGTCCAGCATCATCTTGCGGTGATCCTGATGTCGCACGATCCGCCAGTCATCCTCCATTTGGTTAACGCATCTGCCGATCATCTCGCCGCGCGTACCGAGGAAATAGTACTTGACTGCGGAAGTCAGGCAGAACAACACCGGACCGAGTAGCTTGGCTTTCGTGCTGATGTTGTTCTTGCTGAAGAGAACGTACGGGCTGGAAGGCACGAGCACGAAGAACAAAACAGCGAAGCACACGAAGATCATCGTTACCGAGAACAGCTTCTCTACCCGCGACGAGCGCGCGTAGATCAGATGCCAGATGCCAATCGGCTTCAGGATCCACCGAGACAATTGTGTGGCGTAGCGTATGTCACGCTGGTGGTGCACATTGTACACCTGAATCTTGTTCGCAAGTTGGCATTGATCGTACATGCTATCGTCCACAAGGTGCAACACGGACTGAAACGCGCGGATGACGGTGTCCCCGCGCTCGCGACGTGACGCAAGCGCGGGGAATAATGATTCCGGGTTGCGTGCATGTGTGCTACGATGTCTGCCGTGTATAAAGAAGTCATTGTAGCAAACGGCAGTCGTGTACGAGGGGTTCGTCCCTCTTGCGTGCAGAACTTCAATGACAGATGGAAGTGGATGTGAAGTTCATGGAGTTTTAACATAGTTGAGCAGGTTTATACGTAGCCTTCCGAAGTGCGTAACGCAACGAAGGTATTGCGATCAGGTGATGACTGCCCGGAATGTAACTGTGCATTTTAATATTTCATTGCATTTGATTAATTTCAATCCTGTTAATTATCCTGTGCGATTGTCCAATGAGCTTTTATCTATTTCAAACTTATGTTTATGTAAACGAAAATTTGTAATATGTTAGTAGCAAATATGCCAGCATATACACACACGCGCGCACGCGCAACATATATGATATAGTTTTCATCAAATTTATGCACAATCTGTAAAAAATATATAATAATGAAACTGTAATATTTATGGAACGTAATAATGAATGTAATACTTATAGAACGAATATAAATTATTTTATACTGTATCATTTCGCGAAATTCAGTTAAATATGTCTAATTATGGATGCTTTCGGGATCTGTAAATAAGATTAGTATTGTATTCTTGCATGGTCTTATGAAATTGTTTAATGTAAACGTAAATTGTACGAATCGCTATAAAACTGTTTTTTATTCTACAAATCATGCATCATATATAATAATTTCCAGAAAATTCCAACATCTCTTATATATCGTTATTTTTTACTGTGGGGTTGCATTATTATTTACATAATGAATGTTCGAAATAAATTTAAATATGCCAATGCAGATTTAATTACCTGAAATAATTATAAATTATATAACGATTAAAAAAATATATTCTTCAACAGAATGAATGTTTGCATACTCACACCTCCAAATGTGACGAACGACAGCTGAACAAATTTTCCAGCAGTAATTTTAAGAGCTACATTTGATCGTAAAATTATCATAGTGAGCCCAAGTGCTGTATTTCCGGGTAAGAGATACCAGTTTGTCATATACGCAGATCTACCAATTTGCCCGCCCTAATAAGAAGTCGTTTTATGTTGTAATTTTTCAATATAAAAAATATGAAAACAATCACAACATTATATTATAACAAATCTCACACGAATCAGTTTTATATGGCCCGATGCCTGTTCTTTATTACGACGTGAAATTTCTTATTTTCACTTTCATTTTTAAGTGTTACCTGTTCGGACAAGATCTCTCCGATGTAACAAAATATGAAAATATTGAAAGTAATCGAAGTTAATAACATACAATATGACACAATATTTTGCTTGTTGTCATGAACCCAATCCTAAAATACAAATACATACATGCAAGCGAGGGATGTATAACGTGATGTATAATATCATACATTTATTTCATACGATTCTCATACCATAATGCAATAATATCCCAATAAACATATGTGCATCGTACATCCGACTAATTCGACGAGGCATATCATGTTTGTGATATTTTCTATACGGGAGGTAAAGCTGCAAATGTAGCACACCATGAATTCAATAATTTCTGCTTTGATTACATGCAATAACATTTTAAAACCATTCTTTTAATTACTACGCTGGAATTGAAAATATAATTATGCCAGAAATATTAAAAAATATTAAATCACACGACAAAACTTGTTAGTCTTGCTGCCAGAAATGACGACTTACTTCAACACTCTCAGATGATGCTCCACGATGATGGCGAACTTTCGTCTCACGGAAATATTTCGCTCGTTTCCGTCTATGAGATTGTCCAGCCACGACATCAGGATTCTGAGTTGGCCACACGCGTGCATCACGAAGACCGCCGCCAGACCGCACACGGCGACAGTCACAGAATTGAAGAGGAAAGTCGAGACGCACTGCAGAAGAAACACGAATTCGTATGCCGGACTGTAGTGCGCGTCCAGAATTCTACTGTAGAAAGGATAAGGTAACCCGCGGACCAGCACGCTGCTGTTCTCCGTGTAGATCACGTCCTTGGAGAGGCCTCGAATGGTATTGAACGTTAACACACCGCTATGCATGAACACCGCACAGAATCCGACGATGAACCGACCGATCCTGGCGTTTTTCAGCATCACCTGGCGCTCCTCGCTTCGTCTGACGATCCGCCAGTCTGCCTTCATGTGCTCCACGCAGCTACGTATATCGTCGATGTGCAGCAGTAGGCAGGAGTAGTTGATCATTGCCATGAACCAGAAGGTGAGCGGACCGAAGCTTCGCAGCTTCACGTCGAGGGTCTCCTGGGACTCGATGAAGATGCTCAGTCCACTCGGTACCATAGTGCCGAACATGAGGCAGTAGCACGTAAGTATCAAGAATTCGGAGCGGATCTTTTTGATGATCGACGCGCCGGGGGGTTGCGGCCACAGGTTTATCGTTTTGAGTATCCAGCGGATTATCTGGATACTATACTCATTATCGGCTAAATATGTGGGAGAAACATTGACGGGATTGTCTACGGTGTTGTCCCCCATGATTTTCTTAGAAAGGTAGCCAGCTTACTGAGCTATCCCTTCGATGTTGCACGCAATGTAATGTCAGCGCGTGCGCGGTCATTGAGCGGCATGCAATGCGAAAGCTAGTTCTTACAGTGTATTATTGCAACAAAGTGCGGCTATCGCAGCAACAGGTAAAAGCAGCGCATAATCGATACTTCAGTAGTGCTAAAGCTTCATCCGCCGAGGACTGCTTTGAACATTACATTTTAAATTGCATCTAGGATTTATCAAGGCAGTGAGATAAAGTATACTGTAAAAGAAAGTCGTACGCTTCACGATTAAAATATCATCAAAAGGGCGGGTAAAACTTAGATTTTAAGTATTTGTGTACACCAGAGGGTACAGAAAAATATTTTCACATTAACATACTGTTATTTAGTTATTTAATTAATCATTATATATATATATATATATATATATATATATATATATTACTGCTTATACTTTATCTAATCTGCATAAAATTTAATATGTTATTTAATATGAAATATAGAAAATTATAAGTATTTATGTAACAAGGGTACGAAATATGTTTAAATACGCTACCGCAGATTTAATTACCTGCAACAGTTATTTATTATGTTTTCATTATCAATATATAATTATATTTATATAGTTTATCTTAAAATAATTAATTTCCATTGAATCACCATTGAAAAGTATATATAAATTACATATTTAATATATGAAATAATTGAAGTGCAAGTGATAAATAAATAAATCTGTAAAGTGATAAGTATATACTTTTGTGTAAAAATATACTTACGTCACCAAAAGTCGAGAGAGAAAGTTCAATCATTTTTCCAGCAGTAATTTTGACCACGACGTTAGATTTTAAAATTATCAATACAAAGCCGACGGCATTATTTCTGCGTAATAGATACCAGTTTGTCATATAGGCGGTGTCACCGATTTGGCCGCACTGTTATAGGCCGTTTTATATACCTGTTATGATTAAATCGGACAATGCGTTCGCGGCAATATCGCATTTCAATAAAATTTGCACGTTGCATGAAATTAATTGTTGCTAAATAATAGTTCTTTTGCTTAGCATAAAAAGTAAAATTTCTAGTATTTCCAGCATGGCCGTTGCTATTGTTACCTGCTCTGAAAGAATCTCTCCGATGTAACAAAATATAAAGATATTGAAAGTAACTGAGATTAATATTATAACATATGACACTATGCTTTCTTTATCGCCTTGGGTCCAGTCCTAAAAAAATTGCCAATTCGTACAGGAAGTAGATCATGAACAAAGAATCGTATAAATTTCTCTGAACCTGCGTACCATTATGCAATAATAGCCTAAAAGACACATATGCAGTGTACACCCCATTACTTCTACGAGACAAATTATATTCGTAATTTTGTCTATGTAAGACACGAAGCTGGAAATGTATTCAGAAAAGATGTATTAAATTAAAATTATGCAGACAAGTAGAGAACTTAATAAACGTAATACGATATTCTTTAGTTAATATTAACAACAGCTAACATTAATTATTCGCAGAAGAGGTTCCAGATAGGATTCGATAAAATATTGTGTTATTGCAAAATAAATGATAAACATACTAACAATCGCGTTTATTAGATTCTATTTTCTATATAATTTTTATTAATATATATATATATAATTTATTAATAAAATAGAATCTTTAAGTAGTACAACGTATATATATATATATATATATATATGTAATTCAGAACAAATTTCTATAGGAAATGTAGAATGCAACACATTATTAAGTGATATTTAATTTACCAAACCGAAGACAAGACATGAAATAAATATGGTTCGATCATTCGTTGTACATGAAATCTACAATTAAATTTGTTCGAGATTCTTACCTGAGCACCCGCAAGTGGTGTTCAACGATAACAGCGTACTTTCCTTGCGTAGAATTTTCCCACTTCTCGCTCGTCTCGTCGACGAAGTTTTCCAGCAAGGATATCAGAATTTTTATCTGGCCACAGGCGTGCATCACAAAAACAGCAATCAAACTGACCGTGCTCACAGCCACGGAATTCACGACGAACGTGGACAGGAATTGCATGATGAACACTATCTCGTACGTCGGGCTAGTCGTGGTGTCCAGGATCTTGTCATAGAACGCGAAAGGCAATGAGTGCATCGACGCATTGTCACCGAGAACGGACTCGTTCATCGTCATCGCCTGGAAGATGCTGTACGAGAATACTCCGCTGTGCATGAATAACGCAGCGAATAACGCGATGAAGCGACCGATCTTGGCGTTCCTCAGCATCATCTCGCGATCTTCGTGTTTCGTCACGGCCCGCCAATCCGCGTCGACATGCTCGAGGCACCGACGTATGTCACCGACGTGCGACAGCAACGAGCAATACTTGAGACTCGCCAGCACCCAGTTGCTGAGCGGACCGAAGTCGCGCACTTTCGTCTCCACGTCCTTGTTCTGGTCCAGGAAGATGGCCAGCGCGCAGGGTACCAGGGTGCCGGCGATCAGAAAGACGCACACTATCAGCAACACCGCTGACAGGATCCTCTCCTTAATCGATGAGACCGGCCAGACGCTTATTGGCCTCAACAGCCAACGAATTGGCTGTATGCTGTATTCTGTGTCGTCCGCGTAGCTGAAGTACGGAGTGATCAGATGATCCTGCGGCGGACTCTTCATGTTTACCTCGCAAGTGCACGGACGCGATTGAGCGCAGATGTGGCCACACGAAACGCATGCATCGAGTAATAGTCACTGAATAACGCGTGCGCGGTTTGCTAACTATAATTTTGTACAGTACACACACAACTGTTGGATAATCGATATTTGCAACAATAGCGAATTGAAACGGTGAACCTGTAGCGGGATGGACTAGTAGCCTGCTCGAGTCACGCGATTCGTCCACTTTTTTGTGGTTGCAGTAAGGCATCTTTGTTCTGTCATACCTGTTCCTGTAGTTTCTGAATGTAATAAAAATCTTTTGCATAATTTTTGGTGCTCTCTATCAGTCCGATATTGTTCTTTTATTTTTCCGAGTATTTTATTATTCGGATATTCAGTTATTTGCATTTAGTTATGCAAAACATTACCCCCGATTGTATTGATTGGTTCCAGACGAAAAAGGGTGAAACTTTTTTCCAATCGATACATCGATTGGACGAAACTTGTTACACCAAAACAAGCTGCATTGGGTGCGTGAAAAGATATACTTTATTTTCGGACTCGCGTTTGCGATGAGTAATCAAATTGAGGTGCATCTAATAATATAATTACAATATCGTTGATATTGTATTAAATGTTTGCTCTATCTAAAAAATACTCCAATTGTCTGTTCTATACGTTTTACACTTTCTAAGTTATCGTTCATAACATGTTCAAGTATATTACGGAAGACTTAATTATCTGAAATAAAAATATTTCTCTTCCTATTCTCTTTCTCTCGCAGTATGGATCAATTATTTCGAAGTTTGAAACTTCAGTGATAAAAGAAATGATCAGACCACTATAAAATCTGATTTCTTAATTTATTTATTACTCATATTTCTGTGAGCGTCTAAGACTCTAAAGATCTAAAAGATATCAAAGGAAGCGAAAATTCGATTCTTTGCTTCATTAAAATTGTAACTAAAGTTTTACAATCATGGAGTTTTCACCGAGTTTATCTCAAAAATTAATTTTGCTACTTTATCATGATAGAGCTGGTTTATTATGGTTTATAAGGAATCGACCAAATAAGGAAAATAAGGAACCATCGATTCAACTGCAGACTGTAATCAATATACTTTTTCAGTTCTACGTTTCTCGGCACGCGTTTGATTGAAGCTCGGCATGATAGGTTCGCGAAAGTGTACAGTGTATTGCCACCGCGTAAGAGGGATACGATACGAGTAAAGTTTGAGACGCCTGTATCAACCTTCTAAAAAGTTTGATTAATAGTCTAATTGTAGCTTCCCCCAAAAAACGCTACACACATCCGATCGATAATCGTTTATCGCGATAAGCTTCATGAAGATATATTTTATCATTTGTTCTGTATAAAATATATCGTACATATTTCTTAATTTATTATATTTTATATAGTTTTATATAGTTATATAGTCCTTCGCAAGAGATTTAAATATACTGTGGAAGTTTTAATTACCTAAAACAGTAAAGCGTTTTCTTTACATATATACATAATAATAACTTATATACATAACAGATAACAAAAACAATTTTTGCAAGATTAATTATATTAAAAAACTTAAGATTTTATTAAATCAATTTAAATTATATGTTTTGGTAAATAATAGTGAATAAGTTAGTGAATAGTGAATGGTCCATTTGCTATAAGATGATTATAATTCATTTACATGTTACTTACATCGCCAAAAGTTGTCATAGACAATTGAAATAATTTTCCCGCGGTGAGTTTGATTACGTTATTCGATTGTGCAATAATCAAAACGAGATTCAATGCAGTTTTATGATGTAATTTATACCAATTAGTCATATATGCTATTTCTCCGACACGTTTACACTAATATAAATAAATATACAAATATCTTTTAATTCTCAATAAACAATGAAATTTCGATAAATTAACTTAAATAAATCTTAACGGTTTTAATAAAATTGTAATAATTAACATTTTTGTGAGTTAAGTAATTCACAAAAATGTTAGTTAAGCAGTCGGAGAATCACGAAAATGTTATATTGAAAGATTATTTGAAACATTACCTGTTCTGTGAGAGTCTCTCCAATATAACAAAATATAAAACTGTTGAAAGCCAGCGATACATATACAATAAAGTCAGATATTAATTTCGCTTTGTTAAGCGCGTTCAAATCCTGTAAAATTAAAATTAATGTAAACTTGCTTCTCCTATCTAAAACCAGAGTTGATCTATCTTTTCCGATAGTTTTCCGATAATTGCAATTAAACAGTAAACACTCGATTCTTTATGAAAATTTTTGCAAATGTATATTATCCGTTCTCTTATGTCTCTAGCATACCAGAATAATGTAATATCCAACTAAGCACATAGCTATCGTGGATCCTACCAACTCCACCAGAGCAATTTTATGTATAATACTCTCCACACGTGATATAAAACTGAAAAACACATACGTAAAAGGTGTAATCCGTAGATGGTGTTTTCTTTACAGAAAGAATACTCGCAAATAAATCAAGCATAATTTCACGTACATGCAAACGATAATTCTTTTTTAAGAATTTAAACAAGAATTAATTTATCATTACAGTATAACGTAATCATTTGTATGCTCTGTCTGAAATGTGTACTTTTCATTAAAATACCTCAATACTCTTAAGTGATGGCTCACGATACTGGCCAATCTTCGTTCCGCTATATAGTTTTCCTTCTCCTGATCCTCAACAAGTTTATTCAACTGCGAGTATAACAAATTCAACTGACCGCAAGCGTGCATTGCGAAGACGGCAGTCAGACTGCAAGCACCAACGGTAGCGGAACTCACTATTAATGTCGATGTAAATTGCATGACAATCGCGATTTCGTTCACGGGACTGAGTCTAGTATCAATGATCTTGCTGTAACTCGGACATGTCATCGGATGCGTCAAAAAGGTCTCATTGCCAATGGTAACAGTGATAGTTTTTATCGACTTGACTATACTGAACAGCAATGTGCCGCCATGCATGATCAGACCGCAGACGATCGCGAGGAAGCGACCGAATTTGGCGTATTGCAGCATCACTTCACGGTCCTCGGTCTTTCGCATGGTCTTCCAATCCGTCTCCATGTGCAATATGCAATTGCGGATGTCGTCACTGCAGTTGAGCAGCGTCCAGTAATTCACCCAGCCTATCAGCCTGTGAAGCAGTGGACCAATGACATGCAATCTCGTCTGGATGTCCTTCACCTCGAACAACACGTGTAACAGACATGGTACCGTAATGATCGCCACGATGATCCAGGAAATGACAATCTGCAGTGGCAAGAAGATCGTCCATGTCGTTCTCGATACAATGCACGGCCAAGCACCGATCGGCTTTAGGAACCATCGATTCAGCTGGAGACTGTAATCATTGTCAAGTTTGCCGCTTGCCACGTGCTTTGGATTTGTCATGGTGGCTTCGCCGAGGCAGCCAGTGCACTGTCGCGGTGAACAATGCTTGGACAAGGGTGGTAATATTCAGACGAGCGCCTGCGCCAACTTCAGTGAAGTTTGACGAACGAAAGCATTGATACATGCTTTAGTGAAAGGAACACCTGCATATACGATCAATAATCGTTCGTGACGGGTGTTTTGTCCTGTCAGTTTAATTATGGATCACGTTCTAAGAACGTACTTCTGCTAGAAAGTACTTCTGCTAGAGTAAATGCGAATTTTATAAAGTATTGTACTTTCAATGCTTTCGATTGAAAAAAACAGTAAGTAGATTCAAACTTCATTGGATTTAATCGGTGTAAAATGTACGTATAATCATTAATTATATAATATTTATGAAATACTTGGGAAATACGTTACTATTTTCTATGTAAATATGTTTTTCTATGACGCCTTAACTTATTTTTAATTGCCAACAAACCTAATGAATTGTATTTTATGTAGTCATTGTTCGCAAAAGATTTAAATATGCCATGGAAGTTTTAATCATCTAAAACAGTGAAGTTCTTGTTTCTATTGATAATATGATATCATTATGATGATATGACAAAAGTTTCGATTACAATACACAAATTCAATAATTTGACAATTGCACAAAGTATTATAAAACACGGTCGGTCTCGCTGTGCGTACACTTGGCGCGAGACACTATCGTGTTTCTTGATAGAATTTATGAAACATTTAATAAAACAATTAAGAAATGAGAGATATGTGTTATACTTACATCGCCGAAAGTTGCAATCAATAAATAAACTAAATTTCCCTGCAGTCATCTTAATTGTGTAATTCGATCGCATAATTATCAGAATAAAGCAAAGAGCTGTTTTATGTGGTAGTTAATACCAGTCAGTCATATATACCATGTTCTCAATATTTTTGCTCTAATATATAAATTTTATTATAATACGAAGTTTAAAAGACGAGGGTTTTTGTATCATCATACAAAAATTTTGTTTAAACGCGAGCACATTTAAAAATTAGATATGAATACAGTAATTAAATTATTGTATTTAATTAAATAAAATAACTTCTAATATTCTTATATTTATAGCAAGATAGATAACTGCAATCTAAATCACATCAATTTTGAAACACAATTTTGAAAAAGGTTGTGTTAGTCTAATGATATATTAATGTATCTAAATATTACATAAATATAATATGTTTATAATACATATATATATATATATATATATATATATAAAATAATATATTACCTGCTCTGCCAATATTTCGCCAACGTAGCAAAAAATGAATATGTTAAAATGATGCGTATAAAATAATATATGATATAGTAGTTTTGCTGCATCAAACGTACTCAAATTCTGTAAAATTTTAATAATATCAATACGGAAAAATAGAACTCTCGAAATTAGCTTTTTAACAACAACTTAGTTAAATAATTCTATTCGAAATTGTATATTAGAAAACAAAATTTTAGTGACGTAATATTTTTGCATAATTACATAATATCCAAGAAAAGACATGTTTAATGTGCAACTCATCATTATCACGAGATAAACCTTATGCATCATATTCTCATTACGTGTTATAAAAACTGTAAAATACATAAACGATTTCAATACTTTTATATATAACATTCGTAAATATAATGTTTGTAAAAGATTCGTCGGACATATAAATATAAGTTACGTATCTCATTCTGTACGTGTTTCAGACGTGAATCTAATGTTAACATCATAGTATTATCGTAAAATATTTAAGTACAGCATGTAAGTTTTAATTAACCTGAAAGAAAGAAAAGTTCTCATTCTTATTGGTAATGTAGACTTTTAAAAATGGCGAGAATTATATAATAACATATTGTTGTAGCAGAGATATATATGTTACTTACGTCGCCAAAAGTTTCGATGCATAATTGAAAAAGTGTATCTCGTCGCACGTATGCATCGCGAAAATAGTGGCGAGGTTACAAATGACTATAGTGGCAGAATTTATTATAAATCTCGGGATAATTGCTTAACATAATCTGCTTTATAGGACTGAATTTCACGTTGATAAATTTATATATGCAGAATACTTCGATGCATAAAACTTTCGTTGCCGACAAGAGTGACATCCGGGCGAGAGTCTACGCCAACCAATGAAGTTTTATGAATAGCTACATTGACGCATTTTTTTCCTGTGAGGGATATCTGAGTACGAACAATAATCGTTCGTAACTGGTCCTGTTAATTTGATTACGAGTTACGTTCTAAGACATATGTGAAAATACTTCTGCATACTGAAGAAATTACGAAGTTCATAAGGTATTGAGCTTTTAATGAATTGCTTTTAGAAAAATTCCGATTGTTTAGTAAAACTTCCGATTTAAACTTACAAAAATTTATTGTTGTTGAAAATTTATTATTATAATTAATTGTTGAAGTCTCCTATCTGTATAATCATTACTTGTATTTACCAAATACCAATATTAATAAATATAAATTATACTTGGAACACACTTCACTACTCTTTATGTAAAATATGTTTTTCATGATGTTTTCTTGACTTACTACATTTCTAATTGTCTATATTTCTACTTGATTGTGTTTTACGTAGTCATTGTTCGCAAAATATTCAAATATGTCACGGAAGTTTTAATTACCTAAAACAGTGAAATTGTCGTTTCTATTGATAATATGATACATCATAGCAAAATTCTGATTACAGTACAGTATAATTGAGAATTATATAATTATAGATTTTATTCAATATTTAATAAAACAGTTAAGGAGTGAGAAACATATATTACTTATATGGCCAAAAGTTGCAATAGATAAGTGAATTAACTTCCCTGCAGTTATTTTAATTACGTTACTCGATCAAATGATTATCAAGATAAGACAAAGCGCTGTTTTATGTGGTAGTTGATACCAGTTAGTCATATATACTATTTCCCCGAAATTTTTGTACTAAATGAATAAATGCAGACAGTTTTAAATATTTCTTATTATTAAAAAATTTAAATGTTTTTAATATGTAAAAAAAAGAAAATAAAATATTAAAGAATTTAAATGAGAATACAGTAATTACATTAAAATATTTAACTGATTTAATAGTGTAAATGTAGTAATTTACTATCTTTATATTTAAGACAAGATAATTACATTATACAAAACAAAATAATTTTTAAATATTGCAAAACTTATGTTGACTTCGAAATGTGTTACCTGGTCTGTCAAAATCTCGCCGATGTAACAAAAGATGAATATATTGAAGGACACTAAATATATATAACGTAATATATGACACTATTTTTCTGTATCAAATGCTCCCCAATTCTAGAAAATTTTAATAGTCTGTATATAAAGTATAAAATTTTTTTAAATTGTTTTTTAAATGTCAATGTTATGTGAATTTTTATATTTACTTTTAATAAAATTATTCAATTTTAATAAAAACAGAGTCTTGATGACGTAATTTTCTCCAGCATACCATTATCACATAGTATCCAAGTAGGCACATATTTAGCGTAGAACCCGCCAAATCACGAAACAAACTTTATGTATAATGCTCTCCATACATGTTACAAGACTACAACACACATAAGTGATGTCAATGCTGTAATTTGGATATGAGCGCAGATACCATTACTAACAGAATATCCGCAAACTATTTGTAGTATCTACAATATATTTACGTACGTTACCTTCTTTATACAGACGACAATAGATCTTATTCATTATAAAATGGGAGTACATTTCTGCAAAGTATATCAGCAAAGCAAACTCATACCCGAAGTTCAATCAAAGCTAAATAGAAAAATCAAATACCTCAATACCCTCAAATGATGCTCCACGATGATAGCCAATTTTTGATCGACGGAACGATCACCCTTCTCGTATTCTTCGATCAGATCATTTAGCCATGCATACAGCACGTTCAACTGGCCGCAGGCATGCATCGCGAAGACAGCCGCGAGGCTGCAAACGCTCACTATCGCGGAACTCACTGCGAATGCCGACACGAACTGTATGACCAGCATGATCTCGTTCATTGGACTGAATCGCGTGTCGATGATCCTGCTGTACGCCGGACACGTCATGGGATGTGTGGTGAATGTTTGGTTGCCGACGGTAATCTTTACGGTTTTAATCGCTCGCGTCGTGCCAAAGAGCAGCTGACCACCCTACATAATTATCGCGCCGATGCCGGCGATGAAACGACCGAACTTAGCGTACTGCAGCATCACCTCGCGGTCCTGGACTCGTCGCACGAGCCTCCAGTCCGCCTGCATGTGCTGTATGCAATCTCGAATGTCTTTGCTGCGTTTTAGTAACGTCTAGTAACTTATGGAGCCGATAATCCTGTGAAGCAGTGGCCCGAGAGCGCTTAGCTTCATCTTGAAGCTGTTATCCTCCAGTAGGACGTACAATATGCATGGTACAGTGACGATCGCTATTGTGGTCGAGCATGCAGCCACCTGTATGAATGCGATGGTTTTTTCTATCGCGCTGTCTTTTAACGGCCAAGCGCCGATCGGCTTCAGGCACCATCGGTTTATTTGCAGGCTGTAATCGTTGACGTTTTCATAAGCGATGTCGACTGGCTTGCATTTCACCTGTGTCATACTCGCTTCACAGAGACGTCTATTGTACTGCTACGATAGACAGTGTTCTGGCAAGGATCGTGTTCGAATAAGCGCCTGCGCCAACTTTTAACAAGTCCAATACACGCTTACGTTCACAATTTTTTCCGATGAGAACACTGCATGCATGTTGAGGATCGATAATCGCTCCTAGAAGCAGCTTCGTCCTGTCTTTTTTGCGAGAACCCGTGTTCCATGAATATGGAAACACATTTGTGAATGCGAGTGCAAATTTCATAGAATTTTGTGCTTTGATAATTTTACTTGAGAAAAAGGGATTATTCAAGCAGATACGTCATTCTACTCAATATTATTATAATAGTGCAAATTATATGGTTCTTATGTGAGATACGTAACAATGGTTTCGTTGCGTGTCTTTCGGCAAGTGATCAATACTCAGAGTAATTGACATTGTTCGCAGACATGCGAGTTATCTTATGAAGTAAAGGATTGCGATAAAAATATTCAGCAAGGTACTAATTTCCTTTAAGTTTAAGTTTAAGGTATGTTAGATTATCTTATCGCTTTGTATTTGATTTACAGTCTGGTCAACAAGAAAGTGACCGCCATAATCTGGAAACAATAACAATTTAGATTAAATTTTTTTTTATTGAAGTACACATTATTAGCTATTGCGCAATTACCTAATATTTCGTCCAATTACCTCCATTACTGATTATAGCTGCACACCTTCTTTCCATGCTTTCGACGAGGTTTTCTGCATATTCATTTGGCAAAGATCGCCATATCTTCTTAATTTGAAATGACAGCTGCTTCACCGTGTACACTGGCTTTCCTTTGAGCTTCATTTTCATGTACGACCACACATTTTCAATTGAATTAACATCTGGGGACATTGCCGGCCATTCCATCGTAGTGACGTTATTTTGTTGTTTCCACGCACTGCACAGTTTGCTGCGATGTTTAGGGTCATTGTCTTCTTGCAGCATCCAACTTGTTCTGTCAAAACCAAAAAACTTTTCAGCAGACTTCAGCAAGTATTTCTGGTAGATAGTGCGGTCTAGTAGAACAAGTTGGGTGCTGCAAGAAGACAATGACCCTAAACATCGCAGCAAACTGTGCAGTGCGTGGAAACAACAAAATAACGTCACTACGATGGAATGGCCGGCAATGTCCCCAGATGTTAATCCAATTGAAAATGTGTGGTCGTACATGAAAATGAAGCTCAAAGGAAAGCCAGTGTACACGGTGAAGCAGCTGTCATTTCAAATTAAGAAGATATGGCGATCTTTGCCAAATGAATATGCAGAAAACCTCGTCGAAAGCATGGAAAGAAGGTGTGCAGCTATAATCAGTAATGGAGGTAATTGGACGAAATATTAGGTAATTGCGCAATAGCTAATAATGTGTACTTCAATAAAAAAAAAATTTAATCTAAATTGTTATTGTTTCCAGATTATGGCGGTCACTTTCTTGTTGAACAGACTGTAGACGTGTAAATTGCTGTATTCTTCAGAAGAAGTAATTAGAAAATATTTCTATGATCTCATAAAAGAATGAATAATTCTTTCAGATAAGTATAGCTTTGATAAGATAATTTTTTAGATAATGCAATTATTTAAAAAGATGTACAGTAAATATAATTATTTGTCCTATTTATTAAATATTTCTCCTATTTTAACAATATCGTACTTGTTATGTAATATATTGCTATATAAATATTATGCAAGGTTCCTACTTTAACATAGGTCATGTAGAAGTCATCGTTCTTATTAAATTCAAATATATTACGGAAGTCTTAATTACCTGAAACAATAAGGTCTTCCTTCCTAGTTACGACATAATTAATCAAATCTCAAAAATTTTAATATTAAACATTCAAATATATAAGGCTTACATAAAAACGTTAAACACAGAGATACAGATAAATATTTCGTAACTATCTATATTATATATACGTACATGTAAAATGTATTAAATTTTTATTAATACAGTTTTATTATAAATTTGTGCCATTTGTGTGTTTTACTTACATCACCAAAAGTTGCAATAGATAATTGAAATAATTTTCCAGCGGTTATCTTGATAACGTTGCTCGATCTCGCTATTATCAAAAGGAGACCACGAGCAGTTTTGTGGGGTAGTTTATACCAATCAGTCATATATGCCTTTTCTCCCACAGTTTTGCACTAACAACGAACATGGACATTCTACACTTTCTTATAATTTAAAATTTAAAATTGATAAAATTGATTGATGAGGAATAAACATTTTATATATAAGACACAAAATTCTTATATATGCGAAAGTTATATAATTGTAAGTTTATTACCTGTTCTGTCAGAATCTCGCCGATATAGCAAAATATAAAAATATTGAAAGCCATAGATACATATACAAAAAAATATGACGTCATTCTTCCTGCATCAAAATTGCTCCAATTCTGAAAATCAGTAAATTATAGTTAATATTTCATAAGTAGAAAAATCACAAAATGCTGCTTTTCTGTCTATTCATCTTTTCAAATTTTTAACATACCGTAATAGTATAATATGCAAGCAAACACATATTCAAGGTACATCCCACTAATTCCACAAGACAGATATGTTGCATGAGACTCTCCATACGCGATATAAAACTGAAACGCACGTATGTGGATACAACGCATTTTGTTTTGCAAAGGAAGTATTTAAATTTGAATCTCACAAACATAAATCTATACGTTTTCCATATAGATTCCATATTCAGAATAAACTTTATTTTCAGAAAAGAAAACTGCAATAAACTCTTACTGACGATTGTCAACAAAAACATCTAGCCAACGATTGAAACTAAATAAAACCGCATTTAATAGGACAAACACAGAGTTGCAAAATCGAGGTTTAATGTTTAATCATAAAATACCTCAGTACTCTCAAGTGATGCTCCACGATAACAGCCAACTTCTGATCGGCAAACTCGTTCCCCTTGTCTTCATCCGCGACGAGCTCGTTCAACCACGAGAACAGCATGCTCAGCTGACCATAAGCGTGCATCGCGAAGACCGCGGCGAGGCTGCACGCGCCAACCGTGATGGAGTTCACCACGAAACATGACAGTATCTGCACGACCAGCATGATCTCGTTTGCCGGGCTGAACCTCGTGTCGACAAACTTGCTGTAGATCGGACAGGTCATCGGATGTACTAACACAGTCTCGTTACCGACGACTACGGGCATCGATGTCATCGCCTTGACTACTTGGAAGAGTAACGTGCCGCTCTGCATGAACACCGCGCAGAAAGCGGCAACAAAGCGGCCAATTCGGGCGTACCGCAGCATCACCCACTGATCGTCTGCTCGTTGAACCAGCCGCCAATCGTTCTCCATATGTCGCACACATTCGCGGATGTCGTTGCTGCGCGTGAGGAGCAGCCAGTAATTGATGGTGCCCATAATCCAGTGGCTCAACGGGCCCATCGCGTTCAGTTTCATCTGGATATCGTTCTCCTCCAGCGACATGTACAGAAAGCACGGCACCATGACGACTACAATCAGCAAGTAGCAAGCAAGAACGTGCGCTTGCAGGGAGATTTTCTCGACCGTCGACGGAGCCGCACGAGGCCAAGCGGCGATCGGTATCAGGAACCAACGGGTCAGCTGGAGACTATAATCGTTATTGCTCCTGCATGAATTGGACTTGTTACGCTTTGTCATATGCTCGAAGCACGTCATGATCACTTCGCGGAGGCGCGCGATGCACTGATAGACGATTCACCCTCCGGGTTGCAAGTTTATTCGAACGGGCGCCTGCGCGAATCTTTAAAGCGGTTTGGTGAACGAACAGGGTGATGTATTTCATGAGTGAGACACGTGTATGTCTTCTGATCGATAATCACAGAAACATAGACATTGACGAGCTTGCATGGAGAACGTATAACACATTAACAATGTTGCAAGTATTCTTGATAATTTGAATTGTATAATTGCGTGTAGATATGTAGATTGCGATATACAGGTATGCTGATTCGAGAAAAACTTACATTATTAATATCTTGTACTTACAAAAATCAGAATAAATATTTTATGAATGTTACACGTGATGATCTATACATATAATAGCAAACCAACTGCTTTTTGTATATCTTTTCCACGTGTGTGCAGTTATAAAAATTTGTTTAATAATGTAATTATTTTGTTATTTATTAAATTTTTTCTACCTTGACAACAGTATATCAGTTTTATATTAAACTTACTTTTTGCATTTCCTAAGCATGTTTTATGCAGGACTCATCGTTTGCAACATATTCAAATATACCATTAAAATTACCTAAAACAACGATGTCTTTCTGTTTACAATAAAGTTAATAATTAAAAAATTGTGATATTAATTTTAAAACAATAAACAAATATAAATAAGAAATAGGAACTATAGGCATTTTATTAATGATTCGTAATAGATAAATATAAAAGAAATATAGAATGTATTAAATATTTATTCAATTTATGGATGTTTTGTTTATGGATGGCAAATCTCGCATATTTTATCTATAGAAAGTTGAAAATCGGTCTCTCTCTCCGAAAGTATGGATTTTGATGTAGAATAATAATTTCATATTCACAGCTAAAAAAATATATATTTTAGTTAAATAAAATATTTGTCTTCCCTCATACATAGATATTATTTCTGTGCTTTTATTTTAAACATGCTATACAACAAAATATAGAAAACGAGATCTGTGATCATGTAGACTAGTATCGTAAGTTACGTCGTAAGAATAGTAGTTCGTAAGATATTTAGGTAGACGAGAGACGTTTTCATAACCTGTAATAATAATGATAATAACTTGTTACAAGTGCATTCAAAAGAGGAGTTTGTCGATACTCACATCACTAAAAGTGGCGATGGAAAGTTGGACTAATTTTCCAGCAGTTATTTTGATCACTACATTTGATCTTGATATAATCAAGATCAAATTACGAGCTGTCTTGTGAGGTAAGTAGTACCAATCGGTCATATACGCTGTTTCGCCAATATTCTTACACTAATAAGCATTGCACTGTTAAAAATATACAATTCCATTTGTGCAGAAAATGTCTGTGTAGATTTTTACCAATATATATTTACCTGTTGCGTTAGAATTTCACCTATGTAGCAAAATGTAAAAATATTGAAAGTCATGGATATATATACGATAATGTACGGCACTATACCTTTTATATCAATATTATTCCACGACTGAAAGTATTATGACGCATTAATTATTTTCTTCAGATATAAGAATTCTAATATTGTTAAACTGACGTTAAATTACTTTTGATTACATATTCACCTTTCAAGATGATTAGCATACCGTAATGGTGTAATATCCAAGCATACACAAGTTAAATGTACATCCGAGTAATTCTACCAGACATATTTGATGCATAACGTCTTCGATACGCGCTATAAAACTGAAATCAAGATTTCACGACAATAGGAAAAGCGTATTTTAAAGAATTTTGTTTATCATAGTTATATTCAAACATATTTTTCTGTTTATCATTTCATTATATAATGTATCAGGGAATCTGAATAATTCATAATTTAAGAGTTTCATCTAAAAATATGCTTTAAATTTATGTGCAAACTATAAAGTTACATAATACATAATATGTGTTAACTAAATATTTATACTACATATGCATTAACTAAATATGTTCGGCACAACCACATTTACCTAATTCAAATTATATCTTATTCATCAAAATATATTAAATCCAGTATTACCTTAAAACACGTAAGTGATGATCAACGATATTGGCCAGTCTCCGCTGGAGCGATTCACTGGTCCTCGAGTCTTCACCTTCGACAAGCCTATTTAATCGTGCCATCAAGATATCCAGCTGGCCACACGCGTGCATGGCGAAAACGGCGGCCAGGCTGCACGCGCTAACAGTGGTGGAGTTCACTACGAAAGTGGAGAGCACCTGCGTCATCAGCACAATCTCGTTCGCCGGGCTGAATCTGGCGTCTATAAATTTGCTGTACGACGGAACCGGCAACTGGATCATCTCCACGCTCCGATTATCTCCAATCGGTACCACTACTGTCGTCATCCCGCACACGATATTGTAGGAGAACACGCCACCGTGCATGAATACCGCGCAGAAACCTGCAACAAGCCGGCCCAATTGCGCGTTCCTCGCCATGATCTCGCGATCACGCGTATGCTTGATGATCTGCCAATCTCTTTGCATGTGCTGCACGCAACGGCGTATATCTGCGCTACGCAGCAGCAGAGAGCAATAATTCATCGCGCCCATGATCCAATGACTGAGCGGGCCAATCGCCCTGAGCTTCAGCACGATGTCTCTCTCCTCGAAAAAGACGTTGAGCGCGCACGGCACCGCGGTGAAGGCGATCAGGAAATAGCAGACGAATATCAGGACGTAGGACAGAGTTCGCTCATTCTTAGAAGTCGTAGCAGATCGCGGCCACGCGCCTAATGGCTTGAGGAACCACCGATTCAGCTGCACGCTGTGATCGTGTAGATCCTTGATCACCGACTGACACATGACGATCGCACGCTGGCACAACGACTACTAATCGAATATCACGTAAGAGCGAGCCTCGTAGTCACCGTGGCGTCTGCGCGAGAGTGAGAGATGGTCTAGCATGACAGAGAAGCTAATCGATTGACTAAAGCTATCGGACTTGTTACTTGGGTAACAATGTTGCGAGTGTTCGTGACTGATATCGTCGGACTCCTACTTACTTCAGTAACATTGTTGCAAATATGCTCGCATACATTGAATCACTAAACTGAGCGATCTATGTTGCGTCTTTTATTGTAAGTGGTATATAATCGCATCAAACTGACCTGAAATAGCAGTTAACAACAGCAGATTTTGTGTAAAGTGATAACGAAAATATATATACATGGCACTCTACTTTCTTGTATATAAAAATAGTGCCTGAATCCTTTTAACTAAAGTATCCTCGTAATCCTCATAATCATGAAGCGAGTAGACGGAATTTTACGCTAATTTTGATAACTTCACTCGATCGCAAAATAACCAATATAAGTCCAAGCACAGTGTTACGTGGTACTTGATGCCAGTTGGTCATGTAAGTTGTTTCGCTGACTGTTTTACACTGTATTAAACTGAGGGTTCTTGAATTAAGGGTTTGATAATATGTCAATTATGTCACATTAAGTGAAGATGACAAAACTCTGAGAAAAATTGTTTTAATATGTAAAAAAAAAGTATTAAAGAATTTAAATGAGAATACAGTAATTATATTAAAATATTTAACTGATTTAATAGTGTAAATGTAGTAATTTATTATCTTTATATTTAAGACAAGATAATTACATTATACAAAACAAAATAATTTTTAAATATTGCAAAACTTATGTTGACTTCAAAATGTGTTACCTGGTCTGTCAAAATCTCGCCGATGTAACAAAAGATGAATATATTGAACGACACTAAATATATATAATGTAATATATGACACTAAATATATATAACGTAATATATGACACTATTTTTCTGTATCAAATGCTCCCCAATTCTGGAAAATTTTAATAGTCTGTATGTAAAGTATAAAATTTTTTAAAATTGTTTTTTAAATGTCAATGTTATGTGAATTTTTATATTTACTTTTAATACAATTATTCAATTTTATTAAAAACAGAGTCTTGATGACGTAATTTTCTCCAGCATACCATTATCACATAGTATCCAAGTAGGCACATATTTAGCGTAGAACCCGCCAACATCACGAAACAAACTTTATGTATAATGCTCTCCATACATGTTACAAGACTGCAACACACATAAGTGATGTCAATGCTGCAATTTGGATATGAGCGCAGATACCATTACTAACAGAATATCCGCAAACTATTTGTAGTATCTACAATATATTAAGTACGTTACCTTCTTTATACAGACGACAATAGATCTTATTCATTATAAAATGGGAGTACATTTCTGCAAAGTATATCAGCAAAGCAAACTCATACCCGAAGTTCAATCAAAGCTAAATAGAAAAATCAAATACCTCAATACCCTCAAATGATGCTCCACGATGATAGCCAATTTTTGATCGACGGAACGATCACCCATCTCGTATTCTTCGATCAGATCATTTAGCCATGCATACAGCACGTTCAACTGGCCGCAGGCATGCATCGCGAAGACAGCCGCGAGGCTGCAAACGCTCACTATCGCGGAACTCACTGCGAATGCCGACACGAACTGTATGACCAGCATGATCTCGTTCATTGGACTGAATCGCGTGTCGATGATCCTGCTGTACGCCGGACACGTCATGGGATGTGTGGTGAATGTTTGGTTGCCGACGGTAATCTCTACGGTTTTGATCGCTCGCGCCGTGCCAAACAGCAGCTGACCTGCATGATCATCGCGCTGATGCCGGCGATGAAATGGCCGAACTTAGCGTACTGCAGCATCACTTCGCGGTCCTGGACTCGTCGCACGAGCCTCCAGTCCGCCTGCATGTGCTGTATGTAATCGCGAAGTGGGTTATCTTATAAAGTAAAGGAGTGCGATAAAAATATTCAGCAAAGTATTCATTTCCTTTAAGTTTAAGGTATGTTAGATTGTTATCTTATCGCTTTGCACTTGATTTAGATGTGTAAATTGCTGTATTCTTCAGAAAAAAGAATTAGAAAATATTTTTATGATCTCATAAAAGTATGAATAATTATATCAGATATAGCTTTGATAAGATAATTTTTTTAGATACAATTACTTAAAAAGATGTAAATTAAATATAATTATTTGTCCTATTTATTAAATATTTCTCCTATTTTAACAATATCGTACTTGGTATGTAATATATTGTTATGTAAAATATTATGCAAGTTTCCTACTTTAACATAGTTCATGTAGAAGTCATCGTTCTTAGTAAATTCAAATATATTATGGAAGTCTTAATTACCTGCAACAATAAGGTCTTCCTTCCTATTTACGACATAATTAATAAAATCTCGAAACTTTTACTATTAAACATTCAAATATACAAGGCTTATATAAAAATGTTAAACACAGAGATACAGAGAAAGATTTCGTAACGATGCATATTATACACACGTAAATTTATAAATGTATTAAATTTTTATTAATACAGTTTCATTATAAATTTGTGCCATTTGTGTGTTTTACTTACATCACTAAAAGTTGCAATAGATAATTGAAATAATTTTCCAGCAGTTATCTTGATACCGTTGCTCGATCTCGCTATTATCAAAAGGAGACCAAGAGCAGTTTTGTGGGGTAGGTTATACCAATCAGTCATATATGCCTTTTCTCCCACCGTTTTGCACTAATAAGGAACATGGACATTCTACATTTTCTTATAATTTAAAATTTTAAATTGATGAAATTGATTACTGATGAATGAACATTTTATATATAAGACACATAAAATTCTTATATACGCGAAAGTTATATAATTGTAAGTTTATTACCTGTTCTGTCAGAATCTCGCCAATATAGCAAAATATAAAAATATTGAAAGCCATAGATACGTATATAATAAAATATGACGTCATTCTTCCTGCATCAAAATCGCTCCAATTCTGAAAATCAGTAAATTATAATTAATATTTCATAACTAGAAAAATCACAAAATGCTGTCTTTCAGCGTATTTATCTTTTCAAGTCATAGATATATATACGATAATGTACGGCACTATACCCTTTATATCAATATTATTCCACGACTGAAAGTATTATGACGCATTAATTATTTTCTTTGGATATAAGAATGTGAATATTCTTAAAATGGTGTTAAATTACTTATAATTACATCTTCACCTTTCAAGATGATTAGCATACCGTAATGGTGTAATATCCAAGCATACACAAGTTAAATGTACATCCGAGTAATTCTACCAGACATATTTGATGCATAACGTCTTCGATGCGCGCTATAAAACTGAAATCAAGACTTGACGAAAATAGGAAAAGCGTATTTTAAAGACTCTCGTTTATCATAGTTATATTCAACCATCTAATTTTTTCTGTTTATCATTTCATTATATAACGTATCAGGGAATCTGAACAATTCATAATTTAAGAGTTTCATCTGAACAAAATGCTTAAAATGTATGTGCAAACTATAAAGTTACAATTTAAAGTTACATAATACATTATATGTGTTAATTAAATATTTATACTAAATATTTATACTAAATATGTATTAACTAAATATGTCCGGCACAACCACAATTACCTAATTCAAATTATATCTTATTCTTCAAAATATATTAAATCCGGTATTACCTTAAAACACGTAAGTGATGATCCACGATATCGGCCAGTCTCCGCTGGAGCGATCCACTAGTCCTCGCGTCTTCACCTTCGACAAGCCTATTTAATCGTGTCATCAAGATATCCAGCTGGCCACACGCGTGCATGGTGAAAACGGCGGCCAGGCTGCACGCGCCAACAGTGGTGGAGTTCACTACGAAGGTGGAGAGCATCTGCGTCATCAGCATGATCTCGTTCGCCGGGCTGAATCTGGCGTCTATAAATTTGCTGTACGACGGAACAGGCAACTGGAACATCTCTACACTCCGATTGTCTCCAATCGGTACCACTACTGTCGTCATCGCGCACACGATATTGTGGAAGAACACGCCACCGTGCATGAATACCGCGCAGAAACCTGCAACAAACCGGCCCAATTGGGCGTTCCTCGCCATGATCTCGCGATCACGCGTACGCTTGATGATCTGCCAATCTCTTTGCATGTGCTGCACGCAACCGCGTATATCTGCGCTACGCAGCAGCAGAGAACAATAATTCATCGCGCCCATGATCCAATGACTGAGCGGGCCAATCGCCTTGAGCTTCAGCATGATGTCTCTCTCCTCGAAAAAGACGTTGAGCGCGCACGGCACCGCGGTGAAGGCGATCAGGAAATAGCAGACGAATATCAGGACGTAGGACAGAGTTCGCTCATTCTTAGAAGTCGTAGCAGATCGCGGCCACGCGCCTAATGGTTTGAGGAACCACCGATTCAACTGCACGCTGTAATCGTGTAGATCCTTGATCACCGACTGGCACATGATGATCGCGCGGTGGCACAACGACTACTAATAGACTATCACGTAAGAGCGAGCTTCATAATCATCGTGGCGTCTGCGCGTGAGTGAGAGATGGTCTAGCATGACAGAGAATCTAATCGATTGACTAAAGCTTTCGGACTTGTTACCTGGGTAACATTGTTGCGAGTGTTCGTGACTGATATCGTCGGACTTCTACTTCAGTAACATTGTTGCAAATATGCTCGCATACGTTGAATCACTAAACTGAGCGTTCTATGTTGAGTCTTTTATTGTAAATGATATATAATCGCATCAAAATGACCTGAAATAGCAGTTAACAACAGCAGATTTTGTGTAAAGTGTTAACGAAAATATATATATATGGTACTCTACTTTCTTGTATATAAAAATAGTGCCTGCATTCTTTTAACTGTTTTATCCTCGTAATCCTCATAATCATGAAGCGAATAAACGGACTTTTGCGCTGATTTTGATAACTTTACTCGATGGCAAAATAACTCCATAATATAAGTCCAAGCACAGTGTTACGTGGTAACTGATGGCAGTTGGTCATGTAAGTTGTTTCGCCGACTTTTTTACACTATCTTGAAATGAGGTTTCTTAAATTAAGGGTTTGATAACATTTCAATTATGTCATATTAAGTGACGTTGACAAAACTCTGAGAAAAATTTTTTTAATATGTAAAAAATGAAAATAAGGTATAACAGAATTTAAATGAGAATGCCGACACGAACTGTATCACCAGCATGATCTCGTTCATTGGACTGAATCGCGTGTCGCTGATCCTACTCTACGTCGGACACGTCATGGGATGTGTGGTGAATGTTTGGTTGCCGACGGTAATCTTTACGGTTGTGATTGCTCGCGTCGTGCCAAAGAGTAGCTGACCGCCCTACATGATTATCGCGCTGATATCGGGGATGAAACGGCCGAACTTAGCATACTGCAGCATCACCTCGCGGTGCTGGACTCGTCGCACGAGCCTCCAGTCCGCCTGCATGTGCTGTATGCAATCGCGAATGTCTTTGTTGCGCTTTAGTAACGTCCAGTAACTGTTTATTAGTTTAGTAACATATGGAGCCCATGATCCTGTGAAGCAGCGGCCCAAGGGCGCTCAGCTTCATCTTGAAACTGTTATCCTCCAGTTGAACGTACAATATGCATCGTACGGTAACGATCGCTATTGTGGTCGAGCATGCGGCAACCTGTATGAATGCGATGGTTCTTTCTATCGCGCTGTCTTTTTACGGCCAAGCGTCGCTCACTTCAGGCACCATCGGTTTATTTGCAGGCTGTAATCGTTGACGTTTTCGTAAGCGATGTCGACTGGCTTGCATTTCACCTGTGTCATACTCGCTTCACAGAGACGTCTATTGTACTGCTACGATAGAGAGTGTTCTGGTAAGGATCGTGTTCGAATAAGCGCCTGCGCCAACTTTTAACAAGTCCAATACACGCTTACGTTCACAATTTTTTCCGATGAGAACATTGCATGCATGTCGAGGATCGATAATCGCTCCTAGAAGCGGCTTCGTCCTGTCTTTTTTGCGAGAACCCGTGTTCCATGAATATGGAAACACATTTGTGAATGCGAGTGCAAATTTCATAGAATTTTGTGCTTTGATAATTTCACCTGAGATAAAGTGAGTATTCAAACAGATACGTCATTCTACTCAATATTATTATAATAGTGCAAATTATATGCTTCTTATGTGAGATACGTAATAATAATCTGGTTTCGGTGCGCGTATTTCGGCAGTTGATCAATACTCAGAGTAATTGTTCGCAGAGAAGTGGGTTATCTTATAAAGTAAAGGATTGCGATAAAAATATTCAGCAAGGTATTAATTTCCTTTAAGTTTAAGGTATGTTAGATTGTTATCTTATCGCTTTGCACTTAATTTAGATGTGTAAATTGCTGTATTCTTCAGAAAAAAGAATTAGAAAATATTTTTATGATCTCATAAAAGTATGAATAATTATTTCAGATATAGCTTTGATAAGATAATTTTTTAGATAATACAATTATTTAAAAAGATGTAAATTAAATATTATTATTTGTTCTATTTATTAAATATTTCTTCTATTTTAACAATATCGTACTTGGTATGTAATATATTGCTATGTAAAATATTATGCAAGTTTCCTACTTTAACATAGGTCATGTAGAAGTCATCGTTCTTATTAAATTCAAAAATATTACGGAAGTCTTAATTACCTGAAACAATAAGGTCTTCCTTCCTATTTACAACATAATTAATTAAATCTCGAAAATTTTAATATTAAACATTCAAATATATAAGGCTTATATAAAACTGTTAAATTCAGAGATACAAAGAAAGATTTCATAACGATGCATATTATACACACAAAAATTTATAAATGTATAAAATTTTTATTAATACAGTTTCATTATAAATTTGTGCCATTTGTGTGTTTTACTTACATCACTAAAAGTTGCAATAGATAATTGAAATAATTTTCCACCAGTTATCTTGATAACGTTGCTCGATCTCGCTATTATCAAAAGGAGACCACGAGCAGTTTTGTGGGGTAGTTTATACCAATCAGTCATATATGTCTTTTCTCCCACTGTTTTGCACTAATAAGGAACATGGACATTCTACATTTTCTTATAATTAAAAATTTTAAATTGATGAAATTGATTACTGATGAATGAACATTTTATATATAAGACACAAAATTCTTATATACGCGCAAGTTATATAATTGTAAGTTTATTACCTGTTCTGTAAGAATCTCGCCAGTATAGCAAAATATAAAAATATTGATAGCCATAGATACGTATATAATACAAAATGTCGTTATTCTTACTGCATCAGAATCGCCCCACTTCTGAAAATCAGTAAATTGTAGTTAATATTTCATAAGTAGAAAAATCACAAAATGCTGTTTTTCAGCCTATTCATCTTTTCAAGTCATGGATATATATACGATAATGTACAGCACTATACCCTTTATATTAATATTATTCCACGACTGAAAGTATTATCACGCATTAATTATTTTCTTGAGATATAAGAATTTGAATACTGTTAAAATGCCGTTAAATTACTTTTGATTACATATTCACCTTTCAAGATGATTAGCATACCGTAATGGTGTGATATCCAGTCATACACATGTTAAATGTACCTCCGAGTAATTCTACCAGACATATTTGATGCATACCGTCTTCGATGCGCGCTATAAAACTGAAATCAAGACTTGACGAAAATAGGAAAAGCGTATTTTAAAGAATTTTGTTAATCATTGTTATATTCAAACATATAATGTTTTCTGTATATCATTTCATTATATAACGTATCAGGGAATCTGAACAATTCATAATTTAAGAGTTTCATCTGAACAAAATGCTTAAAATGTATGTGCAAACTATAAAGTTACAATTTAAAGTTACATAATACATTATATGTGTTGATTAAATATTTATACTAAATATTTATACTAAATATGTATTAACTAAATATGTCCGGCACAACCACAATTACCTAATTCAAATTATATCTTATTCTTCAAAATATATTAAATCCGGTATTACCTTAAAACACGTAAGTGATGATCCACGATATCGGCCAGTCTCCGCTGGAGCGATCCACTAGTCCTCGAGTCTTCACCTTCGACAAGCCTATTTAATCTTGTCATCAAGATATCCAGCTGGCCACACGCGTGCATGGTGAAAACGGCGGCCAGGCTGCACGCGCCAACAGTGGTGGAGTTCACTACGAAGGTGGAGAGCATCTGCGTCATCAGCATGATCTCGTTCGCCGGGCTGAATCTGGCGTCTATAAATTTGCTGTACGACGGAACCGGCAACTGGATCATCTCTACACTCCGATTGTCTCCAATCGGTACCACTACTGTCGTCATCGCGCACACGATAGTGTAGGAGAACACGCCACCGTGCATGAATACCGCGCAGAAACCTGCAACAAACCGGCCCAATTGGGCGTTCCTCGCCATGATCTCGCGATCACGCGTACGCTTGATGATCTGCCAATCTCTTTGCATGTGCTGCACGCAACCGCGTATATCTGCGCTACGCAGCAGCAGAAAACAATAATTCATCGCGCCCATGATCCAATGACTGAACGGGCCAATCGCCCTGAGCTTCAGCACGATGTCTCTCTCCTCGAAAAAGACGTTGAGCGCACACGGCACCGCGGTGAGGGCAATCAGGAAAAAGCAGATGAATATCAGGATGTAGGACAGAGCCCGCTCACCCTTAGAAGTCGTAGCAGATCGCGGCCACGCGCCTAATGGTTTGAGGAACCACCGATTCAACTGCACGCTGTAATCGTGTAGATCCTTGATCACCGACTGGCACATGATGATCGCGCGGTGGCACAACGACTACTAATAGACTATCACGTAAGAGCGAGCTTCATAGTCATCGTGGCGTCTGCGCGTGAGTGAGAGATGGTCTAGCATGACAGAGAATCTAATCGATTGACTAAAGCTTTCGGACTTGTTACCTGGGTAACATTGTTGCGAGTGTTCGTGACTGATATCGTCGGACTTCTACTTCAGTAACATTGTTGCAAATATGCTCGCATACGTTGAATCACTAAACTGAGCGTTCTATGTTGAGTCTTTTATTGTAAATGATATATAATCGCATCAAAATGACCTGAAATAGCAGTTAACAACAGCAGATTTTGTGTAAAGTGTTAACGAAAATATATATATATGGTACTCTACTTTCTTGTATATAAAAATAGTGCCTGCATTCTTTTAACTGTTTTATCCTCGTAATCCTCATAATCATGAAGCGAATAAACGGACTTTTGCGCTGATTTTGATAACTTTACTCGATGGCAAAATAACTCCATAATATAAGTCCAAGTACAGTGTTACGTGGTAACTGATGGCAGTTGGTCATGTAAGTTGTTTCGCCGACTTTTTTACACTATCTTGAAATGAGGTTTCTTAAATTAAGGGTTTGATAACATTTCAATTATGTCATATTAAGTGACGTTGACAAAACTCTGAGAAAAATTTTTTTAATATGTAAAAAATGAAAATAAGGTATAACAGAATTTAAATGAGAATGCCGACACGAACTGTATCACCAGCATGATCTCGTTCATTGGACTGAATCGCGTGTCGCTGATCCTACTCTACGTCGGACACGTCATGGGATGTGTGGTGAATGTTTGGTTGCCGACGGTAATCTTTACGGTTGTGATTGCTCGCGTCGTGCCAAAGAGTAGCTGACCGCCCTACATGATTATCGCGCTGATGTCGGGGATGAAACGGCCGAACTTAGCATACTGCAGCATCACCTCGCGGTGCTGGACTCGTCGCACGAGCCTCCAGTCCGCCTGCATGTGCTGTATGCAATCGCGAATGTCTTTGTTGCGCTTTAGTAACGTCCAGTAACTGTTTATTAGTTTAGTAACATATGGAGCCCATGATCCTGTGAAGCAGCGGCCCAAGGGCGCTCAGCTTCATCTTGAAACTGTTATCCTCCAGTTGAACGTACAATATGCATCGTACGGTAACGATCGCTATTGTGGTCGAGCATGCGGCAACCTGTATGAATGCGATGGTTCTTTCTATCGCGCTGTCTTTTTACGGCCAAGCGTCGATCACTTCAGGCACCATCGGTTTATTTGCAGGCTGTAATCGTTGACGTTTTCGTAAGCGATGTCGACTGGCTTGCATTTCACCTGTGTCATACTCGCTTCACAGAGACGTCTATTGTACTGCTACGATAGAGAGTGTTCTGGTAAGGATCGTGTTCGAATAAGCGCCTGCGCCAACTTTTAACAAGTCCAATACACGCTTACGTTCACAATTTTTTCCGATGAGAACATTGCATGCATGTCGAGGATCGATAATCGCTCCTAGAAGCGGCTTCGTCCTGTCTTTTTTGCGAGAACCCGTGTTCCATGAATATGGAAACACATTTGTGAATGCGAGTGCAAATTTCATAGAATTTTGTGCTTTGATAATTTCACCTGAGATAAAGTGAGTATTCAAACAGATACGTCATTCTACTCAATATTATTATAATAGTGCAAATTATATGCTTCTTATGTGAGATACGTAATAATAATCTGGTTTCGGTGCGCGTATTTCGGCAGTTGATCAATACTCAGAGTAATTGTTCGCAGAGAAGTGGGTTATCTTATAAAGTAAAGGATTGCGATAAAAATATTCAGCAAGGTATTAATTTCCTTTAAGTTTAAGGTATGTTAGATTGTTATCTTATCGCTTTGCACTTAATTTAGATGTGTAAATTGCTGTATTCTTCAGAAAAAAGAATTAGAAAATATTTTTATGATCTCATAAAAGTATGAATAATTATTTCAGATATAGCTTTGATAAGATAATTTTTTTAGACAATACAATTATTTAAAAAGATGGAAATTAAATATAATTATTTGTCCTATTTATTAAATATTTCTTCTATTTTAACAATATCGTACTTGGTATGTAATATATTGCTATGTAAAATATTATGCAAGTTTCCTACTTTAACATAGGTCATGTAGAAGTCATCGTTCTTATTAAATTCAAATATATTACGGAAGTCTTAATTACCTGAAACAATAAGGTCTTCCTTCCTATTTACAACATAATTAATTAAATCTCGAAAATTTTAATTTTAAACATTCAAATATATAAGGTTTATATAAAACTGTTACATTCAGAGATACAAAGAAAGATTTCGTACCGATCCATATTATACACACGTAAATTTATAAATGTATTAAATTTTTATTAATACAGTTTCATTATAAATTTGTGCCATTTGTGTGTTTTACTTACATCACTAAAAGTTGCAATAGATAATTGAAATAATTTTCCACCAGTTATCTTAATAACGTTGCTCGATCTCGCTATTATCAAAAGGAGACCACGAGCAGTTTTGTGGGGTAGGTTATACCAATCAGTCATATATGTCTTTTCTCCCACTGTTTTGCACTAATAAGGAACATGGACATTCTACATTTTCTTATAATTTAAAATTTTTAATTGATAAAATTGATTACTGATGAATGAACATTTTATATATAAGACACATAAAATTCTTATATACGCGCAAGTTATATAATTGTAAGTTTATTACCTGTTCCGTAAGAATCTCGCCAGTATAGCAAAATATAAAAATATTGATAGCCATAGATACGTATATAATACAAAATGTCGTTATTCTTACTGCATCAGAATCGCCCCACTTCTGAAAATCAGTAAATTGTAGTTAAAATTTCATAAGTAGAAAAATCACAAAATGCTGTTTTACAGCCTATTCATCTTTTCAAGTCATGGATATATATACGATAATGTACAGTACTATACCCTTTATATTAATATTATTCCACGACTGAAATTATTATGACGCATTAATTATTTTCTTGAGATATAAGAATTTGAATACTGTTAAAATGCCGTTAAATTACTTTTGATTACATATTCACCTTTCAAGATGATTAGCATACCGTAATGGTGTGATATCCAGTCATACACATGTTAAATGTACATCCGAGTAATTCTACCAGACATATTTGATGCATACCGTCTTCGATGCGCGCTATAAAACTGAAATCAAGACTTGACGAAAATAGGAAAAGCGTATTTTAAAGAATTTTGTTTATCATAGTTATATTCAAACATATAATGTTTTCTGTTTATCATTTCATTATATAACGTATCAGGGAATCTGAACAATTCATAATTTAAGAGTTTCATCTGAACAAAATGCTTAAAATGTATGTGCAAACTATAAAGTTACAATTTAAAGTTACATAATACATTATATGTGTTGATTAAATATTTATACTAAATATTTATACTAAATATGTATTAACTAAATATGTCCGGCACAACCACAATTACCTAATTCAAATTATATCTTATTCTTCAAAATATATTAAATCCGGTATTACCTTAAAACACGTAAGTGATGATCCACGATAT
This sequence comes from Ooceraea biroi, assembly GCF_003672135.1. NCBI lineage: Eukaryota > Metazoa > Arthropoda > Insecta > Hymenoptera > Formicidae > Ooceraea > Ooceraea biroi. The sequence goes on along the minus strand of NC_039517.1, from coordinate 8,748,888 downwards.
CGGCCAGTCTCCGCTGGAGCGATCCACTAGTCCTCGCGTCTTCACCTTCGACAAGCCTATTTAATCGTGTCATCAAGATATCCAGCTGGCCACACGCATGCATGGTGAAAACGGCGGCCAGGCTGCACGCGCCAACGGTGGTGGAGTTCACTACGAAGGTGGAGAGCATCTGCGTCATCAGCATGATCTCGTTCGCCGGGCTGAATCTGGCGTCTATAAATTTGCTGTACGACGGAACCGGCAACTGGATCATCTCTACACTCCGATTGTCTCCAATCGGTACCACTACTGTCGTCATCGCGCACACGATAGTGTAGGAGAACAGGCCACCGTGCATGAACACCGCGCAGAAACCTGCAACAAGCCGACCCAGTTGCGCGTTCCTCGCCATAATCTCGCGATCGCGCGTACGCTTGATGATCTGCCAATCTCTTTGCATGTGCTGCACGCAACCGCGTATATCTGCGCTACGCAGCAGCAGAGAACAATAATTCATCGCACCCATGATCCAGTGACTGAGCGGGCCAATTGCCATGAGCTTTAGCTGGATGTCTCTCTCCTCGTATAAGATGTTGAGCGCGCACGGTACCGCGGTGAAGGCGATCAGGAAAAAGCAGATGAATATCAGGATGTAGGACAGAGCCCGCTCACCCTTAGAAGTCGTAGCAGATCGCGGCCACGCGCCTAATGGCTTGAGGAACCACCGATTCAACTGCACACTGTGATCGTGCAGATCCTTGATCACCGCCTGGCACATGATGATCGCGCGGTGGCACAACGACTACTAATAGACTATCACGTAAGAGCGAGCTTCATAGTCACCGTGGCGTCTGCGCGTGAGTGAGAGATGGTCTAGCATGACAGAGAATCTAATCGATTGACTAAAGCTTTCGGACTTGTTACCTGGGTAACATTGTTGCGAGTGTTCGTGACTGATATCGTCGGACTTCTACTTCAGTAACATTGTTGCAAATATGCTCGCATACGTTGAATCACTAAACTGAGCGTTCTATGTTGAGTCTTTTATTGTAAATGATATATAATCGCATCAAAATGACCTGAAATAGCAGTTAACAACAGCAGATTTTGTGTAAAGTGTTAACGAAAATATATATACATGGTACTCTACTTTCTTGTATATAAAAATAGTGCCTGAATTCTTTTAACTGTTTTATCCTCGTAATCCTCATAATCATGAAGCGAATAAACAGACTTTTGCGCTGATTTTGATAACTTTACTCGAAGGCAAAATAACTCCATAATATAAGTCCAAGCACAGTGTTACGTGGTAACTGATGGCAGTTGGTCATGTAAGATGTTTCGCCGACTTTTTTACACTGTCTTAAAATGAGGTTTCTTGAAGTAAGGGTTTGATAATATTATGTCATATTAAGTGAAGTTGACAAAACTCTAAGAAAAATGATAAACATGATGATTTTACTTGTTCCGTAATAAATAAAATATTGAAGATATTGAACATCATCGACGTTAATATGTATAATGAGATACGTTATTATATTTTCGTTTTTCATGCCATTCTTGAAGAGTAAAGCTCGCAAATTTACAACACAAAAAATTATAAATATGAAAAAATAATATACGTGTAGCATCTGGATGATACGGAAGGTAAGTTGATACGCCCGTGACTTATTGAGATGACAATATATTTCAGATCCTTTTATAATTCGCGGGATGACGATGAGATCGCAGAGACCGAACGGGACCTCTCTCACACGGCAGACCCTCTCGGGTTTCTCGCTATTTTCCTTCTATTCGTGTTAAGACTAGCCTCGTCCATTCGTTACAATATGAATATAATATTCAAGCATACATAAGGTTAATGTACACCAAACTAATTCCACAAGACATTTATTGTATAATTCGTGTCCATGCGCGAAAGAAACTTGCAATTAACATACTCAATTGTAATCGTATTCCTTAAACAATTTTCGGTATCCTTATTCAAATATCTTTTAACAAAAATAACTATTATCCTGTAATACTTACTGAGATATTACTCTTGTAAGAAACATTTAAAAATTGGTTTAGTTAGTTTACAGAACAGAGAAAATTATTCTTAAAACAAAATCGAGTTTTATCATCTTTGCAGCACATGTAAAAATTGTAGACATATATGAACATGAATAAATTAAATTATCAATCTTATTTCAACACTCGCAAATGACATTCCATAAGACTCGCCAGTTTCATTTGGACAATATTATACCGATCCTTTTCAACGAACTCTTCGAGCCACCACACTGACAAGCTGATCGCAGGCATTGCGAAAACTGCGATGACACGCGCCGATCAGCTATAGGAACCAACGGTTCACCTGAAGACTTTAATTGTTATTTTGCCTGTGAATATCTACCTCGCGAGGGGAACGCATCGTGCTTGGCTTACAAAACACATAAAGTGCTCTTCGCTACTTTTACTTGCTTGTACTTCAGTTGCAGTAACTACAACTGCGCGATCATACGACTTATTCTTGAAGAGAGAAAAGACGGGTTTATGCTAGCAGGCTGAGATGGCGGATAATCGATACTTATAGTTCCTGCAACTTGTTGCGTCGAGACTGGCCTCGTAAAATCGTATTATGAGTAATGGAGGCGGAAACGACTGTGAACAAGTTGCTGTCAGTCATAACTCGTACTTCATCACAACATGATAAATTATTTCTTCGCAGAATACAATCTTTCACGTTAGAAAATACGTTTTATCTATTGAGTGAATTTTATTCTAGACTTGATTAGAGTATTAAATATTTATATGAAATGGTATGCATTCCGATATTAAAATAATTTATATTATTTTAATGCAGTTTTGAGAATAACTTTGAAACTTATAATGAATATTAGTAAGCTTCGCTTAATAAAATTTATGTGTAAAACGTTTGAGAAAATACAAGTTATAATTTTAATGAAATATTAATTTAATAAACATTCTGTGTATTAGATCTGTATTGATATTTTACATATTTTTCTTTTATTATAACACAATACTAAATATTTAATTAAAATATATAATATTTCGTGAAACTATTAACTCTCCATTTTCATTATACAACAAATATAATACAACCAGTATAATTTATACAATCCAAAGAACCAGGAAATTATGTTAATGTATATAACATATTCAAGCAAGTAACCGCCGTATTGATCATCAATTCGTAGATAAATAACATAAATAAAGAATAATTCTCATGCAAGTCAAATAAATTTAATAATGGTTACATTACTTACATTGATTCAGCTAAATCTGTATTTTCTTCCTTATTTGAATGTGATTTTGTATTTAGGATGATAATTTAGAAAATGATTACGATCGTCCGTAGACTAATGTTCTCTAACTGTTGGGATTATATTTATACTAGAGAAAAGAAACTTTCTGTAGAAGCTGAAAAAATAAAAACAATAATTATATATGAATTATATATGTGTGTGTGTATTGTTTAGGCCATTGAATATCCCGTGCCGTTATACTCGCTGGATGAGAAACTAATTCACATAAAATGCAGTCGAAAGTTTTCATCAAGTTGAAGTTTTATTTCTTCAATTTTGAAAATCGGTTGTTTACGTTTTCGTGGTACATCATCGTACGGCGTTAAAAAATGTTTGGAAAGAAAATGCGAAAGCTGTAGTGTATAATATACATATTGGTCTTTCCTTGTTTTAGACACGCATATTTATTAATAGATAAGTAAATTCTCTATTTGTTTAAAATGTTTATCTTTTATTTTTGTTTCAACATAGGATTTTAATTTACATTTTATGCAATCGGCAATTATATCAGTTTTCACACTTTTGGCAAATTTTATGAAGTTAATGTACGTAGCATGTTCAGATAAGCGACCGATGTTCGAACCACCTGTGAATTGGATAAATGACATATAAATCATGCTAAAGTCGCTAATTTTAAGAAACATTTTAAAATCGCACTACTCACATCACCGAAAGTGCTGAGAGATAGCTCGAAGAGATTTGCAGCAGTAAGTTTGAAAGACGAATTAGACATAGCGATTATCAATATGAGAGCGAGACCCTTTTTTTCTGGCAAACGATACCAATCGATCATGTGCGATACTTCGCCGATCTTTTTGCACTGTTTACAGAATTGTTTTTCTCATATTTTTGTTATATTAATTATTACATATTCACATATATGTATAAGAGCTACTTTCTAAAATAAAGGAAAATAAAATATAATAAAGAAAAATCTCGAATTTTGTAAAATTTGTTAACTATTACAATATTTGCAATACAAAAAAGCTATAATATTCGTTTTATTATAAAAATGTAAAGATGTATATTTGTAAGATTAAATATTAACTATATACATGCGACACACCATCAGAATGCAAAGAAATGTTTAATTTCTTTAATTCTTTATTTAATAAGAAGCATTATACCTGTTCGGTAACAAGCTCGCCAATATAACAAAATATGAAAATGTTGAACGTGAGAGATATGAGCAGAATAATATACGTTACATAAGTTGCAGGTTCTTGACTTCCCCATTCCTGCAATTGAAATGAAAATTCTTACGGTTAGAAACATGCCGACACCATAAACTTTGTTGTAACACGTTGATATTGCTTAACAGGAACATTGCACTCGGTGATACGTACTTTTTGTACGATATGCGTACCGTGATAGTATAATATCCAAGAAAACACATGTTTAACGTACATCCCGCAATCTCCACAACAGATATCTCGCGCAGAATATTGTCGATTAGCGCTATGAAACTGCAAGGCAATGTTGAAAATATTTGATAAACAGGAAAAACGAAATACGATATCAGCTCGCAGATAAATGATTAATTATTTAAATAACACAACGAATGATGAGAAGAACGACTGACGATTCTCCTTAAGGCGTACAAGTAAGCCTTAAAAGAATAGCTCACCGTAAGATTGCCACATGCTGATGCACGATCATCGCCAATCTGTTGTCCACGCTACCGCAGAGATCCTCTCGTCCGTCCACCAAGTGCTCGATCCACTGTATGAGAATCTCCATGCGGCCGTATGCGTGCATCGCAAACACAGCTGCCAGGCTGCAGGCACCAGTTGTGATAGAGTGCGCGACGAAACCCGAGAGGCACTGCACCCAGAAGAAGATCTCGCTAATGGGACTATGTCGCGCGTCGACGATCACTCGGGCGACCGGATACACCAGAGGCCGATATGTCAGGTTGTCGTCGTCCTCCGTGATTGTACCCTTGCTGAACGGCAGGGCGAGATAGTAGAACACAGCACCGCCGTACATGAAGAACGCGCAGATCACCACAAGACGACGGCCGAACTTCGCGCTTTTGATCATGATGATGCGGTCATTCTGGTACCGCGTGTTCATCCAGTCATTCTCGATGTATTTGATACCTTTACGAATGTCGTTCTCACGGAAGATCAGCGAGGAGTACTTGATGATAGCCATCACGAAGAAACTCACCGGCCCGGAGAGCTTCAGAGTATTGTAAGTGTCTTCGATCTCGAGCGTCATATAGACGACTGTCGGCACGAGGATGAAGCCGATCAGACCGGTACAGATCACGTTCACCAACGTGTACGTATATCTTTCCATCGACGAGATTCCAGCTGACCTCGGCCAGGCGCCGAGGGGCTGGAGGAGCCAACGGTTCAGTTGGATACTCAACCGCATGTCTTCCTCGTGATCGTGAACTAATTCGACTGAATTTGTCTTTTGGATAGGATCTCCCTGCATCGTTAAAACGCGAGCGCTTGATGGCTACTGAAAGGATCGCGGGTAAGCTCGAGCGCGGAAAGAGCACTGCGACTGCGCCAACCTTCGTGCAACCTGCTTTTCAAGAAATAAGTGGTCAATGCGATCAATCGTATCAGGAAGTTGGAGGGTACGTTTTACAGTTGTATTGGTAAAAACAGGATAAGGAAAACTTCAACCCTCGAGTGATAGGTCAATCGCTCTTCATGAACTATGATTGCGCGCAAAACTTTACGCACACGAGCGGTTTTCTCGTCGCATGGTTCTTTCCGCGAAAAAAACTCAGTTGACTCTATAGAGAGTTGATATATGGAGCTATATACGCGAGAGAATCTTTTTGCACTGTTACAATTATTTCGTTAAATATTTTTTTATCTTTATATCTGTACCGATACTTTATATCTGTATAAAGATTTGATACATATAGTTATATACCTTCTGTGTGTATTGGAGATTCATAGATGTATGTGAGTACTAAGCAAATATATACATATTATTATTTATTATACAAGAAATTTTATTTTGGAATATTTATCTAATATAATAATATATAATATAGTTTTTAATTTTTTGATATGCATATTTACATGGTCAAAGTTCGAAGCATATTCAAGTATGCGATAGATGTTCTAATCACCTAAAATGATTATATATAATTATACATATACATATAATATATACATGCACCGAATACACAGGACGTTAACGAAATGTTGAAAGCTTATTCTGCTGTAAAGCACGCATTTGACGGTCGAAAGAATAAGAAAGAATAAGTTGTAAATAGAACAAAATTATCAAAAAATACCGATAAATTATTCGAAGGTATCTTACATAACAATTGAATGTGCATTTATTATTAGCGTACTATATATTATTTTATGTATATCTGCATCAGAATACGTTAAACTTAGTTTATAGAATTTGCCCATAATTGTTTTCGATACTTACAACACCGAATGTCGCGATAGACATGTGAAATACTTTTGCAGCTGTGATTTTGACAGTTATTCTTGATCGCAAAATTATTAATATCAAAGCAAAAACAGTTTTACGCGGTAAATAGTACCAGTTTGTCATGTAAGCTGCCTCACCGACTTTTTTACACTGTTGCAGAATTAAATCCATGCATCTTTTAGCATCTCATGAAGCTTTTAGATAAAAATGATATTACTTTACCTGATCCATCACGAGCTCACCAAAGAAACAGAATATAAAAATATTAAACATCATCGATATCAACACCATGATATAGGATATTATGGTATTTGCGCTTTCTTCATGCAACTCCTAAAAGATAAAAAGTGCTGATAATGCTTAAAATAAAAATATAAAGAAACGAGGATAATTAATCACATATTCACCTTTCAGAAATGTTTAGCGTACCGTAATGGTGTAATATCCTAACATACATAAGTTGAACGTACAGCCGACTAATTCCACAAAACATATCTGACGTATAACCGTTTCCATACGTGAAAGGAACCTGTAATTCAAACGTCCAGCAATAGCCGCAATGCTTCCAACATTCAACATTCTTATTCGAATATTTTATAGAGGTAAAAAATATTAACTTTTAAGAAAATGTATTTAAACATAAGAGAAAATTTGTAAAATAATATAATTATGTGAATTTGTTAACAATCGAATCAACATATATATATATATATATATATATATATATATAATTTGAAACTTCGTCTTACCTTAACGCTCGTAAATGACGCTCAATAATGTTCGCCAGTCGTAGCTGAAGAACTTCTCGCTTCTCGTTGACGAGCTCGTGTAGACGCAACATCACCATGTTCAGTTGACCGCAGGCATGCATTGCAAAAACGGCGGTCAGACCGCATCCACCAATCGTGACATTGTTCACCACGATGATCGAAAGAAACTGAAAGACTAGTACGACTTCGTAAACCGGGCTGAAGCGGGTATCCACGATCATGTTGAAAGACGGACACGGTAAGCGACCAAATGCCACCGTCTCGTTGCCGATGACCTCGATTATCGGTGACATTCCTCTCGCCAAGTTGTAACTGAGAATTCCACCCTGCATGATCAGCGCACAAACGCCTGCTATAGTGCGTCCGATACGAGCGTTCCTCAGCATCACTTCACGGTCATGTTCCCTCTTCGCCATTCGCCAATCGTTCTCCATGTGCTCGATAGATCTGCGTATGTGACTGCCGTGATGCAGCAGTGAGCAATAATTGATACCACCCATGAGACAGTGACTGAAAGGCCCTACAGCCTTGAGCCTCAGACGAAAATCTTTCTCCTCGAAGATTATATATAGCATGGAAGGTACCACGGTGAATGCTATCAACAAGTGGCACGTTAATCTTAGTACTGTTTTGAGAATGTTTCTGGTGACTGAGTACTTCATTGAAGATTCTGGCCAGGCACCGATCGACTTCAGCAACCAACGGTTCACCTGGAGACTGTAATCGTTATCTCGTCTGTAGGTGTCTATCGCGGACTCGTGGGTGGCACACTTCATGGTTGAAGATCGCGGAATCACTTTAAATACTGATCGCTGCACCTGGCTGTGTTTCTTAACGGAACAATAATCAACAGCCAGCGTCTGCGCGGACGCGCGAGAAGCGGGAGAGAGAAAGAGAGAGCGAGAGAAATTACCGCGCCGGTCTGAGGTTCAGATAGAACGCAATCGATATTTATGGTATCACCACCTTGCTACAAATCGCAGCGTATTGTGCAAGTGATACAAGCGGTAACAATACAGTTTGTTGGAGTTACCGTGATAAGCCAGCGAATGTAATAACATTTGCTGTTACTATCTCCTTTCTCTTACAAATTATTACTCTTAGCTATGCATTATAAATAGAAGTGTGTTCTTTAATGTAATGATTTCTATAGAATGTATATGTTCCTGATAAAAATCGTGTCGTTATTAATTAATGATACTAATTAATGATATTATTAAGGGGAAGAAAGATATGCTCATTCTTATCATCGAAATGTACCCTACGTTACTACATTAATTATTAATAAATTACATAAATTTACAAATGATCCGTTTGCAGTAATTTTCATATTCAGCTTATATATTTAGTTTTTGCTATGTTGCTACCGTTCTGAGTATATTTAGATATGCAAACGCTGTTTTCATCACCTGAAATGATTAGGATCGACAAATCTATGTTAATGCTTTTGCATGTAGTTTGCTGTAAAAGTGTCTTAGTATCTTTATTTATTTTGTATTAGCAGCATGAACAACTTTATTTAACATATTTGGGTATAATACCATTAATTAAATAATATAATAGCTAATATAAATATAATAGTTAAAATTGAGGTCTTAAGAGAAAATTTATGGAAGATTATAAACATAAATTTGAAATTTTGTTACTGATTCAGAAAATTGTTGATATTTGGATTATATCAGACAAACTTACATCTCCAAAAGTTGCAATAGACAGTTGAATCATTTTTCCGGCGGTTATCTTTATGACAGTATTCGATCTCGAAATTATTAGGATCAAGTCGTGTGCAGTTTTATGATGTAACCGATACCACTCTGTCATGTACACCATTTCGCCTACTTTTTGACACTGTACAAATACTGATTTGATCTTTGCTTTTTCAATTCATAATAATTTTATTTTAGAATATTATGGAAAGGAAGAAACTTATATATGTACAACGCAGCTACCTGATCCGTGAGAATTTCAGCAATGTAACAAAATATAAAAATGTTGCATGACATAGAGATAAATATAGTGAAGTACGTAAGCAAATTTTTGGTATCATGTAACTCCCATTCCTGTAAATAACATGTATATGTGTGTATATACATATATATATATATATAGTGCGAATAAAATTGGTATGACTAAATTATACGCATAGAATGATTTAAATATCGTTTGTGATATAATACAAATATTTAGAATATCATACACACAAACACACAAAATTTGCATGTTACAATTATTACAGCTTCTTGAAGTTTAGCGTACCATGATCGTGTAATATCCGAGCATGCATATATCAATTGTGCACCCCAGCAACTCGATGAGACATATGTGATGCATAATCGCTTCTATTTGCGAAACAAAACTGAAATCCAATCACGCACGCATTCAAATCCAATCTAACGCTACTTTTTACGTAATACACAAGAAAATCTTTTACTCTTTTAATATATTAAAAAATTTTAATGCATACAATATTCCTAAAGCTACGTAAATATTTGATTAAAATAAAAATTTAATAAAAAAGAATAGAAAGGAAAATCACTTTCATTAAAGCTTCAAATTCACTTCGAATATTTAAAACCACAATACTCTATATTCTGTTATTCAGACATAAGTTTTAGTAAAAATATTTAAAATAGATGTTAAATATTGATATATTATTATAAATAACTGTAGTACCTCAGTACACGTAAATGATGCTCCACGATGACAGCCAGCTTTCGATGATTCGTCTTGAATTCACCTTCCGTCCCATCAACCAATTCGTCCAGTTTTATCATCAGAATATTCAACTGGCCGCAGGCGTGCATGGCGAAGACCGCAGCGAGGCTGCACGCGCCTACCGTGACAGAGTTCACTATGACGGTCGACATCAACTGGAGACCAAGCACGATCTCGTTCGCCGGACTGTACCTGACGTCCACCAAGTCTGTGTAAAATGGACAGGGCAGCTGGCGCATCGTGATGGTAATATTGCCGATCTGCATGATCACCGGCGTCAGCACGGTGATCACGCTGTACGAGCACACGCCGCCCTGCATGAAGACCGCGCAGAAAGTGGATACGAACCGACCGAATCTGGCGTTTCTCAGCATTACCTCGCGATCGCTCATCCTTTCGACCATTTGCCAATCGGTACGCATGTGGTCCACGCACTTGCGTATCTTGTGGCTACTCGACAGCAGCGAACAATAATTCGCACCACCCATTAACCAGTGTATCATCGGACCGAAAGCCTTCAGCTTCAGATATACGTCCGGTTCGAAGAGGATATACAGTATGCATGGTATCACCGTGGACGCGATCAGTGAGTGGCAGGTGAACTGGATACCGCGCGAGAGAAGCTTGTTCATGATGCTGATCGAAGCGCCAGCCCTGGGCCAGGCTCCGATCGGCTTCAGGAACCAGCGATTCAGCTGAATGCTATATTCGCTGTCCTGCTGGTGCATGACATTACGCGTGACGACCGCGCCAAATAATGGTTGCGACATGATGTCTCAAGCGGATACCGCGAACTATTGAGCGATAATGTTGCTGGTAACAATTGCTAAGCAATAGCGGTAGCAAACTGTCGTCGTTTCCGACGCTTGCGCGTCTCCACGGTTTTTTTTAAGGAGTATAGTTCGCTCAAGAGAAGAGGCTTTTCCAGACGATGAAGGGGTTGAAGCGATCAATATGTGCGGGTGTGTATGGGTTTAATGTTGCTTAATGTGTAGTTCGTGCATGTCCACTCGGTTGCATTTGGATGGAAAAGTAATTTGCGTCAAACATGGTAATATACAATTCATTAATATACGAGCTGATAAGAACTTGTGCATGTGATACTATTTTAATTTTATTTAGAGGCGCTACAGAACTGAGGAAGCTTCTATCCTGAAATAATATTAATTAACAAATGATATGGTGTGACATTACATACTTTGACTGTTCAATTCAGAGCACAGTCATCAATGTTCTATGAAGATGTATGTGCTCAAAATATTTTATTGCTGCTATGTATGATTCGTGAGAGATTAATTTTACTCGAGATAAGTATACTATAATTTATATTGTACTTCTTCAAATCGTAAATGTTCGTAGCATATTTAGGTATACGACAGAAGATTTAATAACCTATTTTTAAAGAATAAATTCGTTATTAGAATATTTAAAATATTTAAAGTTTCTAATTTACTAAATACTATTTTTCTTGTCGCCATGTATAATACAAATGATTCTATCAGAAATTTGTTCTTAAATTAATTATTTCATTGGTTAATATAAAAATTTTTCTTCTTTATTTTTTATAAAAAATTATCCTCTTGTGGTACAAAATATTAATAAAGTTATATAAAAGTAATATAAAAATATGATATCTGAATATAATACTTACATCGCCAAAACGGCTAATAGACAATTCGATTATATTTCCGGCAGTAAGCCTGGTGGTCGCATTGGACATACAGATTATTAGGATGATGGCAAGACCTTTTTTCTTTGGTAACCGGTACCAATCGATCATGTACGAGCTCTCACATACTTTCATAGTCTGTAAGAAGATTACTTTTCATCTAATTTTATTATAGATAATTATCAAAAAACATTATTTTAAATTATTTTGTATCTTATTATTAGTTATCAAAAACTGGCGCGCTATAAAGGAGTCTTGCGGCAAGTAATAACGGATGTACCTGTTCCGCTAAAAGTTCACCTATGTAACAGAATATGAATATATTGAACGTAACCGAGACGAGCAGTATTAAATATGTCAAGCCGCTAACAGGTTGCTTAAAATCCCATTCCTACAATATGCATAATCGTTACTTGCAGAACGATAATAAATTACCAGTTTATCAAAACGGAAGATATTTTTTGTGATACAGCATTATCTCTAACAATATGCAGTATAAATATATTATAAAAATTGCAAATGTATATATATACCATCATACAGTAATATCCAAGGAAACATATGTTCATGGTACATCCCACAACCTCCACCAATGATATTTCATGCAGCAAATCCTCAGTTAGCGATATAAAGCTAAAAACGACTCATGTAACAATCTCCCGATGCATCATCCACTTTTTCCATTTAAAACTTATTATTTATTACATACGAATAAATTTTATCAAATGTATTAATTTAATTCCATTGTTATATAATATTGACACAGAAGTAGTCTACCTTCCTTAGTCTTCAACAATCTTTCGCGAACATCACATAATCCCGGCGCGAAGTCAGACTTACTTCAAAATGCGTACGTGCAGTTGGATCATGCTAGCCAGTCGCTCGTCCACAGTGTCGTTTACTTCCTCGCGGCCGTCAACCAGGTGATTCATCCAGGAAATAAGTACCTGCAGTTGGCCGCAGGCGTGCATCGCTAGCAGAGCTGCCAGGCCGCATGCGGCTACCGTGATGTTGTGGGCGACGAAACCTGACAGCAGCTGGATGAAATAGAAGATCTCGTTGACGGGACTGCGACGCGTGTCGACGATCACCTTGGGCACCGGGTACACCAGCCGGCGATACGTCATGTTACCATCCTCGTCAGTGATCTTGGCACGAGTGAGCGGCAACGCCACGTAGTAGAACAGGATGCCGCCGCACATGAAGAAGCCGCAGATCACTACGAGCCGGCGACCGAAGTTCGCGTTCTTTAGCATGATATTCCGGTCCTCCGTGTATCGCACGTTTCGCCAGTCGCCCTCGATGTACTCCACACACTTGCGAATGTCGGCCTGGTGCACGATCAGCGCGCAGTACTTCATCACGGACATCATGAAGAAGCTGAGCGCGCTGGCGAGCTTCAGCTGGTTGTAGAAGTCCTTCATCTCTAGGACGATGTACATGCCGCAGGGGATCAGAATCAGCGCCAGCAGCCCGTAGCAACTCGCGTGCAGCGTTCTGCAGCATACCGCCTCGATCCAGGAGCGGTCCGGCGATTTTGGCCATGTGCCGATCGGTTTTAGGGTCCACACGTTCAGCTGTACGCTGACTTGTAGGTCATCCTTGTAGTCTCGATTGTAGATTCTGGGTTCGTCGCGAATACCAAGATAACGAGTTCGGTTCGCCATTGTCACGGTGCGACGACCAAACGCATACTGAGAGCAGCGAGACTTTGCACTCGTCCTTGTTGTGATTGCTTGCGCTTGCGCTATTTTCCGGATTTCTCATGGAAAGGAAAAGGGGAGCCGTCGTGGAAAACGTAAACGGCAATCGCAGAGAAGTTTGCGCGATTATCTCGAAGTATACTTTTGCTGTTTCCTGCAAGTGCATTTTATAATAGCTACCCCGTTGGCGAACGCAAGGGAGACAATGTAACGTTATATCTGGACTGGATTCCATTTCAGTGTAGATAATTCCATTTCAGTGACAGAAAAATACATACAAACTGGCAACCGCACAACGGAAATACGCTTTGATCTCTGTAATGCGTCTGGGAAGAGAAACGGGCTTCTCGTCGAAAGTGAATTGTGTTTCAAAGTGCGAAACAGATAAAGGTAAAAAATAAATGTTATATAAATACCACTTTAACAGATATTATTATTTTATGATTCCTTCGTTGGTACGATTTGAATTATATAATAACCTGAGTTTGTGAACGAAAAGATGTCGTAGGATGATGTGAATCTCTGACAATCAAAGACGAAATTCGGTTTGCATGAATGTTGTTATTTAAGATTTCGGATTACAAGTGCTTGTTCTCTGTATAAGACAGTAAAATATTTTCATGTTATGATGTAACTCGCGCGATTACAGCGTGACTGTTCGGAGCAAGTTCAGGTATGTCATTGCGGTTCTAACAATCTAAAAATGTGATAAAAATTAAATATATAGAATATACATATATATATTATTATAATCACGATCAAGTAAATATAAAAAAGAATATGCATTTAGAACGAAAATATTGTATCGACCACCATAATAACCGATGTTATTAATTAATAAAATATTATTACTTAAAAGAAATTATTTGTGTGTAGTAAATATCATTTTATCATAAAAGTTTCTCTTTTCTACTATTATATCGTAGGAGAAATGCAGAAGTAAAGCTGCTTACGGTGCCAAAACTGCTGAACGAAAGATCCATCACTTTACCCGGCGTGAGCTTCGTAGGATGACTAGCCGTGGCAATTATTAGGATAAGGTAACGAGCTTCTTTGTTAGATAGACAGTACCAATCGATCGTGCAGGAAGTTGTATGTACTTTACTGCCCTATTTGATGTACAGTACAATAAGTGTTGCAATAAATTACGATTTCATTATCACGATTTAATAATTGCAATTTGATATAAATTTATCTCAGACATACAATTTGTTATAATGTTTTTCATTATGCTATATCTTTCGGTTTAATATTTTATGTATCTGCATATTTCTCTTTTATTCGCGTATCATACCTGAGTACTTAAAGCGTCTCCAATGTAACACAATATAAAAATATTAAACGTAAATGAGATGAGCATTATAAAATACGTCAGAGATGAGAGTGCATCGTTACGTTCCCATCCCTAAAATATGTATGATTTTATTAATATTATTTTAAGCATGTGTAAGTGTATTACGAGAGATCCGCATCCAATTTGTAGAAAGTTGGTGGGATGTTATCGCATTTGCCTACCGTAATCACATAATATCCTAGGAGACATAATATCAAAGTGCTATCAATAATTTCAATAAAACACATTCCTCCTATAATGTCTTGTATGCGATCTACGAATCTAGAATTGAACAATTGTTTTAGCTTACACAAATATCATATAAACAAACCACGTTTCTTAAATTAATAAAATATTTTTATGAAACATATTTTATTATAAAAAGATTCTTAGACTATTAAATCTCATTAATTCAAGAAATAAAGATATTTAGTTTCTTTAAGTTTAAAATTTCTGAGAAGCGGATATTTGTAAAATCAATTTTAGATAACATCACAAAACATTTTAACGAAATTTATGTAATTTATTGCAATGCGATATTTTCACGCAACTAAATATAATAAATTAAAGAGATATTAACAATGGTTTAATGAAAGATGCATAATCATTTCAATTACTCACTTACGTATCCTCACGTGATGCATGATAATCATCGCGAGCTTTTGAGCCGATGTACAATCTCTCGGCCGTTGGTCCTCATTCGACAAGTTCTCCAACCATGCGGCCAGCATCTCGAGTTGCCCGCATGCGTGCATGGTGAACAGCGCGGCGATTCCGCACACAGCGGCCATTACAGCATAAATAATAATGCCGGTCAGTAAATGTAGCGAGAACACGATCTCGTAAGCAGGGCTTTGCTGTGGATCGAAGAAGATGTAATAATTGCTCTGCACCAGTGGCCTAATCGTGATGTTCCCGATGACGGTTTTGCCGCGAGCGATCGGCTGGATCAGGCGATAAATGAAGCCACTGGTGAACAGAAACAACGTAGCATAGATGAGGATGAAGCGGCCGGCTCTCGCATTGTCCAGCATGATTCTGCGATCGTTCACGTCCCGGACGTTCCGCCAATCTTCCTCCACGTGTCTCACGCATTCCTTGATACGATCCTCGCGTAACATGAGCGCGTAGTACATGGCAGGCACCATGCTGTAGAAGCAGAGCGCACCGAGCATCTTGAGTCTGCCCGTCAACGTATCCACGATCAGAAACATGTACAACGCCCACGGTATCAGATTGAAGGAGAGTAGGAAGCAACACACGATCTTGATGACTCCTTTGACGAGTGTCTGTCGATATCTAGATTTTTTCAGAATCGGCCACACTCCGATCAAGCTCAGAATCAATCTGTGCACTTGCACGGTGTATCGTATGTCATTCTCATAATTGGAGTTACACAGATCCGCGCGCTCGTACATAGTAGTCATCAGATCAGTGCTAGAAGCAATTCGGATCTTGTGCAGGAGATACTTGTTCACCAGGTGGTTGCGTGATCACAACTGACGTACGAAACCGCGACGAAACTTGCCTGTATTGTATGCATGTTCTCGCGTCTGCGTGGGTGAATCACTTTCGGTGATTCGGTCGTAGTTTGCTTGTAGTTTGAAGTTTAGCAGAAAGAGCTGCGCGATTTTTTGTTGATTGAAGATAATTACACGGTGGAATCGATTCGTGTAATGAAGAGGCTACTAGCCACCTTGTGTCAGGACATAGAACTGTCATGCTGAAGCAGTAGCAGTGCGTAAATTGCTAACTACGCGAACAGCGATTTATATCTGATTTTGATATCAGATATCAAGTAAATTAAATTCTTAAATTGAGAATCTAGCATTAGTGAAATAATAAAATATATAGAAGTTACGTGCGAGAAATTAAATTTTAATGCGTTGTTACTGATGAAAGTGGAAAATTGGTGCTTTAACAGGAAGTACTCGATCAACTTTGTTGCATTCATTGAATTTGAATGGCTTATGCGTGGCTGCTCATCCGGATCATTTTTGACGTGAGTTTTGTAATTAGTTTCACAGGATAACCGTTATGAGCAGTTTCGCATTTCGGGACGACAGATGGATAGGACTAGAAGCACGAACATGATATGTTTGATGACAGATGTTTCCTCTTTCTCTATAATAAGAACATACAATGTATTTATATGCACGAAACTACTCCCGTGTAATAACAGGGCACGTGAAACGGTTTGCGCATTGCTTGGCGTGTTCAACTGCTGCACAAGTTTTTAATACGTTGACGAGCAAACGGCGATAATGCTTTGTATAATACACAATGTGACACTGTACGACTTCAAACTAAAGTTTGAAGTTATGATCTGAAAAAAATTAATGTCAATTTGAACTGCATACGCTATGTATGTTACTGTATGTTAACGACAATAATGTAAGTAAAACTTTGCAATTTATTATCGTTAAATTTATTATAGTTAAGAAATCCTGTTATGCTTAAATGATAGTGTTTAATTGCAAATTACGAGTTCGTAATTGTGAAGTAATAATAATATATAAATAAATAAATAAGGTAAATAAGATAATAAAGAAATAAAATACTATATAAATATAAAAATAATTTCACATTTCGTAATACTGACACAGAAACGTAACTATAAAAGACTTCACAAAAAATAACTCCGCGCTACTAGTTTCAGAAAAGTTGCGGTGTATTGATCATTTAATGGTTGAAATGGAGTTCTGATGATAAAATGGTAGATCTTTTCGATGACTTTTCCTTGCAATTTCCTTACAATTTTCCTTTTAATTACAAAATGCGAGACGTAGACAATCTATCTCTTTCTTCCTTGAATAAGGCATATCGTAATAATTACTGCGAATCTTGTATAATGTTATTAATGAAATAATTATCGAATCGAATTTCAGTTTCTTCCAGGATAAATATTTTAAGAAAAAAAGGAGCTATTTTATGTAATTTCGACAGTTTTACTTCTACATAACGAAATTAATATTTGTATCGCTACAAGTCTATATATATATATATATATATATATATATATAAATAATGAAATATTTAATAGTCAAAAATAAGTCAAATGTCTCAATTAGATATAGCGCGTCGTATAATTGCTTATTTCATAACCTTCCGAAGCAGATTAAAATACGTTACGGCAGTTTTAACGATCTAAAATTGCTACTCATCGTTATGGAGGGTTGAAATCCACAATTGCACGCATGCAAAACTCGCAGTGCGTGTACGTGTCTGAACGTTAATACGCCGTATCAGTGTAAGCAAGTAGAAAAATATCGAGAAGTAATTTTGAAGTCTATCACTTCAAACTTTAGTGCGAGAGTTGACTTTCTGAGAAACGAAAAGTTATAGACTAAGAGGTTGCAATGAATCTTATAGACTGAGCGTGAAACAACGTTTGGAAAATTCTATCTTTCATGTTATAAGGAGCACATGAATACTGCTCATTACCTGCTAGTAATAAAATTAGATGTAATAATGTAACGACGAGCATGTAAAGTGTCCGAATATATAGCGACAACTATCTGTATTTTAAATATTTTTGTTATGTATACAGTACAAGGTGTTACTAATATGTGTGGCGTAGATTTCATAAACTTCATTGAACAGAACAGAAAGACTTAGCCAATTACATTCCGAAGCATATTAAGATACGCCAAGGAGGCTTTTATAATCTAAAAAACATAATATTTCATATATAATTTTCCATATTATACATTAAAACGTTTTTTATTGCAACAGGGCATTATCATTGGTAAAACAATTTCCTAATGAATAATTATGATAAATGATCAGGATTCCACTTATAATACTATCTTCATTATATTTATTGCAAATTCAATATCTTACGTTACCAAATGTTTTTAATGAGAGATCCAAGACCTTTCCAGCGGTGATCTTGATCGGTTTGTTAGACATGATCATTAGCAGCACCATTTGGCGTGCCTTTAGGTCTGAAAGACGATACCACTCAAGTTCGCAAGTCATAAGCGCTGTCTTCGCCTGTTATCGCGTGGATGCAATAATGTGCTACAAACAACATGTACCAAAATTGAAGAGAGTAATATATCCAAAACTGTACCTGCAGGATAAGTTGATTGCCTGTGTAACAAACTATAAACATACTTATTATTGCAGAACTACATACAATAGTGTAAGGAATCATTACCATAGAATTACTATTATTCCATTCCTGTAAAAATGTAATACATTTTCATATAATAAATAATACATACTGTTACTCTCCTATGACAAAACTCAAATGCAAATTGCGGTTAATTAAATTTTCCAAGAAGCATGTAACTTTTTAACAATTATCGTAAATTAGAATCATAAAGATATTACTTGATCAACCTTCTTATCTCTCTATCTGTTTTCCTCATTTTTTTATTACGCATGTTACCGAAATTAAAATAAAATTGGAATTACCATTATCATAAAATAACCCTGAATACATATAGCTAATGTATTGGGTCGTCCGGAAAGTTCGTGCCGATTTTGAAGGAAAATTCAAAGGCAACATTTTTTTATGTCGATAAATATTTATTGACTTATGTATGCACCGTTTTGTTTCACAACCTTTGTCCATCTTTCACGCAACTGGAAGATTTCATTCTCCCAGAACTTCTTAGGTTTCTCGGCGAAAAACTCCTCAAGGTGGTTTTTTATGTCGATCAAAGAGTTGAAGTTCTTGCCGCTAAGAGAATTTTGCAAAGACCTAAATAAGTGAAAGTCTGAAGGTGCAATGTCTGGTGAATACGGTGGGTGAGGTAGCACATCCCAGCCAAACTCCAACAATTTTTGTCGGGTAGTCAAAGAAACATGAGGTCTGGCATTGTCCTGATGGAACACGACGCCCTTCCTATTAGCTAATTCTGGACGTTTTTCCTGAATCGCTGTCTTTAATTCGTCCAGTTGCGAGCAGTACTTATCTGCATTTATCGTTTGGTTGTGTGGTAGGAGCTCATAATATAGGATTCCTTTCCAATCCCACCAGACACAGAGCATGACTTTTTTTGGATGAAGGCCAGCTTTCGGAGTGGTTAATGCTGGTTCATTTCGCTTACCCCAGGGTCTTTTTCGTTCTACATTGTTGTAAATGATCCATTTTTCGTCACCCGTCACTAATTGCTTCAAAAATGGTACGTTTTCGTTGCGCTTGTACAGCGAGTCGCAGATGGAAATGCGATCCATTAAATTTTTTTCGGCCAAATTATGCAGAACCCATATATCATAGCGACTTACATAACCAAGCTCGTGGACAGTGGTTTTCGATATTTTCAGTATCTCTGCTAATTCACGTGTCGTGTAGCGCGGGTTATTCTCGATCAGTGTCTTAATTTGGTCATCATCAGTAGTAGAGGGTCTGCCCGAGCGTTCTTGGTCTTTAAGGTTAAAATCACCAGCTCTAAACTTAGCGAACCACTTACGTACGGTTCTTTCAGCTAAAGCGCCTTCTCCGTAAACAGATCATACCGAATTTGTTACTTGTGAGGCATTTTTGCCTTTCCGGTAATAGAAAAGCATCAAGTGTCTAAAATATTCTTTGTTTTCTTCCATCTTCAAAAGAGTACAAAACTGACACGAATCAATTTATCTGAAACAACTTTTTTCCTAAAGATGCGTTGAAATGTCACCTTTAAGCATATGTATATAAATCGTATGTTTTCAATAACATTGATATATTCAGACATGTTCCAACGCCATCTATTAAAAATCGGCACGAACTTTCCGGACGACCCAATACATGCCGATATTTCTATGAAACTTATTTGATGCATTGCATGCTCCACCAATTCCAAAAAACTGAAATGTAATTATCGATAGCGTGAAATCATCAGATCAATCATTAGAGGTCATTTAACATATTCTGCAGAACAAAATGAATAGAATGAAGCTTATGCCGACTCACCTCCGTATTTTGATCTGATGCTCCACTATATTGGCCAGCTTTTTATCCATTTCCTTCTGTCGCTGTTCTTCAATGAACTCTCTCATCAAGTTCATTAAAATCTTCAACTGACCGCAAGCGTGCATCACGAAGACGATGATAAGACCGGGTGCACTTGCGGTGATTGATACAGTAACGAGACCGTACGCTCCTTGCACCGAGTACATTATCTCATAGACGGGGGTGGCTTGCATATTCAAGGAGAACAGGTAGGCCGGATTGGGTAGCAGTTTGACCGTGACATTGTTCTGATCAACAATTTTTCCCCAGTACAACAACGGGAGCAAGCGACCGGCCAGTCCGCTGCAGAAATAGAACCATCCACAGATCGCAGCGAGACGTCTGCCGACTCCTGCGCACTCGAGGATCATGTTCCGTGCGTCCGCCTTGGCGACATTCCGCCAATCCTCCTCGATGTATTTCCAACAGCGCCTAATCCGATCCTGGCCAAGTATCAGAATGCTGTATTTGCCGATGGTTCCGATCACATACATGGTAAATGTGGACATCCGCAGACGAGTGCGCGCGTTTCCCTTGAACACCCAGAAGAGGCTACCGGGTATTAGGACGGCGAATATCAGGCCAAACGATAGGAAAATGAAGAAGAAGTCGACGAGCCTTTTACAAATGGATTTCCGTTTGCCGAGTGACAGCCAGATACCGAGCGCGTTCAAGATATTCGGAAGGAACGTACTCGCGTACTTGAGGTCCTGCAGATAGTACTCGTTAGGAGGCTGTACCTTCTGCATTTTCGAGGATCACTCGACGAGAACTTGCCCTCGAGATTGATCGCGGAGCGTTCTACTAGCGAGTAGTGGGTGAAAGCTGAACCACGACTGATCGTTGGAGAAATGGATGATGTCAGAAGTAAACTCTTGCCACGCTTGCGTGCAGCAAGGACTCAGAGTTACGGGAAGTAGAAAAATCGAATGTAATGAAATTTGCAAGCGCGACTGCGAAGTCGAGACCGATTTCCTCCAGCTTTCAGCATTGCGTTTTCCATCTGTCATAAAAGTTCATCGAGAGAAAAACTGCATTTAACTTTGTTTCTTCCTGCGTTGAAACTACGTGGGATTCATTGACTAACAGATAATAGTCCCGATTTACATTTCGCGGAATAGCTCGTCATGTTGGAATACTGCGCATTCATGTGCAAAACCATCTAAAAGTTCTCCGGAAACAAAATCTTCCAATAACTAAATGTGGAGTCGCTTATATGCACGCACTGTCCACGTAGGTAAAGATAGCACAAGGGTTGGAGATGATATTATCAGATTGTTGAGAAGCTTCGTCTTCATGTAACATCAGATTAGATTAGGAAAAATTAGCACGTTTAACACTAAAAGAGATATAAGTACTTGGATCTTAAATAATTTAGAGGTTATATATAAATTATTTTATATGTTAATTACAAAAAAAATGGTTTGTGCAAGCTTTCTCGATGACTATATCTTCAGTACCAATAATATTACGCGTTAAACCACGAGCCGGAAGCTCGATTGCTACTCATCGCCATCGAGAGTTGAAGTCGACCGTTGTACGCCTGCAATACTTGTCAAGCACGTATGCGTCTGAACGATAGCACTTCGCATCAGTAAAGTAGCAAGAGGTAACTTTGAAGTGATTGTTGCGCATTGCATGTCATTTCAAACATGTACTTTAGTTGACTCTCTGAGAGATAAAGAATTATAGACCGACAGATTGAAACAAATCTCACAGGCAGAACGTAAAACAATCTTTTGGAAAATCATATATGTGATGTTGTAAAGGCGTGTAATACTGTTGTCAGTATATTGAACTAAGATGTAACGACGAAGTACATAAATTATGTGAATAGACAGGGTGTTCGATAATAGATAATTCGGTAATGCTAAAAAAACTGTGGTCATAGAGCGAGTTGAGTTGAGTTCTCTATCGTTCTTCAAACAATCACGTGACATTTTGAGATATTAAATAAGAAAGATTCAAAACAGAGGGTATGTCTCACACGCACGAGGCGAAATACTTTGGACAGACCAATGGTACTTGTTACCTTGTAATGAGTAATTAACACCCGTAAAGGAAGACAATGCACAATTGACTTTTCTACTATTTTTTAATATATCGCTACCGTAACTAAAGTATCCCATCTCGATGCGCTCTCATTTGACAATTATTTTTACTTTATATCCTTTAATTTTCCGTCGAGTTTGTAGGACTTGTATACTTAACTCAACATGCTCTATTATTTCGACAGTCGGAATCTTCCTTACCGGACATCCTGTACATCATCAAATATTTCTATTACGCATATATATAATACAGCACATGTAATACTGATATGATATGTGGCTTAAGTCATAAGCTTCATCAATCAATGCAACAAGTCTTAGCCAATTGTATTTCGAAGCATATTAAGATAAGCGAAACTTGTTTTCATAATCTAAAAATTATATTTCAAATATATTTTTCCATATTGAAACATTTTGAATGAGGAATATCATCGTTAAAACAATCTGCCAACAATGAATAGTTATGACAAGATCAAACTTCTATTTATAATTTTATCTATCCTTTTCATATATTTTGAAATTGAGTAACTTACGTCGCAAAACGTCTTTAATGACAGATCCAAGAAATTTCCAGCGGTGATCGTCATCGGTTTGTTAGACATGATCATTACTAACAGTAATTGGCGTGCCTTCCTGTCTGGAAGCCGATACCATTCAAGTTCGTAGGACATAAGCGCTACCTTCTCCGCCTGTTATCGCATGTATACAACAATGTACTACAAGTGACATATATGAAAATTTAAAAGTCTAATAAATAAAAATGTATAAATAAAAACCTGCAGAATAAGTTGATTGCCTACGTAACAAAATATAAATACACTTATTGTTGCAGTACAATATGAAATAGTGAAAAAGATTATTACCATAGAATTACTATTTTCGAATTCCTGTAAAAATGTATTCGATTGTAATATAATAAGGCATATTGATATTTTCTCATGACACAACTTAAATGTACAATATGATTAAATACTTTCTCTACCATATAAATTGTTACTACTTATCATAAATAGAATCAGGAATAATTAGATATATAAAAAATTACTTTATCTTCTCTATTGTTATTCTTCTGTAATTTTTGTATTAGAGTTATCGAAATGAAAATAAAATTGGAATTACTAACCGTTAATATACAATAACTCTGAATGGACATGATTAATGAAGCTATCGATATTTCCAAGAAACTAATTTGACACAGTGCATGATCCACTAATTGCAAAAAACTGAAACGTAATAACGTCAATAAAACAAACGGTGATAATTTTCGGTAACTTGAAATCATCAAGCAGATCAATCACTGGAGATTGACAAACTGAATAGAGTGAGGCTTATGCCGACTCACTTGCGTATTCTGATCTGATGCTCCACTATATTGGCTAGTTTCTTATCCACTTCCTTCTGCTGCAGATCTTCACTGAACTCACTCATCAAGTTCATTAAGATCTTTAGCTGACCGCAAGCGTGCATCACGAAGATGGTGATAAGTCCGATTCCACCTGTGGAGATTGATGCGGTGACGATACCGTACGCTCCTTGCAACGAGTACATTATCTCATAAACGGGGGTGGCTTGTACGTCCAGCGAGAACAAGTAAGCCGGAGTGGGCAGCAATCTGATGGTAACGTTGTACTGATCGACAATCTTTCCCAAGTAAAGCAACGGGATCAAACGAACCGACATTATGCTGCTGCAGTAGAACGATATGGAAATCGCAACGAGACGTCTACCGACTCTCGCGGACTCACGCATCATGTTCCGCGCGTCAACGTTGGCGACGTTCTTCCAATCTTCTTCGATGTATTTCACACAGTGTCTAATCCGATCCTGACCGAGTATCAGAATGCCGTATTTGCTGACGGCCGCGATCGTGTATGCGAGAGGCAGAAACATTCGCACGCGAGTGCGAATAGTCCCCTTGAACACCCAGAAGAGACTACTGGGTATTAGTGAGGCGAATATCAGACTGTACGATAAGAAAATGAGCAAGTAGTCGACGAGCCTCTTACAAATGGATTTTCGTTTGCCGAGTGACGGCCAGATACCGAGCGCGTTCAGGATATTCGGGACGAACATTCTAGCGTACTTCAGATCCTGTACATAATACACGTTGAGAGACGGTATTATGTCTTGCATTTTGAAGGATCACTTTCTTGGTGGCGAGAGCTACCTTTCCAGAGTGATCGCGGAGCGACTTCTAACAAGTAATAAATGGGAGCTGAAATACAACTGATCGTTAGAGAAACAGATAATGTCAGAAAGAAACTCTTACCACGCTTGCGCGTGGATTCAGACTTTACGTGAAGTCGGAAAATCGAAAGTAATGAAATTTGCAAGGTAGACTGCAAAGTCGAGACCAATTTGCCTTCAGCCTTCAGCATTGCGTTTTCCATCTGTCATAAAAGTTCATCGAGAGAAAAACTGCGTTTAACTTTGTTTCTTCCTGCGTTGAAACTACGTGGGATTCATTGACTGACAGATAATAGTTTCGATTTACATTTCGCGGAATAGCTCGTCATGTTGGAATACTGCGAATACTGCGCATTCATGTGCAAAACCATCGGAAACTTCTCCGGAAACAGAATCTTCCAATAACTAAATGTGGAGTCGCTTATATGCACGCACTGTCCACGTAGGTAAAGATAGCACAAGGGTTGGAGATGATATTATCAGATTGTTGAGAAGCTTCGTCTTCATGTAACATCAGATTAGATTAGGAAAAATCAGCACGTTTAACACTAAAAGAGATTTAAGTACTTGGATCTTAAATAATTTAGAGGTTATATATAAATTATTTTATATGTTAATTACAAAAAAAATGGTTTGTGCAAGCTTTCTCGATGACTATATCTTCAGTACCAATAATATTACGCGTTAAACCACGAGCCGGAAGCTCGATTGCTACTCATCGCCATCGAGAGTTGAAGTCGACCGTTGTACGCCTGCAATACTTGCCAAGCACGTATGCGTCTGAACGATAGCACTTCGCATCAGTAAAGTAGCAAGAGGTAACTTTGAAGTGATTGTTGCGCATTGCATGTCATTTCAAACATGTACTTTAGTTGACTCTCTGAGAGATAAAGAATTATAGACCGACAGAGTGAAACAAATCTCACAGGCAGAACGTAAAACAATCTTTTGGAAAATCATATATGTGATGTTGTAAAGGCGTGTAATACTGTTGTCAGTATATTGAACTAAGATGTAACGACGAAGTACATAAATTATGTGAATAGACAGGGTGTTCGATAATAGATAATTCGGTAATGCTAAAAAAACTGTGGTCATAGAGCGAGTTGAGTTGAGTTCTCTACCGTTCTTCAAACAATCACGTGACATTTTGAGATATTAAATAAGAAAGATTCAAAACAGAGGGTATGTCTCACACGCACGAGGCGAAATACTTTGGACAGACCAATGGTACTTGTTACCTTGTAATAAGCATAAACACCCGCAAATGAAGACAATGCACAATTGACTTTTCTAATATTTTTTTAATAGATCGCTACTAAAGTAGCTTACCTTTTGCTTATTGAGGACGGCTGAAAATTCGTGCAAAATCATTAAACTTCTTTTGTTAATAACTTTTTAGTAAACAACGACCGACGGCTAAAACCTTTTGAAGGTCACTCAGGAGGGTGACCTCTATAATATATGTCAAGGACAAGGTGATAAGAGTTGGGTTCGCTAATCGGTAGATTCACCCCTCAATCTGCTCTATTATTTCGACAGTTGGTATCTTCATTACCGGATATCTTATACATCATCAAATATTTCTATTTCAATATTTCTATTACGCATATATATAATACAGCACATGTAATACTGATATGATATGTGGCTTAAGTCATAAGCTTCATCAATCAATGCAACAAGTCTTAGTTAGCCAATTGTATTTCGGAGCATATTAAGATAAGCGAAACTCGTTTTCATGATCTAAAAATTATATTTCAAATATATTTTTTCATATTGAAACATTTTGAATGAGGAATATCATCGTTAAAACAATCTGCCAACAATGAATAGTTATGACAAGATCAAACTTCTATTTATAATTTTATCTATCCTTTTCATATATTTTGAAATTGAGTAACTTACGTCGCCAAACGTCTTTAATGACAGATCCAAGAAATTTCCAGCGGTGATCGTCATCGGTTTGTTAGACATGATCATTACTAACAGTAATTGGCGTGCCTTCCTGTCTGGAAGCCGATACCACTCAAGCCCGTAGGCCATAAGCGCTACCTCCTCCGCCTGTTATCGCATGTATGTAATAATGTGCTACAAGTGACATGTACGGAAACTTAAGAGACTAATATATATAAATATATACCTGCAGAATAAGTTGATTGCCTATGTAACAAAATATAAACACAGTTATCAGTCCAGAACTATATGAAATAGTGTAAACGATTATTACCATAGAATTACTATTTTCGAATTCCTGTAAAAATGTATTCGATTGTAATATAATAAGGCATATTGATATTTTCTCATGACACAACTTAAATGTAAAATATGATTAAATACTTTCTCTACCATATAAATTTTTACTACTTATCATAAATAGAATCATGAATAATTAGAATTATGAAAAAATCACTTGATTTATCTTCTTTATCGCTATTTTTCCGTCCTTTTGTATTAGAGTTATCAAAATTACAATAAAAGCAGAATTACTAACCATTAATATGCAATAACTCTGAATGGATATGACTAATAAAGCTATCGATATGTCCAAGAAACTAATTTGACGCAGTGCATGCTCCACTAATTGCAAAAAACTGAAACGTAATAACGTCAATAAAACACGGCGATAATTATCGATAAATCATTAGAGGTCATTTAACAAAATGAATAGAATGAGGCTTATGCCGACTCACTTGCGTATTCTGATCTGATGCTCCCCTATATTGGTTAACTTCTTATCCACCTTCTTCTGCTGCTGCTCTTCAGTGAACTCTCTCATCAAGTTCATTAAGATCTTCAGCTGACCGCAAGCGTGCATCACGAAGATGATCATAAGACCGATTCCACCTGAGCCGATTGATGCGATGACGATACCGTACGCTCCTTGCAACAAGTACATTATCTCATAGATGGGGGTGGCTTGTATGTCTAGCGAGAACAAGTAAGCCGGAGTGGGCAGCAGTCTGATCGTGACGTTGTACTGATCGACAATCTTTCCCAAGTAAAGCAATGGGACCAATCGAATCGCCATTGGGCTGCTGCACAAAACCGATATGCAGATCGCAACGAGACGTCTACTGACTCTCGCGGACTCAAGCATTATGTTCCGCGCGTCAACGTTGGCGACGTTCTTCCAATCTTCTTCGACGTATTTCAAACAGCGCCTAATCTGATCCTGACTGAGTATCAGAATGCTGTATTTGCTGATGATCACGATCGAGTATGCGAGAGGCATAAACATTCGAACGCGGGTGTGAGTAGTCCCCTTGAACACCCAGAAGAGACTACTGGGTATTATTGAGGCGAATATCAGACTGTACGATAAGAAAATGAACAAGTAGTCGACGAGCCTTTTACAAATGGATTTTCGTTTGCCGAGTGACGGCCAGATACCGAGCGCGTTCAGGATAGTCGGGACGAACATTTTAACGTACTTCAGGTCCTGTACATAATACACGTTGAGATATTGTTTGTCTTGCATTTTGAAGGATCACTTTCTTGGTAATGAGAGCTTCCTCTCGAGATTGATCGCAGAGCGTTCTACTAATAAGTAGTAGATGGCAGCTGAACTACACTGATCGTTAGAGAAACAGATAATGTCAGAACGAAACTCTTACCACGCTTGCGCGTGGATTCAGACTTTACGTGAAGTCGGAAAATCGAAAGTAATGAAATTTGCAAGGTGGACTGCGAAGTCGAGACCGATTTGCCTTCAGCCTTCAGCATTGCGTTTTCCATCTGTCATAAAAGTTCATCAAGAGAAAAACTGCGTTTAACTTTGTTTCTTCCTGCGTTGAAACTACGTGGGATTCATTGACTGACAGATAATAGTCTCTATTTACATTTCGCGGAATAGCTCGTCATGTTGGAATACTGCGAATACTGCGCATTCATGTGCAAAACCATCGGAAACTTCTCCGGAAACAGAATCTTCCAATAACTAAATGTGGAGTCGCTTATATGCACGCACTGTCCACGTAGGTAAAGATAGCACAAGGGTTGGAGATGATATTATCAGATTGTTGAGAAGCTTCGTCTTCATGTAACATCAGATTAGATTAGGAAAAATCAGCACGTTTAACACTAAAAGAGATTTAAGTACGTGGATCTTAAATAATTTAGAGGTTATATATAAATTATTTTATATGTTAATTACAAAAAAAATGGTTTGTGCAAGCTTTCTCGATGACTATATCTTCAGTACCAATAATATTACGCGTTAAACCACGAGCCGGAAGCTCGATTGCTACTCATCGCCATCGAGAGTTGAAGTCGACCGTTGTACGCCTGCAATACTTGCCAAGCACGTATGCGTCTGAACGATAGCACTTCGCATCAGTAAAGTAGCAAGAAGTAACTTTGAAGTGACTGTTGCGCATTGCATGTCGTTTCACACTTGAACTTTAGTTGATTCTCTGAGAGATAAAAAATCATATATCGAGAGATTAAAGCAAATTGTCTAGGCAGAATGTGAAAAGTCTTTTGGAAAATCCTATCTCTCATGTTGTAAAAGGTGTGAAATATTGTTCATCAGGTCTTGAAATAAGATGTAACGACGAAGTATGTAAATTATGTGAATAAGCAGGGTGTTCGGTAATGGATAATTTGGTAACCAATGCTCAAAAAACTGAGGTCTGAGATCGAGTTGAGTTGAGTAAAAAAGATCTTTACCATTTTTTAAACAATCACGTGAAATTTTGTGATATTAAATAAAAAAGAATACAAAAAAGCGAGAGTACATCCCGCAAGAGGCATTACGCGAAATGCTTTGAGCGGACTACTGGCGATATTCCCTTGTAATGAGCATAAACGCTCGCAAAGATAGACAATATACAATTGATTTTTCTGATATTTTTTAATGGATCGCTATCGTAACTAAAGTACCACATTTCGATGCACTGTCATTTCACAATTCCTTTTATTTAATATCCTTTCATCTTACGTAGGGTTTGTAAGACTTTTTTATTTACCTTCAACCTGTTCTGTATTTCACTCTATTATCTATTATTTATTCTATTATCTGTTCTATTATCTATTCTATTATTTCACTCGAGAGTTGGTATCTCCATTAACAACCATCCTGTACAACACCTGTACATCAAATATTTCTATTTCAATGTTTCTTTTACGCATATATATAATACAGCACATGTAATATTTATATGATATGTGGCTTAAGTCATAAGCTTCATCAATCAATGCAACAAGTCTTAGTTAGCCAATTGCATTTCGAAGCATATTAAGATAAGCGAAACTTGTTTTCATGATCTAAAAATTATAATATTTCAAATATATTTTTCCATATTGAAACATTTTGAATGAGGAATATCATCGTTAAAACAATCTGCCAACAATGAATAGTTATGACAAGTGATCAAACTTCTATTTATAATTTTATCTATCCTTTTCATATATTTTGAAATTGAGTAACTTACGTCGCCAAACGTCTTTAATGACAGATCCAAGAAATTTCCAGCGGTGATCTTCATCGGTTTGTTAGACATTATTATTACTAACAGTAATTGGCGTGCCTTCCTGTCTGGAAGCCGACACCATTCAAGCTCGTAGGACATAAGCGCTACCTTCTCCGCCTGTTATCGCATGTATGTAATAATGTGCTACAAGTGACATATACGAAAATTCAAAAGTCTAATAAATAAAAATGTACCTGCAGAATAAGTTGATTGCCTACGTAACAAAATATAAATACACTTATTGTTGCAGTACAATATGAAATAGTGAAAAAAATTATTACCATAGAATTACTATTTTCGAATTCCTGTAAAAATGTATTCGATTTTAATATAAGAATGCATATTGCTATTCTCTCATGACACAATTTAAAAATAAATTATAATTAATTAATTTCTCTAACAAGCATGTAAAGTTTTATTACTTAGAATAAATAGTATCATGAATAATTAGATATATAAAAAAATTACTTTATCTTCTCTATCGTTATTCTTCCGTAATTTTTATATTAGAGTTATCGAAATGAAAATAAAATTGGTATTACTAACCGTTAATATACAATAACTCTGAATGGACATGATTAATGAACCTATCGATATTTCCAAGAAACTAATTTGACGCAGTGCATGATCCACTACTTGCAAAAAACTGAAACGTAATAACGTCAATAAAACAAACGGTGATAATTTTCGGTAACTTGAAATCATCAAGCAGATCAATCACTGGAGATTGACAAACTGAATAGAGTGAGGCTTATGCCGACTCACTTGCGTATTCTGATCTGATGCTCCACTATATTGGCTAGTTTCTTATCCACTTCCTTCTGCTGCAGATCTTCACTGAACTCACTCATCAAGTTCATTAAGATCTTTAGCTGACCGCAAGCGTGCATCACGAAGATGATGATAAGTCCGATCCCACCTGTGGCGATTGATGCGCTGACGATACCGTACGCTCCTTGCAACGAGTACATTATCTCATAGACGGGGGTGGCTTGTATGTCCAGCGAGAACAAGTAAGCCGGACTGGGCAGCAGTCTGATCGTGACGTTGTACTGATCGACAATCTTTCCCAAGTAAAGCAACGGGATCAAACGAACCGACATTATGCTGCTGCAGTAGAATGACATGGAGATCGCAACGAGACGTCTACCGACTCTCGCGGCCTCAAGCATCATGTTCCGTTCGTCGTTGTTGACGACGTTCTTCCAATCTTCCTCGACGTATTTCAAACAGCGCCTAATCTGATCCTGACTGAGTATCAAAATGCTGTATTTGCTGACGATCACGATCGAGTATGCGAAAGGCGTAAACATTCGAACGCGGGTGTGAGTAGTCCCCTTGAACACCCAGAAGAGACTACTGGGTATTATTGAGGCGAATATTAGACTGTACGATAAGAAACTGAACAAGTAGTCGACGAGCCTTTTACAAATGGATTTTCGTTTGCCAAGTGACGGCCAGATACCGAGCGCGTTCAGGATAGTCGGGACGAACATTTTAACGTACTTCAGGTCCTGTATATAATACACGTTGGGATATTGTTTGTCTTGCATTTCTAAGGATCACTTTCTTGGTGGCGAGATCTACCTTTCCAGAGTGATCGCGAAGCGACTTCTAACAAGTAATAGATGGGAGCTGAACTACACTGATCGTTGGAGAAACGGATAATGTCAGAAATAAACTCTTGCCGCGCTTGCGCGTGGAGTCAGACTTCACGTGAAGTTGGACAATCGAAAGTAATGAAATTTGCAAGCGAGACTGAGCGAAGTTCGTCGAGGCCGATTTGCCTTCAGTCTTTGTTGCGTTTCTATCTGTTTATCAAGAGAACAATTGCGTTTATCTTTGTTTCTTCCTGCTAGATTGAAACTACGTGGGAGTCATTGACTGGCAGATAATCGCCTCGATTTTTATCCTACAGAATAGTTTGTCATGCTGGAATACGGTGCGTTCATGTACGTAATTCTCCATCATTATCTTCTAACTTTCAATTGTGAAATAAATGAAATTGCTTATGTGAACACGATGTCCACGTGGGTAAAGATAGCACAACAGTCAAAGATGATATGATCAGATGATGAGAAATAACCTTGGCTTTGTGTAGAATAAAATTGGGTTCCTAAAATTTGTATATCTTTAAAAATATTTTGTCTTATTTTAGGATAAAATCACACGTGTACCGACTATAAGTACAGGTACTATTTATGATTAATCATTTTACACAGAACACTTTTTGTATAATTCATTCGGCACTATATATGTATAATACATTATGTATTCAGTTATATTTATTTTAATCTATAGAAATATAATACCTGAATAATTAATAACTGTGTTCCTGTCTTAATAATGTCACTCGACGACGGTGCGAAGTATGTTGAGATATGCAACGGCTGATTTGACCACCTATAATTTCAGTTAGGTATTATTACATCTGGTTTCTCTAATAGAAACAATATTATAAAGCTTGAAATCAGTTGTGTTTCACTTCATGTATCTTACATTGCCAAACGTTCTGAAAGATAAAACAACAAGTTTTCCCGCTGTAATCTTTAATGGAATATGCGATGTAATTATTATTAACACGATGTTACGTGTTTTATTCGTTGGAAGACGATACCATTCCAACATATTTGTTGTCCAAGCCACTTGGTCTGCCTGTGGCAATAAAATTTTATAACATCGTTTTCATTTACTCAAGATTTGATCTCTATATCGCGTATTAATAAGATTGATATACCAGATTATTATCTAAACGGAAGCTAAAAAATATTATATAAACAGAAGCTAAAAGATATTAATCGTAATAGCATCAGATAATTATAATAATACGTTAATACACGTATAACTTACTACAGCTGTGATATGCTCGCCAATATAGCATAGAACGAAAATGTTAACCAGATTAGAAATTAGGGCAAAGAGAAAAGTGCACGTATTCGCGATATTTCCGTCTTGCCACTCCTGCGATTTGGCATTTACTCAGCGATCATTTTCTCGCAACGTATTCTCTCTCTCTCTTTCTCTCTTATTATCATAAATTTTATCATTCGTATAACAATAAAAAAAACTTATATAATGAAACTGCTTACAATCAGAATACAATATCCAACTAAACATATCAGCATCGTGCAACCAAGGACATCAAATAAGCTGCCATGCTGCAACGTTTTTTCTACCAGAGATAGAAAACTGAAAGTAACATCGTTGTTAATCCGAAAGCCGGCAGAAGAGCCGAGATTACTACTAAACGAAGCATCCAGTAGTTTAGTGTCTCACCTGCGCGTCCGCGTCTGATGTTCCACCACGATCGCCAGTCGCTCGTCCACGTTTCTTCCTTTACACGCCTCCTCGCCACTAAGCATTTTTATCAGTGTCATCAGAATCGTCATCTGCGCACACGTATGCATCACGAGCAACGCATTGAGTCCGTATAACGCGATTGTTAAGGTACATATGATGAAACCGCCGAAGAACTGCAGCAAAAACACAATTTCGAAAGCGTGATTGCGTCGCTGGTCCAAAATGCTGAGCTGACTCGAATTGATTAGCAGCTTGATCGTAGCATTCTCGTCAATGTCGATGTTCCCTTCGATCAATGGCGTCAGATGATAAAGGAGACTGGTGAAGTACAGAATGGTGCAGCATACGGTGAACAGTTTCCTCGCTGTCTTTGCGTTGACTATCATGGCGTCCCTCGCGTTCGGCACATTCGCCAGAAATTTCCAATCGTTCGTCACATGTTTCAGACAAGTCTTGATATCGCCCTCATGTATAATGAAGGTCACGTATTTGGCGAATGCGGTCATGCAGTAGATTATGGGTGCGGTTAATTTCAGTTTTGCGCGCGGATCGTTCTCTGTGTTGAAGATGCAGTAGAATGTATAGAGTACTATGTTGAAACAGATCATGATGCAGCAGATGACAATCAGAAGAGTCTTACAGATCATTTCAGGAGTGGTCAGATGGCCCTCGTGCATAGATCAAATGCCGATTATTCGCAGTAGAACGCTAGTTTGCTTGGTAGCGTACTGCACATCCTGTTCGTACTTTTCGTTCGGGTTATTGGCTGCCAAAATGCGCTTCTCGATCATGAGTGAAGGGTAATTTTGCAAGAAAAGGGATTTAAGCATATGGATATTAAATACTTTGATGTTATGATGACGTTAAAAAAATAAATATTAATTATAATTATTATATTATTATATAAAAGAATGCTTTGTTGCAAGCTTTGTCGACAAAGGTATTTTCCGTACCGATAATGTTTCGCGTGCTTACACGTTGCAAGCTCGATCGCTACTGTTTGTGACAGACGGAGGGTTGAAGTCGACCGTTAGACGCATGCAAAAATCGCGGTGCGTGTACGTGTCTGAACGTTGACATCCCACATCAAGGTAGGGATAAAATAGGAAGAAGTAACTTTGAGATGATTGCCGTGCATATTACATATCGTTTCAAACTTGGACTTTAGTGCGAGAGTTCATTTCTGAGAAATGGAAAAATATACATGAATACTGAGAAGTCGAAGCAACTCTCAGCAAGGTTGAACGTGAACAATCTTTCAGAAAATTCTATCTCTCATGTTGTAAGAGACATAAATACTGTTCGTCAGCTAGTGAGATTAAATGTAACGATATAACGAGGACATAAGTCACATGCGAATATATATCGATAAGTATTTGTATTTTAAATATTATGAATACAATAAAAGACGATGTTATTGATGCGATGTGTGACTTAGATTATAAGCTTCATCGATCAGAACAAAAAAGATTTCAGATTTTTGTTCTGAATGTGTAATTTTCGTATTTTAGACTTTGCGTTATAATATCTCCATAGAGCAAAAATAAACATAATTTCATTATAAGAAAAATGCTCAGCTATCGATTAAACCTACTACGAACTTGATAAACTTAATAACTTGGACTTGATAACTTGATCTGTTCAGCATTACTGAGATCATAATTGACGCTCAATTAATTGCTTTGCGTATATAAATACTATAAGCTATGGGTGTCTTGCCGGGGGGCGCATTTCGCGCATTCATTTGACACGAGGTCTCTTGATCATATATAATACAAGTTTTTATTTTGAGCAATTATTTATAAGGAATGGAATATCTCTCGTTATTCACATGCAGGCATTACGTGTTTCTTTCTTTCTTTTATTACTATTATTATAGATTACTATTTTATTTTAAGGTTTGAAATATTTATCGGTGCTATGGCTATGTGTTTACGACTAGTTTTTAATATTTAAAGTTATTAAAATTGTGATGTTCGAAGAAGATTTAAATACGTCAGAGCCATCTTAATTACCTAAAAATAAATATGCTTGTGTCAGCTATTTTTCCTTCTGATAGAAATTTTACGTTTAACTCTAATAATTGTGTCTATTATATCGTGTTTTTACAAGACAGCTATTCACTTACAGTACCAAATGTTCTGAGAGAAAGATCAATGAATTTTCCACCTTGTAACTTTACTGGAGAATTCGACATGGCCATGATCAAAATTAGTGCTCGCGCTTGTGCATTCGGAAGACGGTACCATTCCAATGTGCATAGTGTTAACGCTATTTTCTCTCCCTTGTTTTGTTAATAAATTCGTGTTAAATAAAACTCGTATTAGAAATGCAATAAAAAATGCACGGAGAAACAACTGCACATGTTCCATTTTGTTACTTGACAAATACTTTATAATTACTGTCTTCTGCAATGTATTGTAATAACGAAATGACGTAAAATGAGGTAAATCTCATACCTGCTCGATGACTTGCTCTCCCATATAACAAAAAATAAAAATATTGAAGCAGAACGTCAACATTGCAATGCTGTATGTGAAAAGAATTGCAGTATTCTGGGTTCCCCAGTACTGAAAATTGGATCGTGATTTTTATGATATCGTGCTATAAATTCGTTCAAAATCCTATGAAACTCATTGTTATACAAAAACATCTTCACGTACCAAGAGAATATAGTATCCTACAATGCATATCAATAGGGTAGATGACAAGATTTCTATTAAACTTGGATACTGGGTGGTACTCTGCACCAATTCTAAGAACCTAAATCGCAAAACGGAATAACGTTAGCGCAATTTTTTAATAGTAAACATTAACTAAATTTCAGGTAATTTATCGCACACTTTTCGTCTTATACGAAACATTATTACACATGAGACTCCAGTTAAACAAATAACAAAAGTTGGATAAATAATATCATACGTATGCAAAGAGGCGCTTACTGTAAAGTTTTGACCTGATGTTTCACGATGACGACTAGTTTCTTGTGTGTGCTTCCAAGATGATGTTCATTCACGAAGTTGTTCATCAGGGTCGCCAGTATGTTCAGCTGCGCGCAGATGTGCATCCCGCAGAGCGTTACGAAGCCGAAGATCGCCACAGTAATCGTGTACTTCATGAATCCCGAGAAGAACTGCACGACGAATATGATCTCGTAAGCGGGGCTGCGCTGCACGTCAAAGACGACAAAGTAGGCGAGGCATGGCAGAACTCTGATCGTGACGTTCTCAGCAGTGACGATCTTCCCTTTCGATAGTGGTATGATTATTCGCCAGCCTACGCCAGTTAGGTACACGAAGATAGCGCACATTGCGAGTAAGCGTCTGCTAATCTTCACATTGTTGATCATCGAGGTGCGATCGTTCGACTCGACGACGTTTCGCCAATCCTTATCAACCGCCATCAGGCAGTCCTTCACTTGGTTCTTGTAGAGCACCACGAAGCCGTACTTGATGATCGCCACCGTCGTGAATAATGGATTGCCTATGACGTTTATCCTGCGACGAGTATCTTTTAGCACCATGAATATGTAGAGCATGCTCGGCACTAATTCGAACAGAAGGAGAGCGAAGCATATGGTGACCAGCACGATCGTAGTTACAGTACCAAAAAGGGGGAATTTTGTTGATGCGACTGGCCACATGCCCAACATACGAAGCAGAAAACGGTTCATCTCGAACGTGTACTTGATGTCGTGCTCGTAATATCTGTTGGCGAACATCCTGACACGTGGATTCTACGATCTACGTCTCAAATCCGTAAGCATGATATTACGAAGTGATGTACGACGTGAAGTGTAACCCACTATGGAATGACGCTGGTCTGTTTGCTACTGATCGCGAACAATGCTCTTCTTCCAACGCGATTCGCAACCCGCATGCGCTTGCGTACGAAGAAGAGAAAAGAAGATTGAAAAGTCACGTCGAACAAATGATTCGAACAGATTGCGAACGCATTGCACGCAACGCAAACTTTCGAAAGAGTTGCTTGCAGATCTACTTGATTTTTTCATACTGCAAGGGGAAAAAGTTTTGCTACTGGGGTCAGAGGGACTGATGACAGAGGGAGTGAAACACAGACTCGGTAAAAATATCCATGACAAAAAGGAACTACGTATCATACGGTTACATTATGGAGAGAAATGTATTTCATTGCGTGTGATTGTTGCAATATTTTTATCCAAGTTTGTGTTTTATTTAAATAGTCTCACAATATGGCTAATGAAGAATGTTTTGTGATCGATGGAATGCCATATCAAAAATTTGGAGATTTAAATGTAAGGTGAATTTTCACACTCAACAATGTTTTATATTCTGAAGTAAAAAGTAAAAGAATGTTATTTTTTTATGATTGATATTTCATAAGAAAATCATATAATTATTTATAAAAGAATTTTTTAATTTAAAAATTAAATCAGGAACACATGTATATGTACATTGCACTTGCATTTCAAATATTTATATTGATATATATTGTATAAACTTACTAGGACTATTCAATTAAACTATTCAATTATCCGTATTTTTGATGAAATATGAATATATCTTTCTACTTTTTCCAAATCCTATAAGTTCAACAAGAATATTTATCCTTACATGGCATTACATCTATGCATGAAACATCTTCTCACCCGATCCTTGCTGAACAACAGTTGACCGTACTTGGCTATTATGATTACCGTAAATATCACAATAAATCGCGCTAGTTTTCTTTGCAGAATTTTGCTCTACACCATGGCCATGTAGGGGATCGTCGGGATTATCTCGCAAGCGAAAAGGACATGAAGAACTATGAAGCGGTTAACATTCAAGAGAAAAGTTTATTCATGATAGCGGCGTGCGACTGCGACGCGGTTTTGGACCTTGTAATTCGTGATCTATGAGTATCTTTCAATGTCTCATGTATGGTTCATTTACAAATTTCAGTATTTTTATATCTAATATCTAAATTAATTTCTACAAGTGAAATTAATTTATTATAAATTGATATATTTAGTATAATTAATGATGTGTTATACTTACTTTTTAAGTATTTAATCATTTATTGCTATCAACACATCAATAATAAATATATTATATATACATTATCTTAAGGAGAACTTCGTCACTGATCGAAACCTCCTTTTGTTATTTATTCAGTAAATTGTCGAAGCATGTTAAGATATATTACAGCAGATTTAATTACCTAGAATATTATTTCTTAATTTTTGCACAATTATTCATCATTGGAGAATCACATTTTGGAAAAATCCACTTATGAGTAAATGACATTTACATCGCCAAATGTTCTGAAAGACAGGTCGATGAATTTGCCAGCGGTAATTTGTGGTGGAACGCTTGAAGCAGCTGTTATTAATACCATGTTGCGCACCGTACTTATTGGAAGACGATACCAATTGAGCGTACAAAGAGTTAAGCTCACTTCATCCGCCTGTCGTGCATAATTATGAACATTTTGTACGTAAAAAGTAGTCTACATTCTATTGAAAAATTAATGAAAACAACAAAGAAATGTTTCAAATAAGAATTACAAAAATATACGTGATATAGAATTTTTTAGATTTAGGAAATCTGTAGAGATTACTTGCGATATTATTACCTGAATCGTTATGTATTCTCCAATAAAACATAAAATAAAAATATTGATAATGACGGAGATAAGAGATGTTACATATGAGCACAGGGCGGTCACGTTTCGATCTTCCCACTCCTGAGAATAAAATTAATTTATACCCGCGACTTGGAAGTGTGCATTTGCGAAGGGTATCGTGAAGTAGATACCCTTCGACATTTATTTTTATCGCTTTTCATACCACTATTATACAATACCCCACAAGACATATGATCGTAGTACAACCCACTATTTCGACAAAGCTGCTATAGCATAAAGTATTCTCCACCAGACGTAAAAAACTAAAATGCAATTATGAAACGTTTTCTCGATTGCGAGAAATGAGAAAATAATGTCACATTATTTAATATCGTTACTTAAAGAACATAGAAATACGTAATCTTCCGAGAGCATAAATAACCCAGCAAACACAGTCATATAACAGTGATATTGCCATAATATAACAGAATGTAACACGCAATATAACATGTTTGTTACATGTAATGTATATGTTAGTTGTAATTTCCCACTCATACGAAATTGCAGTAATATAACAGTAATATAACGTGTTACCAAAATGTTACTTAAATGTTATATAAATGGAATATAATTATTCTTTCTTCCTCTTTCTACAACTACAGGTTTGTGTTTAATTTATTTTCCTAAACGTTATGCAGAAGTTAGTACTTTGCTCTTATTTATTATTCGTTCAAAAATGTACCACTTCATTGTAGAAATGAACTTATAATACAAGTTGTATCGTGCCGTGATCACCGTTCTTATATATATTTTGTATCATATTTTGCATACGAGAAACGGAAGCCATCTAACGGACGACTCGACATCTGTATGTTAAAAATAGTATATAACATAGACATAATATGCAAATATTAGTTATATAACATCGCATATTTAAGTTATATTACTGTTATATTATTATAACCAATATATAACAGAGCAATATAACAGTTTTATAACACAGTTATATTGCAGTTACAAAGAAAATTATGTAACTTTAACATTAATAACATATAACAGTTGTTACATTGCGTGTTACTTCTGTGTTATATAACAGTTATATTTTGTGTTTGCTGGGAAGTTATTAATCACAAAAGCAGTAGCTTTTAATATTATAAATTATAATTAAAAAATTATATATATGAATAGACATATAATTTATATATACAGAAGCTTATTATCTTCAGTCTTACTACAAACTACAAACTACAAACTACAAACTACAAACGTGACATGACAAAGTAAAGGACTTACTTTCGTATCCTTATTTGATGCTCGACTATGATCGCCAACTTCGTGTCGATATTTTTCTGCTCAAATTTGCAGTCGTCGACGAGACTCTCTATTAATCGCATCAGGATCTCCATCTGTGCACCGGCGTGCATCACGAAGAGCGCGGCTAAGCCGCAAATTGTCACCGTGATCGTGTACATAACCACGCCGCATAGACACTGCAGGAGAAACACGATTTCGTAGGCAGGACTGTTCTGTGGATCGAAGAAAACATAATAGCCCGGACAAGATAGTGGTCTGATCGTGACGTTCTCATCGGTGATGACGCTCCCCCTCGACAGTGGTACGATCGTGTTATACGAGATCCCGGCGCAATACATGAACGTGCAACACAGGATGAACAATCGTCTCCCAGTGGTGGCTTTGATCATCATCACCTCTCGCGCATCATCCACGATCATCACCGCCCAATCCTCCTTAATGTGCCGCAGGCAGCTTCGGATGTCGCGCTCGTGGATGATCAAATTGCCGTACTTCGCGATCGCCATGACCGAGTACATGATCGGCGGCATCATCTTCGCCTTCTCACGCACGTCATCGTCGACGAACATGTAATAGAGCACACCAGGAACCATGTCACAGTGAAGGAAAAAGTAGCAGACGATCACGAGGAAGATGTTCGCGATCCTCTCGATCGTATTCGGCTGTCTATCTGACGGCCAGATGCCGAGCACGCGAAGCACAACGTGGCTTTGCTCGACCACGTACTTGACATCCGCCTCGTGATGTTCATTGGGAATCATTTTGAATCGTATAGTCGAATGATAAATTCTCTACGATTCAAAACTAGAGCGATATCTTTTTTTCTAATAACATTAAAAGAGAATTTTTTGATGGATAAAAAGTGTGTGTGTGTGTGCGTGACGCTTTTGCCAGTCGCAAACTTGACTCGTGACTAGCAATCTGGTACGATGTAAAACTTGAGCGAGTCTGCGCGCGCTTGCACATCTTAAAAATTAAAGAACCATGTATATGAGAGGGAAGGTAGACATCGAGGAAAGTTTTACGGTTGGTCTCTCGCACGCGATGCAACTTGTGTACGCATGGAAACTTTGACTTTGTAACTCGAATTGCAAGGGTAGCATTTACTTTTCAAGGGGATGAAAGACCCTCCGCTTTGTACCTTCGTGACTTCGTCGGATAACATATTGGCTGTATTCAGCAGACTCAACTTTCACTGAGCGCTCAGTGAGCTCTTGCATCTAATTGGTGTATTCCTTTAGATTTAAAAATATATGCTAATTGGATGAGGGATTCAGCGGAAAATCTAGTAACGTTGTCCGACTGTTGAATCTGCTGAATGCAGCCATTGTAGCATTGGATTTTATTAGCAAGTGAAGTGTGTGCTCATCGTTTCTCTTTTTTTTTATCAGCAAAACCGCTCTCATCGGTAATGCAATATTTTGAGATTTAGAGAACATTTTTTATATCCTTATATTTTTGAATTTTATTTTAGTAGACAGTAGTCACATTTTGAAGAGAATTTTCCATCATAAGTGCTGTACTAACACGTGCATTAGTCGAACTAATTAAAGCTATTCTTTACTAAAGATATCCTAAAACTGTTTTTAGAACAATTGTTGACAACGCCACGTATCTTACGTTCTCGTAGCATCCCGTATGGAGAACTCACGCAGCAGATTGAAATACGCCATTGACGTCTTTAAAATCTACGGTAAGAATATCTCGCTTTCAAAGATCAGGAATCTCAAGTTTTCATCTTTTCCTTTGTTTTATTTGGACAATTTACAAGAACTCGCACAAACTCTGCGGACATTAGCGCAGTGCTTAACAGTGACTAACATCAATCTCTAAGTAATTAACACAATCTGTACAAAACTGGGAACTCTTACGATAAAGCGTCAAGCAATCTGAATTATATTTAACACAGAGCATGAAGCGATATTACTCACGTCAGAGAACGTAGTCAGGGTCATCGTCATCATCTTTCCAGCTGTGAGCGTCGCGGGGTATCGAGATATCGTGATCGGCATGATCATCTCGACCGCTTTTCTGGGTGGCATCCGGTACCACTCGACCGTGTAGCAGGTGGTACCCAACTTCTGGCAGCGCTCGGCGAGCAGATCACCAATATAGCAGAACATGAACACGTTGAAGACAATCGACG
The DNA here is from genome assembly GCF_003672135.1 of Ooceraea biroi. Lineage (NCBI taxonomy): Eukaryota > Metazoa > Arthropoda > Insecta > Hymenoptera > Formicidae > Ooceraea > Ooceraea biroi. The sequence continues at coordinate 8,705,989 of NC_039517.1, read as the reverse complement.
CGAGTGCTAAGACATACATGGAGATCTGTACGAACGATTCGTTATTATTCAAGTCCTGAAATTCGGGAAAAAAATTAACACACGAAATCGCCGCGAAAACGCGAGACGTCGCGGCGTTTCGTTTATGAAGTCGACAGTCCCGTAAGAAAAAGATCGCTGCGTAAGATTAAGATCCGCTCGAGATTTTCTAATGCAGATTCCTAAAAGCTATCCAACGTACGGTTATGATGTAGTAGCCGATTAGACATATGTTACACGAGGCCTGTATGAATTCCACGAGGCATATCTCGGTAAACAAGCCACTTACATCAGAGACCAATCTAAAAAATCGGAGAACGTGTTCGTGAGGATCTGGAACGTCGCCGAAATTAAGCGATTACGATGAAAATCACCATTAAGCGCAATTGTTGCAGCAATGGGTTACTCTGGTGGTGCTCGATCGATTTACCTCAGCATACGCAAATGTCGAGTAACTGCGGTAGCAATTCGGCCCTCGATGGGACCGCGATTATGCTCGCCGCCGTCCACGGTCTCGTCGAAGATCAACGTCAACACGTCGCACTGGCCGCACACGTGCACGACGAAATTCGCCATCAGACTGCAAATGCCGCAGAATGCACTGTAGATGGTGCAACCGGACAGGGTTTGTAACAGGTACACGATCTCATACACGGGAGTAATCTACAAGAAGATGATACAAATATTATGTAAGCATAATTAAATATACATATATATATATAAGCATATATAAGCATAAGATTAAATAAAATAAAATATAATCTTGATATAATATCAATATCAATATCAATATCAAATATAACATTAAATATTAATATTAAATTTGATAGTAATAATATATAAGAAAACGTTGTTTAACCGAACATGATTTATAAAGAAATCGAGAAGCACCAATAAAGACTGAAAGATAAAGATGAGGAGCAACATTGCACAATCCATTCTATAGAATCAAATGGAACATTTTACCTTGGAATCAAATACAAGGAGCTCACAGGGTGACGGATGCAGTCTTACGGTAACATTATCCTCGTTGATCAGGCTCGGCAAGACCAAAGGTAGCGAAAAGAAGAGCGCGCCACTGCTGAACATGAAGACTACGGATACGATGCCGAACGTGCGGCCCATCCTGGCGTTCGCCAGCATGGTCTCACGATCCTCGGCAATGATCGTGTACCGCCAGTCGTCGGCCACGCGGTCCATGCAGGACTTGAGCTGATTCTGATGCAACATTAGTAGAATATATCTCGCAAATACCGTTAACGTGAATAACAACGGACAGATCGTGCGTAACATCTGGATGACGCTCCACTTCTCTTTGATAATCTGCACGATCCACGGCACGATGGTGAATAACATGAGGAACGTGGCGATCAGTGTGGACACTTTGTGCACGGCGATCTTGAGCCATGAGGTGGCTTCATCGTCGTCCAACGGCCAAGCACCGATCGGCTTCAGCAGATAGACGCTGATCTGGACGGCATAACGAAAGTCTGAGACGTGTTGCTCGTTCTCCTTTGTCACGTCGGTGGCGGACGCACTTCTCCGTTTCCGATCAACCATCATCTGCCTGCCGATGTGACGCCGTCGTCGGCTCGATCTTCACTGTGCACTGTATAAGGAATGCGAATTTCCACCGCGAAGCATGCGCAACGAACTTCGCCGACCACGAATGGACGCGGGTAAAAGTTGCGATTTCGATGACTTCGCAATTTGCATTTTATAATGCGCTCAGTGCGGTTTGTAGGGGAAGCAACAGCTGCGCTAGGAATAAATCAGGAAGGGGTGAGCAAGGGATGGCTGGCCAATGACTGCGGAATGACCAGCGGAAACTTTCGTCTGAGGATAATCGAATGAAGTTACTGACAATACACGTGATTTTTCTCTTGTCTTTTTTCTGATATTTTCTCTCGAAAAACTCTACAACATGCTGCACGTGAAAGTTTTTACATAACTTTGTGCATCGCGTTATTACTCGATCTTACGTGTACTTCAGAGGAACTATACATCGTATGTTTTATCCAACAAATCGCTCGCATATGCGATTATTTTCTAAAAATAACAATCATCTTCCCGATGTCTTACGCTATTTTTCTTAATTAACTCGAATTATGTCGAGAACATTGCATATTTACACATCTCGCGAGGAGACCTCACGGAGTAAATTAAAGTACGTCATCGATATTTTTAAGATCTGAAATGTGTGTATATATGTTTTAAGTTTTAATATTTAATAATTCAACAATGTCTTGAGGTGTGTGCTGAATAAATTTATTGTAAATTGATATGATATGATTGATAGGATTGATGGTACTTACGTTCGAAAAACTGCTCATGGTCATCTTCAGCATTTTCCCGGCAGTAAGCTCAATCGGATAACTCGACATGATAATCGGAAATATCATGCTGCGCGCTTTATCGTTTGGCAACTGGTACCATTCGATCATATAACATGTAGTTCCTATTTTCTGGGCTCGATCTACAAGTTGCTCGCCGATGTAACAGAATATATATATGTTAAACGTGATTGACACACAGGCGACAAAATAGACGAAAATCTGTATCATTGGTTCATGATTCCTTAAATCCTGCATGTAATAAGAAGTTAGAGAAAAATGCAATCAATAGATTATGTAGAGTGTGTATATCTATAATAAAAATCGTCGCTTTTATATATTAAATATGAATATATCGCAATTCTAAACTATCAAACTATGCTAAAAAAATTAATGAAAATTACCACAATAACGTAATACCCGAGTAAACATATATTGCACGAAGAGTTTAGAAATTCCGCTAAACATATCTCATTCAGCACCTTATCTACATCGGAGACGAATCTGAAATTTAATTCATAATCGTGAATGGAGAGATTCAACAAATGATGTTGAGTCGGCTAGATAATCCAATTTGCTACACCGATTGACTCGCTTACTTGAGTATTCGGAGATGGTGTGTTACCACGTTACTGATCCTCTGATTGATGGTACTTTCATTTTTATCATCCCCGTCAACCAGTTTCTCGAAAAAATCCATCAAAATCTCACATTGGCCGCATGCGTGCATAACGAATTTGGCCGTTAAACTACAAATTCCGCAGAATATGGTATAAAAAACGCAACATGCAAAAACGTCCAATGTGTACGCCACCTCGTAAAACGGACTGACCTGCACGCAACAATTGGACCATTAAATTGTCAAAATTAGAATTGCATGCTAATTACATTACGTTCTGTTCAAGTTAATAATATCCCTTGATCATAGCACCAGCAATATTTCCCGAATACTAATAGCATTAAGGACATTAAACCGTATAATCCTAAAAGGTTCTTTTTAATTTCCTAGCAATTGTTTAACAGGGGAAAATTTAGACTATAAAATTATAAAGCAAAATTGTAAGACAAAATATAACGCTCGCGATTTTCGATCTTCGAATAAAAGAACTCGACATCGTACATTGAATTGACCTGGACGTCCACAAAGATCAGCTCGCAGGGATTGGGGAACACTTTGATCGTCACGTTGTCTTCGTTAACAGGGGACGGCAGGAGTAGAGGCATGACGCAGTAAGGTAGGCCGCTGCTGAACATGAACGCTACTGAAACCATACCAAAGAAGCGTCCCGATTTGGCGTTCGTCAGCATAATCTCACGGTGTTCAGCTATCACCACGTTACGCCAGTCCTCGGCGACGCAATTGATGCACGACCTGATCGCGTCACGATGGAACAGCAACAGTAGGTACCTCAGAAAAATGGTATTCACGAATATTAGCGGACACGCGGTCCTGATAATGTCGTAGAAGCTCCAGTTTGCGGTAATTATGCTGAGAAACCAGGGAATGATCATGAACAGCTGCAGGAACGTGGTAATGGCGATCGAGAAGATGTACACGATAATCTCCAGTATGGTAGGCTGTTGTTGCAATGGCCAAGCGCCCATCGGCTTTAGCAACCAGAGGCTGACCTGCGCGGCGTAATGGAAATCCAAGAAATGTTCTTCATTCTGCACGTTCTGACTACTCAACTCGTCCATAATTGTAGCAGTCACGTTTGCGTCGGTTGCAATCTTAATGGCAACTCCACGCAGACTGGCAATCGAATTGATGGGCGAGGGGACGTAGAGCATGCGCAACATAGATGAACTTTTCCGAACGTAATTATTAAGAGACAGTCTTTGATTACTCGTGACTCGCACTTTGTAGAACGTCCCGCGGTAGGTTGAGAGAAAAGTTCAGTTCTGCGGACAGAAGCGAAGGGATATTAATGGCACGGGGAGAAACTTTGAAGTGGAGGGAACGGAGATCGCAAAGGTAGACGCCGACGTCGAGATCATAGCTTGCACTGTGATTGAGTTTTCTCTCTGCGAGAAGGGAGAGTCGTGGCCAGTTGCGTGTTTCTGTTGAATTTTCTAACGTTATCTTAGTTAATGGTGCCTTAGTAATGATATATCATTCGATAAACTTAAATTCGTTGTTTTAACTTTAAGTGATAAATTGTGAGTAACACACATTATCAGTATTATTATATTTGAGTGTGTGTGAAAATAAGAAATTGACAATTGAAATGTCTCTCGAGCGAGATAGTTGATATTTCAGCAGATAAACAAACATTACGCTGTAATCATTCGAATAAAATTGAAGTACGCCGCTGACGTCTTGCATACCTGTGAACATTCACGAAACAGTTGAACAATATGGTAAAATTTTGCTCTCTATTAGTGTAATTAATTACGTACATCGGAGAAACCTTGCAGAGAGATATCAAATATTTTACCGGCTGTCAGAGTTGATGAACGATTCGACCTGACCATCATCATAATTAAGTTGCTCATATTTTTCGCTGGTAGAGCGTACCAGTTGATGAAATACGATGCCTCGCCGATTTTTTCACTCTTTGTTATAGCGAGAAATTAACATCTCAGATAATTAATTAGCAGCTACGCCAGTCATTTTTCTTGTACTAATAATGTGGAACTTACCTCTTCTTTAAGACGATCACCGATAGATGATAAGATAAAGACATTTACCAAAATCGAAATTGCTAAAATCAAATATATTATCGTGCCAAATATCTGATTGTCCTCCCATTCCTGAAATAAATTTATATAAAAGAATTTTATCTCTGGATTCTCCATGTTTCATCAATGATAAAAAGAATGTTATAAATTACCCTGAGAACTCCATATTCAAGAAAACATATGATAATGGTATTTCCAACCATTTCTGACAGAAAAACAATGTTTAACGATTTTTCGATCATCTCAGAAAATCTGTAATAAATATTATTAGGTAATAAAAACAGATATAATTATAAATATTATAAAACAAATTTATAAATAAATGCACATCATTATAATAAATTATTTGTTCCATATAATAATTTTTTATAGAGATCCAGAAGGATGAAATCCTTTCAAATTCATCCAGAAGGATGAATCTAGATTATTATTTCTACCTTTTTTTGTCATGTCAATTATATGATATAATTATATGACAATTACTACTTTTCACTACAGAATTAACATTCTTTTTTGCAGTAATAAAGTTACGTTCAACGCATTAATGCGATGAGGACCATTCATAAAACTCTTTTCTGACCTGAGTGCTTGCGTGTGCTGCGCAATTATATGGCCGAATCGCTCGTGGAGACCATCAGTTCCATCGACCATCACCGTTTCTATATGCCTACGAGCGACCTCGAACAAGCAGCAGGCGTGCATCACGCAGGTAGCGATCAAGCTGTAGACGCCGCAGTTTGTGGACAGAATTAGGGTGCTGAACAGGATCTGCGTGACAAAGAATATCTCATAGACCGGCGAGTTCTCCACCACGAAGAAGATGTAGTCGCTGAGGTACGGCAGTGGTAACTGCGTCGTGTTGTCTTCCTTGATGATCCTCTCGGCCACCAGCGGCATGATTATGTGGTAAGGCAGCGCGCCACCATACAGCAGCCCCAAGTACATAATCGTAAACTGTCTACCGAGCTTGGCATTCCTCACCATCACCAGTCGATCCTCTTCGCACTCCACGTCTCGGTATTGGATCTCTATCTGCCGCAAGCAGCAACTGATTTCGTCCCGATTAATGATCATCGTCCAGAACTTGATGATGCCCAGCAGGCTGAACACCTGCGCGGCTATCACCTTCATGTACCTGGTCAGATCCTCAGCGTCGAAGAAGGTGTATATGACGTGCGGCACCAGCAGAAAGCCCATCAGACTGAACACAAAACTTGTGTGGAAAAAGTACTTGATCTTGTCGAGTATAGTGTCATTCCTATAGAGCGGCCAGACGCCGACTGGGCTCAACAGGATCTTGGCGATCCTCATTACGTATTCCGTATCCGATTTGTAATTAAAATTTTGGAACAGCGTACGCTCATCGACCGGAGACGCGTCCGCGATCTTCATTTTTGTAATTCCTTGATCGTGGTGTCGTACGTTTGCTCTTGACTGAAGATTGCACGCGATCTTCGGAAGTTAGCCGTAGGCGCTTGCGTGCAAAAAGTTTTTCTATCTCTCTCACTTTCTGCGACAACTTTATGTAAGGGTCGTTCTCATAGAATTGCTACAATCTTCCAGTGGGAGAGAAAATGTGCATGATTTCAGCGATTACGCAAGCGCGGTGAGATATGGAATGGTCTGTAAGGTAGAAGTTCACTTTGCTGCGCTTTGCTGTCGGGAGCAGAGAAAAGTGCACGGTGCTCGGGGCTTGTCAGTAAGAAAGCTCGTGAAGAGAGATTTAATTTTTCCCCATTTTGTTTCTAAATTAATTGCAAACGCCTTATTATTATTCGTAAATCGTAGTGTTATTGTCGTTAATCGATGAGTACGTACGTCGAATTATCTGATGTATAAAAGCAAAAATTATATTTTAAAAAATTCTGCTTGGAAATGACAAAGCGTTTTTAGTAAATTGTCCGAATTATTCAAATTTTGGGAGAAAATAATACAAATTTACTGCATATAAAAAAATGTATATTCATCTCTTAATTTTCATAAGAGTTTCCAAATTATATGTTTGAACAAGTAGTCGGATCATATGGATTAGAAGAGATTTGTGGCAATGTAGTGTTACTATAAAATACACAAGTAATATCTGTGGGATGCATAAAATACATGCTGAGATATTCAACAAGAACGGATGCTCAACATCTGCGCTATGAGTTTTATAACAAATTTATTGCCGCTACGATTTGTCTGCTACGATTCAACATTTCCATCATGAGTCATCATTTGCATCATTTGCATCGGTAAGTTACTTTATGGAAACTTTATTTATTCTTCGAAGACAGACGGCGCCCAGCGAATTTATCGCAATCACGATGATTGTTGAACACGTACTCTCCATTTATTCGTTGTAAAGACTTTGATAATGACGTTGAACAAAAAGTAGAAGTTCTGTAAAGAGTAGAATAATGATGTTGCGGTGAAAGTTCGAAACAAAAAACACGCGCATTTACGCTCATGAAGTTAGACGCAACTCGGAGTTGCGTCTCGAATAAATTTCTTCTGATCGGACGAGGAGGAATCGTAGATGAAGATATTACGTATGAATATTACGTGTCGTATACTGTTCAAATAACTGTTAGTAATATGTATTTATTATTCGACAGATAAATAATTGTCGATGTCCAATGAAAAAGGTGAGACATTCGATGACGTGACGATAATAATACTTAACGTATTTTACACTCGATGATATTATTTAAGGACTCATGTAGTCATCGCGCGTATGAAATTGAAATACGCCGCTGACGTCTTGCAGACCTGTAAACGTCATGCAGATATTACTTATTAGTTTTCAGGTAAACGTTATGGCGATTTTTACCTCGCAGAATCCTTGTAGAGAGAGATCAAATATTTTTGCGGCAGTCAGAGTTGATGGGCGGCCTGATCTGATTATCATTAAAATCAAATAGCCTACGATGTTCGTCGGCAAATTGTACCACTCGATAAAGTACGATGATTCTCCTACTTTCTCGCTCTTCATAGCGATAAGAAATAAATCTGATTAATTCATTAGTTAATTATATTTTCTATTATTTCTTATATGAAATTTGCATTCGTAATTACGATTAATATGTATTGTACAATGTTATAAATTATCTAATATATATATTTATTATTATTTAAAGGAATTTACTTCTTCTTTCAGGCGATCACCGATAGCTGATATAATATACACATTTATGTACATCGATGTCATTAAAACGAAATACGTGCCCATCGGTAAGACTTTCCCATCTTCCCACTCCTGAAATAGATTCGTATGAATGTACTTGTGATAGAATTCGATTTTTGATGATTTTTCAGGAATACCTTAAGAACTCCGAATTCTAGAAAACATATAATAACGGTGCATCCAACCATTTCGCATAGAAAGACGATATTCAACGATTTCTCAATCATCTCCGCAAATCTGCAATGTATTTTCTTACTCAATGAACACAGAATTAAAAAAATTCGTGCAATTGAAAAGTCATTTTTCCATCATAATCTTACTTTAATGTTGCAGTACGATCTAATTTAATAAATGATGAAGCAAAACGTCTCTCATGAAACTCTCGTGAATCTCTCACCTGATGGCTTGTATATGGTGTTCGATCACTTGGCCGAGTCGCCTGTGCAGATCGTCGGTCCCATTGCTGAGGATCGTCTCCATCTTTCTGCGAACAACCTCAAAGAGGCAGCAGCCGTGCATCACGCAAGTAGCGATCAAGCTATAGACACCGCAGTTTGTCGAGAGGATGATGCTGCTGATGAAGATCTGCGAAACGAAGACGATCTCGTACAACGGCGAGTCCTCCACCACGAAGAATATGTAGTTGCTGAGGTACGGCAGTGGTATTTGCGTCGTGTTATCCGACTTGACGACCCTGTCCGCCAGCAGCGGCATGATTATGTGATACGGCAATGCGCCACCATAAGACAGCCCCAAGTACGCAACCGTGAAGAGCCTGCCGATCTTGGCGCTGTTCGTCATCACTAGTCGATCCTCTTCGCACTCCACGTCTCTGTACTGGATCTCCATCTGCTGCAGGCAGTACCTGATTCCTTCCCTGTTGATGATCATCGTCCAGAACTTGATGATGGCGAGCAGGCTGAACACCTGGGCGCCTATCACCTTCATGTACCTGCTTAGGTCCTCCGCGTCGAAGAAGGTGTATATGACATGTGGCACCAGCAGAAAGCACATCAGGCAGAATATCACGCCCGTCTGCAGGAAATTCTTGATCTTGTCGGACGTGGAATTGCCGCGGTAGAGCGGCCAGATACCGACCGGCGTTAGCAGAGTCTTGGCTACCTTTATCACGTAGTCAGTGTCTGATTTGTAATCGAGATTCCGGAATACTCTGCCTTCGTCATTGGCCGACATGCTCTGATCCAGTATTTTTCGGCTTCTGTAATTGCTCTATCGCGCTGCACGTATGCATCCGACGACTGACGGTCATGCGAACGTCTGTTCTTTGAGAGCCAGACGCGAGCGCCTGCGTGCGAAAATTCCTCCTCTGCGTTTTCTGCAGTAATTCAAATCGCCGCTGAATTTACAAGTTTTAATGGTAAGAAAAACGCATGCAATTTCAGCGGCAACGCATGCGCCATGTCAGGGGAGGCTCTGGACACTTTGAGCCGGTGCGTTATTCCTCCACGTAGTCCGCAGGGGTAGAGACCTTTCGAGGAAAAGTCTATAGAACGTAAGTAGTTCTGTGATTCAAATCGTATACGCAATAGCTCCTGGCTCGCAAGTATCTATCATGTCTGCGTGAAATTCGAAGAAGCGATGCGTCTCCGTTGCTTTAAAACAGTAGTGTATATAATTTATAAATATAAAAATATATTTCTGTGTAAGTGTGTGTGTATGTATGTGCATTACGTACGAGTAGCGATTCAAGCGAACATATCTCGGCATATCTATCGATAAGACACCGGCTTTTTCCTCTTTTTCTTCACGTTGCAAAGAAATGCGTGGCGATGGCAATCCGTGGCGATTAGCGCAGATTGTTAAAGTAATTCCAGTAGCGAGCTATAACGAAGCACCTTGATCTCGTCATGCAGAACGATCGGGACAGTGAGTGTTCAGCTTCAGATTTCGGCCGAACATCGAGACGAGCGTGATTTTTGCAGGTGAAATATGGAAGCTGCAGGAAAACACGTTGACGATGTTCGCGGCAGAAATCGTCGGCACAGGCATTCTCATATTCATCGGTTGCATGGGTTGCATCGGTACTATGGGACCCGCGCCACCTCCGCCGCTGCAAACTGCATTGACTTTCGGTTTGACGGTGAACCTTATAATTATGGTGCGTTACTGCTATGATTCTAGCTTGAGTGCGTTCTTATTAAGGTATACTAATTATAACATTATATCGCGAGGAAATGATGAGTACCAAGAAAATTAAATTGATCCGCGCTATGGAAAATAATGCGACGAGGTGTACGCGAAAAAATTCGTTGTCCTCAAATATTAATGTTCGCTATTTAGCACTCTATATGCATATTCATCGTCTACTTTTCAGATGTTAGGTCACATAAGCGGAGCTCATCTTAATCCGGCCGTCACGATCGGTGCTGTCATCGTGGGCCTGAAATCGATCCCGACAGCCGCGGTTTACGTCCTGGGCCAGTTCATCGGCGCTACCGTGGGATACGGACTCTTAAAAGTGCTCTTTCATTTTTCTCGATCGTCTTGCCGTTAGAGTACACCGAATTAAACCCAATGCATTCATGATCGTGAACGACGATCTCTGTGTTCTCGCAGATGATAACGCCGGCGGAGCTGTTCAACGACGGGAACCCAAATTCGACTGCCGGTCTTTGCGTCACGGTCGTCCATCCAGAAGTCAGCAGCGTGCAGGCAATACTAATTGAAGTGTTTTGCACGAGTTGTATACTATGTGCGGCCTGCGCCACGTGGGATCCCAGATGCGCCCATACTACAGACTCGACCGCTCTCCGATTCGGCCTATCGGTCGCTGCCATTTCGTTTGCGGCGGTAAAATTCTCCTTAAAACTACTAATTACTAATTCAAAGTTCGGTTCTGTTAAATTATATTATTATATGAGCAGGCGAAACCTAAAACACATTATTTAATTTAAGACGAAACATACGCACCGACAACCGCGTAAGTTCTGCTTGCTCATATAAAATTTGTCTCATCGTATAAGTTTCTTTCACTTTCTTTATTACGTTATTGTTAGAGATGTACGTCACAATATATAAATTATCTTTAGTGTTATTGTTATTATGTAATGACATCTACTTTGCAAAGTTTAATTACCTTTCGCGAAAATCGTCTCTTATTTTATATAAAACAATTCTGAATAGAAGATAATTATTTTATGTAAATTTGCACAATCAGTTGCACAATCTTTCGAAAAAGAAGATATTAATATTTTTTTCTCCATCCCTTTAGAGCCCTTACACTGGATGTAGTATGAATCCAGCACGAACGTTTGGCCCCGCATTTTGGAATAGCGCGTGGAAAGATCAATGGGTAAGTTCGAAATGACATCTTAAATTTAAATAACACTGGTTTCTCTCCGCAAGTATTAATGTAAAAATATAAAAACATGTGTTAGAAAATGCTATTCCTTTTATATTGTATAATATATAATGTGTGATATATGTATATAACGAATACACATAAATCATCCGATTGATATCATTGATAACGAAATTATCTAATAGTATATCAGTTTAGTTAAACACTACATATCGAAGATCTTTTTAAATCCACGCGTTGCAAACACATTCCTAGATTAAATCATAAATAATAAATTTTTTATGTAAAACCGGTATATTTTTAAGTAATATACTTTCAAGCAATCAACAAATTATAGAAATTATATCTTTTATCTTTCTGATAATCCTTTATGTAGTCATTTTTAATAAGCCATTTAATTTTTTCGTTTTCTCAGATTTATTGGCTTGGTCCTATCTTAGGAGCTTTGCTTGGGACGTATGCTTATCAAATACTGTTTGCGGAAAAGCAGTCAAAGAAGAGAGTCTCCGTTAATTTACCACAACTGGATAACATATGCAATATAAATAATGAAAAAATTTAATTATTCTCTGATCCGTAAGAAAAGTATTTAATGGTGCAAAAAAAATACATATATGCTGCTAACATAACATTATCTATTACGTAAAACATATTTGCATAATTATTTATTGTAAATTATACTTACTTTAGATTATCTTCTATCGGTCATGTTTTCCGTTGAGTAAGTTTGAAGTTTAATAGATGGCGAGTGTACGTCAGCGATAGTCGATGTAATAATATTGGTAATTTTTATTAAAGTTATTGTTACACTCAGAAAAAATTACAAAACGTTAGAGTAAACATGGACACTTAAGATTAATATTAGTTTCTTATAATAATTTTTAATAATCAATAATACAACATAAAATATTCATTGATATTATCATTAATCAAGATCGATAATAAGATCGATAATATAACACAAATTCTTTTTTCAATAAGAATTTATCGTATAAACAAGTATATTTGTATGAAAATTGGTATAATATATGTTTGTGCTCAACCGATAACAGGAAACGGCTGCGAGCAAAGAAGCTCTGCGTCATGTAAATCGTGCAATATTTCTACATACATATGTCCAATACATAAACATAAGTGAATAAATCAATTTTAAAAATATATTATGTCTAGCTTTGAACAATATATCTCTCTACCATCTTTTTAAAGGTACAATTCATATTCGCTCGCGGTTCAAAAGTAGACCATCATCGTGGGTGAGATCTAATACGAGCGAAAAGCGTGCTGGAACCTTCTGGAGTCAAGAGACCCTACGCTGAGCTTCATCTTATTTTTACCTCATTACTTTTAGATCTTCGCTTCTGCCTCATTCTCTCTCCTCTCGACATGCATATATGGCTCGACTCCCTACTGTGACATTTGGTCTTTATCCTTGAGGTAAATAAGAAACGATTGTAACGGATCATGTATTTTTATTATAATCTCTATATAAGCGCGCGCATAAAAGAGATAATGATGTCACGAACTGGTACCGAGGAATTATGTATACCGGTCTTCTCTCACGTTTTCCTTGTTATCGCCGAGACTTCAATCCCGTCCGGATAAAAATACAAGTTCATTCGGATTAGCATGAACGCCGGCGGAGGATATCTAAATACTTATATAATCCATATTAACAGAAAAACCTACGATGGAAATGAATTCATTAGATTAATATGCAAGGGCCCCAACCCCACCGGAATATTTTATTTACACGCGCAATACAATCTCTCTAGGCGCAACAAAGTACGATTTTGCGAGACCATGATCTTCGCACAGTTCGCACGACCATTATAAAGTACAATCTCGTGTACATTGTAATTTCACCGTTCGGCACATCGGATGTGTACCATGCCGGGCAGTGAACATCGCGTTACGTATACAGGGGTTCATCAACCTTCACCTAGCGACATACTCTCAGCAGCCGGGACTTGGTCACGGATGCGATCGATAACAGGGCGTTACGCGGACGTTTCGAGAACGCGCGCTGGAGCCGCATTCACACCTGCGTGCACCCCGTTATTCGGGGCTGCTACCCTGTCCGGTGGCACAAGCGTTGCTTGCGACGCTGCATTGTCATGCCACACAAGTGTCACAGACAGAGATCGTTGCAAACCGGTCGGACCATCATTCCGGGCGGCTGTTCCGCGCGACCGGAATTCGTCAGAGGGAGAGAAAGAGAGAAAGAAGGACAATCCCTCCTTCTCATCCGGTGGGTAACCCGCCCGGTTGCAACATCATCCTGAGACGTGATTGCCGGGAGTTCAAGGTCGCACGGTACCGCCGCGGCGACTAAAATTAGTCCAGGCCGGCAGGTTACCATCGCGCTTGGGGAAGCACGAAGCCGCGCACTCGAGAGTTCGTTATTTATGTAGCCGTGCCGTGCGAGGGTAATCGCGGATAACCGCTCCATCTCACACACGGCGCGGCGAGGAGAACTTTCCTGCGGCGTAGTCACCGAGAAGGGAGACTCGCGCTGCGGCGCAGTCACCGAAGGGAGAATTGTGCTGCGACGTAGTACCATATCCTGGCGCACCCCGCTAAAGTTCACTCGACGGCGAGGGTGGTGGCGAGGATTCGATCGAGGGAGGGGTGGTTTCCGTTCCTGTTGCGCAATACACGAGACCGACGAGATATTATCCCGTCCGTACGGCGAAGTATAAACAACTCCACCGGGGATTTAATGCAGATGAGGGTTTCCAAGTTTGCAAGAGGCCGTATGCTTTATTCACGTCACGTCGTACGACGTGGGCATGAAAGAAAGATTCATGCTCGCGTTATCAATATCGCGTGATGAAAGGCTTGCACGTTTTATTTGCAGAACGATATTAATATCAAAGATTACGGAGATTACGCAGCCCCTTTCATCTTGCATCGACGGTCATTAGTCCGTCGCAATTTCTATTTATCGCGGAGGAGAAATAACGGGTGAAACATATGTGTGCGACGCATTTATTTTGCCGGTCGGAGACAACAAATACTCGTACACCTTCTCTGCGTTATATCTGTAACTCGCGTCGTGCATCTATCGATTAGCAGCTGCAGCTGTACCTCGAATGTTCTGGAACACGATGGAGGCGCCTAAACTGCGATATTCGCGTTTGTTTGTCGCTCATGTGTTAATTATTTTAAATAGAATTTCTCTCTTTCCGTTTGGAGGAAATACAAAATAATTAAAGCAAGACAGAGAAATTAAAAACTGACGGAAATATTGTTGTTCGAAAGTCTGGAAATGTACAAAGAAATACTTGAAGTAACATTATAAATATTATTCTCTGGTGACAGCGATATACTGATAAGCATGGCTGTATCAGCACTCGTGAGTCTCGCAATCAGGATGCGAAACCGCGTAAAGATACGGTGCGCCGCGCCGCCTCCGTATCGCGCGTGCTAAATTTACTTGCAAGCGATACGTTCTCCGAACGACAAATCCAGATAGGAATATCCCCAAAGGAATATCCCTCGTACACTTGCTCAAGCGTATTCTTTTTAATTGATTGTCTTCTTGAAATAGAAAGGGCTATCTCTGCAGCTCCATTAACCGTAAATCAATTTGTTCCAGTGACCCGACGAGATCATCAACAGAGGTGCGCGTCGTCGCGGAAGGATTTATTAATTGTAAATCATTGTTCGCTAATGGCACTCGCTAACTGTAAATCGCGTCTAACGAGCAGGCCGCTCGCAGTGCGAAAGAGAGACGTCGTTGAGAAAGTTCCCACAGATCATCGCGCCGCTGCCGCTTAATGCAACATAGTTGGAGTAACCGTCTACCTTCGCATTTCATTACGCCGTTCTGAATGACACCTGAATGTAACGAGGTATCGCACGGCGCACATTGTGCATATTCGTACGAAGCATACAAGTAGTAGTTCCGTTCGACCCTTTTTCCTTCGAGCTTAATCCGCCGGTCGTTGTTAGCGGCCTACAAAAAGGCGATCTCGCAGGGAGAGATAAGTATCTTCCGCGCGCGCGCGCGCGCGCGTGCACGAGCGCGCCCCTTATATACTTGTGAATAAAATTGCATTAATTACGTCCGCTTACGGACAGGCGGCCATTGTGACTGGGATATATTCGGGTCGAGCTAACGAGCGATATGAAAAGGAAATCGATAGAGCGGTATATGATACACCGAGGAGGAACCAGCGTAATGTTATGCAATCTGCCTGCATTGCTATTATGTGCCGGGATATCTAGCCGGTTGCTGCCACCATGTGTCCGTGTATATTCACGTCGTCACGCTTCAATTTCATCTCTCAATTTCTTTTCCCATCGCCCGAGAGAGTACCGTGCCTCCCGCATTCCCCCGCCTGGCGAACGAGGCGGGCCGGTGCGGCGTCGATTGCGTAATGTTTGCGTCGTCAATTGGACGAGCTCGCATTTGCATATTAATCAGCCGCGCTCGTGCTATCGTGGCGTGAGTCAATCCGGCGTTCATGTGTTTGCAAACACCTATGCACGGCCGAAAATTAAGGCCTCTCACAAAATCGTGGTCGAGGATCACGTAAAAATAGCTGTCGCCTCAAGAGCTGATAAAAAAATCTGCCCGGAACGGCCAGAAGGTCACTCGGGCCTGCCTGCGCAGCACGAATATCCCACCGCGAGGCGTTCTACTCGAGGAAACTGCGCTTCACAGCGGCGTACCGACGCGACGCCGCGCGCACGCAAGCGATTTCGCAATGTTGGATCATGGCATGCTCCTCCTCATTATCATCCAACTGCTTAGAGCGCGTTCGCTTTCTCGCACGCGGCCCTCTAATCCGTCCACTAATATAACTGCGGCCTTGTTCGCCAGCTGATAACAGACTCCTCATTATCTGGCATTACGATCCAAGAGCGCAAACTCGTGCGATATACGCGATCGTCCCAGTCGGCATCATGAGCCGATCAATCATCGGCGCACGCAGCAACGATAATTCTTTTCTCTTCGCGAATTGATCGAAACAGGGAATTCGCAAGGCACGAGCCAAGGTTGTCCGCCCGAGGCGCGTGTCCACAGAGGGGACCAACTGCGCAATACGGCTCTGCTACGCAGTAGGCACCGTGGCAATCGGTTCTTTTTATCTGGTCCTCGGTTCGTGTTTTCGACGATGGTAACAAAACAGACTGATACACACACGCACCGCCGCACACGAGTTTGGCTAACGGCAGGCGATTACGTTAAGTTACACGGGCGATGTTATATCACACACCGGTTGACCGTGTTGGCGGAGATGGCGACGGAGCGGTGGCGGAGGCAGAGGTGGAGAACGCGGCGTCCGTTTGCTTGTGTGGGTTGGGTGGTATGGTGGGGCCCGGCCTGGCGAACGTGCCAGAAATCCCGTCGCACCGCTGGCCGGGCCGATCAATACTCGGCATACGCTGATTTCTCCGTTGTAACGGGCAAAAAACGCACCGGCGAACGCACCGTCTGATGAATCTCGTGACAGCGATGCGGAATATCACGGTGCCAATTAGAATCAGTACCTGCCAGGGCGCAATATCGCCAATCGCGCACTACTGCGCAACAACGCGGCCGGTGCGACGCGCGGGGACTCTCGAGAAGCTTCCTCGGCGGCTGCGGCGTCGCGCGCGCGCGGCTATATAAGGCGGCCGGCCGGCCAGCCTCGGCGCATTCGTAAACAAACCCTGGTTCAGTTCGGACGCAGCGAACACCCGAAGACCCCCTTCACCCCCACCATCAGTGTTGACACACTTCGACTTCTTGTTTCGTCGAGACCGCCGGCACGGGAAAATGTAGGCGAGCGGGCACTAGGTGCGGAGCGCGACAGTTTACCGTAGGTATCCCCCTTAATTGGGGTTTTTACTTTTTCTTGTTTGCGAAAGTAACTCCGGACATCAGGGTGTTTGATCCAATTGAAGTAGAGTCAGTGATTTTAATTGTAACTTGATGCTGAGAATGGTTGATTGTCATGATCGACTTCAACCATCCTGTTGTCATCAGGATTCAAAGGCTTTGTTGAATATGATTCATTTGCTGTAACTGTTGATGCAAACGCGATTGAAAAGTGACGACCCAATGGGGCGAGTCTGAGAACCGTATGACGATCCTGATTGATTTGGTATTCTCGTTTTTCACTTGACAGTCTTTTCTTTCTATTTTTATTTCTACAAGTTTGATATTGGATTAAGATACTTTATATTGCATCAAAGTCGATTAATCCTGACTGCAGCTTGGTTGTCTCTTCTCTTTTCCTCTATACTGAAACCGGAACTGAGAAGAGACAAAAAGAGAGAATCAATTAGATTGCAGTCAAAGCTTTAATCCAGTCTTGAACAATTCAGCGTCGCGTCAAACGAGCGAAATAATTTTACGTGATTCGAGAAAATAATCTAGATGAAAAGAAAAATAAAATAATATGTATAACATATTAAAAAATTATTTATTTATGATAAACTTTGAATTAAATTTGTATAATACACATCATTGCTAAACTTGATTGCATCACTTCACAAAATTGTTTCGTTGCATAGATTTGAGAAAGTAAAAGAACGAAGCTAATGTCGGAATGAAAGTGTCGGATATAATAAATTCATTATTCGGTAGTGCTGGTGGTGGTAGTAGTAGTTGTAGTTGTTTCGACCGGAACCGGCTTGGCAGCTGGAATTCCTGTTTGAATAACGTTGATGACTCTTTCTGTACCGGACGGCGTCACGTTCTGAAAATGCGAATAAAACATCATCAGACATTGTACCTTATAAGGAAATCATGAGAGCTATGTGTTTGTGTTTTTAGTGCACCCTGCGGGGTCGGTGCTTGAACAATCCGTACGCGACGACAACAGGCGTAATTAGAATTTGAAATTCCGTCACACTTTGAACTGATATGAGAAGAGAACCTCAAGACATAGGTAAGCGCATAAGATGTCTAGACATACGATAATACATTATGCATTAAGTCAATGGGATTACGCTTCCGTGGACGATGAACTAGAAAGGTTAAAAATATCATGTTCGAGAGATCGATGCAGTACGTAAGACGAATAAAGAACGCGGCTTTGAACTATTTTTATGTCGACAGTGATAGAGATATTTTTTACATATTAAAAGCACCGTGCAAACAAATCACAACAAAATTTATTTAAAAGTTAATTGAGAATTGTACAAATTGAATTAAATATTTTTGCAAATAAATTTCCGTGATCATATTTAGAGTATCTAAATAACGGGACGATAGAGATAAAAAAATTACCAAAATATCGTTTTTTATGAGGAACACTCGACTATCAATAAAATGTCATCGATTTTAATAGACTGCGATATTTGAAGCTCATCGGAAATGCATTGTTTTGAAATTGTTTTTAAAAAGAGTATCAAAACACTTGGAGATGAAATCACTTTTATTACCGAGCTTCGTTTAAAATCGACGCACACTAATCTTGCAAAATCGCGAATGCGCCTCGTTCACGCGCGAGAGAAAGAAAGCAAAACCGTTAGCGTGTAGTTTGAATGAACGTTAACGTGACTATTCTATTTTATAGTTCAGACTCAATAGTTTGATCCGAAACCGTCGGCACCATCTGCCTCCTCTAGTGCCGCACCCTGAGGCGCGGGTCACCGCATTGGGGAACGTTGGAATCGAAAGGCAAAAAATCAAAGATGTAACGTAAGCCGCCATCAGCTAACAAAGACGAGAGAGAGAGGGCGAAAGAGAGATCGTAAGAGCGTAAGAAAAGGGTAGAGAAAGAGAGGAAGAGCGAGAGAAAGAGGGCTCCGTTCGTTCGCGGGTCGAGTCCGCGGATGAAGGAGCGGGGCGGATGTTAACGCGGAACTCGGCAGGGTCTAGCGTACCTTTTTGGGCGCCGTAATAGTTAGTATACCATCCGAGGAAAGGGTCGAGTTGACGTTGGCGAGGTCGTGGGACGGCGGCAGGAGATATCTGCGCACGAAGTGCCTGCTGATGTAGCCGTGTTCGTCCTGTCTCTCCTCGTGCTTGGCCTCGACGATAACGTGGTTGTCGACTGTCTTCACCGTGATCTCATCCGGTGAGAATTGTTGCACATCCAGTATCACCTGCGGATCAGAGAGCGCGGCCGCCGCGAGGAGGCCCCGGCCGGAATACTCAGTTAATCTACCTGGCTTGTTCAGGATCCTCTTTCCGGAAGCGCCGACGCGGGACAGGGATTTCGCATTATTCTTCCAAGAGCGATCGCATACCAAAAAACGCACACAGCAAAAAAGAAAGAACAACAATTACATCACGCAGCATCGCACCGTCGTTGCCATCGTCCGACCATGCGTCCATAGAGCGACAGTTAAGTACCGATCACTCCTGAGCGAGCTTACTCCGATCCGATGTCGGTCGAATCTTGAGCAATAAGATCCTCATTTTGAGTTTTCCCCGCGAATTGGCGTTTTAGTTTCCCGTCTCTTATCTGTCCCGGGCTGATCAAGCGGAAGAGGATCTCGAGCGCGGCCCAAAGCGCATATTCTAAATCGCAAACGAAAAAGGCAACTAGCGTACGCACAATCGACAGATCATCTGGAGCGCGCTTTGTTCGTCCGATTCGCATTCGTTCTTCCATCCGTCTCCGCGCGCAGGTAGTCGCCGATTCGGCCCCGGTTGTTGAAGTTTCCGCAGCGCGAAAAAAGATGACAAATTCGGCCTACTAGCTTTTAAATCCGTCGATCCGTTTTTGGACAAGCAAGACACCCAATTTTCGTTTCGATCGCTCAAAGTCACTCATATGTAACTCCCGCGTCTCCTATTTAGATAATCGCGCGTTATGGTACAAAAGCAAACCGGGAAGATGTAGTTGCCGGGCACACCTACGTGTGTGATTGTGTTCCTTTTTTTTTCCACGACCAAAAAAAACGAGCACACATACAAGTAGGTGATCTTTTTTACACGTGCACTTCCCGCGAGTGAGCACGGTCGTGCCGAGAGCGATCGGTCGCGACCGCGGTGGCCGATCCTTTACGCGGCCGGCGGCTCGCTTCGGCAGGAAGCGAGAAAAATTGCGAACCGTAAGAAAGTTCCCCATTCCCCCCCCCAAAAAATAGAAAACAAAAAAAGAGCTAAAAGTAAAGCGATGGTTAACATTCTGACATAGAGCGAGGAAGCTTCAACGACCGACGGTAGGACAGGCGAGCCGGGTCTCTGCGGGTGATCCTGCGGGGCTCGGTGAGCGAGAGTGCGAGGAAATTAGCGTAGGATGGTTGGCTGTGCATTTCGAAAATAATACCAAAAAGAGGGTGAGAGAAAAGGAGGAATTTGGATCAGTCCATAACATAAAATAATACGGTCGACTCGAGTGCTGCGCGCAGAGCGACACATTTGGTACAAATAAAGAGAGTTAAAGCAAAAAGAACCAAAAAATAAGAAATCGCAGAAAGGAGTTCCGGAGTTAAGGGAGGAAGAAGGACAGAAGTCATTTTGTACGATTCTATTGTTGAGGGTATTCAAAAAGCATTTATTTTTGTATAGAGATTATAGCCGGGGGTACAGGGGCCTGGGGCCTTCGTTCCGCGTGAGCGGCGCCCCCTTCGAGAGGGGGGCGCGTCCACTCGTCGGAACGGTGACATCGTACGTCTCGGTACCTCCATCGAACAAGACTGACTAATCGCGACGCGATAATATATACACCCACTCTTTCGGTTGCATATTTTATTCCGTGGCTGCTGCGCGCGATCTCTCGCGTGCGACTCTGACCGCAGATCGTAGAGGGTAGAAGCGCGGGCGTAGGGAGTAATCCGACCTTTCGAACCCGTGACACTGGCGGACCGTGAGCGCGCTCGCGCGCGTGCGTGCGACCGCGCGGTGGAAGAAAATAGCGCGGAAAGAGAGAGGAGGGCGAGAATAAAGCGTAAAGCGGAAACGCACGCGAGACAAAAAGAGATAAAAAAGTAACCAAAAAAAAGAGAAAAAAAGCAGATTGAGGAGGAGCAGGTGAAACGAGAACTGTGGTAAAACTGTGATTCCATAGAGATTCCGAAGTTGTACAAGCGGTGACCGACCGGAGATCGTGCAGCGCGATCGTCCCCCTTTTGATACGCGATACCTTTCGTAAAAGAGCATTTCCGACGAGCGAGAAGGATACCGGCGTCCCTCGAGGAAAACAAAAAGAGATAAAAACAGAGTAGAAAAGACGACCAAAAAACGCAACAGTTCATCCGGTGACAAAAAGAGAAAAGGAAAAGTCTCTCCGATCCGATTCATTCGCTCGCGTTCTCCCCCTCGCCGAGAGGGGGATGCACGGAGGACACATCCACAACCCTTCCCGATCGAGAACACCCATTTCGAGGACATTCATCCGTCAAAAACCGGCGCTGCCGCTGCTCGATCGAGCACGAGCGTCGCGTGCGCGATCGCGTGATCGTGGGAGCGTGATTATGCGGCGTGTAGCGTGCGCGTGCAGCGCGTAGAGACAGCGGCAGCCTCTCGCAGAGCAGATGCAGCCATCAGTTTTCCGGGCCTTCTGGTGTTCCGAATTTTCCGTTGGTTTCTTTGGTCACTCTTAGCGGGCTGATTTGAGTTTCTTCCGTTCTTTGCGTTCGGTTTTTAGCCTTCTCTCCCCCGCGCCCGTTTTGGATCCCCCCCTTTTCTTTCTCTTTTCTTTATCTTTATCTTTTTTTTTTCTAAATAAAGGCCGCGCGGCTCATTCGATCCCTTTGAAAGTAACGTTCGAGCCAACTGTAGATAGAGTTCTCTTCGCGACGTTTTGATCTCTTTCGTTAATCCCTTCTCTTTCCCACTCACACATCCCCCCCGCCCTCTCCTTCCTTTCCCGTTTCTTTGATCCTTTCTCTTACGAATGCGCCCTTTCGCCACTCCCTCTCACATCACTCCCGTCATTCCCTCCCGTCATCTATCCCCGTGACTTTTCTAGATTTCGAAATCTACGATTCGCCGCTACTCGTTTTTCGGTAGGAGATAACAAAAAACTCGTCTATACTTATATAATATTATATATACATATATATATATATATATATATAAATATATACATCGTACTTTTTTCGTAGGCTATTACTCGAGGCTGTTTGTGGTCGGCGCAGAATTCGTTCCGTGTCCGACCCAAATCGCGTTCGATGCAAGGAGTTACTTACTGATGCAACAAATTTAAGATTTAACAACAGAGTAATTAAAAAGGTACGGAACAATCAAGGAACATCTAAAGAGATTGTCACTTTAAGTCTCAGCCTAAGTTGTATCGCACATCGATATCATCACATTCCGCTCGCTGTTACATCATCGAAATTTCCCGATCGAGGATAAATGTGATTTGTATCGCATCGAGGCAGTGATCTTGAATTCATGAATTCAGGACTGCGTCCAGGCGCGTCACATTGCTCGGCTCGTATCAGCCGATCAGAGCGAGAGTAATCTGGCGAACTGGCGATCGTGCGAAATTCATGAGTTTGGGAGCGAGTTTTAGGCGAGTTACATTTTGTATCCGATATAGATAAACCATCGCAAAGAGAAAAATAATAGATCGTCGCTTCAGGCCGTGATTAAGTTGTGCCACATACATACAGACGCGCTCATATGTAACACGTACACACACAGGCACGCACGTAAAACAGTAATCGGTTGTAATTTCACTTCACTGTTGTATCGTCGAACTTCCGTGAGAGATAGGAGATAAATGTAACAAAACATATTTTAACCGGCCGATAACTTTTGCGAATTCATGAATGTAGGCGTGCCGCGTCACTCCCACGGCAAACACAGAAACGTATCTCCGTAGCGTGTGTATATTCATGAATTTGAAACTGTTAGGCTACGCTACACCTTACGATTACACGTAATGTAAGTTATATTACGATATCGATATTACTGTCGAGTTACTAAGTTACTGTAGATTCCGAAAGCCGGACAAAGCGCGCCGAGCGATCTAGGGATCGAGGAGTAGCGACCTCGCGGACGTTTTATCCAGTTCGAACGCGCAACACCGACGGATCAGTCAAGCATCCGACGACGTCGATCAATCGGAGGAGAACAAAAAACAAAGAGATAAAAACCAAAAGAGACAAACGCCCTCCACCCCCGCGGAGATCGTTATCGGGGTGAGAGAGGAGTGCCTTTCGAATCGGGCGATCTTAGGAATTCACTCGCATTTATACGCGTCAGCGGACTTTGCATTCGATTGATTCTCGACACCCTCGACTTATCTGACTAATCTGTGTGCGTGTGTGTGCGTATTGTCCTATAGGATAACTGCAGCGTAAGATAATCGATTTACATCCGCGACGCGCGTTGACCTCCGGGCATTAATCGCGCGCGCTCAATTCCGAATCGCGCGACCCCTTCGCGGAACCCTTCTCGAGGAGCATCCCCTCGAGAGATTATCTGACTCGTACGTAAACCGCATCTCTGAATCCGATCGCTTCGGAACCGTCCACGATCATCGCGCGGCTCTCTGCTCTTCGGAGAGCCGCGCGATGATCGTGGGCGGTTCCGCGATAATTATCCACGACGAATAATATTACGAACGAAAACGACTAAAAATAATCGGCCGTGTGAATCACTCGCACGCGGAACATTCCGTGGTAATTTTAACGCGCGCGCGTCGCTTCATGTTGATTTCTTGCTCTCCGCTTCACACCGCCGCATTACGAAAATTCTGAACTTTGGAGCGATTTAACGATAAAAGGTGTCCCAAATAGTTTCCGCACTTCTGACACACATCGAAATTCTGTCTACAGGCTTGTTTTCTGAAAGCTGCAACAGCTCGTTGAAAAATCACAAGGAATTTAGCGTTACAACGATATTCTGACGAAATTAATAGCGGTGAGACTTTGAATCGCAGATCGATCGATAGGTGATTGAAATTATTATCGTAATCTTAGCGTCGGCTTGTGTTATCGATTATTATTATTGAGTCGTTTATTATAATACGTAAGTGAGAAACATCAAATATCTGGGTTTCTATTAGTTCTAAATAGTTTCCGGCCAATTCCCCTCTTCCGCAGGATCCTGCCGGCTTGTTTCTGCCGCAGGATCCTGCGGAAGACGGAATTGGACCGTTGCGCAACAGTAATCCGCCCTGTAATTATTTAATTATTTTTAAGTAAACTTTGACACTTTCCCGACTAAAATCTCGCTCTACTTAGCGATTTTAAGAGAGAACCGACCAAAATCAACTATTAGCATCTTACGAATCCGATAGATCGAACAAGGCAAAATGCAAGAGGCATAGTTGGCAAATTATATTGATTTCAGCAAAAAGATATGCTATTTCGAGTTTAGCATCCGTCAGTCAATCAAAAGATTCAAGCGCTAACTAAGCTAAAAAGTACACATTTAAACGCGCATTCTGGAAGAACAATTATGCATCGAATCAAATCGACAAGCGATAATAGTACAAACCGGCAGAGTAATAATAGAATACCAGCAAAAGCAAAATCTCCTTTGCGGCGCTTATAGTTTCAGGCCATCTTTTGTGTTTCGCCACGAATGCAAAGATGAAGCAGTGAACTATTTGATGACAAATTAATGAAAATCAATCTTACAGTAGCGTCACGTAACATTGACGAGCACGACCGCGAAAAGAGATATGTTTTCCGGCCATCTGTCCTGGTTTTCGTATTTATCGCAAAATTTTGTGACACAAAAAACTAAATAGATTTCTGATGCTAAATAAAACTAGAGAAAAACGTAGAAACAGACAACGCTGATTCTAAAATGTCAAAGAAAACAGAAATAAATTTCTGATGCTAAGTAAAACAAGAGGCAAACGTAGAAACAGACAACGTTGATTCCAAAATATCGAAAACAGAAATAGTTTGGCAAAGACTCTTTCGACAATACTCTAAACAGCAATAAATTAATGAAATTACAATTGCAATCTCGAGAACACTTTTAGGCATGAACTATCAGCGACATTTCGGTCAATCAAAATCGATTTTCAGCAAACCGTCACAAAAAAAACACCAGTCCTGATACAGATCAATCTATAAGTAGACATCTAAAAAGCATTTTTTTACTATTCTACTTCCGCTGATCCGCAAAGATAGGAGGAAGGCCGCAGACCAAAAACTCTCATCTGCTCACGAGATCCTCGCCTGATCCAAGAATTTCTCACGAAATTTAACGTAGAACTTCACGGAAAGAGCAGCATGGGCGTAAATTCATTTTCGAGCCTAGTCTAGTTTGCTAACAACGTTACCGAATAACGTTACGTTTCGTTAATCGCGATTCCGGAAATACCAACCTGGAAATTGTCCTTCTGCAACTGGATCGTGCTGGATCCACTCGAGTTCTGACGCGTCACGTTCCTCCACGGTCGGTAGTACGAGTTCCCGAGCATCGAGCGTAGGGACGGCCGATTGAAACCGAAATCGGTCAGGCTTGAGATCAGATCGTCCCGGTGGAGGCCGGTGCCGAAGTGCTGATCGACGAGCCGCGAGACGGGACGATCGATATCGTCCCACCAATCGCGGAAGACGAGCGGCACGATCGACATCTGCGAACATCAATACAATCAATGATAACGACCGCACGGCGCCTTGCTTGATCGTAGAGAAACAAAAATATAGGATAAAGGGTAACATTAATTTCAGGGGATGTGGGGATAAGGGATAAGGTGGAGGGATAAAGTATAGAAGTCCCGGGCGAGAAATGATGCGTGGATGAGCGACAGTAAGGCAATCACCAACCACGATACATGATAAGTACCTACGTTAACGAATCCTAAGTCTTAAGATAGGTTGCACAAAAGGCGCAGACGATACGTACGACGCTACACAAAAATACTTTACGACCACACCGAGGCGCGATGGCACTCGTTAGCTATCGTGTACAATCAGTCGGTGTGTGCATTTCTTTTTTTTTCTTTTCTTTCTAGGATTTATATCGTCAGTAGGCGTAAATTAATCTCGCTTAATGGACCGTCGATCTAACGAGCACACATAAAGGCACTCACGATCTTAGCGTACAGCAGATTAACACGACGGCCGAAGTACACCTCGATCACAAAAGACTTAAAACGGAGAAATTAACCGAGTTTTGTCCATTCCGGAGTGGACGAGTATTTAAGATCGTTTTCGGCGGAGATACCCGACGCATTTATTAATTAAGGATCACGATAAACGGAGTAATCCCGTTTGGCACGCGTTTCCTCGCGACCGTGTACGTATATTGATGCTACTTATTAGGCTACGTTGATAAGTGGTAATTTTTAGGGGAACGAAAGTGCGCGTCAACCGACACATGCCGCACATAATAAATGTTGACGATCCGTGAAATCCTCTCCCTTCGTTGAGCGAAATTGAACGTGTGCGAAATCGAATTTAAATTCTTCCTACCGGCGAGTCGATACTTTTGGACAGATTTACAGATCGTAGTCTTCTCGTGCATCCTACAGCATCGCGCGACAAAAAGGAATACACATCTCGGACGATATTTGGCGCTTTCCTTCGATAGAACCATAAATTCATCGCGGAAATTTAGTCAATGACAACATCCTGATAATTATCGTCATTCGATAGATTTGGTCAATTTTTTCCATTCCGGTACTTTACGACGCGAGGCAATAGCTAGGTGGATCGACCGAAGGGAGACCGCAAGTAGAACGTGTAGGGATATCGACTGGTTTCTCCATTCTTGCGACGGCAGAAAAGAACTCAATAAAATATAGATTAGCCTAAGCTACATAAGTCAGCGAGAGCTCGATCGAAACCGCAAAAAGCTAGTCCGTTCGCGTATAAAATCACAGATTTTAGGGAAATAAGCAAAACTCCAATCTCAATTCGGCGAATTATCTCGCACGGGATATTTGAGCATTGACCAACCAAGCGATGGCACAACGATGACGATCAACCAGACAGACAAGCGCAGATACTAGTTTAACGTCACACGCCCCCCACTGACACGCATTTGCATACGTTGCAATACACACATTAACGCATCCGAAAACGCGCGACTTTTACAACCACACCGTGAAACAATAAATAATCGACGATAACGAAGACTCGCACATCTCCGCACGTGACTCGTGATGTAAAATCTCTCACGATCACTTCCTTTATCTCCTCCACGACTGAGATAGGCGACATTCTCTTTTGGACGACCGTACGCGCGGAGATAGCTGGGTGGGGGGAGATTTTTGCGAAGGTGGACATAAGGACCGTTTAGCTTAAGATTATTTCGCACAAAACGTACCGATAAGCTCTGATTTAAAAGAGAAAAAGAAAAAAAAGACAAAAAACGAAACAATAGGCGGATAACATAACTGTTAAGTAACGTTAAGACTATACCGTATTAATTATATATACGCTAGGCGATTAAACTCGTAAGTACGCTACGTAGCTGTAAATCAGGCTAGTGAGGACGCGGCGGGATAACGAGGGAAAATTCTGGGGTTTATAGCGCGCACACATACACATACACACGCGTAACACACCCGCGGACTGGTAAAAGAAAGAGAAAAATCTCATGGGAACGAGTGCTACCGTACTTTTCGTGGAACGTGAAGAAACCCGATCGGTTACTCGAGGATCAGGACCAGAGGCGATTCTAGAGTCGTCGCGCCGGCTTCTGATTTGGCGCGGATCACGCGGATCCCATCTTAAATAGCCGACGTCGTCGTGGAGGCGTGCTCCTATGTCACGTGACGTTCACTGACTCTTCTGTCCAAGAATATACCGGAATTCGCGGGGGGGTCCCTTGGCCGTCGTGATCGACTCTGTCTAATACTCCCCCGCAGTATCAGTAGCCGCTGCATTCCTCTCTGCTTTCGTGAGACCACTCTCGAGCTCCACTGCATTCCCGCTGGTCTCGTTATATCGCGATCATGAGGCGTCACGTCGAGCACCTCGTCCATCTAGATCGGTAACAGACTGATGACGTTGCGTCCCGTGGAAAAATCCGGCGACCACTCTAACGTCATCGAAATCGAGACTTTCTGTGATCGCTCTCGAACGTTCGCCTCCTCTGGATCATCGCGATTGCGGACCATGAGGGAGTTTTTTTTCATTGCAATTGCTGCATGCTCTTGCTAGCACGTAACTTGAAATCATTTCCAAAGACGAAGTAGAGACGATGAAATTTGAAGGGAGACCCGGAATGCAATATTGCACCCCCCCTTGTACCATAGCGAATCAGAGAACAAGACGTTGCATCACTAGACGAGGCATCACCAAACGAAACGTTTTTACCTGAAGCTTTCCGCTCTTGGCCTTGAACCTCGCTGAAGAACAATCACGAAAACCGAGAGAAATCGACCAAAGATAGAAACGGCGCATCTTTTTGATTAGTCGCGACAATCAGCTTTAGAGGGCTGGCTTAGTCACGAGAAACCGTAGCCGAGAATGCCGAACACTTTTCGATTTCGTAACGCTAGGCTAAAAGGCCGATCCAAACGTAGATGAGAAACTTCCTCCGAATTCCTGAAGAGAAAAATATTAGACCGACAAGAGTTACCAGAGATTTAGGAGACACGAAGAGAGTGCTAAGAGCACGTTATTAGTACGGACTAAGTTCACATGCGTTATTTTAGGATATCGGATTATACGCATTTTTCTTAGAATAATCCTTCGATTTGCTTCTTTCTCGTTTGATGTGCACGATTTGAGAGGAATTACAATTAAGGCTGGTTTAAGTTTTGCGTAAGAGTTAGCGACGCGAATCCTCGTAGAACCTCATCGAGCCGTCTGCACCTTTGAGTTCTTCTTCGGATTTAGTGCTTCTTTTTTTCTGCTTTTGTCGGCAATTGCGCAAGAATTACATGTTTAAATCCACGCGAGGTATCTGATCAATTATTAATTTCGCTTGCCGCGCAAGACAATTTCGATTAAGATGAATCAAGATCGACAGAGACGGCGATTTACCGATGCGGATTACTACGTGGATTATACAGCTTGACCAGGGGAAAAAGCGTAAAGTCAAGCGTTAAAGCGGTACTTACAAACATACTTTCAAATATGAAAGCGAAAAAAAACAAAAAAAAGCTCAAAAAAAATAAAACTTAAGTACATGTACTGTTAATGCTAAGAGTTAATACTTAAGGCAAGGTGTTGCATACTAGGCTAACTTACTCGTTACTCCGCGAATTCCATCTACTAGCGGCAAGTGCTAACGAAACGATTCCGACTATGTGAAAATAGCTCTCGATTCACGTTTCGCCTAAAAATACGTCACTCGTGTCACCGACAATGAGCAAACACGTGCGCGTCCGTCGCGGAGCATCCGTGTTTCCGCAAAGTGAGTAAATTCAAAGTCCTATTACCGAAAATACCTCGACACGTACGAGATGCTCCGGTTAGAACCGTTATCGAAATATCTCGCTGGTCAAAAAATGCGAAAGTTAGCTCTCGGATTTCAAAATGAAGATCGTAGATTCCAGCAGAAAAAGAAAAAGAGAAAGAAAAATTATACCGGATCAATCAATCCAGATGAAAGCGAACTCACGCAAAATGCACTCCGGCAGAGCACTTGTGGCGGGTGTATCGAAGACGCGAGTAATCTAATTTTAAGCATTAATATTCCTAGCTCTTCGAAATCATATTATGTGGCATTATAGAAGTAATACGATAAGCTCTCGTAATTAAGTTACTTTACCTAGTTCACCGCACATCGCGCGGAACTACATCCTACGAACAATAATAATTAATCGATAATCCCGAACGAAAATTTAATCTTTAAGCGATATCCTTTGTCTTCGTCTCTATTACCTTTATTCCGAGATATTGTCGTGAAATGTTCCAAATATTTACGTGTCAGGCTTCAAATAAACTCTAAAAGGCGACTCGAATTAATTCTAATTGTCTCTTCGTCTAGGGATAAAGGAAGCTAAATGTCTCGTTGATACTGGATAAAACGGCCATGATTATACGAACGTCCCGTAGGGAGTAATCATGATGTAAGGCACATATGTGTGTACTTTAACGCATACGTAAGAATCTTTAACATGAATGTGACTTAGTAACCATCCGCTAGGGCGATACTTGTAACTCGATGGACTATTGATGTTATTATCCCGATTCCTTGATTTTTGTAACAGCAGAAAAGCAACGCTATTACTGTTCTTAGATGCAACAAACGTCACATCAGGGCAATTTGTAGACTGAGAGAAAGCGAGTGCGTATTTCATGTATATCAGCATAAAGAAAACACAGCGAAAAGGCAGGAGAACGCAAAAATTTGTAATTCGCGATAATTCAAATTACACCATTCGTTTCGTCGCTTCGAAATCTCGCGTAACCACCATTGCGATATATTACGGCTTACACAACCACTCACACCTGGTCCTGATTTGATTCTGTAATTCATGCAGCGCATAGAAATAGGCCCGATGCCTTTTCTTCGCTGAGAGAAACAATAAAGTGGAATACCCCAACATATACAAAATATTGCAGAGTCTCAATTTCCTCTCAATTCTTAAGTATCAATCCTCCCAGCAAGCAGATCAGCCGCATCATCGAGAACGGGATTAGGATCAAGGGATTAAGTTTCTCGGCGAAAGGAAAAGTCGAAAATGATTCAAACACAATATTTTTAACAGATTTCTTATTTATTCATTAGCTGCCCCTGAATGTATAATTTATTATGACGCCAGTACGCGCCAAGCCTGCAACGAAGGTTTCATTCTCGCAAGTAACATACTCTCACGGAAGCCGCACGCAGAAAGGTACCACTTACTTTAAGCTATATGTGTCTTCTTGATGGGACCGGGGAAAAAAGGGGGAACGGGTGTGTTAATGTGCGTCACGTGTCTTAAAATAGTCTAATGCAACGAGTGTCATTGAGGGAAGAAACGGAGTTATATATAAATAAGAAGAGTGTTGGCGGGCGCGCGCGGAACGGCGGTTTACATACATGCATTTCCTTCGAAACTTTCCATTGCATGCGTTGACGTCGCTCTCACTAAGTCTATTCTTAAATATATAAATACTATACACACGTCTTCGCGATAAACGCAGCGTAAAATGTAACGTAAACGTAGAAACAAGACCACCGAGAGTTTCTCAGTTAGATAATCGCGGTATATGCAGATCGGGATGCTGCTGCAGCTGCTCGACGTCCTGCAGAGTAGATATACCCTGTTCCTGCAAGGCACACAATCCGAAATTAGATACGTTTCAGCGAACGAACTTGGAATTTATTATTGAGATTAAATGCCTGATAATTAAACGCTCGATTAATCTATTTTCAAATCATGGAATATTTTTGTAATATCAAAGCATTATTAAATTATTATAAATTCTAATTTAAATTATACGATTGCAGATTAAATTAAAACAAGCAACGCTTACATTATACTCTTTCCATCTTTCGTAGTTTTGTCGCATATAGCCCACCATCTCCGGCATGTCGATGAACACTGTGAAACAAATGGAAAAATAAAACTCTAAGTCTCTTTCCAACAGAGCTTAAAATAGATAACAATAATAGAACGAACCGTCCCAAGCCTCGATCATATCGGTGATGATATAATCGACGAAGCCGATTTGTGATTTCGGTATCGAACACGTCATTCTATCGAACATCGGCATTACGACTGGCATCTTCAACCTTTTCTCTTCGTCGGTCTGAAAATTATTAATAAACGTCCATTTTAAACGAAAGAGAGTAATGGATATCACTTAACGAACGCGGTTATTTCTGAAATGTTTACCTGTCTAAAATACTCCTCTGCAATTCGTCTCGCCCATTCGATGCAACATCTCAACGGTCGCGTTGGATTGGACACGTCCGCGCATTTGATCATCATTCTTTTAACTAATATTACATTGTCCGGTTGCAATACCACGGACATGTCTAGAGAATCTGAATACGTCTGCGAAGAATTTTTCTGAATTTAGATTTGTTAAATTTAGATTCTATTAATTAATTACAAAAATAGTAATCATGATAGTGTGCTGCAATCACGAAGTGCATTCACAGTGATTAAAATTAAATAAAATTAATATAAGATAGAGATGTTGGCTATTTTCATGCACGAAAATAATAATAGACACTACCTCTTGATTCTCGCCGATTCTCGCGCTGCACACATTCATGAACTTCGCCAAGTGCTCAAAGTGTTTCGTCATTTCGGTCGCAAGAATCATGTCAATGATATTTTGTCGCAACATTTTGTATGTGTCTCGCTCCAGATTCTAAAACAAGTATTTACGCTTTCAGATTATTCGATATGCTAGCCTTCAGCGACACAAAACGCTTAAAGAGAAACTTACCTTAAAGATATTCACACTATCATCGGATAACGATAATTTAAACGTCAAAGCTGCATGATGCGATTCGAGAACCGACAGGTCATTGTACAATATGGCCAAACGATTGTTGGCGTTGCAAAGGAATTGACTAGAAAAGATTTAATTTTAAGATTTGATTATTAATATAATATTCAATACCGAATTTATAGAATTTTTAATTAATAATGTAATGTTAATTAAATGTTTTGCAGAAGAGATATTGATTCCGAGTAAATGGAAGAATATATTGTTGAAGGACTCTTAATAATTTTGCAATAATTTATGTAAATTAAGATATAATAAACGTGACGGAAAATATTGCAGAACCATTTTCTTGGAGAATTGCCTATTCAGTTTTTGATATCGAATGGCTATTTTACCTGGATCGTCCAGGATGATCGATATCGTGCGCAGCTGCGGCGACCAACGCGGCAACCTCGTCTAAGGGCTCCAAAATTTCCTTGAGTCTCTTCGACTGCATGAATTTTGCGGTGGCTTGCAACACATCAGCGGCATGCGTCGAATTATGATAGCTATTATCCGCGTTGTAATTGTGCTCGATAATGGCCAACCAGTTCTGCACAGTTCTCTCGTCGCAGTTTAATTTAGCGGGCACTCGGAACAGGTTCATAATCGCGAGACCCAGGAAAACGAGTGGCCTGTAAAATCCAAATTATGACAAAGATGCAACAAAGATTATGACAAATCATTATTTGAAAACAATTTTCTACAACAGTATATAAAATGTCTGGAGGATGAAGAAATACTTTGTATTGAGTACACTACTCACATGGAGAACAATGATTCATTCGAATTGATAAGTACGAAATTCGCGACCCACCTTCTCTCCGTGAGCACTTCGAGTTTAAATATCTGAAAGTCCCAGTCGAGACTCTTCTCTAGGATTTCCGCGATCTCCTGCGGCGCGTGGAAACTCGTTATCTGCATACGCGAGTTGTTCGTGCCCGTGATGGCTTTTATGGTGGCCAGTCTTGCAGAATCCGACGACGATCTTCTAGAATCCCACGCAGACATACGCGGGGACTGTCAATCAAGAACGAAAAATGTGAGACATCAGGATGGACATGAGAGAAATTTTTGAGCGCACGGATTCTTTCGCTGTTGCAACATTTTTGCCGAAAGGCAGGATAAGGAAATCCAGGAAAATTCTTACGGCGAGCAATGCGCCAACGAGATCCTGCGTGACCGGATCGCTGTACATCGCCCTATCTTCTTTAAGATGTGGCACGTAGAGCTCCGTCGTCTTCAAAATATCGATCGCCTGAAAAACGTAGATGGTTCTCGCGATGTAATATACTTAATTGCACGGACGTGACGATAAAAGCATCTCGGTTAATCACAGGACGTACTTTATCGATCTGCGCTGCCGTTTCCGGATTAGTCGTATCCGTGACCGCATTCGAGAGCAGCGTGATGACTTTCGTGATGGGTGCTTCCAGCTGCAGGCTGTGCAGTTTCTGCAAACTGGACCGCCTACGGCCTGCTGTAAAAACGCGATCGCATTTAGGACCGCCTTGAGAGAACGATTTGGATCATATGGTGAGTTAAGTGCGTGGAAACGATTGTAGAAGTATATCCGTGATACCGGTTAACAGCACAGCCGCAGAAACACGAAACTCTCGATAAAGCTCTCGCGTTATCCGGTATCTACGACAGGTGTTCCAGTTCTGCGCTATTAAATTTCTTCAGTGTGTTTACGACAACGATACGTAGCCGCCTATATACCGGCCGGACGATAAGTCCCTTTTTTTCTTTTTCAGCGTAAAAATACTAACGTGTCACACAAAGTGCATCGTAAAATTGCCGATGACCTAATTCGTACCTTTAAATACGCTCAGCCTTACATCGAAGAGGATATTGATAAATCGAGACGATAATCGGTATCGAACGACTCTTATAATTATCGCTGATACCGCCGATTGATGTTAACGATGTTGCTGGATGAATTTATGGAAAAGTGGCTCACCTTCGCTTATGCCAGATCTGTCTGAGGATTTCCGCGCGCTTGACAATATACTCGTTCTTTGCGGAGGATGCAACGGGCTGCTGATCGGGCTTATTGGCGCCGAATTTTCCGACAGATACGTAGTGTCGTACACGTATATGTAATGAGTTGGTTTTCTGCGGACAAGTAATAATTCATGAGATCAATAATGAATGAGTAATAGAGAAGCAAGTAGTATATCTTAATTAAATAATAATGGAGTATTAAGATATAATTTTTTTCAATTCTTATTGAACAATTTAAGGAATATTATCGAAACGAAATTCAACATTCAATAGTGAAATTTGAGGAAAGGAAGGAGATATTAATTTGGACAACGTAAGTAATTAATTTCTAAATAACGAAATACGTTTCACTACATCTTTAAAAATGCGAATCAATGGAGAACGTACTTTAGCATAGTGCAGAACGGGATCACCCTGCAATTGATCGTGATCATTTGATTATTTTTCCTCTTGCAGTTCATGTTTCCTTCGAATTCTCGGCCTTTACTCAATTGCTGCTCCATAAGCGTGAAATTTTCGTAGTAGACTATGTCCGAGAGATTTCTCCCCATCATTTCCTCTACCTTATATCCTAACAATTTTTCGCTGACTTTATTTAGAAACTAAAAATAATGCGAAAGTACAGTCTACAGACAGATATTTATATACAGCAAAGCAAATCTCGGACAAATTAGATAATGCATCGCAATAAAACGCGCAATCGTTTTCATTTTTCGTCTGAAGGTATAGAGAAAAGCTGCAGAATGTATAGAATAAATTGCAATTCATTATTCGTGATACCTGTACAATGTTCTTATCGTTGGTCACGTGCACCATATCGCGACACTTGTCAAGTGCCAAATACAATGCATGCGCTGCTGCAAGTTGAGTCTTCGGCAACAACGAGCTAGTATATATTCCTACCAATTCGTTTATTAGTATACCTTCGTGCGAACATTCTATCAAAGCCTGAAACACAAGTGAAATTAAATGAAAATCCGTGCAGAAAATGTATCTACGATTTTTACTCATGTGTTTCTAAAATTGAGATTTTCTAGGTGCTCACTCTGGTAAAGCCTGTTTCTAATAAGTTTAGCGCCACGATGTGATCTTTCTCGTCGATCATGAAGTATCTAGAAGACATGCAAGAGATGGATTGAAATCGGAGCACAAATTAAACGCAAAGTGCGAATTATAACACGGAATAAATTGCAAGACTTACGATTTCTTCACGAGCGCTATAATGACGGAACTGTGGTAAACTGGACTTGACCTGATCATTCTGAAATTTAACATTTTTATGAGATTTCTAAATAGAATCAAAAGAAAGGTGTGTATATAATCTCAACTGACAGGAGTGATGAAACAATTTCTCGAGCAGTAGATTTATCTTACGCTTAAATAATAATTTTATATAAGCGAAAATTTTAAATTGCTTGTATACCAATTATCTTAACACAAAGTTATATATATCTTGTCATTATACTTTTGCGTAACTGTTTATATATTGCTTATACATTCATCACATTCTATTTAAAGTCTGCCATACCTACAAATAGCATCGGCTTCATCCGCCCGCTGTCCCCTATGATCGATAATCACTAATTCGTGAGCGCGATTTTGGAAAAGCTCGATCGCTTTCTCCGCGTCTTTCGCCACCGATACGCTCCAGCCCAATCGTCTCGCGGCAGTAGCGAGTATGTCCATTTGCTGGTCATCTTTGTTAAAGACTAACAATATCTGCACAGTGGAAAAAATCGCACAATTTAATAAAGAAATATAAATACGAAATGAGTCAAAAAATTGAATTTCTTTCAATACTTGCCTTCACGATACTAGGAACGGTGGTAGTCAATAAATAAGTGTCGAGATCTTGGGGTCCCTTCTGTGAACAAAGAACCATTGGTGAAGGTAGATAATACAGTTATGGTGAGTTGTAAATAATGGAAGAGTTTGATCGGTTTTCTCGCCATAGCTTGCGTGCTGAATAACGATTTTATTCGATCGAATTTAATCGGAATATTAATATGAATGCATTGATATATTGGTATATGAATACATACTACTTTCTCGTCACCTAAATGCGCTTCTAATATGGAAATTTTCGTGCGGCGACGCGCACGCGGACTCTTTTTCGTGGACTCTCGAAATGTAACGTGATCTTTCATTTGTAACAAATTAATAATCAGATCGCACTATTCCAACCTGCTCGTACGCTAATTATATTAATAAAACAATAGTCGAATTATGAAATTTAGCGACTGCGTATTACACGTGTATGTACATACTTCACGACGATACAGACTGATCTTGAAGTAGGTAACTAATCGCTATGGATTATTTCGTAAGAGTGTATAATATTTATAATATTTTCTTCTGCAACCTGAAGAATATCCTAGGTATCGAGAAATAGATCCGAGGAATTAATATAAAAATTAATATTAATATATGTATATGTACAAGTTCTGTTAAGAACACGGCGATCGCCGTGAAACTCGTACCCTAATACGCGTCATTAGCTGCGGACTGAGTTCGGCCACTTGCATCCGATTTCTGGTGCAACATTTATTTCGCATACGTCCGCAGGCACCGAGGATGCTACTGAACCACGTTGGTTCCTCCTTATGAACATTGCTGTCATCGGTCGCACCGCAGACATAGAGCACCGGTAGAGTCTGTTGCCTATTCATTTCTCGATCGACGCAACGGCGATACAAGGCAAAGTGTCAAGTGCATAGATAGACGACACACCAGGCTGCGCATTGGCAGCCTGTCGGTTGTTGTGAGCATTTATTTGCGACGTTCGTAATTTGCGGATTAGCATTCCGGATTCAAAGATGCAACCTTGATTTTCCCGTGCCGATCAGCCGATATCTTCGCATTTTAGCAATAATACTTTATCAAACTAACACGGGAATATCGCGGAATGATATTGCTACGTTTGAAGACGATCGTCGCGATACTGATCGTCGATCGACTGATAGTTGAGATCGTTCGCTCGATATATCAGAAGCCGTCTATCTGCGATAAAGCGTCTGCGTGTCAGCACACTAGCTTTCCTATATTGATAGTGCATTTTGCAAAGCGACTGGATAAAAACTGCACTCTACGGAAAAAGCGTTTATATAAATAAGCGATATCGCATTTTTTTTACCATGCGCTTCAAATAACATACATGTATAGAGCGCGCGCCTGGCAAATAATATGTTTCTCGGTATAGCATGTTAGATGTATCTTCGTGTTATCTCACTAAAGAAAAAGAGAGGAAGAGTTCACAATTCTATTATCTTTTTAGATTTCTAATGTGTATCTTTAGCAGTATAGAAAGCTGAATTATAATCTGATTTTAGACATTTGGTTTAAACATTATTTCTCTGCTAATTTATATTTCTAAAAAATTTGCTTGACTTGCGAAAATATCAAAACTTTGTTATTAGATATATTACTACAATTGTACGATTACGTGGTGATCTACAAGTACAGAAATTCACTTGCGTGTTGCATATTGCTTCTAGATAGTATCGTGATCAAATGTAATCTTCGAAATCAGAAAAAGAAACTTTACAGTTAATTCAAGGTATCATGTTCGGTCGAGAATTTTTTGTGCTTCAAGCAAACTCTAACAAAAAGAGAAGTCGCTAGAACAAATGATGCTTCAGACTCATATTCGCCCTTTTTTAATTGCTGAATAAAGGTAAAACACAGGGAGGATAAAAAAGTTCGTCTCTTTCGTAGGAAAAGTTTTACGAGCGAGGAAAAAGTCTGGCGATATAGAGTCCGCGTTATCGATTTGCCGCAAGTCATAGCAAAATACTAATCATCCTCTCTGTGAAAATGAATCAATCTGTGACAATCAATGAGCGAATAAATAATCTTAATAAAAAGGAAAGAAAAATAAAAGAAGACTATTTATTCAAATATTGCAGAGAGACAAAGGAAGAGAGAAAAAGAAAGAAGAAGAGGATAGGAAGATAATTAAACAGGCGCGAAAATTACAATGCTTTCCTTCAACAGGTTGTTTCACAAATCGCTTGTTTGCGTCAATTCGACCTTTTGACTTGGGAAAACACCGTCACTTTTGATCTATCGCATGAAAGTTCGTGGCAACTTTCGATAATGCGATCGGAATAATTACCGTGCGTGACAGCTTCGACAACTTTGTCATACCACCGAGAACTATCGTTCGCGGCTACAGAGCATATAAGCGAACGCATTCGGGGAACGATTAACGAAGGGGAGCGCCATGGAAGAAAAATAGGGGAGCACGAACACATCTCCAAACTTTTGCTTAACTAGATTCTTCTCTCGCATGCTCAGATGGACTATAGCTCATGCAATTACACAGAAAGAAAATCATTGAAGCCCTTATCGCTTCGGTCGAAAATCAGGGAGCTTTATCGCATGGGGTGGCTTTACACTTGGCGGGCGCGTTCGCCGAACGCCTGGCGCCCGATCGATTGATTCTCCGCTTCAACTTTTTCCTACACGTACAGACACGTGTAACAAGATCGATTAGCATCTCGTCTTCCTTACCTGACAATCTTAATGGACAACCCAAAATAATTGATAGAATTGATGTGCGTATCCGCATGCTTCAACCGCGGACAGCTCGTCGGTTTCGACTGTCGTTTCTTCGAAGGAACTGACTCGCCTCGTTCAGAGACCGACTATAGACGATTCTATAGACCGTCTATAGTCTATCACGGAGCAGCTCGCGGATCTCTTGACTGGTTGAGGTGAAGCGGCCGAATGAGGGAAATCAGACTTACTGCGATTGCGCACTGCGGATCAATTATTCAGGCGGCGTTTATGCACGCCCGACGACAATGGGCACTCAGCGATTTTCATATTTAATCGGTACGTGAGTACGAGGGATGACAGTCGCGAGACGATCATTTACCCCTTTCGTTACCCCATCCCCGCGCGCGAACTTTACGGTAAACGTCGCGCGAATTATTGAAAAGCGCGTCCACGGTGGAAGGCCGCATCAGCGGTACACAGAAAAACACGCGTATATTTAGAATTATCCGCTTACTGCTTTTATCGAAATTGTTTGAATCAGCTGGGGAGATTGCGAGGAAGAGAGAGTTGCGGGGGTTTCAATGACGGAGCCCTGTGAGAACGGACAGGCCTGACGTGGAAAGCCACCCCTCACGCCAGATTATTCTCCACTTTGTTTTCCTTTTTCTTTTTTTGTTCTCGTAACGACTAAATGTTGCTTGCGAGGGATTTGCAGTTCTCTTTTCGAACTATTTATGCGCGTATTTCCACGTGACTTTTTTCAAGAGCTTTTTTGCACCGGAATATACAATAAACTTACTGATATGCTTCTAGAATAAAAGATTTTTTAGAAAACTGAGCAATTAGCGATACGACGATATTTTACGAACAATAACTTACTTTTAAAAATATAATGTAATTATGAAATGCATAACGCAAAATATCATGTTAATACATTTTCGATTTTAATACAATTTAATTTTGAGTTTTAGACTTTTCTATAATAATCATAAATTTATGATAAAAATAATTCTAACAAAGTATCGACTATTTAAAAAAATTTTATTATTAAATTACTACATAGTATATGTAATAATATCAATGATATCACCGGAAGCTACAAAAAGGAAGACGATCGATACCATGGTACCAGCCTTATCCATATTCAAAAACATGAAATTGAACAATGCTTGTACAATACTTATCTTTGATTACGAATGTGAAAGAGTCTAGATAACAAGCGTGATTACTAGAAACGCGATAACACTCGCCTACGTCATAGGCCGCGTCACCTATCATCAAGTGCATCGTTTTCACTTTGCGTCCTGCTCGCTTGTACGTTCATGAAGATTCGCGAAAACAAATTAAATTAAATTATGATCGTGCGTACCAGAACTAAATCAATATTAAGTACTATAAACGAGATGGGAGTAACTTACGATCAAGTAATCGCCGTTCTCATCGTATGCGCTGTTCCCGAAGGGGTTTTTTTCATCTTTTTCATCAACGATGTCAAACGCATCCGTCTTACCTGGAAGCATCGATAAAGAACCATTGAATATTTGTAAATTTGGTTAAGATCGCGCTCAAAGCACGAGTATAGCTATTCCTTTTTTCCAAATATATAGAGATACTTGGCAACAGGTAGTCCCTGAATGCGATCATAGTTTCATTGTAAGTCCGAGACTTTAGCCGCGTCTGATTCCGCGCAATGGAACGACGCTCCGTTCGAACATAGAAAATGTTCTTTTCACGCTACCAGTCTATCAATTAACATCGTCAATGCATCTATGATCAATGACGGAGCTCGTTGAAGAACACGTTTACCTATTCAACGCGTGTCCCTTGGGGGTTTGTGGGTCACAGTTGCATTTAACCGCAATTAAAAGTCAACTGGATCTAATTGGCAAGATAGATTGATCGTTGCTCCAATTTTTTCGAAAGAAAC
This sequence comes from Ooceraea biroi, assembly GCF_003672135.1. Lineage (NCBI taxonomy): Eukaryota > Metazoa > Arthropoda > Insecta > Hymenoptera > Formicidae > Ooceraea > Ooceraea biroi. Next base: position 8,664,839 of record NC_039517.1, on the reverse strand, counting down.
TCGTCTGCTCGTCGAATGACGTTTATTAGCGCGGCGAGAGAGAAAGAAAAATTGCACGACAAGCGCACGTGCGCTCGCAGTCGCGACTGGACTTAGGATCGATCATTTTACGCACCGAAGAAATGAATTGGAAATAATTCATCTTCCAAGCTGTCCTCGTCCTCGCTTGGGAAGAAATATTCATTCGGCGGCGATGCCATATGAGTTATGCTTTCGGCCTTGCAATCATCAAGTTACACATAGTTACATGATTTCACACTACACGAAACTGTGTTTTCCCAATGTGTCTATTCTCATTACACTGATGACATTATCACATTATCGCTTGTCCACGCAAATTAAATCGTCATGGAACTTTTTCGCCTAAAGGATCACTCAAACGCGCACTGTACAAGACGAATTTCCACCTTCTCTGTGTCTGCGATAAATCTTGATCATTTAAATCTCAAGAGATAGATATAGTACTATACAAAAATATTTATCACAGTTTATTGATAATCAGAAAACGATATATTTTTATTTTTCACTTTACAACATATATTAGATATATAGAAATGTAATAATGTTACTTTTAATAAATTTGTGCACACAGATTGTGCTTGTATTATAGTTCGAAATGTTTTGTAATTCCGTTGCACGTATTGTATTTCAATCCAAGGATTGTAAACATATTTATCTTAATGAAAATAATGTTTAGAAAAATGTTTATTGTATGTCAAGTTGCTAACCGATGATGAAATCTTAATTGATGCAAGTAATCGTTAAAGTCTTATCGATCATTTGAAGTTACATTTAGAGATGCTGAGTCAGTTGTTTAGATTTAAATGAGTCGATCGATTATTGTCGTTCCAAAGATCACAAGATTATTCGAAAATATCTATAATTCCCACTTTTTCAAACAATTCGATATTGTTTTGTAAATACTGTCTTATTGAAGAAATAAGAATTTAAAAATTGCATCAGATGCAGAAACATATCTGTGACAAAGCGAGACACAAAGGTCAGAATCAAGATTACTGAAATCTTCGATAGCACAGTCTTCACAACCTGTAATAATTTCCTTCACGTACAAACGAGTATCAAAAATGATAGTACCAAAATGATATTACCAAAGATTCACATTTTTTTTTCTTTAAATTTATATTTAAGTCAAATCAATCTCTTTATATTGTAATAGTTTTTTCTTCTTATAGCACCGCATCTAAGAATAACGAAGCCGCAATTTGCTCACTCGAATAACACTCGATTTTGTAAAATTTCACTATTTATGATTACACCGAAGTACGATTTCGTCTGTTGGCGATTGAAATCGCGAGCGGATTAAATCAGCGATAAAGATTGGCGTCTACACCAGACGATACGTTGTTTGCGGCCCAAAGACAGCGACTGACCGAGAGCACCGAATCGACCAAGTTAAAATTCTACTCGAGAGTGACTGGCCCCAGAAGTGACGCGATAGCGTCGTCGGGGAGACTGCGATACTGTAGGTCCATTTAGCACAGGCAGAAACACGTACTTCGCCAAACTGCGTTTTTAAAAAATAACATGAAATTCTGAAGTACATGAAAATCAGGGATAAAGATGCGAATCTTTGAAACACGAAAGACAAATTACTTGCTTTTTTCAAATGTATATAGAATTAAAATCAAGATACTTTGTGAATTCTCTGATGTTAATCCTCAATTCTTTTGTAAACATATATGGTGATCGTAGATATATATAGATATTAATGTAGTCGCAAGTTGTTCTAAATTAGGAAGAGAAGCTAATCAGTCTGAGTACAGGACGTTGTATGTAATAGTAATGTAATTTGGATAATCGTCTGTCTTATAATTCATAACTTCTTCAGCGTCTAAACAGTTATATGGTGATATAACTATATGGCGAATATAATTACAATGTTTCGGACAGGATGAGAATCCGTACGTCGCGACAGATATTTAAATAAATTCATTGTTTCGATTATCCGATCTGATAAGATAAAAATCCAAGCAACCGGTAACTTGCTTACGCGTCAACAGCGCGAAAATATATCGATAGATGCTGTCGATATTCATTAAGTTCGCACGGGAGTCATGTTCAGTGATTTCGATCGAATGGGAACATACGCAGTAAAATTTAATTTCATTAATTAATTCCGGGACACAGGAAAATACGCGCGCGTATGCGTTAACGATAAAACGATGAGATACAAATATCATTATCATAAAATGGTATAACATAAAAAAATCGATCGTAGTCTTTTAGATTATGTAGAATAATTATGCAAAAAGTGACGCACTCTACGCTCGACGTATGAAATAGTTTTATATAATGAAATTTATTATAACTAACATTGCGCTACTCTGTAATGGTCCTCTTCGGCGACAAAATGGATCTCGTTGAATGCGGGATACAGATTGTCTTGGGCCATGTCGACTTCTGTTATATCTGCAAATAATATCTACGTGTAAATAGATAGCTATCGCTGTAGTAAACTACGAGCAAGTAGTTTCTTAAAATATTCAATAAATTTTCTCGGTAAAGTGCCTGACCTGCAGGTATGTGAAGACTTGATAAAAATGTTGCGCAACAATGTCTGCGCCCGATGATGATTGTATTATTAATAACAGTAAATTATCGATATCCGCGAGTCGAATGCATCTATGCTCGTGCGCGGGCGGCTGTGTGGAATATTTATTTTTTAAGCTATCGCGTCTGCTTCACGGCGTTGGCGCACGTAAAGGGAACGGAGATGGACCGACTCTTGAGTTTACGTAATCTCCGCATCCAACATGCACGATAGCTCACGACATTGGCTGCAGTTATGCGACTTAAATAATGCCCATTAAACCTCAGCTGTTTTTATGCGAATTACCATTCATAGAAAGATGATGTTTGTTGCAGAAGATAAGTGCCATTGTCATTAACACGTTCACTGCGTCTTTTTCTCGGCTTTTTTCCAGAGACAAAGGCACGTTTTATAATATCTAACGACGAAAGTGAGTCAAGAGCTCTGCAATCATAGAAATAACTCTCGTAATATCGAAGGAAAAATTATTACAAATAAAGAATTCATCAGAGAACGTTATTTCCTTCTAGGACAAATAAGAGAGAAGCAGAATTGGGAGAAAGGAAGTTTTCAAAGATTTAGGTCGAGGGATCGTTGTGACGACAATTCGGAGCCGCACGGAATTAAAAGTAGATCCAGAACTAGAAGTAGAGGAGAAGTAGAGCTACGAGGGTCCTTGTGTGAGCACGTGGAGAACAATTAGTTTTGTCCTAGAATCGATCCTTGGAAGCGAAATGTTATACGACTCCGGGGCGGCGCGCAGCGTTGTGCGGACTTCTAAATCGAAAAACTAGAAACGTGGCGTGCGCTGGGAGTTGTTGACTGGATCATTCGTGTGTCTGATTAATTCGCGTCTCGAACGATGACTCCAACCAGCAACTCACGCATGGCGTGGTCAGTCGTAGACTAGGTCAAGGAGAATGACTGTTACTTGGGGTCCCATCTCCCCGCCATTCCCTTCGGCTTCATGAAAGGTACGCATCCGTCACGTGAACGCGTGGTAATGCTCCGAGCTGATCGTAATTCGACTTTCGTTAATCGACATTGCGGCTTGAACACCACACAGGAATATCCCATTTCATCACGACGAAATCTCGTTTAATTTTAGAAATGTCCAGGTGACGATATTTTATGTGATAATGTAGCGACTGGTTTTTTTATTACTTGTTTTTTCTTACATTCTACATCCTGATCGTCAATTCGATAAAATAATCATATGTATGGTAGATGAAACTACTTTATGCGAATCTTGCAAGTCACTCTAGGATAATAATAAAACATCAATAAAATTGCGAATTATATTTAATGGATATAATATGAATGCAAATAATAGCACTGAAATAAAAAATTATAATATTCTGAGTGACATTTTATATCATATTTTGCATCGAAATTTGCAATATTTTGCAATTTGCATCGAAAGTTTTAAAAATACGATTTTATTATTACATCGACTGAAATGCGAAAGTGCATGTAAATATAATAATTAAATCAGTGCCGATTAAATCGGCGAAAGTGATTATTTGAAAAGTGAATTCTCCCTCAACAGGCGTAACATGCTACTTTCCACAATCGTAAGCGGGTTACAGAGTAAACTGTAAGATCGTAATTGCCCAGAATTCGACCTTCGAGAGAAAATTGCTATGCTTTGACGTTTGACGTTCTCCAGTCGCGTATCGCGTGTGCCCAGGGACCGAATATGCGCGAGCTTGAGATAGCGCAGCCACAGAGGAAGACATTTAAATTTTACGTCAAGAATGTTTAGACAGAGACTGGTATTACACTACTGTGTATTACAGCACTGTTCCCGTTTACAATACTTAATACGGAATGTAGCGATAATTGACGAACTATACAGTGTCATACATTATACGCTCTATATCATCTGCTAAAATTACATATATCGTACAAATGTTATTTATTGTTATTCGTAAAATAAAAACGATAAGATACGATCCTCAGTCCTCTCTCTTTTCTTTTAAAAATAATGTCCAGAAAGATGGAGCAAGATAAAATTTACAATATTTTGTAAATTTACGATCGCACGTAATATACGGAATGAACTATTGAGACTAGCAATCGTATCTACTTTCACACCATATTGAAGGCGAAAATTGCGTTGCATCGGGACACGAGCATCTTCGCAAATCTACTCTTATTTGTGTATGTTCTTAGACTTGAATCTCGAAGGTTTAATACGACAATTTTCTTGGAGAAACTCGAGACAATGGGACTAAAAGTGCGCCAGGAGGAAAGAAGGAAGAAAGGAAGCAACGTACCGCTCATAACAAGAGAACTCCTAGTCCCCGACGATACGCTCCTCTCCTGCTCGACTTCATTCTTCACGCACTTAAATATGCTGGTCTTGCATCCCATCTTTAAGACGAGTTCTCACTTCGCCGAATATCTCCTCGACGTTTCGCGCATCTTCGGAAACTTCAAAGAGCATCCGGCCGATTTCTGAGGAGCATTGATGACAGCCGCGACAAAGGGGTATCGTTAGGTTAATTTCTTTTCTTTTTTTTTAAACGGCCGAGAGAAGCAAAGCTGTTTATCGCGCGTGGGATTTGGGGAAATGGGATTGCAAGAAGAGTCTTGGGACCTCTGCAAACTTAATGAGCGAAGCGTATACTTACCAGGCAGATATGCGCGCTCATGCTTGCACGACGTTAATTCGCTTATCCCGAGACCGGAGAGAACAATCCTCTGCGCACTGATGTCGCGTGAACCAAACATTGATCGAGCGGAAACGCGCGGTGCTTTACGTTAATTAACGTGCATGAGAGGATCGCGTTAGGGAAGTCGACTTTAATCACTTTGATATGGCGCGTCGAGTCGCTCGAGTCGAGTCACTCGGCCAAACATGTGCCAGTAAAGTAACGTCAGCCGGGACCTTTTTCAGTCACTAGAATCTCACTTACAGGCCGATTAATCGAGGTCTGCCGGTGCGAAGTGTCATCATCGTCATTAATCGCCCGTTAAAAACAAGATTGGTGCGCTCGCTCGGCGAGCGTGGCATCGCAAAAATCATGAAAATTCCGCAGCCGTTTGACGATTAATACGGCATTGAACGCGCATCAAGACCGCGCGAGGAGGCGGAGGAGGTTTCTCGCATATGCGGGGTCATGCGTCAGCATGCAGTTTTCCCAGTTCGCTCTTTATCTTATCTTCCGCCGAAAGTGTCTACATGTAACTCAAAAGTTTCGCTGCGCATCTCAAATAGCCGTATCGCGGAGGCAGATCACGATCCGAGGATCGTGCGCAATTCCGAGACGTTCTGCGCCAGATAGCCGTTCATGTAATTCGCCCGATTACGCGATGTTTGGGCATCAAGCAGACAAAGTGTTGTGTGCATAATTATCGAAGGCATTGTTTTCATAGTGATGCAACTCTACAATTCCTATATCGTGAGACTCCCAAGTTAGAGGGGCACAAAGAGAAACGCTTGGAGCTAAAGATCTTGAAAAAAATAAAAGAAAATATATACGCTCATTTAATCAAGAGATTAATATTCAACAGATCCGTATTAATTTTCCAAAAGTCCCCGTCTGAATGTTCATTCCTCATAAAAGCTCGTTACGCGAGCGAACAAATGCTACCATAATTGAAGATAACGTCTCTATTTCATTTTATGTAAAGAGAGCTATTTTAACTCTGTGCGATCTGAAATATCGTCACTTTCATTTGGAACGTGTCCGAGTCACGATCCAAGATCAGCCTGGGACGTCACGGCGGGACGGCAAGTACACTGCACACGACGATCTGACGATGCATTCGACGCGATAGATAAATAGATTCGATACGCTACGGGAGAGAGAAAAATGGCCCCGCAAAGCTCGTCGATGAGGGCGAGCAAAGCCGTTAATTGCCTTCGGAAGTAAACAGCGATAACAAGCGGAAGTTTGATGATCGTACGTACATTTATCGATCGCGTCTGTCGATCGTAGGCGATCCAGATGCGCCTTCGCACTGGAAGACCCTCGCCTCGCGCTGCTGCGGATATAAGTAGATACGGAACTCTCGGTCAGACATGTTTCCGCGCGAGCTCCCGGCCCATTTGCATACTCGATGTCGACGTGATTCGGCGGCCGACGTGCAACGTAACCGAACATGAAAGCGAGAATCCCTCGTTGGGACGAGCACTTTCGCGGGAACACCACGGGATGAAACGGCACTGGGGCGACGACGACGACGACGACGATTTCACTGGCACGAACAAGTCGCACGAGGTGTGAGCACTACATTGTTAAGCGACTCGCGCGGCGCTCCACGCGCGAGGTGCACGCGCGAGGATTTTAATCAAGTCGGAATGTAGGCAGCGCGCCAGAGAGTGGCCTCAAGCTCACTGGCACTAAATTGCACGATTTCCCCCGAGGACGGCCACAGAGAACGTATTCGCGTTCTGCGTGTCCCGTTTGCTCAAAGTTCTCTTAAACGTCTCCCGCGCGTCAGTCGGCGCGATTTTCTATTTGAAAAGATGCGCGCGTGTACATTTAAGTAGCATTTAAATTGGGGAGATTAGTATACGGAAAGATCCACGAGTGTTCGAGCGTGACGACGGGGGATCTCGAGCTCGGTATAACACGCTCGAGCAAGAGAGGAGATTAGCGGAGGGAGAGGGACGAGAGGTAGAATTTGCGAGTGGCAAATACAACGGGCCAGGGAATTATCACTGTAAATTTAATCGCGAACACAGTCGCCGTCTTACAAGGCGACTGTTTAGGGCCGTTTTAGAATTTCCGTGACGTAAGTTATCTCTGCGCCGTGCGCTTATCGTGCGTACGTACGTATCTCCGTCTTTCGCTTCTTATCCGTGATTTTTTCACGCGGTACCGTATCGTAACGCGTGCCTCCAGTTCGTGCGCACAGCTCGGGACGCGCTGATGCACAAGTGCACATCCGTAAAAACCTTCGCTTCAGATTGCCCCGCGTGTAATAACGGTTGTATAATGTAATATAGGTTACACCATTTTCATGTATGATACAATATTTCTAATGCATTTTGATACATGTGCTTTAAGCAGACAAATTTTTACTTTTTCTCTTTACGGGTATATTAATATTTGAAATCTTCTTTTATATTTTTCAGTATTTAAAATAAATATTTAAATCCACTTAATGCACGAATGTAAAAAATTTTTGATATAAATGGTCATAAGCTTTAATAATTGCTCGTTTTATCCTTCTTATGATCTTTAATGCTCCATTTTTAATATCTCTCTTGCATGTGTGTTTATATTATAGAATAAAATGTTCTCGATATATTAATAAATAATTACGTTCTTGTGTTTCTTTACCCATTTTCTATTCTTTCGTATTATAAATAAATATATAGATAGCAATATAATTTTATTTATCTTAACTACCCGTCTGGTAGTTAAGAGTTACTTTTTTATGAGTGTAGATAAACATTTTTAACTCATGTCTATTCTTTCTCTTATTATTTTGATAATAGCAACTGCATGTCGCAAATAATGATAACAATAGGCGATTATTACTTTTCTTATCATTTAACGTGACGTCATTAGTAAGTAAATGCAGCATAAAGTTGTAGAGAAAAATGCAAAGAGTTTTCAATCATTTAAAACATTAATTTTGTTCATTAAATATATATTTATCGACATTATCAGTACATACATCATTTCTTTCTTCTTTTTATTAATTAATATCTAGGTAGCAGAAAGAAATTGCCACAGTAAAGTATCGATCGGTATCATTGGAATTAAATAAACGATATTTCTTTGATAACTATCGTCTAAATCAACCATCGGTGTTAGAGCCATGGTATTAATCACAAAATTACTATCGAATTACTGCACATAAATATGAAAAATCATTCTATTGCTTAACGCTATAATAAACGAGGAGTGAACAAAATTCTTAATGTCGGCGGTGAATTCACGAAAGGTGGCCTCGAATTCTCTTGAAGATGTAGGACCGAATAGTACGAAGTCACATTTTCCCGTGACCCCATTATTGGAATTCATGAAAGGAGAAGTTAATTTATTGCATAAGATGAAGATTGAAGGATACCAACAGATTAAAATACCATAATTAAGAAGATAATGAACCAAAAACCATGTAGATAATTAATCACGGAAAATATCTCTTCATAATACATTTAGTGCAAAGAAGTAAGTAAAAAATTAAGTCTAATAAAATCAATATAGACTTAACTAAATTAACTGAATAAAAGTGAATTAATCTACGATTTTAATATTACAAAATCCTATTATTATTGATAATAATATCGCGATATTGCAAAATCTCTCACTGAGAATCTCCTAAGATTAAATTAAGACGAGCTGTTCGCTACTTATCTCATTCTAGGTGATGACACGACGAAGCTGCGCAATTTCGGCAGTACATCAGGGAACTGTGGTCTCTCTCTCTTTGAAGATTCTAAACCTAAGTACTTACCTAAATAAACTGACGTGACTAATATGAAAACTGTAATACAACCTGAACTGAAACGTCTTTCTGCCGAAATTATACATTCAAATGTTTGATGTTCCTGTATCAATTTCTCAGTACACCCAGAACGCGCGGTTCGACGTTTTCCGAATTTCCGAAAACGTATTTTTCGACGAAAATTGTAGAATATTAAGGGCATGAAATCTCGGCAAAATTACGCGTAAAATCGTCATGCAGAATAGCAATGAGAAAAATTCTAGTGAACCCTTTGAGTGGACGTATAAGGTTCGTTATCGCAAAACTTGTTTAGGGATGTTTAGCTACCTAGGTTATGATTGCAATAATTTAGTTAATATATGTTATATATTAGATGATATTTTTTCTTAAGGAAATAAAATTGTTATTGAAATATTTATAAGACTCTAAAATTGTCGAAAAAGTGAAGAGTAGTGTGTCCATATTTCTATATATTTAATAATCTTTACCCGATTTTACAATGCCGTACATTTAATTAAGACACTATGTCGCGAGAAGAACATGAAGCCTCTGCCGGCAGTGCAAACATATCTGCAAAAGAATTACTTACGATTTTGTGCCGATCATGTAAGCGTGAAAGATTGGTCGCCGATATTAAGCAGTATAATTCAAGATAGGAGCTTGTCAAAAATTTACGTGTACAGCCGATGTCGTTGCAAGAGAATTAAAGAAAAGTTAAATACAGAGGAGAAGCTTGCACAATCACGGTAGTTGACAAACACGTATGCGTATTGTAATTGTGCGACAGTTTACTAGGCTTAGCATTGATTTAGTAGATACCTTCTTTTTCCGTAGAAATGAGAGAGCTTGAAAGATTTAATATATATTCAAAATAATTATCACCCATAATGCGTAAATGTTTGCACGATTTTTGCAAATAAAACGAAATATATTCATTATTATTTTCACTTTCGGATACTGCTTCCAGTAAGTTTAAGCTTGCAGGTGACATCGCGTGCGCAACCAAAGAAAGCGAGGGGAGAGTTAAAAAAAGTATGATAATGACAAGGGAAATAATGATGAACTGACCAATTGCAAAATGGCAAATGGACTGGCATTCTGTTCGCACGTTCAGGAGATGCGCGCGAAACGGTCGTCAGCAGCCAGTTCTGTACACGAATTTTCTGCTGCGATGCTTCGTCCATTCCATTGCCGCTTGCCTGAGGGACTCGTTGATGATCACCAGCCTCGCACTCGATGGTATCCCTCTGGCACCAAAGTATCTAAAGATCCTCAGTGATGGCTTGGCAAACAATCGAAATCTGCGTAGCTTGTCATTGGCCAGATGCCGAATAGGCGATACAGGTTTGATCATACTTTTTGTAAACTTACATAAGTTATATTTCAAGTACTCTTATGAGCTCTAAATAATCGTTGAACATTCTGTTTTACAGGCTGCGATATATTGTTGGAAAGTTTGCAACATAATCCGAATCTTCGTATTTTGAATTTGTCATCGTGTTGTCTGACTAACAGGAGCGCCGCGAGTTTGTCGCTGTTCTTCAAAAAGAGAAAGGCGGATTTGTTGCAGAATATGTGGAAGGAATCAACGTTATCCCAGAAAGAAGCTTGCGCTACAATGGTACGTATTGAGAGAAAAAAATGCTTTAATCAAGACATAGTGTCTTCGTTGAGAAACTGTTTAATAATACGTCACATTTGCATTCCAGGAGGAGGGACTGCGAGTACTGATTCTGAACAAAAATCACAAATTCAGTAACGTTAGTTTGCGTCAACTGATACGTATGCTGAAGCACGATTTCTGGTTGAGAACGCTGTGCTTGCAATGCTGCGGGATTACTCAACACGGCGGAGAAATTGCGTTGGAGCTTCTGCAAACGAACAGTGTGCTTACGCACATTGATCTTAGAGATAACGAGGTATCGACCGACGTGTTGCACACCATTCGCAAGATTCTGAAGAAAAGAAAAAGCAGAGAGGAAAGGATACCGATGAAGAAGCGATTGTTGAACCGTAAGCACGTTCTTAGGCAAGAAACGATTTCAAAGAAAGCATCTTCTGATTACGCACCAAAGGACAATGAATTTTCCGCAAATCAAGTAGTAAGTTGTTTAAAATCGTGCTTTGATTAATTTTTTATTAAGAAAATCCGTAGGTAATTTATATCATGCGTAATATATTTAATTTTATTTTCGTCTTATTTTTTAGCAGTCCAAATCGAAAATGCAATGCGTTTCTAAAGTTACACAATCCGTGCGTGCATGGAAAACGGAAAACAAAGACAATAGAAAATGCAAATCGCGCAGTACATTGAGAAAGAATCACATCAAGTGGACGAACGTGGATAAATTGAAGAAGTGTCTGATGCTCATGATCGAGGGCAACCAAAGCTTGATCGCGGCCTTGGAGAACAGCACCGATTTTCTGATGAAGGAAAGAGATCGCCGTTTGAGCGCCGAGGAAGCGTATCATAAACTCCAACCTCGTCTCAGAAGTCTCAGGAACAAAATCATTATGCAGAATTCTATTCACTCGAGTATGCATTATGAAAATCAAGTCTACACGAACTTACAAAACGTATTCAACGAATTAAGACATGCATAAAAGAGAAGAGATCTGGAATGATAGGAAAAAGTCTCGAAGAAGCCAGTGAAAATAAGAATAATGCTATCGTTCATTATCATAAAAATCAACCGTACAGAAGCCAAATTGCTCATCTTTCGCACAGGATATCGAATTGTCATAAATAATTTTAGACTATTCATACTTTTTTATTATTCTGTCACATACACATTAATCTTCGTACACAGTAATGCACAATGATGTTGTATAAACGTTCACTACAGTATTAAAATATATAAATGCAATCAGAAAATGTACATAATTAAATAAAAAACATTTGTGATTAATGCTTATTTGTGATACGCATATTCTTTTGACGTCAGATTCAGAGAATTGTGATTATTAGCATTACGCGCGTGGAGAAGTTTTGCTATATAGTTTTATATAAATTTATGTACACGGAAAATATAATATAAGAAAATTCACAAAAACTGACATAATCTTCTCTAAGCTTATCCAGATGAGTAATTATTGTTCTATAATGTATTTGATAATATAAAACATTGTAAAACATATAAAATATAAATTTTGTAATGAATTTATTCTGCAAAATCCTGATTGCTCTCTAGCAACCGCTTTTTCTAGGAATAATTCACATATTATTTTCTAAGTGAAGAGAATAACGTGAAATAAGTGTAAGTGACGGCATCTGCCTCAGCGTCCATCAAGTCCATTATTCTTGTCAATATTGCGTAGAAAGAATAGATATGTTATCAACAACGTTTATTGTGCTTGATAACTGAATTGAAGCACTTACAGTCGGCAGTATACCATATGGCTATTATCATCTGAGAAAATCGATTGCTGGGACTATTTCGCTATAGAGTAACCAGCGCTTGGTAGAGTACTCAGACACCTTGATATTGATTCTGGGGTTAGTATCTAAAAGATTTACCAGCAATGAGTCAGAAAAAATAAAAATTAGCAAAAGAAATTTATCAAGTATCTTTCATGATTTTTCGTCAAACGCTTACTACATCTTGCAAAAATAATAAATTATCATATATTTAGATTTTCTCTTTACTTTTGATACTGTAAATTAAGTTAAAAAATGTCTAGATATTTGTCTACATATTTTAATTCATTTTAATGCATTAAATTTCTAATAATTGAATAATTGTCTAGGAAAGAAAAATGAAACTCTTCAGTTTTCATCATACAATCGCTGTAGACCAATCATTGATAATACAGATTTTAATTTGCAAGAGTAGCGTATGGTTCTCCTGCATCACAGTTTACCCGTGAGAAACGTGTCGTATGATTACAAAGTTTAGAGATGGTGTGAGCTGTACTTCAGGCAACTGAATATTTCATACGCAACAATGGTTGGTGCGACTACATTTTTTTGCGGAAATAATACCGGATCGTGTAAAAGAGAATCGCCAAACAAGCACCACTGTATCTAATTTCAATCTCAGCTCGCAACTGCAATTACGACAATTAAAAACAAGAATCTCAATTCCTCCGTGATTTATCTTGGTAAGATAGCGAGGTTCCCTGACTTAACATTCTTCAACTACTTCGCCGGCTACTTTTCCCTCATAATCTCTCGGCGCGATCGCATAAAATTACTCCTTCCCTCCTGGTTATTTTGGCACCCGGCGAACAAACGCCGGAAACTTTTCGGCCCCACTGACGCAGGCTTATGCTAATGGCCAGGAATTCTAATCGCGGATTATAATTGTTAATTCGTTAAATGATCCGCAACTTTTGTATTTCCATTTTCCTGCGCACTTTCATTTAAAACTTGTTGACTCGTATCCGTAATAATGTTTCCGCCTTTTTGCGCTAGTCAATGCTGAATTCACTGTATTCAGTAGAATATTATCTTTCAATATCATCTTTGAATCAGTTAGCATTGCAAAATAATTAGGAAGATTTAAAAGTGTATTTTTGCATCGCATGGAGCATCACTAACGCGGCTTTAATCAATTTCAATTTAAATGCTACAAATTATTTTTATAAATTATAAATTTATTTAATTATATAAATCGCTTTTGTAAAAATATGCAAAATTCTGTGAATTAAAATACGCGGTTTAAACCATTTAAAATTGCATGAATATCACCACACGCTGTGAGCTCTCTCTCTCTCTCTCTCTCTCTCTCTCTCTCTCTCTCTCTCTCTCTCGAATCAATCCGTTTGCAAAGGAATATAAAATTTATTGAAAAAATAATTTATTTGCAGAGAAAACTAAGCACGTGTTTCAAAAATTATGTTTTCCAGTTACTGTTAATCTGTATAAGAATCTGTACATAGAAATACATAGAAAATCTCTATCTTTTAAAAGATGTGAAATAAGTACCAAAAGTACACACAGGTCACTGTAATCTGCGTTTTGTCGCAAACGTCAACCGCGAGAATGCTGAATCGAATTGAATCATCGGGCAAAGTGCTGTGGCAAGCTTGTGTCGACGACGCAACCTCGAGGAACTGATGAAAATTGAATGAAGAATTCTAAAGTCGCATCGATCGAGCCTTGCTGACCGTGCTAGAAAGATTCACTCGCAGATAAATTCCAACTGCCGAACGCTCGTTGGCAGTCCATACCGGCACTCGTCGCACCAGCCGGCTGCAATTAATCCGTTTTATAGATGCTGCCGATGTAAATGAAGTTTCCAGGGTGTCCAGAGCGGGACGGGGCGGGAACAGAGCGAGAAAACCGAGAAAAGCCGTCAGTGCGGTGGAGCAGGTACGCGGATGCGGTTCGTTCGATGCTCGTAAAAAGGTGGCCGCTTTAACCGTCCGGTTGTAAAACCCTCTGGAAGCAATTAATAATAACCGCCCTTCACAGTTCTCCAGCGAGCGATAAAGTCCGCTTCGTCGTCCGCTCGCGTTTCGTCGTCCGCTCGGTGCAATCACAACACGACGAGCGCGTAAACGCCGCAAGGTACATGTGTCGCATTGCGATCAATATGATTTCTTTAAGATATAGAAACTTAGATTTCAATCATCTCTCAATAGAGCAATTTCGAGAAATAAAACAGTTCAATTTTTGCATGGATTTTGCCAAGTAGAACAGTATCCATCGCCGTTTCTTTCATCTGAGAAATGCTCCATAATAAATCTATTCTATAATAAATTTAATAAATAATAAATTACCGATCCTCACGTTTCGCTGTGAAAAACGCATTCACGTATCCTAGATAATATATCGACAGATTGCAGGCGATTGATGATTGATGTCAGTATAAATATATGAGATTACTTAGCCTGTGGACTTCGCAGCGGGGCTTTTCTCTCTCGACTGGAGAGTTTTGTTCCTGGATGACGGAACACGGTTCACGGACAAATCGTAAAGTCGTGTCGAGATATCAGAGGAAGCTCCCGTCGGCCTGCAGGCCTTTCCCATCCTTCCCCTGGCTGCCGGCGGCGGGCGACCTTAGCCCGGTGATGGATGAGAGGACGCAGACTTCGTCGACAGCGCAATACCGGACTGGAGTAAGAGAAGACGTGGACGCAACACGTGCAATCCGAAACGTATATACGTTTCCACGTTGCGATATTGCCGCGCCGGAAGGAATGAGATAGGCGGAAGGGCAGTAATACGTACCGGCCGCGCGGGAAGAAAGCAGTTTGTAAATACGTGCGAACGTAGGATTTCTTTGGAATCCCCTATCCTGCAGATGGGGGTGGAAAGGCCGCCCCGTCGCGATTGCCTTCCACGGTGAAGGCGAAAAATGTCCGGCGTCGAGAAAGTGTGTGCCGTCCGATGGTTCCGCCAAAGCGCAGCTGAAGTCCAGTCGAAGCGCAGTCGGGAATTGATTTAATAGCATGCGATGAGGGTACATAACAAATATATATATATATATATATATATATATATATATAACGAGGAGATACATAGATGTTAAAGCCCGTCGTATTTAGCGATCGGTTATAATTTAATTCATCTCTCTTGATACATGGGAGAGATATTTTCGCGGCACCATTATCAGCACGAGGAAGAGGATACTCTCCCTGCATCCTTCCCGCGCATCGATCATTCGCGTACGAGAGAGTGAAACCAAACACCGGTTTTCGTCGGATTCCTCCGTGAATCTCGCCAACGCCAACGAAATACTCCATCGGCCTCGTCTCTACACCTGTTTATTCTCAATTTACCGCGCCGAGGTGGAAATCGTGGCACGAGTTTACCGTGCAATTTTCGATCCTTTTCTCCGACGTCGTCTCACCACCCGTGGCATCCCCCGTCACCGCCGCCGTTTTCCTTCCCCGCCGCTCTCTCGCAACAGCCTGCAGCAACACTCCCGTCCGTCACCCTCCATTATTTACCACTTCGGAACGTCGAAGATGCTTCTTTCCACTCCGGTGCTCGAAAAATTTCATCCGCAGTCTCTCCAGCCGCGGCAACGCTCGGCTCATGAAATTCGGCGACGATCCTAAATTGCCGCGACGCGTCCGGAGATCCTCGAGTGTCCTGTCGATGATTCGCGCGCCCCTGCTTGCGCATGAAATTGCGAATATCATGACTTAATCGATTCACAAAGATTTGTGACTGACACTCCTTGCGTACAAAGAAAATCTTCTCATCAATATCGCCAGTTAAACAAAAGTTTATTTATTTAAGAATATTATTCGTACAAAACTACATTTTTATCGAAATAATAGTAATGAAAAAAAGTGAGCGTACCTTACAATTATTTCGTTTTTAACGTCGTTAGCGTTGCTGTGGTTGTCGGACTTTTCCAGATTCGATATAGAATAGACGGCGGTCTATTTCATGAGTGCTCTCGAAAATCCCCAGAATCTCCCCTCGGATATAACCCGTGTAGTCCGACAGGATAAGGATCGCGGAAAGGTGAGGAAAATATGCCGTTCCATGCGCAACGTCGACAACAGAGCGACTCCATGTCGCCAAACTCTCGGTCCCGGTCGTAAGAGGTGGGTAGTGGATGCGAGGGTCGGACGGAGAGCAGGGAAAGCCATGCTTTGTCGCGCTGCCGCTCCCACATGTCGAAGTTATGAAAATTAATAAGAAAAATTGCCCATAAATTCGGCGTCTCCTTCGCGGGCGCGCGCGCATCCCGGTCTGGCAATAAAATTAGAATTATGTCGCGGCGTTGTTCGCCCGCGCCGTCCCCGCCTCCACCCGTGCCCGGACAACTCCCACGCTCGAGGATCGACGCGACGGGGCCGGGACGGCAGCCGGGGGTTGATGGCGTTTGTTAGCAGCGCCGGAATGTGTCCTCCCCGGTCCTTAACGTATGAGTTACCCCACCAAGATTACATCCATGCCTTACATCCGTGCCGAGCCTCCCTGCCGGAGGGGTGAGAGAGCGGAAGAACCTATGGTTATTAAATTCTGGGACCACCTCCGACCCCTCCGCTCCCACCACCACCATCGTCGCCGCTCATCGTGCTTCTCGTCGATCTTGCGCTCGGTGGGTTGACTTATCACCGCGACGACGCGCCACGGAGGAAGAAAGCGAGTTTCAGGCGGGCGTGAGCTACCGGAGTACCGAAGGGGTGGCTTTGGGATGCGCAAGAATTTTTATGAATCTTTTTCATCGTGCTCCGCAACTCGGAGTCTCGCGTAGAAAAAAAAGAACAGGCGAGCGCCGTGGCTCGCGATCGCGAGGTAAAGGCGGGCGAAGTTCTTTTCCTTCAAGTTACTTACGGAGTTGGCGAATTTTTCTCCTCTTTCCCGGTCTTTGGTTTACCTTTAATTCGGGGCGGCTGCAGCGATCACTAGTTACGTTCTCTTCTAGCATCTCAAGTTTGATGGAGCGTTGTTGGAACGTTCCATAAAAAGGTAAGAGAGCACTGCGTCGAAATTAATTGTTTGGCGAATGTAGTAATCGTTATAATTGCTGAAAGTGACATAATTAATCAGTAAACATCACCAGAAGCTATAGTCAGAGAAGAGAAATAAGAGTCAAACTTATTATTCCAATATATTGCTGACATTATTACGAATAACATGAGTGTTACTCTAAAATGAAGCCGTATAAAATTCTGTGAAGCTTAACTGTGGCGAACAGACTGTCTTCTATGCCGGTTCGATTTACGAAAGACCATTGATTGAAAACGCGTTTGTGCCCGCTCTATCTCTCTACCTTTCGCTCTCGGTTTTGCGAGGGCGTTCGCACCTACGCCGCATCCACTTTCCCGGCTGCGAAATCTCATTCCGAGTGGGAATCATGAGCGTCGGTGGCGTCGATATCAAAAATACGTACGTCAGTCAGTCAGAGTCGTCGTTGCACGTGCAACGACCGCAGTCGTCCACCCCTTGCGCGCTCGTGTGCTCGCTTATACGCGCGCAGTAATAGCGCGCGGCGGACGCGGGATCGGGTCGAATCGATGACGAGCTGCCAATCGCGGGACGGCAATTTAGCCGCGAAACGAGAAACGAGTCAGTTGCCTGCGACCGCGAATAATCTCGGACCTCGCGTAGGTCCTCTGCGATCTACGCGATGTACGTACACCTACGCCGCGACGATAATCGAAAATCGCCGCGCGCACGGCCGGGCGCGGCTTTGTATTTCGAGGGGGAAATGTCCGTATACCGCTTCGCTCAATTGTTATTTCGTTCGCTGGCGAAGCTATTATTTCGACGATCGAAACGACTTGCGCGTCGCGTCGTATCGGATTGATTGAAGCAGCATAATCTCGCGACTCGCAGCATCCATCCATGGGTGTCCAGCCCGCTCGTTTTTATCCCCCTAATATTTAGTGGTGCACACGTGCCGCCGCCGCCGCATTTGCAGATGCCGCCGCTTGGGATGCACATTCCAATTTTCGCATCTGCAACAAAGCAGAATAAAAGAGGAACATTCAGAGAGGAATGGAAGGGAAATATTTACTGAAAAAACTATCTCGGCAAATTGTTTTCACCATAGATATTATGGTGCCGCAACATCCGAGAGGATTTCTTTGAAGAGAGATATAACCGTGTCGATTAAAAGGAAGCTGCTGTCTGTATGCTGGCGGTTACCGTTTCGAGGGAGGGAAACGGGTGGTTTAGGGGTAAGGAGACTTTAAGAAGCTTACCTTGATGACGACGTCGGCGCTTCGGCAAGCAGAGCGAAATGCTTGTCAGAAACGGAAAGCGCGTCATCCTCCGCTGCTCTCGCTTGTGTATTAATAATAGGGCAGGAGAAAAGGTCCGAAAGGTACTCCTCTCCTCGCTAGGCGATCTTTGGGGTCGAGGTGCTTCAAATATCTTCTCATTTCCGACTCGGATTATCCGTCAAAATAAACGTTTTATCTTGCACAGCGTGGATCATCCCCCAATGGCAGCTCGCGACAATTAAGATTGAACGTGACTGGTAAAACTGGCAATTATGAGGCACTTCTTCGATATATCACTTACAGTTTTCTTTAACGATATGAGAAATAAATCAAAAGTAGATTCCATAAATGTAATTTCGTTGATTTATATTTGTGCTTAATTCAATTATGCTCTTCTTAAAAACACTTAATATTTGATTTTTATTTAATTATTGAATCAATAATATTGAAAATATCTTACAAATTTACTTTCAGCTTCTTCTTTAATCTCAATTTCTTGGTTTGGATTTCGGATTTCTTGTTTATTACATTAAAACATTTCCATTCTATATATATATATTAATTTTATCTACAAGTTGTGCTTGAAACGTCAGTGTTTTAATCAATTTTCCCTCTTCTTTCTAGATTTCTTTTTAGAATCTTTAGAGACACAGTTGCACCATATTTTCCAGCATCGTATCACAGCATGCCTGCTTTGTGATGTGACGCGGCAAGCAATCAACGACATTCACGTGTAAAGAGAAACCGACACTTTCGCGCTCGCCATGTGCATGGCGATGATGTTAAAAGCGCGACGGATATAACACCGGGACGATAAAATCGTCCATCGATGCAACGCATTTTTCCCGCGCACATTCATTAGCTGCATTAGTGTTTTTTTTTCTTTTACGTCGCGTCGTTTACGCGCATAAATCGCTCGCCGCGGTGCGTGTTTGCGAAGTAGAAAGGGCGGTGGCGCAAACTATGAAAAAATATAAAAAAAGGACCGGAGGTTGTTTGCTCGCGATCGCTTACAGAATGCAGTATATGCAGGCGGGGCCGCGGGAAATCAGCTTTGTCGGCGTATCGGGTTCCCGCTGGTAAAAGCGCGCCAAATTCAGCGTCGATTCGCTTTGAGGTACAGGTACTGCAATGACGTTTAATAAATTCGCCGAGAAATTAACGCGCGCGCGCGCTCACACCGCCGCCGGCCGCGTCAGCAGCGCGCCACGGCTGTCGTTCTTCCCTCCCCGCGACCCTTTTCCTACGAACCTGACAGCCAAATTAAATCGACAGGACCTGCCGGCACTTTTGATAAGGCGCTCGCCGATAAAATCGACAAATTGATTCGTCGCGATAGAATCATTCTTTTTCCCCTTGGACGATTCCCGCGTCGCGTTAATTAAGCAGAAATTCCTGCGCGGAGCGGAAAATTATTCCGACACGCACGCTGGATCCTCGTAGAAAATGAGTTACGGATCCTTGATTCGCGACGTTCAACGGTAATTTCCGTGCGCAGCGAACCCGCACCTCCGCTAAGAGCTCTAAATCCCGATGAGCGCGTCTCGCGTCTCCGTTCGCACGTTGAACGGCACATCCGCGTCGTCGCACATCGTACTTGCTTCCCTAAAGCCTTTTAAAAAGCGCCGTAATGCACCGCGTATTATTCCGCGCTGACCGCTCGGGCTCTCGCATTCGAGACCGGGATTCGAGAATGGCACTCTCAATTTTCCCAAGCAGCGTCACCCAGCGATCTCGAGGAAGGAGCATCCGGCCGCCGATAACGAATTCGTTTGCGAGCTACCGCCGCGCATATAACGATTATTCAAATCATCCTCTTCCGTGGGACGTCAGGAGCCTCGCGGTATCGGAGGGATCCTCCCCGAGTGTCGGCGCGATTCGACGTGCGAGATGAGGGCCGTGCGGGGTGCTTTCGATCGTCGAAGGCGCGACCCGTCTGCCACCAACCCCCGAACGGAGCATCAACCGATCTGCGAACCCTCCGAGCCATTAGGCAAAGCCTGTTCGCGTCCTCGTCCGTGGGATCGCATCTCTTCCCTCCCTTTTATCTGCAACGCCACTTCGCGTCCCGATGAGGATGCGCTCCTCCCCTCTCCCCGTCGTCATCGTCGTCGTCGTCGTGTCGAAGCGTTAACTGAAAAGGGTGAAGCACGTGTTCCTCGCGGTAGAGGAGCAGAGGGGATGCACCTTTTTGCACTCCGGGAACGAGACGAGATGAGGCAAGGTGAGGCCACCACACACCACCCTTCGCAGGGGGTTCGCGAGCCTGCTAAGTCCGCCGCCGCAATCCGCGGCACGTGCGTTTCCAAGACTCCGTCCTCCCTTTCTTCGCGCGCGACGTGTCGCTAGCTCGCTCGGGGAAAACACTGTCATCCTGACCGGTTCGTTTACTCGTTCCTCTCTCTCTCTCTCTCTCTCTCTCTCTGCTTTCACCTTCTCGCGTTTCTCCACGCTTTCCCATCCGGGTGGTTTTCGATATCGATGCTTGCCCGGGCCGCGCCTCCCTCGTCCTTGTCGGATCGAAGGATTTGCCACGCGCTCGCAGGTAATTTGCGGTGCTCCGGAGGTGCGCTCCGTGCTCGCGCTTTAATACCACCTCGATGTGCGTACGGTCTGCCCTATGCATTATGAAAGCTCGCCGGTGCACGCGAGCTTCACGGCGGTGCTCCTCACAGTGTGGTTCAGAGAAGAGAGTTTCCATCGCTGGACAAAGCGCGAGCTGATTCTCGCCGGCTGAACTCTGAGCCCGGGAATTTTTAAGCACGTGGAGAGAAACGATATGAGCAGATCGAATTGAGTCAGACTTGTATTACTCGACGAATGAGAGAGACTCTCGAAAGAATAGAGTTAATTACATCAAGACCGAAATGACGACTGTATAATGGAAAGCATTAATAAACTCTGTCTTGATGTTCCAAGAAAACATTTGGAGCTGCAAAACGTCGGTTTGAAAAACGTCAACTAAATTAGCCTGCGAATATAATTAATCCGCATTATGCCAGTCAAGAAACCATGGAACTTGGTCGGTCGAGTAACGGTCACCAATAATCTCATCCCTTATCATCTCCAATTGCAACGGCCGATTAGAGCAGCGATAATGAGATGGAAATAACGGACGACAGGCAGCCGATGCGAAGTAGAAGCGGGAATTACGGGTCAGACCGGCTGGGGGCTCGGCCGTCCTAATTGAATCCCGTTTCGCGCGCCCGACGCATACGGTAATCCTCGTTAGGCCAGCTGCGATGGTCTACTTTTTTGTTATTCATGGCGAACATTTTCGAGGAGGGTGCGCCCGACGTCCGGACCCAATCCCGTTCAAATTTCCGGCCTCGAGGCACCTAAAGGAATTAGCATTCGATCTCTCGCCTCGTGCACCGTCCGGAGCATGGACTCGTGGGAGCCAGCGCGGCGCGCCCGGCGAGGAAAATTCTCGTCTCCGCTCCGCTTCGTCGGGGTGACAATGACGATACGCTTCCGCGGCTCTGTATCCCATACGCGTATTAATTAAACAGGCGACCGGGCAAAAAAGAAATTCCGGTGCACGTAGCGAACGGTGTAATCTTCGAGACGGCTCGCATACGGTCCGAATTTCGGCGGATTTGCGACGCGGTGTTTGGATTATTAAACGGACGAGAGAGCACGTTTGATGTGTGAAACAACTCTCGGTTGCATCGATTCATCGTGCAACAGCGCTCTCTTTCTCTTTCTCTCTTTCTCTCTCTCTTTCCTCTCTCTGTCGCGTGTGTCGATTACTCTTTATAAATGCATGCGTATTAAATGAGATAAATCAATTCATCGAGCGGGTCATATTAAACTGATATTAAATTTCCGCACGTGGAAGTTTTTATTCAATGTCGAATGAGACACGCAATCAACTGATTTTGCCATCGTGCCGCCGCTAATGACTAAATGTTAAGTTAATATCTCCGAAATTCGTTAACGGGATATTTTTCGTTAATTTCGCCGGAATTTAAGGGAATTGAGAGAGAAATGAAAACCGCTAGTAGACCAAAACGGAAATATTTTATATTTCCTCTCTCGAAAATTATATCGATGTCAAAATCGTTATCGAGATATTCTATGTCATATTTTGTCAGTGAAATACGTTCTACGTTAAGAATCCACGATGAAAATGTAAAAACGTATCTCACGAATGCCATATCTGACAATTACGGACACGGCATTCTATGATTTTTCATTCCGATTATTTCTTCTAAGTTGAACGATAGGCCGCACGTTGCCACTTTTTCTCCCTTCGTAAGGCATGTTTAATTCCTCTTACGTTTGAGAACTCGGTGCAAATTACGCGCGAGCTTGGCGTGATTTGGCGACATAATCCGCGGAATCGAAAGGTGGCGGGCGGCCATGCGTAATGGCAGCAGGCGAGATAATGGCACGGTTCGCAGGTCGGGCGTTAGGTAATAATGTTGCCCTATCAGGCATCGATTAGGCCCTTTAAAGCACCGGCAATCGAGCATCGCCGGCTGAGCCGAGTGTCGGCTGCCCCTCATTAACTCGATTGCGCAAATTGAGAAATGATTATCGCGCGATCCGCAAGAAGTCCTCGCGCAATCTGCGTTCATTTCCGATTAATACCGTGCGCTCCTTCGTACTTGTTATCGCAAATCTTTGCGCGGAAATAAAGTATGCAAATGACTGAAATAATCATGAGCACAGGCTTCTAATTAAAGACGAGAATAATTGTCCGAAAATAATCTTTGAAATCTGAAAATTCTCAGGAATATCAAATCTTTTCTTTTTTATTCTCGGACTTTGATAAATGATTCCCTCTTACGAACGTGCCTCCTCAAGAACGTGTCTGCGAGCTAACGATCCGCTGGGGATCTCTCAAAATCTATCCGCTGCACAAGGTGCGCCCCGCTCAACCAAAGATCTTCAGTTCGGCTCAGCTCTCGAATCCGCGACAGTGCCAAACTCGTCTCCCTCGCGGCGAACGACGACGACGGCTGCTACGTGCAGCCCCCGTAACCTTTGGCCCCGATTACTCAAATTTATTGCTCGCTGACACGTCAACGCGACTTAAGCAGAAGCGACGCCTGCCATGCCAGCGCAAAGTGGGTCTTAAATATTTCAGCGATACCTGCCGAGCCTGACTACTTACCGGCCTCTGAGCTGAGAAACTTCCGTTTCATGGAAACGCAACGTTAGTCGAGCTTTCCAAAGTTATATCCCCATCAAGGGGGTTAATTTGCCCAGAGAAAGTCATACCCACACCCTTGCGTCGCGACGTTCTCTCCCGCACATCGTGAACCCTTCGCCCTCCGTAGGGGCAGAAAATTCCGATTTCATCCCTCGTTCGTCTCAAGCAACCCTTCTTAAGAGCGGACCGGGCTCGCGTCAATTGGAAACCGAGGAGACGCGACCCGCGCACGGATTTCCACGCTGATGGAAATTCTCGGGTTTGAGGAGGATGAGAAGTATTCGATAACTCGCTTATGACAGGAATTATTAAAAGGCCGATGAAAAGGTCCGAGAATTACGGCGATCCCGCGTCACTTCACGGCAGGGAACTTCTGTTTTAGGATGCGACCATCAGTTTCGCCCGTTCGGAGTATGTTCGCACATCCGGTTACTGGATGATCTTTCTACGCTTGTTTTTTCCGCGGCAAACGCGCATTCGTATCTTCCGTGTATTAATGTAAATGAGCTCTATGAACGGCCATTCACTGTACGTCAGTCGCAACATGGCGGCGAGCCGATTCGAAAAGGCGCAGACGAGGGTAGTGAATGCGGTCAGACAGATCGACGGTGGAGATAAAGGTGAAACCGTCGCGCGACATCGAATAACGATGAAACGGTGTGATTAATGAGAGCTAATCCTATTCGGATCATAATTAACCCCGCTTTCCGTTGCCATTCGCGAGCGAGTGGAAGAATGAAACGGCGCGCCGACGGGTTATCATTGGAATTCTCATTTTGCCTACCATTATTATTAAGTGTAAGCGACACTTTGGATTCTTCAGCGACGTCTTTGAGGTCGGCGGACACGATGATCGAACGGATAAGTTCGAACATAAGTTACGTGAGACTGAACGAACTCGAAAATTATCGGTTGCCAGTCGCTTCAAAAGGGAATTATTGAAGATGTACTATTTCCATTTCGGCATTACGTCAAGCGCGAAAGTAGGACTCTATTTTCGCGATCTGTAATGAATTCGCCAGATATATCTCCTCGGTCGATCGCTTTTTACGGTGCATCGGTGTATGTCCGTCTGAAAAACGATTTCACAAAGAATCCTCACACAAAATTCAAGAGAATCAAGAGATTTTCTCGTTTCGTAGAGGGAAAACTGCGCTTAACCCCGTTAACCCTCTGGCATCAAATTGGTGCTCCAGCAATTCGCGCAGCATCTCTCGTGCAATCGTCGTGAAAGGGAAACAACGCGGCACGTGGCACAGCTCGCCCATCCTCCCTCGGGAGTTATTTGTGCCGCCGTAATATGCCGCGACGCGACGCGCGTGAACGGGCCGCGCCACCGGAAAAACTACGAACGGTCCGGGCAGAAGAGACGATCGCGGAAGTAAGAGACAAAAGTGCACAACAATGCGCGAGCGGCCGGGCGTTCGTGCAGTCCCGGTGCATACGTTGCACGCACAACTCCCGCGGGGTGCACAGATTGAAACCGGGGGGGAGGGACGGATAGCATGGGTCGAAACGGCGGATGCTGAGCGAGGGAGCGAGGGAACGGTCATGGGGATTGCGAGTTATGAATTAACTGTCACCGCGTCTTTGATTTGTGATGTCTCTACCATGCTTCGTCGCGCGGGGAGCCAGAGAGCTCTCTCTCTCTTTCTCTCTTCCTCTCTTCCTCTCAATCCCTTTTGCCCTTTACGTTTTCGTCTGACGTGTGACCTCTTCCCTCCTCCTCCTGCTTCCTTCACCGAGGCGATTCCTCTCTCTTCGGAAGCCTCCCCCATTTTCCTGTTTGCTTCTCCTGCGATTTGCCTCCGTTTGATTGATTGTACTAGATCGAGCTCGATTTCAGCGAGCGGCACTTCCATCACTGTCCTCTTTCTTCTGCGACAACGACGACTCTCGTTTCCACCGATATTTCTCACTCACTCATCTCTCTTTTCTTTTCGTTCTTCTTTCTATCCTTCTGCTTGTCTGCCTCTCGCAAGGACGATGCTAATAACAGTGTTAACGCTCGCAGACTTGTCGTTAATATTGTCTATCGCTTCGTCGTTTGTTCCTCCGGTTCATCCGGATCCGCCGATGAAAAGTTAACGATCCGTCGGAGATGACACGACAGATAGCGGAATAATCCGAGTGTCATCGAACTCGGGGTTGTACGCGGGATTGTTTTCGTGCAGGGATTTTTCAATCTACAAGAGTGCCGAGATCACCGCGGTCGATTTCGAGCGGGTCTGCGACGCGCTGACGTTGTATAATTAATTTTCGTTCCAGATGCGGTTGCAATCGCAGGACGATGTCCTGACGTGTTTGGTGCACGTAATTTACAAGTCGTGGGACGAAATGAATTATACAGTGCTTCGTCGGGGCTGGAGTACATGTACCAGCGATGTGATCCTCCCTTCGGAGTCGCAATAAAAGAAATATAGATGGTATTGTACAAACGCAAAGGTAACATACGAACACGGCCAGTAATTAACATTTCATTGAATAAAGTCTTTTTATTTGTGTGCCGAGGGTGGCTCGCTTCGCGTTCTCTTTCGTGCCGCGGATCGTTCGCGCGG
Source organism: Ooceraea biroi (assembly GCF_003672135.1). Lineage (NCBI taxonomy): Eukaryota > Metazoa > Arthropoda > Insecta > Hymenoptera > Formicidae > Ooceraea > Ooceraea biroi. The sequence goes on along the minus strand of NC_039517.1, from coordinate 8,638,522 downwards.
ATGTCAGATAGCAGCGTTCGTTCGTGAGGCAGCAAGAAGGAATGATTGATAGTGTCGGGGCACACGCTTCGCACGAAGTTTAGACTTTATCAGCGAACTTATCACCGAAGGCGCGACTCGCCTCTTCTTCTAGCCTGTCCGGCCGCGTCTTCGCCGTCAACCTGCGAAACATCCGCTCTTCGCTCTCCCGTTCCCTTTCTCTCTCTTTCTTCCGCGCCCTAATTAATTTAGTTAATTATCCGGGGAGCTCGAAACCGCGCCGGGGACGTCGAACGTCCAATTTCTATCTCCGGTGATAAAACCTCGACGCCAGACGTCGTTGGAAGTGCAACGTGGCTCCGATGAAGCCGCCTCGAGAATTTCGCTTTTCGGCCGTAAACCGCGTTCATGACGCGTTGTTCCGTGCATGAAAGAACGAGCATCGCCTGCCCGTTATTATTGCCCGGGGATATGTTGGGGGTGGCGATACGCCGCCTTTCAATCTTACTAATGGAGACGGTTCCTGTAATCGGAGGTAGTGCTCCTCATTGGATTTCGATTTTGTTCTTGATATCTTCTTCGCGAGCTTGTCGATACGACGATCCGATCGCGCTGGTGGATTCTGTAATTCACGGTTCGGTGAATATGACAGGTCGCATACGGTCATGCGACACCGATGTGGCGCAGACATGCGTTATCAATTCAAGTCGATCGATAGTCGAGAAATACGTATTATTGATAATTGATGTTACGTCGCAACGACATAGTCCAGACAAATTGCAAACGAAAATCACATCGTGGAGAAATTACCTTTTAACCGATCGTGACGTGTAGACGTAAGAATAATTTCTCATATTCTATATGAGAGTAGAATTGATCTTCAATCAATGGAAAAACCTCGACATTCCCTTACGTATCCCATCGCAACGTTGACCGTCGCTTTTCCGCGATCGAGAGAGTAATACGTGGTGAAAATTATGGCTTTCGCTCGCCCTGCCTTTATTCGATTCATCGCCGGCGCGTTGTTTTTCTTTCGCGTTTCACCGCGCACAAAGTGCATCCGTGACAAAACTCACCGCGAAAAACCGCGTGTAAAGTGCACGCAGCGTTTTTAATTGTATCTATTGTCCCTCCGCAAAGTTCTCTATTTTGAAAGGGACAGGCAAACGCAGGGGAGAGCTGCAATTCAGAAGTGAAAGCGCCGACCTCGCCGACCCGTTTAATGTTAATTACATGGCGCATAGCGGGGCTCTACAGACGTGGTATGGGGTACTCTCAAGATAATTCGATGCAATTTGTCCTGCAACCTCTGAAGGCAGTCCGGCTGAAAAGGGATAAAGGCTACTTTCTGCACTCGACGACGATTATCGAGCGGTTTTAATAATTAATTTCATAACGACGTCGTTAAAGTTCCGCTCTCGTCGTTGATGCTTAAGAAAGATCAGTTTAATCTCGCGACCCTTCTAAAGTTTCGCGCGCTACTTCGTAGTCTGCATGCGTCTTTCTCTCTCTTTTTCTCTTTTCTTCTTCTCTCTTTCCTTTCTCTCTCTGCTCGTCTCGTTTTTCATCGCGTTCTCGAAACCCGCTGTATTTATGGAGGATATAATTGTCCTCTCTGTGCAAGCACGGGAGCGCGCGCGCACACACGCAATCGATTTCTCTTTAAATTTCCGCGACGTCATAATCGAAAACGCAGTTACATTTAATATCAATGAAAAAAAAGTTTTCTCCGACAGACGCGTCGACGAATTTCCCGGCTTCGTGCGAGTTTGCGGCGCGCAGGGGAATTTTATTTCCGTCCGTTGCAATTTATTTCACGCGATATCTCTTCCCAATTCGGTGCTATCGAGGTGTTACATTCGATCCGAGCGATACGTCCTTAATTTCGCTTTTATCGCGCTGGTAACTTACGCTGGTGCCGGATGGCCGCTGAATAAAATCGCCGTCGAAATTCCCCTTACGAGCTGGCCTCGTTAAAGCGCGATCGGAGCGCGGTGGAATTTGCGTCTAATTTTCCCGGGGGTCACGTTTCAACGACTCGCGGATCCTAAACTAGCGTGGAATGAACGGTAACCGGAAATCGATCCTCACTTGGCTCCTCGTGCAGACACGTGCCACGCCGAGGAATACGACGCCATTCAAGACGACGTCGGCAAGTTAGCCCCTACTTGGGGCTAAAAGGGGTGGCACGAGAAGCACACGCTCGGTCTTCCTCGCTCTCGCGAGACGGAAAGGGGTACGAACGCGGGTAGGTAGGGGGAAATAATGCGAGCGTCGGAGAGCGGTACCCGACAAAATTACAATTTGGGGGATGTAATTCCGTCCCGGAGAAATGGCCTCCACATACCGCGCGGCGGGGGCGCGGGTGCGGAACTCGGTTCAAGGGGGTAAGTAGGTAGTAGTGAGAGGGGGGCGGCCGGAGGTGGGAGAGATTTATCAACAGCTCGTTCCGCACTAACTAGACGCCGGAAACTCGAAAGATATTGCATCAGCGAGGCGATGATAGCGCCACGACGACTGGCATTAAATTGCATCCGGCCGTTGCAGGAATTTAGCCGCCATTACGGCGTTCCCCCCTTGCCAACTCCCCGCGGCGTGTACGCCTTCCTGGCACTTTCCGCACGGCTCTTTCACACACGGGGACGCGGCTGCGAGCGGACTGTCAGGTGTTCCGGGAACGTCAGTCGCGAATATTAACCCCTCTTTTAGCTCTTATCTATGGACTAGGCGGCGCTTTTAATAACAGCCACGTGATAAATAGCGGAGGAATGGATAATCTCCTTTTATTAGACCTATATAACGCACAATTTTGTGTTACATCAGCATTATATTACAGCACACGACGCAGGATAAGGTCTGAGAGCTTTACGAGTTCGCGTACGGAACGAAAATCGCTAGCGCAGCAATTAATCAGAAAATTTCAGTTTCCACGAAGCTCACGCGCGCGAGAATGGATTTTGCACCGGATCCTTCCGAAGGTAGACGCGCGTAAAGGGAGATCAACGCGTAGAAGACGCAAATCAACGTGCATCGTAACAGGATACCGAACGTCACGAACGCGAGTAAACGCTTGCCGAAGAAGCTCACAGCAACTCCTCACATTGCGGCTGAAGGGTGTGGTGGATTGTGCGGGGATCGGAGTTTGGGACATCCATGCCCCAGGGGCTCTTTCCCCCGATCAAAACCGCCAAATGGATAAATTACTCCCTCTCTCGCGCGCGTCTTGGCAAAGCCGCTCGGAAACGTGTTCACCCTTCAGCTGCCGCTGCCACGAAAGCCGCAACTTGACGAGGAATTCGTCGCTTGGCGACGATTCCGCGAGGGCGACGGGAATGATTTTCCCGCTTCCGAATCGCCGCGTATCAATAAGTAAATGACGAGCACTAATAACTAATTGCGGTAATAACTAATGGAGCACGGGAGGGAGAGCACCCTGGCTTCCCAGCGACACGCGTCTCCGCAACTGGCGTAGATTAATCCTCGAAACGGATTAACGGTGGAATCTTTTATGTCGGCGGCGGAAAGCTCTTGATCGCATCCAGCTTAAGCTCCCTGGAAATTAATGTTGCCGGCCACTACCACCCAGGATCCCTGCTGCATTTTGCAGCGGCCGCAGTTGCATTTGCGGAGTTGCCTGTAATAAATTCGCGCCGTGAATTGAATTATTCGCGGCCGACTGTGTACTTGCTAATAGCCGCGACTCGCTCGTCAGGAAGATGAAGAAATGAACGTTGTAACGAGATGAAGGACTTAAAAGGAGCGTGCGCACAAGAGTCAAAGGCTGGAACTCGATTACGGATCGGTCGGGAGAGAATATAATTTGCACGGGGTTCGATCGAGCTGCAAAGGGATTAAGGCGATCGGCGCTGTCGATGCGAAGCGGGCGCTGCCGTCTCGCGAAAATATTATCCCCCGCGAAGATTCATGAGTGTTTGCCTCCGTCTCGTCGCGCGACTCGCGTAAACGCTTATACACTCGCGCGAGTACCGGATCCGTCCGTTTGTCTTCCTGCCCGGCGGCGTAAATCATTAGATTTACGGCTGCCGACATTACCCACCTACGCTCGAGGTCGCGCGTTTACTGCATCTGACTCGACACGGGTATGTACTACTGAGACACGTTAGCGAGTAAGACCCAGACACGTGGAAATTGACGGATCACGATCGATCGATCTTAATACCGGCGCACGAGTGCCTTCTGAAAACCATCCGCGCGTGACACCTAAGGAGGTATTCGCGTATCCGTCCCAGTCTCGCCAAAAAGAACCACACGAATTTTTCGCAAGGGACGACGCGTGTCGCTCGAAGGGTGGAAGTGCTCACACCACGTGGCATCTAGCAAGCGTTACGCAATCGCGCAATTACGCGATGGCATTTTGTCAATGACGAAGCCGAGAGGATTATCGCGATATTGCGAGGGGATCCGCGCGTGTATCGTACGCTGCTGGTTGCTTGCTGGTATTTAAAGCTTTATCGGACACCCCGCGCAACAATTTCACGGTTCGCAGAAGCCATTCTGCATCCAGGATCACCTCGCCACCGACACCACGCGCTCGGCACGGTTCCTGCGCGGTTGCCCGTCCACCTATATCGCGCGCTCGTGCCCGCTCGAGCTACTCGAGTAACGTGCAGACTATAGTACTAGCGGTGGCAGTCACTTAGATAAGTACCTCGCTCGGGGTACCTTCTATAATGAATGAACAGGAACCCTCATCTGGTCTACAGTACGGATATCCTTCAATGATTACACATTCCTTTCTCCTGCAATATTCTTCCGCGAAACTGTCGTGAATTGCCAAGGCTGAATTATTCGATGTTCGATTAGACAGTTTGTAGCTTCCGTTTTACCGAATCAATTTTCGTAACGGTGATTAAGCTCCGTGCGTTGTTCTCACGACGGGAATTTCTACCGCGTTTCAGGAAATATTTTCTGACGGGAAGGATATCAGAGGATGCTTATAAAAGAGCGTTGTAATTTTCCGTAGACGATGGGATACCTCTCATCCGATCATCCCCGTTCGATCTCTGCTTTCTTCTGCGCTGCTTTCCGCGGCCTTTCACGCGCGATAACGGGATTGGCACGTTACTTTCTCATCTGGGGTGTATTCCTTTCCCTCTGTCGCTGCTAATTCGCGCCAGCCTATTGCCTCGCGGCGCTTTCCTCCTCTAGATCGCTCCAACCCCCTCGATCTCGGCAGAATCCTCCGCTTTGCTACTCGGCTTTATCCGCCTCCCCGCCGCCGCTGGATGCAATTTTAATCCCGAATTCCAAGAAAATTACCTTGCCGTCAGAGCTGTTTAAGAGGGTAGTAGATGAGATTGCCTCTGTTACCTGTCAGCCCGCTTGACATATACTATATTATGCAGCTGGCTGTTCGAACTAGAGTTTTGAGATTATTCTGTAATTTAAATTTCTATTTTCCCTTCGCGCCGCCGCCGCCACCGCCACAATGACGACGATGTGCCGCAGCGATCACGCTTTAATAAAAGAAAGAGACAAATGAATTTTCGAGAGAACCGAAAATTTCAGAAAAATGAATATTTCAGAACATCTGGTTTTTGTAAACAAATTGGATCGGACGAGTCATTTGTACGGCTATTTTTCAATCATAACTGTTGAATTTTTAATTGTAATTTGCCTACGAAATTCTGTCTCTCCCACTCTTTTTGTCAGACGTAACAATGCCTCTAACATGCAGTTATTAGTTACGCGGGAGCTATAATTGGCTGGAAACTGTAGAACGTATTGTTTACGGTGCGTGTGCGTATATTATTATTCGTCGTTTACGTGCGTTTTACATTTTGCGGTAAACAAGCGCAGCACAGCAACCTACCTGCGTAACGTGTCGAAAACTACCCCTCGGGAACAGTGCAGCCTGGCTGAATAAAGGAAGAATGGTAAGGCTAATGGATTGATAACGCTGGACGACGTGACTTTGTTTCCGCGGCGATGTTTCGATGACAGCTAACTGAAAACGCGTTCATTAACGCGCCTGTAATATTCTAAGAGTTTCCATGGTGTATCGACACGGTGCACGTCGTCGTCCAGCACGAGGGGATGAAACAATACAGGGTGATGATACCAATAAATGCGTACAATGATTAATAATAATAGTAACAATAACGACTTTATTGCCACATACATAAATAAATGGACATGGCCGATGTACAGCGTACAAGCTGGATCGCAAATCGATCCGGTTGCGTCAAACTACCGTCAGACATCCTCTCGCATTCGTTTCCATTCACTCTGTCTCTTTCTCTTTCTCTCTCTCTCTTTCTCTTTCTTTCTTGCTCTCTGTCTCTCTGACTTTCTCGCGCCTTTACGGCGGCACGCGCAGCCCGATGCAGCCGTCGCTACTTACAACAACGCTTCTACTTTGTATCGGAGCACGGGTTAAACAGACACCGCGTTAGAAGTAAGCGATTCGCGAGGAGTAATCTCCCTGAAAGGGTCGCCCCCCCGCGCCACTGAGCGCCGAGCGAGAGCGCGGGCCCGTGGCGGCTACGAACGATTTGCCTACAAGTGGTTTTCGCCGCGAGAGGCGTACACTCCGGTACACAGGGTGTAAAGTATCGAACGAAGGGTGCGATGGAAGGTGTTGCAAAGGGACGGGAACACAAAATAATAACGGAGAAGGGATGATCGTCGAACGGAGTTTACCGGGCGTCGCCTGACGGCGATCGTGAGATGCACAACGGTCCAGATTCCCGCCTCTGTTCCGCATCAGATTGGAACATCGTTCAATGTCGCGTTTAGCGCTTAACGGGTAGACCGACCCGATGAATCAGCTGATTATGATGATGATGATGATGATATGATTTTCCACGAGTATTCACTGAGAAGAAGGATTCTTGGCGGCGAGCAACGCGCACGTGATTATTCTGATTTTTGTGGGATTTTCGAGGGTTGAAGCGTTAAAGCCTCGTGGCACAAATTATCCGATTCCGATTTTTATGGGTCGTCCAGGATCGTTGATGCTTCGGGGCGCGAGTTTCGAAGCCGTTCAAGCGCCAAACGCGGGACGGGAATGCGGGTGTTCGAGGCGTGCATCATGGGGTAGCGTCGGCGGGCAGTGCTACGTACACATAGTTACACACGATCTATCCACGGTACCACGGAGATCCGGTGCCGCTCCCGGTCGACGGATCTCCGATGGACGCTCCAAGGGCCCCTCGATGTCTCCCGTCGGGGGGAGAGAAACGTACAAGTTCGTGTCGAATCCAGGGCGCGCCGAACAGGGCGAGCACATTCCGCGCGTAACGGCGTGGGAATACTCGCGCCGCGGGTCTTCCACGACAAAAACTCGAGCCGGGAGCAGCGGGTGGTCTCGCGGCTCCCTTTCGCATTGAGCGACGGCGCTGGGGCGAGAAAAAGTTCCAGGGAGAAGCCGGCGCGTGAATGCCGCCTGAAGATATTCCTGCGAGCGAGTTTCCCGAATGCCCTCGGCAAGATTCGAGAGAATTTTTCCGGTCAGCGGGGTCAAGACCCCGCGAGAATCCCCTTTGTGCTCGCGCGACGCGCGCGTTCCCTTACGCTTACGGGATGAAAGAGGCCGCCGACGCGCTTGTCCGCGCGCGTCTCGCTGCCGGTTGTTCGGCTGGACGTCTCGCGAACAAGGATCACCACAGGACGCCGTGAATAGGGAGAAATTGACGTAAATCTTCGTGAGTACGGATTCGTGATTGCGGCAACATCGGAGTTCACAGATTCGGCAGTGATTCCGACTTCCCAGTACGGCGACTCGGTTAAATCGTCGTCGAACCGCAGGAGACAAAGTGCAAATAAAAAAAGAAACAAGCGCGCGTCGCGATGCAATTCCTCCAGATTAATTGACACGTCGGGGGGCGCGGTACTACCTGCCGGCGTCCAGATTAGAATCCTACATTAAGTACTAGAAACTCCCGAAGAGCTTCCGGCAGTACTCGAAAGTGTATATCGGGCACACGCCGCGCTCGATGTCCTCGCCCGTTCGGCGCGGTAGAGATTCGTTTGATATCGTTTATAATGTTCCAATAAAGGCCTCGTCCCCGATCGCGCCGATGGCCGATCGCAGTGCGTCTTCCTTTCTCGCTTTCTCTTTCTCTTCAGCTCTGTATCTCTGTCACTAGAGTCACCAAGTCACACAGCAGTCCGTCGCGATTCCTAACGAGTGATCCGTCGTCGCGACGCTCCGTCGAGTCGAGTAGTATTAGCAAATCGACTTGTCGGCCTGGCAGTTGCCATCTGGCCTGGCGAGGAACAGTTTTCCGCTCGCGCACGCACACAGTTGATAGATGGTCGTCTCCCTCTGACTCTGATGAGTGGACGAGGACCTGCCGGGATGTTGTTGCTGCTGCTGCTGTTGCTCCCTAGACGAGTGTCCTTGCACCGGAATCGCCGTCTTGAGACCCTTCACGTAGACGGACTTGGCGTCAAGTCGGATGGCCCCGTGGACGCTCTGCAGCTTGAGATCCGTCAGGCAAGAGGCTGAGATCTCGTTCGCCCAAGACTCGATCGCCACGCGCTGAGGAGCGCTGATCTTCAAGGATCTCGTCGCTGATTCGAGCCTGCGACATGACAATAAGAAATTGCTTCGTTAACGTGAACGATAAGAAATTGCTTTGTTAACGTGAACGAAAGAACACTCGCTTACTCTTACGGAATTTAGATTTGAGTCCTGTCAGCGGATATCGGAAATTCAACATTTTTACATGGATAGCAGGATATGTTGTGGTATCACGGACGAACAGAGAAAAACCATTGATGCCAAAACTAACGATGGAAACGGATAAATTGACGGATGATTTTCCGCGAGAGATGTTCGCCGAGGAAAATTCGGCGGCGGGTAACGCAACGCTCCTTCCTGATTCCACGAGTCGTAACAAAACACGGATGCCACAGCGAATATAACCATTGTCCGGCGAAGTTGCGGCGGTTGCTGCGGCGGCGAAGCAACCATACACCTCAATTTCAGTGTATTACGTTCCAACAATGACGCGGATTACACCATAAATCTCTACGCGCCCGTAAACCGTCGTATTATACCCAAGTATTCCGGGAACGGAGTAATATCTGTATTGACTCCGCGGCCCGGAGTCGAACTCGCGCAATAATCGATCCTCTCCCCGCCGGGGGAGAGACGGTCCACGCGCTCCGACAGCCTCTTCGCGAAGCTGTGCTCTTTTACCGTCTTTCACTCCACCACCTTATTCTCCCCGCAGCCGTTCCCTTCTCTTCCGGCCTCTGCACCTCTTCTACCGCACCTCGGCTACCCGTAAGGATTCGCGGTATTTCATATCTGGCGCAAATCCAATCCTATGAATATAATTTTCCGCGCGAGCAAAGTTTTATTGTAATCGTAAATCCGTCTGTAAATTGCCCGGCGCTATCAATAACCGCACTATGGTACAGTACAACTCCGTTCTACCCTCTTCTTTCCTCTCACTCCTTTTCTTCTCTCCCCTCGTTCCTCGGTCGTTGATATTCGTAAATCCCGATTTCTCGTCGTAATACACCGAGGTAGTGCTGAAACGAGGACGAAGATCGAGGGGAGAAACGATGAAGTGTAGCGTTGGAGAGTTTAGGGGTCGCCGTCGAACTTGCTGCGGGCCGAAGGTGCGATGATCGGAGGTGTAGATGGAAGGGAATCACTGCTTCCGACGGGGAAACGACTCCCTCGCGGTGAAACGAAACGAAACGCCGCCACCGTTATTATTCGGTTGTGCACGACCGCGCAAAGACGATCGATCGATCTGCACCCCCGGTCGGCATCGTTTATTATTAGTTTGCTTGGCCGCGCGCCGTTTCCTAAATATACGCTTCTCGTCCTCGATCCATAAAATCCTCGTGCTTCAGGCGGGATTGGCGCAGGCAGAACCTGAGATCGCTGCATCTCGGTTGTTTTTGGAACTGCCCGATTCAAATGACCACGCGACCGGCTGGTGAACGTGACCTGGCACGGTCTGACTCTACTCGAGTAATTACTACTTGCCGCAGGTGCAATTACACGCGCGAACGGAGGATTTACATTGTGTTTCGATGCAGTTGTTCGTATGAATATTGATGACTACAAATAATTGCGTAATGTATGGAGGCAATTTAAAAAATCGCCTATCCATATGATAATACTAATACTATTCAATATATCATAATTAGATCGTTTCTGAATAATTCGTGAATTGGTAACTGAATTCTCATTTTAGGTCGATTTAATATTAAATTTCGCGATCGACTATGTATTACGTAATTATGACATAATTAAATATTATATTTTGTAGATATGAAAAAAGAATATTTGTAATTATAAGATAGATAGTTATGAATACCTAAGACCGCGTCCCGATTCTCCCCTGACCAGCGGGGTCTGCACACTTCCCTGAAAAACGGCACCGCCGTCGCCAGTCACCCTCAACATTTCTGCTCCCACGATCACTTGCTCCCTGTCCGCGGAGAACAGCACTCCTCCCCGTGGATCAGTTATTCGGAAACCCCTGGATACGCAGTCGACGCGATCCTCTCCTGAAAGAAGAATCCAGATCGAACGTTTAATAAACGTTATCACGTTAAAAAATAATTAATCAATATTAATTAATAATTAATTAATAATAATTATGTATCGTGTCATTTTATGCATTTTGCATCTAACTTTGTTTCATTAAAACACTTTCAACTCCGAGTGCATTAAATTAATCTCATTTCTTTCCTCACGGCTGCTTGAAACTATTTTGGAAATTACTCCGCGAGTTGTGTGTGAAAAATGTAAGGGGAAAAGGGTTGCTGAGGTACAAGACCATCTTTATAACTTACCGACTGTTAATCGCGCGAGGAGCCGACCGTCGTGGGATCTCGCCGAGGCCGTAAAATTACTCCACGATTCCAGCACCAAGTTTTTGCCCCTTCGAGATCTGAGGCTGGAGGCCACAAGGGCGTCCAATACGGCGGCTTGACCTCTTAGCTCGATTCCCCCAGGCACCACTTTTAGCGAACCGATACCTTCCTGAAAGAAAAGGAAATGACTGTCAGGACAGCGGTAGGGGTGCCCGAACCGTCGAAACTTTCTAGGTCGCGGCTATATAACGCCCGATAAAAATAGGGCAGAACCTCTCATGATTTATTGGCCCCTTGTATACCTATCCTATTTTCCATCAAATTGACAGCTGACTCAGACCTTTTGTTTCCGTGCCTTCCATCTCCCTCTGCCTTAGCCGATGCCGAAACAAAATATTTATTTGCAACGGTCTTGCTTGGTTGATCTTGCAAGATTAAGCATACGCGATTAAGATTAAGAGACGCTCAACGTCAAATTTCTTCCGGAGGAAAAGTCGACGCTAAATTCATCGAAGAAGCTGTCGTTGGAATTACAATCAGAGAGGAGAGTGGGTATAAGGGATAGCTTGTATTGAACCAAGATGCTTTAAGATGCTTTCCGATCGCGCGCGCTGCATCGGCGCAACAGCAAAGCCGGAATTTATTAAAATCGGACCGCGCACGTCGGGAAGCCCCCGCAATATCGATACCTTCGGGAACGAGCGGGCGCCCACCCATCCGTCGCGCTCGATCGTAAAATAAAATAATATACTCCATTACTGTGTCGAGTTTCAGCGCGGCGGCATTAAGTATCGACGGGCACCATTATTGCTACTTCAGACGGCTGAATTATAGATGCGACGATGAGCTATGCGCCGGTTACGCGCGGTGATCCATTGTGCCCGTTCGTTTGAAATATCTGCCCTAATATCCGAAACAGTGGCGTAGGCAGAATTTTATTTTAGCGTGATAGCTCTCTCTTTCTGCCTTTCTTTCTTAGTCTCTCACCCTTTCTCTTTCTCTTTCTCTCTTTCTCTCTCTCTCTTTCGTTTTCTCTCGTCTTCATCCACTCTAGCGCACGAGGTATATCGAGCGAAGAAGAGTGGGTGGTTGCCAGGGGTCGGAACGAAAGGAGAAACACACTATAAAGTAGACACATTGCGCGTTTGCATTCATCTCGTAAACTTCCGGTAGTCTCCCACCTGGGACTTATCCCCGCGCAGAAAGTGCAATTTGGCGTTTATGAAACAGTCTTACGGCGTATAATTGCGATCGAACTCCGACCCTCTTCATCTGCGTCAAGGGGTACGAGCAGTCTCGGTGGGAAAAAGAAAGCAGGAGTATGATTATATTTTCTTCTTAGAAATCTTCTTAGAAATAGGAGGATCGCGCGCGCAAACAGGTTTTACAACATCATCCAAGAGAGCTAAATTCGTATCGCGTGTGCGGCGTATTTTAATATCATCGCGGAAGGCGATGTAGCATGGTGAAGCGTGTATATTAAGCGGTTGGTTCACGCGTTCAAATGTCAGGAACAATTGGAGACGAGCTCGGCCCGCTTGGCAGATCTCCCGCGACCGCGTCGCGTTTTCGCCGCTGCGCCTTCTTTAAAATGTCGTTGCGGTAAAACGGCTCGTCCTTCCTTTGGTACCGCGCACATTGGTTTCCGATGATTGGCCTCTCGATCGAAAGTAATCGCCACGCTCGGTATGCTTATTATTACAGCCACGGGGAAAGAAGGGCGCTGGCCGGCTTGTCCGAACTAGTTTAACCCCTGATCAAGCAGACTCCATTTCGTCTGGGTTTTTTTTGTCTCTCTTTTTTTCGACTGGTTATCGCGTGCCGACCCGACTGAATATTTGCACACGGCACGGCAATTTGATCCGTCGATCCACGCGGGGAAACGATACGGATAATTTTCCTCGCTAATAGAGATGTGAAAAGCCGAACAGTCGAAACGACAATCTTTATTTTCGCAACATGGCTTGCAATAAGAATAATATAACAATATAATAAAAAATCCAAAGAAAAATATTGTATAATATTATATACTTTATTTATATACTTTATTATTAAGAAATGCTACTATTTCAAGAAAAAGTCTGCATCACAATATTTGAAAATATACGATAATAAATTTCAGATATGTAGTAAATTAAATTTTGAAAAAAGCACTTTTGAAACGAATGCAATTTTTATCAAGACCGCAAAAATACCCCTGTTCACATTCAATCGATTATATGAGCGATTGCGAGCTAAAATTCTCATTTTATTCCCATGTGTTGGCATTTAATGACTAAATAAATATAAAATGTCAGACTTTCAAATGGGGAACTTTTTATGAAAAAGTATCATACGTATGCGTGTCATTTCCCCGATGCGTACGATTAATATTGACCAAGTTAAATTACTATTTCGCGTAGACGATTGCAAAGAATAAACTTTGCATACATGATGCATTTGTTGTTTCATTAATATTATAATTAACATCACGTTGCCTTTTCTTTGATCGATTCAATTCCATAATTCGCCATCGTGTCGCCATAAGCGTCGAGTCTTTTTTGGAAGAAAACGACCAACCACTTCGGACCAGATTTCGCCAAGTACCGGACGCGAGAATCGCGGTTTAAATGCTGGCTCATGGAATTCGCCGGCATCGGTCCGGAGTCACGATCGACGCCGGGAGGATGCGGGGTTGGTCCCAAGCCACACCGGCACTCGATTAGCCAAATCGTTCGGAAAACGATACGATCTCTCTTTGGCCTCTACTTAACCGTAACCGTAAACCCCAATAGCGCGTCCGCGGAGAGCGAGCGAAATCTTAAAGAGGAAACAGATGAAGAGAGAGAGAGAGAGAGACGCGATCGTGCGCGCGGGAAAATGAGAATGAGGAGAAAGAGGAATGGGGTACACAATGAAAAGGAAAAAAGTACAAGCGTGGGAGAGTAAGCGGAGGAACGAGCTAAGAGTAAGAAGAGAATGAGCAAAAGAAAGAGAGAAAAGCGGGAGAGAAAGATAGAGCCACGGCTGCACCTGCTTTTTAGGATCGCCAGACGGTTCGGAGGAACCTCCGGAGTCGAGGAGATCGTCCAATCGTGGCGGTGAGAACGAGCGGCAGTAGTAAAAGTAATCTACCGTCAGACAGGTATCATTAAGTCCGAGGCTTTATACCCTTTTTATCTCGTTGTCTGTCGGCCGTTGATAAGGGGATTTAAGCGACAATAAAAAATATCGACCCTTAGCCCTCTCGTAGCGCAAACTGGCGCGTGCCTCTCTCTCTCTCTCTCCCCTCGTCTCTCCACTTCCATCCCTCTATCTCGATTGCGCGGTTTTTTCGGCAAAAAAAGAAAAAAACATAACAGCGAAAAAAGCCAAAAGGAAAATCCGCGCAATTAGCCAGCCAGCTCGTTTCCGGGACGGTGAAATTTCGCACCGCGTGTCACCGTGCCATATTTCCTTCGTATCAGTGCGATTGGCTACCCGTCGCGTGCATCAAGTATTTATCGTCTCGAAAAATTGCGGATTCACGCCTGGCGTTAGAAATCGGACGGCATGACCGATTAACGGATTTCCGGCCGCGGTAAAATCAATTCGCGTGACGAGTTCGACGGATTTACGCACGCTAGTGCAATGAAGAGAAAAATGAAGCAGAGAGAAACGAGAGAAGGTAGAATGCCGCGACGCGTTTTATCGTCTCGTTCGTTTCGCGCCGCGAGTTGCACACGGAACGTCGAGACGCGCCGTGACGGCGAGGGTGTGCCAGGCTGGCGTCGGCCGCGGCGCGTAATGAAATCCAAATAACATCCCTTGTAAGCGTATATCATCGTAACGACGCCTCGGCCCGACGTTGCTCGGCTGGTCGTCCATAAATTAATGCGAAGCGCGTTATTTACAAGGATTACAAAGGCGTTCCGTTTTCGCGCGCTCTCGTCTCACGTTGCCGCTCTCTGCTTGCTCTAATCGCAGTCAATTCTTTTTTCTTTGCCGTTTCTTTATCGAGATAAGCTATCCCCGAGAGAGATGGGCTGCTGGAAGGTACGCATGTATATCCTTCTAGATTACGGCGCAGGATAACTCAATTTTTTTCTGCTAATGTATTCCTATCTTACGACCGGTCGATATAACTGTGCTATTCAGTGGGACAATTCCGCTTGCTCGATCGAACAATTATGTATGAGTGGTTGAAAGTAGAAAAATGGAGCATGTATGAAAAAAGGAAGCTTATTAAATTCCCCGACATTTCGATTTGCTATTTTCATATTTTATTCAACTTTCATCTCTGAAATAATGTGATCTTTTATTAACTTCCTCATGACAATGGATAAATGTAACTTAATCGAGATATAATTAAAACGCATTTAATGTAATTCTTGATTCAGACAGCCCATTTTCAACTCTAACTTTTGATTTGAATTGTATGCAAAAAGACCTGATAATTTTATCTGCGAAAATTTCATATTCTCAGTATTATTTAAATATTCGGAAAGCAACCGCGAAAGCATCCAAGAATATATATATATATATGTACGTAAATTGCTTTAACATAAATCTACATCCGCATGAAATTCACGCCAGGGCGCAGTCAAATCTCAACTGCAATGAATTTCATTCCTGCGGATGAATAGAAGTCGGCGTGCTGAAGGCGCGCGTCGCGCTGTTTTGCCAAACCGATTCGCGTGCGCACATCTCATTTCGCGAAAGTCGGAAATTACAAATCCGCAGCCGCCGGAGGGATAATACGATCATGGCGTAAAATTGTTACTGCCAAAAATTCAGCCTCTTCTCTCTTTTTTACGAGATTCCATCGATCCTACAGTACCGATAATGATCATAAATCATTTGTCTCGTAATCGCGTTACGGATAATTAATTCCCGCGGTATCCGCTGCCGCTTTTTAATTATGTGCAATCATCAGAGGACCGTTATCAAAAATAATCGTCAGGTCGCTCGCATAGCGCGAATTCACACGACCGCAATGTCGACGTGTTAATCCGCGTAACGTATACTTTCCACGGACGGATAATCGGACACATTTAACGTTTCCGCACGTACGCACATACGTACGCACGTGCGTACATATGTGCGCATATATGATCTCCGCAATGGCGAGGTGATTACACATACGCACGTACACTTCTACGTGCGTCAGGCTAATGCAGCTCACGTAATTATCCCGTGCTGGACCGACGCGCCCGCAGCCTCCGCTAACTTCTGCGTCGCGCCGCATAATCCGCATCGGGAACTCCGTTGCCGTCTCTTCCTCTCATCTTCTCTCGAGAGATCCTCGGCAACGATGAACCGGACTTCTCTTCGCCTCCACGTCGCAAGCGAACCAGGGTCCATCCGTCTGTCCAGTATCTCTCCGCATCTTCCGCCGCTCCCGTCGTTCATCTCGCCTCGCTTACCCCCGACAATGTAATTTCGTGTTATTTCATCGACGGTGCGAGGGTTAAATCGTGGACGGCTGATGTACCTTGTCAGAATTAACTGGCATTTCGGAGGCGACTCCTCACCCCCAGGTCATGATTGCGCGTGTCGGCGAATCGACAGGCGGATTATTCGCCGGACGAAGCAGTACACGTGTATGTACGGTATTTCATCGTACTCGCGGACAGAAATGATCGCAACTCACTTGACCACCGTGGAAAGTTCGGCATTGACGGCACGTCACGTTTCGTTCTCTTTCGCGCTATCCGCCCGTGATCATTGTTATCACCGCGTGTACATCCCGTCCTCGCTGTAATAATTGGGGATCAGCAGTTTTCGTTTCAACTATGTTCCGGGAGCCAATTACAATCGCGCATGATATATTAAAAAAGAGAATCGTGCAATCAATATCCCCCGCGCGCGCGTACGATATCGGCCACGTTCATTCGCGCGAGAAGAGAGTTAACGTGACAAGATAAGGAGGTAATAAAGACGCGTTAACGACGTGCGGAGAATCGTGTCGTGTAACGAACCGTTATCACGGAGGTTCTTTTCCAGATGATTTTTTTTCTTTCTTCTCTCTCTTCAGGATAACGAGCGAGGACAGCGAATCCATCACGCAGCACGGCGGCTGATTGTTTTATATTTATGATATATATACAATATATATAAACGTATATATATATTCTTTTTACGCTAATGGTAACAATTATAGAAAGGAGATTCTGGAGATGAGTCGCCCTCGGGGCATCATTAATGCTGGTGCGCTTTCTCCTTCTCTCTCTTTCTCTCTCTTTCTCTCCATCTCGCCTCTCCTCTGGAACTCTCTTTTATAATATTCCTGTCATTTCTGCATGAACTTTCTCCTCCTTCTCTACCTCCTCTTCCTGAATCGTTCCGATCTTTTCCAGCTCCGATATAATAATTTATTGTTTCTCACGTCCTTCTATTAACGTTCGCCGCCGAGGTGGCGAGCGCATTCAGCCAGAAACCCTTGCAGCTTCGCCGTGCACTCCGGGTCAACCGAGTACACGCCGCACAACACACATTTCCACGGATTATGCAATACCGTGGAGACCGCGGGAGGGGAAAGGGGAAACCTATAAACCCAATCTGGCATGTGACGTAGGGCTGCGGGATCGGCGGTTCGAAATGGGAAATCGATAAAAACGCCGCGACGGCTGGCGTAATGCGACTGCCGAATTTAAATCTTCGCCACGGCGATTTTTGCGGGACAGATATCGCTTTGTTGACTCCCGGATCTGCGACGGGTTGCGATCGGCGATATCGTAGCCGCGACGCAGGATGCAGGCCAAATTTATTGTTATTGCAGTCGATTCGGCCGGAAACGTGATGCACAATATATTCTGAAAATTATACTTCTCGCGTGCCAAGTTAATTGAAAATCTATCAGCAGCTGTGTCTTGGATCGTTGTAGAAAAATGCGTGAGTTTGAATGTACCGGAGATATTTCTTTGAGATGTTTATAGATATTGGGTGGACGTTTAAAGCAAGAATGGGATTATTTAAATATCGATTGATGAAGGATGGATCCTTCATGGGAGGTTCGCGTACGACGGTCTCCCGTGGCTCGGCGCGAAATCCCTGGAAACAATAAACTTGTCTGCTCGGTCTTCCACATGAACCAACCTATAACCGCTACCACTAACGTACTACAGCACTGCTATATGTTCAAAATTCATGGCGCTATGCCCGCTATATTGCACTTGCACTTGGTGGCTAGGTGCTATAATGGATATCCTTTAATACTAACACACCGTATGTACGTTACGTATACAGGGTGATCGCTCGGTGCTTGCACGCACGCACCAGATACTCGCGCGATGAATTTTTATCAAAAGTCCTGAAACTACAAAATTTCTGGCGCCCGCTATTTATTTTATTTTTATTTCTTATCAAAATATGACAAAGTAACTTTATGAATATTTACTGTCCAACTCGCATAGATTAATGTCTTTTTCTATTTTTGTACATGTAATTTAAGCAATTACATTTATCAAATGTACCTGAATGTCCATACAACAAACTAAAAGGTTTTCATTATTTCCAATAAAGATCTAATAAATCTGATTTCGAAACAATAGAAATACACTTCCATCTATTATTTTGCGCATTTAGAACATTCGCGCAGGATACTGTAATAGCAGAAATTTTCCCTTGCGAAACTTACAAGATAAAAATTTCAAAAAACCGACTCTCTCTCTCTCTCTCTCTCTATATATATATATATATATATATGTCGCTTCAAGGCAGCAGTGTTCATTTGGAGACATGAATCCCAATTGAGTCTACGGAAGGGATGTTGCGAAAGGAGCCACCTTGTATGGGTGTGGAGTGGCGTGTGTGCAATATGTATCTTCACAGGGGATGTAGGAAGGAATGTATACAGGTGAATTCTCTATGGGTACAAGGGTTATAGAGGGTAAGGTCCCGCAAGCGATATTAGGTGGTAGGGGCATCTGTTCGCTATGGCCATGTATGTAAGCCGTTAGTGCCAATATAGCGTCCGTATACCAGTCTGTCCGACATAACGTTTCGGGCTGTATTATATATTGTCCGTAATCGAAGATCTCTCCTAAGACCTCTCCACTTGATGGGAATCCCGAAAGGAAGCCCGAAATATTGATACTCACGAGCGATGGAACGTTGTACATTGAATCTTTTCGCGATGTCCCCCTCGCGGATGGATGCAAACAATCAATAATTCGGTATCGCGCCATAAAAGAGACGCACGCGTGATCGACAAACCGGAAAATACCACGATACGGTAATGCAAACGTGGTCACGTTAAAAAATCGCGCGGCGCAATCGCAAATAGCATAAAGCGCCAAACGAGAGATGAAGAAAGTTTCTTAAATTGTAAGAAGCTTAGCTGTCAAGACACTTAAAGTTGCGCGGGAAGACATCGAACGGTTTAATTTTCACTAAAAAGAAATAAAAAATAAAAAGAAGAGAGAAAAGGGAGTTTCTTCAACATTCGAAAGGAAGTACCAGGCAAATCGTGTCTTTGAAACACTCCGTACGATTCGTAGGTAAATACGATGCGAGTAAAGTTACACGCCGTGCGCACGATTATTAACAACCGGTAGTATCGATCGCGGCTGCGGCCGGACTTCATTAATAACGCGCGCCGATCGAGGACTCTTAATTAATTCCGTCGGGGCGAAAGTTTCGCAGTTACGGAGGCGCGCGACGAGCAAGGCGGTTTTCTTAATTGAGAAAAATGATTTAATTTCTTCGCGGTATCGTTCACGGAAGGGAACGGGCAAGGGAAGGGGACGGGAGCGAGAGAGGAAACGTCGAGGTTGGCCGAGACGGGGTAACTCGAGAGTGAAAAGAGGCAGCGGGAGGCAGACCGAGACTCTCATCAAATATGAATGGTCGACGTGGTTAGGGGTGGATAAAGACGGTACGAGGTAGCGGGGCAGAAGTACGGGTGGGCATGAAATATTTCCCGGTCCGCGAGTGCATCACGCCCTTTCACTCGTCTAGGTGCGCTTCGTATAGGAGCGGAAAACTTCTGGATGGGTATCAACCGCGAAGAGTTCCGGCTTCTACGCGTAATTCTCCCAGACGCTCTTGGTTTCAGCGACGCCGCCTTTTACACGCTGTAACGAGTGCGTATTACCGAAAATTGCGTTTCCGTACTTCGCGGAGTGCAAAATATATGCAAATTTCAAGGGGAATCATTGGACGAGAATAACGTTTCGCTATCTACCTCGTCAGAACTTATTTTCAATCTCGATTATCGTTTTTGGCGATTATGTAATTGCCAACGCAGTAAAAAAAGGCATGTTTTTATTCAATTTATCCCGCAGCTGCAGAAATCCCGTCAGCCAATTCTGGAATTGACCTTATGTAACGCAGTAAAACACCGTCGTGTAATTCCTGTCGTACCCAGTACATCTCGTTTCCGACTTGCAACCGCGTCGCGGTTGATTGTGTTAAAAATACAGAAACTTAATTTCAGATATCCTTTCCCCGTACAGCTGTCCCTGTTTCCTTTTACACGTTGTAAAAAAGCGCGGGACATAATAAGTGCGCCGCTCGCGCGTTTGTTTATCTCGCGTTTCGACGTCACCGCTCGGAATATTAAGGTAAGAAAAGGTCGCGCGCCGGAAATCGCATTGCGTATCATTAGTATACTGTCGCGATACTCGCGATGTATTTTCCGCGTTGCATTATCTCGCACGTCTACCGCGAGACGTCACTTCTGCAAATATATAAATTCGGTCTCAATTGCGCGCGAGAATAGCACGGGGCAGAGTCGTATTACGTTTTATGCAGTTTCAATTTGCTCGGTCAATCCGTTTATGCGGCAGATCCCATCCACCCCTCACGCGTAAAATTTCACGTACATCGCCGCTACAAAATCACGTTCTTACCTCCCTTACGTGGCTCACAAGAAACTGCCAGGCATAAGCCATGGCCGCATATCTCTATATTCTCACCTCGCCGCTCCGCGCGCGGACTCGCGCTCGGACGAATTTAACATCCCCCGATTTTTCCCGTGCTATCCGGCTCGCGTCGATTACGCGCCGCTGGTTCCTCCGGCGTATTCCATATTCACCTCGAATCGAAAATCGTCGTAAATCGTCGATCGGAGGTGCGGAGCCGGCAGCGCGCGGCTGCGCGCAATAATTAACGCGCTTCGAAACTCCTAATTGATTGTCTCGCTGATTTACCGAGTCGCACAATTAATCGGACATGAGTTATTGGCACTAGTACCGGCCGATAAACGAGAGTTTAATTACCAGTCCTAATTACGACTTGCGATAGACGGGGGAGGGACAAAGAGGGAGAAAGAGAGACGAAAGGAGAGAGAGAAACACATTAGAAGTTTTCGGCGCGAGTCGGCAAACCGAACGGCATTAACGCGACTGAAGAATGTCCCGAGAAAAAGAGGGAAACGGAGAGAGACAGTAGAGATAATAGAGGAGCCAGAGAAAAATCGGGTAGGAGATCAAATGAGAGAATCACTGTGAGCGGACGGGACGAGAGGCGGGGATGAGAGTGGCAGTGAGGTGAGGTTGGCGGGCCATAGTGCGGAGAATGGCGTAAGACGAGAAAGGTAACGGGAAGAGGAAGAGAGAAAGTGAACTGGAAGGGTGAAGAGGGATAGGGGAGAAGTGGCAGAGACTTACATTTCCCACGGGGTATCCCTGCTACTCCTCCTTACTTACGGATTGATACTCAATTTCCACCGAGTTTAGCCCCCATCGAAGGATCATTGCGCCAGATCGTGGGAGCTCCTTTCGATTTCGAATAAATTCGATAATGGCGGAATAGGTAGCTGCAGCTCGGTGAGGGCGAGGCACGCCGGAGGAAACTTGACGGGAGGGATCTCGCGATCGCGCGTTTTTGCCTTAATCGAGCGCCAGCTTGGCGTCGACGAAACGTCGACTGCACCAGTTGTTGCACCGCTCGGCTACGTGGAAAATCGGTCGATTTGCAGAAGGTAAAGCGTCCTTGCGATTATGCATCCGGGCGATAAAGTGGATTGTCGAGCAATTTATGCGGGATCCCCTCGAGCGCGTGAATCGAATTGTGCTTGGTGTGTTAGGGGTGATTGCGAAGCGCAAGTTACACCCGCTGTTCTACTCTTTTGTCGAGAACAAAAATTGCATTATCTCGATGATGCAATTTAATTCCCATTGACATTGTAAATTACATAGTACAAAGACAATAAAAAAGAATTATTGTGATTTTTCTCATTTTAAATACATTTGATATTAAATGTATAAGTGTATCGTCGAAAGGGTTGCAAAAAAGAAATATTTAAATTCATGATAGAGAATTAACACGTTTTGCGCGATACAAGTAACTTTTCGTCGGATCTATAATGTACCAAGTACACATCCCGCTAACTTGGTCGCGGGAAAGTCGTATCCTGATCCTCGCGCACGACATAGACATTTACATCGAAACGACCCTTACATTACAGCCATTATCGCAATCAAGAAGTTGGTACGGGCCGCGCTTCTCCTCGGGATTGCGAAGGAGAACGCTCGAACGCAGCCGACTTACCTACTAATGAACCCCGGTCGATTCCGGGTAATTGTAATGCGACCGAATTAAGTGCAGGAGAAGAAGAAGAAGAAGAAGATGAAGAAGAAGAAGTATGAAGTGCAAACGATTTTCCGCGACGGAAACACCGCGGCGCCGATGTAACGATTCTGGCAATTACGGCGAATTATATTAACCACCCTGGCGCCTCTCGGCGCCACCCTCAAACGCCGCCGGCAATGCACCCCTTCCGCCCGCGCGTCGCGCCGTACACGTACGTTCCGACGATCCCGGTCGGCGTCGGGGCTTGTTATTCGAGCTCAGGAACTCGAGCGCGAAACTAATTCCGTGCCGCAAGACAGAAGTCGACTTTAATGACCGTCGAAAAGTTACGTACGTACGTCCTTATCCAGATCGAAAACTTGGAGGGACTCTAAGAGGGTCGCGTCTTGGACGTATTCGGAATGCGTTTCTCCATCTCTGTCTCTCTGTGTGTCTGCCGTGCAAGAAACGCGCAGAAACGCACTTACTCCGAGGATTAGTAGACTTGACTCACTCGTGAGTCTATTCAATTCATTTATCACGAGAACTCAGTCGTAAAACTGTTGGACTGATCGATAAGCGCGTGCGCAAAATCTTAATTAATTAATTAATTGCATATTCTATAACAGAATATCAGAACATCAGATCAAAAGCAAGAATTTGATGATTCTATAATACAATAGAACACAATATAGAAATAATATTCCAAAAATTTCACAAACTTACAGAACTAAATCCCATGACTTTGAAGATCCAGACAGTGAGGGCGAGATTGAGAATAACGGTGATCATAAGAATCAGCACGAATGAGTACAAGCATTTCTTCCTCCAGCCATACACGCCTAATCTGAAGCCACCTTTACACGGCGTAGTACCGGAAGCGCGTTCCTCCAAGGCGGAAGCCGACGTTCTCGTGGATAGCCCCGCCGTTTGCCGTGCTCCACCGCGACGGCTCGCGCTACCGGAAGTGGAGGGCTCGTCGGACCAGCCCCCTTGGCCCCGGGACATCCTGGAAATATAATGTATTATACTTTTATTGGCTGAAATCATGTGTCGCCACAGAAAGATCTCTTTCATTTTGAACGTCTTCGATTTGATCGTGAAAATGTTGCGTGATACTCGACTAATTTAAATAAGAATCAGCTTTAAACGTATAATTGAAATAAAGTGGATTTTAAAGGAAATATTTTTGTTATGTTATACATGTGGGAAGTTTTAACGAATGAGTTTAACTATTCAGATCAATTTCGACGAGTTAATTTTTCTCACCAGGCATTTCCCGAGAATTTATATCAGATATTTTGGCGCTCGCACTGTTTGAATACCTCGATGCATGTTTTCGTGCTAGGAGCGATTTCACGCCGTAAATTGGCAGATTACAGTTGCGAAATACAAACGAGATGCGTGTTATAGCTACAGGTCGTTACAGCGTGCAGTTGCGAGCCATTAATAAGACTACAATTACGTGGCTGTTCTTTCTGCCGTGATCATTTATCAACGGTTTATACCTCATTCTTGTACGCCGGCTGTGCAGAATTGTTCGGGGAGGCGAAATGCGTCACGAAAAAGACAGATCTTCCGGTTTTTTCCTCCGCACCAACAACGCGAAATACTTTATATCAGACGTGCACGGCCTGTAAAGATGAACTCGCCGAAGATCACTTGGCGAAGTTTACCCCCTCGATATCGCCAGAATGATAACTTCATCGGTTTGCCACGAGTAACAAATCGCAACACCTTCGTAAAGGTTTCCTTCTCTTCCTTTCTTCATTTTCTTCTAAATCTCTTCTATTATAAATTGAATTGCGAGAAGGAAAGATATATATATATATAACGCTTGTTCACCTCCGAGAGCTGAACGTTGCAGCTGAAAAAATGTTCTCGGGATATCTCATACTGATTATACACTCGATATACCATTTGCATATCGATGCAATCCATTTTCGTCGGTCGACCACTTTCTCGTATCAACTATGGCGATAAAATAAATCTGCTGACCCTTACGACGTGACGAAACTAACGTAACACCTCGAGTCATCTACCTAAGTGTTGTATCGCGATCGTTTGTCATATTAATTATAACGATAAACTAGATTTGCTGACTTTCATAAAATAACAATAATAAAAACGCTCACCTGAAAATTCGCTTGCATGATATTATATCCCAACGTTCTTTCGCACTAATTATAAGGATGAAATCTATCGTGATTTGTGCAAAATGATGACAGACTATTTATTCAATGCATTAACAACGGGAAAAATATTATAAATAAATACAGTTTAATATCTGAACTGCAAACACAGGCGACCTTTCATTACATGTAGAATTAATTACATATAGAATTTGTAAAACAAGAAACTTTGATCGCGCAAATCGTCCCTCGCATAAGCTCACGATCTTTTCACGTGACATCACCGCACCACACTGAATTACGAATCAGCAAAGCAGTAATATACTTCAACGGCTCAGAAACGAAATAAAACCCGTCGGATTACGAGATAAAAGTTAATGCGCAGATCCACGAGCGAGTTTTTATCGGACACACATCCGAATCCGAAAACCGCGAAACAAAGAGACGGAATACGAAACAACGAACGAACGAAAGGAAAACGAGGCGGACCGGAAAACTTATGCAAAGCTGGCCGCAAAATGCCTCGCGTAACTTTCCTGCCTAATCCTAGGGCGGTAAGACCTTTGGACGAGAGAAGCAGCCCTTGCCATCCTCGCTGTTCGGATTGCGAATCACCCCACGCTGCTCTACTTATGCGTTTTTCTTTTTCTTTTTTTCCGCTACGATCATTTTTGTTACGGGATGCAGAATATTTGTTCGCGAAGAGAAAGAGAAAGAGCGAGAACGTGAGATGAAGGGCGAGGCGACGGTGGGAGCGGGTGCTGAAATATTTATTCAATGCCGACCCTCCGCACTCTCGTGGATAATTATACCTCTCGCGGGGTATAAAGAGCTCGGTGGCTCGAAATTAAAAGCACTGGGGTAAACCGTTGCGAGGAAAACGGCACGCCGGCCAGTTCAATCTCTCGACACGATCGCGAGATCCTCCATCGAGCCGGTCGCCTCTCGATCCCCTTTGCAATCTCTTTATCGAGACTTTGTTCCCATGGATTTCTCGTTACGACCAAAGGAGCGAGCAATTCAAGTTAGTTGTTCATTGATAAAACCCATAACATTCGTGATTTACACGAACTTAATCAGTGGACATATCGTCGGCAGACATTGGTGGTACAATATTACGCGGAGGGAAGGGTCATTTCATCCCCGGGTGAAAATACAAGGAGACGTTTTAGGTGCGGGGCACGAAAATCCCTCATTAAGGCCACCGTAAAAATTACAAATGAATTTTGCGATATGGCAAATCCGACTTTAAGGAAAGGCAGGAAAAAAAGAAGAAAATATCGAAATAATTGCGTTTACGTGCGCCTTTGCGCGACAAGGCGCGAGAAGGGGACACCCCGAGAGTGTAAATTCATTTAATGCCCTTTGCATATCTTTCCTTTTTAAGTGCCCGCGTGGCACAAAGGAGGCGGGGACACGAGCACCGGAGGTGAATGGGCATTATGAATTCAGGCTTCAAGGCGCGATTATAACGCGGAAATATTTCATGGGTCATAAATAGCCTCGGACGTATGTTAAACGCTCGCCGGAACTTTTGACGTAACGCGAAGTTAGCACGGCGACCATTATTTCCGCAGTCCCGGGCCGAAAGTGCATTGCAAGTTACGAAATTATTACCGCCACGGTGAGCTCCCGAGTGCCGCGGGAATTTTTCACACGAGTGCTCGCGCGGACGCGACCACTCTGCGCGTCCACGCTCGCGAAAATCGCGGCAATTCCGGTACCGTGAAATAGCAAATCAACTGCGGTCCGTCGATCGATTGATTTTGCGTTAACGTGAAATGCGATTGTCAGACGCTCATTTGGGTCGAATATCCTCCAGCCGGAGTCTGATGCTCACGCGATGCGACCACGGTTGCCACCTCTCCAGTTTTGGCTCGGAGTCTCCGGGCCAAGCAGAAAATCTCCGGCTCTCCGGCTCAAAGGAAAAATCTCCGGCCCGAGAGAAGATAATTTAGACTTCTATTTTAAAAAAAAGAATATTCAATCGAGAGAGAGAGAGAGAGAGAGAGAAAGAGAGAGAGAAATAGAGAGAAAAGCGAGGGAGAGTTCTCTCTCTCTCTCTCTCTCTCTCTCTCTCTCTCTGTGTGTTATGTGTGCTTCAATTGCAGTTTTTCTGTCCAGATGCAATGTCTTGTTTGCAACGTCTTAAACTGCGCAAGCAAAACAGAGTACAAAAAGTTGCGTGTGGACTGGCCTTTACACATTTTGTCGTGTTTGTCACTATGAAGCCTTGTGCCCATGATGCTAGAAAACGGTCCGAGATCTCGATTCGAGAAATGTGTGGCCAATCAACTTGCAGCTTTTCCGAAAATATAGTATAATATATTATAATATAAGTATAAATATAGTATAATATATTATATAATATATGAAAAAAGAGTTTTGTTTTATAATTATTTATCTTGTAACAATGTGATGTTGGTGCAATAAACTATGTAAAATATTCGCAAAAGAATAATATATATTATAGAATAATATATACATATATACTACAGATGCTTACAATTTAAAAACTATTATAGCCTCGACATTTTGGTATTAGGATTTTCGTCTTAAAATCACCTCAGGAATAACACTATGTACTTGGTGGGCGCGTTTTAAGATACACTCTGTATATACATATATAAGGTCAATGAAAAACTATTAAAAATATCTTTTTTCCCTTTTTTTACTAAGTCTCCAGGCGGAGATTGGCATAGAGGTGGCAACCGTGGATGCGACACGACGCGAGTGGCCGACGGTTTTGGTGCCATGAAACCGCGAGAATATGCGCCTCCAGGCGATTTACTTTTGGCGACGAACAATGGCCGGCTTAATAAAATGCGCGGTACGTACAATTACGGATATCATTTATTTCGCGCGGGGTGACAACGATGGATTACAACGGCAACCGCAATTTAGATTCTTTGCCGCTGCGATCTCGCCGAGACTCGCGCGCGCGCGGGATAGATTTATTTCCCGCTCTAAGCGCCCGAAAGCCCCTTCTCCCGGATGCAGATAGGGACGTTGAATGAATTAATCCATACCACATTTGGGTGGTTGTAAGAGTGTTTAAACGGAGACGGGGGGGGCACGCGGAGGGGCGGAGGGATGGTTGGGGCGACGGAAGGCCCGCTTGTACAGGAACCGTTGTTTAAATCGTAAGCCGAGCTTAAATTGTCTGCCATCCAATCCTAGGTTTGCGCTTGACTCAAGTTGCAGGCAGGTATAACTCGGCGTTATAACCGGCAGGAAGCATTATGGCCACCATTGTTCACTAATATCCCGCTTCCCGTGTTACCGAAGTTGTTTCTAGGACGCCGATGACAGCCCTCGTGCCGCGCGCGCGGTCGAGGGAACGCAACAAGCAGTAATACGAAAAGCCAAACACGTTGTTTTAATAGACGGATAACGCCGGCCAAGTAATCGCCACTCTGTTGCACCCCTATGAATTTTAATTTACCGTAACGATGCATACGAGGAACGAGGGTGAAACGTAAACGTCGCGTGAATAATATTGGAAAATGAATGTTAAATTATAAACTTGTCTGTGATAATAGAGTTTTATTTATTACTATTTTTATACTGTTCCGGAAAGAGAGAGAAAAAGACAATTATTATCCTAGCGAATTAAAAACAACTTCGATTAAAACTGATTACCGCTTGTTTACTCTGATTCTCTGTTAATAATGAAATCAGCTTCAACTACCTTTTATTCCTTCATCATATCAATGGAAAAATGGAAAAGTTAGTTTGAGTTACGCTAATCACTTTTTTAATTTATTTATTGGAAAATTTCAAGTGGAGAATATATTAAAATATTTCAAGCGGGCTGAAAATTACGAATAAATTAGCAAGATGAATGGTTTCCCTTTGTTTGCTGCAGTAAAACATTCGGTCGCTCGAATGAGAACGAAATCCTTCTTTGAAAAGGCGAAGCAAACGGACGCATATTTGCCGATAAATCAAAGCTCGAAATCCTACTCGATTCGTTCGATCCAAAATCTCGAGCCGATCTCCGATCGTAAGTTTCATCGAAGTAAGGGACTCTGCAAGCAGATTTGACTCTGGGATAATGATTCATAAGAGACATGCATGCACAAATGATGAAACTGGCAGAAACGAGATATCATTTATACACGAAGTATTTAATTAAGCACATCTTAAGAAGCTTCGTTGCAACTATTGATAATTTAATTAATCGTCAATCAAACTCTGATATTCCTCTTTAAGCCGTGTCCTCTATAAAATATGTAATTCTACGTTATACATATACCTATATTTAAATATATCGTTAATTTATAATATTCACAAGCTGCTTCCGATTGCACGTTTTATTGAAATTATTTTCAATCTGTTTTCGATTCACCGCGTTCTCCGCGAAACAGTATTTCTCACGTATTCCACCCTCGAACGTTGCAGATTCAATGTACGCGGTCACATGCACAATGGTGCACGCGGACACGACGGAACAGCTTGACGTGACAGAGAACCTGCTGCTGCCATGTCAAATCAGGACATCTCCGCTCGAGCTGTCGCTCCAGATACGGCGGAAGATTCACGCAGCCGTTTGCGAGGGCACGGAATATCCGCATTCGCTCACAATCCTGCAGGATCAGCCGTGACGAACGCGACGAGTTAATTATTTTCTCTCGGGACGCCGCGCAGCTTTATCGGACGTTTAGTCGGTCACCGCACCTTTGCGGTTCCGTGGCAAGGAGAGGGTTAGTCGGACGTACCGCGGGGGTGGTTCGACTTCCACGTCGCCGATAATCCGACCAGATGACCGCGCCAAGCCCGCAAGCCAAACATAGTTTAACCCGAACGGCTGCTAATAGACTCGCTCGTCGAAGCTGCACCCGGACATCGTCTTTTTACATCGCTCCCCCCCCTCCCCCCCATCAATTCCTCCCCGCGACATATTACTTGCTCTTCCAGTTCTTCCGTTCCGCCGCGACTTGGCAATTTCCATGAAAAATATCGGAGCTGCATGGGGCGCGATATCGCGATACCGCCTTTGACTGCGTGATGACGATACGAGAAGCGAATACGTGGCGGAAATTGCGAGCGCTGCCCATTAACTCTTCCGCTGCCGACTCTCTTCGATCTTGTCCCGCATCGTGCGGTTCATCGGGACGAAATTGGATCGGGCGACCGACGTTCCGCGACGACGATGGCACAATGAGTGTATTTCTCGTTCCACGTCGAGCAAGAGCTGATTTGTCGAAGTGGAGGCGCGTCGTCCTGTCGCAGGCGTTGTCATTATGCGCTACGCGTTGCGTGAACGCGTCGCTCTTTCACTTCCTGCCTTTTTTCTCGCGGACGTTTGTACCTTTCATTATGCGGAGCGTACTGTAAATGCAAACGTTTGCATGCCACTTTTTAATTACATAATAGTGAGTAATAATATAAAAGAGGGTAAACGGTGAATTCATTAATTTCCACGATCTGTTGCATCTTCTATTCGCAGCGACGAGAGAGGATTGGAAATTGCACCTGATCGATGTGCAAGAAGAAAGAGGCAGCGGCGTGGCCAAAGACAGAAAAAGAGAGCGCAACACGTTCTCGAATCAGAACATTAAAGGTCCGATATTTCCCGAGGGTCGCGCGAAACCCCTTAAGGGAGGTCAGTTATTGGCCGCGCAATTCAATCAAAAGATCAAACATCGAGGGCCCACTTTGCCCGCTTCTCGTATATCTCGGACGTCAGCCAGCCCGGAAATCGCAACCCGCCCTCTCCTTTCGCCACCTAATACTTCCAAAACGCGTGTTTCTGCAAAATCCATGGCAAATTGCGTTTCCGCGGAATTTCCTTCGAACAGATCGGGGACACAATTCCTCGATGAACTCGGGCAGCTACACGGAACTTGCGAACTCGCAAACTCACAGCGACGTTCCCGCTTGCGGAAATCTCGCTTCGAAAATTCAGGATTCATCGGACCTGATTGCGGAAAAAAAGGAATAAAAAAAATGGTAATTGAAGCGGCGGGGTTATCTACGGCTAATTAAAGCCGACACGGTGCGCGGCCGCGCATCGTAATGAAGCACGCGTGAGAGATTTCGCGGAGTACGTAATGCCGGTAATTTGCGCTCGCGGCGGCCATTAGCGGCGGTAATTTGCAACGAAAATAAATACTTTATTCCGTTCGGGGATGCTCGGTGCTGCCTTCGCCCTCTCGCGTCTCGCCCTCCATCTCGCGTGGCCGGTGGATGTGACAGGGTGGCACGCGTTAATAAATTTGACGCGCGGAACGGCGCGGGATCGTTGCGCTTAACGCACAGATAGGCATTTATAGGCTAATCATTCGGGAATCATCGATTTATCGGCCACCAGCCGACGAAGTAAATTAAAAGGGCAGGTGCGCCGATTATTAACGCCCGTTGCCGCGTCTCGCTGAATACAGTTGGCTCTCTATGTACGTCGTTAACATCAATCATCGTCATCGGCGTTTCAGCCGCGTTACACGACGTTGATGAGACACGACATGGCGTTAATACCGCGTAACATCTTGCGAGTACTGTTTGCACCTCGCCCCCATGCTGCAGATCCACGGTCTCTCGCAATAATGTGCTCGCATGCTGTCACGACATTTTTTACGTGATCCGCAAAAATCCCGAGAAATAATATTTGTAAAATATCTGACAATTACTTATATTGTGCTGAATTGCACATGATATGTATTCAAATCGCAGAAACGAGACGAAAGATTAAATATTTCGCCCACGTATGTATGATTTAAAGTTGCTGCAAAAAAGTCGCCGTATTTCTCTTTTCCCTATTCTCATCTTCCGTCACGATAAAATTAGTAGTGCTAAAATGATTAAATGCAGTTAATTAAAAGGAATAAATTATCGAGTAGACGCTTAATGCGAATTACATCTCTTTCGGGATTTTAATATTTTATATGTTCGATCGTGACTTTTTTCCCATGCGCCAAGTTAAATCAAAAGAATCCTCAATTGTGTCTATGAACGCTTCGCTCTGTCTCTGGTAATCCTACATTAGCCTAGTTACCAGCCAAACGTTTCCAAGGCACCCGCAGTAGAAGAGCTCTGGGACGCGAAACGCTCTTTCTCTCGTTGTTTCTCTTCTTTTTTCCTCCCATAGCTCCATTACACCCTCACTTTGGCCTGCTTACCAGAATCACTTCGAGAGACTCCCGGTATTTTCGTACCGTTCCGGCTCAACAGTCTCAACGACCATAAGCCGCTACTTCTATTTTTCTGGTCGAGAGGGTAGAGAGTGGATATAAACAAAAGTCCAACCAAAGATTTTCGTGCCACGGGCGATTTTGATTGTCCGCGGGGAATTCCATCCCTTTACGCCAATCCTTCTCCGATCAGAAACTCGAGTTCTTAAAATTCGCGACTATTTGCGTTAACCATCGAGAGCACGCGAGATCGTAAAGTGGTAGAATTTGAAACTAAACTCACCGAGCGAGAACGACATACATCTACCTTTCAGATGGACGAAACAATACTATTATAATTCCACGACTAAAAATCCAAATAAAACTTTAATTATTGAATTTATAAACCTCTCTTCCTCTATCATCTCAAAACGCGAGCTAAAATATTTGTCATAGCGTACTAGTTATTTTTAATAGTATAGCTACACACGCCGCGATTCCGAGTAAATATTTGATGGATTAATCCAACCACATCGCAGATGCGAAATATTTTCCTGGTAAAATTTTAATCCCGCCATCGCAGAAATAGTTAGGTCACATCTACGAAGAGTAGGGATGAAAAATTATTAATGCTATATATACGCGAGAATCCACATGTGTGTCTTACAATACATAAATCTGCGGCTTAATCGAATAATACGAATAAATTTCTAATGAATAAAATGTAATCTCCGTCTCGAGTTACTTTTATCGATAATCGCACCTTTTACTATTCAATGCTGTTTTCTCGTGTAGCACATCGATATTTACAGTTAAGGCAATTTTTAATGCAGAATTTCGCTTTCGAAGCTCCATTGGGAAGCACTTCGACATGCTTAATTATCCCGCGGGATTATCACATTACGTACGCGCATTCAAGGCGGTAAGAGCATTAGTTCTCTCGTTCATGTCATCGAGTTTAGCTTCGACATGCAGCTGAGCGCTCTCGTTCTGAACTCAAAGTGATTTTAAGATACACTTCAAAAAGTAGTAACTATGTTAGATCGGAGGGCAACGATCGATAATATCAATTATATCACGACGTCAGATTATATATCTTTTTCATTTTCGTTAATTATTCATCTACGATATATATTATATTATATAATGAATACAAACGGTGTTCTGGATTGGTTCGACGTGGATATAATCTCATCGCTCAATAATACAGAATGTTTGCTCGAGAATTTGAGCTTCCGTTAAAATATTATGAGGGCCAATTTCTGAAATTAGGTAAACACCGCGTAAAGCCAGAAAAAAAAGTGATTAATAAAAGAATATTTATATCAGGTTGTTTTCGATATTGATCGAAACGTCTATAGAAGATTCGTTATGTTTACAATCAATTAACGACTTCACTATAGCACAGGACGAAATTACATTTGCGCAAGGTAAGATTCGATTTATCTTAAAATAAAAATCGCAAAGGAATCACGCGCGCGCGAGGAAGGAGGGTGAAAACTATTGATCCATGTGAGCGGCACGCTTTCTACGAGTCCGAGGAAATCGGTTTAGAGACCGGAAGGGAACCGCTTTGATCGCGTTACCGGCTCGATCTCACGGATTATAGTCGATCCTTTTCTCCCTCTTTCGCTCTTTATCTGCCTTTCCCGTCCTTCACCTTCCCACCGTGCAGTCTTCCTCTCCGCCAAACCCGATATTTCGAGTTCAACCCTAACCTGGCTCAAGGAAACCTTCGGCTTGACTTACCCCGGAAAAAGATTTGCGGCGAATCCTTCTCGATTTGATACGATTTTTTGCGCGATGAATAATAGCGCGAGCTTGTTCAGGTATCCCCTACGTTAAGGTCCAGAAAAGCAATTATTGCACGCTATCTGTTTTTTTATTTAATATAATAATATACAAAATTCTTTTCTTTGCGCAACAGAGAAGTGCTTTGACAAGGAAGAATATATTCGTCTTTTCTGGCACACGTCGCGAATAACACATCGCAGCAAACTTTCGGGTTCGCGGGCCGTGTAATGAATTTTCGGCTCGCGCTATAGATTTCTCACGGTGGTGACGCTCGCGAAATCCCACCGTGCGCCGTCTGTCTCCAGCATTTGACAAACGAAAGGCAACGTCTCCGGGCGGAGACAGCGAGATATCTCCGTTGACTTTTGCCTTTGGTGTCGCTGACATTTCCCATCGGGCCAGCGGCCTGGCATTTCCACCCCGAGACCGCAAAGGCGCATCTTCGAACGAACGTCGCCGCCGCCACGACATTCACTTTATATGCGCGCGAGTACATACCGCTACTTGATATCCCGGAACGCGCGCACGCGAAGGGCCCGGATGCATATATGAAGCACACACAGGCCGTGTCTCGCGTATTATTATTCCGTTTTTTTGCAGCAGAATCTAAAGTACGCCCGACTAATTGATTCTCGCCGTGTGCTGAAAGGAATACCTTTGAATAAAATAAAGAATTGCACAGCCGAAGAGCGCTGCGTCATGTCGAGTCACGTTGAGTTTTCGATTTACGCCAGCAATGCAGATTCCGCGAGGACACTCGCGGAACCGCCTTTACGGAATCTGGCGATGGACCCGCGTCTTCGGACCCGTTCGTGGCGCGTGAAAATAAAAATCCCGATCGAGCAGCCAGGGTCGGCCTCGTTCCCGCGCGGCGCGTATTCCTTCGGCGCAATACGAAATACGGCGGAATGGAAAAACAGCAGAATATTTTTCATGCCACATGTCGATCAGGTCAGACATTTGTATTCATGCCGAGTCTGCAATATATTTTCGAAATATTACTTCACGGGGGCGAAATATTGTTTCCTTGCGCCGCGCCGCAGGGGTGCGCGAGCTACCGCGGATATTAATCGCGCGGCATCGCCACTCTCGCGGGGAACGACGACGGCGATTAAGTCGTTCCGGAAGAAAATATCTCTCGTGTCCGCCCGCGGATTCGCCGCTATCCGCGTCCATCGTAAACGTTATCTGCGCCGGCCGAATGTGCAGTATATTACGCATATGCACACGCATAAAGTGTAAGAACGCACGTAGAATACGATGCGTACGCGCGTAATGGTAATAATTAAACTTCAGTGTTGCGGCTTTGTGCGCAAGACCCGCAGCGATGCGCCCGGAATCAGCGTACAGCCGCATCAGTCCCTGGTCGCATATCACACGAACGTAACCGCACATGGGACCATAAACTAGCGAGGTCGAGACAGAGCAGTTAAAGGCCCGGTGGCTTCTGTCAGATAAGTCTCTCGGTATCCTCCGCGGATCCTTAAAATTTCAATTAACTTTCATACGCGACGCTAAAACCGGACGCGGAATTTGAAGGGGACGTTTCCGTTTTCGAAGAGGGTCGTTGCAAGGGCGGTCGGTTCACGTAACTGCAATTGTAAAAGAGATTGCGTCTGTATTAAAAAGGAGGACGCGGCGGGATGGGGAATGAACGGTCGTCGGATTTTCCGTTACGTTGGGCAAACGCAAAGAGCGCCGCGCACATCTCGCTCGTACACGGAAATGAAAATTAGATAATTGTCGGTTATTGCATAAATAGGAATTCCGTTATTTGATAAATTGTTCCGTAATCATCTCGACGGCGTGCGTGATGGCGTATTCAACGATGCTTGAATGCGGCATTCCGGCGAATGTAGGTCGCACGTTTCAAACGCATGGACAATGCAGGACGCAGCGCGTCATTTTTTCTACGCGTGCGTTTTATTAATTTTCCCTGCACTCACGCTTTTCTTTCTCTCTCTCTCTCTCTCTCTCTCGCTCTCTCTCTCTTTCTTTCTCGTCAAAATTTATACCTTTAATCATAGTTTCCGATAGTCGATGCGACTCGATGCGCCGCAACATCGCGGATGATTTCGCTGCCTGGCTGAATTATTCCTGGGAAAGAT
This sequence comes from Ooceraea biroi, assembly GCF_003672135.1. Taxonomy (NCBI): domain Eukaryota; kingdom Metazoa; phylum Arthropoda; class Insecta; order Hymenoptera; family Formicidae; genus Ooceraea; species Ooceraea biroi. Next base: position 8,603,113 of record NC_039517.1, on the reverse strand, counting down.
CATATTTCTTCCCGCATACGCCGCATTTCAATTGCTGCGCCGCCGCGTTACCGTACGCGTTACCTCAAAACCTCCGTAGCATTCCATCGTTCGTTTTATTATGGGGCATCGCATTTTCTATCCCCCTTGCCGCGCGTTAAAACAACATCGCTCCATCCTTCCGCGACCGTGATGCAACTCTTTCCGAAGACGGATATGTAACGCGTCCTAGGGGAATTCACTCTTCGCTAGCGTATTTCAGTGGCGTAATGATCCGATTACGCACATATAGAACGAAACTCACATTAACGTTCTTGCCATTAACGATAATCGAGCGTACTTCGGGATTGAACGTATCGGGAAAGCACGCCTCTGAAAAATCTATACCGCACATATACATTTCGGCAGTTTCGGGAGGCAAATGCCCATAATTTATGTCTCGAGTTATATATATTCCGAACGGCGCTAATTTCCCTCGTTTCCCAGATGAAACGAATACGTTTTACGTAACGGGTTTACTCGGGTTCCTACGGGAACCCTTAAGGGATAAGGTAGCAACAACGGGGAGCCAGCGAGGCAAAGCCCGGACAGAGAATGGAGGGACGTTTTCCTCGAGCTGATACACGTGGGATTCTCTATGACCTAGGGCCTCCAACATCGTGGCAGTCCCGTTTGCGCTCCCTCGCCCTCTCATTCCCTTGATCCCCGTCGCCGCACCTGCGTCGACCCGCAAAGTTTCTACGACGAATGAGAATGACGCGTGCATCGATCACGACATACGTCCGATACATCGATCAAGATACCTCCCAAGTCGGTTTGCGTCGCCCTGCATCGCGAATGAATGCGCCGGTTACGAGCTCTAAGGGAAAGCATTTCGCTCGAGCCTTCCTCAGGACTCCTCAGAATTCCAGGTCTCTCTTCCTCTCTCTCTTTCTGAGCGGGTACGCCACTCTCCCTGGATAAACGGACTCATTTGTTTCCCTTATAACGCGTCTTATGCAAGCGTGAAAAATGCGCCGTGCTCGGGGGATAAATTCCCTGTTTGTCCATGCCCACCGAGCTCGCATCTAATTAACGGCACCGAATCTTTTTTCCACGGGGTCGTAAATAAGTTTTTGCCCCACCTGCACGCTGTTTGCGCAATACTAATAATACTGATAGCGGTAATCACGTATCCGTTAAAGTCTGCCGCATTTACGATGTTTATAGCAACGAGCCCTCGTGTACACCCTCGCGCGCGGTTTCATGAATATGCGCTTAATCTCGCGGTTCTTCGACGTGACGCAACGCAGTTATTATTATCGCCCTGTGCAAATGCGAAACCGGAGGAATAGAAATAATGCAACTTGTTGTTTCTCTCTCTCTTTCTTTTTATTATTCGCAAACCGAATGAGTTACGGTAATGGAACATCCGGACCACCCACGCGTGCGACCGGTTTCTCTCGTTTCAGCGCCCTTCGCTCCGCCGTCTCCTGCCGCTCGTTTGGATCGCGGGCGTTCTGCAAAGTCCACGCAAATCCCGCATGACCGTCAACATTCGCCAGCCTTGTTCACCAAGTCAGCACCCTAGTGGCTTTCACCTTCCCTACCTTTTCAGCCCTTCTGACCTGACGAGAGTTGAATTTATAACGAGCGCCGCCGAATTTATGAGAGGGTCTTTTCCCGAATGGGGTGCGAACCAACGGGGTTACGTGAAGGGGGCGGAAGGCGGAAAGTGGCAGGAGTTACTGTCGGGACGTCGAAAAGTTGAGTCAGAGTAGAAGGGGGCGAGCCCGAGGGGTAGAATAGGTGCAAATGTAGACTCTAATCTGAGGCCGCGGTGAGCCATCGACAGGAAGATTTATCTCGACGGGGTCGGCAGCCACCCACCACCGAAGGGGGTCCTTCACCGCACCCTTTCCACCCTCCGGGGACCATCCTCCCACACACACCCCTGCTGCCACTTGCTCGCGGAAATCCCTCCGTTTGACGTTCTGCCCACAGTTCACAGTTCGGGGAATTAAATTCGGCCGCGAGGCGGTTAGCAATATTTTACGTTCCGGCTCCCCTGTACGACCACCGTCCACATATCCGCGTGACCTTTTCACGTAGAAGCCGATCGAATAGTTGTGCCAAAACTGGAAAATGTACGAATGACTGATGATGTTTGGCCAAACGTGACGCTTCTTTGAAGTTTTATCACTTTATTTATTCTTCAACTGCATTTTTCCGACTAGACTATACTTTGACAAAAATAAGTATGAAAATTATAACACGACCACATAAAATTATGATAGAGAACATTACTAGATAATGGCAGTATGGTAACATCCTGGCTCGCTGGTGGATCAAATCGAGTGATATCGTGTGCCAAAAATGTCTGGAAGAGGAAACAAAAAGGAGGATGCCCAATATCAATCATACCAATATTTTCCGAGAGAATCTCGACGAGCTGCGGTCGCCCCATGCATGGTGCCATTAACCTCTGTTCCCGTAACCATGCTGTTCGCGGGGAATCAAGTCGATATGATATTAATTCCCGCGTAAAGCTGCCCCGAAAATAGCAATACCTCCATCGTCATCTACCACACGCGCATCATACACACTCACACACATTTACACGCACCCATGCACGCGCGCGCGTGTACTCTGTTATGCTCTCGTCCTGTTACGCCCTCGCCCTCCGGCCAAACTAATCGAATGAATAAAATAGCGGGTGTTAACGAATAATTCGGATCCCTCTTGGCCGTTGAGAAACTTCGCTAATGGAATCGCGTCCGCTCGTAAAGGAGATATTAAGTGCTCCTCCTGCATGACCGCAATGCCGATCCTTTAGTGCACCGTGCATCCGCGAGAATACGTCGTAGGATCTGGCGGAAGCAAAGTGCAACGGCCAGTATCGGCTTGCTTCGATATCATACATCGCATAATGTTCTCAGAATCTTCCTTGAGGATCAAAGGATCTCTCACGAAATTTTTGATTCACAGGATCTCTCGCCGCACGAGTTCACGTAGCGCGCGCGTTGATGAGGCAAATTTTCTTCTGATGAAATATATCGTATATTTCCGCGAAAGTTACCAAGCAGTGTATGTTACGTGTATTACTATACGTTGCACGAATTTTCTTACGTTATACGCGGTGGAATTAGAGCGGCATAATACGAGAGTAAAATAGCAATTAAGGTGCCAGGAGTTATAGGCGAGTGGCGGAAATACGAGCGCGCCTTCTTTTACCTGCCTGCATGAGCGCTCCCGTCTTTTCTTCGCGGAACGAATTTCAAGCAGATTTATGAAGGAAGCAAATATTAATAGGGGCTCAGCGTCAAGACCAACATTAATTAAACCGATATGGGAGCGGGCCCGCGCACTTATTTTACTTCTTGCGCGGGCGCGACGTAAAAGCCAACAGACGCGAGCGGACGCTTACACGGACAAAATCGGAATGATCGTTTTAAGTTACCGGGATTCAGTATTTACACGGAAAGTGCGGAAACTTCCATGGCGCGCTTCGTTCGCAAAGCTGTCTTCCGGGTCAGCGGACTTCTGATAACGCTTGATTAATTTCGTAAGAGCTTACGCTCGCATTCGGCGAAGTTAGGCTAAACGGATTGTCGTCCAGCTCGTTCGGTGGCAGGGTCTTGATGTACAATGCGCGTACAATTCCGGACGCGCTAACGCGCCCTGGACTGACGGGTAATGTGATTCCGCGTTCCGAGAGTTTGAGGGGGAGGTCAGTTTCCCGATCCCCGGGGCTCGACACGTCTCCAGTAGCCCACTTCTGACTCCGTCCGGAATAATCCTCTAGCTAGCAAGATACGCTTTCCGAGACCACGGAGACTGTCGCTGCGAGCCGGGGCAAACTAGAAGGCTTGTGATGGCCGTAATTCTGCTCCAATATGTTTGCGCTTGAGTTAACGTCTCGCCGTTACATCGAGACGATGATTCCGTCGTCGTTGGTCCGGCAGTTCGCAAATTGATAGCAAACATTATGAAAAATTACGGAAAATCATTCCACGTGCGCACGATGGTGTATATTTTACGTATTATAATTGCGATAACGATGGACGAAGTAGCGTTGACGCAAAGTGGAACATGACAATGACTAATGATTTAGATCTGGTATCTTTTGACTACGCCGACAACTAGTCCAAGTAACGCTCGCTCGGAAATAATAAACGTCGATACGGCATTTCCCGCGTCGTCCGAGAAAAGGAGAACCACCACCCCGTTTCGCGTGCGGTCATTCGGACGCGTATTTGGGACGATTTATCTTCCAGCGCAACTGTCCTCGCGGATTCGTCGCAGGACTAAACTTTCCCTGGCAAGGTCAAAGGTCAGGTCTAGCGAATGGCAGGATGAACGAGCAACGTACATAGGTCGGAGACAGCCGGCAGAGCACAGAGAAAGAGGTAGATAGAGAGAGAAAGAGCGGGCCAGAAAGGCGGAGGGCAAAGCGACATCCGAGACGGAACTCAAACACTGCTGTATCCTCTGACTCTCCCTCTTCCTTTCCACACCACCTATCTACCCTCCGTCTTCCCCACCCCCAACTTGCTCCCTTTCAGCTACCTGTATACACACACTTAGGCACACATTTACGCCCGCAAAGTCAAACCGCGCCGTTTCTGTGTATACACCGCTACCGAGCTTATATTATCCAGTTACCCGTGAGGCTTACAAGCCAAACAAACGTATAGACGTCGCGAATTCCGTGGCCTTCTCTCGTACCTGCGCCTCTTCCGCTTCCTTTATCGTCTTTCGTCCCGTGCACGCCGGTTTGCCATATGAACCCTCTCTCTGACTAATTTTCTCTCTCTTTCTTTCTCTCTCTCTCTCTCTCTCTCTCTCTCTCTCTCTCTCTCTCTCTCTCGCGTCTTTCTTCCCTGTATTCATCGTCCAACCCTCCGGGCATAACAAAACCTTTACGTGGTAGATCTTATTGTGCGCGACATCGCGTTGCACCTGAAGATCGATGTAGCGCATCCTCGAGACGATCCACCGTAACGTTGCACGTATAAGCGGCGACGGTAACGTAATACAATGGAAAATTGAACAGACACGAAACGCATCGCAGACTTACGCATGTACATATGTTTGTGTCGTTGTTATCGCACGGCATCACAATTTTTTCCGCGGAGCAACGACTCCTCCGTGCTTCGATCGCACTTTTCCTTCTTCACTTCGTTTTTTAATGATCTTTACAGTTAAAGTCCTTAATCCCTCGAGTTTGGGTAATCCTCTTGTTCTCGGATGCATCTTCGAAATTCGCGCTCGGCATGCCAGTTGACTCTCGCCCCGTCAGCAACGACGACTATTCTATCCCGACCAAGACCACCCTCTGCCCCTCTAAAGCTGTGCCCGACAGCAATCTCTTATCGAGGAGAGTTATCAGCTATCTGCCATAACTGTCGATCCCACGGGTGCACCCCCGCCGTCTAATCGTCGCACGCGCGCATTGAATCTTCGCGCTCGGGCCGATTCGAGGCGGAACGCGCGATGACGAACGCGAGCCGGGCGCGTACCTCGAATTACGATCCGGAGTGGCGGTTGTACAGCGAAGGACAGTTAAAGCGGGCGGGAAGGACCGCATGTCTGGAATCCCGAGACGTGGATCCTGCTACGACTGTAGTGTGCGAGCTGCGGGGTAAGCTCGCCTGGACCCTTCGCGGCGCGGTTGCAGTAATCTTACTCTTGTACGTCGGCTCGCCTACGAGAGGAGCGGGTTAGCTGCCGCGGAACTTCCGTAATGCGTTAATCCGGCGGGCACGTATCCCTCCGCGCTCGAGATAAGGTTCGTAACCGGAACGATTCTCTCGGCTGGGGTAACCGGAGTCCTCGCAGACGTCGTTCCCTTCCACGTTGTGCTGGCGGTGCGCCCGCACCCCTACGTGACGCCGACTATGTCTCGCTGTTACCTGCAATGTTACCTCCGTGCTAACGCGACATCCTCACGCGTGCACGATTGCACGAATTTTCCGTGTTATCCGTGAGATCGGCTTATCTGCCCGGCTTTAGTTTCCCTTTTCAAAACCACGCGATTGTAGCGGTACTATTAGGATGTGATTATAAAGCGGATTTCCCCGTCGTTTGGTTGGTAAAGTTGAACGAATGAAAATTCGTGGACGTTCGCGAGAAATTCCGTGTGGGGATTAATAATGTATTTTATCTTCTTTTTTCAAGATAAGAAATGTCACTGCTAATTGATAATTATTTACGATAACAGATAAAGCGTCAATTATCTTGACTTTTGTGTATTATGAAGGTCGCAGCTTTGAATAATGTATCGAAAGTTTCGACTCATAATCAGCGTTCGTTCTTTATAAAAAGTTATTAACAGTCAAAGGTTTAGTGCATCGACTTTTGTTAAGGATATATATATATATATATATATATATATATATATATCCGTTCTTTATTTTTTGATTATTTTAAATACACCGTCCGCGCCAAAGTGTCGCGTGTGAAGAAACAAGTTTTATAATTAAAAGGAGTATTTCTTTGCCCGCGCCGCTGCCAAAAGAAAAATACCGGAGAGTATCGCGCGGAGAGCACACGCCCGCAGCGTCGCCATTGTCACGTTGGTGTACGTAACAACTTTAATCAGTAAATATCTACGATCCGAGTTAGTTCTTCAGTTAGTTCTTTTTGAAAAGTTTAGTCGTGTTGTAACATTCAGAATAGAAATATCATACGGCTTTACGAGTCTTCAATATTGCAGACGATAAAAAGAAATTGATTAATTACTTAATCAAACATCGTGTTATTACAAAAGTGTCCGCGATGTGATTCTTTCGTTAAAATGTGATCTCAGTGACAGAATTTTTTATTGCCATTCAGTAATATGTAAAAGTGTGAGGAAGAAAACGCTGTGAAACATAGTGTAATTTCAAAATAAGTGCAGTGAACAAGACGTGGTTTTCCGGAAGCCGTTTGAATCTTCAGACTGTATGTCGATTCACTAGTTACTTCTTGATGATGTAATCACTGCAGCAAACATGATGTCAGCAAGCGTGCATCAGATCTCCGTCAAAAGTCTGGAGTACATAACTAAATATATGAAATTTTTTCACTTAAAAATTTTTCTCAATGACTATTGAATTGATAGAATTATTGCTTTTATTTCTATTACCAAGATTGAATCGTTATCAAGTTCGATAAATTTCAATAAAATTTGAAGCTTATTTTACATGATATCTCTTTTTAATTGAAATATCGTGGCGCACACGCATGCTAAATACAATCTTCCCATGTCACACGAACGAGGCGTGAAACCGAGCAGTATGTGATTGAATTTCGCATCCATTTCGATATTTCACAGTCCGCTCCGAGATGCGAATATCCGGTATATCGATATTTTAAACAAAGATCTTTAATTATTTCATCGACACATTAACATTTCAATTAATTTCTAATAAGATATTGTGGCGTCGAGCAATTTCTACTGCGCCGCGTGAACAAATGCGAAATCGAACACGCGATCACAGAATCTAAATAGCAAGTCATTTTTCATCATAATTTTAAGAATCAACTGGCCGCGTGCACCCGTAGTGCGTGCTAATAAAATTAAATACCGTTAAACATATTCCTGAATGAAGATAAATTACTCGAAAAACCGTGAAGAAAGAGTGAATCGCGATCGGATTAAACACGAACATAGCGAGCGAGATTTAAATCTGACATATGAAAACGATGGCCGCGCGCGCGTGCTATTCGAGAGCGTATATGCAATTCATAGCGTTTTAATTCGACGTAAGCGGCACGCGGATTATTTTGTCACACCGGTTAATGCCGTTAGGCAGCCGCCGGGCGGTAGCAATTACCGAGGGTTCGATAAATAAATACGGAGGCTTGTGTATTTGGAATTCGAGAGCCGAACGTTTCCCGGCCCTCGTAAAATCCCCCGAAGCAATAAATTATGCAGTCGCCGCTACTTGCGAGGAGAACCAGACGGAAACCATCGGGAACCACCGCGACAAGCGTTGCGCACTGTCCGTTCCATTTTATCTCGTTTGCCTTTTTGCGCGGCTTCTTTCGCGACCGCTCAACGTACGTCTCGGGTTCACGAATGCATGTAGACGGCGGCGTAGAAAAAACGTAACGAACGTAAGCGGGATTGCATTGAACCAGCCATTCCAGCGCCGGTTAGATTACGCAGCGGGCGACGCTCGAGTTTCGATGTAAAGCACGTTCGGCACGAGGAATATGTAAACAATGCTAATAAAACGTTATTTATTGCATGCGCGCGCGCAGCGCCGAGCTTATTTTATCATTGTTTTTTATGCAATTTATTTATCCCGTTTATTCCGAGGGTTTTTTGCCCCTTTTTCTATGTGCACCGCGCGTTAAAGCGCGATGTATCCTTGGTTTTCTCGCTTTCGGAATCAGCCGGTTATCCCGGCCGGCCACCAGCGGCGCGGTCGAATCTGACTCCATGAGCTGCGCGGATATTTGATAAAAATAATATGAAACGGGACAGCCTGTCCCATGCAAAGCAGGAGGGATAAAACTGCGAATCCGCCGGGGGAGAATTTTCCGCATTAAATTGTTACTCGCGACACGCTGCCGAGTATTTTCTCCCTTTCGCTCACGCTCTCGATGCTCCGGGAGGCATCGCTGCGTCGGAGCAACGCATATTTCCGAAATAGCAACGTGAACTTCGATCATCCCGTATCAAAATCGCGTTCCTAATTTCCGTCTGGGAATTCGTCGGTCCGTAGCCGCCTCCCTCCCTTTCTCTCTCCGTTTCTTTTTCCAAATCTTCCAAATTAATCTGATAAATAAGATAAACTATCTCGATGCAAAAGAATCGTCGCAGAACAACGCAACTGATGATGAAACGATGTTTTCGCAAGATTTTGATATCGCACGAAGCGTAGACACGGAGGAACAACAGGAAGAAAAATCAAGAAACGAGAACTCGAGCATAGCACGAGCGTGTTCAAGAGAATGCGAGGAATGGTGCATAAAATCGACAGAGTGGCAGAAGGTTAACTTGGTTCCGGTGCAGCTTAGTTCGATCTAAACCTTATTATCGCGGTTATCTTCTTTTCTGTTTCACCGTTCGACTAGCCAGTTCTTTCTCTTCCGCTGGGTCTCGCATCCTTCTGCATGACATATTCTTCTTTGTCATGGCATTTCGACAAAATCTTAACGTCCGTTTCAGTCTCGCGTCAGGATATGTGGTGGTGATTTCATTATCCTGTCGAGAAACCCCTGCAACGTCCTCCTCCCTCGAGATGCCCCTCTGGGCGAAGATTTTCGAGATAACTGACGTCCACGTGTTGTACATACGCTTTTTCAATTTTGCTCGTTTGCCCGATCGTTTCTCTCGCCTGACAATGATATGTCGAACCGTCGTTCGACATGCGCGATGTATGCATGCATCCCCCTCGTTTAAACCCGTTCGCTTTTTCATGCCTCCCGGCATCACCAATTTCCGCAGAAAGACGGCACTCGTATCTCTCGCTAATTAATCGCAAACGTCAGAACTTTGCAGCTCGCAAGAGGAACCCACTAGAGTTCCTTTCGTTTGAACGAGAGCTATCCAAAGCATTTGGATCCTTTTACGAAATACATTTTCAGCGACAAGCAGAGTTTATCTTTCACGAGGTCACAGTGTAATAGCGGCGAAAATTAGCCAATCCCGCGCATAAAGGATGGTAATACACAACGACGGCAAGAGTGGCGGCTCGAGATAGGACCAAAATTACTCCGAAGGACAAAATTTTCGTTCTTTTCTGTGTCTCACTCTCTCTCTCTCTTGCTCTTCCTCTCTTTTTATCTCGATGAAAGCGAGGCGCGGTGCGTGCCAGGGAGCTTGTAGTACGATGTAGCCACCCCCTCACGCCGAGGAGGACGGATCCTCCGAACGGAGGAGCCACGGCAAAGCCGATATACGACGTTTCAATTTTCGCCCTCGTCCAGCTTTTTCAATCCTTACCGTCCCACCAGCGAGCTCCTACGGTTCTCAGGGCAAAAACTAATATTCCCGCCTTGGAAACTTTCTAAAGCTACTCTGCCGAGGACGGCGACGACGACCACGACAATGATGACGACGCTTCCGCTAGTAAGTGACTGAGCATCGAGTGTACACAGCGGTGGTAACGCGATCGAAGAAATCGAACCTATTAAATTTGCCACTTACTCTGCTCTCACCACCGAACTTGCTATTACGGGAGCTTAACGAGCTACCGTCGAGCTCATCTCGTTGGCGAGTGAGCGAACCGCGCAGCTGAGGTAGCTCTCGCGAAAGTAATGTTGTAGAAATTAACGTCGATCCGGAGTGGACAGTATCTATTATCCGATATAGGCATTAATTGTGGCTCGTCGGATTACTTCTGCCACAATAGCCTATTTTCGATGAATCCGACGAGCGGAGAGGCGTGCTCTGTTTCCATTCACTTCATCAACGTGCTAACTCGATTCATTCGATGATTGTATGTGTTTAGAAAGATATGCATTCGCATATCTGTGTGCGTCATATTTGTAATAAACTCATCGAGCGTGAACTGAATTGCCGATTATACTGCAGTGAATATTGGGAAGCGAGAGAGAGAGAGAGAAGGAGAACGATGGTAATTCCAAGTGCATTATAATTTGTGCAACTCGTAAATGAACTGCAGGAAAAAACTAATTTCACAGAAGAGGGCGAGTTTGAGTGGCGGCAGGAGAGCGAAAGAATCGCCGATAAGGCGATGCGGGAGAAAAATCGGGCGAAGCGCCTTCGATTTCCGTAGATGAGCGCCTATTTAGCGGCGAGTCGATTTGCCAGCTGGGCCGAGGAGCAGCTTCCGGTCGGGCAATTCGTTAGAGGACCCCGTTCTCCCGTGGACTCGTCCGTACGACGCACAATGAGACCATGACAATGGGCATACACGAATGGAACCGGGACGGGAACGGCAGACGCGGAGAAGGAAGTTGGATTCCGAGGACAACGACGCGAGCGCGCGGAGACTTCTCCGGCTGGGAGATCCAGCCTGGAAGCGTTTCCAGGTTCTCCGGGCCACCGAACTTGTGCCGGTCCATGTAAAAAGAAGGAAAGAGAGAGAGAGAGAGAGAGAGAGAGAGAGAGAGAGAGAGAGAGCTTTGTCGGTTGGGGATTTCAGTGGACACGAAGCGTCGTCGAAGTTCATCTCGCAATAAACGCGATATAACTTCCGGCCGCTTTTCTGTTCGTACGGCCGGGCCCGAAAATATCTCGCGGTAAATGAAACGGACAAATTCCCGGAACGATATGTCCACCCTCTCCCGTCGTGTGGTCACTCGGGGATGGTCACCGTACTCCGGACTCGCCATTACATACTCTGCCAGGCAGGAAGGGTGGCGGAGAGAGCGAAAGAGAGAAAGAGGAGAAGCGGGTCGTTTGCCGGAGCGCGGACAAAGCCGCCGCAGTTCGCTCTACGTCTGACAGTTTCGAGAAACGATTCTTACTCCGGTCGTGCATTCAATCACTATCCTCCTTTCTGCGCGGTGTCGTTTTAAGTTTCCTCTCCGTGTCCGCGCCGCGTGCTGCCATCGTGCTGGAGACATTCTTCCCGCTTTCCCTTCGCGACCGCTCTCTGTCTCGATCCGAGTTTTCACCCTCTCTCCCCGGGGATGGGGGACAGCGAGGAACGCTGACGTGATCCGTCTAGTCGCAGGTGCGCTCGGTGCAGGCAAATTTCTTTCACGTTACGTACAAATCGTGTACGCGGGGCGCACAAATGGGGGTGGGAAATCAAAAATGCTTGCAAGTCATCTGTTATTCGCCCCTCGCTGAGGAGCCGAACGTTCGATCAGATTTATGTCGACGAATCGGCCGGATCAACGAGTCGACGCGACCACCCTGCGTTTGCCATTTCGGCGCGTTTACGCGATAAACGAGCGTCGCGATGTCGCGATAAATGAATGTATCGTCGATTATGATATCGCCGATTATTTGCAGACCGACCAATAAATGCTTAATATCGCACACGGTGATGCTAAAATATAGCTGTGGCGGCACCTGCTCCGCCGCTTGTATATCGTGCAAGCGATGCGCGTTGTTTAGTTCAACATTGTTTGTAAATGCACGTCGAGCGTGCTGTTAAAAGCGGCGCGTACGCGCGTGACGGCCGATGTACAATTCAATTAACGCAATTTCCGTCCGCCGGTCCGCGGCAGTTGGGAAAGACGTATCAGTATTTTGCGTTGCAGGGAAAGAGAGAGAGAGAGAGAGAGGAAATGAAAGAGAGAAAGAGAGAGAGATAGAAAGCGCAATTCATACTGACAATATCAATAAATTCGCCATCACTCGGTAAAAAAAGGATGTTTCATGGAAGGGTGATCCGCGAGATTGGTAGCGATGTTTGCCATGCTCCCTGCGATCCCGACCGACGTCCATATTTAAGTCCGAAATCCCCGGAAGTTCAGGTCACTTTTTCAGATCATTATCACCAATCTCTGTCGGACAACATCTCCGTGATCGTGTTGGTTTATCGTTAGTATCGGCGCGCAGATCTTCCGCGTTAACTTATTTACGCACGCACGCACGCGGATGTATCACATATTTCGCTCTTTTTCTTTCTTTTCTTGGTCTTCTGGGAATCCGGCTGTTTTCGCGGAAGTTTATTTGTCTCCCGGAAATACGAGTGAGCCCAAAAAAAAACTCGGCGTTTCCGAAAAAGCGGTGCCGCGAAGCACCGAGCAAGATTGCGGGATTGCGCGGTCGCGCCGGTGCGCAAGAACGATTAAAATGCACCAGCGCCCGGGGCACCATCAGTATCGTTGATCGCGGCAGCGAGAGAACCGAAATCTGCCATCCAGTTCCTCGTCGTTTCCGCGCGCTCCTTCCTTCTTATTCTCCTCGTGACGAATACGAGGACGAGATAGCGAAGGACTACCACAAAGCGCAACAGCTCATCATGCTTTCCTTTTGCGACGGCGGCGGGCAAAAGAGCCGCTTTTCTATTAGCGAGTGGTTGTGCGCACGTGCCTGCAGCGCAAAAGGCTCAGGTATTTATTTAATAAAATGCGTCGAGAAAGATGGACGCTGGAGGGTGGGCGGAGGAGGGTGGATAAAGAGAGCGGATAGTGGCACGAAAAGTAAGCGGGCAAGGGGGTGGCGCAAGGGGACGGTTTAGTAGCTGGACAGCCGCTGCCACAGTCGGGCACCAAAGAAATTCTCCGTGCTTTGTGAGTCTTGTGCCTCGGCCGCGCTCTTAGCCGCTGACTACTCAACCTTGGCGTATTTGCTTTTAAATGCTGAGTCCTCCTCGCGTGCCCTTTCACTCCTTCTTTGCTACCACCCCTGCTCGCTGATCTCTTACGTTCATCGATTTTTAGAGGTCTTCTTTGGGATTCTACCTCGCGGTCAAAGGTTCCCGTCTTCGAAATCTCCTCTTCTACGCGAGATAGCCGCCGACATTTTCTGAATGTTTGTGAATATTGTGAGGAGTACCGCAAATCTCGCGGAAACGCAGAGAGAACGTACGTGGCAGCGGAAGCAACGCGTGTGAATGTGTGCATGGCACAGTACAGGCGGATTCTTTCGTCGGGATACGCGTGTGTCGGGACATGTCGTAATTAATTAATTAAATTAGACAAATTTGATACAGCGTAACGTCCCGCTGCTAACAGCTTACTTATGGTCGCAGGATCTATTTAGCATATTAATACGACATATAATTACGCTGGTCAACTAACGCTTATAAATATGCGCCATTTAATCAGTTTGTCTATTACGGGAATCCATTGTTCGCAATGCGCCGTAATTAACACATTTGCGCGGGCGGACATGTAATTTCGCCATCCGTTGTGCGTAGGTAAAATGTAATCCAATTTAATGAAAACGAAGTCGCGGGCCATACGTAATAATTTTGTCATCGCGCAGCCGGCGTAGCCCGACATAAATTCGGCGGATCGGCCATCAGAAATTCGGCTCGTATTTTGTTGTCATCCGGCACAATACTATGCTATTTATAATTTATTAAGCTGCGACGCGGATGTAACTCCCTGTCGCTGTTTGACGATATTTTCAGCGAGAAAATGCAAACACATAACGTCCAGGAGGGAAGAGAGGAGAGGGACAGAGATCGCTTCGGCCACGGAATCGCGCGGATTTGCCGCAAGAATTTCATTATTCCCGATTCTCGCGCATCCCTGTATCGATCTCTCGCTCTCGCGGAGTGCCAATTCTAAAATCGTCAGTAACGAGCACTTTCGTGAGATTACCGGATCGGCGGCGCGTGGCAATAACGTACCTCCATCTAATACAGAGGCTCCCCTGTTTAATTCGGTTCATCCAGTCGCTGGGCCCCCGACGAAGCGGCCAACCGCTTCCGCAGGAATTTCCAGTGGCAACTTGCCAGCTACACAATGCTAAGGATCGCAAATAGGCCCTCTAAATACGCGCGTCGAGTGTCCGTCCACGATATCAACGTGGAGCTTTCTGTTGGATACTGCTAAACTCCAAAACTTCCATCATGTTTAAGTGAGAAACGATGAAACGATGAAACGCTCGCGTACCGATTTTGCGTAACGAGCATACGTTTCAGTGCGTGCACGCGTCGAATTTCCGTTTACAAATTAACAAATTTTACCCGCAGTAATATAAATTAAAAATAAAATAAAAATGCGAGATAGGAGAAAGTTTATTAATTATTCTTGATGATTCTATATTTCTCTTAAGGATTCGGGCTTGTGCTCTTGCTGTTCTTTGTTCTCCTGCTTCAACCGAAACGCACAATATTCCATGCATTCTATCTGCGTCTTACTTTAATATTCAGCCCAGTTGACTGGGCCTTTTACCTTCGTGATGAGAATTCCACGGACGATATTTCTGCGCGCGAGTCGCGAGAGTTGAATTAATGCGCGACTGTTGGTGCTCGACAGCGATTCCGCGAGGCTAGAATAATTCGGAGTCGAGACAAAGGCAACGGAAGGAGCGCTCTTTGACGGCGTCTCTGGTACACCATTAACCTTCCGAAGGGTTAACAAATTTGTGCACACCACCTAATTACCGCGTTGCACATCGATGGAGAATAAAATCGTGCCACTTGGTAATTGGAAGAGCGACGGCAGGAGCGGTTTTCCGTATTGAATTCGCGTCAAATTGTCATTAAACGTGATCAATGGAAACGTAGTCAAAACAGAATTTTATCGTTTTATTACTTATTATGTATGACTCCAAGTGTTTTTACTAGTATCACATATGTCAATTTTACTTTTGACAAGGCTTGAGAATACTTCAAGTTAATCAAGCGCTCACTAGTTCTTTCAATTTTCAAAGAACATTTTGTAACATTCGAATCCACTCTTAAAAAAGCCGTGTTAATCAAATTGAAATCATTGTTGCCTCTTTTCCGCGACGCTGATTGGTTATCTCGATTCGCGTTGTGCGTTTTGTTCAGGTTAGATTACCATCGCGCGGCTGTCTTCGCGCGGAGGTTAACAATTTGATAGAGTGTGATAATTGTGCATATAATAAATAACAGATGAATATTATTATTCGAAAACATTATTAATATTGAAAAATAAAATAGCGCGCGCCTGTTTTGTACTGGTAACAATATAAATATCCCAGAACTCCTCGGAAAAAGAAAAAAATTTTAATGGCTAGAACTTTTTCATTTATCGTTTTAACGAATTTTAAATCATCGAGAACTCTAGGCAATATGCCAAATAACAATATGAATAGCACAGAACTCCTCGGAAAAAGAAAAAAATTTTAATGGCTAGAACTTTTTCATTTATCGTTTTAACGAATTTTAAATCATCGAGAACTCTAGGCAATATGCCAAATAACAATATAAATAGCACAGAACTCCTCGGAAAAAGAAAAAATTTTAATGGCTAGAACTCTTTCATTTCTAATATATCTAAAGAATTTTCAATCGTCGAAAACTCTTTGCAATATGCCAAATCCACTCTTAAAAAAGCCGTGTTAAATGTCTTCGCGTGGAGGTTAACAATTTAATAGAGTGTGATAATTGTGCATATAATAAATAATAGATGAATATTATTATTCGAAAACATTATTAATATTGAAAAATAAAATAGCGCGCGCCTGTGTTGTACTAGTATTAATATAAAATGTCTATTTTCGCTTCTAAAAATATACAAATTGTAAGAAGACATTCCTTGACAAATGTAATTTTTCCTTGAGGAAAAATCACTTGAAATTCATTCAAGATCGAAAGAAATCGCATTCCGATATTATTTATATTATCGGTTATTTACCGATAGTGATAAGTAACGTCTACCAGACGGTGACGCGGTTTGCTCGCTGGTGGCAGTTTATTTAGGCGGCAAGTTCGGGGTTAGCTCGTGCTTCGTGACGAGACGATGGAAAAGGGCGGACAGGGAGGGTGAGGAAAAAAAAGATTGAGGATGAAGACGGGGAGAGTAAGGTGCGGCGTGTACAGGTCGTGCACCGCACCTGCCGTGGCGTGGCTGACGTATCAGCATACTGCTGCAAACTTTATCTCCTCTCTCTCTCCCTCGGCTCGCTCTCAGGGACTCACCCCGTGCTTCGCGGCATGCGGATGCGCCATCAGCATCGGCGCCATCAGCCAGCCAGCCGGTAGCAGCCAGCAACGGCGGCACCGACATCGCTCGCTACATGCCGGCTATGGCGTATCTCAGATCGCGCGTCTTCCTCTCTAACCAGGTTCGAGCAACGACGAAACGGGAAGAGAAGAAGGGGTAGTTTGGTCGAGTGGCGGAGGTATGGGCGGAAGAAGGGCGGCGAGATGAGAGAAAGAGTGAGCGAGCGAGAGAAAGGGAGATCCTGCGGGAATAGGGAATGCGAAATGTACCTACGTATACTCGTCTTCGTCCTCCGGAGATTCTAAAAGTTTCACTGCGAGACGCCGGTCCGGTATCCATTTTGCGCCACCCGCCGCTCGCCAACCCTCCGTCCTCCCCGCGAATACGTCCTCAGATGCGTTCTAGTCTCGATATTAAAGGCGGCGTGTATCACGATACCACTCCTCTTATAACCGTCAACGCGGTTTTACGACGTCGGTGTCCCGCTTGCGGATGCATTAATTAAACGAAAAAAAGATGTAAGAGTCAAGAATTTCAGGGTTTTACTATCAATTTTCGTTGCAGCTGTTGTACGAAGGACTGTCGCGTAGTGCGTGTGTAAGCAATCTCGGCTGCAGTAAAATTCGCAATCGAATTTGCATTTAATAAATCTCTTGTATTTAACGTTGATTATGATAAATCTCTCGGTTGAAATGCTTTTGCATTTAATTAAACTCTGACCAATAATAATAAAATAATAATAATGCAATAAAATCTCGGTCAGACGAGTTGGAATTGAAAAGGAAATTACTCTTCGTGTCACTTCATTTTCTCTCAAGAAACCGTAGACAGCATCTCAAAAAACGTTAATAAACGACATCACACGCGATATCTGTGAAGTGATACGCGTAATACGAAAAATTGTCCGATTGACACCGGAAACGAGGATAGACAGGCTTTTTCTCTCAATCATCCGCCGACGTACCCTTTCGAGTGTTACGTCTCCGGTCTTCCCTTTATCCGCTTGTCTCATTCATTACTATTTTGTTTCTCTGGCTCTCTCGCGGTTTTCCCTCGGGCACGTTTCAGCACGCTTAACTTTCTCCAGCTGGGATGAAGACCTAAAACGCCATTTGTCTCAAGTTTATGGCCGTTTCCGTAATTGCGGTGGTATCAACACCATAGCTCGGCGATGCTCATTTAAACGCGCGGTTTCGCGGTGCCGGACTTAAGTCAACCCCTCTGACCAAAGCTCGTTGTACTCTTCAAAGAGCTTTTTTCTCAGAGATAAGCAAACATGACCAGTCTCCATCGAGCATGTAGATTATTTATGCTCTCTACGGAAGTGAATGCGTGCAGAAATTAGAAACTCCGTTAAAAATTAGATATAAAAATGAAAAAGATAACTGAATAGTAAGAAAAACGTTGAAATTTCTGGAAAAACGACATTTCCCTCACGACGAATTTGTACGGCTATAAACGCGCGCCTTTTAGCGATGCATTTTCCATCCAGATGAAACATCAGAAAGCTTATGACACGAAACGGCATCGACTTATGCGAGTTGTCAATTCCACTCGGTAAACATAATGAGCGGCATCGGCGTTAAGCGCATCGTAGCCGCACGGCGGCAACAAAGTTTCGCATTGTCAGTATTTCAGGGCTGCGAGCTCGTCCCGTGACAGCCCGTCTGCCGCACAATATCGTTACACGGTGCCGCGAACCGAACCAAAACGTTCATAAGTTCACGCGCCGTCGCATCACGTGCCGTCGCCGATGCAGACGCCGACGCCGCGCTCGAAAACTGAACGTCAAATAAACACCAATTACGCTCGCGTTTGCAAAACTATTTCACGTGCGAAACGACGTGTGCACGATTCAATTTCGATCCTGAGTATTTATCTCTGACTATCGTTCGCGTTCGCGAGCGGAAAAAAAATGCGGTACGGGCAATAACGCGCGCGGGCTAGAATGGGGGTGCATAGCGCGCGGTTGCTGCGAACGGTTTTTTTCAGCGCACACCCGCGCGCAGGATAATAGAATAATGCGCGTGAAATATCCGCGGATATTAAACGCCGCGGATGTTTAAGTATCTTGTCACGTTAATATTTGAGTGCCGGCGTTGTTATAAATTTATGAGCGTTGAATGTTAAAGCGGCATAGTGCGGGGCGCAAATTGCAACCAATTCCGCAAAAAAAGGAGAAATTCCGATTCCGAAGGATCGAGGTAAACGAAAATCATCACCGACGACGGAGCTATGATAGCGCGGTCGAATCAGCCGAACGGAACGATGAGAGATGACGTCGGCTGTCAGATGATAGACCATCGGGGGAACACGCGTGAAAAACAAAACGCGCTTGTTAAAAGCTCGCGATAACACCGATCAATGTACGATCTGACTGTAATCGGCGGTAACTACT
Organism: Ooceraea biroi; assembly: GCF_003672135.1. Lineage (NCBI taxonomy): Eukaryota > Metazoa > Arthropoda > Insecta > Hymenoptera > Formicidae > Ooceraea > Ooceraea biroi. The sequence goes on along the minus strand of NC_039517.1, from coordinate 8,584,251 downwards.
AACGAGCAGGCTGCAAGCGGGTCAAAGGGCGAGCGAAGTAGAGCAACGAAGATCAACACCGGCGGACAATCCCTCGCGAAGATGCCTAGGTCCCGATACAGTGGCCGGTATGTAGATCGACATGAACGGGAGTACACAACGGGGGTGGCGCTCCGTCCCGGATTATCTTTCGGATGCAAACGCCACCCTGCTGGCCGCATTCCCATGGAAATCGCGCGTTATGCGGCTCGTGTACACGTGTAGGGTACATGAGCGATGTGTGCGCGCCGTACACGACGTCGCCGCTTCGCAAACAGGGCGCCTAATGTCCCGGGATGATAATGCGCACCCCGTGGGACCCTTTTCGTCTCCCGCGCCCTTTCGCCTTGCCGATGGTGTGTATTCTTGCGCCGTGAATGCACCTTCCGGTGTCTCGTCGCTGTCGCCCGCAGAAATAAGGATTCCCGTGACCCACCAGGTGAACCGTGCGATTACTCACGTTAGACGATCGCGAGCGATTTTTCAGCGAGCTGGAGAGAAGGGGAGAAGGAAAGAGCCGTACAGGTCTAATGGGATGCAATAATTGGTAATCCGTAGTCTCGTTTAGTACGATGGGATCTGTCCATGCCCTGTGATAGCGCCACTTTAAGGTGCGATTACGTTCCGCCGCGCGTTCTCCGTTCTGTCGGACAGAGTCGGAACCGTGCAAAGGCCGTAAAGGATGCGTACAACGAAGCGGCTATACGTCCAGACCAAAATAGGATCTAGCTCGGAGCGTTGCATTAGTAGCGTAAGCGTAGCTGGAATGTTATCCGTGATATTAATGCGGCCGTTAGCGCGATGCGCCGTTTATCGTACCGCGATCTGCGTTTGTCTTAATTCCTGATATCCGCATTGATGATAAACGACTCGTCGCACGCTCTTCTGCATTCGGTGCACGTAAGATGGAGAGACGGGGAGAATTCGGATTCTCTTGTGCATCGCAATGTTCAGCTACATCATCAATCATTATTCAATCCGCAATAGCAAATTTTTCCACGAATGTCGCGATGCATACGTACGCGGATCGGCAAACCCGTATGATATTAATGGAACTCGTTCAGGTCGCATGAGTCATCCTCCAGGAGGCAATCGAAAGTCAAGCGAGACTCGACAAATCACGGTACGTCGAGAACGAGTGTTAACATCCAATTCCCCCGGACGTCCTCGTCGTGCTATCCCGCCTTGCCGCGCGTACGCGTCTCGTAGGTACTCGGAGAATCGAGGTGCACGGCGAACACGCATTCGAGTAGCACGACTCGGAAATGGGAGCCGAGATGCGAATATCTATTCCGGGGAATATAAACGATCGTGTCTCGATAGGGATGAGGAATAAATCTAACGGAGCCTGTTCTTCCCCGGCAATGATCCTGTGCATCTTGCACCCGCCGTCCCGTCTATCCGGCGTACGCTCTCGGTACGGCTGCACCGATGTCGCGATCCTATCCCATTTATTTTACTTCTACTTTCCACAGTATATTTTCGTCAACAGCGCAGCGAGAGAAAGAAAGAGAGAGAGATAGAGGAAGAGGCCGCTTCATCGATCGACGTGAACTTATACATTTACAAAATCCGAGATACATCCGAGGGCTTTCACGAAACAGAATCCCGCCCCGCGCGCGTGCGGCAGAAAAATCTCGGAATATCTTGAACGATTTCGCCTTAACTCCGCCGAAGTACCGAAGAATTTTTCGTCGGGTCTTGCGGATATTTCGCTCGTGCTATTGGCATACCCCGGAAGATGGAAGAATCTATTTACAAGTTCGCTAATGGCCACTCTGTCTTACCTCTCGCAACTTTTTCGCGATATCCGTGTACATCGCAGAGTACGCTTATTCGTGAAAAGTCGGAGCCTAACGTGATATCGTACATATATATAAAACGTGTCTCTCCAATTGCATTGTTTTAAAGATATTCAGGTGGTAATAGCCAGCGGATATGCATCCTCTGTATAAAATAATTCTAATGAAACACGCAATTATAACTTAAACGGATTTTATCAGCATAAAACTGTATATATGACTAATCAATTAACGTAACTCATAATTACATTATTTAATCCGTCATGTAATCATTGTCCGTACACTCGTAAATCCGAAATGAAAGTGTAATTAATTGCAAATTAATTTCACGAAACATTCTACAATTCCCTGTATTGTTCTGCCTGAAAAAGGCAAGTCCAATTGAGCATCGAGGGCAGCTACCCCTCTACCAAGCGGGAGTTCATGATCGGCGGATGTTGGAAGGATGGGAAGTCTGACCGACTTCCAATTTTTCAATATTCACGACGTCGCCCGGTGTGTTTCTTGATTGAGGTTTCCCTATCTCGGGAGAGTTCTTTATTTCTAGAACGAGGCATCGTGCTCGTTCGAAAGGCAGAAAAGCGAAAGAGAGCGGCGAGACACCCAAAGAACTCAGCGACACGACGGAGGCGGGCGTGTAGACGGGTTACGGGGGAGAGGGCTCCCGGGAACAAATAGAGAACGTCTCTTTGTGCGATCTGCGATCGCAGCGCGCGTAAAAAGCCCGGTTTGATCAAACGCGCAGGGAGAGCGCGGCGAGAGTAACGCGTCTTGTGCATCGGGACGGAAGCGGAAGACGAGTGCGCGTCGTCTTCGGGAGTGATGTCGTGGTGGGTTTCCATAGCGTGGTAGACACCTGGTGCGACCTATTCCTGCGGCAGACGGAATTCCACGTTCGTTCCGGCGTAGCGTTCGCTAACCTCATCCACCATTGCAATTGTGCAATCTTTCTGTTTGTGAAAGAGGCATCCGCGTGCGCTCTCGTCCCGGTGCAAGATAAACAATTTTATCGGCGAGTTTTTCGGCACGGAGCGAAACATTTTAATTGGCGTAGAATTTTAAGCATCTCGCCGCGCCCTCGATTTACATGGGATATTTTTTCTCCTCTCTCTCCCTCTCTCTTTTTCCTTTTTTTTCTTTTTTATTGTTTTATTTCGTTGTAGCGGATTCAGATTCTGTTGCGACGCAAATTACACGAAACAGCCAGGTTTCAAAACATTTCGCGAGATAACCCAGATTTTGTACATATTACGGGAAAAATTCTCGGCCGCGCGGAAAAGGTAGATCGACGCGTGAAATTTGATTTCCGCATGTGAAAAATATCGCGATCAACACTTTTTGGGGCCGGCATTGCTTTATAAACAAGTGTTGCATTTGTTCGCGCGCCCGTGGAACCGCGCGATGCTCATCCCGCATTAACATTGATGATTTTCTCATTAGACAAATGAAATTTGGAATCAGACAGCTGCATTCAGCGCTAAATGGGCGGACATAAGGTTCTTCCCGAGTATCTGACGCTCGCGGGCACGGCGGGGATTGAGAGATTGAAAGGCATGATTTAGGATCAAGATCTCAAAGGGCGCAAGATAAATAATCGTATTGTCATCTCCCTGCGTGGGCAAGAGAAACGCCATGCGTTTCTCGCTTTGCGCGCCCGGCGTAAGTGAGCGCGGGCTCACAGAAGGAAGATATGCATACGGCAGTCACGCCGCGGGAGAGATGAAAGGTCTGGTTTATTCAGAAATATATATACACGTGCACGTACACGGGGACACGGACACGGGTACACGCGCGCAATTGTACAACGCGTAACTCCTCCACGGAGTGGAGAAATATTGCATATTCATGCCGGCCGTGAAGCCCCTCGACATGCGGAAGGATACTAAAATAGCGATTGCATAACGTGGGTTATCAAACGGTATCCGCTGTGCCGATACCGCGTCGAGGAAATGACGCCGGAGTAGCGACAAATTCCTCCCGCCCTTCTCTCGCGTGCGGGCCGCGCGACAACTCCATTTTCTTTACGACCGTCGGTGTTTCCCTCCCCGATTTATTAACCGAATTGCGCCGGCGGTTGCGACGGCGTATGCAAATGCTGCTTCGCGGATTTTACAGCGACGCGATAAACTTTAGAAAATTGTCACGCGGTCACACGTGCCGTTTCCTCTCCTCTGCCGGGAGTGAAACGCTAACGATCGAGCGCGTTTCTCTCGAAGACAAATGCACGAGAGTCCTATCTTCCCGCAATCAAATGAAACAGGAATTTTATTATGGATAGTCCATCGCGCCACCGTTATTGGTCATACAAAGCGAATATACCGGAACTGAGCGCGATGTCGAGTGTGTTCCGTGAGTTCCGCGTCGTCATCTCGAGCCTCGGAATAACGATGAAGACGGAAAGTCCGCGAGCGTATTCTTCACGACGCGAACAGGTTGACAGCGATATCGATTTCCAGGAGCGCTGTGACATTTTCTTGTCGTATCATATCGGCCCTCCGGGGTGCAACGAATTTATTTCCGCTCCATCCCCCCCGTCCCGCTCGGGGCGCACATATTTATGCCTACGCGTATATATGTAGCACGCCTTACCTCTTCCGCCTTCATGACTTTTTCATTTTCGCACAAAGCGTCTATCCGAGTCCATTTGCGAGCAGAAGGAGGCCGCCCGTTTCCTCTCCTCATATTCACGTTCTATTTTTCCCTGTTCTCTTTCGGGTGCATCCCCCAGTGCGCGTCGCGCGACCGCGAGCGAGCTAAGGGGAGAAATCTGCGATCCACCGTCAGTTTCCTCTCCCTCTTTTCACGGTTTATTCCGACGGCAACGAATACCGTCAAGAGGGAAGAAACAATCGCGCGCGCGTACCGACAGAGACGAATGCGATGCCGGGGGTGGCGTCGCAGGAGAGATCTTGGTGGAGTCGCAGGGGGCACACGCTTGGCGGAACAGGTGGGATGCCTTTGCTCGTGCTCGTGATTACTCGCGGTGTGATTTGCATGCGAAATGTAATCGGGTCGTATGTATGCCGGCGCGTAGCCGTGATTCTTCCGGTTTCGTCTATACCTCGAAATATAAGATACTAGGAACGCACGCGCTGATCTTGGATGATGAATATTTAACCCTACGACCGGGCGAAATTGCGGATTCGTGCGAGCGATGTTACTTGTCGTTCGGGCGCGCCCGGAAGTTGGTCCCGGTCTGTTGTCTCAGATCGATGATTCATTTAGTTGGACGTTACAGACTCAACCATCGCGAATGTATGTACATGAAATTAATCATCGTAGTTCCAGGTAAAAATTATGAAATCAAATCAGCTTGAGCTGCACGCTACTCGTGTACGAGATCGTTCTCTTTTTTTAATGCGGCATTTCAAAGCGAGAAGTAGTCTCGTTTTGCGTACTCTTCGATTACTCCCGGGGATATTGATATCCCTCGAAAGTTTCGTTTACTGAGTATCACACGAAGCGCCGGCGAACGGTGCGCGCTCGTCACGGGGGAAAATTAATTGGGATCCGCTGACCACGTTATAAATTCCCGCAAAGTTTGGAAAATCGAGGACGCCGGTTAGGATACTCGCGGTACGGGCCACGGTATAAATTGCAAATAGCATTACATGTCGTAATAGCAACTAGTTAACCGTGCTGATGTACGATTCTCCGTAGACTATTAGTGAATTCTCGCTTTAATGGGGAATTCGTATTCTAATCTCTCGACGCTCAGCGCGATACCGCACCCTTATACCGTCGCGCGGATTCGCTTGTGGAAACGCGCAGTTGCCGCGCGACGACCGCGACCGACGAGTCGTCATGCAGAAAAATAGGGGTGCGATCGGAACGATAGGGAGAACGATCGTCGGGACGGTTAAAGGTCGGGCCATTCATCCGTGCATGAAAGCGGCGCGAAATCGCGCGCTCGCGTTACTGCAGCGCGTAATGGAATCTCGTCGGTTGCCACGCATGCGCGCGCACGGCTTGTCGCTGGCAATAACAATTATTCCCGTACCTCCTCGACATGCTCGATCGCCTATCGGACCGCGTGGTCGGCCGCCGACAATATGCTCGCCAATATAAATTTCGCGTGATTCCGCGGTCAACAACGCAACGTCAATCCGCTCGTGCCCGCGTGCGCTCTCGGCGACGGCCCACCGTCGAGCTTCGGCTGGATAATAATATCGCGACGATGATGCTGATCGCTCGAATAACGGTAACGCGATCGATTAAGGGCTTAGCGTAATCGCTCTTTACTCGGGCGTTCTCGCCGCTCGAACAATGGCTCGATTAAAATGATTAATATCGACGCGGTGGAGGAGGGGCAGCGCGAACCGGCCTTCCCGACAAATCGATCCTGATCTATTAGCAGTCCAGAAGCGCGTTCGCGGAATGAATAGAGAGCTAAATGTTGAAACATTTCGCGAATAATTGCTTGGCTCCATTCGCACCGCCGATGGACGCGAACGGCGCGGCGGTTTTGCGTTATTCAACGTCTGGTTGGCGATTGATATTTCTCGCGATGCGATATATCGATCGACAATTTGCCAATGTTGCTCTTGAGGAGGACACTCAGTAAACGATCGGCACCAGTGATTTTACGCGAGGACGATGATGAAAAGTGCCGTTCCGCTGAAATCGGCAATCCGCACGACGCCAAACAATTTGATAATTACCGAAGTCGCGAAGGAGGAAAAGTTTCCCGTCGACTCTGGCGAACTTGCGTTGCGGCTCGTCGTCGGCTTGTTTTCCGAATGCAAATAACTGGAATAATCCATATTTTACGTCGAGAGGTATCGCCAGCTGGACCGCGCGCCGCCGTCTTTTCGCGCGACGTCGCGCGTGCGGTGAGTTCATCCGGCCGAGTTTTCAAGTTTCCCAGGAATCGGGGGTGAAGCCGGCATTGGTGGCTGCTTCAGCCCGCAGAAATTTGCTGTTTGTGAAGTATGCTATTTCCCGCCGCGAAATCGCGCCACCAAGGAAATTGGATAGGCGACGTGAGCGTGCCGACAATCGGACTTGTATTACGCGATAGGCGATGACTGCACGATATCTTGGCAATAAAATAAAATAAGATATAGATATTATTCTAAATTACGAAAATTACGTAATTCACGTAACAAACAAGATAAATTGTTTAGTACGTTCTCTGCGAGAGTAAATTGTTTTCAATCTTATTGTGATTGATAAAACATTCTCAGGCGAGGAATGTCATTTAGTGCTACAATTTTAATTGCAACGACTGCACTTTGATGATCCTTGTTGCATTTTTATAATTTCCAGAAAATATTGAAAAATACAATATTGATCAGATGCAGTAAATATAGATATAACTTTCAAGTACGCTGGCTCTATATGTAAGACAAAAATGTGTGGCAGTCGATTATTGTACATCCCTTATGCTAGTTATCAGGCTCGAACTGCAGTCTGTAGCTGAAACTGTGTCTAGACAGTCCGAGCTTACGTTTTGTTCATCTTCGCGTCCGTAGTTCCGACGACGCGGAGACTATTACGTCGTCGTATTCACGGGAAAGTCGTCGAGTTTAACTTGGAAGCAAGCCACCCGGGGTCATATCGACGAGTAAACCCGGGCAAACGCTATCCGCGTTTATTGTTCGCGATTTGTACGCTTGTTGTACTCCCTAATAAACTTATCAGCAAGGTAGATTCCACCAGATCAGATAAAACATCCTGCTCTCAAACCTCAAACCTCAAGCCGGATGAGAAATTGTCTACACTGAGAAAAATATTTCATCAGATAATCAATTACATAGTAACGAACGGCTATATCCGATTAAATTGTATTAAGACAAAGACAAGACAAAAAAGATGATCGAACATATCCGATGAAGGTAATCATTATTTAATCGGTTTAATCATTTAAACGAAATTAACAATCGGAAACATTATTTAATCGGTTATCCAATGATTTATCCGCTGGAAATTTTTCTTAGTGTAGACTCTTTCAAAATATTGTAGATAGTGTGTGTGTACTCTCTCTCTTTTCCTTTTACTTTACATACACACAGGATGGTAAAACTTACGTCAAAACCGACATGAATCACTTTAGTCACTTTTCATATGTCAGTAATATAATTCAGTTCAATACACGCGCATCGGGAAATTATAGACTATCGTTCACTATCGTTTCGCTCGCTCGATAAGCACAGCTTCCGCATTTGTCTGACTGTCCATAACTGTCGATCTATGTCTATCTATCTCGATAACTGTCTATCTATGTCTGTCTGCAGCTGTTTTCATCGCTTGCCTATTTATCTGGATTATGAGGTAAAGGATGCTTTTTCAAACTCGCGCTAACTTATTTGTCTCATATTAGAAGCTATAAATACAGCCTTAGGTGTTTGTCAAAATGGTTAGTCAACATCCCGAATAAAATTCGTCTACAATATCAAAAAGTACGTATTTTAAGCAAAAGACATTTGCAGATTTATTTAATCCACACAAATTCGTAGCATGAATATTATATAATAACATCACTCTTAATTACAACGCTTTCAACAAAGCAAGAAAATAATAATGAAATCATGACAGTTCCAAATAAAACTAGTGTTATCCGAACAGAATTATCCGTTAAGATTAATCTCGGGAGGTTATTTCAAGTTGTTAAATATAAGATCTGAACGAGGATTTCGTATAGAATATTCGGAATCTACCGTTTCTCGATGAAGGCGGATCAATGTTAGGCTCGGGGGTTAATCCATCACGCGGACCCCTCTAATCGCGCGGGCGATCGCGCTAACGAAAAGTGCAGAAAATCGCAAAGTCTCGTATGCAGAAGTGAAAGTCTTCGTGTTTGCGTTGGCGGCGAGCCAAAAGGCAGGCGCGGCCGAGATCTAATCCCGTTAAACGTGTCTTGCGGTACTCGTATTGTCGACGACGGCGACGATAAAATGCACGCCTCTCCGCTAATTTTAGTTTCTCGTTAAACCATAAATTTACGACAAGCGATACAGATCGGCGCACTGCCGAAAGTATCGGTTCGCTTCGCGTTCTCTCCTTTTCTCTCTCCCCCTCTCTCTCTCAGTAAATAAAATGCAATTCGCCCGTTATGAACCGTGTACCGATAATTTAATACAGCAGACCGCCCCCGGTCATCTCGCGCACGTTTTTTCGTTGTATATTGGATGTGATCGGTTTATTCGATAGAGTTTCCCACCGATATAGTGACAGCGAACGAGTGCAGATCTCGGTTTATGGGTTTACGTTCATCCGAGGAGTTCTCTCTCTCTCCCTCTCCCTCTCTGAAAATTAAAGCACTTTAATTAAAACACTTCCAGCGCAAAACGAAATCCCAGCGGGACCCGCCGCTCGAACAGATGAAACAATATCGTCGTGCGTAACTTCGCAAAATAAATATGAATTCGCGAACAGTCGGCGCTTGTGTGCAATGCACCGAGCGATGGTCCAAAAACTTTTGAACGCTTCAATTACGCTGTACCGACTATATGGCAAATACTGCGTGGAAAATGTGTGCTACACGTGCAGGCTCGCGATCGCACGTGTTTGCGAATGACCGATAGCGCGACGGCGATTTACACACGTTGTCCCCGCATGGCATGAAATGACTCTTGTTGCAATAAAATCCGCTAAAGCGATTCGCAATACACTTGTGCATCAGCATTAAAGGCGGCGAACAACTGGAGGAACCATCAGGGAGAAAAAACGCTGATTCTTCAAATTATAGAACAATATTCAGAACATCTTTTCTCTCACAACCTGCATTGTCATTGTACACGAAAAGTCCCCTCCAAAAGTGCAGGAATCTTGGATTTCTCACGTTGGAGTCACACGTGAATAACAAATGCGTCCCAGTGCGATCTTGAAAGTATTCTCACGTCGGAAAGAATCCGCGCGAGGAAAAGCGACGAGAGAGATCGAGGGTGACGATCAAAGGTGCGAAACGATGCTTGAAATAATATCGCGGTATTTTCTTTCAATCCGATCCACCGATTCTCGAGGTACCTGACTCTGGAGAGGGATTGGAGGGTCGATCCTTGGTTACCTGAATCAACGAGTGGCGCAGATAAGAGCGAGCTCATTAATTTCGTAGAGAACACTTCCCCGGCCCTCGTCCGCCACGTCTATCGATCGCGCGAGTTGAAAAACATGCGCTTGATAACGAGATGATAATCCCGTTATTACAATAAAAGCCTGGTAATGATTATCGTTTCGTCCGTTGGCCGTCGTATCAACGATGATCTGTTAATACTCGACGAGTGGCATTTGTAAATTTTCTAGTTGTTATTACGCGGCCCATTGTCATTAATATTTCGTTATTAATTACGTGCGCGCACGTATAATTGGCACATTAATTAACCCGGACAATATTTCGTGCGTGCATTTCGTGCGAGGACGCGCGTGTTTCTTGCACCAGAATCTGATTAACCGATTCTCGTCGCCGGGAACCGTCACACGCGGCGGCGCTTATTATTTTTGACACCGATTTCCGGCCGAGTGGGGACGCAAAATCATCGGACCCGAGCCGAAACCGACGTACGGCTGGAACCAATTAAAAGTTCGCGACGTCGGAAGCCAATTACGTACATTGACATGGCACACGACTGAAACTTGGAAAATCGAATAGTCACCGGACATACCTTCTCACTCGCGAATTCACGATATGTTAACTCTCCCTGGCACATCGCTAATGTTGCATAAGATCGTACGATCAATTTTCCACATATCCGGTCTCGGGAAAAGACCATGGTATTAACTTTGCTCCTTCGACGTCGATTCACAAAGGGAAATTACTAATAAATTATTCTTTTCATATCTTTACATACACGCTTTTTGCTTCCACAAATTATAATTACGTTAAAGATCATCACGTGGAAAAATCTCGTTTAAATCAAGTTCAAATCAAGTTTAAACTTCGCGGTCGCACACAATATCAAGAACGACGTGAGACTCGCGTCGTGTTGTTAGTGTTCTCGCATGCTAAGTAAAAATCGCGCGATGCACGTTTATAGCCTACGAGAAAATTGCGCGGCACTTTGGAGAGATTTTATCCATCGGCCGCGTGCAAAGGCGACTCGGATTATCGGGAAAATCGCAGCGCGGTAGCTGTCACGAAGTGAGCGTCAGCGGATTGAATACAAACGAGAGTTTCCGTATATAACGAACAGGCGTAAAGCACTGGCCGCACCTTCGGCCGCGATATCGGCCGCGGATTCAACACCCTTGCCCCTTGTGACGCGCTTGTGCATAGCGATTGCCGCACTGGTCGGCGTTTCACACCTCGCGCGTTTCACAACCCTCTCTCTCGTCAAGGGATGAATCCGACCGTACAAACCGCGCGTGCAAATGCACGATCGATGCCAAGTCACGGACGATTCGCGGGCTCCGCGGGGAGGGACTTGATAACAGATCGGATACGCCTATATATAGCCTCGCCTCCGATGAGTAACGAGCAGGATTGTTAAATTATGATAACTCGCAAACTCGAAATATTCGGGAGCTAAATTACCCACGCAATATTGCTGCACAATAATAGACAGCGAAACGGATTATTCCGCTCTGCGAAAGCTTGGAGGTTTCCCTCGAAAATATTCATTAAGAACTGTTCTACATTGCGTTTTATTCTTTTTTAATCTTCTAGTTTCAATTTTAATTTCTTACTTATTTACTCGACGTTGCTCTCCGCCCGTTCCTCCTCCACGATTTGCGACGTCCCGAAAGATAGTCTTGTACGAGCATCACGAGTACATGTGTTATCGGGGGTGAAACGCACACTCGGCAAACCGAGTAATCCCGTCGCGGCGAGTTTACGTATGAAAACGTAGAAACATGTCGCTAGCCGAGAGGAGGGCAAGTTTCCGGCCGAAAAAGCCGGACGAGGAAAAGAATTGCGGAGTCGTGTAACATTCTTTCGTTCGTTCATTTATCACCTGGCCGACGACATAATAGACGATCGCGAGCGACCGCGGGCTCTTCGCCGTGCTGGTGCTCTACCGTGTGCTTGATGCCGGTACTTTTTACGTCTTCGAATTTGAACGTAAAGTTTTACTGTCCCCGTCAATGCGACGAACTTGGACAATATTGATTCTTTGGCTCCTACGACCGCGCGAACGTCGTTAACGGCGTCGTCTATGAGCCGTAAAAGCTGCTCCGTCACGTCAAACTCGCGGCTCGAATCCGAAATATAATTCCGTATTATAAATCACGTAACCCGCGAAAAAGTGTGTATAGTCGTCCGTTATTCAGGACTCCGTCGATGCCTTCCTTATGATTTACCGTGATTTTTCTTTTTCTTTCTGTTCCTCTTTCTCTCTCTCTCAATCATTCTCGCGATATTTAAATTGAATTCAGAAGGTAGGATAGAGAATATCGCGGCACTTATTTATCCTCCCGTTATCGCGGGACAAGTTCAGCCGCTCAGTACTGCTCCGCAATTATTAATTAATACATTAATGCTAATTCCATAATAATATCAATCCGCGGAAACGCGTAATTGTAAAAAGGCGCGGTGCATCCATTATTGATATGCACGCTCGCCCCTATCTGCCCGTACCCCATTAGCATCAACCTCAACCGGGCCGATTAATTGGAACACATTGTACCTGGGAATCGCAGGTGTAATGAAAGATAATCGTTCCCGTCTGCCCGAGCTTCCGTCGGAGTTACATTACTGCCGACACGAAACGCTCCGATCCGCTATTAAAAGTATCGCAATCGAGCGGGGAAATAGCTCCGTCGGTCGTAACGGAAGATGGATGCGCATTTCGGCCGAACGAGGCGGATTTAATGTGCCGTCTCGATCGATCGATCCGCGTTTGCACCGCGCGCATAATACGAGAACCGCGATCGCGTACGGCGCGGCGGGAAAAAACGCTGCAGTACGCGCGCGCTCGTTTGCGACAGCCTGTCAATCGATTTTGGTTCTTGCAGGCTGATTGTTCGTTCGGCCGAGCAGTTTTTTCGGCCGGTTAATAAATAAAAAAAAAAACGTTCACACTGGACGCATGAATATTCGGCAACGCGATGGTGTGCCATGGTGCGCGCGAGGTACATCGGCTTCGGTGAATTCTGCGGGCGGTTCCTTTGAAGTTTATGTCTCTTAATTATTTCTCTAGTATTCTTGACGATAGAGAGATTTTTGCTCAGCGGTTTATAGTTGTTTATCTGCTGAGAGACGCCTCTTCGACGGTTACGTGACAAGGCCAGCGCGAAATAGGCTGCATTTTTTTTTACGCGTCGATAAAAACAGAGAATATAACGAAACGCGTTAAATTCGTGCGAGCGCATTCGGTGTGACGGAATGCATTTCGATGTTTGATGAATTTGATGAATCTCGACTCGAATGCAGGCGAGCGCGCGCTTCGATCCGCGCCGATAGCGGAATACGGAACCCGTGCCGGGCGCACCGCATTTTTAGAACACCGAAGGCACGGCTATCACGGTGTTACGGAGGAGACGTGAATATACCGGCCATCACGAGGTATCCCTCTACGACGAAACGCGTCGGCGGATGAGATTTCCTTAACCCGGCGAAATCCTTGCGGCTCTCGCGCGGCTTCGCGCGCGAAAACGACGATACGTTTTCAATCCTCCACTTTTATGGAGCGCATTTCGGAGTATCCTCGTTCAAATTTCAATTTCGGCCGAGATCGATCTCCCCGGGCGCTCTCGAAGAATCGGGATCGCGTAATTCCGTCGTTGATTATTTTTGAGTGGAAAAAGCGCATACGGGACAGACGCACGCTGCGTGCATGATGAGACGCGACAGTTAAATTTCGCGTGCGATCACCAGCCCCGGTAAGCCCACCCCAACGACCGTTTGTGCGTTGTTTAACAAATGATGGATCGTTTAATCGCAAGTTCGCGGCCGTTACGAGCGTTTAACAACGTCGTTCGGAAGAACGATCGCGTTCCGTAATCGCCATTCTGAGTAAAACGACGGCGGTTGCGGCGTGTCTCGGCGCGTCCCGGCGTCGGGGCACACGCCCCGGGTATTCGTCGGGCAAAACGACGATCGTCCGACGTCGGCCTGGCAGCGCCTCAAACATCGCAGGAATTTTCGGCAGTAATTTTAGTGTTGACTCCGCGCGTGCAACTCGCGGCCGATACGCATCACGAATCGGATTCGACATGCGGCGTGGCACCGCCGCGCGGAAACCGCTCCGTCCCGAGATTTATCTTTCGCTGTCGGACACTTGGCGTGATCCACTGACACATCGTTCGCGTTACGTCAATCTTCAGCAGCGGTTCTATAGTCGTCATACGGCCGCTTGTCAAGTTCGCAAGAACCACACGGGAAATTTCTTTTAATTAACCCCGATCCATTGGCTCGCTCGCGCGATGCTTAATTACAGATTAATTATCCATCTCCGCGCGCGTCCATCTATGCGCATTGATTTTTCACGAATGCACGTCACGGCGAGTAACGAGCCATTTGTAAGGCTCGTACCGCTATTTGTCGCGTTTTCTTTTTTCTTTTTTTTCAAAAGCGTTTTGATCACCGCCGACGCGGTAGTTTATCGTCGCCCAGACGGTTTCGCTATTTTTATCCCGAGTGCCTGTTTCCCTCGGTAATAACCTCGCCGGCGTTACATTCGTTATTTCTTCGGCTTTGTTGCGCACCCGCAACGACTGCACGCGTTTTGTTTTCACTCACCTCAGTCTGCTGTGCTCGGTGTGCGGCGATTCCTCCGGCGATTTGTAACTGTTTCCGGTCTGCAACAAAGAAGGAGACGCATAATGAAGACCTCGGATCCTCCCGGTTCGCAACTAGTTGTGAGAGAAAAAAAGCGAACAGCAATCACGCTGCAGGTTTTATCCGCATATTTCCTCACAGCGATAATCATACAAGTGCAACAAAAATTGCACGATTGCAAAAAAAGATTTATTTAAACCGAAAGAAAATCTCGTGTCAAAGGGAAATATAGTACAATAATTCGGCGAAGATGAAATCGACGAAAACGGTTAACACGTGAATCGCGCAAAGGATCCGGCAATCCTTGACGATTTTTCTCGATTCGCGCTCATTCGAGTGCGGAGCACATTCTCGAGTGCATCGTCGTTAAAGCCGATCGAAGCCGAGACGAAGCACGCATCGCCTTTAAAGGCGTTCCCGAAAGCAATCTGCCACTCGGATCAGGTTCTCGCTTAGACAGCCGGCGACGCTCGGGAGATTAATCTGATCAGCCGGGCCGATCGTCGTCCGCCATGCCGACGTCACCGGATCCCCGTTAGCAGCCGGGTGCTATCCCGTCGTGCTCGCGAGACGACGCCGTAAACGCGCGGCGCTTAATTCCGTCGGGATGACGACACCCTCGTGCGACGGACGCGCCGCATCGGTCGCCGCTGTTCGCGGAATAACATTTTGGGAAGCGAACCTCCCCGTCTCTCGGTGCACACGTGCGTCCACCGTTAATAAATCGGCCGTGGAAAACAACGCTATGCTACGACGACGACGACGACGAGAAGGAGGAGGAGCAGGACGACGGCGGTGCGAATAACGCTCGCGAGCAACATATTGCGCGAGCGTGCAACAACTCAAGCAACAAATGGAATCCGTGGGATTTCGCGGAAGCACGACGTAATTAAAATTTATGTCGATTAAAACGCGCGGCGAAGGAGGAAGGAGGACATCGACGGGGCTGCAGGCGGGAGGGCAGCAGGGTTGTCCAGCTGCGCCGCTGAGGTGGTATACTATATAGTGGCTACTATATTTTCATCGGGCAATTCGCGTCATAAATTCCTTCATTACGCTCCGGCGATTCACAGATTCGCCCCTTTCGGGCTTACCGTGCCGTTCGCCGGAAGGCGAGCATTAAAGCGCGGGGATGGCTGCGGTGTGGTATCGGTGATGCAATTACGTTACCGGCACGTATCCGTATCGTCGATGTGGATTGTTATCGGCGCGATAATTATCAAGGAACTATGGAGCTTACAATTCTCCGGTTTCTTCCTCTCGCGTCTCACAATCATGATCACCTTTGCCTAAAATGGCGCTTCTTGTACGGCTTGACCAAGTTTCTTTTTTTCTGCTTTTCCCCTCCCCTCTATCTTCCGGTCCGGCAGATAGAGTTAGTCACAACGAATGGGAAACGTTATTCTCACGTAAATTGTTGAACGCGGTTACACCACGACAATCGAATTACCAGTTATGGAAATACGCCGTGCATTCGGAAACAATGGTCATTATAAATACCAGGCGGTTACGGCGCGCGATAGAACCGCGTATCGTAGATGATCATGGCACGAACAATAATGATTATTTCATTTCAATCAAGCCGCGGAAATTGAACAGTTCTGGAATCAGGACGAAAGGACGTTCCTGCCGGGCGGTCCGGGCCGCTCGTTACGGCCGCGCTCGATGGAACGCGTCGGTTTAAAAGTGCGTCTAATTATACGGCCGTGCGTATATGCAATCTATCCATTATGGCGGGTTAACGAAGTTGGAAATCAGTTCGATCGATCGGTTAAAGTAAATGATTGTCGAGCACGTTTGACTGCCCGTCGATCCCGCGCGGCGATTACGTTGCCACAATCGTGAGCTTCGTCATCTGTTGCGCGGCGACATGCCGTGACATTACGAGATATTAATCAGCGGAACAATCGCACGTAAATGCATTGTCATCCGCCACAAATTCCTCGTTAACAAATTGTATTCAGAAATTCAGGATTTACTCCGTGAAAATCGATCGAGCCGCTCGATCTTTTCCGAGACCCGTCACTGTCGCGGCGCATCGCGGTTAATCGCGTTGCTTATCAGTTATCACTCGTTCTCGCGACTTACCCACCGCGCGGACATTTATCTCGTAATCCAGCTCCGGGTAGCAACCACCGTCTGCTCGTCGTAAGTCTCATCCCGTCCGCAATCTAAGATCAGCACTCAGTCACTCGGGTTCCCTCTCCGGCACTCCTCTCCGTCGTCGTGCAATCCGCACCGGAGTGGATTTCCCATCCCATCCATCCGGATGGGACAGTCAATTTGTCCTTATTTTCTCCCGACTTTCACTCCGCTCGAGTTAAGTGTTTTTTTCCCTTTTTCCCTCTCCGTCTCCGTCGCGTGTACGCGCGGACGCGCGCGTGCTCCACAAAAGCCACCCCTCGGCGAAAGACGCGACGCGACGCGACTTTCACTCGATTGTGCCTCGGCCAAGTTGTGCTTGGCCCGAGCGAGTAGCTCTTGGCACGAGAATCACTATCATCCGTTCCCCTCCCTCGGTGAGGGGAAACCTGGGAGAATGAAACGTAAGGAGGAGAAGACGAAGACGAGAGGCGAGTTTCCCTCTTGTTCTTCCTCTCCTCTTTATCTGTCTCCTTCTCTCTTCTGCCTGCCCGCCCGAGAATCAAGAAGGAGGACGAAGAACGGGTACGCGAGGAGGAAAGCGCCATCCGGAGGGGTCCCCCATCTCCGTACCGAAATACACCGTAGGTCCGGAGGTCCATAGTTCGCTCTCGGACGATAGAGAACGACGGAGAGACGGAGAGAGACGGAGAGACAGGGTTGGCGCGGGGGTTGGAGGACTCTCCGGGTTAAAGTGGCGTCGCGTGTACGGGCATACCGGTGGCGGGGTGTACGGTACCACGACAGAGAGCGGGCCGTTTCGCTACGCGGACAGAACCCGCGTTACCATCCTCGCTAAACCGCGTCGGTTCCGCGCCGCTATTCTTCCCTGTGGTGTCCCGAGTACTAAGGGATTATGCGCTTCCGCTGTCTCACGGTCCATCATCCCCTTTGTCTCCGCGGCACGGATTCATTCGCAATTACGTAGCGGTGCGTCAAAGAGCGTCATCAACTCGTTTTCCCGCTTTTTCCGCTTTAACATTCTTCTGCAAGAGATGTTCCTTGCGCTCACTCGCGGGAGAAAGAACAGCGCGTTTCTTTCGTCGGTCCATTATGCGCTGCTCGTGTAAAACTCTCGGAACTCTTTATTGCATACGCGTGATTGGATTTATTATTTTATTGTTAATGTTACGGGTTATTTAATGAATGTGATAAATTGAAGAATTTATCATTTTCAGCAGCGCGTTTTCCTTGAAGAAGACCACGGGTATCGCTCATGCCCTAATAAATGTGTTCGCTCATTACAGATATTAAGATTTCCATTATCTTATTATACCTGCTGTGAGTATGCAAGCAGTCCCGAGATGTGTAGACTTCATTAT
The DNA here is from genome assembly GCF_003672135.1 of Ooceraea biroi. Classification (NCBI taxonomy): domain Eukaryota; kingdom Metazoa; phylum Arthropoda; class Insecta; order Hymenoptera; family Formicidae; genus Ooceraea; species Ooceraea biroi. The sequence goes on along the minus strand of NC_039517.1, from coordinate 8,566,309 downwards.
ATCAACTGTGCAAACGCGGGGACAGACGTGCAAGAAACGAGATTCCGCGTCGGCAAGTCAACAGAACGCGGATGGCTCCGTCGTCTTTGACGCTGTCTGAGAAGAGTTCCCGAGGAGGGTGCCGTGACGAATAAACATTTGCGTAGTGTCGTACGTGCCAGGTGAATCCGACAAGATGCAAACCCCGTGCGAGCCCCGTCGAGTCTGCGAGTTGGAGTCCGCGCCGGCCTGCATATTCCGTGCAGCGCGGAACACGGCTACAAGCGCGCGTACCCGGGATCGATGCGATCGGAATCGGCCTAATCACTCGGAAGTGTTGCCGATGTACGCGGCTAATCCGCTCGCAGATGCTTCACTCCCGTCAGCGCCTTGCTCTGTCTCTCCGATTCTCTCGCTCTCTCGATTCCTCTCGCGGATTCGCGCCCGTGTCCGTTCGCGGTGTTTGTTTGCGGCCGCGTTAACGGATTCTAATCGCGGTTTACTCGGCCCGCGTCCTAAATCTGCCACCGGCACCGAACCGAGTACTTAAATCGAGTCGGAACGCGCCCGTTGTACAACGCATTTAGGTTGAAGCACCTATTTTCAATTAGGCGCCCCGCGCGGCGGTCCGCTAGGCCGATATATCTCGCCCGCTTCGGCGGTTCTGAGTCACGAAACTGGCACTGGGTAAACGGAGATCTTGTTGATTAATCGCGCGACGACTTTTCGCGATTTATCTTGTCGTTGCCTTAAGTAGCGTTTTAATAATAAAACAGAGACCTCGCGCTGGAGTTTAGGGGTCCAGCAAATGCATCGTTGATCGTTTGACTAATGTCCTGGCGCGTAATTTTTGGGTTTGTTGGTGGACCCGTGAGTAAACGAATGTTAGAATGTTGTCAGAAGCTGAGAAGCGCGTGAGATCTCGCAAACGTGAAACGACGTGCTCAGAATATTTTTACACTCTCGCGTTCTCTTCTTCTCGTGATATGCAATTTTAACATATTTACTCGCACTACCGTTAACTGTTTCTTTTCCATTCGCGATACGTTTGTATTGTAACACGCTTCTATTCCACGGAGATAGATTTTAATCAATTTTTACCTTTTTGAACGACTATCTCTTCAGCATTTTCACTCCCCCGTTCTGTTCCATTTTTGATCCACAAATTTGTTTATCGTGCGAGTTCATCGTGTGCCAGCGCGCGACATCCGTGTAAATCGAGACCGACATCCGTGAAGTCTCAAATACCCCCAACACGAGAGGAAAGAAGAGAAGAGGAGAGGCGAGTAAAGTAGGCCGGATGAAAAAAAGGAGGAAAATGAGAGTCGAGCAGAAGTGGCGGGAGAAGGATGAGAACCGGGCAGAGGAAGAGGACTCGAAGCACGCGAGCGGACGTGTAGGAGGAAAATATTTTTGAAGCGAAGAACGCGCGCGCGTGCGCTCGAGCGAGCGGCTAAGAGAGCCACTCTCTAATTAGCTTGGTATACGGGGTGGCTTTTTGTTTAATTAACACGCTCGTAGTAAATTACCCCTATGCCGCGCGCGCGCGCGCGGTTGGTCCTCTCCACCCGACGCGGCGCTTTATATTCCATTTTTTTCCTCCCTGCCCTCCAACCTCAACCCCGTTGGCCTTTCTCTCGTGAAACACCCGATAGGTATTAGTTTGCTTAAAACACGCATTCAAGGGTGTCGAATTTAAAAGGACGACGCTTCCAGACTGGGGTAGGTGTGTCTGGTGGCTTTCCGTCCCCCTTTTCGCGTCGCGGCTTTTTCCTACCACCAGTCCGGGTGAAAATACCGGGCTTCCGGTGTCCGTAGTTTGACGAGCCCTTGCGTTGTTCGTCGAATCGTCGTAACGTTTCAATCTTCGTCGCGAGCAGTCGGGCGCGACCGCCCGAATCAAATACTCAAATTCCGACGACGAGAAGTAATCTCGTCGAACAGAAAACTCGAAGCCGCTCATTGGCACCGCGCCCATCGCTGATTGATCGCTCCTGCTTCTCCTCCTAAGCCCTTAGACTACGACATTTATTCGATTAGCGTGTCGGTCCTGCTGCGTTTCCATTTTGTCGCGCCACTCGAGCGATTCTATTATCTTACAGTCGGATTACATCTCCTACTTTTTCTCACCCTGACGCGCGCGCTTCGCGTTGCTCGGTAAAAATAATCCACGTCGAGAGTGCAAACCCCGTCAAAGGATGAAAGAATAATATTATAGCTGGCACATAATGGCTATCTCATATTCTCAGCTGCCGTCCCGACCATATGGTGACAGTTGGCCGTAGTCGACGTCTTTCTCCCGGCAGCCCCGCCAGAACGCTACGCTTAAGTAACTCGTAAAACATCGCGCCGATAAATTAAGAGTCTCACTGAACTTGTGCTTAAAGTCGAACAACAACACTCAACGTCAACGTGTTTCTCTTGATTTCTCATCGAAATGACGAGCGTCGTTTATCCCGTCATTAATCCCGGTCATTGATCCACGGTTTGCGTTGGCACCGCGAGGCACGAGGCGGGGGATTAAGAGAATCGCGTACCCCTAGTAAACCACGTGTCGAACGGAATCGCGACGACGAGAGAAGATCGCAACGCCTGCGAGAGCCTCCACCGTGCTCGCTTTCCTCGACAGTCTGGCAACGAGAAGCTCACGGCTACCTCAGCTTAGTCTGGCCTGTACGTTAGCTGGTGAACGTTAGCTGCAGGTGGCGCAGCGTATTTATAGCCGCGCCGTGACTCCACTTCCTCTTCGCCAACAACACGCCGGTCCTCCCCGGTTTTCGTGTGCAACTCTGCGCCGTGCCTCTTCCTCCCCTGCTGCCTGGCAACTTCTCTCTCTCTCTCTCTTTCTCTGTCCGGTTCTCTCCTCATTTTTCCCGTTTCCTCGCGCTTAACCGTCGGTTGTTGCTCGCGAAAGTCTAACTAGCGACTTTAAGCGAGCCCGAGTGAACGGCGACCTCCGTCCACAGAGTGCGCGAACGGACGGGAACGTCGCTGAAAAATGAGTTTAGCCGAACGGAATGGGCGAGGGGATGTAGGAGAGCGCTTCAAAGAGGATTACCCCGAGACTTGTTCTCGCCGGCCGGATGTACCGGCGCGAGGAGCAGAAATAAACGATCGGACGACGGCGCGCGTACGTGCGCCACGAGAGACCGACTCCCCAGGACTCATCGGGATCCGTCGATCGCCATTACGTGCCGCTCGTACCGTCCCGATGACGACATGAATTTTTATGTGCGCCGGAAAAATCGTTTCCCGAGTGTTCCTGCATCGGAATATCGATTCCGACGGAGCGCGAGATGATTTTCCGAGCGCTCGCGTGTTGGGAAGTGCATTCTCATGGTGTTTCCGCGTGAATCTCCGGTGAGATTCGACGACGTGTGCGCCACCGACTCCTCTCACAATCAGCTTGCATCGGGACACTTCAATATGTTACAAAGACCCACGAGGCGGATTCCGTCGTTGATTTTGCAAAGCCGAAAGATTCGCGACATCCTGCCGAGCGTATTGTTAATCGCGACAAGTTGTAAATTGCCCGCTTGCGCTCGCGCTCGTGCCAATGGACCGCTCGCGCGCGAAAGTAAGATCGAGATCTCGCACGCTCGCAGAAATAATCGCGATAATCGGGCGGAACGTGCCGCACAACGGGCGGCCCTCTAACGACCCACGTATTCACCCCCATGTTCACTCGTGAGCGTGGCCGGTCGGTCGCAACGGAGGCGGGTCAACACTTTTACGCTCGGCTTAAGCTCGCCGCCATCAGATAACGCCTCGCGAGCAACGATGCGGTCGCGGCAGTCACTTCCAGCCCGCGTCGGAGCGGCGCGTACCCCGCCACCCCTAAACGGTTAAAGTCTTGTCCAAACTTGGCGAAACTCGTTTGCTCCGCGGCCGCCGTTATCTCGTAGCTGCGATCTCCTCTCAATCTCCGAGCGCGCTCCCCGCGACCGAGACGCCGTGCGGCTCCTTTCTCTCCTTTTCGACTCCCTATCTTCGCCGGAGAAAGGAAAGAGAAACGGCCCGGTCTTTCCAGATTATAGTCAGGGAATCGTGGCAACGTAAAGATGTCGTGGATTCCCTTTGCCCTCAGGGCTGCCAGCGATATGCATCGAGAATGTTAAGGTTTCGCGAACGGTGCCGCGTCGCTTGGTACCAAACGAGCGTCTTAGAACCATAGGAGATCCGTAAAAAGTTTCCCGTTTAGAAAGAGTAGAAAACCGAGGGTTAAATAAATATTTAAAAAACGTAAAACGAAATTATAAGCTAGGGAGGTTAGTTGGTTAAGTGCCCGGAGCACGGAAATCGAGATTTACCCCTGGCAATCGGGTCGTGCGTTCCTCGAGTGAAATCGCAGGGGTTAATTATGAATTATTAATTATTCGTCCCTCTTATCGCGAGGAACGTATCGCGAACGCGGCATTGTTGGAGCACCGGACATTTCAACGTCCGTTCGTGCGCTTTTCCCTTTTCTCATCACGTCGCGTGTGTGTGTCGCAGGAACTCTTGTACCTGCGTGCTCAGCGAAACTCGCGCGCGCGCGCGCGCTTAAAGCAGCGAGAGATCCTACGGCACAAAGGGATACCCGGTTGTTAAACTGGAAGTGACAACGATTTTTCTTGGATACGTCTTCTATATAGCGGGAGACGTGACCCCTTTTAGTCGGTGCGCGAACCGGGCTATTAAGGGAGGATGATCGATGATTTGCGCCATCCATTATAGCCGGTGACTGGGAATGCAAGTCCCGGGGTCGTTATTTGCGCGAGCAAGACTTCTGATTTCTTCCTTTTTTCCTGTTTTTTTTTCCTTGCGATGTATCGCGTAAACGGGAGCGAGTTCGAAAAATGGATGCATGCATACTTTGCAGACGCCATTGCCGAACTTTGGAGAAGATTCGGGATTTTGAATTTCAGCGTCTGACGCGAGCGATAGATCGCTGAGCGTTTTGTCGTAGAATGCCGAGCTGCTCGGAGTGCTTTACGCGTATTTGCATAATGCAGGTTACGGCGATAAATCAGCGGAACAAATCGCAGCGTCAACTTTTTGTGGTTCCTCTTTACGGGCCGTTAAATCCGGGAAAAAGTGAGAAAAATGTACACAGCAAACGCGTTATAGCGTTATGAATAATTCCCTACAGATATATACACAGTCATTGTTATTCCCTTTTGATCGCTATATCGGATTGTTAAAGGGCAATGTTCGGCGGTTCATAGTATGGCTCCCTCGAGATTATTTTGCATTCGATCGTATCTTTGCACCTTCGTGTGGCGTATCGAAAACTCATCGACTACTTATCACTTAATACAAAATTCAAGAGTAATTAAAACCAAGAATTAATAAATACAAAATATTTCACGTCAAGAATTTTTATTTTTATTCGTTTCAGTCAATGTGTGCGGTGCTCGTGTAGTCAGCAATGCTTATATTAGTCCAATGAGAACGGTGCAAGAATCGCCGCACCAGAATCACCCCCGTGAGGGGTTAATAGTCCGTTATACACGATACCATAATGCGCTTTCCGAAAAGCACGCAGACGAGATGATTCAAGCTATTCGCGACGCGGGCGCACGGATGCGCGCTCGTTGCACCGGTAATTCCGCGAGAACCCGCGGGACCCATTTCATCCTCGAGCCTCGTAAACGTAAACCCGAACTTCTTCTAATAACACGAACTTAATTTTGCTACGCGGTGCCTATCGACCGCGTTGTTATTGCAGGATAATGACAGGCATAATACCTTTTTGACGACGTGTGTCTAGGTATCGTCATGCCAGACCTGCAAGCGATAGACAGTACTTGCGCGCAAAACACATCCCGCTCGCATCGGCGGAGGATCAACGAGGGTTGAGGGATAGGGGGTTGCATTGCGCCGGCGGTACGTGCCACATAATCAAGCCACGTCACAATGGTATGCCCGCTTATAGGTGCGTGCGTATTGGCGCGCGTACTCTCTCGGCGTCGCTCAATGGCGGATACCGACGCGTCGCGCGCCAAGATATAGGATACCGTACACACAGCACTCGCAGCTGATTATTGCAGCGCCCATGGCAAAGAGCAGATCCCATCCCTTGCGTACGTCGGCGAATCCTAGCTCCAGCTCTCCTGTCAATATGATTTCGAGCTACGCTATTGCGAGCGCCGGGACGTACTCTGAAGACGCGTGATTGTTGTCAATTGCCGGCTCGAGGGCGACTCATCGAATTCTCGCGGATTTCCCGCCTGTCGGATTCATTGCGTGAGATTTGGCGTTGGGCTTACTTGAAGTAAAACTTGGAGAAAAGTCGTCATTTGTCGCAATTTCCGAGTCTTAATATCAAGTATCGGATAATTAATCTGTGACTTGGAATCGACTTAAAATTCATTAGAAGAGGAGATTTTTTTAGTTCTCGGTGAGCTGAGATCTTTACTTTTTAATGTTATATATTCCATCATTTTATGTATCAGTTTATTGCACGTTTCAAGTGATTCTTGTGGAATAACCATATCCGATACCGTAATGCGCGCATGAATAAATGATCTCTTGTAGTAAACGCATCGGTTACGCCAAGTGCACGCAGTTCCTTCAATCCGATTTCACAAAGAGGCAGGAGAATTGCGCGACTGTCCTTAGCGCCTTTCGCATTCGTAAGATGAATGACATTAAATAGAAATCTCTTAAATGGAGACGGCACGACTGCACGCGCGCGGGTGACACACGGGCAACGACATTCGTGGCTGGTCGCGCGGCAAAACTCGAGGGAAGACAATTCGTTCCAGCGCAGCTGAATTGCGTAAGTAGTCTTGAGCGACGCGTCTTACCCTCTCAGAGCGCTTACCGTTCTCTTCTCCCTTTTCCTGCGACATACAGAGGAATCAAGGTACGTAGAAGAAGACAGGGAGAAAGGAGAACACGAGGGAAAAGCGCGATACGAAGGGCGCCTGAGAAGAAAGAAAAAGAGAGAGAGAGAGAGACAAAGGAAAAGAGAAAGAGAGATAGAGACAGAGAAACACAGAGAGAGATCGCGGAGAGAGGGGAAAGGATGGAGGCAGAAAGTACGGTCGACTGTAAAAGCAACAGGTGCCGACGTCTAGCTAGCAAGCAGCTCTCGCGCAGAACCCACACCACACACCCCTACTCTCGTTTCCACCCTTCCTCTCTCACTCCTTCTCTCTCTCTCTTTCTTTCTCTCCATCGTTCTCTCTTCCTCTCTTTCTCTTCCCTCTTCAACTCCCGCTCGCGTCTATCTCTCTTTCTCTCTCTCTCTCTCTCTTTCTCCACTTCGCTCTCGCGACTACCCTCCAGCAGATCCCAGCGAGATAGCAAAAATGTTTAATGGGGTGAACTCGCCGGAAAATACCAGGCGACCCGCGTCTCCTCGTAGCACCACCCTGAAAATGTCGTTTCCCTCGATCAGTTTCGCATTAACGTTCCGAGCCTGCTTATCGAGGGCCTTTTCGTGTTTAGTGAGGATCTTCCTCTAAAGAGTGGTATCTCAAGCAACGCAAATTTCTTCCGCGAGAGCGACGACGACGATGGCGGTGGTGGCGCCCTGCTGCATTGTGGGTAATTCTCGCGTCGCACCCTGCATCGTGAGAACGTACGGCTCGATATCCACCCTCCGAGGGATAGAAATGAGGCAAAGAGAACCCAACGAGCCGATGTCTCATATCGCTTTTACAGTTATTTTCATGTTTTCCATATACTTTTCTTCTAACGTCGCGATATCGCTCGACATTAGCGTTTTAATGAGATTCGAATAGTGTCTAGACAAGAATATCCGTCCGATGGTTTAATCTTTGCAACATAATGCGCTTTGAGTGGACCAAGCACAAAAGGAAAGAATTGTCAGACGTTTCCTTTAAGCGCGTGTGCGGTTTTAGCGTTAATTGCGCCGGTGGTGGCGGTGATATATCCAACACGTGATAGCCGGAGAAGGAAATTTGCGTAGCAACGAGACGTCTTCTTTCTTTCGCGGCTGGATCCCGCAATAAATGCCGACGGAACAAATGCAGCAATAAATGTTAAAGAGATCTCACTCGTCCCGAGAATGCGGCTTTAAAGCGAAGAAAGCTCCCGCGAGTCTGGCCGTGAAAGAATTCCGGGAGGGATCGAGATTACTTGGGAGGATACGGAACTTTTTGATGGGAATAAATGAAAAGCATTAATAAAACCGCTGGTATTTCGTGCGGGTCTCCCCGGTAATAAAATTCATACGATGGTTAAAAAATTGCGGCTCTCTCTCTCTCTGAGTTTGCGTCGGATTTCGCATGAGTTTCTCTTTAATCCCGAGATTGTTGAACAAAAGTTCGATCGATGGAAAAACCGACAGCTACCAGCAGCGCGATTGTTATCGACGACGGATGTTAACTGTCTCTAACCACATTATTCTTCCAAACGGCATTATTCTCCTAAACGATACGGCTATTTTATTATTACGGTCTTGATGGAATTTCAATAGGTCCAATTAATTAATGAGAAAATTGATAATCACGGGATCAATTATATCGCGAAATTATTATACGCAACCGAGTGTATAGAATGTACTAAGCTTAATGAAATGACGTAAATCCGTCGTTAAATTAATTTACCACCAATCATACAATTTTGAATTTATATCCAGGCGTCCTGGCGCTCGAAAACGCACGTGATTTATCGGAGATTTACTTTCGGCTCGAACGTGCATCGACTATATACGCATTTTACCGACACAATTTGCCAAGAGTATATCGAACATTCGAATCATCCCTCGATTTGATGCTTCGCCCGCGTTGCTAAACAAAATAGCGTAGTGTACTTCGCTGTAATCTCGTTAATTCGCTTTACTGCGGCCGAATTTACATCGAACGCTCCGCGTGTCGCGTATCGATGCAGCAAATGCACGGACGTGTGAGCGTTTACGTGTGCATGATGTAACAATCGTACGTCAATCACCAGAACACGCAAGAAGGGTTGGTCGCCGCAAATCGTTGCTGCCGCTATTGCTGCACCCCGCGATTTCCCCGCATTTTTCCTCGATACTTTTTCTCCGGGCGTTTACGTCGTTTTCCAGCGAACACGTTTCCCTCGCGTGTGTATCACGCGTACATCAGGAACGCGGAGCGGCAAGGAGGCAGAGGAGCCGATGCAGGTTCAACCACGTGCGCGAACCCTCGACGCCCATACAAGAATTGCAAGGAGACGGCCAGGCATGCCGGTGATTCGGAATTCGGTGCAGCACGAGACTTTATCGTTGCTCTGCAGCCGCACGAAACGTTGTCTGGCCCGCCATCGCCTATTAAACATTACCAAGGGGTCGCTTTACGATCCCTTGAACATATCGTATTAACGTCGCTCCCCGAAGCGGTGCATGCCCGCGCGCGCGTCCGCGTGGCTTTACGTCGCGTCGCTCGCTTGCAATTTAATGCGTCTGCCGCGCGCTTGCCATTGTGCCGCGCACCCATACGACGTCGCGGCGTGGCTCACTTGGTCTTACAATGAATACGATTACGAATACACGCGATAACGATCTTAATGACAAACGTCTGCCGCGCAAGCTCGTTCTCTTTCATTGCCTGTATCACATCCGCCGCGAGATGCAACAGCGTGGATACATAGAGCCCGTTATGGCCGGAAAATTGTAATTATTCCCGTCTCGGTCTTGCGATTAAATTTATCCGATATCCTCGCCGGACCAAGGATGAATATCAGTTATTTAACGAGATAAGTAAATCTGCATCCGGATCGATAGTTATTGGAAAAAGTATCCACCCTTTGGGATCTCTATTTCTTTCGCCGTGATATTTTCTCGCAGTACACGGTAATTACGCAATAAATTTTTCGTTGCCGCCTTCTGCCCCGCTAAACCCCGGTCGTTGCAGAAGAAACAAGCCGATGTTGCTTCTCGTAGTTACCCCGGTGCCGCAAAAAGGGATAGAGGCGTCGTCGTAAAGAAGCGCCGATGAAGGCGAACTCTCACTTCCTATGCTAATGCCGAGGGCGAGGTCTCCGTCGTGTTCATAAAGACGACGGGCGTTCCACCGCGCGAAATAAGACCATTGCAACACGGAGAAAGGCTGCAAGGGTTGAGACGCGAGGGGTTGTTGTGCTCGCGGCATCTGCCACCGCTGCATCCGATGCGATATTTTGCTCGCCGAATCTGCGCGCGCAATCGACGCGAAACATGAAAGTGCCGAGCCTTCGAATCTACTCTTTATAATCGTCTTCAGTATGGATCTACAACTTTATCTATCCTTCACTGAGAAAAATTTTTATCGGATAAACCGATTAAATAGTGTTTCCGATTGTTAATTTTGTTTTCCGATTAAATGATAGATCTGATTACCTTCATCGGATATGTCCGATCATGTTCTTCATCAAATATACAATTTAATCGGATATATTCGTTTGTTACTATGTAATTGGATTAGATAGGCCATGATATTTTTCTCAGTGTTATTCAGTTGTTATTGCAAATAATCATATTTTTAAAAAAAGAAAAAATATATACGCCAAGTACATAAAAACTCCCAACTTGTCAAAACTAAATATGAAATCAATAATTAACTAGCCAAGTATCTAGAAGCAGTTTGAGTATTTTACCCAAACGTTTCCATGCATACTCTCTTATCGCATGACGACATTGAAGTACTTGGTGTGCTCGAATCACATTAAAACGTCCTGTCCTACCTATAAGAGACACAAAATCATTTGCGAGTCATTATTGAAAATCATGAAGATACAAGATACAATACAAATCAAGATATTGTACAAATTTACAAGATTTACAAAATTTACAAGAATACATGACCACTGCGATCCGGGCACACCAAGTACTTCAATGTCGTCATGCGATAAGAGAGTATGCATGGAAACGTTTGGGTAAAATACTCAACTGCTTCTAGATACTTGGCTAGTTAATTATTGATTTCATATTTAGTTTTGAGTTTTGACAAGTTGGGAGTTTTTATGTACTTGGCGTATATATTTTTTCTTTTTTTAAAAAGGTTTTTTTAGGGATCTCACTCTTTTTTGTAAATTTTTAAAATTTGACTATATTTTAGTTTTACATCCTTTTAAACATATAATTAGTATTATATAATTTCTTTTTATATGTTTTATTATCAATTATTTTGCATGCTAACACGTACATCGTTCCGATGCAATTTGTAATAAGTTTTATTAAGAATAATCTTTTGATAATAATTTTTATATAATGTAAATTATACTCTCTTATCGCATGACGACATTGAAGTACTTGGCGTGCCCGGATCGCAGTGGTCATGTATTCTTGTAAATTACTGCGCCGGCGCCTCTGAAAAGCTGGCGCCTCTGAAACGCTGGCGCAGCTACGCCGGCGCCTCTAAAACGCTGGCGCCTCTGAAACGCCGGCGCCTCTGAAACGCCGGCGCCTCTGAAACGCTGGCGCCTCTAAAACGCCGGCGCCTCTGAAACGCTGGCGCCTCTAAAACGCTGGCGCCTCTGAAACGCCGGCGCCTCTGCTGCGCCGGCGCCTCTAAAACGCTGGCGCTTCTGAAACGCTGGCGCAGCTACGCTGGCGCCTCTGAAACGCTGGCGCAACTACACTGGCGCCTCTGAAACGCTGGCGCAGCTAAGCTGGCGCCTCTGAAACGCCGGCACCTCTGAAACGCTGGCGCAGCTACGCTGGCCCCTCTGAAACGCAGGCGCCTCTGCTGCGCCGGTGTCTCTTACGCCGTCGCCGTTGGGCAACGCTAGCGCGGCGCGTCTCTTTATAGTGAGTACCCGGCTTTACGCCGCCGCCGTCGCCGTCGCCGTCCGGCGACGTGAACCTATCGTACGTATGTGAACGCGCCTTTAGGGACAAAGTCGCTTTGCTTGTGTGCGTGCGAGCGTACGTACGTGAGTCTGAATCTGAATCTGGAGAAGAATGAAACGTCACAAGTGTTGCATACGATTACGGTATCTGAGGATGGAGTGCACCAATTTTTTTCGAAGTGGTCGCAATCGAAAGCTTGCATCCACATTATGTTATAAAAGTATCGTTAGATTTTTCAGTACGTCTTTAGTTCCTGAGATATTATAATCAAAAGTTTATTTGACATGAATTTAACGTAAAATTCCGGATAAGCTACTTGGTAGCGCGCGACGTCTATGCAGTGGCTCTCATTGCTCGGAACCTTGTTCTTTATGTACTTGGCGTCGCGACGCTACCGCGTCGCTTGATATCATATATCTATAATCATATATCATATTCATCAGATTGAACATAGGAGATAAATGGAACGTGTAAAATGATTTGTTTTAACGTATGCTCTTGCATTAAGGATGATTAATAAAAGACATGTTGGAAATTCGATTAAGATCTCCGAGATAAGATCCGAAATCTCAATTTCTGCGGTTAGAGATGCTGATCACATTAATTTGTCAGTTTACACTGCATTCGAAAGGAAACATTAGACGACGTTGAGTGCTTCATTATAATATCGACGGATCGAGGCAACGCTGAAACGCTTTCATTCAACAAATATCCCGCCAAGCCGATACACAACTATTGCGCGATACAAATGGGATAACGTATGTCGACGTAACAATGCGGTAATTGTACACGACAATGCAGTAAAATTCACGTTCGCATAAACGCGCCGCATTTGGATTTATCGAACGTATGACAAATGAACGCACATTGTCTGCAGGCAACACCATCTACGATAATGCGCTTTAGTCCATGACGTCGCGTGTAATACACCAAACTAATTGGACGCTTATTTTCGTCGCGTTAACGCAGCCACGCCACGGGATCGGCCGCGTCGCACGATCGCACATAGCAGATGTTCGCGTCGTGCCGTTTCCGCGTGGCGTTTTCTTGCGGCTTGACTCGCCGATTTCCCCTCCCCCATCCCCCCCGATCGAGCGAATTCAGCCGGAGAAAAGCGCGCCGAGGCAGCCGCACCGAATCCCCCGGCGATGTTACGTGTCTGATTTAATGTTTGGGGACTCGATGTCGCTGCCTGGTGTTTCGGTAAACGTTTTATCCGCGGTGGTCTGACGCTAATAGGATTTCCGACTGACTTGCCCCTCGTGCGCGCACGTGCACTTCTGTCGCGCGAGAATTTCGCACGCCGGGGTGGAGAGACGAGGGAGAGCTTTCACGTGAGGGACGTGAGCGAAGAAGCTCTGATCGTTCCGACGTTCTCGAATTAATTCGCGATCAGAAAAGAGATATTCATCTTATAATTTTTATACCGATTAAAAATGCGACGTGACTCGGTGACGACATGCGTGACAGCGCGGCACATAATGCATGAGCGACGATATGCTTCCCCATCGATATTCCGATTAGAAACGTGGTGAATTTTGGACGCTTGCTAAGCCGAGTAATCAATATTCGAAGAGCTTAATTGATACGTTTATGCGAATCGGTGCAGGAAATTGCGTAAGGGAAACAATCAATTGCTCGTTGCGCATGAATGATCCTGTTAAAGACAGCGTTGCCGTTTTCCACGATAAACGCAGTCCCATCATCATCCTTTTGCGTAACTCAAACTCGTAAATCTGCTCGATTGTTTCGTCGACAGACATACGCGCAAGAGAGAGCTGGACAAGGTGAGAGGGGCAGGTGGAGCATGGTTGACCGGTCATAGTTTGCAGGTTGTCCGTCGCTACAGGACCAATTCCGGCCACGATAATCAAATCTAATCCCTGGAAGCTTTGGCGGGCTAACTGGTAACCAATGTTACATCGGCTTACCATATTGTACGGAACGCACGAGCGAAGTTGGTAACCAAGCCAGTATGGCGCATAGATTTCAAAATATCGGATTTCGTATGCAATCCCCGATCTCTGGCCCCCGAGCTCCCCGGGGCAATATCTGTTTAAGGCCGACATGAAGAAGTATAGGAAGGTTAAACGCGAGTATCTAGATTAAGATATCGACAGCGTGCTTTCTCTCTCTCTTTCTCTCTCTTTCCGTTCCTCTTTTGGCCTCTTTCTTTCCTCCTCTCGCGCAGCACCTTCGGAGGACCATCCATCAACGAGCCTGTCACGTCCCGTTTTACAAACGCTCCTTTTAAACGAAATATTCCGTGTCTATTAAAGCGAATCGATCCATTCGCCTGCGCGACGTCGAGCGTCGATTTTATGTCCAGAATTGGCACTCCTCGAAATCTTTCTTTCCTTTTCTCTTTACTCTTTTTCAAAAGAGCTATAAACGTTCGTGTCACGTTTGTGACACTGCGGCTCTAGCGAGAAACGCGGGACTGCTCTCCGAAATCACGAGTAATCGCGACGTCTCTGTTATCGATGCGATCGAAATGCTAATTTTCAATCTCGCCGTCGGACCATTTATTCGACGATCAGCGAGGGGACTTACAGGGATCGAATCGCCGCGATTCGCCTCTCTTGCCTCGTTGGAGAAACGGAAGATGAAGAGGCCACCTAATCAACGTCAATTTAAAAATCCTCGTCACGTTGCCCGATATCCTCGGTCATTCCGTTTCAGGGGAAGCAAGGGTAGGGCGCGCCGCCGCGCGAGGAAAACGAAGGGACGGAAAAGGCATCGAGGGTGCCAGAGAGGGTAAAGGGAAGAGTTAGGAGAAACGTGCCGTAACCGTGAAGAGCATCACGCGCAATCTTGTATGCAAATCGAGGAAGAGGGACGACGCGGTGTCGGACGGCGGCACGGCAGAGGGATGAGACGGAAAAAAGGAGCGTGAGCTGGAAAGAGAGGGGTTCGCGGGGTGCGCAGAGGAGGGTTGCGGCAGGTACTTTAAGAAAAATTTGTTCCCCCAAGATTTCTATATGCAAATGCGACACCGCCGGTGCTCCACGGCTCTCAGCCGGCTCAACTCAGCTCCGGCTCGCGCCGTCACGGATTTGCATTCCGCGTTCTGCGTTTCATACTCTCTCCCATTCCTCTCTCTCTCTCTTTTTTTCTCTCGCTCTGGCGTACGGGACGGAAACTGGCGGAAACGCGTGCGGTGTCTCCCGTTTTATTAATGATCCGTAAGTGTCGGTGGGTGAAGAGACCCATAGTAGAGCGGCAGCGACCCGGGAAAAGCGACCGGATGGCGGATGACGCGGGGGTGACGAGGCAGAGGCGCAGAGGATCGCAGTATGCTCCAATTACCATTAGCCCATTAGGACGCATAATTTGCCTAATCGGGGTGCGGCTGTGTATTACATCGCGTTATTTGAGATGGGTTTACCTCGGCGCGGAATGTTTTGTATAATATTAGTTTACCCGATTGCGTGAACGCGCGCACACGCGCGGACGGGCAAGCGGTTTTGCGCGTTGCATGTTAACGTGGCGTTATGCGGGATTACATACTTCGGGCACCCGGATGCATTTTCTTCGTATCGCTTAATAAGATCATGCGACGCGCGATCGCGCATGGAAATCCTCGTGAATTAATCACTCGCGAGCTGCGAGCTCGGATAGAGTCCTACGATGAAATGACAGAGCGATCGACAGGTGGAGTGGAGAGAGAGAGGGAACGATTTGATTTTCTGTAACGAAAAAGTTACACGATTTTCCCCTCTTTGTACCGCGTGTTCGTTGCTACGTAAACTTACTGTGGTATTGAGGTTTGCAAACTTATTGCAACGCGACGCCGATGCTGCCCTTTGAAACCTTAAAGCCCATTTCGCCAGCGAAACGGCAGAGCTTGCAAAAATACGGTCGACATTGTACGATGCGAAAGATGCGAGGATCTGCAAAATATATTGCTCATGACGGCAATACGAAAAGTGGATAAATCGAAAAGAAATTGTCCCGCCTTCAGAGCTTCATCGTTGATAACTCTCCGCCGTCGTGTTTCGCGACGTAAATTCCTGGCGATAGCGTTCGATCGTCGTGCAAGAACATGGAATGGAAGGAGCATTGCATTTTCCCACCATCGCCCGGTCGGTCTCCGGGAAATGTCAAGAAAAACAGTGTCGCCAGGGAATACTCCCTAGTCGGATCGGTATCGACGCGATGGTAAATTACGAGCATGTTCGCGAAAAGAGGAACAGGGGGGTGAGAGAAAGAAAGAGAAAGGAGAAATGGAAGAGGAGAAACGAGGAATTAAGAGACGGCCGTGCTCGCGCGCGCTCGAATAAACGGCGAAGAAAAGCGACGAAAAAGGAAGGAAGAACGGGAGGGCGAAACGTACGGGCGAATAATGCGATTCCACTTCCGGTGGGTGGTGCAGAGCGAGGAGAGGAAGGCGTGCGGAACCACGCGAAAAAGTTCGTCCCATCTCATCCCTCATTCCTCGGTCGTCTCGCTCTCGCGCGTCATTGCCCCTCTTTTTCCAACCCCCGTTCTGGTTCTCGAGAACGGGTCAAACTGCGGCCGCGATCGTCCCGTTTGTCAGTTTCCTCGGGATTACCCCATCGACTCGCATAATCGCGCAACTCCCACGTCGAATCCGACGGATCCACCGATCCGAGTGCACCGGTGCTCAGGGGATTGACGTAGTTACTTTCGACGAATTGTTCGACTAATTGTCGGGCGATTTTATATCGGGTCTCACCGTTGCACCGACCGCACCTCGCACGTGCGCGCTTTCTCTCCCTTGCGCCGTCGAGATTAAAGCGGGACCTGGCGCGGAGAAAAAAGGAGCACGCTAAAAGCATTTATTTCGAGAAGCTGCACTTAACGGGGGTATAAGACCGGAATTAGAGGCGATTTTATTCCGACCCAGAGGTCTTTCGTAGGGGCCGAAATGCGACTCGCGGCACTCCGCTATTTCGAAAAGTATTTCACCACAAAATTTTTCTATTGTAATTTTATACGCGGACGAATACTTCCGCAGTAAAGCGACTATAAATCTTGACGTAATCGCGAAAAACCTCATCAGGGAGACGTTGTTTCCGTCGAAATTCTAATTTCCTCCAATTTAACACGCGCGAAGTTCAAGACGAGAAGCCGAGAATGCCGAATTTTCCAAGGCGCGCGTAAGGACGGCACCGTGCGGAAAATGCAGTTAACGCCTGCGGATTCACGAGACAACGACGTAATCGCAAACGACATTACGCCACTCGAGGGACGCGCCAGGCTGCAGCCTTTGTCCACGCCGCGGGACTGCAGGTTCTCCGAGCAGCAACTCGGTCGGATGGCGGGATGCAAGTTTCCTCATGGTAATTTAGCGTGCCAGACGCGGAGAGACGGACAGCTTGGCGAAGCCGCGCGACGGCGGTGGCGGCGCGAGTGAGTTTAATTAGGAGTAAAAATCGAGTTTGCCCGATCAGCGTCGGGAGATTGTCGCGCGACGAAACGAAATCTCGCGATTATTAGATTTCCGCTGGCTGCGTTTGCCATCTTCCCCCCTACCGCAAAGAGACAGGGGGTGGCGGGCGGGACGGTCCCTGGAGGGTTTCCCTGGCTAAACAGTCCACGGACTGCGATCCGGGAGAAAAGGGTGAGAACGGGGGTGGCTGGGGCCGGGGAAACTATTTCTCTTGCCTCCCCGGCGCGCCGGTTGTGATTTGAATACATCCAGTTAGCGGCGCGTGCTTCGAATGCCGGATCCACGACGGAAACGCTTAAAGGAGCCACTCGTTACTTCGTTCGTGCGATATTAGCCACCGTTCACGTCGTCTCCATCCTCGTTCTCGTCCCCGTCCGCGTCGTACTCGTCGTAGCCGTTACGATTAGCCCCCGCCACTCGAAACTTTATTGAACGAGCATTGACGAACGCCCGGCATTTTATTCTCGCCGATAGCAGCGACCAAGTGCCTCCAGTTAATTGCGCCTCGTGAGCTGCTTATAATTTGTTATACTTCTCACCCGGTAGGGCACCCCGCCTGGTGTCCCGGCGCGTTTAGCTTGCCTTTATTGAGCAGCGACCTGTGCACGCGGACCGGAATCCGTAAATCCGTCGATCCTCCACTTGGCAGGTTTCGTCTCAAGCTTTGGATATCGCGAGGAGAATTAAGTCGTTGAAAGAAGGGAGCTGTTAAAACTGCCATCGCCCCACGATAATTAATCATCCAGACCGTGCGGCCTATTAACTGGCATTAAAGCGAGACACCCGTTCGAAGCACCGTAAATTTTCTCACCGTAAATTTTCTCACCGTCCGAGTGTGGAACGAAAACTCGACAATCGATGAAAATTCTCAGCAAAAAGAGAAATGTTACTTTATTCTTCCTGCGCATCTTACGTAGACATAAACGTGATCCTCTACTCGTACCGAAATTGTACGTACGCGCGTGTACAATTCCGAATCGGTTTAGCCTGATGGATGTAAAACTGAACGTATAATAAACTCACTTAAAATGTTATTTGCATTTCAGCGGGAAAAAAATAATATTCTGAAATAAAAGTCCCCGACTTGCGAATGAAAATTGTAGCACGGCAATTAAAACTGGATGCATGTCGTATTATGATTTCGTACGTTCGTTCGCCAACGCGCGTGCTTTTTCCCTTGCATCGTATTATTTTAAAATAAACGTCCTCGCAATCGCGGACGTCGTTTAAAAATTAACGAACCCGAGAGATGTATATGTCGTCGTTCGATGTGCATTTTTCAAAAGGTGACGCGACTGAACGCGGCCAATGGCTATGTATAACGTTACACGCAAATAGGACGAAAATTGTTGGCAGCGGTAATTCATCTTGCGAGTTGCGATGCCACCGATTTTTAATAAAGGAAAATGTGTGACACTTCCGATATCACCTTTTATTATCTCGAGAGATTCAAAATATATCAAATCGCATGTTACAAGTTATATGTTTTAATGTACCCCAGCTCGTGCAGTTGATGAAATGAAATCCACGTGAAGAGCGAATTGCTTCCGAAGATAGCCGATGTTCTCTAAGCTAAGCTGTTTTTTGAGTAATCATTTTAGTTAGAAATTTATTTTTTAGTAAAATAAATAGTAAAATATATCATAGAAACATATCATATAACAAACATCATCATAGAACATGTAATAGTGATACCAACAATTATTTTCTTGTATCTTATCTAATGATAAAAATATCATTTGGCCTGAGTTTCACTGTGTAAAACTACTAAACGCGGCAGGGAACGTGTTAACGAATGTACGATCGAAACGCAGTCGCGTCTTGCGTATCGGTAAAAAAAAGAGAATCGTAGCTTGCACTTATCCGAATATTCATCGGTTCTCTCTCTGCTGTGTCTCCCTTCTTCCACCCTCTTTTCTCCGCGTAACTCTCAGTCCTAATGGACCACTTTTACGGCGGCGGCGGGCGGTAACGCGCGGGGATTAACCGCGTCTACGGTATCCACGCTACGTCGTAATCGATGTTATCTTGCGCTTTACTCCGTCCGATAGCATAATAACCGTTCGTGCCCATACATTATTTTAAGCAAGAGCGCGGCAATAACCTCGGCCGTGAAACACCCTCGGCCGGCCGAGTGTGCGACCGGCACACGCGAGCAAACGCGCCCATTGCACGACAAACGTAGAAAGTATGCAGGTAGAGAGACCGGCGATCTGGGCGAACGGGAGATGGCGAGAACGAAAGAGGATCAGAGGAGAGACGAGAGGATCTCGAACGAGAAAGACCGGGAGAGAATGCGCGGTAGCAGCTTGCGATAATGTGCGCGAGATAGTCAGTTTTATCGTCGGCGTAATAACAATCATTGTTATTTCACGTGTTCCGACCGCAATCTCACGATTGCTCTAACGAATGTATAATGCGCGGGCGGAATGAGAAACGGATGAGAAGAGCGGATGGACGAGGACGTGGCAGGACGAAAGTAAGCGAGATGGCAACGCGACTGACGTTCGACTCCCGGAATTAACTATTCTGGAAGCTGGAAGCGTCAATTTCCGTCGCAACTAATCAAAACTTCCCTCTCCGTTTACGCGGCGTGCCGCGCGACCGGCTTTTCAATCCGCGTCGCGGCTCCGCATCCGCACGCTGATAACGAGCGCGGTCGCGGACGCGTTCTCTCCGGCGTCGCCGGGCGAGCTGAGAAGAGTTACTCGCAAGCGAGTAAATTCCGTGTCCCTCTCGACGTCACCGTCTCGCCGGAACACACCGGAGGCGGATAAAACGATTACGCTTCGGGAATTGAATCGGGGCCGCCGCCGTCTCGAGTGCGCGAGATACACTCCACCCGCTCGCACGTGTGCGAATTGCGGAAGCTGCGTCTCGAATAATATCTCAGGCGCTAGCGGTTCTTTGCGTTCGTGTCTTCTCTTCCTCGTTTTATGACTCGTTTATATCTGACAATGACTCCAGATTCAGCATAAAGATTTAATTAGTAGATTTACGCGCAGTGATACAGACTTTTAAATAATTTCTGCGTCGTCCGATTTTAATTTAATTCTGATTTAATTGCGAAATTGATTGTGCGACAATCAGGTATGTCTCATAATGCTCCATGGCATCTGATCTGTTACAGACAAGCACATCGCAGGCTTTGCCGTGGTTTCCGTGGTTGGAATAAGGAACGGTGTTTCTCCGCGCCCTTGTTTTTCTCGCGTTGCAACGCCACCGAGGAAAAGAAGCCGCGAAAGTACCGCGGTAGTAACCGAGCTCGGGAATAAAGTCGATATTAAAATCAATCCAACTGTCGGGCTGGCAGTTCGGCTGAGTTTGTAACCTTAAAAGTTCGTCCTCGTAGCCGAGGATCGTATATTGAACTTTAGTCAAGTTCACTCCCCTATTTGCGTTTCGCCGCGGCGGGGCGTGGAAGGTTAAAGAAACCACCCCTGTGCGGAGCGGAGAACGGCGGAAACGAGGATGGAATCGTGGTGGAGAAAGGACGGCGGTGAAATAACCGGAAGTTTGGCCGCTGATCTCCCGGTAGTATCTGCTAAGTAGCGCAGCGCGCGATCTTAAGTGCTGCACCTGGCAAGCTCACCCTCCTTTCTCCGACCCACTTCGCATTCCTTCTCGCGAAATGAAGGAAATCCTTGTCGCTGGCCAGAAAGATATTATATATTCGATTCCGAAATAAAACCTCGTCGGAAATCTCTCGCTCGTCGTTGTTAATCACGGAGACGTGACGTTCCATCTCGCGACCCGCATAAAAGATGCTTCACGATTAACGGATAATAAATTAAGGAAATATAATATATCGCATTACATTACCATTGCATTCGAATGTGTTCCTCGCGTCTGCAGAGGCATAAATTTTTCAGGAATTTTCTGGGACTCGTTTCGGGCGACGTGAAACGGCCGTAACGTACCTAAATTTCCCGTTCTCGTCATTGCCGGCACCGCCGGTCGTAACGCCGTTGAAATTCTTTTGAGACCTCGAGACGCTCGTGGGAAGGCGAAATGCGGCCGTGTTATGAGCTGAAAGGCAACCAGGCAGCTGCATTAATTAAAAGCGGAGCGCGGTTCTTCCGTTGAGCCGCGGCGCGGATCGAAAGCAGAGGAAAAACGGCCGGACCAGGTCAGACCGGGGCTCGTCATTAAGGTTGCACAAATCGCCGATCATGCTCGGCTGTTTAACGAGCACCCGGAATTTTGCGGGATATTCATGGCAGGGGCCTGTGCGTCGCTACCCCAAGGTGGCTAAATTAAATATTTCGCCCTCGCACTTTGGGTGCGTCGCTCTAATGAAACGCCTTTTCCCTCCGCTAAATCGACTCCCTCCGTCGATTTGCTACGGCAACGCCCGTCGGAATTATCCCCGGATGACGAGTAATTGCATCGACGACGATTGATTGATCGACTCGTGCCGGCCGATGCGCTTCCCATTATTTTGAACAATGCGAACGATACAGCGACTGGAATCCTCCGTTCATGCGTAACATAGCTTGCTGGATACATGAAAAATAGCGACGCTGCGAAATAATCCATATCTTATATGACGTTACGTTCCCGGCTCCTCATTCTTCTTCATTGGTACCAATTACAATCTGTATTAACAAGAATAAATGCACGTTTCATTCGCCCGAAGGCGAGTGTCATTTAGCCGCGCCTCGTATTTTACTTTCATTATCGTTCGGGAGAACTCCCTCGGGTGCGCTGTTAGCCGAGCAATTCGACTTTATTATTTCCGTGAGTCCATCGAACGGCGATATTATTTACGAAGGACCGATTCCTCGGCAGCCACGACGAGATGTCGACAGGGGAAAATCGTAAAACCTGGCAATAACAGCGGAAACAACCGAACGCGCCGGGTAGGTAGTAGGCGGCAGGAAGGAGAGCTTTAGAATCCGTAATTAAACGGGATGGCCGGAGTCACCATGGCTCGAGTATAGAGGCTTCCCCGGCATAAAGGTTTTACGTCCGGCCTCACTCTCGCGCGCGCTCTTCATTCTCCTCATCCCACGCCTCCTCACTTTGTTCCCATCTCACCCTCGTGGAAATTCGCTGGCGGCCGGACAGCGTCACCTCTGCGGACTCAGAATTCCCCCGTGATACACCACTACCACAGACTACCACAAGCAGCTCGAGGTTTCTCGCCGTGTGCTTTCGATATACAGATTATTTTCTAAGTTAATTTTTCCATCAGGAATAAATATGAAGGCTGTTGATGCATGAGTCAACGTACCTATATGAACCAAAAGATGACGAGAAGTCTCTGTTACGTTTCTTGCAAATTAAAACAAAAGAGGTTTTTGGTGGAGGAAGTAATGTTTTTCTCTCACTGCTAACAGGAAACATTATATTCAGAACTTTTCAGTTTTTTAATTATAACGAACGTTCAACGTACTAATAACGTCATGTGAAATATTCCTTGCTCAACTGCGAGCTCACTAACGATGCATTACGTTTCGCGGTGCCGCGGATAATCCAGCGCTCATTAAACGATGAGTCTTTTAATCGCGGCGATCATTAATAGTTCCCATCTTAGATATCATTAATTGTCGATGGAAGTACTTTATTTCAATAAATCCGATTTCAACAAACCCGTTCATCGACGTTCGCCGATCGCGTTTCTCGCGACGGAGACGGCGCGATTAACCGCGCGATTTCATCGCGAGTTCGAAATCGATGCATGGTTCGTTCGCGCGGATACCGATGGCCGGCGCTTGCAGAAATACATAAATTACGCGGATGGCAGCGGCGGCGGCGGCGGGTTATGGCGACGTGACTGCAAGTTGGTTCGTATTAAAGTTATGAATATAAATCACGGGGGCTCCGGCTCGTTCCCCGTTCTTTCCCTGTGCTCGACGGCCTCTCACCCGTGGAGACCCCTTACCGACCACCACCGCCGTCGCCACCACGACCGTACTACCACCATCATCACCACCATTGGCGATCATGGCATCTTTTTCCGTTCTTCAAACCCTATCGTGCGTTCTCTACTCTCCACCACGAGGAGAATCAGCCGACCTACGGCACCTACCCCCTTTCCTTCTACCTCGTTCTACCTGCGCCCACACCCTTCTTCCCGAGCTTCGCGTTTCCTCCTCGTTCCCGTCCGCCTTCACAGTCAGGCTAGCAGTTCGCGGTGTCAAAGAGCCGGCCCATTATTCACCCCCGTCAGAGTTCATGTCTCTCTGGCACGCACCCCGCCGTCGCAACCCCTTCTTACTTTTCCCCGGTCCCTTCACCTCAACGGAACTGTACACGGTCGAAGTTGCGAATACTTCGACATTGATCCTGGATACGGCGAGCAGGTTACTCGCGCATGAAAAATAGCCGGACAACGCAAATGCGGTTAACCCTAGCAAAAGCGGTTTAAAGAGTCCTGGCGCAACCCAGAAGCGCACCTCATATCCCGTTTAGACAATGAGAAAGTACGCCGTCATATAAAAACTGATTTATTAGCGCGCAGCTTTAACTTGTACAAGTATAGGAGTAAGATGCTGGTAGTAAAGAGGATAGATGGATGTTACATCGCGAGTAATCTCTAAAAGGAACCCTTACGTCTGAGAATGCCATGAGTTGGAGAACGAGCGAAAGTCGGTTTAATTGATTGCTCGACGTTTCATGGACCGTAATTTCGTTACGACTTCTTGGCCACCCGATTTTAGCGGGTGCGTATTGCATCACGGCGCGGCACGGCGCGGCGCGGCGTGGCTCGCAAAGTTCCCCGTGAAATAAACCCGGGCGTGAAATGCCACGTGACGGAAACGACTCCCCGACTTCCGCCGGGGCAAAATAATTTCTCGCGCTGTTATGTTTCGGAACTATAAGTTCCTGCGCCGGGAGTCATATACATACACGTCACCGTGAAAAACTGGGATACTTCTTACTGAAGTTCCTTCAGAAACAAAGATTAACGCCACTCCACCCACCTCCCCTTTACGCCACAGATTCAACGTGTTTGCCGTTGCCGAGTGTCACCGGCGCGGCGACGGCAAAGTCCGGGAAAATATGAGGACAACCACGCGCGCTCTCGCTGCCAGGAGAGTTTTTATTCCCAGCAAATCATACGTGAAACTGCGCGAATGTAGTTATGCGCCGTCTCCGACTCTCTCCCGTGCAACGCGTATCGTATTTTACGGAGAGCATCGATACGGGCTTTACAGCTCACCGTTCACCGATTCACCGGTGCTCCGGTACTTGGAATCGAGAATAAGCGACGGCGTCCTACGTTTCCGCCAACTGAAACACGGGGAGAGAGAGATATGGATATCGAGATACATCGTTGCGTTGTCTTATAAAAGAAAATTATTCGCCGGTGATGCACGATTCTCTGGAATTCTCCCGAATACTCTCTAGAGTCGCTCTCTTCAAAAGCCACCGGATGCGGAGGTAGGGCACCATTCGTGTGCCTCAATTTCGCTATACGTCTACACATCCGTGAGAGAATCGTGCTCGCGCGTCGGGATTCGCGGGGTTCCCCTTGTTCAAACAAAATATCGAGCGAAATCATTGGAGATAGAGCGGAAAGAGTCGTCGAGCCTGATCTCCGACGATAGTGCCCAAAGTCGAACTGCAAAGTCGACGTTCACGGGCGGAGCTGGTACACATGCACACGCGCGCGGTAAAGCGGCTGAAGCCCAAGGGATCGGCTCGATCACGCACGGATGCGCCTCTTGATCCGATACATCGACGCCCCGAAATCCGAAACGTATCGGCGGGACGATGTCATACATATCCGATGCCGAGGGCTGCGGGGCGGCACCGCCACTGTCGGAGATTTCCGGCGGCCTAACCGCCACCCCTAACCCGGCAACCTCTCCCGCGAGACACCCGTACTGGATTTGAGCTTTTTGTCGGTCTGAAAGCGGCTCACGCCGCGAAAAATTGATCGGTACGCCGAAAAACCCGACCCTAAATTTGTCGAGGAAGCCATTATCAAATAAAGCTAGATTGACATCATATCCTCATTCAGCGACTTGTTTAAAGAAAGAAACTGTAACAAGAGTTTATATAGCTGGAGAGCAGGAAATTAGATTAGTGTAAAATTTGATCATTTATTTTTTGTATGCGAATAAGTCATGCAAAAATATGGTCAAAATTTTACTAAACATTGAAAACCAGTAATCTACAGAGAAACTTATTTATAACTATAAACCGATAGACCATTCTTTGCATGGGTTAAAAACTAAATATAAAATTGATCAACTAATCAAATTCTTCCGTAACTATTTACTCGCGAAGACAAAAACGTACGTTGTATGTTATAAATGTTAGAAGCTCGCGGACGCTCGTGCTGCAGTCCGCTCTCAACCCTATAAGCAGTTATCGTAAGAAAGTCGTTAATCAAACAGCGCTCACTTTCTGAAAATCGCTCAGTTTCTGGAAATCGCGCTCATTCGCATTGTTGCTCACGTGTTCGCTCGCGTTAGCGCTGGTCATCGCGTCGATTACCCGGCAAATCCGTCGGCTTGTGTCGATTCCCGCTGAACAATCAATGTGTGTTGTTAAACTGTACTGTAAACAGTGTAAATAGTGAAACTAGTTGGTGACATAAATTGACACTAGTTACGTGTACTTCGCATTTATTGTATGACTCTACGTTTCCGCCCCTACATCGCGCCGGTCTCATCTTCATCCTATTCATATTTGCGTGCAAATACTCGTCGTCTCATGAATGTCTTACTGCCCCCGGAAGAATGGAAAAACAGGTTCGCTCGCTCGTGACAGCCACGTGATTGGAAGTTAAGGCACATTCACCTCTGTTCGGATTCAGAATCGAATCCAGCTACGGCAATTTTACGAGTCGCGGGCAAGCCCACACGCGGGCCCGCGATTCGTGGCTGCGCGGTGGGATTTCGGGGATGATCCCCCTTCAGCGGGAAGTGTTTTCGGATGTGGCGAGAGGCCGTATCCGTGCCCGCGCCGCGCGGCGGGTGTGTGCGTGTGCCGCGTCATGAGAGAGGGTTGTTTCCGAGACGAGCGGATGTGAAGGTGCGGTAACGGGCTGAAACATGATGGCGCGCGGGCTTTCATTGCTATCGTCCGCATGTCGGTGTTGTGTTATGCCTGCTGTTCGTAATACCAATGCGGCTAGATTTCGCGAAAAACCCGTGCTGGATTCTCCATGAACGAAACGAAATTTTCGTGTCTTCTTCGCAGGATGAATAATGTGATTAATGAAAGAGAAAGGAAGAATGGAAGAAATCACTAGCAATTAAAGCGTTAAATTAGCATGAAGTAACGAGGTCGTCTCATCTCATCTCATTTTCGAGAATTTTTGAATCACGGAGGTAAGCTGCAATTTCTCAACTAATACATAATTATTATTTTTGATTAATAATTAATTAATATGAATGTACATTTTTGGAAAGATATAATATTAGATCCAGTTACTTTTATTAACGCTTGCGCAAGGAAGTCGGAATGCTGAAAACGCTGAAGAAATTTGTGTTTGCGCTCGCGTTTTGTACCTCGAAAGGTTCATAATACCGCACGGGTAAAGAACGTTCCATTAAAAACTGATATCGAGCCGCGGAAGTGGAGGGCATCGAACGAGAGTTTCTGCGGCCGTCGAAAAAGTGTGCGCGCAACACGGGCGAGAGTTATTCCCGTCGACGGAATATTTAACTTCCGCGTGTGCGACCCAAAATCGTATCAGGGCTTACGGCTTTCGCGCAGCCGCTCCGCATTAAAAATGGACGCGTTCCGGGGGAATAAGAATAAAACATGCGGACACCGCGCGAAACGTCACGCGCATACGATACGATACGAGCGAGTCGATCCCACGCGCGAGAGCAAAACGATTAACTTGCGACGCGCACCGCGGCATGAAAGCATAATCGCTCCCGTAAATTGAAAATACCGCTTTTCCCGGTTTTTCTGTCCATCCTGAGCAAGTTGGCGAACACCACGACGACGCATCAAGATACAGTATTTAAAGCATACGAGTAGCTTCCCTCGTCCTGTCATCGTCGTCATTGTCTATGTATATCGCGTGCACGTACAGCAATTTTTGCGGCACGTGCGCGAGCGGACGCACAACCGGCCAACCGAGCGACCACGTGTATTCCGACAATATGCAGCAACGTTTACGTGGCACATACATGTTTCGCGATCAGACAGATGGATACGCTCGCGCGACTATGACTGGCGCCGACATTTATACGTGCGAGAACGTGCGTGCGAGTGGACGGGCAGCGCAGGGTTGCAGGCTTACGCACGCGTACGTACGCATCCAGGTCACACACGCAGGCGGTGGTGTACGCGGAATATAACGGACGCACGATTCGGGATGGCCATTTATTAAACATACCTTCATTACGCGATCTGTACATATTTCAGCGCGTTTCGCACGTACGGATCACGCCCCGGCTAAATAGGCCAACGCGATGGCGCCGTTAATAATTGAGAAAAAAGCACGGCCTAATTTCGTCCTGTCCCCGGCGGAGGGCACCCTCGGCCGTCTGTCGCGCGTTTCAACCCCGTGAGATTCTTCGTCGTCGTCTTGCCGTACTGAAAAATGCAGCACCACGACTAACCGGATTAAACGGCGGCGGTTCTTTTCTGTGCAGTGTCCTGCTTAGATTTTTAATTCTAATTTTTAATTCTCTTGGGTGTCCGAAGTTTTCCGTCATGAAAATCGGTTATAAAACCGATTATAAAATGTGTCTACTTTATAGCACAAAATCGAGTTTAGCTTTATCGTCGCAATTGGAACTAATACAAATAATGCACTTCATTGAGATTTTAGTATACGGAGAGTTAACCAAAAGGTAAATTTAGTGAACGACCTATTTGTTCGATATAAATTTAAAAAAAGACTGTTTTATTCCTTGAAACCGATGTTACAGAGGAAATCATAAACCGCAAAAACGTAAAAGTGATATAATTCTATATCTGAAACCAATTTTATCAGATTTGATATTTTAAGTTAAGCGAGCACTCTTTATAAACAAAATTGCAAATAATTAAATTCCTCTGTATCATGCAAAATGTCACAATTACAGACCATCTGGTAATATTTATACATACATGTATTAATTCGCAATATTAATAATTTACGAGGAATAAACTGAATAGAACTGGAGATAAGAGCGCTTTGGTGAATTAATTGTCGTTCTTAAATTAATTTCACATCGCATTAATTCATATAACTGAGCGTCGAGTTTCGCCGCGTTATCAACAAAAAATATTTCTGAAAATTTCGTTGGCTCCTATTCGTAGCCCGCAGAAATTTATATTTCCTCTCGTGCCACGAAAAGGGCAAAATGCGCGCAATTTATCAGCATCACGGCAATCCGATCAGCTGCAATCGAAAGCTCGCGCGCGCGATACGACGGGCGGAAATTTTTAAAAAGCAACATTTACCGTGCGCCAATAAATATCGCTAATTTGCGTCATGTCATGTTTGTCCACCGGATTGACCATTGCACAACGAGGACCACTGCCTAATTTAGGAACGAGTATGGTAAATGCACGAACGAAAGACCGATCGTCGAGCGAAAAATTGAGACGCCAGCAACGAATCCTCAGTGTTCTCGCTGCAACGGTCCAAGTCTCGTTTTCATCGTTCGCGTCGTTATACAGGCAGCCATTGATCACCGGGGTGACTACAATCCACAATGGAATTTACAGTTACACCTGCGAGCGCTTTTGGGGATTTTAACCGCGTGATGCGGCCGAAAGGGTCGAGCTGGCTCTTCCTTTGAACGAGCAGGCTCATTCTGACGCTCGCGGATACATCGTTGGTCGCTACATCTGCCGTTGACGCGTTTCCGTTTTCGATTTCGACCCGTTGCGGATCCTGAATTCGCGGGTGGGGGGGAGGGTGGTTCTAGTTCGCGCGCTCGCGAGCAAACGCGCACGCACGCACAGAGCGAGGGGAGCGATCAACGCGAACGTTGAATCCGTGCACGGATATTCCGCACGCGGCCGCACACGGACGAACGGCAGCGGGGCTATAAGCTGCGCCGAAATGCAGCCGGTCCGCCGACGGGCTAGCTGGCTGTCGCCGTAGGAAGGTTCGATAATACAGTAGCATAATGCCCCGGCAATATAGCATAAAGGGGTTGACACGTTGACGCTGTCACGTGCCACCGGCGTCCCAGGGGCTATTGACTACGTGACGCAGTGGAGCCCAGCCTCTGTGCGAGGGGTGGCTCTCTCTTACACAGCACACTCGTTAAACACGCTCGGCGACGTCGCGGCTTGGCCGCGCTCTTTTCTATCGCGGGCTTTCATCCGCGATTTGGTCGCAATTTTCTGTTAAAGTGGTCGGCCCGGTATCTCACCGCGCCAAACTGTTATAGCTTGCTTTTCCACCGTTCCGCAACAAAACTCCGCGGGAATGCTGATGAAAGAAATAAAAAGAGGAGAAAAAAAGAAACGCAGACGTAACGCGCGCATTATCGATGCGGTGTGTGCACGTTCATTCTTTCATCGTGCGCGTTCGCGATGAAAAAGGTGAATAAACGATGTTCGGGGATACAAAGATAGCTCGTGCAGTTCGAATTAGGCGCGATCGATTGTTAATTCTACGCACGCGTACAAATGTCGAGCCGGTACTTCCTCGGGAAATCAATCACGTAAAAATAGCGATCAATATTCAGCTGTGCCATTACTAGCACACACTTCCAATCACGTGAAAATATTTCTTACTGAAAAAAGCAAAGAATGAATGAGATAAATAGAACAAATATCCCGATAAATCTTGGTTAATGAAAATGCTTGACAGGCATCTCTTTATTCATGAGATCAATTCGACATTGATACAAGATTCACCGACCGTAAATTGTTAATTAGCTGTCAATCACCCCGCCATTAAAAGGAAGATACGTGACGGTTATTGTTCGACGAAGAAAATAGTATCGGTCTTCATCGGGCGATATGTACGCGAGATACGCAGGATCTCGCTTCCCGTCATGCGGCGGAGCGTTTATTCTTTCCGGAGCGGAATGAGAGTTTTTAATTACCGCTGGATACGAAAATACGCGTTATGGAGGGTTATAGACGCGGTTGGCTGCATCGCGGGCGATTAATGAGTGACCCAGATTCTGGACGCGAGAGATTCTGGATCCCTCACGAAAGGGATGGTCGCGAGCGACGTGGCCGGCGTGGGCGAACAACGAACATAAGTACGCGTCGCGAAATGATCAGATTGCCTACCGTAACTATTGGCTGCACGTAACTATTGGCTGCATACCGAGCCGACCACATGCCTCTAATCCCCTTCTAATCAAGCTCGCGATTAGAAATTTATTTATCCCCCAGCTACTGTGTGCGTAACAATCCTCCACGCAGATAAGGCTCCCCCGCGTCGCGAGATATCTTACAATTAGTGGAAATCTTATTAGCAACGAATCCGCGACTTTGTCATATGAAAAACCGATGTTCGCGAGGTTTCATCTTGATGAAAATCGAGCGTCGCCACCCTTGATCGTTCGCCCCTCATCGAAGAATGGTTTCCGATTGCACTTTTACGGTAATTTTTGGTTGGTTCCGACTGCGAGTGCGCTGGACGCGAGAATGCGAATGAATTATGAGCGATAATGAGCATTTGTTGCGGGTTGATGAATTACGGGCACGATGAATACGTGCGATGCTAATGATGAGGAAATTTGCGTGGTGCGCCATAATCGAGTCGATCCCGGATGCAGCCGCAATATCCGGTAATGGCGTTATCAAATGCTATAGAAATATCTTGCGCTTCTCGT
Source organism: Ooceraea biroi (assembly GCF_003672135.1). Lineage (NCBI taxonomy): Eukaryota > Metazoa > Arthropoda > Insecta > Hymenoptera > Formicidae > Ooceraea > Ooceraea biroi. Next base: position 8,535,456 of record NC_039517.1, on the reverse strand, counting down.
GAAATTTTCGCGCGCGCTGAGGGCAATGATTCCCCCGCCGACGACTCGTCCCGTGGCGTTAAATTTGAATATAAAATAGCAATATACTGGATATAAGCATGCTAATATAGACTGTAGACATGATAATAATATTACTTACAATTTTGCACTATTAAATCCGGTATTTTTAAGTACTTTTTTAAGTACTATTTTCGCATCTGAAACTTCACCGCAGTTTTTCGAGGCAATTTATCCCATTGTCCAATCTTTTTATCAGTGTGATATGCCTCATCAATGTCCATCAACCTCAAATATTATTATATAAATATTATTATATAAATATTATTATATAAATTGATTTGGCATTCTATATATAATATATTTCAATTTCAAAAGCTACATGGGATCAAATTTAAAAATAATTCTAAATGTTATTGCCGATAAATGCTACTTTCTCAAATATAATATTTATATTATCCAAATAAGAAGGCAATCGTACGCGCTCGTAACTGAACTATTGTTTCACATTGGAATCGGTAGAGATCATGTTTCACATTGTGTAAATAGCAAATAATTGCACAGAAATGTATATATGGCGCCGTTCAAACAAGGAGTCCAAAAAGATCGCAAACTGTAACTGGATCCCAAAGGGTTAATTCATGAAGATTCGCGTACTGGCAAACACACTTGCAACGGTAAACCTTCGTGTTAACATATCCAAGTTTCCTTTGAACGCACGATATGTATTAATCCGAAGTCCGAAATCTCGAGCGGATATTCAATTCAGGGGAAGAGAAACCGACTTCTCTCTCTCTCTCTCTCTCTCTCTCTCTCTCTGTTCGGCTAGATTTGAAGCAGATAAAGCCACTAATAGCTGCTCGAAAGAGTGACTTTTTCTACAAATGGAATCCGGAAACGCGCGATCATCAACCTCGATTTTTATATCGTCTGAAATCGAAAACCGATCAAGCCGCGCGAGAACGGTTCATTTTAAATTGCGCGTGGTCGGTGAAGCTGCATTAATTAACGTCATTATTGCGCCGTTAGATCGTGAAAGCTGCGTTTCATATTTAACGCGACTATTCTTCCGACGCCGATCGATCCGAGAGAATATGAAAGTCCGACTGGAATGGCGTTATGCGTGCATATAGAACATGTTTACCGAATTAAGAGCGAATCTCACGGGTCCTCCGTGGTACTCGCGAAACGCCAATGAATTTCAATTACCATCGAGCTTATCGAGCGTACGTTTATAATATCCGTTCCTCTCCCAGCGATCACCCGATCTTCGCTGCCGACTTGAAATCCCGCGAGAACCGCGTGCGTCCATGTGTGCTTTTTCCCTTCCTTCTCTCGGCTTTTCTCATCCATGAGAACCCCCGAGGGATTCTTCAGCGTGCGGAAAGAGTCGGAAAATCGGCGGAAAAGTGCCGTTTGTTCCGCGGCAGTGTCATCGTCGGTTTACTCGTTGCGATAATTCTCTGGCGCAATATTCGATCCATTTCCCATCCGGCTACCTCGATGTTGCGAAATATTACTGTCTGCGGATCTTCATTAGTGGCCCACGGTGGTACACTAAATCATGGCTACGAATGAAAAAATTGCATTTATTCCCCTTCCTCCCCGTCTGCCTTTGTTCTATCTCATCCTCCGGCATTTCTCCTGGTCAGTCTGTTCTCTCATCACGATGTTACTGCAGAATATTTTTCCAACGTTGCGCTCATTGATTATACGTGTTCATTATTGGTATTTAAATAACGCTGTATACCTGAGCACCCGTCGCTGCGGGTAATATGATTATGCTCTACGGATTATTCGAAAATTGACATCATAAACGGTGTATGACTGATTATGGACCAAATGCCAAGTTGGAAATAAAATAATAAAATACTCAAGCAAACATGACATGTGCAGCGAACGAATGTTTCTCTCAAAGGTAGAATCGAGCCATCTCTATGCTAATCGCGTTTCTATTAGTACCTATTTCTATCACTACAGATTCTATCAATTATGCGACTTTATTTTTCACGAGTCTATAATTACGTAAAGTAGATTACTCTGCGGCCGTTAATCTTTCACGTGCACATTCTTTCTGTGTCAGATAAAAACTCGAAAAGAAAAAACATCGTTAAAAGAAGTCGAGAAATCGCGACTACTCGCGGAATTGGCAAAGCGCGCTTATAACGAGCAGGAGATGCTTTTTTCGGCAGGCAGACTCGATACCGTGAAATATTATCGTTTACGGACATTGATTAGCGACTAGAGCCATACGTGCCGATGGTTGCAAGCCGCAGCTGCGATCGGTGCCGAGGAAACTGCATCGGTGCCGCATCCCTCGGTCCACCCCGTCGCGCATCGTGTGCACGCGTGTGTGTAAAGTGCACGTGTGCGATATACTTGGATACTTAGAGAGGACCGGGTGCATCCATTACGGCAGCCGAGGCCGCGCTGCACCACGCGCGTCCCTGCTCGATTCTCTGCTTTATCGGGAATTTCTAAAGGCGCTGGCAGCGCTTGTGCAACGCGGCCGTACGCGGAGTGCGAGCGAGATACCACTCCCGCTGCCTTCTACCCTTCCTGACTCCCCCGCTGCTCCTCGGTTCGCAGTTCGCCAGCACCGCCGCGGGGTTGCCTCTCGCGAAGGGTTGCGTTTCTCCGAACGTGAGAAGAAACGCGCGCGAAAGCAGCGCAATTACGGTGATCGATCTGAATGGTCCGATTTATTTACCCCCACGTCGGTGATTATACCGCGATAAAACGGGTTTACAATATCGTGCACAGTGAAAATTGCGCGGTTAATGGCATGACATAATTTATGCAACGCGTGGCAATAATGCGATGCCTATTCAAATTAATTTCGAATTTGCATTATCCCGCGCAAATATTGTAGAAATAATAGGAAATGCGGGATACGTCGATGTTACGTGAAAGTATAACTTCATGGTTCTTCCTGCAAACCATTATTGCTAACTACTGTGTTCTCAAGTCATTTTCTAAAAAAATACATGTTATATGTCTTGCATATATCGTGAAAAATACGTATCTGATCATTTGAAAAAGTTAAAACACGAAAGAAACAAGTAGCATTCTCCTCCAACGCAGCCAGAGCAAAGTTCTCCAATTAAATCGATAGAAACCTCGACCGCGTAATGTGTCCATTTCCGTTTTATGCACATGGCAAGTGAGAGGCAAGACATGCACGCAAAAAACCTTAATCGGATTGCGCGGAAGAGTGCTTCGCGATCGTATTAAAAAAGTTTAGCTTCGTCCATTGACAGTAATAGTCACCCGCATTTAACACTCGATTGAAGAAAAGAAAAAAACATGCAAGTGATTTTATCGATCACATCCAGTTCAGGTATTAGGATAAAAATAAACTAATGTTCCTATATATAATACTATAATTATTTTATTACATCAACTATTTCATTGCAGTTATGAAATATATTTTTTTAAATACTATTATTTCAATCTATATGCTCCCGAAATATCTAAATTGCTCGATTTCTTCATCCCTCGTTAAATATCCATCGAAATATAAAATGACACTTTTCGTTCTAATGAAATATCAAAAGAGAGCAATTAGAATGGATAAAGATAGAGCCTGGTATATGTCCATCTCAATTACGCTACGTCGATCAATCCTGCGTAATCGTGCGATAGGTATACCGTTTTCGTTGTGCGCGCGAAAGAGAGAGAGAGAGAGAGAGAGACAAAGATCCAAGCTGCCCGAATTAATCTCCGTTCCACGGCGCAGTGGCTTATCTCGTTATCGAGTCCAAGTCGGGCCATTACATGCAAATAAGTCACCGATCTCTCTGTATGGTTAACTTGCCTCTTTGCGGTTGCTCGTCTTTCCCTACTCTCTACGGAGCCGCCCTTCGCCAGCAACACGCCTTCTCTCTATCATCCTCATCCTCATTTGTCTATCTACACGCCGTTCCCCCTTTCTCTCTCTCTATCTATCTATCTCTCTCTCTCTTCCTAGCCCTCCCTCTTAGACTCCTAAGACCTCAAAGCCTGAGGTTCGTCTTAATTACAGTTGTCTCGAGTCAATCTGGATGGTAATTAACCTGCTTGCCCGCATCCCCAGGTTACCTCAGAGAAATGAGGATCATCTTCCTTCTATCTCATCCCCTCCTCGATTGCCTGTACGTGAGGTGCGAGCGTGGCGATGATGACGAGGAGCGAATTCAGAGACCTCGCAAGAGCGATAGGGGAGGAAAAAGGTGCACGGCCAGGCGGATGGCCGGCGTTAATGGCTGTTGATTTACGCGTGGTTGCCGTGAAATTGACAAACAGATTTCGCGAGCTCGGCTTCGCCGACGGGGAGGGCACGTCCACGTTATTAAAGTACGCCATGGTGCGCGGGGCGAGGGGACGGGGTGAGGAGGATAGAGGAGGATGACGGAGGGCAGCGAACGTAGGAGGACAGGAAATTGCAGTTAAACAAGCGTGGCGGGGTATAAAAGGATGATTTTGCATGAAAACAAGCGGTAAAGGCGGATTAGCTATTCGCGGCTCGAAAACGACAAAGAAAAAAGGAACGTCCCGCCGCATAATGGCGGACTTTGCGCTCGCCTCCTCCTCCGCCCCCGAAGGAAAAGCGTGTCAGAGAGTAGGTACACACGGAGAGCTATCTTTATAAATGACTTCGCGTTGGAGCACCGCGAGTCTTAAAATACGCCGTTCCTCTTTCTCGCTTTCATTCTTTCTCTTTTCTGCTTTCCCTAACTTTTTAAATTGAAGGACCCTTATTACATCGAATCTGTTAGAATGGCTAAATCTAGACAGTTTACTTTTGGATCTTTCAATCTTGTCTGGTTGAAATGACGGTATTATATATTCTCCGTTCGACGTTATATTTAATACCTTCAATATATAACTTTCGTTATAGCTGCTGACGTAATTTCAGAGTCGCTCTTGCAAATGTTGAAAATATGCAATATCATACTTTGCTAACAGAGAATACTATTAACTATTTTTAATAATATTAAATGTGTAAATACGTCGCATCGTAGATTTTTTATTTTTCTGCACACCGGGATCATAATGAGAACTATTTCTTTTTAATCGTGTCTTTTCCTTACGTTCAGACGGACCGAGATCCCTCGCGTATCTAGACCGCGTTAATTTAATGTTTCCAGCGCCACCGCGACCTCGCGACTTGAGAATTTCATAATTCTGGTGGTACTTTGCATTCTGGACGACCAATTTTCTGGTCTACCGAACGAGCGGCACCGCTACGTGGCACACATGCGCGAGTAGCGTCCGCTGCTCCACGTATTAAGCGTGTCAGAACTTTACGGATAAATTATCTATTAGTCGTTCGACCCCCGGCCTGTCGACCGTATTTCCCAACCCCTCGCTGCCAGCCAGTAAATAATCCGCGTTACCTAACGGCATCACGGATCCACGATACATCGGTTCGCATGATAAACGCATGGCGGCTGTGTTCTCTCCTATTATCCACGGCCGTTTTCAGATCGTGCTTTTCCTCTTTCTCCCTGTGCCGTAAATGAATATTTACAATTTTGCGCGCCTAGAACGCGATCCGCCATTTTTGTAATCGTATTCCTGCTTGCCATCCCACCGGGAATAAGTTCAAACGAAACTGCATCGACGAGTGCGTCCACAAATAAATTTCATTACGCGGGATAATGGTGAGAGGAGATGGAACCAGCTGACACGTTGTTTCGGAAATTCTCGAATGAACGTTGAATCATAATCTGGAAGCGAGAGGAATCGTGTTCTGCGAATGCCCTAACACTCAGCGTTCCGTAACGCTCTCGTGCAGCGTGCGGAGCGAAAGAGAGTGCATCAAACAGCGCCACGATGGTTTAAATTCCCAGAACTTTTCACTTTTTTCCTTCTTTTCTTCTTTTTAATTCAGCCTCTAACGCGATTTTCATAGTAAGTCGGCTTTTCTCTTATCGCCGCGCATAATGAGGCACCGGATATTCCCACGCAGCGATATAACACACGGTTAAGAGCGTATATATTTTTCCTGCGTGCAAATATGTGTGTATGTGTGTACGCGCGCACGCGCATTGGTGTGACGAATAACAATAAGAAAAGTTATGCGACGACACACCACAGGGAAATATCGACTTTGTCGGAAAGACGGGCGCGAGAGGGATGGGCGGAGGGTCGGCGCGTAAAATATAGAGGTCGAAGTTTCCACCATAGGGAGCTTTCGCAGGGATCAACCTCGCGAAAACGGAACGCGAGGTGTCTGGGAGACTCGCAGGTCTCGGGGTCGCAAGTTCATGTTCGTGCTGCGGAATTGCCGATCGGGCACAACGACGACGAGGCCGGCTCGCGTGTCCGGGGGGTTGCAGGTGCCGTTACATAGGCCCATACATAATGCACAATATCAGGACTTTCCTCGCGTCGCCCTCGGTCGTTTCACAGCGAGCTTTCAATCGCATCCGTAAGCCTCCCCTTTGCTCGCCACCCGCGGACCATCGCGAGTGGCTACGAGACTGGGTTTCTTCGACTTCGTGCGTGGTAGATCGATAAAATTTTTCTCTCCTGCTGGTACCACACGCTCCACACACATACACATAAAGAGATAAATTGTTTCTCTTTCTAATTTCTCTGAATCGATATACAACAGCATCGATTCCGGAGAAGCTCGGTATCGATATCGCCTGTTTGTGCTCGCTCGCTTGGACAAGATAATGTTGTTGGGAATCGCTTTGACTCGAATCGATGCTGAGGATTTAACCCTTGCGCTCTCGGTCGCGATCCTATTTGCGACGGAACCTCGATCAAGATGGAAATTGTGATCTTGATGAAAGTGCACGCAGAGGGAGCGAGCCAATGAGCGGATGTGAAATACGTTCGGTTGTCATCGTGAAAGAGACGAACGCGTTCAAAGCGCGAGCTTTTCTAATCCCACCGCTCGAAAGGATCGACCTTATTAATTTCGCGCGATACGTTTTCAACCGTGCGATTACGTCTGTTCGCGCCGAGAATACGCGTCCTGCGTTTTCAACGGTCGATGTGAAACGGTACGCTAATTAAGCTCCGAATGTTCAGTTGCTTAATGAAGCATCGCGGACCCCGTGTCTTTTCACTCCGGAGTTATTAGGCGAGCTGTACTCTCAAGACTTTGTGATTACTTCAGTCTTCAAAGGAACCAGCCGCGGTTTCGTTAGCGGGAACTGCGCAATAATTATGCGATATCAAGCTTCCGCCTCAGGAGATGATTCGACGACCTGCCTCAAGCCCGCTTTCAGATTTCCCGTTAAGAGAGAAGCCGAGATTTCGCCTTTTAGCGCCGCAATACATTTCGGATGCGGGACAGCGAAATTTCGAGGAGTAATAAGGCAAATGCATGAGGACATCATTTGAATGGCGTTGTCCACTGCTTGTGGTTTTTACGAAAGAACACTGTTAATGCAGAATTCAATACGATCACGTACGTTGCATGTCAGTCGGGAAAGTCACGTCTCTCTCTTATCGTGTCGTTTTTTTTCAAATGTCGTTGGCAAACTGACCCAAATTTCTGTTGAGTTAAAATTTTTACTCGACGCTTTTCAGGTGCGTTTGAACATCAATGGTAACAAATTAATAGCTGACTTAGTAATCCACGTTTCGCTAACGAGAGATTTACAAGTGCACAGAAACTCTAATTCGGGTTTTACAAAGTGAACAGTAGTTTCAAATAATACGTCAGTATTCGCAGTTTGACATGAATTTTTAAGTGACGGGTATCGGGTATGCGGTCGATATTTGCATGCTCGCTAAGAGGCAGAATTTACGACTTCTCTCGGGAGCAAATATCTCTGAAGTGTCTCCGGATGAGAAGAGAAACGCAGGCGGGGAAGGAGGAAGCTGGAGGACAATTCGTTTCGACAATACATTCGCGACTCGCATCTCCGCTAACGGAATGTCCACCCGGCATTTTACTTAAGCGCCATTAAGAAAGGCATTATTTTATTTTATTCTTTTTTTTCTCTCATCTCATCAACTCCGTTGGAGCGTAAGGTGGGACGAAGCTTAATGATGCATCAGAAGAATAACTTCTTCCTCGCACCTACACGTATGTAATCGTATCTCGGTAATTCGAGATGATCCGAACGTTCAGCGAACAAAAGATCGCATGGTGATTATGAGCGCGAGGAAAAGTTCTCCATGATTGCGTATTTTTTCAAGTTGAATTTGTAATTATCGGTACGAAAGAAATGACATAACGGACATTCGCCTCTCTCTCTCTCTCTCTCTCTCTCTCCCTCTCTCTCTCTCTCTCTCTCTCTCCCTCTCTCTCTCTCTCAGTGGACCGAGTGAATCCGCCGCAAGGTGAATGAAAGCTTATTTGCATCTGCAAGAGGCGGGAACAAAAATTGCATTGAAAAATCCGAGGTGAAAGCGCGAGTTCGCACCGTGTGGAATAACTGAAAATTGAATGCACGACGAAATGTAATTGCAGCCATGCACACGTGCGTGCGCGTGCACAGCGGCAGAAAAAATAGTAAACACACTGTCGAATGTTAATTAATAGTATATTAGGCTATGCACCGCGCGCGTGGGATACTACATATTTTATCTTAATTAGCTGCAAGTAAACGGTGCTCCGGAACAGATTAATAAGACCCGATATCGAAATTGTTGCTGTATTATCTTTAGACAACGAATCGTTGTAAGCTGTTACATTATTAACATTTTTTACGGGACAATGATTTCACAATTTCATAACCGTGTTTCGAGAAAATTCGAGGATATTGGAAGCCGAATTAATTTGACGTGATTTTATAATGTTCCTGATTTCGTGCTGATAATTCGATCTTATCCGATCGAATCCGATATTTCCGAATTAACGTTCCCGGATTGCCTCTGGGTTATGCGTACCTCAATGTAAAACCGTAAACCGTTTATCGCGTTAAAATAATTACACGACCATTTTCATAATATCAGAAAAGTAGAGAGAAGTAACATCGCGCGTTGAATCGCGAACAAACCACTCGCGTTTTATTACGACGGAAACGATTTACGTGTAATACGATTTTAATATAACTCGCCTAGTGAGATCTAAGATATTCCACGACAGCGGAGATTTATTTTCGTTTCATTCAACAATCGCGTATGCTCGGTCTCGGTCAGATTTGCAACGGTCATTAACGCATGCTCTCGCCATTGATCGCTACTATTCGCTCCAAGTCACCACAGAACGTAACGATGCGAAGAACGCGAAAGCGTCACGTTGAAACGTCGTCGCGGGAACTTGACGCGCGGGAAATACCACATAGATGCGACAAAAGGGGTTGCACCTGAAAGCACCGGATATTGAGAATAACCCGATGCGAGAGGCAATGTGGGAGGGAGGAAGGGAGGATAGGTAAGAGTGACTGGCTTGGCGAGCCACAAAGGCGCTAACTTAATTGTTAGGAAGCGTGACCGCAACTATTTTTCTTCCCGTCGTAAACGCATCATCACGCCGCGCGTTTCGTACCCCCGCGTTCAACGCTATTTCAGTTTTACTCCCCCGCGGCCGCGTCGTTCCGCGACGCTACGACCGGTGAGATGAGGTGGACGAGAAAGACCGGTACAAAGAGAAAAAGAGGGAGAGGAAGAATAACTACGGGACGCAAGGCGCGTGCGGTAAATTGCTGCAAACCCCTTGAAAATGTCTCCGAAAGAGGATACCGAAAGGGCTATACGGCTGCATTCTTCCGGCGCGCACGATATAAGCACGCGGGGTAATGACGTTGAATGAAATTGCGCGAAAATCGCGCTTTAATGAGATTTTGTCGTCGCGCGTTTGGTTCACGCGCGTCTAACTTCGATCGGTGGATTATTCCTGCGCGATTACCCGCGCCCGTCAACGGGACCGACGGAAATCCACGTCAATTACCTAAATCGATACATTCTCCGCGTTTAAATTGAAACATGGTTCCCGCTACGTGTACGTGATTAAGCGGTCGTTAGGTTTTCAGGGTTTATTCTACAGAGAATGATGCTAATGAAGATTTTACGTTGCAAAATATGTATTGCTTCGGTATATACCGTAACGCAGTGCGAAATATTCCCGCGCAGAGTGAATTATAAACTTCCAAGTTAGCATAAATATCGTTTATAGAAAGTGTACTGCGAGAACTCGCGCGGCTATAGCTGAGTCCGAGAGAAAGACCTATAATTTAGAATAGCTCGAGTTCATAAAGTTCAATGTTACTGCATCGAGTGCAGCGTAATCTGCTGAAATGTCATGTCTAGCGGCAACTCACTGAACTCATCGCAACAACGCTAATTAGCGGCCGTGCTCCGTTGCAGAAATTCGGCATTGTTAATTCTTCATTTAATGATGCTGCGTTATTTCACAACTATGAAGGGTGATTAAAAAGTCTCCGCACGATTGATAGCTTCACACTGAAACGTCTCAAAGCGTTTCACACTCGTGAAAGAAGGTGAACGCTCACGTGCTTACCAAGAAAATCCCTTTCGCCGTTCTCATTTGGTAGAAGAAAGGGTACGTGCGCTCGATCAATTGATAGAGAGAAACTCGCGTTGGACTGCGGCCTTACGGCACGTAATTCACCAGATTCCGGTTTTCAGTCGATCGTACATTCGATTACGCGACGCGCGCAAAGCGCGCGAGCCGCGCGAGTAAGCTAGAAACGCAGGCGGATTAGCCACGCATCAACGCGCGGCGACTGCTCTTTTTTCTTCCCCCGCCCTCGCTCTTGATCGCCCGCCTCCGCTTGACACGGGAAGAAAGCCACGACCGGAAGTGCACGCAAGAAAGGGCGCGCGCTGGTAACCGCAGGCCGATGACAGGCGTCGGGGGTGGCGGCGGGCAAGAAAACCTAGCTTGCCTCCCTCTTCATACGATGGTCGACGGTGGTGCGCGCTTCCGCGAGATCCAGCGGAGCCCTTTAAGCGCGCGCGTGCCCTTCTGTGTTTCCCTCCTCTCTGCGCCTCCTCGACGCCTCGAAATTAGGTACATCCACGCGAGAAGATTGATTAAATATTCATTTGCAGCGCAGTGGCACGTCCCAAACTCGGTTTTTCGCTCTCCTCTGTTCTCTTTCAGGTGCCTTCCTGCCGCGCGGCCGTTTCCCTCTTTCTCCTACCTGTCTCATTCCTTCCTTTTCTTATTCTCCCTTCCCTACTTCCGCACACCCTCATTCCCTCGCCACACACTCGAGCCGTTATATTCGCGTGCGTGGTTTATTGGCCATAACTCCGGCACGACTACAAATCGCCCTACCCCCTGCTCTCTTGGCATTAATGCTCGCACATAGAAAACGAAGGGAAAAGAGAGACGGGAGTTTGTGCGCGCGAGTAAAGGGGTGCCGCGTGTGAGAGAGTGCAAGTACACGCGTAGAATATACACGTGTTCGTGTGTGTGAGGAACGTAGCGTCTTGTGCATTAGCACTAGCAGGGTAGGAAAATACCTCCCCTGCTCCTTCACCCCTATAAAGAACAAATCTAAATACGACGGGGGTTTCTCGCAATGGTGAATTTTTTTCATCATACGAAACAATGCTTGCACTATGCGAGACCGACGTAATAACGAAAAATGCTGGCCACGATAAATTTACTTTTGCGTAAAAGTCAGAGCAGTACAACAAATAATAACGTTATATAATTATTCTCATGGTATATTTAATGTTGCGTGTATCTAATATAAATTTATTATTTTAATGGAAACACGGCATGGGGGACACGCGATATTATTCCCTTACATTTATACGACTCGTTATTTTCACTTTGTTATTTTCCCCTGTCATCTTTTTCTGAATTTTAATTCGAAATTATTTAACTTTTAATTAACTAACGCAATATATGAATCGCTTTAAATTGCTTCGGCGACTGCCGAGTGTAAGACTACAAACCCAACATCGGGTCATCGTGTGAACCGCATACGTGCACGAAGCAGAAAATCTAAATGTACATAAGAGAGAGAATATGAATGCACTGTGAATAGGAAGAAAGGGGGTGGATAGGGGTAGGAGGAAGGACGAGGCACGAGACGATCGGACGGTGGTCATGCAGGCTGTTCCACGACGCGGTTGCAAGAGGTCTCCTATAATCATATCGTTTTTACAGTAATTACGAGGAGACCCTTTAGCCGGCGCTTAGGGGCGACATTATTTTCCCATTTCGCCCGACGCCAAGATTACGGGGGTGAGGCGGTTGAGCGCGCCGCATTACGGCGTACGGTGTAATGTGTCGTATCTGCGGGCGCGAGGGAAATCGTACTCGGTTAACCCGATTACGAGGCGTCGGCTACTGCCGTTGCCGTCGCTGCCGGTCGCTGATTTAAATCGACCCGCGTTCGTGACCCGCGCAATGATTAATTCTGCATTTTATTTGCCCGCGGCAAAACGCTCTTTCCACGCGAACGTGCCCGAGAGGCACACACGTCTCTCGTGTTCTCTTTCTCTCGCACGCGTCCGTAGTGGTAATCGGTTGCTTGGACGGTTAACGTTACGCGCACTATCGACGCACGTCCGTTTCCTGGGCGCTTTTCGCGAAAGGGAAGCGATCAGTTCGCTGAATTAACTCGCGAGATGAGAGAGAGGCAGAGGTAGAGAAAGAGAGAGCGCGCGCACCTCGCCCGTCCGCGCTTGATTATCCGTTTAATTGTGCCGGGCGGACCGATGTGCATCTGCTCTGATCTGTGTCGTACGTGATATCGGATTTCGGGCCACCGCAATATCGCAGCCCGCGGAATCAATATCGCAAGTAAGTTTAACACGGGCGAGAGCTGACGTTGGAACAATCTGCGATCGGAGTGCGCGTGGTCGCCCGTACAAATTTCATTGATGTTTCCGGCAGGAGATGGCGCGAATACCGAGGTTCACGATGCACTTACAATGTTTACGGATTACGCACGGAGCTTCCTCTTCAAAATGAAGCTGCAATTTCCGAATTCGGCAAGTCGACCGAGCGGTATGCCTCGATCTCCATGATCAACAATCGCGCGATCTCGTGCCCGGTCGATCGAGCAAGTCGAGCAAGTTGGACACGTATCTATCGTACGGGCACAACGAAATTCGCAGGAATCTAATAGCGTCATATGCACGGACCCATTCCTGTCGTGACACGCCGCGTCCCATCAAATCGCGACCCCCATACAACTGCGGATGCTGTAATTCAATCCCGGGCGACAGGTCTGTCGTTATAATTTCGCGTTACGCGAAAGTATTAAAGCCACGTGGAGCGATAGCGTGTCCACGGAAGTGGCGATAGGAAGAGCGCACGTTATCGTGACCCGTCGTTTTACTACAAATGGACGATTTACCTTTATGTGCTCGCGCGCCGTACCACTCGGGGTCACAAACCTCGCGCCTCGCACGCCCTGACGTACTCCGCACGGACACCCTTGTAATAGGAAACGACTCTCGCTTACATTGATTGCGCCACCGTAAAGTATCAGCCTTACGCAAGTGGATTAATTCGACGTAATGAAATTGTTCTCGTAGCGTGCGCTCGAAGTGGACGCTACTTTGCGGCATCTCGTTTGCGTAATCCATTTCTTCTAAAAACCGTCCTAATGAGAGTGACAGCTTCGTAGTGTTTCCAACAGCGATAATGAAGTGATGAGGCATTCTAAGATAGACATGCAGATGGTTGAATCGCCGTTAAAAATATCCAGTCCACGGACACACATGGAAACCGCGGAATTCTCAGCGAGTCTCCTTTTTTCAATAATAATTTTCGTGGATAGCTAATTCGATACGGCGCAACTTTGGCTTAAGTTTGCATTCGCAGTGGAGTTATTCCAGTTAATTGGGGTTTACGTCGTGCAGCGTGCTTGACGGATCAGCATCTCGTTTCAGCCGGAATTGAATTGAGACTGCCAATAGAGCAATGATCCGACGCGTGATCCGTTCTTGAGGAAGCATCGACCATCGCGACAATCCTATGGAATTTTCACGGCGTCGTAACGTTGAAATATTCGTTACAGAAACGCGAACATATCGTTAATCTCGTTATTCTTTTATCGCGGTAAGCGCGACGTGTATGCTAACGATACTATTATTTGCCATGGCGTTATTATACGTCGCTTCGCCGTATCGCGCGCGTATTCGCAATGGTAACCTGCTTTTCGCGTCAGATATAAATATTTCGTATTAACGCACTCTTTCTCTCTCTCTCTCTCTCACTCACTTTTTCTCTCTTTCTCTTTCCACGCTCCGGTGCGGTCCACGCGATGACAACGAAAAATAATGCACTCGAAAAGAAAGCCCGGCGAGTGAGCCATTACCGCTGCATGTAAATACGGACGGCATATGTGGCGGTAGCATTCATTAGCGTGTGAGTTATGGAACGCGTGTAGGAGGAGAAGAGTGGATCCTCTTTAAATTGCCGTTTTTATATTGCCGAGAAAAGAAATTCTCAAAAGAGAGTAATCGCCGCCGGAAATATCATCTTCGTGTGCGCGTTTAGAAAGTGCGAAACCGGGTCCTCCGGCGGCGTATCGAAGTCCACGTATCCGATTTCGATCAAATGTCGTTTAAGCGCTTCAAAAACGAAGCGCCTCCGTCGCAGGTGTCAATTCGAAAAACCTGCTGGCTGGCGTAACTCGGCGTATCGGACAGTAACATCTTTGTTCAACGCGGCGCATTTTATTCCCGCGTGGATAATCGCGAGATGACGGCTACGCCGGGATTCAAAATAATCCGGACGGCGCGCGACAAAAATTTCAACGAAGAAATTTCGCCGGCAATTCACGTTTACGTAACGTGAAATCGTCACCGCGCTCGCGCAGAAAAAAAAAGTCGCAAAACGAAGACAGCGGGAAACAGGAAAGGGGAAATAAAAAACCGGAAAAAAGGAAAACGTCCTTTTTCCCCCGCGGAAAAATGCACTTTCGGTGCAAAAAACGGCGCAGAGACGTTTAATGCACGCGCCGCGAACGTCCCGTGGCGTGGATTCGGGGAAGAAAGAATGACGGGGGAGATGAGAAGGAGCGGAGGAAGCGCGAAGTAACAAGGGGAAGGAGAGGGAAGATGGTGTTTCAGTATAACGTGGGAGTAACGGAAGAGAGACTTAATTGGGTTACTCGACTCGTCTCTTCAACTCGATTAAAGCATCCTCTCGCGGCGTAAACATCTTTTGAGGGGAAGCTTGCGTGTCAGAGACCGAAGAGCACTCCGAGTCGGGTAATTAGCGCTGTTCCAGTCATTTTCCGGGTTTTCCGAGTAAGCGGCGATAATCTCTTTCACCTGCCCCACCTCTTGCTCTCGGCGCGCCACCGAGTTTGCGGCGCGTCTTCCGCGCGCGCGATGCTATCGCATCCGCCGAGTGAATTTCGACTTGGAGAACGTGTCGCGCCGGATATCTTCGCGCCGAAATCTCACAAGAAAAGAATACTTGAATAAATACATTTACAGAGGATAAATAAATTCAATTGAAAATCACCGGAAATTGATAGGAAAGTTCGCCAAGAACATTTGCATGTCTCTCGTTTTTAATGAACAATGACGCAAATCCACGACCAAATCGTCCACGTCGACTCTGAAGACGTTCGGAACTGAAGGTGGCGGCGGAGATGAGCGGCCGCGCGTTCGCCATGCATACGAAATTCATCCAACGGAAATGAACACGCCGGCAGACGACGATGAACACTCTACGGAGGATCGTTGAAGGTCTCGGCAGTGGACCTAGCTCGCGAGTCGCGGACGTTCGTAACGATCACGAGGAGAGAAGCCATCGTCGACGACGGCGACGACCCGTGCCGTGGTAATTAGCTGGCAAACGCCAGTGCTCTCGCTGGACCAGATTTCTCCTTGCAGCTGCCGTAACGCCGACCACGGGATCTTCGCTGCTCCGTCTGGCTAATCCGCGATCGCTTAAAGGCACAGTGGGGCACCGCACTGTGGCCACCGTGAAATCTCCCCTAATTTTCTCGCGACCTCTCCGTGAAGAGGAGGTCGCCTTGACAATCTCGGCGAACGAAGAGGCGAACGGCGTGATAACGCGAAACCACCTGCCCTCTACTACCCGCGCACGATCAAGTGCGAAAATCAACCTCTGATCTCCCTACGTCCCCCCGTCGCATCGGTGACGGGGATCGGTCCCGTGGGAAACGTGCCGCACGACTTACCGCTTAATTAATATTAATTAGTTCAACGTCGAATTAACGTCGAGGTGCTAAAGCGGAAATCTGCGATAAACCATTAACGCGCCGCTGCGTGTGTCGGTACTCGCCGCGCCTCATTACGAGCTCGGGGAACGGGCTTGACTTGACCGTGTCAAGTTCAACTGCATCCCTGATATATTAGGGGTTGAGTCGCGCGACTTTACATCACGGCGATATGACATAACGCTGCAAAGCGTCGCTCTTGTCGACGTGCGTGTGATCGTCGCGAAAAAGTACGGGGTGTAAAAAAGAGCTAATACGGGATTTTCGATATCACGTAGCCATTCGCACCCCGCTCAATAATAGGCACTGCCGCTTGGCACTGCGCTTTTGCGAAAAACGCGTGTGTATTTATTTTGGGCTTTCAACCGGGTGCTGCAGTTGTATGCTGACCGACGCGGATTATCGAATCCGCCATCTCGCGACACGGCAGTCATCGCTACCGTTTTTATATGGCAATGGAGGATTCACGGTGATGCTGGGCTATTTACGTTCCGCTCTCTTGTCTCCTTCGAATCCGACAGCGATATCGCGCGAATTCTCGCAATTGAACGCCATATTTCTCGTCAGCGGCGTCATCGCGCGCAGCATATCAACGAAAAAGAAAAAGCCTTTTCATGTCCACATCCAAAAATAAACTGACAAATGAGTTGGATGCGCATAAATTACTATCGCATTCTAACTATTCTAGACGTATATAAATTTTTATGAAATGCCTTTCACAAATAGCCAAATCGTGCTAATTAGTGTTCATCAAGCAAATGAAGCATTGATAAGTATCAGCATGCTTTCATCAATCTTATTTTCTTCAGCTGGACAGCATTTAATTATATTTAATAATTTAAAAAAATGTCCTGAATTACTTTTTATCGATCCAACGTAAATTAATCTCCATCAAGATTAAATGAAAATGGAATTTTCTTCTTAATTGGAGTATCTAAAAGAAATAAAATACTACCTCTTCTGCACTTTTATTTTTCTACGACAAATATTGATTGACCCCCAAAGAAGCAACGGGATAACAAGGTAATTTTACGCAAGAGAGTTCTCGGCGGAAATACGCGAATTGCAACGTCCGAGGGAATTATACCGTGAGGTCCGAGTGACATTCTCTACTTCTGGGAACAATTACGCGGAATAATGTAATAATTATTTGTCATCGCCGAGAGAGATGGTGGCGGATACGACGGAGCAATGGCGCGAAAGCTCGGAGGACCGATGATTCTCTCAGAAATTTCCTTTCGCGAACGAGAAAAACTTGGATAACCGAGATAACATTGAGATTATTCGTGATCAGCGTTATCGTCTCGCGGTCGTAGTACAAAACGTTTGACGTTCAACAATCGAGGAAGGAATTACACAATCAGGAATGAGGAAAATTAAAGAATCGAGGGTACGAGCGATGTTCATTTCGAGTTCCGTTCCGATGCGAGTCACGCTTATTAAGTGCTTTTAATTAATCGACAAATTAATACTTATAATTGCTCCCTTTAGCGATACATCCGACAGGTCTTCATTTCATTAGCCTCTTATCGTTTCCGCGGCGCAGCATCTCTCTGCTCCGCAGTAATATTAATGTTACTGTTGCGATTATACGTTTGACTGCTATTTCCATCGCTAGCTCCGACGTCGTAAATTGCGCGCTTGATAGTAATTACTTGCAGTAATGGTATAATTATTCGGCGTTTTCGAGTGCGTGGCGGAAGACCGAGTTGGGTGGAACTTGAATGCCACAGGCCCTTTCCAACCGTTGCCAGTGACACGGGAGAAAAAGACAAAGAGAACGCGGAATTTGTGGCAGCACATTACGATAGTAATCGCGGAGCAAAGACAGATCGAACGAGAAGAAACAAAAGGGAAATGTTGAAAACAGGTTTTTAAAAATGAGGTTTCATAAAACAAAAATAGACGTAGGGTCCAACAAATAATTATTTAATACCATTGAGGCGCATCGATTTACCGAAACTTGCTCAAAACGCAAGAGCGAGGCTTACTAAAACTGTTTTCACTCTATCGTGCTTGAAATTGGTGCCACAAGCAGGAGACGCGCGAAAAGGATTACAGTCGGACAGTCGTGTATCTTCAGTCAGAAAAATACACTCTCTTTCCCATCTGTCGCTTTTTTTCGTTTTTTTCTTTTTCGTTTAACAACCTGACGAGTTTTGCACGAAGCACGATGTATTCAGACGACGAGAATAAAGAAGCGCGGCCTATTATTAGATTTAAACTGTTTGCCCTCTCAAGTGGCGCGGCTAATTGTTCGGGGATTCAGCCGGGCCGGATATTATTATTTGCTCGTTTCCCTTGCTCGGCCGTGCTGGCCTCTCCTCTCTTTTTCCCTCTTTTCTTTTTTCCACTCATTCTCTCAACCCTCCTCTCTATCTCCCTTTCTCTCTCTTCTCCCCCGGGCGATCTGCCGTCCGCGTTTTCACGAGCCTCGTTTTGGTACGCCGCGGTCGTGCACGTTTTGCTCTCGCAATAATTCCGGGGTGCCCCGAGTTTTCTCTCCTTCCTCCTGTGCTGCCACCCACCGATGCTCGTGTCGCGCGCTCGTAATTATGCGCGGCGAACCGTGCATTTCGCATCGTGGCATTATTCGCGAGTGTTTCCGACAGTATCCTCCTCCTCTTCCTCTTCCTCCTCCTGCTACGTTCTTTCCTTGGCTTTTTTTCTCCTCCCGTAAGCCCCTCTTTCAACCTCTCCTCACGCTTTTATTATTTCCTGTTTCGCCCGACTGTTTCGTCCGGGGCCGTCCGCGTACGCGAGCGTAATGGATTTTCGGTGCGCGCGACAATTAATTCGCCGTGCCGGCTAACGAATTTAGCACGCCGATCGCCGCCGATCGCACGGGGTGAGATGGCACCCCCGGGGCCCGCGTCGACACCAGTCGCGCCGGTTGCATTAACGCACGAGCGGGGGCCGAATTCTTGCGCGTATCCCCTCGCAGCCGCGCGCACCCTTGGCAGCCCCCTGCAGTCCGCGATCGATGGAGGGCTTCTTTCCCGCTCGTTCGCGCGCCGCCTCGTTCGCTCGATTAATTTTGCGTTCCCGGGAGTGAAACTTCCGCCCGGTAGCGACAGCAATAGCAGCAGCAGGCGCGAATTCTCACAGGAGAAGCACGATCGCGAAACGCCCTCGCGAAACTCGCTCTCGTCGACAGCCTGTGAGAGAAGCTGCAAAGAGAGAGAGAGAGAGAAAGAGAGAGAGAGAGAGAAAAAGAGAGAGAGAGAGAGAGAGAGAGAGACAGACAGACAGACAGACAGACAGAGAGACAGAAAGAGAGAGAGAGAGGAGATAGTAGAATAGACAGAGACAGACGGAGGCACGAGCCTCCTCGTTCCCGCGAACTGACACCGCGCGTTTCCGTTACAGCTGCAACAAGACGTTTACGGCCGGCCTCGTTGCTGCCGCGCTATAACAACGCCTGATTCAGCTGTCCGTTCGTGATGCCCGCTCCAGCGCGCGAATAAAACGGTCGGGAACGCGAGGAGAGAGTGATGAGGAGCCCAACCCCGAGGGATGGGTTTACGTTTGGGCGCTGACGAGCGCGCCCCGAAGCGTCCGGGGAAAGGGAGTGAAGGAGGTGATGCAAGGAAGGATTCGGATGGTCGGTCGAGACGACGAGAAATAGCGCGAGCGAGGGTGGCGGTGCCGGCGAAGGTAGCGAAGTCTTGCATCAGCGCTCGCAACGCGGAATATAAAACAGAGGTCAACTCATGGGGCTCCGATTTCGGAATCGCTGCGATTGGCCGTGGTTTTCCGCCGGAACTGCGTTTCTGCCCTCCTCCTTCGTTCCCGGTCACCTTTCCGGGATTTACGCGTCACGTGGGAATTTTTACGTTGGAGGCCGGCCGTCTCTCGCGGTCTCCTCACTCTTCTCCGCTCTTCCGCTAACCCGGACGCGTTGTCACCGGCATCCACGATCACGATCAACATCCGCATGCGGAACTTGCAGTCGAATGTAGAAGTTTTGCTCTGGATTTCGCCGACGCGAGAGCGATCATCTCGCGCGGTCTGATCCCACAGGTATTTAACGGAAGAACAGTCCGAGCACGTTCATAATCCGACGTTAATGAAGTGTAAAATGAGAGAAAAAAATACAATGAACGTATTTGCATATTCGCAGCGCGATAAATGGGGGAGCTGTAGACTCGGGACGTACGGGAGATTAACGCGTGATTTTAATCAGATTTTCGTTTACGATTATGTATTTTATGTATACCATTTTGGTATTTCCGTCGCGCGTATATATCCGCTTCGAATTTTACAACACCGGCGATATTCAATAATTCTCTCCGTTTCGGAAAGAGAGAGAGAGAGTGAGAGAGAGAAAGAGAGAATAGAGATTTCTATTAATAATTTATATCGGGCAAGTGTATTAGGAACAAAAACGTGACTGACCTGGCATTACCATTGTACCCTCCGTGCCAACCTACATTCCGCGATCGAAGATTTTAAGAATAAAACACGAATATATCGCGAGAGACGATCGACGAGGTATTTCACCGTTTCAAAGTTTACTATCGATTGCTTCGCCGTGAGATATAAATTATAACGACCAGTTTCCGAACATAAATTATTGGAAAGAGATTATGCTGAATTATTCGTCGATGTTATAAATTCATGGAAAATCTCTGCGTGATATTCTTGGGGAGAGCTCGCGTCGTCGTCAAATATTTCGCAATTTGTTTCGCTTAAAGGCGGAAATTCGACCGGAAATCGCAAAGAACTCGCGGTCAAACGGGCACTTTTACATCTCAGCTTACGCTTTAAACTGATGCTTTAAGGGGTTGCACGGAAAAATGCCGTTCTCTCTGCGAGCTTTCCGTCCTCTGCTTTCTTGAATTCCACTCAACCGAAATACGTTGTAATGCGGTGTACCGCGTTGATACAACGCGTTTCGTTACGTACGAAATTCTACTGGCATTTTTCAGCGGCAGACTTTCATCGTGCAGCCGGCGTAACACGCGAATTGTATCGCTCCCGCGTGTAAACGGCGCGCGCCGTGCCGCGAAAGAAACATTTCGGAAATATAAAGCTTCATTACGCAAGCGAGATTACTGTTACGCGCACCGCCCGCACGCCAGATTGCATTACTTCCGCACCTCGTAATAGATTCGCCTGAGTAAAATACGCCGTCATAATCTATTATTTCGTTCTCACGTTAATGATAGGGTAATTTAGCGGTAAACGTTGCCCGTGCCACGGTACACAACGATGCGAAATGGAAATTGGACACGCCGATAAATAATTCGTCCAGTTAGCAAAGAATGTACAAAAATCTCCTCAACGTGCGACTCGTGATAATTATCACGATAATTCGCGATTCGCATTCCGGCGCACGCGATAAAATTAATCACCCTCGCGTTACCTTGTCTTTGTCACCTAACGTCTCGACTTTCACGCCGGGATTCCTCAACAGCTCGAAGCTCTCGGCTGTCGCGACGCCATCCCCCTCGATTGTTTGCCGCGATCGTTAGATGAGTTTCGCGACGCGCGTACGTGAACGCGATACCTCTGAGCGAGGTAGGAGCCAGGTGGAGTGCTTCCCACCCCCTCGATAATGCGATTCTTCCGCGAGACTCGCGTTCTTTTGTCATGACCCGGCGCACAAAGGCTGCCGCGGCTCGTGCAGCGACTTGGTGCTGAGGATAGATCCGCGTGTGTGCGAAGTGGCTCGTGGCAGCCCCGGACAACCCCATCCCCGAGCGTTTCTCAACCCATCCTTTCCTCCCTTGCCGGTGCGCTTGACCCCCGGTCGGTCGGACTCTCTTCTTCCGTCTTCCTGTCGACGAGCAAGAGGCGCTGTCCGACATCGTGTAGCTTCCATGGCGAACTCCATTCACGCCCCACCAGACGGGTTAACCGCTGCCACTGCGGCTCGTACACGCGCGCACACGTTGACAGACCTTTCCCCGGCACCCCCTGTGGCCCCTTAGATGGACGTTCGTCCGCGAATACACGAATACACGTGCACGTATGTAGGTTTATACACTGGCCGGCTATAATGCGACTCCGGCTGCCGTACTTGGTCCATTATCGGTGTATACGACGATAGGGGGAAATTTCACCATCTCACGCGAGCGCGAGCGCGCTCTTCTCCCTCGTACATGTATCGGTTACATATATACACGAGTAGCCGCGTACACGTGCGAGGAATACGTTTGCCTGCTAATATACGCGCACACGAGCGTGCGAGCGCGTTCACACCGACAGTCAGCCGGCAGGTTGAATCGCTAGTACACACCAAGAACACACTGTTAACGCAGTACAACACATGGACTATACAGAATGCATACTTTGGGGAAACATCTAGCGAGAGAGAGAGAGATCTCCTCAATCCCGCGTACTATCTCCCTCGCTAGGTAGGCGTTAGGCGGCGTCTCTAATACCACCTTGGGTCCCAAACTACCGACACCTTGGCCTGAGACTCGGGCTGCTGCACCGTCGAAGTTGGCACGTAGGTAGGTACATCCGCTTTGGCACCGGGCTACGACTGACGATACTTTCCGAGGAAACTGTGGCGAGCTTCCCGGCGTCATCGCCAACTCCCGGGAAAAACGAGTCTTCGCGATGAGCCGTTCATTAATTATCTCCCATCGCTGTTGCGACAATAAAATGATGCAGGATTAATGAGATAACATCGCGACCCCGGGATCGCGAGATGAAACGGTGCGACATAATTATTTCCCAACGATGAAAGCCAAAATAATTTGTTTTTTAACATGTGCATTTCGATAGCCGGAAATATTAGATAAATGATTTCATGATTTATGTAATGATTTTATGATCACTATCGAGTTTATTAATGGAAAATTATCATGTCTCGTACGCGCTAAATTGATCACGCCATTAATTATGCCATTTAATATCGCAAAATATACGCGCCATCTGCGGGATATAAGCTTTTGGTCTGATTATATTTTGTGATAACAATTGTGCCGCCATATAACGTGCGTAAATTTCAACGTTCCTTCGATATTTCTTTGTGCGTCTCCATCGAGAACCTTTCTCTCTCTCTCTCTCTCACTCTCTCTTGCGGGACTCTACCGTAATAGATTTGAGGAGACGTAAAATTTAGATGGAGATGGAGTCGAATCGTAAAATACATCAGCACACTCTAAATCTACGTGCATCGCCACGACGGGTTCATTCGAGGATCGCGGTTTGAAAAACGTCGGGTCAGGATTTACTGTCGGTCGATACGCAAAGGTTTCGAATCTGCGGACGACGTTCGCCGGGCGCTACACCTATAACCAAGCCAGCGGAAGGAGCGTAGGGCGAAAAGCGCCCGGGAAAGGCGAAGCAGAAGGGCGAGGAACCTAAATAAGCTCGAGGGCTCGACGGTCTCTCGGGCGCGATCTCTTTTCTCGCCGAAGGATGGCGGCGTGCAATCCTCCGCTCTTAAGTCTCTTCTTCGGCCCGTTCAACCCCTACCGAGCCTTCTTCATCTCCGCTGCCAGGTAAACGTTAAACGGGTTAGCTAAAGCAGAAATCCCGAAGAATAAGGCGCGTCGACACTCGAGAGGGAAAAAACGAGGAAGAAGGAGGAAGAAGCCAAGAATCCTCTCGCATCGACCACCGACACGCGCACACGATCTCGCCCCCGCTGTAATCTGCCGCTCGAAATTATTTTATCGCGCAAAACTGCGAGCTGCGCACAATCGTAGTTGCATTTTTTTTCGAGAACGGATGCGAAAGAACACCGCGGGGGAAATAATTGAATAATACAAGCGGCGGAGTTTAATTCTGGCGTTATCAACAGCACGGCGCTCTTTTGCGCTCGTATCCTGCATATTAAAATTGCGTTATCTTATAACGGGAAAACAAAAAAACGCGAAAAAATATGAAAGGGAGAATAACACGATAATTCAATAACGCGTCCTAACGTGATAATCGTTCGTAACGTACATCGTTGCTGTAGTTACAAATCAGATCGCATTACGTCATTTTTCATTTGGGGGCGTGCAATGCGTTCTATTAACATGCGATAATCCATTTAAAAGAACCACTGGCTCCCTCATCAGGAGAAAGACGAACGGTATAATGAGTTGTGTCGCGCGATCCATCTATTAAGAGGAAGAGGCGGCGTAATATATTTCATAAAAAATAAATCGGTCGCGAGCGAATGCGCGGCAATTTTATCGACAGTGTCAGGTTAACATCCACGCTTTTAGCGTACAGGGACTGCGAGATCGGGCGACGTGTATCGGGATCAGTATTGACGTAGCGGTTGTGCCGTTATCGGATTTGCGGCCCCGCGAAAGTGGAACGGCTGAATTTTATATGGATTGTCAGCGTCAAAACAGCGGCGAAGACGTAACGGCGAGATACCGGCGATTGGGTTATCCGCTTCCGAACGTTAATTTCATACCTATCTCCATTTCTGCGCGCGCGAGCGCACGTGTACAGCCGTGCAGATAGCCCCGATTCACTTGGTATCTCTTTTGTCTCCTCCTCGTCCTTCTCCTCTCGCAGCACTCTCGCAACCCTCTGACAATTCACGTGGGAGAGCCAAAATAGTTAAACGGGGAGCCTGGCATCGACCGTTCACGGTGCACGATACTTTATTTGCGTTTGCAGCACAACCGAGGATACGGTACATTGAAATGTACCGTATATAATGAATTTTCGGTATACGGTGGTGTCGAGGTGGTCAAAATACGCCAGGTGTCCCATTTATACATGTGACCCTTCACTCCATGTACGTTTTATTATTTTTTCATATTCCGTGATACATTTTGCAGACGCATCACGTCTGGCGATGACAACGATAACGGAACGTATTTTTGGAGGAAAACGGGGGAGACATTCCGTCAACATTTCTGCTAATAAATCTACACGGCGGATGCGTCGCGAGATCCCGCCGGAAAAATCAAAATCTATTTCTCATCGACTCGCTCCGCGGTCCTCGCGTGAACATTTCCGCGGATCTCTCCGAGTCTAAATATATCAGCGACACCCCTTCCTCCTGCTGTCTCTATCTTTTTCTCTCTCTTTCTCTCTCTTTCTCTCGCGTGCGTATATCCTGCGACTCGAATGAAAACTGGCGCGCGTATACGTTAACCATCGCGCGCTCGTCCAGAAGATATATCGTCAAAGGGGATTATCTTGTGCGTAAATTTTCGTCGTTAGCAGCCTCTCGCATCCGCACTCTCGCGATCGTTGCACCGCGGGCGCGCCGTTCGCGTTGCCCGTTTCACCGGCAACGAGAGACAAAGTGCACCGGGACGACGGGAGGCTGGCAAAGCGCGTCCCGCGCCCGCCCCGCGCTTGCCCTGGCAGTTGCAGTTTTCATGCAATTTGCATTACAGCTGCGAGCACACTCCGTAATTCGCTACCGCACGCTTGTATGCCGCGCTCGCTAATGAGGGTACGAACGAACCGTGCTACTAACGAATAGTTAATAAGCGTAAAGCGACGTCGAAACTCGCTGGAACCTACTGGCTGAAAACTACCGTACATCGCGGCGGACGGTCGATCGCGTAAGAAAATTTGCGGTGCGCCGTATGAGGGTTGCACCGGAAAGACGCTCCCCCCGTTACCCAACGAGGGGTCAAATGTGCCTCCGCAACCGGCTGCGAGAAATGTTCATTTGTGGGTCTTTGCAACCGTCGTCGCCACTGAATTAATCTTCCACGGAATTTTTTATGCATCGTTACGATGTATGTGGAATGTAGGAAGAACATCAGCACACAATTCAAAAATAAATGCAGGAGCACCAATTCCGATAATATGGAGGACAGTCTGATAAATTTATAAATAAATTAAGTTATAAGATAAGTTATATAGATAACTAGATTATATAAATAAGGGCTTGCACTAGTATCACTGGCAGAAAATCGATTTAGCACTGCTTTCGGCGTATTCTTAAACGAATTGGAACTAAACCAACATTTTCCTCCCAAAAACAGCTCGCATCCGAGTTATTTTTTCTAACGGAAACTGATGGAAAAAGTAAAACGCAAATGTACCAAAATAATACACGGAAATAACTAAGCTTCACGACAATTATCGACTGCAATCTCATTTAGACTGCTCATATTTCGAAACAGAGAGAATCGCAAATTTAATGCATGTATATCTAATTAATTTGTATATTGCAATGTGAATAAACCGAGGACGGATTTTTTAGGAATCATTTATATAATATTACCTAATGAAACAATAATTATCTCCGCCATAATCACTATTTATCGACAGATAAATTTAACTGATAATGATTGCAAGTTATAATACGATGATACGTGAACGGTTGTTTTAATGAGCAATGTCTCAGCATGACTCAGTTGGGAAATCTCGTCATTAGATCTCGCAAACTTCTGCAACCGAATAAATAACCAGATTAGCGAGTGATCGATCTGATACGGTTAAAGTGCAATGAGCGCACAAGCGAAACAAGAGTAAAAACTATCCTAAGTACGATTAGACAGTCTTTGCCCCGTAATGACAGTTTAATTGAAATAAGCCCTTCGCCGAAGCTTTCTTCCCTTTCTGCCCTTCTTGGTCCCTAATAGACTTCGAGTACGAAACCCAAGGGAAGACAAACGAAACAACTTTTTGTGCCAAGCGCCTCTTCTATGTACTGTAATGTAGTGGAGGGTGGGTTTCCCGTCGGCTCATTATTTCCGCCGGCGTTCTCGCTCCCCGGCAATGATACGCGCGCGCTGCGAAACACGTCAGGCGCGTTAAAAATAACAATTTGAGCGACGGTAACATCGCTTATCTTGCGGGCCGGGACCACCTCGACGAGGTGCGTAATTAGGCGTGATCCCCGGTACACACGCGTGCGACCCTCCGCTTCCGACACGCGCAAAACCGCACCCGCGTTTATTTGCCCGGAGATAACGGAGAGAGGTGACGGGAGACAATGGCTGCGGCGACGAAAAAGCGCAAAAAGAGGGTCAGCGATGACAGTCCCGAAACTACCATAACCAGCAGGTACGAGAGGACAAGAGGAAGAACGAGAGAGAGAAAGAGAGGGTTGTAGCGGACAGTGACGTAACTGAAAACCCTCACAGCGAATCGTGCCGGGATACCGTATACCCGACATTAAATAGCTGGTATTAAAGACTTCCCTGAGATTAAAAAGGGGCACGTAACGAAGAAAAAGGGACGAACACGCGAAATTCGTGGTAGCGTAACCGTCGAACGGTTTTGTAAATTAAACCAAACGAAGAAAAACAAGAACGATCAGGTTTCTTCGTGCGTGTACAGCGAGGGCGCCCTTGAACGGTTATATCAGTGGTTGCGGAGGCTAAGGGGCAACGGGGAAGGAAGCGGCTAAACGAGGGAACGGAGAGTAGTTTCGTAAGTATGCACGCACAAAGAAAACTCGCGCGCGGGAAAACGAGGACGGGGTGGAACGCAAAGGGGTAAGAACGAGCGCGTGCGTGGCTGGTTATTCCCGCGTAATTAATTCCGTTCCCGGTTGTTCGCGCGCGGCAGATATGAACCCCGAGCGATTACGGCTTAACGCGACGCGTAAAGTCGAGTCGGGCGGGCTGCAAGAGGGTTGCGAGACGGACCATCGCCCGCGTTCGCACCCCTCGCGCGTTTTTAAATGTAATTCCCGGAGGGACACTTTTCGCGAGCGAAGATGGGAGAACGGAATCGCGCGCCGTCTGCGCGTAAACGCGGTCGGGCTTGCACGGTGGCGGCGCGTGCACGACAAGCACAAGCGATTTCCTCGAGTCGTGACACGAAGGAAAAGCGAGAAAAGAGGAGGAAGATACCGGCAAAGCCGTACTTAATTTAATTGGCCCAACGGCGAGACGACCGCGGGTCACTTCGCGGAGAGAATGAAATTTTTCCTTCCGCAAGGGGATATACGAGCGACGAGCGGCACGCGGAGGAAGTGACGGAGCGGAGAATCGATAACAGACGCGAGCAAGTTAAGAGCCGAAGTACGGAACGTAATTAACCTTTTTACAGTTAAAGAACGGCACAGAGATAATGAGGATTAAAGTTGAAAGATTACCGCGAAATGAGAACGTCAAATTGAATCACGAGTCGCGCACGATTCGCGAATAATTATCGATAATGTCGCGAATGCGACATCGTTGCATTGTCAGTCGGCGCCGACCTTTGACGTTTGTCGCTTTTGGACGTGGCCTCTGCTAATTCATTTATGCTACGGACGGAGCTCGTGCTCGTTTATCGACAGATATCTCGATAGTTTAATCGATCAAGACAGATTTCAGATAGATCAAGATCAGCATATAAATACAGGCTGATCTTAAAGTTGGATTTTTTTCTTAACTAATAGATTACGCTTTTGCCATCGCGCAAGCCGAAAAGGAAGGACGAAACGACACGGTATACATATTCAAATAGCCAGCAAACTTATTTCCTCGGAAGTCGCTGCTCCCCACGAACGTATTATTCGCGATGCGTGATTTAACGTCACCGCGCAACGCCGGGGAGAATTATCCGTAAAACGCAGCGCGCGCTCGCGCGAGGTCAGAGGGCTTGGTAGTTTTAACGCGAGCCGCTCCGAAGATTATAATGCGTGTACAAGAAGAAACTGCGAAGTAGGTAAGGCAATGCCGAGGCGTAAACGTCGAGTTATCTTGCTGTAATTAATTTTTGCTGTCTACGCCGAGATAAACTTTAGCAATTACCGTAGTGCAGCTACGGCGAGGGTGGCCGCCACCGTTGCCGGTACCGGCCATGCCGGTAAGCATTATAGTTGCAGAGCGTTATTGGTACGCTAGACGATAGAAATAGCGATTTATCCGCGCGGCATGTGCGCGAGTGAACACACGTATCCGAACGCGCGTGCAATCGCGATCCGTACGGTTGAGCGCGAAAACGAATGCCGCCGAGTATCATAATTAATTTTCGTTTCACTCGCGGGGCTGAACACGCGCGCGGTGATAAAGTTCAACAATTAAACGCGCGCGAGCGTTTTGCGCTCGCTACTGGTGAACCGCGCGCGGAAAACTTAAGACGGCTCCTATCCTTTCTTCCTCCACCGTCCATCTCGCGCGATATCACTGCCGTGGCGATTCGCGCAATCGATAAGTGACTCTCGACTCGTTCGATCTCGTCAAGTGGAATTAATTAAATCGGAGATATCGCGCGAGAGAAAATTTTTCATCAGCCTCGCCTTTCACGGACAGTTTCGCCTCTGATGTCCGAACCCTCGGTAAGCCATATTATTTACGCGCTAATTATGCAAAGTGAAAAATGCTGCCGCCGAAATTACCGGCGAAGTCCGCGAGAAGCTGCGGTATGTTCATCAAGTCCGGCCATAAATACGTAATTCCGCTGCACGTAAAACGATTATCGGTTCGCCGCTTTTTTCTGCCACTCAATGCTGTCATTTCGTGAAAAAGAGGAAGAAAAAAAGGGAGAATTGAGGACAATCCCTGAAAATTACCGGGCGATCGATTCTCATTATTTCTTCATTCGTAGAAACGTGGATTCGATATTACCAAGTATAAAGATACTTATGCACAATGTCCGCACAAGTCAAATACGGAGCCTCATTCAACATGTATCACTGCTTATTTTCTTTAGTATTATCGTGGACGATCATATCAGAACGATCATACATGGCATCGAGTGATCGAGACTGGATTGATTGTATGTGTACATGTCGTTACTAGCTAAAATCGTAACAAACTACAATATGTGACAATTTTACTTTCCGAAATAAAAATACCGATATAACGGACAAATGTGACAAATTTAATTTTGAACTCTACAATAATAACTGAAAACTGCTAACATGTCATTACGTACGGATATCATTAATTTATCTTCGATATTTTACCAATATTTTCGCTATTTTTTCGACATTTCCCTCGAAAAGATACAAAAGATAGAACATAGTTTCATGCATCTCTATCGGAGAAATCGTGGACGATTTTAACCGCGACGGCTTGTGCGGTTCGTCTGCATAATTGTCGCGGTGTAAGGTCGTACGTAAGGTACATGCGACGTGAGTTTAAGCTGCTCCGACTCGGCCACTGTGGACCGCGGACGAGAGCCTGGTAATTACCTTAATTGCGACAAAGCTCGACTTCCCGTTTATACGGCTGCAAAAATTCCGTGAATCCTCCTTCATCCTCCTTTCTCTCTCTTTTTCTAAACAACGTCTCTGTCCTACCTTTCTTTCTTTCTGTCTCTCTCACTTACTCTTTTTTTCGAATCACCAACGAAAATAATCTACGTGGTTTTTTCGCGGAACTCCGCCGGCCGTGATTTAACGTAATTACGTAAAATTGTGAATCAAATATGTGCGCGCTATAGGCGGGCCGTCATTTTTATTAACGTAAAACTGTTGCTGCTTTTTGCAGCTCACTAAGCACGGCAAACATAACAAATCTGCCATGATAAGCGTCGAAAGCCCCTGAATATATGATTAAGCTCGCGCAAATATTCCCACGCGCGTGCGTAACTCAATATTTCATCTTGCAATACGCCGGTAACATTTTACAGAACCAAATTAATGGAACCCGATAACCATCATTGTCGCGTATCGCCAGTAATAATCGTTAAATTATAAAATAACAGAATAACAACAAAAAAGTAATGGATGTTCGTTGATCCCAAAATTTCAACGACGTTCCCCGCACGTATTGTCGCGCGTATTTCGATCGTAACGTGACGAGGTGTGAGTCCTTGAGCTTCGCCGGATGGGACGCATTAGCCGGGACGGAAGTCGAATTTCCGGCGCGAAATATTCCCGTCGATCGAGCATTTGTCATCGTGCGGATCCATCAACATGTAAGCTTTACAACGCACCGCTACTTGACGCGGATTCGCGATGATGGACTCGGAAACTTTCCGCAATAAACCCTTGATCGCATTCCAAATGTATCCGGCATCGCTGGAAAGCTGCCATTACCGGCAGATTACCGTCGTCTTCTCTTGACGTGTCCGCCATCGTTCACGTCGACTTAAAACTGCGACCGTTAAACTGCTGCAGAAAGATCGCGAATCGTCAATTTACGAGACGGCGGGCGCCGTAATTGTTGCCGGTCGTTAAACGCGTCACGCGGAGTCTTCCACGTCGCAATTAACTGCGATTGAGGCAACCGAAGGCGCGGATCGAAAGCGGTAAATTATTCGGCCAAGTTTCGCCCATGCCTCGGGAAAGCTTCGGACAAGAATACCCGCGAGCGCTCGATAATGCGGCCAAGTCCGAAAATCGACCTCGAGGAAGGGAAATCCGGCCTCGGAAAAGTTTCGTTCGCATCTGAATTATTTAGTCAGACAGATCTGTATCCGCGGCTCGATACTCGGCCACATTGTACGCCAAACATTGCCGTGCGATCTCCATTCTTCAACGAAGATGTAGGAAGGATGGAATGCCGCTGCTCGAAATGTCTGAAAATTTTTTCAGAAATGACAGACCGACAGCCCATCTGTGCAGCTTCCAGATATTATCCGAGATGATTTGGAGAATACTCAGGTGCACCAATAAAACGAACAATAAACCGGTACTGGCTTTTAATTAGCCATTGTAGGTATCGAAACAAGGCCGCAGACAAAGTTCGCCGATAATACACGATGTATTATCTCGCGTAAAAAAGGCTAATGACGATATTATTCGGTATCGAAGTTCGTAATGCGAGGGAGATTCTGTAGTATAGTTTGCTCGCTCGGATCCGAGTCGTTATTAGCATACTCGCCTAGGTTCACGTCCACTGCGACGACTGCGACGACGACGGCGACGACGGGGAAGAGAAAGAGGATGGCGAGACACACACAACAATGCAATGCAATGCTATAAGAGCGCATTGCGCACGTCTCGGGTCGCGCGAACACGCCGGTATGCACCTATGGGGAGCCATAACTGCCTAATAACGCCTCGTTCCTTATATCACGCTTAGCCGTAACAACTGCGAAACTTCGTGCCCGCGGCGCGTAACTACCCCATTCCGTATACCCTGAAATCTTTCGAGTTCCAAATCTATTAACTGGATTGCGCGCCGCTGTATTTCGCGCGACGTGCAATCGGGCGACGATATCGTTAACGGTGTAATCTCGTTCCGCTTTACCGGAACGTCGAGCGAAGAGGCGGTCTGAGAAATTTCACGAAATTTGCGACGCGTGTCGCAGCACGGCGAGAATTCAAAATATATAAAATATATAAAACGAGAGTAGCATGAGCGATAATGAAGACAGTGCTTTACCATTAAATAAAGAAGGAAAATAGTTTGCAGATGAAAAAAACACGAACTAAACATTGAATGAAATGACAGAAAATAGTAAAACTAGAAAAAAGAAACAGGGTATTTACCGAGACTCTTTCCATTTTCGCTGAATTCATGGAGATTATTTAAAAAGCAAATATCTCGCCTGAATGTATGTATTTTTACTTTCATTAACTATGTTATCCCCCATTATCGTTGATTCTCGGGGAGCCAAGACGCGCGGAGGGTAAGACGAGTGGTATCGCGAATTTCTTTTCAGCAGCGGCGAAATCCCAATTCATCTTGGCACTACATCTCGGCATGGAGCGTCCGTCGGGCCGCCGGTTATTAAGCGGCTAACCGGAGAGGAGCCTCGCGAGTAGGTAGTTACGGTAGCGGACTTTAAACGTAAGCCGCAACGCGCCGGGCCATTGCGGTTACCCGGCAGGAACGGCGTTATCCACGCTGCAGAGGCTACCCGGGCGGTCCGTTCTAGATCGGTTTGGTCTGATCTGGTCTGGTCTGGTTCGGCTTGAGATGATGCGCGCCCGCTTGATGCAACATCAACGGAAATGAGATGCATAATCGGTCCAGCTGTGAGGTTCGACACGGCGAGAAATTGGGTTAAGACGGCACCGTCGGGAACCGTTTTGGATTATCCCGCACATGTTACCGGGCGCTCGCGTTTCCGGGGCGAGCGCACTGCGCCACGTCTTTCGCCAGCATCCGGATACGGCGCATCGCGATCGATCCCCGTGAATTACTTCTGAGGTGCCATTGCCGACCGACGAGAGGGTGCACGCGTCGCCGAGGAGGTGGAGAGGAGATTTGATTATCCGTTATGATACGGTCGATTAATCGAACGCGTGAGCGATCTAATATCCGGCGCGTAGATCGGCTAAATTTCTCCGCCTTTTCGGCATTTTTTTCTCTCTTGAAAGAACGAGAGAAAATGATATAATTGGAAGAAGATAGAGGAAATATGCAAACTTTGATATATCAAATTTTAACAAAGCAATAAAAGAGCTGGACTACAGATATATGTATCTTGATGTGCATAAATATTTATAAATATCAAAGTTCCGGTCTCAGTAGCGAATTAAATAGGAAACAGCGAGTGTATGATCCCCGAGAAGAATTTAGAATTTCTACGGTAACCGAAGTATCCTCTTCTTTTGGAGTGCATATATTGATTGATGTTTTTTTAGTTTGTCGTTGAGGTGAATCGCAAGCGGATCGAAATGTTTGATTCATTGACAATTCATCGACATACATATTTACGCGTCGATATCTTCGAGTCTTCTTGCAGCTTTTCCCGTGCTATCACAAGAAAAGAAAGGAATCGGTTACATCCTTGTGTCCTGCGTTATTCATCGACGGAGACTAGTCATTTGAGGCATTAGCATAAGTCGTCGTTTTACTACTCGGTGTTTCTCCATCGCCACGAAAGCCCCAGTGAAATGTTCGGTGGGATTATTCTCACGTAACACCGCTTTCAGAAAATGTTAAACATCGCGCCCAATGTAAAATGTTTCTCTTTTACCGTCCACTGTATGATTATGAAAGCCGCTTGAAAGTTGCTGTGGCGTAATTACAAATGCAGAAATTCTCTTTTCTCCCTTTCGAGTTTTCGCCGGTCTCCTGATTCCCTTCGTCGACTTTAAACGCGTCCCTCAATCTGGGTCGCGTGAAGACGATCCGCGAGTACAAGGAATCCGGATATTCTCGGAAATAATAACGAGCGGTGCTATTACTCGTGCGAACTAATGATTAAAGAGAGAAGGTATGTTCTCTTGCGCGAAGTTTCGTCCGAAGAGAAAAACTGTCCATGAAAGACGCAAGTTGCGAATAAGAGAATTCGAAGGAAACCCCATGTGTTCTCATGCGAAAATTTGACGAACAATTCCTAACGACATAAGAGATCTTTGTAGCCGTCTAAGTTCTTTCCCTTTGCATTAACGATGGATGGATCTAAATTCCGTCCGTGCTAATGTTATATAATGATCATTTGTTGGAAAATTAAACAAGAAATATTAATATTGCATGAATAGGCATATTTCTTTACTTACTTATTTCTTACTTGTCTCCATAATTATCTTTTAATAAAATTTAATAACATGCCATTTGAATGCTTTCACTTAATTTTTTTGAAGCGGATACTCGAAGTATGTTGCTAACACGAGTACTAAAACGTGTTATAAGTTAAGCATGACGGCACAGAACGTGTCTAAGTGTGCGGAAAACTATTTTGCATGACTCATTATAATTCTAGTGGCCGGACGCATCCTCATACGCATCCATTACTTGGCTTGATAGCTTCGGCACTCCGCCATTTAAGCTTCACTTGGTAGGTTTAAAAAGCAACTCATATTATAATTAACCATACCATTTGAAAATCGTTGTTAAAAGTTCTCGTGCCACTTCTCATCAACTCATGTCCTCCTTACAAAATTAATTTTTCGATCCAAAAATCAGACAAACAACGTCGAAACTTTCGAAGAGCGAAATGCAAAAAATTCTCGGAATCGGAGCAATTCCTGGAATCGCAATTCTTGGAATTTGTTCTCGTGCAACCTCTTACGGACTCATGTTCTCCTGTTCAAAAATTAATCTTTCGAGCCAGAATTCGTACAAACTATGTTGAGACTTTCGAAGAGTGATTCCTGGAATTGCAAAAAAATTCTTGGAATCGGAGCAATTCCTGGAATCGCAATTCTTGGAATTTGTTCTCATCTCTACTCGTATTGTCTTATTATAAATTTGGTTTTTCCCGACATCCGAAGATGTGAAAGCATTGATTTGCGGATTCACCGATCATGGAGTCGTTCGCGAACGTTTTGGTCAGCGAACGACGTTACGATTTCTTGGTCGTATTAATCACCGGGAGTTACACTTGTTGGGACCGCCTAATAAATCGCGCGTTAAGCCCAACATATTTTGAGAGAGGAAGAAATTGGGACAAAGTATTTCCGGTTTTGGATGATTGTGTGATGAGTGATGCATTTAAATGTGCTGAGATGAGTCGACGTTAAAAGCCAGTATACAGAACGCCTCTCGAATATATATAATAGGATATCTCTTTATTTTTGAATTTAATGTCAAATTCAGAATAGAATAGAATAGAATAGAATTTTATTTTCGGAAAGTTGAAAATATTGAACTATTATTTATTAAAACAGTAAAGATGAAAAAGAGTGGAGTGAAGTGTAAACTCAGGTTAAAGTTTGATAGGTAAATATATTTCGATAAGTAAATATATATAATTAAAAATTGAAGAGCAAATTATCAATCAAATTATTTGAACAAAAATTTAATTTGTTAATTTGTAAGACGCCAATTTTACGATTTAAGAGTTACGTTAACGCAACTCTCTCGTGTATATTTCGTTCTGGGATTCCCGCGCGGGATCACCGGAAGCACCGGATTTATTCCATTCGTTGCACCTTGTTCCCCGTCGGAAGCGCGCGCCCGGTAACCGATTTTGAAGCAGCCGATAGTGGCATAAGTAATGCGAGGAGGCAGTCACGATAACCAGCCGTTATTCTCGTAAGCCGGATTAAATGGATTAAGCGGCTGTCTACGTGCTGATCGTAGCGCGAGCTCACGCGCCAGGCTTCAAGTTACACACCGAAGGATCATACCCTGTCTTCCGATTACGTTACGAGATCTTTCGATTTCGAGATAATCCGTAGTATTGTACGGACCGGAAGCGCCGCGCTTGACTGCGCAAATTTTGCCGTCCCTTTCGCGGATTTCGATTAAGGGGATCGGAAATTGCGCCAAGACAATAAGTATTCGTGTACCTATCAGTGAACGTAGAGAATCGACGAAGATAATTCTCTGGTCGTATAAAATAGCAAAATTGTGTTCTATTTCTGAAACAGAAACAGGACAGAGACTATTTTAGAATTCTAGAATTACCAATATCTCGTAAAATAATATCTACGTAATGTTTACTCATCGGGTTAAAAATTATATATAGAGAACAATGTTTCTCTCAACCAGTCATTCACTAGAGCCCGACCTAATCGATATTCTGGCCGATGGTTTATGCAGAATCGCGCGTATTCTCGTACAGTTCCGACCTTATTAATAACGATCAGCCGGGTGTTTAGTTCGGAGATAGAGACGCGCGCGAGCGCGGCACGTTCTGATACTTAATTTTATACAGGAAGAATGTCGAAGGCGGGAGGGCGCGAAGGACCCCGTTCTCATTACGGACATCTTGCCTTTCTTTCTCTCTCTCTCTCTCTCTCGCTCCCTTTTTGTCGCATGCTCCTTTCACCTACGTGAGCTACCATTTCTCCACCCTCGTCGTCCATTTCACGAGCTCGTCCTCCCTCTTTTCCCAACACACTATCCCTTTCCCTGTATATATGTCCTCACGTCGTTCCATCTCGGACCCCGAGAACAGAGAAGGGTCGGGGGTTTCCCCTGGGACGTTACCTCGTCTTTATGCCGTCGTCGTTTCAGCGGAAGGAATTGGAACACGGGGATTAATGTTTCGCAATTAGAGATCCAATGTGTCGCTAGGAACGCCGATGAAGAATGTCGCGTGGTTTTAGAGCGATTCGTTTACGCGCGCGCAAACATCGAAGTGAGCGCTTCGACATTTAATTTGTATCGTAGATATCGCACGCACGACGGTAAGAGAACGAACAAGATCCATCTCTATTCTCGTGTGTCTAACGTAGTTTACAACGTTTTGTAGAGAGCAAGAGATACATAACGGAGAGCAAGAGTATTCGTCTTGATTGATAAATCGAGAACTCGCGAACGGATAAGCGGGGCCGCGCCGTGCGACGCGTAACTGTGGTTTACTTCATATTCCTGCACGGACTTCTAAACGGGCTCTTCATCTTCCTGAGATACGGCCGCGCGCGTGGCGCAAAAAGAGGATAAGAAATAGCGCGGTATAAAATTCAAGAGGCGGAACCTTTTTTCTCCGGAGCTGCACCGGAGGAAACTTCGACGCTCGCGATCTTTAGCGGTCGCCTCTTCGTGCAAGTCGACAGTATCGCTCGTCGCCGTCTCGGAGTTATAGAAATTGATTCGAAAAATATCAGCTCGGCAACACACGTATACCTTCTCGCTCATAACTCACGGACAAGTTCAATCCGTATGGCGGATTTGCATACTGCAAACGTTTTCCTCCTGCACTGTCTTTCTCGCGGAATCTGTTGCGCCTCTCATGTAAATGTGCTCGCGTGTGTATGTTTATGTATGCGCTCCTCGCGCCCAGAGAAATGTTTCTCGCATCAGGTCTCATCTAAGTTTTCGCCGTGCGAATCTTTTATTCCCGGCTAAATCTGATTAACAAATTTCATGGGAAGGTGTACGCGAGCGTTCACCATTTAAAGGTAATTACACACGACACAACTGCAATATTTCATTGATTTCATCTGTTTCGCATAATGAAGGAAATGCTTCGTATAATGAAGGAGAAATAACATTTTCACGAACAAAGAAGGGTAAAGTTTTAACGGTAAGCTTTGACAAATACCCCACGTGACTGCGAAAAATTCCGCATGCGTCCGCGGACGTACATAGGTACGTACGTAGGTAGAACATATGTGCTTTCTATATCCAGCATAATCGGCCGTAGGCCTGAAGTCTTGTTCCAGCTGCGCATGAATTATCGACCAACGTTTTTCGATCGCATAGATACGATACGCTGCGGTACGATATACCTCGGAGCAGTTTAGTAGAGAGAAAACCGACGTCGTATTCATAGCGCGGTGTCTTCGGCCACGGCGACGACGAATATCGCTCGCTGACCGGCGCGTGACCGGAGTGGAATTACAATTACAGGCCGTAAATTATTTGCCAACACGCGGAACAAACGCTACGAGGGCGTATACGCGAGGGATCCGCGCGAGAAGCAGGGGACGGGGGCAGCAGCGCGGCTGCACGATTCTGGATCGCGGGTGCCCCCCCCGGTAGCCGGGGTCAAATTGCAACAAATTAACCGCGTTAATCACCCCGCGGTCGGACCACACTTTTCCAGGCGACGTGTCAGCCCGACCTGGCCATCGCGTCCGCGACGAGCGCGCAATTACTGACCGCTGCAGCCGGGGCTTTTTACGGTCGACGTGCTGAACGGGCCACCCCTTGTCTTGTCATGGGGATGGTGGATGTGAATTGCGTTACAATTTTTTAAATTCACCACGTGGTCGATCTGTGGATTTCCTCCCTCGACGATGCGCGAACGCGAGATCGTCATTTCGTCGCGCTTCACTACCTGCAATTTGCGATCGAAACGTTGTCTCACGCTATTAGCGACTTGATCACGATCGCTCTCGGTTTAGCCTCGGTTTAGCTCGCGATCGATAAGGAACGCGTGACTCTCGTCGTGTGCACGCATTACGAGAGGCAGCCCGTAAACGTAAACGCCTGAACTTGACGTTCGATCGCGCCGAAGCGATTAGGTACACACATATTATGAATTTTAATTTCGAGTACGCCATCAGCTGGCTGAAAAGTTTAATGGACGTCGTACCGTCGAGTACAACCGAGCAATAATTATTATCGGCGCCCTGTAGCGAGAGTGCGCGCATAATTATTTCGCAAGCGAAACACATCAATGTTACGAATCCGTGTACTTATTATAAAGTTGAAATAATTGTTCTTTCTCCCGGTAGCGTGCGCGCGAGCAGCGAACCCCGATCCTTCGAACGAACAGAACAAGCACGTATTAATGTTTCAATATTCATTATCAAATATTGTATATTAAATTTGAACTTTTTAATTTGCTCCCAACGCGAGAACAATATAGTATAATATAATGCAATATAATATTTTCTCCTCTCTCTTTCTCTCTTTCTGCTATGCTGTAAACGTAACATACTTGCTTGAGAGAGCGAAAGAAAAAGAGAGAAATATGAGGTCGCTTCTCACGCACACAGCAATTCGGAAGTGTGATGCAAATATAATGTATTTCCTATACGCCGGGGATCTTTGATGACCCCGCGTCACGAATGCAGGTTTAAAGATCCCCGTCGCTTCTCGCTAACGTTCACGTTGATATTCCATGTACCGTAATATACACGTTTCCAGCGGCGACGCACGCGCACGCACGCCAACTTCGCTTTATGTAAAATCGAAGTTCCAGCCCGCTGAGAAACGCGCGTCGGTGTTGTTGGCACGGTAACCCCGTTTACATCGTCGAATTATTGCCAAGCTGGCGCGCGATATCGCGGGCGTCAATTACACGACTACATCGATGAAATTAACGATTTCGCTTCGTGTTATACGCGCCTGCCCGGCGTGTTCCTACACGATCTGGCCCCCATGTGTACCCAAAAAGCGCCCCTAAACCAATATGTGCGTTGCAGCGGCTCGGCTTTCTCCCTCTCTCTCGCGCACGCGATATATCATATTACTTTACAATCAAGAACGCGTTGCCGGTGGAATCGCAAATACGAGCGCGGCAAGTCCGGCGGTAAACGATGCGATGTATTTAACAAATGCGATAACAAAAGCGGGACTACACTGAATTAAGTCACAAATATCTCTGTTAAATAATCTCTTCCTTATTCCACTATATGAATCTACGTCTGCAGTGGAAACCAGCGAAGACTAATTGTATACCTTCAAAATTGCGAAATATAATACATGTAAATATATTACAATATATCAGGGAGGTAACTTTTACTGTCGTTTAATTATCGAGCAGAGGAAGGAGATATCGATGAAGATTGATTCAAGAGTGCTACGGAAACGGATACGAACTCAGATTGGAGAATCAGAAGAATGGCGATGCATGAGCCGCGATATGGAAAGAAATATGTCACGGAAGGGCTATGTGCGAAATCATTTCTCGACTGGACGGACGAGTCGGTTCAGGCACGCAGCTTGAAGAATGAAACAGTCAATATGATGGAGAACGGTTCGTGACTGATGCGGAGGAAGACTCTCCCCGAAATCGCCGCGATTCCCCCGGAATCATCGTCGGGGTCGTCGTTTGGCAGGATTCGGTTTCGGTGTGACATGTACGGCGGGGAGAAGAGCGATGATATCGCGGAAACGACCATCGGCATCGATGCCGATGGCGGCGGCTGCTACGTCGTTTGACCGTAAAGCCGAAATCGAAGAATGCGCCGCTCCATCAGCAGTAAACTTTCGCGTACTTTCTTCGCGCGGCATGCCCGAAGGGTTCTCTTTTGTACGGGGTCGCAGACCATTGCTAGCCTACTCGTATCATCCATGAGCACTTTGAATTAGATCAGTTTTACGAAGAATTTAACATCTCGCTTCGATGCCAATTATGCTTAAGTTATGTTGGCAATTTAATTTTAATTTAAAATTGTGGATTACATTTATTTGAAATTGCAAATTGCAACGCTCGAACAAAGTTGGCCAGTGAGGAATAAAATGTATTATAATAGTAGAATTTAATTTGTATGAATTTTAACATAGAATTTATTCATGAACCATATTTTCATTTCATTGTAAACGTTTTATTACGTAGGCGTAAAACCGCGATGCACTCCTCGTCATTTGGGTTATAGAGATACTCAGTCTAGATTAGTCGACAGTTCCCGTACACCCTATACGTCGCGCATTCATGAGAGCATACGACCGCGTGTATCTAGCCGAACCGGAACTCGGTTGCCATTATCGGGCGAAAGCGCGGCCGAGAACGCGGCAGGGAACGCGAAGAAAAGGTGAGATGACGCGCGGAGTATCGACGCGCCGTGAGGATGAACTGACGAGGAAAGGGGCGAGAGGGGGAGGTGTCGATTTATTGAGAATCGATTTTCGCGAAATCATCTGGCGGAGTTCAAATGTCCGCAGGCTAACATGTTAACATCGACGCTTCATTACGCTCGCGCCGATGTTCGCGTTTTACTGCCCCTCCTTTCTAATTAATTGGCGTTAATTTGCACCCGGTGATTTTTCTCTTTTCGCTAGTGAAAAAGACGCTCCAGGCCCCCGCCGATCGCACAAAAATCAACCACAAAAATCAGCCACCAAACGCGGGATCTCTCCCCGTCTCGCCTGCGGCGGCGCGTTTCTCTGTGCATTTCGTCTCCTCTTTCTCTTTTTTTTTTATTCTCTTCGTCGCCAATAATAGATGCAGCATGGTCGTCGCCGCACGAGAAATTCGGTGGGAAAAAATATTTCGTGGCGCTTTTCGCACGCTCACAAACGGCTGCGAAAAAGGGGACGGAAATAATCCGGGGGAGAGTTAAATTATTTCCGACGACTCGCGCGGACCGACCCAGTTCCACGCTTGACATTTCGCTAAAATAGCCTGAGCATTACACAGGCTGGAGCGAATAGCGCTCGTGGATGTGAGTGTGTGTGTGGAATGTAATAGATTATAACGCTGAATACGTAAACTCGTGCAATGATATCTCGCAATAAGCGCTAAATGTGTTCTTATTCTGATGCTCCCTCATTTACAGCGAAGCAAAAATATAATATTTACGAAACGATAACATTTAATCATCACATTTAGTACTGAATGCATAACTTTAAGGTATGAATACGTAACTCATGAACAGTATTTATAACAAGTTTTATTTCTCGCTTCATTCGTTTGTCATATAAATCGGGTCAAAAAGTATATTTTAATTTGCGTTAAAAATATATATTTCAGCGAATTCCACGTAGCAAGCCAATTCTTTTACAATAATTCCACAAATCTATTGTTCACGAAACTCTCTTGAATCTCGCTGTTCTGATATTGCGGTATCAGGCTCAAGTTCACCCTAATCAAGTCACCCTAATCGTCCATTCTAGAGGCACGTGTTTGATCCGGAAGTCGCGAATACATTGCAGCGTGCAACCGCAGGGGGATGCGCGAAAATACAATAAAAAGCGAAGCGTAAAGCGGCCAACACGCCGGAACGAAACAATGCTAGCGCAGCCACGGAGCACCGTAAATTTCGTCGCGGTCTATATTCGGCGCGCGCGGGGGTGCAATCGAACGCTCGACATAATAACACTTGGACGCCGACCGTAAATTTCAGCCGGCTGGCAGGGGATGGCCACCGCGGGTTCAACCGCTATTGGTATTCTCTTCGAGTGCCACCAACCCCCTTCGCGTCGGGCACCAGGGTCCTGTCTCCTCGACTATACACGTATCTATCACGTCGGAAACGACCGTCTCCTCTCTCCGATCCTTTCTGAGCTTTCCGTGCTCGCGCGGCGCACGATCGCTCTTTCGCGCGCGCCACCCCCTTTTCACCCTCTTCGCCCACCCCGTCGCTCCGGTCCTTCCGCGTTAATCGAGCATAAGTGCACGCCTAATCGCCTTAACGTCCGAATAATTTCGATCACGGAAACAGAATTTCCGCCCCGCAAGCGCGAGATCGGCCGTTGAGTTAACGGCGATCGAGTATTTAAGGTGCTAAAATAACACCCGGGAAAAACGCGTTCTCGCGGAGGAGAGCACGACGAAAATTCAGCGCGATCGCGCGACCATGTTCATCCCTTAAATAATAGAACGCTCGCCCGAGGATAATGTAAAATATCTGAAACTACAATAATAAGGCTCTCTCCGTGTATCGATTAAGAGAAGCTTTTCACAATTTACACCAGAATAGAATGTTCTTTAAGTATTACAAGTACGGCATTCCTAACTACCATTACTGTGCGAAACTAGTACGAGACGCCGCGCCGTTCGTCATAATGAGCCATCCTTTTTCCAAGTGGTCGCCAGAATTTACGAGAAAATGGCGAGGTCTCGCAAACGGCGGCTCTCCGTGATCCACGAGGCGGCGCGCCGCAGCTTCTCTCGGCTCCGGAAACTCAGCGCAAGAAAGTCGATCTCATCAGCTCGCCGCGCTGGCACTGCGACGCGCCATCGATTCCATCGATCGCGTCGGCGATCGGGCTGGTTGGCCAATGGATACTAAAGGCACGACGGGGACTAGGTTCCCCGAGAGAAGTCATTGGCAGGCTGAATCGTCTTTGGCTCTCGAAGACTTTGGACCCGCTCCGTTAGATAATGCGGTCGCCGTCGTATCGGCCAGACCGCCGCCAAGTTCTTGTTCCTTCCGTATATACTCCCGGCGCCGGCGAAATTCCCAAAATTACCGGCATTACTGCGGACAAAGGCCGGAAATCCCGAGTTCCGATCCCGGAGCGCGTAAGGACCGCGTCGCCCGCACGACTGTGAGCACTGCGGCGTCTCTTCATTAATTTGTATTAATTGGCCCGGCGAACCGCGATAAAAAACGATCTCGTAATTGAACGCGACGTTTGCAACCAAGTGTCAGTAGCTGAAATCGAAGAATTGGATAATTCTTCGATTTCAATAACGGCGCTCCGATGTTGTCGGGTAACGTAAATTATTCACAGGTGGTTGGCTGGTAAAGTGTTACGCGTATTCTTACTTGGAGTTTTGCGTTGATGAAGCAACTATTTTTACTAGGGGGTATATACAAGGATCCTTGTTTGCCTTGCACGCGCACACAGCTGCAAGGCGCTAAAGACAATCCCGCAGAAATGATTTATCGGCGCGCTTGGCAAATGGCACGGTCTTGTACTGCGTCGTGGCCCGAACTCACCACGACCTTTCAACCTTTCCAAGATATATCGCCTCCGAATAAGATTATGACGTAGCCGGTCGAGAGCACCCGAAATCGATTCCTCCGCACCAGCACCGTCGACTTTACATCCCCGCCCCCCGTGTTACGTGCTAACAAAATTGACCTGTCGCTACAAATTTCACGAGGTTCGGCAAGAACGCGCACGGAATCGCAGTCGCTTGCCCCTTGAACTCGCGAAATTATTTCGATACTCGTTCACAAATACGCCGGTGCGAGCGTGCTGCGGCGCGCGAGCCATCACAAAGGAAAATAAGCGGCGTTGCAGCCTGCGCGCAAAGGAGAACACGCAAAAATACCAGATGAGAAGAAATTTAAGATGCCGCGAGCCACGGCCTGCTCTAAGAAGATAGTAAAAAATAGTAAAATTCTCGAGGTTTTCCATGGTGTTCGCAAGTTGTCTCGGAATCATCGGGAACACGAAGAAATCGCTCGTTTTTATTCTCCACGATTGACTCTATGGTACCAAGCACGGTACCATATTCCTGCCTTTCTGGTCGCGTTTGGTATCAACGCGCGTACATCAGTATACCGCGATATTCGCATATTTCGCGCGGCGCGTATGGCGCTATAACCAGGCATTCCCGAA
This sequence comes from Ooceraea biroi, assembly GCF_003672135.1. Lineage (NCBI taxonomy): Eukaryota > Metazoa > Arthropoda > Insecta > Hymenoptera > Formicidae > Ooceraea > Ooceraea biroi. Next base: position 8,491,085 of record NC_039517.1, on the reverse strand, counting down.
ACCCTATGAATTACGCGGGGCGTATAAATATAAAATAACGCGAGATATATACGCGAGAGCGGGTGCGACGTTAGGGGCGTAAGTCTGACGTAATGATACATCACCGTAATGAAACCGCCATGCGAAAACCCTCCTCTACCCTCTCCTCCTCTCCCCTGTCTATTTCTCTCCACCGCACGTTTCACCCCCTCGTCCACGTACATGGTGCTGGTGGTCTGGTCCCCCTCTTCAACATCCGCGCCCCCGTTGCTTCGTTCTCTCTTTCTCTCTCTCTCTCTCTCTTTCTCTATCTCTTTCTTCGTGGCTGTCCGCGAATGCCATTGTAAACGTTCACGTTCGTGCCACGTCTTATAAATCATGGTTTACCTTTGTTCCTGAAAGCGGTGCCTCGAGGAACACGCGGACCAATCGGATTCTCCTGGCGTCCGGATGCACGGTGGGAATCCCATTCGCCGGAACCACACACGATTCCACGTGATCTCGACATTACCGATGATCGAATAGTAAACGGAGTGACACACAAGACCTCCGAATTGTCTTCCGTCTAGCAACGACGTGTGCCATCTGTCGCGGGGACGATGGGTAAATTCGGTGAAATAGGATGTGGCAGAAGCGGATGGAGGATTAAAGAATCGATCGAGACGTCCTGGCGTGCCGGAAAAGTACACCCCGCGATTACGGAGCGTTCCGCTCGGAGCGAGTGTCGTCGATGCTCTCGCCGATTGATTCATCAATATTAATTACTATCCGCTTCGTTTCGAGTACGGGGACGAAGCTCGCTCGGGCAGAATTTGATCCTTAGGATTTCGCGAATAATGATATTTAATTCACGAAAATAAGAAAGTCGCAGGGAGAATTATCCTCTCGACGGAAAACGACGGTGTCGCAGGATTCCCGAGATGCGAGAAAACGGCCCATCTCCCGGACACCTCGTGCACGGAAATTACGGTGGTTGATGTTCTATATATTACCCGCACCACGAGGGGAGGGATTCTCCTTTAACCAATATCGCGACAAAGTCCACGAACAGCCAGCTATCAGTACGGGCCACTTACGATGGAACTTGGCGAAGATGATGCTGCCGAAACCGAGGGTGACTCGAGTTTAGATCATCACCCGCCGTAATGGGACCTCGGTGCGTCGTTAAGAGATGACACGAGCATAGCCATCTTTGTGCACATACACCCCGGGACAAGTGCATCTCTCCCTGCACACCGATAGACAACCCCGCAAGACAGATAGGTCTCTCACCGTAAATTCCACCACCCACGTCCCTTATCCACATGTGTGCGTTAAGATACTTCCCACGGAGCTGCTAAAAACTCGTCGCTTGAACCCTCGCTGCTCCGAAAAAAAGCTCGCGATAGATTTCCGCACTTTTTTTACTCTTTCTTCTCAATATATACGTGGGAATTGCACCGTTGCGCGATAGAACGTGTTTCAACGGCAGATCCTATTTCTCAATAATATCTCCGTCGCCTCTGCTATTCTCCGCTCATCTTTTTGAAAATTGAGTCTTTCATCTCACGTTGAACTTTTACTCTTAAACTCATCCAGCTTTCAAACGTATTCTCAAGGCGCCATTATTAGTATGTTAATATCGCGCAATTAGGCGGAGCTATCTAAATTAATGTTAATCGTTTTAAAAGCTAACGGGATCAACGAAGACCGGTTCTTCGGTACGCGAATTCCGGACAAATTCAGAGAGGTCATAAGAGAACGAGCGGGCAGGGAGAATGAAACGCGGACGTGTGATAGAGGAGGGTGGGAATCGAGGGGTAGCACGACGGCGGCGGCGCGCGCGTGAGCGAGAAGGGAGGCCCTGGGGGCCGAGTTCATGCATATGCCACAATCTCATTTGACTACATAATCACATTCCGGCCCGGCGGGATCATCCGTGTCAACAAGTTACATATTTTTTTCTATTCCGTGCTCCGACGCGGCACGGCCGTCGTCCTATTGTCGCGATTTTGTCGCCGCTAATTCGCGAGGATTGTTTGATCTCCTGGCTCGCCGAGCTTCCCCCTGGGGGTGGAGACGATGCACGAGACGCAAGCTCGGCGGTTCGTTCAGAGATAATCCTTCCGTGGACTCCTGTTACGAGGCGAAAGTTCGCCGAGGTTTCGTAGAGGTGTAAGGGGTGAACGAACAACGCGGCGATATTCTTAACGTAGCGGGAAAATGGAGGGCAGACGCGCACAGGTGCACTAATGGCTCGCTTGTAGTATTTAGTTTGGACCTGCGAGCGGAGATTTCTTGCGAGCCTCGTTGCAGTCATATTTACTGACGTTAGTTCGAGCAAGTTATTACTTGCTTAGATTTAACTTTAGATTCTGATATCACGATGAGAGAAATCAGGTGCCCGTTACGGTACAGTTTACACTGCACATTAAGAAGATAAAGGAGGAAGTTGAAGTTAACGTACGTCGTATACTGTAGAAATCTCATTTTTATGAGTGCAAGAAGAAAGAAGGAAGACACTTCCGTTTGTTGCGCATTGAGCGCGAACTGGAAGTGTGCTGCGACAGGCACGCTAATTAATTACGAAGCGCAAAGCTATCATAGCAGTTAGATGCCGGATTGAAGTTCGCAAATTCCTCGAGCAGCGACGCATAAACAATGCTTATTTGAATAATCGCGCGCGGCTGCGGGGAACCCGGGGAGAACAATTTCCGGAAGATTGCAAATGCAATCTCGTACGCTTAACGCGATCTTAAACGGGTAAGAATCGAGTAGCTAACACGCGCGCGCGTTTCTTCGAGAAACCGGCGAAAGGTTCGCATAGATTCTCTCTCATTGGCGAAAAACCGGTGCATCGATTTTTGAGTCGGTCTTTTGGGAGACGAATCTGTATCTTTTATCACGATGTTCCTCGGCACCGCGAACACCGAAGCTTGCTCGCTCGTTCGTTCCCTCATGAGAGAGAGAAACGACAGCCCGTGAGGTCGACCGGCTCCGAGTATACCGTGTTGCATCAAAGCAGGTAGGAGACGTTTGAATAATACACGGAGGCCACCCGACAGCCCGAGCATGAAGCTTCCGAAGAGCCGTCTAACCCAGATACGGAAACAGATCCGAGAACCGGGTCATTCCCATTCTGGGATGGATTTTGATTTCGTTATTTGGTCCTTCACGATGTTGCGTGACTCCAGATTCGTTCGTTAAGTTAATTTTGGCGCGCCGCCACCTTCAGCGCATACTTATTCCTTACCGCGCGACAGTTTTAAACATGAAACCCTCGTGACTCGAATGATTTAAATTATAAACAACTGCAAGAGGTCATTCCGATAGAAATCCGAAAAAATAGAGTAGCGATAACAGCGCGATATATAATTATTCAGCGTGTTTGAAACGCGCGGCCTTGCCGATGAGCGTTTGTCGCGAATAATACGCGCGGAGAGAAGACTCTATTACTTAAAATATTATTAGATCGTCACACTGGATGTCATCCGCGGGGGATTCCAATATGTAAGCAGTTTACACCGGAGGATTGCTGGTTCAGATTCCATTTGTTCCGGCTGTCACCCCGTGACGCACGTCCCATCTATCCCCCGCGCTCGCTTCCATCCCCTTCCATAACGTATTACAACCCTTTATATATTACTCTGTCGCAACCACGCGTACCTGCCGCATCTACGTAGTCGCGATATATGTTCGGTTACACATCCCCCCGATGAAAGATGTTCGTTGACATTTATACCCCTGCTGGACATTTCCGCGTTTCCGCGCATCATCATAATCCTCGTGTGCATAAATAATAATAACTCAGCGCTTTTTTAATTAAGTATTATTATATAATTAAGTAATTACTTCTTCGAATTGTACGAAATTCGTAGAATTTTTATTCATTCAGCATAACACAGCGTCTCTACATTATTATTCTTATACTTAGTATTTCATGCATGAAACATAAGAAGCACAAAGATCCTGTCAGAATTTAATTAGAAAACTGAAGTGAAGCTAAACTGGACATGGAACGTCTTGTAATACTTTTATCTCAGAGAAAGAGCGATTTTTCAGACTGGAAACTTTATTCTGACCACATTCGCCAAGTCTGGAAAACTTTCGGAAAGCAGTGTATGTTAATGGCTACGAAAAAGTGTATATTCGGACAAATTTGCGAGCTTCCACCTAGAACAGCGTAAATAACTTTTCGACAAGTTTCCGCGTAAGCACTGTGTGACGTCATGAAATTTTGAAGACACTCGATTGGCGTGCAGGCGATATGGTCCTCCCGAACATCTCCCGTAACATAAACAAGGCTTGCATTCCTCTCCCTAGGGCTCCACCACAGTAGGAAAACTAAGGAGGGATTTCATAATGAATTTACTGCTCGAATACCCTCGGCAAATGCAATTACTTAACCCGGCGCCATTTCGAAATTGTTCGAAACGTAAATCGGTATTATTAGACACCGTTTGTCGGCTCCTTCCGTGATTGACCTCAATAACGCAGTACGATGCAATAATCTTCTCTTAATCTAATTGCCCCGAATACCTGCGAATAGCGCCTCTACTAATACCGAGTTTGACGCGCATTTGGCGAGTGCGTAGATTCTCGCTCGCGTTACCAGCGGCAAGAAACGCGCGTGAAAATACGTTCCGCCACTCGTTGACGGAAGAAAGAATGAAAGAGAGAGGAAATGAGGAACAGAAGTGAGAGAGGTTCGTACCTGCGACGTACCAAATCTGTACAAACTTACGAAGCACCGCGCGGTCGATATAGCACCGCGATAGTTCATCGTCCTTATGGAGTTAAGGTCGTCCGCGCGAGCAAAGGCAGCAGGGCGAAAAGGAGCGCTCCACTTATCTCACAATCACTTAGAAAGCAATCCTCCACGTCCCACCCCAACCTCGGTCTCCTTTCCCACCCGCCGTTGCCACCGTCTTTCCTGGCAAGATTGCATATCTTCACGGAGCAGCATTTGCGAGCAAATCCCTCGGTGGTGACGTTAATAACGACCGTGCAACGTGTACGTATGGTTTTTCCAGCTCTTGCTTTGCCTGACTCCCGGATCTCTCTTTCTTCCTTTCGTTCTTACCTTCCACTTTCAACTCTCTTCCTCCCTCTCTCTCTTTTCCGTGTCCTTTTCGTCTTGATATCGGTCTATCCTTCTTTCTCCCTTCTCTTCGTCCTTCTTCATGGTACATACCGCATATCAGAACGTGAGTGCGCCACGGCCACGTAGCTAATTATCCCCAAGAGCGTACGGCCCGGAAGGTGATCTATTCGCGGCGGGGAGTTTCCACGGGCGGAAGAGCTGCCATTCGGCACAGGAGAAACAAGGAAAGGAGAGAAAGAGAGGAACTTGAAAAGGACTAAGAGATATCCGTTTTCGAGGAATGCAAATGGGAGAACGAGCAAGGGAGTGAGGAGCGTCGAAGGAAGGCTCGTGGAAAAGAGGAAGAAGGAGGGGGGGGAGAGAGAGAGAGACTGATGAGAACAAGAAAGTGGAAGTTCTCTCCTCTCAGAGGGATCGGGGGTGACGAGGAAAGAGGGGAAGGGGCCGTCGCCCTCTCCTTTCTCGTCGACGGACGCCCGGGGGAGGAATGAGAGATGTAAGGTAATTAAAGCGAACGTGCACCACCTTGTAGGAGATTTAAAAGCTCGTAACTTTTTATGATTTACATTCCTTTCATTTAGTCGCGCGCGTACCTACGGATGGACTCCATCGCGCCCTCTCGCTCCCTCCCGTCCTTCGCCCCTCCTTATTCTTCCGACCGTTCTTCTCTCGGCTTCGGCATGCCTTCATCTCCCTCATTCTGCTCCTCTTCTTCGGCGCGTTTTCTTGTTTCTTTCTTCATTGTGGCGCTCGCGCTTTCCTCCATCCTGCGTTCCGCCTCTGCAATCTCGAGATTGCGCGCGACAACTTTGCCACACGCCGCGGAACATAAGTTCCCAACTTGGGACCCTTCCCCGCCACGTTTCACCGCCGAGCTCACCACCCTCTTCCCCCCGGTCTTCCTCTGCTCTTCTCGCTCCTCCTTGTCCCCCTCGTACCGACGCTGGAGACTCGATTAAGCTTCCACGAGATCGAGATTAATCGAATACCTCCGTGCCTTATGTCCGATCAGCTCTCTCTGCCAGCCAATAATTAATATTCAGTGTCACCTCTCGTGCGCGCCGGAACGTCGAGTCGCGCCGGAAAGCACCGTCCCGGTATACGACCTAACTCCTATCTCCGAAAAGCACCGTGGCACTTTTCGATTGCGAGTGATTCCATGAGTTTGAATAATTTACTTCGGAGAGCTGTCTTCGGAACGGGAATCCGAGCGACGTGTCGCTCGTGCATTTTACAGATTGGCACGGCGGTGAAGAATGTACCCTGTCTGGAGAACGCGGGGAACGTAACTGGAAATGTAACGACGTATTCTCCGTTCGTTCGCGCTCTTACCGTGAATTTCGATGCACGTCTGCTCGCAACGTCGAATATCGAATTAATTGGGACGTGAAGTTATTTACTTCTCGTAAGCCGATTTACTCGGAAGCTATTTTAACATCACGTGTCCGCCTGTAATTAAACCGCTGATTGTATTGAAGAGTAGCATGTGTATTTTATAATATTTGTCTCGCAAAATTCTCTGCGCTTCTAACGTTCGTATATCGAGTTTTAACTTAGAGCAAACGTCCAGTCTTCCTCAATCGCGCGCGGAATTATCGAATATCAGATTCAATAATAAATCAACCATCCAGCTTACTCGTTACTCGCATTTTCAGCGCGCACAGAGAACGTGGTGACCGCTAAAAATGTTTTTCACCGTCTCGTCTAGTTCTCTCGAGAGCTTTAATTAATTTTGTTTGCTTCCGTCTACTTTGGCGTCTTTTCGATCTTATTGAATTCGGTGCTCGCGAAGCTCCTAGTCTTAATCTCAGCCTTAATCTGCTCTACATGACGAAACCAGTGCGATAGATTCCCGATACTCGAGCACACGAATACCACCAAGAGTTCCGGGATCTCTTTGAAGCCGCAGAGAAGCATTGCCGAGTTCATATCAACAACGTCTCGTGCACTCGATACACATTTCCGACCATTTAATCGTAGAATCAGGGGAGCGAGTCTGTCGCGGCGGCGGCGGCTAAAGTTTGTCAACGTGACGATTGCACCGGGCGTCTCTCTATCGCTCTTTCCGCCAATACGGGGGGTAGAAACTTCGACGGTACCGTGTCGATGATTTCAGGCTCGTCCGGATAACCACGGATTAATCACGAGAGCGCGTTGTCGCAGGCTGGAACTTGGCCTACAACTGTCATATCACGCATCTTGCGCGTACGCACGCATACGCACGCACGCGGCAGTCGGCACGCGCGTAATAATAAAGCGACATAGGGAAATTAGTCGAAAGCGGCTTCACGACCCGAATTACCCTATCGAGTGTGCCTTTCGAAGGAGAGTAGACAACACTGAGTGAAGGAGGAGCAGAAGAGGGATGAGAGGGCACAGAGATAGACACGGAGAAGAAGAGAACACGAGGATCAGAGGGGCAGGTGAGATAGGAGAGACAGACGCATCTGCTCAAAGACAATGGATACATTAGGAATGCTCTCTGAACACGGCTTGCGCAGTTATCGATTAACTGGAGCATACTGCATCGACAATAACCCGATTCAGTGCGGTGCTGCGCGGCAGGATATGTGCTTCATCGGTGATTCACAGTGGCAGCAACCGGTTCGAATGTAAACGATCGGATCAACAAATTCAGTCCCGAGTGGAGGACGCGAAGTCCGTTACTTGGCTCGTTAATGATTCACGTTAGTCGCGCGGCGCTATGGCTCGATCCCGAAATCTCATCCCCGTTGCACCAGTGTAATCGTGTTGTTGCTCGCTTCGAGCTACCCAGCTCCTACTGAGAAACATCTCCCGCGAGCGAAAAACAGCATGCAAATATTATGGAAAACAACCCTTTGGGCATCGTAGGCAAGTTGTTGGAAGCTGCGGCGAGTCAGAAGACTCGCAAGGAAAGAAGAGTTCCCGTCTTCTGGTTAAATATCGTTCCAGGGTATCTACGGTATTCTACCGACGTACCGGAAATTTCCGATAATGATAAATAAAAAAGAGAAATGTGGACAAGAATACGGAAAGGGGAACAGGAAAATCCGATCACGGCCGATTGATTCGCCACGGGGAGCGATCCTTGCGAGCGGTCTTTTCCTTCCATCCGTCATTAAAATATGCATCGCGACCACGGCCGAGCGGCGGACGTGTATCGCCAATCGCCGCGGACGGCTTTTCCAATTTCCCGCGAATCGCCGCGTCCGCGGAGATTTACGCTCCGCCGCCACCCGTTTACGTATTACCGTAAATTCGAAAGGACGTGCCGAGGTAGTAAAGAATCGGTGTCCATCCGCGTGCGCCGGAATATTGCGCGGTCCTGCCGTATCTTGGCATGACTTATGGACACACCTATTGAAAAATTGAAAATTCGCTCCGGGGCCTGATCGAAGTCTCCCTCAGGAAGCGCGCGCGTATATATATCGCGCGTTATAATTGATTTTCCGGGGGGTTGCGCGTGACGTACCGCTCGGGACCGCGCGGGATCGCTATTTTAATCCTTTCTCCCGGTAACCACTCTAATTTTAGTGCGTCACCGCGAATGAGATGACGTGGAACGAGGTTCGCGGGCCACTTATAGATCGATGGATTTCAGGAAGCTAGTTTCATTAGCGAGAGGCTAAGGCGTGTCGCGTCATCGATATCGCAAACTTCCTTCGACAAGAACAAGGTAAAAACGGAAGAAGACAGTTCGGCCAGGCAGGTCATCTTTATCCGGCGCTTATCTGCGGACGTTTATCAACCATCGACTTGCCTTCTACTAATTCGATTGGATCGGACCGATCGCGAGTCGAGGGCACGATACCACCGCGCGCGAGCTAAGAGTATTGGATGATAAATAAGGAACTATACATTTATTCTCGTATGCGCTATCGATATCTCCGCCGGCGAATACACGACGAATTGCCGTGTAAATAATGAGTGACGGGTTACTTCCGAGATAAAGGATTTATTCGCCGGTGTAGAAGCTGCGCCTTCTCGTACCGTCGAAAGTTCGAACTGCGCTGTAACTTATTAAATAATGCGGCGCGAGTTCTCGCTTGCAGCCTCATTAAAGAGTACTCGTCGCACGTGAACTCGCGACGACACTCTCGATAATGAATGATCCCGGGCCGCGTTCCCGATACCGGCGTCGGCAAGTCTGCACGTCCGACCTTTTTCAGCGCGCGACATCGGAGTAATTGTCGACAGGTTAAACATTGATGTAATTCCAGCCGCCTGACGTAACTCTGGCCACGCCAATTAATTTATAGCACCTGATGCAAGAGGCGTAATTGTGTACTAGCCGGTAATCAGGATTATCTGCGAGTTAATCAATACCGCGCCGCGTCCACCTGATTATAGCCGCGTTTAATTCCGGAACTGATACCGCGAGATTCGAAACGTCCGGTGGGAAAAACGCTCGCATGATTTTCCGTCCTGAAGCGGCTGTTATCGAGACACTTGTTATCGAACTTTTGCGTTCTATCATCATCTAATAATTACTTTTCAGCGTGAATCTTTAGACACAAATATCCTAATTGTACACGATAACGAGGACGAAGGGCGCACGAGGGAACGACACAACCATTTAAATAACATTTATAATCACTGAGGCACTAACTTTATGGAGTTTAATCGAATACCGTTCGAGTTACGCCGATACCAAGTTTAACTCGTCCGATTAATATCAATTGTCAGCAAAAATGATAACCGCCACTGAGAATCCAGCGATCGATTGATCAACGTCTTGATTGTGACGTGGATTCAGAGAGCTTGAATTTATATAAACTCGAGTGATTCCGAGTGTCAGCTGTTGCGTCTCGCGGAACAACTCCGGGTCCTTTAGATATCCAGTCGAGAGTTCGTATCTGCTGACCCTGCTGGTTCGTATAACTACCTTCCGGCCGTACATAAGAGGCCGGGGTATATTACGCCGGAGCTTTAGCATCCCTTACACCCACCACCCTCGGTAATCTCTGTCCTTGCTCCTGCCTCCTCGCTCTCTCTTTCTCTCTTTCCCTCCTTTCCATCGAGCTGTCAGCCGAGTTAAACGAGCGGCGAATTAATTAAACTTCTATTTATGTTATCGATGAATCAGCGATGTTCCGCGAGACGGCGTGTGCCCGCCGTCGCATAATAAATTTTCAACGAGTTTTGACGTGGTACCGCACACTCGTTTTAGATGCACCTCTTACTGCGGATTATTATCGGAGGAGACGGAAGAGGAGAGAGAAAGGACTTAACAAGAGCTTCGGGCTTTTCTGATATCTCGATGAATCAACTAAATAAACGGGGATGATTTAAAGACATTATCGTCACGAGTTGTGTACTTCGAACAAAAATTGGAATGTATATTCTCGATCATTAGATCTCGGATCGATTTGAGACTAATGAATCAAAGTGGAATCGGAAATCTTTCTCAACTTCGATCGCGTGCCCATGCACGCGACACCAAATCGAAGCGGTTTCATAAAGCGGTGTATAGTCTCGAAACGTGACCTCGATATAACTATCGGTTTCCTCGAAGAATTACTTGTTCACGTGAGCCCGGGGCGCGCTTGATTTACAAAGGGAATATTAGAAGTGGCGCGTACCTTCGGATATATCGGCGCGGTAGGGGTGCGGAAGGTGTATCGAAGATCCTCGAGAAAACCGATATCAAATGAATTCCCTCTCGGACGCTGGCGCAGCCTTTGTGCCGCGTTCGAGTTTTCACGTAAAGGCGACGTCGCACTGTCCGCTGCGCCGTACACGAGCGGACGAAATGAGACACTTAGACCGAGGACGAAGGGCGCACGGGGGAACGACATAGCCACTTAAATAATCTAATTAAACGGGGAAAGAGCGTTACACCACCAAGCCGCGCGGAATCCGCGTGACCTCAGACGTCCGTTTCCTCCGTATCTCCGCACACGACCTTGGCACTCCGACGGAAGGGAAACGAAGGAATCGCGCACCGTTTTCTTCCCTCAGGCTGCGAGAGAGAATCCCGCGGAGTGGAGATTTTCTCGGGTTCCCGCTTCACCCTCTTGCTCCCCACCGGCTCGTGCATTTTAATACCGAGCGCCGTTACGGGCCGGTAAACCGACGCCGCGGAGCAACACTCGAAGCAACTGTTAATCATGCCCGACCGCGATACAACCGTGGTGCAAATAAGGGCCCCGTCGAGCATTCTCCTTCGCCCGCTCGACAAAGCACCGTGCGCTGCACTATGTTCGCCAGAAGCGAGAACGTTCTCCTTCTCAAGATGATCGACAAGATCGGCGATCGTTGCGCTGATGAAAGATCCGAGGAAGTAATTCACGAGTGCTGCGTTCCAGAACGGCGGCGTGCAATAATCGCGAAGCTTTCATCGAACACGGTAAGGTACCCTTTCACCGTTTCGTCCGACGAGCGTTGCCATTGAAAACTGCGTATTTTCACGATAGCGGGAAGTGGCGATTGACAGGTGCATTTCCATCCTCATCGGCGAAAACTGACAAGGATGCGACGAGAGAGAATCGCGCGGCTGGTAAAAGGGCGCCGGTAGTCGCGTTACACGTGAATTGCGATAGGGCTCGGAGTAATATCTCGCATACGGCAGCCGATCGAAACGGACGGTTTACGGCGCGTAGCACGCGTACACTCGATAATTGGCTGAATATCAGTACCGGGTGATTTGAAAGCGAGCGGACTACACATGTGTGCGTGCTATCGCGAAAAGCGCGCGTTCGTTTGCATCCCCGTCCCCAATAGGGGTAGGAGCGCGCGTGCGAGCCAAGGGCGCTCATTTGTATGCACATTTGCTTAAAAGTATCGCCCCTAGATATTTGCCGCGCGCCAGCACGACCCTCGGCGCGGGCGGAGGTGGTGCCGACTCTCGCGTTGTACTCCATGTACTCCACGGTGAATTTAATATTGAAAACATTCGATCGATCCATCGCCACGCCGCCGGATGGCCAATAACACCGATCGCTACCATACAGCCGCTAAATAGCATTCCGGAAGCCAGCGACCTGTCGACGGGGTTTATCCCGCCCCGACCATTACTCGCTCCGTGCTGGTCTCGAATCACCGTGCGATTCGTCTAGGAATTTCGTGCATGCAGCAATGTATGCTGCACGCATTCTTCCTAACGTGGATTAACGCCAATTATCAGGACTTTTTCACCGGATTTTTACACGGCAAAGCTCCCCTGAAATTCCCCGCAACTTTCTTTATTTACGAATTCCTCGAACGATTGCTGACGTTATTGATCCTTTCGTGACGAAAAAGCGCAGGCGGTCCTCGATCAACACGCGAACAAGAATTTTCTTTTTAAATGCAAAACTTGCAAAAAGAGTGTAGTTAAAGAAAAACGGAATGCAAAGGCGCTCGTACGGTGCATCAACATAATGACACGTCATCGGGGGAGGACCGGTGAACCAATTCGATCCGACGCAGTACACCCTCGCACAGACGCAGGTCCCGGTGTCGCGCACGCCGCGTTCCTGTAATAACACACCGAGTATCCGTAAAATCCGCGGACCGCAGCCACCACATGATCCGACACACGTGACGCGGACGCGCGCGCGCGTGTCCCATCGTGTCGCATCGCGACGCGCCGCGACGCGACACGGCGAAGCGCGGCGGAGGGTGCGGCGAGCAAACCACCGAACGGTCGTTCTGTCCGGCTAATTTACTTTTTGTATTTTCGGTTTAAATTGACCGACCGTGCCCGATAGCTGCGTTTCCCTCCTGCTGCTTCCCGCCGCCACCAACCCCTTCTCCATCCCTGCCTGTCGTTCGGGTACCCTGCGCTCTCCATTCGCGACCACCGGAGCTTCACTAACCGTGAATGCCAATCTCCTCGTCCACCGCGAGGTGATTCCGTCTTTTTTCCTCGTTTTTTCCCCTGTCGTTTTCCACCGTGTCCACCCCCTTCTACCCTGACGCTCTGCCGCCTGACTCACAATTCGTATTTCCATTCCCGTTCTCCCGTCTTTTTCTCCCTTTCTCTCTTTGTCTATCTCGGACTCCTGGTTCCCTCTTCGTACTCTTTCTCTCTCGTCGGCTCACTCGCGTTCTTTAGTGCGACGGAAACGACGGACGACCGTGTTTCCGGTCGAATTTTCTCGATGGCAGTAATCGCTCACGCTGGAGAGAGTCGGCCCTCCCAGCCGGAGTTCCCTTTACCCTTTGACGGAATCGCCACGTGCTCCTTTTTTCGGTCGGCAAACAGCGAGACTCGCGACTGGAAAGGCTTTCTACCGCGAGCCAAATCGATTAACGCAAACGAGTTATTAAACGCTTCGCGAAGGCATGATAAGTTACGGTGAATTTTCCGTCGTGCATCTGAAGCGAGACTATAATTAAATGCTATTTCCAGAATTTTTATGTAATTAAGTAAAACAGTAATATTTGAAGACATCAGAAAAATGATTCATGAGAGCGTGCTGGATAAGAGTCTTTACAGAACAATAAAATCGAAAATTCCAACGGACAAACGGAGACTAAAAACTTAAATAGTAAGAAAATGAACATCCGGATGTTCTCGCGCGGCGGGAAAATAATTTCAAGCGCACGAGGCGATCGAGTCGATGAGGCATTTTGCATCGCAAACTGCATTCGATCGACCCATTTTATCGCCATGCATTTCGCTTTTTTTTCGGCACAGATCGCGTGCGCGATGATAGCGTGCAGGGCTGACTCCCGTGTTTTTTGCATTGTGCAAGGTGCCGGCCGGATTTTTCCGGAATAACATAGTGGAATTATGCTTTCAACGATATTTCCTTTACAGCCTTCGCGGGCCGCGCTCGAATGTTTGCAGTGCAGACGCCGGGGCCATCCGGCATGCGATGCGTTCACCGTCACGAAGGGAAACGCGCGCTTTTTGCGTGTATATGATTGAAAATCAGGACACGCGTGCCCGCACGCTGATATTGCCGTCGATGCGACGGCATCGAATTGATTACTTCCGACGGTGACACTTAAAATTTAGCGCATGTAGGCAAATAGCGCGCGCCGCCGCATATATCGCCGGGATAACTACTCCTGCGTTACACGCCGCGAATTCCGAAACGCGACACGAGATTTCGATTCGAGAGAGAAATGTAATTTTCCGCGCCGGATTTCTACGAGGAGTTCATGAATTTTAAGAATGTTTCAAACATGTGAGATCACGTATCGTGTTCTCTCACATATTTCATGTATTTTATTTTTACCCTCGTATTTTGACAATGTCAGCTTTTCCGCACTGACAGGATTTAATAAAAAATTCAGCGCAAATGGGATTCAACGGCTAGAAAAATTTACAGATGATAAAACGAAACAATTCCAATGAATACGATGATACGTAATATAGCGAAATCTAATTTCAACTGGATAATTAATCTGTAAGTGCACCGCTTTTTAATAAGTAAATTTCTTTTATCACTTCAAGTTTACTTGGGTGAATGGAAGGAGAGCGACAATGAAAATATCTTGGAGTATTACCGGCGCCAACAATAAGTTCGATGCGAGTAAACTTCGCATTCAAGCGTCGGGCGGCGAAAAGGTTGAGCGAGAAGATTCGCAAAGTTCGAAACGTGTTTATTGATTCGCTTAAGTGCATTTCTAAGTTTAGTGCCGCCAGGCGGAATGTCGGTCATTGCGACGCTCTTAATTCGGTACAATGACGCAAACACCCAATACCGTGGGCGTCTATATTTTCCGTGTATAGGATCCGAAATCCCTCTCTCTCGAAATCTTGAAACGATTTTCGAAACAATTTCATGACCTGAATTTACTTGTCGTTAACAAAAAACGAATGCCAAATCGCCGGAAATTAAGATTAAACATTCAGGGAATGATAGGTATTTCGGTATTTTATCTGACAAATAGACTGATGGAGACAAAATGTCATATATGTGTCACTTAATCTGACAATTCCAACAGATCCATTAGAAATATTGCCATGTCGTTCTCTCTTAACTTTATACATTTTATTTACATGCATTTTACGGCGCGAATGAAAAATAATAAAAAGTAAATGAATATTGAATAAAAATGGAATGGGATAAAGGGTATCGTATCGTTTGTCAGATATGCACGCAAATGAATTTAAGGGGCGCAACTGTCCGGACGAATTCGACAGCGTGCAAACGCTAATATAACGCGAAACGATATAATTAATATAAATATCGTATATCCCGATAAAAAGTACGGGGACCGCGTAAATGAACGAAAACGAGAATGAATGGCGTGCAGTGTCGCGCTGCTTTAATCCCAAACGCCCATTCTGAATCACTGCTGTCGCGCAAATCGGCGCGCGCGCGCGGGATCTATGGAAATTGCGCGTTCGTGCCGATGCGTAATGTCGATAAATGAATCCCAACGAGTATTTCGCGAGTTGACGCACGTAAGAGAGCTATCTATCGCTCTATATAACATCCAGGATGAAAATTCAGCGAGAAACCAAGCGAACTCAAAATCAGAACGCGAGTCGAATATTTCCGGAGTGATTTTTCGAAGGGCGGTGTCGAGGACAGATTCTCGAATTAAAGCTCGGCGTGTCGCGCCGATACTTAATTACGGCCGCCTGATCGGCACTCGTTCGCTTCCACGAGCGTGCAGCACAAATGAGGGTGGCGGAGAGAAAAAGAGAAAGAGAGACAACAGAGAGAAAATAGCTCCAAAATTCGGATACGCGTTACCGCGCATATGCATGCGCGCGTTTTGCGGCCGTGCCGTGCGCAACCGTCGCTCGGTTGTAAAATGCTAAACAAACGGAGGGTGTCCGTTCGAATAACGCGACCGAATCGCAGCACTAAATAACCAAGCGAACAAGCGAGCGAGCGAGTAACCGCGCGCGAGGGCTTGTTTCGTTTAAAAGAGTTCGACATCGGCGTGTCACCGGTATTTTTCTTTTCTTCCTTTTTCAATCGTCGCGAATGGCAAAAGACGCTGTTTGGTTAGGATGGACAAATAAATTTGTCCAATTTTCCCCGGATGCGACGATCTATCTTATGTCTTCTTCCTCTTCGCTTTCTTTCTAATTCCGATTGAAGTCCGAATCGATAGGAAAGCATAGCGACGTCCACCGCAAATCAAATTTAAAATAACTTCGGAAATTAAATTTGACACTAGACCGTGCCATCGTATGACTTTTGATATGTAATTAGAATCATTATGATCAACTTGGCAGCTAGTTATCGGTATCCATATCGGGAATTCGTGTTTACGCAATTTACGCGCATTATGGCAACATATTAACGCGAACGACGGGCCCAATCGGATTAGCAATTGGCAGCCGACGAGGGTGGTTTCTCGCCCTCTCCGTCGCGAGATAATTTCGCGCGTCATCGTGGTTGGTGGGTGTACGGAGAAGGATCACGCTCGCGGCTTAAGTTCAATCAGTTAGCGCTTTGATCCGGGACGCGTGTTCTTTATCGTTCGGCTCGGGAAGGTATCTTCTCGCGCAGGTGAGTGGATAGGCAAGGGGTTATCGCACTGATAGTTGAACTTAATCCGTCGCAAAGTCATCCTCGTCTCATGGCGGCGCCACAGCAGAGACGCGAATGCAATCGTGTTTCGGGCTTCCCGGCGATTCTACGTGGTACGTCTACAAAAAGAGGGAAAGAGAGATGCATCTCGTCCCAAAGCCGCAACCAAGCCCTCAGCAAAGGGAACTTTGAGGGTGATGGTCGGAGGGAAAAAGCAAAGGTTAAGATGTGTACCCGTGTCTCACCCCGGGAACCCGTGGACGTGACCGGACTTTTCGCGCGGCCAAGGAGGAGTTACCGAGGAGAAGCCCGCTCAGCTTGGCTTTGACACCGTCCTCTCGACAACCCTTATTCCCGCACTCGTCGCTGTCCCTCTCTCCGCACTCCCAGTCACCTGACTCCCTAGGTGTCTTGTCTCTATTTCGCGATCTCACTCACGAAAACCACGGGACGCTTCGCTTTGCGTAAGGTGGCTTAATCCCCGGGCATGGTGACGGAATTAAATCGGCTCGTGCACTTGATCCAGAAGTGGAAACGGGAATTTTGGAGAATCTGGCAATTTCGGCCACGGATGACAACAGAGAAAAGACACGCGCCACTGTTTTGTCCGTTAATCTTGAAAGAATGGGATAAGTGAGATCTCGTAACAGCCAAAATGCTTGAGTCGAGCATTTAATTTATTTAGTAGTTTCGTACAGGAGTGCCGAATACTGAGACGACGTTTCTACCTTACTATCATTCTCTTGAATAACTCGCGTAATTAAATACTCAGTTGATGAATCTGATGGTCGCGCGCAAATACGATTCCTTGCCTTTCTCGTCCCGTTCTCGTTTCAGCGGAATAAAGCAGATGCGACGTGAGGCGCTTCAATTTATCGATTTTCTTAAAGTGCATTAATAAAATACTACCGGATTCAGCCGGGGCAAAGAATTCCATGGTATTCTCCCAGTTTCTATTCACGAAACGACGTCCAAGAAAATTCGCTCCACCCAAGTAGTAACCTTACAAACATTACAAACTAGTTGCCGGGCCCCGTAAAAAATGGTGCAAGTATTCAAGACGGGAGTTGAAAGTTGAGCATTACTCTCTGATAGCAACTTTCAAGAGTTTTATTTTCTAACAGTGGTTTCCGAAAGTTTGCTATCTGAAAGCCATTCTTGCGAATTTTGAAGATGATTTGAACGAGTTTGTAATATGTGTCAAAAGATCTCAAAATAAAAGATTACAAGCGATCGAGGAAAAATTGCATCCGACAATACTCGTTATACAATTCAATTTTTCAAATGACCGTTCCTCGACAGCTGGCTCCGTTATTATCTCGCTGTATCAAATGGTCCAGAAATTTCATTGTGCCCTGCTCAGAAGACGACGCCCGCGCGCTCTCGCGCCACGGGAAGAATCGCGACTGTCCCAAGTATTATTTCTCTCGTTGATTGTCAGTCGAAGAGCCGTGGCGCGGACCGACGCAAACGTAGTTTCCTCGGTTGTTTGCGTAAATGCCGCGGGTAAAGTCGGTCCTCGGTTTCCATCCCGCGGGACGATCCATCTCCAGAAGTTCTTGGAGATTACCTCGAGAGCGAAAGCGCAATGGAGGAGACGACGAGCGGGACGGTACGAGGCAAAAGAACGGCAGGGAGAATCGGCACGGTAGTTGAAGAGAAAACGGTAGGAGAGACAGAGAGAGAAAGATAATGAAAGACAGGGAAAGAGAGAGAAAGACAGAGTGCGAGAGAGATAAACCGTAGAATTGCTTTTGATATCCGCGGAATCAGGACCGCAGCGGTAAATCTTGGCGAGACCCTCTGTCCTCCGCTCTTCGAAAGATACATAAACAAATTGCGATTTGTCTTCGGCGAAGTTCGAAGTCGTGTTCGACCAGGATGCGATTGTGCACGCGCCCATCCGCGCGCGCGCCGGTGATCGATGAGCGCATCGGACAGAAAGGGCCGGAAGGGAGATGCGAGAGATACCGAGGGTTACAAAGTTCGCGACGTTTCCGCAGGTTCTCGGCGAGAGACGTTCCTCATACAGATTCACAGGGCGAGGAACGAACGGCTGAACAATCGTCGCACGTTCGCGTACGCGCGATGCGATAAAATAAATCTCACGGCGGCAATGAGACGTCCGCTTTCCAACCGACTTGGCTGGAACCGCGATTTATTTACGAGCCTTACGAAGGATCATCCGCCGCATCTGGATGTTTTCTCTCGCAGGATATCACGCGCCCATGCGCGCGGAAGAATTTTATAATACCCGGTCCGACCTGGGAACCTTTACGGTGCCCCGCGCTGCTCCCATGGGAGCCAGTCCGTGACTGCACTCGAATTCTAATCCGACACCGACGCGAGAGCATCCCGGATGATATTTCGGCTTGTCGGGACATCTTCGCCCTACCCCCCCGAGATTATTTATGGATCGCGTATAATATTCAGGACATACCGTACGGATACGTCGGACGACATCACGAGTTTTCCCGAAAGCATTTTGACGTTACCGGCCCCGGCGACATCGACACTTTGTGACATAGTTTGTGTGATGTTCTCTTGAATTAAAAATCATTTTTCATATCATTTTTGATAAAATCTCTGATCCATAATATAGACGATACATAAGATTTTATTAATATAAATAGGTATTATAATCATATAATTATAATTACGATACTGCTCTTGGAAGCAATAACGTTTTTACAAAATTAAGATTGCTTTTACTTATATGTGAGAATTTATTCTTTACTATAATAATGTATTTGATTTTTGACTTTTTATATGACAGAAATATTCATGGAATCGGAGAATCAAAATGTTGGCCATTTAGAGTTTTTATCTTCGTGACATCTCTTCATTCTTTTTTTCAAGCCTGCATGAAATTTCACATTGTTACGCGCGATCGTAAAACCCCTCGAAACAAACGACGCGTACGTTAAATCACGGCGAAGATCGCAGAGTGGAAAACGCGAGAGCGATTTGTCTTCGAGCTCAGATTGCGGGCTTTTGCAGGCAGTCGTTAATAGCGGCCTGTACAAGCCGATAAGAATCGCCGCCGTTTCTCATGGGAAGAACGCACGAATTTTTAACGAACAGGTGTGCTGTGCATGCTCTCTCGCTCTCTTTTCACACTTTTCTGTAACGCATACTGAACGTACCCACACACATATTATTACGTTTATGCTTCGCAAATCTCGGAAAAAGAAAACCTTAACCGGTCGGACGATGATTTAATTCTGACTACCGGGACGTGGAAATCCCTGACCGCGGCAAATTACGCTTTCAAACGCCGCTCACGGCTCGCTTACTTTTTAAGCTCTGTCTCTGAGATTTCCTTCTTTCGGAGGAAGCAACGAACTGTTGGAAGTTCCACGAATACGTCTTTTGTGCGGTCAATCTTGCTGAATAAATTAAATCGAGCAATTTACGAGCATTTACGTGCAGTCTCGATGTGTCTTTATGTCATTACTCTCTCTCTCTTTCTCTCTCACTATCTTTCCGCATTTTTAAAGATAAATAAAACATTTTTATCTCGAAGCATATATCTAGAAATGTCTCTCAACGAAAATGTACAAAAGTTTAACGATGTTAAACCTGACAGTAGAGAATTAACAACGCTGATAACGTCAAATTGGGCTAATATTGAAGCTTTCTTATGAACAAGTTAAATTATCCGGGTGCAAGAATCACAGAAGAGCGATGATACACGTCGAAGAGAAAAACGCGCACATGGAATCTATTAACGCGAATAGAAATAATAATTTCAGTTCTACGATTCTATAATGCAAACGATATCCGTCGAAATGCTTCAGCACAGTTATGGTTACATAATTGCAGCAGTAAGCACAGACTCCGAGAAAAATTTACTTAAAATAAAATTATATGAGAACGAGATGAGAGGCGGTTCGCAAGGGAGATTTACCAGGATCATCCCGATTTCCACCCTTACTCGTACATTGTTCTCGCAGACTTCGACAACTTCGTTCCATTTAACGGACCGCGATATCGGAAGGGTGCGTCGCTATTTCGAGACGCGCGTATTTTTAGCGCTGCACAGGGAAAAACTCGGCCTCGTGTATACGCTCGCGGGAAATCCCCCGGTCCTTCGAGCTTACAACCCCGAGACGGGCTTTACCTACTTTAAAGCCGATCACCGCGAATTCCTGTGTGGCCGTATAAATTTCGCCGGGAATCAGAATTTCCGAGTGGCACGCATTTTTCATAGCGGCGTTTTCGTCCGAGCGGCGATCCCGACCCTCTCGACGACGGGAGATCATACGCGGATCCGGGACGGAACGCCGCAGATCGAGCATCGGCATAATGCGCGTCCAAGCCATAAATTTTCCCGTAGATCCCGGGGAAGATCGAATTTAATTCCTCTTGCTATAGTGCGCGCGAGGGAGAAAGAGACGGAGCACGCGCAAACTTTTGGCGCCCTTTCAGAGTGAGATTCGCCCCTCCGGAGCGTAACGGCGTTTCTTCTCGTCTTTCTTTCCCTCCTTTTACTTTGACATTTCGTCAGCGCGGGAGTTTTGATGTTTCCCACGACTGTTGCGGACGATAACAGTTTTTATGGAGTCCACTCGCCATTTCGCGTCGCGAGCGCAGTAAAAGAAAGTGCAACGTCGAGCACGAACGGGTGGACGGAGATCAACGCCGCGAAAAGGGTCTCAGCTAAAGAAGAAAGCTCGGATAGAGAGCACCGCTACGCGGCCCGGGCCTTAAAAATGGTCGCGGTGAGAGACGCCAGCAACCGCCACGGGCGTCTCGACGGTTCTCGTATACCCGGGCTCTTTGTCGTTCTTATCTCGCATCTCGCCGCCGGTATATACGCGTACTTTGCTCACGCGTGCAAGTCGGGAAGGAAGTTCCGGGCACGCCACGCGGAAACGTAAAGTATGCAAAATCGCGGCCGGTGCACCGCAAAATTGTAAACATCGGAGCGAAAAGTGGCGCAGACGGCACAAGGCGCGTGTTCCGGCACAAGGCGCGTGTTCCAGCACACGCGCGTGAAAACTCTCCGAGTTAACCGCGCGTTATAAACGGGCTCGCGTCCGAAATTCTCTCGATGTGAAAACTTCGACTTCCCCTCTGCGCGGAATTGCAAAATCCCCCTTGTATAATGAACGCGAGCGCGAACATGCGAGCGTACTTCGAAGGGATAAAAAGGATTTATACGTTATTTTACAATGTAAAAAGAGGCTAACATAATATAAATTATGTGATTAAGTATTAAAGAGAATTTATAGCTTGTAAAAATTAAATATAAAAACTACATCGTAAATCTCGTATTATTTAAAAAGAACTGTAAATGGGACCACAATAAAAATGACGATTATTATAGCAAAACTTGAAATCAATAATTTTCCTTTCGTCAAACGCATATGACAGGCGGAGATCAGCGTTTATCGCAATCGTCGGGGTACCCGTGTCTTAATTAACCGACACGTGAACTAATCACAGTTCCATCAACATCCATCAACGCTGACATTGTCGTTACGCAAGCCATACATATATATTCACATTCG
The DNA here is from genome assembly GCF_003672135.1 of Ooceraea biroi. Lineage (NCBI taxonomy): Eukaryota > Metazoa > Arthropoda > Insecta > Hymenoptera > Formicidae > Ooceraea > Ooceraea biroi. The sequence goes on along the minus strand of NC_039517.1, from coordinate 8,469,096 downwards.
GCAAGTCCTTATTACAGAGACTAGCATACTATTTCTCCGTGGCACGGCAAGAACGATCCCCTCGCATCATCCTATCGATTCGGCGGAGAAGTCTGACAGGTGACAGCAGAAGAAGAATATCCCAGGAGCGCGTGTCGTGCGAGGCGTCGTCGTTTTAATACAACTTTCGATTGGCACCCTCGACGACCGGACCCTCAGCGAATCCGATACCGGCAACCGAAGACGAGGGGTAGTAAATCAGTCCGGGTTGCAACTCGAGGGTTGGCCGCTCAGGACAACACGTACCTGCCATCTATATTCGTGCGCACCGTTCTCCAAAGCAACCCTCTCTCACACCCCCGGCCCCCGTGTCACTCCTGCCGCCTCCTCGACGTCTCGACGCCGCAACCACTACCCCGTAACCGGCACGAGAACACTTCTCCCCTCTCCTCCCTCCAACCCTCTTGTAACCCCTCGTCACCCCCCGGAGAGAGGCACGATACACCTTGTCGTAGACGACGAGATTTATACTCGCGCGAAATCGAGTCCGATGCCGATCGTATCTGACGCGAACGACGTCAACGGCGACCGATAACACGTACTCGCGTACCTACCTGTGCGAGACATCCAGAGCGAGTCTTAAACGGAGTGGAAGTCAAAGGAAGAATAAAGATGCACGGAGCACGCATTAATCCGTCATACGTAAAGTTCATTTCAACTATGAAAAATGTTTATTTCTTTTACAAACGTTCTTGCGATTTTCAAATTTCTATAGCACAATATCTGGATCAAGCGCGGAATTGTCTTTCACGCATAATGCGTTGCTGATCTCAAAGACAACTATACTATTTCGAGCGGTATAAAAAGCATTCGCGAAAAAGGCGCCGGTGGCAAGGCAAATTTTGTTAACGTGGCGGCACGTAACTTTTCGCGCGCAAAACTTGATCCGGGTTTCCATTAACACGAGCAAAGCGCCATCAAGCCGAGCTTTCGCCCGAAAGTATAACGAGACGCACGAGGTGGATGTTGGGACTCCATAATAGCTGCGCTACTTTTCATCGATCAAAAGACCAGGTTTTTCCACTTCAATCACGCGATACAGCAAAATTCCTCTGCAGTATACAGAGCGCAGAGCGAAAGAGTTCTCAACCCACTATATCGAATTTAAAAATCCTGCCACGACCGGAATAAAAATTTTTCATAGAGCTTTCAAAGCGAACATATTTCAGCGTAGCAATCTTTTATCGCCAGTCACATCCACAAAGAGAACAATTGACAAGTTACTAAAAAGTGTATTAATACGCGCGAGAGGGGTAATCAAAATTGCACACGAAAATAAATATAACGGTCCTTTTACACAAATTCAATTAATCGCCGCGTGGGCGCACACAGCGTGCGTTTAAAAAATAATTTACCATGGGTTGCGTCTGAATCCGATGTCATATAACCCGGAATCGAAAAATTAAAACAAAAAAAAAGAGAGTAATTTACCTTCAGTTATTGTAAAATGAAAAAAGCACTTTTTGTACACGCTTCGAAAAAAACGTATGAATAAAGGAAATCAATTAAGCCACGCAATATGTTACGCGTTAAACTGTAAAGGCGCACACCGACATTTTTCAGCTCGTGCTTTCCGCCGATCCGAACGTAATTCTTATCAAAACGCATTCGCGTACCGAGCTATCCGGGCGCTATCGTTAAATCCGTTTAAAATCGTATGAGACCTGAGGGGATAATGCGGGATGGTTTCCGCGTCCGCAGGCATTCGTCGATCCGTTTTCTTTGACGGAGGCGACCACGGTTTTCGATGTTCACTCGTTACGGATGTCGGTTTAACGAACAAGCCATGCACCGGGCGCGCAAACAACGCAGGAATGTCGTCATTAATAGTTTGTGAAGCATGGTACATGAACGAAGTCGCTAACTGATACCAGTTATTTCATCCGCTTATGCATCCATCGAATTTTATTCCTGTTGCTCGCCGTGGCGCAACGAAATTCCATTAATCTCTCTGGTATCAAGAAGCGCGAGGCCAAAAACGCCGCTGCAATATTAATCTTGAAATATTATCCAACTCGTCCGTCGAACTTTGTAACTTCGACATTTGCCTCGACTTCAGATCCTAGATTTTTAACGTCTGCTCTGATAGAATCATAGAGAAGCATAAAACATAAATGTCCTAATAAATAATACAGAACAAAATGTAACCTCTTTTCATTCACAGTCCATATTTTTAATGAAGAGTACTTTAAAGGATGACTCGTCGGTATTATGCGTTTTTAAGTTAATGCAATTTATGGATTTACAAATTTATGGATCGCACGGTGATGCAGCGTGATCAACACTAGAGCATCCACGGAACTGTCTGGTGTCTGGACCAGCGTTTCGCGCCCCGCCACTTTGTCTTCGGCTCTTTTGGGGCGGCGGAGTATTTCCATTTTATTCTCTTACCCCGTGCGCTCTTCGGAGATAAACGGCTTACAACTCTCTCAATGCATCACGCTGCGCGGGAGCGTAATACGATACTGTGTTTAACATCACTTATATCGTGCTGGGGCACCGCCGGCAAATAAGTGATCAATTTATTTACCTCCTTCGCCATATCGCGAGAGGAATGCAGCAAACATGAGGTAATTCGTCGGCGAAAATGTTTCGCAGGCACGCGATCGTTCACGCGTTGCGAGGCGCCGCCACGCGCTGTTATTTCCAATTCAGAAATATCTAACAACTATACTTTAGCGTAATAACACAATAAACTGTAATTATGCGAACACGGCTTTATGTGTTGCCACTCTTTTATGGCGCGCCGCGCGAGGCGTGATACACGAGCGGCCTTGAGATAATACCTGCCGGAAATTTACGATTATTAGCAAGCGATAAATTAACTTCCTGAGATCTCGATATTTTTGTTACGTGTGACGTATCGTTAGAACTGCCTCTATTCTTACGCTCCCCGTTATTCCAGCGACGTGACATGCTACTCCTCGTTTCTATATAAATTCGACAACTGTCATGCGCAAAAGATGTTAATATCACCAACCGTATACCAAAACGAAAATAACAATGACAAGACTGGAATAACGCTTGATGCAACTGAGATCGTCTTCAGATATATCTGTAACAGTAACTGTATCTTTTTACTTCATAAAAATAGAATGATTTAAAACGTCAAAAAACTAGTATTCACTGATACCGATTTCTCGAATCTTTATATGTAACAGATCCACGTTTTAAACAAATTTCCGTCCATCTTAACGATGACAACGACGACAGTTGAGCGAAAATTGTTGCGCGGCTCCACGCATTATTCACGAACAGAACCGGGGCAACGGGGACACGATAGCGAATCAATTTTATTCGGAGCGTGAGCCGTGAATTTGTTCGTTTTATCGATAACTCTGGCGATCCGACGCGGACAAAATTGCCGAAATACAGGGGCGCAATATCGACGCGAAATTAACAAGGTGGATAAAGGAAGAACGAAATAGAAGGGCGCGGAGGAGAGTACGACAGGGACGGGATCAGGGATGAGGGAGCGTGCAGCCCGTTCTCCAAGGAGGACTTTCGGCGGCCGGCTGCGGCAAAATCAGAAATCGATTGTTCGGCAATAACAATTCGGTGCACTCAGCCGGGGGAGGCGGGTTTCAGCCGAAGCACTACTTTCGTGTCGGCGCAATATCTGTGAGTGCATTTTTCCGGATATCCCCGACGGACCACACGCGACCATACAGAGAAAGAGATGCTCAACTGAGCTTGTGAGACTCGGATTTTTCGAGCGCGGCGTCCCTCAGGTTTGCTCGTTGGCCAAAGCGATCGCTATTGGCCTGCACAATACGCACAACATTATGCATGCGTGTTACGAGAACGTTATGAGGGTGGTTTCGCGATCGGCGATGTATATCTTTCGAACCGGATCACAAACGCACTCCGACGACGGATCTTTCAAGGAAGATGCGGAAATGTTTGCTCGTGCTCTCGAAGAAGGACCTGAAGAATATTCATTGTCGCCAAGCTCGATGCTGCGGATAAAGAAAATTTATTTCGCAGCTTATAACAGCGCAATTACATGCAGATGTCGCGCGTTGTTCTTTAATTAATCTTCCTCCCTCGCTTTCTTTCCCTTTTTTTAGTGTCTTATCGGAAAGGTCGATGAATTAGCAATTATTTCCAACCCTCGGCGGAGAGCCGCGCCATTAACAGATCGAGATGAAACGGCTGATGAAATTCTCACGGCGTTTATTTTTAACAGATGTAGCTGGCAGCTGCGACAAATCAGGTGAAAATTAAGATACCGAGGTATAATTTCGTCCCCGGATTTTCATCACGGCGCATGCGAGCAACGGCGACAATTGATTTCACGCTTATTCAGGGACGCGCGACACCGCTCGCAATTTTTAAAACAGAGGATGCGTCGCGCCGAGCAATTTAATTTGCGCGTCGCTCGTGCACGCTCTTGAGGACGATAAAAATTCGTTTTCGAAGGCGCGTAACACGTCTCGCGTATATTTTACGCGGATGTACAGCGCGCGATGACGACGATGGCAACAACGACGACAACGGCAAGTCATGCGTGCATACACGCGTGCAGTCGTACGGCCGCGGTGTGTAAGATTCCTTACACCGTAAAAGGCTCGTATCTCGCGATTTGGCAGTGCACGGCGAGGCGAAATAGCAGGTTTTACAGTCGCGCGCTGCACCATACCAAAAAAGGCGACGCGCACGACGGAACTTACGGCCGTGCGCGGCGTAAAAATCACCCCCGCCCGACAACATCCCGAGTATCCCACTCTCGAGAAATCTTACGCCAGGACGTTTCAATCTGCGTCGCGAGGAGTAAAATAGAACCTTCTCCCGGCGACGCGAGAATGCATCCGCGAGTTTCTACGTGAATTGTATCGCACGATTCTATCTCGGGGGCGGGATGTTACAGTTCGACGTAATCGTGCGATATCGCCGGCATTTTTAACGCGGGGCTGCCGCAAGCGGTTCTTTCCTAAAAAAGGAAAAAAGAGGAAATTACGAACGAACAAACGACGAAGAGGAGAGGAAAAGAGTTTTCGGACGTACGAGCAGCGCCACGGCGTTTATCCGTCGGGACGAGAATTATTCTCCCTGCGCTAATCTCGCGAGCCCGCCGCGTTATCGTGCCACGTTATCGCGCCGCGTTATTACATCGTCCCATTTGCGTCACATTCATTACACACGCGTGTAAAAGCCGCGAAACATATACCTCCGGGCGCATATAAGGAATGTGTCGGCTGGAATGTACGCGCCCAATTTAGCCAGTAACAACCCTCTCTCTCTTTCTCTATCTCTCGTGCCGAGGATGCAAGGCTTTTTACGTTTATGGCCGGTAATTCATAACGGGTGGCACGCTTCGCGATCGCAAGCGCACGAACGCCGGCGTTGGAGAAGCGCGAGCGGTAAGCTGTAATAAGGGAGAGCGATATTCGCACGTTCCAAGGGATGAAGGGCAAACAGGTAGCTCGGCCGCGAAAGAGACTGCGAGAAGAGCGAAAGAAAGCGAGACGAGTGGCACGACGACGGGGGAGGATGACGACGCGAGGGACGAGAACGCGAGACAGGGGATGGAAGTGCGAGAGTGTAGAGCGGAATAACTAACAGTGATGGGGGAGGCGAAGTGGCAGCTTGCACAATGTTGGAACGAGAGACGCGTAAACTTAATTGACAAGCACAGGTGGCGCTTAAACCTGACTACCCTTCGCTCGTACTTAACTACTTGCTGCAGCTACCCCCCCGTCCCGCGTTCGCGCCACCCCTGCGAGTGAGTCTGGCATTCATGCTCTCCCTTCTCTGTCTCTTTCTCCCGGTTTCTCCTTCTCTCCTTCTCGCCTCTTCTTTCTTCGTCGTAAGGCAGATCGAACCGCCGCATTCCTGTTTGCAAGATCCGCGCTGCAAAATTGCAGCCATCGGCCGAATGAAGTTTCGCTTGCTCAACGAACGAGGCATACGAGCGAGCGAGCGTACGAGCGGCGAACGAGGCGGGCGAGCCGAGGGAAAATTGGAAACGCGAACCGAGCGGAACGGGAATCGAACCGATTTCAGGAGCCCGGTCGTCTCGAGGTTTACCGCCACGGAAGCGCCATGAGCCCGTAATATTTTCTGTACGGCGCGGGCGCTTCTTCCGCGAACGCCGTCGCTCTATATTCCGTAACATTCGCAGTCGCGTGCACCGTCCGACCGTTAGATTATCTCTCTCCTCTCCTCCCCCTGGGTATCGGCTGAAACACGGTGCTGAGGATGACCCAGTGACGGTTATGCTGCGAATTGAACCTTGCTAGAAATGACTTGCGAACTTGTTTCATCTCGTGCCGAGGAGATATCCGAAATTAAGAGGGATGAAGAGAGAGAGAGCGCCTCGTATTTATCATGTCGATATTTTTAGTCTTTTAAAATTATGTTAAAATATCGACAATAATTCACATTGAGCATTAATATTATTTATTACAATTGATTACAATTGATGACTATTTGTAGAACTGGTACTTGTTTAATAAAATATTAAAGAGAAATGTATCAAGTGATGGATATTTATTAACGACCTTGAGTTATGATTCTTGTTCCCGGAAAGAAAAAGCATGAGACAGAGAGAGAGAGAGAGAGAGAGAGCGAGATTATAGGTTGCAAAGTTCATCGTTCGTTAACCTTCGTGTCCAACGCCACTATGTACATTTTTAATCGTTCCGATTTACGGTAGCTGAAAGGGGTAGCGCGCAGTTGCACCCTCGTCACTGGAGCGCGTAAAAAATTAACGAATCGCCTTTCGAGGTTAAGCACAATGTCGATTGGTAGACCTCTTCATATTAACTTCATATTAAAATCGCGGAGAAAAATTTTTAAATATACGTTTTCCACATAAGAGAATTTTTCGTAATTATGGAAGCGCTCAAAGTACATCTCGTATTTATGTAATGTATTTATTATTATTATAAAATTTATTATAAAATTGCTACTCAAGTTTTCCTGAGAAGTTTTCACGATTCAACTGAGAATACAGACATTAATCATTAAAATAATGATTCTTCTTAATCGTCAAACATCCATTTATCTAGGAACTCTCGCACATAAGTATCTGCAATGCATCGTTCCTCGCGATGCGTTACAGATATTATGAACATAAGCTTGACTACGCCACGACCAGGGATCTCGGGGTGTCTGGGATGATTTCTGAGTTCCAGTTACACGTACACGGAGAATTTCCCGATCGCAGTTTCCGTATCGACCACCTGGAGTCGCGCGCAGGCAACGGAGAACGCGCGTACTCGTACTAAAACAAATATTTGCACGGCAGTGATGCGATATATCTTCCATTGCAAACAACGACGGATAGTAATTCCTTGCCGAAAGCATCGCGAACGTACAAGAAGAAAAATAAATGCGTCAGCAAACAGCGGGCTAGTTAACAAAGGGTTGCAGCTGGCGCGAAAGTGTCGCGTGCACGTCGACGTGCGATTGGCGATGAATCAACGTGATGATGAGAACATTTGTCGAAATCAATTAGGGCATGCATAATTCTATAAAACCCTGCGCAAATCGGGAACAAATGACGGTGCATTGCGCTGAATTTTATTTCGAGATGACTGGAATTATACAATAAATGCGCGCACGGAGTGGTGACAATCAGCGTTGATAATAGTCATCAATTAATTGGAAATTTATTCGAAGCTATTCAAGATATTTGCATAGAAAAGACTACCAATGCTAACAGAATGGTCTCAGCACAATTATCCTTAAATAATAAATAATTTATGCACTTATGTTAATCATGTAGCTCATGTATCGTCATAAATGATACATGTACTTTTTGGCAATATTATTATCGACAATCGGCTTTGACAAAGTGCGACAAGATGGGTGAGACAAGAATATTTCTGGGGCGATATAAACGCGCGGAAAGCCAATAGGGAGATGGGTGAAGAACAGAAGCGGCTGGATGTTGGACGCGTGGCCGTTCAGTCAAGGGGATCGGCGATCATTTTGATCGTCAAGTTCGACGTTAACCGAATCTGCGGTACGCGGTAAATGAAATTAACGATTCGCCCGTCTGCCCAACCGCGAAACGACCTGGCACGACGTCCTGTCTCTCTTAATCTCTCTTTCGCAACGCACCTGATGCCGATGCGTCCGCTTGCTGATGGCTGTTGTTCCCCGAAAGCGGACCGCGATTCGATCACTAGCCGAAAATTCCTGTGCAATCTGCGATTTAAGAGGAGGAACCGTCGAAAGTTGTAAATTAATTGTGAACCTACGCAGAGGTATCGCGACGGTGGCAATGATAATGAGAAAAATGCAAATCATCGTTAATAGAGCGCGATTCAGATAACGCGTGTAACTCGATAACTCATTATCGGGATACTTTACCGACAGAATGACTAATTAAACGCCGACTGAAAATAGTTGCGCAATTCAAATGACTGCAAATTGCGCGATAGTTTATCGTATAAACAATTAATCATGTCATTGGCCAATCTCGCTCGCGACTCAATTAATTTCTAATGATATCATAGCGAATCCAGTGCGTTCAATTCCAGCTCCTCATTCGAATATTCCATGCGGAAGGCATCTCGAATTTCATGCGATGAAACAAAAGGAACAAATCGATAAAACGAAATTAATCGGTGCTATGAAAATACGGGACTTCTTCGTATGACTTCCCATACTTTAATTAAAAATATATCGATAGCGTTACTATTGCTGTACAACGGTAAAGAAAACACGATAATTTCGCGTACGGTACATTTAAATGTCGCATTGCGCGCCGCTTTTGTTAACAATTGCGTGTCATCGATTCGCACGCAAAAATATGTACAATATCCAAATTGGCGAAAATACCCTCTTCTCACAGTATTGTATGGCGGTGTTATTATTTTCCTTCACTCGTGAGCAAGACTATAGAAAAACGTTGGCTGTTTATAAAACGCCGATTAATGTTGCGAGAATATTCGAAAAAAAATAGTATGCACGTTGCAAGCTGAATGCTAAAAATGTAAATGTCATTTCATGACATCGATAATCGAAAAGAATCGCAAAATAGTAGACAAAATCGTAGCCAATCCATTTCTCGTTATTCGGGCTCACATTTATTTACGGATCGAACCGTAAAGAATTGACAACGATTTCGTTTGAGCGCGATACGTTCTGCAGAGGCAACATCAATTTAAATGTTGCAACGTCAATCTGAAAAATCTCATCAATCATGCATAATCGCTTCCAATTTGGCGGGCGAGAAAAATTTCTGCGATCGTCTCGAGCACAGCGCAAATTTGCTAGAAGTTCCTCAGCAATCTCGAGCGAGCGAGCGAGCGAGTGAACATCAGAACGGAAGCATGGTACCACGCGGCCATGCACGCACGCGTGCATTCGCGTGCTGCGCTCGTACATCTGTGCATCTGCGTGCTTGACAGAAGGGTAAGCCGGTCGTAACATGGCGATACGGTAATACCAGCGCGGGGCCGAACGGTAAGCGAGCGAGCAAGCGAGCGAGCGATGAATTCAGTTTACGATGCCTATTTTCCAGAGCCGGCTACGTCCGGATGCTTTATTATTGTCGCTACTTCGAGGTTGCCGAGAGGTGCATGCGCGCATATGTACTCGCGTCGAAGAGATCCCAGCGATAGAGACGGAAAGAAGGACAGCCGGGGGTGGGTTGCGTGTTACCCCGAGTGAGAAATGGCACAGGATCCCGTCGAGCCGGGATATTTCTCCGTCGTGCGCGAATCGATCGGAAGCGACTTGAAATAATGCGTCTAATTAACATGAGATTACATAATGTCTCGGAGATTCAAAAAATAAGTGATAATCTATTACAGTGTATTAACCTGCTCGATTCTGAAGTCTTGATTTTTTCTTCTATTGAAAGACGCACTAATAGATGATACTAATCTTCTCCCAATTAAATAAACACGAAGATAAAAATGCAGTTTGCATAATTTCTATTTGAGAAAAATATTATAGAAATAATGATAACATTATTTACGATAACGTTGTATTCATCGTTATTACATTTATGCAACTTGTTTTTTCATTTCTGCTTTTTTCGATAATCAGTCGGGTCGATGCGAGTCTACCATGTTTTTAAATAGACGCTGCAGAAATTAATAAATACCATCTTTACAATTTCACATTGCGCCGTGCTACCATGTTTTTAAATAGACGCTGCAGAAATTAATAAATACCTTCTTTAAAATTTCACATCGCGCCGTGCTACTGATGGATATCGAGATAATCGCGCATGCTAAGTAAGGCTGCTTTTAATTTTTCTCCATGGCGAACTGTGTCGTTCGTTGAGCAGTAAAAAGAAAACACCAGAGCTCGTTAAAAAAATACCCTTTTCCCCCCGAGTATACCAGGTGCACGTTCGCACACAAAGGTGCAACCAGCTTCCGGCCGGTACGCACGTTACGACCATTAATAAATCACGTTTAAGCGTTTGTCGTGCACGTAACGTTAGTCTTCGATCCGACAAGCGCGAGAACCGCGCATCGCGTTTATTACTTATTCGCGCGCTGCTGGAAAATTGCAAAGCGGACGAGTAAATCTTTCGCGAGGAACGCCGTCGTATTCCGGGAAAGTGTTCGGAACATGTCCCCGAAAAATGTCTGGAAAATAGACCGAAACGGAAATGCAATGAGCAGGATTTAATCCTGAACGTGACACATTCTATTTTTCCTTGCTGCAATAACTGAAATTAATGGTACATTATTTATGTCGTGCTATTTTTTAATTTACCTTGTTATTTCGCATATATGCATGTGCACGTAATTCGTCATTTTCCACTGCATTGCACGTCAATGGGTAGCCGTGCGACGTAAAGTCGCGAGATTCGCGTCCACGACGCACAGCGACTTCAACCTTCCTCCACGAGAAAGCCACCCCTTCGTATCCTCAGACTCCCGCGTATATCACAGACATAATTTAAGATTTTTACCTCTTATTTCTCACGAAGACACGTGCATGCCGGTATTCCGTTTAACTCTGGCATCTCGGCGCTCCCATGATGAACAACAAAAAGCAAGTCCGCGTGCGTTATACCGATATCACTTTAATTTGACTCAATATCACTCACAACTGCACAGCGACGTACTGCAATGTCATCGCGCACCTGAACCAAAATTAGATTCGAGATTTAATTATATCGGAGCGTTCGAAGTGTGTCGCGAACTCGATCACTCCACTCCACGAAACTCTCAAGAAACGGAGCGACGTTAGGTTCGTCATTATGATACCACGCAAGTGTCGCGTGACCGACAAACGATGCAGAATTTTAAGGCGGTCCGCACAGAACACAGTTTTGATCTTTACAACACTATCGTTGCGCCATATAGGCCATAGGAGCGCCCATGAGACCACTACGAACTCGACTAACGCACGTTTGCAAAGAGAGTATGTAAGAGCCGCGTGTTAACATCTTTTTTGCGGTACATAAGAAAACTCACGGTCGCAATCTGAGAGCGAAAGAGAAAGAGAGACGGTGAGAAAGAGCAAGAAAGAAAGAGTGAGAAGGGATGAAAAGGGATGAGAACGGAACACGCAGGTACGCGAGAGAGAAGAGAGAGAGATGGAGAAGGTTATTAAGGAGATTATGGACGGGTCGTTGCGCGAACTTCAAAGGACCAATTCCCATTTTCAATTTGCTTCGGGGGTAAGGAGGAGCCGGGAGGCGGAGGCGTTCTGCGGGGGGTCAAAGCCAAGCCATTCTACCGGGCTAGATCCTTGCCGTCCGAGCGACGGGTACCGCGTATTCTGCCGAAGAATTCCATTTCAAGAGTTTTCCCTTGGAGCTATCTACCCACCTCCGAGAAGAGTTGCGACTGTACTTGAAGGAAGCCATCTCCGACAACAGCAGGGCTAGGTGAAGAGAAAGGAAGAGAGAAGCAGAGACGCGTACGCGTGTCGTTCTTATAAATACGTAAATGAAATGTGCTCGCGTCCTCGTCTAACCGTGTCGCGCGCCTCCACATGTCGAGCCAAACACGCACGAGATAGGAAATGTCGTTCCCCTCGACGGACTCGACGGATGCGTTTCGCGAGAGACGCGCCGTCGCTATTCCGGATTAATTCCAAATCGGAAATGTATCATTGTTTCACACTCGACGCGATCGATCCGAAATTTTTACGCCCGTCCCGATGATACGAAAGTCAAAATTCGGACAGATTCCGCTGTTTGGAAGTTTTCGCTCCGTTTAAGGAAGCAACATTCAGTGACGTTGGTCGCTTATGTCGATCAAATAGCTCCAATCGCTCGGATGATTCTGCAAATAATCTGAAGGAAGCACTCGAACGACTCGGAACTCCGAAAATAGGTTTCCACTTCTCCGTCATGAATTTCCAAAATGCGCGACGACTCCGCCGGAGACGCGGGAAATCCCAAGGGCGTGTAACTGTCGGAAATATTCAAAGCGCGCCTTCGGCTCGCGTATATGTACTTTCAGCTAGGATTGAAAACTTCACAATGATGTCAAGTAAAATTTTAAGCAAACAGTCGAATAAGGTCTCTCTCTTTCTCCATAAGGGGCTTCGTTGTGTCAATTTATACTGCAGTATAATTTATATACGAATCGCACCACCGTAAATACGAGAAGAAAATAAGATACAAATATCGCAAACGTATATTTCTTCCTCGTTCATGGACAACCAGAGAAACGTGGTTGAACGCGCTAAAGGATTAAGTAACTGCGAACGCTCTCGACACTGAAAGCCTCAACAATACACCGGCACTCGATCGCCGCAGAATGCCGATTTCATTCGGGAGGCCCGTCACAACCCCATCCCCCTGCCCTCTTCCCAGTTTCTGGCTGGCAATCATCAATCTTTCGGCCGAGTGGCACTAATTCAGCGCCCTTGTCCCGCGGTCTCCTCGTCAACCCCGAACTTCTCCTACACTCCCGCCACTTAGGCGATGTTGTACGGAGGACAGGAAGGCATTTCGTTCGCGCCGGCAGCCGAATAAATAGCCATCCATACATCAACGCTCCTGCAATCGCGGGGGTTCCACTCTGGCACTCTGGTCGCCTTAACATTGTCTACCAGTCGACGGCTGAGGCGCATTCACGCGCACTTGCGCGCGTTCAGACATCGAGAATCAGCGGTGCGAGTGCGGCACAATCAATGGGGAAAGTTCCTGATAGACCGTGTGAGATACTTTCACCCCCCTGGCGAACGTCAAAAAGAAGAACCGGAATCGTACTGGGCGTCGGGTTCTTTCGGCGTGCAATTAACTACGTGATTCTCTCGCGTGTCTTCCGGCCGCGCACGAATTTAATTTCGCGCTCGAGGTGAGACGGGAGGTGCCGAATTAGACAGATAAGACACAATCGCACGTCTGGAAAAAGAGAATATTAATTCCTCGGTGTTACCGATGATCGCATGCTGCGATCGGTTCTTCACTTGCGAACATGATCAATTTCTTGGCGATGTAAATCTGCGTTTATTCCTCTTTTCGACTTATTTTAAATTGTCGCACGATATATATGCGATTCAAACTTGAAGATGAATAATTCTGACCGTCTGTTTGTTAGTATCGATCAAAATCTCGTGGCTGACGAATGATCACATAAGTCCTCTCACGTATCATCCGTTAAAGGTGCTAAAAGAGGAACTGGAAGCATTGACAAAATAATCGTCGAAGGTTTTACGGATTCTGAAATACGGTAATCGAGTGCACGAGGAGAACAATCGTATTATTATTCTTATATTATCGTCAGGCGCGAGAGGAGGGTGGCGCTATACACGTCAACGAGACCGCGAGGGTCGGCCGATAATTTCAGCGGGCGAAGTAGTAGAAGAAGCACAAGAAGAAGTCCCATTCATCGGAGCTCGCACCGGAAACTGACAAAACAGTTGATACGCCATGATATAGCAGGCCACGGGAATACGAATGGACGTGGGTGGATATACGAGGCGCGAATGGCGTGGAAGGGGAGTTTGAGGAAAAGTCTCGATGAAAGAGAAAGAGAGAGAGAGAGAAAAGAGGAGAACGAAAAAGAAATATGAGATAGACCGAGAGGGAAATATAGAAAAGGAACGAACGGAGAGAACGATAGACAAGAAGCGACGACAGAATGGCGAGGGTGGAAAAAAATATTCACGAATGCGATGGACGAGCTCGCGGCGGCACGAAGAGGCAGAAAGAGAGAATACGGGCACGGGAAAAGGACCGAGGGTGAACTGGGGAAAACACGCACAGTAGAATGTCATCGAGCGATCCTGATTTACGGGCGTAGGGAAATCGACGGAGGGCGAACTTCGCGCCGAGTCCGCGCGGCCGGAAACCGAGAAAATTTTTGCTCGTTTGAACTTTCATCGCCACGCTTCAGCGGACCGCTCGCGATAAAAAATACGTAGACGTCCCCCTTTTTCTCGGTGAAGGAAGGGAGAGCAGGTGGAGGAGAACAAGAAGTAGGAGGACGGGGAAATTATTTTCGCGAGGAGTGGAAATTATTTTCGATCGGTCGCGAAACGGCTGGGAAATGAAATGAGATGGTCGCCTGCCCGCGTCAGATCGGCGACAGCGGAAATGCGGGATATTAATTTTTCCCTTGGGCTCGACATCGACCGCGGCCGTTCCGCGGGAGTTTCACGGGCACCCCGGCGCGAATCTGTACCGCGTGGAACGCGCAGAAACTACCCGCGCTAGTACCTCGTTGAGCGATGCTTACAGCCCATCTAATAGCCCCGTCATAACGCCACGAGACTAATTCCCCGGATTATGAGCGCAAAATCGTTTATCGAAAACGTTTATTGCGAAAGTTTTGCAAGGACAAGAATAATGTAACTTAAGTAATAGTAATGTATCAACCATTATCATGTACGTATACTTTGGTACGTGCTCGATGTGTATTTAGAATAACGCAAGCTGCCCAGAAAGGATTAAAGAAACTTTCCTCTCGTTCCTCAAAAATTTCCTAAGCAAATTTTTACGTTCGCATGTTCAAAATTTGGCTGCGATGCTTAACACGACGATAATTAATAAATATCTTCACGGTAATAACACCGTCACCACTATTCGCATAATTGCCAACGCCGGGCTGTCTGCGGAGAAGATTACGCGACGGATACAATTCCGCCCGACGGCGAACAAGAGGCGTTGTCCTGCGAAGTGCAACCGAGTTCCGGCACACGTCGGTATAAATTGCGCGCACAATTAGCCGGTTAACTACCAATTAGCAAAGGGTACTTGTATTTCACGTCGGCGCTTCACCACGGGGTGGGAACAATATTTGTCTTTGATTACCTTAGAAGTGTTTGCGTAACGGGGTAAATAATATCAATTGCACGCCGCCAAACACCCGCTATATCGATTATACCCCGTACTCGCGCCCGAAAAGGCTGCCGTACTCTTTGCCGGGCGCACTTCGACGCTAATTACCGAATTACCACTCGAATTAAGCCCCATTATGTATGATTGGCCCATTTATCGATCGTCCGTAGAACCGGCGTCGCGACAACCCGCGCCCCATTACATTCCCGACTAATACGTGAGACGGTGGCCACTTCTTAATTCACCAGCTTGAATTATTGATCGATCAAACAATCGGTAATCCATTCGCTCCTGGTTAATGCACATTTATTCGGTAACATCATTAATATACGAGCAATTTGTGATTAAGTGTAATTTAAGATACGAGAAGCGAATCTGTTCGACACGATGCGCAATTCAAAGCATAACAACATCTAGAAAAGAAAAAAGTATAACAAATGCTTCGTTTGGTCTTGTGCAATTCGTATCTCAGAACAGAATTAATTTGAAGGAAAAAAGAGATCCCTCCCCGAGAATCTTGAAATCGCCTGTCGCGTCGCGCAGGAGAAAGCTAGATGAAAAGCTCCCGGCGTTTTCTCTCGATAAATACAGACCTCGGGGTGGGCGATCGGCGAGAGGGTTAAAATCAGCCGTCGATTTATGGCGCGGGTGAGTCACTTGCCGCCTTTTATGCCGCGACAGAAACACGCCGCGCGAATGAAAGGCGCAATCCCGCGCTCGATAATTTCGGCGGCGGGATTCTCGAAGGCCGGCCCATAACGACTTTCATCCGGCGCGGCTGAATAACTATGCAAATGCACCACCACGTGGGGGGTTAAGCAGCGAGATCGCCGTCGATGGCCGGCGTTCTATTGCCGCTGCGGCCCGGAGTTACGAGGAAACGGGCCTATAAAGCCACATGCACGACCAGGATTGACCCATCCCGCCTCCCCGTCTCACTCCATCCTCCTCTCTCTTTCTCTCCCGTTCTTTCTCTTTCTCTCAATCTCGCAGATGATGACGTCCGTCGTGAACGCGTAACGAGATCCTCGTCGGCGTGGTGCGCGGCTTCGCATTTTCCGCGAATATCAAATTGCCATCTGGACGGCCGCGGGACGAGCGCACGGGATTCGTCCGCGTAACTTTTCCGCCGTTCCCGGCGAACACTCGCGGCCACGCTTAAAGCGGCCATTCACCACGAGGCCGTTTCCACGTGTCTTTTTATCCTTCGTTAATATGCTTGCAAAACGCGCTCTCCTCTCCTTCCAGCGATTCCACGGTTCCATTCGTTTGCACGGTAGTGTACGTACGAAGTGCTCACAAATCACGCGCTCTCTTTCTCTTTTTCTTTTTCATCTACGGATCTTTATTTACCGTTGGAATTAATCAGATCTTCAATTACGGCGCGATATGAAAGAACCCCGAGAAGTTCGAATAAAACTTGAAACAGTACCGAATTACCACATCAGTTAATTAGCATCAGCAAGATTGAAACATAGCAAATAATGAGAGCGATATTGATTTCGCGAAACATGATGAAGTTATTATTGATTGGCTATACTCGAGAGATATATTCATGCTGATGGATACGTTCAGAAGTCGCGAAGCCGATAGCAGCTCGTGTCCCGCGATTATTCGTGCCCGTGTGTTGATTTTAACGACATCCACGTACTGAAAATCGTTTCGAGTCATCTCGACTGCACCAGCATGAAACATCTTGGCCACGATACCGAGCAGCATGCTCGACTCGCGTAGTCGAACGGATGCGGTTCCTAGACGCGAAAGGATGACCGGAAGGGGATTCGCGAATTAACCAAAGTGGCCTCAATGATATCCTCGATATCCGGCGGAACTTCGTATGCATCGCCACGCAGCTACATAATCATACATACGTGCTGGAGCGATCCAGAATAGGTAGTCTCTCAAGCCCGTATCCATCGCAGTTAAATTAATAACCGTGCGCTATCCGCGTGTACCAAACTCCTCCGAAATATCGCCCGGTACCCACCGGGCCCCGCGTCCATCTGCGCATCCCCTCTCGCATTCACCCTCGGCCGCGCCGTGTAACTCGCCATATATCCCGCATATGGCTCTCGCGTGCACGCGCCAGTCGAATACGTGCGGGTGACGAGCGGAATTCAGAATTCCGAATGTGCGAGAGAGAGAGAGAGAAGCCGAATCGCGCGCGTTGCAAAGGGGGAATCACAATGGCAAAGCGAGCCCGTATCGTCAGGTCGGTCGACACGACCGATAACAGTCAATGCGCTAAATGCATCGGAATCGAATCTGGGCGATTCATTTTCGCGCCGACCGGCCCGCGCTCGCTTTCGCGTATCGGCACGGTAATATTCGTTCGGCGAATCAAAAATCTACTCTCCCAGGCAACATCGAACAGAGCGGACGAACAAGGCAAAAGCTGGCACCGGTTAAGCGTCAACTGCGAGTTCGAGATGGTCCCAGTTTCCCCCCAAGGATTCTCGCGTATCTTGACGGGATTAATATTTCAAGCAGAGATCTCGTACGCGTACGCGTCGATGTATTTCACCTGAAATTGAAGCATTTGGATCTCCGCGAGCCGCTCGCTCCGGCAAAGGCCGCAAATTCTACCTTGCTAGTTTGCGAATTCACGTTGACGATCAAATGGTGGCGCGCGACGGGCTTGATTATTGACGGTTCGATCGCGTATTATTTATTTCGGGGGCTTCGTCAATCCCCGCGCATTAATTATTTCGAGAATTGTCACCTGTCGCCGCGCGAACGCGCGACGAGGCGCATAGGTATTTCCGTGCGTCAGCGTTGTGCGATGCTTATGTCGGACCCAGCGTTGTGACGTCGATGGGCCAGGCGTTTTAATTTTCGATTGCGCGTCCGAGCCAACCTACATGCGTCGCGGTATAATTCCAACCTGTCGTAAAAGTCCGAATGGCTCGTGGGAATCGATCCCTCGTTATTCTCGACGGAGTAATTTCGCCCTGACTGGCTCGCGCGTACAACGTGCACTTCCACCATAATTAAATCTCCGCGTGTCCTCTGATTGCTTCATTAGCGCATTACTTGTTACTACGGCGTGCAACAACGATTGCGCACACATGAAAGGGACAAACGGAGACCAAGTATGAAATTTCGTTGGCGAAAAGAGCTGCGAATCAATCGAAGAGCACAAAATGGAACGCGATTGGGGAACGAAAATATAACGATTAAAATATTTACTGCACGAAGCGCAAAACAAGAGGAAACTTTAAATGTATTAAAATATGTTGAAACAGATCGAGGAATGCGATTCCAAAAATAATCTGAAGATTCCTGAATATGTTTCGCACTTAAAATAAAGTATATATGTACAAAGATAATGTAGGACAATTTCTAAAAATATTCGCGAATGGATTAACGCGAATATCGAACTCTAACGTACTCTTCAATTAATATTTCATACTTTAAGCGCGGATTTGAAGCCCTTGTCGATAAATCAAGTTCGCTCGGTTGAGGTATAGGCTTTTGAGCTACTCACCGTGTGCGGCGACCAATGGTGCGGCCAGGTCTTGGTATCGTGACTGCTGCCGACCGACGGTTGACTTGCTAAAAAGACGACCCGTCTGTCGTTGCTGCCGGTTCCGGTGCCGCTGGTGGTCAAAAGGGCCGCCCTGGCCCTCGAACCGCCGATGCTTAACGTTGGTGACGTATCCATTACGCCCTGAAAGCCAGACACATTACAAGGCTCGTCGGGTCCCGAAGCGAATGCTCATCGAATCTGAACTTTGCTGGACGCGCAAGTGACTATGATAATATACTCCCCGAAATATTTCTGCATCCGCGTAAACTCCTTTTAATATCGCGCACGTTATATATCATTACGCGAGATGCAAATAATTGTTTCGTGCTCCGAAAATGATGTATTACACGCACAATACTTCTCCGTACGTTTGATAGAAGGTTCACAACAGGTACACAGGAATTTAAACATTGAAGTGCGGCGATTTTGATTAAAATGCGGCGCAGCACGGTACAATGCGCGATTTTTCTTTATTTCGCCGAGCGGATTTCGACCGCTCGCGCGCAGGATAGCGACTTTCAACGAAATTCAATGAGGGTAATGAAGCCCGTTTAGCCGGAGGATGAATGCGACCACAGGACGCTGAAAACGTAGCTTTCGTGTCGAATATACTTCCGCTCGCGGAAGATTCTTATTAATCCAAGCTTCTGCCGTACTTCGGTATTCATCGGCCGTAAGCAACGACTTATTAGAGCTTAATATCACCGTGATTCTAGCTCGCTATACGCGCGTCACGATTAATTAAATTGAGGTAACATATGTATCGGTTACCGGAGACTACGTACTGTGACTTTAATTGATTCGATAATACGCGAAATGATATTTTTCCAGGGAAAAAAATACATCCGGTCTCGGGGAAATGAAGTTAATGAAAAAAATGAAGTTACCGCAGTCTGCAGTTTGCGTACGCCTGTGTGTGTGTATGTGTGTGTTTAATTTTTAATTTCGAATTGCATTACCCGAAATACTTTTATTTCTAGTGTCTCTCAGCGCATGGAATTATTTATTCCGTGGCAACATCATCTCTACCGTTGCAATCAGCATATAGCATGAAATCATTTTTATTTTACATCTAATTAAAGTAAACGACAAAGAGTAATGAGTAAAAAGGACGTTGAAGAACAAGAGCGAAAATTACATCCCATTACTTAATTTGCGCGAACGTGAGTCCACGTTCCGAGTTAACATTTTCCAGCAACGTTTCCACCGAGCCACTGGTTTCTTAAAAATTTCATTACCCTCTTTCTTTCTTTCTCTCTTCCATCCTCGGAATTGCGAAGTTCATTTTGCTCTCGCCTCCTCTTATTTTCGCCACGCTTGCGCGACGTGGTCGCGATTCGCAAGGGAGGATCAACGACGGCGCGCAACGCGATGATCCAACGATTCCGCTACCATTGCGAGCGAAATCCGATGAGCGTAATCGAGCTCGTTAGACCACCGGGATGAAAACTCCACGAGCCACTCGGTACGTTCGTAAAACCCACAGGAGATGGAGAGCAAGCACGTAGTGCGTTTTTCAGCGGGATTTACGGATCGTCGGCGGACATTAAGAGGAATGATGCGCGGCCGCATCCCGCACGCGACAGCCAGACGAAAGAATGGCGGGAGCTAAACGACGATCGAACCGCTATAATTTCGAAGAGGCTGCATTTCCAAAGATAAATGTAGCTCACATTAATCGTTGCGGTTTTCGTTATTTCGTGCAACGAAATAACGTTCCATAATGTAACGCGTGCAACATAAAAATTTTAACTCGTTTTAAAATAAAACAGAAGAAGTAATTATGATATTGGAGTAAAGTTCAAAATGCAACATCTCCCAACAATATTTTATAATATTCTTCTATCATTTATCAGCTTTCGACATAAATTCTGATATCGGTAGGTATAGCCAAGATAAACGGTTAATGATTAAACGTGTGCTATTAAAGGAACATTATTGGAACGTCGTATACGGGGATATTCCGACATCACATTTGCCCCAGTGTCACATTACCCTATCGATTTCGTGTTCCCGTGCGAATGAGGCGCGTATTGAGAAGGGAAAAAGCCATGTGACACAAGAGCGCAGGATAATCACGAGAAAGGCGGACGCGGAGGACGGGAGGACAAGAGTGGACGATAATCGCAAAATTGACCCTCACCTTCGAATTGAATCTTTCTGCGATCGAGTGCGTCGTAAATGTCGCCGATCCAAGCGTTCGAGCGTGTTAACGGCCAGCCGTTGGATCGTTCGGCCAAGGGGCACCGGGGGCACGAATTTCTCCGGGGCCGCAATCGACCGCTCTCTCTCTCCCTCTCCTTCCCTCTCTCTCTCGTATTCAGATTTCAGCCGATGGCCGGTAGTCCACCCTAACGTCTCCGAACACCGGGTCCTCCACCTCAACCAGGTAATCCCCGTAGTAGTCGCGTGCACCTAATCATTATAGCGGAGAGTGCGGGTGGCGCTGCTAGGTGTCCCTTAAATCGTTCCAGCACGACGTCGGCTCCTCCTCCGCGCAATTACGAGTCATTACGAGCGAGATTCCACCGCGGCAACACACGTAGCCGCGCACAAGCCGCGCGAGGTCCGGGCCAGGTGCCTGCACGCCAAAGTGCGTGGACCGTTATTTACGGCCGATCGTTGAGAACGTGCAGTTGCTTCGGATGTGGCGACGCTCAACTTCACTTCCAACCCTCGGTTTCGGGATAAACGATGATAGTGACGGCAATAATGACGGCGCTCTGATCTTCGCGCGGATCTACGGATCTCTCGGCTCCAATCGTCGTCTCCGTGCGACCACGACGGGTCCGAATAAAGCTCGTCTGCCCGCGCGTGACGCACCGAAGAGTGTTGTCAGAGGCGGAGGCGGACGACGTGGCGTTTGCTCGCCTGACGGCCGCGCGAAATGCTGCCACTTTGTGATTTATTATCGCGTGATTCTATCGCGGACACGAAGCTCCTGCTTCGCGGCGAATTGACTGACAAGCCTCTCCGTGTACCGCGAGGGCTTCAACTTGTCGGAAGACCAATTCCTCTCTCTCCTCTTTGCAAACGGTTGCCGAAGGCGGCGACTTCGATTGCTACTGCACCCGCGTCATTTGGACACCATCGGCTGTCCCGCACGAGTGACTGCCAAATACTCCCAGCGCTCCGTAACGTTCCTGTCTATACGCCAACTGCGCGTCGGGTTTTCCATGATCAGTCGTCTCGGCGATTCGCCTGATCGCTCACAAGTCGATTCGCCGATCGATCGTCGGGCTGCAATATCGCGTCGCGAATTCGATCGGCGAGCTGCTTGATCATGGTCAGGATCGCGGGTGGAATCTCGGGCGATCTTCAGTTACAGGAACGATCTACCGTCGCGATCAGCAGGTACGTGGCACGAGCTCGGGCACAGTTGTCGCGTCACCAAGCGCCGCGTACGAAATCGCGCACGACACTGAAGCGGCAGGAAGTCTCGCGCTCGAGGCGAGCCTCTCTCGCGGATTCGCGGGCTCACGTGTGAAATTCTTGCGCATGCACCGACGCCTTCCATCCCTCTCCACCGTTCCCGCACCCTCCGTTACCCTCGTCCACCCGCCTGCGTCGCCCTCGCCTCTCGCTCTACCCTATGGCATCCTCTATTCCTTCGTTCTCTCCCTCTCTTTACCCCTCTATCACTATCTGTATCTCTATCTATCTATTTATCTTTCGCTCGCTCGCCACGGTCTCTCCTCGTTCAACTCTACCCTCGTCCTTTCACCCTTGTCTCCACCGCTTGCCGCGAACTGTCGCTCCTCTCTCTTCGTCTTCCGTCGTCGCCCTAACCTTCTCTCCCTCCCCGTGTCCCTTGTGCCTAACCTTTTCTTCCACCGCTTCTTTCCCTTCTTCCTTCCGGATGGCTCCTGAATCATGAAGCGACAAGTGTTTGGCGCCGGGGCCGAGCTTGTGCGGGAGTTAAAGAAGTATTTCATGAAGTAAGCGCGGGAGTATCTCGAGACTCGCAGCTGTGGAAACGGGTAGTATCCTTAATTGGTCCTTTTCTACCGTTCGGCGGACGATCGATATCGCGCCGGTAACCCAGGTCAAAAAGAGCAACGTTTCTCCCTCAGAAAGTTGATTCGCGTTTCTTTGCCGTTAATCGCTCACGATGTACCGGTCGCAGAATGAGACCGAGTTTCCTTACGGGCTGCGCTGAGGACTTTGCTCGTTGGACTCTCTTTTCGCATTTTCAGATTATCCTGACGTAACGGGGCGCGCTTCGCTTTATCCGGTTGTGCAGTCTACATAAAAGTTCCTACCGGGTGGAAGGGAAAAAAATATGGTGCGACGACTTGTGATTCTACTTAGGTAAAATGCAGAAGAGATGATGTGGAAACGATATATGTATATCATATATAAATGATATAACGAGAAAGATATTTTGCACGCTCCTCGCTTTATGCACCTCACACTTCTCCTGTTTGCTTTGTAACGTGCGGATAAACTTTATCGTACTTATTTATTTTCCGTCGATCTCGCAGAAAAAAATACAAGCAAAAAGGAAACACGGAAATATGCTGATTCAAGGTAAGCTAACCCAGATTCGCGGTGTGGACATAGGTCAGGAAAAACACGGGGTCTTTAAACGTTTGACGTGAGGCCGGCCGCGTGACTCGTCGCGGAATAATTCCGCGAATGTAACCGACGAGCATTATGTTTCCGACCCAGTTAATGGTTATTTTAACGCGACTCGGGATCACGCGCGAGCCGCTGAAATTCACGCACGATCGTGCTAAATTATGTAGGCGCACGTATGTCGATGCAGTTCGCATCAGCGCGGCCTCGCTTGATAATTAAAGGTTCTACGTATCATAGTTTCCAGAAAATTTTAAGCAACACCATGCGGTCCCATCTATTTTTATTATTATTCAGCTTCTGCACTTTTGCACTTCTGCATTTTTGAACATCATGATACGTTCGCGTAACAATCATGTTGATTCTTACTTTTATTACGAAATTCCTTAATACTCAAAAATTCTTAACAATCTATTTTAATTATTTGTTTTACAGTCGAATGCATGGCTCAAATTACATTAAACCTGCAATATTTAGCTAATGAAGCGTCTGGCAGCTTTGGCTGATCGCCATCTCGGTGGTTTATCGTTCACCATTTGAGACTCATAGATATAGGAATAATTTTCTTAAAATGATACGAAAGTGCCGTTGAAATTTAATCGAAAACGGTCCGATTTGCTACTTTATAACGAATTAATTGGCTCTAATTGTCGATACGATTATCTCGTACGCAGAACTGTGTTTCGAAACACATCAAACCAAGATCAATAGCATTTACGCGGTGTATTTTTACAGAATCGAATCGATATGGAAAGTACAATAATAAGATCGACATTCATGGATTTCATACTTTCCACGGAATTGGCTACCCTCTTCGGTTCTCCCTTGAGCTTTATTAAATAAGTGATAAAGAGATGACTTTTCATCTTGTTGAACGGAAAATCTATCGAAAACCACCATAGGCAAGAGATTGAAATAACAATTAAACTATCAATACTCTAAAATCTCGCGTGGACACGATTTAGCTAGCATCTTGATTAAAATTTACTGCATTTGTTAGCATCCCTACATTCACGATGCGCGAAGTTGTCGCTGGATAACTTTCCCTGTTAGTTTTCTCCATATTACATTCCCTTTGACAGTTACATCCTTTTACCACGGCTTTTCAATTACAGTTCGTCAATTACAAGTTTGTGAGTTACAGGAGATCGCTCATCATCGTGTACACGCGTTTACACACACACACACACACACACACACACACACACACACACACACATAAACACATACATATGCACTATCCACTGCCGATTAACTGCAAAACGCAAACGGCGCGCGATTAATCGCGATTCGATGGCGACGTCAAAGCGACGAAGCGGGTAGATCGCGACGAAACGCTTCTACCGCAATCGAGACAATGCAGCGCGGGGATTGGAATTGCAAAATGTAGGATCGAACGGCTGTATACACTTCCTTCCCCGCGTCCCGTTTCTCCCTTTGTCCCGGTAGCTCGTACGAGCTTGTCTTTCCGTCTGCATTGCGCCTCGGTCCCTGTATTCCGCTCTCCTTCTCTCGCATCCCTTCATTGAACCGCGGACTTCTATCGATTCTTTATCTCTCGTAAAGAAAGGAAGAAGTGGAAGAAGCGTGCGAATGGGAAAAGAGCAAAGACGACTCTTTCTCGAGCGGACTGACTGACTGACTGACTGACTGACTGACTGACTGACTGACTGCTTGCTTCTTTCGAGATCTGTGGTATCTACATCAACCCGAGAAGAGGATGGAAGAAATGGCAGCAGGATACGAGAGGATAGATCAGAAGAGACAGACGTACGGTGCCGGATAACGGAAGTATTTTGTGTCGATCGCCAGATACGTCTTCGTTGTCTGAAAACGACTTCGACGTTTTTCGTTGACGATTGCAGTAGACGTAGAAGCGCCTGGGCTCTTTCGCTTCCGATTGCCGATATGATCGCAAGCCATCTCACGACATGCTATACAAAATGTATCGCACTTATTGAGCCTAAGTTACACTTAGTTATTACAAAAATAAAATAATGTATGTGTAATTTTTATTATAGAAATAAATGTATAACAAGTATCAAAATAAATTTAATTTTAGATAATACCTGCATTATGGTTTTCTTTCTACAAATAACGATTTTATAAATAGAGGGATGAAAATGCTACAAAGGGAGTCGAACAAGAACGAGGGTTATAATACGTCAAGGACAGGTCGATTAGCGGAGGGATGGCTGCTCGTCGAAGAAACGACAGGGTGGATCGTGGCATTTTGACGCCTCGTAAAACGCGATTTTATTCGCGACCGAACAAATTGAAACATAAGCCGCTCGTAAGAAGGTCCCTATCTGTGGCGTGCGCCTTTCGTCCCGCCAACCCCGCGTGCTGCCCATTCGTTTTCCCTTACACGTATCCCACCCAGATATTTTACAACAGCGACTGAAGACGACAAGAACAAGGTTGCGGCGTTCACGCAAGCGGGTTATCCATGCCGATGCCATTTCGCGAGATGCCGATGTCGTCGATGTGAATTTATCTCTCGCCGTGCCTTTTACTGGACCCCTTGCCCACCTCCCCACTGTCGTGAAAATTTATTGTATCCCTCCCAAGCATATATAACACCACAAGAAACTGCTCGGCTGTGTTCTCATTCAAATTGATATTAAAGCTTCGCTCTTTGCTTGAATTTTTTTTTAATCATAATGCAGAGAAATAGTATTTTGTTTCATGTCGCTACGATGTTACGGAATCAAGATCATCATTTGAACATAAGAGAATTTCTACTTTTAGGTGTGAGCGATCGATTTTTGGAACGGAATTAATTTTATTTTTATAATCAATCGATGATATCTTGCAAATTATTTCAAGTAAATGAGTATAGACTCATCAGAAGTGCTAGAGTTTCAGCTTTTAAATGTAATTTGTTCCATATCGCTGCGATTTTTCTAAAGATAATATTCGTAATATCTCTAATATTTGAAATGTTATAACTGGGCGAAAAATTGAGGTAGCGACATGTACCAAATGGCAATCATTTACTTATTGTACTTTACGTTCGTTTATGTGCTTACCGAAATAAATTACATGTATATATTAATATAAAAATTTTTTTAAATAAAAGTGAAAGATATTTTAACATTAATGACATTATTTACAAAATATTAATAATCACTATACAAAATAAACGAGATATCGCTATGAGGAAATCAATCGACGCGGGATAAGAATAATACTTTGATTCCTTTACATTTTTAAGAAAGGAATAATATAAGTCAAGTAAAATATATAATAAATCAAATACGAAATGTTAATATATCATGCTAAGCGAGTATGCAATAACACGTTGACACATATTTTTCGGAGGGGTAACGTATCTCTGCTCGACTTCAGGAATTTCACGGGCATCATTTAAGCGGGAAATGCGAACTCGCGCGATAAGGAGAGACGTGATTACAGGGGAGGGGAGTGAGTCGATGATGACTGGCGACAACGGCAGGAAGCCTGCTGCGAGACGGGTGGAAAAGGAACGGAGCCAGGCGGAAATGCGCGCTCCGGCACGTACAAACGACGTTGCTCGCGAGAAGCCGGCGAGAAGTCGCCAAATAGCGGGGCACAATTAAGAGAGACGCCCGCCTCGTGAATTAAAAGCGTCAGCCCGCTAAAAGATCAAGAATTCCCTTGTGTTTCCCGCCGCCTCCCTTTTTATCCGACGTCCCGGCTGTTTCTCCGCTCTTTCCGCGCCTCCCCGCCGACCTCTTTCCGCGCTCAAACCTTCGCGGTCTCCTTCGAGCGAGCGCCATCGCTTCCCCGCGCAACCAAAGGATGGAAGGAGTCCGGGATTGAAAAGAGAGTCCACGAAGCCAGAATGAGGGTGCGCTACCGGGATGGAAGGTGAGGGGGCGGAGAAGGGAAGAAAGTTAGGTAGGATGGGCGGCATTCTCATTCCGATTCTCCTTTTCCTCCTCGTTCACGGATTGAAGAGGCCTTTATGATGGGGTACCGCTTTATGGCACGGCTTCGTCGCTATTATACGCGCATCGGCCGTTCGCTGCGAGAACGGGTGGACGGGGAATAGTGGGAGAGAGGAAGACGCAAGCAGCATCGAGACGTATATGGTTTTCGGCCTCGAGAAAACGGGCGAGTTTAGTGAGGAGTGTGGGAGAACGACGGGTGAGGGTGGCTTGAAAAGGAAGCTGTGATACGAGGGGCCAAAGGGGGACTTCCGGAGGAGAAGAAGAAGGAGAAGAGGAAGAAGAAGAAGAAGACGAAGAAGGATACGGAGAACGGAGGGTAGAGGACTGCGCTTTGGACCACGGACCGGACTATTGTCGGGATAATGAAGCCAAGGCGAGATTTCTCCCCTTTTCAGCTGTACGCGCGCGCGCACAGTGAAACGATAGCTCGAATGACTGATTGTGCGAACCCTTTGGCTGCTGGGCTTGCACGTAGCGCACCGCCGCAAAGTCACGTCATCACTGGGGGCAGGAGGGGGAAGACCGGAGAAGGGACCACGGATGGGACCAGTTGCGGCGGTGATCAGTATCGCGTAGGGATTCCTCTTTGAGGGGGCGAGTTAATTAGTAAATTGATTACCACGAATACATTGTGAGGACTACACGGTGCCAGTGACGTGAAATTAGGATAACGAGTACAATCCCGCTGATTTTACAAGCAGGACAAATAATTGCATACATGACTAATTGTGAATCATAATGCATCTCTTTTTGTCGTTTCACCTCTCGCCGTTGCGAGAGATAACTCATCTTTGTAAGTGAAAAACGCGTTTGTAATCAACTGTCTTGATATATAATTTTCTATCGTATTATAATATATTTTTTCAGAAATGACGACGTAAAGACGCTAGTGTGAAGATATATGAAACTAACGGAGAATCTTCCATATACGTTAAAAAATTTCCCGGCGAGATATATCGCTGCTTTAAGCGGTAAGCCAAGGTTAAACGCATCGCCATCAGTTTCCCCGGCTCGCGTAAATCACGCCGGGGACAGTATTAAAAATATACGTAAGTGAAGGAAAAATATATTACTGTAGCTAGGAAGGACGGGGTGCGCTCGAAGGGAAAAGCCTCACTCGACCCGAAAGAAAGATGAGGGGAACGGAACAAGCGGAGGAGCGGAAAACCGTTGAAACATCGCGCGCGAAGCTTATTACGCGTGTTGCGCGGTCGAGTCTCACCTATCGCCGGCGGTACACTCTCGCATATTTTAAGCCGGCTATTTTTCAGCATTTGCGCTATACGTCTACGTCGAATTTGCATGAGCCAACGATTCGGGACTTGTTCCGGCCGACTTTCGCTCTCTCCGCACGCCGCCACGCGAAAAGTTCTCCTGTTTTACGGTCTCCGGCGACCGACTGTTCGAATCAGGACAGAATCACAATTTCCAGTTGATGTACGTGTAATTTCTATGTGATATTGTGTTTCTTGCATCATTTGCTTTATCGCATGGTATACATTTTCGCGTAATTAACATTCGTCAACCTGAAGACGACGCAATCTAATTTTTTTGTCACGACGTAGGAACGTCGCGTTTATGATTGGAGGCAACCGCGTTTAATTACACGCGTGCGAGCGATATTTACGAGTAAACGCCTCGATTAATCACGGTACGTCAGCCGGCACGTTTCTAACGAAGGAAATTGGGGTGATATCGCTCCAGGAAAATTGCGCAGAGACGAGCGTTTCGATATTATCGGCAGACGCTGTTTATGGCGAGCAGACTGCGAGACGACGTCCGTTCGCGCGAACGCAAACGGGGAAACGATAAATTTTGCTGAATCGCGCGTGACATTACGGTAACCTGGTAACCCAGCAGCGGAGGAGGGGGGACCAGACACTGGTTGAGAGACACTGGTCTAATCCTAATGCACGTCGTCTTATTTATGCAGCAGCGCCGTTTCGCACCGCAACGCTGAAGACCTTAACGGCTTTCAATTTCCGTTGGCCATCAATATTATTTAGTTTAGTTTGGACCACCTTGCCGCGCACGGGGACACCCCTCGCCCTTTGGCATGCACCTCACGCCTCCGCCAAGGAAATTACTTGCCCTCTCCCTGCCTTGCTCCGGTTCCGCCCGTTCCTTTCGCATCCCTTTACTCCTTTCCTCCTCTTCCTCCCCGTCCATTTGCGATCGCACCGAATCCTGCACTACCGAGGACGTTTGTCTTCAAACCTCGCAACCCCGTTATCCCTCGTGTTTCCCCGAATAACGTCGTGAGAAAGAATCACCCGAAACTGCCATGGCAATCTGAAAAGCAGATTCGTGCCCCGGATAGCGCGCAAACCGGAAATCGAATCAATTATTTCGTTATTTTTAATACTAATCCTTCAGCGCCAGCAATCAAGACTGTCAGTAATCCACTGGCACGATCTAACTTCTAACGTCTCGCCGCGCGCATTATTGTTATCATTATACGCGTGTTATGAATTTCGAACGAGCGTATGTTGCCCCGGACGTATTCCATTAGGTCGAAAACTCAAATCCGATAGTTCCCCCGTCTGGACAGGGGCAGATGCGCTTTCTCGCGATTCTCGCGCACTACTCCGCCGGCGTCCTCCGTCGCCCGCAACCCCGCTGGTCGCCGATGAAATGGAATTACAAACCAATTCGGTTGCTACGGTCCGCGCGGTGGAACGAAACGTTTTGCAAGTTCCCACGAAACACGATCGTTTCGGTCGCCCGCCACTCCTGATGTTTCTCTCGTATCCCGCTCCTCCGCCCACTTCTCGAGCTCTTCTCTTCCGCGCTATCTCTCTCTCTTTTCCGCCGATGGCTCCGACAATGCGTGAGTATGCTGTTTGCGGTGCGATCGGCAGAACTGGAACATTTTCCGTACGTATACGTCGGTCGCGGGTCCATTTGTACACAGCCGGAATGAAAGTCCCGCTGAAGATTATTTCGACTCAGAGAGGAGGAACGATACAGCGCGGTGTATTCCGCTCGCTCGATCGAGCCAATGATCGGGATATTCTAAAAGTCGTTCGAGTGTACCTGGAAATGCGGTATGTCTTTTCTTTCTCGTTCTGCACCGAACGATATAACGATACGTGTCAGTCGGTGTCGTGTGTGGTGATCACTCCTGTTAAACTGAGAAATTTCTATCTCCGCAAGTTGGACGTTTATTTACCGTCCGCGTTCGATTTCCAAAGCTGCCGCTCGTAATCGTCCTGCTGCTGGAATCCCGGAGCAATTACTCCGAGTTGGAGAAGGCCAGAAAATACCGATGGTGAGACTTCTCCAAACTTAGACGTGTAATCTTACAGAGGCTCGCCTAACCCGTCTCGTATTTATGACAAGGTTAAACTACCGATGAGAAGGAAAAAAGAACGTTTCATCGGGAAACTCGACGTTGCATAGAGAATATAAATGCAAAAATAGGAAGATAAGTGTATCTTAATTTAATTAAAAAATTCATATATTTCACGATGTACAAAGGTGCAGTTGAGCAAAGACGCGTAACGTTGAAAAAATTTTCTTAAATTCAAAGCAGAGGAATACGCTTGCTGCATTTTTCCACAATGCTCAGAGGATGACTCGGACGGGGATGGCAAAGTAAAAAAACCTGCGGTTCGGTTACGATCCTGATTACGACATACAGGATTTCGTTTAAACAACGGAAGCTTAATGCACTTGTTTCCTTAAAATGCGTCCTTCGTCTTTGTTCCGTTCCTTCCCAGCGTCCAGGGATGGTTAAAGCCCTATTATTACACGACACCGACACCCGGTTCTCGCGATTCCAGAGACTAGACGGGAGAGAAGTTCATGTCCGACTGTGAGACGGAAACAAAGACGCGACCGTGCGCGCATTCGGTCGCAACGGCGCTTTCGCCGCAATCTCACCAAAAAAGATGCGGCCATAATTTAATCTCCGATCTCTCCCGGCGGGATTACCGGTAAGCAACAGAGAACAGGTGCGACCAAGGCGGCGATGAGCATACCGCTTTCCCAGCCGGATTTTTCCGCAATCTGCTCGCTGCTCGCTGGACTCGGTGTATCGGTGTATGATACTTGGCCATACTCTCTCTGGGTTTCTCTCCGGGAGAGAGATACTTCCTCAGACCGATATCGCGAAGACAATGGCGTACTTTTGTGGCGCCGTGATTAAAACGGAAGGGCGAGCCGAACGGGAACCGGCACAGGAGAAAATGGGGGAGAGAGAGAAAAGCGGGATGGAGGACAGTCCTTTCCGTTTTCTCAGAGCTGGCTGGAATCGAGAGGAGGAGAGTCGCGCACAGACACAGTTTAGAGTTCTTTTCATTACCGACTCACCTCAACAACGAGACATCGCGACTCCATCTGTACATACGTCGCTCGTTCTCGTTCCCGATGTTCCTCCTGTTAATGATCACGAGCGTGTGTCAGTGGAGGAAGCGCGCTTATTTATCGCGATATTTCGGAGGAGAGCCGCCGCCTCGAGGCGCGCAGCAAAGCGGAGTCGAAGTCTCGAAATAGCTGTTAATAGAACTGCTTTCGCATTTGTGATGGAGAGAATAGATGATACTCTGCAAATTGAGACGTAACCGTAACACATTAATTAATAAGAATATTGATTCAGCTATTACAGATCGTTACATGTTGAATACTGAACCTATTGCCTCAATTCTCTCTACGGATCGAAGATGCCAATTTACAATACATTATTCCGCTCACTTGCGCTTAACTTTGTCTCGTATATTTTCTTTTTAATTCCCGTTACTGCGTTATTGAAATTGAGCGTTCTATCCTTTTGCGAATTATTACCAGTGCACTTTTGAGCACGTCAACTCCAGTCGAGCGTGGTAATCGGCTGCTGAACGCAGCCGGATACATCGGTGGCGCAACATTCACTGGCTGACCTGTGCGCCGTGCGTCCCCTGTGTCTAACACACCGCCGCCACCCACCCCTTTATTATTCCGTTATATGTGTAGATGGTGTACGAGATATCGCATGATCGAATCACGCACCAGTTCGGACACGATAACCTAATGAACGTACTGAATAATGATCAGGCGACGATTATGCGCTGTCTATTAAATTGATTCGTCCTGCCCAGCTCCCTGCACTCCCGCTCGCCTCGTCCCGTCTCGTCCCGCCGAAAGGAAGGATGGCCGATGGGGCTGTCGACGGGTAACGCGCGTCGTTGGCCCTTAACGAGCTCTACACGGTAGGATTACGATGGGAAATCCAATTTGCCTCTTTAATCCCGCAACCCCGCGCGCGTCTTTTTGCCTCGCCGACAGGCACAAAGAGAACGGGCGTGCTGGTTGCGCTCGAGCTGAGAAATCGCAACCACTTTTATATCTAACTCCGTTGCCGCTCTTTAATCCACTTTCTTGACGCGCGGCCGCAGCTACGAAAACGGCAAAATGGATTTGCCCGTTTCTGCTCAAGAAAACCAGAAGGGAGAAAATGAGAGGAAGAGAGAGATAGGGAGAGGGAGAGTAGCTCGTTCGTGACGCTCGAGTACGCAGTGAAACTAGCGCGATTAAGTAGCTGCGGTTGCCACCACGTCGACGTCTCTCTTTTTCTCTTTCCTTCTCAGGTCCTCGGAATAATTCCCTTATCTATTTTTCGCGCATAACCGCGGCAGCCGCTTTCCCAATTAGGCCGATTAAACGCGAATGGGCGCGCGATGACGTCCTCTCCTCAAGAAAACGAAACGACGACGCCAATCCCCTACATCGGGATCTTACGCGGACGCGCGCAAGTTGTTCCCCACATGAAGGCACTCGCCGAGAGTTTTAAGTCCGACTTACACGATATCTCCCCCGCACAGTCACGACGCCGCTCCATTTTATCCCGCGATACTGTCCCCGCGGCTCCAAGTATGTATTAAAATCGTTACAATGGCGACGAGCTGCATCTCGCGGAATTTTCGCCGGATAGGGCTGTGCCGAGCTCACCGCGTATATATATAGACACGATTATATGCCTCTATGTATTGCACGTTATATAGATCCACGTAAGGAGCTTGTCGATGCGAGAACATTATCCCCCCAAGGCTGGTCGATCGCACTTGTCACTGGACCCGAAGAGAAACAATCAAGATAGGTCGAATGTATATTCAATTGAGCAGATTTGGTAAGTCTCAGCAATTTAAGAACCTAATTTGATCGATATTTTTATCGAGTTTCTGCTTACTTGCGAGGCACTACTGAAAATTGCACATTATTCCGTGCTTTTTCAACGTCGTCGATTCACACGGACTAACGGAGGCGGTTGGCGAACTCCAAATTTCCGGATGCCGACCCGTGCACAGTGGCGACTATTTGCGATCCAAGTCGGAGAATTGGACCTTTCCGCCCCGGGGCTGCGCCGTCCCCAAGCACCGGTCATTTCCGAGTTTGATGACAATCGAAGACAAAGACAACGCTCTCCTTGCTCAACTTGCTCGTATGAATCATGGCGAGAAAATTCGCGGGGGACATTAAATAAGAGACGTACGACACATCACAAGTGGCACCGTTAACGTCGAAATTATATTTCCTTGCACCTCGCTCTAAACAGAAAATGCCGTCAGCATGCTTCTCGCACCTTCGGAGTCTCCGACAATCACTTCGTGCAATGCCGATCGCCCCATAACGCCCGCCGACTTTTCGCAGTCTCTCTCTCTCTCTCTCTCTCTCTCTCTCTCTCTCTCTCTCTCTTTCTTTCTTCCTTCCTCTTTGAAGGCGGCGGAGCTCTCGCGTGCCGGAAATTGAAAGTCCGCGACGTGACATCCGGCACGGTAGATCTTCCGCGACCTCCACAGAAACTTCATATTAACGAATCGGGGGCGAAAGGAAACCCCGCGACCTTACCGACATGTTCTCTCATTCCAAAGTGTCCTCCCCCTCACCTTCTCTTTTTCTCTTCCTGTTTTCCAGCATTTTTTTCCTCTCGCCACGCATTTCACGATGTTGCCAGGAATCTCTCTTCCTCTCCGAGGCGACGTCAGGCTTCCCATTAAATTTCTCCCTATCCTCCCCTACATCCTCGTCCCCCCTGTCGATTCGTGCTATCTCGCGGCAACGATCCGCCCGTTATAATCGATTCGGCCTGATTTCGGTTAACTGCCGTCATCCAGAGTTTGGCGGTGCGTCCGAACCCCGCGAAGCAAGCCGCCCCGTAGTTGTGTCAGCCATCAAACCCCCCGTCGCGTTGCCGAACACGCCGCGAAATGAGGGATGAAGCGAGTGCGTCGCTACCGCAGCGAAATTATCTCGGATTTTCACCGTCGCCAAATAACTCGTTACCGCGATGGTGCATCGATGGTTGATTAACTCGAATTACTCGCTTTCTAAATTCGCGTCTTATATCAGTAGTTGCAAACTAATCCAATTTTTTATTTAAATCGATTCCCAAAATTTTACTTACGTTATTTGGGAGAGATCATTCAGGTTCACTGTATCAAATTTATTTATGACTTTTATTCGATGTCGCAGATTGTATGTGAAAGACACAAATAAGCATGTATAATATACAGTTGATACAGCGATACAGCTCCGGAATCAAACGGTCCTATTTCACGCAAAACGCGCGGTGTGAAAACACAGATACAATATTCGTGCCGTCGCCATCCCTTGACCGTACGCGCCAGCTTGACATTAACTGCGCCGGTATGCAACGGGTGTCCCGCGAGTAACGACTTACGTATGCTCTCACAGGAACTACCCTGCGTGCACCTGTGTGTCGCGTCAAGGGATGAACGGGGTACAGGGGGGGTGCTGATTGCGTCCGGCCGAGATGATTGCTTTTCGCGTGGATATGCCGACGCATATAGACGTGCGTGTGTGCGCGGGTGAACGCAAACATCGATAGACGTAGTGAGCACACTACCGCATTCACATGCATGCGGATCGCGCGCGTGTTTGACGCGGGCGATTACCTCGCGCGCGCATTGCAGGGGAACGCGGGGACGTTTCAATATTCCGATAGTTTATTCGTCTGGATCGCTGGACGCCGGCTACCGGCGGAAAATCACTTCGATTTTAGTTAACACACCGCCGTTACACGCGCGAAATAACGAACGGCCGCGTGCGCACACGCGAGATGCTCGCCGGCATTTCGACAGTTCTCCCTGCGCGGGTAGGGCTGCGTTTTTCTGCAATAAAATGCAAGAGTTACACACGTCTCTTGGTCGTGTTACCACCGCGATTATATTGTCGTGTTTAATTTTCTCGCAATGCAAATTTGTAGCACGAGGGAAACGCACGAGTTCTTTACGATTGCGCAAGAGGAAATTAAAAAACCACTATTTTAAAAGTTCTCGGCGCTGTTAGTATACTCTTTTTGAAATACGATTTTTAACAGTAAATAAAAAAATGTTGGCACTTGGGTAATTGCTAATTAAACAATTCTTCATTGTGCTCCAATGTATCAACAGACATTTAAATATTCCTCGCATTTCGCTCATTTTCTTCGTTAATTTCCAAGGAGAATTCTTTATTTTTCCGACTGTTTCCACGAGTCTGTCGACTCGCTACTTCGAGATTCATCCACGGCAGCTGACACGCGCTACTCGAAACGAGTTCACTGTGTACACGCCGTGGAGACAATCGTGGGCGAGTTCTGTGCCGCGGGTAAGACGCTGCATATTCTGGCGCTGCTTGCAATTGATCCTAATCCGTAATCCGGTCTGTTCAGTCTCACTTCCGTCTGCCGGCTCTCCCAAGGTACTTAGCGCCAGGACGAAGGATCACACGCGCGCGCGCGCTCGTGCACGCGGGAAGGACAGAAAGACGATGAAGGAAAGAGAGACATTGATAGAGACAAAACGAGAAAGCTGCGCCGATGAGGAAGAGAACGAGACAGATGGAGACAGAGACAAAGAGAGAGAAAGAGACCGTTCGATGGAGAGAAGCGAAGAAAGAGCTGTGCGTTTCTCCAACGAACGGCACACTTATATTCCGAATAGCAGCCGGCGCGCGATGTCCCGTGCATTATGCATGATACGACGGTGCTTAATGTTCGTCCGAATCATTCCCCGTTTCGCCGTAAACCCTCCGAGATCCGTGATCCCGAATTTTGTCGGGCGGCGCTCACACCGCGAAAATGCTAATTCAAGCGTTACCGCAATTACTCTGCCGGAGATCCTCTCGAAAATCTGTTATTAACTTCCCCCCTTCCTCGTGTAGAGGAGAGTTCGCTGGC
This sequence comes from Ooceraea biroi, assembly GCF_003672135.1. Taxonomy (NCBI): domain Eukaryota; kingdom Metazoa; phylum Arthropoda; class Insecta; order Hymenoptera; family Formicidae; genus Ooceraea; species Ooceraea biroi. The sequence continues at coordinate 8,432,638 of NC_039517.1, read as the reverse complement.
CAGCGGCTGGTTGCGTCTATGGGATTTTAATCGCAGACACGGACCGCTTTCCATGAACGTGAGATCGGTTTGACCGATAATACTGTCCGAGCGCCCGGAAAAACTCCTTTAAAAATTTCTGCGGAATACTGTTTTTATTGCAAACGTCATGGATATTATTATTGACTAGATGTCATAGTTGAACTACTTTTTTGTATCAAATTTAAAGTAAAGTTAATTATTTTATTCTCATTTCTGGAAAAAAACTATATTAAATTCATGCCAAGCCACGAGATGACACGTAACACGAATATTTCTTTTAAAATGAGGCACTTTCCTCCGATTTAAAATAGTGCAGAAATAGTCGACCGCGACTAGACCGCGATTACAGTTATTACAAGTGCAATCGCTCGTCGTATCGAATTCCTTTTGGAAAAGTCGTTCGCTATTTGCGTGAAATTGTCACGCGAGGCTGTCACAGTGCGTGAAATATACAAAACGATAGCAGTTTCCTATATATACTCTCATGCGAAATAACGCGGATCGGCATTGCGCGATCCATGCTGGTACCATATATTTTTATCTTGGACGCAAATCGCCGGTTGTCATGGAAATCTACCGCGACCAGAATATCGATATCAACGGCATCAACGCGCGTCAACGACGCCGACCGAGAACAAAGTAGAACGAGGCATCGATGCCTGAATCACGATCTGAAATCTTTGTGCGTTTATTGGAGATACGCGCCGAAATACACGTCGATTATGAACAGACTTTATTGAACAGTTTATTTCGCAATAAATATATATTTATATTTATAACTAATCTTTAAAACTAATGAAAGAGCTCACGCTCTCTGCTTCCCCCAAAATTTACCTCGTTGATTCACGACATTTCTTTTCGTCACGATGTCAACCCCTGTGGAACTTCCCCCGTTCGAGGATTTCGCTTGATTTACTCGATTCTTCTGCCACCGCCGAACACACTTAGAAACTGCAATGCATCTTGCGCCCGTTTCGCGGCGAGTCACGCCTCGATACGTAGGAAATGAAGTGTCCGACGGCTCGTATCCGCGTTCTCCCGCGCGACTTGTAAAATTCCGGGGGTGTGCCAGGGTGGCGGACACACAGGCAGATTACACGAAGCGGGCCCGCGTGCGAAACGAACAAATTAATTATTCATGCACGCCCGACGTCCGACGTCCGAACGCCGCGCACCACGCCGTCGTCATTTCGCAGCGACGGTGCGCGAATCCGGCACGCCGTTGTTTAGCATGACTATGGCGACGGGTATACCGACGAGCTACCTCTGGCTACATAAGGAGAACACATTTGCGTCCGCAGATCCACGCCGCGCACCCTTTGTACGAGCCGTGTCGACGGACGCGCCGTGTAATGGCTGTAATTAATGCGACACGCGTCCAATCGAGACACCACCGCATCTCGTCGACGTACCGTGACAACATCTCTTTCGGGAACTCGCCCGATTCCGATTTCCAGTGCCAGGATGCAGGACGCGGGAATATTAAGACACGACGCGAGATCCGGAGACACGACGAGAGACGAAGTATCGTGAGATGGATTTTTACGACGGAATAAAAGCTCGGTGAATAAAAATTCGATATTTCGAAGTGTTCCAGATCTGTCGCGTTCTCTCTGATTTATGATCGGATAATTATGATGTAAGATTTCGTGATCAACGTGGACTGAATTTCTACGTCCATAGAAATATTGAGACAGTCATGTTTTTATTGGAGCGAGTCTGATGAGCTCTGATCCGAACGTAAATTCTATTCCAGATTGTACGTAACGTCAGGAATATATATATTTACATTTGCATTATTATTACGTTCCAGCGATGGACATGATATTACAATGAACAAAAAAAATTCAAATCGAAACTGGGTCGGCAACTTTATGCAAATCTGTTCTGCGTGATATTCTTGTGCCATGGTATCTATTAGCGGCGAAGCTCATGGGTCGTCTGGGAATTACGCCAAAAATACGTGATCTGACTCAGAGCATCGATTTATGCAGCTAGGCGCAATAATTCAATGGTTTAATTATGGTAAGATCCGAATTAAATCGATCAAACCTTTAATTTTTATTGAATAAATGCTGGATCCGAGAGCACTTTTACATAAAAACTCAGATATCTTAATTTTAATTCAATCAATATTCGAAATTACCGATAGTTCGCTCTTGCGCGCTTAAATATACGATGCGATCTAACGTGAAATATCGGACAAGCGTGTTAAATAAGAGAGAAAGAATACCTTAAAACTTGCAATACTTGGCATGTAACAGTTTCATATCACGGTGTACGACGGAATATGTGTGAGGATAAGGAGATGGAATATGCGTGGCAGATGCGCGATCGGCGATCTCCCGGACGATCTTGCGTTCCTCATTTTGCCGCGGATTAAATCGCGCTCGGTATCGCGAGATTAAGCGTGTGCAGGCGTCCCGGTATAACTTTACGAGAACCGTTATGGATCAAGCAGGGGACGTGCGCGAGAGTTCCGAAGCAGAGCGGAAGTTTCGACGTTAAATGTTTTTTTAACTCGTATTACAGAGCGAGCGCTCGGTCGCGTCCAGGCGCGGGCGCGCGCCCACGCGCGCGTTCTGCGGTACACGTTAAAAGCGGAAAAGTAATAAAGTCAACTTATAAATATTAAAGTTTCCGTCGCTTCTGCCGTATTCTTTCGAATACTTAATGCTACCCGAGCGAAATGAGACGCGGTATACATCGGTATACGGCTTTATCTCCCGTTTTTTACAAATGTAACAAATGCTCGAATATCTTTTCTTTACAACCCTCAAAACGCATCTACAAAACTGTCGCAAATACGTGAGAATACGCGGGACTGTATCACATCTATGTGATGAATTTTGTCGCAGCTTCATGTAGGGGAGACCGGTGTCGATTGTAACAAAAATTCAATAACATTTTTTTTCAGTAAACCGTTCGCAATTTTTGTTTCACATTTTTTTTGGAACAAACCTTCAAGTTTGGTGCTACTTATCAGATTTTTATAATATAGCTATCGGGAATCGTCTCGAAATATATTCAATTTTTATCATAGTGCGACGAGCGTTACTATCGACACCTCTCTGGCGTCAATTGTAACAAATACTTTTATTATAAATAATATCGAGTAAACATTGAAATAATGAAACGAGAACAATGAAATAAACGAACAATAAAGCAATAAGAACCAAACAAAACGAAATTCTAAAAACCAAGTGAAACATAAACAAAACTATTAATCAGAGAGACAATTAATACATATAAAAGAAACATTTTTATCAGTGCAGCTGAGATGTTTGGCAGATTATTCCCCTTTCGGTTTTTCTTGGTCTTGGTTTCAGCATTTTTCACCCGGTAGCTAAATAATTACCAAAAAATGTATATTAAAACATACGAAGTAAATGTATAGATGTCAATTGTAACATCCCAGGATGTTACAAACGACACCGTTTTTCGTGTTACAATCGACACCTCTATGCCATTTCCGAAATTATCCTGTTATTTTCTTATATGTTTCTTTACCTAAAATATCTAACCTACACAATAAGATAGTTCAGGCAACATATAATAATGGGCTGTTATCGAATTTTGAATAAATACAGTAACCTAAGTTGTGCACCAAAAAAGATTTGTGAGAGAATATTTACTTTTGGTTGCAATTTCCGTAAATTTGGGGATAACGTGGACAACAAGAACGTTACGATGACCATATTCGGGACGATAATGCGAAAAGTTGTCTCTTATTACTTAATGAAGGCTACTTCGTGTTTTTATATAAGGTGGCTCTAAAATAAGCTCTGTTACATTTGACACCTGTTACAATTGACACCGGTCTCCCCTATAATTAAACGAAAGAACGAATGAAATGTCAAGATAAATTTTTCAAGCCACATTTCATCGGAGATCAAATTTTATATCGCATAATGCACACAAAATTATATTAGTCTCGCTATCGAAGTGCAATTTGCATCCCAGTCTCTTCCGTGGAATAAAAAAACATAAGCGAATGTGTTTTTTTAATATTTGTAAGATATACACGAAGGATTAATTCGGCGTTCGACGATGTCTACCTGATCCAACAGAAATAACGGGAGCACCGCAGCCGACGAGGATTCCCGCGCCGATTTCTTGCGTTCGAGACGGCGATGAACACCCTCACCCTGTGCGATCCCATCGATCATCCTCACGAGACGTAAGGAAGACATCCGGTTGCGGAAGTCGGAGCGGCAGAGGCACAGCTCGAGAACGCCGAATCGTGCTACGCGATACGACCGGACGCATTTTAATAGCATAGCCATATCAGTGTCCGATCGGCTCGCATTTTTCGCGACATCATTGTTTTCTGCTCTGCAATTGGATAAGATTCTCCTTCGCCATGTTACGTTTTTATTTCCTCCGTCAACTATGACGCGCTCGGATAATCAATAGCGAAATGTTATCTTTATTCGTGGGATAAAACGTCTCTTTTGACGCGTTTACTGCACAATCAATTATTTTTACTCGCATTTTCGTACACATTTGTATTTTAATATTTTCGTAATAAAAACGATTGGAATAACGATTAGAATATAAAGTATATTCTTTATGCACACAAACACGAGAAGAAATTAATTTTACGCATTTCTATCCTCTTGAATATTAAGAATTTATCTATGATTTGATCTGCATGTTGTAAATATAACATTTAAAAAAATTTATGCTCCGTTTGCTCGATATATCACTGTTATGTTACTTCCCCTATGAATTTCCCAGTTATACGAGCTGCTGCAATCCGCGCTGATCGTAAATCGTACGGCTGACTTGTGTCTGACCAGATCCTGCTTCTTTCACTTGGGCCCGCGCGCGAGGGAGAGCTCTGCCGGGTTGATCTTTAACGTTCCACGGCATTCGATGCGATTTCGATATTCCGTAAACAATAGCAGCCTAGCGCCAGACCGCTAAGTACGATGCTTCTATCCGTATCTCTCGGAAGGAAGAGGTAGGTATTTGAGGAGAAAGAGACGAATGAGGTGAGATAGAGGAACAGAGCAAAGGAGCGTTAGCAGCGAGAGCAGCGGGAGGCATCGGGAGAATCCTTATCCCTCTTATCCTCGCACTTGCACTGTTTCCATTCCGAATCCGGTAGTAGGGATTACTTAACTGGGGAAATTCATCCGAGCGAAAAGAAGAGAGCCCGGCTCGCGCAGACTGATCGGTTAGTAGAATAAAACTCGTTCAACGAAGAACGCCGCGCAATACGAGCGAACGTCGTCGCGCGAGATTCTCCCGAGAGGACGATTGCACTGGCGAGTGACCGCAGAATCCGTACTTATTTCTGCGGATATGTAATGCGATTATGTATTTTCAAAAGTAATTTAATACAGGATATAATATTAAGGGTTTATCTATGAAGTTGCCGTTTTTGAATGAAAGTTTGACATTTTTTTGGAGAAAAACATTTTATTTTTAAGAAATAAAGCAAAACAGTTTTAGAAAGAAGAAAATCATACTTTTCAAACAAAAAATAATAAAGTTAAAATAAAAAATAAAATATTGCGGCGAGCCAGAGATATTAAAGTTAATAATTCGCAAAAACGGCAATTTCATAGGTAAACCATTATAAATTTAAAAAGGATATTGGCATTTATATCTCTTGAAACGACTCTACATAAAATTAAGAACCATTGTCGCATGATGATGTTCTTGTCAAATTTATCTTTTTCCACTTTCTTGTTAGAGTGTCAAATGAATATTGTATGAAACGTATAACAGTACTGTTTTTCTTCATTGAATAAAATTGCTCGAAAAAATGAAACGTCCAGAAACTGTTTTACTGTGTATTTAATTTTTGCTATCAAAACTTAACCATTACTACGTTCGTCATAAATAACTAAAACATCCAATTTAAAAAATCAGTTCGATTACAATACGTCGAAATTGTAATACAACAGTAATGTTCAATATTTTCAGCGTAGTATGAACTGCGTTATCTACATGCCTTATTCAGATTCTAAAGTACGCATATTAGTAATTAACGCGCGAAATTACTGATGAACTATTGATGAATTACTGATAAACAAGTACGAGCGAAATATTAAACAGAATATATAACGTGCATACATTAATGCACGAGCGTAATCTAAGAATATACAATTACCATTGATAATAACGGGGATATTGTCATCGTGGACGGCGATGGAGAGTGTCCTGCGTGAATCTTTCTCATGTTCGACAGAACGATACCGGAGCAAGGCGATGTTTCGAGCGGCAAGAAGAAACGTAGACGGGGCATGTCAAAGAGTTATTGGTAATTGCGCCGAGCTTCCCGGACCATTGCCCTTGATAGCTTCATACTTTACGGAATCGAATGGGAGACCGCATTCGTGTGTGTCTAGCTCCCTTTATATACTGCTCCACTAAAATCTTGGCTCGGACAATAGATAATAGAAGGAATACCGTCCCAGCCAGCGTGGAAAAGGATCGTCTGCCACGATATTTAGGTAGCTATGTAGCTAACCGTCTCTGCGCTCTCTACGGTGAACGGTACCATTTATAAATTACCATCGAATAACTGACGATCGCTTCGAGTTATCGATAAACGTTGCCGATGAGAAAGATTCATTGTTACAATAACAGACGTAATGTCATTGACATAACGAATAAAATATGTCCGCTATCTATGATATTGAGAAAATTCAAACTAATAATCTATATGATATAGTAAATTGGCGTAGAAAAGATAATTATTTCAGATGAATTGCAGAAAAATTAGAATTGTCAGTTGAATCGCACAAGTGAAAACTAATACAAAATCAAAGCGAAAGTGTCACGTTCTTTTTTACTCACGAATAAAACTTCTTTCTATAATATTTCTCTACATTTTATGTCCGATAAAGAATAAGAGAGAACAAATCGGACAGATTCCTTATATAAACGAATATTAACGTCACGTTTGCAGCTAAGCAAATGTTTTTCTTAATTATTACCTGACACCAATAATGCAGTATCTGTCTTCTCCTCTCATCTGTCACTTACTGTGACTATTATTACGGTTCCAACATTCGCATCGTTCATCCTACCCTTATTTAGCGACGCAATTAGGCACCGTGACGAAATATGGCGTTTCATCTCGCCAGGTAACCCGCGGTACAATTGTCGGGGCGAGATGGAATTTTTCTCCGACCGGACAAGAGGGGGGACGCATACTGTCGCAGGCTCGTTGTCTTCTTTCTTTTTTTTCTTTTTCTACCTTCCTCCCTTTTTCTCCGCATGTGGCGTATGAGCCAACGATGTGTGTACGTGCACACACTAAATAATTAGTGAACCACGCTGGTTTCGAGTCGGCAGTTAAGCAGGTCGGTAGGTTACGTAGCGGCTCTAAGCGACGACGACGTAGGGTAGCAAGGCGCGAGCAAGTGCTGTGTACACCGGGAGTAAGAACCCTCCGCCCTTCTTCCACGCGCTTCTCACTAGGTAGATGCTTGTCAGCGGAAACTTAATTAAATATCCAAAGTGGATGCCGGAATTACTACAATTAGTATGACGGCTCTCCTAACCCGTTCCTTATTACCCGGCTAGTCCCGTCCGACCCGTTCGCGGGTATTACTACTTAATGTCTAATAAACGTCACGCCGGGGCCCGAAGAGTCGCACACGTACGTATTCCATCGTTTTTTCTTTTTCTCTCTCTCTGTCTCTTCCTTTCATCCCCCTCCCTCCTCCTGGTTCACGTCGCACTAATGCGACAGAATTTCTGTAAAATTCGCGTCGCGGAGGATGAGCGGGCACTGAAAACTTGGATAATAGTCATCATCGCAGCCCATGCTCAGCTCCTTCTATGGCCGCCACATCCCACCGATATCCGTTTAACAAGCAGTTGAGAAAAGGAAATGATAGAGCATAGTGACAGTTGAGTATTCCGGAACGCTGAGTCTTCGGCAAAGTTGGAGGGGAAAACGTTGCTTAATTGAATCGCCGTTATCAGAGAGGCACATTGAATCACAAAGATATGAATTTCAAGAAGATCGCGGACAAACAGGTCCCCTTTCAATGGTGTAACGGTCGGCGGAACGGCGTATTGGTAAAATTGAAATTGCGATTTGTGTAATACCGTCCCTGTAATTGAATAATGATTGGCCAGATAATCGTATTCATGGGCAAATCGAGTTTGTCGAATGTCGAAATAAATTCAGAAAGTGCGCGCAACGAGGAAACGGGGAGCAAGGAAATACAACGATATAAATATTCAATAAATATTCGATAATAATATTTAATCCAATACAAATCATCCATAGCGATTCGTTTCGAGTCGCTGTGCAAAACGGTCATTAGAACCACTTAACGATAAATAAAGACGCGTATTGTAACTGCGCTCCAGCAACAATTAAAACATCGGAACGGTAATTTTACGAGGATCCACCGATGCGATCGATACGATCAATAAAATTGTCGTTCTGCAGTGTTTTAATCGATCACGATACCAATGCGCGTACGCGATCGCTGGTTGCCTCGAGTTGAAAGTGATTCTCATCGGAGACGAGGAGAACAAGGGAAGAAAAGGCACTCGGACGCGGCTTTTGTCTCGTCCGAGATTTTTCTCTACCGATTTAATTGCGATCGGAGAATCGGAAAATCGTCGACGAACGGAGATGGCAACCTAGGAGGAACATCGGGAGTCGTTTATTAGGAATGGAAATGACGGCGACACCGAAACGCGCTGCTGGCGTTATTGACAAATGGCCAGAATTACATGCCGACGACGTAACGATGCGCGCGTGAAATCGATCATTGATATCACACTCGCACAAGAGTTTCTCTTCTCTTTCCGTGCCTCTCATCCCGCATTGCTTGATTTAAATAAACTCACGTGTCGGCACATTGCACCGATATTTCCGAAAGCTCACAAAAAGACTTGCCCGATTTCCTCAGCCGGCCTTGCCGAGTCAAGTGAAAAGTGCTCGACGATTTGGCACGCATCCGCTCACCTATAAATCCTGCTTAAAATGTCGATGTAATTCAGATTAGGTTTTCACGACCTAGGTTTTTGCCCCCGAGGATTCTCAAATATCGTCGGACTTAATTCTTTTTGAAGGGGAGCCTTCGTAAAGGGGAGTCCTCGAAAGGAAGATATCATCGGTAAGCGTAAGAGTACCAAACGCTCGTACGATCTATAAAGATAACACATTAAAAGACATGAATTACCTACTTTAGCCCACTAAGTATCTAACGAGAAAGAAAAAAAGGAGATAATCAAGAAACGGACAAATCGAGTCGACACAAAGTGGCGAACGGAAAAACCGAGATGATCACGAGCGACGAGGATAACGAGAGAAGATGACGCGCAATGGGGTATGTATTACCGGTATCTATTTTCGGAGCGGTGGAGAAAGAGGGAGAGACGAGAGAAACGGTTTACAACAGAATATTGTCCCGTGTAATCCGCTCTCCAATATTTCATCAACTTCCTTATTCCTCCTTCTCTCCGTCGCCTTCTTCGGAACCGGCGAACGCAGCACCCTCCCAACCTTCTTACCGCACAAAATGTGCAAGGGGTGTTTTGCCCTTTTTTTCCTTCATCTTTCTCTTTCTCTCTCTCTCTCTCTCTCTCTCTCTCTCTTTCTCGTTATAGCGAAAATAATTCTAAAAGAATCCAATTCGACTGCTATAGTGTGGTAAAAAAATACAATAAAATTGTATTTATTTTAGAATCGTTGGAATGTGTATCGATAGTATTTTTATATTTTTAGTATCATTATATTTTTATATAGATACAAAGATAGATTTTATATTTATATTGATTCTCGAATAGTGAGAAATTTCTAAAAATGTCGCTCTATATCTAAATTATCCTTCGGAAAATATTGTTGAATACGCTTATATTTTACAATGTTCAAAATCTTAATTAGTTTCTTTTATCTTGCGTCTTTTCTCGTCAGTGCTAGAAATCTAGTGCCATTAAAAACCTTCTCTAATATACAAAAGACCGGGACGGAAACGCGAGCATGGTGGCGTTTTCATTATTCTCATCTCGCAACGCAGTCGCGCGGGAAGGAATTAAAAAATTTAGTGCCAACCCGCCGTGGGTTATCGCGCGGAAGTCGAGCGCCTCCGACCGCGGCGGGAAGACTAAAGTACGAAGTGTAGCGGGCGAAAAAATTCGCCGTATAATTCCGGTATTCGCGATATAAATGTACATCTCAGCGGCGAGATGACTTTTGGATGCTGAGAAGGGGATTTCTCGCGGTAGCAGAGGAAGAACGAGGGATGCAAACGTATCAAATGCTGTTGCGCGCGGAGCGGCGCGCGTTTTGCAATCGAGCGGGACATACACGGCGGTGAAACTAAATTTCGAAAAAAGCTCTCGTGCACAGCGGATGGGAGCGAGCTAATTGTGTCAACGCGCATTCGTGTGTTTTTTCCCGTGCGAAGTGACGCGCGCGTCTGTAACAAGGTTCGGCTAATTAATGGAGGATTGCAATGTAATTGCCTGTTAGCCGAGACCAATGCCAAATTGACGTTTTAAATTAAAAGCCATGGCGAAAAACGGGAAATCGATTGGCATCCAGTAGCGATATCCGAACAATCCGAAGATTGCGTTAGCATTAAGAACGATATCCTTGTCGGGCGAGCGTTGTATAACTTGCAAAGCGTTCGTCCTTTAATATAATAGCTTGAGATAGCTGTTCGATGCATCGCGTTTGTTAATCGACGTTGATAGATACGAATGCCAAAATCAAATTAATTAAGGTCTTCAGAATGAATAAAATTAAAAAGAGCAGATAAGAAAGGTGGCGAATAATAGTCTTGATGGCGACGTCGGGGATATTGTCATAGTTCCTACGTGCGTTAGAATGATCTACCGTAAAACGTCCGGCCCGCGACCAGATATTAAACGTCGCTATTAGTCGAGGTAATGAATTTTAAGGGAGATGAGCGGCCGTGCCCATGCAGCCACTCTCTCTTTCTCCCTCTCTCGTATACGGGGTACTCGACATAAAGGATTGCCCCCGCGAAATTATTTCCTTTATAAATCAGAGGCCATACGTTTCGGCGTCATCCCACCTTATCCCGCCCCGTGCAGACGCGCGCCCCTATCGCCCGACGCTTTCTCGCTCGCGACGTCTCCATGCACCATGGAGCCGAGAGAAATGGTTGAGGTTTATTAACGATACCTTCACGGCTGGAAAATTCCTAGCGCGGGAAAGTCGAGGCAGAGAGAGCTCAAAAACAGGAAATCGCTTTTCGCCTCTAATTGCTTCAGCGTCCGGATCCAGTCGCGCGACCGTCTGGATTAACGGCGCGATCCCAGTTAATTAAACACCGTCCGTGTTACGGACGAGGCGACTCGAGAGGAACGACTCGTCAAATCTTGGCAACAGCTTTAAAAACGGCTCTTCGCCGAATTGAATATCGAGAAGGGGAAGTAGTGCGGGTAGTCTCTCCTAATTCCCCCGAGTAAGCTTTACACCGTGATGTACCGCGGTACTCTGACCTTGGCATCGCCAGCAGCTGCGAGTGCCGCAAGGGAGGAAGACGGGAACATGGGCAAGAGACACAAGCCAGCCAGCCGGCGCACCACCGCTGCCTGGCGAGCAGGGGATCGGCTTGATTTGGTACCGGAGTGCCAGCACTGGTGGGGATGTAGTAATTTGTCGGCTTGGGAAGGCGGCTGGCTCCAAGCTGATAACAGGGGGTGGTCCATTCTCCTCTGATTCGACCGCGCGTTACTCCGCGTCCTACGACCGATCTCCCGCCCGCCATACGACCTCTCTCGCTGACTCTGGCGTGTTCCCCGCACTCGCGCCGAGTGCGCCAATCTCCTTTCCGACCACGCGATTGCCCTTGCGAAGCGAGCTACGTAAGACGGCAGGGACGTCTGGCAGAATGTGTAAGAGACACGGGAAGAAAGAGGTGCTCACTCCGATGAGAGAGGACGAAGTCGCAGGCGGATTTTCCATAATCGGTGGTACTCCCCGGCATTCAAGAGAAGGCGGCGACGATAACGCTCCCGGAGCCATCTTCTCCGCGCGCGATCGTGCTTCTTACAAGATTCTCCTGATCGTAAAGTGTTACTCCCATAGGAATCGTCATCGCCTTTTGACTAAATCCGCCGAATTCAGCGTACGATTGCACATCACATTGTTACACATATGTATGAAGTTTCCAGTTTTCATTGATGCAAAATACGTTATTGATGTTCCCGAGCAGTGAACCGTTTCTCAGGAAGAGCGAGATCAGATACTCCGAAATCGTCAAATATCAATTGTAATGCCGGATTTCTCCGGATGTGAACGCGGTACAGAAGTATTTCGAGCGCGAACTACGTGACGGCAGTCATCTTAATTCGAGAAGAATGCACTCAAGTTGAAATTCTTGGACCTGCTGATTGGTCCTGGCAAACAAAGTTAGCCGTCTAATCTCGTTTTCGTGTGCTCCGACTGATTCTCAAATTCATTTTGTCAGACACTCGTGTGCGTGTGTATGTGTCTTTGTGTACGTGTGTGCATTTGTGGTACGAGCGAGTGAGCGACCGTATACCCGGACGGCGTTTCCCAATCAGTTTAGCATTAGCGCGGAAAAGTTCTAATTACTCCGTGTGCGGCGAATAACCATTAGTTCCGCGCGCTTAAAAATTTTTTCACGCCCATTCTGTTCGTTCGTTCGCTTGGTGAGATTTCGTGCGCGTACGCACGTACCGTGTACGAGCGGTGAAATAATTACGCGGAACCCGATTATATCGTCGAAGTTTGTTTGCCAGTACGGGCGTTTAGCGCGTAACGTGTCCGGCGACGTTTGAAGAATTTTGTCTCGTTTTGCGCGGAACGCTCGTCGCATTACATACGCGGGCAATTCATTTCCCGTAACCCGTAACCCGTTTCCCACCCGAGGTGGAAAATTACCAAAATTCATAAGAAATTACAAAGCCAATAAAAACAATATCGCTCAAATAAATAAGTAGCATTTAAATTAATAAAAAAAGAGGAAAAGAGTCATCATTATTCTCGTCATCGAAAATTGAGCTACATCGATCGATCTCTCAATCGCGCCATGATTCGTGAAATTGAAGCCGCCAGCGATCATTTTCTGCGATTTATACGGAGAACCACGGTATTGACAGAGATATCAGATTAATCATAGCGAATACTCCGAATACCCGAGACATCTCGTAAGGCGCGACGGAGCTGCCTCGACGAAGGCGCCGCTTGATTATCGCACTCCGGTCTGGAGCAGCGTAAGGGCTGTAATACGTCTGACGTATGCGCACGAGTTAAATTAAAGTTTGCCCGCACGGAGCGAGGGGAAACAGCCGCGGCGCCTTGTTTCAAAGCCGTGCCGTTAACTGAAAGCTCAAAGTAATCTCACGTACCGATCCCATCGCGGCTTGTGCCGCGCTTTAACGTTGCTCGGTTCGTGGTGGCGGCAGCGGCGCGGGAAACGTTATCCGTGATTTTTTTCCTGTAACAAAGAGCAATTCCGTCTCGCAATTAATTGCCGCGGCGCGCGCCGTCCCGGTGCAACTCGGACACGTGCTCGTCCCGTTCCGAACTGCGCGGTCCTGTTTAACAGCGCTGATTGTATCTTATTTTAAACGTGCAAGCGCGGCCACGGCGGTATTTACTCGAAGCGCACCCTAATTATATCTCCTGGTGAATTTAACCCGTGCGCTCAAGCGGCAACGTGCGATTCATATTTTATAACGCACGTCTCAGTTTTGCGTGCGGCGCGTCCAGGGCGACGAGACATTCCGCTAGAATAAGCCGCGATTACAATTAACGGAGAAAGGTAATTTGACGTAACTTTCTAATCCGCGAACAATGTAATACAGATTGCAAATTGATAGGTCGACTGACCTCGTTTAACTCCATGTATGCGTCCGAACAGATATAATCTCTAATGAAATCTGAAATTAGATCGCGACGCTTTATTCCTATCCTTTCGCGGAGTATCGCGAAGACGAAAATATATAATACGCAGTTTCTGGTGCAACGCGATTTTTCCAAAATTTTATCAGAGTTTTGCTCCCCGTTGCTTTATTAGCTTCGCATGAACAGTTCGCAAGCTATGCCGCGTTATGACACAGGATTTCTAATCAGAATTTATATTCGGGAAACATGAAACTTGCATTCCGGCCGATGCAATTATTCCCCCGTCCGCCGCGGAAAACACATGTAATTTTCCAGCGAGTTCCTCGCTATCATTGTCACACGACGGGACCAACTTTACACGTGTCGACGTGCCCAACGTCAGAGTAAGGTATCAGACGGCCTGATATCCGATGCTGCTTAGACATTTGCTACTCAAATATTCGCAGGATTTCCGCACGAGTTGATCGGGTGTCGCTTTTACGTTCATCCGGGCCCGTGTATGCGCCCGGACGTGTACCCACATTCGCCACAGAAACGCAAAACGTACCGCACAATGCCGTCCATTAATGGAGCATCCAATAATGCATCCCTTAATAACACACTTTTACACATTTATATTCTACCTGCTCGACTCACGAGATCGCGAATTTTGCTACGCGGAACAAATATTTATTCGTAGACGTTATTACGTTCCAGTCGTCTCCAAAATTAATGTCACGCGCGTTACGATAACAGCCGAGTACGTTTAATTTAAACAAGTGCTTTATCGTCACGGCTGAGCAATCTCAAAAATTGGTGGCGCGAGAGGTAAGGCCGGGATGCTAATGTCGAGCAAACAGAAGGATGTTGTACTTGAAAATGTGCTCTCTGCCTGCAATTATTTTAATATTACAAAAATATTTGTAATAGGATGAACCGCGGTCGAAACGCAGCCGACGGGGTGAAAATGAGGGGAAGACGAGAGAGTCCTAGTGCGCCATTAATGAACGCCGTTGTACGCGGTCACCCCGACGTAGAGGGTGTACGCATTCTCCTGACTGCCAACCACCTCGTGCGGGCAATGGGGAGCTTTTTAGCGAACTGTCAAACTCCGTTGAGCCGCGAATTACTCGTTCCAACGCCCGTCCCGGTCCGACATGTTCTCGCGGCACGAATCGAAGATCATCCCCGGACGAGAACTACCATCAAAACGTCGATCCGCGATCCGCACCGACCAACTCGGCGGATTCACGTTTAATGACCGCTAATGTCGAATAATCCGTTGGTTAATTTTATTTGCGGAAATATTAATTTTTCTCGGTCGATTCTCTGGCTGCATTCTCTGCACTATGCAGCCACATCCATTTGGCGTTTACGGGGTAATAAAATTTTACGAGGCTTAAATGATTTTTTATATCTGTTGTATTTTTCATATTCTGTTTCGTGCGCGAACGCGATTAATAATATACGATTTCCATAACATTACTGATATTTCGTTTCAATTAAAGTTGTAAAACTGTAATTCAGCGTTTGGATGATGGTTTTGTTTTGTTTTGTTGGAGATATGAGTGAGGAGAGATATTGGTGGGTGAATTTTTAACAGTATTTTAATCCATTTGTTAAATTAATACGCATTTATTTTTGTAGCAACGCGAGAAGGGTTTGACATATGTCCTAGCTCGAATCTGAATACAATATATCAGGAACGCTAAATGCGATTTTCATTGATATATATTTTGGATTAATTTTGCAAGACGCTTTTAAGATCGGATGCGTCATTTAAAGTGACAAATTGCGTCGATTGAATATATGAGCAAGGGCCCTCCCGAGAATCCCATTACGGTCCGGCAAATAATTATTTGCATCCAATTGTCTCCTTCGTCGAATACGAAGTGTTCCCAGTCAACCGACTTAACTGGCGACAGCTGAGACAACGGAAGTAAGGTGGCGACCATACTGGTATCTTGTCCCGTCGTTAGGTCAACGTACCGCGATGCAAACGTTTGGTAAACTTCTCCCCGCATAGTTGTGTATACGTAATTACACACGTAACTTATTGTTATTGTGGGATGCGTCTATTTATCGCAAAATACATACATGTGCGGGCGCGTTGGAAGTTCCCAAGCTTCCTCGGTCGCCGCAAGCGAGTGCAATTTGCACCGCGGCTTATTGGTCGGTAGTTAATACCAAAGTTGCATAACTTCACAATGCCCGTTGCGAGAAGAGATATCCCATTCTCTTTTATGGATAAAATGGACGCTAAAATATGGGCCAAAGTAATTACTTTGAAATGTATCTCGTTTTTATTCCGTTCGCATTGGATAAAATCGAAATTAGATTAAGAATTAATTCCTAAATTAAAGAATTTTATCTCGCGCTTTCTATCACTCAAACGCTACCTTCTCCAACATTATCTTTCAATATGTAAATAACAATGAGAGTAATAAACCACACTGGCAATTGCACGTCCAACACGGAAATAAACCTGCTTTTATTTCACTCCTTTTCAGCTGTGTTGCATGAAAAAATCTAATAACGAAAGTAACAGCGACCTTTGCATTTATTAAAATCTGTAATATGCACGTTTTGCATCCATATTTGTACCTGCAAAACGCGGAATTTAAATGGTGAAGACATCTTGTGAAACGTCCGTCAAGTTTTCGGTATTCCGGCAAATCTTCCCGAGATAAATATTTAACGTGTTTTGATATTATCCACGATAGATACATTTGTGATCAACTGCGAAGTTTAGAACTGAGAAGGTATCTAGACGCGATGAGCATCAGTCGATGGTGTAGAGCTCAACAAGCGCGCGTATACACGATCAATACTCCGGAGGAAAGTACTACCATCTCTTCCTCGTGCCCAGAAGTATTTCCTCGTCATGAAATTAGTATCTACTGTATTCGCATTACGCTACGGATTTGTTTGATCGATAATATGACAAGATACCTTCAGTAGTCCACATCAACAATCACAGAATGCCGTCGGAATTGCGATTTAATTAAATAAAAAATTATACTGGTGCAATAAATTCATCGATCTATTACGCAAGTGTTAAAAATATCAGAACATTATTCAAAATGTCTCGTCCATCAAGATTGAAGCAGCCTACATATCGCTACCCGATGCACAAGCTACGTGTTGTCGACGAGACAAAGTATGTTGAATAATAAAAAGCACACAATATGTACACATTTGATATAAAATTTCATGCACGTACGTTTCTGATATATATAATATTACATTACATATTGCACAAGCTTTATTATTAATGTTATTTATTACTTCATTGCGACAGACAATAAACTACGCAAGATACATGAAACAATAAATGATAAATCCGGATTTAAAATTAATATTATACTAATTAAATACTAAATATAAATGCGAAATTATTATCGTATTAATATATTAAGAAATTATCACTAAATTTTGTTTGTGCTATAACTAACATATGTATAATCTGCAGGTGGGAGCATTCTTTTCTTAAATCAAAAACATATTGGCAGAAATTCTGCGATGACGAAGAGGAGAAGTTGGTTAGAGTAAGGGATTCCTTTCCAAAATCATCCTACTTCCCTATCATTTCCAAGTTACGCGATTCTGAGACGGGATTTCGCGATATCGTAGATTTTAGCACTCTTTCCGCTTCCCGAAGCTTCGACGAGAACGTACCTCTCGTAGATTCAAAATCCTCATCCTCTAAAGCGCCAGACATTTTTCCACGAGGAGACGATGGGGATACTCGCCCTAACGCAGAGCCGGTAGTTAAAATTTCTCCACCCACGCCGTTAAAGACATTACCGAAAGATAATGCAATCACGATCGCCAGGATGAACACGGAGGAAAAGCACGCGTTTGTCACTGCTGAGAATAAATCTACGATAAAGAAACTGATTTTGCAGGAAGACTCAAAATCCCTCGATGCTCCTACCAAAAATTCTATCATACCACATGACGGATCGGGGGATAGAAGAGTGTCCTCAAAGGGGACGTGTCCCTTTCACAGATACGAACCAGCGGTAAAAATTTTCGACGACGATATCGAGAAGTATTTGAGAGACGATCCGAGAACGAACGTCTTGCCCGAACAAAAATTGAACGAACTGCCGTTACTGAAGGATGTTTCTAAATATAATAGGATTAAAAGTGAAATAACTTCTGGCAAGAATAAAAATATCAAAAAGATTCATTTCGCAAGAAACAAACGGTATCATCCCGACAATGCTGTTGATTTAACCGCAACTGAAATTTCAAAGATCAGATTTGAAAACAAAGAGAATGGTATATCGGATCAACAACACGATTTTAAATCTGATATACCAGATCTTAATTGTTCCTTTGGTAAAGAATTAACGAAGAGGAGAAAGACTGTAAAGAATTTCAAGATTGCGTCGTTCCCGACATTGTTTCAGCCCCGAAATGGAGTTAAAACAACACTTGACAAATTGATTACGAAGTCACAGAAATATTTGGGGGCACCTAAGACTCAAGAGAAGCTTGTGAGCAAACCAGAATGACAAGATACGATGTCTGACAAGACAAAACATAATTTCCACACGCGATTGGAGCAGACAGTCGATACCACAACACGGGAATACTTAAATTATTCACAACGATGCGCGTACAAAGCTTTGAAACGTTTGACGCATGACAAAGATTTAAATTTCGAACCAAAACTGTGGGAGGAGATATCGGTGGGATCGCAAGCTTCCACCGACAGATCGATAGTAGATATAGACGACAAGTTAGATGCGGCCGAGAGCGAAAGTCCCGAATCCGGGACTCGCAGTCCGGAATCGCCCTCGTTTCGCGATGTGCAAAGAAGATTGAGGGAAACATGGAATCAAAACATCAATGAGCAGAGTGCTAAACTGTTAAAATCAGACTCTGACAAATCTTCAATGATGCCAGCAAAGTCGTTGGCAAGGTCCGCTTTCAGCACAAAGTTCGCCAGGTACGAAATCTGGCGAAGCCGTTCGGCGAACGTTTTGGACTCCATTCCAAGGATATTATGTTTTCAGCGCAAAAAAGGTGATAAATGCTTATCTTGTATGCACAAACCTTTGCGAAAAATAAACGAGACCGAGGATGTCTCCTCGCAAATGCCACAGACGGAAATCGAAGCGAGAAACGACAGCGAGTTCAGTTCCGATGATGGACTTTCGGAATTTTACGAGGAATTAAGAGAATTATATTTGCAGAGAAAGGCGGTTCTGGAATATTCTGAAAAAATTGAGGATTCAGATGAATCTACGTTCATCACGTCGTCTCAAGCGAAAGAAGACGAAGACATCGCGATGTCGACGAAAATCGAGTCGAATGAGTCCAAAAGTAAAATACCGAAACCTGTCGAAAGTTTGTTGTCAAAAAGTCCCAAGAGCTTGAAAGCCACTTCCAGTTCGCTCTCGACCTCATCGAAAATTTCGTCTTCCGACGCGCACACGTCCGACGACGAGACGTCGTCTCCGCTGGCAATGGACAACGATCCGTCACAATACAAAAATATGGCACCCTGTCATTTGCCAACAGTCCTGCTGCCCAGCATGGAACCTCTGCGCGCTCTAAGACACAGAAAGCCGACCACCATGGAGTCTCGAATCGCTTTAATGGAGAGCGCCAAATCGCTGAAGGAGAAATCCGACGATGAATATTGCGATGACGTGAAAACCGCAGTGACAAATGTACCGAAGGAGAAATCGCAGCTGAAAAAGGCTGACGAAGAATTTGAGGAGATCGTCGAAAAGAAGGATACATTCTTAAAGAGTCCGAAAGCCCTCGTAAAAGTTAGGTCAGAGCAGCGGCTGACGATTGCAGAACCTGCTCGAAGGGACGACCTGAAGAGGGGTTACACTTGCGCGAGCATTGGGGATTTATCGAAGGATTCTACCAGAGGTACGTTCGGGGTTTCTCGAAGCGAGGCGGAAGACGGGCGAGACGAAGCAATCTCTTCGGAGGCAATAGATTCCGCGAGCGAGTCGACTTCTTCCGGTTCGGTGGACGCGGAGAGGCGGCCGGAATTACCGTTGTTGACGGTCCCCGAAATCTCGCGATTCTTAGCGGAGGTGAATCTCACAGAGGGTGGGTCGCTCGCGATCGCGCTGGGAAGCCTGGCGGACGAGTTTTCTGCGCGGCTGATAAAACAACACGACGCCGGCACGACGACGACGACGACGACGGCAGCGGCGGCAATAAGGCGCGCTAAATTAGCCGCGAGATTAACGAAGTTGCTGGCGGACTCGAAACGTTATTTGAGCCCCGATAAGTTCCCGTCTGACCTCGTTTTCTCCACGCAACAGCCCCCTATTTGCAATTCCCGGCTGCTGAGACGTGTTCTGCCGCTCGATTCCTACAATCTCGTCGCGCCGTTATTGGGCATGCCGATCTGGTATCCGAAGAGACCTGTGAGAAAGGTGAAAGACATATCCACGGTGAGTTACAGGGACGAAGAAGAAGCGGAGAGTGTACCTTCTGATTTGTCGATCATGGTACGTAAACGCAACAAAATGCTTTAGATTACCGAATTCATTCGAGCCGTGAATTTCATCGACAGGATGAATTTGGAATCAAGTTCTCGTTTTAACGAAAGCTCCCACGTAATTGTGAAGCGCTCGGCGTCAAATGTCACGATTGTGATTTAAATGAAATTTCCCTTAAGACGCGAGATCCGCGTAGAATTAAGCGGGAATTGCACTCTTATTACGTTGATATTTTGCGCGTTAAATAAATCGGTTGTACAAGCTCTGAAAACGCGATATCTCATTTAATGCTACGAACTCTATCGCTCCTCGGAGACAGTCCGCTTTGTCGGCATAGTAGTTATTAGTTGAAAGTAAGCTTTTATACGTCCGCAGGTGCATCCTCCGACGACCAAAGACATTTCGACGAGCGGAGATGAGCATAAAGTAGGTCAGGCCAGATCGAATCCTTACGCTGTCTTTTTGAGGAGGCCGCGGCGCAAGGTACGACAAAGCGAAATAACATTATTGGCCGCGCGCGTCGCTGAAATCCCCGCGTGGCGGAAATCCTCCGCACGACGCGGGGCAGCGAAGCGAGGAACGGGATGAAGGGAGATGAGGAGGATCTCGCGCTTCGCACCTTTAATACTGAAATCGACGATCGCAGGTTGTCACTTGGCGTCCTTTAACGGCGGCCGATCTCAAAGGCTACGATCCCGAGGCCACTCTTGAGATGAGGGCCAGAAATATTACGGACAGGATATGCCGTGACTTCTGTGAGTGGCTGCGCAGTTTAGGTGGTACCAGCAAAGTCATCGACGAGGACGTCCTCAGAGACATGTTCGAAATTGACTTTACGGCCGAGGCTAGCAGGACGATGCAGGTATAGATGCGAGAACAAAGTGTACGCGACCACATACATGGTGGAACGTATCGCGTCCTACACGTAATGCGTTCCTACGCGTAGTTCGAGATAGTCCCTGTAACTTCATGGTGTCGTAATGTGATGCATGATGTAACAACAGGTACGCGCACTTTCAACGCGAAGCGAGAAACACCGGATGCAGAATTTAAATTATAACTTTGGTGCGATAATTCATCAGAAAGTCAGGCCTTGCGCTCGCGTCTCGCAAATAAAACTTGGTCTAAAAATTAGTTCTGAGGAAAAATAATTTTCTTCTCGCGAGGATAGGTGCGAGAAGCAGAGCGAAAATGTCGGCTACGCCAATCGCAATTAAATTACTAGCGGAAACTCTTCTACTTTAACGTCGTTTTCACGATTTGCGTTTTTGCGAGAACACGTCGCGGTAATCGAAACAGCAGGGAATGTTTTCGCGTCAGAAGGAAATAAGATATTTCTATGAACGGTTACGTTAATCTCGCGTCTGTTCGAGATAGATGTCGATGAGGGAGATGCCAATGGTGCCTAGCGAGATAGCCGCTGCGAGACAATGTCCCGATGCAGGCGAGCTCGCCATGACCAGGAAGCACCTGATTAGAGATGCTAAAGCCGAGAGTAAGCTGGTCAAAACAATGGCGTTTGGTACCGCAATACCCTGGGAGCTTCAATTTGTACCGCCCAGGAATCGGGTGGGAGAGAGGTGGCTGCGGTGCGAGAACGTGATACCGGATCTCGAGACGATGGACGTGGTCTGGAAGGGCATAACGCATCTGGAGAGCGTTAGGGCTTTCGCCAAGTGGCTCGACGAGCATCCGAAGGTAAGCCCGCTTCGTGAATTCGGAAAGCGTTTACCAAGAAAGTGGCCTCACTTCGTAAACGTTCCAGGTTTGGTCACCGGATGCGCTAATAACTGCGATATCCGCCGATTCCAAGAGACACGCCATCGACGATGAGACCCTCGTGCATCCGGAATCGGACGTCGAACACGTTGGTAATTTTAAAGTCGGTCGCGTCCATTAAAGCGCAATCGTGTGATCGACAAGGCGGAATCGGCGCGCGAAAAGAAATCGCCTCTCGAAGCGATGGTCCTCGTTCGCGTCTGCACGCTGTCGTCAAATGCGCTCGTGTAACCGATACGACCACACGATGACACGACGCAGGACGCCCATTTCCTGTATGCGGCGAACGGTTAACCCCCGTAGCCGCCGTGGGTGCCTCGATCGCGAACAATTCCCGCCGTCGAAATTTCGACAAACGTCCAATTACGATGGCTAATTTTCTGCTGACGATCGTCGCGCGTTCGATCGCCCCGACCGGCGTAACGCAGATAGAAATCAAGTTCCTCTCACAGCGGGTTCACGCCTCGAATCAAAATGTATGGATCGTTAAAAGACGCGAACGTTTACCGGGCCATCGTTCCTGATTTGGCGTGTAGATTGGATTAACAGTCCGATTTCACGGCCCGAATTAATTCATTGGCAACGCAGGGCGCACGGACTAATGCCGTATTACGCTGCACCAATTATCGATCACTCAAGTTTCATTGCATTGAACCCCATTAAACACGTGTACATGCGATAATAATAATAATAATATATTAATAATGATCCATTCATTAATAATAGCAATCAATTATCAATGTGGGATAACACGTGTAAGTAAGACATGTAATTGACAAGCTATTCTGTATAGATTAGAGTAATTACATTCTATACTAAAAATGCATCTACCAGCACCTGTGACACGTTTGACAATGTTTCCATCCGAATTAAACAAAGTAAATGCCGTTGCAAATGTAAATAACGATATAAACGTAATTCTAAAAATATATTGAAATGAAACTCTAGCAAGCGGGAGGTAATCTGAGGCCGAGCCATAGGATGCCGGCGATCTCGCATCGACGAGTTGTCGGAATAACGCAAACGAGCCGATTTGAAATATTGAAAAAGTATCACGGATACGCCGGATATCCTGACAGTGTCTGCTCACGACAGTAAACGCGCCTTAGACCCGCGGTAACGAAGGTAGCGAGGAAAAAAGCGGGAAGACAGCGAGGCTCGCCTCGTTTGCGATACGTTTTCTCGCAATAATTCCTTTCTCGCGCGCGCAGAATAGTGCGATTCGCGAATCACGTCGCGGATGTCAAGGAACAGGCGTCATTACGGCAACGAGGCGTCGCGGTAACGTCGTCAGCTAAAATCGCCGGTCTAGCTGCCGGAAATACAGATCGTGGCGAGATCCCGGGATTCACGGTAGCGATACACGCGGACCGAAACGAGTTTGCCACACGCTTCGAACCCAGCTCTTCTCTCTGTTTGCCTTTAATATTTGTCTAACCTTTTTCCCGTACACGCGCGTCCTGGTGGTCCTGGCACACAAAACATCAAGCATTATTCGCGCACACGTACCATCCGCACGACTCGTTAAACATTTGCTCGCTCGGTGGCATCCAGACGGCACGCCAAAAAATACGTGATTAATCAGTTTTCCCTAGGTGCTCCATTTTTCAAACAGTTCGCTAACCCACTTCCCCGGACGGATTTTACACTGATTTTAAAGGCGATGCGATCTTTGTTGCATCAGCAGTCATGAATTTGAAATACTTCGACAAGCGAACGATACAAGAAGAAAACGTTAAACGTTTCCTATTACTTACCTATTTTTTTATTAAATAATACATTTAGAAAAAAAATAATAAACTCGAAGGAAAGCAGATCAGCGCACATTTCCCAGGAAATGTAGTGACAAAACTGTTCAATCGTCCCGATACTAACGAGGATACTGCTGAAAAATCTCGAACTTGGAAGATACAACCCTCTTTTGCCCTTTTTTTAACCCCTTTTCCGAGAAATCTGCCGGTTGAATCACGAACTTTACGAGAAAAAAGAGGAGAACGAGAAGAGAGGGGCTTTTAAAAAGGAGACAGAAAGGGAATCGGAAGCGCACCGGGTACGAGAGCGACTGGTAGGATAGCGGGGGGAAGCGAGAGGAGAGTTTAGAGTCATCATTGGCCATTGGCCATCCGTTTCGCTCCACTTGGGTCGAAGGATCCCGCTCGACCGAGAAATTTAACAAGGCGCACGCTCTCGGACTGACAATAGCCAACTTTCCTGACCCCCGCGTGCCCGGGTTTTAATTACTTCAATTTGAACCCCGAGCTCGCCTCTCTCGCGCGATTCATTGCAAACGGGAACTCGGCCGGTGGCCTCGCCTCGCGATTTTTCCATCGGATCGATGTCCACCCGCGAAAATAGAACGCGCGGGCAGAAGTGAGTTAACGCGCGAGTGCGCGATAGTTTCATCGGGACTCAAGCTGAACGCGCCGGTTTTCGTTCGCATTGCCGCGAGTCGGCTGCGTGTAAAATGTAGGTACATTCAACGCGAGCAATTCCGAATATACGTATATATAGTATATATCGCGCGAAGGTCGATCAGACGATTTTACCGCGCGCCATCATTCGCTTGATCGAGCATCTCGGTCGCGAGAGAACTGTCCGCTGTCTCCTCGCGGATTTAAGCCGCGATTGCCATGTACGACCAATCGCGGGTACCGAAACTCAACTAAATTCGAGTCACGACGTCTACTCGGATCAGAGTAATACGACGCACGGATTCGTATATAACGTACAACGTTCGAGATATTGATGCGCGTCGTTCCCCTCGTTATTTCCTCGCGACTGTCCTCTCGGCATGCAAACTCGCGTCACACGCAACAAACTTGCGTAGTGTCACGTTCTCACGATGAGGCTCGCAATAACGTGCGCCATGCACTTTCGATAGGTTGTGCAATCATCGGACGCGCGCCTTTATTGCGTAATACGCCGCGAATATAAAGTAAGACGCGACCGTCCGCTCGGTCTCCCGGTGATTATCGTTACCGCTATTGCGGGCCGCACCTCTGAAAGACACCACCGGAAGCGGACACTCGATTTCAATCACTTTGTTCAGTCTGATCGCGAATTTGAGCTATGAGCGAACGAGCAGCGTGCTCTTGATATCAAGAGAAAATCCTGAATGCATTCTGAAATCGATCTGTGCTGGCTACCCTTCTTGTTTTACTTTTTCTTTATATCTTGCAGAAAAATACAAGGCATCTATAGGAGGTTTATCATGTTTCGTCTAGGTACTCTTGAACTTTCATGATGCACGAATCTATTTTCGTTCGCGTAGATGAAAGCATAGAGCATCATAATGCAGCTATTGGTACGAGAGAGAAACGGAGAGAAGAGAGAGAGCCATAGCTAGACTCTTCCAAAAATTACTGAAAATTAATCCAAGAATTCATTCAAAAACTCGATCGATAGAAGGCCCGACGAGGCTATGATATGCGTCACAGATACGGAGAGCGCGGGGCGATCCGCTTCGTTACCTGCGAGCGACATACGATAGAGACTAAAACACACGGTCGCATGCACGATTCATGTTCACAGATCAGAAGAGGAGCGTTTCCTGTCGGCTGTACGTGCTCCCCTTCGATCTATTGTCACAAAGTCCCGCGATAGTATGCGTCCTCGTGAATACGACACTTATATAAACGCGCAACCACGGCGGTAATAACGAACGAATGGAATATGATAATCCACGGAGACTATCAGATTGAAAGTGCATGTTCACGGCAACATTCTCTCGGTCTCTTTCAGCTACGTGTCATCTCTCGCTCTCACTCTCTCCCTTTTCATGTTTTTATACGTTTCTGATTAAAACTGTAAATTTGTTTTTCATATCTTTGTTTGCCCGCGAGAGCAGCGTGCGCAACGCCTGTTGCACGAAATGCAATCGAATTTTCGCGGCGTCTGGGCTATGATATCGACGAAATCATGATTCTTTCCCATGCGCTGCGCGTCTGGTTGAATCGTTAAGACCGTGGCAGACGTGATCCCGTGCAAGGTGCAGATTAAACAGAAAGCAGATAAGATCGGCGTGAGAGGCAGATCAAGCAGTCGTGCAAGCGGTAAGACAAATGGACCTTCAGTTTTTCAGACTCTTAATTCGCCGCATAACGTGCCTTATGCGTATCGTCGAATAAATCTCGAGATTTGTAATAATCAACTTTTTATTCTTATATTCCGTTATCAATTTCGAGAAATACATCTTTAAAAGTTTACATTACATCTCTAAAAAAAACTAGTTCTTATTAACGCATTATTAAATAATGTGACAGTTTTTTAATCGTATAAATCGACCACATTGATCCTACCGAATGATTTTACCATAACGAGGAAGTACTGCGCTTGCCGCGATTTATCATCGGATTCGGGGAACTCGACGTGACGATTCCGTGCAGAGGATTACCCGCTCCACCGTCTCGTAATGGGCTTCGTCCAACATCCGGTCGCATCCGGAAGGCCGCGCCCGTCACGGTTCCTCCCGACATCGTTACATCAGCCGAGCGGTGCGACCAGGCGCACGATTCTTCTGTTTCGCTCGTGCGTCACGTAGCATTATTGTTAAAAGTATGCCGTACCGATAGCGGTGGCCGACTCACACGCGACTCACATCGAGCCAGTCTACCGATGTCCTTTGACCCGGTGACATCCCGATAAAACGCCGCCGAAGAACTTCCGGATAGCTCGCGGAAAGTACGCAACTCACCTATCGCGAAGTGAACGATCAAGTGCGAGCGTTCGCTTTCTCATCTCGCTCGTCAATCCTGAATCTAATCGTCAATTGAGCTTCGGGTATCCTGTGCGCCGATTCGCTTGTAGATCTGTTCGCAGATATTTTTCAGAGATATGTGTTAAGACTTCGTAATAAAATTACGATGTTCATCGTGCGTGAAAAAATTCAGGATCGATCCTGCAACGCGTAATTCGTCCTTCGTTAACGTGGTGCGACCGAGTGGACGATTTCCTTGCATGTCCTCGTTACGGTTCCACGGACACGCAATGTCTTAATGACCAAAGTGCAACGAGAAGGCGGCGAGTGCTTTCACGCGAAAGTGGACATTAAAATCGTACGCTGCACCGCAGATGCACGTTTCTGCGACTGTTGAGCAACGATGAGACACACCGATGAGAAACCTTGTGAAGCAATTCGAGCGACACGTGACCGAGGA
Source organism: Ooceraea biroi (assembly GCF_003672135.1). NCBI lineage: Eukaryota > Metazoa > Arthropoda > Insecta > Hymenoptera > Formicidae > Ooceraea > Ooceraea biroi. The sequence goes on along the minus strand of NC_039517.1, from coordinate 8,405,390 downwards.
GCCTCATTCGTTGGACGTAAGCAAAGCAATTAGACAGGAACATGGAGGAAAAGCCGCGAGAAAAAAAAGGTGCCGCTGGCGTAAAAAATGGTTTTTCGACGCTCTTCCGGTCAGTTTAACTGAACCCTCGAATGGCACTCAGCCCTTCTGTCAAGTTTGTAAGTCCTTGCAGCGCGATAACAAGCACTGATAGATGCGGTTCAATGTCTCGTAAGTGCATTAACTCGACAAGGTCTTTTACGTTGTCTATAAATCTATGTTTTATTACAATTTTTGGATCTTTTCACAAGACTGTTGTACTTTCTATCAATTGTTGATTCTAGGAAAAACTCGAAGTTAATTTTTCTTTAGCCGATATTTTATCAGAACTTTTTTTTTCTTGCACAAGTACTTTTCAATGTTCAATATCAAATGTTCTCATTTGTTAGATCAAAATTCTATTGGGATGAATTTGGATTTAAAGAACGACAGTTTCATTGGCCGTTTGCACGTCGCAATTCGCTAAAATTTCAGTTTAGTTGGCTCGATCGTTGTTAGCGCGACGATTAACGTTACTATCGAATTAACCTTAGGTTAAGCCGTCGTGTAAATGGAATTGCGAGACGACCGAGCGAATTACTCGGTCGCCTCTGGGGCGGATATTGCGCTGCTCCGAATTATCGATTGTGAATTCAAAAAGCGAGCACGCAATCGGAAGGGAGCCCGAGAAGCATAGTGGCTTCCATGTACCGTCGAATACTTCGAAACTTATTACGAACGAAGTCCCAATTAAACTTCCTCCGTGATTACCACTCTACAGCGAACGTTACGAGAGACCGCGAAGTCTGCTGAATATGCAGAATTCTTGATGCAGAGAATTAAAATTGCACATTGCCTTCAAATACTTTAGACATTATCAGGCTCTCTGATCTGCTGATTACTCGCGGCATATAGATATCACTCCGATCTATCGATCTCCGATAAGAAATCGATTTACTCGCAGCCGCACGTATGTGTGAAACCGTCAGAAATGAAGCACTTCCGCTTTTCAATGATTTAACAATGACAACAACGATCGAAACTGCATCAATCTGTGAAGGTTTCTCTTTCTCTAGCGAGTCTCATTCCGCGCGTGACGGCCTGCTGCATAAACTTTTTATCTATAAACTCTATAGAGCCATAAACTGCAAAGTTATTACCATCATTTACCGCTTATTATAAACTTCGGCGCGGTGCCGCGCGACTTCGTTCGTAAATAATTTTAGCTTCATAGATCCGGATTATGTTGTAATATCGAGTCACACGTACACACGGGACACCGCTGCGGACCGTAAGCGTTTCCGTTATCCAGTCGTAGGAAAGCCGGATAACGTGGCGTGCGCGGTCCTAGCTCCTGGCCCGTTCGATCCTTCCAGGGCTCTCTCTCTCTCTCTCTCTCTCTCTCTCTCTCTCTCTCTCTTTCTCTCTCTCTCTCTCTCTCCCTCTGTGCGATGTAGTCCTCCACCCGTTCGTATTGGAATGCGGGTGTTACGGACGCAGAATCCATAGGGAACTAGTACCGTCTACAGGACGATGGCGCGGAGAACCGGCGTCATCGCACAGAAGGCCGCAAAGTGTATTTACATACCGGCCCTTGGTCAAAGCCTTTACTTTGCGCGACCGTTCGCCATGCATCCGAGACGTTCGCGGCACCTCTTATTCGACCGAATTTAGAATGAGCTCGTCCCGCTCGCCGCTTCTTCAGGAGTGCCGTACACCATCATACGGTGAGATAATGTCGGTTATCAAGTCAATGCGAGCGACTGCGCGAGGTTCTGATTCCTCTGGTAAATGCGTTCCGAGCGAGAAACTTAAAATCGATTTATATTTAAAATACTTGATGATGCGCGATGATTTTTAACGATAATATAGCTACGAGAAAACTTGAGTTGAAGACAGCTGAGTTTAGATTTAGAGAGCTTGAGAGTAACGCGAGTGCAAGATAGATTTGTACGTTTGTTCGTTTTAGAAATAATAACTCTACGTCGTTTAAAGCCGCATCCCCCCTGCACGGAACTGACGCGCGCGGCAAAATGGAAGTTCGCCTCGCAGAAATTGGCTCCTCGGCTCCGCGGCGAGTCTCCGGTGCATCGGAAAATCCCATTTTTCCCTTTCTCTCTCGAGCTATCTATCGATACATTCTCCTTGTTCGGATTTCGCATGCATCCGCGATCAGATCGACGGGCGCGGTTAACGAGCGGCAACGAAATTGCCGTAAATAACGTTTGCATTTAGTTTCGTGGCAAACGGCGACGGAAGTGCGGCGGTACCCTCCGCCTGCATTTTTCACCATTTTCCAAAAGCTATAAGCCCGTGGGGTCGAATCACGGTAAGCATCCCGCGGTGAACGCCGTGCTCGAGCCGGCTCTCTGACAGGCGAAGGGGGGTAATTGCGCGTCGGTGCTGACTTATAGCTTCTAAATCAGTGTCGACCGGATTCAGCCCCTCTGTATCACCGCCTTACGTCGAACAATCTTCGCGAAAACTTTCGGGATAAACCGATGGTTGGCTTCACCGCTTCGCTCGATTATGGACGTGTCCACCGAAGAACACGATATGATCGATTTATCGCTGCGAAAGTAATGGGACTCTGACAGCGTGATCATTATAACACCGCACGAAGACACGTCAGAAGCGTTAAAAATGTTTTTAATAAATTATATGTATGCATAATGTTATTCTATTTTCTCGATAAATTATAAAATATTATAAAAAGTTCTTATGACTTATGATTGACGCTCGACAAAATGTAATAATTGTAAACTATCTTGTATGTAACGACATTATTAAGTGAATTAAAATACTCTTTGAAATAAATTAAATTAATTGTGTATATTATCGCATCAGAATTTTTTTATCAAGTTTTATTACCCTATCAAAATCATTGATATCACAGAGTAGCAGTCCTCAGCTTCGAAACGCTTATGCGCGATTACTATCCAGACCGAATATCTGCAGAGATACTGCAAATATCGTGCGATTATCGTGCACCAAGAAGACGTCAGCAGCCGCTAAAGCCGACTTGGCAAACAATTAGCCAAGTCTCGATCGTGCTTGTTTTCGCGTTTCCATCGCGAGCTTTGGATGCATCGCGAATTTCTCGCGAGCGAGCGAGCAACCAGGGCTCGAGGTTCTCTTGCTTTCGGTTCGTTCTGGAGTGGTTAAACTTTATTAAGCGATATTTCTCTAATTATCTCCGTGCGTAACCGTGCAAGGTGCGAGCCTCTGCTCTCGCTGCAATCGCGGCCATGTTTACGGCGCACGTTGGGCGCGCTCGAAACTATAAACATTAAAAAGGGTCGAGACGCCAAAGTTAGCACCCTCCTGTGCCGCTCTTCCTCGTGCGCCTCCATTTCCTTTCGCAACTCATCCGCTTCGTCCTTTTTCCTTTCCTCATCTCCCACCTAGTGCTCTCGCGAAACTGAACAACTTCCAAGCCCCGTTTCGAGGAAAAACTTGGAAAATTAAACGCCACGAGACGCCTGTATCGCCTGTATCGCGTCCGACACCGAGGGGTGAAAAGAACGAGTGGTGGCAAACGGTAACAGTAACACGCCCGCGGCATCGCCGATGCCTAAGCATCGCACTTCGTCCCTTGGTAACCGTGTATACTACTCGCGATACAGCTCTAATAGCACGGCGCGGTTTAATTTTTTAATTGAGAAGAGCGAAATAAACCGCCTGAGAACGGCGCGTCGTCCATTTTTACGAGTGTGCTTTATGGTCCAAATTACGTTTCGCAAGACGAACTTAGTCGGACACGACATACCGTAAAGTACGCGCGTTATGCAAAACCGGAAACTCTCTCGACGTTCCAGACTTTCGAATTGAATCCATGCAATAATCGGCGGATTGTCGCTTGCGCACCTCGCAGAATTTCTACGAGTACCTGATCAACGGCTAAAATCGCACACTCGTAATTTAAATAAGCTCACGAACGTGAGCGCTCACCTTGTCCTTATACATGGGCCACGGCGCGCGTTCGCGCGAATGGAAATCGGGCGGAATAAAATTAGCGGCTCTCCCGAACGCCCGCGTAATTACGTGTAATTTATATTACTCACCATTGGTATGCAAATCGCGCGGACCATGCATGCTCATTATGCCACCTGCCACCTGAACTCCGTCGATTCCGGCTTGCTCTCGTATCTCTCCACTTTTTTCTCCGTCCGTATCGTGGTGCTCGAGGAGAATCGAAAAATCGACTCAATTCCTGAAAAAAGAAATTTGCATAGGTTGTAGAGATACGTCGGGCGATAATTGTAAAAAATCTCAACTGATCTGACGCGATATCTCGAGAAAGAGGAGCGTGACTCGCACATCCTCGATTTACATTTTCGCGTTTGCGTCACGCAACAAAAACTGATCACATTCAACGTCAAATGAAAAATGACTTTTTTTTATCGCGACTTATTTGTGTTCTATGAGAAATTCTATTGCCGTAATGAATAATGCTCGCGTGAAAATCTTGCTAAAGATAAGCAGACTGCAAACTTGTCAAAGAATTTACCATTAAAAGGGAAAGCCGGCGAACCTGAGAGAAAGAGAGAGAAGGAACCGGTGTATAACAACGTGGAGCGACCACGGTGAACGACGAGACAGAGAGAACGAGAAAGGACGCCGACGACAGGACGGAGAGGCGACAGCTTAGATACGGCTGAATTGGTCAGTGGCGTCAGTCTTTTGATCTAAACTAAAATACAAGCCCGAAACAACGGCCAAAGCAAATCTGCTCAAAGTGCCTGCCCTCTTCAAAGTACTTGGTTTCGTCTATCTCGCTTCGCCCCGCGCAATGATATACCCCAATGACCAATTATCTTTGTATCTTTGCCGATGACAAGCGAACCGCAAATAAACTGTCAACGGGGGGGGAAAGGGTTTACTACGTGTCGGTCTATCGGATAAGGGGGTTGGCACACACCGACTTTCTCTCTCATCCTCTCTCTTTCTCACCTTCGTTGTCTCTCTCTTCCTCTTTCTCGCTCGTTTACCCTCTCCTCTCTCTCTCTCGCTCTCTCTTTTTCTCGTCCCATCCCCTGTAAGCTTTTCTCGCGCGTTATGGCTCGCGTGTGTGCTTTTTTTCACCCTTTCCACAATTCCTAATTTCGTTTTCAACGAGCATCCGCGTGCGCGCGTTTCGTCGCGCGGATCAGCCGAAACAATGATTCGCCTCGCGGCGAATTAAATCGAAAACGAATTAAATCTTCCTGCACCGTCCCGCTGCGTCGCAACTCCGCGTCTTCGAGAGAGCCACGTCGAATTTTGGGACGAGACTTTAATTGGAATCCGCGTGTCCATTTAATTATAGCCTTCGTTTTATTTTTCTTACAGTGTAAGAGACGCTCAATGCTTTGTTATCACTGTAACGTTCTTGACGTTACTTTGCACTATTATACTAGCGATACTTATATAAAATTTACTTTTATAAAACGCATTCAATATTTTATAAAATATCCTACGAAAAAATGTTATTACATGCAAATATTATGCAGAAAATGATATCCAATAAAATTAATTTTTGGTTTGTTTGATTACGAATCCAAGATCCTTTCATGTATTATTTGTAAATGATTTCAGTACCTTGCGCTAATGAAAAATTACTTTTACTATTAATTAATTATAAAACTCTTTTTCTTTTACTTTAGAAGGAACTTTAAAAGATCCTTCTGATTGTCATATTAGAATAAAAAAAATCATATACGATATTATTCACAGTTATTAAAATTACATTTTCCGGCTTGTGAGAGACAGTCGCTGATGATGAGACAATGGTAGCCTAATGCCACGCAGGAGAGAAACCTCTCGTACTATCACGATATGGCTTTAATTCGTGACGTCTTATTCGGCCGTCTGGCGAATTCAGTGGTCGTTTGATGTTCACGACGCTTTAATACACAGCGGCTCGCCACTGAGAATCCACGGTTCTTCAAGCAGAGGAAGGGGCCATCGTTCTGATAATGATTAACAAGACGGAAATTAATGAAGAACAGATTGGACCCGTTTAACGCCATTCTCGTTACCCTTTGTCAGATCGAGATGCACTGTACTTGCAAATACTTCCGTAATTGCTCGCATCCGTCTGTAGTGTCTGTTCAACCTTACACAGTGTACTCTTCGTAATTTTCCCTTGAAACTTTTGAGTTCTTTTTGCTAATTATCAAAGTATTAGAACGTTTTATCGATTGCATTTTATTTTATCATTTGTTTTTAGTCAGCATGTAATCGGACACTTCGGAGGATTTTATGTTTACCAAAAGATTTACGAATTTTTGACGAGAAATGTAACATCTCAACTAACTCTCCGCTCACTTATTTCGACAAGTCGATCCTGCCGTTTATTTTAATACCTTTATCTGACAACATTACTAAGAAGAACTTTTCATTTCTAATAATTTGCTCATTTAATAAGATGATCGATCATCTCTCGTTAACGAAAAGTGTATAACTTATATTACCAGCACGGATTAATTTATTAATTGACCTGAATAGCGTTACTTTGGCAGATGCGGAGACAATTAAGAGATCGCAAAGGAACATGTCGCAGTATCGTTCGCTATTGCGTAGTCATTATTTCTGCAATATGCAACGTGTTCCAGACGAACTGGGAAATGCGAGAACGGTGGCCGTAAATGTCGGACGTTAGTATAACGACACACGTATGACCCTCTCGATGTCGCCTTTCGTTTAACGTATCCCCGCTCAGAACCTCTAATCCCACGGTAATAATCCCACGTATTCTGCGGTCCGCGTACACAGATTTGTGCAGTAAACCGGGTCAATGACGTGATTCACATTTGTTAGTAGCCGCAACAGATTCACTCCGGATACGTCTTTCTTAATGACGAGACCCCGAGTCGGTTGTGATCAGCGGAGGTACTACTGAAAATAAAGTGATACAATGGATAATAACATACAAACCTCGCGTTATAATTGTAATTTGCACTTCACGTTAAAAATTTACTGCACACGCTTAAAGTCGTTAATGTGCATAAGGTACTCATAAGAGAAGGCAGTAATTTTAATGATCCCACAATTCTCCTAATTTAGATTCTATTTAGATTCTATCTGCAAGAATTACGAAAAATCAGCGATATTCTGTAAAGAGAAAAATTAGTTTTTATGAACAACACAAAATATTGTATGCTCATAAAAATCATGTCAAATAAATAATTGTTATGATGAACCTAAGCTCTGACTACTAAAACACTCGCAACAGTCTTGCACTGATCTACGAAAGAGAAGATTAATCTCAGTTTCGGCGAGAAACCGTTCTTCGGCATTTTTAGGCGAGTCGCGCGTCAAGAGAGGATCGGACCGGCCGACGTTCGGCAGGACTTCACCACGTTAATTCCGCAGGACGTTACATTAATTCCAAATTGGTTTCGGCCGGGCGGAGATCCTCGGCGTCGCGCCAGGCACGAAGGATCACCGATCCACGGAATACCCGGCTTAGTTCCGTCGTAATTACAGGCCCAGAACGGGGCTTAGCCCATCCTTATTTATACGCAAGCTAGGACACGACGCGACGCGCACGCTGATACTTCATTTCGCTGTTCCCGCGCGTACGCTTTGTACACGTTTCTTATTAACTGCCCGGTGACAGGCAGATATTGTCTTCGCTAGTCAGCCCTATCGAGTGATCGAGGCTCGTTCAAGTGCTAACGATATCTCGCGCGTTTCAGTCGAGGAGAATGGAGGCGACGCGATCTTGATGAGTTCGGATTTCAACGTCGCAGATGCGAGAAAACAATCTTCGTATAATTTCGACAATCTATACGATTTTTGATGTCTATACAATTTTATAGTATTTTATAGCAATTAAAATTGTCTCGGAGTTGTACAAGTTTCAGATTTTTAAGCGTTTCGCTATGCGGAAGACTTGCAATAATCGGTTATCCAAATTTCGACAAAGTCACATTTTGACGTTGTCGAGGAAATTTTTCGGAAACGCACGTGAGTTTCCTTTCATGTACAACAGACAGGAAAGCGAGTACGCCTCTATTACGGTAGCAAAAGAAGTCGCGAAATTCCAAGCGCGACTAAGATAGGCGTCCTGAATAAAGGTCTCGGGGAGAAGGAGGATTGGATGGGGGAGGGTGTCTTAACCACCACGTCGCTATATTTAGGACGCATCCTTATCTCCTACGACCCCTTCTAACCGCAGTTTTGAATCGCGGCGCGCGCGCCGGCGCTAAGCGTCGGTCTGTGTCGGTGGTGATTTCGCACGCGGGGTGAGCAGGAGGAGGTTGCACCCTCGCGAGTGAGACAGGGATAGATGGTGTACGGGGAAAAGCGAGGAGTTACAAGAGAAAGAGAGAGAGAGAGAGAGAGAGAGAGAGAGAGAGGAAAGAGAGGAAGAAAGATACCGAAGGAACGAGAGAAAGGAGGGCGAACGGTAGGATAACCCCGTGAGTGGTCAAAGGCGTCGGAGCGAGACGACTGACGATCGCGACGAGGGGGATGAAACTGCTCACGGGGGAAAAGGTGTCGTAATGAAGCTCCGTGAGAGCAAAGGAGATAAAACGAGATGGAGAACAAGAAATAGGTGGAAGGGATACCTAGAAAGAGAGACAAAGACGGAATAGAGAGGCCTTCAGGAGGAGAAAGGAGGAAAACCAGAGTTTTAAAGAGAAAGAGAGAGTGAGAAAGAGCGATGGAGAGCGACACTATGAGCGAAAAAAGGAGGAACGCCGAAGGGTGCAAGGAAAATAGAGAAGGATTGTCACGCTCGGCATTCTGGTGGGGATGAAGTTGGCGGGATGTGGTGTGGAGCGGCGGCGCGGAGTGAGAAAGAGAGAAGGAGAGAAAGATAGAGCGAGCGAGACAGCGGGACGGAGACGGGCGAGGGTAGCGAAGAGGGGTTGGGATGCGTAGGGACACAGAGAGCCATAAGAGGGTTGATGGCGGCCGGGGTTGGCCCCAGTAGCACAGTCGCGCGGCAAACTCCCGTAAGAAAGCACGTAGTCGGCGGTTCGAGACGCGCTCTCGTGCGATCTGCACCCCCGTCCGACAATGGACGGATTTTTTTCCAACCCCCTCGACGAGTTCGAGAGTTCGGGCCGCTGACCCGCCACCCCCGTCGCCGCGCACTCTCCCACACACCGAGGGGGATGTCGTACTTTCCCTGTGACTATCGTTGGAGCCGGATTTTCCGCGAGACGCGACGTCGGGGTTTTTCCTGAAGAAATCGTGGCTCGGACAAACGAGAGGAACGAGAGATGGAGCGAGAGGGAGAATGGACTTGGCAGGTAAACAGCGATCCATTATTAAATGTTACTCGTTGGGAAGTAAAGATGTCAATTTCGAGACATCGATCTCGATGGAATCCACTGGAACACGATGTGTTATACAGTCAACAGCTGTGCGCAAATGTTCATTTGATTGCTAGCTGTTCGACACAAGTGCGTGTAATTTTCGAACCTGATCTGTCAATGGTGCACAAGTCGTACCCAATTTTAATAGCAGGCGATATTTTCAGCAATAGTATTTACAACGCTATTAATTGCACGTTAATTATTCTGCTGAAAAAAAATCCGAGCAATAAAGAGGATCAATGCGGAGCACTTAAGCAATAATCCAATTAAGATGATGGAAATTTCACGAGCTTTCACGGTGCGCGCGGTACGCTAAAAGATACTCCAGCGAGTTCTAGTCTATTCGAAAGACAGTTATGTTGCTGGATTGCCGAAGATTAAATTCACTTGATGGCAATCAGAGATTAAATTTACTTAGGCAATTGACGATATTTGGCGGAGTATTTTTCTACGAAACGATCCGCTGAGATTTTGAGAAGCGTTGTCGAGGAACGGGCATCAACGTGCGCGGTCTTACGAGACTGAACACGAGGTGATCGTGTTCGTTGTGAATTTGTCGGCGATGTTTATGTCTGCGTTTTGCAGCGTCGCATTTTGTGTGACTGGCGCTTGACATAATGCAAAAGTTCCCGAATGGCGCCAGATGCGTCTCGCCTGCAAGTGAGAAAAACACGCCAACTGTCTCACCCACACCGTTGCTCGTTACTGAAAGTAGTCTAATTTACCAGAGTGTCTCCTTGCGCGACACATCGGCGCGAGACGTATCTTCTCAGAATCTCAGAACGCAACACGATGTCGCGCAAATGTTTTCTGATTAGCGGTAATTTCCCTTCTCGTAATTTATTTTAATACTGACGGACATTCCACGCCGCGGGATATCGCAATATATACAATGCGCTACAAAATTTCATGTACAATAATGATATCAAATTTGTGTTTACGAATCATATTACCGTCGTTCCAAATAATTCTAAGCGATATTAATTACCAAACGTATCATGAAATATCAATAATCACTGATAGCTTTAAACTAAAAGTCTTCTAAATAGATTACCGCGATATAATCAGCAAAACGAGATCAGCAAAACTTCTGAGATAGTTAATCAAATTTAACAGCTTAAACATATTTACAATTACTCGCATATAATTCGAATACTTGTTTCTCACATCAATAAGGATTCTTCGCAGCGATGATCATCACGATCACCATCGTGTCAATCAGATCACGCGATAAAGGGACGCTCAATCCTGTCCATTATCACGAAACAAAGTAGCCCGAGCAAACTCATTAGGACGCATGGCACCGATCGGACGCGTTGCAACCAGACGCAATGTCGTGTCGGATGAGCGGCGAGTGTGCGCGCGACAATTTGCTCGACGATTCATCGCTTAAGCGCCACGAGATTAACGCGCTGCACGTGCAGGCAAATGCTGCAAAATTGAATCTTCATGGCGCGTTACAGGTCCTCTCTCTCTCTCTCTCTCTTGCATGCGCGCGCTATTTCTCGTTCTTTCTCTCTTCCTCGCTTTCATCTTCTTGTTGCTCCGCTCCGGCAGAGACGACGTGTAAACGCGACGGCGGCGTCAGCGAAAACGTGAGCACGTCGATACTTCCGAATGGCGAGCGTTTTAGAGCCACGATCATCACTGGCGGCTGCATCGTTACGCGTGATATAACGGTGATCATCCAAGGAATCGTCGCTACGTGTTAACGTCCCGTTAACGGGATTAAGTGCCAATTACGTTCTTACCGCCGCGAAATTACGTGGCACGGTTAAACTTCTAATTTGATAAGTGGCCGTTAACTGCACTCGAGCAGTGTGTCTGGCTCACGCTTCAACAACCGATGCACCCGTCGTAGTTGTTTGCATCGTGATATTTCTTGGCTCGACGATGACTTCCTTCCGAAACAGACGCGTTTCCGCGCGACGCGATTAGCACGGTGTTTCACGCGTGGAAAGCCCGAACGCCCCAACGCGAACGCTACGTATGGAAGAGTATTTAAAGCTTGGTGATTAAAATTAGCGATGCACAGTGATGTATATTTAGGGACATTCCGAATTAATCGATGGAAAGCGTATCGCGCGAACTTTTAATCCGTACCTATTTTCGGAGATGATTTACAGTGAGTTATTTATTCACGATGTAGCGTAAAATCTAGCAATTTTTATAAGCCCCGTGCACGGTTCGTGATTGGAGTTAATAATTGAGAGATTCAGTATCTGGATTTTCTTCCCCCGAGTTGTTTCTCTCTCGGTGCGAGCATATCTACGCTTATAAACGACGTTTTCTACTCTTTTCTGCTTCATAACGTTGTTGGTTTTAAGACATGTCCCATTGTCGCCGTAAAAATACGCTCGAAGTTGGCACAATTTATTTCACTGTATCTCTCTGTCTCTCTCTTTGTTTTATTTTATTTTTATGCGCGTATTTGGCGCACGCAGTCGACTCTGCATGCGAAATCTTTTATTTATCTCTCCGTGTTATTATCGCTTCCGGCTGGTTTAATAAAATAATTATGTATTTAATTATGGATCTTTTGAACGATAGTCTCGCAGCTTTTGTTTCTCAATGTATTCAAAGATGCTCGTGTGCGCGATATACAAATATCATTACTATGATTCAAAGCTTATCGCAAGCTATCGCGAGGGTCTTGCTAATTGCAGCTGCAACAATCTCGCGATCACGTTTCAATTTGTCCCAGCGCTCCGTAATTTATACGCAATTTATGCTCAACCCCTCTCGGCGCGAGACGCGCCACGATGTTTATCGGAGGCTCCCAAGTAGTCTCAAGTTCATCTGACTTACAGGGTATCCAGGACCGCGCGCGCCTCCCTTCTATCACAGGTTCTTTCGTGAGCTCGACATCTCTCGTCTTCCGTTTCGATAGCAAAGATTCGGGTCTACAAGTCGCTGCAGATCGAAAAAAAGTCTGCGAATCGTCATCGCGCGTACATTCGCACAGATCTTTCTAAAATAATCCGAGAGCTAACTGACATCACTGATATCCCATCGCGCGCGCGGTAAATAGCCGTGAGCGACCAGCAGAAGTAGGAAATAAAAAATAGAGAGAACCGGGAAGGAAGAGCGAAAAGCTATAAGTACACGACAAGGACGAGAAGGCCGACCTCCGGTAATTTTCATTCCGGGGCGAGACAGCGACGAGGCTCTGAGAGAGGCTGAAACGTCGTTTAAGGAAATCTTGCCTTAAGTCGAGAGCCGTAGCGTTTAACGCAATTGGAGCTCATTTAAAAATCCCATCAAAAATGTACTCGGAAATATCTGCGTGTCCCTGCCACCCTCCCGCGAGGATCACCAACCGCCCCTTCAGCACCATTCCCCGCGCCGACCTCCGTCGCCACTACGCCGCTACACCGCCCCTCACTTAAACCACCCCCCGAGGCTATTTCTGCGGCCCTGCCGCTTCTGCCTTACTATCCACCCTCTTTTTGATCGTCACCCTCGCCGCTACCACCCTTCTTCTATCAAACGCGCGCGCGCACACACACTCATACACATTCTCGCGTCTTCTCGCAGACTTCTTCCTTCTCTCGCTTTCGTCATCGCATCTTTCCTTGGAGCATCTGACGAACCTCGGAAAGCCCGAAGAGAGACAGTGCCAGGGGCTGTTTGATTGGATTGTAAGCTCGATTTACACTACCTTCGGCTCTCCAGGCATCTCTCTCTCTCTCTCTTTCTCTCTCTCTCTCTCTCTCTCTCTCTCTGCCTCTCTCGTGAACACGAGCCGACACGGTCCATCTACGTACCAATTTTGCGAACCAGAGCGTTTTAGGAAGTTAGTAGATGAGCACGAGCCCGAGAGCGAGCGCGGCGCGACTCGGGCAATAAAATAACGTCGACGGTGACCGAGTTACAAAGGACAAGTTACGCGAGAGCTAAATAACGTTTGTTTAACAAACGTTTCCCTCTTTTTTTTCGTACGTACGTGTGCGTGCGCGCGTGTCGGGACTGCAGTTTTGAACGATGTCTGTAAAGTGAGGTTTTGCCAACTCGAAAAGGTTTGTCGCGTATTTCCGGTCGCAGTCTCGACCAAATGTCTTTCGCAATTTCAAGGTCTGTGCACGTTGTGCAAGTTTGGTCGCACGAGGAGAGAGGAAGAAACAAGAAACGTGGAAAGTATGACGGAAAGCGCTACACGCGTACGTAAATTTGATGAAGAGGCATAGAATGCTCCAGAATGTTAATGTTCAACCGCATAAACGGTTCTGAGAGACCGATGTGCGCGAGAACGATTAAAACCGCGCGCGCGAGTCTTGGGCGGAACTTTAACAAATCACGGCGTGATGGTATCGACAGAAGTATCGACAACTTTGCATTCGCGAGCCGTCAAAACGTCGCGCGGAGTTGAATGACTCGATGATTGCAAAGCATCCAGAAAATTTGTTTTCGCAGTAATGAAGCGCCGCCGTTAACGAACCCATTGTTCACATGCGGAGTTTTGTTTCTTCGTTCTCGCCCCGATTATACGCTCCGCATTATTCGCCGTAACGCGAAAATGGCTGCTCTTCGCAACTTACTCATTAACGCGTGAAAGTAGTACATCTTCCGGTGTGTAATATGAATCCTTTCCATAAAAATATACTTTAATGTAAAATAGTACTTTGATAAACATCAGCGAACACCTACGGAAAATTCTTCGACATTCATAACAAGATTTTTTTATGAAATAAGTTTTTCAATGCAGTTTGTATAAAATAATTATGAACCTTATATTCGGATAATTTGTTAGATGATATATCAGCGAAACATTTTTTCGTGTAATATCACATTTAGAAATTAGATTACACAAAATATTTTTTATTACACAGAAGTTTTGCGATATTGGTTTCATTTAACTTTTATCTCTCATCATCTGTGTAATATCAAAAGGGTATCGTAGTTTGATAAAACACAGCTCTGATGGTATTTAACAAAATCGAGACAGGCAATCATGGTGCGTCGAAAGGCAGAAGAGGAAGAGAGCGAGATAAACGGAAAGAGAAACGTGTCTATTTTCGATTCGACGAGATAGCCCGACTATTGTTCGGATCCAACAATTTTATTCATCTCGATCGTGCGAACCGGTGGAACCGATATTGCAGCAAATACAGCAACGAAACATTCTCATGTTATAATAGATAAGGTGAGCTGTAGCGATAATTATTTCTAGCCACGTGCTCTGCCCTTATTACTTCATCCGTCGAAATTTCCTTCGGGTAATTGGGTAATCGGGGATGAAATGCGATAAATGTTAGATAAAAAAGCATTAAATTAAATCGTGGCACTGTACAATGCGAGCATGACGAAAATCAAAGAGAATAATTAATTCACGAATTTTTTTATAATAAAAACAAATGTTGCGGAGAGCAGCTCGGGTAAAAAGATACATCTGTGCAGTTGTGACTTTATAATAAGAGGCTTTAATAGTAAGAGGCTCTTTATAATGAGGCTTTGTATAATGGAAAAAATCATATATAGTGCCTTATTAATAATTAATTGAAATCTGAGAAATTATTTGTTTAAATTTGCAACGTCCGGATTGTATGTCGATACTGCATTTACCACCACGGGCTCTTCTATTTATTTTGCTCTCGATGCTCGTATTTTATCCTGTGCTTCATTGCGCTTCCCGGCGCTAATGTAGGCAGACGCAAGGTGCGGCGATTATCCGCAAGTAGTCAATGGCTGACTTTACAGCACCACGACGTAGTTTGTAGCAGGCGGGGTTTAATATCGCCGAGCTGCTTGCTTGCGGCGATGTTGTCACTTCTGGCAGGCTCCACTCCGGCTCCCCGGCAAGTATCTTAATCTTTAATTATCGCCCCCTCACCATCCTCTTAATTACGGCGTAATTGTAGTTAGATAGCGTATCAGTGTCCCGCACAGAAAAAGTTTGACGGCGGACGAACGTCGGTGAGGTCGGCGTGAACGACGTCGATCCCGAGACGTCCAATTATCAGGGCCCGATAATCGGCCGGTGCAGAGAACGAGCCAGCCGGGAAGATCCCAGACGAACGAGAGAGAAACGGTTCAAGGATAAACGAGAAACCGTCTTCCTGCCGCGATGAGTTTCATGCGATCGCCGCGTTAACCACGGAGAAAACCTTCGGGTTTTTTAATAACGCCGTAGCCTCCTGGCGATGCCGTTCAACGCACGAGGCTGTCGTTCCTCTCGCAAATAATTCCGCCCGTAACAAGTGCGAGAGGCAGCACCAAAATCCAATAATTCTCGCGTATGGATCGCGACCGTTATCAAACACTGTTCTGTAGCCTACGAATTAAAAAATTAATAGTAAATATGCGAAGGATTTAGATAGCTAGTAAGTATTTCTGTGTTAATATTTCTTTCTTCTCTATGCTGTAATCATGTTTGAATCCACGGAATCATTGGTAACCGATGCGAGCCTGAGTGCATCGCCGAATATGCGACGCATGATCTATGCATTTTCCGACATATGTAGATAGACGGACGATGATTACCCCCCGATGCGAACGTAATTACAATCGGGCAGGGAGAGGCAAGAGTATAGCTTACATGTAAATTGCTGCTTATAGAGTCGATCGTGCTAGACTCTATATCCCGGCAGCTAGATTAGAAAAAGCACGGAGCCTCTTACACGCCTGACTAGCCACGAGGTAGTACCACCGTGAAGAAAGGGGGTTGAAAGGGGGAGGGAGACTGGATGGTTCGCAAGCGTAAAAGAGGATGCAGCGGGGAAGGCGGAGCTTCGAGATAAAAAGGGTAAAGAAAGGCACACTAACGAGAGAGAGAGAAAGAGAGAGAGGGTGAGCGTGAGAAAGAAAGAGAACGTGTGCGCGGAGGGTTGATACTCGAAGAACGCTAATTCGGTGCCGGGCTTGATAATCAAGCGGACTAACGATGAATCTCGCAGCCACTCCGCCTAATCTCGCGCGCTATGTCGAAATAAGGAGAGATAGAGCGACCGAGATAAGGGAGTTGCGCGAGATCCGCGCCAACATCCGTAATTAGTATCCCCGTCGAGCGCGGCGGCTGAAATAATACGCGTGAAATATAGTCGCGACCCCGTCAAATGCGTTAAATGGATACTTCGAGTTTTAACTCGAATCTTCACTCGGCTTGTCTGATGTTAAACGCAGATTGTATTACTCTATTAAATAACCAGCGAATCTCCTAAATTTTATAAGTTTCTTTATAGCGAAAGCTTTTTCACGTACATTGGTATGAAATAAATTTTTAAATACCGATAAATATAAAACGTATATACCGGAGCTTTACAGATACGTGTATTAATAAATTTCATATATAAATATCGAATGTAGGTAGACTGACGATACTAAAGATGACAGAGAGAATAAAGAATGTTAGTGCATCGTCATAAAAAAAAGATTTTAACGACAGTCATGAATGCATTCAATCTAGACCGATCTAGTTTCGACTATCAAGACCGACGGCCGTTAGGGAGTAACAAATAGTTCCGTAATAAGGACGTACGAGGATGTCGCCTGGCGGGGAATATCCGGTGAAAAGATCCGCCGGAAAAATATCGAGGGGAGGCCGCGCGTCGGCAGACCTGCTATAGCTATAGGCAATGAACTCGCAGCGATTTTTACGGCGCGTCTGTGCGTATAGACGGCAATCCTATCTACGCGCATACATCTACTTTCGTTTACGTATTTTCCTTTCCTGCGCCTGTGAGGCAGGGGATTGGGAAAGCCATGAAAGGAATCGGCGAAGAGCGGAAAGGCTGACGACGACGACGAGGAATCGCACATCTCGCGCTCGAATGCGAGACGCAGCAGCGCTGAATTCAGCTGAGCTGATTGATATCACGGGAAAAATTCCGCGCCAATATGCACACGTATAACTCCTCGACAACGAGGTCGTACTCGCTGCGCGCACTGCTACGTGAGATTTCACCGATTCGTCTTTACGCAATAATCGCGCGACAGCCAAATTGACGCGGATCGCGTTCTCGATTAACTTGGAATTGATTGCACGTGGTGCGATTTTTCTCTCTCGCAAGGGCACACTGTTTGTCGTTATTGCATGATTAGTTTTTCGCTGAATGCTGAGCATTTCCGACCACAATCACTTTTAATGAACATTAACGCCTGATCGCGAAATCACAGAGATAATAATACGTGGGTGCCACGTGCGCGTAATGAAAGAGCTTGCGATAAAAGCACGGCATGCCTCAATAACTCGTTGATTCACAGCAATCTCGATTCAAGCTCACATGACAGAGAGTCAGCCCTTCTCCACGTGCGCTTGGGTTAAAGGTCGACCGATATGCAAATTAAGGTTATCGCGTGGTTGGTTTAAAAGGTGAAAGAATGAATAAACGCAGTGTCTAAGTTCCTTCATCTCACTTGCAATCGCGCTCAAACGATTGCATTCTCAATCACCACGGATGAAGAGGAAACTGTTTTTTAATAGTTATATTCTTTTTTTTATTAAATCTTTCGTTTATGAATGGCAATTGCACGGATGTTCATGTTTATTGAATAGCTCAATAATTCTCGAAATACTTTCTCGTAGTTAAGTGCATGAGCGACAATTTCGAGTGGCACGATTGAACTTGACAGCGATACGCTTCAAAAAATATGTCGACCGCGCGCAGTAACTACAACGAGAGCACTAAAAGCGAGCGAAATCGTCCCCCCCGGGCACTAACACTTAAACCTCTAAAAAATTAAATTACCTCCTAATGGGTAATGGCGAGCCTCGCGGAAAACAGCCGGCGATAAAATTAGAGCCAAAGCCTCGAACGCCTGTAAAATTTTATTTTATTTGCCAGCCGGCAATTCGACTCGGATTCTGCCAGTTCTATGTCTCGCTTGTAACATTCCCGTAAGCATACGCCTTCACCATTGCAGTATGGGATCCATAGAAACCGCGCGCAAACAGTGCTAAATAATAACAATCTACATCCACACGTAAATTATGAGCTTCCTTGTGAGAAATTTATGTAGATAACGCATGATTTACGAGAACAACTATGATGACGCATTCGCTTCATTGTAACTTCGTAACTCACAGTGAAACGCAATATCTTTTTCCATCAGAATAAAAATAATCATTAAAAATCATTTGACGAGCGAGAAATTAGCTCGAGTCTCTAATCGCCGGTAGGATTGCACGTCCTACGCATCCTCCCACACATATTACGTAATCCCAAGATTTTTTCTCACGCGGATGCAGCTTCATCGGCGTTTCCACGCTGCTCCGCATGTAGATTACGCTCCGGCTTGATTTAAAATCCTTAACACCGGGATTCCGAGCGATACCAAAATAAACCGTCGTGCAAATTCTGCCGCTCGATAAGAGGAAACAATTCCCTCGCGCATGTAGAAAACCAATTGCAAGCCGGGATTGAAATGGAATGCCGCGCAAAGACGACGGCGCGTCTTCGATCGCACGCCGAAGGAAGATTTCCGATGAGAGTCGTATCTACGTCGTTAAAGGGGTTAAAGGGGGTCGCGAGCCGCGTCAGCACGTACCACGACGACGAAATCACGTCCGCGCGAGCGTGTGCACGCGACCGTCCGCGCGTCGCGCGGATTGCGGTCGGGGCTCTGCGTATAGGTGCACTCTCGCTCGCACACCTCAATCCTCTTTCTTCAACCCTTTCGCGCTATCGCGCCGGAACTGCCGAAGTCTTCGCACTAACGCGAACGGGACGCGCTCGTCGTCGATGCACGTGAAGCCGGGATCGCTTTCACGTAAATACCCAGCCAGTATATATAACGGGTGCGCATAAAGGAGGAGCGTACATATGGGATATGAAGAGAAGTAAGAACGCAGAGAGAGAAAGAGAGAGAGAGAGAGGGGGGGGGAGAGAAAGAGAAGCTCCCGGCAGATAGCGGCCGGGTAATAGCGAGGAACCATCCGGCAGAAAATCTCTTCCGCTGAATATAGTTCGAGAGAGTGGAAGAAGAGGAGAGAGAACGGGGAACGGGAGAAGAGCGTAATATAATGGATATACGCGAGCTGTCACGCAATGCATACTAAGCTCCTCTGACCGTTCGCGGGTTGTTGCGACCTTTGCCATCGCTTCTTTTTTTCATCCAGCCTCCACCGCTCGTGGTTAAGCCGACAGGCAGCCGTTAAGCCGCCTGAGTCGGATTGTCTTTCGGTTCTGTCATCGGATCATCTTCGCGAGACACGCCGGCAAGACGCTTCCTCCCGCCTCGTTCTCTCGCGATGAGTTTCTCTCCGTTTTGCGCGATCGCGAGGATTTCAACCTACTGCAGGAGTTAATTCTTCGTGTATTATTTATTTACGCGATATAAACAATCGACGAAGATGCAGCAGAGCGGTTGGGCGAAATGTCGAGACATATCAGTTGGGGAACGATAAAAAAATTCAATATCCTGCAGTTCTCGTGTTTACTTGAAGCCGCGGGCGTGGAATTGCTAAGCGTATTATTTGTGCAATATCGCTAATAATCGATACGATTGACTGTGATAACATGAAAAATCGCGGTCGCGCCATCCAATCGCACAGCTATCGACACGGTCGGCGGACCCGAATACGCTAAATTTGTCGAATTGTCGTTTGGGTATCGTCACGTTACTCGGGCCCCACTCTTTTGTCTATCGTTCGCGTTGTCTATCCAGCGCTTCGCGCAATGGTATCATTATCGCTCGTATCCAATTTCGCGATCCAACCGAAACGATGGATCATTAGGCACGAACTCGACCGTCGAGCCATAAGCAATTAACTGCGTCACCCGTTAGATAGGTACGATGAACTCAATGAACGCATCAATGTCCACGGTATTTGTTGCAACAAGAAAAAAAACATTTGCAGTAATTATCGTACGTACAATTTCTTATTTGCTAATATAGATGAAGAAATTCTTTACGAAGGAATCTGCATTTAAACGAATTTCTTTGAAATTAATGTTGGAACATTATTAAAAACAACGCGTCAAAGCTATGACGAATCAAGAACGAACAAATGCGAAAATAGCATTTATGTAATTCAAGTGAAACGATATGCGTTAAAAGTAACAAAAACGAGAAGAAGGAGAGTCCTGCGCGCTCATAAAGTTAATCGTGAGAATTAAATTAAACAATTACTCGCATTATCGTCGTGGCTAATTTATGCGGGAATAATCTGCGGGCTAAAATGGTGTTTGCTCGTGATAACATCGGTAAGTAAATATTCATGAGTCTTTCGGATATTCAAATCTGAAACAGAACGCTATTAACGTTAACACCGGTCACTCATAATCGTTCTCCGAGAGCAAAGAGAATTATTGGGGATCGCCAGTCTATTCCATCATCGCTCTTGGATTCTTCTGAAAGTTTAATAATGAAAGTAACGTAAAGTCTCGCCTGTTAATTTTATGCGAAATGATTTTCGTATTAACTCTTATTATTATATTCTAAGGATCATGTATAAGTCATATACACTGTTAATAATATACGCACTAGTTGAACTCGTTCTCCGAGCCAAAATTTGACGATAACGGCATTACGTTACCTTTGATATTATGATCCCAGGATAAAAAACATAAAAGAATATTTTATATTTTGTCTCGTTTTATATTTTGTTGCCTCAGAACTGCATAAATCTCGACGCGAGCGGATGGCGGCAGTACGAATGCGCGAGTCCGTCGAATCCGGCCGATAAATTCGCGCGGCACGCCGGAAAGCTGTAAATTCGATAAATTCCGCACGCCGGCCAAAGCCGCGCAGTTCGGTCACCCAGTTCATTCGCAAAAATTAACGTTTAAGCCCGGCCGGATAAAATGCCGCTGAACGACCATTGATCCCCGTAAGCTCTCTCCGGTCGTGCTCCCTGATATCCGGCGCGGAATCGCGCGTGTATGCGGCGAGATTACACCTACGTCCATGCTACGTGCTCACCATTTGGACGGGATGGATCCTGCCTCGACGGACACGTACAGGGCGATTTAAAAGGAGGATCGCGAGAAATGCCACAAGTGCTTGCAAAAACGGACGAGAAACGGACGAGAAACGACCTATCGTAAGCTGGCAAATTAACTTTGATGGAATTACTCGAATTCACTTGATTCGCAAAAGCCGATTACGTGCAAACTACGAAACGACACGTCATAACGAGTAGTTTCGTTCAGTATTTTTTACTTATATGCTTATTTCGGTCATCAGTCTTTCGGTGCTCGAGTCATTCTGTGAAATCCCGGTTCGCGTAGGTCGTTATTCGTATCCCGGAACTTTATGAAAAGTCGTAAGCTAGCTCGAAGTTCCATTCCACGAGTACAATACACGCTACTAAATTTTTCAGGTTGTTTTTTTAAATCAGCCTGTACATGGGATCAGTACTTTTCTCTTTTTCCATGTTCCAGCTGCCGTGCGGTCGCGTATGTCCTCGTTATCGGCGCGATATTTCAGTTAGCAAGTGGAACGAAAGCGCTCCTGCAGGCGCAAAGCGAAAATCGAGTGCAATCGTATAAATTTCACGATCATAAAGAAAGATCCGTTTGTGCGTGCTTAACGGTTTTAAATCGGCCGGAATGACGTGGATTCGCGGCAGTTAGCGGGGATCGCGATGGAAGTGTGGTGTACGTTGTCGCTCGCGGTGTTATCGGGACAGCGACTATCGGTGGTTATCATCGGACGAGGACCGTAGAAAAGATTTCCGCACGGTGATTTTATATCGGAGCTGAACAACAAATTGAATTTGTGTTGATGGAAATTAATTTCATCGAGCGTGCGTCGCGTGTTATCTCGTCGGCATTATCGAAACGAGCACATTATCATAAGACCGTTAGCGGAAGAAAATTTTCCGAAATTGTTGCGGGATTGATCACGATCGTCAATAAGGGTGACGTGACGTTGCGTAATGAATGAATGACCAAGAGGGTCGGTTCGAGATCACCGCGATCGAATCGAGATGGTCTCTCCAACCTGGTAGCGTCTTCTCGTTGATAATGGCGAACAAAGGGGTGTAATAGCCCGGATTGGAAATGTCCCACTGATATCCATTGTGCCGCACGACACAATGGATTAAGAGCAAAAAATGCGGGGAGTTATCAGTATCGAGGCAAGAGAAACGCGTGATTGTTCCACGGCTCGATAATAAGACGGAACGTGCGATTGGCAAGGGATTTAATGCGAAAGAAATTCGCCGATCAAAAGAACGTCGCTCGATACTTCTACTTCTCTGTCCCTCTCCTCCTTCCCACCCCTCGCTGCAATGTCGCGGAAATACGCGCTCTGAATCCAGCAGCGCGGCTGTTCGCGCTTTTCCACCTCGTCTCTCCTTTTCCCGCCTCCTTCTCCTCTGCCACCCTCTCGTCCTCGTTCTCTCCGTCTCTCTTTTTTTGTTCTGCTGTTCCGGATGCTCGATGTAGCCTACGCATAATTAAAGTCGTCGCGAACTTAGATTGGCGAGAATTGCGCATCCACTCTTTGGCGAGCGCGCGAGGAAATTGGTGCTTGCAGCCTGAGAAACTTCGGCGGGCTCTTTAATTGGTAGAGGTGCCGCGCGCGCGAGATGCCGGAAATGGAAATCGACCTTGAGCTGCGCGGATATGCTTAAAATTTCGTTAAAGGCGCTGAAAGAGGAAGACCGCGGCTCGCGATATCCGTCAACCGCACCGGAATCCATTTCTCGACCGCTCGGGGACAACATCGGCTCCCTTCCACTCGAAAACGCAGATTAACGAAAATCGATGGTTGGCGAGTTCTTACCGGCCGTTTTTACGCACCGGATTTATCAGGGTTAAACAGAGTTTATCTTGGATGTATCTATATTTTATTTTCAATTTAACGTTTGAAAGATGCATCGCGCGGCATTTCACGGAAGCTGCACATCGATTAAGAGCTGAAGGTACCAATTGCAAACTGATGACTTCATATCGCGATCTGTGACGCGGCTCAACAGTCACAATTATCATGTGATATTATCATGAAAATACATAATTTATCTCAATAATGACGAATATGAAAATTTTAATGCATATCAGCTTGGAATGATCGGAAAAGTCGTCCAATAATCCAGCCGAGGTCTCAATGAAGAGACGACGTTGTCTGGAAATGATCGCACGTACACCTTACCGAGGCACGTTAAATGAACTCTCCCCGCGGCGGCATTCCGACCTGAATGGCGTTGGCGAGAAGACGGCAATGGGATTCGCGCGCTTTTCGTTTAGATATAATAATTGAGCGAACGTGACGGGCATTCTCGTTGCGCAGGAAGCGATTTTCACGAACGAGAACTTTTTAGCGGGACACTTAGCGGGCGAGGATGGGTGAATACGCCTCATCGATAGGAGAACGGAGAAACGGGCGAGAGAAGCCGCAGGGGTAACTTGTGCGGGGTAGGAGCTGCAAGGTAGGCAGGCGGAATAGGCGGCGAATGTCGCACCTACGACTTTCGGAATCGTAAAATTTGAAATTGCCCCGGGAGCCATTTGCATGCCGCGTTTTGAGGGGACGGTTTGCCGCAAATTTATTCGTCTTCTCTCGTTCCCTGCCCGGTTTCCTGCTCCGCTCCTCTCCGCTCGTTCTTTTTTTCTGTCTCTCTCTTTCTTCCTGCCCATTCGCGGTCTTCGCGCGCCGTTGGGTGAATAGAATGGGCTTGGTACTTTTAGGGAGACGGAAATGACACACCGATTTTAGAATCTATCAGGAAGCAGACATGGATGGTTGATTATCATACACG
This sequence comes from Ooceraea biroi, assembly GCF_003672135.1. NCBI lineage: Eukaryota > Metazoa > Arthropoda > Insecta > Hymenoptera > Formicidae > Ooceraea > Ooceraea biroi. The sequence goes on along the minus strand of NC_039517.1, from coordinate 8,381,417 downwards.
AATTCATGCATACGAGAAATCCGTGTCACATACGTTTCCATTTGCGAAAAAAGAATGGTGAAATGTCGTGTAGTAACGTCATAGTGATTAAGTAGATATCAGAAAAATCAGAAAAAAAGTGACGTGTACGCTATTGATAGTTACTCGAAAATGCTTTCTAAGCGAAAATGTCATCCGCGTTTCGACCCAATCTAATTTGACACGTGAGAAATTATCGAGATTTATTAATAAAATATTTGATCTTTAGTTACGTAGAAAATATATTGACAAACAAAATAAAATTTCATATTTTCATTCTATGCACGTGAGAAATTCTGCTCAAAAATTCTGCATGCTGCATTACTTCATCGTATATCAAACTTCTGCATCCGGCGACATCAAAAATCAAAATTCATATATTGCTATAAAGACAATTCTAAAAAGGGACTGGCTGAGAGATTTACTTACAATAAACACTTGTGTCATACATAATATCTGCATGATATTTGTGCTGCAGAAAAGAGAAAATCTCGCGTTAATCCGTCAAAATAAATTCTGCACGGCGACGCGCACCAATATCATGTCGCTATTATGAGCTGTTTTAACGCGGCGTTTGAGCTACGCACACGCGCATTACACGGCCTAATTCTAACGTTTATCAGGATTAACACTAAACACAACGTAATAGTGCGCGTCGTTCCGCCGTGTTAGACGTATATAGCCGCGGCTACGGCTGAAAGGGGTGGCAGGGAGGAAAGGGGAGGTTAAGTGGAAATTGTTCCGCGCGTAACCGGCTCTTCGTCGTCAAAGCCGCGATCCGTGAAACTCGTCACAGCCCTCGCTCGTTTCCTTTACGTCGCACTGACGTTGAATTACTTTCCGAACGGAAAGACGTCGTCGTCTGTATTTTGCTCTCTCATGGAGAAAGAGAGACAGAATGAGAGGAACGAAGGGAGAGAGGGAGGAGGGACAGAGAGAGAACAAGCGGCTTCTCGAGAGCGAGGAGCAAGAAAGCGGGTCACGTCGATCGAGCGGCGCATACGAGGAAACGGCGCGTAGATATCATGCGAGAATCGACAATATAGCCTCGCGCCTTCGGCTGTTTTCTTATCTATAGAGCCGATCAGCGGGTGCGGGCGGTAGCAATCGCTTGAAAAGCCGATAGGAAGTTACCCGCTATCAGCGACAACGAGTACCACCCATCGGCCGTACGGTACGTGCCTTTATTGCTGTTAGATAACTCGTTCGACTTACTCCCGCAGTGGCTTCATTGCTGGCCATCGTGTCTGACGACCCTTGCACTTGGACATGAAAATTGTTAGCGATCGAAACGAAGCTACCGATATTACTAATGATTTCGGTATCCTTTGGTCTTAAAAATATCAATAAGATATCAAGAACTATCGATAAGACGATGATTTAAATAATCGAACGATGGACGCGTGAATACGACAAAGTGGTCTGACCAAGATCGGCTGTTTCTACTTAAAATCGAATACTCCGTAAGAATCGACCAGAATTGCAACGCCTGTCTGAGAATGATTTATATCCCTGCGGTCAGCTTAGTCCCGTGGCTCATTTCTCGTCGATGAAGTCGAAAGAGGGTGAAATCCTCGTGAATAACGAGGGGAAGGCGGAGGGGAAGACGTGTCTTTTTCTGGGAGCGCCGAACGCATCGGGATATCTAAATTCATTACCGCTTGTTTCACCAAGTTTAATTGAATAGGAGGCGCGGCGGGGCGGCAAGCTTTCCGTAAACCCGAGGACAATGGCGAGGTGGGAGGGACATTAATACGGGATACCCCACGAAGCGCGAGGGAGATAAAGATTGCGAAGTCGGGAAATTAATAAGTGCCTACGTAAATATCTCGCGTAGGCAAGGCGCACCGCGCGCGATTCGGTAATTAAATTTTCAGAGGAGCGAGGAAACTTACGTCGAGCACGCCGAGGAGTCATTCTCACTGATCATACATCTCATGATAATGCTAACGCAATGAGTTCGCGGCGAGTAGGTCCCGCGCGATTAATTCGCGCGCGGATTTAGGAGCACCATGCATATTAACTCCGGTACGGTCAAACGCGCGTTTCGTGCTTCCGCGACCTTTTCGCAATTATCCGACTGTGCTCAAATTGCGCTCAAATTGCGAAAGTTGACGGATACTCGCGAGCCAAGTTCATTACGATTTTTCACAAAACTCGCAATCAGGTAAATAACTCGATTTCGACCAGCGCAAACTCTTATTGCTCAGGTCATACGGAGCCGAGTTCTCTTTAGCGCGGCTAACAGGAGCGCGAGATGAAATTACGAATTTATCGATTTACGTAGTTCAAAAACGGTCGGACGACACACGTTCGCGCGCTTTGCAAACTCGCTATATGAAAAAAAGGGAAGGAAAAAAGGAATGATGAAAAAAAGATATTCATCTCACTGTACACTGTCAGAGTTAAATCAGGTAAATTCGTCGGGCTCGCTTTTTGAAACATACTTCCTTTGTGTCTTGTGTCGTTCGTGTTTGCGGTCGCACTACCACGGCGAGATATGATTAAAAAATACATGGAGCATGATTTTGATTTCACGATTAGCACGAGTAGTAGTATCATGACGAGAAAAACTGGTCAATATCCGATCGCGTGATATCAATTTAACGTACGGCGACCGGAAGTATTGCTGAAATCAAATATACGTCGGAAATGGCACCGGCGGAAATTGCAATTGGATACGTGCTTGTGCATTCTACAACGCGTTATTTTACAGTATCCTGTGCGATACTGTAGAGAGAAGAAAAAAAAGAATGGCAGACCTAAATGTCTCCGCCTTGAATAGTTCGATCCTTCGGACGCGTTCTGCTCCACTTTTCACCGGGTAACCGGGAGACACGATGGACTCGGTTAAAAAGGCAACGTGTAACGTCGCTTCCTGAATTCGCACGCGGGACGGGGGATGACGTGCGGCGCGAGTCGTGTGAATTACTGGATGCGTGTCGGGACGAGGGACAATGACGTTAGAACGAAGAGAGAAGACGAGGGAGAGCTGTCAGATAGTAAAGCCGCGATAGCCAGAGACCGACTCGCTGAACCTGTTCCTCTCTCTCTCCCTTTCTCACACACACACATTACACTCTATCCCATTCTGTACGTATATGTATATATCATCCCTACGTGCACGTACAATGTACCCCGCGTGCACACAATGCAGGCGATTGCCTATGGCACATACAAATGCGCAGCGTGTACGCGCTCCGGCTCGCTTACTCGCTCGCTCACTCGCGCACGCGGCGAGCGGCGCGAAGCGTACGTCGAGCATGGCACGTTCGAATCGTATCTCGAACGGAAGGCGCGCAACGTGCATTGTTTCGCCCGAGCGGCAACGCCTGACGTCGCCCGACGACATTTCCTTCGCACTTTAAACACCCGCGCTCTCTCGGGCTCGCGTATCTCTGGGATTCTCTCCTTTTCATTCCGCGCCTACAGGGTGGCCCGGACGTTCTCGTCCACGCCTCCTCGCGGGAATACCGCGTACTCGAAAAGCGTTAAATTATTTCGATGTCCAAGTGAAACTTGTAAACTTGAATCATTGTAAACGATTAGAACTTTGATGTTCTATTGATAGCTTTATTCATGATCTAGGGCATAAGGAATATAATATTACGTTTCTTTTTTTAACGTCCAATATGATGGCACAATTAACGCTACAAAACATAGAGTTTCTGATCTAGAAATATTCCTTCTCGTCAGAAATAATTTGATACGCCCGAATTAAAATCATTTTCAACGTTTCAAGTTTGAAAATCGTCGCAGCGATGGTACATCGAACTTTTCTGAGACTATCGAGCTCTCGACCGAAAAACGCCAATAAATTCCGTGACGCAGTAGTCGACGGATATTTAACAACGTAAAATAAATTTTTCACGAAGCGTATAAAATGTAATTATCGCATATCGCTATATGTATATCTTCGATTCGCCACGGAGCCGCGCGCGAAGCCACGAGTTTAGCCCAGTAACGAGTTTCCATTAAAAAAATTCCTTTCGTCCCGGCATCAGCAGCGGTAACGTAGCATAGGCAACAGCGAAGTCTCAACTCGGAGTCGACGTCTCCCTTTCCTTCCTGTTTGTCGGTGCCGGTCACCCCCGCCCGGCCGCTTCGCAGCGTAATTTTATTTCTCCGATTTTAAGCGACGCTCCGGGCCCTAATTTCGTTAAATGAGTTGTTTGCTAACTCGGTTAAATTCGCGAGCAGCCAGCCAGCCAACCAGCCAGCCACCCAGCCAGCTATCTAGGCAGGAGGCGGCAGTCTAGCAGTCAGACAGGCATGCAGCTCTTCCCGGCCGGTCGTCGGTCGACCGACCAACCAGCACCGAACCGGTCGGTGGGGTCTCGCACGGGTAATGGTTTGACATGGTTATTGACGTTTCAGGCCGAAATCTAATTATTTGATATACGTGCTTGTCTGCCGTCACTGCGGCATACAGATACGTCAACCATCAACGGTGCACCTCCCGTTGACCCTGTCTTTCCCTCTCTCTCTCTCTCTCTGTCTCTTGCATTTTCATTCTCTATCTCCGTCATCACTTTAGCAATACAAGGCTCCCCGACTACCTCATATATGGTTGCGCGTGGGTTACAAATTGTCCAAGAGATAGGTACTCCTGGTGATAAAGATTCGATATAAAGGATTCACGGGAAATAATGCACGAGGAAAATAAGAATTAACTAAATGGACTTTATAATGCGGTAACCATGGATGGAGAACATTCTTTGCCAGTCAAGTAAAAAATACTTCCTTCGCTAAACTCGTTAAAATCTCGCGTCACCAAGGCATTTTTCTAGAATGTTGAATCCCACAATGTATTCGCGATGATATCTTCACAGATATATAATTTATATAATATTAGAGACATGATATAACATATATTAAAACATTCAAATAAGAGCGTGTATATATACGGGAACCCAAAAGAATGTCTGTCCAAGAGCGATCGAGTTGCGGTATGCATTCGCGGGATTCGACTCTGGCAAATACTCGATGGAGCCGTACATTAAGCATGTGCGCGACCGAAGTACAGTTAGTTAACGTCCGATCACACAAGAGCGGTCGGTTGCGCTACTCTATAACAGCGTTACGTTATAGGCCGGCTCGCAATATGCTTCCCCGGCACACCCCCCTGTCCGCGCCGCATCCCAGCACTTCCTCTCGACGTCTACGAGGGTGAATCTCGAGGCAGCCAACTACCGGGAACGGTGGTAGTTCGGTCGGTGCACTACACGGCTTTCGCGCGCACTGCGCGACGGCGTACTTAACATAATTACAGAACGCCGTGGCATTGTTCCGCATCACGATGCCTCCGGGACAAACGGCAGTAAAGGTCGAACTTTGCCCACCACCAACTCGGCTACCGTGATTTCCGATCCAATCTCGTTGCCCGCATTGCGATCGGCTCGCTACTGCGCCGCGCGATCTGATCTGATTCTTCGGACTTAACAAGGATCATCCAGCTTAGTCATCGCGTGGTTGCTTAGATTGCTGCAAGCCGCTAATCTCAATTTCTGAATTTACAATTTTGCATCCGCGTAATTCGCGAATCTCGCGAAGTTCACTACATTAAACTCTTTTTGCGCGAAACGGATCGATATCGAGAACTTTTTCTTGTTCCAGAGCGACTCCTCGATTGTTCATTACTACGACTGCGATATGCTGCTACGAGATATAGTGCATCGAGTGAATTGCAAGTAACCGTAAAGCCGCGGTTTCTTTGAGGCTATCGCTGGCCTTCGTCCTCCCTTTTCATAATTTTAATCGTTGCTGCGGATAACGCCTTGAACGAAAGGCGGACTAGCAGGCTCTTTACAGACGGATGACTGAGTTCATCCGAAATCGATCGCGTTTTTCAGTAGCGGTTCGGGAAATGAACTGGACTTTGTCAAAGGACGAGATAGGAGCGATCGACCGGATTTTCGTGGAATATCGTGACAAGCGGAAGTCTATGGCGTCTATGGCTTTACGCGTATGGAAGTTTAAACGGTTAATGCAACAAAAAAAAGGGGCGAAAGGGAAAGAACGAAGTACTTTGCCAGGTATCTCCGTCGCTCCGACTCGCGCAACCCTCTGTCTCGTTCTACGTCGATGCGTTCTTTTTTCTCCCTGCTCCCTCGATATTTTCTCGTCTGTTAATAGGAAGGCCTGTCAATTGCGCTTTTCACACAGCTCTCGTGTGGTGCTTTACGAGAAGCTTTTCCGCGGCGAAAGAGCATAAATGCGCGCGGCATGGCGCGACGCGCGCGTTCCACGCACGCACGTGTATCCGTGCTTGCACAGTCGCAAGCGGATACTGAACGCTTGTATAGGCACGCGCATGTATGCATGTGCACGTTCTGCAACGCTTCTGCACGTCATGCAAAAACACGCACACTCGCAAGTGCGTCCAACGACATGTCGTTGCATGTATACACACGTTGAATGTATTCGCGCGTGCATGTATACACGCGGTAGCTCGTGGTACAGGGATGGACTCTACGCTCTGGTCGCCCGTGTAGAGCCCGCGTTTGCCTCTACGGGGTGTCTTTCAGGGAAGTAACATCGTAATTTCATTAGGTATCCCACTCACTAACTCATTCGCTCCCGCGTTCGTCTCTCCTCTCCTCTCCTCTCGCGGCGCGTAGACGCGCAAACAATGCCTGCCAATCTCTCTCTCTCTCTCTCGCTCTCGCTCTCTCGCTTTCCCCCGAGCCACCCCGTATCTCTTTGTCGTCGTCGTCGTCGTCGTTGCCGTCATAGTCGTCGACGACCATCCTCCCCATGTGACCTAGCCTTGATAATGGCGACAGCGAATAAATCGGACGCGCGTATCGAGTGCGCTTATTAACTCGGTTAACGCCGACGATTAGCGGGCCGCTGACGGAATATTTAGCGGTAGCCGGTTTACAATAATTTCGCGTCGCACGCCACGCTCGCTCGTAATATCATCGTAAGCACTGATTAAACGCGCGCCGACCGTAACGATCGCGATACGATACGGCGACCGCGGTAATTCCGCCGAGCGTATTACGAGCGCAGTAATGGAATCGATAATAATTACACGGCCGTGAGAGCAGCGCTCCACGCCGTTGTCCTCCGAAGAGCCGCCTTCTTTCAAAGGCAGCCTGGTTGCCTTTATGCCCTAGGTTAGCGGACTGTGTGTGTATGTACATTGTATGCAAAGTGTTAAAACTGAACAGTTCTAATCTTTATACAAGATGCTTCATTTTTACCGAATTGACCAAATTTCATTAACCCCTTCGGCGGCATTGACGCCATATGGCGCGAAAAATGTATGTGTCCATGTCGGCATTGACGCCATATGGCGTCCTTGTATTTTTTTCAATTGATTGGGCCGATCTTCATAAAACTTAGTACGCAAAAGCTTTTTGGGTCGCTGAATACGAATCCATAGTCAAAATTTCAAAATTCAAAATGACGGATCCAATATGGCGATCAAATAAAATCAAAATTTGTTCGGAATGTTATTAAATCTGATATCTAAGAGTTTTTGGGACTGATAATACGAATCTCAGATCACAATTCCAAAATTCAAAATGGAGGATCCAATATTATCAAAAAAGCAAAATCTATCCGAGTGTTATGAAAACTGGTATCCAAGAATTTTTTCAGTTGCTGAATTTGAGGTACAAAATTGCAAAATTCGAAGTGTCGAACCCAATGAAGTGGCACAAAATAAATAAAAACTTGTTTCACTGACTAAGTTTTTGGATGCATCTTTCCAAAGATAGTTTGGGTTCCCAATTCTAAGATACAAATACTTATCAGTTTTTCAATTGTTCTTAGATAGATTTGGTGTTTTGACCATCATATTGGATCCGCCATTTTGAATTATGAAATTTTGTATCTCAAATTCGTATTCAGCGGCTCAAAAACCCTTTAGATACCAGTTTTCATAACAAATAGATAGATTTTGGTTTTTTGACCGCCATATTGGATCGGTCATTTTGAATTATGAAATTTTGTACCTCAAATTCATATTTCGCGAGCCAAAAAATCCCTAAATACAAGGTGTCTTTAAAATCCGATTACTGTTTTTTGGGTGCCACCAGGGGCACAAACAGTGATATTCTGTTTGCCGCTGAAGGGGTTAATGGCGAAATCTTTGACGAATCTGCGATCGATCTTCCCAAATTTTTGTCAAGAGACAAAAATATCGGAGACCGCTTTTTTCTCAATTCATAAATGTTCATCAATTTACAATGTATCATTATTGGATTGCGAAGCGATTTGTTACAGAACATTATTACAGCGAAAGAATGTTTATATAGTCAAATTAAAGTGAGAAATTATTTGGAATTAAATGAGAAGAGTGACTCGCCGCGCGTATTTCTGAATTAAATCTGATTGATTTCGCGGGGTCAACAACTTCGGCCATCAACTGTGCTGCGTTTCTGATCCCGAACGCCAGTGTCACAAGCACGTATCAATTTTTGCGTATAAAATGAAACCTTATTCTGTTTATCCGTAACGCAATTTATGAAAAAGGAAACGCTCGTCTCTACAAAGAGCGGAATATCCGTCACGACTTTAGATTCATAAAGCATCAGATTATTTTCTCCTCCATCAGCTTTCTATTCTCTCTCGTCTATTCCCGGAACAAGAATTTATATCATGAACACAAGGCTCGCGCTATAAACTTATATCCTCGTCCAATATTTTTCTTCAAAATATCTTATTACTACTCGGCGCAACAAAATACTTTAATCTTATCTTCAAATTTCTAGAACAAAACAAGAGGGAGAAATATCGGAATCGACGAAATCGTGATTAACAATTGAACAAAATACACATAACGTGTAACATTTCACTGATCGTATTGGATAATGCGGAACAACCAAGGAGCATCTCTGAGGAGGAGGACCAAGCATGGACGCAGACGTCCGGGTTTCGTGACAGGCGAGCCGTTCGTAAAACTTGGTTCGTTGTCGACGAAACCTGCACGATCTGCTACCACGTCGACGAGTACGTCAACGACGCGTGCATCGCGCAGTGGAAGTGCCTCGGTAGTTTTACACGCGCGTGTCGGGAATAACGCGCACCGCTGAAAACCGCACGACGGGACCGTAACGCGTGAAACATCGACGCGCATTCGTCATGCGAGAAGTGAGGCGAGTAATGTACCGTATCGCGGTGAATAAAATGAATCCGAAAATATACACACAGGGTCTGCATCGTGTACAACCGCGCGACATTCACGATGTGCACGCGCTTGGAAGGTAACACGGAACACTAACGAGAACGAAATATACCGAAACGAAAAGCATGATGAACATTTTCTCAAATAAAAGAATACTCTTAAAAGTGCATACAGAATACAATTGAGGATAATTCTTGTTTTACAGCAACGTTTTTCCAAACGAGATTGTTATCCCGCCCAATTTTCGACGCAGCTGCGTGCAACATTCTTTAACAATTAGCCGTGCTTTATACGTATATTTCCCCGTAAATATGGATTTACAGTGCACTACGGATGGATATAAAGAACATTCCTTTCCAGGATAACAGGATAGCGAGGCTATAAAAATAATAGCTTCGTAATATCAGGGCGATAGTGCGCTTTGGTAATTTTCATCTACAATCGTAATGATTATGAGTGGCGCCTTATTATTTTCGGTCAAAAATGAATTTTCTATATTCTTCGATAGTGATCAATACTGAAAAGCATTTTCCTCAAGATTGAAACGTATTACGTGCTAACTCGTCGTTACCGTCGCGATTATGCCACGCTAAACGCTTTTGCGCGTATAACTCATAACTTGTTCGATAATACCACTTCAGAGTCACTTGAGAATCATGATTTCAGGATCGTGGAAACGGATTAATGTAAGCAGCTTGTCCTCGAAACTGGGTAAGCTCGTCCTTAAATTAAATAAATGTTGCCCTTCGTTACCGAAGCACAAGTTATCAAATTAAAAGGGTTATCAAATTAAAAAAGAGAAAAAGGAAAAATGGAAGGAGCGCATAAACCGAAACGCGCCGCTTTCAGGGAAATGCATTTAAAGTTTTCATTTTACCTTACAGAATACTTAGGGGCAGCCGCAACTCCATTAACCATTAACAGAGTTTCATTTTACCCCCGGGTATTCCCTATAAGATCAAATAAAAACATTAAATGCAAAATGCTTCACTCGAAACGTGATCAGTAGTGTCTCCGCCCTTTTCCCAGCCGTAAATCCACGGATTCTCACTGAGATTTTAGCGAGGCAGAAGCGTTTATCTCTCTCTTTCTCTATCTCAACGCGTTGTCAAAGATCGCCGCGAATCCCGCAGGATCCTCGACGGAGCCGTCTCCCCGTTAGCTTATTGCGGCGCAGACGTACGCGAACGGGTGCTCAAGAAGGACGGAGAGCGGCCCGATCTAACGAAGTAGCGAGGATCACTCCGAGGTCTGCTTAGGGGTTTCCTTAACTTGAGATTAACTCGAGATTAATTCACTTAGGAGGACTTGGCCCGGGCACTACGCTCCGGGCTGCTATTAAGTATTACTACTTGGATTAGTATTACTAGTTTACTCGAGTCGCGCCGCTCATGCCGACGCACCCCTGCAACGATATCACGTACGCATACACATGGAACAGTTTACGCACGTCTACGTGCATGTGTGCGTGCGTTCGAGACGCACGCAGTACGCACGCCAAGATGCACAGACAGACACTCTCTCGCGAAAATGGCTCTCGGGATCCTCATGGTTGTGGCTATCGCGCATTTCCCTTAACGATACATTCCTCTTGAAGAACGACTTCTCAGGATTTTGCGCAACTTCGCTGTTTTACGGTAAACGCGGGGATAAAATGTAAGGGAGGCGGTGCCGTCGCGCGCGAAATGTTTCTACTCAATGCTCGAGAAGACATTATCATAGATTGCGTCACGTGTATTCTCGCGGTGCGTTCAACTAATATGTAGAACAACAATGCCATTTGTTTGTAGAGTGTATGCAATTACAAAAGGAACTATAAACGAAGATCCCTTTAAACGTTCGCCATTCGAGTGTTCTGTCTACGTCCGCGAGTACAGCGAGGTGAGAATTAAAATTCTCAATTAAAATAACTTTATTATGAAACTGCTATTTAGTTTCGTAAACGTTTATACTTTTATTCTAAACGTGTGATTTTGATTGTTGAGGTGTTTCGTTTCTAAAGGCTGCTCTTTGCAAGATCTAAGTACGATAAAATTTTGTCAATCATTATTTCTACACCATTTAATCCATTCGTACGCTTTCATTAATTTCCATGACAAATTTTTTGCTATAACAAATTTTTCACAGAGGTAAAACTTTATGTATTTAAACATCTGCTCTCTGCCATTTTGCGGTATTTTCTACGTCAACTACTTTTACCCTGTATGTATAGAACGATGAAAAAATATAACATTAATATGAAATTTTTGCCCCCGCGGGATACATAAATATCTATCTCTTCGTAAGGTTTAAAAAAAATAGTAGAATATTCCTCCACATCAAAAATTCATTCCTTTTTTTAATAGAAAATTAAAGTACTGAAACTTGTAACATTATAAAATTTATTTCGATCTATTTATAATCTATATCATATAGTATTATTAATAATATTCATGTTTCTAAAACCGATCATGGAGTAAACTTGTTTCATTGTTACAGCAAGGTTCTCTAGGAACAAATCGCCAATATTCGCAGACAGCACTCACTCCACTTCCCCCCACAGCCTCGCAATATTTTACGTTGCCCTTCTTCCCCTATCTGCGTCCACCGACAACGGTGCGACCGTTTCTCTCTTCTCGTCGCGTCTGCTCGTTTCCCGACTTCGTTAATTAGAAACGCGTCACGTATTAGCCATTAACGCGGCGACAGAAACAGGCGTCTTTCTCGCCGCTGTACCGGCGACGTTTGACGCTCGAAATGACGACCGGCCGGTCGCTATATTCCATCAGGGCTATCGGAAATCATAACGTATCGACGCGCACACGGCATATTAACGAGGGCCGGTGCGTAATGACGATTGTCTATTACCTGCAAACGGCCAAGCGACATATGTGCGTGACCCGCGCGTAGTGATGGCACCGATATCCTCTTGCAAGATCACGAAATTTTCGAGCCGGACATAAACAATCCTAGAACGCTCCAAAACTCGGTACCAATGATGCGCAATTTTGGGAACAATGAAAGCGTCGACATTCGTAAACGTAAATTCGTAAGCGCATGGAAGGCACAAAGCGAAAATGAGACATAATTTATGGAGCTCATTTTCGTAGACGATATGTTTAAAGTGAACTTTATTGTAAATTCGGTCCGTTTCTATTCTGATCGAATCCTCTTTCCATCGAGCATCCGTGCTTGGATTGCTCGAAAATTGTGGGCAAGCTTTGGTTCGAGAGCCATCACTACTCGCCATCACTACTTCTCTCTCTCTCTCTCTCTCTCTCTCTCTTTCTCTCTCTCTCACTCTCTCTGGCTCTCCAGGTAGTCCTTCCGCACGGACGCCGTTCAATACTCACATATGAATAGCGATGCGGAATCGGACAGCGCTGCGCGAATTCACGATGCACGCGTTCAAACGCGTCACAAATGGCGTGCACCTGTACGACAAAATTGTCGTGCCAAATAGCGATCGAGAATTTTTGCGTTCACAGAGCGCGATCGTGCTGGAAAAGCGCAAAAACAGGGCAAAGTGCGTCGTCGCAGGTAACCCGATACCGTCAAAAGACCAGCGCCCCAGATTACTCGCACTTCGTTTGATGGAGTTTCATGGAGTTTCCGGGCAATTTGCAGTTGATTTTTATCTCGATATAGAATGTCGAGACACTTTTTTCTGATTACAGATCCGAGACCACAGTTTTCGCGCATTCAGCTAAAGGATAGAATATTTATTTGTTTTTATTTAATTCCAAGCGTACTTGAATAGAAGGCTTATCTCGAAACTAATTGCAAAGATATCTTAAGTGAAATGCTGAGTGAATTAATGTCTTGTTTGCATGCTGGATGAAACTAACGGAAGATTAACACTTTGCAGCGGTATATCTACCTCTCCTCCCAGCTATATCAGCAAATAATTGAAATATCACGACTATCCATCGTATAAACTCAAAAAGTGTATAAGATAAATCCATCAATTATATAATCTTAATTATATTTATCTGCGCGTTTTGAGTATAAGTAACAAAAGTTTTTTTCAAATTTTTGGCTATGCTCCGAAAGAGTTGCGAAAAAAGATAGCAAACTGAAATGTTTCCCAGTAACATATAATACAATATTTACACCAGTAATTTCCGTGCAAAATAGGAATGTCTGGAACAAATGTCGTCTCGTATATTTGCCGCTGTCGTAGAGAGATAATTACCCGTACTGAAACTTTAGATTCCCGCACGCAGAGATGAATGAATGAATTTTCGACGATAATTTACAACGCGTACACTAACAATTAGTACACGAATTAATCGATCAGAAGCGAGAACGTTAGGTGCTCCAAACATCGCACGAAGGACTGCCACAATTTTCAATTTCATTACAAGCGGTATCGCCAAACAGCCACGGAGAAAGAGGACCAATACGCGATTCCGGTAGAATGATCGGCCGAGATAAAAAAAAGGAAGCTCTAACGAGAGAACGAGCAGCGGCGATGACGATGCGACGGACCAAGAGCGGCGGACAGATTTCAATTACAAACAGGAACGTATCGCAAAGTGGTGAACACCGGGCATAGTATTAAAGCCGGCGGACTTGGCTTTTCGGCGCGAAGCCCAAAGAGAACCGGAAGAGAGAGAGAGACAGAGAGAACGACAAAAAGAGAGCACTCTCTCTCTCTCTCTCTTGCAGCACACGATGGTCGGCATTCATCCGTTTCCATTGAGTCGACCTGGCTGCTGTAGCCTCGCACAATGCCCGGCTCTGGCTATTGCGAGGACCCTATTATTTCATCGGTTCGTCCCTTTCCTTCGATCCGCGTATCCGATATATCCTACGTGTTCAAGCGCCTCTTTCCGCCACCCCCCAACACCCCTTTCGCCTTCCCGGTATACGCTACGTGTAGCCCCATCCGATCGTCGATCTTTTCCTTGCCGCTGTCTCTCTAGCTCTCTCTCCCCATGTGCACCGTAGTATTTCACGTTATTAAGGATCATCCCAGGACCACCGATGCGACCGTCGCGGTACGTTCGAGTTAGCCGGATCGATTTTCGACTCCCACGCTCGAGATGTCGGCGAAACGAGAGTCTTGAAGATGCACTTGCGCCTGTATCCCGAAATAAGGGGAGCCGATTAGCCGGTTATTATTATTCCCGACCACGCTTTCATGCGTGAATATATACTCCTTTACGTTTCCGTAAAAGACTCGAACTTCTAACGAGGAGAGGAGCAAAACGGAGAAGATTATAAACGGGGATCTCTTTAGTTCTAACATTTCCTCTGCGCTCTTCCCCTTTCTTTCTCTGCACGATAATCTTATTTGTAAGATAGTTATTGAGATATAAAATTTGCGTTTTGCCATTCGCGAAACTTTCGCAGTGAAGACTTTATTTCAAAATATTTCATTTACTATCACGAATTCTCTAGTCACTCTTTGAAAACTCGAGACCTCGTTTAGTCTCTCGCTTATACTTCTTTCAAGGATATTGCGATGTTTCCCGCCTACATATTGTTCTTATTATACATTATCTTTGTGCGTTAATACATTTCTTTTTTCTCTTGCTTTGTGGCATAATCAATACGAACACTGACGCTGCAAGTCCAGATAAATTTCCTTTTTTGTGCACTGTAAATAGAACCCCGTTATGTTTCCTCTCCGTTCAATTCAGTCTCTCTCACGCATACCAGCAATATATGCATACCAGCAGGAAGCTGTGATAGGTCTTGACAAGCACGTGACGTTTGCGGCTGTCCCGCTGCCGAGCATGTAATTATCGCATATCGCGTAGGCGGCTATTAGATTACTAACGAGTGTTTTTTTCCCAATGCATTAAGGGAATCACGTTCGATTACGTTAGGACGTTTAAAATTAAATGTATTTCCTTGGCGGAAGAAAAAGCTGAGTTTCAATTTCGCGAGTGTAACAAAAAAATCGTGACGGCACGTTTATTGCAATTTTCGACGTAAATTTACTAAAACGTGCACTTTTGCCTAAGAGTACGACTGGTCAATGTCCGACAAATTAAAAAGACAGGAATTTCTCGGGAATATTTTGTTACCGTGAGAGATTCACCGTGGCGTTTAATTTACGAGCGCAAGACTAGCTTTGCGCGCCACAATTTATTAAATATGCTCCTCTCTCAAGACCGCGTAGTTAAAAACCTCGTAAAAACAAATAAATGAAAATATGTAGCGAGAGAGTGTATGTGTGCATGTGTATTTTAAAATGAATATTAAATTGGCCCACGCTAATATCGAAGTCAGATATCTCCACCGTTCCAGGCGCTCTCGATAAATAAACCCGAAATATTCGATAATCCCTCCCCCGCGATGAGATCCTCCGCGCGCGACGTGCAGGTCACATCGAAAAACGTAGCAATCTTACGAGCGGGCTCATCCAAAGTCCTCTAATCCCTAGCAATAACGAAAGCACTTGCAGGCGATCACATCCAGCCGACTCTTTCCGCATTAGGTAACTTAATTGCGTCGTGCAGATCGTCGAGCGAAATGCTGGACGCGTACTCGTGCGGAATCGCGTATTGTCTCTCGACCGACCCTTCAGGCTCGCTTCGTCGCCCACATCTCGTCGGTGTGCACGGTACCACCCTCCCATCCTTCCTCTCGCCCTTCTCGTCCGTACCACCGTCGTCCACCCCACGTGTGCAACGTCCACGGTAACGAGCCATCGCCATCACCATCACCATCACCGACCAGCACCAGCAACCGTCGGCGACCGTCGGCTTTACCTACCCTCGCGCCGACAGCAGCGCCGCTGGTGTGAAAGCCACTCCTGATCATTCGCGCGTGCTATATTATTTTTACCTCGGCAACTAGAGCGGCGAAACACGTAGCGTTATCAAACAACGGCTTTGTCTAACTTTAATTGAAAATATTGGAATAAATTTTCCAATAGACGTCGATGAAACCACGCCACCGCCGCGGCCGCCGTCACCGCGACCGCGCGCGGCCACCCACCCGACACAGGGTGAATGGTTGACTGAATCACGCGGAGGGGAATAGGAATATATCGGGGGGAGAGAGAAAGAGAGAGAGACAGCAAGAGAGCGACGCGGACCATCGGTAACACAACCGCGAGAGATGATGGGTAGGTAGGTAAATAGCCGTTTTGCGGATGGGTTTATGACGCCAGGATTGTTGTTCAAAAACGGGAACGCGGTGACCGCGTGGCCAGCCAACCGATCCTCGGGGCCCCGATTGATGTCGTGCCAACACCCACGCATCTCTCCGTCTCGTTTTCTCTCTTTCTTTCTCTCTCTTTCTCTCCTTCTCCGGATGCAGTGGACGTAGCTCATGACGGAATCTCCCCGATGCCACCGGTGCGGCAAATGGAACACGTACACGCGCCGTCGACGCCGCCGCCGCGCGCGCGATGTGTGCGCGTCGGGATAAACGATGAAATCGGTCAGACCGCGAGCGAGCGACGCGCTGACGCCTGCCGGCGATTAATACACGTCCCCCCGTATGTTGCGAAGACCTGGTCGTTACCCGGGAAAGGTCGCCGCTATTTTTCATGGAGCCTCGACTGGACGACGGCCGGCAACCACGTCCGTAGACGATTACGTCGTGGTAATCCGGCTGATGATATAAGCGCCTGCTGCGCAAAATACGTCAATCTAAGGATGATCATCGGTAGCGTAAGAGGTGTAATTTCTATCGCGAAAAGCGCGCGAATATCTATCGCAAATACCTATGTATTTTTTTCGGAAGGCACCACAAAAATGCTAATTTTTCAAGTAATATTCGCGTGAGACGAATTTACAAAGGATTTTCTTTATCAGAATTAACAGCTAGTCGAGGGAATACCATTGCTTCTATTAAACATGACGATGATTAATGAAGAGCGGCAGGTAAAATTTTCTAATTAAAAATCGACGAAATCGCGAAGCTCCTTTTCTGATTGAAGACCAGCAAAGAAAGCAAAGATAATCGTTCATCATCAGCCGACGTTGCGACTTGACATCAACAAGAGAGAGATGCAGAGCTATCTAGAATTTTTTTTAATTTATAGTCCAGAGCTAACAGCGTTTCCCTGCTATTATGAAATCAACGCGATAAATGAGAAACCAAAATCAATCATCAACTATTACAATTCGACGTTAACGCAGGTGAGAGGTTCAACGGCGGTAGCGGGGTTACAGACAGACTGGAGGGCAGACCGGAAGCGAGTTCACCGCTCATCTGCGTCAGGATGAAGCCATGCCCTCAACCCTGACTTCTGCGCCACGATTCTCCCTCCCCGATTTTCCCGTCTGTCTCTTCTGCCCTCCCGAACCTCCTCATTCCGAGGTTACCCTCCCCTGCATTAACCAGCCCCGCTGGATGCCTGGGCCTGTCGCCGACGGCCTTCTCTACCCCGATGGGGCGGGACCAGGCAGAACCGGAAGTGCCCGGATATGAGTTTCCGGCGCGGACAATTTGCAACGCGAAATTGAATGATCGACTCCGATAACCGTCCCGGGCGGTTCCTACCCGACTCAGCCGACTCGAGCGTGAATTCGAGGACGCGGCGCCGTCACCGATGTCGAAAACGAATCGTCGGGCCGCCTCGCCATTACGGCGATTCGTTATCGTTATTACCGGCAGCGACGAGCGCACCGAATCGCTCCGAAGAGGACGAAAGGAAGAGAGATCGAAACGACGCGCCAGCCGACGTTCGATCCGCGAACGCGGACGCGGAGGTCTCCCTTCGACCTGGATGAGACACGATGGGGTAGACGAGTTGAGGTGAGATCAGTAGTTTCATGATCAAAACTTGTCCAGTTATGCGTGAAATTGTGCTAATGATTTTGCGCCAGAATTTCAAGTTCCCAAATTAGTTCAGAATTATTAATCCGTGCCCCCATTCCTTTCAGTATCGATCCTCTTTTCCTTTTCTTCGTATATCATCTATATATTCGTATATTATGTTATTAATTTGATTAATAACGTTGTACCATGCGTTTTAAGATGAGATTACGACTACGACGTTAAGTCGCGTCAACCCTTGCGTGCGTGATACATTCGATAATCGCGATTAATAATACGGATATCGCAATTATAATTAGCGGGATCATACGAGCAGGTGAGGGGCGGGGTCGCGTCGTTTAGCACGACAATAAATTTTCGCCGTTATTCGCGTCGGCGATTTGATCGACGTAAATTTCGTCGCAATTAAACGCGCCGCGCGAAACCGCATTTTGACCGAGGTGTCCCTATACCGTTTCAACAATTGCCGCATCGTTTTGTAATATTTCAGCTCGGTCCGCTGCGAAATGCCAACGCGAATGGTAATAGCTCCAGCCTCGATGCACACGTATGCGCCACGCGTAATACTTTTCAACGTTGAAACGCCCACGATTTCCGCATGATTAAAACGTGCCGACCTGCATTCACGATTGATTGATTTTTTCGCAAACCAGCTTTTTTCGCAAAACATCACACGCTAATTCGGGACAGCTCCTCTTTGCAAAATTTCTCACCCGTGTACATCTCGTCCGCAAACTGTGCGATTTAACTTCGTACAACAATTTCGCAGTAATTTGTAATTCTCATCGGATTAAGTGCCAGAGATTCGTGGGAGATGCGAATTTTGATATAATCGGCCGAATCCGTGATAGTTTGCGTGGCATCCAGAACGCGATAAAGGCGCGAATTCGATCTCTCGGAGACCAAATTTTCGGTGTACCATTGAACTCGCGTTTCTGGAGCAAGCGCGGATAAAAGAAAACTTATCTGTGTCTCTCTGCCCCCCCCCTCTCTCTCTCTCTCTCTCTGCTTCTCTGTTCCTCTCTCTTTCTCACAAAGAGACGTTCACGCGGCGGGCTTTTGTGCGATTCGTATCGTCAGTGGTAGTTGCTAGCTGCAGCTTGCAACGCCATTACCGCCTTGCCTTGCCGCCGACAGAACTGAACTCGAGTGGCACATTACGACTGTTTCTGTCGACTGGCGCACCGATAGCGTCACCAGTTTCCACGATTCGTTCAACATAATTCAAACAAAAGTTCCCGAAGTTACGGTCGTTGTGTACAGCGCACAGTCGGCATCATACGTACGTACGGTGAATCAATGCGCGGCGAATTACAATCCAACGAGGTGAAGGTAAAAGCAGGAGAACGCGGTCGAATGAAGATGTCGCTTGAAAGCCACGGTTTTAACGTTTCCGAAATTACGTGGATTTTGTTCGTTCGATCGTTTAACAAATCACCCGAAAACCGGCGATTTTAACTAATCTGTTTCACTGGGAAATAATGAATCACTATGTATAAAGTTTCAGCAATTAATAATAAAATCAGATTACCCATCTTGTTAATCGATTACAATCAAGTTACGTTTATTGCTTAATCGCACATCTAATTTGTGGATTTTATTTCTTCCCGAAGTGGTATGCTGAAAATCGATAACAAACTGTTCTCGATCCATTTGAACGTGTTCAGCGCGAAGCAAATGAGGGAAGCTCGGTCACCACTTATGTGGTTAAGAGGGTGAAGAGCAACACGAGGGTACGACTGAATTCTCGGATTTCTGATGATACTTTCGCTCCCGTATTTCGCAAGAGAAAGAGAAGAAGAGAGAAAGATTGACTACAGTAGAATCGTTTTCTTATAGGCGATTAAGCGAGTGAAGTAGGCGGCGGTCCGCTGCCGTCGCAGCATCGAGGAAAGAAAGAAGTTTCAGGCGTCAGCCTGCTAAAAATTCAAACGCGCGAATTTCCCCGGGAATAAATTTCCAAGTTTCCCGGCCGAGAACAGCCGAGCAAATACACCATGCCAAGCTTACCCGGCGCCAAGCAGCCAGCCAGCGCGCGGTCCAACTGGAAAGTTTGGCGCATTGTCGGTGAATAAACGGAAACGATTGTTGTGCACGACGCTCGCGAGGGATGGAAGCTGGAACTTTGCGGCCGCGTGATGCGCATTTATTGGCCCCCGCGATTGGCGCCGAGTGCGTCCTACTGAGCGGGGTAACATGGCTAAGAATAACGTGGAACCCGTGAGATAAAAGCGTTTTAATAAAACTCGTTTAGAAAAAAAAACGAGAAAGGAGATGAGAATATTAACCTCCCATAAAGGACTCTGCATTCTTTCAAAACGTAGGACGTTGTTGTGAATTATAAAAGACACGTAGTAGCTCAGAAAATTCGATTATCTTTGGCAATGATATTTTTATTCTTCGATTTGCTGCCTGCCCGTTCTATTAGATCTCGAATTTAATTACGCTCTCTCTGTCATCTATTTATATATTTTATTTATCACTCACCCTACGTTGCTCCACTGTCGCCCAATGTTCTCCGGATCTCCTCCTCCTCTCGATAATCCATCGATGGCTGCTCCTTTATGGCACACTCACTCGCGAAAATACGATACGGCACTCCCGACGAAACTTGTTCGCGAAAATGTTAATTAGAATCGCGCGTACCGATAACGAGAGCTAGAAACATAAATATGATGCTCGAGCGAGTTGATTATGCGAACCAGTAGAATATGACAATCGTATGGCACTCGAAACGGCACTCCCGACGCGACACGTTAAGTACACTTTAATAGTTTTTACAAGATTAATTTTAAACAACTTTATTCACAAATTCCAATGATCTCAGGGTGGCCATCCCGCTCTCTCTTTCGGATCGAGTCCAAAATAAAGAAAGAAATGCGACCCAAGAATTATGGTTTCATTTTAAAAGTGTGATTGTCGATAGATAATGATAAACAAGATATTGATGTGAAATAAGTTTTTGAAATTGCCCATAATGTTAATTAATAACTCTATTTGATTTAAAAAATAATAATCTCTTCATACTAAGAATAATTGTAAAACAGAAATGTTGAAAACTCTCGTCTCGAAGTATGTGTCAGGTGTATTTAAATGTATTCTCGTGAAACTATTAAAGAATATGCAAAACGTGCTGTACATGTACGAAACGTGCACTTTCGTCCGTCTGTTAACTTGTCGCTGCCACTGGAAAAATTAAACAGCATTAGTCTCATTTTGCGCTTCGACTTTAATCAAGTAAATCTAAATATCTACTTTTGCGGAAAATAGTTATCGCGATTATCGAGATTATTCGGAGGAATCGAATAATTGCGCATATTATCTACAGAATCTCGCGTTTAACATTTCTTCGTTACGTCTCGAGAATTAATGCGAAACACGGAACGGCACCTGCCGGTTCAAGTGTCCTTGCGCGAATAATAATAAGTTCGTCGTTTTACACAATATAATGGCATGCTGTAGGTCACAAAAACCGAATACCGAACGCTTATACAAAACTGTCTCTCTTCTGCAGCATTTCTAAAGTATTATCTCATAAATAATCCGAAGATCCTTGTAATATAAACTAAACAGATTAACTTTTAATGATCGAAAATGGTAATTGTTGAGCTGTTCGCATATTGTTCAGAATGTTTGCATATTACTTCAGAATGATGTTCTAAGAAATAAATACCGAAGATCAATTGCGAGGTTGAATCATAGTTGAAGAAGATAGAATATATTAGATAGCAAATCGGTCTATCGGAAGCGGAATCATTGTACAATTGGCTATACATGACTACGAGCAGAAACATTTACAGCACTTTGGTCAAGCATGAATGTGCTTTACGCGAAACTGCTTGTCGTAGTCGGAATAGCTGTGCCAGTCATGACCAGTCTTAACCGCAGAGTTGCTTCCGATCAGATCACGAGCGACATTGGTGAACCGTATATACATCTCCTATTCGCGAACCACATCTTGTATTCCTGTATACTGTATCCTGTATACTCTCGATACGATAAGGAAACTAGCTTAAACCGATTTAATGTAAATTCTTTGCTCGTATGGAGTGAAGCACGAAAGCTTTAATTAAATAAAAATTCGAAATTATGCCGAAAAGAATGCTTTAAATTTCAAACTTAAAAGAATACAATTCGCAATCATTTGCAAAGATATGTCATTAGTCAATATATTGAAATCAATATATTGATCAAAATTAAAGATATCTATTATTTAATAATTCTATAATTTTCCTTATGTTGCTGCATTAAAGTTAATGCAAATACTTGATGCATTCTGTAATATTACTAATAGCTATGTCGTTACGAAACTAGATCTTTCCTCGTACACACTTATGAAGCAAATTACTTCAGAGTGCCCCTTAATACATTTTTGCTTCTGCTAGTTTCAACTCCTATTTATGCTCGAGCGACCTTACTTTTCAGATTACGTCGCGCACGACAAGATTTCCCAGAGACAAGAAGAAGCTCCCTCTTAAAGGAACCGATAAAGCACAATCAAAGCGCCTTTGCGAACTCTTTCGCCCACGTGTCGATTAATCAAACAATTAAATAATGATCCGGACATTTCGCGTTCGGTGTAGCGTTCGCTTTGAAATTGCGCGTTCGATCGATTTGACGGCCGCCGCCGAATTAAAATGCAGGGCGACTTGAGGAACGGCAGCAAGGAGGGCTAGCAAATCTGAAGAATCTTGTATCGTGCGGAAAGAGTGCAACGGTACGGTATTTCGCAACGAAACAATAATGAGGAGACTCCCACGCCGCGAGTCGTAGCGGTCGGCTTTTGTCTGAGACTGGGCGCGGTGGTATTCGGCTCACTGGTATTTACCGGATTGCAAATTGGGGCGGAAATAGCTTCCGGCCCGTTCAGGGCGATTATATCGGGTGCTAGGCTGTTCCTGATCATGGCCCAGGATGCATTTCATATTCCTGAACGGCAAGAATCCCGGTGCTGGCCTCGGCCGCTCCCTGCGCTCATAAAATCCGCTCCGTTACGCTCGGAAGCAACGGATCTCCTCAAATAATTTTATGCCGACGTTCCTTTAATCGAGTGGAAAATGTACGACTGCGTGCATACATGTAAGCGCGAGCCAACGTGCGCCTGCGCGGAACGAAAATGCAGCATGCTATATTAGCCAATATTTAGAGTATTTGTTTTACGGAATATCTAACTCGGCATGATATTACTTGACGATATCACATGAGAAACTAACCGTGCATTACGTTACTCATTTACTGGAATTTATTTCATTCGCAAGGATTTCTTGTTCGCAGCTGAAACATCTTCGCGATAGTGGAGCATTTCACGGATCGTTTCCAACGAGGAAGCACTTCGAGAGGACAATAGTACAATAAAATTGATGAATTTTATTCACAAGCTCGCGTCAAGCATATCGCGCACGGAGTTCAGTCATGATTAATTGTTAAGTGCGATTAATTATGAACAAAAACGGAAGCAAAAGCGCAATAAAGCGATCTTACGTAGGGACGGTAGAATACGAATTGTAGACGATGCACGCGTCTAGTTATTGCCATTATTATCCGACTAATTAGAGGTCGATCGCGTGGTAACAGCCACTTTGAGCGGAGCGGCTTGCAGCGTTCGCTACTATCCTTTGCAGCCAAGGACGGCTGATCAGCGTGTAGGTGGAGGATAATGGGCGGGCGGGCATATCATCCAGGCGGGAATTACATTCCGATAATCAATAAGCTTTTAATTCCGACGAGCGTCGATTAACTATGCCCGGTATTTATCGAAGTCGAACGTGATATTTATCGGAGTGCGGCGCCGATATTTATCGTGAGATTTGCAGCCGGCGAGTGTTTGTCAACCGGACCGAGCAGGGTGGGTGCCCACCCCGATGTTTGCGAGAAACGAAGTCGCCCGACCATCGTCATCGCAATTATTCCGGCGCGTAAGTGATGCGGACTTTTAATCGCCGCTGTAGTGCCGATGTATTGATCCGCGATTGGTAATTGTTTGTTGCAACAACACTGCGCCCGAGCGCAACGTCAACGATAAAGAGACGAGATTTTTGCGCGAGCGAGCGGCCGCTCGGCGCTCGTATAATTACGGTAAGTACGATTTTCTATGCGACAAATATGTATTCATTAGTGTAATACGTGTGCAACAGATTAACAAATGTATTTCCATTATCGTCGAAACTAAACAGAGATATTAATTTCGCGCGTTCACATCACCGAAATCGGAACTAATCGAAATTGTATAGAGAGTCCGCGGTGTCTGCTTTGAGCATATTTAAATTGTCCATCGTATCGCTGTAAATCACGCTACGTAATCTACCTTTGCAAACATAATCGTTATCAAACAATCGTCAAATCGCAGGTTTGGGAAGACGATCGTTTTCGGATCGATTCAGTACGACAATACGCACGTTTCTATACGCACGAGTTTACTTTTAACATATCACACGCTTTAATGTATGTCTCACAAACGTTGCAGATGAGAGACGAAATGAAATATAATAATTTCCGATTGCATCCGGGAAAGGATGGCAAATTTTTCTCAAGATTCACGAGGCTATTCCTCTTTCCATGTACGATCGAATTCGGTTTAATCTTTGCGGCCGTGCCTCTTTCCGAGATGCGAAGAAGAGTGGACGAAGAGATCGCTAAAGATGAAATCCCAGGAAGAAAGCCCAGCTCGTATCAGCCGAGGAAGCATAGACTGCATCAGCGCATACAGGTCGCCAAATTTAATCCGCCCACCATAAAATGCGATGAAAAATGACGGACTATGAAGAACGACCGATATAGCATAAGTTTCGATTATCTCCACGTTCATTTACGACAGAACGAGAATAAAGTCTAGACTTTTATCTAAATTTTTTATTATATTAACGATTCTTCAGATTATCTTAAAAAGAAAGTGCTTTAAAATTAGAAATTTCGCGTATTCTTATCTCTAACAAATGTAAAACTATCTGGAAGCGAGTATATTTTATCACAAACAAATTTTGTAGAAGATTAATAACCGAAATAAGTATCATCAAACATATCAAGCAATATTTTAGTAAATTAAATTTTTCTCCAGTTAATATTTCCTAAAGTATAATTCAGCATATTATTAATAGATGAGACTTCGACTGGAGAAGCGACTTTGCGTTATTCGTCGATCGATTCTTCGCGAATCGAACTTTACGAGAAGGCGGGGGGATCACGGCCATAAACGGTGCCTGCGAAATTGACGAGGATACGTACTTTTATCGACGTACTCGAAAAAGACAGACAGCTACAACATTGACGTGGACCGGCCCTCGACAGTTTGATACGGTTTACGGTAAACACATTTCGGTGGCAATCACGTCATGGGGCAAGCAAGCAACAAGCAAGCAAGCAAGCAAGCAAGCAAGCAAGCAGGCAAGACTAGTTGAGCCGAAGAGTAGGTGATGCTTCCTAGGTTGGGGAAGGTGCGCGAGTGGTCGCTGAAGAGCTCTTAGCCGACCCTTTGTTGCCCCTGCCATCCCCACTTCTGCCATCACGCAAGAGACGACGGGAGGTACGGCGGGGGCGATATGGGGGTTAAAGGGTGGCCTCGCTCTTGGCCAAAGGCCTCTGATTTACTTAGCCTATCGAGTGCTCTCCCGGAGACTCGTCCGCCAAGAATACCTTATATACCACGTTGCCCAAGATGCGCTCAGGTTGGTAGCTTCATGGGTTTGTCTACATCTCAAAAACAGGCGTTTATAGCCTTCGAGATGTTTAGCCGGCGTTTTTCCGGTTTTTCCGTAATGACAGGCGTAATGATTGGAGTTAATTTTGATTGCTGTTTGATTTTCCAAGTGTCACGATTAAAAAGAGAAAAAGAAGGATGTCATTTAATTTATTTTCTATGATAAGTAATTAACTAAGGACATTCTCGATATCTGTATTAAAGTAGGAACAATTGCCCGATATTTTTTTCTATTTTAATGACATGATATAATGCTATGTTACAAGATATAAAAAGAAAAATGAGGAAAGCTGGCGATGGCAGAAGCGGAAACCGCACAAATTCGCCCGCAAGGAGACAGACAACCCTTTCGCACGCTAAGAAATCTGGAGGAAGGGAAAGAATATCGCTGAGTGGGTCGAGGGTCGGCGTCCACCTTCGCCTTTGTTTTTCTCGCGGATCTAACGAGGATTTACCGTTGCTACAACTACTCGCGTTCTCGACTGTCACCACCACCGCCATCGTCGGCGTAGTATCGGTGTGAAAAATCTCTCGATGCCGGGAGGAAACGCGAAATCTCAGTTCCGGCAGGAGTCGCGAAGATAAGGCAACGACGCTGTCTCCCGCAGGAACCAATTTAGGTACCTGCTCGGACAGATTTAAATCAAATCATGCTCGCCGCTATATTCGTGAGAATTAATCCGCGACGAGCTACCTGCCTTCCACTTGAAAAAATAGTAGTGCTGCAAACGTTCTGAAGTTTACAGCTTAAATCGTTAGCTGACTCGTCATCGTTTACTAAACTCTTTTTGGCTAGCGACAAGATTGATGTTGAATCACTTTGATCTGATAAGAAATTCGGAAGTAACAATCGAGAATATGAATATCGATCCCTTATTTGATTAACCGTGATGTGAAAGTTATGACGGTAACGAGGCCGCAAACGTTGTCAGAACGTTGTCAGACGTTCAATCTTTATTCATTTAATTATACAAACTGTATCTCTAAAACTGTCTAGTATATAATAACGTGAGCCTATTTATTTATCAGTTGAGCTTCTTTTCTATTTCTTATCGCGGCTATCATCGATTAGCTACATATAATCACCGATGCCTAATTATTCGGAGTAATCATTTGTATTCATATTTGTTTCCCAGGTGATGACAGTTGTCGACGCTGGGAGTAACGCACGAGCGAAGAAGAAATCTCTCGATTTATCGGCGGCACTCATCCGCCCCTGAATCGCATCGACAATCTCGGCTGATTCGGAAGTCTGCGACGCGGAAGGAAACAAGTAGAAAAAGACGACGGCGATCGCGTCCTGGTGCGGGACGACGAGGCGAAGGAAAGCCTTGATATATCCACCAAACACAAGGAGCTCGAACGCCTCGCCAGGATTTATCGGTACTACGGATAATGGATGGCTCCGCGCAGCTATCGGAGACGCCGCTTTTTTAAATAATACAATGCAACGCACGCTAAAAATTCTGGATCCTCTCGCGTGCGGAACGATAATCGCGAATACGCGAATACAGCGGACGGATATAGCAGGAAGTGCCTCGAAGAACCGCAAGTTCTGTCTGTTAAGTAAAACCGCATTTTACGAGGTTTACAGATCGCTCTGCACATCTTGATGTCTAATAGATTTATCAGGTAATTGATGCGATAGCCGAACAAATTATCATCGTTCCTGTGCACATGATATTTCTGCAACTGCTACATGCCGAACCGAGGCGATTATCTCAACGTAGAGACATCAGTATTACGGGAGTACGTAACGACGAAAAGGAACTCAAAGGATTTCGGCGGAACGAGCTTCAGGTGTAGCACAGTGACGACAGCTTAACAGCTTTAACCAGCTTTATAGAGTAAATTTACCTCTAGAAAGCAGATTTGCACTAAGATTTAAGGAAGAAGAGCAGGGAGAAAGAGAGAGTGAGAGAGATGGCCGGTGCATCCTGAGGGAGGACGAACCGCGAGACAAAAACCGCGGGGGCACGGTCGTCGGATTGGACGATCCTACGCGGGAATGTATTTAATTCGATTGGCCTTTGCCGCCGCCACCGTCGGACTGAAACAAGGGTGAGGGCGAGAAGCGCGGATACGGTCAGGGAGGGCTGGCCTTTATCAGGGGTGAGAGAACCTCTGTTTCCGCCGGAAATGAGGCCTTCGGCCCCGCGCCGCTCCGCACCAACGACCTACTCTCCCCGTCAGCGTTTCCTCCGCTCCATCCTTCGTCGTCCTCACCCCATCTCTGTCGCACCCTCGCCCGCTGTCGTCGTCGAGGATGAAAATCGTATTTATATCCCATCTCTCGCGCGCTCAGGTAAATATTACGAGCGAGTGTACGCACCTGCCGCTACGAGCTGTGACGTGCGATATCGGCGTACCCGAAAAATCGGCGCTTTCGCCGCAACGTGACGTGCCCCAGTTGAGATTAAATGAAGAATCTCGGTTTTCGGACGCGAATTACGGACATAGCAATGTAACAAGAAATTCGGGCGGCTAAATCTGAGGCTATTAGATCTCATCTATTTTATTATATTAAGACGTTATTTCTATTCTCGCTTTCTGGCAGTAGCGCGTAACGGTAAGTGACTTGATTTTGAAGAGATAAATTAATGAGAATAATGATTAAATGATTAAATATTCTGAATAAAAATAGATCCAGGTGTTATCCGTATGTTATAATGTGTGTAAAAAGTGATTATCAATTAAAAGAATTTAACTTATAATTGTGAAATTTTTTGAGCATTATGAATGTGATTAAATACTATAGTTTTATACGTCACATACGCAAATAATACAGTTAATGAAAATGTATGAGTAACGCTTACGATACACATATGTTTTTCAGAAAAATACAGCTGCGGAGTTAATTAAAAACGAGGACATTTACTGATTAAAGTCTTTTGTCTCCAATTAAAACTGAAAGTACCATCAATGTCGCGTATCTCGCACATCAAGTCATCCTTTCAATATCCAAAGAATTCAGACGGTTGAATTCATTCCGAGGGATGATTTCACGGAACGGTACTCGTTAAAAACATTACTGTACTTCCTCAAACGCTTGCTCGGCAAGAGGAGCCTCTACTCACGAGCGTTAATTAATTCGAACTCTGACATAAACCGATATAAATCCATCCAGTGATCCGACTGATCGTCCACCCACGGGTTATTAGCTGCATGCCTTCTTCGAAGGAGCATGAGCACCACCTTCGTACACCTTCCCACGCCTAACTATTCATAAGCCTTCTTAGACAGACACGGTTGCTCTCTTCCTTTCTCTATCTTTCTTTCTCTTTTTGTTTTTATCTCACGCGCGAATCCCCGAATAAGACGTTCTGGATCTAGACGGCAGACGGCAGAGAGTGAAAATCGGGGTGGAAAGAGCTTACCATCGCTCTCCTAGGCGGATGTCGACCAGCTCTCTCGCCCCCTTTCACCTACCCCCCCCCCCCGCGAGAAGATGTAATTTTCGCTGTATGCCCAGATTAGAAGCCGACTCGTCGGAGTTACCTCTCCCCCCTTCCCCGGTTTTGCCCGCCTGATAAGTATTGCCTTCCGTGTGTCAGCCTCCCGCTGAATGCTCTAGAACTGGAAAAGGGATTCGCGAGATGATCTCGGAACGATCGATCGGCCTTACGACGTGACGTGACGTCACGGGACGAGGATGGACGGCCCGTTATATCTCGTTAAGGAGCTACGTATACGCGCACATTGACACGGATTTGTGGAATCGAGCGTAATGAAGACGTACGAACCGAACTGTGTAAAATAGAAGTTATTGCTATTAATATGGCTTAAAGCCGAGCCCCCCATTATGATCGTACCCGATGTCTTCATGTAAACGAAGCCGCAAAGAGTACGCATTTAAATTGTCAAGAAAATTAAAATAAATTTCTGAAATCTTGGGCGAGAAACAAGAGCGATTTACAATCGAATTAGAATTATTGCATGGAAAAGAGCACGTAGAAGAAATATGCGATTCAGAGGTGAAAAGCGTATAGAGTATCAACCCATATTCCTTCCGCATTCACTTCGTGCCATCCTTACGATAGGACGAAACTTCTTCTAGACGAAATCTATGAAAGAGATCGGGTAATCGGATTAATCGAACTCATGGTTAAAAGGATCCTTATTGAAATTAAAAAAAAGAGAGTACTAATAAAGAGTGCATTATATCAATATTGCTATAATAAAATACCTTAATTTATTTATAATCTAAATAAGATTTAAAGAAAATATGTATATTAAATAGAGACTACAATTTACATCGATGAATAAGTTGATACGCTTCACGCTTCAAATAGATTAAATTTCAAAAATTAGAAGATTTATCGTTGAAGAAGATTAAGATAATACATATAAATCAAAGTATTTTATAATGCCTTTATTATAAAATTTATGACTTATAAGTTACATATATATATAACACAGGATATATTTAGCAACTATAATTTTAAGTTTTAATTATTCAAGTATTCTGTATTTCTCTATTCAAGTATTTCTGTACTCTGAAGTAAATTTTTGAAGATTGTGGCAATTGTATTCTCATTACGTGAAGAAATAACCTTCTGGTATACTTAAAGATTGGTGAACAATTGTAGCCAAAATAACTGCTTGTAACTGTACTTGGTGCGCACAATGGAATACATTAATGACCATATCTGTAAGAATAATTAATGATAACGAGATTGTCAATACACATATATGAATATCCAGAAATTAACACAAAAATCAGATGTATATTTATTGATTATTGATTATTTATTAAAGACATGCACTCATATTCCCTTTAGACTTAGTTCCATCAAGAATGAGCTATTCAGTAAAATCTATATGATAGGAATCTGTTAGGATCACAAGGAGTTTACATTTCGGACACAAAGAGATACTTACTTCTGAAATTCCCACTCGCGATTGTCCAATGGGCAAACCTGTCGTGTTTTTAGCCAACGTGAGATGCAGTGAAAGTGAAAGGCGTGCTAGAGAAGAAAAGATACATGATACGATTGAAAAAGATTTACAGTGGTTATGCTCAAAGTATCGAGCACTTACGTTGCATACTCCCCAGGCCACTGTGCATTCCTCACTGGTGGCAGATGCCTGGTTTGCCTGGCACTCGATGCAGAGGTCCATAATGTGGTTACGGCAGATAGCGCAATTATCCACTACGATATCTAAAAGATAATAATATATTAGCCACACCTTACGCTTTAGTACTGGATGTATACACGCATGTAATCCATAGTTGCAGATTCTGCGAGCTCAAATACTACATCGGATTCTCACCCCAGGCCCATAATGCCACCGCGTTCCACTGAAACAAATGTAATCACCAAATTCAGATTGACAATATAACAATGCAAGCGTGATGACAAAGCCAAGTAGGGCTAAAAGAGTCGTACGTCGCAGTATTGGTTATATTTGGCGACGCAGTCGCCAAACGTAACCAACAATGATACGCGATTTACTTGCGTGTTTTCCACTTACCTTCTTCACCTCGAAACGCTTCTTCTCGCCTTTTCCACTGCTGGAGGTCGGCAAATCACACTCGTCATCGTCGACGTCCATGGTGGTCGCCATACTTTAATTTTGCACGTTGGCCGAGTCGATGCTCAGACACATCACACAGATATCCATGCACATGACCGACGCAATCGCGACGAGCGCGGCGACATCTGCCCAAAACCGGGCGCACTAACTACTTATGCACTTTACTAATTTGCGGAAATTCTTGAATAATTTACAACAGCAATTAAACACCGATTAAAGGATAGATTACTATCCTTCTATGTCCAGATCGAACATTTTACGATCACGTTGCAGCTGGTATTTATGCGCTGCAAAATTCGGCCCGTTTAGTGGCCAAAATAGCGCTTAAAAGCGGAAAAGAAAACGAGAATTGCTCACATTTCGACGAACGAATCTGAGACTTGGTGTTTCGGAACATTGAGGTGCTGTCGAAAACTTGCAATCGCGAATAAATGTTATTTATTATATTTCTGATTTTAATATTATATATTGTTAACTTCATCTCCGTAATTCATATATTACGCGCATCGCCTTTCGCAATTCAAGCGGATTCAAATGGATTGACTTACCGGAGTTGCGAAGCCATCCGCGCCAACTTCACTCGGTTGCGGAATCGGCTCACTTTTTCGCTCGATCTTTCGACGGTGAAAAATGCACCGTATTACGTTCGCGCGCGTCAACTAACACCACACAACGCTCGCCCGTTACTTTGTTCGGCACTCCCGATGCAACTTTGCACGCGGTATTCACTTTTGACGGGAAAAATATGCGAAAATTGCGGAGCGAGGTACCGTCACTACGCAATCGAACTCTGGCGCGGGGGAAACTGTATTCTGACTGCGCATGCGCACTTTCAAAATTTATCACCGCAAAGTAATTACGGCTGTAGTCCAGTTAGCACTGCGAATGCTACAAACACTTTCTATCCTTTTTCTTCTTAAATACAAAGAAGGGTAGAAAGTTTGTAGCATTCGCAGTGCTAATTGGACTACAGCCTATAATTGATATGCACATAACACAATGATTATGATTAATTATGATTAAAATTTTGCGTGTCGAATAAATTCGACACTTTATTTTAGCGATTTTAGCTTAGGATTTACCTCAACAACGCATACTTGAGAAATCTGCCGTGAATAAAGAACATTTCCTGGAAACTGCCCCGATTTCGTATTATTTCGGAATCGAATTACTTCGCAAGTTATTTCGGAAAAGATAAAGAGATTAGAACAAATCGACGAGCTTCCATTTTGAAAAGTGCGAGGTGCCGATCTTTAAAATTTACAAATATACGTACTCTCTCGCACGTATCGGCACGATGCATAAATTGCAAGCACGTAGTTGAATCGCGCTTACGTTTCGCCAGAATCTTTTGCCAGAGCGATCCTTTGTCTCGCGTTCTTTCTAAAATTCTCGGAAATTTTCGGCGGGACGCGGGACACGTACGATCCGGGAACTCGCGCGCGACGTTACGTATTGTAGTTGGCAGCGCTGGCCCGGTGATAAAATGGCGTGGCTGTTTCACTGGCAGAGCATACACTGGCGAGGAACGAGCGTACGCGAGTCGCATGCACGTTTCGCTTGACATGTAAATAAAAAAACCGAGGGGACGAGTGCTTCGAGTGACGCGAGCTTGTTAGCCGCCGCCGCAGCGACGTTTCGTCGAGCGTTCGATGAGAATTCGGTGATACGTTTCTACCCGCATGTCCGCAATGGCCGATGAGTCCGCTCCGCTGCCGAAGAGGCGCCAATTGGTAAACAAAAAGCGCGCGCGCGAAGAATCGGCGTCCCCGACGTCGGCATCGCGGCGATCACGATAACGACACGTCGGCGACGACGACGACTGCTAATGTGTTCCTCATCGTCTCATAGTATTCCACTTGCAGCGCGAGAGAACCAGGAAGCTGTACACGGACGACTGGACGATAGGAGACGAGGAGATCGAGGGCCGCAGGAGCTTCCAGCTCGATGAGAAAATTGAGTGCGAGAGATACGATTTGAGCAATTTCAACGGCCTCTTCCGCGAGATGACAGGTTCGGAGCTGAACTTGATGTTTCTGCAGAAGCATGGCCTGCAGATACCATTGTTGTTTAAGGAGAAGTCCGGACTAGGATTGCGAGTGCCTAGCTCCAATTTCTCCATCAACGATGTTCGTACTTGCGTCGGTAAGTTCGTAAAAATTACATATTTATTACGTTAAGAAAGAGAACGTTGCTCGCGTCATATGTTGACGTAACGGTGTTGTTTCGCAGGTTCGAAAAGAGTGCTGGATGTTATGGACGTTAATACTCAGAAGAATGAAGACATGACGATGAAGGAGTGGCAGAAGTACTACGAGGATCCCAACAAGGAGCGTTTACTGAACGTGATTTCCCTGGAGTTCAGTCACACAAAGCTGGAGAACTATGTACAATCGCCGGCGTTGGTACGGCAGGTCGACTGGGTGGACGTGGTGTGGCCGAGGCACCTGAAAGAGGCCCAAGTAGAATCGACGAACCTCCTGGAGGATATGATGTACCCAAAAGTGCAGAAGTATTGTTTGATGTCGGTAAAGGGCTGTTACACAGACTTTCACGTCGACTTTGGCGGTACTAGTGTGTGGTATCACATTCTACGCGGCGGCAAGATCTTCTGGCTGATTCCGCCCACCGAAAAGAACCTGACGCTTTATCAGGAGTGGGTGTTGAGTGGCAAGCAGTCAGATGTTTTTTTTGGTGATATGGTGGACAGATGTGGCAGGATAAGTTTGACCGCCGGTATGACGCTGTTCATTCCAACCGGTTGGATACACGCGGTCTACACGCCTCAGGACTCTTTAGTTTTCGGCGGTAATTTTCTTCATAGCTTTGGCATCGAGAAACAGTTGAAAGTGGCGCAGGTGGAGGAGCACACGAAGGTGCCGCAGAAGTTTCGATACCCATTCTTCACGGAGATGTTGTGGTAACTGTCCGTTAATCTGTTAACTCACTAGATTGCAAAGTAATATTTGTATGTTGTAAAATATTAATCACTTCGCGCAGGTACGTCCTTGAGAGGTACGTGCACGTGCTCTTGGGTAGGAGCCACTTGGAGATCTCCGAGTCGCAGCGGCAGCACCTGGTGCCGCAGCAGCATCAGCACGTACATATCACACCGTACGAATTACATGGGTTGAAAGCAATAGTCATGTACCTCCACTCGCTACCCTCGACTAAAAAGAACGTACCGGAATTGATACGCGATCCGGTCGCTCTCATTCATGACGTCCGCTGCCTAGTCGAGCAGCACAGGCACGATAATCCGGAGGCAGCGGTCACGGGAAATCCCGTCTTACCACCGCCGCCTCCCTTGACTATAGTCGACAGAGTACGTATCCTCTCGCCTCCTATCAAATCAAGGTAGACTCGTGCGACATTCGTTAATCTCGTTTCTTGTTCGTTTTATTACGCAGGAGCGCATGAGGGTGACCAGGAAAGGTTACGTGAAACCTTTCACGCACAAAGAGAAGTCCGAAAGAGCCTTCCCACGAAGAAGGCGTACCAGGTGCAAAAAGTGCGAGGCTTGCACGAGGCAGGATTGTCGCGAGTGCGTGTACTGTCAGGATATGGTGAAATTCGGCGGCAGTGGTCGTGCAAAACAAACGTGTCTGATGCGCCAGTGCCTGAGGCCTATGCTGCCTGTTACGTCCTCTTGTAAGGTGTGTCAGTTGGATGGTTGGGGTCAACCACCGGGACCGTTGATGGGTACGTGCAGCTTACGATTAATCACATTCAGTTTTGCAAGCTTGTCGTTTTTTTACTTTACGTCATAATTATATATCACAATTTAATGTCTAATGGGAATCTATCATTTCGTAATTAATTTTAATATTATCGTACGTTTGATTCAATGATAAACAAAACAGTTAGTACAATATAAACTTTTGTGTTTTAAGTGTCTCAAGCATGATTCAAAATTAAGATCAGTTGCCTAGATTCCAATGTTTTCGGCGATTAGCAGATAGCAATAACAGCTTCGTGTAACGAAAATAAGCCTTTAGTCGGGTTCTAGCAACGGACGACTCTGGACTGTCTTTTAACCACGGAACAGTAGGCGTAAGTTACACGAGTATCCGAATACCTACTTACAGGTAAACCAGTTCCTGTTGCACCGTCTAATCTAATGGAATGTGCGGTATGCTTCGATATTGTGCATCCAGAGTGCATAGGATTGGACTCTGATGAGGTAACGGTGAACGACGACTTGCCGAACAGTTGGGAATGCCCGGAGTGTTGCGAGCGGGGTAGGAACTTGGATCACCGGCCGCGGCAGCCTAAAGCGCGCTCACGGAAGTTATCGGCGTCCAGCGCGGCTTCCTCAGCGGTCACCACGGATTCCGAACGCGCGATGACCCCAAGTAAACGCGCCAGGCCAGACCCCAACGAGGTAATTTTTGTGGAACATTTTTGTAGAAACAAATAAAGATCGATTTCTTGTAGGAAAATGCTAGCTCTCGACGGAGTAACGTCAAAAGAAAACTCCAAGTTCATGCAATTGACCATTGGGATGTTGTCTGAAATTGTACGCCGTACGTTGCGTAAGCCCCGTGTCTGTTCTTCTGTCCTTCTCAGGCGTGGAACGATTCGCCCGGGGAGCCAGCCGAAGGTGAGCAGAGAATGACGCAACAGCGCACCCAGCTGGCTATGCAACTGATCGCCTCGAGCAGTAGGTCCCTGGTAAGGCCGCATGTGGTGGTCAGGCCCGCGCCGCCGCCGCCGCCCATTCAGGACACCGAAGGTGACGGCAGTGAGCAGAATGCGGTACACAACAAGATTGCGGTACTCGCAGTGTTCCGATACCTCGGCATGAAGGATCTGATTAATTGCACCTTGGTCTGCCGCACCTGGGCGAGATACAGCATAGACCCCAGTCTCTGGAAGAAGATCGACCTATCGCACTTCAATATCAAGTCGGTGCACCTGACCGCAATTGTACGACGACAACCCGAGAAACTCGTGCTGGACTGGAGCGACATCAATAAGATGCAATTAGCCTGGCTGTTGAGCAGACTGCCGCAGTTACGAAGCTTGTCTCTCGAGGGCTGCTCGTGGGCCGGCATCCGTGCTCTGAGAAGCTGCAGCTGCCCGCCGCTGCTGACGTTGAACCTCAGCTACGTCATCTCGCTGAACGACAATTCCCTGCAGGAGATCCTGGAGTCGCCGACCGATTCGAGGCCCGGCCTGATCGATAAGACGTCACGACTCAAGCACCTGAAGAATCTGTCTGTTGCCGGGTGCGACATCTCGGACGGCGGAGTGAAGTACATAGTTCAGTATCTGCCGGACCTCGAGACCCTGGATATCTCTTCGCACGGCCGACTCACGGACGCCGGCATCGCGCACCTGGCATCCCTCGCGAATCTGACGTCGCTGAATCTGTCCAATTGCAAGCTGCTCACCGAGACCACCCTCGACCACCTGACCAAGTGTAAGACGCTGAAATGCCTGGATCTACGACACACGACTCAGGTGTCGACTCAGGCCATCATCAAGTTCGCCGCCAAGAGCGAGCACAACCTGCACGTGAAGGACGTTAAGCTGGTGGAGGAGAAGAAGGTGAAAACCGAGTTCATCGACACGTGAGGTAGCGCGACTTTATTGTTCAGTGCAATCCGGTTATCGTCGCGTACACTGCAAATCTAAAGTGTGTTATTTTTACTACACTCGCGTGTGTAAAGTCGCGTGGCTCCTTTTGCGCGGTAACATGTGTGTGTTACTCTACCGCACGTTTTACCTCTTATCGTGTACAGCTAAGTGTGCTTCTTAGACACGCTTACGTAGCAAATTACACACATTTAAGAATTACTCCTCCTTCCTTCATTTTTTACACACTTTGTACTATGTACCGTATTGTATAGCGAAACGTGTTAAATTAAACATTTGAATTTGTAAATTTACTTTTTATGCGACGAAATGTGTAATTTTTATATACAGAAAGTCAAATTACACATATTATATGTAGCTTTGCACATAGAAGCGTGCGTGATTATTACACACTTGGGGGGGGGGGGGTAGATTTGCAGTGTAGAAACCGTTTGGAAACAGTTGGACACATGATTGCAAACGTCATATTGCGCGGTCTTAGGATTATTTATTTTCCACGAGAGAGTCTATAAGCATCGTCGCAATGTGCGTCGATCACGATGCAACCGGAAGGACCTGATTAGCATAGAATTTCTATTCGGATCACTTACTTTTGTAGAGACGAGGCCAATTGCGGTCTTGGCGAGAACGGTTCCTTCGTAATTTCTATAATTCTCTTTACTTCTGTTTATCCATTGTGAACAATTGTATGTATTTATAAATTAAAATGTATCACTGTTGATTCTCAGCAACGTATCAAGCTGAATATTAATAATTTATTTTTGTCGATCGTTTCGTGTTCAATTTTCAGTTCAATCTTTCATTAACGAATCAATGATTAGCTTTGCAAGGAAGTAAAGAGAAACTTGATCATTATCTTTTTCATAATTGGACACGCACACGCATACACACGCGTGCACATACCTCACGAAAAGAAATCAATGTCTTATATTTCCTTTCTTAATCGTCTTGGAATTAGATTGCAAAGACAAGTCATATTCATCATTCAAGAGCAGGGAGGAAGCGGTAAGTGTACAAAAGATAGTGACATGTAGGAACTCTGTCGGATCAGTTTTCCGGGAAACAGTATTTTTCGTATGGGTTGTGAAAGCCGGTATTAGAGGACACCTGGAAATATGTGTTTATTTCACGGGGAAAAGATTCGAGGATGTATCTCAGCCGAGACATTCGCCGAGGAAACGATAACTTGAAGAGCGAGGAAGCCGTCTAAATATATATATGTTTACCGATAGATGCGCGCGCGTCAAGTAATACACACAATTAATCAATTCGTAACGTAACAATGGGAAGAAAGCGGCTAGATTGACAACTCTTGTTTAAAACATCGTTATATGCATTGAACTAGTTTCAAACGTTCAATCGAGCCAAACTTTGTTGGTCCCAATGACGTCAACGTAGTCAAGTTCGGCGTTCTTTACACGAGGAGAGCACGTGTTCGTTTCGAATTTTGTCATATTATTTCGATCCGAGCTGCATCTGTAGGACGACGTTTCGTGTACATATTTGCTTTTTAAATGTAAATGCAGAATTCGCAATCATCTGTTCTCCTTCCCGCCTATCTTTTCCTCCGTTTCAAGTGTCTCGCGCGCGATTTTATGAGAAGACGCTAAAGTGATAAGAACAATTTAAATGATATCGACTCACACAAGTGCCATTGTGCATCTTGTGACATTGTTCATTCTGCTCATGTTCTAATTTGTTGAATAAAACGACTTGATTGCGATTATACGTATCGTATTTGTATTATTGTATTAGATGTTACGATAACTATATGAGCGCTATGTTTTCGCTTCCGTTCAGTATCGACGAA
The DNA here is from genome assembly GCF_003672135.1 of Ooceraea biroi. Classification (NCBI taxonomy): domain Eukaryota; kingdom Metazoa; phylum Arthropoda; class Insecta; order Hymenoptera; family Formicidae; genus Ooceraea; species Ooceraea biroi. The sequence goes on along the minus strand of NC_039517.1, from coordinate 8,342,897 downwards.
GTGATCACTATATGAATGAAAGATGCGATTTCCTTTTTTTACATAATTCGAACTTCTTTCAGCGGAATTTAGGATAAGTATGAAATTGCCACGCTGTAATACATTGTACAATACATATAACCACGAAGAACAATAGTGTGATCTCTAATTCTCAAATATAATTTTGATTTTTAAAAGACAGCCAATTTTCTCCCGCTAACATGCAATTCCTGCAATAATATTATATTCAGTCGAACGATTTAATATTAGTAACAAGTATAACGCAGTGTGTCTTCTACCATCGAATTTATTGTCAGATGTATTTAACAAATTTTCCTCTGAGTACTTGTAAACAGTAACACATTCGTTTCGCCTCGAAATTGCGTTGATTTTCTTCTGGTATTTTTATAACTTCTAGCAAAAGCAAGAAAGCTTTATTAAATAATCCATTAAAACTTCATTATCTATTTACAACATTCCTGTTTAATAATAATTAATGTATTGTAAATGAATAAATTAATGTAATGTAAATGAACAGGAGTAATGAGGTTCAGAGAAAATGTAAGTTCGATAAAATAGAGTAGACATGGAAAGAAAAGAAAGAGAAAATAAAGGAATTTGAATATCTCTAAACGATGGAAGTTAACATTAACGACAATAAATTTGAGGAGAAGAAATAAATCGAGCAAGATGATCAAGAGTGGTTACAAAAATAACTCTCTCACAAAGAAAGGAGATTCGAAATTGCATGAACAAGAGTGCGAAAAATCTTTGTTACTGAAACTATTTGTATATAGAACGCGGAAATGTGGCGATGGACAGATTTGGAACTGCTCAGTGGAAGAACAGTGTAAATGTTCGTTACGGCTCGTGTCTGTCACTTGCAATTGTGTATTTCAAAATCTAATCAGAATCATCCAGCCTGGATAAAATCCCTTCTGAAATAAAAAGAAGGCATCCTTTAATTCATACGTAATGACAGTGTGCGAAGGTACGATGCGTAAAGCAACGTCCTGCAAACTAGGCTTTGCAGGGCAATTTTTATATGATTTACAGGATAGATTTGCGTCTTGAAGTCGCACAAGCACGTCAAGAACGCAACCGGTACAACGAGACACATTGCGAGAGATTTTTTACTTTATAATAAGCACAATTAAAGTATCGTGCAACATGTAAAACGTAAATTTGGTTTCAATTTCTGTCGTTTGAGCGTACGAATGCGTTTTCTCAGATTTTTTTATTTCTAGGCTTTATTTCAGGTTTAATTTGCAGGACAAACTTGATTTTCGCTGAAAAAAAAGATCTGGATTCTCGTAGTTGCATTAATAATCAAAAGCATAAATCAATTCCACGAAATCGCCATCTTGTCAATTTCTGTTCGGCAACTCTAGTCTTGTTCTCTTTAGCTGCACTTCTTTTTCAAGGGAGTGGCACTGCGCTAGTCTAGTGATCTTCAGCTAAGTTCAAGCAGCTGGAGGCTAGCGTCGCGGCTGTGATTGGATGGTTACTAGTGACTATTGGCCGATCTGCACTGCATTGGTCGATTCATCTTCAGCCGTTGTAGCTCTACGCGATTCACTTTCTCGGAAACACAGTTTCAAATTTCGGTAAACAGAGTACTCTCAAGTGAGTATCGAGTTAATTTTGCAACTTGGCCGAGTAATATCTCTTATTGACTGTTCGATATTATACTAACAATAAGCCGAAAGCAATTTTATATTTTACATCGTGAAGCGTGCTGCACGCAATATGCGATTGATATGATGGTTAGTCCGCGGATCGGATCGAGACGATTGAACGATAATGTCTCCCCTCCGCTGGAATATATCTCGATTTCTTTTTATTTCTTTATTTATTCGAGACATTTATTTCGTCAAAGACATCGTTCGCTTTAATAATAATCTACCACGAGAGAGGCTCTCTGCTCGGTCAATAGTAATTTATTACAAAATATTTTACACCTTGATAGCAAAAAAAAAGAAGGAAGGATAAAGTCTTCCCATCGCGAAATATCGAAAATTTTCTTTTGATAAAATACCGAAATGTCATATGTTCGCGTAACTTTGTAACAATAATAATTATGAAGCGTCGAATAGCATTAAATGAACGTGGAATTATTTAAAATACATTGTTGAATAAATATGTTGCAATGTAAAGCACTCATTGCATTCATAGCACTCTTTAGAAAAGTATTTCTAGTAAGAACGTTGTTCCACGATCGTCCGATCGCTTTTTAAATATTTCTGATATTTCGCGATGCACAGAGATGTCCGTATACAAGCGACTAATCAGAAATTTGCGTATGTATGCACGATGGCGATGCGTATATAATGTTCATTTTTAATATTACGATACTATATAATGTTTTTGAATTGCAAGTGTTTATATTCCGTGAAACTTGGCGCGGCCTTCCAATTTATCAGTCTCTGACAAATGAAAAGCCTGCAGCTCGTATTTACAATTTATATATAACGCTAAATGCAATATTAAGTTTATATAATGTATGATTAAGTGATGCAGTCGTTTCCATGCAATATGAAAATTATGAAAAATTATGATATTTAAAAAACTAATTATGAGCAAAGTTATAGCAAAGTGAGCTGAAATAGAACACTGCATTTAGCGTTAATTGATGCAGGCTGTTGCGCTTGGAATTCAATTTCACGGAAGCGAAATTGCGACAAATATGTTTCGAGCATTCGTGTAAAATACCCCGTGCGACAGAATCGGCGGACAGACATCTTTGCGACACGCTGCAGGTTTTCCCCGCAGAAATCCCACGAGCGAATGTGCATGTGCGATGTGTGTGATGTGTGTAATTATCCTTCTCTCGTAACCGTACAATTGTCTATATTTCAATGAGTAATATTTATACGTGTATACAATCTCAGCAGTTGGAAGTATCCCCCGTTCATGCGGGGGTGGGGGGACCAGGGGTCTAACCTAGTTCCGCCAAGACGGAATCAAGATCCTCCTGCAGGCGGAGGCTGGCCTCCCGTTGCTTCACCAGGTCGTCTTTGATTCTGTCCACTTGCGTCTTGAGCAGGTAGTTGCCCTTCTTCAGGGCCACCAGTCGTCCCTCGTGCTTCTTCACGCGTTTCTGAAAACGGAACGTGAATCCGAGAGTTGCCAAAGTTTGCAATGACTGCATAACTCACCTGCAAATTGGTTTTACGCTTTTCTGCAGGCGCCCCTTCGTCGTCAGTCTCGGACTCTTCCTCCTCCGATTCTTCTGATTCCGACTCTTCCTCGGACTCGGTCTCCTCTTCCTCCTCCTCCTCTACCTCCTCGTCCTCTTCCTCCTCTTCTTCTTCTTCGTCCTCGTCGGTTTCCGCCATCAGCTTAGCCATCTTGTCCACTTGCTTGTGCAACTGCTTGTACTTCTTCTTTTCGTCCTTCAGCAGCTTTTGCTGCTGCTTGATTTGCTCCTTCAACGCGTGCCTCTCCTTCCTGGCGTTCACGGCTTTGTTTCTAATCAAGAATAATTTATTACATTTCGTTTCTCTATTTTGTAACGTATCATTTATATGATTCCTCTTGCTGTGATCTTCGAGACTTTGTACTCACTTGAAATTCTTGATTTTCGTGTTGAGCAGCTTGATTTCCCTCTGCTCACGTTTCTCCGCGCTAGCTTTGGGATCCTCGTCCTCGTCTTCTTCCTCTGTGCTCTCCTCTTCCTCCTCGCTCGTGTCGGGGACGTCCTGTTTGTCTATACTCTTCTGTTTGTCTATACTCTTCTGAGATGCGATTTTGGCGACGTCTTTCGCGCTTGGGCAACCAGCTAGCGCCATTCCTGTAACATTATACCAACCGACGTCTTCCCAATCCTCTGCTAGTTCTATTATCGGTTCAGCTTCAATTGATGCAGGCTCTTCTTCTGGTGAGCGAAGCGAAGGTAAGCGGAAGGAAAGAGAAGCAAGGAGCAGTTAATAGATTAGTAATTATGTGAAAAAAGCGCAATGTTAAAAAACAAATGCAGTTTGCGTCGAACTAATAATAAGTCTCGCTTAAAGACAGCGTCGATGCTAAAGCCAATTAGAGAAAGTTTAGCCAAGAACGCGATTAATTCAGAAATTGCTGGCGAAATTTAGCGAAATAAGCAATTTTAAGCATACGTACCGGCTTTCATGCGTCTCTCCAACACCGCATACATCTTTTTCATTTCTTCTAACTCGTTCTTCGCCTTATCCCTTTCCTCAGCAGCGATTGCGTATTCCGTCTCAGCCTTCTCCGCGTCTTTCCTCGCTTGCTGCACCTCCTGTCTCAAGGATTCCGTGAGTTTCTCATCTTGCTGCTTGCTTTCCTGAGCGTTCTTTTGGAGCTTCATACGTTCCACTTCTGTCTCGAGATTCAAAATTCTTGCCTGCGCATAATTGTCATGATAACGTTCAGCAAAGCATCGTGCGAATGTAAACTAAATAAATTAATTTAATTAAATGAATAAAGTAACATGTAAAGTTCAAAATTAATTATCAAGTATAGGTTGTACAATCTTGTTAAAAATTCTCACCTGTAATCGCTTGTTGTCTCGGTCCAAAGCCTCCTTGTTCCTCAATTCCATCGCGAGCATCTGCTTGGTGCTCTGCAAATCATCCCTCACAGCGTCAATGTCGTCCATCTCGTCCTGCATAGCGTCGTCCACCGGCGCCTCCTCAGCCTTCTGTATTTGTTCTTCTATCGTCATTTGCCGGCGGAATTTCCTCAGGCCCTCCAGTACCGGCTTCGAGCGATCGTTGGTCCTCACGCTTTTGAGCTTCACGCCCTGCTGGATCTGCTTCAACAGCTGATTGTGCATGTTCGACTTCTCGGACTCAAACACGAAGTGGGCCTTGCCTAATGGGTACAGACAGTTGATCAGAATAAAAGCGCACGCAGATGTTGCCACTCCATCGTGTCTGATTTCTTCTCATTCTGGTGAAGAAGTGTTCCACGGATTTAGCACGTGTTTGGACAACGTGTTTGGTAAAAATTAACTTTGATTTCAATTATATTGAAATTTACTTATTAAAAGGTTGGTCTATCGCAGATCCGGATAACACTTCGTTCAGCTTGACGTATGCGTCTTGTGGACGCTTTATCAGAAATGAAGTGATTGATACTTAACGCTTCGCATCGACGCACATATTTTTAACGAGCACGACGTGTCAATCGTGAACGACGAACGATCCGTTCTCATTTTCCGTCGGGGAACGTCGATTCAGTGAGGTCCCCTGGTCACTGCTCGCTCGCGTGACAGGGAACAAGGGGGAAGGCGGGATGTCGGTAAACCCATTGAGAAACACGAAGACACCAGTTAATTCAACGGCAATCAATTAACAGTTTAATTAGTCCAACAGTTTAACAATGGATAAACAGGTCTCGCCTATCGAGGGGGGTGTGAGGGTGTTTCGGGCGACAGAAAGGGGGGACGTAGCAACGAAACAATACTGCTGGCTATTTGCGCTACGAACGGCACGGGAACGTAGGGGAACGTGCTGTTGTGTTAATCGAAACTCCCGTTCGTTATCTAATTAAATTGCGCTATGTCGCCGAGGTTCCACCGAACAAACATGCGCGCGCGAGCGCACGCGAAAGGAAAGCGGAAGTACAGGGGAAGCTTCGCGAAGCACAGTCTCTCTCTAATATTATCGACGACTTCTCTTCCTAAGAGGGCACATTTCCTACAAAGGGGGAAGACTTGGCCCGATGGGCACCCGACGAGGATCGAAGAGGGTTCGACGATCACCTGCTGGGTCGGCCGTGACTTTGTTCACCCTCTCGATGAGAGGTGCGCTCCGGTCGTTGCATTTCACGTGCCTGAGCGTCCTGCCGCTCTCGACCTCTTTCATCATGCTAGCCCAGTCCGGCCGCTTCCTTGGCCTGGACTTTAGCGTTTCCAACTTCTGCATTTGTTTGTTGTTCAGGGGCGGTAGATCCTTGAGAATCGTCGTCCTGCTAGGCGGCGGTGGTGGCGGTCGCGGGGGTGGCGGTGGCGGAACGTTCGCTCGTGATGAGCTCTTGGATAGAGTTGGTGCACCTTGATGCAAAGAATGGTCTTTCAATTCAATAGAAAATAGCATCGTTAAAAGAAACGTCGATTATTTTACATTTAATAGTAACTGAGAGGCAGACTGGAGATTTCATAGCAATTATTTCAGCTCTCAATTTTGAGTTAATGTCAGGTATACATGATCTTTTCGTCGCGGACACGTCTTTTACATTAATTTTTTCTATTATATAAATCAAAGATCCTACGAATCACATTTTATGTCAAAGAAAAATGCAGAGCTGAAATAATTGAAAAGATTCACGTTTTTCTGTGTGATATTTATGAGAAAAGAAATGTGAAAGAGAAGGAATGCCGTTGCTCTTACCTGTGGTGCTCTCGCTCTTCGAGAGTGGTATAATGTCACCTCGTGATCGAGATCTGTCGATGCGAATCTGTCGCTCGAGCTGTGGCCTCGAATTTGGCTCTTGTCGTCCATTCTCGCGTGGCTTCGTCGGCTTCGCCGGTACCGGTCGGCTACTTGGAACCTTTTCATTGTTCGGTTGCGATGGTATTATCGTGATTTTACTCTGTTTGCGCGGTTGCGCATCTGGAGCAGGCGTTGCCGGTTCTGCGGGTTTCGGCACACTCTATTAAAATTTAAAAAAAAAGTTTCAGTTTTGTTATAGTATTAATGACACACGGCATAAATTGATTTTTCTAGTACTTTAAATCTCTTTGCTATCTTTATTTTTCGTAAACATGTTGCATCGAGAAGAATAATTATCACACATTTCGCACAAAGTAGCTGTGATAGAAAATAGAAAAAAAAAGAATCGTCTCCTCTCTCGATCAGTTTAAGCTGGAGGAAAGAGATGAGAAAAAGAGAGAAACCCGAAGAATTTTCTTGGCAAGTCTCGAGGAGTTTGTTTCGCCGGCTTTAAATATAATTCACATTGAATTTCGAGGTGTCACGTTCTTCGATCGTCATCATCGCGCAGTTTCCATCTTTCGAGATAAATAGCTGTCGTGGAATCTATGTTTTATTTTTGCGAAAATCGGCGCTGGGAACTTTCATTCATTTGATTCATTATTTTGTACTCCCGTAAAAATTGTTCGGCTGAACATTTTGCTTTTCGGCGAAGGGGAAAATTTTCCTCTGTTCTTGTACATGTTCGTGCTGCATCGCGATCACGGTTTTCGTATATGTTTAAGCGAAATCGCGGTATAAACGCGTTAAGAAACTGGCGGAAGACGCAGCTGGCAAGCCATTTGAAATAGAAACGCGTGTTCTTTAAATAATCGTGACCCAGAGGCTTATATGCGAGCACGCGTACGACGAATCTCGATTTCCGTCGCATCGAGAAAACGAAATCGTAATTGACAAGCACGTGTGGCATGTAGCACTTTGACGAACGACCGTGAACCACTTGAATTTGCACATTGCAAACTTTATGGAGAACGTTTTAATTTCGCTGTTACAACAACAATCATCTATTCATCAATGCGCTTTGGATTGATTGAAATAAAAATAAGGATAGTAAAATGAGTATCTTAAAATTTGCACAGAATTTCATTTTTGCATTATTGCTAATTTAATTAGCAAATTTAATAACAAAATTATGTTATATCCATTTATATATTATATATTTCGAATTAGTTTTGAATTTCGTGAATTAGTTGAAAATAATTCGATTAATGAAGATCTTGCAATCTGAATTTATATCACGAATTTGATATAAATTCAAATCTTTTTCGTTGATGATCTAAGCGCGATATGACGTCAAATCACGCAAAATCTTCGCACGTCGCGATTTCGAGAGTTACATGTAACGGCGTGTAATCTCAAATTACATATTGTATATTGGCAGCGCAATTTCGTAGTCTGTTATGGATCGTCGCCAAGAGATCGAAAGTAATTGCTCGAGAATTTAATCGCGTTCACGCAATGCAGAGAAATAAACAAAAATAAATAGGGAAATAAACAAAACATTGATAATTCCGAGCGTATTAGAGGATTTCATAATTTGAACTTTCTTATCAGAAATTGTACAACTTCAATGAGCATATACTTAGTGCTTCAATGAACTATAAATGAGTTTATATATTTGTGATCTATAATCTGTATAAATTTCAATATTTGGACAATCAAGTTTCGACAACTTATATTGGTTTTATATGACAAGCCTCATTTTTCTCATTTTTCGGATTGCTATTGTGTTTGTTCTAAATATATTTTTGAATAAAGAAAATTCTCCATAAAGAGCTAAGTATTTAAATGGAAATTGATGCCACGAGGTGTACTGTTTGGATACAATGGCTTGCATCGAACTACGTGCCATCCAAAATGTTTATCACGTTAACTCGTTGCAAGACACCCACACTGGCGCTATTAATATCACGGTCAGTATAGCGAGGTCCGCTGACTTTGAAACCCAATATCTGAATGGAAAAAGGCTGCAAAAGTTGCACAGAACGCTAGCTACTCATGCGTGATTTCGACGGAAACAGACGCGGATTGTGTTACACGATTTCCGTGCGAAAAAAGCTGCGATTCGAGTTGTTCGTGCGAATAAATCCGCCGTCTTGGCCGCAGTCGAATGGCGCAGTAGATCGAGATCATTATATTTTCGCGCAATTCCGCATCTTGTATCAATCAACATTAAATTAAACACTATTAAGAATACCATTATATTACCACTCGTTAAGTAAAATATTATTTGATGAAAAAGAATAAAAACATAGAAAAATCGATTGAATATTTGCTAATACAATATATTTTTATCATGCATAACTTTTTTGAAAATGCATTATTCTATAATAAGCAGTTTTCTTTAGAATACTTTACCCTTTGCGGTCCTATGTCGAATGTGACTCGATATTACGTTTCGAATGCAACAGCAGTTATTCTAAGAATATTTCTCGTAGTGTCATAGTCGTATCCACTTTGTGTATATATTGATGTAATTTGATACTAATAGAGATAAGAGCTGCGTCGCATATTTTGACCGGCTGGTACGAAACTGCGAATGTAGCGCGGACCAGAAACTGAAACGAAACTGTGAAAATTGCGCGACCGCAAAGGGTTAAATACACAAAAGATACATTGAAAGTCTTAGTTATCTCCCGCCATCTTTGCAAATGTTTTATCACCCTATGAGAATTCAAAAACGTTTCTTTTTCAGTGCGAAAGTATAAAAGTATAAAAATATCAAATCGCATCTTTCTTTAAAAGCGATTCACGCGGTATTCCATCGCAAAGATCTTCCATCGTCTCTAACAGATAATAAAAAATCCCCTATGCTAAAGTACTTCAAGATAATCACGCCAAGTGATATTGAATCAACCTTTTTAAGGTTCTCACCCACCTTTAAAGTGACTTGAGTGAATGCCGGCACATCCTCGGTCTTCGGCTTGGAATCTCTGCGTGCATTGAGGGTCCATGGCGCGGTGGGCATGGGCAGAGGGTTCGGACCATCCTTGACCCATGGTGGTCGAAAGGTGGTCCTCTGCGGTGGCTGGCCACCGGCGCCGGGCATTTTTACTCAGTGTCCTCTCTCACTGCAGTCGGAATGATCTTGCTGCACCTTCAAGGGACCTCTCGCGATATTCTTCTTCCGGTTCGCGGACGCTGACGTCCGTAGATCGGCAATTCGTAGTCGCCTTACGCGCGATAATTCACGAGATGATTTTTCGATGATGATCCTCTCGAGAACGTGCGCGATGCGCCACTGACGCGCTTCTGGATCGACCTGGTGATCGCGGTGGGAACCTCCGCGTGTGGGCGAAATCTGGCGCGACCCACTTCTCGTTGTCTCTTGGAAACCGAATTGGTTCCCGGATTGGTTCCCGGATCGCGCGCAGGAGATCCGTGGATCCGTGGCACGTATCACGAAGATAGATGTGACCACGGCGGTAAACGAATGGCAAACGGCACCGCGATGCTGACAACGTACCCGACGTTTCTCCCGACGATGACTTCGGGGTCGCGACGGGATCGAAGAATTTTTCGTGAGTCCGGGAAAGATCGAGACCTGGACCGCGCAACAGGCAGGCCGCGCGAACTGCACCTCCCTAACCGCATGATATTTCCGTCCGCGTGACGTCATCGAGAGACGCGTGCCCGAAATAGAAAGACGATGGATCCTCCTCTCCTCTAGGACGTCCTCGGCGACGTGCTCGTCGTCGTCCCGATGTCTCCGTCGCCTCCGTTTCGCATTGTCTTACGACATTCGCGTTCTACGTCTGTTTACGATACATCCGCATCGATCATGACCGGTTGCGAAGGCCGACCGAATTCAGGGTCGATCAAGCCTCCAATTCCGGAAGTACTTTAGCCAGGTACTGATACGTTAGTATCGATATGTTAGTTGATGCCGCGAAACGCACAGAATTAGAAAAGGTAAAACATGATTAAATAAATGATAGATCAATCATTTCTACGATGAGATATTTTTATTGATAGACTTATATAAATGTTGATCAAGCTAGAAGTTAAGAAATGGAGCAAAGGAAAATGTAAAATTTTAACGAAAAGTTTAATAGTTTTATCGTACGTATTGTGCATATATGTTAGCAATTGCAATCCATTAGGCGACTGAGGAAGAAAGAGGTTGCTTTGATTGCCTCATTTGACCGTGAATATGCGGCTAAAAGGGTCTAGGACATGCACCTACTTCTAGAATTAGTCAAACCGAAAATCATGAATCATTCGCGTCTTCTTCCTGGTTCGTCGCGCGGTTCGGCGCGAACGCATTCAGCCACATTCGCAGATTGCATGCCAAGTGGTACGTCATCGTGCATGCTTCACGTAGATTTCTCAATAGATCGCAAATAGGATCGCTGAATAGATATAAATTTACTTTTTTCGGAAAGCTGCAAAAATGATGTAGAGATAATGGTGAAAAGATGATACATAAATAATGCGATCGGGTCACAGAAGAAATATTATATATATAATGTATTCTTATCTATTGAATGTTCTTAAACGTGATCGATAAAATAATTTTTATTTTAAAACAAAATAATTTTAATTATCATAACATGTGCTACAATTTTCAATTCGCGATTTCTCTTTTTTTTTAAATTATGTATGGTGAAATATAGTAAATTGAAATATAGTGTAAGATAGTGTTGAAGTTTAGCGTTCCGCTATAAATATTCGCGAAATAAATCATTAAAAATTTTAGTCGTAAACATTCGTTAAGTATCATTAAAAAGAGACTGCCGCGTCGTGACTGATTGTGTATAAAGTGCATTCGAAGGATGTGCCAAATACTAAGAACTTCTTGGCAGTTGATCTCCTCGAAACCTGATGAACTGCGATGGACGCCGAAGGAATTCATCGCATAATTGGTATGTGCTTAATTTTTACATTTATAGAATAAAGCAGCAATAATATATTTGTAATTTATAAATTGTACTGATCTTTTACAAAACTCTTTAAAATAACGTAAGAAATGAGTAAATAAGATAATCGAAAGGAAAGCAAGATTAAAATAATGCAATATTAAATATAGTTACTTCAAACTTTTAAAAATATGTGTAAAAATTTAAAAATATGTAAAAGAATAGCACAAATACATAGAGAAAGATCGCTTGAGGTTGCCATGAAATGGTAAGAGCACTTTTTATGCTCGCTTGCTCTCGGATGCTACGCGAGATAGCGCTACAAGTTCCACATCGTGCAAATAAAAATATATAATAAATACATACTGATATAATTGAATAGATAAATATATTCTATGATATATATTTTGCGAAACATCAGCTCGTTACGATATATAAAAGATTTGGAAAATAACTCATCTATTTAACTGCTATGCATATACATCATACTTTATACATATTTCATTACACATGTAATTCTTATATGTATCTATTTATTACATACATTCTCTCTTAAATGAAGACATAATTCTCGGGCGTACTTTTTGTAATCCAAGTTTAATTAACAATTAATAGTTTTCAATTTAACGTTGGTATTCATTGCAATCTATCCTTGACAAAAAAGACTTGCGTATAATTTTCCAAGTATCTACCCCTTCACGCGAAAGTAGTTGCCAAAATTAAAAGTAGAAGAAAGGTCGGAACTTTCTCATCCGCACAACACGTGTACAGTCGCCGGGTGAATTAAGACTCTATTATTACCGTCATTATTGCCGAGCCTGAGAGTCCCAATTAAGGCGAATGCTCGTCGAGCTTCTGCTCGAGGGAGGGCGAAGAATTTCCCATGAATTTGCAGCGGGTATGGCTAGGTGGTCGCCATTAATCCTCACGCGTACGCGGTGACAACCACCGAATTAGTCGGGCGATCTGTCAAAAAGCGCATTTCCGTGGGTAGGCGTGCGTTATATCCGCCGTCTCGGCAGAACACATGGCACTCTGCTCGCGGGACACGCGCAGGCACGCACGCATCTCTAGCGCGAGATGAAAGTACGATGCGCGCGTGTGTGCGTGCTTTGGAGCAAACTTTTCGTTTTAATTTTTACAAACATCATTTCGGTCATTTCATTCATTTATATGTGATCCCGTGCCGCATGATCCACATTTCATACGTGTTACATAATCCCCATTATCTGATCTCCTCATATTATCGTTGTAGTATCATTGTTTAAAATACGTACCTACATATAATGACATTATATTTAATTATTGCGACACGTATAGTTTTTCTCTTTGTCGTCCTGCCTTTAATCTTGCACACGAAAATTTAGTTCGCGCCACGAGGTGTTCCATCATACGTTGTGTGCCCAACGCATTACCCAAGCCGCTTTGATGCGAATATCTAGTACAAGAACCATCAGGAACGAACAATGGTTTTCGTTTCTTTTTATGGAGTAAATTTTTTGTCCGCATCGGATTTAAGAAGTTGGTATTGCGCGAAAATTTCCGCGGGGAAGTTTATCAGAATTCTCAATGATTTCCGATCTCGCTTTCTTCGGAGAAGTGCTCCACGCTCGGGAGGGAAGATTTTGAGAGGATTATTTGGCGGTGCAACTCGCGTTTCAAGGGACTCGCAAGAGCCGAAATCCAATTTTGTCGATCTCTGAAGATTAGTCTCGTTAAGTCTCTAAGAAAGCAAGTCCGAATCGCAAACCCTTCGTTCGAAGATGATTTTAACTCATCATCACGCTGAATTTCTGGCTTTCCCGAAAGCTCCTTGAGCTTCCGTAGAAAGGAAACCTTTCGCGACAATCTCACATTACAATTTTCCCGGGACTTGCGCTGCCTGACCCACGGGTGCCATGTCTGGCGTTTTCAACCCTGGACGTGCACACGCGTGCACACGTCGCGCGATGGAAGCAAGGTACGAGTGAAGGGAGCATGAGGAAGAGAAGGAGGAGGAGGAAGAGGAGGAGGAGGAGGGCGGCACTCGTAATACATACGTGCATCGTGCGTGCAATGGCCCGTAAAAGCTGACTGGCTGCTCGGCACCCGAGAGAGAAGAGGGATGCAGCCACGCCAGCTATGTTAATTAAACGCGTTTCTAGCCCCCGCATAGGAAATCGGAGAAAAAAGAAGCCGCGGGAACAGGAGGAGAAGATGAGAAGGAGGAAGAAGAAGACAGAGAGGAAGAAACAGGGAGGAGACAGGGGGAGGGCCAGAGAAAGGAGCCTGAAAGAAAGAAGGAGGAAGCGAAAGGGAGAGTAAGAGAGAGAAGAGTGCCGGGCTAATAACACGTCCCGTACGAGAGACGAATGTACGCCACACGCCCGTCTCTTCTTTGCTACTTCTTCTTCTCCTTCTTCTTCATCATCATCTTCTTCTTCTCCTTCTTACTCTTCTTCTTCTTCTACGTCTCCTGTCTTTCTTTCGCTCGCGTGCGGTGCATCTCACGAGCCGTCTTTTTGCCGCGGGAGGGAATCGAGCGACGCGGCCGAAAGAATCGCGGAGAAGCGCGGAGGCCGACGTACATACGAACGAACGGACGGACGGACGGACGGACGGACAGGCGGGCGACGAGAGCGTCTGCGAGACTTTGTAGGAACTGGAGTGAAGGCAAATTGGAGTATTAATTATCCCGGGCGGGCGTGTATGGGAGTCGATCCGCTCTCGGTCTCGCGCGACGGCCAGAGATTGCGTCTTGACGTCTTCAAAGGGTTGAAGCCCGGCCTGTGGCTCTCCCGGTTCCGCTCTCTCGGCTGGGAGGAGTCCTCTGACGACCGGGATTTCGTCCGTACGACGATAACGACGACGATGGCGAGTGGGATAATCGTGCTCGCCGGCAGATAGATAGAGAGGACAGGACGCGGGAAGTGGACTGAAAAGCAGCCGTTTCCAGCGAGATGACCAGTCCTCCTTCCGCCATAAAGCTAAGCGCGTTAATCGCGCTCGGTAATCGCCGAGCGATGGGGTGGTCGGTTCGCTCGCTGCATGTGGGGTATGTAAACCCCGATCGAATTAGCGGCCTCTTAATCAAAAGCGCCGGTAGCGTAGGCACGAGACTAAGACTTTACGATGTAATGAGATACACGTAAGGGGAGATACGTAGATACGATTTCCCAGACACGGACTCTTCAAAGACGACAGCCCCGAAAAGAGCCTCGGAGGATCTCCTTCGCGAGACGAGAACGCTCGTCAGCCGCCTGCTCTGATTGCGGAGCTCGTTGTCGCTTTTCGGGCGCGAGTCCTTCTTTGTCCCGAGTCGCGCTTCGCTGCTCAACGAGGAGGACGTGGTCCGAATCATCAATTTATTATAACGAGGCGCGCTCGTAGACATTTGTCAGAATATTACGCCGCACCGTAGTCGTCGACGATGCACCGCGGCAGTAATAATTCTCGATGCGCCGACGACGACCGGAGGGCAGAGCGCGGGGATGTGCTCGTTCGTTCGTTCATTCGTTCGTTCGTTCGTTCATTCGTTCGTTCGTTCGTTCATTCGTTCGTTCGTTCGCTGCGAAACAAGTTTTTCGGTAATTTCGCCGGCTGGCCGGTCGACTGACCGTCTGGCCGCTCGTTGTCCGTCTTTCCTCGCTGCTTTTTGACAGCGTCCCGTTGCGGGTAATCACTTCCTGAGCCTAATGGTTCGCGGTGGAAAAAGCGCCCGAAAAACTTGACGATTGTCCTCGAGAAATTAATCACACGTCTCCATGAATTGTTCGGATACTTCGCGATCCATCGTCACCCTTGTGCATCCGGAGGTTTGTACATCTGCGTCACTATCGATGAACGTTGAAGCATCGTTAACAAACGCGAGAGTTATCCTCTTTTTTGGAGAATCAGGTAAAGCTACTTTAATGATTATTCAGCGCCGAATTAAGAATAAACTTGAAACTGTATTATGAAACTTCGATCGTAACGTTCATTGAGCTATCTTAGCCTGGTGCACTTTTCGTGTTTAGAGAATCTTCGAAATTAGATGGCGAAAGTTGTTATTTTTAGCATCGAGAGTAGGTCTATCGAAGTTCTTGTTTTCCACGTCGGGATTAGATGGCGAAACTTTTCTCGACTCTCGTCAAAGTTTCACCCCAGTGATGACGGCGTTCTCGCGCGTTGTCAAACGGTCGCACTCGTGATCTCCATTCCTACAATGGGCTCTTTCACAAAAAATCGTGTCGAGAGCGACCCGAAAGGGCGATATGAGTCGCGCTGTCGACAAATTAGCCCGGCGAAGGGCTGTCGGTCGGTCGCAGGGCGCCCGACGCCGCTGTCATCGCCGTTTCAGGGAAACGCACGTGGATCAGGAGGGCCGGGAAAGGAAGCGACGGAGTACATATGCCCGACGAGGGCACTTAATCATCCGGGGAATTTTTCCGCCGACAACTGATTACCCGCGCCCGAGTCGAACAGCTGATTAACACGTTTAACGCGCTCTCCCTATCCCTATCCGTGAAAACGATATAGTCGCGTCGGAAGCCGCCACTTCCGTGACGAACTACTTTATTTTTACCACGAGCGTGTGTCGGCGACGAGCGGGTGTCAAAGTGGCTTTGGAATGCTCTTTGGCCTAATGAGAAATGGGAATCCTTATGGATACTCATTAAAATGCTTGTCGTGCATTGTTTCATATAATTGTTTCATAACTATAGGACCTCTCCGATAAAACGTTGCGAACGTTGTTTTAATACGAATAAGGTTTCGGATTGAAAAAAAGTTATATGGTTAAGAATCGCTTATCCGTAAGAGAGAGTGCTTATGCAAGAAAAATATATAATATATAATTAAACATAAATATACATGAAAATTTAACGGGACGTCCATTCAGAAGTCAAAACTCGCACATTTAACACTTGAGGAGAGACTACGTGCGAATCTTTTTGACGGTAATAATTACGGTGGAGTTTTATCTTTCACGTTGTTTAATGCACCAGAGGACAGTAACATTGTCGTGTCACGCGTGGCTGATCGTTTTTGTCACCCTTTATAGCATGACGATCTTATTACGGGCGCTATTAAATTTCACGCAATTATAAATAATAAATTACGGTGTATCAGCGCACGCTGATAGATGAGGATCCAGCAGGGCGACGTATTACAATCAACGCATATTTATTATGCCATAATTAACCGGAAATTGTCGTTACGTTATTAACTAAATAACAATGTATCGCACGACAAATGGATGAGGTAAAATTAACGCTGCAATGCGTTATCATAATTATCATTATTATTTCCATCGCGCTTTTTTTCTCTCTCTTCCGCCACGCCGTGCAACCGAAAACCCGATAAACGCTGATAACGTCCCATCGACGATTTCGCGGACGTATTCTCGCGTGGAGTCTGCCACGTAGGACCTCCTGTTTCGAAGTTCAGGGATCGTTAACGCGGCTGCAGCCGAAATGATAAATCCTCGTACGTATGTACTTACGGAAACTTCGTGTGCGGAATTTCCGCCGAAAATTTATTCCCTTCGTTATCGCGGAGTCTCGCGGCGGCCTTGAACGACGATATCACGTATCTTCTCACGTAACGCACAATCATAAATCCTAGTCTACGCAACAACGCTATAAAATAATTCCGTGGGAAAAAAGAGATGCCTTTGTAGAGAAAAATAGACGAAGAAATATTGCATTCTGCCATCTCAAAGTTTACAGGATTATCTACATTAAAATCAAATATAATTATATCGAATTTTTTAATTTTTCATGTATATCAAAAAGTCAATACTTTATTAATAATGTCTACAGATGCATAACGTGAGACACTGATTTTTTGTAACGCGAGAAATAATTTATCCAGGATCTTACAAAACTTTCAAAAAAGAAAGATATAAAAGAACTTATCGTGCCTGAAATCTCGATTTCTTGTATTTGTATCATTTGCGGAACAGACCTGCTTTACAGCGTCTAAAATTGAGGGACTTTTGATATTCCAGTTAGATGGTAATTTTGCAAAAATCGCCGTCCAGTCGTCCAGCAAGCTCGATAATTAGTATTCCGCACCGATGATGATTATGGCGTATTGGAATCACCAGCTGCTCGTTGGCTGACTTCGCGAAGTCGAGGAACAGAAGAATATTGTCTCCTTGTAGGCTCACGGGGCGATTTTCTCACGGTGTTCACGTTGAGAGAGAGAGATAATTAAAGCGTGTCTTTGAGAACGATCACGAGGCGCGGAATTGGCCGTTGCACGCAACGCGAGTTTCGCAAAATAGTTTTGCGGTCAACCTAGCCACGGTCTTTGGGATTCTAATGCGTCTCGAGTCTTGCTATTTTTTTTACTATGTGTTTACGGAGAAGTCCGTCATAAGATACCGCGTATTACCTACCTTACGTAACGTTGGCGAAGGTAGTTGCTTATTGCTGCTCGATTGGACATTAATAGTAGAATACTAAGAAACACATTTGTAGAAATGTATTAAGAAAATGTGGAGAAATGGTAAAAGGAAGCAAATGTGACAAGAACATTCGTGCCAAAACATTAAAGTGTAACAGAAAGTGGAGTAAAACATTAATTGGAGAAAATGACAGATTATAAATGGAAATTCGCAAGAGTAGCAAAAAATGGTTAGATTTGGGAAGGTGCAGTTGTAAAATTCTCAGGAATTACAATCACAAAATTGAAATAATGAACTTTAGAATTTAGTTTACGATCTTTTTCAGAATTGTATGGAGAAATTTACGAGAAAAAAACATATTTTTTATATTTTATATTTTTAAATACATATCTTTTGTAATATCAATGAGATGATTAATTCTGTTGCATGATAACTGTATATATTGAAAACTTCATACGCTTACTAACATTTTACTTTGATATTTTTAACCGGAGATGATAGATGTTTTCATCTCTATCGCGAATACAGTTGAATCTTCCTGATTCGAGCCGTATGCGGCAATTGAAATATTGTCGCATACTAATGAGAGATTTCTCCTCAAAACGTGGCATTATCGATGAAAAGAAGGCTCATTATCGAAATAACCTTAATAGAATTATAATTAGCCCACGCGGTATACAGTATTGGATGCGAGCAATGATTATAGGCTGGATCACGTGATTAATCGCCGCAGGTGCAATAATTTATTGTCCCGAGTACTGCTACTTCTACTACCTCAGCATTAACATCTTCTTCATGTCGAGTCAATACGCGATGAATAATAATCGAGTATTGCCGCTTTGTAAACTTAGAAACAGCATACAGATGACTTTATATGGAAAGGAATTAAATTGATGGGAATTAAAATCAATAAAAAAAACTCAATAGGATAAATAGATTTCTTTTGTAAAATTTTCGTTTATTAAATACATGTTAAATGCATTACGTATTTTTTGATATAAATAGAAACGTATTATTCGATTATTTTCATTAATTAGTTGAGTCGATTTTCATTTATTATAGTTTAAAAGTGAACCCTGCTTGTACATCAATGTACATCGCCTACAAAGAATAATTCATGTAACAGATGATTATACGTATACGTATTATTGAGACAAAAGAGCTCTTTCAAACTGACTATATATTTCTTCCAACTTTGCTCAATTTTCGTCTTCCCTTTCGTCCCATAAACACCAGCAAGTTATGAAACAATTTCGCGGGGTTCTCTTCGGAATTTTCGCGAAACGCGAGCTTGAATCTCGTCGTCGCCGGAAAAGCTTCCTCCGTCCTTGCCTCTCTTTTTCTTTTCCTCTGTACGTCCTCGCGCACGCGAGGACAATTTTAAATATTCCCGTAAAATATCCTTCCGACATTTCGCCCCGATTAAATCCCGTATTCCACGCGCACGAGCGTAGAGCGGTCTGAAAAAAATGAGGGAGAAAAAAAACCGGGGAGAAAAGTCCCCGGGACCTCAATCTCCCTCAAATCCGCACAAAGAGAGCGCAGAGAAAAAGAGAGATGGTGAGAGAGGCAGAGGAAGAGAGAGAGCCCGTCGCGCAAATGGCGACTCCGAATTCCCGTGCGCACGGCTCAAAGAAAATATATTTATAAAATTCATGCCCGCGTCGACGTCCGCGCGCGCCCCGGTTAATCGGTTTCCCGAGGACGTTGATCAATTTCGCCTAGAAAGAAGGCGAGAGACACGAGGCAGAAAGAGAGAAAGAGAGAGAGCGAGTACGAGGGAGAGGAAGAACGCTCTCGCCCTCGCGGCGACCGAGAGAGCCTCCCTCCATCCACCTTCGGCCTCTTCATCACCGCCCACCCTTTTTTTCCTCCTGCTGCCACCCTCTCTATCTGTCGTTCTCCACCTATCCCGCGCACCCCCGTCTCACTCCTTTTTCGAGTCGCCGAAAAAATGCGCCCTTCGGGCAGGACTCTCGTAGCTTCCGTCGCTTCGAGATGCCATCTCTATCTCTCTCTTTCTCTCTAGTTTTCTTCCTCTCTCCACCACCCACCTCCTCGAGCTCGTCTTCTTGTTCGCCTTCTTCCCTCTCGCTACCTTCGCCATCAAGGAGATCCCGCACTTTTCGCAAGGGATACCCGAGAGCAAAGCGAAACCCAAAAGCCGCCCTCCATCCGCGCGTGCACGCATCCTGTACTGCAGCGTAAACAAACGCGCATATCCGGTGCATATCTCTCCCCCTTTCTCTCTCTCTCTCTCTCTTTCTCTTTCTCTGGTCCGAGAGCGGTGTGTAGACCCTCTCGTTTCTCCCGGCTCTCATCTCTCTGTCTCTGCAGCCAGTTACGCGGAAAAATAAGTTACACGGAGCCACCTAGGCACCCAGAAGAGAGTGGCCGCGCTCCAGCATCTCTTACCGCGTGTCTCTCCGATCTCTCCTCACTTTTCCCTCCTCCCCTAATCCTCTCCGTCCTCCATCTCCTCCTTCATCCTCCTGACGGCCGTCCTCCTCTCGCTCACGGACGCGCTCGCGAGCACGCCCGGTATGTCTGCGTGCACGTACATTAGGTACCTGCGCGCGTATATATGGGTACCTATCTATAGGTACCAAATGGTAAATGAGAGGGTAGACGCGAGGTCCGGACGCCCGCAGCTAGCGGCGACCCAAAGCTTCGTCTACCGCGGGGCTGTATGTGCCACCGCACGTACCGGGTGACCGAGAAGTGTCGGTATTTTTTTTTCCCCGGGCTCTCCGAGCGAGTTACGACAACCGGGCGTCGTCCGGCGGGACGAGGTGGAAGCGGTCGGAACCGCGATCCGAATCGTGAATTCCGAGTTCGGCGAATTCGACAAATGAACGTATCGCGACGTACCGCTATGACGATGGCTACGACGAAATTGAGTCGTTACATGATGACGATGTCGGTGTTACGTCTAATGATGTACAATCGAGATGTTTCTATCGCAACGCGCAGAGCTGTACGAGAAATTGTTTGGCCCGCAGATAAGAAAGATGTGGTACGATGCTACGGAGAAAGAATTACATTCGAGAAAACAGAACTAAGCTAGTTAAAAGAAAAATGAAACTGTTAGGAATTAGAAATAGAAAAGATACGTTGTCAGAAAAATATCTTTAATTACGAAATCATTTTCGTGATTTATCTCTTATTTAAAACCTTCATGTTATAATGGCAAAAACTATTAATTTTTCTTTAGGGTAGTTTTATAGGAAAGACTTTCCGCAGAAATCCTTGTTGAAATTATTGATTGAAGTTACAGAGCTGCAAACAATTCGTTATTGTTTTGTATCACTGTAATCATAAATTTCATTTAATTATTCTCCCCACGTTATTCCGTACGTTATGGTTGTCTTGCAAATATGCATAAATTGTCAAAGTGGTCATTTCTATTGAATGCGCTGACACTGTTATAAAATGCACTAATGTATTCTCGTCAAACTGTAGTGTATTCATTGCCGTTCCTGTCATCAGCGAAATTGCGACAATTGAAACGAAATTCGTAAAATCGTCCGAATCTCGTCCTCTACGCGTTGTCATGTGATTTTACTGGATCGCTTCGCGATATCCGCATGCATCCCCGTCGCATCCGCAAGACACAGTTACAGCTGCAAAATTTCGTAGAAAATCTCGACTTCCGGTCACTGCGCGGTTATGAAATCGTTAAGCCACAATGCCGATATTGAAGCAACTATTTGCTGTATTTACTGCACCATGCGAGGCGGATGCGACCGGTGAACGCGGATACACACGCGTGCGTTTCGCGTGCGCAAATTGGCAATCGCGCGCGGGCTCTCCCACGGAAGCCTACGTTAAAACAAACAAACCTGAGAGAGAAAGAGGAAGAGTGAAGGGAAAAGAGAAAAAGAGATAGAAGCGAAATGAAAGGCGAGCAATTTTCGTGAAATCGCGAGCGGCTCGTGCACGTGCGCGCGGGCGCGTGCACGGCCAGAGATGAAAAATTTTCTATATCGCGAACTATTATCGTCGCTTTAGCCGCATTCACGGCAGGCGCGCGTTTTCAATCGCGCCGCCGGCCCGTTGAGTGCATTTTGTTCACAATTCCGCACGGGGGGGCTGAATGCGGAGAGTACAAGGGCACAAGGGCGGGACGGGGGTAGCGGAGCGTAGAGAGATAGAAAAATTGCTACGGTCCGCGCAAATTTTCATATTTTTTCCACCGTACGATGGATGATAATTCGGAGGCGTAGCGAGATAACGCGTACGCGACAACTCGAAGAAAATGAGCGGCACGGGGAATAGGAATTGCGTACCCCATGAAAACAAAAAAGCAGTTCGGGCATTGCACCGTATACGGTGTGAGCCACGAAAATCGCGCGCCGGGGGACGCAGCGATGTAATTAAATGCATCCGAGAGAGGGCCGCGAGCGTAATCGAACGGCTGTCCTGGGAGTCCGCGTTACGCGCCGTAAAATGATTCATTTGTATTTATATTCGCTTTCGGCGGCATATATTTTCCTTAAAAGGCCTCCCATTACCGTTTCGATTAAGTCCGCGGCCGATGATCAACGGCAGATACACGCGAAAGCAAGCTTCGTCGCTTTTTGTTGCAACGTACGAAATCGGCGACTCCATTTTGCACGCGTGATTCTGGTATAACGAAGATACATCAAAAGTATTGCACGTGAACCATTCAATCCTACCAAGTTTGTAATTTTGATATCCCAAAAGAGGCATTTATCATGCACATATTTCCGTAGCGATGAATAATTGCTATTATATCTACTTTGCTCTTTCGTCAGCAATTTCTCTTATTCTTTCATCCCCTGCAAATAATGAAATATAGAACAATTCTTAATGATTGAATGTCATTCCCGAATTATTAATTAATCGCGCGATCGTTGCGTCTCGTAACATTTTCCCCGGGAATTCGTGCGCGAATATATATATACGTGCGCGCGTATCCATTCCCAGAGGGATAGCCTTAAAGAAAGGACCTCTACCCACGCTGTCCTCCCTCTTTATTTATCATTATCTTCCTGCTCTCGAGTTTTTCTCTGGTTTCTTCCGTTTCTCGGCCGAGAGGTGTGCCGAGAGGGGACATTCTCATCGCGTCGCCCTTTCGTGCCAGCTAGTCGTCCGGGCGACATTCTCGTTTCGCGAAGAACAATCTCCACGGCAGAAGCCGTACACGGTCGACCAGTGGTGGTGACGAAACCCCGGGAAATCCGGGGCGCGAGAAATCTCGCTGTCGCCATTCCGCACGCACGTGCGACTACGGGGCTTTTCGCCCCGGTGTAACGAATGGGGGGCCGTAGCCGGGGCTACGTGTAGGGTGCAATCTTGGTCGACCGATCTTTCGCGCGCGCCGCGGGATCAGAGCCCGGTGATTCGAATTGATTAACTTCCTCCCTGTTCCCGCTCTCTTTCCTCCGCTTCTGCCTCTCGTTCTGTCTCCCTTCTTTTTCACCTCCTCGTTGTTCTCCTCCTTCTCCGCCACCTCGTCCCTTCGCCCGACCCTCCTCGATGGAACAATAGTTCCCGTTTTCGCGAGGAAGCCGCATCGACATTTCCACGCGCGGAATAGTAATTCCTCCACGCGGGGCGAGATTCGATTTGCATTTCGATACTCGGCTCGGCCGGAGATAAAAAGCGCGACGGACCGCCGCTCTCGTACGTCGTTTAGTTTCGGGTCCGCGATCTCCCCTGCTGTCCTCGCGTACGTTAAATAAATGAAGATTGCGTTTCCACGTGCGAGTCGCCGGTAGGTATTAAATTATGACAGAGAGCGGAATGGATCTCGTTGCGGCGAAATCGAGAAAACATCTCGGCACCGCTGCGTCTTCAATTGCGATCAGTGTGCTTCGAATGAAAATGCGGTGGTTCCGGGATATTCGTCGGATTATTTACGGTTTTTACGAATTGATGGTTGCAATCGCAAATCGTTGTCAAAAAAACAACAAAAAGGTGCTTTAAAGTGGAAGAAAATCTCTTTACTTAAAACGATAAACAGCATATACTAAACAATAAATTTAAGCAATCCGATAGTTTGAAACTGAGCGAAGCTATTTACGACGAAATTTATGCAACGTTTATCGATTGAAGACGCGTTTGCTACTTCATAAAATAATTTTACGGATTACGAGTTAATACTGCCTAGATATAAAGAAGAACCACATTTTTCTCATATTCGTGAGTTCCTCTCGTGCGAGTATCTCAGATATTCTGCTCGCAATTTCGTCGCGGATTCCGTTCGATCGCGTCGATCCGCTTGCAAGCCGCGAACGAACGAAGACCGGAACGGCGCCGCAATTTGTCGACGGCAGGGTGTCGGGGACCAACACCTGTTACGATCGTACTTAGCGAGGATATTAAGTGGCGTTGCGATGCACGTTGGCCATAAAACGCCAGCCGAGGCGATCGGAGAGATCCCGGGACGGAGAATCGCCGATAAACGGCCGGTCGGCGCGAAAGGAACGGCGAGAGAAGCTCGCGATCGAAATCGGGGGCCCAGTAATCTGGACGGGCCCCGTGATATCCGCTGAGATCGGCCTGGCGCGACACCTGTTCGCCTTGTCAACTGCCATTAATTTTTCTCTTCCACTTTTTTATTCGCTGACGTGAGGTAGCATCGCGAAATCCACGTGTCGTCTTCCGGCATCGCGTAAACCCTGTCGCGAGCTACACGCTGAACGTGCTCATTACACACGTCGCGAGCCCGAACGCTCGACGGAATGATTGACGGCTCTTCGTGTTGTCGCGCGGATGCATTCCTCTTCGAGTTTGGTAGGTTTGTGATTTAAGCTAGAGTTGGAGACTCTGGACGTCATCGCGAAAAACATTTGATGTTCCATAGCGGTTGTGCGCCTTGAATTACAATGCGGTTGACGTATCTCGAGTTTACGTGACTGTAGAATACTGTCCTCAAAGTCAGAAATTAGAGAAATATCGTGATATTACAAGACTAACGTGTTGCATAAATATATCAAATAATTAAAGTTAGGGTATCTCTTCCTCCTGACTGCTGTTATCACAGAAATTGGCAGATGCTAGCGGACGCAACGAAGATTGTTTCAACGCTGACGCTTTAATAGTTTGCAAATTGCATCAAAAGTCTATTTTGACAAACCCGATTAAGCTGAAATTGAATAGAACAACGTGCGCAGTTGAAAAAAATTGAATTTGTTGGAAGAGGGATGGAGAACGACGCCGACGTCCAAACACATGCTTTTAGCATCTCCCATTTATATAATAAATTATTACAAATTTCAATTATCTCCATCACAGAATATACCTTCTTTTCGTCGTAAAATACTCGAGTTCTCTCCGCATGGTCCTTAAGTTAAATTCCCGTAAAAATGTTCGCGGTCCGGGCGACATCGAGCGTGTTAAAAATTACGCGCGGAGGCGGGACGCGCACCGTAGATAATGAAGACGACCGAGGTTCCAATTTCACCTCGCGCGCTAATTAAAAGAGCGAGGACCACCCGTTACATCCGTTTGTTTACGATCACCTCCGCGAAACCGCGCACGATATCAATGGCCGAATATTATTCGTCCCTATTATCGTTCGTCGTTAATTTTCCATCGCACGCGCGGCAGCGAATTCATAAAAAGATATACGCGCCCGATTTTCCATCAGCAATTTTTGCTTTACGGCCGACCCGCGCCGTTATCGGCGCCGCGAGCAATAACAACGCTCCGCAAATAATTGCTAAAAATTCATAGTGGTTAGCACTTACATGCGTAAGCGCGAAAACGGGGCCCTTTTTCACGTACCCCCATTTTTCGTGGTCGAATAAACGGTCGCTGAAGATACCTATCGCTGATGCAAAAAACCAGATAAAATTATCCGTGCAGACTCGTGTTCCATATTCAGCGATAATGATACCGTGAATTTGTTCACAATTCATACGTTAATATATACGACAAATAATGATATATGATTTCTGTGAATTTTCTGGGAATATGATATTCGTATTTGTAAATTGAGCAGAACTGTGGGTTGCTACATACGTGCACGTATTCATTAAAATGTATGGCAGATATCTCTATCAAAATAAAACTTGTAAAAATTCTCGTCTTGTGACGAAAACGCATTTGTTTCTCGCGGGATAACGCAGACACGCTATATATCTGAGGTGTGGAGACCGCAACGGCGTTTTTCATCAGTCCACGGTTTATGTGTCTGAAAACTGGCGCTGGGACGACATTAAACGGCGCGTGATTTATGGGAAGCCCAGTATTCCGTAAGCCGACAGGTCGCGTTTACCTGGCAAGGCAACAGGCAACCCCGGGCACCTGTTATCGGTCATCCGGTATCATTCGATACGATATATTATCAAATCTTGCCCTGTGACCGGAGGTGGTCGAAATGCCATTTCGGTATGGACGACAATTACGAGCCGCGTTATAGAGCCCGGTCGGTGCGAGTCCAGTGTAAATCAAACATAGGGTGTTACGATACGTATGCATGTACGTACGCATGTCGCATTCCTCGATTTCCTGCGGTCGAACATCCGAGAGTTATCGCCCTTTGACGCGCTGCGAAAATCTCCAAAGAGATTCTGTCCCTCAAAATTGCACTCACTCGCGTTGATAACTTCGTTTTTCTTCAAATTAAAGATGTCGACATATCATCTTTAATGTCATGGTATTATAAAATACTTGATGTCTCTGTCTGTCTGTCTGTCTCTCTCTTTCTTGTATGATAATGAAAATTGAATGAATGATTGTCGAAGTTCGGAAATAATTATTAATGAATTGTATCAGTAGTATTCTCTAATATCGATATCGAATCGTCGTTGGGATTAAACCGATGAATATAGAAGGAAGAATGTGCTTTTATTTCAGGAAAAACGACAATTCCTTTCTGCTATTTTCAACTTCCATACTGGTTCTACTTCGAGGATATTGATATATTAATAGAGAATGCGGCAACTTATAAAGTTCGTGATATCGATTGCACTGCTGGCGAAATTTCGCAAAGGCAGATCTCGCGTTCGAGATTAAGTGGGCAAGCAAGACGTCCAGAATCTATTTTCCGAAAACAAAGGAAAAGTGCACGCATCAAGATATCGTTTCATCGAAGTACATCGACGTTTTCCAATACAGTACATTATCAGACTAGGTCACTTCACAGGGATATTATCAGGAAAAATATGGCTCGTCCGAAAATCGATTAATAAGCTCACAGATCAAAATTTCGAATTTGCCAAATTCGACGTGGAGAACATAATGTCCGTGGATCATTTTTTTCCACGTTAGGCGATTCGAGAAGCTTTCTCCGTTCCGGTACAGAGTTAATCGATGCTGTCGGGATCGACAGGCGTCTTCGGAGACAGAGACGGAGAGAACTCGCGCTCGTTTTGCGAGTGCGCTCGCTCGAGCGCTGGCTCAACCGCGTTTCGCGAATCCTCGTTGGCAGACACCCGTTATAGCGCGACCCGTGTTCCCGTCCACGAACACAGCCGCGCCAGGCCGCGGGACTATATCGGTGTAAGAACGGTCGGTCGATGGGATGAGAGAGAGAGAATCGTCGTCCGGACCCGACGTCTACCCACCGAGTTGATAGGTTGTTCGAGCGAGAGAGCATGATGGGCCCGGCTGAGGGAGAGAGACGGGAAATGGCGGGCGAGCGCGCGGTGAGGGAGCGCAGAAACGACACGGGAGGAGCGCGAGCGAGAGAGCGAGGGAGGGCGAAAGAGAGAGAGAAAGAGAGACGACGGCAGGAGAGGCGGTCGAGCGGCGAGATAGAATTAGAGGAGGACGCCGAGAGACTTCGCCCGGTCGTCGGCGGAGGACGAAGCGAGGAGGGAAGAAAAAGGGAGTACGAGAGGGTGGAACCAGCGCGAACCGAGCGAAGGAGACGCGGGTGCGAGCGAGAGGGTGCGAGCGCGCGGTGGATACGCGCGGTGCGTATACGCGTGCACGCGCGCCGCGCGCATTCGTGTGCGTCGTGTGTGCTACGTGTGCGGGTAGGAGGTGGAGCGAATAAGAGGGTACCGTGTTTCGTTTCGCGTTCGGCTCGCGGCCTCGGCTCTCCCGTGTTCTCGTCACGAAATCCAGAAGAAGCCAGGGAAGAAGAAAGGAGGAAAGAGAAGAAGGAGACGACGACGATGATGATGATGATGATGATGATGATGAGGAAGAGACGAGAGGAGGATATCTCTCGCGCCGGAAGAAAGAGAATCGCCGTGGAGGGATGGGCCTTCGCGTAGAAATCGTCCTACCGTGCCCTGCTACTACCTGCGGTGAATCCGCCTTCCTTCCAGGATACTTTTCTTCCTTCCTTCCTTCCTTCCTTCCTTCCCCTATTCCTCTCTTCCTCCCTTTATCCCTCCCTTCCTTTCTTCCTTCTTTAGCAATTGCTGCCTTATTTTTCTTCTTTATCATTGATTCATTCTTCGTCCGCCCCTATAGCTTCTTTTTCTACTTTGCTCCTGCATCTTTTTAATGGTACTGCTGCTGCTGTTGGGAGTTCTCCTTTGTTCTCCGACTCTCTGTTCCTGTCATGAAAGCCGTCGATCTTTTCCACACAGCTAGAAATCGATAGAGTTGGCTCCTTAATTTCTGTTCCTCTTGCGATCGGTCAAAATCTTTGCGAAGTCAAAAAACTTGAATTGATTGTGCAATTTTTCTGCATTGCCTGCACTTAAAATGACGATTATAAGCCTTTGTATTGTTCAACCGTCGATAAGTTTCTAGAGACCAAATATTTCCTTCATTCATCTAATAATTTGTTGGCTTCTGTTTCTCTTTCTTCTGTAATTCTTCTGTCCAACGAACAGAAGTACGCCCGTTTATTCCTTTATGGAAGTATTTAGCGTAAAGTTACGCTCCGCTAACAATTTTAATATGTTGCGAGGAAGAAAGCACAAAACTTCGCAGACTGTACTCGACAGTCTTCAGTAGTTTCCTTTTGAAGCGATTCTTCTTTGAGACGAAATCTCAAGCTCTCTTTCCACGGATGTTCTACACAAAACACTCTTACGTATCTATATGTATATTGAAAGATCTCAATTCGGCTAGTTACGTAGGTGAAGTTACATACCAATCAGTCCAGCGTCGTTCCCGGGATGATCCTTGCACGAATCCCGGGAGATCTGCGCGCGATTGGATGTCCCGTTAATCCCTCACCCACTTCCTTCCTTTCTTCTCTTTGATTTTTTCCGTTCCTTCCTTTTTTTCTTTTACGTAAATGCGTTTCGTGCCTGTCGCCCAAAACGCCCCGTTACCTTCCACGAACGAAGCTCGTTCGCATGACGGCGCGGCTTAAGTTTCGCGTTACACGGCGGCGGCCTATCAAGATCAGAAAAATCGATCAGTCTATGAGAACGCTTCCAACTGCGAATTAAAATTGGCCGCCGTTCTCTCTCGGCCACAACGACGAGTGGAGAACCATAACGAGAGGTGTATAGGGTGTATTAGAGAACAGGTGCAGGACGAAGGTGCCGCCCGTAAAAATTAGAAACGTGATTTTCGATTCAATTGTGAATGTTTGAGATTCTTCTATGAAACATCGTGAAATTGAAGTTTAAGTTCTGTTGATCCAAAGTGTGCTCATAAAATTATCTGAAAGATAATGTCTCATGTAACAGTTGGCCTAAAGCTGAATTTGCCAGCATGCTGTAATGTCAGTATCAATCAATTCTATTGTCCAAACACAGCTTAGATTTTGACGAAAGAAAGTTTGCCTCAAAGTGAAGAATGTCATTGTGTAAGAGCTGTCAAGTTTCTCGGTACACCCGGTACACGCGGAAGGAGCGGGGAACGAGCGAGAAGCAACGAAAACGCTCGTCGTGGTTGCGCAAAGCCGAATCCAGATCAAGATTGGACGGAATTCCCTTAATAGCGCCGTAGTAGTAGTATGTCGAGGCGCGTTTCAGCTTCGATTGGCGGAGAGTGCCACGCTGCTATTTCGCTGATAATAAATCACTCCCTTATCAATCGCGCTCTCGAAGAAAACAGAAAAGAAACGCACTGATCGTGAAACAATATTTGAGATCGCGGACAATGGATCGATTTAGATTTATAACAGCGATACACCCGACCGGCAATAGTCCCGCCACGCTATATCTCCGTGATAATAAATTACGTTCTTTATCAGCCCGGAGTACGCACTGATTGACGGTAGCTCGCGATTCGGTTCTGTCGAAACGCGGTGTCTCCTACCTGAACGTTCGCGTTCGCGTACGCATTATAAGTTCCAATCATAAATTTTTCTTCCTGAAAGCACGTTTCATTTTAAAAACAGGCGTTTCGATTTTTTCGCCGAAAGAGCGAGGGCGAATTACTGGTCCAGGAATAATTGATCCCGCCCACCGCGCGGCAGGCCAGGCGTATGTATTAGCAAATCTGATCACTCGCGAGTCCACCTTTGCCATTTTTCAAATGCCGCAGCCTCCGTCACTGTCAAAGGGCGTCGCGCCCTTTCGAGCTAGAGTAGGTTGTTGATCGCGACCCGATCGATCAGATTCGTACTTTGCCATTTCGTGCATCGCGTACACATGCACCGTATCAATCGTCATTCGCGAGGGAAAGGACAAGAGAAGAAAAGAAAAAAGAAATACACATTTACTCTTTGCTTTCCGTGGGGGGGAATTCGAAAGGGAGGCGGTGAGCTGACGAAAAAAAGAGACACGCGATCAGAAACGAGACTCTCACGGGAGCGGAGGGCGAAGGAACGCTCGGGATCGATCAAACAAATCGATCTAACGATCCACGGAGCGTATACGGGCCCCGCGGCATACCTCTTCTCGTTAATTGCCTTTTTTCAGCGCCGCGTTTAGGGAGTCGGCCTTAAAGAGACGAAGGAGAATGGGACCGACCGGGGATACGAGGAGGAGAAAGAAAGAGGAACAGGAGAACGGGTGGATGGTACGTGGGCCTCGAAAGAGGAGAAGGAGGAGGAGGAGAAGAGCAGGGCGAGTCGTCTGGTCGGAGAAATAGTTTACGACGCTCCACGATCGAAGGGAATCGCGTGAAATCGAATTCGTACGCACGTACGACACGCAGGAACGCAAGGGGGTCGAACAGGGAGAGAACACGAGAGGAACGATGGAGGAGTAGGAAAAATGGAGGAGAAAAAAGAACCGAACGGAAAAGAAACGTGGAGGAACAGGTGAAGGGAAGGGGATGACTGAGGAAGGGCGCGGAGGAGGGAAAGGTGTATTCGATCGGCGGTGCTCTCTCGATCCGATGCTTTGAGAACGACGATCGTCGGCAGCGCGCGATGACGGGGCTGTTTCTGATACTCGGTGAAAATAAATGGCGCGCGTAGGGCAGGCCGCGGCCGCCAGCGAGCTAACTTGATAAGCGCGTCGGGGTGATCCGATCTCGCGACGTCCGACCCGATCGCGACATTTCCGCGTTATTTCATGGACAAGCCTAGGGGACCCAGGGAAGCCGGGAATACTCGAAACGCGAGACAGAATGTAATATTCAACGCGCTGAATTGTATTCGATGAATTAACTCGCTGCTTTCGTCACGGAAATTATTTAGACGGCGCGAGGGTGTTTCATGCATTTTCAAAATAACGCGTACTGCATTCTGACATTTCAAAATTTTCAGCTATTGAGCGATGTCTCTCCGCATGTGGATCTTTGAAATAAATCATGATCACTCTGTCCCCCCCGTGTACAATTTTTACACAAGTACCTACACGTTTTAAGGGAAAATAGTAGAAGTGTAGCAGAACCATTTAAGCTTCTATTAAGTGGTGCACGAATGCGAGGGATAAGAGATTCGCGAGAGAGATGGAATAGCGAGCTTTCTTTGCGGTATCGACAGGGAAGCTCGATGGAAGAACTTCCTATCTCCGGTTCTCGATTTTCGAGAACGATCGAAAGCTCGTCGTGTTATCAGAATCCACTCTCTCTTTTTCTCTTTTTCTTCTTCTTCTCTCTCTCTCTCTCTCTCTCTCTCTCTTTCTGGATTTCGCCATCGTTTTGTCCATGTCGACGGCATGTCGTTAGGACGTCGATCGACAGTTACAACGGTGACGAACCTGTCAATGCAGCGAGCAAATAAACGTCTGGAAATGTGGGGATTTGAAACTGGAACACGATGCGCAAACGGAGGGAAAATCAGGAATAGGCAAGCATCAGACGAAACGAAATACTCGCGAAGTTCCTGAAAAGTTGAAAAGTAGAACATAAAAATATGCATACGTCAACGATGCATAGATAATTCTTACAAGATTTTCATTCAACAAGAAAATGAGACTACAAAATACAATACATCCGTGTCGCTTATGCGTTACTATTTTATTAACACAGAGACAAAAGCGAACAATTTATGCAAAAACTGTTATTTTATCTTCACGTTTGTTCAGCTGCTAAAAATGCGCGTTACGCTCGTTTAACCAAGTACTGCACGATGTTGTAAATGATAATATACGTAAAACATTTCTGCGTTGTTAAACATTCCATTAAATGCAATTTTATATAAACTTTGCAAAATGTGGACTTTTAGGGGAAATTACGAGTTCCGAATTGAGGAAATATTTGTTTCCACTTGCATCCTTGCTGCGTATCATCAGGGGAACGCTGTTTTGTATTTTTCCAAATGATTGCATTCGCGCGTAATCGAACCTCGGGCTGCAACAATTTGGAGAGTATTTGGTAAACAGCCGTTTGTTTACTCCGCGAAGAAAACTCAAACGGTATATAAAAATATGTAATCTCTCCGCCCGATTTCGTTCCACCAGCGCTCTCAGTGCACTTGCATTGCGCGTGATTGCGCCCATGTTGATTTTTCAAGAACGCCGTTGTTGCACTCCGTTTTCTCTTCGCTGCATCACCAGCGATGCCTGGATTTTTTCCACCACAGGCCGGAAAATATTTTTCGCTTAACGAATGTGCGAGATA
The DNA here is from genome assembly GCF_003672135.1 of Ooceraea biroi. Taxonomy (NCBI): domain Eukaryota; kingdom Metazoa; phylum Arthropoda; class Insecta; order Hymenoptera; family Formicidae; genus Ooceraea; species Ooceraea biroi. The sequence continues at coordinate 8,310,387 of NC_039517.1, read as the reverse complement.
ACCGGTATCTGGCGATTTACGACTTCGAACGATCGCGTCTGATCGACACGCGCGGCTCGAGTGGTCGTATCGCTCGTCCGTCACAGATTCGGCCGCAATCAGTGAAAGAACCCCTTTAAAACGTGTGACACTTGACATTAGCGAGAAAATAATTTTTTTATTCAGTTTTTAAACAAATCTTTATATAATTTCGAGAATTACGTAATAACGAAATCAAAGAAATATTGTTTCTGTATAAACGTTGAATCTTGTGAGAGAGACTCATGAAATGTTCTTTTATAATTCTTTACATGTAAATTTTATTTCTTCATTAATATTATAATATATTCTTATATATTTCCTTTTATTTCTCATTTTTATCGTACAAAGATTTTCGATAACAGTTGCAGTTTGTCCAATGTCTCTTTTTGTATGTTTCCACCGTGCCCTTTCATGCGCCGCTCGGATCTCTTGTCGATCTCTCTGCGGTCCCGCAATCGGCGAAATCTACACGTAGAGGAAAATCATAAAGCTCGTCATAAAACGCCACCTCCGCCCTCCCCCGTGTCTCTTTTTTTCTCGTCCCTCCCTCGTTTCCCTTGGACGCCAATTTCCAGCATTGCGTAAGACGGTCGTTCGAGAAGTTAAAGGTGGCGGGAGGCGATAACGATAATCGCGCGCCGACTGTAACCTGCAGACACCGAGAGAAAGGAAGAACGAGAGAGAAAGAGAGGTAGCCCCGGGCTTCTTCTCGCAAAAATAAACGCAGGATATGTTGCGGGGACCCCAAGATATCGCCGACCCTTTTGCGGGCCTCGCACGGATCCGCGCATAAGAGCGGAGACTGGAATTTGCATGCGGTTCTTTTTTCGCAGCATCGCGCGCTTTAATCGCATCGGGCGCTCGCTAATTGCATCGAACTTATCGCGCGGTAATATATATTGATATGCGCGCAAGGGGTCAGACACAGGGACCGGAGCGAATCCGGGTGCGAATGAATGAAAACCGCCATCGGTTGAATGAAGGCACGTCGTGTCGCGGCGACATCGCGGCACGGAAATTTGACTTTTTACGGGGCTCGTAAACGCGCGGCGATGCGTCGCGGGTCGTTCCTGTAACCTCGCAGGACCAGCGACGACAAAATTAATATACGTCGAAGAAAGTTTCGCGGATACATCGCACGTATCGCGGCTATCTTTGCTAGGCCATCATCTGCTTCACCGTGGTGCAAGAAAAAAGATTCATGGTGAGAGAGAGATAATGAAGAGATTACTCTTTTTCCGTGGAGAATTTCAAACGCTTTGGCGTAAATCGTCAGCGGAAAGAGGAACCATCCCCGATCCCAGACACGTCAAGGCGGAGGATCTACACGAGTGATGAGGCAAATATTGTACTTGAGCGGCGCGAGCGCCCGGTACATTCTCCAACGCCGCGTGCGAATATCAAAGCGACCATTTGCAGAATTGCGTTTTCCACGGCAAAAGCAAGATAGACAGAAAGAGCGAGAGAGGAAGAGAAAGAGAAGAGGCGGTTTATTAACAACAGTCGCGCGCGCCGTTCGAAAGCGCTTCGAAAGCGATACCGCGTTAGCCCGTAGAAATGATGCTGGTTCAAAGGGATATTTGCGCTTAATTTAAAATCGCGGCTCCGAGCGCTCTGCGGCTATTAGCGGCGACTACTTTCGATCCCGAAAGAGAGACGGGAATCCAGTTACCGCGTAAATCCACGCGAGCGTGCGATATTAAAATCAACGGCCGGTCCAGCAAGAACCTTCCGCGAGCGTACTTCATACGCGCGGTAAAAACGCTCTTGCGTTACGGAAATTTCATTCACTCGGCAAGCTTTTTTTCGGGACACCAGTGTCGGCTCCCTTATACCGTATTGCATGCGCGGCCGAACGTCGAGTCTGGTTTTTATCGGTGCGCTTTCACGAATTTATCGTATTATCCGTCCGTTCGTTTATCTATCTACGTATCGTCCATCGTTCTATTATTGTTCTACATTATATACCATGATAGAGCCGCGCTTTTCGCGGAAGCAGCTTGGAGAACGACGCTCGGAAAATGGATTATCGAACGAGGGTTACGTGCACGAATCGAGCGACATCGTGCTAATTTACAATCCCCCCCCCCCTCACGGAGGGTGTCGGGGGTTCTCTTCCGGTACAAAAATACAGACCGAGCTCCGAATCAAGAGTCAAGCACGAATTGGCGACTACCTGTAATCAGTAGCCGCGGTCGCCTCGCGCTCCGATTGCGGGGGACATGGCGTTCACGCGAAAGTAATATCCACTTCCCGGCAACGAACGGTCGATTTCCGGTATCGCGCAAGGTAAAGGCTGCTGCATCGGAGACCCGCGGAGAGAAAGAAGGAGAGGCGCGGCACGGTAATAATGGTAATTGTTATCTCAGGGTCGACCACCGCGTTGGCACGGCCATACTTTTAAGTATAATTCATCTGCTTGTGGATTTGAAAACAATATTTTAGGAAATCTAATTTAAAAAACAAAGGAAATAAGTCCATACGCTGTCTCTTGTAAAATAAAGAACTATGAAAATTGAAGAATTGAGCTTGTTATTGGCAACATTAATTTTTCGCTTATCTCAGGTGTCATTTGTTAATTCCTTAAAAAAGATTCTCTCACGAAAGTAAATTTTAGCTGACAGATAGAGAAGGCACGAAAGGGGGGAAAGTCCGCAAAAATATTCGCGAGCCATTCGGTGGCGATAAAGTACGCCGCTCGATGTTGATTTTCCCAGGAATGCCGGCGATCGTTTCCGCTTTCCGTCGCCGGTAACCGCGGCCTTTTCTTTTTTCTTTTCTTACGACGAAATATCTCGTAGATTGCCACGCGGAAGGTATTTCTTGAATTTTCTGCACGTGCAGAAAATTAGACAGCGCGTAAAGGGAAAAAGAAACGAGGGAGAAAGTAGAATCCACGTTTCGCGTCGCAATATCATGTCGATGCACGATGCACTATCCGTTAGATAATCGATCGCAAAAATCGAAGGCGATGGAAACCACAAGAGATAAGAGCATCACGAAGAACGGTCCGAAACGGGAGGTGAGCCCCTCTCGCGATAATGAGACGGATACATCATAATTGGCAGCGAATTTACTTCGCTCCGACGCGTGTCGGGACGGATTATGGAGATGCCGCGGCCGGATCCGCTCCACAAATAATTGCAATTACCGCGGAATCGACGTAATCCCGTGGCGCGTTGTTTCTCGCGCCTTCGCCTGGCACGCCGTGAATTTAATGACTCGCGCGCGCATTGAGATTCAATCTTGGCGCTCTCGAATTAGCGCGTGTACCGCGACGCGACGGATTTCTCTCGCGGGCTTTCCGCGGGATTCCGCGCGAAGTTTCCGCGCGAGCCGAGGAGCACAGTGTTGTTGACACAGTCATTAATATTCTCGCGCGATACGATCGTTAATAGGCACGTTGTTCCCCGTACACGGCGAAACGAAATCCCTCCCGAGATGCCCCGGTAACTCTACATCCTCATTTCCGGGAACGAGAATCTATCGTGCGAGGAAAAAGCGGAAAACGAGAGAATGCAGGTTCATTACGCGATCGCACATTCGCTCTCATTACCTCGTCGGACGTTCGTTGGTTCCTGGCGGTTCGCCGATCGGCGGGAATCTCGTTCCGAGTCTCCCGATCAGATTTTCTCAGCGAGGGTGCGATATGCACAATCGCTCGCAACGCTTTAGCTCGCGCGCGCGTGCGTTGATTAGAATTCTTCCGGATCCGGAATATGCGCTCGCGTTCACCGATTGTTTCGCGACGTGATTTTAACGCGGATTTTTCTGTAGCGTATAAATCCTTGCTAATAGTTTACGCGGCCGTCAGGAGAACAGTGCGTTCCGATCTGATCTCGCGCGGTGAATTAAAAAGCGCGTATCGTGCTTGTATCCGTAATCGTCTAGGCGCGATAAGGAACGGACAGGCATCGTAATTAATTCCGTATCCCGTTCCGTTGCTTCGTCTTGCTTTTCTTTTTCATCGCGAGGCGTGTAAAAGATGCACCGCGATGTCGCACCGTGTAATTTGTGGTCTCATCAATGCGAGCAAATGATACCCGCATCCTCGCGATAGTAATTGATGGCAACTTCTTATTTGCTCGCGCCAGTCGCACCGCGCTCTGTTTCGCTGTTACCAATTGGAAAGACACTTACTATGCGACGTATGTTAATTTTCGTTGTTCCAAAAGCAGTCACTGAGACACTTGCAATTTCTTACTGGCGACTGCATGCGAGTTGGGTAGAGCTGATCGTTACAATTAACCCAGCGAGAAATGAGGAGAAAATTAAGGTCGAGAGAATTATATAGGCGCAATGAAAACGGAAATCGAAACGCTGTAACAATCGTATCTCTCTCGTGTCTTTTCAGTTTATGAATTTCAGCATTTTATTGTGCAGTGAGACATTGTTCCTGTCGACGTGAAAGCCGCAAGTCCAGACGTTAAAGGTTAAACGTATCCCATAAAATCCATTTCCAAATTACAATCTAGCAAGGGTGCAATTATACTCGTATTGATGCGGCGATCACGGTACGATCGGTAATGGTATCCAACATCGTGCTTAGTGATTTCCGACTTCCTGGGCTACCGAACGTCTCTATTTGCTCTATTAATTGATACGGATCTCTCGCTTCCGCGCTTTCCAGTCGGATTCGCCGGCAAGAATGCCGCTAATTGAGTAGTCTCCGCAGCGCGTTGCGCGATCGCGATTACACCGGAATCGGTGCAATCTTCGTCCCGTAGTTAACCGCGATCGCGCGGCAGCTTCACGCGCCGCGGCTTCTTTCGATCGCGCCGGGAGACGCATCTGCATAATGCCGCGCGTCGCTCTTCCAGCGGATGCATCCGCAATGCAACTGGAACAAGACAGTCCGGAATCCTGCGTCCCGCCGGGAGGACAAAGGTATTCTGCGAGTACGAGAGAAGGAAGATTTATCAAAGACACAATCATGGCAATCGATTTATAAAATAATTCATAAAAAGAATGAAGATTACTTGATAATCGAACTCGACGAACGATTCGCTTCAACGTTCGACAATTTCGCGAGGCGTAACAATTTCGTGGAACAAACTCCGCGAAATTTCGCATCGATCTATCAAACGTTAATAATTAATTAATTACGATCTCGCATTAATCGTTACTTCCTTTTACGTGCAATTTGTAATCGGCTGGTTTGACATTGATTCTAGAGGGACCGGGCCGCGCGCGGACCGTTGTACGCAGCCATTGTTATCGAATTACACGCGAAAGAGGATGCACCGGCTCGGCGCAACCGCTGGCGGTTAATCGCGCGTATGAAGAACGCCGAGGCTTTCCCAGATGCGCGCTAATGGGTTACGCGCCCTTCGTGCTGCGCGCGTACACGCTTTCGCACGCGCTTATGCAGCGCATGGTACATGCTTGCTCGCGCGCGACGGCGTCGGCGGCCAGCAACCACGAAGCTTTGCTTCCAAGTGATCGGGGAGGGCGATAACGATCGTGACCAATTTGTTTTCCGCGTGAAACGCCTTCGAGATACAACGTTGCTGCAATTATGATAATGACGTTACGGCAAAAAGCAGGACGGACGCGTGATTTATCGCGCTAAAGCGCTCGTTCCTACGCCGCCGGATCGAATCTCGCTTTCTGGCAGGGGCGCGATCTGTTGCGCGATTCACCCTCCTCCTCCTTCTCCGCCTCCGCTTCCTTCTCTTTCTTCACCCTTTCCACCCCGCAGTTGCACGATCCGCGAGATCGTGCTTCTTTTCCGCGGCGATTAAGTAACAAGGGCCGCTCGCACGAATGACGAATATCGAATCCACGCTGTCTATCGACTTCCATCGTTCGTTAACGCGCGAGCAGCGGTAGTACCCTTTTCATGAAAAAAAGGAAAAGACAGGTTTATAAAAGTTAACAGGATAGAAAATAACTTTTCGAGCATATGTAATTTCGACGTCAGGAATACGCGAGGCTACAATTACGCGATTGTGAGAGAAATTATAATTATCGCGAGCACGATCGGCGATACGCGTGAGATTTTTTCTCCTGCCGGGAAACGAGGCGCGTATTATACCTTGGCACGTCGTGCGGATTATTTTGACGCTGTTGCAACGCAAGTGCGTTATACGCTGCTTTAACGCATCTCGAACGTGTTCGCAAACGTGAAATATCGCTTTGTTGCCGCCGCCGCTGCCAAAGGTCCGGCTACAAGCTGGCGCTTTGATGATTCGCGGGCGCTTTATGCACGCAAGCACCACGCAAACCCCACTGTGTAAACAATTTTCAATGACTTCATAGAGCGAATATCGTGAAATCCGCGAATCGGCGGCGCAGCGCGCGCGAGTGCGAGCGCGGAAAATTTAACCCGACTGCCCTCAAAGGCCGAGGGTGCAGTTAATTTCGACACGGTATATTTAATAAAAATATGTCGCAGTCCGCGACATTTTCGCCCGGTTGTCGCAGCAAAGGAGGACGGTTTAATTTAGCGAATTTGCCGAAATGCACGTTTCACCCCGGAATTAACACTTGCCGCGCAGTTACGCGCGAAATACTGAAAACCGATCTGGACACGTAGCAGGTACTTTCGTGTGTGTTTTCATCACAGAGTTAAAAATTCGCCGATTCCGCGCCGCTAACGAGATCTGCCCTGCAAAATAGAGAACATTGTTTCGTGGCAAATGGCGCCTAATAGCAACTGCGCAATTTTTCTCTTGCGATGCAATTCGCCAGAAGAGAACATCGACGTGTTCGACCATCGCTGTTGCTCGTAATGGTGCGATCGAGCGCGTTTAGACCGGCCGGATCTCCATCCGGCGGAAACGCGGGCGGCGATCATTCCAGTTCGGCGTCGCAACAAGTGCACCGGACGGTATTTAATCCTTGCTCGGCCACGTGAAATATCACTTCGCAACCGCCGTAGGCTCGGTTCTCCAACCGGGAGGGCCTTAATGATCGTGACCAATTTGTCTTCTGCCGCGGAACGCTTTCCCGCGGCGACCGCCGCGGAATTTTTGTTCCCGTCGCGTGTGCATCGTGCATTGTAGCGGCAATGCATTTAATGAAACGCAGCACACTCGACTACATGTGCGCACTATATCGCCATATGCTGCGTCCCGTTGCATCGAGAGTACTCGTTTGAAATCGACCGCGGAAAAATGTCACGCGGGATTAATAAATTACTTAAACAAAATGTTCATCTATCGTTTTCGTCGCACCCTCGATATGTGCAACTGTAGCAGTCATAATTTTTTTAAAAGGATTTTTGAAAAATCATAAATATTTGAAATTGTACAATAATTCTCCCCTCCAGGTTGTATTAGAGCAAAGAACGATGATTGTCACAATCATGGATTACATGGATCACGCGTTGCACGTGATCGCGATGACGTCCGAGAGTCGTCGCGATCTCGGCCGACCAGGAATGGATGAGAGGGCGAGAAATAAAAAAATTTCGACGCGGAAGCCGGAACGCGTGTCGTTCGCCTTCCCCGATGAGCTACGACGGGACGGGCGACGCGTGGACAGAAGCCGACACGAATTCCGGATGCGTCTCTCGGGACAGACGACACACCTAAAGCGCGTCGTTCAGATTCTAATCTCGAGGCCATCCATGACGCTCGTCTCACTCGGAGAGATCGCACATCCTCCGAGCCCAGCCGCATAGACCTACGAGCATACTGGGTGGGCCAGTTGACAGTTTTATTACAACGTAGTAGCTTACTTCTCAGTAAATCATCGTTTCTCGCTCAGCGGCACGTCTGGACGTGTTTTGTAACGTATTTTTTGTTTCATTCGACGCCTCGCTGGCGAATTCTAAAAGGAAGAAAACCGAGAAAGAAAACAGAATTTATCGGTGATAATTTGCGAGTTGCCAATTCGCAATCCTGCACTAGAGAAAAAAGAAGAGGAGCACCCGGCTACTAGGAAAACGACCATTTTCTTCAAATAAAACTGGAATTTCCTTGAATTTCTTGAATGAAAAGAGAAACCTGTATCATTATTGGTCAGCTTAATGGATCGTATCGCGTTACAAAATTCGTTAATATAAAATAAGAATTAAATAAAAGAGTTCTTTACATTTTTTGAAGAAAAGTCGAAAGTTGAAAAGAAAAGTCGGGAGAGCGTTAGAAATAAGGGAAGGTCCAAATGGAGTGGCAAGCTTACGTCGCTCCTCGAATTATCCAGGTTAATGATGCCGATTCAATTATGCCTCACGCGGCAATAACTGCACGACAAATTTTCAATATCGAACGAACGGGTGAGCTCGGTTCGCGCGGCTTCCGTTACGTTTGATTTGTTGCTCGAGCATCGGGGCACCGGAAGCGTTAATTCCCAGGCTGGAAGCGTTGATGTCATAATTTTTCAGCGAACCCACACACACCTAGACGTTCTCTCTCCCTCTCTCCTTCCCTTCCTCGAGAAGGGCAGTTTGCACTTCCTGAACGCGTTCAGGGCGGCTACCATCCATCCGTTCGACCTCCAGCAATCCTTTTTGCGCCGGTAATAGGTGCGAAATTATATCCTTTCAAACGGCGAGGCTGTCCCTCGGCCCACCCCGTATAATTTTCTGAGGACGAATCATCGTCGCTTCGCATTCCGTTTCTTCTCCTTCTCTGCTCTTCTTCTCTCTTTCTTGTTTCTCTCTCTCTCTCTCTCTCTCTCTCTCTCTCTCTCTCTCTCTCTCTCTCTCTCTCTCTCCCTCTCCCTCTCTCAGTCGGTGCCGCGCGATGCAGCCGCATCGCGCGAGATAAAGGGAAACGTGTTCCCGCTATCTTAACGCATCCTTTCCGTAGCGCTAAATTACGGTAAACGTCGCACGCGCCGGAGGTGCGATGGCACCTCGACGACCCCTTGATGACTGCCGGGCTTGAACAATAAATTTGCATACGGGAATATCGTTCTCGCCGCGCGCACTTATCGCGAAACGCGCCGCCGAAATATAAAGCGAATAAACTCGCGCCGATAGCGTAACTCGGGTTATGCGCGCCGTAATCGTGAATCTTCGTATTATTGATTCCCCGGTATGCTGTAATGAGAATTTTCATATCCGACCCGCGGTGATTCGTGTTAACCCTTGCGGTAGTTATGCGCGTCGTGTATCAGCCCCCGATGGTGCCTTGATGAAAATACGCGCCATTCGGCGCTTTTGAGACACCGTATAATGTCAAGTAATGACGCGATACGTGCACGTCACGCACCTGCACACGAGAGTCAAAAATGTTAAATCCCTTTCGATGGTGTAATTAATTTGATATGCGCACGAGAAACTTTCGACGCTCGTGCCAAAATTGATCTGTGAATAATAGATCTACGCAATGGTCGATACTATTCCACTACCATTTCCGATACGCGGTTGCGAATCCATTTCCAACGCGAATCCACTCATGCTGCAATTTGCAACCAAACAAAAAATAAAAGAAAGAAAAAGGAAACAAATTCCACGCGCAAATTTTTTTTTATTTTTTCATATTTTACATAGGGACATTTATTTAACGTTTTGGTTGCCGCGAAAATATCTGCTCGAATATATCGAATGATAATACAATAATTGACTCGAAAAATATCATGGGAAAAAATAACCGGGCAAAATGTGATTTCTTTCTTTCGGCAGCGGTGAGGGTTAATTGTCCGCTCCGGACAGCGCGCGAGGCAAAACGTGCGCGATGCACGCGATAAATTTTGGTCGTGTGCGCTTTCTTTCTGTCTTTTTTTTTGCTAAGCGCGTGGAAAAGTTGCCGCGTATCGGCGCGTCCATAAAAGTTAAGAATTCCTCATCAGCGTTACAGGCGCGTCCATAAAGATAACCGTGATGAATACCGGGAGTACTTTGTTTCTTATCTTCGCGTTCTAGTATGCCCGCTATACGAAGTAACACCTGTAAAACGCGTTTAGCGCGCGGCGCTCTCACGCGCGCACTCCGAGATACACCACGAGATAACGAGGGGGAGGATAGGTGGAAGGGTGGGTGGTCCGGGGTACCACCGATAACCGGTATTGCTTTTCCGCTTCTGCGACGAGGGCTGGTGGAGTTGATTCGCGATCTTCACTGATCGACTCGCGTTCCATCGACGCTACCACGATTCGATGACTTGTCTCTCAGCGATTTTTCTCCTTTTTTCTTTTTTGTTTTACGAAACGTAGATAGTGCCGTACCGTGATCTTTCAAATAACGTGAATTCTAAATCTATTTTTATTATTAATAGTAAATGTTAAGCATATCCTTCTACTAGCTCCTTGCAATTTTATAAATTGCAGGAAAGATACGTTAAAACATCCTACAATATAAAATTGTAAAAAATCGTAAAGAGCAACAGTAAGAAACGGTAAAATAACGGTGAAATAACCGAAATAACGGTAGCAATAAATAAAGAGTATAACGTCAGCCGAGAGAGAGAAAGAGAGAGAGATGACGCTCGCATACGACTGCCGTTACACATCGTCTGTATTGAGGCTCGTGTCGTTGCGAGCGTATCTGATAATGCAAATTGCATTTTTACAATCCCGCCCCGGTGTTCACGTAATCCGGCGTGCAACCGCGGAAAGAGTCTCCGCCTCGACGCTCGTCAACCCGGAATTCACCTCTCCGGAGTGCGGGCGTCGCGGCGCTCCTCCGCAAGAGTGCCGTGAGAGACGCGTGTAATCGAGGATTATTTATGGTACGCGGTCGCGGAAATTTCTGCGCCACGTTCGCGTACAGAAATTCTCCGTGTCCCGTTGTTTCCTACGAGAGGGCTGCAATTCCCTCTTTACACCCCTCCCGATGTGAATGGCAATGCGTTATTGTTTCAACCGCGGACGGAATACCAACGATGCATTGATAAAATAAAAATAATATTACATGACTCGTAGCGACGATGAAGCAGCTTAAAATTCTCAAACTTACGATAGATCACCGAAATCATCAAAAACAGATGATTTCTAGGGACACTAGGTGTCTTCTCGAGTTTGAAAACACTCAAAGTTCCATTTAATCGATTCGAAATGGAAGAGCCCGAGTCTCCAATCAAGTTTGAGTTTCTTCTATCAATACGGAACTTCTTAATAGATAAGAATAATATCTCGACGCAACTCGGTTGTTAAATTATCCCGGGTCTTCGTTGGGGCGTCGGTTGCGAGATGCGTCTCGTCGTCGTCATCATTGTCATCGTCGCATCGTCATCATCATCTTCATCGTCGTCGTCGGGTCACCAGGTCCCGACGTCCGCAGTAAAAAGTCGCCCCTCGTTTTCCTCCTGTTCCCCGTCTCTCTTCTCTCTCTTTCTCCATCCTTCTCTCTCGATTTGCCTCGAGTCAAAAGTTACGGACAGACTGACGGACAGGTGACGCAGACGGATGCCGCTCATTTGTCTCGCTTCGAGTGGAGCGAGCGAGATCCTGGAGTGGAACCGTGGCGTGCGGAGGAGGGGCAGGTGAGAGGGCGCGGGGCCCGAGAGGGTAGAAGCGAGAGAAAGACAAGGCTAGGGTCGATCGCAGGTAGAAGCCGCGAGCACGAGAAGGACGGGACAAGAGTTTTCGGGCGAAAGGGGACTCCCCGTCGCGCCGGGCCTCCTGCTGGCGGCGGTCAATTTGCTGCTCCTTTTTTTCTTATTCACCTCTCCCTTTTCCTCTCAAGGCTCTGATTCTCTGTCTTCTTTTCTCTTTCACTGCGCCAAACCATCGACTACGAGAATTCTCTCTTTCTTTCTCTTCGTACGCTCGTACACCTTCGTGTCCTTTCTTTAGTTTCCGTCTGGTCTGTCGCTCTTTGCCTCTCTCTCGCTCATTCTTTTCCTATTTCGAGATCTCTTTTGTGCTCCTCATTCGGGGATTTTCATCCGCGCGGCCGATTCTTTCCTCAGCGCAGCGGAATGCACGGCGTAATCGCGTCACGTGCAACCGCGAGCTGGAAGACCGACCGCGCCGTGTGTCTCTCGCGCCAGAAACTGACCCGGTCAACTTTTTGGCGGAATCGAGCTGCACGTAATCGCCGCGCGATGTAATCCGTGATAAGGATCAACGTCGCGTCTGCACGAAATTAGGTCAGACCTGCTTTCCGCGCGGCGATAGACGGACGTTACGTTTCCCGGACAGTGTCCGTCGGATTTATGACGGTTCTTTAAAATACGATCGTTTTATTCCGCGCGCGTCCGCCGGCGCGACAGGCGATTGTTTAAAGCGGCACCCTTATCGATAACAAGTTGTCAAAAATTGATGGATCACCCATCGACTCGATTGAAGGAACGTTCCGAGCTCTTAATTTTTCCACCGAAAGCTTTTCTACCGAATCGTATTTCGGATGAACGTAATCATGAAACGTTCTCGAGAACCACACCGGTACCGGTTATCAAAAGCAACGTGAAAATTTCGGCCAAATGAAACAAACATGTTGCGGTTGTTATTATTATAATTAGTGCAATGCATCTATCTCTTTGATCGCGATGGGTAATGCATCGTACATTTGAAACGTGCGCAAAGGTAATCCCTGGTATATTTCGCCGGGCAGCTTTCGCCGTAATGCTGCGTGCAACGCGGTAATGTACTCGACGCCCGTCTGATATCCGTTAAAATATATGCCTTTTCTATGCGCCTCTCTTTCCTCTCTTTTCGGTTTCGTGAGCCACTACATTCGTAATTGCGGGATTTCCGCCGGTCGACTCGTTCGTACGTATCGATCGCGCTTCCTGCGCTTTTTCATTTCCACCAGTTCTGGAAACCACGTTTCCATGATAAAAGCTTCAACAAAACTTGTCTTGATAAGGATTGTTGATATTAAAATAAAACTTTATAATTAAATATCAAATGAAATTTACTCTTGCAACTTTGTCTTCAATTACATTTTCTAGTTTAAACAAGAAATCTTTCACATTATTGTAATATAAAAAAATCTATAATTATTAGAATTTATTATAGAAAATATTTTTTCCCTTACATAATTTTTTATTAGTAGATGAGAACGCGATACTCTGAGCCGATTATTTCAGTTTCGGACGTTTCTTGTCTCCTTTTGCTTTTTAATATACAATAATAATAGGAATTTTTGTGTAAAATTCACGATATGAGAAACATCAATTTTTCTCGTGCATTTTCAATCTCGACGCATCGAGGAATACAAATTCGTTTCTCGCCTGCGACATGTATAACACGCGGCGTTCTCACATAGCGACGACGTGCGAAACGAACGTCTAACAGCCCGATAAGCTACGAAGCGCGGCTCTCCACCTCCGAGAAGCTGCGCTACCGTAACGTCCTTAATCCAGGGATGCAGTTTCCGCCGCGGGAATCTCTTTTCCCGAGCGCGAAACGAGCGCAGCGTCGGGAACTCGAACTCCGTTCTCGTTATGACGCTGGCATATGGCTCTCTTTATTATCGCTAGCTTTTCAGAGAGGAGAGAATCTAGTGCGGCCGATAACACGTTTCTCCCTCTCCCTCTCCCACGCGGAAGTTTTCCCTGGTGGCGGCTGAGAAACTGGAAAATTCCCGGGAAACATCAAGGCGGTGAGACGCGAGCGCTGGACCGCAGCAGCAGGCTGCGATCACCAGGATTCTCAATGGCACTCCTGCGTTTCGCGAGACCGCGTTTCCGCATTACGAGCCGAGACGTGCAATGACGGGTATCCGTGTTCCGTATTAACCCCTTGCACCCGAAGTGATTTGTCCTTATCGCCGATACCGCCGAGCGCCTTATCTCGCGCAGCCTCGGCGTGGACGTCGCTTCCTGTTTACTCTTCTGATTGTAAGATCGTATCTGACGATGTGGATATTGCCAATGATCCTCGCGAGATGCGTGGATAATCGCGCACGTAGATTTCCCTCGCTGCCGAACCAGCGCGAAGACGCGTCCAGCCTTCGATCGTATCTCCCAAAAATCTGGAATCAAATCCGGGAGTTCATCATCGCGATACGATTCATCAAGCCCGACTTTGACGGGCAATCGATAACCGCTGTGTCGGAAGCTTCAGCGCGCGTTACGTTCTCCTTTGTCTTCAACTCCGTAATTTTCATGGACGAACCAAATTGTGTTAAATTTCGCTATGAAAACAATCTCTTTTTATGAGGATTCCAATTCAATGAAAAAATTAATCCATCATTTTCTTCAATCACTTCTTTCACCAGTTTATCATCGATGATACGTTCTTTATTATCTTCAAAATTACTTATAAAAAAATTCTCATTAGAGGATTCGCGCCGTTCCTCTCGAAGCCGGAGCAACGCATCGCACCGCATCGCTCGCCAGCAGATCTTCCTTTTTCGCGCGATCAACGCGGCTACTCGCACGTGAAATCACTCGCATAGCGAGCTAACAATACGCCGATTCCCGCCGCGCGTTGCGGAAAGAAACAGCCGCGGCCGTCTTCTCAAACGTTATTTCTGCCATTATGTTTACTCACACTTTACGCCTCTTTCCAGCTCGTCTCCTCCACCGGCTACCTCCCGTTCCCTCGCGTGGTTACGCCGCGAAGGAGGCGTTACGAGCAATCCCGTTTTCTCGAATACACGCGCGGCCAAGAAACCCGTCCCCGCGGTCTCGTCGCGCTCTTTCGAACGGGTTCTCGATTCTCCGTGGTTCGTCTCCGGATTCGTCTCTGTTACACGCGGAGCGCGTGAAAACGCGCCGGTCAGCGACAATCCTTCGGCGATCCAGAAACCGGCGCGACCGTCCGGAAACAGCGTGAACCACCACCTGCCGCGATTAAAAAATCTCCAACGATTATCCGTGATGATCAAATCTGAAATCGAATTTCTTAAATTTGGTGGACCGCGATGCATCGAAAGATTAAAAAAAAATCGAACAATGGATACTTCCAAACTGCTCCGTATACCCGGTGAGTCGACTCGTTGCCGATTCTTTCCATCGTCCAGTTTGTATCAGATGCGTATGGATATCGAAGATAACGAGTGCTGATTAGCGATCCGGTGATACCGGCGATAATTAATCGGTGCCCCTCCGCGAACAGTGTCGGCCACGACGGCGTGCATTCCCCGCGTCGTCGTCCTGCCATTCCTTAGCATCGGAATTAATAAGCTTCATTATATGCACCGCGCTGCCGGTAATTAATTTTCATCTGTAATTGATATTGGAACGATCGCGCTACCGCGTGACGCGCGTTCGCGACACGTATCTCAGACTTTCGCCGTGTAATTTTATTCCACTTCCCTGGTAAACCAAAAGGAAAACTACCCGAGCGAGCATTCGCTTTTTTTCCTCATTTTGATTCTTTTCCTGGATTGATAAATGATTGACACGACAGGTTTTTCATGTGTATAAAACCTAGAGATTATAACTGAGTCGTGCCGCATTCCGTGTATGTCCGATATAAAATTTCCGTCTATATTGGCGTAAATGTATCTTACGGAGTTTTCATTTTAATTATTGCTACCGCCGCACGCGAATCTAATTATTGTAAATTATATTATCGTACGTCGATAATGTTATTCATTAATGAGTCCGTAATGCTGATAATTGATTTTATTTGCCAATTATTGCGTAAAAGTATTCCTTCCTGTATATATACGTTTGCCAGTGTAGTGTGATGCATTATTTATTGCGTAATAACAAAGCTGTTTCTAATGAGCAATACCAATAGCTCTCTAATATAATTCTAAAGATTCCGTTTGAATTAGGTTTTGCATTCTTTCTTAGGTTTAAAAATTCTTTATATTTTCGAATTCTCTTCAGCATTTTTCTCTTAAACTTGTGACATCAAAATTAGATTTGTTTCGGCAAATAGTTTAGATGGCGACTGATTAAATTCATAAACCAACTTTTCGGGATCTTTATTGAGGAAAGAAATAAGCGGAGGTTAATTTAACAATACTGACGACGTTGAAAAATGTATAATAAATGTTTCTCAATGCATTTCTGGAAATGATCAAAACAGGAAGGATTAATTCATTAACAAGTCTCTAGCAGTCGGTGTCTTACTCAATCCTTCCGTCCTTCTTCCACCTCTTTGCGTTCAAAAAAGTGACAAATCCATGTACCTTCCCCATTGCGTTCACTCTTTCTCATCTTCCAGCCTTTTTCTCGTGTTTCACGTCCTTCGGTCCGGCAGCGGCCCCGAGGTCCAAGAGGAACCCAAGAGACCAGATCCTCTCTCTTTCTCTCCCTGCCTCTCCCTCTCGCTCTCACTCCTTCCTTCTCATTTCCCGCGACTCCCTCGCTCATCCTCTCTTTTTCTCGCAGGCCAAAGACTTATGGATATCCATAGCAACGAAGTCAAAGCCATTAATAACTCCGGTGGGAACGCCTATCCTCATCTCATGCCTTTTCTTTTAAAGTCGAGCGTGTGCAACAAACGCTCGTCTCGCTTGCTCGAAAGAGAGAGAAAGAGAAAAAGAGAAGAGAGAAAGCGAAGAGAGCAGAGTCTCAGACAGAAAGGGAGAGAGGAAGAGAGGAGAGAACGAGTATGAGATGTAGGCTAAAAGAGAGGATGAGAAGAAAGACGATCGAGGAAACGGGAGAGAATGAAAGATTGAGAGAGAAAGAGAGAGAGAGAGAGAGAGAGAGAGAGAGAGAAGTCGCGGAACAGGTAGATACGCACCGCGGAATATATTGGAATACCTGAGAAATTTAGTGGCGGGGCACTAAATTTCACCGCCGTGACTTTGCAGGAGGCGATGCTCGCCGCAGGGCGGGAGCCACCGGGCGAAAAATCGCCCCCCCCGTCCCAGCGGCTACGTGCCCCGGCGGAGATATCGCCCCCTTGGCACCTGCGGCGACGCCGTTCTCGATGGCGGCATTGTGCCTCCGCTTCTGCCCCCGCGAAAGTGAGGGAAATATTAATTATTCGGTATATCGAAATAATTAGCACGCCGATTAGTTCCGCTCGGCACCCGACTGCTCGACCATTAGTAAATTCTATGTGGAATCGTCCCAAGACGCGATTCCAGATTATCTGCGGCATTTAATCAGTCTCGTATTACCACCAATCATTATAAATGATGATTCAACTTGAAAAACCCAATCCAAATTTTATAACGTGATCACGTTATAAGATCAAGCTCGAGTAAGACGTACATTTCTTCGCGTAATGGATTCCGGCATTACACGAAATACGGTCGTATCCTTCCACGAGAAAACGCATTAGTAGTTTCAATCATGGTGTACATCTATCGCTGCTGCTGCTGCTGTTCTGTCATTTATCGCCGAGCCGAAATCACGATGCTCGATGTTGCCGGCGACGGGTTACGTCGGCAATCTCGGGGTCCGTCTCGCCTTGCTTCGCGGTGCCGTTAATCGGAAAAGTAATCACAATCAGGCGGCCGCATCGACGCTGCCGCCGCCACCGCTCATCAGCGAAGCGCAGGGAACGAGTAGCATGTGCATTCCATCGCGCACCCGTAATTTTGCTCGCGCGCTCCGGCGAAAATATCATTTCACCCTGCACCTCTATCTCCCCTTCCTTCTCGTATCCCCTTCACCAACCGTCCTTACCTTCGTAAGGTCGAAAGAAGGAACGGAGAGCCAGCAAAGAAAAATGAGAAATACATCGCGCATACCCGACGTCAGCTCCTTCGCTCTACGTAGGCGAGCGTTCTCCACCCCCGCGCGCTTCGACGGGGCGCACTGCGCGGCGTTTTGCGGAAAAACGACGGGAAAAAACCGAGGAAAGTAATCAACGGCACCGGGTGGCCGAACGACAACCCACGCCGCGACTCGGGAACGATGTCGACGCGCGGACGAATTTTCATGGAAACGCCTCTCACTCCGCGCGAAATGAGAGCGCGGAAACACAGCAAGAGGCAGTGAAGAGAGAGACAGAGAGAGAAAGAGAGAGAGTGAAAGATAGAGCGAAAGAGAGTGGTAGCTGTGGATAGTGACCGCCGGACGAGGGATGAGGCACGGCCGGGAGGGTGGGTGGTACGTGGGCGCGCTTGCACTCGATTACGCATTCGATGGACGTTGATTATCGACAAAACACGTCGATTCGACAGCACCTGACGATGACGAGCGCACGCGTGCACGTATGTATAATATATATCCATGTATGTGTGTATGCGCATCTGTATGCTCGCGTTCTAGGTGGGTGAGTGGGTGGCTGGGCGCGTGTTGGTGTGTGACGGGGGTCCACGGTGGGTACGAAGTCACACAGAACCACGCGGGATCCGATATACAGTGTTGTTCATAAGTTACACACGTCTGTAGGGTGCAAAAGGTGGAATCGATCGTTATAGGAAATTTTTGTAGCACAGGAAGTGCTAGCGATTCAATACAGAAATTACAAGTCCGACTGACACTCGTGTTTTTCTCAAATTTTCGTTAAACACTGTTCAACATTTTTTTATGAGCAAACATTAGAGGGTTATTCCAAGCATTTCCACCTTCTTGATTTAAAGTGACGTTATTTTATTAAAATTCATTCAATTATGATAGGGGACTCGTATTAACGTAGACGATGTAAAGATAACGCGGAATATACGTATTCTGACGAGTTAAAAATTGAGCGATATCTCGCGGGATGAAACTCGGGATGAGAGCGGATAAGAGTCGGAATATTTCAGTATCATCGCCGTAAAGGACGACGTCGAGTATAGTCGATAGAGGGAGAAATTTACGCGGGCTAGTGTACACGAGCACGCGTGTAAAGCGACGCATTCTTGGCGTCGCCGCGTGTTGTAATCCACGGGAGAAGGTACGGTAGGCCCATTCCGACGAGATTATCGTTCAACGGGAATTGTAACTCCCGATAAAAATGTAAACGTGCGCACCGCGCATGGACGTCTCGATTCGGCCGGAATAACAAGGCGGCGGAATTGTAACATTAAGTCGCCAGTAGTCACGATCTTATCTTTCCTGTTACCTCGATCGAGTTCTTCCTGTTACTTTGTCGTGACATTTTTGTCACCGAGCGTGTGCCGCCTTCCGAAGCAGCTGAAAGAGAGAGAATTTACATGCAGGAAGTAACATCCTTGCGCTTTCGCGCAGACGTCGCGCTTCTCCTAATTTCGCGGTATCACGCAATGCACATATATCGCATTTTTAATTTAAACGAGTTTATCCAAATGGAAAGAAGGCGCGCTCTTTTCCGCCGAAAGCTCCGCTAATAAACTACACCCGTTATCTGCGATTTACATCAGAAAGAGGTCGATCGCGCGTCGGCAATTTGCTCGAGGGTCCGCTCGAGAGTAGCCGAGAAGGTAGACGGTGTTATTCAAATACGGGAGATTACGCGATCTCGTCAATCCAGAGGCGCAGTATACCTTGCCTATCTATCTATCCGGAGTGAAGCGATCGTAACGGAATAGAAAAAAAGGCAGTCTGTATTTGTTACTGCACGATCCACGGGCGCCGATTGCCGATAAGACACGTCAATACGGCGATCAGAGAGACGGTTCCGAGAGACACACAGAGAGAGAAAAAGAGAGAAAGAGAAAGAAAAGAACCGGAGGTGGGCGTTCGTGCGTGGGCGTTCGTGCGTGCAACCGCCAGTCGATGAATAAAGTCACTGCGGGATAAAACTGCTTGCGATCAGGCATGCCACTTCATCCCCGCGCACGCGGATTTCCCGGCAATATCGTTTCCTTGCCGCCCTCGCGGCACAAAGGGCACACGGGGTCTCGCGGGTTTGCCCTGCAGAGAACCGGGAATGATGAGAAAATTTCAGGCGCGTCCCATCAATCGCGTGATACTACAACCGGTATTATCTTCTCATTCGTTTCTCAATTATGTCGCGGGTAGTTCCTCCAGGATCTCTTGATTACTGCCGACCGGTATTTTTGTTTGAACGTTCCTTAGAATGTAGTCATAAATTGCTAGCGGAGTAACGGTGCGATTTGTTTCAAGTCCCGAATACCTCGTCGGGAATGGAACACTTGATGCGACGGGAACGGATATTCGGGGAGGGCCACCGGATCGTTTTCCGTACATAATTCTTTCACGGGGGCCTCCTCTCGATACTCGGGATGGGACATTAATCTCCCCGTCGACGGAAGCTTCGGGAAACCCTTTCTCCGGCCTTGACACGGCATCTATAAATAAAGTCTATCGCCGTTAATTAATTCGCTGTGCAGCCGCATGGGATGATCGGTAGAGCCGCTCGGCCTTGATCTGACCGATCGAGAGAAAGGAAGCAGAAAGGGAGAAAAAAAAAGAAATCGAGAGGAAAGAAACAGAAAGAAACGTCCCGCATATCTAAAATAATGGGTGTACAATTCACAATTAGCATCGCTATAGGAGAGGCGAGACTGTCGGAGGAAACGGGACGGCATGTGCCAGAAAAGAAATGATATTTACGATACTAAGCGTAATTCATATCATAGCACACACGCACCTTTCATGATCGACGCATAAAGGTCTCCTCCCAAAGTGGAGCACAGATTCCTTTCACTAGTAAAACGAAAAGTCATGAGAGACTGGTCGCCGTCGATCTAATAATCGCGCACAGCATCTCGAGAGATGAGTTCGTTATCGGCGGCCCCATTGCGATCTAGACTACTCATTCTCTATTAATTAGTATGACCCAAATCGAAGAAGTGCCTTGTCTACATTTTTGTCTGTAAATATATACTGTTCAAGAAACAAGAAAAATTAATATATTAAATATTTTATATACATATAAATAATACTACATAAATAATTCCATAAATCTAACACTTATGTAAGAGCATACCTTCTCCTCAAAATTTCCAATTTTTACACAATTATTTTAGCAGAATTTTTCCTGATTTCTATAAGGGGCATGGTGGGATAAAAATTGCGGAACAAGGTGTAAAATTACAGATGAACCGTCATCCGAACTGATGAAACACCACGCTGCGCACATCGCGCGGCGTGGGTGTCGACGCGTCGCAGGGGGTCGATGTGGGGTGACGCGAGTCGTGCCTTTTATGGGGCGCCGGGCTATCTTGTCGCTGCACTCGTTGCGTACCCCCCTGTGTGCACTTACGAGGACTTCGGCAGGTGCCCCTGGAATCCTCCACAATTTCCAGACGCTTTGTTCTCGTGTGCGTCATTCGCTTCGTTCTTTTGACTATCAATAAATTCATAACTTATGATCGCATGATATCTGTTATCACCTCTTACCACCTCATATTCTCCTGTTACAAAATTAATTTTTCGGATCAGAAATCGAATCGACGATAACGAAAATGTTCGAAGTGCAATATCTAGAAGTACTGATAGAATTCTTGGAATCGGAGGAATTCCTGGAATTGCAATCCTTGGAATTTGTTTTGTTACGTGAGAAGAGGATTGTCGAGCAGTATTAATCTCTGCACGTTACATCGAATGAATCACGTTTCCGGGGGAAGGAGAGAAGCACCATCCCTTCGCCGATGCCGATGAAGTAAGGGCGCGAGGATTAATGTCCAGATAATCTCGGGTTATCGTACTTTCTTCGATAGTATTACCGATGGAAAAAAAGTTCCACCTGATAGTCATAAAAAAAGTTACTTCTAACACCAATATTTTAATTACGCTAAATAATAATCATTTAATTGTATTGTATTGATATTGTAGAGAAACGTTTACTTTTTTAACCGCGCTCTTACTGTTTCCAAAGTTAATTCTCGCACGCGGGAGAGTTCTTTTCCAGGATGCCGTTCGCGTCCTGGAAATCTCGAGAGATCGACGAGAGAGGTCCACGTACTCTCACACGCGCGCGGAGATCTCTCGCGGGACGATTCGCCCCAATCGGTTAATACAATCCCGCTTGTCGCCCGGAGCTTCAACACTCGGCATCCACAGTAGAGCTCCCTTTATCCCTCTGCCTCTCTCACCCTCTGCCGTTCTCTTGCGCGCCGTTTCGCGAGACAACGAGAACAGCGGGAAGAAAAAAAAGAGAAAGAAAGGCAGAAGACGCAAGAGGGCCAGTTGGAAAGAAAGGAACGCGTCCAACGTTCTCCATTGCAATTTCGATTTCATTAAAAAATGGAGATGGAACTTCCAGCCGGAGAAACGGGAACGAAAACGAGTCGTAGGAGCGTCGGGGGGTCAGGGCGAGAAACTAGTTGGAGCGGGGGTGGAAGAGAGCAGAAGGGAGGAGAGATGGCTCGGTTAGGAATGAATGAAGGAGCGAAGGGTGGACGGTGGCGTGCGGTTGCACGAGGAAAGAAAGGTAGGAAAGAAAAGATAGGACTCTGCAGTCTCGATCGGGGCCACCGCGCGAACACAAGACGGGTCGGGGGCCGAGGACGGGGAGGAACGGCAGCAACAGTATGGAGAGTATACCACTCGGCCGGGTGTGGGTCCTAGGAGGCAGCGTGTGTCGTGTGGCGTGGCCTATCGTGTGTAAAGGTAGCCGGTCGTCGTCGAAAGAGCCCGCAGAAGAAGAAGAAGAGGGCTCAGAGGCCAACTGATCATCGCATGCATTTAAATTGGTTCATTAAAGCCCCACGGCCCCCTCCGCACCCTCCGCCTCCTCCCGTCGGGTCGGGCTCCTCTTCCCCCCCGGAACTCGGTTCTCTCCTCTTCGCCGGCCACCGCGTCCGCCTCTCCTCGCCGCCCGCGCGGCTCCCTGGCCACGCAGTGGTCGCCTCCCCTTGTTCCCGCACCGCCCGCGACCTCCATCGTCTGCCAGCCACTGTAGAACGACCCTGCGGAGAGCCGCGAACGGAATCGGGCCGCGCGCTCGTCGCGGGGAGCACATCCATTGCGCCGATTGCGCACAAGCGGCTAGTACGCGCGATGCAGCGGAGATGACATCCTACTTATCACGCCGACACCGAGCGTCGTGAGAATGACACCCGGGAGCGGAAGGTAGACGCGGATCGCATATATCCCCCGAGCAATTACGACATCTCCGTCGCGATCGTCGACGGTCGTCGCGCTTCCACCCTGCTCTTGGCCGGAATCGCGGAAATTTAATTCCTATCGAGCTAACCGACCGATTCGCGGTCGCATCTATGTCGCAAAGTGGTTGTTGATTGAATGAGCGAAACGAGGATTGGGGGTTGGAAAGAAACGTGAGTAAGGTATGCGCGGCTGCACACATTCGAAAGAATCTGCTGAAGCGAATGCGTAAGTGAGGGTAGTAAATAGATAAGCCCGATAAGGAAATAGATAAGCAGGGATCGATTAAGATAATTGCCGCTTATCCTATTTCGCAGATCGATCGGATCCGATAGCCTCCGCAGATAATCCGACGGCGAGAAGATCCGCGATGGGAACAAGCGAGAATCCTCTCTCGGTTCCGCTTGCTTCCACTCCCGTTCCTCGTCCACCTCCCTTCGCTTTGCGAAGCTTGCTCCTTCTGCAGTTCTCTCGCAATTGCAATTCCGCCATAAGTGTCACGTAATGTGACCGCCGCGTTTCGCACGGTGGATCGAACCGCGGCGAGAAATCGAGAGACCGCGTGCCGTTATCCGTATTCTGGCCTTTTCGCTCTTGCGCGCATTAAAACGCGGTGGCTTACAAATTGTGTGGCCGCAGCCACGAGACAGGACAGAAGCCCGCTACATTTTCCAATATCCTAGGTCGGCCGGCGGGCAATCCGAGAAGATTAACGCGGTTATTCGCTGAAAACGGTGCTCCTCAGAAATCGGCGCGTCGTCGTACCATCATCATCGGTTTCCACTGCCGCCGTTCGACTTGAATTTCTTTCATCATCTTTGTCCCGATTTGTAAAGGTCGCGGTCTTCTCTCGGAAGAGCAAGTAGAAACTGAAGCCTTCATCGTGAAAGATAATATCATCGCATGATGTTCTCATTGCAGGAGCATTACGTACTAATAAATCGAGCGCAAACACTCATTGACGACGCGAGAACGGCGACTGCATGCGCCGAAATACATTTTCGCGTGTCGGCGAACG
This sequence comes from Ooceraea biroi, assembly GCF_003672135.1. NCBI lineage: Eukaryota > Metazoa > Arthropoda > Insecta > Hymenoptera > Formicidae > Ooceraea > Ooceraea biroi. The sequence goes on along the minus strand of NC_039517.1, from coordinate 8,286,675 downwards.
GGGAATTCGCGATCCAAAGGTTACCACACCCTCGCTGGGTCTGATTACCCGCTGAAAATGTGCGTGCATGCATCACGAGTGCGTGCGCCCGTGCGTGCGTGCGGCACGTGCGCTTCCCGCGCACGTGGCCGCCGGTGGTTAATTTTTTAAAAGCGCATCGGCGCGAAATCGGCAGTCGGCTTGCAAAATGTAAAGTTCGCTTGAAAGGGCCAGTTTCAAGCAGACTTGGTCCAGAGGATCATCGGATGAGCGGTAACAGTTCCGAAAGCACCTCTGGCGCGTATCCTCTTGTATCACCTCGCACCGGAGGAGGAACATGAGCGCATATTTCATGAGCGGCGTGTAAGATTTGCGCGAGCGTGTTCACGAATACGTTGGACGCATGCACAACGCATACACAAAAACAAGAGTCTAGACGCGCGGGGCCCCCTTCTCTTGTCGGTCAACGATTGCACCGCGGCCGCAATTTGTTAAAGGTGGTTAAGGACGAGGGTTTCTTGCACGTCCCTGCGCCAGAGTCTACCTGCCTGCCCGCAGTCGGCCGGTCGGTTCTTCCCCATTAAGGGGGGAGCCTGCTTTAGAACGCTGAAAATAAGGTATATTTTACGAATTGTTTTTGGAAAAACTATACAGCGGATCATTATAAAACTTTTATGCATTTATTAGTACATGTTTAAAGATAAAAAAATTATTTTTTGATTTGAATATATCGCTTGTAGAGGTCGTCCTGGAGAAATCTTAGTGCAGCCGCGTCGCCGGCATTGCAAATTGGTGAGCATTCTCCTGCCTCCAAATCTCGTCTAAACTGAAAAATTGAAATATGTTCTCGTTATTTATGAATGCCCATCGTCGATGAACCAAAGAGAGAAGAAAAAAGTTGAAAAGTGCCAAAATGGTGGAGCTTAGAACACAAAAGTACGATTTTTAGGCAAAGTTTTTGAACTTTTTCATGCAAAAATAATTGTTTAACTTAATGTTTTTATGAATATTAAAGGTTCATCGACGATGGGAATTCATAAATAACAAGAAAATATTTCAATTTTTCAGTTTGGATGAAATTTGGAGGCAGGAGAATGCTCACCAATTTACAATGCCTCCAGGACGACCTCTACAGGCGATATATTCAAATCAAAAAATAATTTTTTTTATCTTTAAACATGTACTAATAAATGCATCAAAGTTTTATAATGATCCGCTGTATAGTTTCTCCAAAAAAAATTCGTAAAATTATACCTTATTTTCAACGTTCTAAAGCAGGCTCCCCCATTAAGATGCCTCGAGGAAGACCGGAACTTCGGCTCCGTGTCTTCTTTGGTCACGATGCTCCGCGCCGCGCGCCGAGGCGTGCGTACAACCTCATGTTCGTGCCTGTTGTGTGCCCCAGCATGGGCATCTAGAGGTGCACCTTCAGCGCCGATTACACCCGAATTGGCCCATCGATCCACTCAAGGTCGGACATAATTCGCGCGCATTACGTCCGCTCGTCCCTCGACGATCGTCAAAGAAACTTCGCGGTCGGCTGTGCCCTACTGGCAATCGAGGCTTTAAAATAATTAACGTGAAGAATATACGTTAACTCTTCAGAAATGGTTTATTCCGCGCCGCGGATTCTTAGTCTGTTATCATCGATGTTAGTCGTTTGATTATCGTTCATTTGCCATTTAATGCTGACTGTATTTTTCGTACGATAAGTAAAATGGTTTGCGTCCAGCAAATTATCTGCGCGAATGAGAGACGTCACCTCTTGTGTTCCTCTGATCCTTTCGATATCTCGAATGCAAGCATTCTGCGTAAGTATCGACGAGCAAGGATGCCAACAGTGTTTTTAACGTTGGAGCCTTTAGGCGCTGCTTTAAGAAACGATTACGCTGAAATCGACCGTTCGATCGATTCAAGGGCGGTAGCGTAATCGGGGTGCGTTACCTGCGAGAGTCCGCGCGGAACTTTGCCGAAAGTTTTCGGCGAATTAGCAACGACGCATCGGCGGGAGATCGAGCGTTCGATCGACGGAGGAAGAACGACGAGAAATTGAAATTTATGCGGTCGTTAACCATTATAAATCACGCCGCGCGGAGAAAGAGAAGCGGAACGATCGACGCGTTTGTATTAACGCGACTCGACGGAATTGTGTTGGCGGGCCCGCGCCATGATCGACATGATTAATCATGTCATTCGTCTTCGTCACGTACGGCTAATGATAACATTATCATATTGCGGGAAATTCAATTTACCGAATCGTGAGGCAGAATCTCGCGTTGGCGAGATGTTACGTGGCGCAGGAGAGAAGGGACAGAAGGGGAAGATGCACGAGAGGTGCACGATGATGAAGACTTCACGGGGGGTACGATCATTATCCGCGTCGATCTCTCGAAATCGTGCGAGAGTCACCAGAGCTGAATCAACATAGATTACACGGAGAAAGGAGGTAGTGAAACATAGAAGCCTTTTCGGGATGCTGCGTACGCAGGGTGCTCGAGAATTTTTTCATCAATTTGAAGTCGATTAAGAGATACATTTAATATAATTAAACTGAATTTAAATATTTGAGTTTTGAGATTAAAGAAAGATTTATATGCCATAACGACGTCAATGTTGAATCGAATTAGAGATTAATATGCATATCGTAACAAGTGCATGTATCAATACATGTCATTCTCCATGTCGTACAATATAAAAAAACTTCAACTTGATGAAAGTATCATTGGCAGAACACGTGTTAACGATAAGATAGATTTGCAAATTATAATTAATAATAATAACAATCAGAAGGAGGATAAATGATACCGTGACGTTATTGCACGGTTCATAACGCCGACTGTCGGCCGATATTCGCCTCGCGAAGGAATGTTTCACGCAGTTATCGAAGTAAAATATTGACGTTGCGTAACAAGCGCGGCGTAACGTTGGCAGTAATGGCAACACGATGGACGTAACCGATAATAGGAAACTCGTGTGCAACTGCAACGTCATAAACGATAATAAAAACAAATAGGATTCCCGCGATATCCAGGGGATCTCGGCGATATTCGCCGTTCCCAGCGAGAGCTCTCTTCGTTTAAGTGTGCGACCGAACTTCCGCGCCAACCACGAAACAACCGATATCGCGGATGACCCGAGAACGTGTGCGCGTTCTCGATACCATTAATTTGCCCCGTCGCCCCTGCTACCCCTCGTCCCGGAGTAATTCCCGCACGCGTAAAAATACGGCGCGATGCTAATCGCACCTGACAATAATTAGCGGCGAGCCAAGTGCCGCGGATAGCGATAGTCGTATTGCAGTCGGAGCGCAACGCGTCGGACCGACGCTGATAGTAACGGTTGCGTTACCGTTGCCGACAATTACAGATAAAGAGACGATAAGTGAAATTACCGAACTGCCGCCGTACGACGCCGGAGCGGATGCGATTATCTCGCTCGCGACCGTTTAGAAATTAGCCGGCACGCCGTTGTATCGCCGTCACGGAAACTACGACTACGGTAACGTAGAATTCTTCAGTAATCTAATTTATTTCCTCTCAATCTCTCAATTATAAACCCGCAACGATTGCACGAAGACACCGGGCAGCAATAATGTGCTAATAGACAAATCGATAAATTAATATTAGCACGTTACAACAATAATCGCCAGCGTGAGTCTTTAGTGAAATCGCATCGCCTAATCGTTCGCTTCCGGCTACCGGACGTCCGGCATATCCGGAAGTATCCGACCCCACGACAAAATTCCTTACAAATCGCGCGAGGTGTCACGCCACGAAACGATCGCGTTACGACGCGTGATGCGGACGTGACAGGACCGAGGGGAGGTAGGAAGGCGAACGAAGGGAGGCGCAGAACCAAGGAAACTTTTGCCGAAGAGACGGGGGCGCGTGACCGTAACCGCGCGCACGCTGCCGTCATCCCGCGCTCGGGCTGTCCGTCATGCCAAACCCCAGTAGTTACCGTCACGCGGCCGGCCCCGCAATCATCCACCGCGCCGTTTCCCGGCCCGCGCTAACCCCCATTCACCCCAGGCCACCCCTAGCCGCTAACCCCCCGAGCAACCCCTGACTAATCCCGATCCCTTCTGAACTGACGTATAGGTGAGCACGCGATGCACGACGTTTGCACCAAGCAGCACGTGGGAAACGCGAAGTGTGCATCTCCCCTCTCTCGCTCGCTCTCTCGCTCTCTCGCTCTTCCCCGTTCATCACATCGAGCGACCCTCGGCCTTCTTCGTCACGGGCGTGCAGGGCGAAACATCAACGATCAAGCCAACCACCCTGAACGAACAAGCGGCAACCCCTCGCGGCGGGAGAGAAACGCGTGTAACTGTGCTGCGAGCCGGCCAAGTGTCTTGTCGGGGGTGGAGTCGTTCTGGCGATGGCGTGGTGGATGCGTGCACGGGACAGCACGCATTCCGCGACGGGGTCGCTGCGAGGGGGACCACGAGATGATAGACAGGGGCACGGCACTCTCCGAATACGGTCTTACAGTGTTTGTCGATGGCCCTTCGGCGCGTTACGACGACCCCTGCGCGCACTGGTGGCCCGGATGGAAGCCCGAGTGATGTGGAAGCTTTGATCACCCGGATCAAGTGGCTTCTGGTGTTTGCCTAAGAATAATACCTCGTTCGCGTCGAAATTTGTGTTGCGATTGTAACGCGATCGCGTATTTGAGATAGGATGACGCGGGGGGGGGGGGGAGTTAAGTCGGAGAGATCGGGAGAACAATCAAACGGGAGAGCGCGCGGGAGATTAGAGGGATAAATCCCCCGCCTTGTGGATTCGCTCGGACGGACGCAAGCATGAGATCATGTCTTTGGGGCACGACAAATTGAATTTTGCACTTCCATATTTATTTAATGTAAAGAACAAAGATACGTTGGAGATCGTATGAGATTGAACAACAAATGGAAAGTATATCTATAATTAGGAACATGACTCGCTATGAATCGCTGACAAACGTTCTTAAGGGTATCGATAGCATTTTGGACGAAACTTTTAACGAAAGTATCGGGACAATCTTTTCGCTCCAACAAGTGGTCGTACCGATCGCGAGAATACGATTGGATCGGCTGCTGGCCGGCCAGTTAGCTGCATCCTGCCGAATCCAAGTCTCGATTATCCCGCGAATGGAATCGTTTCCGTGGCGGAGCGAGCACGAAAATATTGATAAACGCCCGGAGGAAACCGGTCGAGGGAGAAGAAGATATTTGTGGGTCGATCGACCGTGGCCGCGGGGAAGCGCGCACAAGGGGGAGGATGAGAGAAGAACGATGAGGAGGAAGCAGGAGGAGCAGGAGGAGGTAAAGGGGGCTTCGCGCGGGACCCCTGCCGAGCAGTTTTGTACCCGGGAGAGGGCCCCGCGCCCGAAAAGGGGAACCCCCGTAGTGATAATTAGGGGGCCAAGCGAGTGTTTCTGGCCCCGGCGAGGGTCCTTGAAGTTTCGCCGCCACGACCTCGAAAAAAGGAGCGGCGGATCGCCAGTCATCGTGTTTCACCACCGACGACCGTTCGCCCGCTCTGCCCCCTCGCCGCCTCCGCCTCCTCCACCTCCTTCACGTATGTATCGGGGGTGGAACCGACGCGGGAACATCAATTTTTCAGTGCCCGTCCGACGTATGCCTCCCGCTCTCTCTCTCTCTCTCTCTTTCTTTTTTTCCTTCCTCGTTTCGCCTTCTCCTTCAAGATCCTTCGTCCGTGGGATTTCCTAGGTCATGGCTCTGTCATCTGGTGCCCGACAGACGATCGTTCCCTCTCGTCCCCTCCTTCCTACGGTCGCCCACCGTGTATACGAAACCGGGGTCGATCGCACGGTAGACTGGACCCTTCGATCACGGCGCTTTCCGCGCCTTTGGGCCCGGCACACGCCGAGGACGACTACCCTTCTTTCCTTCGGGCGTACCATCTGTCTCCGGCCGACTGAGCGATCGAGACTTCACGGTTATGTATTGTATGGTACATAAAGTAAATTATGCATAAAGGCACGGTAATAATAACTGTACAGAAATATAGCCATTTTTGCTTAAATGAAAGCCTAACATCTTTTTAGAAAACGTTTTAAAATTATAGTTGTGAGAAATGTAACCGACTTACCATTCTTTTGTAGAAACAATCAAATATGTATATCGAAGATTGTAAAATTATATATCTAAACTTAAATGAATAATAAAAAGTCAATAAAAAGAGATAAATGCTTTACAAGACCAGTTTTCTCAGCTTCTGAGCTTAAATATCGATATTTCGCCCTAGAGCATAACTTGGGAGATTTCTGCATGCGTGCTTCGCACGGCACGGTTAATCAAAGCATTGTTCGGTCACGTATCCCTTCAAAATCAGAGATCTGCGCGTTTTATAGCCACTTGGAGCTAGATTTCCCTCCTCGGCGGGGTGCGACGCAGGTTTACCGAAATGTACGCGCAATTTAATGGCTCACGATCCATTTAATGCGAGAGGGGCTGATATGAAATCGCGAAAACGAAAGCGAGGAGTCAAGGGGCCAAGAACTTACACGGGGGCAATCAAACCAGGCGGTAGCCCCAGAGAAATCCTAATCCCGGCAATAAATACTCTCGGCGAGGAGATCAAACCAGATCTCGGATTCCACGTGTGGCACTCGCTCGCTGTCGAGAAGTTTGCGTTAATAATCGCATCTGCATTTACCATGTACAATGGCAACGATGGCACGCACGGCCTCCAATAGTCTTTCACGAAGTTAATCAAAATTCACACGACAGTCGACGTGTCAATCCGACGCGATAATCGAACCGCCATGGGACGCCGATCAACGCTCTGACTACCGCGTCACGACGGATGACACCCGCATTTTCTCCTCACGGGTACTCGCGTGCGCGTACAAGGGATGACGATTTTATCTCCCGCAGTAACGCGTGTCTGTATCAGCGCGCTAAAAACGCGAGAAAAATGCGAATCCTTTTTAATCGCTGAATGAATCCCTGGCCGCACGTGATTTCCGCAGGAAATGCAGGTGAGGTCGCAACGCGCGATTCTCGCGGCAGCAGAACCGTCAAGGAGAGCGTTATCGCCCTCGCAATCCTCCCTTGGGAGGAACCGAGGAAGGGGGAGAGAATCGTGCCGGTTCGCCGCCACCTGTCCAACCGTGCCGCGCGTCTGTCGATCACGCGGACGGTCTGTCCTGTCCGGTGGCCTCCGCCGCGCAACCGACGGACAGTTCCACTTGATTAACCGGGCTCATGCGTGCGACGCGCGTCGCCGTGCGCCCTAACGTGCGCGTCGATCGAAGCTGGCGTTGCACGCGAATTACACGCGGATAGGACAGAATACTGCCCGTAGAATTTTATTGTAGCAATCCGCTCGCTGTTCCGTCAAAAGCCTCTTTAGAAGCACCCGCCTTTCGGCAAGATGCCATTCAGTCTGCGGCAGACTACCGCCGCGCGGAATTCAATTTGCGCTTTGTCGCGTTGTCTGCAGCGGCGCTGATGGGCGTGTGATATAGAAATTATAAATATTGCGTTATGAGGTTGACGTATGGAAACCTGTTAAGAGTTGCGAATAAGAATGTACCTAACAATTAAAATTCCGAATTGATTGAGTTCTGTAATTTTATATGGTCTGACGTGCGCTCGCCTTTTTCTACTTCTTTCTTTTTTCTACTTATTATCTATTTACCGAGAAATAAGAAATTTATGGAACATTAATTAATTTTTTTATATAAAAATAACATGTTACATAACAAAAGATCAGACTGCGCTCTAACGTGACCGATCGAAGCCATCAGTAGCCGCAAATCGCATGCACTATCGTCGCCACCGAAATGCGGTAACGCACCGCGATTGCCGCATTGTCCGGTCGTCGAGTTTTACGCTCGTTTGCCGGTGTCCGGCCACACCGGTGCGCACCGGGTGTCACGAAAGCAACGGGATCTGTGGTCGGTGGTAACGCCAGCCACGCGTCCTCTGGTTTCTCTTCTGGACTCGCCTCGATGACCGTGTCTTAAGAAACCATGCCTGTTGTCTGGCAAACAATTCTCTGAAATATTGTCGCTTGCTCTCCTGAATTCATTCCAATTCAGGAAATCGCCAATCATGAAAGCGCATGGCTAATAATTGTTATTAAATGTGTCTTAAGTGATCAAGGACGCTGATTAACTCTAAAATTGTAATCACGCGTTGGACATACTCACAAGTATCACAATGATTAACTGCAATAACATAATTTCACAAGACAGTCTCGACTGAGTGGAACGTAATTGAAGAAAGACATCGAACAGATGAAACAACTAATGAACAGAAGAACCGTTCTGCGGTTTTTGCGCCAGCAACGACGACGATGACGACGACCAGACTGACGGAGTCTGACCGACGCGACGCTCGAAGTTTGGAAATTCGTGGGGGACGATCAGTCACCAGTCGGTGAGATAAATCTGACTCATAAGTTACCGAGGGGGCTGCACCGAGCCCGTGGGCCCGAGGGGTGGCTCTATCTAACGGGGGGCGGGAGGTGACGTCGAGGCGGTGAGGAAAAGGGAGAGCACGAGAGACGGTCTCGATGTAGCCCGTATCAAGATCTCTTTGCATCTCCGCCGTGCGGGAGAGAGGGTGGGCAGAGAACGATGGGAGAGAACGAGGGACGAGGATCACCGGGCCACGGGGGTGCTTATCTCCGCGTTATTCCCGAAGGGCGAACCCCGTCAGCCTGGGACCCAGCAGATAACGTTCCCCCCGTTTCGCGCTATACCCCTGACCCTATACTGGGTGTCGAAGTTGTCGAATTGACTGCACGCTCCGACGCGACGCTCCCGGTAAGAATGTTAAAGTCGCGCGAATGGAGTTAGGGGTGCTTAAAGGGGTGCTACCGTAGATACGAGGACGCAACGGATATGTTGCTCACGCCGACTCGCTCCAAAGAGATGTATCCTTTGCTTGATACTTGATATTAAGCTACGTTAAATTAAAGATCTACTTTTCAAATCAAATACATATAAAACATTGCACGACATATTAGAATTTATAATTATATTAAAACTGTTTTAAACATTTATCGATTTACACTCGCAAGTTTGTTTCTTATTGAATATATATACGAATGATTACAAATCTAACAATCCTAAATATGCGATTAATGAAGGAAAACTTTTATTTCAATATGAAGGACTTATTCTTTATTTTGATATTTAATTTTTAAAAGCGAAATGTTAATTTTGCGAGTACAGTTGTAGTCAAAAAATCAGAAACGTTGGATAGCAACTTAGCCATTTATATGTTTAGCATATGAGGCCGGTCTAGGCAGATAGCAACGCACTGCTACACATGCCACATCCCACCAGTTTCTCGCCGCCCTGAGCATCGCACGAGACGACACACACCGACTTCCGTCAAAGACGGATTTCCTCCACCTCGACAAGACGCACGTCGCACACCCAGTATAGATGATCGAGTTTCATTTCTCCGACGGGACCCGTGCTGCTGGTCGCGCTAAGATAAGCCTCTCCCTCGCGGTGTCTCTTTTTCTCCTGCACCGCCAAGGGGGTGAAAGCGCGCGCGCGTTACCGTGTATCGGCGCGCACGTGTGTATGTGTGTGCGTTGAGACAGAGGGTCGAGTGGGGTGGCCGGTCGTTCGTGAAATAAGCTCCGCGGGGTTTTGGTGGTCGCGCTTTGGGGCGGCTTAGGGCCGCCGCGCCTGCACACGCACACTTGCGCACGCACACACAGCGCGCGCGCTCTCGCCCCGGCTCGAAACGGCTGACTGCCAGTCGTTCCTCCCCGCGTTCTCCCCACCGACCTCTCGTCTACCCTCCGCACCGAAAACACACCCCCGAAAGGGCCCCCGCGAGCCCAGCTGCCGATGACGTTTCCACGTGGGTACCCGCGAGGCTCGCGTGTTTTCGACGTCGCTCCGATGATTTCGCTCTCTCGCCGCTCCTCTCTACATCATACCACCCTCTTCTTCTTTCGTCGCGTCTCTCGCCACCCACGAACTATCCCCCAGGCGCAATCGAATTCCACAATTGCGAATCACGATTACGTCGGTGGAAATGGAGTGTGTAACACAGGTACAGTAATGTGAGAGATTGATAATAACTTGAAAGGTTTCCAGAATTTGTTAATAAAATACATAAAAGAACACGAATTCAAAATATAAAAATAGTCGTCACATCTTTTTACGGAACGCGTATCATTAGGTCGTATGCGTTATCCTAAATTAGGAGAAATTTGTGCTTTACCTTGAGTTTGCGTCTGTCTCTCTTTTACAATATATACGCGGGCCCTTAAGCGACCATTTGTCGATGCAAGGGCGCAGTATTGTGACATTCGTCGCGAGGAGGAGATCTCCGAGTGAACGCGAGCGATTAATCACGCGCGCTCGTCCCAAAGCCCGAGGTCCTCCTTCACCTCCACCTCCTCCTCGTCTCTCTCCTCTTACGCCCTACGTCATATTTCATTCGCTTCCAAGAAGTTATTGCGCGGCATTGATGTCGCAGCGAGAGGAGAAGAGATACCCGCTCGCGCCGATCCACTTTGCGTGTTATCGCATCCCCGATCGATTACGCGTCCTCTCCGAGATTCCCGGTGGATACGCGAGTCGAGCAAACGGTAGCATCACCTCGGGGGCCCGCTCCTGGTCCGAGATCACCATAAGTGGGGGTCCCGAGAGACACGAGACACTCACGAAGACCCACACAACCCCGCGGGGGTCCGCGATACCTCAGATCCGTATCGACACCCGTTCGTTCGTGGCGCGAGTCGCATGTCGTGTTTCGGGGACCCGTCCCGTTCGACAAGGTGCGGCTGTCCAGCACCGTAATCTCGGACCTCTCGCATAAACGATGACCGACGGCGGCAACGGCGGCGACGGTGGTGGTGGCGGCGGCGGCGTGGCTGCGGCCTAAGTGGTTTCCGGCTTTTTTCGATTTATAATCGACGGGACGATTACCGGAGGAGGTAGCGTTCCGGGCCCGATCCTGGGCGCCTACTGTTGGGCCTCGCCACTGGCCCCGAGGGGATGTTTGATTATTACCCGGCTGCTCTTTCCTGTACGAGGCTTTCCTCTCATTCTCTCCTCTGTTGTCTCTCTTTCTTTCTCTCTTTCTCGTTCCTCGACGATGATCTTTATGGATCAGAACATCGGCCGGTAAATTAGCACCTCCTGAATGCCCAAGGACAGCCGCAAGGGGAAAATTGCGACGGGAGTCCAGGAAGTAGCGCTCCGAGGGAACATATTGAAAGGACCAGAAGGCCACTCGCCGATGAAATTTCAACGATGCAATTTCTTAATGAAAATACACACAAACATCTTGTAACGTATTCTCTATTGTATACTTCGCGCTCTTGTTAGCGATGTTTTATTGCAGGATTGCTTAGTCATCCGTTACAATCGAAGTCATTACATCACCATTCCCCATATCATTTGCCAAATCGATATTTCTTAGATACTGTCAAGGAATTTCCTATAAGACTTTAAAGGGTTAATGCACTCGCGATCTGTCTCAAGGTGGAGGCACGCCGGCGAAATTCACGCATCGCATGATTTTCTCGGTAAGGCAAGACGGTCGATCGGGGCCCGGCCCCGGTGCGCAAGGTGTGGTTCGCCGCGGCGTAACCGGCGTATAAACGCCGCACGGTTTCGGGACGTAAGTGGTTTCCGGCTTTTTCGGTTTATAATCGGCCGACGATTACCGGAGTAGCGTCCCGGGACCGGTCTCCGGGTGCCTACTGTTGAGTTGTCCCCCTTCGCCGGGCCCCTCGCCGCGAAGGGGGTGCGCGCGATTCATAGGGATAGCTACTCTACAGGGCTCTTCAGCCAAGATCAGATATAACGTGCGTGGGCAGGCGACCGCCTCATCTGATCCTCTATCTCACCTGCGATGCCTCATCGGCACGGCGACACTTCCGTCAGAATGAATTCATCTCTGACGAATCGAGGGGGGACCAACGAAGAAAGAATTGCCGCGGGTGTGTCCACGTGATGCTACCAGTTACGCGGAAGTGCTCCCTTGTCATGCACACGTGTTCGTTCTGCTGGGACGACTGCTTTTTTTATCGCAATTGCTTGACAACGATGGAAATATATTTCTCAACACAAAAATATTTAATTGCTATTGTTCGATGATATGCTATCGTAGTTTAATGGTTTCGCGAACGTGCGCGTTTGAAATGAAATTTTCTTCCGCAGCAGTTGGGTTGATCGTTCAATCGATAATCAAGGACAGCAAGCTTGTGAGACTTGGAAGCGGTTCATTGAGTGTCTCGAGACATTCTTCGTCCAGCAGACAGCAGACGTATTCGTAAATGGAAGTCCGCACTTTCAACAAGAGTTTGCGAGTAACTGTATATCTTGAAGTACACGACACGTCACTTCCGTCAAACTACCAAAGCGACCGAGCACTACCAAAGAGCCGAGTGAAACGAGTTCTGGCATTCAGTCGAGACCTGTAAGCCAAGCTCCTCTAATCGTGAACGCACCGAGTTCCTTAACAATGCGGCCTCTCCCTGAAAGATTTTACCGATCACTTTGAAGGGGCCTGTATCGGCTACCCGCGCCCATCGCCGGGTGGCCGTGTAGGTGTACGCGAAGATAGAGAGAGAGATCGAGAGAGAGAGAGAGAGAGAGAGAGCACTCGCGCGGTGCAGGTAAAAAAGAGAAAGAAAGAAAGAGAAAGAGAAAGCGACCGGGGGTAGGGTGCTTTAATCACGGGGGCTATCACAATCCCTAAGTGGGCTTCCTGCCCGCTTCGGAATTATAGATAATGTCAGATAATAATAACACACCCTGTAGGGGCAGGCCCTGGAGCCCACCAGAGGCAATAAGTATAAGGTAACCTGAGGCGGAGAGAGGGCGAGGCGGGAAAGACGGGGGGTTGGGTGAGAGGAGGCAAGGGAGCCAAGCTGTGGTCGGTGGTGGTGGCGGCGGTCGCGACGACGGCACATTGCTGGCGATGGTGCTGGTGGTGGTGGTGGTGGTGGTGGTATTAGTAGGAGGATAAGTATAGGCTGCGCAAGAGAAGCCAAGTGGGTTTGAGGTGGACAGAGCTGGACGTAGGAGGACGTCGAAGAGGGAAGAAGGAAGGGAGAGAAAGAGAGAGAGAAGGACTTCGCTTCTTCTTCAGGGTTAGCCTTCTGGTAGAAGCTGGGAGTCGGGAGTCGGGCCCAGCAGTCTGGGGGCCCCATACGTGCCGGGCCACGGGGTCATCCGGGACCCCCGTTTCCCAGCCCCACCCTCTGCGCAGCCCCCCGACCCCCGTCTCGCCCGGCCGTCCGCGCCCCGCCATCACTTTTTCTTGCTTCTCGCTCCGCACACCTTCGACGACCCCGCCACCTTCGCAACGCGGGATATCGCATAACACGGTGTTCCCTCGTCTTCTTCTTCTTCTTCTTCTTCTGCTTCTTCCCCGACGTTCGGTGTGTTCCGTTGTTCCTCTTTCTCCGCGAACGATCGACGATCCGGCACGCCGTGGCTTCTCGCCAGGTTTTCCAACCGCAGGAACGCGCGGCGAGGTGCGATCGCCGCCGCGAAGGTTTTGACAGTTCTCCTCGGGGTCTCCTTGGGCCAGCTAGATGAGAGACAGGTGAGATTTCCGAGGAGATAATCGCCGCGCTCGTTGCCTCCGCGATGTGCATGCGGGACACAATGTGGACGTTTTCGCTGGATCGAATCTCCGCGAATACCACACCGGTGAGCGAACCGGCTGGGAATCTTCAATCGCGATGGCAACGCATGTGCAACGCGTATGCAACGCGTTTCACGTTTGATTCTAAACCTTGATAACTAAAACTGTTTGTAAAAGTAACTGTTTTCTGTAATAATAATACGGGAAATACAATCAATCTCCTTTCCTCCGTTCTATTCTACCATCGCTTATCATCTCCAGAGATCTCTGTGCACCCTGTAATTATCCCTACAACCTGACTTGTGTTCAACGTTTGAGAAACATGGAAGTGCAATTGCTCCCCCCAGGAATTGGTCAGCGATTCGTACTAATCGTGCCGTCCCTAAAACACACGCGATCCAAGTTGAATTTCACGGCCGGCTCTCGTGTTCTTGCCCCCGTCGACTCTCGAGTGCACTCGACCCCCCTCGATTCTCCGTTTCCCCCTTTCTTCTCGGGCAACGCCATCAAAACATTTTACATCCCCGACGCCAGTCAGAGACGCCGTATTAATTAGCGCACAGAAATGCGATTAGACCGTGGCGCCTCGTCGCCTTCCACACACACAAATACATTTCTATGCGAGCGTGTGTGTCGCGGGTGTACGCCACCCTTCGGCGCGCGTTACGCGCGTCGTAACCCCCGCCGTAAAGTGGCGATATGATATTCACCCACCGACACCCCGGTTCGGGACACCCACTTTTCCGCGGACACCTGTTCGTCCTGCCAACCCAGACTGCTCGTCCCTCTCTGTCGCTCCACCCTCTCTTGCGTGTCGCATTTTAAGCGAGTTAGTGCCCCTGAACGAGATGGACGACCCTATACGAGAAAGAGCTCTCCCGCGGTGACTCTTTCCGTGCATGCCTCTGTCGGGACGCACAACGGGGTTCAGGGAGGCGGCATAGGGCATGCGGACGCGACAGGGGTGGACAGATGGGGGGCGTAGCAGCGCGAACGGACGTTTTTCCACCCCGTAAGTGCCTCTATTACTGCGCGCCGGTGTCTTCCTTATGTCGACGCGCTCGTCGTCACGCCGTTTTGTGCGTTCCATCCCGTGCCCTCCCCCTCAAAGGGGCCGGGCATGGTGCGAAATTAGTGGCGGCGGTGGCGACCGGTGCAACGGCGGGTAATCGCCGCGGAATCGATGTTGCATCCGTGAACGAGGGTGCTAATATCGGCCGCTCTATTGTGACGATTATTACCGCGCCCACTGGAAATTGGCCTATTGTCGTTTGCGCGCGTGTTAAACGCCGTTTTTTGGCGGCCCCGTGCGCTAAATTTACTAGAATCCCGCGAGTGCACCTGGACAGAGAACTAGAAATTTATGCGCACGCGATGTATAATTTAAGTATAGTATAATTTACGTAAACTTTGCAGTCTGTATGCGCACATAGAATTTTAATCTGTTCTTCTTTGTGATGTATCATTTCGCGATATTTTATTTATTCACCTTATAAAAATAATAATAATATAATTTTTGCATAATAAAATTTTGATGAAGAACCTGTCGTCAATCGTAAGCGTAATTGCGACGCGTTTTGCGAATGCGAGATGGCGATCAAAAAATAAATAGAATAATCTTTCGACGTGGATGGACATTCGTCGATCGAGCGTCCATCGTCATCATCGGGATATTCTTCCAGCGAGATGAGGCTCGAGGAGACTCGACGGCAATCTCCGCCAAACCACGTTAATCCCCCCATAAGACCCGCTAACACAATTAGGACAACGCGAAACACAATTACCCTCGGCGGAGTCACCCCGTAGCCAAGCATCCCGGAATTACGAATCGGCGACGAGACAGGAGAAAGACAGAGAGGGAGAAAGAGAGAGAAAGCGAGAGGGATAGAGAGTGAAGGATAAAGGCGCACTCATTCGCCACCCTGTCCTGCAATTTCAAACTCTCTTTCAGACGGTCCCTGTATTTACGTCCAGTTATCGGACACAAACTGGATCGTCGATAATACACAGCCCGGCCGACGGTTTAACTCCACTTGGCCGTTCGCGCTCTCAAATTGTACAATTAAATGCATTTTCAACGAACTTTAAATGAACGCAGCCGCTAAAGCCTCACGTATCGCGATCCCGACTATGATTAATAAAATTGACAAAACGAGGACTACGGTCGGCAGAATTGGGACGGGGAAACAATTAAATCGGAGGGCCTTCAATGAAATAAAGAGCACGTTTCTTTCCCATTCGCTCGCGCGATCGCTCGCGGAAGAGCAGAGCGAAATCCACCGGGCGCAATCTGGAGATCGCGCCGAGGTTTTCCGTGGTAGGTTCGAGCGGTGGCCCCCGAGGGCAGCGGGCCCCGATTGAGAAATCGCACCGTCATCGCCGATGGACCGTGACGGTGCTGTTGTTAATAAAAACACGCGGTCAAACGCGCCGTAACGTCGTCGCCGTCGTCGTCCGGCGCGGTCGGGTCGGGGGTTGTGATTACAGCGGAGTGTACTCTGTCATGCGCCAGGTGCCGGCGGGATTGTCCCGGGGAACGGACGAGACGCGGGGATGCATACGTTACGAAAACTCTAACGGGTGTTCGGATCGCCGACCCGCCGATTACCGGTGATTATCCTTTGTGCAATTTGTGCAAAAGCTCGCGGTCGATTGCGAGTTTCGTGCCCTGCGACGATTACGATTGCAGCGCTCACACTCTGCGTTTGACGCTCATGAGCCGACTCTTTGCGAGATAGCATTATCATATGACACATTTCGATGATATGGACATTCTCTGTACGAAATATTGCAAAGAAGACAGTGCAATCCAAAATATTAGTAAACTAAAGAGTTTACCTGGCAATTTTTTGAAAAATCCTTAGTTCTGTCTTGGATTTTTCAAGTCCTTCGAATTTCACCGTTCTATCTGAGATTCTAAAATTAAAAATTTTAATCTTACTTAATTACATATGAAATATAACGTATGAAAAGTAAAAGCAATATGCGTACAATGCGTCATATATCACGAAGACGAAAATCAGATTTTGCAGCGACGGCCTTTTTTTATCGGGAAAATGGATCCGCTGCCAGAGAGTTTGAATATTCAAGCCTGGTGTTGGGGCACGAGCATGCGACGGAGATCGCGTTTGCGGGGTCGAAGGTTACGTGGAAGACGACGACTTGAACGAGAGAAAGAGAAGTAGCAGGCGCGCGGGGGTGACCGGTCGAGATTGCGTGCGTTTACAAAGCAAATGGCTTGAAAATAACCGAGCGGCGTGCCCCGTGGGCACCACGGGGAGAAAGCATTCGTCGGGTGCGCGAGGGTGGTCTGAGGGTGAAGCCGAGAGCGAGAAGGCGAAGGAGAAAAGGAGGGGGCATAAAACTGTAACGACAAAGAGAGATGGAGAAAGAGAGAAACAGAGGGACGCAAAAGGTTCGAGGAAGAGCAAGACAGAAAGAGAGAAAGATGTGTTGTACAACAGGGGGAGAATCGAAGCCACCTCCTATAGCAGAGAATCGAGAAGAGGCTCGAGATGCGAGAGAACGAGAGAGAAAGAGAGACAAAGAGAGAGAGAAAGAGAAAACGACTAAGCGATAGAGAGAGAGAGAGAGAGACGGTGAGAGGTTGTACGCGGGGAAGGGGTGGTATAATCGATGCGGACATGTGCAGTTCCCTCGGGGGTAGCAACCCCTAACTCGCCAAACCTATTTATACAACAATGCCCGGTACAACCCCACCCCCTGCGCGCGTAAACCACCCTCACGGTGGACCGCCGTGGCTGCTGTTGCTGTTGCTGCACACTCCATCGCCCCTGCGCGTACACCGCCCTCTTCGCCCTTCCCCGCCGCACCGGCCGTGCAGTGAACCATCTCTCTGTTGCCTTCGGTTTATAATCAACCCCTCTTTCTACGCTTCCCTCTCGCGCTCGCGCTCGCGCCACCGTCGACCAACCCCTCGACACGAGCGGTTTATCTTGGGGCCCGCGCGAGAGACCGGAGCTGGTATTTTAAATAGCAAATACTTATCTCGTCGACGAGGGGCGGGCAGGCGCCCTGATAAGCGGGTCGAGAGGGTGCAAGCGCGTATGGGACGATTAGGGTGGGAATCGCTAAGAAGACGAGTGTAGGAGATGTTCTTTGGTCGCGGGTGCAAAAGTGAAGTTTGATGTAATTTTTTGCACTTTCGCGATTTCTTATTGTCTTCTTTGAGATTCTGCGTAGAAACATTTTTCGACTTAGTCGCGACTTTCCACGCGAGAGTAAATTGATTTTTGGTATATTATTTTCTCATTATTATTAATGCTACTTTAATAGTTGGCACTATATTATCATTGCTAATATGTATTATTAATATTGTTATTATTCAATATTATTAGTGCCGTTATTATTATTAATTAATTATAATTACTACCATAAACATTATTAGTTTTTAAAATATGATTGTTTACTAATTAGTAAATTCTGATAACAGAATCAGATTAAAAAATAACAAATTGATAAAATAATAGTTCAGTATGTGGTTTAAAGGGTTCTAGCGTAATTCTAGCTTGAATATCCAGAAATCAAACAAAAGTTGCAAATACAGTTGCAGCGCGATATCACCCAAATCGAAACTTTACACCAGAAATTTACGTTAGAAAAGCGCACGTGCTTTACAGGCAGAGATAAAGTCGCGCATGGCGAACAATATGTGTGCATTTACATACATGTATGGTAATAAGAATGTTGCAAGGGTCGCCGCTAGAACACAGGCGTACGTCGTTATGCGTGAATACATTGTATGTGATACGTTCCACAAACAATGCGAAAATTTTGATAACGGTCGAAAGAGAAAAAACGATTACATCCATCACGAATACTGCATGAACACATCAAACATTTAACCGATTGCGACAATATTCACATCGACATTCTAGAGTCTCAAAAATCATTAAACATCTCGTATTTCGCAATTCCTCGCAATCCTCACGAGACGCTTCAGCTTTTCAAGAAACCCGAAAAACCTCTCCGAGACACGGACGTCTCGTCCGACGTCACCATGACACGGGAACCCGACAGCCAACGCCGAGCAACAAATGTGCGGTTGGAATACCTTTGTCTACGTCCACGTTTATCCCAGATCCAGAGCAAGGGAGAGGAAGAAAACGAGAGAGAGGGAGTGAGAGACGAAGAGAGAGGAAAGAGGCACCCTGCGTGTAGAGGAAGGTGCACACTCGCTTTCGCGTTTGAGGATGTCGCACGTGGTGGCACGGCTAATGCCGCAGGGGGCAAGGAGGGAAGACAGGGGGGGCGCAATGAGGAAGGAACGAGAAGAGGAGAGTCGTATCGTTCGCCGCGGACGTCGTACGTCTGTAAGACAGGACCGGCTGTGGGACACGCAGGTAATCCGGATTTCGGATTAGCCTAAGCCCAGACGAAACGCCAGGAGGTCGTCCGTCCATCCGTCTGTCCGTTCGTTCGTTCGCGGACGAACTTCTGGTCTCCATCCGTTCCCCGTGTTCGCTCGAGGGGAGACGGAAATAAGCGCGATGCGGCGAGCATCGCGCGCGCCGTCACGCGGGCGACATCCCTCTTGCGGCTCCGCCGCGACGACAACGTCCGACGACCGACGTCACTCGACGTCTCCATTGTGCCGCACGGGGATCGACGTCGTCCGAATTCGTGAAGATTCTCAGAAGAAGGAGAAACCCCGGGGAGAGAAGGGGATATTTTCTCCGGAGATGAGTTACTTTATGCGTGGGACGGTGCCATTGGTGGAGCAAAGTGGAAGACGCTATCGCGATCGTGGAGTTTGTCGTGTTTGCGTTTACATACATACACGAAAAGAGTGCTCTTGTTCTTTATTTCTCCTTAAAAAGTAAAATAAATTAGAAAAGAATTTTGAAAGATATAATACATAAAATAGAAATATAGATTAAGAACTTGATTAATGATTTCGTTCGTTTTTCTCATTATTGCAGTGCTAAAAAAAGCGAACAAATGTTTCACATTTGTGCATCAAATGATCTTTCAATTCTTTTCTGAAATGTAAAAAGTTAGAAAACAAAGACATGTATGGTGTAAACCTAATTATACAGTTCTACATGCTAAAGTCGATGCACTCGCCCGATGTCACAACTGAGCTCACCATTTCGAGACTGAACAATTCGTAGCAAAGCGACTGTGAATCGATCGCGTCGCGTCGCGTCGATACTCGGAAAGGGCTTCCTCAAAGCAGGGAGAAACTTTGAGAAACAGAAATTCGCGGTGCTTCGAAAATCGTGGGGGCGGTCCCGAGGGTTAATTTGAAGCTCTGTCGTATTAACTCGAGCCTGTGACAGCGCGCGCGACTGCTCGGTAAGCAGGGCGTGATTTGTAAGGCCTCCTTGCATAATGATTGGAGACAGGGGGCTCGTTTTGTGACACGTGCGCGGACACGTGAGCGAGTCGCCGGAGCGCGTTGGACTGTGACACGTCGCCGGCTCCCTTTGGCCCTTGGAACCACCACCCCTTGGGAAACCCTCTTCATCGTCCTGCTCTACATATCTCTTCGAACGTCTCTGTGACGGGTGGATACGCATCGATGAATGTACAACCGATACACGATATTATCGATGACGTAGATAAACTTTTATCTCGCAAAATTCGCGTGCTTACGAAAATGTCTAAAAATTATTTCATCTCTGAATAGTCTCTCGAGAGTGAAACAACCTCTGTTTTTGTGACCTATTAGAGTCTAATAATTAGACGTTAACAGATGAATATACTTATTATAAATAAAATTATGTAAATGTAATTACATTCAAATAAATATGTAATATCAAAATATTACATCTGATAACGTAAAAAGATTATTACTTATTCGATTTTAATCGAAATTTCTCTTCTCAAAGCGCGATCATTTCCACATAGCGACCAATTATAATGTCCCGAATAATCACGACAGGATTCCGCGGGATTTAATTAGATTTTTATCCTGTGAGGCGATAACAACGCGCAAGAATGTCGTATGGCTTACCACGACGTTCTCGATTTTCTTATCCTGTGTAAACGAGGGTAATAGGAGAATACGAGGATACGTGGAACCGGGGCGACCCCCCCGGGACGGTTTGTCCCTGACTCCCGCGGGAGTCCTGGCAGTTCCTGGGGCGCGGAGGCGGATCGCGCATCTGTCGAATCTCCCGGGAGATATCCCGCAGGAGAGTCTTACAGGACACACATATTACACAGAAGGCCGTCGCCTATGTCGACATCGTTACATCGCGCCTTACGTCGCGCGCGCGCACGGTAACTATCCGGCTAAATTACACACCAAACTCTCGCCACATGGACAACCCGACGTTGAAAGGGGTTGAATTCTGAAGGACGGGTGACACGCTTTTAACGACGTTAAATTATTTCGCGGGTGTATATCGTCGCTAACAAAGTTGTTAGCAAGTTGAAATAGTAGATTGTTTCATTAAACTATACACATGTCAAAAAGGAACAGCGTAAAAATCATAATTAACCATCTTGGGGCATCTTAGATAATTTTGAATTATAAATAAATAAAGTATAATAAATAATTTTGTTACTCGTCTGCATTAAATTAATTACCGCACCTTCTCAGTCCAACGAACAAATTTTGAAGAAAAAGCGATACAAAACCCGATTGTTTGATGGAATAACATTTTTCATAATAATTTCGAGTATGAGTTTTCCAATCAGTTCCAATCATCAAGATGAGTAACAAGATTTCTAGTCGTAGATCCTCGACGAAATTTCTGTCGGTGTCCCTGCTTCGAACAAGGACCACGTTCTGTCCATGTGCCATCGTAAACTGCGACGTGGGACCACCGGCTCTGTGCACACACTTAGCGGATGCACTTGCAACGAGCGTTGGGGGTGGCAGCAGCCGCTAGTGTACACGGTGTACGCGAAACACATGTGGGGTAGTACGCGCGCGCAGCGGCATCGCTGGCAGCCCCAGCGGGGTCGTGTCGTGGATACGACGGCGGAGAACAAGGACCCCCGGGGGGCGCAGAAACACATCAAAATCGAATTCACCAGATGTCCAGGACGGCACGGGGCATCCTCCGGTTTCGCCTCTCCCCAGGAACGACGATGTTGCACCCGCTAACGACATCAGGGCGACGCCGGTCGCAGATGCGTTTACGAGCGGCGATTTGGGGAAGGAAAAGGATTCGACTCGGCACCTGAGCTCACGTTCTCCCAGCCTCTTCTTCTCTCGGAGGGAAAGAAGGCGAACGAAAAGATGAAGTAGGGTGACCGAGAAGTGATGGGGATAAGGGTAACCGAAAAGCAATCAGTGACAGTGAGAACGATAAACGACCCAATTTAGTGACTTAGGTAATTTGTAATTAAAGGTACTTGGAAGATAAAAACTTCGATCTTTCAGTAAGAGAAATCGAGAGATTTTATTGGATAAATCAATTTGATCGTGAAAATAAATCGGAGAAAAAATTCGATGCAGCATGGATGTCAAAAATATATCACTATTATTAATTATTATATTAATGCCGTACAAAATTGAATAAAATTTCAATGAAATAATGTTCAAATTTAAGCGTGGATCCGGTCGGTCGAGCTTGGTATTTTTCGTCGGTATAGAAATGATCTTAACACAACACGTGCACTTCGCGCTTTGCCGAAATTTCGGTGAAATTTCAACGATGGATTTGCAGACGGGATACCGGCGTCGTTGTTGTTAATTCCGTTACGTCATCGCGCGCGCGGCGAGTGTGTACGTGCATACCTGCCTGCTTCTCGCTTTGAATTTTTTCGCGCACGTCATTCCGGTATTTAGCCGGATTGCCTTTTGAATAAGTCCGGCGCGCTTTTTGACGCGCGAAAAAAGCGCCCGTTGCAGAACCGGCCGACGCGACGTGTACACGTTTACCCGTAGCGTAACGTGTTGTAACGTAACGCGCGGCACACTTGATTGGCGGCATATAAATGCGACAACTGCATGCGAGAGCTACCCAAAGCGTATGCAAATATCCACGGGAGACCTGACATAATTTATAAACTGCACCACCGCCGACACCGCGGAGAGGATTGATTTTATATATCATGCATAAAAAGAAGAAGAAAATGAATTTATCGTTTCTTTATGATTCGATTGTGCTTTGCAGACTAATCCGCAGCCTCGTTCCGTCTTCGTTTTCTTTCTCGGCTAGCGGCGAGTCATAATTCGCATCTTAATATCTTTTCGATCGTCTCGTCGTGACCTGATAATTGCTTCATCCTGGGAGCGATCGAACATCTCGCGAGGTACTAACAAGCACGGCAGATTGTCTCTGAGAAGAGACTTTCCTTTCGGCTTCTCGATATATCACACGCACGTCGAATCCATCGCGGTCAACTATCGCGTCGCTGCTCATTAGGATAATGTGAATGCTACTGAAATCAGCGTGACGACAGTGACAAGTTGAGCGACGTTTGTCGGCGGCAATAAGCGCGGAAATCGAAGACAGCACATACACACATACACACACATGCACACGCACACGCAAGTGCGAATAAAAAGTGTAAAAGGTCACTTACCTCATTAACTTCCATCGTCATCGGGCTTCTTGCAGCCGATCGTTATCGATATCCGATCGTCGTCGACGCGTGTACACTCTCTTTCACACTTGGCTTATAAATCTTAAGCGTCCGTCGCGCCAATATCGCGACCGGTATTGCCATTCCGGTCCACTATAACTCGCGTTATACTGGCAGAAGGATCTTACGTAAATATAGCCTCCGAAAAATTAGAATAATAATAAAAATCGAATTTTAATTTTTAAATAATAAAACTCGATGATTATTGATCCCGCAGATCCTCTAAATGTACATTATAGAGAGGATTGGTCCCATTTATTTCTGCAAAGTGCTCGGCGCTATCAATAAATTATATTCTGTTTTTTCAAAGACAAGGCATCAATTACCCAAGGATGATTTTTAAAGAAATGAATTTTTCAGTACAAGTTCTCCAAATTTACATTTCTATTTAAGATTTAGATTTAAGGAAACTTCAAACTCATTTGAATCAATTGATCTTTGAAGCGTCATGAAACGCCACGATGAGTCGCATAAAACACGTTGACATGTTGCGACTTTTCTATGCAACACATCACTAGCACACACAGGGCCGAAGGGAAACGCTGCACGGCGATCGGAAGGAAATGAAATGCACAGCTCCATATACGGAAATACGAGGTGGTTTATTATAATATTTATAATCGTTATGCGCGTCGCGGCGGCGCGTCTCTTCTCGATCTGCCTTATCTCTCGTGTGTGCTGTATCAACGATACACATATATGTATATATATAGAATGAGAGAAAGAGAGTTTCACTTCTGGTGGCGTTCGGCGAGATCCAGCCGTACGCGCCAATCGCAAAGTTGCACGCGCGCGATTTCTTCAGCAAAGAGGGTGGATGGGTGGTGTGTTTCACGTGTGTATTTACATCGATCTCGTCGCCTTAACAGATACAAATTACACATTTCCTATTTATATTTATACTTTAATAATAATATTAATACAGCGTGTCTCTTCAAGTGCCGCGATTCGTGTTTGTGCATGTATGCACTCTCGTGAAGTCGCGTGTACGTGTACCGTGTATGCGCGTGTACCGTGTGTCCAGCGAATCGTTCGTGTACGTGTGTGTCTTTATATTCAGGTGTACATTGTAACAGCAGATATCTACAGGGTGTATCGAAAGTAACGTCAAAAAAAATAATCAACAGGGAGGGTACAATATTACACGATCGGGACTTTCGAATTTTATACACAATAATAATATTAATAATAATAATAATAATAATAATGAAAATAGTAACGTCGGCGTCGCGACGCCGAAGCGCGTGATAATAAAGATAATAGCGTGCCGAACCGCGTCGACAACGATAACCGTGGGACCAAGGCGCGCGGGCGAACGCTTCTCGCGCGCGTTTCCGTATCTTACATGGGGAGTGCGAGGAGGAGAAAGAGCCGGGAGAGAGATTCGAATCGACCGAGGTCCAGCGACTCGAGCTCGAGTGCGAGGGAGGAGCGCGAAAAGAACGGAAGAATGCCGTAGGAAAACGAAACGGGAAACGGGAAGGCGAACAGCGAGGCGGCTTCCGCTCGCCCACGGACCTCGAGATCGCCGGCGTCGTCGTCGTCGTTGTCATCGTCATTGTCGACGTCCGCTCTCGCTCGCCCGCTCGCTCTCGCCTCTCGGCGTCCGCGTGTCCTCCGCGCAGTCTTGGGCGCGCGGGCGGAATTATTATTATTATTATAAGGGACGTTAATTAAAACTCGTACTACCAGGCCAGCCCTTCGCTCTGCATCTGGTGCGGCTCGAGGAAGCTGCCGGCCGGTACCCCGCCGCTTCCCGGCCCGCCGCCGCCACCCGGGCCGCCGCCGCCGTTCCCGCCGCCGCCGCTACCCGGATTACCCTGGCCACCACCTGGGAACAGAACGTACGCGAATGGTGTACCAATGTCGATGCCAATTAAGATTTAAATCCCGCGACGTGCAGAGCGCGCAGCGGACCGACCAGCCGGCCGGCCGGAAGTCCCGCGAAAGTCGCCGGGACAATCCGCCGCCGGCGAGTCATAAATATTAACGCGATTCTCGATACATAACGAGAGAGAGAGAGAGGGAGAGACTGCGTTACACTTTCCTTCTCTCCATGCCCGTTGCGTCAGCATTGCGTTTTTAAATGCAAACTGTCAGATTTGACGGCGATTCGTTTATTTCTTATCTTACGCGCGGTTTTGCAACGCGTCTCTCTCTCCTTTGCGAGTCAGTGAAAACGGAAGACACCGGTTACCCCGGAGACTCGAGTTGCATCGTACATTCTCATTATCTCTCCCACAGATGGTTTATACGTCTATTTTACATATTGAAATGATGGTTGCCGTCATACGCCTCCACGAATGAATAGAGTGAAAAAAGTAAACGTTCGTATTTTGCAACGTGTGTAAAAGTGTCAAATTCTCGAGTCCGGGCAAGTTGAAAAGGGGCACGTCGAGCATTAAACGTACCGCTCTGCGAGTAGGTACACGCCGCGATTATTAACGCAAATATATTGTACTCTGCTCAACGCGTTAATGACACGCATGCAATTTGATTGATACGCCGGCGAGAGCCGGATAAGACAAACATGCGTATCTGACGTAAGTTAGGGGAAGGTACTTTAGGATTAAATGCATATCGCGAAAGGTCATGCACACACCGTGATTGTCAGATCTCAATTACCCGTGCGTCAGGCACCCGAGGGAAATGACATACACGCTGCCGCACTTTCTTGCGCAGAAAATCCCGCTCGCATAGAAACGCCTCGCGAGCTCGTGTATCCTTCGTGCACGAAATAACGTTGCGAATAATAGCGCTACGATGCGATACGATAAAAATGATTCCGCATGCGAAAGGTTAATAGCAAACGTATAATTTTCGTTTCAAACGTGAAACAACGTTGAATGGCGTGAAACAGTTCCGATACGATTCGCGGTACCAAAGCGTTCCCAATTAACGCGGCACGGCATGTGTTCGATCCAACAAGGATGTGTATAATAAATCGTCACGAGAACAATCGTCACGAAATGCGCGCGGCGAAGTGAACATTATATACAATACCTATCTTTTCCGGCCATTATTCCGCGCGTACTCGCGGATAGTAGCTAAGCTGAGACGAATAATTCAACGAAAGACACTGACACGTGGAAGTCACAACTAAACAGAAACGGGACTGACGTGTTAAAATTAATATTTGTTGCAGTGAAGAAAATTATTTCACTGACAGTGAGGCAAATATTTCGAAATATCACTCTTTCACTCGAAAATATTGATTTTCTTGAGGCGCTCGCGGATTAACAGTCATCCGTATAGAAACCGCGTGTAGAAAATAACGCTAATAAATCGGCACGAGTGCAGACATGTAAAGTTCATCCTCGTGTTCTCCGATAAACTCGCCCGATCGCGGCACCGATCGACGATTCGGTCGGTTTTCGGTGTGGTAATGTGATCAAACGGCGGAGGGAGGAGGGGAAGATATTATTTGCCGCTTACCTGAAGGTGCTAGGAACTCGCCGGGGCTGCCGCCGGTGGGCGCAGGGGGCCCCTGCCCGGGGGGCCCCGTGAGAAATTCCGGAGGGCCGCCCCCTGCGCCCGGAGGTGGGTACTCCCCTGCCACCGCCACTGCCGCTGCCATGCCCGCTAAACTGGCCGGGTCCAGGCCTGTCAGAAACAGATTACGTACTGCTCTCAAAGGGGATCTCTCTCTTTCTCTCTCAGTCTCCCTCTCTCTCTCTCTCTCTCTCTCATATCCGCCCAGCCATCTCCGAAACCGGCTGTCATAATTATCGCCGGAGCCTACCTACTTGATTCGAGGTTTATTATAATTACGCGAGATTCCGGGACTAGGGCCTCTCCGGGGCCCGTTCGTTCTTTCAGCGTAGATCGGCCCGTTTTTGTCCGTCGCGAGTCGACCGTCTCGAGGCGGACAACGCGCGGCGAGTTCCTCTTTCCCCGTTCGCATCATCGAGACCGTATCGCACGATCGACAAAACAATGCTCCAGCAAAAAACAGATTCGATTTATAAACGAGAACGGATAAAAAATTAAATAGATACGATGTTCTCCAGTTCTCGCGCGCACCGTTACAATTGAAGATTGTTAAGCATCTTCCGGACGTTTCTGTATTTATCTTGTTGTTCAAACGCGAAACCGGAATTTTTGTTCGCGACGAGAATACCGTCAAGCGACGAGAGAGCGACAGCGATCCCACGATAAAAACCATGGAAACTCACCTGGATTTCCCGCGGCAAAGTGCGGCCCGTGAGGGTGTGGGGGTGGATGCGCGCCGAAGAACTCGTGGTGGAAGGCCACCGGGCCGCCGTAGCCGAACTCGAATTTGTCCGCGCCGAAATACGGGAAGCCTGGTGGCGGGCCGTCCTCGCCGCCGAGGGCGCCTGGGTTCAGGTTCAACGGGAAGCCACGCATCTTACGCGAGCCGCCGAAGAAGGGGTTCCTGCCCATTGACGTCAACTGCTTCAGCCTGCGCTCTTTGCTCCTCTTGTTCTGGAACCAGACCTGGAAACAGCGTGCGGGCAGACCCGCCTTTAATCGCTGAATTATTTAAGGGCGCGCGGTCCACTATTCCTCAACCCTTCGCCTCTTTCGTGTTCTTGTAAAATTGTAAAATCGTGAGCGCACAATGCCGCCGTTGTTTTACGTTATTGTTATCGTTCCTCGCGTGCCGTCATCGCTATATTAAATTGAGACGGTTTTCAGCAACGTGACAAGAAACGTATTTCACTCCGTTCCACTTTGTTTTTCCCGTTGCACACCGAACCGCGCGAGAGCCGGGTAAACAATTTTTTTATCGGCGATGCATCGCGATTTCGCCGGCGGCATTGTCGCGGAATTATTTCGCGCTGAATAATATAGCGCGCCGCGCCGAGTAAATAATTCTCTGGCAAATGATCCGTCGACGCGCACATTTTTTTCGTCTACACTATTGCTCGCCATGACGGAGGAGCGCATTTGTTTGAGCAGTGCATTGCTTTTAAGCCGTTTTTTCCATTCACGAATTGCCAACAGTGGATATTACAATAATAGGCTCTCTTTGATATCAGCAGCCTTGTTTCAATGTTAACAGAGATTGCTGCTTGTAAGAAGAATATCAATTGTACTAATTTACCAATTGTAAAAACAAATACACACTGACACAATGCATTTGACTAGCAAGTAACATAAAGTAAAATGTTACATGATTACTATCCAGTGAGCATTATCTCTGTACGTTGATTTCAAAACTCAATTTGTAAAACAAAAATTTGTAAAGTTCTTGGATCCAAGAATAACAACACTGCTCAAACTTCTCTTCTTTTCAAGTGGGTTCTAACAGAACCCAACAAAAAAGTTAGCTTGAAATTGGATTACTAACAGATTTAATTAAAACGTGGCCGATTGAAAACAACACCGATAAATTTTTTACTGACGAATGATTGATCTCCCATTCGCCAAGCGACAAGACATGCAATCGTCGGACAATTCTCGCGGATCGTCCCGTCACACGACCTCAGCAAGGGACAGTTTATGTGTACACTCACCTGTATGACCCTCATGGGCAGCCCGGTCTCTTTCGCCAACTGCTCCCTGATGTGCCTGGTGGGTTTTGGGGTCGACGAGAAGGCCGTCTTCAGGATCTCCAGTTGCTTCGCCTTTATGGTGGTCCTTGGACCGCGTCGTTTCGAGCCGGCGCTGCCATCGCCGCTGCCACCACCGGCGCCGCCATCCGGGCTCTTGTTCTCCGTCTGGCTGTCCCTCGTCTCGGGATCGCCGTCCAGGGAACCTTCAATCGATCGAAATCAAACTGTCGCATTACAATCATACGACTACCGCCGCAGTTACTACCTGCAGCCTATTTCATGAAACTCGCCGAATCGACGAACAAGCGTCTGCGAAGTCGGTCATCGCGGCCGCATTTTCCGTACTTGCATGACGAATTCAAGAGATGCGCACGATCTGTCGATCTCGAATTTCAGATCGATTTCAGGACTCCTGAATCAAGTTGCATTGACAAGCGGAATCTGTTCGCTGAATCCAAATCTAATTGAAACGATCGTTCATCGATCCTGCGTTCCTCGACCTTCAGCTTTTACAGACGCGAGGCAGTCGCTCGTAGAGAATTTACAGAGGCAAAGGCTCAAAGATGTCAAGGTGTCTGGCGGGAGAAAAGGCTGACACAATATTTTCAGCGTTACACCGCGCGCGTTCGTTATTATCCGGACGTCGATATATAATCGAAGGGATAGTCGGTTTCTTAATCCTGAACTATCCACGTATCCGCTGACGCGTGACTCGCCGGTAACCCAGAAATAACTTGTCATCCCGAGGCTCGAGTCATCATCGCGCCACGGCAGTTTCTAAGCAACGCCCGTCGACTCGCGATCTCCCGTGTCGCGACGTTGAAGTTACATGAGAAAAAAAACGCATTGTCGATCAGCAGAAACGGGAATCTATATCGTAATACACGCACACACCGGGTGTCCCCTTCATCCGAGAGCTAAACGTCAGAAAAAGATGACGGTTACCTGGACGTCCAGACAGCGACAATTCAGCGATAACCGACTTTAACAGGCTTTACTGACGATCTACCATTTTTTCATAATTTTGCCTGCAACGCGTGTTGCAGAGATACACGATTTTAATGTCACATTTGGTCTAAATTAAAAAAAAAAAACAAAACTGAGATCAGTAGAGACGCGGGTAGATATCGGAGACTGCAACGGCGACTGGATGGCTTCCCGTCGCGAATTCGCGGCCAGGGATAATCGACCGTGGTGCCAGTCGAGGTAATCGCAGCTGAGAGGCCACGCGGTAGGTCTGGGACACCCCGTGTATCCCCGGTATCTTCATCGGCCGGATCGAGGTAACAACAATCGAAGCCAATCCCCCGGAAGCGATGCGAAACCCCCATCGGATTATCGTGGCTGCTGCCGCGCGCGCTGAAAGCCGTAGCTCGCACACGCGTGCACGCACAGTGCCACCATACACACACACACACATATGCGTACATATAAGTCCTGGGTTCTCCGCGGTAATCTATATATGCCATGTATATATATACCGGGTAGGTCTTAACCGCGGGACAAAGAAAATGTTTGGACAGTGTCACAACGGCGGGCCACCCCTCATGAAGACGGTCCCTCCTTCCCTCCCTCTCTGCCTCTCTGCCTTCCACCCTCTTTGGGGAACGAGATGCTCGTGGTGGTTACGAGGCCCATGCGAGGGTGAGAGTGAGAGGGTAGTGCAACACGGCCAGGGCGCCGATTGTTGTGCGCGCGATAAAAGAGCAGGAGCGATATAATGGCTTGACGGCGATCCGTCGCGACGCCACGAATTTCGTTCGTGCTTGCGAGTGGAGGGTGGCACCCGATCGACTTCGCTAATCGATTGCTCTTGATCGCGTTTTGAGAGGACCTCAGAGTGGCTTATGAATGTTGAGTACAGAGTCGCAGAGTTTACTTGCAGTTCCCGCCAGATGTGTATGTGTACGTGTGTATGTGCGCGTGTGCACGATCTATGGAATGTTTAATCGTTCTAATCAGGAGATGATGGCTTTAGATATTTCACGCGTGCATCATTCACGCTTGGCTGGCCGATATTGATTTTGCGATCTCTTTCGCTGCTTTTTGCGCGATCTATCATTCGCTCTTTTGCTGTCACGGAAAACGAAGCCATTGTTCTCTTCCACGTGCAAACTTCTATTTTCGCACAAACTGTTTATGACACCTATCAGATACATGATCCAAGAATTTGTGTACTTTTCATTAAATAAAGTCCGAATACAATCCAAATACAATCCTAACAGTTCTATTCACTTCTTCATGCACGCATTATTACCTGCGCAAAAGATTGATTCTTGATTTTGCAAAATAAATATATAATATTATATAATAAATGTTCGATAAATAAATTTCTACAGGAAAGGAATCACGAACATCTTGATCAGATAACTAAATTCATCAAGTTATGCCTTTAGTGTGTACCAGGATTTACCTTGATCCTCGGAGTCCTCCTGCTTGCAGGAATCATTCCCGAGAGGTAAATCGCCACCATGTCCAACAGTCTGGTCTCCGGGACCACCCGGACCAATGTTGTGCGTCCCCAGGTGAGCGTTGCGCACGGCAGGATCGTGGTGGTGGTGGTGGCCACCACTACCGTCCTCGTCCTCGTCTTCCGATCCAGAGCCCATCAGCGAGTCTCCGCCTGCCGACAGGTTGGACGGTTCTGCTCGTGAACGACGCGAGAACACCGATCCTTTTTAATAACATTGACGAACGAACTGCTGACTTCGGGAACAACGGCGATCGCTTCTAAATCGAATCGTCGCGCTTGTTCACCCTCGCACGAAAGCGAAACGAAATATCTCGCAACGTCAAGATTTTCTACACTTATTTCGTGTTTGATTGAGAAATTATATTACAATGCAATGATAATCCAATTGGAAAAGTTGCGAGTTAATTTACAAGACGAATACAGATCAATTATCATGTTCATGAGTTTGATCTAAAAGATACTCTTCATCGCGAATCGCTTTCGTGCAATTCGAAATTGTCGTTTCCTCTGAAATTGGAGATTCAATCTTAAATGAGCATGCAAGAAGGGATTGCGCAACGATGATCGCACGGACGTTCAATTCGATTCACAGTTTTTAATTGACGCCTGATTGTACTTTCGCTTGAAAGAGGCGATGCTACGCTTGCCGACGGCAGGGAATCCGCGCGAGGATGCCTGAAGAGGAATTGATTTCTCTTTGGCGATCGACATTGACATCTATACACAGCCTAATTGAAAATAAACTATCTCAGTGTATTGTTACGATTGCTTCGCAATTTATCACGGGATAATAATTGTTTCGCGTCAAGGTACGCGTGATCGTCGCGGTAAATCAACGCAGCGATGAAACACTTTAAAAAGACGCGTTTGAACAATCGCGTACTTCTTCCTTAACGTAATTTGACCGACACGAATTACTTCAATTGTAAAATATGACCGCGTACGGCAAGTAGCGCGTCCTCAAAAGTAGACTATCGTTTTCTACGTTTAATGACGGTGTTGCGGCCGGCGGATATCTTCAACGGAGCCGCAATATATTTTACGGCGGGTACCGCCGAAAAAATGGCGATAGGTGTCTCCGGATATTAATCGTCTCTACGAACATAATTACCGTGCTCTCGGCTCGCGCCGCCGAGAGAGAGAGAGAGAGAGAGAGAGAGAGAGAGAGAGACAACGGCCACGGGGATTCGACAACCGACAAATGGCCAAGCTGATGGCAGAGATTAATGTTGAAAAAGTGTCGAGCATCAAGACGGTCATGTCGTTTAATCATCGGCCCGAAATCATCCTGAAGGCTCGCGTCAACATCCTGCCCCCAGTTGCGCGTCGAATCCGTTCTTAGCGCAATGAAGATTTCGAGCGGGGTGCTCTGTACCTGGCCTCTCCATTGTTCTCTTTAATCATCAATAATTGGCAATACGCGGAACGATCGCAACAATAATCAGTAGCAACAGACAACAGAACAAACGCGAAGAATAACAATTCCTAATGACCGAATTCCAAATTCGTGAAATTGCGTACGTAAAGCTTACTCGATTAAATCTGGCTCGCATAAATCAAGTTAAAATTTTCTTCTTTATTTCGCTGCTATTTCTGTTCTGTACGTTACGCTATTTTTTCCCTTACTTTGTAGTATAATTTATTAATCATTACGATTTTTTGTTGCACTACTCATCAACTCTCTCTCTATTCTCCCGCGGCCTTTTTTATTCCACTCGTCGTGACGGTTCATCCTTTCCTGCGAAATCCATCCGTGAGGATGCCGTTTCCGAAAAATCACGAAAAAAATTCTTCCACGAAGGCGTCACTCTTCGGGAGTGACACTTGATGCGGCTTATTGATCCTCCGGCACTCCTGAGAAGAGCCGTAGGTTTTATCCGCAGGTATGCGCGCCGGGGCCTCTTACAACGTCCGACAACACCATCGATGACGAAGACGACGGCGACGATGATGACGACGATGCTTCGCGCGAAACTCATCGACAGCGAAACCGGCGGGCCGAATCGGTCGCGGCCATGGGGCGTAAATCATTCCGCCGCGGCGCTCTCTCGCGCTCCTTCGAGCTGTCCCACGACATTGTCTCACGTACGACGGCGGTGGCGAACACAACGCGGCACATCGGAGCCCCGCGCGCGTCCTCGGGCCTCCGAGAAGAGAAAAAGGCGGCCGTATGCACAAGGGGAGAAAGAGAGAGAGAGGAGAAACGGGTTGCTGGGGCGTTTTGCGGTTTCGGCGTCGGCAACGGAGCGACAAAAGGTTCGCCCCCTGCCTAACGACCTTTCGGTTTTCGTTTCACGGCTTATATACGAGTGAGGCCCTCGTGAAACCGAGCCGGCCCCCGCTGTCTTTCTCTTTCGCTCTTTTTCTCCCTCTTGCACTCTCTGTCCCGTCATCCCTTCTCTCTCCGTCACCCTTCGCGGCCGGTGGTTCACGGTGGCGTACGCGCCGCGCTGTTTTCACAGCTTGCCGCCCTCTCTTTTTCTCTCTTCTCGTTTCCGTCTCTTTCTACCAGGGTAGAAACCCCCGTGAAAAACCTGCCCATTCCCCTTTCCCCACCGATTCACCGGCCCCACCTCGTCACTCTTTTTTTTTCTTTTTTTAGGCTGATCCTGACTCCGTGAAATCCGTGACGGCGTGCGCGTTGAACTGTGACCTCCCGAACTGTGCCAGCCGAAAAAATAAATCCCAAAATTCCGGGCCACTCCAGAAACACAGCAGATCCCCGCCCGTTCCCGGTTCTTTGTGGCGATGCTCGAATTCACCGCGATATCGATGCTCGTACTACTGGCTTTGCCGTCGCGAGTAACGTTACCGCATGACGTTCACCAAAGTTGCCCACACGTCAATAGGATTTTATAACGTATCGATATTTGCTTGCCATATTCTTTTTCCTTTCAGACTTCCGAAAGCAAGGTCCGTAAGAGTTCGGCATGGATACGTGTACCTTCCGCTTCGACGGCACCCAAGTAGTATCGGCAGCTCTTCGGGTTCTCCGATAATCCAAGAGGGAGAGAACGCCGAGGCGAGCCGCCTCTCCCGACTTCGAAAGGCCGGACGGCGGCCCCGCGCGATAATTTACGGCGGCCTCTCTTGCTCCACGAGCGACGGATAAAATTATTTATCGGCGGCGGGAACGGAAACGACGGGGGCGATCGTAAAACGCGCCCGGAGATCGGCCCGGACGGTGGCGAGGAGCAGTCGCGTCATGATAAAACGCCCTCGTCCTCAAAACGAGGGAAGAGGGAGGGCGCCGTGTCCCGATGACAGCGGAGATCGATATAACGAAAGGCGATTGTGCCTCGACTTTGTCCGCGCAACGTGCGCTAAATGCGATTTCGCGCGAGTTTTCGAGACCGCGATCGATCGCCGCGTGCCGCTGACAGCCACGTGCCACGTGTCGAAATCGCAAGCTTGCGCGACGTATTTAGGCCGGGCCGAGCCGAGCCGGGAAGACCGAAACTTCAGGTTGTAACGTGCTGGCCGGAAGAGCAAAAATTTATTTACGTATTACAATCGATTTTATACAAAATACAGATGTTTCCAAAATATCGCACGTGTCATCGATTGGATTGGCGATCAGATGAAGCGGATATCACATCAGTCCCGCCATCCATTGTTAACAGGCGAATTAGCTACGTTAGATAGAGAAAGACAAATACGAAGATCGCCCCTGAATTTACTGGACGTCGCTTAAATTTAAATCACACGACGAATCGATTCGCAAGTGGTACGCGAACAATATGCATGGAGCTGAACCGTGATACTTCGGTACGTCGCTTCTTCGTGAACTAACTCTACCATAACTTTGTAACTTCGTCTATAGTCCCACCGGAAAATTAACTACGAAAACTGTGTTGTTCACATTTTAATCGTCGACAATAAACAATTGAACATGATCTACGTTTGTAACTTAATCTCGCTGCATAGTCATAACATAATAAATTCGCCTTAACTTTGTGCTACCGTCTCTTTCACGTAAGAATCAAGCGTCAATTCTTATTCCTGCACATGAAACAATGATATTCTTTCTTGAACGTTGTCACAAATGACAATCGCGTCGTGCCGATTTCGTTACGCAAGGGGAATGACTATCGAAAGGGGTGACTCTGGTGAGACTTACCGTGATGGCTGTGCACGTGATGCGGATCCGGCAGTGGCTTGCCCGACAGGTAGTCCTGCTTGCAGACGAACTTGTTGTCGTCCAGGACGTAGAGCTCCTCGCCGGTGCTCATCTGCTTCCGACACACCACGCAGGTGAAGCAATTCAGGTGGAAAACCTTGTCCCTCGCCTTCCTCACGAGGTCCTGCGGGTTTATCCCTTGCAGGCAACCGCCGCACTTGGTACCGTATCGCCTAGAAAAAAGGATGTAATTCAGATTTATCGCTCTTGGCGCGCCGATGAAAGGGAGGATAATGAGCGCGTGGGTGTCGGATGTGTTGCTGCACTGGTGCCGGGCACTGCAGGGAGGCGCGGAGCGTCTGTTCTGACAACTCGTCTTAATTCCATTAAAATACAAATCCACGAATGCACGAGTGCATTGTAGGAAACCGGGAGATGAAACATGCAGATTAATGAAGATACCTATCGCCGAGTAGCGTGAAGTCGCATAAGGGACGCGCGCGCTTGTCAACGAGAAATAAATTCGAGATAATCGCGCGCAACAACTCTGTTGAATCGCACATTACGAGCATTGATAAAAACGAAAGCGCGCGAAATTTCGTAACAGATTGACGCGCGCGATCGTCCGGTGTCAGCTGCAGCTTTGCATCGCCAGAAGAATCGCCGTGATTTCCGCGTGTCGTGCGCGTTAATCGGACCGCCACGTAAATCTATTTAATTTTCCAATTTCACCGATGTTTCTCACACCTCGGCGTCTCCGGTCCGGTGAAATTGTCAGGAGGAAGGTTGCTATTAAGCGTCGGAGAGGTACCGCCGTGGGGTTTAATCATAAGTATACCCGATTTCTCGATTTTTCGCGTTCTTTTCGCGCAAAGGCGCCGGAGCACGCCTTCGCGACGTTGTAATTTCGTCGTGGCGCGCGTTAACGCGAACCCTCAATCATTAAACCGCGATCATCGCCGCGCACTGTGTTATTATCACACGTGGCTGTCGGCGATTCTTTTCACCGTGAGGTGCCATGGATCATGTTTCGCAGCTTGATAGCGAACGGACTCGCCGAGAGGAACGACGCGTTCGTTTTTTCATCCGCTTCGCGAAATTCTGCTGCCGAGATTGCTCCTGCGCCCTCCACAGGAACGTATCGCATTTGATAAGAGCGTTTTTGAATTGTCGGAGGTAATCGCGGCTCGGCCATACTGATCGAGCGTAAAAGTTACAAGTTCCGTTTGTAAGTCAGTCAGACCGCGAATGTCGATGAAAGAAATACGGCGCCTGTAAAGAGACGGTGGTTTAATGCTCCGATCCGACATAAAGAGTCTGAGGGCCCTACCGTGTCGTAAAAACGCACCGCGTTCCCGATTTTTTTTTCTCCCAACGTGGAATCGTTAAGCACTCAGCTCTCTTCAGACGGCTCGCGCCGATCTGTCGTTAAATGTTACCTCGCCGTTGCGTCATCGCGAACTGAAATCGCGCGAGCACTATTGCCGCAACTACAAAGGAGCCTATCACGAGAAAGAGTATTACAAAATTATGTTGTAAAATGAAGAAATATCATGTGACGAGATATTATAAAATTATATTACAAAATCAGGTGCTCCATTTAAAAAATATAAAATCGTGAAATATTAAATCCGGAAATACAATGAGATGAAATAACTATGAAATAATTGTAAAATAATTATAAAATTAATATAATATATTTAATAAATTGTAAAATTGTGTGATATCTAACTACGGAGATTACACGTCACAAGGAAATGTGAAATTATTTTATAAAATTGTCCTATTAGCTGTCGCAAAACCCTGAAATCGCAAAACCCTGAAATCGCAAAATTAAATTGCAAGATTATGAGAAATGATTATAACGCGGCAAAATCGAAAGAAAAAGAACGGACGGATTTCGCAATGCTTCCGGTTGACGCGTGATCGTTTGCGAATCGAGCCGGAACAATCGTCGAGCCGTATATCTCTAAGACTGTATCATTACGGCGTGGCAGAAGCTGCACTCTTCTAACTGGCAATCCGAATCGATCTAACTATAGCAATCACGCAATTAATTATAGCAATTAGTCGGGGCCCTTAGGGCTGGCGTGCTCCGAAGAGTGGACGTCTCAATCGATCCCTACCCTACCGTCATTTCGCCAACAATAAACAAGTTAAAGGCGGATGGCGGATCACCGGCTGAGATCACGAAATCAATCGTTCACTGGCAATTTGCGAGGGTAATATTATCGACCGGTGGCTACTTTTTAATCTGACGCGTTGTTAGAAACACACATGGCTTTTATTATAAAACATCTACTTGATATCTTTTAATTACGAGGTTTCCGGGCATCTCCATCATTTCTCCAATAAAACTCAGACCTTATTCGGCATTATCGCCGTACGATTATTAACGAAACAATTACAAATCACTCGTGGAGTAGGAGCATAACGCCGGAGAAGCGTGACCCAGACGCTGCTGGAGACTCATTGTTAGCTTAATTGTTCTCGGCGTACCTGATCGGTCGACCCGATGGGTGTGTGCGTTTGGGTGCACAATAAATCCCGCAGGATCTGCCTCTATTGATTGCTGCCAGGTACCGTATCAAGCGGACCAATTCGTCGTGCTTTATTACCGCGAACGCGTGACTGCCGTTGGAGATGCAAGTGCGAGGCGTCTTGCGACGCCGAGAATGTCGCTGGCCGAGAAGAAAGAACGGTTGCGTCAATCCATATCGGCGAGGCCGATTAATCTATATGAGCGAATTCATGAATCGCATGAATTGTTAAGTCTCCGCAAACCGCCGCGATTGTTAGCCGTTTAACGCGCCGTTAATCTGCGGCTGCACCGTACAGAGTTCGCCAGAAATTACGTGCGACATAATTTATTATGAATTCGGTAATTGATTATAATATTAAAATATATTGCGATACGTGTGTGTGTGTGTGTGTGTGTGTGTGTGTGTGTGTGTGTGTGTGTGTGTGTGTGTGAGAGAGAGAGAGAGAAATGCGTTTCCACTTCGCGTGACGTGAAATAGCAGAGGTGTAGAGCAAAAGTAGCTTTAACAATAACTCGCGATGCGCAAAGAGTTATTACGTGATAACTAAAATTTTACATCTCACTTATTCACATGTATCGAAAGTGCGTCTGGGATGATTGCACATTTATGTTTCACCTTTCATAAAAAATCAAATATTTCAGTTAATCGACAGAAATATGCGCACCGTGAGAATAACGAGTCGAACGGATGCTATACGAATCAATTATCAGAAGGCTCCGCGCGCGTGATCAGCGATTGTGCCAGTTATTGTAGATAAATTCTCATCGCAAACGTGTATAAATCTTTTTTCTTCGTTGCTTTTTTTTTAATAGTAAACGTTCACTCGAAATCTTAATAATCTTTTTCTGCGCGATTGGCATCGATGTTAATTATTGCACCGCGTCTTGCGTGCAACCTGTAATTCGACATCGTCGCCATTTAACAGACGGATAGATCTGAAACGTGCGTGAAGCCATTGACGAATCAGTAATTATTCATCGCGCTCCGTCGCACCCAACAACTAACGCTAACGCAACGCTAACGTTGCGGCGGATTCTTTCTAAACCCGCGTACCCCGTTTTGCATACCATGAGCGTTCCATCGAGCGTTTCCCACCAGCACACGGCCTTTACCGCGTCTGAAATATTTTACGTCTCGCGGTTGACGTGCACCTCGCGAAAAGGAAGGAGAAAAAGCGAAAGAGAGAGGACAAAGAGGAAGAAAGAGATAGAGAGAAAGAAAAAGAGAGAAAGAGAGAGAGAGAGACAGTCGCGGACGGAAAACGCGCCGTGTATCTCAAAGAGGACGGCTCTCTCTTTCTCCTGTCTAGGTGGAGCTCGGCTGGTGCCCGCTCGCTGCACACGAGCGGTGAATATCAAAGGTTGCCTGCACGTGTCTGCAACATTGTACTCGCGTATTGCGCCGCGACTTGCCCACGTCGGGGCACCATCGTCCATCGCCTGGCGCGCGCACGAGCTCGCCGACTCTCTCCTCGTGGGCGAGATTGATCTTTCATAAAAGTACATCGGGAACGCGTCGACCGCGTTCATCACCTCTCGTAAAAATTTCTGCGAATAGCAACATGATGGTATGGAGCGAAAAGAGGGTAAATATAGGGTGCGGATAATGTCTTGCTCCAATAATCTATGCTGCGTGCTTTTTCAAAATTTCTCGACGGAATACGATTCGTCGAGAGTATAAGAGGGAAATGTGGGCAAAATCCTCGAAATATGCTTTCCTGCACGAACCGAGGGGAGTATTATTATAAATTATAGTATTTTTATATTATAGGTACGTTATTTTAAGATATAGATACGTTATTTTAAGATAATTGTTATCTTAAAATAGTAAAGTTGTAAATAATGAGAAACGCGAAACCGGCGATTGCCGTTATCGGCGCGCGACTGCAATTCTTGCGGCGTAAGTGCGCGGCACATTGTCCTCTGCAACAAACAATGATACGCAAAAAGTCACCGTTTATCATCGTGCGCGTTGCGTAATTTCTTTTTGCGTTGCATACGTTTTGCATCGGGTGATTGTTAATCATTAGTCGTTATATTAACATTAACATTTTAGAGATGCCGAAGAATAATTTTAGCATCGATGCCTGTTAATGCGACAGAATCATCAATGAAACAAACAAAAGACCCCGTTTGATTCATAGCAATGCGTTTGCAATAAACTGCCGATAAAGCAACCGTAAACTCTTATTACAGATGTTTTGTCAATTAAAGATTTATTTTTTTTATAGAAAGAAGTATTATCTCTTAAATCGGAATACTGGATACTTAATAAGAATCAAGCCTTCCTGCAATATTTTGTTATTTCGCTGCTCGCGGACGATTCGAGGGACCGCGATCGATTTCGATTGGTAGCGCTCACGATCCGATAACGAAATCAGGCAGCTTTATTGCGCAGTGGTGCCGCCCCTTATCGATCACAACGCGGGTCATTGGATCGCGTGATCGCGAGTACGGCTCGTCCTGTAATCATTGGCCGGCGCGCTCTTTCTCGCCGAAGCTATCCATCAAGCCGTCCGAACTGACGCCCGGTCGCGATCTCGCACGACGGAGGCACAGTTGCAGCAGAAGCTGACCCGAAAGCGACTCTCGGCGACGAGGATGGCGAGGAGACGAGGACGATGACGCATCATTACGTCCACAACTGGATCTAATTACAGGAATTATTTAATTGATCATAGTAATTAGCCGCGCCCTCGTGCCGACTTCTGCAGGTGCAGCTGCATCTGGAAGGTGCACCCCGAAGGCGCGCTCCCACCCCGAAACTCCAGTCTTTCCTCCGTTCCTGTAATTTTCTCTCTTTCTGCCAGAGGAAGAAGAAGACTGGTCCGTCTTCGTCGGGAAGGAGAAAAAAAACGAGAGAAATCCCAGAAGAAGAGAAGGCCGTAAAAATCATTAATAGAAAGGCTTACGTGGTCCCACGCGTCCCGTTGCGGGGAACGAAACCCGGGGGCGGGAAAGGGCAGCGGGGGGAGCATGGGAGGGCTCCCTTACGGAGGAGAGCGTAAAGAGCCACGACTGGAATTCCGGCGTGGAGCAAGAAATATAGGACAGGCGGGTCCGGACGGGAAAAAAGAAAGGGGGTGGGCCCGGGGCGCGATTTGCCACGGACCCGAAAGAGCGGGTGCGCGCGTGTATCCGTGTGATCCCGCGGACGCGCGCGGAACGGACGGGCGGACGGACGGATCCCATGGACACGCCACGGTCGATCCTGGGCCCGACGTTCGGGCCCAGAGCGCTCCTCGTTATTTGTCTCCCTCAGTGACGCAGGGAATTATTTCGACCGTGAAAGGGGTGCAGCAGGTGGACTGCGTCTCTCTGGGCTTCTCGAAGAACGAGAGTAAGACTCGATGGAAAAATCGTGCGACAACGAAGCAATTTAAATAAATTTTGAACATAAATGCACACTACCCCTTTGAAAAATAGTGGCAAATTGGCGAGGATTTCGGAGATCCTCGATTATATACGGGGAGGTACGCGTTATCCGAAAAAATGTGTTGCACGAGGCGAGGAGTTCTTGGCGAATCCCGATGGCGGAAACGCAATATCTCCGGTGTATCTCCCAGAGCGTGAGTGTTCCCCTTTTTTTCCTGCGACACAACCGCGTGAAGATTAGCTCTGTCGTGAACAAGCCGGTTTAACTGGCGGCGGCTCGGTGCAACGCGGAACCGAAAATAAACGGCGCAGCGCGGCCGAGCGTGCGCGGATAATCTTCTGCAAATACAACGCGCGCGGCGGAGAAATAAAAGCGCGTTCTCGCGCGCGGCGCGCATACATAACGCGGGACATTTCGCCGCACAGAGCGCCGCGGGCGCCGATATTTCAAGATACATTATTTCCCTCCCTCCCTCTTTCTCACTCTTTCTCCCTCGCAGGCCTTTTTTTCATTTTTATCTCTTCTTTTCCCCTTTTTTCCTCTTTAATCTCCCTTCGGCATACGACTATCTAACGTACGACAGCAACAGCAGCAGCAGCAGAGGGAAAGAGGAATCACCAGGGGGGACAGCGCGATATAAATTTGCTCGACAACGCGGAACAGACAAGTAACCCTTTCACGTGTAAAGTAAGATCCTTCCTCGCTCTCTCTCTCTTTCTTTCTTTCTCCCCTGCTTTTCCCTTCTCGTCCTCCCTTTTTTCCGAATTTTTATCCATGATCGCTTGAAACTTGTCTATACGCATTCTTCGTACGTTTCGACCATTCATTTTCATGTATTTCATAAATTTTTTTATTGGTATTATTAATAGGCAGTTTGTTCTCCTACTGCAAGGGTCATGTCACGCTTCTCAGTTACGTATTAATTTAGATACGCATGAATCTGATTAACCTTTATCAAACTTCTTTCGCGAGGGCGCGCGTTGTCGCCTTAAG
The DNA here is from genome assembly GCF_003672135.1 of Ooceraea biroi. Taxonomy (NCBI): domain Eukaryota; kingdom Metazoa; phylum Arthropoda; class Insecta; order Hymenoptera; family Formicidae; genus Ooceraea; species Ooceraea biroi. The sequence goes on along the minus strand of NC_039517.1, from coordinate 8,244,518 downwards.
TCTGGCTGCAAGACAAAGTCGCGCGTATGCAACTCTATTAAGTTGTCAGCTACGTTACTTGCACAATCTGTGATACTCTTTAGCGCGGATTTAACCCGAAGATGAAATAAATAATCTCTCTATCTATTTATATCTCATTATCCCAAGATGCTCACGTTTAATTCACTCGTTTAATCCGCTTATTATTACGCAATTTGCGGAATTACGTGGAGATTATTATCAACGCGCGAACGATTAGAATGATAATCACAAGCGAAAAAGTATCACTTTTATTATTGTGTTTTTATTATTTATTGTATGTTTAATATTTATACCGTTAATCATTAAATCACTCACTAGCTTCTCCGAACAAGAAGAGAAGCAAAAAGAGAGAGAGAGAGAGAGGAAGAGAGGACTCTCGGATACAGCGAAGGAGTTTAATACGCGCGCGGTTTCCTGGCGATTATGCCTTGACATCACTTCTGTGTTGTAATTCAGCGCGACGAGAGATATCTTTCCCGCCTCCCGTCTCCTCGATTTTCCGTCTCAGCTTCCCGCCGATATCGCGCGACGCGAGGAATCGTTCGCGGCACGAGCGTTGCCTAATTAGCGGAATCCAATTAGCGCGCGCGTGCACGTTCTTCCGAGCCGTGGTGTTTTCTTCGGGGAGCGTTTCCCGTAATCGTGGCCATGGGGTTCAAGGTAATGATTCGCCGTCGACGACGATGACACCTCCGCTTAAAGCGACCGCCGTTGAATTTTCGCCACGCTGAATTCGCGAGATGACTCGCGTGCCTGCTTATCGCGTGTCTCTTTTTCTCTTTCGGCGAACGCACCGGATATTAGTGCGTAAGATATCGGTGATAGTAAGCGCGATCGCACGTCACGGAACTCGCAGAACGGTTATCCTAACGTAGGCATGTAGCTACACGAATATTCCTAGAAAAAGGTGAAAAGTAAAATGGAAATGTGTATGTCGAGTAAAAATGCGCAATTTTCCCCCGGAAGAAAAATAATGACAAAAAAGCGCATCGAGAGTCGCATGCGGACGCTTCTTGCGCGTTACGCTTTCAAGAGAAAATAGGAAGGAAATGAATTAAGACGTGGAATATCTGCGACATTAAGGCATTCCGGAGTTGATTCGCCTTCGATCTGGGACATCGATACTTATTCCAGTTCGAGGAAAATTGAAAATTAATATAAGACGTATACAAAGCAAAAGAAACAAACAATTGCCGTGACAATATTAATTATAAATGGAAATGAAAATGGAGCAAGGATATCATTCAAAAGACACACGGAAATTCTCTGCTTACGCGCGTAAAGAGGCCCGGAATTCAAGATCTCTGCACGTCTCTACACAAAACGAGATGCGTCTCGTGTGTCTCGCTTTAACGTCGCGCGTAACGCGGTAATAAAAAGAGAAACAGAAGAAGCAGAAGAAAGGAGGACCTCTCTGCATAAAATTCCAGAGGCGGAGGCGATAAAGGGTCGCGTCCCGAATTTAGGCCATTCCTCTTTCGTGCCTTCTCGCCTTCGTATAATCGCTTTTTCCCTTTTTCCTCCTCTTCTTTTCTCACTCTCCACCGTTGCATCTTTCTCGGGACATAATCGCAGTAACGGATCGCCTTTAGCTTTATTATAGTCCTGTCAATTATATATCATTATTCCACCGTTTTTCAACCGGCTCGTTATCGCGGTATAGTAAACGGATTCGAACCATTGGTCCCTTTTGGCCCCTTTCTTCTCCTCTCCCTCTTTTTCTCTCTTTCCTTCTCTCTTCCTTTATCACAATTCTACTCGCATCGCCATGTCTGTTGCTAAACTCTATGCGATCCAGATTTCTAGTCGGTGCGACTAAAAATCCGAGGTTTTCATTCCTTTTTCTTCGTCTCATAAAAACGCGATCGGCCGATCAGGCGGGGCTCGCCAACATGACACTTTACAGCTGCTGAAACCGCTACAAGTTTTCCATAGGTTTACAACTAATAAATGCCAGTTCCCACCGCGTTACATTGGTATTTTTCCGACGATAATCTAACGTTTCACTTGTTGCGGCCATAATTCATCGCGGGTACGCACGTTCGCGAGGCTGCAGGAACACAATATCGAGAACAACTCAATTTTATTCGCGCGAATAATCATCGATCATTCCCCGGGCGACTTCTGCGAGCAAGCAGCGAGCGATTCTCGTTAATCGGGAACAAGAGGGGCCCCACGGGGTGACGCAAGACCTGGCAAAAAGCGTTCTCCTTAGGAGCACGAGCGCACGCATGTGTATGTACGGCGTGCACACATCGCGATGCTATTGCCGGACCTTCCTGGAAGGGAAACGGGGTCCGAGAGCTGCACCTTCTCTTGCCCTTGCCCTGCGTCTCGTCGACGTTCGCCCACCCTGCAACCGTGCCGGCCCCGTCACGCCCAACAAACTTCTCCTACGAATCGTAACGGGCGTCACGCCGCATTTATAATGTTTCCACGTTCGAGTTTCGATGGGTCCGCTGCCGCGGACTCATGGTGCCGAGACTCGAGTGGAAGGACAATGGGCCCTGCCACGGTGTCGGCGCCCTTTGCTCCGAAAAACCTCTCCCCGCGTGATCCTTCAATTATCCGAGAGCATCTCGGCGCCGGCAGGCGCAGTTTGATATCAACGAATAGAAAAAGAAAAAAATCAAATATCATCGAAAATCAGAGCGACTTTATCGTTCGTCCATCGCACTCGCGTGCACGGCGTTGCAAGATCGCGCAGAATTCGCACATGCAATTCGCGCGCGGTTGGAGAAGGAAACGGAGGAAAAAAAGAGAAAAAAGAAAAATGTGCGGATACCGCAAGCGTTGCGTCCCACCGCGTTATTTAGCACCCTCGTAAAGCACTAATCCCGCCTGCGCAATATTTCCGTCGGTTGCCACGGCGCCGTTACGTAAAGTAACTTCTCGTCCTCGAGGTGGACTGGACCAGCGACGAGAGTCGACGAGAGAACGCTTCTGATTCAGCCGACGTGGATCCGCGCGCGCGCATTGCTTCGTTAACACGGCAAAAAGAATATCTCTTAACTGCGAGCGGTACGTCGCGCAACATTGTAACGTGCGTAACGATCCGCGTAACGATCGAGGCGATCATCGGCAGTACGCTGATGATGGCGCCGATCGTCGGCTTATCAATGAATTATCAGCGCGAGGGGGCTTCGCGTGATTCCGTGTGCATTTTTGTCGCCGGCAAGCCGAGCTCGATTCCATCTAAACGAGAGCAACAACCTCGCATTAAGAGCTCGCTAATTAAAGAGCCAAGGTGGAACGCAGGCTCAACGAAACGCAGCGATATTCGAAAAACAACTGATTAAGGAGCTGAAAGGGGTGGGCTTAGCATTATACGCGTTTTAATTGCGTTAACGAAACTTCTCACGCTGAGGGATTGGCTAATTAAAGAGCTTAAGCGGAGCAACGATAACGAGAATCGAGCCGTGAGGGAAACCTCTCGGCGCGGACATCGTTATCTGGAATTTCGCGGACCGCGTATTGGCGCAATCGTAATCACCCCCTCTCTTTGGACGATCTAAAAATTAATTAAGAATTAACAATTAAGAGGAGAAGCATTAACGAGGCGCAGCAGCAGATCGAAATCGCGGATATCTTTGAAGCGGATTGTCTCGGCTTCGCGGCCCAACGATCCCGGCAGCCGATTGAACAACCAAAGTGAGGTACCGTTAACGAAGCGCGGTGATAAATCCACGATCGAGAGCTGAAAATCCACGAGTGGACGTAATTTAGCGCCTTCATAAACAGCCGACCGACTACCCGTGAGAGTGCTACAGGTAGGAATCGATAATCGGCGCGGGGCACCGCCGTCTCTTGCGCAACCTTGTAGTCGGCCGTTGAATTATTCATTCAATAATTTTCGGTGGCTGTCGGCGCAGTTAATCGTGGAATCGGCGAGCGGTCGATCGCGATCGCGCGTTCCCCAGCGACGCGCGTTCTCCTTTTCGTCCGCCTTTATCCGTGCGCGCGAGTCTCGAGTTCTCGTAGCCGCAAACGGTTGACACGCGGCGTCGGACCCCGCCGATAATGTTTTCATCAGCATTTTCGGCCGTTCGGGGTGGCGGACCGTATTTTAAGGCAATAATTTCCGCTGCGGTCGACGGCCCGGCTCGGCGGCGTCGAAACGGGGACATCGGCCTGTTTGATCCCCCGAAGGGGCCCTTTGGGGACCACGCCACGGGCTATTATCGACCTTTAAGGACCTTGCTGCGACTCGTACGGACAGAAGAGAGAAGGACCGGTTACCATAACCGCACCGTATAGCCGTCCGCGTTCCATCCGCGCCGGCAAGAGGACCTCCCGGAGGTGTCGTAGAATTCCCAAATGCGGCTTTGGGCCAGGCATATTTTTCCGTGCCGCGTCGCGACGTTACTTGTTCTTGGTCGGCCTGACTGTCGTGCCGGCAGTCTTCATTAAACAAACCCGATTCGATAATTCGCCGTCCCGTCCATCCCGGATTAGCGTCTCGCGAATGGACGATCAAATGCAATGGCAGAGGGAGAGAGAGAGAAAGAGAGAGGAAGAGAAAGAAAGCTCGTCGAATTAATTGACTAAAATTATGTGACGCTCTTGAGTGTTACTATGTGGAACCCTACGTGAAACCTAGAGCCCTTTTTCCGACTTCCGACCGAATATCGTCATCATCGGTTCCCGATCGTCGTCACGTCACGTTACGTTTATAGTTCAACCGCGATCCATGAATTATTATTAATTCCATGTTCCCCCCTGTTGATTGTCCGATTCTAATCTACAAATTGTGGAGCCGAGGAGATGCGGGACCGCGTTTATTAGCAAATCGACGTTGCGGGACGCAAATCGCGTGTCTCACATTGCGTCGTCCTTTCTTTCTCCCCCCGCCGCGGCATTCATCGACGACGGATGAATTTTTCATCGGGTCAGGATGCAAAGTAGCTGCCTCGTAAAGTATACAACACGTTCGTTATGCGCTCATGCGTTCGTGTCGGAGAGGAAGGGAGACCTCGCGCCCCCGCACCATTCCGGGGTACGGTCGACCCGGATTTACAAAGGGGATCGTTCATCACTTCCAGAAGTCGCGGGGAAAAAAAGCGAGCTCGGCTACTCTTATGGATCGCCCGTAGGAAATGCGAGCGACTTTGCTTGCAAACGCGCGCGCGATCCGTGCGGCTACCGCGAGCGGCGCGTCCGCCGCGAAATTGAATTCGCCACGGTGGCTGCACGGTGGCGAGATCGCCATTTTTCGCCTCGACTAGTCGATATGCTGATGCTCGTGCACCACCACCCACCTGGAGCGACGTGAATGCAGATCTACGGCGATGTCGCGAATAATGGGAACCGCGGGTTGCGGAGACGTCGCTTTTTTCCCTCCGATTGATCAACGTGAGAAAGTGACCGGGAAATGAATTGTATAGTTGATCGCGTTGCAATTTGCGGAGGCGTTTTAATTAGTTGGAATTGGAAAGGTCTCAAGGAATAAATTATGCTAATGATAATAATAGTAACAATGACATCAATAACGGCGGCGTTAACGAGTAATTAATCATCGGCGATGGAATGCATGCGATATCAATATTAAATTGCAACAATTTGCGACAATGTTTCGCCACCAATGTTACGCCGCCAATGTTACGAGCGTTATCGCGACGTGTAGTTTTGTGCGGATTAAAGACGCGCGTTCGCAACGATAACAGTATCCGCGATATAAAGTTGCAGTAACGGTGCAAGCGATTATCGCTTCGTTAATTTTACGGCGCGATACGTGGAGACGTACATAGGAAACGAGTGACCACCGAAAACGACGTCGACAATAATTCACTCTACGAGCGTCCGAATTAATCGCCGGCCGAGCTGCCGACTCGCTCAAATCACTTTTACGCGCGACGATCATTAATTCAAATCACCAAGATTGATCCGCTCCGACGCGCGTTTCTCAGTTGTGATTTTCGCATCATGAAACTGTCGCAAAAATTTCTTCAAAATTCTCTCGTTCCTTCAGCAACTCTCAAAATTCGCCGCAAATGTTTGCATACGAGGGGAAACGTAGAAACACGTTGCAGTTTGCGAGTCACGTGATCGATTTTCGAAATCGAGCCGAGAACGAAGAGACACCTGTCCCTCGCGGAAATAGAAAATGGCAAGAGCTGCCTTCCACTCGTCGCGAGAGCTCTCTTTTCTCGAAAACGTGCAAAAACACAGGACAGCCGTGCCCGCGTGATTCATCGTCGGCGGATCGCCGATGGCAGATGGTGCAGACGGCTCTCGGTTCCGCGGGAAAGGTGCCAAAGAGAGATGGAAGTCGCGACACCGCTCGATCGCGCGCAAACTTTCGTTCGTGCGAAAGTTCGGACGGTGATCGGGAAAAGCAACGTGTGCGTTTTCCGGGTTTCTCTCTCTTCCTTCCCTTCTCTCTCTCTCTCTCTTAATTTTTTACGACGTTATCATAAATATAGGCTACGCGCAAGTATCGGCATCTTGACATATACGCCCGGTCGTGTCGGTAGCGCGGTGAGAGGATACGATAGTCACGCAGTCGACGCATCCATATTCATCGACGCATACGTTCGTATGCAGATTGAGAAACGCGCAAGCTCTAATTATACGTATGTGCGCTGAATAAAAATAACGCTCGTCAATTTGCCGATGATAATAATTTACTGCTATGCGCCGATATAATCAATTAACCTTTCATAATTAATTGTCACAGACGATTTAGGTGCTCGTCGTAAAATGAGAGTGATGGCGGCGTTTTGAGAAACGTGGATTCAGAGGTGCAACTTTTACGTGGAGAGATTCTTCCATCAAGCGCCAGTCAAAAGTAAATAATTTAAACAATTTCCTTCTTCTCTTATCTATATCTATACTATAGTGATCTCAAACTGTTTTCATTGCGTGCATAAGCAGGCAATTTATTTTTGAATTTAGATAGTCACACGAAAAAGCCACTCGAGTTTACAGATACGAAGATCGTCCCAACTAACCCACACCTTTATTTTTCTTTGATAACTGACCGGCAACTCGCTGGTCTAATCTTTCCACGTGAGGAAATTACATAGATACAGACACATACCTGAAGAAGTCGTTCCTGCAGAAGAGCTTGGCCTCCCTGGAGAAGCATTTGTCCTGCAACGCGGCTCTGCAGTCGAAGCAGCGCACGCACTCGACGTGCCATGCACGGTCCAAAACGTTCAGCAGATACTGATCCATTATCGGTTTCTCGCATCCTGCACATGACAGGAGCATCGCCAGACCGCGTCTCCCTGTTGGATTTAAAAGAGAGCACACATTAGACATTGCCCTCAACTGATTGCGATTCGTGTCTTGCAACCTTTCCGCTTCAAAACTTCGTCTTTCGCGCTCTCTTGTTTAAGTAATTTAGAGTTACTGTTGTTTCCAAAAAGTTTCCAAAAAACAGTAGAACTTCCTCAAAAGCACTTGTTCTCCGATGTCGCACTGAACTTTTCAAACTTTCCTTCGTTAGCACAGTATCTAGAACTTGGAAAGCCCAACTACGCGTTGTATATAATACTAAGTCACTAACTGAATTTACACGATTCTATCTCTATTTCTTACATACTGACGCGAATGTAATGCACTGGCCGAATTGTCAGGAAGTATCTCGTTCTTTCGGAGACTCATTATTATTTAGGTAAAAAGAATGTGTTCGATTCATACGACTCTGGCGACCATGCGGGACACGAGGGACCGGAAGACTGTCTTGTGCCATTTGCTATGTGCCATTTAAAGTGGCTACTATGACAGAAACAGAGTCTTATGGAGAATTTACACTAACGTAACGCCATCTGAGATAAGAATATATATATTCTTTTATAACTCTAAGGTTGTCTGGAATGGCAGTAAGGGTTAGTTTCACTAAGGCCCATTTCTATCAATGTCGCTTAATTTTAACCGTAGTTTAACTCACTCTTCGTCTCTTTCTAAGGCAGGTAGTTAGAAAAGGACGAAAAGTGAGTTAAACTACGGTTAAAGTTAAAAGACAATGGTAGAAATGGGCCTAAGTCCGGTTAGGTGAACCGATGGTTACAATCAGTAAGGTGCCAACTAAATAGATACTAAAGACGTGAATTCTTGGGTTTTCTTGCCTTCTGTTAGGCGCCCTGCTGATTGTAACCACCGGTTCACTTAACCGGACCACCGGCTCACATTAAGCGGTAAGAAGTAAGAGTTCCCATTGGTCAGTTTTTGAAATAATCGATGTCGATTGGTCACTGCCATTGTAGACGACTCAGAAGAAAACGAAACGAATTGATCTAGATATTGAATTTTAGTTTTTGAAAACTAACCCTATCCTCAGGTGGTGTTAACCCTAGTGCAAATTTTAAAGAAATGTGTCCATTCTGTAGCGATTTCTGTGCGATTCTGTCATCGATATCTCGTTATCGATAGTTCTCGATATCATTAATTAGCGACAGCCAATGGCAAGGGCGATTTTCTTGAAGAAAAGCGTGACTTTCATAAATTGTCGCTAGTTAACGACGCCGAAAACTCGATAACGAGTTTGCACTACTGGTATAAAAGTCGACTGTCTGTCCAGCATAATTGTTAATCCCCTTATACCGCTATTATATTTTCGTTTTTCTTCATTTACATTTTTTCCATGCTTATGTTTATTTCATATTACGTTTAATCGACTGTTAGATGTATGTATCTTTTTCTGTTAAATTTTGCTAAAAAAATCCACATGGACTTTCTGGTCAGCCCAATGAAATAGTTAAAATTGTACTAGTATTGCGCTTGAGGGGATCGCTTCCAGAATGCAAAATAGATGCAACTTATTCGCTCACTCACTCCACTTTCTCTCCATCATCGATCGTTTTCCTTTAATTGAAAATAAAAAGACAAACGTAAGGCTCTCGGAGCTTCGATCTGCTGCGAAATATTCAATTAAGAGTTTGATGAAATATAGTAACGCGCGAGATTATTAACGGGGCGCAGAGCAGGCGAACGTGAACGTTATGTCATTGGTTCCGGGCAAAGCTGAAATTAATATTAATTCTGCACGCAATGGCGAACGTTACGCCGTAAATATGCACTCGTCGCTACGCAAGGCCGGCTTTACGCGATTTCAACATAATCGCGAATGCGCATCGCGATTCAGAACGACCGGCATTTTAATGCACGCCGACATTCTCGTCCGTTTTTTCTTTTTTCGAGCATGACTCGATCGCGCCGTCTCCTGGAATTGAAAAACGCTGGCAACATCGGACGGATAAAACGGTGTGCCGTAATATATGTTAAATTCTGCTTTTTCGCGGTTTATTTATTCGTAAACATTAATTTCCCTCCCGAGCTCGAAATCGCGCTCGGAAACGCGCGTCCCGAGCGATAATTATTACAACGGAAAACGCAATCGGAATTACGCGCGAAATTATCCGCAATGGGTCGAATTAAAATCACATGCAGGCGTAAAGCGAGCGCGTGGCGCTGATTTATCGAAAGAGGAAAAAGAAAAGGAAAAAAAGAATTTATTAATCGCGTTGCCAGCGCCGATTGGAGCGGTTCGGGGAGCCTTTCGAGCGTGGCGCGCGTTTTATTTGGAAAGAAGATTAAGTGCTTTGATTGTAAGAGCGCGCGTGCATAACGAGGCGTGCATTGTGCCGGGCTTTTTTGTATATTCGACGGTTAATCCGCCGTGCGATCCGGTTGACATAGTCGGCTGGCGGAAAAATACGACAATGCAACATAATCGCCGTGCTAATCACGTGAAGGGGCAGCTAATCCGATCTGCGGAAAAACTCCGCGTTCTTACGCTGATAAGATCAATGCCGAAAGTGACGTGTTTCTTTCGAGTTTTCTTTCGAGTTCCGGGGATTCTCTAATAAATTTTTCGCGCAGACGATCGCTCAAAGAAAACTTGCCGTGCACGCTGCTGCGTATTTCTTCTGCGAATTGCATTAACTCGGGGAACTTCAATTTTTTCCTTCTTCGGATAAATGCCACGAAGATTGAATATCTTTGTGCACAATCAAAAAACTTAAGTTAAAATATGTATTCTTTTTACATCAAAATTACACTGTACAAATATATTTCTTGAGGAATTTAGAAAATTAAACGTACTTTATTTTAATTTCTCGTCGACATATCTCGTGAATGCTCAATTTGAAGCTCAATTAGCATGGAATATATTTTTACAACTTAATTACAATTGAATCAACATTTATTGAAAATGAAACTTCAACGCGGCCAATGAAAGTTTTGCCAAACAAGTCTTTAAATTTATCAAGGGTACCCGCAAAGCGCGTGCGTTCGCTACCGCCGCCACCACCATGTGAGTATGTATCCATTCATTGTTAATATAACGGTAACGATTAAACATATCAAAAATTAGCAAGCGCTAATTGAGGTTTCAATTACCGGCGGGCATTGGTCGGCAATTTAAACGTGGCAACATTTGAACAACGTAAAACGTCGCGGATAAAATGTTGGCGTTTGTAAAATGTTTGTTTACAGTGGTCAGCTGAAAATTTATCGGCAGCGTCGGTAAGATCGCGATCGCCTGGCACAACGGCGTTCTCTCTTCCTAAGTTGCAATAAAACGGGAGAAAAGAAAAGTAATTCCGGGCGCGTCGCGCCAACGGGAGGGCACCAGTGACTATAAATCCTACGGCGGTTAAACAAAAAGTCCCGGATTATTGCATCGACGAATTTAACGATCGCACTTCGGCGTTTATAGTTGCGCAATCTTTCAGTCGGCTAATTTCGCGGCCGCTTTTTCGCGCGCCTTTCGCGGTCGTGCGCCCGGCGAATAATTATAATTCATCGTTAATTAACATCCGCGAACGAGACTGCTCTTTCTCGGTTTGCTTTCTCTCGTTCTCTTCTCTCTCAGTCCCACGATAGTTCTCCTCCGCACCTCCGTTATCCCTTTTCCTTTTCTTCCCTCCGTTCGCCCACTCGCCGTTTTTATCGCCATCGTTGAGACCCACGGAGTTCACCCTCTCTTCTTCCCTTTTTTTCCCCGCAGTTTCCGCCAATGGGCGGAGTCCCTCTGCCCTGGCTGCCAGGGTTGTCAACCTAGCAACCCTCCTCCCACCCTTAAGATCTGACCTTGCGCATCTCATCCCTCTCGCGGAAGGGCGAGAAAGGGCGAGGGTGGCGGCACACGGCAACGACGCAGCCCGCGATCGTTCGCAAGTTAACTTCGAGATCGTAAACTATTCCGTGTGTAATCGACTTGCGCGCCCCCCCCCCGCCCTGTGGTTTCGGAGTTAACCCTTAACTGATACAGCAAAAACGGGTCACCCCGGTGAGATGAGTTCGCGGGAATCTTAACCTCCCGAAAAAAGGACACAGGTATTTAAGAAGCACGAAATAAAATTTTGTAATCGTCGCCCTTAAAACTTTCCGACTCTAATTTGCTCCATATTTTCTTTCAAAGAGATTAAAACTGTTTAATATTAATGTGACACAATGAAAAAAAAGCATAAAATGAGTCATGGCAGTTTTATGAACTTGTTTGGCGCTTGTTTGTTTAATTTAATAAGCTTCTTTTTAACGCCTACCCGTAATCCAGTCATAATTTAAAAAAATATATTGTTAACGAAACGGTAGAAGCATGCAGTATATAGGAAAAATCGAGCAGTGACGTAGAGAGTTGACAAAAAATTATATGTTGCGTAAAAAAAAAAGTACCACTTTAATAGTTAAAGTTGAAATACCAGTTTCCCGATTAATGATACACATTCAGCCTACAATTAGCTCTTTAAATCGTAATAACGATCATAGTCGCCGTTTAACACGATTTTTGCGGGCAGATATTAAACACGTATTTAAGCAGTAAATTGTTATCTAATCGTCGATAACATAAATTAAGATTTAGGAACTAATATTGTGTATAAGTAGTACCATGGAATTCGAGCGATTAAGTCGTTATCGCATAACGACTTAAATGCTCGAATAGCAGTCTTAACGAACCTAAGACCCATACACGAGATGTTACACGTATTGATCGACGCCGAAAATAAGCTGCTTAAATGGCCGTCTTTAGCGCGGAGGTATTATTAAAAAATACTTTAATGTGTCGTTCTTAATTTCGCTTCGACACTTGACGTGCAAATCGACGGCAATTTACGCACATTTTAGTTTAAAATAAAAGTCTCGAGAATAATAATTACAAAAATTGTTCAGTCATTTGTGCATTATCATCGACTGCGAATTTTTAAGATTATTCTCGAAATATCTTTTCATTCATCTAAACGTTGAGATGTCCGTCACACATATGATCTTCTCACCCCAGAGAAACTCCCAAACACGTGATTCCTTTAGGCGGAAAAAAGTAGAGGCAGGAAAGACCTAGTTAGCCGAATCGCATAAACCAGATTAGGATTAGCCAGACGTGAGATGAAAACCCTGTTGATCCACCAACATCGGATTGCCTAATCCGATTTTTTTCGGCTAGATGTCATTGCTCGCGTCATGCCGAATCTTCTTCCGCACCGTCGGACGAAACTTCATTGAGATATCATCTTTATCATAAATACTTATGATAAGAATAATTATGACATAAGATAACGCTGTTAATTTAATATCGATAACTATTCCACGAAAACCTAAAGTCAAATGTTAATCAATATCGAGCGTTACAAAATATTGCTCATGTTTCATAATCTGAAATTAACGGAAGTAATCGCCGAGGAAATTTCTAAAGAAAAATCCGTAATACTTGTAAAACACTTTCGCTATATAATTTATACGTGGACTCTAATTAGACATAATTAAAAAATCAGAATGACGGAGTAGTTTCTATTTACACATTCGTCGGATTAAATCTGCCGATTGTCGAGCGATAATGGGATTTTTGACTAATTCATCGTATCCGAAACTAATGCCAAAGCAGCCCGAAATCACTCCGCGAACGTAATTTCAGACGCAATCGCGTTTGACGGTCGCGTGAACCCATGTTTATTCGACGGAGTAGGCGCAGCCCCACTCGCCCGGCACATACCCCGACATGCGCGTTCTCACCCTCGGGGTTGCAACGCGGAGGCGCGGAGGGGATGGAGCAGGAGAACGAATTTCAGCGAATTACCTTAATCAGTCTAAGATCGCCCACGTCAGGTGCATCCAGAGACACGGTAAAACTACCCCGTGGTGAAATTACTGTTTTCCATGCCGCGGAAGCCACGCCGGCGGCGGCTACAGCGGATCGATTTCGTCGACTTTGATGAATCAAGAAGAACCGGTGGCCATGTTGGTGGAAAAAAAAACAGAGACACGGAACACGGCCAGATAATTCCGAATAATTGGTAATTCGTTGACAAGTGTTCAAGAAACTCAAGAAATGTGAGATAAAAATATAGTCACGGTCATATTTTCTAGTCCTGGCATCAGTTTCATCAGTATTTTACACTGTGCGCGGATCAAATATTCGTGATAAACGCAAATTACTCGCGCAAGTATATATTAGGAATATATTCATGACATATATTACGAACATGCTGATAACTGTGAGAAAATCTATCAACAAAAATAATTGCAGCTCTGTTTTCCGTAACGAGCGGGTGTTTCCCATCGCCCGAGGTACCTACAGCTTTAAACTTAATTACGGTCCGATCGTGCTCACTTTTACCACGAAGTTTCTTACCACGCGCGTGTATATGTGTGATCCCAGCAACTGCTAAAGACACAAATAACTTTACGCGACACACAGAACTCTCTTACACTTTTCGCTTTCGCACATATGACGTACTTCCAGGCGGGATTTAAATACATTAACATACTTGAAAAAGTTTCCACGTACCCCGACGAACAACTTTCGCGCACGTTCAAAGACACTTTTCCCCGTCATCTCGATCCGCGCGATTGCGACGGGCAGCGAGCGGGAAAAAATGCGTCGCTCCTTCGAACGATAGCATAGATTTGCATGCATAACGACGCAGGGATTACATTCTCTATTGAGCGGTTCATTGACTCGTGATCTATCGTGCATGCAGCTTCTCACGCGTGACGTTTGTCGCAAAGAGAGAGAGAAAGAGGGATTCACGCCTTGCGCCGAGAGATTGATCGAAATGGCACGACGCTCTCGCGCGCGGCAACGCGCGAAAATCAACGGAAAAATCCTGCGCAAAAGTTTCGCATACAGCAACAGGTACTTCACAGCAACGTACCTTGCCGAGAACACTCGCGAAGAAATCAGCGACGCCCACATGAGAGGCGGCGTACAGCTAGAATGGAATACCGCGGCTCTAAAAGAAACCGCGTCCGATCTAGTCTATACCAAATCGGGAATCAGAGACAGCCTCAAACTTATTTTATATTCTAAATAATTATAAATAATTTTAAATGACCTCAATTTACATCCCTCTTGTAAATTACGAAAGTTGCGAAATGTTGTGCTCTTAATTATTATTATCTTGCTCTTTCCTCATTCAAGAAAAATTTTTTGGACAACTCGTGAAGATTGAAATCGATCGTCTACTTTGATGTTACGCGTTGCGAAGATGCCACGGTATCAACAAGGTTGATCTTGTCTCACGCGTCGCGCGTGATCCTGCACGGTTCTCCGGTGCATTAGGCATGACATCGGCGCAATGTTGCGTCTGATAGAATGCGTTACTTCGGGATTCATCCTATTTTACGCGAAGCCTCACTCTTGTACTTGTTACACGAATGATCGCAGCGATGCGTCTGTGCGTGAGGGATGTGGATGGACTACGAACAGCACAATTTAAATCACGGTCTGCTACATCGCGCGGACTTGTCACTTAACTCGTCTTCTTGCAATCGAACATTAACAACTTACACTAGCGATTCTAATTCTTCGAATCCAGCTCCAACAAGAGCGACGCGTACGTCGAGAGTATAAAAAGTAGTTGCACGCAGCAAGGCTCACAATTTTGGGCCCAAAACTTTAGCCGACTACCACTACGTAAATGAGTAACATATTCGCATGCTTCTTACCTATGTTACAAGCCTGGGTGACGGGCAGGGGTGCGCAGCAACGCCCGCCGAGGGCCGTGACCCTTATCCGGGGGGTTCCAACCCCCCCGGGGCCCCCTCCCCCGCCCCCGGCGCCCCCGTAGCCCTCCACCTCCCCAGCCGCGATCGCGGCCACCCCTGCCCCCACTCCCTCGCCGGGCCCGGGACCACCACCAGGCCCACCTACGACGGGCCCGTACCGGCCGAACCCCGAATCCAAGGGCCCCAGTGCACCCACTTTTACTGCGTTGTTATCCCAATGGCCGTTAAATCGCACTTCTCACACTTTCCCCCCCAAAATGTCAGTGATGCCAGTGTTCTTTCCTCTTCTCTGTTTCCTTCAACTTCCCCGTCGGCACTCACTACAAAATTCCCGAAGCCGGTCGTGTTCGTCTCGCGCTTGCTTGCACCCTTAGCCGCGACCTCCGCGACTCCTCGAACGACTCACCCCCGACGACGGGATTGCGCCCGTCCTCGAGCAGCGTGTGTTTCCGCTCAACTGTAGTCTTGAGAGCACGCCATCGTCCTCATCGTGATCTTAATTCCTGCACGCTTCGGGATTGGTCTGGGGATTCTGGAGGTTTTGCGGATTTTCAATGTCTGCCGTCTTCAACAATCGCCGAGTACAACACAAGTTTTCTCACGATCTTGCCTGGCGTACATGCGTCCCCCACAATGGCATGATTGGAGCCATATGATTGGAGGGTTGTCCTGTAAAAACGCGCGGACAATCCAGATCTCCTCTGGACCAGTTACTTCGTTTTGTTCAAGATCCCGCAAAATTGCAATCCCGGAGCTTTGTCTTCGCGACAGTTAACTCGTCTTTCGAATCGTTCCGGACTTGCTTCGAGGCAAGACTTTCTCATTCCGTATGACCGTACCGGCGATTCTATCCTGGAAATGAGAAAATAGCAGCGTTGTCTTCCGTCGCGTACGTTTCGCGCACTCCCGGTGTGATCCCGGGTGTCCGTCGTGGTGACTTCTGATCGGTGCGCAAGGCTGCTGGCCAATGACGCTCTCCTCTTCCTCTCTTTCTTTCTCTCTCTCTCGTTCTTTCGAGGGGGGACCGGAGATGCCGGCGCACGGCGCGATACGTCACGTCACGACAGTGGCGAAGCGAACACCGACGATGACGCGAGCGTGCTCGCCCTCGAGTTCGCCAGCCAACTGGCTGCACCTGCGGCGTCGACGAACGTCCCTTTCCCCCTCCTTTCCCTCTCGCTCTGCGTTAGTCCGGGAGTCGCGCAAGCTGACGCAAGACAGCTACGCCCATTGGCCACGACCACCGTGACTGACGCACCACGTTTGTGCTGGATTGGCTGGCGATGGTAGGTATGGGCGTAGCCAAGCCAGAGCGCCGCCAGACATGGCCGTAGAATGGCTGCGATGTGTTGCGTTCGCTTGCGAGAGGCGCTTCTGTCGTTGCTACTGCTACTTCTGCCGCCGTTGCTGCTGCCGCTGGCTGGCTGTGCTGGCTGGCTGGCTGGCGGCTGCTGCTGCTTGCTGCTGCTGCTGCTGCTGTTGTTCGAAATAGGCTGGTGGTGCTGCCGCCGTCGCCGTCACCGCCGCCGACGCCACCGTCGCAGCCGCCTGCTTCTCTTCGTCTCTGACACGCTATCGATCCCGCGGCGTCGCGGGAGACGAGAGGGTAGAGACTGCCTTGCGAAATGCCACAGGTTTCAAGGGAATCTTTACCTTTCGCGCCCGCGAAGTGTGTTCCATCTCCTCCTCCTCCCCTTTCCCTCCTCCTCGTCACTCTCTCTTCTCCTCTTCTTCTTCCATCTCCGCCCCGCACCCTCCGCGACACCACGCCGTTTCCACTTCGTCGTTCTATCTGCCTTTCTGCATCTACGTGCCTCTCTTTCCTTCTCTGTCTTTTGTCTGTCGAGTACCTGTTCCTCGTCTTCCACCATCGCACCCGATATCGTTCTTTCGCGTATGAACATCCATGAGCTAGCTGTCTCCGTCTCCTTCTCGTCTTCTATCGTCACTACTGAATCCTCCTTTTTCTCCTTTTTGTTCTCTGTTCCGTATACTTATTCCATCAGTCTATCTGCATCGCTTTTCGGGCGTCCTTCCATCTTTTCCGATATCGTCCTTTTCTTCGTGAACTGGACGAGCTTATCTATATTTGTTCGTTGTTGATTCCGATCTTGAAGTTCTTTCAATTCCTTTTCCATCCTTTGGGTCTCTACTACATTAACCTCTCTTCATCTCTTTTTAATAATTTTCTTTTCTTTATTCTTTAATAATTATTCACTTTAATCTCCTTCCTGTTCTCTTCTTTCTTCTATTTTTCAGAATCGCTTCTTTAGCCTCCTTTACCTATCGATTGTACCTTTGTTTCGTTTCACTTCTCTGACTGCCTCTTCTTTCATCTATTAATACGTATTTTTCGCTATTCTTCCTAATCCTTCCTTTACTTGTAACACTCTACATGTTCCTTCATTTTATTGTATTATCCTTTATGGATTTTTATTTTCCTATTTTCTATCTGTCTTCTGTCGTATTTTCTTTATTTTGGAACTTCAAAATTCCTCTATCCTTTCTTCATGAGATTTTTCCCCTTATTTATTCATTACCAGTATGAATGTGCACAACTGCTCCGATTCGCAAAATATAGCGCGTCGCAGGGGCCGAGTACCTAACTGACACGCGCTCCTTCCTATCGATTAAAGGATTCCACGTGCCATTAACCGACTGGCCGAATGCTGTTACTGCTGCTGCTGCTGCTGTTGCAGTGACAGTCTCCTTTCGCGACTTCCTGTCGCGCATCGATAAAGTCAAATCATATGAGTGAAAGTGTTTTTTAGTTCACAGAATTCATTAATTCACAATTCATTATCAAAAGTGAAACTTCTAATTCCTAATAGCTGTTTTAATAAATTAATCATTAAAGCTATATGGATCTTATTGTTACCCAACGAAGGTTTAATTTTCCTTGTTTGTAAGGTTAAACCTTTTACAAAAAGAAACATTTTATTTGTTAATATTTCTCTTAGTTATTACTTCTGTTTTGATTGCGAAAGCTGTTTAATTCTTAAGAGAAAGCAATTAGCAGGCCCGAAAAGTCAGGTCACAGACAGTTAACGCGAACTTCACGGGACACCCGGCATCACGGAAGATGCTTCACGCAAGATAGGAACACGCGAATCAGAGATAAACCGGACATCGCGTTCGCTTGCCCGCTCGTTTCGTTGGTCTTCTTAATCAGGACCTGCGCGACTTAATGGGCCCTTTCTCGTACGGCCGTAATTCGCCATAATTAGCTGTAAAGAAGTGGCTTCTATAAATTATATTGTTGCATCCGGTTAACCATTTCGATACGAAAGGCAATACTTATATATTATATGTCCGAAAAGCACTCATTAGTAACGCAAGAGTTCGAATAACAGAGATCGGTCTACAATCTGCTAATCTACAATCTGTTAATTTTCTTCTTACACGTCGATATTTAATAGTTAATTGCGATTCATTTCGAACAAATGCGAGAATAAAATCTCATCAAGGAAAAAATGATCTCAAACGACCATTTTACTTATGTATCTCGTATAGTATTAATTAATTGTAAAATTCTCGTAAAACACTCGTCTTAAGTATCACTTTTATCGCATAATTTAATATAATGACGCGTTTATATTCCCTCAGTCCCTAAGAAGCACACGCGTGTGGATCCACCGGGTAACGATTGTTCCGCGCTCTTGTGCTGCCGTAACGAAAAGATTAAGCTTATTACGAGGGTCGAGGGTGGCTGACGACCGAAAAGCTAATTCCAGATTATTACGGCCTCCCGTGAAAGATCACCCACCGGTTAGAGGTATCAGTTCATAACGGTGAGACACAAACGTCATCGTCGCTCGTCACGTTGATGTCTTTTTGCTCCACCGGAAGCTACCGGTGATGTCAATCAGGGACATCACGAGCTCGCTTGCCCTGAATAGCCAATCAGGACTAGGAAGGTAATAAAATTGAAAAGTTTCATTCACACACACACACACACACGAACACACACACATACGCATTTATCGCACTTTCGCACGATTCTCCGTCGATTCTTATACAATTTGTCCATTACGGCGATAAACGGGTGCGCCGCGACGGGCCAAGGATTAATACCATTTAACGGCCGAGCAATTAATATTCAAGATACAGGGGAAAAAGGATAGCGCGCGCGACGGAAGTAGAAGCAGCGTGTATTCGACCGCCCGGCAAGCGTGGCCGCGGCCGCGGCCGCTTCTAAGACGCGGCTATAACTGGCTATTTATTGCGGGGATTATCACGGGCTTCTGTCTATTCGACGATATTTACGGTCGCCGGTGCTCCGGCTTGCGGGCGCGAGATCGGGTATATCGGCGCCGTAAGGAGGCGAGCGAGTAAGAGTGAACGAACGAACGACTTCATTGCAATTGCGCGCCCCGAGGGTATTATGGTTACTCGCGCGCGCGCCCGCGGCGGCGGCGGCGGTGGCGGGTATTTATAGTAAGGGCTGCGTTATTAGCGCGGTTAAAACTTTACGGCTAGAGCTAGCTGCCTCATTTACGGCCGAACGGCGCCCGTAATCGCATAGTTAGAATTATACGATTACGAGCCGGCTCGGTATATATTATCGCCGATGGCCATTGAAATTCTTTACGCGCTCGCGCGCGAGAGGCACGTCGCGAGCGAGAAGGCTACAAGAGGATGGAGAGACAGAGAAGGTGGTTAATTATTAATTATCGAACTCGCAACGCGTCGTTAGGAGCCGGGCAAGTAGCTCGGCTGCGCACGTGCGTTCCGCGTTCAGCATTGCGCTAAATTCGCGCGCACTCTTGATGTCACATGTGCGAAATATGATGATTCTCTATTAAAAATGAATGAAACGGATGTTTAACGAATAGAAAATTGCTTGTGTGTTTCATCCGACAAAACGAGAATTTTTAATCCCGATAAATTAATTTTGCTAATCCCGAAATGGCTTGAGAGAACCATGGATCCTCTAATGCACTAATCACAAATTGCACATTTTCCTTTTAGGTTTTTGTTTTATCGTTCTTTTTTATAGTACATATCTGCGCAATGTATTATTAAAGAATGGGAATCGTATAACGTAAGATGAGAAAATATCGTACAGAATCGAAATACATGGTATTTAATGGATGAAATGATGTTTATATAATCGAAATAAATACGGCGCGATACGTGTGTTTGAAAATATCAAAGGGTCCAATGTGTACCGTGCTAAATACACGCTCGTTACGTAAATGCAGATTTTGCAGAAAATCAGGGAATAAACGCGTAGCGGAACGTCGATCAACGCGCGATACTCCGTGCTTCACAATTTCATATTAATAAAATACTCCGTCGCGTCAAGACGCGACGATTTTGCGACGTAACGGTTGCTCTACATATTCCACAAGGAATTTCGAAGACTATTTCTGCGTACGCATTCTTGCGGCTCTCTGAATTATTCGTGAAAATTGCTGCTGAGACTTCCCGTGTTTCAGGTTTTCGAGGCACGTTCGATCGTATCTTATCAACGAAGATGAAGGAAGCGTAACACTCACGTCATCCTAACGTGTGTTTATGGAAAGGCGCAGGCACATCATCCTCGCGGAAGCAGTCTGCCCTCCCTCATCGCGGTCGTAGGGCGTCGGCAAATTGCGCGGAGGATCCTCCAGCCGCTTCCGGCGAGTTACACTTCCGGCAAGGACCGCAGCGGTGTTTCCGCCAACGAAGAAGTACGATCATTTCTTCTTCTCGTTGACTGACGCGACGGCGATTGCACGTACCTGCAACCAAAAAAAAAGAAAAATATATATTATATGTCACAGGTGTGACAGGCTATTCGCTCCTCCGCAATATCATTCCTTTGTTCTACGGCTGACACGGCAAGGACGATAAATGCACCGACTGAGACTCGCGGAAGCACGCGTCATCGGCCTAGGATCATGAAGGATGCACCGGCCTTTCTAATTTTCCTAGTCGCAAAGTAATCCCGGCGGCATACAATTTTGCATTTTTCTTTTTTATGCGAGAAAGGACCTTGATACCTTTTTATGGAAATAAAAATTTTGTAAAGTTTATTTCTGTAATATACGCATGCAAGAATTATGATGCGTCTCAATAAATAAATGTGTTAAAACGATATATGTATTGGATATTTTACAAACCTCTCATTAATATAAAAAAAACATTCTTAAAAGATTATAACATGAGAAAATTTAAGCTTTTATGGAAGAAGTGCCGATTTTTCATTCCACAAACTGGTAATTCAATTTCGCGAAGTGCATATATATATCAATCATATTTAAATCACCTATTTTCCTTCCAGTGGGAAATTCATGACGTTATCTTGACTATCTAACAAGCTGCATTCTGCGAAAACACGTTAGTCGGCTCCATTGATGTCTTAATGGGGGAACTCGTTTAAGTCGCTGGTAAAAATACGTATATCGATTACAATCGCGTTTATCACGAGCGCGGATTTTAGATTTCGCCGCGATAGCAAGAGGAAAATTGTGCGGTACGGTAGATAATATCAGCGCTACTTGCGTATAATTACAACTCCGCAGCGTGACGCGATATTACTTTTTTGTACGATACATTTTCATGAAATGGGTGTTACCCATTACGTCGCACAGTTATTAACCGCCCAGAGAACCTTTCGCCGTGTCCGACTACTCCTTGCGAAACTATTTTTTCGTTTCGCGGAGCCGTCTAAATTCCTCCGATAGCGCGGTGAAAAATTTATTTTCACCAGCAATTTTAATATTAACAATTCTCTAATATAAATACATTTAATATTTAATATCACCAGTAAATCAGCAATTTATTTTTTCTTCCACTAATTAATTTTATCAAGAAACACATATAAATCGCGCATACTTTCCATTTAATTTACTGATAAAAAGTGAAGTTGATACATTGTAGAAAATATTAAATCGTGAGCAGGTAAGTGCGACGCAATGATCAAGTAGACTCGAATGGAAGATGACCGCATATGGTCGGACAACTAGAGGGTAACGTAGGACTGTAGAATCAATAACTTTATTCAACAGCTTAACAATCGCGGCGCGAAGGCCAGCGCATTCGAAACCTTAATGCACATACAGCTGCACAATATGTACACCGTAACAAAAATATTTATAACATTTTTGGAATTAACAATAAGAAATATCCTAAGTGCATTGTTGTACTATTGTAGCATTTATCAGGCAGTAATATTTCACACTTTACTAACCAGGAGAGGTCGCAGGCCAGCCTCTTATATTCCTCTGGAATGTTTCGGCAAATTTTTTGATTTCACAGTGAGCTCTTTTTTAATTTACGTAATATATAATTGTATATATGTAGCAGTAATGTTTATATATTATGGAATATAATATAGAACTTTCATAAATCTGGTCATTATCCGTACTTACTTAGATGGATAAGTTTCGTGAAAAATGTGTAACTGTTCGTTAACGAGCAAGGCCTGTTTTCTTATTTCATTAAAAATGAGGTAAGTCTTCCTGTATTCAATAATCGTTTGCTCAAGCGTGACCTCTCTCGGGTGAACTATAATTTCAATGAGCTAAGCTTCACTACTCGTGCTTCACGCCACATAAAGGTGCTTTCGGATGGTATCCCGTCCACTTCCTGTACGTAAAGTCCATCGCTTCTTCCACGGCGTGGTCGATGGGGTGTATTATGAAAGGTATGGACGCCAGACCTACCAATGTGGAGACCCAAGGCTGTTTTAGGACCGCCCTCGTGCTTCTTTTCTGTGCAAATTGAACGGCCGCGCAAATCCTGTTTATTGTAAAGCCGGGAACTATTATGGACGCAAACGCTTGCCATATGAGGGTATCCGACGTGGACAGGAGAACGTTCTTAGTCCTTTGTGGAGTAGTGTCTACCTGTAAAAATCAAAATTTTAATTGCCTCTTTTGATGATTGTTTTTAATTGTATTCGAGATCTGTGTCATACTTGGTAGACTTTTGCACCCTTGTGCACCGTATCGGCGAGAACGTAACCGCTTGACAACGCATAGCTCGACCATACGATAGATTTCGGCACCAGGCTTCTGAACGCCTCCCCAACCTCGTTTGCATAACCTAAAAAGGCAAAATTGTTTCGCCAATTTATATAAAAATTTGCTCTTAACACATTATTTAATTAGGCTATAATTTTTAATAGTTGTATCATCTTGAAACTGATTTGTACACAGTGGTTTTGTGATAAAATACGGGACTTGTGTAAAATACGGAAGCATGACAGAAACTTTCAGTAACAGCGCTTAATAAACTATTTATAATTACCTAAATATCTCACATATGTGTCTCGATACAGATCCACTTCTTCCTGATTTTTCATCTTGTCAGAATCTCCAATTTTCCGACTACCTTACGCACGATGACATAACCTATGGCAGTTTGTCAGAATGACACTTCGCGATGTTCAATGACAGAACAATTTTCGGGATGCATGACGTAGAGATATGTTATCGATGCAAATTTTGCTTTCTTATATTTCCAAAAATTTAGAAATTCCTAAAAATAATTTATATATCGAACGTAAAATTAGATAGAAAAAAAGAAATATATTATTGCACAACGAAATTGTTTACACAAAAAGATCCGGCCTAGGGAATTTTATGAGTCGATAACTTGGCAGTCGCACTTCGATAGATTATCGATTCACATCGATTTTCAAATTGCTGAGTTCATTTCAAATTCGCCCAACTTCAGCGGAAATCAGAAATTAAATTATTCAATGTTTTAATATTTCACGCATTATCATACAGCTAATCTCTTTTATCATTGTATAATATATGCATGCACATATACGTGCATTTGTAAACTGTATAATACATTTATCCATAAGCAATGATTCATAACATGTAATAACCTCAATTATTTGTGGTACACACATGAGATAACTTGTTAAAACGCAAGGTTATGACGCTATAAAGACACAATAGTTATAATAATAATCACACAATCAAACGAAAATTAACGGAGCAACGTACAAATGACCAAAATCATCATTCGGAGGTCGGCAAATGTTACATTTGACATAGCCGTTTATTACCTCGTGTACATTACAATATGCACACATTACCCGCATCTTTCTCAGTCATCTCATATTTATTTATCATTTTCTCTTTCTCTTACCACAAATATATCTCTCGATTCCTTTCCTCGTGCTTCACATCGCGCGCAAAACCACGGAGACACGTATGCTGTGCTCCAAACGCTCGGAATGGCGTCTGCTCCGATCGTTCATTCGGCAGGAGCGACATAACCTCGAAATCTAGCTAGCGCGCGATGACAGGAACGCGCGGTCTCGCTCGCGGGCGATAACGATCGCCGTTATCGGCGGCATGACGGATCCGCGATAAGGCTCATCGTCGGTGAACGCGTTACGCGTCGTCGTCGTCGAGTACGCGGGAGGGACGACACGATGATGATGACCGAGTTGGAGCACGCGAGGCAGTACCTCAGTCTGCAGATCAATGAAGTTGTCTGCTGGTGGTGGTGCTACATCAGGGAGATCTCGTGGCAGCTGTTGATCGCCCTGGTGGCGTACCTCTGCGTGTGCGTCTTCCTCTATGCAGTCCTGAAGAGAGTGGGCCACGCTGCCTGGCAGCTACCGGGCCCACCCGGCAGGCTTCTTCTAGTCACCGCTCACCCGGACGACGAGGTGATGTTCTTCGGTCCGCTGGTCTATTGGCTCGCGCGTTCCAAGGCCAGCGAAGTCTACCTGCTGTGCTTATCCATGGGTACATGTCTCGTTATTACTAGCGTACCGGCTACCTGTTCTAAGATCGCTCGCCTGACCATCCGGAGAGTGCCGACAGGAGCTACTAATAAGCTAAAACCGTCTACGGCCAATGCTGTGTCTATTGAGGTTCACCAGTGTGCTTGCAGGTGGGGACAGAAGGAGAATAGACGAGCTGTGGGCATGTACGAGGGTGCTGGGCATCCCAGCAGCCAATGTAACGATTATTATGTGAGTGTACCCTCGGTCGTCGCTCGCGAGCACTCGAATTGTTCAGTATCTGATGTCACGGCACCTCTGCTCTGCTTGCATGTTTAATGCTGAACGTCAATCACAATCTTCTCGAGCTGGAACTTGGACGGTTTCATTCAGCACTAAATATGCGGCGGTAGCATGAGACAAGGCAGGGAAATATTCAGCCCTCGAATGATAGTCGAACGAACGAATGCGCAGGAGTAGCGAGCTGCCGGATGATCAAGGCGTACAGTGGCCGACGGATGTGGTGGCCGAGAGCATTTTGCAATACGTAGAAATGTACAGGATCAACGCCGTGGTGACGTTCGACAAGCACGGCGTGAGCCGGCACAAGAACCACATCTCCCTGTACTTCGCGATCGCCGCACTGTGCATCGAGAAAAAAGTACCTCCTTGTCGGTATTTCGCTTCCCTTGACCTTGGTGTTGAAGCCAGACCGACCTGATCGATCTGACCGTTGCGTCGTGTTCCAGATTGTAAGCTGTACGTGTTAGAGTCGGTCAACGTAATCAGGAAGTACATCCAGCTTTTAGATCTGCCCATCAGTCTCCTCTCAGCCTCGTACTGGTATCTGGTGACGTACGAGCAGAGGCGAACGATCAAGGTAAATCGAGCGATCTAGTCTCATCCGTGAGAAATTGTTGTCGTGCTTGCAGAGTTTCTTCACTCTTTAACGTCGCTCTCTCTCTCTTAATTTGCAGGGTGCTATGGTCGCGCACAAGTCCCAATACGTCTGGTTCCGCAAGTTGTACATGGTCTTCTCGCGATATACGTTTATCAATACCCTCCAAGAAGTCAGCGCCCTCGACCTGGAGCTGGACCTTCAGTTCGACTGAGAAGCCGCGAGACGCGCAAAAAAACGAAGAGCTGTACAAAATGTGTAAATGCGTTCGTTGTACATACTTTGTCTACTGTACATTACGAGTGAGGAAGAAATGAGAATTACATAGAAAAAGGAAAGGATATGTACAGACACGAAGACACACACACACACACACACACACACGCAGGAACGTACCTCAAGCGGGAAATATTTTTTTATTCATTAATATATAATAGAATATACATCGCAATTAAATATTTTCCGAACGAGAACACGGCCTTTAGGCCGTAACAATAAATCAGTTTTCCTTCTTAAAATAAAAAAATACATGCTGTGTGCCGTTCTATCCTCTTCTATTGTATACCTTCATACTGCGTACGAATTCAAGTGTCAAAAAATTGTCATTTGATATGTACTCGTCAGGTGTGTATTATAATAAAGTAATCTACAGCTATCATAAACGAAAGGCCGTAGTTTTAATTTAAAATTCGTATAATGTGCGGTTCCTTAGCAGCCAGTCGCGTGTCTCGCGTAAATCGGCCGTCATTGTCAAATGATTTGAGCAAGTAACGGTTGTACCGAAATTTTTTCGTTCGTATCTGAACACATTGACGTATGATATATGTAAATCAGACTTTTCTTCGAGCCAAAAGTTTCGTTTTAGTTCGTTTTTGGCACAAAAATGTGCATAGAAGAATTCCACTTGTCCGCAATATTTAATAGCAGAATTTGTTTTACACTTCGGAAAAATATATTGCTCTGTTCGCAACAAGTCAATATCATATATATATATATATATATATATGTATGCAAATAGTAAAGAATCTACGAATATAGATATCCTCCCACGTGTGCACAATGTTACAACAATTTTGCAACATTTAATTCTCAGGGAAAATTGCGTAAATATGAAAAGTGAGCTCCTTCCTTACGATTGCACAAATAACGTAATCATATCAAGTGCAAGTATGCTGGGAAAATATATTTGATGAAAGTTTATCAATTAATTAATAATTATATATAACTGTTATGCTTGTATAATCGATGTGTAATCATAATTATTTCGATTTTCAATTAAAAGAGCACTGTAGCGAATAATTGCCCCCTTTGCATTATCGTTCGATCAGATTCCGTTTTTCCCAACATGCTTCTCAACATATTTGGAATGTAACGAAAATATATGCTTCACTAGTCATCTACTGCGTAAACGTACGTGTATAAAAAAAAGAGAAATCTCGTAAAAACATCTCTGAAGATATCGCGAAAGTGCGCGCATTCTGAAAGAACGATCGATCTTAAATACCTTAAATTAAACATTAGACCGACGAATTATCTCTAGTATTTCACGAATACATGCATAATACTATTATGCGACGCGTGTCACGTTTTTGCATGCGTGCGTACGTCAAAATGAAATGCAACGATATAAAACTCGAACATAAAAACAAAAGATCCCCACGTGCTCGATCTTGCACGTCTCGAATACGCGAATACGTCAGGTTCCAGGTATCTTTGACCTATCCTCACGGATACGAGTGAGACCGTGAGACGCGCGCGCGCGCAATTTATCCTGGATCGTGACTCAAACTCAGCACGGATCAATGCGACTTACTTAATTGGTCCAGACTTGGAAACGAAATTTATCAGAACCATCAGAATGTACTCTAATAATAAACTCTCCTTTAGGTCTCTCTCAAAAATAAAATAAACGCTTACGTACACGACAGTCGCAGATAAAATGGACGGCATAGAGTTGGTTCCCGCAAGATCCTCGTATCAGTAGACCACCGTGACAAGCAGAATACCGAATTTCAGGTGTACAGAGAGAGGAAGATATTGTACCCGGAAGAGATTTCCAATTGGGCGTAAGGTTCGTTCCACGTGTCCTGGAAGGCTGAGGGTGGACCGTGGGGGGACTCCTTACAGGGGATTCATGGCGAAGATCTCGCGGGCTGTATCCTAGAACCTGTCCTTGCCGCGATGGGAGCCCATTCCCGGCTGAGGAGAGTCCGGATCGGCCGCGTCCTGTAGGTATTGCAGCTCCTGCAATTCCTGGAATTTCTCGTGGTCCCGTATATGCGCGTAATTGGCGGACAAGCACATCAGATAGTGTATCAAACTTAGGATGACCAGCAGGGCCCCTATAGTCGCCAGAATGAACATCACTTCAGCCTTCTCCACGAAATCCTTGCAGAAGAGCTTGACTTCCTGTGCCCCGCACACCTCCAGGTCTTGAGGCCGAGTGTTGTTTGGGAACAGAAAACCTTAAAATGCACGAAATTACGAATGGTATCCATTATCCATATTTTTAGCCTATAAATGCTAAACAATTAATATTTAATATAGAGATATTAGGATTAAGTAGTCAATCTTATCTCATAGTTTTGGAAAAAAAAGAAGAGAACATTCGTAGAGACTTAAATAAGATTCCGGTCACAATGCATTTATATAGGTGAGGCACCTAAAACAGGCCACCTGAATATCTCGGCTGTTATTGGTGATAGAAAAAAATGTGTCAGACCAAACTTGCATGGTTTTGAGGGACACATAATTTGTTCTAAATAATTTTTTATTAGGTGGACGCGTAAAGATAATATGAAGGTCAACTTCGTTTTTTTAAATGGTATGATATGTTTTTTTACGTACCATCTAGTAGAGCGTTTGAAGATGCGCACATTGATCTACAGGTTAAAATCATTCAAGGTCACTGAAGGCTAAAATTTCTAAGTGCTAGAACTTTTTCATTTTTGAGTTTACGGTATTTTCAATAGCAGAGAACTCTAGGCAATATAAAAAATAATAATAACAACAACTCAGAACTTCGCGGAAAAAGAAAAAATTTCTAAGGGCTAGAACTTTTTCATTTCTGAGTTTACAGTATTTTTAATAGCAGAGAACTCTAGGCAATATAAGTAAATTATTTTCCCTTGCAGTTGGCCTTCAGTGACCTTGAATGATTTTGACCCGTAGATCAATGTGCGCATCTTCAAACGCTCTACTAGATGGTACGTAAAAAAAACATCATACCATTTAAAAAAACGAAGTTGATCTCTACGCGTCCACCTAATAAAAAACTATTTAGAACAAATTATGTGTCCCTCGAAACCATGCAAGTTTGGTCTGACACATTTTTTTCTATCACCAATAACAGCCGAGATATTCAGGTGGCCTGTTTTAGGTGCCTCACCCTATATATACAAATTTGTATAAACTTACCAAACTGAGTGAAATTAATGCAGTCGTCAAGAGATATGACACGCGGGTTGTTGCACAGGCCCCAGAATATGGTGAATATCAGTGTGGTGACAATCAGGAATGCGAATATCAGAAGCCAAGCTATCTGGAGTATGTAGATGATGGTCATGAACTAAAAAGTGAAAACAATACACGTTACAATGTCCAGAAGCATTTTTAAATCGGTACAAAATTTTGTCTTTTTACAGGGTTTTAAACACTCACAACAGCACAGGAGATGCGTCCGCCCACTCTGGATCTCCACGCACGATAGACCTTGTGCCTCGTAGCACCAGTTGCGAGACAACCAACGCACAAGATCATGAATCCCAAAGCTGCCATGCAGGCGCCGATCGACGCGAATATCAGCTGCACGGCTTCCAACCATCCGAGATGGAGATGGAACACCTTAATAAATTTTACAAATTGATAAATAAATTTTACAAATATATATTAACACGTCGACGAGATTGATTTACCTGGTCCATCATAAGAGCAGACAACGTTGCACCCTTGTACATGGTACCACAGAATATCCCAACTCCCAGGCAACACATTATGGTTGCTATGAGAGTCGCGTATGGCACTCTGGCCATACAGTCGTTGCACATGTTCCCTGAACAAGAAAATCTCTTGTTATTTTCATCCCTTGCTACTGAAGAGTATTGTCGCTCTAATGTAGTTAAACCAATTGGAATAAAATCGTGCTTCAATTAAATTCGCAATTTAATTACTGGCAGAATTGTAAATTATACACATTTAGATACATGAAAAACACGTTATTTGGAATAAACTACAACGGAATTCATCACAATCAAGCATAATGTAGTGTCTTCACATAATGCGTTTGTCTAAATTGATTAGAATGCAATGTGGCAATATTTCCATTACTTATCACCACATATTGTGATATCCCCTGTCAGAGGCACTCACTGTAAGTTCGCTCCTCCGTATCAAGACCGTGGAGACTACGTTCAGAAAACCTGTCTACGCTGCCACTGCTCGCAAACTTGCCACGCAACGGCATGCTTTCCCTGACTCGTCGCATTTCGCGCAATCTCACCATTTTTACGCGAATCACGTTACGAGCGACAAAAATGAACTGTAGGAAATAACAAAAAGGAAACAGAAGAGGAACGCGCGACGATGCACGGCACGCGCCCGATGCGAGCGTCTGTAAATGACTAAACCGATCAACGCCGATGACTAATCACTTATCTGCGGTTCCGTCAGATAACGCGAGACCTACTACATATACACTCGTATACTAATCTTAAGTTCATTCAGGAAATTGGCGCGAACGTAAACGCGCCGTCGTGCGTCGCGCGTGCCCGCCCCGCGACGTTCCTCGACGCGAGTAATT
The DNA here is from genome assembly GCF_003672135.1 of Ooceraea biroi. Classification (NCBI taxonomy): domain Eukaryota; kingdom Metazoa; phylum Arthropoda; class Insecta; order Hymenoptera; family Formicidae; genus Ooceraea; species Ooceraea biroi. Next base: position 8,214,173 of record NC_039517.1, on the reverse strand, counting down.
GCGTTTATTATTGTCGACGTCCATAATTGGGCCCTCATCGCTGACAGTTATCTTCCTGTCAATAAACACCCTGCGAATCCCTTCTCCATCCTTTCTCCGTCGATCCTCGTTTCAAACTGTTCACGGTCCATGCGAAATCGAACCACGAAATTATATAAATCAAACCCGTTAAAACATTGCCAAAACATTGCCAAAACATTGCGCGTTAGGACATTGCTCCGATTAATGTTTACGACCGTATGGGTCGCCTAACTGTCGCCAGCCTAACCGTTGACAGCCGTTGCTTTTCCCCGGACGATAAATCCGAGACATCGATCAGTCGTCGATGCAGTCGCGTTATCAGTTCACGACGGAAATGCGACGGAAGAACCGCGGGAAATTCGGAAAATCATCAGACTCGAGACTCACCCATCTTCGAAGTTGCTCCGCGTCGCTGTCGCTGCTTGAGGTTAGGTGCGCACGCAAGGGAGAAAGGGGACTGCGCCCGTCCGCATCGCGCAATCCGCCATTACCTGCCGCACGGACACGCACTCGTACGTCCCTCGTCAATTATCGCGGCCAATTGCTCGTTACACAGCCGCGCCAGGGAAGGCCGCACCATTGAGATCTCAACTGCTGATCGTCACGAGAGAGAACGGAGGATTCCTCGAGCTCCCGGAGACTGACAGATGCAATTATTAGATTCGTTCGAGGGAAAAGCTCGGCAATCTCGCGTCGGGTTGTCTCCGACCATCTCCGACGTTGGCATCAAGACGCGTCGGTTAACGCGGCGGACTTCGCGGCAGTGAAGAACGACGTCGCGCGTGCCTCTGCCCGAGGGGCGCTGAAACGATTACTCGAGCTGGAGAGCGGTTCGAGATACTCTCAATTAAACGAGACACGGGACTGCGCGGAGGATAAAGGATAAAGGACGGAAGGGCATCGCGGAGGACATGGACGCGACAAAGGAGCCGGGGCTTCGCCTTCGCCGCACGAGCTCCGTCCCGAGGCCCAGCGGGGAGATCATCATCGTGGAGACGACCAACGGGAAGATGTGCATGGGCTTCTACTGTGACTCGGACGCGTCACACAATCTCTATCTCACGCACGTGACCATCTTCTCGAACGACGGCAGGTCTCGCCGCCAGCTCCGGCGATGCTGGATCAAGAGTCACATGATACGCGACATTTGTATCATAGACTCGAACGAGAACGCGGCGGGCAGGCTGAGGGAAGGCAAGGTCACGGACGAGCATCGCGGGGACGTGTACGCGAGCGAGGAAACGTGGAACAATCGAGCGGAAGCGGAGAAGCGATGCGAGGACGGTGCGACTCGTCGTCACGAGGACGCTGTTACGTTATCGAGCCCCGAGTGCAGCGTGAACCTCGCGCGAGTCACGTGCGACAGGGAAGAGTCTTGGGGGAACGACGATGAACAATGGGACGTCATCGATGACTCCTCGGAGCGCGCGTGCGACATGGACGGACGCACGGAGACGACGCTCTGCTGTACCGGAGTACACGTCTGGAGGCACATCACGCCCGGTGGGAAGTCCTGGGACGCGCACACGGTGGACAGCATCAGTGACGTGGACGTGATGAAGGCCGCTACGGATGTGCATTGGGGCAACAGAATCATCGCGAGGAACAGCAAGGCGTGTCACAGTTAACGCGCTCCTCTCTCGCATGGAGTGGGGTCGACGGGAATGATGATGACGAGTGGCCGTGACCGCGATCTGTTCGGAGAGCTACGAACGCGCCTCTCTTCGATTGATTCTCCGGAAGAAAGTGATGAGGAGGATGAGGTTAGCACGTTCCCGCGGCTCTTAAAATTCGAACGAGATATAGTAGAATATGAAGTAATAAAAAAAAACTCTGTGACAAATACAGATCTCCTATTTTTATAGAAATATTTTATTATGCGAACTTTTTATTATGAACTATTCCCTTATCTCATAATGGCGTAATAAAGCGGATGATAATAATAATGATAAATTAGAAATAATGTAATTTCTCGATCGATATAAAAGTAATAAATATACCTGTATATACGTACATAGCTCGTTACTTTCAGTGGAGTATTATTGTTCCCTAGATTCCTCTGTACAGTATTCGTAATGGAAACGCCCGCGCGTTCTCAATTATTCCATTCTCACAAAAATTATTTACCTGTCCTCTATCTACAGAAAATTATTGCTCTCTTCCACTGTAAAGCTGTCAGGCCTCCTTACATTTAACATTCGTCAAATTGTTTTCAGGCTCGACAACATTTCTCTAGAGAGAAATATTGAGATACATTCAGATATAAATATCCGTGACCAGTAACAATAATAACGTGAGCTATGAGAGTAGCGAAGATAAAAGTATCATCAGCGATTCTCTTTATTATTGTATACTTAGAAAAAATATATATTATTATAGACTATGTTCAAATTTGTATAAGCTATCTATAAATCTATATTAATCTATAAATCTACAGTAAGCTTACGGTCCACGGGCGTGACTCTGTCGATCGTATTATACAAAACATTTGTTGAAAAATATTCGTGCGGAAGCTACCGGATGCCCTTGTGCCTCGGTTCCATGAGATATTTGACAACCATAGGCAACTGGCGGAGCTTCTCCTGAACCGGTATCTCCAGGTTTTGCTGATGGTGCGTGTTGTATCGCACGACGACGCCGTCGTTGCTCTCGTACATGATGCCGCTTCCGTGATTCTGCGGACTCACCTGTAATAAAGCGCTCGCCATTGTCGATTATAAGGAATCGACGAATAATGATTCAATTATTAATTATTGGAACGTGACCTACGGTTAAAGCGGACCCGTCCTTGTAGTCGACTCTGATGTCGCCGGACGACAGTTTCGTAGCGAAGCCGATTCCCGGTACCGCTACCTTGTTCGCGTTATTGCAACTGGAACTGTGCATGGAACTCATCTTGCGCGACCTGGAAGTCACCGTCGAGACGACGGAGCAGGTGGCGTCAAACGAGGGTAACTGAAAAGAGATTCTTTCGTTAATTCAACGAAGAAGCGGATCCGCGCGTTCTCGATAAATCACGACGAGGTTTCTTCGATACTTACAACGGGAGAACCGTTCGTCGTATGCGAGATATTTTCCTTCCCCTGTAAGCAGGAAGCGTCATTCAGGGCTGCACTGGGCCTCCGTCCGATTATCACCGGGAAGCAGGGGTGGCCGGTGGCCGCTTCTAAGGAAGCTAGAGTGGACTCTAGCAGCAGGCAACGCTGGTAGCACTCCGAGTAATGCTCGTAATAAGTTTCGAGGTGCAACGGGAACTCACCCTCGACGAACGTCGCATCGCCGTTGTGGTCGGTGATCCTCACGACGCCGTCGACTCGAACAACCTGCAGCATTTTTTCAAGAGGGAGACACGTGAAGAGGAGAAATAAAGTAAAAACGAAGAAGCCAGATAATTAAATTGCGAAAGATATAGAAATTGTCGATTCTCCAGAATTTTACATAATTTTCTATTTTTCTTATTCCATTTTATTAATAATTTCTGTTCATAATTTATTAATATATCTATTAATAATTTTTATTCCTTTAATAATTTAATTTTACAGTTTTATCTTATTGTTTTATCATTTGTACGATATATGCGTGCCAGATTCGGAGATGAAATTCACGTACCTTTACTCCATTGTAGAAATGCACCTCGCAGTCAGGCTGCGGACCGTTCTCCATGAACAGGCACTTGGAGCGCTGAGTGTATAACGTCAGCTTCGGGGTTTTCGCTCGGACCAACTTCACGAAACGGAACGCGTACATGTACTTTCGGTGATGACACGCCGGCAGATTCTCGTACGAGTAAATGCTGTCGGCGCCTCGACTCGGCAACGGTGGCGGCTGCGGGCCTACCTCCGCCGCGTTCGGTTTGTAGAGAACGATCCGCAGGCCATCGTCCGATATTCGGCAGACCTCGCTGACTTTTTCCTGGAATGTGCAAGTCGCACGATACTGTTACACCGTTGCGTTAATATTCAGTCTTTTATTGTTTATTATATCAATTAATATCATCACATATTTCTTGCATCGATGCATCAATATGTTAGTTGCATCTAATTTACATTTAATTATTTTAATTATTTACATTTAATTTACATCTAAGTTACATTTTTGTATTTTTTTAGAATAAAATAAATTTTATTACTTATTTTCTTACTTATATCACGACTTTTATGATTTCTCTCTACGTACCGTGCCGTTCCTCCGCTTGATAAACTCGATGCAGACCTCTCCGTTGTCCAAAATTGTAAGGATCGCGTTCTTCGTTCGATGCCTCGTCGGTTGCAATCGGTTGGAGTCCAAAGGCGCCACTTGCAACTTCGTGGGTACTTCATTTTTCTCAGCGTTTCTCAGGTTTTCCACGCTCTTCTCTCTTTTCGGTTTGTGTTGCCGCTCGATTACCGGCTTCTGCCTCTCGAAGTCGTCGCACGCATTACGATTGCCATACAGCCCGTTGTAGGAGAAAAGCCTAGCGCGAGGTAACGGCACGTCCATCAACACGGAATCCTCTTTTGTACAATTGTTGGCACATCTCGTTTTGTGATACGAGTGCATCCTCGCAATCGGCTCGGACAGCGCCTCGCTTCTCATGCTGACCAGTGGTACCATCGGCATCGTCGACATCCTTTCCTCCGATCGCGATCGTATCTTCGACCTGCCGTACGACGACAGCGTTCTACCGAGTCCGGAATCCATGATGCCGTTGCTCAGTAGCGCTTGGCTCATACCGTTTCTTTCCTGTGATAACAAATGAAACAGTCGCAGGAATTTATTTAACATTCTCTTGATCGTTATTAATAATAATATGATATATTAATATTCGTAATGAATAATATACTCACGCTATGCAGTCTGTTCTTCTCTACGCTCGCTATGAACGGATGCTTTTGAATGTCCCGCAGGCGTATTCTATCCTTCGGATTCTTCTTCAGCAACTTGTCTATCAGATCCTTCGCATTGTCCGACAAGTGAGGCGGCATCACGTAATCCGCCATGACCACTCTGGTCAAGGTACTCTTGATGGCGTCAGTGTCGAATGGTGGTTTGCCCACCAACAAAGTGTACAACATGCACCCCAAGCTCCACACGTCTGCCTCCGGACCGTGCGATGATCTCGTCGCGACCTGCGAATTCGTGAAGCGAACTCATTGTTACTTCGTGGCACGTTGCAAATTTTTTTAACGAAATTAAAAAAAATTTTAACTTACCTCGGGCGAGATGTAATTCGGTGTGCCGCACATGGTCAAGTGTTTCTCGTCCGGCTTGTTCAGCTGCGTAGCCAATCCGAAATCCGCTATTTTCTGCGAATAAAAATCAAGAAACAAAGAATTTCTATTTTAATTCTAGGAAATAACGAGAAGTCACTTTAAAGTTCCTGAAATGCGTTTATTTTTACGCACCACCTGCATATCCCTGGTCAATAGTAGATTAGATAACGACAGGTCTCGGTGAAGTATTTGGTGAGAGTGAAGATAGAGCAAGCCCTGTACAACTTGCCGGATTATAGGGGCAGCTGCAAGCAGACAGGATTTTGTTACATTTTATTAAATATTTTTTATGTTATCTTTTATATGCAAATGGAATTGTTCTATACCATGATCCTCGGACAGAACTTTGGTACCCTGTGCTTTGAGGAAGCGTTGGAGCTCCCCGTTGTGACACAACTCCAAGACCAGATACACATAGTTTGCATCTTCGAAACACGTATACAATTCCAGGATGGCCGGATGCTTTAACCGCCAGTGTATCTTTACTTCTTGGCTTACCCTATCCGCCATCCCAGCAGCTGCCATCATTTTCTTGTCGATCTAGAGAGACAAGCATGCGTGAAGAAGACACATTTTTATTTTCTGCTTTCAATCTTAATAACTTAAAAAAGAAAACGGTTTCATGATGAGTCTTGCATCCAGAATTCTGATCTTATAAATTTTAGGATATTGGTCCGACTTTGTTTATCCAATATCTCGAATCTCGCACATTGACAGCGAGCTTATGGTCGTATTTTGATCAGAAATTCCGTCCTTAATCGCACATTAAAAGTGCAGCTGCATTATTACAGACGTGCGCTTTGTACGCGTGACAATCAAATGCAAACAGGTGGTCTTCGGGGTGGGGAGCGATCTCTTTTGAATTATATTAAAGATAACCTAACGATTTACCATCTTGATCGCGACTTCTATGCCGCTGCGGAGACATTTCGCTCGGTAGACGCTCCCGTAACCGCCCTTGCCCAGTAGATTCAGCACTTCATATTCCTAGAGCAGGAGGAAAGTGTGTGTTGATTCACGCGTTGCTATGGGTGGCGGCGAGGCGCAAACGGCGAAAATTCAAAAAGCTAACCTCAATCTGCTCCCCGAAGCCGGCCGAGAGCGCCGGCATGACGCGGTGCCTCATGCCGCCCTCGACCGGTCGTCGTCGATCGTCTACAGGCACGATCGGTGATAAAAGCTCTCCCTCAGACGAAAATCACTTGTGACTTGTGCATACATGAATGAAATCTCGCTCGGGAGACTGTAAATACAAACATGACGCCACCCGCCATATGCAAACTGACGCAACCGACGAATCGCGCCCACGCGAGCGAGACAGAAACGGCGATACGAGTGAAGTTAGGTAAACGACAGCTTCACATCTGGAGGACATCTGGGAAAACATCTGGCTGATTCAAATCAGAACTGCCGATAAGAAAGGCAGCATCGTCGGTATGAGAGTAGATTTTGCCATTCTTTAGGGGCTTATCCGTTTCCTTTTTTTCCATAATACTATTTAATTATATATAAAATAAAATAATTACGTGTATCTTTTAAAGATTGGAAATCAGAAAAATTGATGAGAAGAAAGAAAAAAGTGATGGACAACTAAAAAAGGGCATTGTATAAAGACGAGCTTCTTGTTAGCAAAATTATAATTGTTATTGAGAATTTTCATTAGTTCGTCAGAAAACTAGAGAAATTTTGTTGGAAAACTACATTATAAGATTACTTGAAAAATAGTGTAAATTAAAACTTTGTTAAAAACAATTGTTTAGTAAAAAGATATAATTTATCGTTTTATTTTATCGAAATCGAAAATTAATATCGTTACACATAATACATATATCCGTTCGCGAAGTCATTGACGAGCTGCCTCCGATGTTTGCTCCGATCTAAATAAAGATATTTCGCTCCTTTCTCGGTCAAGCCGACAAAATAGTTCAAAACCGATACACACTCTCCTCCTTCCTTTACTGCATTCCGTATCGCGAATGAAATAAAGAGACGAGTCTCTCATTAGGATCTCGTCATGCGTATGCCCGCTATCTTATCAAACGGGGGGACCTCTGACCTCCGCGCAAATACGAAAAGCATCGGGAGACCTTTAGCATCCGATTCTCTCCCTCGCCGTTCGGCCACTCGTCGGCCGACCAGCAACGGAAACGCTTATTTAGCGGCGCACGCGGTTGATCCCGCCGCACTCTCGCTATCTCGCTATCTTCGTCTTCAATCAAGTCGAGCTCCGATTTATCCACACCCCGGATTTATCTCCCGGGTGGCTATCACCGCGAGAGAAGAAGTCCAGAGCCGTGACGACAGAGCCCCATAGAGAGATCCCCGTAGAGTGGATCCAGAGAGGCCCGGAGTGCCGTGACGGCGAGGAGCTTGGAGAACGTTCCCGCGCGATTTTTCTCGAAACGTAAGGTGGAAGTATAGTGCGATCAGTGTGAGGAGGATTCCTCAAAAGCGCGTTCCTCTTCTTGCGCGTGTCGAGTAATTAACAGTCGATTGAGAGTCGTGTGTATGTGTGGAACAGAATTTCTCAGAGCTTTGACGGAATTCTCGGCGAGGGATGAGAGCCGTGTAGCGAGGCGGTGTTTCTGAAGGATCCTGAGGATCCCAGAAGCGATAGGACGATCGCCTCTTGGACCCGGAAACCATGAGTGCCAGGAAGACACTGCTCTTTGCATTCGCGTGCGCGGTGCTCATCGCCGTGCGAGGAGGTAATTACTGACAATTTCCGGTGTATTTATTGCAACGTCCGGTGTCCAATTATCCCGTACGTTATGCCGTTATCGGACGGTGATGCATTGTAACGAAATGCGATAGCATGATTTATCGGAGTCGTATTAATTGATATAGTAGAAGAAGTAGTCTTGAAGTACATTGAATATAGGCGTTTAAATAGTTATAAATTTATAAGTTATAAATTTAATAGTTATAAGTAAAGATTTATTTATAGTGTACTTTCTTCTATAATGTAATATAATGAGTATTGTGTGTGTATATCTTTTATTTAGATAGCGGAAATTTGTATTAACAAAGTTTCGTACATATAACGAATACTTGATTTGAATTGCGTTATATTTATTCGATTATTATCATCAAAACTGTTTTTATTTAAATAGTTCGAAACTCTTGAAAATTCAATTTATTGAAAATCTTAAATTAAGAATTTGATACAATTAATGCACATGTCGCATAAAATGTAGCGAATTATTCTACTACAATTTCCTTATACATTCATGATACACCAAACTTTTATTTCTACAGAAATCACCAAGGATTCTACAGCATGTGGCCGGACAAAATGCAAGGGTAAGGGATATTCTTACACACATGTGCACGTCTTTTCTCCTAACGAACGCAGTGCGGCATTCCTTCATCATATTTCTGCGTGCCGGGTCGTATTACGAAACGATCCATGAAACGATCGTCGTTTACTCCACATGTATCACTTTTACTTCTGAAAGAAGACTCACATTTTTGGAAATCGTTGGGCTTGCATTTTCGGCAATAAGTCCTTTCCAGTCTTTTAATAGCAGCTAGTTTTAAAAAGAAATATTATGCATTTTATGGCTTGCATTTTATGGCTCTGGATTGCTTTTCCGAAATAGATATTCTGAAGTAGATAACAGTATTATTGCGTTATTCAATACGTCTAAGCAACTTCTAACATACGTAATCACTTATTAAATAACTTATAAATTTAGATAATTATTTTCTTTTTTTCTGATAACTCATTTTTGTGTCTTCCTTTATTGCTCAAATGCTTAAATCATTGCGACATTAGATCGTGGTATTCTTGTGCGTCTTTTCGGGGTGAAGAACTTTGATCTTTATTTTTTAAACGAATCAATGTGCGTAATTACGGAGATAACAGAATACGAGGAAATGAAAAATTTCATGGAAAACAAATTGTTTAATAGTTTCGTAACTTATCAAATCTTGATCCAAGGCCTTTAAAATCGATAGTCCTTCCCTGGTGTTCTAACTTCGTTTTATATAATAATATATAGAATACTATTAAAATTTATTTTACGCGTATAATTATCTTGTATTATACGGGAGTAATCTCTCTCTTTTACTTGCATATAAAAATATTGCGTTATATATATTCTTTTAAACTAAAAAAGATGAAGGATAGATGCTGGCAGTTGTGCTTTTGTTCTTAGAATACAATAAAAAAACATAACATATTCTTGAATAGCGACATAAAGAGAATATCTCTTGTCATACTTATCTCTCACAGTTCCTCTGGAACGGAAGTTCAAGTACCAGGAGGGTGTGCACTACGTGTACGCGTATTCCGTCGACGTGAGCACGAATCTGGGCTATCACCAACCTCATCACCCACGAAATGACTCGGCCCTGCACATCGACGCCTTCCTGTCCGTGCACTTCAACAGCCCGTGTGAAGGCACCCTGAGAATCCTGAACGCCAGCATCAGCCATGATCGGAGCACGTACAATGCTGAATATCCGGACCGTGCCGGCTCCGGGTTCAAAGCCACCCTCGAACGCTACGCGCTCAGGTTCACCTTCGACGACGGGCTCATCCACGAGCTGTGTCCGGATCGGCACGAACCGATCTGGGCGCTGAACATGAAGCGAGGCATCCTGTCGTTGCTACAGAACAGCATGCGGCGCTTCGACGTGGACCACCATGGCGATGAGGTGGACGTTCACGGCGTCTGCGACACCGAGTACCACCTGTACGAGGCCAGGCGGACCAGCCTGATTGTGAAGAAGATCAAGAACCTGGCCGACTGTCAGCAGGGCTCCAAGTACTTCTCCGTCGTACAGTCCAACCCATATCGGAGCCCACGTCGGCACATTCATCAGCACGGACTGTTCAAGTCCCATAGTGATTGCGAGATCACCATTGATCACAACGTCTACGAGCAGGTGGTGTGCAAGGAGACGCGGCTGCTGCAGCCGCTCTCCAACGGCCGCCATGCCGGCGCCAAGACGGACTCCCGGGTGAGCCTTCGGTTGGTCCAGGAGACGACGGACACGAGTTTCCTCCAGGATTTCTCCGAAGAGAACGAGGACAGCGAGGAGGACGAGGGAGACGAGAATAACTTCGTTCGGCGCGCACCGCGCACGAAGAGAACCACGTTGCTGTACGACCACGCGAAGACGCCGAGGACGATGCACGGCGAGCTGCGCACCTCCAGGGAAATGCTGAAGGGCATGTGCAAGCTCGGGGCGAGAGCTGACGAGCTGCAGCAGAGATTCTCCGAGATGTTCACCAATTTCGTTCACTCGGCTCGGTTCCTGGACTACCCCTCGTTGTCACAACTGCTCGCGAGGGCCAACAACATATGCAGGAACGGAAAGTACGTAATTCCTCATAAATCTATCGTAATATTTTTCTAGTCAGGCAAAGAAAAATTTAAGTAATTTTTGATTAACTTTCAATTAAAAATTGAAATGGAAGCAGAAATCATATTAATTTCGGTATGTTTATTCTCGTTGTATTAACTTTCTTTTGTCCAACAGAAAACACATTATCGCGGCACTGCCGTACCTGAACAGCAACGCGGCGGTGAACGTCATGAAGAATCTGATAATAAAGCGACATGTCGATGAAGCGACCACCAATGACTGGATCATCACTTTCGCTTTGATCCCGCGACCAGATCGCGACACCATTAAAGCTCTCTCGCAGCTAATGAGCTTTCAGAATCAGATTCCCCAAGCACAGTTCGTTCTCAGCTACTCCACTGTCATTCACACTTTCTGCAGAAACAACGATGTCGACTGTGTCGATCTAGAAGAGATACACGCGCTTCTGTTGCATCTTCAGCAGGAGATATCGACTGGCTGCGCGCCTCGTCTTCATAATCCTCTCGTAACAAAAGAGGCAAGATATTGATTATTTTTGTGTCTCTTAGAATTTCGAATAATTTCATCGTAATGTTATAATTATTCAAGATAGAGAAATAATTGTTAAAGTTGATTTTTAATTTTTAAAGTATTTTGTGAATAATTGCCTCTTATGCGTAAAAACGGAGGATTTTAATACGACTGCGATTGCAGACGCTGGAAGCTTTGAAGGCAATCGGCAACATGGGGCTCGAGACGAAGAACTTGCGGAGGGAACTGAAGAAGTGCATGGACGACACCGGCGGATTCTTGCCCATGGAAGTTCGCGTCGCCGCTGTCGATGCTCATCGCAGATTATCGTCCTGCGAGGAAACCCGGGATCAATTCTTCCTTGATTATTATCGCAATACGACATTGGACACGGAGATTCGTATTGCCTCTTACCTGCAGGTGATGCGTTGCCCCGATTACAATGTCATAAAGACCATCAAGCACACGCTCAAAATGGAGGAAGTTAATCAAGGTTTGTTAGACATCATTATCATGAATTTCTGGCCTCTGAAATAAAAATAAAAGCGCTTTTTAAATAATGAACTGTGATTCCTAATTATTTTCAGTTGGTTCTTTCGTGTGGAGCCACTTGCTGAATCTATACAACTCTGCTTCTCCCACGCGAATCGAGATTCAGAGTCTGCTGACGGATCGAGACCTCGACAGCAAGTTCAACATCGATGTGAGGAAGTTCTCACGCAATTATGAGAACTCCTTCTTCTCCGAGGAGTACAATGTCGGCGCGAACTATCAGGCGAATCTGATCTTCTCGCCGAAATCGTACGTGCCACGATCGCTCACGTTGAACGTGACCACCGACATCTTCGGTCAATCCGTCAATCTCTTCGAGATCACCGCACGAATGGAGGGCCTCGAATATTATGCGGAGAGCCTCTTTGGGCCGAATGGCATCTACAGCAACGAGAAGGTTTCGAATCACCTGCGGAACCTCCTCAGGTACATCAGATCGACGCCGGAGAACGAGAATTACTGGGACGGTGTGAAACGACTGCCTAACGTCATCGATAACAACTTTGATCATCCGAGAATCAGCCTCGGTTATAAAGTAAGTGAAATGAGACAGAAATACATTTGCTAATTATTTGTAAACTCGAAATTGAATTTGCTTAAATAATAATTAGTACAAGCATTTGTGATAAGATAAGATAAACGTGTATTTAGCATAAATAATATCTTTAACGTGGCCTTTTGGATAAACTACGAAAAATTATCGTGCAATATAATTTTTTACTCCACTTTTAATTTTTTTATTTGCAAAATAATTAATGAATTATTGTATTTTATTTGTTACGTTAGATATTCGGAAACGAGCTGAAGTTCACGACGCTCGACGGCGACAAGGAGGTGAAGGCCGCGCTGGCAAATTTCAATCCCTGGCAGAAGATGATGGATTTCCTGGCGATGCAGGAGATTCTCTACGAGAAGGCCGGGATGCTCCTGGACTCCTCGTACGTCGTGCCGATGGGATCGGGTCTTCCGATTCGTTTGGACGTTTCCGGTTCCGCGGCTTGCAACTTCAGGATTTCGAAAATGTTCAACTCTCAGCGAGACAATGAGTTCCAGCTCACCGGCAATGTCGCTTCTAGGTTCGTTGAAATACTGATGCTAAATTCCTTTGGAATTAAATTCTTAGCTTCTTCCTTGAGTGTTACCTTTTTTTAACGTCACATCATATTTTTCTTCTAGCGTAAGTGTCGATGTGGTGGGCACGATGGTAGTGGACGCTTTCTACAAATCCGCCGGCCTCAAGCTGCGTTCGAACGTTTACTCTTCCGGATCCGTGCAGCTTCACCTGAATCTGAACGGCACTCGTTTGGCGCGCGTGAGCCTGGGTCTACCAAACCGCAACATAGAAGTAGTTTCATTGCTGTCGGACGTTGCTCTGATTAGAGGTAACGGCGCCGAGATCGAAGAGAAGCCGATGGGCATCTTGATGGCCGGCCAGAACATGAAGAACTCACGTTACCCTCTGGTCGTGCCCAAGAATATTCTTAGCAACACCACCTGCACCTGGACCGCTCTCGACAGGCTGATAGGCTTAAAAATGTGCACTGACTATCAGTTTACGAACGTGACGAAGGATCCCAACGCGCCGTATTTCCTCCTAAACGGAATCACGCTCTTCAAGGTCTCGTTGCTCAAAGCCGATCCCACTGCCAAGAATTACGTGCTGGAGTACAATTGGAACAAGACTGAGGTGCGACAGAAGTCACACATAATTTTTTTATTCAATCATTAGATAGAGGGAAGAAGCTTTGTAAATTTTGCATAATGATTTTTTGTCTAACATTCGGTTTTTGATTTAAATTCTTTAAATATCGAAGTATGAGACAGAAGATAGTTATTTCTTTATTTATTAATTTATTTATCTTGATTTTTATCAATTTCAGGAGTTCAGCATTTTTAAGTTGATGTTCGATACTCCTGGCTCGCAAGTGAATAGAGAAATAAGCGCTACCGTCACTTTTGACATAAAGACCAACAACGTTACCGTCCTACTTCATTCGGCTGGTAATTCTCTGATCGCCAAAGGTGAGTATTTCGCAAATGCGCAGTTATCTGCTCGCGAATCATGATCAATGAAGACGTTAATTATATTCACGTGTTTCCAGGCACGTATAAGCGTACCGAGGATGAAACCTTCATTCACGTCGGTTTCGACGTTAACGGCACGAAACACCTCGACGCCAGTCTGGGTTACACGAGGACAGAGTTCAATCACGGTCACATTTATCAGCCCAAAGTTCATCTGGCTATCAATGGCGAGCGTGTCGCTGCCATGTCAGGTATTCTGACACAATGTTATAATATTAAAGAGGAAGAAAAATTTTTGTAAGAATAAGAATAATACTAATAACATTTAAATTATCAGGTGCCATCAGGAATGCGCATAAGAACAACGTTTCCCAGTTCGATATAGACCTGACTTTCCAAACAAAGCGAGTCTGGAGCAAACTGGTCGGTTACATCGTCAAACACAATATCAGCTTGGCCGGCGACTTCCAGTTGGAATATCAGCTGCAACGTATGCCAAAGAAGGAGAGCCTCCATCTGGAAATCTCGCTGTCAAATCGCTCATCAAAGACTCTCACACACAAGGCTGCTGAATTAAAACTGCACTCCACCGCGTACCCGCAGCTGAACGCCGTGATAAGCGCCTGGTTCCAGCAGGCTCTCGGCCACCTGGAGCTCCACGCCGAGGTGAACTCCAATCCGCACCTCAAGGATGATCGGCACAAGCTCACGGCGCAGTTCGTCATGTCGTACTCGAAGATGTACTTCCAGAACCAAGGCACGAAGGTAAACGCGCTGGTAGCCCTCACCAAGCCCATCCAGAACTTAGATATCAAAGTGGGAGTCAATCACTACTCTCTCGGGCCCGAATCGAAGACCAGCTTACTCATCGGTTACGCTCCAGGTAAGCAAACTTCGAGGTCGAAGTCGATATTCTTTGAAAGGAACTCAAAGAATTAACAAAATCCTCCATTCGCAGGCAAGGAAATCACTCTGGTGGTGAACATCATCATGCCGCGCGGCTTGCTGTTCTCCATGGAGGGTCACATGAACCTGACGATCCCGAACTTCAACTCGATGCTGCTCGACGCGCGTATCAACGAGCGTTCACGGCGTGAGTACGAGCTCGAGTTCTCCGGCACGTGGTTCAGCGGGCACAACATGACCGCACGCGGCGCCTACACCGACCGATCATCAGTCGCCGTGATCAACCATCACCTGAAGCTGATTCTCAAGTCGCCGAGCTTCGTGACTCCGATCCTGCTCAACTGCCACATGTACCAAAATCACAGTGACCTCCGGGTTAGCTTGTACGCCGAGCAGCTGGACCACGACAAGTACGCGTTCGTGCTGAATCACACGGTGCTGTCACCCACCAGCTTGACGTCCTACGTGGAGGCGAAGTACCGCAACAACGTGTACTCCGTGATGACGAGCGTCGATACGACGCGGGAGGTCCGCCTAGAGTTGCACCTCGACAAATGGCGAGACATTCATCTGACTCTGAGCGGCCTTAACGAGGTGAACCGGAAAGAGCTCGCGGCGGAGGTAAAGTGGGATGCCAACCGAGACCCTGCCTTGAAAGTCAGCACGATACTGCAGTTAAAGCAGGTCTACTTGTCTCAAGACCCGACGGTGGGATCCAAACGGACTGCAACGATAGTGGTGACTTATCCGGGACGATTAGTGACCGGTTCGTGCAACTTAATTGCACGTCGTCCTGATGATACGGGACCAGGTAGTTATCAGGTGGACGTTATTATGGAGTGGAGCCCCGAAGGAGCGATCAAGGCGACGGCCGGTGCGAAATATGAAGTTGGACCGCTGAAGACGTTCGTCACGGTGGAATTAGAATTGATGACGCCGTTCGAACAATGGAGGAGGACCGCCGTAAACGCAAAGTAAATGAAAGATACTTTTAAACTACAAAATATGACTAATAATCTAATGACGTTAGTCATGATCACGGCATCGACCATAAATCTATTCTAAATTTTAATATATTTGTAAAGCGATATCACTTTTTAAAATTAGCTTCACAAGTAACTCTTGCTTTCATTTACACGAATTTGTTATATTATTCTATTACAACATTATTAATTACAATAGATTAATTTTATAATTAATCATCACATTATATATTATATTATAATTTTATATTAATATAATAATTTTCCTTTTGCTCGCAGGTACGTGCAAGTGCCAAACACAGTCATGGTCAGCAGCAGAGTGAACTGGAAGGATTCCCAGCACATGCAGGTAGACTTTCAAGTCAGCGCGCATGAATACGAGATACTGAGCGGTCTCCAGATGAAGGAGTGGACGGCTTCCTGCGGCTTCGTCAGCACCATCCACTCCAACGCTTGGGTGACTTTGAACGTCACCCACAAGTTAATACCGTCCCGAATGGCGGACACTAGCGTGCTGATCGAGTATCCTAAACATCCTGATAAGACGATCGACGCACGCAGCGTCTGGTACCTGGACAAGGAGACGGACGACGTGTTCAATCTCACGGGCAATCTGCATTTGTACTCACCGCTGGCGAGCTATCGGAAGAGCGAGCTTAAATGCCAACTGCGGCTGATGAGCAGCTGGCAATTCTCGGGAGCGGCGAATCTTGACCTGGACAAGCGCAAGTACACCGGCCACTTGATCGGCGATCTCGTACGTTGGAAGGAGTCCAAGGTCGAGTTCAACGTCACCACGCCGCTGGAGAAGTTCGCCTACGTGCGTGGCAGATTTGGTCTCTCGCACAGCAATCGACATGCGGTGGCGGAAATCGTCACACCCAGCGGCCCGCTCGGCGTCGAGGCACTTTGTCAGCTGTTCACGTCCACCTACGATTTCAACATCAAGCTCATGTTGGCGACGCCGATCGATGTGCTGCAGAAGGCGATGGCCGTGGCCAAGCTAAGCCCCCGTGAGGCGGACTTCAGGGTCGTCTACAACAACCTCACGGCAGGCTTCCTCGGCACCTGGCACTACCACAACATCACCGACTTTGATTATAGCTACATCGTGTTCACGCCTCTCGAGGGTTTGCAAGAATGTGGCGTGATCACCCGATTGATCGTGGTGCACATGGAATCCGTCAACATGCTGGACGTGAACACAGAATTCTCGCTGAGATTGGCAGATAACAAATTCGGCATCAAGGCCAACGGTGGACCGAAACCGCCGCCCGTTAAAATCCCCCTGAAATCGGGGCTCATGATGTCCACGACGGATAATTCTGATGAATCGGAGGAAGAGGAGGACGACGAGGACGCTATCTTTTGGCGAGGAGAATTGCAGGTAACATATATATGAGTTGAAAAAGCAAATATAATCACGAAAAATTATGCAATTCTCTGAACTTGAAACTTTTACCTGTGGAAATAATTATTTAGAAAGTTTGAAGCTATTTTGTAGGTATTTTAGATATATTTTATAGCAGAAAAGTAACATATTAATTATTATATTTAAAAATTTGAGATTTATTCGGAACATCTTATTAAGATTATTAATTTTTAATAATAGTACAAATCGCGCATATCCATTTTCTGATTTATAGATATGGCCCGCGGTAACCGAGGATCTACTTGTGGAACTGGACATCGATACCGAAGGCTATACATACAAGATTCTAAGCACGATACAAATACTAAAGGGCAAAATCGTCGTAGACGATAGCTTCTCTATGGAGGATGTTTTTCATATAAAGAATGATCTACACATTGATTTAGACCTATCGTTTAGCAATATCAGAGAAATCACGTCGCTATACGCGTTTATAATTGATATGGAAGAAATCACTACTTACTTCATGGAAATGAACGTGAATGTTCGGAACAATATTACATGGATCGAGGTACTATACTTTCACATAATTTGTATTATTTATTACCCTTATATTTCGAAAAATGAACCGAAAAGAGGAATACACTGAATGCATAAAAATTTTATTATCACACAGACTGGATTTCACTGCAATTACACGTATCAATCGCACGGTGATACAGATGATATTAGGACGTACATGATAAAGCTCAACGTAAAGACACCCTTGAACTTCCTCAAGGATTTGCGTACCAACTCTATCATAGAAATCGAGGGTAATCTGTACAACGTCACAGTTTCGATTCGCGGAGATGATTTAATAATGGATGTATTCGGAAAGTTAAAGGTAAATTAAATTTAATGCATTACTCTCGAGCTTTATGAGTAAATATCTGCAGATGCAAAACTGAAAAATGTCTCGTCTTCACGTAGCTAGAGAATGCTCTGCTGGACACGATGGTCTCAGGTGCGATCGATTCATCGGTAATAAGAATACCGAAGACCACGATTGCCGCGTATAAGGATTTCACCGGAAACTTAAAGCAACTTAAGTTCAGCGCGAGGCTAGACGAGCCTGTATCAAAACACGTGAGTATTAATATGCAATTATAAAATCTGAAAATTAAGAAATTATTTTTATTAATATATGTTAATTGAGATTAATTAAACGTGTAAGTGGAGAATTAAAATATTCAAGCACGCTATCAATTTTTCAGACATCATTCGAGTCCTCCTGGCAAGTGGACGAACATCTCGTGAAAGCTTCCGCGAAGCTAGAGAGCTGGATAAAAGCTCTGAAATCATTGGAGGCTGACATCCTCTATAATAACGCGATTCGCGTGAACAATACTGCAAATCTGAACGTGCACGTGAAGCATCTCGGCACGCACGATTATCAGCTGACCGGAAACTTGAACAACGGCAAGATTAACGCCGATCTGCACACGCCGCTATCGGAGAAACCTCACTTCGAATTTCAGGGAGACTTGAGGGAAATCAACGAAACGTTGTACGACGTGAGGGGGGAATTGAAGGATCAGCTGCGAGCGAAGATCTACGACGTCAGCTCCGTCATCATCTTGCAGGACGACACGCTGGACTCGGTAGATGTGGCAGCCGTGCCGAAGAGCGCCAATGCCGATCGGTTCATTGTGAGATTCAAGAGGAAGAAATACGGCCTCCTGCTGGACATGAACGGCAGCGCCTTCAACAGTAGCGTGGACGCGAACGTGCTCAATTCCCTGAATTGGGACGTGAGAGCACACACGGATGTCCAGATGGCTGACCACGTGGACACGTATCAACTGAACACCTTTATGAACGTGCAAGTGAACGGCAACACTACTCTATACATCCGCGCTGAAACTCCGTGGAACGACAGCAGGATCCTGACTATGAAAGGCAACGTGATGTTGGGCAACGTGACCGGTGACGTGCAGCTGAGCCACCGACTGAACGATAATCAGTGTCAGGCGGGTTTGGAGTGGAAGCTGCTCTACATGCAGGACATGTTCGTGCGGCTCAGCACGGATTACGACATTGCTGAGCTGGGCAAGAAGGAACTGTCCACTCACGTGTTCTTCAGGAACCCCGGCCGGCTGTACAGAAACCTCGACATGGGTTACGACCTGGATGTGAATCGGAAAGCGTGGGAGTTCGCGGCGAACGCCACTATCGGTTTCCGTAATCAGCAGAACATCGACGCGGTCTTCGCGGTGAGATTGCCGCCTCCGAACAAGGACGATCATCGATTCCTGATCAGCTATCACACCAGTCAGAACATGCAGGATATTTCTTACATACTGGGCTACAACGCGCTCCAGGCGAGGTCTAATTATGCGTCGGACGGATCGGTTTGTATTTTTTAAATATTATGTAGAAATATTTATTGTAATTTAATATTAGTTTATAATACTGTCGATGCAAAATTTCAGATTCGAATGGCCACGCGCGATATTAATGGGCACTTGCGACTGACTTGGGGTCTGTTGCCCACGCAGTCCATAAACAATCTCTTCAACGTTACCTTCGACAATAAGGAGATCGAGCTCAAGTACTCTCTGTACACGCCGAAATTTCTGCAGGAGGAGACACTCGTATTCCTCTTTAGTTACGATGGCACATCCGACGAAAGGAACGTAATCAACGCTGATCTTTTCTATCCTCCGAGACAGCAGATTGGAACCGCAAAGATATATTACGAAAGTCTGATCAACGTTAACGGGACCGTCAACGCTTCAATATCCTCGCAGCGCTTGTCATACATCGGCTGCAATTTTGTTGTGCTTACTACTCTGTAAGTAAATTACGTGTTTGCTTTATCGGAGAAACTGCAGATAAAAATAATCACTTTAACCGCGCAATTTTATCAAAATCTTTAAAAAAGTATTATTTTAATGACGAAATATAATTTCTACTAAAATGAAATTTTCATATCAATAATTTTGTAACACATCCGAGAAGAATATTCTATAAATCTTAAGACTTTTAATTTTCCCAGTGCTTTATCATTTTTCTTTAATTATCTTTTATTATTCCGTGTACAGGAAACAAAACAAGAGATCCGTCGAGTTCTTCTGGCCAAACAACACGGCGTTGCTGAATTCTGATTACGTCTACCACAGCGAGCGACTGGACTCGAATCTGGAGGGTGTCCTGCACGTGGAAGTACCCCTAAATGCACGTCACGTTGGCCACTTGACCTACGGCTACAAGAAACGCCCGCAGGTCACTACGGGTCACTCGACCCTCATGTACAACGGCAACAAGGTGTTGAACGCCCAGTACACTGCGAAGAGCGAATCGCGAGCCGGCTTTGAGAAGGATCGCGTTGAAGTCACTGTGGAGAACGTCTACAAGCCTATAGGCATCATGTACGTGAATCAGTACGAGTACAGCGGCGGTAATGGGGGCACGAACTACCCCACCGTCGAGTTCAAGCAGGTGAACATCTACCAGCTAAACAACAGAACGGCTTTCAACATTGCCGGTGAATCCAAGATCCGTACCACCCACACCGGCCAAAATATCCAGCTGAAGGCGATGCACTTGAACAAAACGATTCAATTGTCGACTGACTACGAAGTCCTGCCAGGCGAATTCGATCAGAAGACCTGGTTGAGCCTGGCCGAGGACGCTTGGGTATCTTACCACGTAAACATCCTCAACAAAACCACCGAGACCATGGACAACCAGTTCATCGTGCTCAGTCTG
Organism: Ooceraea biroi; assembly: GCF_003672135.1. Classification (NCBI taxonomy): domain Eukaryota; kingdom Metazoa; phylum Arthropoda; class Insecta; order Hymenoptera; family Formicidae; genus Ooceraea; species Ooceraea biroi. The sequence goes on along the minus strand of NC_039517.1, from coordinate 8,193,462 downwards.
TCTTATCCCGAGCGGAACTTCACTTTGGACGGCTCCTACAAGATTACAAGCGATGAAGTGAGTTCTGAGGCAAACCTGCAGTGGCAACGTGACGCGGAGAAGCTGAGGCTCGTCGGCGCGGCCTTCAATTGGATGAACGTCACCACCACACCGATGGGGAATCAGCAGGAGGCCGTGTTGAGCTTCCGGCATCCGACCTTTGAAAAGAATGTCACGCTAAAGGGTGTGCTGACGAAGAGGGACCACAAGGATCTGCTGAACGTCGCCTTTGCTGCGGACTACTCCACCGACGAAGACAAACTGCTGACGCTGTCCGCGTTGCTGAGGGACGAGAGCGACGATTCCAACAGGAAGTATCTCTACAAGATAGCCGGCAAGCACGTCAACACCAGACTGGACCTTGACGTTGAAGGCTTCGTTCACAGACAAGGATTAACGCTTTTCGAGACGGTGAATCACGCTCGGTACACACGCGGCTACGCGTCGCACGAGACTGGCGAACTGATCGGTCGGATCGACAGGAAATCAAAGGAGATAGTTTTCCGACGAGTGAACAACGACGAAGTCAAGTACTTCACGATCGGCTACTACCCCACGTCTTCGCAATACATAGTGAACGGTAGCGTCATTGATACCCCGGATCTCAACGCCACTGGCGCTTTCTTCTTGGACCCGAGCGAGAAACTCACTTGGATGATGGTGAATTATACACCCGGTATGTACTGTCGATCAGGAATTTTTACGAAATATACTAAAGAAAAATACTCTGAAATAATTAAAAAACACTAAGAGTTAAAAAAATCTTATCGAGAAAATTTAATTATAAAAATATACGTCATTTGTTTCAATTATAGAAATCAGTGAATGAATACGAGTGAATTTTCCATTTTTTTCCTATATTTTATAACAATATGTTTTGTATTGCAGATGCAAGAGTGAGTTTAAGAATGTACGGCAACATCCCAGACGCCCGGAACGCGATATTCGATATTTGGAGAACCTACGAGGACGATTTAACAATATCGGACGTTTCTTTCTACCTGAAGCTAAATCACTCGAGACTCGTTACCTCGACTCTGCGGTGGCGGCCTGAGCTCAAGAGAGACGTTATAGTAAGATAAACGCATTTAATACTACATATGTAATGCAATTTATGCGTAATTAACAATTGCTGTACGCTTGCTTGTAGACCACTGTAAAAAGCACTTTCAACGAAATGTCCGAAAGCGTGCACAATGATCTTGATTACTGGAAACATTACATAAAGAGCGAAGTAGCAAATTCCATCGCAGATGTGTGGGAGAACGCTCAGCAGGATATTTCGGGATTCCTCGACGATTGGAAGTAAGGATATAAAATTTGGATAAAAAATCAAAAAAAATAATATCGCACATAAAAATTCGTGCAGTTAAGAGCAAAATGGAAAAAATTAATAAAATGAAATAATTATCTCCGTTTGATTTAATCAAATGATATATCATGTTTCTTTCTTTTAGCGATCTCAAGACACTTGAAGAAGATTTCGAGAATCTCAAAGTGTACCTGAATAATTCCTACAACGCCAATGATTTCTACATCAAGGATATCGTCACCTTCGGCATGTACGTCATCGACGAGTTGTCGCTGCGCAGCCACATCCAGTCTCTGCCCAATATCCTGAACGAGATCTGGGAGATAATGGGAGAATCCGGTGAAGCTCTGCGGAATTCCTTGCTCTGGCTGATCGAGACCATCAAGAATGCGTACAACAAGGTCTCCGAGATCATCGCGGCCGTGCTGCGGGGTGATTCAGTGGCGCAGGTGGCGGACATAATCGAGAAGCTGATCGAGAAATACGACATGTTCATCAAGGACCTGCACGTATCCTTTATCAAGTACATCGAGAACCTCTGGGACACGATTTTCTCGTCGATTTTGGACCAGTGGAACCGCTTCCTGAAGATGATGGAGCCGCTGTTCATCCGCTTCATCCATTACATGGAGACGCTCGCATGGAAGGCGAGCAAGGAAGTGCTGGATTTCCTGTACGACCGTAAGCAGGAGATCATTGCATCACCGTACTTCGATCGCTTCACCAACTTCACGCACGACATCGACAGGTTCTACCGGGATATCAAGGCGAACGATATAGTGACGAACGTGCACAAGTACTCGGGCCTGGTGATACAGTTCGTGAAGCAGCGCTACTTCGCCTTCGTGCCGTTCGGCAAAGAGCTGAAGGACGTCGTCGAGGAGATTGTGTTGGAGCTAAAGGAGCTCCGAAAGTTGCCGTCAGTCAACTATGCCCTGGAGAAGCTCGAGCAGGCGTACGATCGCGTCAATTACTTCTGCGAGTACTTTGAGGTGAAGGCCAAGATAGAGAGCCTCATCCGACTGGTGCACTCAAAATTGATGGACATCAGTCAGACGGCACTGCAGGCGGAGAGTCGCTACAGAGAGGCCAAGACCATGTTCATTTTTGATCCTAATCAAGGCTTGATGTGTCTCGAGCAGAAGCTACCTATGTCCTGGCACGCGTTCAATCAGACGCCCGAGTTCCAGGAGATACCGGAGATCAGAGCGATCACGGACATCAAGATGTACTTTGTCACTTCGAACACAACTTTCTGGAGCCTCTACTATCAGTACAAGCCGTATTCGGAGTTATCAAATTGGTTACCGCCATTCAAAGGTTCGTGAAATTGTCGTGAAATATATTATAAATAATATTATTGATATTACAGATGAAAATTTCATGGAAAATTGATAATCAAGCAATTCTTATTATTTCAGCGCAAGCCATGATCATCGGATCTCAGCATTACGTCACTTTCGACGGACGCTACTTCGACTTCGCGGGAAGCTGCACCTATCTGCTAGCGAAGGATTTCGTACACAATACTTTTGCGATTTTGGTGAAATATGATCGACAAGACAAGGAAATAACCCATCAGATTATAGTTCTCATCGGGAGCAACGCTATTGAGTTAGACCTCTTTAACGACGTTAGTAGAGACATCGTATATTAATCGCGATATCGATAATTAGAATTAAATTTTTAAGTAAAAAGTAAATTGATCAAATTTATTAAAATAACTAAATTAAAATTAAAAATTGAAATAGTCAGAGAAATAGAAATATTAAAAATCGAAATTAGATTATTTATGTTAACTATCAAATACTTACTTTTCAGACGATAAAGCTGGTCTCACAGAAATCGGCGGCCATCACCAATTTGAAGCTGCCGATCGAACTGGATCACGGCGAAACGTATATCTATCAAATGGACAACGTAGTGACCGTGGAAGGCAGGCACAACCAGTTCCGCTTGGAGTGTAATCTCAAGTTCAACCTGTGCACCCTGGAATTATCAGGCTGGTACTTCGGGAAGACGGCCGGCCTTCTCGGCACGATGAGCAACGAGCGGTTCGACGACACCTTGGGATCGGGCAAGACTCTTCTGACGGACACCGGCAGCTTCGCCCGCAGCTGGTCCATCAACAAGGACTGCTCCGACGCGGAGGACTACGCCAGCGAGATCCACTATCAGGACAGCGTGGTATCCGAGTTCTGCGACGAGCTATTCGTGAACAAGAGCTCGGAGTTCGGTGTCTGCTTCGGCGTGATTGACCCCGGTGTCTACGCGACGATGTGCTTCAACAGCTTGACCGAGACCGAGGCGTGCACCGTGGCGATGTCGTACATGCAGACATGCATGTTCCGCGACACTTACTTGCGCATACCTGACCGGTGCACCACATGCACCATGATAGACGGCACGCAAGTGGCCGAGGGCCGCTTCAAACGGCTGGAGGGCGACACGGTGCCGCGTTCGGCCGACGTGGTGTTCATCGTCGAGGCGAAGTCTTGCAATCATGATGTGAAACTGAACAGCAGCATGGAGCTTCTGATCACGCAGCTGAGCAACGAGCTGAACGACTCTAACTTCACGGGCAATCGCTGGTCGCTGGTGGTGTTCGGCGGTGACGGGGTGCACGACCAGCCCAGGAGCATCATCCTTGACGGGCAGATCTTCACGAAGAACGTCGCTCGCTTCGTCGATTACTTCGACTACGTGCCGGTCGGTGCCGGCAACCAGGACATCTTCGCCGCGATCGGTTTCGCCTCGCAGCTCGTCTTCCGCGCTGGCGTGTCGAAGATGTTCGTGCTGATGCCGTGCTCGCATTGCGAGCCGGAGAACCAGACGGTCAGCATCATCCTCGCGACTTATTTTAATTTTAACGTTTAAAATCAAAGTTAGATTTTATAGATGAAATCTCTAAGTTTAACCATTTTTATCTTTACATTTTTCTATCTCTCTTTCTCTTTCTAAGTTTTTTCTAATTCGTTTCTTTTTCTATCTTTCATCCCAGCTGGAGTACTCGGTGCTGCATCAAGTATTGTTGGAGCATGACATTGCGCTGCACATACTGATGGACGGCGACTTCCACTTCGAGAAGGAGAAGATCAGCAAGATATTCTACGGCTTGGACGCGACCAAGTCGTACACGAGGAAGGACGCCCGGGAGCTGATCGGCGACGTGGACCTCCGGCGGCAAGTCAAGCTTTCGAAGCACGTGCTGGGCTATTGCACGCCGTTGTCTCTCGAGACAAACGGCACGATATTCAGCGGTAACAAGCTGCGCCTCGAGAAATCGCCCGCGATCAAGAAATTCGCCAGCGTATTCGCGAAGCGGGTCGTCCTGAGCGCCGAGCCCAGCAGGTGTCAGATCTGCGAGTGCATCGCTGACAACAACGGCGTTACTAAAATGGAGTGCATGCCCTGTATATACCCGACTGCCGTGCACGTGGATTACGTAAGCGTATGTATCGCAATTTGCAAACAACGCAAAAGGTCTGAAGTAAATGCAAAACGTGTTAAATCGAACATATTTTGGTATTTTTTGGTAAACGTTCGCTCTTTGAAGAATTTAAATTTTATTTTATGTTGCAGGAAACCTTTAACGAGTCACTTTCGATGATACCGTCATTAGACGAGATCGATTATGGTCAGATCGATATGGACGATGGCTGAAACGTAATCAAGAATAATACATAGAGCTAGAACGTTAACTGACTCCCTCGTATTGGTATTTTAGCCGTATTTATTTGTAGCGTACCTTGAAATATAAGATAATACCTACCTCCTTTTCCAATCGAGGATTTCTCCCGCGCACCGTCAAAATGCAACGTCAAAGTTGACTCGGGTTAAGAAAAAAAAGTATACACGAAGGATTACGAGAAGACATGAATTCGCATGAATCTATGCGTTAATTTCGAGTAATTGCAGATTTCATAGTAAATCGACTCTACAGTCAATATTCTACGATTGCAAATTTCTCATTATACATATGATAATATATATATTGAAATAAAGAATTATATTAATAATATATCACGATATCGTTCCGGCATCAATCATAAGGACTATTATCTTTAAATCAAATCCATCAATAATTAATGTATAAATAAATAATATATGAATAGGAAAGGATATAGATCAGCGAGAAGAATTATTGTCGCATAAAAGTACAGCGTCTGCTCGATATATAAAACTTTCCTGTCTATATATTATCTGTGTGTATATATATATATATCATATTCTCATATTTATTATATATATAAAAATGTAATGCAAACCGGGAAATGGCAATTGATTCACGTTACATTCTTCGATTCGTCTTGAACCGCACTTTACACTTCATTTCGCCGCGCGCGAGTGGCAGAATACATAATATATATATATATCTTCTAACCTTTTATAATCCATCTGTCCGTCCGCAAGGATCCTCCAACGAAATGATAGACTCTATAACGCACTGGATAATCGAGGAGACCTAACTTACGTCGACGCAGGAGCGAAACACGGGAGACCGCGCGTCCCGGGGACTTTCGGTATGGCCGTGATAGACTGATGAACGTCGCAGTAGCAACGGTGAGACGGAAGAGCCGAACCGGCGCGCGACAACACACGGTATCGCCGGTCGCTCCGGTCGGTGTTTGGCCACTATCGTTCGTCGTAGTAACGTTAACCCAGACCGTTTGGAAACGGTCACCTGGTCGTCGTGTCGTGAGCCTGCAGGTGATTCGGTGCGTCCGCGAACGTGAACTTCAGTTTGTACGCCTCGGCCACCAGCACGCCGATCTCCGAGTCCGTCCAATTTTGCGTGGGCAGGTTTTGTAGCATTAACATCAGCCCCTGAACATCATCGAGGAACGATTGATGATATGACAAATGATAAAGGATTTTTAGCTGCAAAATTATCAAGGCGAACGGATGGATTACTTGAAAATCAGGTTGCGACAGCAAGTGTCGCCTCCAGCGTAGGAGGAAGGCCGCGCACACGTAGAGTTGAAACGAGGCGAATCTGTCGGACTCCGCCAGGTAGGTGTCCCACAGCCGGATGGTGCAGTGAAGTGGGATCTCTCTGGTCAATAAGTTATTCATCCACCGGAACGAGAACTGCAGGTAATCCACTCCGTGCTGATGCAAGTGTTGATGCAACGGCGCTGAAAGCAGCACGATCACATTGAAGAAGATAGAAGACGATTTAGCCTGAATCTACCGGGAGAGTCACTCACCATCGATCCTTTGTATCAGCTCCTTCAGTTGATTGACTTTGTGCTGGATCCCCAATTGAGCAAATATGTAGTTGTCCTGTATACCGTCGAGGAATTTCGACAGGCACCAGAAGCTATCCGCCTCGATGATGTCGCGCTGCTCCTTCGACAGCGACGCTACGTCGTAGTTCTCCAGGTCCTGCCACGCCTGTATGGGTATCGCTTCTTGCAGAAACACGAGAAAGAAAGGCGTCACCAGGTCGTTCATACCCTGCAACGACGCGGTTCTTTTTGCTCTTGCTCTGCAACGCGCGCGGACAGGTCGACCTTACGCCGAGTACCTGAACGTAGCCGGATGCGGGGTGCCTGATTGCCCAAATGTACAGTATCCTCTCGAATATCAGCTGCACCGTCGTCTGCTGGAACAGCGAGATGAGCGGCGACATCCGCGGGATATCGATGTGGATCTGGCGATACGTGTCCTGAAAGCCCTCGTCCCTCTCGACATCGTAATACTGCTTCACCAGGTTCCAGTAGTCCAGCCGCTTGCGTTCCAACGCGGGCTGCCTGCGCTCCAGATTGGCCGGCAGGTACTCCTGCGAACGCGGATTACGTAACACGCCAAACTTCGCCGACGCTTGCGGCGGCGACGTTTAGCACGCCAAGTGCGCGCGGTAATCGTTTACCTCTGCTACTTACAGATAACAACCTCCACGTAACGGAGCGCAATTTCGCGGGCACGCCAGACCAAGACAACTGCCTGAGCTCGTCCAAGTTCAGTACAGATGCTTCCAAGAGCAACTGGAACTTATCAACCTTACTCTCGCCATCTGAACAAACACAAGCGGTCTTTCTGTAAATTCCTCCTCGCACGAAGATGATTATACGATGAAATCAACGCGCAATCAATGAGTACCTTGCTCCTTCGAGGGTACAAAAAATTTGCTGGGAGCGCTCGGCTGCCTGAGCGGCTGCGGCCTACCGGGGAACTGCGTTGGCCTGTGCTGCGGCGAGATGCCGTACCTCACGTCAGCGTCCTCGCCGGAATGCTGACTGTTGTTCACCTGAGAGTGCAGATTGACGTTACGCAGGTGTAACGGCTGCACTGCCAGTCTCTGGAGAGCCTCCACCTTCTTCTCTTCAGGGATGATCTCTTGCTGAACCGCTTTGACACTCGCTTGCTCCAGACACTTATTACCAGACCTGTGGCTGTTGATAACGCTGAGGGCCGCCGAGTGGCTGACCCTCTTCGATATCTTCACCTCCGATACCGTGCAGAATTCGTCGTCACCCGAGTCCCATGCGTCGTCCACGCTCTCCTGAAAGTCCTGGAAGGAAGTGGAGCCACCACTGCCACTCGTGCCGCCACTGCTGTTAGCGGCACCAACCAGATTGCTGGATCCAACCGTGGAATTAAACTTGCCGTGTCTGGTGTCCTGTTTCAGGCTCGGTCTATGAGTACATTAATTGTTTTAACATTTATGATTTGCGAAAACGAGATTGTGGAATGAAGTATATACCTTCCCGGTACAGCTCGCGTGTTCTTCTTCCAGAAAGACTGATGACTTGGCAGAGCCTGATGGTGGTAACCTTGATTCTCCATAGCAGAGAGAAATCAAGTTAACTTGTACCTGGTAGTCTCTCAGCGCGGTTGCCGTGATACGGATCGTTCCTCATACCCTTGCAAGAATCGCCGGGGATCTACGAGAACCAGAAATCCTGCTTAATTGGCGCTGCGTTGGCAACTGGCACTGTCATCATGAGTCATGTGATGAAAAGCGCACGAGAAAGAAAAAACGACAGGAAATCGAGCACATAAATTTAATATTACGATGAACAATATTCCAACACAAGCGTAGGATCCGCGGATTCAGTTATCTCGCTCGAAGTAAAAAAATTAGCGAAGGTTACATGAGCACGCACATCGTTTCGCTACATTACGTGTATACTGGACGCACGATATCGGGCATGTAGCACGAAGTAAAGCAGCTGCCAACGATTAAGTCACCACCAACTGACGAAAGAGGGAGAATAATAAAAGGAGAGAATAATAAAACGACGTGGACGGCTCCGAGATGACGAACGCGTCGTCACAACGCGTGATCTCTCGGGGGCTCGGTCGCGCGCGTGGCGACTCCAAGACTCCAACGTCGTTGTAATATTCCAAGGCGCGTTGGCCGCTTTTTTATCGCTATAATTAAATTACACGTTTTACGCACTTTGAGGTCGACAGAAATACTACGTCCACGTAATGCTACGCGGCGCCGAGGTCCCCCCCGTCGCTGTCCGCTCGTTCCGTCTGGCAGTTTGGTGAGGTTAGGTCGCTCGAACGGCGCGGCGCGAGAACGGCTCTGGTGGAGAAATATGCGCGAGAGCCGAGAGATGCAACGGCTGGACGGCGAACGGGGTGAAACGGGCGGGCAGAGACGAGACGCGCCTACATTTCCCGCTCTGCGATCGCAACCGCGGGCGCACCGACTCCGCGAGAGGGTCGTGAAGTCAGCTGCGAGTCCCTGGCTACCTGGGTCGACGTTTTCTGGCCCGCGGCCTCGTGCCAGTGCCAGACGCCAGTGCCCAGTGTCGCCTGCACCGCGGCGGCGCAATGACGACGCGTTGTCGTTGTGTTGTTGTATACTCTGTCAGATTGCTATCAGAAAGTCAGCGCGATTACCGTGCTCCTCTCCTCCTCACTCTCGCTGGTACGCGCGCGCGCGTGCCTATCCGCAGGCACCCCGAAGACGCCCTGCCACGATCGGTGGCGACTCCGCTCGCTTGCGTCGTGGACAGCAGGCACAAGTTTGTCATGCGGTGCATCTGACGCGAGCGCTGCCACGATACCTGCACAGCCGTGCTCTTCGCACAATTTCCGTTCCCCTTTAATCGCGCTCATGGACAAGCGTGCAATATGTGAAAAGAGAGAGAGAGAGAGAGAAAGGAATCGCGAGGGAAGGAATGCAAAAAATGCAATCAAGAAGCGATGCTGATTTGTTTACATTTCTTTCGCCCCTTCTCTCTTTGTCTTTCTTCGGTCTTCCTCTCTGTCCTTCTTTCGCGGATTTATAAATAAATATAGAGATGATCTCAGACTCGGGTTCAGTGCAAGAATAGAAAATTTAGAATTCATTGTACGAGTCTGAGCACCGAGCTCCAGATGTTTGTAATAATCATTTTGTCCAATAGGGTGTCTAAATATTTATATAGGTGCCCAGCAAACATTTTGGTTGTGGGATGTTGCCAAATGAGAAAGAAATGTCAGCGGAACTATAATGCCAAAGCCAGAGCCTACTGTGTCCTCAGTTGGTCTCCAATGTGAACCAAATCTGACGAACATATTCCACAGTCAAATTGACAACATTAGAGCAGATCTGATAATAGAACGGTGAAAATGTTGCATATTGACGGAAGTGTGCTAACAGAATTGCAACAAAGTATGTTAACAAAGTATGTTTTCCACTTGCGACCTTCCGGCAAACATAATTTGTTGCCACATTTGCAATTGCAGAAAATGTTATAGGGGTGAATGCACATATTGATGGAAATTATGCGAAGATATTTGGAGAAATATTGATTTCGTATTTCGGACATTCTGCAATACGTGTCACGAATTACACGCTTCTTCCTATATACAAGGAAGGAGCGTATTAAGCGCAATAAAAGGGAATCACGCGCGTGAGTGGTTACACAACAATTTAATAAGCAGAGTCCGTAAACAGAGAATTCGTTTTCCTGAAACGCAGCCTCGGTATCGGCTGTATGTACACCGCGTATGCTATGTACGTAGAGTGCGTGACTTGACAAGCGATTACGAAAATATAAAACGCAACTATATTTACGTAAAGCAAAGCAATAACGATTACAACAAGCGTATATACCTATCTAAATGAATAATTCGCCACGACGCGTGTTATGAAATCATGTGGCTGAAAACTGTCCAGAGAGCATATTTCAGACCAGTATGAATTTCGTAATCTCGCAAATTTTATTTACAAGTTTCATTCCAGTCGATCGCATCGGCTGACTTTTTTCCTTTTCTTTTATTAATTTGTGAACAGGAGGAGGAGGTTTATAAGAAACAATTTATATGAACAGAAAGAAGCTATGACAAATAATTTATTTGAAAAATAAAAACGCAAGTTGGCGTGCATATTCAGTGTCGTATGCAAATTTACTTGGAAATACGTCAATATTCAATAAATTTTTTTATTTATATGGTAATGTAACGCTCTTGGAGTTCTAAATAATTAATAGAGATTTTTTGAGTCATCAATCAACTTATGTAAGTGGATATATGCTCGGTCATGAGCGTCCGCAGGGGGGTAAGACTGCATTTGCCTGCCCCCCTTTCCCCCCGGAATTAGCAAACAATTAAACATTTATTTTTCCTTAAAATAAAGAAAACAGATGCCAGATTACGGACGCACGCTTTTACCTTGTCGCGGTGAGAAAGATTTATTACCAAAAGGTGTATAAATTTTAAATTATTTAAATTATTTTTAATTATTTAAATTTTTAATTATATTTTAATTCTAAAAATAACACTTTAAATTATGCCTTCGTCTGAAAAGCATCCTGCGGACGCCTTTGCGCTCGGTATTTTGTAGTTTTCTCTAAAAGCAGTTTTGACTTAATTAATTGTCATATTTTTTCCTTTTCCACTATTATTAAGAAAGTCGATTAAACCTTCAATAATTCACAGCTCAATCGTCAGAGTATAATTTTTCGATTGATTTCTCGTTGTTTTTCGTTTGACATGATTTCATTATCAACCTGTCTTTGACCTTTGAAATCATTAGCTGCATTCCTTGATGCGAGACAACTTACAAACTTAATGAGGCGAAAAAAACATCAGCTTATTTGTAGCACGAAATAAAACGTGATAAAAACAAGATATCCCAATTCAATAAAAAACTTGAATTATACGCGGCCGGTCGCGTTATCATTATTCCGCATCGTGTGCATCACGTTAGCAGCATTCTTGCACATCCTGCGAGCTTCTCTTGTATTACTATTGTGTTACTGTGTGCCATCCCTAATCCTAATTTAACCTAACCGACACGGAGAACCGAGGATCAGACCATTATTACGATCCTGGGGAACGCTCGCGCGGAGGCGCCGACCGAGTCACGTGCCACCGCGGTCGCCGCCTCCGATGCCACCGTCGTCGACGATGAGCTCACCGTCGCTGTCGGTCGGTCAGTGTGCACCGTGCATCTGCGTGCATCTCCTCGCCGCTCGTCGTTGCATTTCGGCAACGCTCGGTAATCAGCCGGCGGGCGGGCAATTCGGGCCGCCGCGGCGGCCGAGGCCGAGATTTTCCCGCGTGGCGAGATTCGCGCAGTGCGTCGCGTGGATCGATCCCGCGTGCGTCGTGTGCGGTCTTCGTACGTGTGTTCCTCGTCGCGGCAAAAATCGCAGGACACACGACCACGTTGCATCGCACAATCGGCACCGTGGTGCGCATCGCCGCTGCCTGCGATCGTTCCGTCGTGCGGTTCAGTACCGCGCGCGGTTCCTCAGGACGAGGCGGCCGAAGGTACGCGCGCCGTACCTGCTCGCCCCGCATTCCTCGACGTCGACGACGACGATCGATCACGTCGGGCCGCGTCCACCCGGCGTCCCACGACGTGTGGCCTGGCGCGCACGCGATTCTCCGTACCTTTAACGAGGCACGCATCGCACACGCTCTATTTTCAGGTGAATTATTGATGGAGATTGATCTGTCGGTGATTACGCGCGCGTTCCTGCACGCGTATCGCGCTGGCTGCTCTCGCAGAGAGGCGTCGTGTGTAGGTGTAGTCTCGTCTAGTGCGCGCCGCTCATTGTTCGATTTTCGCCGCCTGGCAAAAATCGGGCAATTGTTCCTCCCCGTTGTTTCCCTTATCTCGTGACATTGCTCAAGGATAATATTAACGTGTCGCTAAACTCATTGTGTCGTGCAACGCTTATCTGCTTAGGCCTTAGCCCCGATACTGTTTATCTACAATACGAACAATACGAAGTACGTACTGTCTCATACACTCTATTTGTTGTGGTATATTTTTTTATTTACAGTAGATATGTATACATACAGATTGACGGGAATATATTACTTTTAATATTCTTTCGACGGAATTATGCAGAATCGGCGCGGCAGGGAACAGTGAAAGAACTGCACGTAATTTATCGCGAATAACTGAGTAACAGATGTTTCGATATTGATATAGATATTTTGCAAGCTCTTATACTTGCTACAGAGAAATTTTCCTTATAAACCATTAAGCGAATTTAATCTTCTTGCGATGCACCCAAGTAATGCATCCAATCGTGAAATGAAGTGAAATCGAGAGAAACTTGTTTCGAGCTTATCCAGAATTATCCGAATTCCTTCATATTTCCATATTATTACCATACAAATGGAAATTATAATTATAATTGCGCGTAAGGAGGAAAAAAAGTGCATCGGAATAAATCTAATCTACTCTAATCCGCGAGATAACGTATCGATCGATTTGCACTTGGATGCGCTTCAAGAGGGTCGTTAACAATCTTTCCGCCAAAGTTCTCCAGGAAGTGGTCGCATTATCTGTATTCCGCTTATTGTTAGATTGGAGACTGTAAAGATTTTCGATCAATCGAAATCAGCCTACTGAATATTCCATATCTGCGGCCGACATCGCCGATACGCGATAGCGCGTCGCATCGCGCGGAGCGGAGGATCGTCGCGGAAATTTAACGAGCGAGCGAGCGAGCGCGCGCGCTTTCTCCATTCCCCCGCGGCTTCGGATTTAGGAAATGTAGGTCTAGCTCTTTTATACTTTCTTCTTGACAGTCTACTTTCCACAGCGAGGCGCCGAAATCATCGTCCTCGTCAGTTCAATCGTGCATCGTCGTGCCTCACGCAGGAATCGCTTCGCGACGAGGAGATCCCCGTGTAAGATTCGAAGTCGCTATCATGAACGCGTGACGCATCGCGGTTTGTCCTAAAACTTCCTATCTGGATAAACCATATAAGAATATAGTGATAAATCGGACTGATAGAATTTATTCTACTCAGTGAATGGTGCGAAACGGAAAAGCTTCTATGTTTAGAAACATTTGAGAAATGAAGACTTCTTTTTTTCAAGTATGGACGTTGATCGAGAAGTTATTGAAAAGATTTATGATGAGGAGACCTTGACAGAGCACTCGAAGGCTCTCGAGTGTGATGACGCGCAGACAATTTCATAAAAACATTGGCTTCCACATTGGCTTGTTGTATATTTCTTGTATATTTATTCACATTTTTATCATTGATCTTTTACCCCCCCCCCCCAGTGCGCTTGATGGGTTTCGCAAGTCGTTTAATCGATATGCAACACACTAGAATTACGTAGAGTCAAAAAGATAGCTAGACTAACAGAAAACATTACATTTTATAATCGTGCTAAATGTTCAATCGGAAATTGGATTGCTTTAATTTTTTTAAAGACTACACAATTATTTCCAGTGGTCAGTGGTTAAGCGACAAATGTAAAAATAAAATGGACACGATACGAGAATTATTTAAAAAGAATGTTATCTTAAACAAAAATGATCTGTAAGTTATACATTTATAATTTCCAAAGTTAAAATTTTCAGAGGTCTCAGATATCGTGACTTATCTGCGCATTTATTCTGCAAATAGCTTAAAAGCGTGCGTGTGTGTGCGTGTGTGTTATTATGATGTAAGTAGCGTTTCGCTTGTATTCTGTTGTTCCCTTATCATCTCGCATAATTACCTTCACTGCTCAACGATTATCAGATATAATTTTTATTACTGTATAACTGTTATTAATCTGCCTCTCTCGCGAAGGGAAGTGTTTTCCTTGCGGTCGTAAATGCGGCGTTCATTAAAAAAAGTGCATAATGTAATGATTTTAATAACAAAGGAAATTGTCCGAGAAGTAAATTTCTTAAGTGTGGTTTATCTTCAATAATCTTCAATAATAATCTGCCGATTATTGCATCAGCTCAAAGTGCAATGCCGATTAAAAATATAAAAATTAGAGAGTACATGTTTTAATGCGTCACTTCGATTATAAAATTGTTTGCGTTATAATTTGCAGAACAGACTTTTCTAACTCAAAATGTCGGACATCGAAGACGATGAGGTAGGCATTTCTTGCGTTAATGTGTGTCCGTATACACTTCGTATCATTGATATACCGCATCTAATGTGTATACGTGTGTGTCATTTGTGTTTCAGTTTCAAGATGCTCAGGAAACAACGCAGTACGTATACCGGTATTACGACTTTTCATTTCCTTTTTTAATAAGGTCTTTAGGAATTAAGCGTACGCCTCTTGCTTCAGAGTCACGTCCATGGACTTGGACACGGCGATTATGGAAGCCAAGAAGGCGATGCACTGTTTCTTCAATAATGAATTCGAGCAGGCGAAGAGGATCCTAGAGCCTTGGGCGGACAGCAGCATGTACCACTCGCTGGGGACCAGCGTGTTCGCATTTCTCGAAGCGATTCTTACGTTCGAACAAGTACTGGTCATTCATTATCCTCATTCGTGCCTCGCTCTTCTATCGCGTTACGTTTCTCCCCTCCGCCCCCCCCCCCAGCCGGATGTTTTTATTTTAGGCGACCTAGATTAGATCGTGCGGGATTTCTTTCTTTTAACGATGTATCCATATGCAATATTCAGAGGCACATCGAGAAGGCGTCGGAGTCGCTGAAGCGGAGTATGAGCGTATGCAACAAACACCGAAAACATATCACTATCACGCAGAACATCGGGAAGATAGTGAAGAGGATTAATTACGACACGTATACAGATGGTAATGTACATACATGTACACGCGCATACATATAATGTAGCATGTAAAGTCTGTTTTTCCCTGTGCTTGCAATTTTTAACATATTATTTACTAAAGCCAAATATTCGCATTCAATTTTTTGTATTGAAATTCGTATTCGTAACATTTGCATTAATAAGTTTCCTCCAATAATAATTTTGGCAGCTATTATATGCTTTTTATATATTTTTCTTAATTTAAATACATTATACAGCAGTAATACGTCTCGATTAGTTTTCTGATCGAAGAAACACAATTTAAAATTTACATTTTAAATAATGCTAATGAGTTTTTCTCTTGCGTTTTTTGTGCATTGTTGTTTGCCAACCGATTAAACTTTACTGTGGCGACGGACTAACTTGGAAATAAGCGTCGTACGTAAAATGTAGTTGCATGAAAGGAATGACCGAGAATTAATCTTGCAGAGGAGGTGCATGCGGAACTGTGTTATGCCGAGTCGCTCCTTTTAAAATCGATGCTCACGTTTATGGAGGACGAGACTCTGGTCAGCTTTGTCAAGGCGGGACTGAAAATTCGTACCTGCTTTATGTCGTACAAGTAAATAAAGTCACGCTGCGCGGAAAGCCTGATTCGATTCCCCGATTCGCTCAGTCTCTCCCTCACTCACGGCCGTTATCCGTTGCAGAGAATGCATGATGATTCTGAAGAGTCGCAAGTGGGGCAATGACGCGCGCAGAGTGCACTTCGAGAGCGGCGTTCGAATGGGTATCGGCACGTTCAATTTGGTGCGTATATACGAAACCATGTCCATTCTGCAAGCTTACTTTATGGCGAGCACTTACTAAGAAAATGATGCCCTTGTTGCAGATGATCTCACTGTTACCGGCCAGGATCGTTAAACTGTTAGAGTTCATCGGATTCTCCGGCGATAAGGTGAGTCGAGAATCGCTCGTCACGCGACGATGTTTACTCATCAGTTGAATGCCCACCGACAGGAATACGGCCTCGCGGAGCTCGAGGCTGGCGTCAGCGAGAGGCGAGGCCTGCGGCAGGTCCTGTGCGTGATGACTCTGCTCTCGTACAATACGATCGTCACTTTCGTGCTGAGCCACTCGGACGGCGATCTCGATTGGTGCGAGCGGATGTTGCAGGACGAGATGGGCATCTACGCGAACGGCGTGTGGTTTTTGTTTTTCAAGGCCCGGCTGGAGCTGACGAGGGGCAATCTCGAAGAGTGCGTAGAATGGTACATAAAGTCGTGGAAGAGCCAGAACGTGTGGCCGCAGTTCCATCATATCTGCTTCTGGGAGCTGATGTGGGCGCACTGCATGATGCAGGAGTGGAGCAAGGCACTCGCGTACGCGACGATGTTGGAGGAGGAGTCCAACTGGTCGCGCACCATCTATCTGTACCAGAAGGCCGCGATCATGCTCATGCAATCGTCGGATTCGTGGGTGGTGGACGGCCTGATGACGAAGGTGCCGACCTACAAGCAGCGCATCGCCGGCAAGTCGGTGCCGATGGAGAAATTCGTGATTAAGAAAACGGAGCGTTACTTCGCGCAGAAGCATCATCTAGTCCTGCCCGTCTTCGAGCTTATGTACGTGTGGAACATGTTTAGGATAATAGGCAAGCGGCAGGACTTGATACTGAATATATTCAAGACGGTGGAAGAAGAAGAGAGGAAGCTTCATAAAATGCCGTGAGTCCTTCAATTAGAATCTCAGGCGCGATTTGAATCAAAAAGCGAAAGCGATTATATTGGAAGTTGATTTTTATAAATCGATTAAAATGATATATTGATCGTGCTAATTATGTAACTTCTGCGTAACAATGTGATATCTTGCGCAGGAAAAACATCTTCCACGCAGATAACGAAGCGCTGCTATTGCTGTTGAAGGGTGCTTGTCTGCGACAGATGAAGCATCCTTTGCAAGCGCAGGAGTGTTTACGAAGCGTTTTGAAGCTGGAGAAGTCCGTCAAGGAAGACACGTACTTATTTCCCTATGCTACTGTAGAATTAGCGTTATTAGCGCAAGATCAAGGCGACATTCAGTTGGCTATAGGCTTCTTGGAGGACGCCAAGTAAGTCTGGGAATCCTATTTATTTTTAACTATATTCAACTTTTAAATATATTTAATATAAATTTATTATTATAATATATTAATTATTTAATAGCAACTACATCATTATTTACTATTTAATATTAACACTGTAACCAAGTTTCATTAATTAATTAATTAATTAAGCTGCGTTTGCCGCATTTCAGGAAACATTATACGGGCTACTTATTGGAGTCTAGATTGCACTTCAGAATACACTCGGACCTGATGCTACTGTCCGGTAAGAAAAACAACAATCACGTAATGAAGAAAAACGGGAACGAACAGCTGAAACAACTGGAGGTGAACATTACTGCCAATAACAGCATCATCATCGCGGGTCCAAGTGCCGACAACTCGACAACAAGATTAAATCATAGACCCACTGACGCACTTGTATTGTAAGATAATCGACACGTAAGTGTATTTGTTATCCTTGAATAGATTCTTTTCTACTTTCCTTGGGCGACTTATATCAGATATGCTGTCACCATCACCAATGAATCAAAGTTTTGTAATTTTTCTCTGACATATTGCAAGGCCTCGCGCGTGACTTCTATCTGGTCTCGTCGTTAGTAGAGTCCGAGTAAGCCTTATCGGCTCCCTGCGAGATTTCGACCACGTTTCATAGTTATATATTGATGTAGATTATTCTCTCCCACGAGAAGATCGGCAGAGTATTGGCGAAAGTGATATTTTGTAGTGCGACTACACTGTACAATTACTAATTGTCTATGAGAACAATGTGAGGAGCGTAGCTAGAGATCTTTATGCAAAGACAGATATATTTTACAGCAGTTCATACTATAATATACATGCATAATATATACACACAAGTTATTTTCTTTTACGAGGAGATTGACGAGGATCTGGTGTGTGCTGTGATTGTCTTAACACAATTGGTGAAAGATTACTATAAATAATGTTACTTGTACAATGCGAGCTTGTAAATACGGTACTAAGGATTGTGTAAAATGTAAATGGTAATAAACTGACTTACAGATTACTGTCCCTCTCTCGAGTGATTTCTTTTACAGTTGGAGAGTTGTATTTAACATAATTGGACGCAAAATTTAATTCAATTCAATTAGAAATCTGGCGTCGAAAAGGAATACTTTATAATATTACAGAAATTAGAAATTTATAATAGTGAGCAAACATGAAAGTAAAAGTTTGTGTTGTACAGTATTATTACTAAATAAAAAGTTTATCTAATTTATGTTGTCAAGTGGTATTAAATTGAAAATAAAAACCTTTCTCTGATTATTGTTAAATTATATTGTTCTATGCTATTACGTTATGCTACGTAAAAATAAAAATTTAATTTGACCGATTAGATAAGAGAATACTATTTATTTTGCGGTTAACGACAGTGGAGGCTCGTAGCGGACATTTCTGGAATTATTTTTAGCTCTTTTCTTTGTCACGCTAAAAAGAAGTGGCTTTAAAAATGAAGCCGTGGTGCCATCTACCAGACCATTTAAAAGTCCAAGTAGTACGACTCAACGATATATCAGCCATTGCTGCGCAGAGCGTAAGATGTACGCATCGAATATATAACCTGATATAACCTCAAAGCTACGAACAAGTTATAGACCTCGTTAAATACCATTTCTCAGTTGCGATACAATAATGAACGGCAGCAGGATGTCGTTGCGTTTATGTAAGTTTTTATTCGTACAAATTTAACGTATGTTTTTTTTATATAAAAAAAAAGCTCGTTCACCCCCCGTGCAACGATGCACTGTGCAATTGTTATTATAATCTCTGTTAAATATTTCGTTTTTTAATAAATTCTATTCGTACAGTTACGCGCTGTTAATCACGACTACTTAATTCCGCGCTATCGATAGTGGTGACAACAAAAAGTTGTTTCATAGAACAATGTTTATCGCTGCAAGACTGTGCATGCAGTGGTTTAGCAGAAAAAGGGAGGGAGAAAGAAAGGGGTAACGCGTATGCATGATGTTGCAGATCCACTTCTGAGGAGGATACGGAAAACGCACAGCCCTAAGTTCAGCACAGCCGTGGAGACGAAGGACGAGCAGATAAGCAGCGCTCAAGTGTGCTCGTTTCGCACAACCGAGAACAATCCAGCGAATCATAGTGTGGATCACTTCGCCAGATTGTATACGGTGTCGTCGGACACTCAACAGCAAATCTTTCAGCACGGTGGTTTTCCACCTGTATTCAGGCAACAGATCACCACCTTCCAGGATTGCTCGCTACTGATCAGGCAACCTGCACTGGAGATCCTGACCTATCTCAACCAGGCCGACTACACGAGGCCTGTTAACAAATACGTGATATGTATCCTTCTGAGAAACGGAATGTATAATCGTAGTCCATTAACATTGTCAAACAACAGTGTGAAATATTCTTTTGTTCTTTTAAAGTTCTTTAAAAAATTATTCTTTTAAAATTTATTTTAAAATTATAACTTGTCTTTATTAATTTATTTAAAATTCATTTTAAAATTCATTTTAAAATTATAACTTGTCTTTATTAATTTATTTAAAATTCATTTTAAAATTATGAATTGTCTTTATTAATCTATTGTGTACATGTACAAAGACCATTATGTGGTAATCTGATAAAAGCACCTTAATGACGTTAAACAGACGGAAAACACGGGACGGGAAAAAGCTTGACCCTGGCTCACGTAATTCACTACGCTTTCGTACAGAAGTTCGTGCTTCTTCATATACATTGGGGTACGTTTCGTTTTAAATGAACGATGCAGTTGATGATGATAATTTTGGTCTCAGTGTAGCTGTTATTAACTACTGGTTTGCACCTTTTAGCCGCGCATTGGTTCAAGGATGTGAAGGAGGTCGCGCCGTCGGCGTTGACACCAGGTTGCATAGATCTGCCGATCGACGCTGGGTTGTGGCTGAGAACCTTCAAGGCACAGAACTTGCAGCTGCTTTCACAGTTGGATGTACGTGATCCTGTTGGATGTCCGAGATGCTGCTTTTTTTATTTTTATCTGAGCCATGCTTGACACGTTACTTGTTTCACAGTTGAAAACCACGGAGGACTACGTGTGGAATCAACGCGAGATGCTGTCGAAGGGCGCGCCCCTCCTGGAATTGATCGATTTCGGGATAAACCGCGTCAAGTTCGCGTGCGGCGCGGTCAACGGGCTGCTGAACGAGTTGAAGCGGGCCAGTATCGCGGGCAAGTGCAAAACGATGGTCCTGATTGACGGGTTCAACGCGTTCACGTCGAGTTACACGCGCATCAAGGACGACAACAAGGTGATGATGCTGCCGAAGCAGGTGACGCTCGCGAGACCGTTCTACGACATGACCAAGGACGACTGGTGCAACGGTGCGGTGGTGCTGACCGTGGACACGTTGGCGAATAAAGTACGCGCGACAATCCGCATCGCACAATTAATTGGACAATTCTTTCCAGCTCGGCTAGAATTTAAATCCTTTAATTTATTAATTTAATTATTTATTTATTAATTTTTAATTGTAATTAATTATTTATTAATTTAAATCCTGTATCTTTAATTTCAGGAAAGGCGAGAGTCCCATCTGCCCAGATACCTGCTCGGCAAAGAAGGTTTCGAGCATCTCGATCCCTTCCTCCCGATTCTGACCGACGATTACACCGTCGCGGAGTTCGAAACCATAGTAGAGTACTACAAGGAGCGCAAGTGGATCAGAAATATCACACCCAGCGGTCAAAGGGAACTGGAATTGATTACCCACAAGAATCCACTTGGCGTAGTGGAACAATGTAAATTCTTATAAAGATTATACACGGTATAGTTATTTATAATAAAACTTTCTAAATCCTTAAACGATGTACGTAATTTTCTTTTAATAATAAAATAATTGAAGTAGGAGAACTCAAGTGGGAGAGAGCTTCGAAATTGAGGCAACAGCTTTTACGTCACTTTTATTTTATTCACATAAAATGCAGTACGCAGTGATATATAATGATTACAATCACCAAGAAAATATGTAAAAATAGTATATTCTTCTCTTTATATAATCTAAAAAATAAATCCTAAGTGTGTTGTGATTTAATCCTTCTAGAGAAAATCGTAGTACGCGTGTATGTACGCAAAACAAAGAGTTTAGCAACGTAAACGAGTGACGAACGATAATCAAACTGAAATGAAGCTAATTAATGATCCCGTTAAGAGTAGACGGAACGTGACGCGTGACCTCTATTAAAATTTTGTGCACTCAATTGTTGAGCAATGTGTGTAAAATGAGGATTTACCGAGGTAAAGAGAATTATTATTAACGATTATAATAAGCAACCGTACATAAACTGTCACCGTTATCTCAAAAGCACTGACTATGCGTTAACTAGTGCATCCGTTATCATAGATGAGCTATCGCCAACTAAAAAAAAGAGTAGATGTTGGTCTCGCTTCCTCCAATTATTTGCGTTGCACCGCCGAGAGAACATCCAGTGCCTGACAGATGTCGCCGTTCTTCGAGACCAGCAGATGCGTGAGCCAGCCGCCGTCGTTGGAGAATCCCATCGCCATCATCGTCTCCACGGCGTTTTGGATCTTGGGATTCGGATGGTAGAACTCGTGTTTCACTTCCTGCGGTAGAGGTGGATACATGGGCTTCGGTGGCTCCGCTTTCGCCGCCTCTGCCGGTGGTGATGGTGCTGTTGACGTGGACGATGCGGCCTGCGTATCCGTAAAACGCATTTTGAGTGCGCGAGATACGCGCGCAGGAAATTTGCAAACGGTAGACTCACCATTTTCTTACTACTTTCTTAGATCCGTGTTATATTTCGATTATGCGTTTTAATTAATTACTAAATATTTTTATCAATATTTAAGTGCATGCACAGGTAAGAAATCGTTTATAATTACACGAATTTTTTAACTAAACTTTAAAATAATTTATTTGTGCGACGCCTTACCTGCTTGGGTATCGCGCCGTTCGAGGAGGAGGACGAAGCGGAGGACGCGCGGCTGATGTTCATGGCGCTGTCGCACTGCAGCATCGTCCACTCGTCAGCCTCAGCGGCCTGCTCGGCCGAGCAAGAGGCCGCCGCCGTGTCCTTCTGCACCGATGTCGCGTTGTCCGAAGGACCCGCTTTCTCCTCCGTGCTGTCGTCGCAGAGTTTCTTTCCCTTTCCAGGGAACTTCTTACTCTCTCGTCCGGTCTCGTCCGCGGTCTGACCCTCTGCAGCCTTCTCCTGCGCCGCGTTCTTCGCTGGTTTGCTCTGCTTGTTGGCGTCGCGGTCATCGACGACGCTGACGCTGATGCCGAGCGGGTCGAGGAACTGCGATATACTCGAGAAGTTGTCCTCGAGCATCTTCATCAGCTGCGAGAACTTGTCCTTGGTCACCTCCTGCTGCGGGTTCTCGGTCGCCTCCGTCGCCGCCTCGGTCGACGGGTCTCGGTGCTGCTGCTGCTGCTGCTCCTTGGGTGACCGCTTCTGCTCGTCGCACGCGTCTGACGGGGGGACACACGCATCTACTATGAAACCCACCAGTGGCTCTACGACAGATGCATCAAACGGACCAACAGTAAATTTACCGCCTGTTGTGTTGAACATCGGGCAGCCGCGAGTGCCGCTGCCGCCGCGCCTGCCGCCCTTGGCCTTGCGCTCGTCGTCCTTGCTGCTGTACATCATCCTCCTCACGAACTTACGCATGTGGTGATTGAGCCGGTGGCCGTGGTAGCTCGACCAGTCGACCGGGTTGGTCATGCGCACCATGTAGTGCTCCGGATGATAGCCCAGCGTCATGCAGTCGAAGCAGAGGTCGTAGTCCACGCATTGCATGCACTTGAAGCGGAAGCCGTAGATCTTCTTGTCGCACATGTCGCAGATCACACCGGGATGACAGGTCTTCTCCGTCTTCTTGGCCTCTGCGCTCGTTTCCTTCTCGTTCTGCAGGATGATGTACAGCTTGCAGATCTTTCGGATGTCCTTGGACATCTCCGTCAACGCGATCTCCAGCTCCTCGTTGGTCGATATCGTGATATTCTCCTTCTCGTCATCTGGACATAGAGGATCATCTCAGATCATCAAAAAAGAAATTGACTGTGATTGGTCAGTTTCGTAGGGTTCAAAGCTCAATTTATTTATACCTTAAATTTAAGCCTAAATAAGTTTTAAGTGTTAAAAATTGATAAATTACAGTCAAATTAAAAAAAATATGAAAATTGACTGCGACTGCTCACTTTCTTACACTTTAAAACTTAAGTCTTGTATCTTAAATTCTCATTATGTAGAATTCGCTCGAATCATTCATAAAGCGCAGCAAAAACTTCCAATTGCGTCAGAAATTGCAAGTTCCATTCCCACTGGACTGAAATTCGCGCAAGCTAATGCACGAGTGCAGGAGCGCAGAATTGTGCAATCGGTGTCGGTGCATCGATTGTTTATCTTTTCTGCGCACGAGGACGAGATTCGGCGTCAAATAGCTGGCGGTGACGTTGAAGCCCGCTTCGCGTTTGAAGGGAAAAGAAATGTGAAAAATGGACTACTACCTCTCCAAGCCATGATGAAATTCCGAGAGCGCAGCTCCGGGAAGAAGGTCTGCAGCCTCTCGCGCAAGTAGTTGTAATTCATCGCGACGTCGGTATCGATAGCGAATCTACGCACTTGTTCGACGTGGTCCGACAAGTCGTCGTTTATCATGTACACCTTGAAGCTGAGCTTCGCCATCGTGTCTCTTTTCCTCCTCGATGTCCGTTTACCTGCGTGAACGTCGGGAAGCGGCTCGCGACTTCGCAGCGGAAAATAATTACGCGAGACGCAAAATGTCGTTGCGATTCACGCCGTCAACTCGGACTATGCTCTCCCCACGGAACTCGATCGTGCTTTGTCCGCCAGATGCCAACGCTACGCGCTTTTATACACGATCGATAGTCCGCTCGCGACTCAGTGCGGTGACTTCCGGCCAACATGGCCGCCGGCCGCTCACGGTGCGCCCCGCGTTTCATTTATTTTGCGAGCCTCGCGCCGCTGTCTCGCGACACTCTCTTCATTCCGGTCGCGACAACGTCGAGACACGCCGACGGGAAGATTTCTGCAGCGACGTGCACAATTTTTCGGCAGTTTTCTGGACGAGGGAGCGACTCGCTGCCAGGATGATTCGAACGGAGGAAGTCGCAGCGCGCGGCGCCATTTTTGAATGAGACTGCCGATTTTGACAGGTCAGTCCACGTGACTAATGCCGTATGTACGATGACTCATGTTGGATAATAACATCGTTGCACCGTTGCGCGACGTAAGTTGCATCATAGTACATAACGCGGTTCCTGCAAAACCAGCTTTCTACGATTGATTCTATAAATAAAATAGGAAATTATGTTAAATAAACCATTTAATGAAACCATGACTGACGAACAAGCGTGGAGACGCTTCTTGTTGCATCAGATGCGAGAGAAATTCAACCAAAATTAAACTTCGGATGCAAACGGACGAAGATTTGTGCATTGTTAAATGCAAGAATCTAAAAGATTTTTAAATAAATTTTAAATAAATGCTTTATCTTGCCGAGAAGTAAATTATTATAGATAATATTAAATATAATCTTCAAATGTAAGATGAATTATACAAACGTATGCGACATGTACGTTTCCTCTCACTGAGAGCTGGCGAAAAGGTGTATCGGAGATTTGACGAAAGCTTAAAAGTATTGCGGAGAGAGACATAACAGTATAATCCAGAAGCGTCTGGAAAGTGGCAGGGAAAGGAGCGCGGTCATTCGCAACGGCCTTTGCTGCCGAGCAACGTTCGTGTAGAGTCACGTTTTCTAGGCCTTTCTACGTCACGACGAAACGCTGTCATGTTTGTGCAGCTTCATATAATGTAGCGTATCTATATCGCGAAACGAAGCTACGATAAGTCGCGATAAAAACCACTGCGTTGTTCCATATAATCGTTAAATGCGAGCGTCCGATAATTGAAGTATCACAATGCTGTTGCGATGTATAACTTCAACTTGAGGCGCCCTGATTGATGCAGAAATCCGAAGTTCTCGCAGAAAATAGCGTGCAGAGAGACGTCCTTATTTTCCGCACAATTATGAATATATATATAAATAATAATAATTAATATAATTAATAACATAATTGCTAAAATTATTAGTATGTACGATTAAATACAAAATAAAATGACAGTTAATGGTGTAATGTAAAAGTAACACAATTATGCACGTAAATAATATTAATTACATAACAATTAAAATATTAATTTCAATTCCGCGAGGCAATCGTTTTGCGATTCCAAGAGGCAAGAAATACGACGATGTGAATAAAAGCGGAGTCACGATCGATTATAATCCTAACGATGTCAATAGTCAATAATTATTTCCTTACACGGTACTTCTTAATGGTACTCGTCGATTAAAAGATTTCGCACGTTCTGGAAGGCCGGTCATTGTCGTCGAGTCATTAACTGATGCCACCATCGTTACAATGCGAATTTGATGACTGTCGGCCACGTCGCTCAATGAATCATTCTTCTTCCCACATGTAAAAAACTGGAAAAGTAATCACGCGCCACTCCGGAGACTTATCATAGAAACAAACGCGACAGATGTATGTACACATCTACGTCAATCTGCTATCAATCTCGTCATTTTTAATTTTAATTAACTGAAGAATTATTTGCGCGTCTCGATAATGAAACTATCATTACTATTAATTCGATTGGTCTACTCTTCAATTTAATTTCTAAATTGAAAAAAAGAACTTTACGTTGAATTGCACAATTTATATGTGCGACTCAATTATGTAGAGTATCGTCCATCCAATTGGAGAAAATGATCATCTCGCGTTCTCCAGCAAGAATGAAGAGAAATGAGGGAAAATGTCCACTGCGTTGGCTGTCAGTCGAAACGTTAGCAGCATTTGATAACATTTATTCTAGTAAACGCCTGTTTAAGATGTGATCTGTAATTTTCTAATGGAGCTGATATCCGTCAGCGTACATGCTCGCCAATGCATACAAAATATCCACAGTGTTATAAATTGAAATGTGCACTTTCCGCGCATAGCCGCAGGGTCGGACATGCACGTCGGTGTATCTTAAAAGTCTTTTCTTTCAAATTTGTGGAGTAACGTGAAATGAATGGTCTTGCAACACGTACATCCCTGCGTTTACCTCACATTGTGCTCGACGGGGTAACATTTGTCCCGTTTAGTGGAAATTTTAGCCGTCGTTTAGTCGGTTCGCCAGTAAACTTCTCTCTCCACGTAGTAAACTTCTTCCTCGTCCGATTCTCCAGCGGCGAAGAAATGAGATTACTGTTCTGTTTAATGTTCTCGGTGCTGCTCATCTCCATGAGCTCGACGAACATGCACTTCAACATTTCAGGCTTCGTTGACGTGATACTGAACATCCGGAAACTCTATTCCGCAGCGAGTGTCATATTCTCCCATCCCGGGGACGAGTATGGGGACTATGGGGGTCAGTACGAAGAATCTTTTAGAAACAGTAGTTCTGCCATGGCGTCTCGTCAATATTTAATTTAATTTAATCGAGCTAATCAGTTTAATTATTAAATGATTATTAAATTATTATCAGTTTAATATATTAAATATATTAAATAATTTCAACAAAATATATTGTGGTACAAATTAGACAAATTGTATAGATTTATTGCGATAAATAATGATCGCGAGAAGTATACCGCACTTGGTGAGCTGAATTCGCTGAAATTCTCGCTACAGATTTGGAGATCACGCACCTGGTGCACTCATGTTCTCGTCTGCTAAGCCAGTACTACATAGTGACCGTGGATGTGCACTTCCGAAAGATGTGGCGGTCGCTTAGATATCACCATCAGATAGTGCAGCCGGTCACTATCGTCATCATACCGAATTCCAACGCGTACTTGGAGTTCGTTGAGACCACCAAGACCTACCCCATGTCTTTCCCCGTGTGGTTCGTGCTGTTTCTCTTCTCACCAGCCAACAATACCCACGACCATTGTCACCAGCCCTTGGGTAATCCCTTCAACTTGGCGTTCGACACGCAGATGCTGGTGCTGTGTCTCGATGACGACGTTCTGCGGGAATGGTACTCGATCAAGGGCGAAACCGTGAAAATCTTTGATCTGGCGAGGTGGTCAGATGAAAAAGGATTCGTTCTTTTGACGAACCTGTCCCTCTACGAGCGTAGGAACGACTTGGAGGGAACTGTCCTGCGAACAGTCACGGTCAAGGTGCTTGATGAGTATTCAGTTGAGTTTTACTAGAATATGTGAAAGAATAATTATTTATGTATTCTGAATATTTTATAATTATAACTCTCAGTCCAGTCATCTCATCAAGAATATTTAGCTATTAAATTCAATATTTTTATCAAGCTTACACGAATTAGGAAACTTCAATTTCGAGTTTGTCAAGAGATCTTTTAAGAGTTGCGTTGCAAAAATACGTCTACACGTTAAACAATCTTCAATAATCAAAATTTTTTATAATATTGCATTTTTTAGTACTTATGAGATAAATTTTCGATTCAATTAATATTAGTAAATTTCAGGATATACCGCTTTCGTCGATGTACTCCGGAAATTACGTGGCTAATCTATACGGAAAGGTGCTAGACGAGCTCACGTATTCTCTCAATTTCACCCTGGACATCGTATCAGAGGTGAACGGGAATGGCTTGTGGAACCGCCAAAATAACACTTGGTCAGGAGTGATGGCTGAGATCGTGTCAGGTCGCGCGGATTTCGCCATCGCCGATATGTCGATGACGAGCCTCAGAATACGCTACGTCGACTTTACGCTGCCGTTGATAATATCTCGGAACAGCCTGTTTATCAAGGAGCCGGATATGTGCGGCGTCAAGTGGTTCGGTTACTTGCAGGTAATCGCGATCAGCGAGATTTATTAGCGGTAATTAATTTTCCTCGAGCTATTTCCGTCCCGTTGGCATTGCCACCTTGCCATCGTAATGTTCTTTTCATTGAAATTTAAAAACTAGTTTATTTTTCTGTCTTACATGATTGCAACAGGCGTTCAGATTCCATACATGGTTCGGAATAAGCATGATAGTAGTGATCACGCCGCTTCTGCTGTCTTTCATGAAAATATGTTGCGAATCTCGCAACATCGCGGACCTCTTGTCCGAGAATTTCCTCCACGTCTGGGGCATCTTCTGCCAGCAGGCACTCATAGGTAACACGAAACACTTCCCTAAACAAAAAAATAAATCGATTATTCTAATTATATTCAAAGTAGATGCTCCAAATGAATTTTCTTTTCTCTTTATAGAATTTTCTTTTCTTTTTTCTTTTCTTTTCTCGTTCTATCGATTAAATTCGTGAATTTTATTTTTTTCCCCCAGATTTTCCGAGACCTTCGTCGCTGCGCATCGCGTACTTTACGATATTCTTAACGGCGATACTAATATCGGCCTACTATTCGGCGGCGCTGGTTTGCTTCCTGACGGCGTGCACTCACGTTCTGCCCTTCCGGACGATCGACGAGTTCGTCGAGGATGGAAGCTACAAATTAATAGTTCCACGCGGCAGTGCCGACTACGACATAGTCTCCGTAAGTTCGCCCGAGCCGCCACTCGAGCATCCCGACTTTCACTCTTGCTCGTTTACTTCTGAGCGGTCGAAGTTACGGCGTTGCTTGCGGTATGCTCGGTAATATGGAATTACGATCGCGTTTAACGTTCATTTGCCGTGCCTCGTTGGTTCCGACATGGAGCAGCGATTAACACGATGACACGTGACACTTTTGGAATCGTTTCAGTCGTCGACGAAATCCTTTTCGGTGAAGCTGATGAAGCTGATGAAGGAGGAATCGGAGCTGCCGCCGTTTTTAATCAACGGTTTCGAACAAGTGTGTGTTCTACAAAGTTATCTCTAACTTTTTGTAGTAAATTATTGATTTATTTTTTACATAGATATGCACTGAGAAAAAACTCGCTTACATGGTGCTGAACGCATTGAAGAAAAGCGTGGAAATGCGGATCCCGTGCAAGCTGTCCGCTATCAGCACCGAGAGGATCGACAATCTGGGAATGGTTCTGTCCAAGAACAATCCGTACACGAGCGTGATAAATTATCAGTGAGCATTGTACTAAATTGCTGTGTCCCTGAGTGTCCCTTTTTTGTCGTACTATAACAAAAAGCATCGTGCATTTCAGTTTACAGAAATTCTTGGATAACGGGATGATGATGCGTCTGAAAAATACGAGATTTTTACCGCGTTCGGTGATCGAAGGCAAGGCGTACGAACCGGTTCGCTTGATCAGCATCATACCAATTTTGGCAAATCTCTGCGGAGGTGTTATCCTGAGCATTGCTGTATTGATAATAGAGAGAATCCATCATCGACAAAGAGAGAGAAAACTGCAAGCGAAGGTGTTTCATCGTTCGAAAAGGCAGCCGCTTGCCATAAAACGATAATCCTTGAAAATCCACTTCTTCAATGTCTCTTCAATATCAGATTGTGACGTAAAGGTAATATTCTATGTGCTTGAGTACGTTAGAACATAGATCTGCAACAAGTAATTAAATAGTAATTAATATTTAAATAATTTTTCTTAGTATTGGGTCATTAAGTATGAAACTTTACAAATAGAACATAAACTTTTGCATTTTTTGGCACATGGACATGATTTATTTTCAATCGAAGTATGCGCCCATGTTATCTACACACTTCTGCCATTTTAGTGGTAGTTGGTCTATGCCTCTACTATAGAAGCCAGGAGTACGGGAATCGATGAAGTCGCGGAAGGCTGTTTCGACTGCCTGTTGAGAATTGAAGAATTTTCCCACCAACAAGTTGTCCAAATTCCGGAAGAAGTGATAGTCGGTAGGTGATAGATCTGGTGAATATGGTGGATGACGGAGAGTTTCCAATTCCAACTCCTGTAGCTTTGCCACGGTCAGTCGTGCAGTGTGCGGTCGAGCATTATCATGCAACAGGATTGGCATTGACCGATTGACTAATTTCGGTTGTTTAATAGCAAGTTGTTGCATCATTTCGTCCAGTTGCTTGCAATATACTTCAGCCGTTATCGATGTACCAGGTTTCATAAAGTTGTAGTAGATAACACCTGACCTGGACCACCAAACAGTCACCATAAGCTTCTTCTGTATAATGTTGGGTTTCGCGTGATGTCTCGGTGGTTCATCAGCGTTCAACCACTGATGTGAGCGTTTACGATTGTCATAGAGTATCCACTTTTCATCGCAGGTCACAATTCGATTAAAAAAAGATTCATTTTTGTGACGGGAAAGCAAAGAAAGGGAAGTCTCTAGACGTTGCGCCTGCTGCGCATCGGTCAATTCGTGCGGGACCCATTTGTCCAACTTCTTTATCTTACCAATTGCAGCTAAATGAACCAATATGGTGGGTATGGAAACATTGAATATCGATGCCAATTCACGTGTACTTTGAGATGGATCGGACTCTACTACGGCTCTCAAGTGATCATTATCCACCTTCGTCTTTGGTCTTCCACGTGGCTCATTAGCGAGGCTGAAATCTCCATCTCTGAAGTTTTTGAACCAATTACCCACCGTTGCTTTAGTAGTTGAACCTTCACCAAATACAGCGTTGATATTACGAGCTGTCTCCGACACTGTGGTTCCACGGCGGAACTCATATTCATAAATCACACGAATTTTGGACTTTTCCATAGTTCTATAAAAAAGAATCCACCAATAAAACTAATGAAGATATTTGAACAAACAAATGACATTTGAAGAGCGAACATACATCTATCACACTAACCTAACCTGATACTGACGTCTGGCGCCAACTTTGAGATAACAAATGTTAAAGATGGCGCTTTTACATTTGTAAAGTTTCATACTTAATGACCCAATATAATAAGAGTTATCGTGTATATTGTTGTCTCTGTCTATCACAAAACTTAAACGTTAATTGTACACATATTAATATATAATTTTTTATTTGTTGACGACAGCATCTTAAATCCAAGATCGTAGATTAATTGTTACAAGTTATTTTCATGACGTAGGCACAAGATGATAAAATATAGAGTGAAAATTAAAATTCATTCTCCTTCAGTAAAAGAAATACACCTTTGAAGTCTATCTTTCTTTATATCTGTCATTCTCTTCTATATGAAATCCAATTGCAGAGTCCATTTGCTTTCCTGCATATTTAATGTTACGAGCAGCTAATTAGCATCGACGTATCGATACCGAGAAACCATCTTTTTCCGTCTGCTTTTTTCCAACTCTGTTCTCATATTATCCCGGTTTCACAAGTTTAAAATTTGCACTGCATCTTTATGCGGCGAGCTGAAAGCTAAAACACATTGACACGTCTAAAATGACAGGTATCGTCGAAAGTGCACGAGCGAAATAATGCCGGTCGCGGGAGTTCGACGACGACGAATAATTCACGGTTTGACTGATAATCCACCGATAAGGCACAGTACTCGTCGCGCACCTTCGTATAATTTATAATAATGCGAGTCCACACATACAACCCTCCACATGCGCACCCTTAGATCCTCAAGCGCGATAAATCCAATTGCCTGCGACCATCGCCTTTCAGTCGCATATTCGCACCTTTGAATCGTGGTACCTTTTTATTAATTCAGAAACTACGGATCCGTGATAAAAAATTCTACCATTACCTTTGCATCATCTTTGTAAAATTTAGAAGCCGATCTTTTCAGACTTTTTCTTCTTATTTATTCGTCGTACGCGTCGCGATAAATAATTCCTTTTTTTAAATTAAAAGTTGAATTAAAAGATTTTATTTTTTGATAATTGATTATTTATTAGATTAATTAGTACTTGAATGAAAATAAGAAATCAATTTCGTTTCTTACGCGATTACTACTCAACTATTGCAACCAGGTTCTTTTCTTCGCTAAGTCGCTTCAATTTTACGCTTCGAGAGATGAAATACACGACCGCGCGATCGATCACGACACTTCTTTTCGCGTTAGCTACCGAAGTGCTGGCAGAACGTGTAGACATTAACAATTATTTCCGGCTAATCAGCGATGTGCACAAGTATTACCACACTTCGTGCGTTATTTTCGTGCTGTCCTGCAGTAACCACGGTAAGTACCGAAAACAGTTTCCGCCTTTCGTTTTTTGTATTGCACTTTCAAGCTGATGTAATAAAAATGTAGTAAAAAGAAAGAAAATTTTACTAGCGTTGAAATATTAAATCATTTCATGTGCAAATCATCCTAAATGTATTAAAAGTTAGGTATTGACGATTATCGGAGCTAGCAAGGAGATACTATTCAAGAATTTCATTTAATTTAGACAAAAACTCGTTTAATAATGAAATTCTCAAAGCCATCATCAGAGCATCGTTAAAATTGATCAATATTGATATATCGATATCATTATTGATCAATCTTGAGATTGAACTCATTTGATCGTTATTCCCATAAAAATCCCGTCAAGGCAGATCTGGACACGACGACGCTGATGCACACATGGTCGCGAGAGTTCTCACGGCGGCGAGTCATGACCATGACCGTAACTTTCGCGGACCTGGTGAGCGGGTACAATAAGTATCGGGATACCATTGTGCGACCGTTGTTTGTCGTTCTTCTCGATACCAGTGAGGCCATGAGCGAATTCGCCAAGGCCACGAGGAACATAAAGCCCATGTCGTTCCCCGCCTGGCTGGTCGTGTTTCTTCAGCGTCCCGGGAACCCGTTGGAGAAGTACTGCCGACATCCGGCCGGAAACGTGTTCAACGTGGACTTCAGCACCCTCATGCTGGTCAAGTGCTACGATCAGCCGATCCTGATGGAGTGGTATGGCGTTCACGACAATCACACCGGGACCTTCAAGCTGGCCACGTGGTCTCCTAGCAAAGGTCTACTTTTGAGGACGCGGAAGAGCCTGGTCGCCCGACGATGCGACATGTTCGGCGAGAAGTTTCGCGTAGCATCAGTCAGAGTAAGTTCAAGTCTTACGGCGAGCTAGGTAGTAAAATTGAAATTCAAGAATTAGAAAGATCGCGAGCGATGGTTCCGCGCGGAATTCTCGCTAAGTCGAGTCGCAATCTATCACGGAATTGATAATGGAATTTGTATATAATGACACGTACCCTAGTAGACGTTAACTGTGATGATTCCATTGATAAATGGATGGCACTCGAAGGAATCGCCGTTCTTCTCGGTGGAGAACGGCGGCACGATCGGCGGCTTTCTCGGTCTGCTGCTGATAGAGCTCAGCAGAGCGATGAACTTCACGATGGAGATCCTGGACCCGGTGGATGCGTATGGCAGCTGGAATCAGCAGAGGAATATGTGGACTGGTGTGATCGGTCAGCTGGTGGTCGGCAAGGCCGACATCGGCGTCTCCGAGTTCACGCTGATGCCGGGAAGGATGGACGTTGTCGACTTCACGTTACCGTTGATACATTCGCGAAGTCGCCTCTACTTCAAGCAGCCAGACAGCACGGACGTGCACTGGTCTGGATATTTCCAGGTAGGATAATCCGCTCGAAGTTTTAATGAATATATCATCATTAAAATTATTAATATTGTAGTAATATTGAAAAGAAATAATTATTTCAAAACTATTTCAAAACAAGAATAAAAATTATTAAAAGAGAGTTTCGTATTTTATCGATGCGAAATTGAATGTCTTCTTTTGACACTCCCTTTTGAAATTTGTATTTCTTAAATGATTGTTTCTTTTATAACGCCTTACATTGTATTTCCAGGCATTTAGCTCTGGAATTTGGATTATGATAGTGACGATAATAATAACTGCCTCGATTCTGTTAACTGTTATGAAAGCGAAGAAATGCTTCTCGGCGAGTTTGCTATTCGAGAATTATATGCGTGTTTGGGGTATTTTTTGTCAGCAGAGTTTGTCAGGTAATGCGTTTAGCCTTGGCATTATATGATAATAAAGAGTATAAGTGCTGTAAACAACTTTCCAAATTATTTAAAACTACATATAAACGATGTCATTCTATATATAATGTTATCCGTATTTCTTTTGTGGAATCACAGAATTTCCAAACGAGCTGTCGATGAGACTAGCTTTCTTTTCGATTTACGTGTCGGCCTTCATAATTTCATCAGCATATTCCGCTTCGTTAATCAGCTATCTTACACTTACCACAGTTAGCCTACCTTTTTCCACTCTAGAGGACTATATTAAAGACGGTTCTTACAAACTAATCATCACAAAAGACAGCGTAGACTACGATGTAATTAAAGTAAGTAGAATTTTGCAAATTCAGAAGATTTTAAATTTGAAAAAAACAAGAAATCGTTTTTAAATTTAATTGCATAATGCTATTTTGTGAAGACATTGGACAACATTGAACGAAAACAATATTGAAATAATGATTATTTTGACTGCAGCATATGAAGGATCCTGTGTATCTGAAAATGAACAAGTTATTGGAAGAGAAATACTTGCCGGTGGTACTGTCGGAAGGATTCAAACAAGTTAGCGCGACTTCACCTAATCGAGTAAATAAACGTTAATTAATTTCCTCAAGTCGATTTATATCGATTCTCACGCAGATCTGCGAGCGGAAGAATTTGGGATATCTAGTGTCGGAGGCGTCCAAAAACGCTGTAGCTCTGCCGTGCAAAGTTATGCATATCGATACTGGAAGAATCGATAGTTTAGCGATGGTGTTGCCGAAGGACAGTCCTTATACCATCTTTATGAATTATCAGTAAGCTTATAAAGTTTATAAAATAAAGTAACATTTCTTTTCTTTTTATTCAAATTCATATTTCTTTTATTTTTAACGTAATTTAAATTAGCAAAGTAATACTGGTGATATGAGAAATTTTGTTCTAATGATTTTGAGCTTTTGAATAGTTATTCATTTTTCAAGGCGAATGTTTGAAATATTTTCTTCTTATTTTTCAGTTTACAGCGATTTAAGGATAACGGTGTCATCAACAAATTAAGGAGCACTTATTGGTCAATGACTAATCGACAGGAGACAACTTACAACGCGGTTGATTTGGAGGATGTTGTTCTGACTCTGATTGTGGTAACGGGCGGTATGATTCTGGCCATATTTATCTGCATAATTGAAAAAGCGTATTACACTTTTAACTCTTCGTTAAAAAGCAATAATTTAAAAAAGCGTGTTAAAAAATCGGGGAATAATTTGCATATGTCAAAATTGCATAGAAAATTTCAGAAGAAGCGCAGAAACACGAAGCTCCAAGAATATTGATCATATATGATATTGTTGGAAAATGATAGAATATTAGTATATATGTTATTGTGTGTATATATAAATATAATAAAATTTAAATTTAATAAAATACTAGTCACGGTTGATTAAGTTGTATATACCTAAATTTGAATCAAGATTAATAATCATTGAATTATTTTAGAAGAAAAGAGATTTAAGAGAGAAGCAAGATACGACGCGGATTATTATTATATATTGTGCAACAATATAATTTACGTATATATAAGTTGTTGTCAAATAATTACGAAGCAGCAGATTATAAATGTGGATAATCTATATTCCATATTATTAATTTACATTCCAAATAGGAGATTATCGATATTAATCGATATTATCCGATAATCAAGATTAATCGATAATATTCCGAAAAATCGACGCTTTCAATCAAATTTCTGAATTTATGGGGTTTTACCCACGAGTCCTTTCCATACGCTCGACTGCGTCAATTTACCGAGTATGTTGCGTGAGGAAAGGACTAACAAACTAATAAAAGAAGTGCAATAGAATATAAACTTCTTTCCCGCGGTTTTGTCTGTGAGAGTCTAGTGACATTTTTATGACTAGCTGGTGTTGCCATCTATCCCGGACAAATTGATCGCTATAAATTACGTGAATTGCGATAACGTCCTTACAAAACTAATCCTTGTCCGATTGTTGATCCCCGAGGTGATTTTCTCCTTGATTCGTCTGTGCCACACAGGTATTTTGATACAGGCGTGCTCTCTTCGTAACCGGTAATGCATACGTTTTGTTTCATTATGTTACACATTCTCCGTTCGCAAAATCGCTTTCACCGCCGAGCATGTTAGCGAACCGTCGCGAACCGTTTTCGCGAAGAAATGCACGCGAGACAGCAAACGTAATAATAATTAATGCGAGAAAAGAGAAAAAGAGCGAGATACGTGCGAACTATTTTTCTCCGAAAACACAGAAACAGAACAACGTATTCGTAATACACTACAAACCTAAGCGTGTTACTTCTACACATAATTAAAGCATGCGATTTTTGCATAATTATTCGATTTACAAGTGTTGGAATATTACAGAACAAACGCGTTACTGTATTTTCAAATTACACAATTTAATTATAATAATTAGATAAAATGCATTTCGTAAGGCGCTTGGATTTGCAATGTACAGAAACAAGATTAATCTCGTCTCTGCTTCGGCAATCGGAGGCCACGTTCACCAATAACGGACCGCCGATTTTCTCTTTATCGGAGAAATTGAAATTGTCGGTTTCCTCGTACTGTTAGTGCTTCGTCACGATCGCAGCCTCCGCTCCTGCCGTTTCCGCTAAACGCGCGAAGGCGCCCGCATAAATAATTCATCCCTCATGTAAATCGAGTGCTCGCCGAACGGTGAACGTTACAGTTTGGGGGATCCATCGGACTGTATTATACAAGCGGAGCTAGCGAAATGGAAAGAACGCGGAACGATACCCTCTTGCCTCGCCTTGTTTTTTTTAAACAAGATTCAGCTGAAGATACATTTTGCGTAGATTATTATCCGAACTCTGTCGCCTAAGGAGACGCGTCGCTTACACGTCGCTTACGGAGAAGCGATTTACATGAGAAGAAGGCAGGCCGAATTGTGCAATGCCGATTACGCTCCTGCTTATAACGTCGTTCAATGAAGACACCGTGGATTTATGTTGAAAATAAAAGAAAAAAACAAAAAGAGAAAGACATGGAAAAGGAAGGAGGCAGGGACGTGTGACCCGCGACCTTTGGCGAAATTCGCCCACACGAATCTTGCCCACGCCGAGCGCAAGCGATGAAGCGTGCCCGCCGACTCTGATTTACAAGAACGCAATTTGCAGGAACGAATTTTACAAGAAAGGCCCGACCGATTTCACGCGCGTGTCATAATTCCGTCAAATAGCGGCGCGTGCGAGCAGAGCGAGCTTTGAGGGTGCTCTCACGCGAGACCACGTAAGAGCCCTCTCGTGCGTGTGAATTGCCGTGCTACTCGGAATTCCGCGATTTTGCTGCCGCATGAAAGTACCACGAGTCGTTGAGCAAGAGTATTCTGTAATTCAAACACTCAAGATTCGAGAGATAAAATAATTCTAGACGCAGGAGGCTAACTTTGAAGGATTGAGTCGGTTCTTCCGAAATGTAAAGCATTTCGAGTGAAATCTTTGACATGATTATTCTAAATTGTCATTAATATTAATGTCGTTTAATATCAGTAACGCAAATTTTATACTTTGATTAATATCGATAATCTCCTATTTGGAATATAGATTAATAATTATTCACATTTATAATCTGCTTCGTAATTATTTGGCAACAATTTTCATAAATTATTATACAGGGTGAGGCACCTAAAACAGGCCACCTGAATATCTCGGCTGTTATTGGTGATAGAAAAAAATGTGTCAGACCAAACTTGCATGGTTTCGAGGGACACATAATTTGTTCTAAATAATTTTTTATTAGGTGGACGCTAAAGATAATATGAAGGTCAACTTCGTTTTTTTAAATGGTATGATATGTTTTTTTACGTACCATCTAGTAGAGCGTTTGAAGATGCGCACATTGATCTACGGGTCAAAATCATTCAAGGTCACTGAAGGCTAAAATTTCTAAGGGCTAGAACTTTTTCATTTCTGAGTTTACGGTATTTTCAATAGCAGAGAACTCTAGGCAATATAATAAATAATGATATCATCAACTCAGAACTCCTCTGAGAAGAAAAAAATGTTAAACTCGAGAACTTTTTCATTTCTCAATTTACGGTATTTTCAATAGCAAAGAACTCTAGGCAATATAATAAATAATGATATCATCAACTCAGAACTCCTCTGAGAAGAAAAAATTTTAAACTCGAGAACTTTTTCATTTCTAAATTTACGGTATTTTCAATAGCAGAGAACTCTAGGCAATATAAAAAATAATGATAACAACAACTCAGAACTTCGCGGAAAAAGAAAAAATTTCTAACGGCTAGAACTTTTAATTTCTGAATTTACAGTATTTTTAATAGCAGAGAACTCTAGGCAATATAAAGTAAATTATTTTCCCTTGCAGTTGGCCTTCAGTGACCTTGAATGATTTTGACCCGTAGATCAATGTGCGCATCTTCAAACGCTCTACTAGATGGTACGTAAAAAAACATATACCATTTAAAAAAACGAAGTTGACCTTCATATTATCTTTACGCGTCCACCTAATAAAAATTTATTTAGAACAAATTATGTGTCCCTCGAAACCATGCAAGTTTGGTCTGACACATTTTTTTCTATCACCAATAACAGCCGAGATATTCAGGTGGCCTGTTTTAGGTGCCTCACCCTGTATAATATAATAATATATAATAATATTTATACTTACCGAGTTCCATTATCCAGAATATCGTAGCACTTTTATATACTCGTATTATTCAGAAGGGGAAGCGCATCCGCGCGCCTTGCAGTCTCCGGCAGCCGCGGCCGATTCGACGCGCGCACTCAGGTAGCGCGATCGCCGGCGGGCGCAGCGGATGCGAGCGAGCACGCGCTACGCGTTTCCGCTTTGCGTCTGGCCGGAAGTGACCTTTGTCTCATTAGAAAAAACCGGCACGCATCGGGACCCCGCCAACAGGCATTAGCAGTCGTCGTACCGGAGCCGCTTAAATGTTCATATATACCTACGTGCGTTGCCTTTACCGTTGTTGCGCGTCGCAGTTCATGTTGCCTAGCTCGATAACGACGATTATCAATTTACAGTATAATGTACGCGCCTCCGCGGGCCACGATCCAATCAGCGAGCAATTAAGCTTGTCCAGCACGTGACGATTGCGCTGAAAATTGCGCCTCGTCCCGCTGGATTATCTTGCATTCCGTTATCCGAAACCGTTACGCGAAACATAAATAATTTTTCTTTCATATTTTTATATTCGTTATACTTGTTCTACTTCATATACTTTTATGGTTTCACATATATCTTTGTAATTCAATATCTTTATACACATATATTATTTTGTGATTATTTTTATTTATTTGTGATACGTGTACGTACGCTCGAAACGAAAGTGCGCATTCTGGGATCACTGCCCGATTGCGTGATTTACATTCAATGCAAATGCGAGTAATTAAACGTATACTCCGATCGAGATACTGATCAAACGGGCGCGCTTAAATGGAGACCCGATAAGTCATTATCCGCGATCGCGAGATCTAAGAATAGAATTGCGAAGTGAGTAAATCTCTCAATGGAGATCTTACGTGTACCAGCGACAATCTGTGCGCGATTAGAATCTTCGTGCACTCGATCTGAGAGGAAATAATTCACGAGCAATGGAGACTTAACGATGTTGAAATTGGATCTGGTTACCGGTTGAATTTAGTACTACTCGAATTTTTTCACGCGCCTAGATTTCCAACATACATATTCCTTTAATCTAGCGCAAACTTGAAATCATTGCAGATGTTCGAAAAACTACTATATCTTGAAAATTCACGTAAGAACATGAAAAGAACAGACTTCTCGCAGCTGGCAGAAGGATACGTGTTAACGCCGAGAGCCGAAGAGGACGCGGAAAATTGCCTCTTCGATCGCTCGCTACGTTTCCGGGGAGAAACGTCGCAATAGAAAAAAAGGAAAGAAAAAAGAAGAAGTCCATCGATGATGACGGTGGATGCTGATGGCGCGACTGCACGCGAGACGATTTCACGATGCATCCTCGTGTCGTGAGGATGCATTCGCTGATCGAACGGCCTCGGAAGCGCATTCTGCGATTGTCCATTATCGTTGCCGACGATCGACGTTCCAGGAGGAAAAAAACAAGAATATCCTCGTCGGATTCGCGAACAGCCTCTTGTCTTGCCGTGACACGTGTTAGTCATCGTTGGCGCGTTGTGTCATCTCTCTGGGCTTGTCCAGAATGCCATTATTCCGAACGCAGTGGCGCGACGAAGAGAGATTTTCTGCAGCCGATCGTAACAATAACAATAATTGCGAACCAGGAAACAATAATGCCGCTGCTCGGTAACGATTGTTGCGGAGGGAACAATGATGGCGATGATGATGAAGAAGGGCGGGACCGGGACCAAGAAATGAAGCCGTAAGATCGCGCAGTGGCGGCTTTCGATGGATTGCCAGGAGGCACTTGTGGTGATTTCGAGACTTCGCGCATTACGAAGAGAATAAATACAGGTAATAATAAGAAAGAAACTGCATTCGATAGTTAGCTCTTACAAGCTTCGCGATACATTATAGGAATCGAGATTATGGATAGCCATTTAACGATTGTGTATAGTGCAATTAATTGAGAGTGAAAAATAAAAAATAGATGTATTTAAATTGTGTTAAATAAATTCTAAAGCTATCTTCGTTAAATTAGAGTTAAGTACATAGTAAATTAGAATTAAAGTAGAAATAACTGGTATTATCGATATATCTTTATATCGATATATCGATAATCATTCGATTAAAATATGAGTGAGTGTCAAGCAAGTGCTTACTATTCAACAACAATAATGTTTATTATTAGGTGAGTCAGAGTCGTTAAAGATCTTATTGTTCAAGACATTGTTCAAGGCAATCTCTGGTATATCAACAATATTAAGAAATGTTTTCGTTGAAGCGAATAGAATAATTTGCAGAGATTGAAAGCTCAAAAGCTCTTCTGGTAAACCCGCTACTGGGACCTCCTTGACTTACCACGAAGCTCATTAACGTGTTCGGAAGCGTAGGAAGGTGTTAGACTCTTCGTACTAGATCACTAATGGTTTTTAGAGGAAGCAATGACAATTACTAGCGCGGACGAAAATTACAGTCCAATAAAAAAAATAAAATCGCGGGTCATCGTCCTCGATACTGTGACCGCCATCGATAATTATTGAACCGATCAGTCGTAAAAACACTCGACAATTTAATTAGACAGTTATACATAAACTGTGCTAATTAATCGTATTAATTCCTTTTTCTAATTATTTCGAGCGGAGTAATTTGATTAGTCAGCTGCGCATAATAGACGTTTGTGTGTGTGTGTTTTGCCTTTTACGATAGAGAATTAATATATTTCAGACGTCTAGCGGAAATTCTTCTACTGTTAATTACATGATAATACTCGATAGGTAATATTTAAGGGATTCGACAAACCAAGTTCTTTTGATAATTAAAGTCCCGACGCTTTATTTTAATTAGATTATCATATCCGGAACAGATCGTTGCTGGCTAATAGGTCGAATTAATCCGCGTGTTCTCTCACGATAATTCCGGTTTCGCGATCCGTTATCGCGAAAGAAAACGAGCAATTAACTGC
Source organism: Ooceraea biroi (assembly GCF_003672135.1). NCBI lineage: Eukaryota > Metazoa > Arthropoda > Insecta > Hymenoptera > Formicidae > Ooceraea > Ooceraea biroi. The sequence goes on along the minus strand of NC_039517.1, from coordinate 8,151,640 downwards.
CATGCAGAACACGGATTACGTTATACGTCGCAACTATTTCCTTATTGATTATCGGCGATTTATCTAGACACCCAACTCTCCATCAAAGCTGCCATTTGTCACGAGCGACACGACGTCGACACTTCGTTTACTCAGTGTCAAAACTGAAAGGATTGCACAGCATTGACGTTGCGAAACGTACGGGCATAGATCGCCTAATCGCCCCGTAACGCATTTTTGTCCAAAATAGGCGGTCATGGGGACTCATCATCGATGCTTGCAACAGTCTCCTCTTATCTCGCAAGGGCGAGTCAGGAAGATTTCTCTCTCGTTCTCCATTGCTCATTCTGTCTCTTCCTTATCACTATTTACGCTTCCAATTAAATTTCTTTTCCATTTCAACTCAGTTTAATTTTACTCTATTTAGTTTAATTTTAGTTTATTTATTTTAATTTATTTTTACGACAAATCGACAAATCGTTCGTGGCTCTTTATAGCATTTTTTATTGCCCTGCATTTATGTTTTAGGTGGAATAATAAGTCTACGTGTAAATCTCGACTCTGCTCTTCTCTCTCTCTTTCTCTATCTTCTTCCCGCCAACGTCGACCCACGTATACCGGGTGTCGCGTGGGTGTGGACCGCAATGTACACGCACGGTGGGGGAGCCGTGTGTTAAGGACACCCCACCGCCACGCCGGAACGGAATGGAAAGGAAAAGAGCCCGTAGTGCTACAGCTGCCTGGCTGGCTGCTCGCCTGCCGTAGACGCGATTATGTTTCGTGTCTGGCGAACCCATTCAGTGCTTCTCACGGCACGGGGGCACATGGTGCAGCCGCGGCCGCAAACGCGTCTCCGCGAGTGGTACACGCGCGCGAGCGGAACGACGAGCAGCTCCGGAAGATAAGGCCGAGGAAGGATGCAGTGAGCGGACGGAGGCGGACAAGTGCGGATCTATCGGTCGCGTTTCAAAGTTTTTCTGAAAGTATTTCATATTTGCGAACGGAATTTAGACGCTAGAGAAATATAAAGATCGTGAGGAAGAAATAAAAAAGATATAGCTGAAGAAAGGAGTGCAAGAGAGGAACAATAAAAAGGGAGTTAAAGAAGGATGAATAATGAAAAGAAGAGTTTGTGAAATAGGCTTTTGAAATCATTTTCGAACTTAGCGAGGAGGGGGACAGTGCGTTTAAAAAGAACTTCGGAGTGAAGGCAGGAATGCCGAAATGCTCGCGCGCTTTCTGACGGACGTCTGATCACATCCGGTCATAACTCCGCTGCGCTGTGAGAAGTTCGGTTCCGTGCCAGTTATGACGACGCGAGATGCCGTGAACGTTCCCGTCGATGCAGTTCCGCGAGTTCCGAATGCCGATTCACCGATTCGCGCTCTCCTTTCCGGAAGCGGATCTCCTTAACTAGCGCTATCATTGGCCGAATGAACAATAGACAGACATCCAATGCGCAGATAAGAAAGAAGAGAAAGGACACGCGATCTGACAGTAGGAGCGGAGTGATCTACGATCTCCGGAGACTGGAAGCTAGAAGATCGACGACCCGAGATTCTTGGATCACGTCAGACGTCATGAAGGTAATCAGAATGAATTAATTTCATTTCATTATTAATTTTGAAGGAATTTCAGTATTGATTCATTGAGATGTAAGAATCAAGTCGCGATTCCTAATGCGCGAGCGATTTTCATATCAGATGGTACTGCTCGCGTGAGGATTGTTTATTATAAAAGCATTCGTGATACGATCCGCGTTGAAGAAGAGTGAGAGAACTCGCGCGAGCTATCGACGCATCCGAGTGCATCGCGGAGTGCATCTACTTTCGCGCCGCGTTCCGATCTCGCCTGGCGAGCCCCGGTAGTGGCTAATGAATGAAACCGGATAACGAAACAAATAAAATTCGTACGTAACAGCCGCGCGCGTTCCGGAGAAAGTGCGGCGATTACAGGTGTAACCGCTTGACATTCCAATCCGCGATCGGGAAGATCAGGTCGGAAGATGAGATCCTCGATCTCGGAGATGTCGTGGAATTTTTGAGCAAGCAATCGAGTTGCATCCGACGTTCTCCACTTTAATTTAATTGCGCTTAATCGTCGTTGAGCGATCGACAGGATGATGCAGCTGCTCCGTTACGCGCGACAAGTATTACTTACTATTCCGTATTATTAAGGGCAGGACTATCGTTACACAGGCGAGGTAAAAGCAGCGTGGACTTGTAAATAAGCCGTTCTTACTCACGGAAGTGAGTAGAAGTCGGTGGAGCTAGTGGTTTTCCGTGGAGCGTGGAGCAGCGGTGGCGGCGCGAAAAGTACGTTACGCGGCCTAGATGCGATCAGAAATTTTAATTGAGCCGTTACGATCGTTCACGTCGACGACGCGGAAAGTAACGTAACTACATAATGTAACGTGCAACGGGATTCCGCGGGATTTTAACGATGATCACGATGATCACGCGGATTACGCGGTGCGCAACGCGTCCTCCTCCTCCTCGAGACACATTTTCCCGCGACATCCTTCATCCGGCAGGCGATCAGTCGCGTCGATCTAATCACAGGATGTTTCGCGCACGAAGACGAATCAATGTATGGCAGATAAATAATTGGATAATTGACGATAAATCCAGGCGAATCGGCGGCGGACGACGATGAATGCCTCGCACGAGTCTGTTTCAATTAACGAGCACCGTAGCTGTCTCGAATTCGATTACGTCACTCGCGTGCATCGGGTCCCGGATTGAATAAACAGTCCGACAGCCGCCGACAACGGGATGCAAGAGACGACAGATCGTGTTTGACTCGTTACGTCATTTGCCGACGAGGAGAAGCTGCTAGAACGTCTTCTCGCGGTCTTCCGGGACGGATGGCCGCCGCAAAAGCTGCATAATCGACGACGAAGAGGAGGAACCGCCGTCCGGTTCTCATCCACTTACGCGGAATTGGATCATGCTCCTCATGCTTGCTCCGGAATAGCTATGATTCGCGCAGGAAGTCGATCCGCTAAGTTTCACACGGAGATTGACGGTAGATGCGATTCGCGTTATGCGTCGCCGGCGTAATCAAGACGCGACGCGACGTCCGAGCGAGAGAACGGGGCTCCCCGCGTCGAATCGTTAGAATCGCGGTTAAATATAGCCATCTCGAGAGTTACGCGAGATGGTCGGAGCGAGAAAAAGTCCGCCGTCTTCCTCGCGAAGGAGTAGAATAAACTCGCGCCGCGGACTTCTGTAAACTGAATCCCGTAAACTGAAAAATATCCTTATCGATATCATTAATACCGAATAAAGAAATCTTTCTCGGAGTGATGTTGGAAAACAAGTTTTTTTCTGTTGTTTGCTGCTCGTTAACTTGGTGGCCAGAAAATTTTATTGATTCATTGTTCTTGGTTCTTCGCGCTTCTTTCACCTCTTCTTGATCTTCTAGATCTTCTTGTCAATTCAGTAATGGAACCTGGTACAGAGAAGCGGAATCGGGTCAGCGTCTCGCGTTGATGCAACGCGAATCTTATTTGAATATTATCAATGCTGAAGTGTTCTCTCTGTCTCTCTCTCTTTCTCTCCGTGTGTTCCAACTTATTCGCAGATTGATCCAATTAGATCTGTTGGCGGGCGATGCCATCGGCCTACTCGATTAACAAAGCCATCGAGAACCGGAGAGAATGGGAGCAACGCGCCGCTACGCGTGTGTGGAAAGCCGTAAAATCATTCTCGCCCATAATGGTGATGTTCTGATGGAAAATGCATGAATTTTCTTGTTGCAGGTCTGACCGGGGGGGAGAGAGACGGAGATAGGCTTCGGCCGCGAGCGTGCAGGAGTTTCCCGTTATTGGATCCTCGGCGAGGCGTGGAAAAAGAGGCGTCTCCGCTGTTGGACGTGGAATTTTGCGGATCTCACGGTTCCCCGTGGATCTTTCACCGAGAATCGCCCGAAAAATAAACCAGGTAAATTCAAATAGTTATTCCCGCATTGCTCGTGCGCTCTTTGCGTCACTCTTTCCCGCCGTATATATTTCTCGCGCGTGAACGCGCGCTGCCGGAAGCGTAAAAAGCGCACGACGCGTGATGAATGATTTCGAATTTCGCTCGGTCGTGGCATACGGGAAATGACGTCTATTCCGTTAAACGCGTGCGAAGCTCGCGCGGTCTCGTCTAAACCCGCGACCCGCGGATTTAGGCGTGGGATTTGGGCGCATCGCAGGCCCACGGCGATCACGATCGCACGGTCGAAGCGATCGCGATCAGCTGGTAGATAAACACCAATTAGAGTCGGACGCGCAATCAAATTTCGTATCACATTCCTCACTCACTGATTACTTTCTTTTCTTTTGATTTCACGAAGAAAATAATTATTTCGCTTACACGTAACGTTTACGTGCGAGTGAAAACTGAATGGTAATTGATAATTAACTTTCACTAAAATTTTGAAATAATTTTTCAGACCTTTTTTCGTGTTCATTGTGCGCGCACGTAGAGAGAGAGAGAGAGAGAGAGAGAGAAAAAATATTATTATCATCTTTAATAACATTACATAAGATTGTTGAGTAAGATATAAAGTGCGGCATTGATCACAGGCTTCGTGAAAGCGAAGGATGAGCGATGTAATCTTCTTTTCCGAGGATATTTTATTTTCTTACCAGCTTGTAGCATCCTTTTATTGCACGATCGCAACAAAGTACATATCGGAGAACACATTAAAATTCTGTGGCGGTCGTATCACCGGTTAAACCGGCAATTAGCTACTCGTGAAATAAATTCAATTTGAACAAGCAACAGGCGATAGGAAACCATGATGTCGCCATAAACTAATAACGAGTTCAAAGGTGTAATCAGCGGTACCAGCAGTGGCAAGTATTTAATCGAGATTACAAGACGAATTACCGCTAACTACGCTAATTCGTTACCGAGGGACGTCCCAGGAGCTCGGCGCTGTTGTTTCCTTCGTTAATTCACGGCTTATCTTATAATGGAATCTACTAAAGCTAGCGGAATTGCGGCGCTCACTGACTAATAATTCGCTGGCACAAATTCGGAGCACGCGGGTGAAACGCAAGCACTCCATTATCGCACGCAAATACTGTGTCAAAACAAGCACGAAAGAGAGAATTGTAGCTAATTCTTTGTTAAACAGACTCAATTCAATCCAGTTTAGATTCTTTGAGATATTTTTGTCTCGTATTAAAATATCCTTCTTTAATTATTTTATTCAAATCGTTTTTAGTTTTATTCTCACTTGCGTGTACAGTTAATTATAATGCTATTTTTACTTAACTATTAACATTTGAAAAGAATCGTGCAAGTGGCAGACTGGCTTCACCTGCGCTCGCAAAGAATAAAACATTACGTCACGGCGCTTATATCATCGTCTGCGACGGAGCGCGCATAGCGATGGCCGCTGGCCGATGGCCGATGATGATCGATCGATCGATCCCGTCCCTCGATCGCAGGTGGCATCACATATGCACGCACTGGCTGGCGTGCGTGCCTGCGTGCGCTCGTTTCAGCGTACCTTGATCACCAGCTCGCGCTGGCCATTTATGGCATCTCGCGCCGAGACGCGCGGCTGTCAAAGCGTACTTACGCGCGACCGGCCGATTCGCCGCGCGATTAGAATGCAGCCCGCAATCGCGCGATCGCGCGGACGTACCGGGGCGTTTGACGCGGACGATCGCGCGCCTGTTACATCGCGCGAGCGTGACACCCACCTACCGCAAACGCGATACGCAAACGTACGCGCCGATGCGTGTTGCAAGACATGAGGGACTGCCTGGGTCGCTGCCCACATGCGTCCTGATGACACCCACATAAAACGCAGCTACCGACTACTCTCGATGGCCCCCGCTGCTCGATGGTGATCCGCTCGCGCGTTCGATTATGGACTCGGCGTGCGGCCGCTGCGTTTCCTGATAATGGTACCGCGTCGTCGCGCTCGAGCGGAGCGATTTTCAGCGTGGTCGGTGATATTTAAACCTCGCCGACGACGACCTTGCGCACCGGCGTCGACGATCGCAGCTGAGGGACGACCGTGCACGACCGCGACGGGTTTGCAAAAGTCGCTCCCCGGGTTCGCCGTATAAGTGTATCTCGACGTGGTGCGAGCGCCTGTTTGTGACTGCAGAGTGAATTAACGAGCGAGATTCAGAAATCGCACGCCGAACGCGTCCTTGTGAATCGCATTAATTTCTCGACTCCGCGTGGAAGCGCGCGAATAACGCAAGAGTCAACATCATCTCGTCAATGTTTCTAGTTTTACCTGAAAGCTGATCTTTTCTTTCTGCTTGAAGCACTACGGATTACGTGAACGGTGTTCGGTGAGGCGTGCACTTTGTTGCAACGGCGTCGGAGTCTTGCCGCTGCAATTTGCATAGATTAACGTTGAACGTGTAGGTCATTAGCAAAACGTAATGTCGTGTTGGAGAGTTTAAATTATTGCATATTGATAGGTGAACAACGCTATCATTCAGCGAGCGGCGAGTCGTTCCGGATAACAGTCCGCCTTTACGGCTCCATTTGGTCCTTCCTGTTACCTACGCGATAGCTAATAAAGCAGTCGATGGAAGCCTGGTCCCGGCTCCTTCGAGAGCTACGATCGTAATTTAATCGGGTATTGCACTTTGTTCACACAATAACGGTCTTGAGCAATGCCTTCAAAGATACACGGGCTAGTTACCGAACGTAAATTATCTCTCTAAAGTGACTGGTTCAAGTAACACCGATTACTTAAATAGGATATGGATATGGGTAATTAAACTTGCTCGAGATAAAGACTCATCCAAGTTTATTTCTAGGACAAAATTATAGTTATACATTATTCAGAGATTATTGTATTTAAACATTAGACACTTTCAAACTAAACTAGATAGACTCTGACAATGTTAATGAGTTGTTTCCATATTTATTTGATGACATATTTCAATTTTATTATAATAATTCTCGAATTTTCAGGTGAATGACAGTCATGACGCATTTTGCATGATTCATCGTTATATCTGGTGTCAGAGGCGACCTTTCAAGGTAAATCCACAAGCCAAAGAAGCCGAAGAAAAATGGTGTACCGCGGCAGTCTGCAGACGGACGATCCCAGGGATGCGCCGAAATTGGTGCGGATTTCACCGCTGCGCAGCAGCAGGCCTGTGAATCCTGTGCCACGAGTTAGCACAACCGTTAAAGGTCCAATCTATCACAATTCGTATGCCACGCCGATCGACGTGAACCGGGCGCGGCTGATCGAGGAAAGACGATTGGGACGCGAGCGAGACATCGAGTCGGTCGAGAAGGCGATCATGAGGAATACCGGCATAAAGATCGGCGCGCCCAAGCTACGCAATATCAGCCAGATCCGCGAGACTATCTTCGTGGACCAGCCGTTGACGACGATCGACAGGATTGGCAGGGCAGATCCGCGAATGCGACCTCGCAGTGCAGCCATTGGCCTGGAGAACGGCAATGCCAGGATACCGAGGAATCACAGTTCCCTGCTGGCGGACCTGAAGGACCTCGAGAGGCTGAGGAATACCCCGCCGACGCAGAGGAATTACCGGGCTTCTTCGCAGAACACTGAAAGGCCGGATTCGAAATTAGCGATCTCGAACAAGAAAAACGACGCGCCGACGTCGGCCAAGATCCGCTCGGACATCTTCAAGATCCAGCAGATGTTTCAGTCGGCCGATTCTGCGCCCAGGACAGTGACCAGAAACGGCAACGACCGGAAGATCAGGAGCGACTCGGAGAAAGAGGAGAAGAAACCTGGAACGGAGATCAACCGGACACGTTTGTTAGCGCAGAAGCTCCTCGAGGCGTCCAGGAACAATCGGGAGTTCCTGAGGGATCGGTGCAACAACCCGAAGAACGCATCCAACAAAGTGTTTAATAAGGACGAGAAAGCGTCCAGTAAGATTCTTCAGCAGAATCACAGGATTCCGGAGGAAACGTGGACCAAGGAGAAACAAGAGGAGCCGAGCTTGGAGGAACATCCCCGTCCTCCCGCTCGCAGGAGGAGGGACTCGAGGCATCAAGGGTGGAAGGGCGCGGACGAGCGTATGTCCAGGTCGGAGGATCGCGGGATGAGCCGTCCTCCCGATCGCGGGGAGGACTCGAACGGAGGCGCGAGCACGGACGAGAATTCCAAGGCGAGTTCTAATCTGGAAAGACCGGATATTCTGGACGGGCTGCTGAAGGAGTCTGACCGGCAGCTGGCGAACCTGAGGAGCGACCTCGGCGAGCGGGGACGCTCGCGCAGACACTGGCGAGGATTCGTGCAATCCATGAGGCTGCACGACGTGGAGCTCCATTCTGACGGCGAGGACCAGCGGAAGGGTGAGCCCGCGAGACATTCTTTTACGCGTGTGACACGTCCCAAGCGGAGTCGCACGTTTGATTCATTTCATCGCAATTATTCATCGGGGATCATCAAGGTGATCCCCGGAAGCGCGAGATTTTCGCAGCGTCTCGTTATTAATTTATGGAAAAATTTAATATATAAGGTTCACAAAATTTGACTAGTTACACGAGAAGTCGCAAACGTCTACGGACGAAGGAGATGAAATATTCTCACAGAACTGTATTTACTTCAAGTATGCTCGATGATCATGTACAAGTGAAGGATTGCTTGGCACGTTTCTGCTGGCATTAATTATAACGCACATCGTGCATAATATATATTCATGTAAAATAGCTGGCATTAAAGAGGATGTTGCAAGACCAGCTAATTGGTGAACCAGCATCTTGATCATCTCGACCACGTTTATCTCGCGCTCGCGAGCGCGTCAGCTGGAGTTCCCGATCCTCTTTATCGCTTTAATGCCCGCGGGTCCGTTGAATGCTCGACAGTCGTTCGAGGGGCGCGTTTTACAAGCAGATTTGATTAGCGACGTTTGTCGAGGTGTTTGAAATTACGGTACAACTGGCGTGGCCATTAATCCCTCGCGGGCCGAGGCGCGCCCCTATTTTTAGACGCTCCCTTACGCACGCTCGCTCACTCGTGTCACTATCGCAGGTCAGGGTAGTGTGTCCCCAATATAGAGTGCGTGCACGTCCCCCTGCAACATATGTCTCCACATATGGATTTAGCCGGAGAGACAGAGACGCGCAGAGAGACGCTCTCCACCGGCTCCACGGCGAAAGCTTCGGAGCTGACGACCATCCCAGGATTTTGGAGCGCCCGTTTGTGTATACGGTACCAGAAGAGCGGGCACTTATGCAAATGGTGACATAAGAGCGAACCCACATTGCTCTTCGAGTGCGAAATTTATGGGCCGGCGTGCCGTTTCTCCCTCGCCGCGTTTATATTATTATTCTCGCTCGTTTATAATTCCTTCTTCTTATTTTAAATGATTCGGGAGAATAGCAATTAATTGAATGTAACAGGAATGTTATATATTACATAATTTGCAGCAAGAGAAACGATTAGACAAGTCTGATTGAAATAACTGGAAATCGCCTCGAGTGCGTATCGCTCCGAGTCGGATAACAAGCTAACAAGCGTGTCGCTTTTCACTTGCATATTATTTAATTAGTACGAATTGCAGCTGGAATACCGAAAGTGTCGATGTGTTCTCACGGTTAACACCTCCAGGAAGGAGGTCTTCTGGTTCCCCGGTGTGCGAAGTTCAGCGCTAGCACGGCGGCAACGCCGTCACCTTTACCAGAACAGGAAGGTGCTCGATGGCAGGCGTATCTGGCACCGCTCTTTTATCCCGGCTAAGCATTCTTATCTGCGACTTATCATCTTACATGTGGACTCACTATATCTCAGCTTGCGTACGTGCCCGCCCGATGACTCAGGAATGTTGATACCCGCGCTGAAACTCTCGGATAAAATAGCCGAGCGAGTGCATTTACACGCGCAATACAACGGAGCTAATTATAGAACTCGAGAGATATCGGATCGTCAAAAGACCGGCGTTCTTTATTAATTTGGAGTCTGCAAGGACGCCAGGGACGTGTCTCCCCCGATGAGACGCCGATGAGAGTGAAATCGATTTTTGTGGGGGGAGCAATCAGCGTCGTCGTTACGGCCGGGCTTTACGATTTTCAGCGTCGCATTAAACTGAGGTAATCAAAATCGCGTAAAGTAAGATATTCGACAAATGTACATTTGAGCCGAGCATTTTTCCCGTCCCCGGAACGTTGCTGGGAATTTCGCCTCGTGTTCCTTCGCGGGATAGATATCGTCACATTACGCCGACTATACGTAATCTTCATGCAATCCGAGGATGACGGAGGCTGTCTCTCTCCCGCTGCCTCCTTCTCTTTCCCGAGGAAAGGCTCGTAAAGCAACCGGCGCGTTTCGCCTCGGGAAAAATTCCTGAATCAAAGGATCTCGGGTCGCCGGTGGCCGCGAAGGGGTTAATCCTTTCGCGTCGCGGTGAAATACCGCGTTTACGCTTGAACTATGCACCCACGACCGCCGCCACGCTCGAATACTCGGGCTTGTCCGCCGTATAACGCCACATTCTCACCCTCCGAAAGCCGAGGGAGAGCCAGCAGGGCCACAGGCTTCCCCCTTGGCATTCGCGTATTCTCACGGCACCGCGAAAGTTTTCACGTACGAGCGCGCGTATCACGACGCGCGCAATTAACAGTCCGATGACACGCAATCATTTTTATCGCCTGTCTCAGCGAGGGACTCGTGATTCGATTGCATAAACGCCGCGCGGGAGGGAGCTACGAAAATATTCCGGCCGCTCGTGTACAACGCGAGTGCACTGCGTTTTATCGTGCTTGTTAAGATTACTGCGTTCAAGCACGTTGATCTGAAATTAAAATGCGGGAGGAGCATGTTGGGGAAATATAATACATGGGCGGATGCAGAACATTTTCGGAATTCAGAAAGAAGGGGGTGAAATGGTCTGGATGAAACCTCTGAATGAATCATCTGGAAAATGAGGATTATTGATAATATTTGATAATATTTGATAATATTTAAATCAATATCAATGATAATTGATTACTGATATTGATTTAACATCGAGCTGTATTAATTAAATTGTTTATGTTTTGTATCATAAATACAAAACGCAGTTGTAAGTTTCATAACATCACCCCTTTATCGATGTTATCGATAACAAAGATTCTTTTCGATCGGCGCAAACACGGATTATCGTTCGATATTACGGAGCAAACAGCGGCGCCTTACACACGCCCGTATAATAATGTTCCACAGCCTGCCCGATCGTGTTAATCTCGTGTAAACCTGACAGTCACGTCGGTCGGAGATAATAGGATCGATCCCAACGATCGTGGGAGCGGAAGGTACAGCGAATTCTAGATACAATAGAGCGCATCGCCGATAACCGCGATCGATATCGCCATGCGGTGCACCGCGCTGCATCGGACGCATCCGAATTCCTTTCTGCACGCACGCACGCACGCGTTTTTCCTATACACGGTGTCTCGAATATCCTTCATGAAGTTCAACGAGAAAATTCAGAGCCGATTCTCTCTTCGGGGAGAGCTATTGTCTCTCTGTCGTAAATTCTAAATATTTTAACATAAATATCACATTTAAGACGAAGTGTCTTGGCAATTAAGCCTGATTAAAAATTGTAATGAAACTGCTATTAAAATTAATATTGGAAATTTTATTTCGTCCATCGCGAAAGTCCTGAGTCTATTATATGAATAATTACTGATTTTTAAATATTCATTCTTGAGACAATTTTATTTAAAACGTTTCGAATCAAACACTAAATTAAGATTTCCTTAAGATTAATCTCAGCTTCAAATGAGACTGAAATACAAAACTGAGATGTATTTACCTTCTCTATTCTTACTCGCCACCAAGAAGCCTTCAACTTCCGTTACATTAAAATCCTCACCCCATAGGGAGCACCCTAGAGGTTCGAAATTCCGACACCCCATATAGCGTTCGGCCCTTGCCCTTGAGTCTACGCCCTAATATTGATCCAACTTCCCCACCATAGCGGGCCAAGAGCGTTGTGACCCCCTCTTCTGCTTCGAACTCGCTGCCGGCGTTGCAAACCATCGGGGGCCGTTGGGTTGTTCGTATGTCGTTCTGATGCGCTACGTCGTCAGTGTAAACGTGGCTGTCAAACCGTTAACGCTTTGCAGACCGACCGATCGATGCGCGGCTCGTTCGTTCGTCCAGCGTCGACCTCCTCGTTCACCTCGTTCTCCTCTTTCCCGTCCTCTTCGTCGGTTTCCTCCGCCGCCTCCTCTTACGACGCGCCACGATGCAGCCCTACGTCACGAAATATCTCAGTGCAGATGAGACCACGCGATAGGATACATCCGCTCCGTTGCAGCCGGCGGACATGGTGCTCTGCGACGTTTGTGACAGCAAAGGTGAGGGTGACATTTTCTCTTTTTTTTGTATCGAGAGGATACTGCAGGAGGAGGAGAAGGGTGGTTCTAAAGTCGAGGGTGAGCACGAACGTTGTCATGGTGAGGAGACTCTCCTCAGTTCTTAATTTCGGTGATCTTGGGATCTTGGATGTAAAGGTGCGCGCGCGGAAATTGAGAATTTCGTAGGGGGTGAATGAGAATTCTTCTCGAGACAAGTGAGGGAGAGTATTCGCGAAGTCTCTCGAGAAAGCAAGGGAAAGTTTCTCAGGAAAAATAAGTGGCTTCTTTTTCTTGTGTCATCTTTCGATGACGTGCGTCAACAACAACCGGCATTATCGGTCGTGAAGATTTATTGCAGAATTTTTGTTTACATTTCGCATGATTAAGAATTACCGCAAAAATATGCAAAACATCTTTCACATTGTTAGTTATTATCAGTTTCAAGAAAAAATACAGGGCAAGAGGATCACAGATCTTCTTTAAGAATTTTCATAGTGAAAAGGAAAATTTCCGGACTTTCTTGCGGATTTCACCTGCAAGAGCATAATGTGACTGATTGTGAGTAGCGTTCACGTGAACGTACAGTCGCGATCGCGTGAGTAGTAGGATAGTGCGGACTTGACCCTTGACACGCAAAGGTGAGATTTTACGACCTTACGGACCGCGGCGGGTGGCTTTACGCGATCAGATCCGCGAATATCCCGTGCTTAATCTGACGCACGCTTTTTCGCAAGACGTAACATCAAGATTGCATGAAGCGGAAAAATATCAAGATTGATTTTTGCGTCAATATGCGTAAAGGCTTTTAGAAAATTACCTCGGGGATAAATATCATACGTCGTGAGTCTCGCATTGGAATCTAAATATTTGCCGGCTTGTATTGATTCTGTGCATTGAGGAGAAATGAATAGAGGGGTAGGAAGGGGCGTATGATCGTCGTCGTCGTCGTTAAGATGATTTATAAACTGTGCGATAAGGCCACTCTCGCAAATGGACGCTCATTTGCTGTTGCTGTTTGCCGAGCCATTTACAAGTAGAATGCACAGCAAAAGGTGAGAGAAATCTGCGATAGTTGCGTGGTAAATGGCTGACATTTTCACCCCGACGCGCATGAATAAACATGGCACCGCTTCTCGAAAGTGAGCAACGCACAGCCTCTTGATTTGTCATCCTCGCGGAGCGTGCGGCCTCAGGAAACCGTGATTTCTCCCTCGAAATCCCGGACATTAGCATTTCAATTAACGCTCGCCGGAGATTGAAGAGTTCCCGCCTTCCTCCTCTTGAAGCCGCGCGCGGTTACTCGGATCTCTTCGAGTAAGTCTTCCCTGGCGAAGAGGAGAGCTTCCTCGCTCCCGCGAACTCGTGATCTCGAGGGGGATTAAATAAAATTTCGCGTTACGCAATTCTCATGAAGCCCCATGAAGGGATCGAACCTATTCACTTCGATATCCCACGCTCCTCCGACATCCGAGCCGCCGTTTAGCATTTAGCGCGAAACTTCGGGGCGTGTTCGCGATCGCGAACAATGCGCGTTCGCCGCGGCGAAAGTTTCTATTTACGGTGCACCGCGCGGTGCACCGGGAGACATCGAGCGATGACTCGGTACGTGTACCGAGAAGAGCCAGATTAAAAACGGCGGGCCGAGCTTGGACTCTTGGAGATTACAGATGAGGGGTCGGGGCCCCGGGGACGGCGTAAACAAGCCTCGTTATGCGTTTAATTACGAGCGCTCGGCGGACGAGCTTACGGGCAAGTGCGTGCCGGCGGTGCGAGCTGGTAGCGGTTGTCGGCGTGTGTACTTGAAAGATCCCTCTCGAGTGTCCCTCCGAGTGCGCTCGCATGCGTTCACGAGGGAGAAAACCCGGGAATAAACGCGGAAATTTACATTCGCGCGTTCATCCTCCGAGCCGGAAGTCCACTCGCTGCTGCGTCCGCCCGCTTGTTTGTCTACGTTCTCAAGTGTGCCCGTCATGGACGGTTCATTGAGCTTCCCCGAGCGCGGAACTGCGGAGGGAACTTGTGACTTTTGCGCTCTCGTGACCGCGCGCACTCGCGATAATTAACGCTCGCGTTCTCCACCCCTATTTATATTTTACTTGGCGCGAGATAATGTCAAGTTAATCGATATACATATAATGCGCGCATTGTGCGCCCGATCGGCGAATTATGCGCTGCAGCCATGATATCGCGCGTTTACGATTTCCGTTCGCAGCGTGTGACCCATTTTATTGCAATATTTAATATTCAGTTCGCAGATCGGGCGTGGAAAATATGCAGAAACGTTTACACGTTTCTTATATATTTTATTATCTCATTTTATTATTTATTTTATTGTTGAATAGCCCAAGCGGTTGGAGGAATAATGCAACTGTATTCATAAATTGTGCGTGAGTTCATTAACACGTAATGAAACGACTGTAATGATTGTAACGAGGCATTTAGAGTACTATTGAGTAATGGAGTCGGTCCGCGTCGCTGGAAAGATTTTATGTACAGCAGACAGGCGCCTGTGCTTATCGCAGCTTACGTTCCGTAGGAAAGAAGTCTTATCGGCGAGAAAAGTGCCCGCAATATTGCATCTCGTCGGGCAACATCCTCCGCATGCACGTTTTTGCCATCAGAATATAATTTACGTGCATAATGAGAGTCTCGACTTTGTTGCGTGTAAATAACGGGTACGGCATGATATTAACACCGATGGATGCAATTGTCATGCTGAACGTCAAGAACATCTTACGTGATTGCCTTGCGACATCCTCTGGCAATTAAAAATTAAGAGCGAGAACGTCTTTCCGAGGTTGCGCCATTGTTTCACGTCGAAATGGAATTTCATCATGTTACTTCGTTATTGAATCCAAATCGTAAAAGTTATGGACCGCGTGAACCATCGCTTGCCGAAGCCGAGTCGTCACGCGCGGATCACCAGTCACCGTCATCGAATTTACACCGCAGACCGAAGAAACTGCCACGCTCGCGTAATTCAATACAGCGGTCAGCAGTCGCGGGAACGAACGGGGGCAGCACGCCAAATTATCGCTTATGAGGTTCCCCCGTAAGCGATTCGACGTAATGGCGAGATTCCGGAAGGGCGCGAACGGCGTTCTCACGGAGAGAACGAGATGCAGCGAGAAGACGGACGCTCTCGCCGCATCGTCGTGATGCGTGACAATTCGCCATGCTCCGCGTGACCGCGTCACCCGATGGGAGCCTCTATGGGGTGACCACGCGAGCGGGAGATGATGGTGTCCCGCGTACCCCAGACGATACGCCGCGTCTCGCGGATCGAATCGAGCACCCGCGAGAGAAAGACGCAAGAACGCAAGAACACTTAATTACCCCTCGGGCTGCGTGAACGACGCGTCGGTGGACGATCATTAACGGGATCGAAACGATCTTTCTCGTTTTTCATCGGTCGACGATGGCCGGGATGGCTTAATGAAGTTCGTTAGGCCAATATATGATGCTCTTTTTCTTTGCAATTGGTACACTCCGCGAAATTGCGTGGGAGTTTATAATATCTCTCAATGCCACTTTGACTCCGATTCCGAGAATTCAATTTAGCGAGTGTTAATGGAGCGGAATCGGTTGATAATCCACTTGCTTAATTAAAGATAGTTGACCAATGTCGAGGGAACTTCGTTCTTTAAATGATGGCAACCTGATCGATGTCGGCGAGATTGAATATGGACGTTTTTGTAATTTTTCAGATTTTAATTAGAGGTGATGAATTAAATTAAATAATTTAATTAGAAGTGATGAATTAATTAAATTAATAGCCGATAATTATCTGACTGGAAAATCAGCGATAATCGCGCTGCCATATTCTATTTCAGTAATAAATCATCTCGATTCTGATGTTTTTACAGCTCTCAACCGCGTGTAATTCCGTCTGAACGAAAGGATAATTTCCGGAATAGAGAAGCGTAATGCGCGATTGCACCCGGTTGCCTTTTATGCGTTTTACCATGCTTCAGCTCGTAGCGTTCATTCGCAGCGGAAGTTTGCGGTTTTTTCTCTAACCGGAAATGCGAAACGGTAATTCACCACCAGCTGATTGAAATTCGGCATACGGATGAAGCATCCTACCGAACGAACTTTTTTCTGGCCGGCGAACGTTGACCACCGGCTAAACCACTCATGATCGTATGACCACTTAAGTATCGTGGCGTATGCGACAATACGTCCCATTAACGGTCGGAGAACCATTGTCTCGTAACGTCTGTAGGCTGACGCCTGTACTTAAAATTCGCATTAGATCTCTGTAAAAATGTTTTACTCTACTTATCCAAATATTCTTCTTTTATAATATTACACAATTTTTCCATCTAATTATTCTGTCCTATTATTCTATCTATTTTGTATAACATTGCAGCATGTTTACTAAATAATTTAATAACTTAATAATTAAATAACTGAAATTATTTATTTCAGATTTACGAAAATAGTTTGTGTGACAGAACGATAATTCTAAAATCCAAATAATAATTCTAAAATCCAAAACGCGGCTCTCGATGGAATCACGTCATCGTGATGGAAGCAGCGGAGGGAACAACCATCAAAAATCATTTGTATGTCACGCTGTATGTATCCGCGCTCATAACTCGCGCTCGTACGCGTACTACCAAGTGCGTTCGCATTCTCTCACGTATCTTAGCGGGGAACACCAGCCGGGACCATATAAAAGCACGTCGAACGTACTTTGCTTTCTGCGGACATAATACCGCGAACTCTCGAGTTGCCTCGTTCACCACCGCGAACTCTATTTGTCCATTCATGGATGCTCGCCTCCGCGGCTTGGCAGAAACCACACGAACGAACCGGTGGTTTCCTCTCTTTACGTTTCGCCGAGTTTATTGACTTGCATTACCCCTGCTTCATCATATTGCAGAATACTTACCTCGGCTCGTTTACTCCCTTTATTCGTCATCATGTATAGTCGTCTATTTATTCAATTATTCATACGTTTATGTGTGTCTATTCAGCCCGTTTTATCAGTCTATTTGTCTGTTCTGTTTATACTTGTTTACCTATTTGAAATATTTGTTTCATTCCTGCACAGATAATTTTCATTATGAAGACTCTCTCTTTTATGTTTCGTTTAATACATTTATTTTTTAAATCGATCTTAGTTCGTGTTGAAGTACGATCTTAAAGGATTGATTCACAGAGGTTTAATATAATTTTCTGGAGGCAGCTCAAGTCTTTCTTTTTACATATTATTGGTATATTTCTTCGCTTGTAAATGACGAAGAGCCGCAATCTTCAAGCAACATGACGATAACGGTAATCCTTCGAGAGCGGATGTTAGATACTTTTTTCTCGGACACAAATTGTGCGTGTGTGGCCTCGGGCCTGAACGGACGCGATGTTACGCGGCTACATGGAAACGATTTCGCCGATATTTCCAGCGGAAATGCGAAACGTTGCCTCACGACGACCGCCATTACGTCGGTATCAGCTACTTTGTCAGAGACGCTCAAGTCGGAAGAACACCCGGTACGCTATTTTTTATTATCGGTCAATTCATCTTCAATTTGACAAAAAGTAATACGACTGTATTTTACATTGCAAAGATCTGTTTATAATAAATTAAATCGTGCCAGGAAGGGCAGCCACGCTTTATCATGGAATCATCACGGAACTTGATTGACATTAACTGCTGATTTTAATCTGCAGTGCAAACTCATGAAATTTCATGGGGCATCTTACGCTCACGCGGAACGGCATCGAGCTGATTACACTGAAATCACGATGTACGATGTACACGAGCGATCGCGTAATTGCGGGTGCGACGACGACGACGACGATGGAGACGGCGGCGACGCCGAGGTTGAGAACTCGCATAATTGGAGTCAACGATGCGTACCGTGCGGCCTCGGCCATTGTCTGCGTACAGTTACTCGATTATGCCGCGAACACGTTCCCGAACAATTCGCACCGTCGGCAAAACTGCGCCGCTGAAATGTCGCCGCTGCCACGAACAATGGCGCGAACGAGCGCGCCCCGCGACGCTGGAAGCCACGCGGGAGAGATGAAATGTCGGGAGCATTAAACGAAACGACGATAATAACGCCGCTTCTCGCGGGACCGATAATGGCGAATTTGCATAAGAGTGCGAAGCGGTTTGTATAAGTCGTCCTGTTGCGTTCGCCGAAGCTCCACGCTGGGCCGAACCAACCCTGAGGAATCATCAAGAGTGATTGATGGTACAGAGAACTTTGCAAAGCTACCATCGTCAGAGAGAAAGAAGGAAGATCGGGCATGCCATCTCGCGAAGAGCAATTCCCTATAATTTATTTCAATTCTTCAATTCAATTCTCGTTTTTCATTTAATTTAAATAAATTTTCAGGTCAGGTCACAGGATCTTGGATTTTTAAACGCTTATGCATCTTGCGTTCACATTGCGCTTACGCTCTTGCAATAACAATTACTTGCGCACTTTTCTTCGATGGTTAAGGGTGCGACGTGCCACTCTGGTCCAGAAATCGCTTTTAGCGCGAGCTGTAGCAATGATGCAGACCGGGATCCACGCGATTCCCGCTGATTCAGCGGTTTCGTACGTACACAGTCCCGCCGAGAGCACGAAACCTGCACACGACACGCGATACTATTATCAGCGACACGGAGCAACGCACCAACGTCGCGTCATTGACCTTGCTCGAAATAAAAGTACCGGATTACGTCGCCGCTTTTGGAGAGAAAATTTGAGAGAGCCTCGTTATGTCGTCGTTGGAGGCGATGACGCAAGTGTCGCTAGCGAACTCTGTCCACGAGGGATGAATTTAACGTGTTAGTTAAAGCTGAAACGCGAGACGAAAGAATCCTTGAACGCGAGCCACTTATTATCTCCGTGATAAGAAAGAAGAACGGTATCAGCATTACAAAACTACTTACGCGAAATAGATAATTTAAACATTGTATATACAATTTTATAGTTTATTTTATTATTTTACGACCGCTAAAAGCGAAGAAGATATTTCTTGGGATTTTTGTAGAGATAACAGTTTTCAGTAACAAATTTGATAATTTTCCACTGATTATATGACAAATATGCGACAACTATTTACGAGCTAATGATAATTATAATTTTTTAAAATTTAATTATCAAATTCGTTTCATAATTATCGAAATATTCTTTACTCATTCTTCTTTTGTTGAAAGTTTGAAGGATCACGAAGGAGAAGAATCAAGCGAGCCTCTTCGCGTCTCCTCGCGCGAGCGTTTCTGGAATCGGTCGAGGCCGAGCGGAGCTACTTATACGGCGTACCGTTTACGCATTCCACTCGTGCTGGTCTACTACGCGTTTCCAGCTGCAACTGTGATGCCCCACGGGCCCCTTTTCCGTCCCTTTCACGGCCCCGCATGTGTCTCCGTCTTCCTTCCTCTCGCGTGTCTTCGGCTCCTTTCTGCGCGCTGACGTGTGCCAGAAGAATGCTCGTGTTTCCGAGCTCGTGTGCCCAACGGCGAAACGTCGTTCCATGCAAGTCGAACTGGCGCACAGCAGCTAGGAGACGATGATGACGAGGACGATGACGATGATGGCTTCACCGCGGACAAACCGGCTTTCTGCGCTCAAACACGCGCTACTGCGCGTCCGATCGGCTCTCGTGCACGAGACGGTGCTTAATCGACACGCGTGACGATTTAATCGCTCTTGCATAACGCGATGTTTATCCAGCCCCGGGGCGAGGCGCGAGGCGTGCGAAATTACAACTTCTCCAGACCGCTTCATGTCGAATTTCCGGGATCGGTGAAGGATAGGCGGGCACCGAGGACAGCTCGCGGTGTTGCTGCTCACGACTGCGGATCCTTCCACGGCGCACAAACGAACCATTGTTCCGCGACGTTTCAATCGGCGAAACGCGCAGTTTCCTTTTCAGGAATCTGAGGGACTACCCAATTTCTGTCTCTCTCCTTTCTATTCAACGATTACTCTTACAAGCAAGAACTGCTGGACTAAAAAATGGAGGCGCGATACCGGTTGCGCGCGAGGAACAAAAATGATGCGTGAGATGAAGAGGATTCATCAAGATGACGGGAGAATGGGAGGAAGACATAGGCATGCAAAACCGCAAGAAACGAGTCTGAGTGGCAGTTTCGTTTTGGCATTCGCTTCAATGGACGCCGCGAATTCTCATCGAGGGCAGCCATTTACTTCGAATAGCAGCATAGGAGCCAAGCCTGGTCCCCCGGGGTTCTCCCTTCCTCCCCGGGACACAATGAGCAATAGAAGAAACATTCTCCGGGCTTGACCTCACGCACGGCGTGTCATTTGAGTCACGCATACGAGCGTATCCACGCACACACGTGACAGCGAGCGCGCACGTGCTGTCGCGTTAGTGTGCGTGTTGCGTGCTTGCTGCGTGTCTCTTTAAAGCGCGTTTATCGTCGCCCGCCACAGCCTCGTCACTGCCGGCTCGGCGCGTTCGTTTATTTATATACCTTGTATAAGACGATAAAACGGAGCGCCATTCGCGCGCGATAGTATTCGTCTGCGGAATTAATAACGTCGATGAACGATCTCTCAACTCGAACAAAATGATCCCGAGGAAAACTAAGCTGCTTCCGATTTAATGGAGCGAGTGTTTGAAACGAGAGGAGAGAGAAAGAAGGAAGAGGGAAACAGAAACGTCAAAATTTATGAGTCGAATCTTTTACAATTTTAATAACGCGTATTTTTTCTTCTTTCACCAAATCCATTTAATAATGTGCAACAAATCAAGTCAGATTGGATTTGAAATTTATTTAACTTAATCAATTTAATTTAATTTAATTAATTTAATTTAATTTAATCAAATGATATCGTACGCACACACTCGCATGGGAAATGCATCGCATTATTCTCGTTCCTCACCGAGGCTGCGTTTGCTTGCGTATATTTGAAGTCCCGAAGAGAAAGGGAATTCCAACGACGGGCGGAGATCAGGAAGGGCAAGATCGACGACCGAACTAGATTTAATTAACTGGCTCTCGACACGGTCGATTATCGCCACTCGAAAATCGTCGCGTCTCTCACGAAGGCGCGCGCGCGCGCGTCCACTTTCGCGCGAATCCGCGCGGAAAGGATACGCTCACGTTGTCACGATGAATAACGCGTCTCGCCCTGGCCATGAGGCACACCAATGCAATTGTACGTATGTGGGGTGTGCACGCAGCCGTGATGTACATTAACAGACGTGCGTGCGAGTGTGTGGACGACGCACACGTGTTCGCTTATCCGTGAGCGAAAGAGACCGCTTATACTCACACACCCGCGCACACATACATACACTGAGGAAGGAGTTCCCACAATCAGCACACAATCTGTCTGCAATCGCGGCATACACGGTGACCCGTTAAAAAAAAGACTCTCCTCGCCTCCTGAATATTCAATCAAGTTCGAGCATCGGGATTTCTCCTGATCGCACTTCTGGGTAACGTCTACCCGCGATGTCGAATTATCACACATTGCAGGTGCGAGACAGAATTTTACTGAATTAAAATATAATTAAAATCAAATGAGACATTTTATGTGTCCTATTTTTCAGCTTATTTGCGACGCTTCTAAGATAATTAAACTCACACACATGCATACACACAATTCTAAGAAATCGTTGCTCCGATAGCTTCTTCCGGAGCACCGCTCCAAGATACTTCCTGCTTTCGACATCTGTTATCAGAGAAAGCTCTGAATTATCGTCCGCGAGATTGACGAAGATAATTGATGTTGGTTCAATTTCCAAACGTTCAGGCCTGACGAAGGAATTCCCTCGAATTGGGGACCGGACGTCACAACCGAGCCACCTCCGTCACCGTGTGTGCACAGGTACCCGCAGCCGCGCACGTGTGGTGTGCACGCTGCGGCACGCACACGCGTGTGACGCCTAACACACAACGGCAACGTGAGCGCGAAGCTCGAAGAGACGGCCTTTCAGTCCACGTCGAGACCGCGCGCGGTGTAGACACCGCGATTTCCGAAACGGCGACTTGCGCCGAGGACAACGAGCACGCCGATCGCGAGGATCCGCTCCGCGTCGCCGAAGGATCGAAGGACGATCGGCGGCCGTGACCGCAAGCGCAGCAGCGCGCAACGCTCCTGAACGCTTGATCGACTGATTGATCATCTATCCATCGATCCATTGGACTCCACCGTGAGCCGAAATGCTGGCCTACGTCGTAGGCTTGTTTTGCTTCTACGTCGAACTGCTGCAGCTGAAGCTGCAGATACTTCCGGAGGAGTTGAAGCTCTGCAAGTTTACGCTGCACTGAGAGATAAGAAGGTCCGAGATCCTGGAGGGATCTTGGGAAAGGAAAGGCAATGCAATATGAAAAATCGCAAGGAGACTGAAACTGTCTCGCAAGTCGCGAGTGCGCGCTTTCGAAATTCGTGCTGGCACGAGGAAGGATCATTGGATGCCTGCTGAATCAGTTCTGTGATTCAGATGATATTAAAAAGAAAAATATAATACTCTCGTGAAAAATGGCGCTGAGGAAGGCAGAATAATCCCGTACTTCAAGGAGGACTTGTACTCTCCTCTGAACTTCCGGCTACGTAAAGAGACACCTGGACACGGATTTGTCACGCGAAGGATATCCGGCTGGATTATCTTGGATTTCAGCTTAGAATTAAGTTGTGGAAGTGAAGGTATTGAGATAGAGAAAATAATTATGCAGAGGAACACGTCGAGTTTTCACGCAAGTGGAAAATTATTAAATTTTTTCTTTATCTCTCTCCACGCAATTGACGAAATCTGATTTCGCACAGGATGTTATCGAGACAGGGGAGATTGACATTTCCGACGATGTTATCGGCTACGACAGCTGATTTTCCAGTCTCCACGATCGATATTGATTTGCATGAGGCTCCGTGACGCCGCCAAATGTTAATTACGCTCCACCCGAGAGGCTTCCATTAGCGACGCCGATTTGTTCTGGGATTGGATCGCCTTTTCGAGCGAGATTGAATTATAATCTCGAAAACAAAGACCTTGTGAAATAACATGACGGTGATCATGTAAATTGAATCAGTACAAGCAAAGTGCTATGAACCGAAAATCTCTGTTGTACGTGGAAGAAAGTTTATTTAGCAGTGCGGTAATCTATTTACTTTTTTCAGAAGGATCAAGATCTTGCAAGGGATTGAGAAATTTTAGAAATTCAGTAAATAAGATATTACGTAATTACTATTTCGTAAAATATACGGGAGTGCGGTTACCGAAAATTTCGATGGAAGAATTCCACGAACGCAATTCCACTTCAACTCGTGCGCTTCTTGAGATAAGGCTGGGACGACGGAGAGAGTACCAGGGTTGAAGAGAAGCTCCTCACACATCACTACCCAATTCTGAACCGTGTTCAGTCTGTCTGAGGCATTCCAGGAATGAGATATAAGCCCAGATAGAGATTCACCACAAGAGACCTCACTGTAAGAAACCCTCTTCGCAGGAAGTCCTCAAATTTCACGATATCGATCGGCTCAGTCAAGCGCAATAGGTGAACGTACGACGATACGAAAATTTGGAAACGATGCCAGGATCGATGTCGCAATCTCGAAGACACGTTCGCCGACCTGACGTTAACGAAGCGGCTAATTAAGCGGGTTCACCGGTGCATGGTCCCGCGCACGTACGTACGTACGTACGTACATAGGGGGTGGCCGAAAGAGTGTATCGAGCGCAACGTCCGGTCGGCGAGCGCGGCGAAAGAGGAGGAGGAGACCCCGTAAAATCGGGCGCATCCGGCGATACGAGGAGTGAAAGTACGTTTTTGCACAGAATGACGTTAACCCCTCCGGGTTAGCGTTGTCGGCATCGCTCGGCGTGTCAGTGAGTCGCGATCCGTCATCGTTGGTCGACGTAAGATCGCGAGGTGCGGACTTGATTGATCCCGACCTGACCCGACTGGAACTCATTATCGGCCGACTTCTCCTTCCTTAATTCACGACGCCGTGACGCGACGAGAGACACCATGCTCCGTGCTTCTTCCTCAAGGTCGCTGTCGGGGGTGCGACAGGGCGCAGAGACGACGAGGGAATTGACCCCGAGGGACTGACATCAAGGGAGGGGTCACTTTGCGACTGGTCACCGCGGTTTCCGACCACGTGGACGCCGCGGCGAGGGATATGGAGACTATACTGAATTGTAATCATCAGTCGGATTGTAGCTTTTGTAGTGACAGGGCAGGTGTAATTGAAACGTGCACGGTGAAACGAGAAGTTGAAAATCGGGTTTCCCGTGGTTGACGAGGGTACACAGCGTGAAGGATGATTTTTCTCTCTTGACAGCTTGATAGAACAACGGATCTTTTCGTGGTCGTATGACGTTGATGTAATACTTGAGAGCATCTCGATAGGCATTCTTAATCGATCTTGAAAAATGATGTTTGATAAATACGGAGGATTGTAATGAATTCTTATACTTGATATATAATTTAATATTCAATACTTTTATTCTTAATATTATTTCCACTTGCGTAAATCGGAACATTACTTTTCACGAGTGAATTTTTTGTGAATTGATAACTCGGCTGTTTATTGAAAATTATTGTCTACTCAGGCGACTGAAGAGGGATTATTCTGCTGAATCGACGCAGTTTTGTTCATGAAATTGTAACGTGCTCCAACTGCAGCGACCAGTATACTGCATATCCGTGTACGAGTCGCCTGCCCGCTATTCTGCTGCCGATAGCGTCCTATCGTTACCGTTACACTCATCCATGCCGTGACGCGTCTTTTCGTCAGGCCCGACTCGTTATCTGCGTGTAAATAAAAAGATGTCGTGCCACCTCGCGCAGGGAGGAGATAAGTGTTTCCGGTCGTTAAGGTCTGACGCGCGCTCGGGAAGCGGAACAGTTTCTTTTTTTAATTTTAGGGACGATACTCCCCCGGCGATGGCATTTTCCAGCAAGCGAGCGAGAATTAATAGTCTCGATCCTGCACGACGAGTTCTAAACCTGCGTCTTCCATTTCAGACCTGAACCTGTGGAACAAGAGCATTAGCCAGCGCTGGCGGAAGCTGCGACGAAGATGCTCCGTGCAGGAGTCGTCGGAGCCGAAGGAGGCGCTGATACAGGGTGGCGGGAATCACGGTGTCATACACGCGGTGAGATCGACGCCGGCCAGCAGGGAAGCCTCGCCAGCCGCGAAGAGTCTTCAGGATGGAAGCTCGCCGAAGAAACTGCTGCAGACTAGTTCCCTCAGGCTGCCAGGTGAGCTTAAAGTGACATAAAATTATTCTCGGATGAAATAAACTGAAATGATCTTCAATTAAATTTAATTATTAATGTGTGACATACTTTAATCTTTCCATTAAAATAACATTAAAAAATTAAATTTAGAAATCGAAATAAATATTACAAAGAAATTTCATATTATATTTAAATATATTTCACGTGTTTTATAATGGCGCGTGTTCGCAGGCACGACGAAGGGCATCGCCGACATCCAGCACGTGCTGCGCAGCAAGTTCAGCAAGATAAACGCCGGCATCAGGAAGCGGAAGGCCCTTAGCGTGACGGAAGTATTCCCCCAGCCGAAGGACAATGCCTCCAGCTTCTACGTACCGAGTCCACTCACTCCGTCGTCCAGTCAAACATACGAGGACAATCGTTACGACTCGAGCGAGCCCACGTCCCTGCCACCCTATCCGTTCCACGACAACCTGGAGACCCTGACAGAGGGTAGCGTCCCGAACTCGCCGCATTGTGCCACTCCGCTCGTTAGCGACGGCGACACCTTCAGCTACTCCCAGGATGGCTACGAGCGCAAGGACCTGTACGAGAACGTGCCGTTTTCCAGGTCGTCGCCGTCGTCCCGCTGCCCGAGGACACGACCCGTTCTCCAGCGCAGCAACTCGGAGAACCGCGATGCCAGCGTGCACGATCATTCCTACGAGAACATGCGCTTCCAGCATGCCGGTCAAAGGGACGACCCTACGGTCTCGGGAAGTCCCTACGCGGGCAGACACCTGGCCAGGAGCAACTCCGAAACAAGGGAGCACTCCTACGAGAACGTGCACTTCCAGAAGAACGCGAAGCCCAGGAACCAGTCGGAACCGTCGTTCGAGGAGATACACATACCCAGGGTGACGCCCAGGAAGAGGTCCACCGATTTTAAGCTCGGTGGGCAGGTGAATAATTATTCCGGCGAGACGACGCCGATTGCTGGCAACAAGGAGGACGCGCCGGCTAGTCTAGGCATGGACAGGAGTCCTGGGAAGAGAAACCCGAGGAGGCTCAACAGCAGAAGCGTCGCGAACATACCTAGCTCTTCGGGGACGAACTTGAAGACTTGGCAAGTGAGTAGATCTCGACAAGGAGAATTCAGATTTAGAAGAATTCTATGAAATTTAACGAAAACGCGACATATCTTGCTACATATTTTGAAAAAAATGATAAATTATTTTAAGTTTTAAATAATTGGATAGTAATAATATTATTAATAATTAATCGCGTTTTTATATGAAAAATTTGCGTGAGATGATATTTATGCTAGATACTTCCTCTGAAATTTTTATTTTAATTAATTATTTTAACAAAAAAATGTCCTAGGGTACTCAAGATGCGGACGAAGGTCTGAATTCTGACTCGGAACTCGAGGACATCGACGAGGCCGCCGAAGGCGAGGAGTCGCGATTTTGTACCTTGCCAAGACCCGGTAAGGGCGGCGCATCCTTCACGATACTGACTGCCAGATTCCTCAAGGGTCCTGGGCACAAGGGACTCGGTTTCAGTATCGTTGGCGGCACCGACAGTCCTCGCGGCAATATGGGGATCTACGTGAAAACTGTTTTTCCCAATGGCCAAGCCGCAGATCTAGGCACTGTCAAAGAAGGTAAGATCACTTTACATAAACTTACGATCTTATTTAATATCGTATTTCATTCAGTTTTTATTTAATTCTCACGATTTAAGCTGTCTTACTGTCGTAAGACGAGTTTTACAAAACTTGGAAAATAAAATATGAGTAAAGCAATTATTATATTGTTAAATAATTTTTAAAGAGAGAGATTCTTAATCGAAAAATTTTAAAGTACAAAATTTTTTATTTATATCACATTATTACTTTTGGAAATGGATATTTTATGAGAACTTCGCTTTTTCAGGGGACGAAATTTTGTCGATAAATTCGAAACCTCTTCACGGTATGACCCACGCCGAGGCGATCGCCGAATTCAAGTCCGTGAAGGCCGGGGACGTCGTTCTGCACGTAGGACGTCGCGTAAACAGGAAGAAGAGAGAATCTTTGACCCTGGCTCCGGTTAATCCTCCCGTTCCAAGACAGCCCGTCAAGTGAACTCGCCCTGAATTGTAACGACGGACAATTTTCGACGATGGTGATGATCTTCCTGTTTTCTAAACTTTTGCGTACTCGATCTTGTACACTTTGCGAATATTCATCGTGCAGAAGCAATATTGATTATTATTATTACTATTATTGTAATAATGCGCGAAGGATCGAAGCTGTGACTCGAGTTTCTTCGCTTGTCGTGATTCTCGGATTCGTGAGACGAAATTAAATCCCTATTTTAGATTTTAATTCTATCTCTAGCTTTTGTTTCTAAAATTAAGGGTTTTTGTTGTCTTCGATGCATTTAAGATGCTTTGAAGAGGATAAGCTTCGATAAGATGTTTTATTTTATGCGTTTGAAATATTTTATTAATTTTATAGGATACGAGATCTGTTCCTTTGGCGGCGCTTTCGTCTTAGTGTCTTTCTTTTCTCATTTCTGCTTGTAAATCTCAAACGTATATCATGCTAAACGCAAGGAACGAGCGCAGTACTAAAAGGAACAGATTTATATCGTCTTACGACTCCAGGATTGAATCTGAAAAACGAAATAACAAAGGTGCTCGCGCGTATTTGCGTCCGCGGTAAATTTTCATGAAAATATTACAGAAATCACTGAATATTCGTGATATATATATCCGAAAACGGGAGTCCTGTTAGAACAACGTGAAGCGCTTACGATCCCATGTAAAACTTATAGACCGCTCTTTAATATAATATACGTAATATGAGCGAGTCAGTGATAAGCACGTCTCACTCTTCTGAGATGTTCCCGAGAAACATAATCAAATCGGTGAGAGGCGGATCGGCCGTCGAATCAAAACGCGTTTTAATTGTACAAGCGTGGCCGACTGGTTTGGTACTCGCTATATGAATTTTACATTAATGTTTATCTATGAACACTCATAATCGTCTAATACTATCGTGTCTAACGCTATCTAAAATTAGTAGTGGTATTGGTGTAACGAAGAATCTTGCAAGCTAGCTCAACCGTACTCTATTTCACGTTTATTGATAGACACGAAGATTCTCATAAGAGATAGAGACGAGTATGTAGAGGCCTAAAAGAGAAAAACTCAGCCATTTACGAAACACGCTACTTACGAACAATGCGCAACGAAGTCCTCCAGTTAGTGATCGACAGATCAATTTATTTTTGTAAAGCGAACATGTACGCTCCGCGATTTTTATACAATTAACGAGCGAAGAGACGTGCTCGTTATAACGTGCACGCCGCATCAACGAAGCGAACGGAATCGAACGAAATAGTCAGTTGGGGGAGGATTAATTATCTCTAACGGCCTGAAGCACGTATGTCTGAAGCCTGAATCGCAACGGCCTACTTTCTTCGAAAAAAATGCACAAAAATCCGAAAGTGCGAAGACACGATTAAAGTCAGATGAAATCTCGTAAATTTTTATTTATTATACTTTTGTTATATTTTGTACAGAATTTCATTAAATGCATTCATTAAATCTCCTGCTGAATTATTTATTGATTTAATGAATTAACAGATGGCTATAATCGAAATTAACATTTTTATCTACTTGTAATATTAATTTTCACTGTTGGACGATTTTTCGATCTTAATCGCTTTGTGCCCCGTTTTCAGGCATACGTTACATCGCAGCGCTAAGAAACGAATTATTTTTTAACCGTAGACTAACGAAGATCGCCCAAAGATGAAACCCAAAAAATATTTTTACTACGAAGGCGAGAGACACACGTATAGAGAGAGAGAGAGAGAGAGAGAAAGAAAGAGAGAGAGAGAGAGAGAGGAAGAGAGAGAGAAAGAGAAAAGAAAGTGCATATCTATATATATATTTTGTCGGATCGAGCATTTATTTTAAGGGCGCGCGTTTATTTTAAGGGGAAGCAACATTATTAGCATCTAGTCGATCTGTAATATTTCCTCTCGAAAGCTTTTTCCATATAGTTGCGACGAAACGAACAGAAACCCATAAAAGAAATTATATATATACGCGGAGTGATACACGCACATAATTATATATAGATTTCTTATATCAACTTTCTATGGTGTAACGATTTGTATAATCGCTTAGTGATAACGATTAGGACTTAGGATCGCCGCTAATACGACGATGTTATTATATTACACATTGCGAATGTAACGTGCGCTCTTTGCAGAACAGAAGCGCGAATATTAATTTATTAACGCGCGCAAATTCCAATAGATTAACGGATTGATGAGCGGATGAGAGCACGAAGGTCCAGTTCGATGCGTTTTCGCCAAGTAACCGGCACTTTGTCTGAAACACTCGACATTCCGCTTGCGGTAGTTTGTACAACCGTTTCATTTCAGGGACGACGATGTAGCGTACATACAAAATTACATACCGTACATCGTGCTCGTTCGTGATCTAGGACCGTGGGAAAAAGCCCATGATCCTGCTAGATCCGCTCTTAGACGCGCGAGGGACTTTTAACTCGCGCACTTCCGATCGAGGTGGCTGACACGCAGCTCTTATTTGTCTTCCAGACCTCTTAATGTCATTAATCCTGTTTGTAATTGATCATTGCGATCGCGCAGTCGTCCTCACTCTAATTTATGCCAGATGTCGAGACTTGTGATTCTCGAATATTACATCTCCGAAAATTATATAAATTTGAGAAAATGTAAGTTTTTATAGAAATAGATTTTTTAGATATACGATTTATTGAGTTTTTGGGAAATTAATCTATTAATATAGTAGTTTTAGTAAGTGAAAATCAGCCGAGTCTAAGAATCCTTTTGCACAAGAAAGCCCTGAAATATATTAAAGTAAAAAATTTCTTAAAAGAGACGGATATTAGCTTGCTAACTACGTTCAGTATAATTTCGCAATAATTTAGATAAAGGAGTCGAATAAAAGAGAGCGACAGTCCTTTTTAAATAATTTTATTCAAGTTTGCGCCAAGCTTGTCGAGTTACATAAATAATGCGTGTATACGTGCAAAATTATATATTTTACCGTGGCGTATCGCATCGAGGAAGAATCACACACACGAGGTATCGCGTGCCGTTCCGGACTAATAGAGGAATCTCATTAGTTTCTTATTTCGCTTCTCGTGTGTTTTAATTGACAATTAGACGTCGCCGCGCGATATAGCGGAAAACTGTCTCGATTATTTTCGCGATGCAATCAAGTGCGTCGGCACGCACGTGTAACATAATGATTTCTCGTTTTCTTTCCCTTTTTCAGTGAAATGCGTGTGTATCGCTCTGGACGGCGTGTACGGTACGCAACGCAAGACGAGTGCAAGTGCGACTCGTGTTTCCGCATGTACACCGGGCAGCGCGGAAGCTTGTATCGTTGTATAATATTTTCCATACTTGGTACACGCGGGCTCGAGAACAAAGAAACGAAGAAATAAATAATAAGGCAGTACTGATAACAGAGCGCTTATGAATTACGTGCTGTCACTGTCGGACGACGTCCGCTCGCTGGCATCGCGATATCGCCGGATGATTCTCGCTCCTCTTGCCTCTTTTTGAATCGAGTGAATCGTAAATTACAGTGCTACTAGCTATCTTCCGAGGGTAATGTATGATCAAACGTACTACGTCTACTCAAGATCTCACGAGTTATTATCGAAGACGAAGGTCGTCGCGAGTGGGTGACAATCTCGATGTACGAAATCGAGAGCAAACGTGATCACAATCACGAGAGATCGTACTGACGGAGCTGGGCAAGTACAAGTGTAGCTTCGTTGATAATAAAATATTAAATACTACGAGATACCAATCGCGGGATGGGACAAAATTGCGACAACAGCGAAAATCGACGCAGCGAAAAGAAGATTGCAAATCTCGAACTTCGCAAAAAAAACAATCGATAGTACATTTAATTTATATTTTCTTTTAAATTTACACTTACTGTAATAATCTACCCTCAGCCTTTGTTACAATTTCTGAGGCAAACCAGACGATATTTATCGCAAGGGTGTCTAACTAAAAGGGTGTCTAACTTTAACTAATTAACGCTACCGGAGTACAATCCCATCTCGCTTTACAATGCCGCGAGTCGCGATGAGCTGACGAATTTCCCGTCATTACACGGGAAACGTTCAAGTTGTTCATGATCGCGAGTCCTACTAATCGTAGCCCTGAATCAGCAGCGGTCGAACGAAGCGATGGTGGTCTCTCTTCACCGCCCAGCTTCGCGTGCATACGTACAAGTGGTGTAGTTTACGTGCGGCACCCTAGCTCTAAAGAAGAAAGGAGTCGTGTCGGCAGCGAAGTTCTCCTACACGGCCGAGTCCGACACGTCGGATCAGATCTCGTTCACGTGCTGATGGATGTTGTACGCCCGTCCACCCCGTCGGGACTCCTTCGGCACGACGACCCGATGCTGCGGCACGGCGACTTCGGCCTCGAGCTTCCGCTTCGCCTCCTCGGTCGCGTTCCTCTCGGTCATCATTAGGTCACTCGGCCTCGAGTACACAAAGGTGGTCTCCATGCCGTTCGACTGGCCGATCGTCGCCGAGCCCTTCAGGACGTTATCCTGCGCGCTCAGCAGCTGCTTGAACCGCTCGTCGCTCTTGTCGTTGTGAACATCCGCCATGTTGCGGGCTGATCTCGAGGAGGACGACATGCTGGTGGCGGTTTCAGTTCGCAGTTGTTGTGGATCCTGTTGAGGACCGTTTTCCTGGCCTGTCAGGTTCAGCTTCGGGTTCAGGTTCAGGCCCAGCCACTGCGTGAACAGCGCGATACCCTGCTCGGCGCTGGCGGACACCGCGGCGATCAGCTCGTCAGTGTTCAGGCCGCTGTCGTCCTCGTCGTCCGAGACGTCGGCGGGCTCTGTCGTCTCCGTGACGCTGTGCAGGATAGTTTTAATGAGAGATGTGACAACGAGATGTTTCATTGAGACTCGCGCGCTTTATTAATTTTAGATGAAATACAGACAAGCGGCACTTACGCGGACATTTCCACCTGTCGGACACCCTGATAGAAGTTGAAGCAGCCCAAGGGGTACGTGGCTTGCGGCGTGCCGAGCAAGGCTGGCTCGATCACCATGCAACCGTCGTAGCCACCGATATCAGCTTGCTTCACCGACGTAAATCGCGCGCAGATCTGCGCCAGGTCCGATAGAAGATTCATGCATGTCGGCTTGTTGGCTGCGTTTGCTGCAAAAGTATGAACAGATTAACAGTCATGAATTTAATCGGAATTTAACGTAATCTGTTAAAACAGTCAGTATGATATGTAGAAGGTATTGATAACACTTTACAGAGATATTGATACAAAATGATACAGAATGAAGGATTCAAATGTAACGCGGCATTGTGATTTATTCTCTTCTCGTTTCAGTTTCAGTCTAATCTAACGAGTTGCTCACGTGAACAATGACAGACTGTAATTAAATGAAACTTGATTTAATTCATCCCGTCCACTCGAGAAGGAGAGATTCTTTTGTTATCACATGATTTCACGAGACTACTTGCCGATCCTTATCGTGGCATTGTGAATGGGATTGTCGCCGTAGCTCAGGTTCAAAGATACATTGTGCTCCTTCTGCTTGATGTTGACGCATGCCGGGCCGCCCAGATCGATCGTGGCTGTCAGATTCAGGTCGACGCAGCACAGACAACCGGAAGTCTGGCACAGGCACTTGGACTGCGGCGCGGCCGATCTCGCCTCGACCTCCGGCAGGTCCCACGAGAGCAGAGTCTCTGCAAGCAGAAAACACGCGTACACGTGTGCTTGTACGTATACGTACATTCGAGATAAGGGACGTGCGGGCGCGCATGGCAGAGAAACTCGGAACAGAGAAATCGGAACGAAACGAAAGTCGCCGCCGATCGAAAGTCAAATGGAAGCCGAATTTCTAGCGCGTTTCACTGCGCCGTAAAAGTTTCCCCCTTTTGGATTATGTCTCTCTTTCTCGGATGCCGACCGACGACAAATCCGGCCGGACTATGACATCCAAGTGACGGCAGGTCGTCCCACAATAGATCGGCGGAATCCGGACAGCCGGGCGCTAAGTGTGCCAATGTGGATTTCCATCGACGGACTTTCTCGCGCATTGTCGGACCGCGTCGTCGAACGGCGGTTTCGACGACGTCCTTTGTCAGGTTTTACAGGCGACAAAGATGGATCATAGAGATAACGCGGAGAGACAAAGGAAGATTAGAGTTGAGTGACGTAAGCTGAAAGTGAAATTAAACAGCATATCTGAACGGCGTGTCTAAATGCGAGCATATCTAAATACGAATCGTCACGTTTCGTAGATCTTTTGTCCGCAGACGATCGCATCTAAAACGGAGGAAACATTATTTTTGAGAGTGTTTTAGTATTTGATCCCAAATAGAAAGCTAATGATGTCTAATAGACCAAAATTAAAAAGAAACTAAATTCTTTTATTAGCGATTACGATACCACATGGTGCGAAGCTTTTCTTCTTCAACAAAATTACACCAACAAAATTTCCGAATGAAACGTAACAACGTAATAATGTAAACGTTAACTATTTAACTTTTAACAATGCACAAATCGAGACTGCAAAAAAGACTTTCCTCGGTTTTAGCTGTACATCGTCGCGAGACTAAACTCAAGATTGAACAAAAAAGAAAAGGAAAACTAAAATCCTCTTTGCAATCGCGAAGGATCCGAGACGATTGACAGCACGAGTCAGATGTCGCCGATGGCGAACGCAGCGCGGACACGTGCGCCGCGAACTCTCCGTCCGCGCGTTGAAGTCTTCAGTCAGCGGCGCGGGCGCGCGTTGAAATCACCCGGCGGGCTTGAATTCTCGCCAGCGGTGTTCCTAATTGCGTTTCGCGCGCTCTTCTCGCTTGCGTTTCGACAGCTCACCGAGCAATCCAGCGGACGCGACGACCACCAGGGTGACCATCAGCACCAAGATCGTGGCTCTCACAGCCATGACGTCGTCCCGGAAAACTGTTCAACTGTTTCTCTCGCTCGACGGGACCGTCGAAAACCCTCTTTCCAGACGGACGCTGTACGATCGCACCCTCGAACGCACCCTTGAACCGTGCGGCGGATCCCGAGCGGACGGAGCGTGAGATCCCGAGATCTCGCGCGAGAGACGTACGTAGGATCGACTGAACGCGCGGGCGAGGAGAGCCAGGCGGAGATCCTGCCCCGGCAAGGAAGAAGCTTAAATCTGGGCACGGCGCCGGTCCCGCGGGTGCCGGATCGCCGACCGGTCCGGCGGTGATCGACACGAAAACAGGGAACAGGATTGGTCAGGACCGTCGTGACGGTGGGGCACCCGCCGGCACCGTCGGGGTACGTGACGCGACGCGACGCGGGGGCAACGCAACGCAACGGGCAAGGAACCGCATCTGGGTGACCGGGTGACCCACTTCCAACGCCAGCCTTTGCTACCAAAGCGGGGAGAGACTCGTGAGGTGGCCGATGGCGCCGCCGCGCCGTGCCCCGCCGCGACGCCTCGCGTCGACGTAGGGCTGCGAAACGGGGGACGAAAGATTGGGGAGGGTACTTCTTGACAATTATTATATTTGTGACATGGTACCGCGCAGAGAGTTAATGTCTTGATGTCTTGATACTTTAAAATTATCTTTCATTTAGATTTGCTTGTTTGTCCTGCACTTTGTCGGCATCGCACAGATTGACAATTTTCTGGAAACTTTGCGGACAGCCACGGAATCGAGAGACTTTCCAGTGTAGAAATTTTTTTGTAGAATTGTCACCTTGGGGCACCTTCACGCTTTCGCGCGTAGTTCCTCACCGTGAAGCCGAACGCGCATCAAGATGTCATTGTCACAAATTCTTGTAAAATCGGGACGTGATGGAAGTGTACTTTTCTGGAGAACACTTGAAGACAATGATTACAATATATGTTCATATTAACAATCTTAATACTTTGCTGTTTCTTCTATAAAATTATATTTAAATGTATTCGTCATAATAATGAGATGATGAGATAAACATAATAAATGAAATGTCGAAATCTTAGCATTTTATCAATGTTTTGTCGAATAATGTTCGTTATTCTCGCAAGATTGCTAAACGTTCCACTTTCGAATTTAATTATCGACGTTAGCCGGCTTCTTGGTCTATGATTTCCGTATGCATTACTGCGTATTTCCGCAAACAAGAGAGCACTCTCTCGTCTCCAACGCGTCCAAAAAAGCTCGACTTACTTCGCGAGTTTTCTAATTTAATGACACGTCGCGCGCGCATCTCTCGATGGGCTTCTCTTTTTTCTTTCTTTTTCCACGTGCGGAAACCTTCTCCTTCGCCTTTCACCGTTTGAAGAAAAGTCGCTGTCGGCTCATGGAACGTCGCTGTAAAATCACTTACGATTCCGGTCTATCAGTTACGCCGCGTGTGATCTTTTCTCCCGTAGAATGAAGTGTGGGTGTGATTCATACGTGACTACAAGAGCAAAATTAACACATGTGCTGACATGATCGCGGAGTGAAGGGACCTCTCTGCCTCTTTCTTTCTCGAATCAAGCATTTCTCATTAAAATAATAAAAACTTGAAAATTCTTTCTAAGTACTTGAAAAATGAGAAAATACTAGGTAATTAAAATTTATTAGATAATAAAATAGTAAATAATTCAAATGCACAGAGAGGTGAATTAAAAATACGCGTGGATTAAAGAATCGAATTAAGATAAATCAAATTTGCTGCAGTCACGAAGCCAAGTTGCAGCGTGGATTAAAGAGCATCGCGCACGCTTCTTGGAGACATATTCCGGGTTAAAAAATAGCGATTTCTCCCGCGGATTATATAATTAAATGATTAGAGAGAAAGATATAGAGAAGAGATCTCGATAATCAAGTTATAATTCGCTCTTTCGCCGATCATCAGTTAGATAATTGCATAAATGGCCAAGTTTCGCCGTTTGTGCACAGCGAGATGTCACTGTCACAGACATGACGATTACCCCGCCTTAATCGTCGCCGCTGGATCCTAATCGCCGTCAAGAGTAACTGCACGTCCCGCGGAATCTCGCCCGCTCCCTTTTCCTTCTTTCTCCGCGATGAGATGCGATGAGATGCGATGCGACTGCGGAAGAGGAAGCTGCGGGGCGCAGCATCCGATGCACCACGATTATCCCACGGCGTTACGTAAAAACTCGTTTGCCCCCCGCCCTGGACTGGGGTGTCCCACATATCGGGTTGTTCATTTCGTTCGTAGGAACCCCCGAAGCTCGAGTTTTCATCCGAGATAGCTCGGGTAGTGATGGGATCAATCCGACGCGCGGCCGATTCAGTCCCGTCATCGAAGAAGAAGATTAAATTATTTTTATTATATTTTGCTGCTCTTCAAAGTATCGTACAAGTAAAACAGACAAGTTTCGTTAGTGCATGTACGTCGTATTTATTATAAATAATACCAAGAGGTCTCCCTTTGATATCGAAGGTACGTATAACATAATATTTGTGATTTCGAAGATATTCTCTTCATTATAAATATTTCTGTTCGACACTAAGAATCTTCTAATCGAGATTTTTTTATTACTGTAGACAATGGACAAAGGAATGTTATTTCCCAAAGTGCTCGAAGGAGAAGAAGATTACATTAGCATACATTCTACAAGAAGCATCGGGACAGCTCGCGATTGAGTTGGCGCCATCGCTATCGACGATCTGGCCGGGCATCAAGAAACGAACAAATATTAACCAAGGTGAACCACTCCTGGCCACTACTTTCTTCGACCCACTAACCGGAGAAAGGCCCCTCCTTAACCGCCAAAACACGATTCCGAGGATCGCTCCGAGAGCATCACGAAGCGAACGAACGAAACGAACAAACGTGCGAATACGTACGTGCGAGCGGCTGCATTAATTTCGCTCGAGCTGCGCTCGCGTTGTCCGTCGTTCCGGATATTTTTCCTCTTTCTTCTCTCGAACGAGACGAAACTCCTACGGAGACTGGACTCCTCGCACGGACGAAAGTGGGTCTCATCGGTTAGAATTTGTGTCGCGAACCGTGGTATCCGCGGCTCGCGCGAGTTTATGGACGCGCCGCCGGCTGATCGTGCCATTTCCGCGCGGAAATCGCAGAACGCTCGTGAAAACCGAGGTAACTCGATTGCAGCGACTTACAGTCAAATCAGATTATGCCAAGACCACCTGTTACCATTATTCTTTAATTTGGAAAGCGTAGTACTAAATAAAGATAATGATGTATCGTTAGATTCCTTTAAATGATAAAACTTCCGGATCTCTTTCAGGCTTACGGTGGCCATTCTAAAGCATGTGAAAGCTAATAATACCCGAATGTCCCTAATGTCCAAAGTTTTATTATGACTGTAATAAAGAGTGTCCTCTTTTAAGAATGGAGCATTGAAAAAAAGAAGAAACGTTAGAAAGTAGAATACTACATCTCATCGAGCATAAGTTATTGATCTTTTTTATCTGCTCAGATGCATAAAATGTGCTTTATGGCGGTCAAGGATGTTATTAACTGAGCCTCTTTCAACTCGTCGCAAAGATACTTACGCGACCGACTCGATGAAATTCGTTTGTATGATAATATGGGTGTCAAAGCAATCAGCACGCACGATGCGCGAACAAACAGCACATGTTACTTACGCTGATTGTCGATGCAACGCGAGTCACCCGTGTCATCGATAGAAAATAGCGAAAATTGAGTCCCGTCATTATAGCAAGTGCAAATTCCACTTATTGTACTTCACACATGGTTAAAATAATCAAATCGCAGAGGAAATGCAACCCGATAAATCTGAAGATAACAATACTTTATATGTTATATGCAACCCAATAAATTTGAAGATAATACTTTATATCGCATCAGATTTAAGAGATCGTCACAAGAGAATTTTCTCCTCTAAATTAAAAAAAAATCTAATTAATATACACGCTCCATATGTTATTTAATCCTTTATTATATAATAATAACACATTCACAAGAATCACCGGAGTCTCCGCAGCGGGCTGTCGCTTTTTCTGCCGGAATCCGGACGCAATTAACGGATGACGGAAGTCACTGTGACGGCATGTCACTCGCCACCTCCCCTCGCGAATATTTTCGTACGAGCTGAATCATCCGTGGTCCCTCTTCATTCATCCGTGGCGCAGGTCTGCCGGGGTACCGCTTCGCGAAGAGATGGAGAGGCGGGTTTCCGCTTTCGTCGTCGGGACGACGAGGAGAGACGCGTGATCGGAAATGAACGGTGCGACGATTGGCGCGGGACCGGCTCTGATTTACCTAGAGCGCATTAGAATGTTTAATAATCCTAGCAGCGGCCTGCCGGAGCGGCAGGTGGTGGTGGCCTGACCGACTTTTAAAGAAACCTTGGGGGGAGTTGGGCGGCATCTTCAGTTGGACATTGGCCTCCGTAAGACGAAGAGTCAGGGAAAAAGAGCCGCAGGGTGCAGGAGACAGGAGAGCACGAGCACGGCTGCGTCCCCGGTTTTCTTCTCAACGGCAGGTGGGTAGAGTCGCGATTTCTTTTTTTTCTTTTTCTCTCTGTCGCGTCCGAGGGTTGGGAAACCTGGAAACGTGCCGCCACCATAAGAAAATTCATCGTTAATGTGCAGAAAACGTTCCGTTTAGTTTACTTGATCTCTCGATGATTCCAAGTAACGTATGTCCACGTTCAAGGTTCGCGTAAAAAATTATATTTTCTACACTACTCAGTTGATAG
Organism: Ooceraea biroi; assembly: GCF_003672135.1. Lineage (NCBI taxonomy): Eukaryota > Metazoa > Arthropoda > Insecta > Hymenoptera > Formicidae > Ooceraea > Ooceraea biroi. The sequence continues at coordinate 8,112,478 of NC_039517.1, read as the reverse complement.
GACAAAGTTTATATATTGCATGAAATTGATAAGAATTTTGCCAATCGAAGACTCTGTATGTACCTTAAGAGATGTTTCAGCACTTGAAATACTGCGAAATCCAAGCCTCGCGCGATTCATACGTGTATCGTTAATTCGCACATTAATCTTCATCCTTCTCAGACCACCGAAACCCAGCAAACGCATCATTAACACACCAAGTGCTGAAAACCGACCCAGACAGATCGCGTTTGCGCTCAATTAATTCCTCGCAGTCCACCGCCTAAGTGACTCATTTCCCTTGACGGGACGCGCGATTACGACGATTGATCGACCGATTTCACGGGCGACAGGCGTCGAAGTTACGACCGTATTCAGCACCTTGCTCGTAACGTAACGCGTCTCATAACGGTGACACGAGCGTCTCCCGCACGTAGATAGAAGCGCGCGTCTTCTCACGATCGTGCCACTAAAGTCCACCATCGAGACTCGAGCATCGCCTCTCAGACGCACGTCTCTGACCGTGACCGGGATTGAGGTCAACCGGTCGCGGCCAGACGAGAGGAACTCGCGCCCGAAACCGGAAGAGAATTCTCCATCTCGGAATTGTTTATCCAATTATCCGTAAAGAAAAGGAGAAGAGAAAGATACAGCGATCTGACACGGTGTCATCTCGGTTTCGCGCTTCAGGTGGATGTTCACGAATCAGGGAGTTCGGTAATTGCTGCCCCATCTGGACGATTGGCGAGCGGAACGAGTAGTCTCTATTGTTCGTCGACGATAAGTACGAGATAATTATTGAAAGATGCGAAAGGGAGTTGGAGAGGGAAGAAACACATTCAACGAACTATTCTTCATGTGCCTCGCGTGGCGTTAAAACGCGCTCTGCGTAAAATTGAGGGATTGTGTTCTGAAAAGTCGCTCAATGGACGAAAGACGCTTTCGCGGAAATGTCAGCGTTGAAATTTAAAACACGTATCAACTATCACGTATCACGTATCACGTAAAAGACATAGAGATTTCACTGATATTATTGTAGAAAAAAATCGATGTCCGCAGAGTTTACCGTAATGGCAGACTTTCACAAAAATCATGAAATTAAGAATTTATATGTACATATGAACACTGTCATCCTATTTTGTTAACCATTATCAATATTCAATGAAATCGCGATTTTATATTAAAATAAATTGAGTTCGATTTCCTACATTATCTGAAAGAAAATGTAAAAGAAATTTCTATGGTGAACGATTTTGAGAATTTTTCTTACTATTAGTCACGTTTTACTTAATTTACGTAATTACTTAAATTCGTTGCCGCAGTCTTCGTTAAAAATATTTCTCATTCTTTTCGAAGTGATGTTCAGTTGCATAACACACCACGCGTGGTGATAAATTATTAGTCACGTCAAAAAGATTTTTACGCTGATGATTACGGCGTGACGTCCGCATCAGCACGCGCGTAAAATTCTCTTGTTTAAAAGCATGAAAATTTCTGTTATCGCATCTCCCATCCGGGTTGGCACGAAAGAAACCACAATGGGACTAGAACGTACGTGCCGCCACATACAAAAAAGATATCTCTCATAGTGCAACATTCAATCGCGCTTTTGCCATTGTTTCCAGAACGAGCGGAAGGATGCGACTGTCGACGATCTTCGAGCTGTTGCTGATCCTCTTGCTGGTAGCCTTCGCGGCTTACGGTCGAGTAATTGGTAAAAAGAAACAAATTAAAAATTACCAATAAAATCTTAATAACGTGATTGCCTCAGAAAAAATTGAAATGCATTTTTTTTTTTTCAAAAAATAATTTCGATCCATCTTTCACAGATCGCGATGAGGTGATACATCAGCGGGTGGTACGCGCCACGAACAACGCGAAGCAGGGCGACATGGAGTTGTCGACGATGTCGCTGAAACAGGCGGCCGACAGCGTGAACCGATATTGCACCTGCAACGAGAACATCTGCAACTGCTGCAGGGACTTTCATATACCGCTCGTACAGCTGAAAGGACCGGGTAATTATCGTCTACGGAAAATGAAAGTGGAAGCGGAAACGCGGGCGGAGAGACGTTATCGGTCGCATCTGATCTGATCGCGTCATCTCTCTGCGCGTTGTACGTTTTTAAAATCCACATAGAATGTGGAGCACCGTAACGAAACGTATCGCTTCGCTGCCACCGTGACTGATGGGAGAAATTCCGCAATTTGAAATTTCAGGTTGCGCCTCGTTGCAGTACCTGCAAGGTGACAATTTGGCAGTCCAGCTGAGCTTCGGCGAAAACATATTGACCAGCACGATCGTTAACGGTAAACATGCATAAGTAACGGTAACGATTAACAGTTCTCTCCCCCCCCCCCCTGCCACTTTCTCTGATTATCTCGTTACGGTAATCCCTGCTTCCCATGAATTATTCACCATGGAATAGACTTAGACATGCGAAATAGTTTCCTTTACAATACCACTATTCTATAAATTCCATAAATTCTATAAAGAAATGTTTTTTTATAAATTCCATAAATGTTTTTCTATAAATTCCACAAATTCTATAAAGAAATGTTTGGATAACGTAAATCTGATAGAAACTTTTCGACACATTGTAAGTATCACGAATTTCGGTTAGAAGTAGATAATATCGCGCTCATGTTTTCTTAAGTGGTCGTTTAACACGTCGTGCGTCATAAAGAGAACAAATCACGCACGTGTATCGCGCGATGGTGTCAGCGGGAAAAGTGTGTTAATTGTGCACGGATCCACATTCAGCGGATTCGTATTAGCGTAATGCCCAGGAAGTCTGATTCGGCTTTCACCTGGCACGCGTGTGTCACTGTCGACGAGAGTCACCGACGATGTAGGGCACGCGCACATATCTTACATCTTTAGCCTTTCGTATCATCTTCTTCAAAATTACGTAATACACACACATTACATAATAATCATGAGATTAAAATAGAAATTTGGGCGTTTCGATGCAGTCAGACGAAGTGCTCTTGTCTCAATATGCCGTATAAATTTTGCATCGTCGCGCCGGAGATACAAAGAAATGTTTTCTTCAGCGTGATTCTCTATGAAAAGTGGATTATGAAGTCAACGTGACGTGTCTCTGACGTGGACGCCACTCGGCCGAATTTATGTCAATGGGCGAGGAGTGAAAGTATTTGTATAAACGATTTCGAAAATGCTAATGTGTCGTCAAGTGTGTTTAGCTCCTCCTATCGCGACCAACGACCTCAATTTGCATAGGAAAATACTTTGCGTTCCTTTATGAAGTGCCGTTACACTTTTCCATAATTTCTTGTCAGCGAGTTCATCATGCAAGCTGTCAAATGTAACGAGTATTATGCATTTCAGGAAAGAGTCCGAGGCCTGTATGCGTCCCGCTACCGGGTGGCTTCACCAAATTTTGCGGCAGGATTTATTCCATTCAACGTGACGCGAAGAATCACTTCAAGGCTTGCCTCGGTTTGGAACTGCAGTCGGCTACAGAGCTGGAAGCCAGTCTTCGCGTTAGTTGTTTTAGGTATTTACCAATTCAAGTTTGTTACATTAAAGAAACCTATTTATTTTATTTTAATTCTATAAGCATCATGAAATATTAACAAAAATTAAATTGATATCTGCAATACGTAATATATTTATTAAAATTGTATTTGTAATAAGAAGCGATTATAGAATTTCATCTTGACTTCCAGATTCGGCCCAGACGGCCTGAAGCTTCGTCCCGCCGAGCCGCTTCCGGTCGTCGAGGCGGAAGCCTCGGAGGAAGACGACGACGACGATTTCTTCGGTCTTGGTTCGGATGATGATGACGATGATGATGATGAGGACGATGAGAGACCTTCTTTGAATACTGTGTCGGATGCTTCAGGATCGAATGACCCACAAGAGTCGGATGACGACGACGACGACGAAGAGGATGATCTTCTGGGTTTCAGCGCTCTGCTGGACATCTTCACCGGCGGAGAAGACTCCACCACCAAGAAACCAAAAGTCACCACTGTGGCGCCCTTGCTGGAATTCACTATACCGATTCTAACGAGACCGACGACTCCAGTACCGCTGGAGGAACACGATTTGTCCACTGTGGCAAATAACGTGCCGATTGAAGAGAGCAATGAAGACGAACACGAAAACACACAGGAACCCGTCAAGGACAGCGAGGAGGAAGACACGGGACTGACCGAGAGCAACACCGAGGACACCGAGAATACCGATGAGAACCAGGACGAAGTCACGGAAGCGTCCAATAAGATCGTGTACATCACGAAGCCCGATAAAGGCACCACCAACAAGGTGAAGAAGGGAGTCACCAATCAGAAAAAGAAACCCAGCGTGACGTCGACTAGCGTGAATGCTATCGAGAATGTTGAGAAACCGGTGAAGAGGCCAATCAAGGACGAGGAAGACGACGATGATATCCTGGAAGACGACGAGGACGACATTGACGAGGAGGAGGAGGAAGACGATGAGCCTCTTGATGATGACGATGATAAGTATGACGAAGACGAAGAAGACGAGGATGAGTTGGATGATGAGAAGAACGAGGAGCACGACGATGATGAGGATTTGAAGGCTGAGGATCTCGATGATCTGGACGATGATGACGATGAGGAGGAGGACACCATGCTGAGTGCTCTTATAGGTACCGGAAAGAGTAAGAAGGACAAAGGAAACTCGACGACTTCGAGTCCGGCTGACTCTGATGAAGATGACTCTGATGAGGATTACGATGATCTCGGCCTGGACTTTCTGGCTAGGAAGAGGCATCCTAGCGGAACTCGACAGAGCAAGGTCACGAGGCTGTAAAGTGGAAAACGAAGCACAGAACGTTTCCAGTCAGTAGGATAATGTTCGTGATGGTCGTGGTAGGATGGTCGTGAAATTGCTTGTTCGACAAAGCTTCGAAGATTGTCGGACCAGCGAAGATTCGATGGATTCGGTAGATTTGGTGTAATTGCAATAGTGCGGCGCTTATTTTTTAACGATAAAATTGTTATTGTTACTTGACGGCGGAATCCATGGAATTTTATTTATTTTATGATCATATAATATAAATAATATCGTTATTGCGTGAGGAATATTAATTTTAATTTCAAAAAATATGCGGTTTACTTCACTATCACAATTACACCTTTAATGATTAATTTTATATATTGATTAAATATTATGGAGACTGACACGGGATTTTATAGCGAAGATGGAAGAACTTCTTTGAGAGAAAGCTCAAATAGAATATTACGTGAAGAAAAGATTTTAATGTAAAATTAAGATTCTTTGGAGGTTCTTATGTAAGGCAAGCATTTTTGAGAAAGGTTGTCGTTTGTGCGAAAGGACTTATACATATGCATAAGTTATTCTTGACCTCAGCCATAATAAATTGCTCGATTAGTTTAACGTAATTTATTAAGAGCAACTATAGATATTTATGAGATGTATGTACCTATTTAATTTATTTATTGACACTGTAATTAAACGAATTAAATAAATATAATTTATGCTATACGATACGTTCGATATCTTTATTAATTTTGATGGTTTTGGGTCTGACTTTTATTACAACTAAATTTAAATTATCAATAACAAATTACTGGGCAAATTATTAAAATAACTAATTTAAATGAGTATGAATCATTAAATTAATCATACTATAGACATTTTACAATTCTTTTATTATATTTATACCAAAATTTAATGCGTTTTTTCTTATAAATTTTAGAACTTCTATCAATTCTACTAAATCCGATATAATAATTGACTAACTAATCATTCAAATGTCATTAAAAATGTATGTCTATTTAAAATGCTATTTTAAGATGCGTTCCAAATACAAATGTATGAATATTATTATTATATAATGGTTTTATAATCTATGTTTTAAATCTGATAATTATACGATGACTTTAAAATTATCTTTAATGAAACCAAAGATATCTTTGTTTCCGGATGTATGTCGGTCGCAATGATTTACAATCAGACACATCGATCTTACCCTTTATGGAAAGTTGATGCATAATTAATGGCGCCTCCACGATTGGACCAACGCGTACCCAATTCTCCAGTCTGCCATCGGCATCGAGACGCGAAGGTTGTACGATCATTCAGTCATGTTATCCAAGTGGTTCTGTCTGATTCTCTTGATCCTGGTAATTCAGGACGGCAATGCGAGTACCGGTTATATCGGTGAGAAGGGTAAAGTTTTGCAATTACTATCAAATTTCAACAATAAAAATCCTCATTACGATCAGCAACATCACTCACTGGTTAGCAAAAAAAGATTATTTATAAGAAATAGTATTTTTACTTAACAAAGAGAGAAGAACACAGAATAATTATAGAAAGAATGATGACAAATGTACGAGCATCATATTATTATAAGAAACTAGTATTTTTATATGACAATTAATATATAATAATGAAATAAATATAATAATTAGAATATAATAAAATATGATAATAATCAGAAGAGGGACCATTTCAGTTTTTTATGAGAATTTACAAATTGCAAACAGGATTTAAGACATTGGTTTCTTCCAGATGTGACCAAATACGACATGACGTACTACGATCCGACCACGCGATTGGGACTGAAGGGTAAACTGGAAAATGTCGGTCGTGATCCTTTATCTGGAGTCGCGTTTCGTGGCATAGCATGCAATTGCGAGGGTCCCACGTGCAGTTGTTGCGCAGGGGTCAACATTACTACCTTCAATTTCGATCGTCGTGCTTGCACCAATTTCACTTACTTCCCGGAGGATTTCGCCGTTAACGTCACATTTATGGTGAACGATAAAGTGCTTCTGAAGACGGGTCTTCTATCTGGTAATGTTTATTGAAGAACTTACTTCTGAAAAATTCTATAATAATTGCATTGGAAGTTTTTACAAATTAGCTTTTGTGTACGAACATACACAATTTTATAATATAATAATTATACAATACATAAATCAATCTAAGGTAATAAATCGATTTGCAGCTAAGAATCCGGAGCCGATCTGCATGCCTTTCTATCTTCCGTTTATATCTTTCTGCATGCGTTTCTTCGATATCTACACGTCTGGCAAAAATCTACATGCCTGCATGGATCTCGAGACGCGTGTGGTGAACTGGCCGATCTTGGTCCTGCATTTCGATTGCGTGAAGATCGGCGCGGATGGAATCTCTTGGATGAAACCTGAAGATTTCAATATCCTCCATGCGGAAGTAGGCAAGCCGGAGATTTGCGGACCGGAAGAGTACGATCACGTGGACTTTGAGCCTGATTCCACCGAAACTCCGAGCAATCAGACTTCGACTTTAACGCCCGAGGAAGAGGATCACATCGGCCAATTAAAGCTGTGATATTTGTGTAATTGCGTAACAATGCAATGTGATTATTGTTATAAATTAATTTATTATCGCAATCAAAATGTTATAATTATTTATTATAATATTATGTAATATATATTATATATATATTTGTTATTGTATATTTATAATTATTAGGCGAAAATTATGCTGTGACAGTAGTTTCAAATTTCTATTTTGTGAAGAACGTTAAAATATACATTATTTGACTGAATTAATATTATATACCTGTCTTTATACATTCCATCTATAGCATCAAGTATGGCTCTTACTACAATTCTAATATTTTCAAAAATTTCATATTACTGAATATCAACATTCAATAACTATTATATGTATATGTATACCTATATGTATTAATTAATTCTCAGTCAAGGGCTGATTTTAAATGTAACTTATAATTTCGACACATCTCTTATTGCGGCCATGCTCGATGCGATCCACGATGTTAGAGGCATTGGCAGCGTTTCCTAAGAATTCTATCGTTCCCCATGACGTGTTCTAGTTGATCTCGAGATGCGGGCGAGCAACTTGCGGCCAAGCCTAAATTTCACCGCAAAACCGGGTCAGCATGCGAGCTGCCCCGTTAACCGGCCAGTCAGGTTTCAATCGACCTGCAAGAAGCACAACTCAAGGAGATGTCCTCTACTTGTCTCCACTGAACGACAGTCAAGATCAAGGACACAAGATGATGGCGACCTGCTGGCCGCTGCTGCTGCTGCTGATCGTCGCCGTCGCAGAATCGCAGAGTTCGCTCTTGAAGTCTGGAATCGACAACGATCTCACGACAGAAAGAATCATCAGCAGCGAGATCGAGGGACTCGCAGGATCGCAGGAGGACTTGGAGCGGCTGAAGACGCTCTTGCGGCAGGCCTCAAATTCATCGGGGTCGCAGAACGGCACGGTCACTGCGACCAGGCAAGGACCTTGCCAGTGCAGCGGCGGTGTCTGCGGATGCTGCTCGAGGATCCTGTACGATAGGTGGAATCAGAAGGCCTGCGTGAACATCACGTATGACCCGGACGAGTTCAGCTTCACAGCTAATATCACAATGAACGATCGGGTTCTCTACACGAGGACCGTGTCCGGTAAGTGGCACACATTTACGTAACGCGAATCTCCACTTGCGATTGTTTAAAAAGAAGGAGATCTTTAGATCGGAAACGAATTTCACGAGTTTGCACTTCACGAGCGCGAATGAAATTTTTCTCTAATTGACTTTGTTGTTTCTTCAGGTAAAAATCCTCGACCGATATGCGTCCCCTTTCCAAGGATACCATTCATCCGCGCGTGCGTTAGGTTCTACAATATATATTTCCAAGGCAGGAATATTCATCTGTGTGTCAGTATGGAGGGAAAGTTTCGGGATACCACGCTGTTCAAGGTCTGATCTAAAAATTCGTTGTGAAGAATTATATTCTATTAACATCTTCCATGCATGCATGTGTTATTCATACGTTCTAGCGATTAATGAATCATTAACTAATAATGCAGATTAAAACCTCGCGCGTTTATATAATTATACTTGAGAAACGATCTGTAATATGTGTATGATATGAATTATTTTTACACAGGTCAGTTTAGACTGTCTTAGATTCGGTTCAAACGGATTAGCGCTTTTGAAACCAGAGGATGGAGGTGGTTTGGGTCAAGTCGAGCTTTTCCCAGAAGATACGAACGACAACGACTACGACGATTATGACGATGAAGATGATGATGATGATGACGACGATGACGACGACGATGATGATATATTTTAGGAAGCAATAATAAAGAAACGATAATTAAGTTTAATTTAATACTGCGAGTCGTGCGCGTGCCATGTATTTAATTTTTCTTGTACTTAACTGTATTAAATTCTGTAAAACAATTGATTTCGAATTAGTGAATTAGTGAAAGCTTAAGAACTTTTAAGAAGAAATTTAACCCTGCGAGAGCTTGGAGCTTGTTGCATAAATGACCGGTGTGAACCTGGCACCTGACTTTAACGAAATGAAAATTTTCTGGAATATTTCGTTTGTACCTCGTTTGTACCTGTTTGTACCATCGTTCGTTTCGTTTGTACCTCAACAGTTTAAAAGTTATAAGGGGTCAAACAATAGCCAGCACCCGACTAAAAGATATCCGAATTTTAATAATGCCATTCGAAAGAGCATCGTTTGTACCTTCAGGAATCATCGTTTAAATCGTTTGTACCTCAACGGAACCGGAAGTACAGGCTTTTCAAAAAACGTCCAAGAGGTACTTTCGCCAATTTTCGAGATATTCGAAAACGGCCAACGGCGGTCGAAAGAGCTCGGATAGCGCCTGTTTGTACTTCCGTTCAAATCGTTTGTACCTCCAAGGAACCGGAAGTACAGCATTTTCAATGTAAAAAACAAATAGTTGTTCGTACCTCCGTTGTTTACAGAGATATCTGAAAATGCCCAACGCCATTCGAAGGAGCATAGTTTCTACCCGTTTGTACCTCCTTTCAAATCCTTCGAATGGCGTTGGGCATTTTCGGATATCTCTACAAACAACGGAGGTACGAACAACTATTTGTTTTACTTTGAAAATGCCGTACTTCCGGTTCCTTTGAGGTACAAACGATTTGAACGGAAGTACAAACAGGCGCTATCCGAGCTCTTTCGACCGCCGTTGGCCGTTTTCGAATATCTCGAAAATTGACAAAGATACCTCTTGGACGTATTTTTTTTCAAATTTTTAAAAGTTTGTACTTCCGGTTCCTTTGAGGTACAAACGATTTAAATGGTGGATTCTGAAGGTACAAATGATGCTCTTTCGAATGCCTTTAGCCGTTTTGCGATATCTCAAAAATTGACGAAGATACCTCTTGGACCTATTTTTTGAAAAGCCTGTACTTCCGGTTCCGTTGAGGTACAAACGATTTAAACGATGATTCTTGAAGGTACAAACGATGCTCTTTCGAATGGCATTATTAAAATTCGGATATCTTTTAGTCGGGTGCTGGCTATTGTTTGACCCCTTATAACTTTTAAACTGTTGAGGTACAAACGAAACGAACGATGGTACAAACAGGTACAAACGAGGTACAAACGAAATATGCCAGAAAATTTTCATTTCGTTAAAGTCAGGTGCCAGGTTCACACCGGTGCATAAATGTGCAATTTTCTAATCATTATTGATAATGCATCGTTAAACAATCCAATAAAACTGTTTTGTGCACAGTACTAGTACATCGGGACCAAATGGTTTACCGAACCGACTTTTAATCCGATACGGAAATATCGATGTTTGAAAATACAATTTTCAGACTCGGTAATGAGATTTTTAATAACAGAAGAATGTAGATTTTAGGTTCTATGATTTGCGTACGGGAATAATGACTGACCGCACAAACATAATAGTGAATTTCACGCTCGTATATAATTCAGAGTAGACAAAAATGTTCCGGCATCTATTTTTCAACGGTATGCGATATAATGCCTCGTAATTGCATCCTGTACGTATAGCGGCAGACGCAATGTGAAAGAGCAGAAAGCGTTTAGTGCTAAACGAGACGCCTCTCGTTGCAACTCGAATAATAAGCTACCGTAATTGTTTGCGTACTAAAATCAATCTCATTGATATCGACATTAATTATGAATTTGCTTAACATCGTCAGCCTTATCTTAATATGGTCTCTTGTTCGCCAAACTGTCGCTGTTAACAAAAGTAAGTATTGTGGCGATCATCCTGAATCTCTGATATTAAAAAAATCTCATTTATATATATGGCATGTTGCAATAATTGGAATAAATAAAACTTGCAATAATAATTAAGAAGTTGCGAAACTTCAAAGAAATATTCTTATCTGACAAATATTTATTAGATATTTTTGAGATGTGTTTTCGAATTATTTTATTGCGTGATTTATGTTATTTCAAGATATTAAAAAATAATACAAATAATACATATTAGGTATCGCCGCAGCAAGAGGACTTTTGATTTATAGAACGGTCTCGATTACTCAGGGATCGTGCAAGTGTTTGATGTCGTTCTCCTGTTCTTGCTGCCAGAGTGTAACCATTCTGTACACTAGACAAGAGAAAGATCGTAAGTCTCTAAAGTTCAGCTTACTATCGAATACGTTGAAACTAAAAATTGCTGAAGATTGTATTTATCTCGCAGTGTGTGTGAATTTCACATATCAGAGGAACGGATTGAACGTGGATGTTGCATTGAGTTCAGACACAATCAGTACCAGGACAGTCGCAAGTGAGTATCTTCAATTATTTTGCTATTGTGAATCCAAATGTTAAAAAACAGTTGATAAATAATAATACGTGATTTTACATATAATTAATGTGTAGAAATCTGTAGATAGCAACGAAGGAAAACACTTTCACATTCCTTACACATTTTCTTCACGAGTAATCTCACATAGAAAATTTGCAAATTTGTTTTATAGATTATAGGGCGTTCCAATTCTGCGTGTATGTTCCTGGCTGCCTTTTCTCGACTGCGTGTGTCAATATCTTGGAGCTCAACCAATTTCCTAAGTACGTATCGAAGGAATAAGGACAGCTTTATCTCGTTAACAACATATTAGAATCTCCCTCCAAAGAAAAGGATCGAGATTCTTTAAAATAAATTCTTAATTCGCGATTCTTAAAATTATTTTTGCCAGATCTGTCACGCAATGGCTTGTGTCTGTCTAGACATTTATTCTGTGAAGATAAATTTGAATAAGATAATGCAAAGTCAGAATTTTTTGAAGTTACGGTTTTTCTATGCAGATCCATCACGGCTTGCCTTCGTCTGGACATTTACGCGAAGAAGCAACTCTGGCAGATTAATTACGATTGCGTGAGCGTGTCGACGGAACTGCCATCGATGTCAATGACAGGTACGACGAGGATGATGGACATGACAAGCGAAGAAGTGTCTACTGCAGGGACCGAACAAACGAGACAATCACCGATGACGGAGTTAGTGATGGAGATGGCATCGACCGAAACGATGACGATGCAAACACCGGAAATGAACAGCGCACTGACGATTGCGATGATGGAGCAAGTGAACAGGACAAACGCACCGATTGTTGAATAAGTAATGATCGTAATTGGGAGTGAAATTGCATACCAGATAAATGACGGATCATTCTAACGAATTCTTCGTCGAGAACTATCAAGTCTTTCGTATGATGATAACATATTGAATAGTTTCGAGTATCGACCTTTAATTCGACACATAGACATGTCGATGTTTTGATAATTCTTGACAAAAATACGTGAAACCATCGATGTTGTCAGACGAAGAAGTAGTCGCGTTCAGTTCTCTTGGTCCACAATGTTTAATACTTCAGTGAGTTTATTAAATCCTCCCTCCGCCATCCAAGATTTATATGAGCAAATCTACAACAATTCGTCAAATTTAAAATTGACATTGTACAAACGATACGAATCCAACGTCGAACCGATAATACTCACAATAGTAACAATCTATTTGCTCATTCGCGATTTTCGCATGTTAAATGAGGATTTCAATTGGAGACTATATGTTATACTTTTTGTTATCGCTATCAATATATATATTCCGTGGATAGTTATGCTATCATTCTTGTGGAATTAGTGACTAATTATCAAAACTGCAGTGAATAATTATCAAAATTACAATTGGTACAAGTACGTAAATCTGATGCTGAGACAATAGTCTTGTAAAGAGACAATATTTGTTCGTCGTACTATAGCGCATTATAGTGGTTCGTAATTTTGTATAATCTTCTTTCAGAATTATATATTCGAGCTGATACTTGATCCGCTTGATGTGACCGGTATTACAAAGGGATTACAAAGGGAAAACGTATTTTCAAATAAATTTATATATATATATGACATTTTATTTTATTTATATATATATATATATCATATATATCATATATACAAATAAATGTCATTAACATATAAAAGAAATACGTCAAAACTACACATAATAAATTTCACAAATTGCCATTCTAATGAATTCTTCGTCGAGAACTATCAAGTCTTTCGTATGATGATAACATGTTGAATTGAATACCGATCTTTCTAATATCGACCTTTAATTCGACACATAGACATCGATGTTTTGATAATTGTTGACAAAGTACGTGAAACCATCGATGTTGTCAGACGAAGAAGTAGTCGCGTTCAGTTCTCTTGGTACACAATGTTTAATACTTCAGTGAGTTTATTAAATCCTCCCTCTGCCATCCAAGATTTATATGAGCAAATCTCCAACAATTCGTCAAATTTTGAATTGACACTTGACGCTGTTAAGACTGTGCTAAATATATTGTGTAAACAATACGAATGCAACGTCGTACCGATAATACTCACAATAGTAACAATGTATTTGCTCATTCGCGATTTTCACATATTATATGAGGACGGAGATTTCGATTGGAGGAGAATATATGTTGCGGACATTATGTTCATTTGGTGGCTAATTCCAGTGGCATTACGTTCCTTAGACTCAGTTACTGCAGTGAATACTTATGAAAATTACAATCGGTACGTAAATCTGATGCTGAGGCAATAGTCTTGTAAAGAGACAATATTTGTTCGTCGTACTATAGTGTATTATAGTGGTTCATAATTTTGTATGTTCTTTCAGAATTGCATATTCGAGCTGATAATTGATCCGCTTGATGTGACTGGTATTACAAAGGGAAAAGTATTTTCAAATGAATTTTAATATAGATTGACGTATAAAACTATTACTTTTATACAAGTGTGATGTATGTAACTTTTAAGAGAAAGTTGAACACAGTAAAATACATATGATAGTAATTTGCATGTTAAATAGCAAATGGTAAAGCTAAGTACAGTAAGTTATTAAGCTACTTGTGAATTGACAATCGTCTTTTTGCTTTTTTTTCTTACAAATGCGGCAAGAGTATTAATGACAAGAGAATATATTTTTTAGGTGGATTGTGCGTGAAAACAAAGGAGTCAACAGAGCGGTAGAAATGATGATTGTGCAGATGTCGTACATGAGCATTAATATAGCTGGAATAACGGAACAAAGAAACAGAATAACTTTTGACGAAACGACTAAAGCCAATTAAACGACGACCGCATAATTGCAAATGAAATAAAATTGCAATCGATCGAAAAATTTATGCTTATGGGAATTTGAATAGAATCAATGTAATCAGTAAACGAGATAGAGTCAGAATTAAAAATGCAAGAGAGGTCAGATTATAAATTGTTGAAAATGGAAGTGTAGAAACATAATGGAAATAATATACTAAAATAGGAAAAACTAAAGATAAGGTAAAAGGAGTACTTTTAGCTAATAATACTTATTTTCTTATTATTTCGCACATGTATAAATATATGAATATGATAAATATATATTTATACTATATTTTTTCTATATTTATAATATATAAATATATTTATACTACATTTCCATTACGTTTTTCATACATTAGTGAATGTTCGAATGTTTGACAGAGATATAAATTTCTTATCATTGTGACTGAATTATCATTAAATTATCGTGCAATCCACAACTTTTATTATTACTTAAATTTCGACACTAAGGAAATTGTATGGCAAATAATTGAAAGTGCAAATGTGCAAATAGTCTAAAGTTTTATTTGACATAGTCGTATTGATATTACAATTACGCTAATAACTAATTATACGACATTAATACAAACTCCTGTATGTACAAACTTATATCCACTTGTATTTAAAATACATTATATCATTTATATCTACCTTATATCTCAAATTTATAATTTCCCTCACCGTTTCCTCTCGTACTTCCACTTGTAGATAGGTGCGGCGTCCTTCGAACCAGGCTTGATCAATTTCGGCTTCTGTGCCTTTTTGTTTTTCAGCATTCTGCGCATCTCCAGCTTCTGCTGCACGATCGTCAACTCGCGTTCTCTGTCGATTCTCTTCTCCAGCTCCTTGTAGGTCATGTGCTTCTTCTGCTCGAGCTTGACCAGAGTCTTCTCGTCCAGTTCTGGTAGTTTCATGTTCTTGATCGCGCTCAGTTTTGGACGATTGGTGCGCCTGGACAGCAGTGTCGGATGCGTGTCCAGTTTCTTGGCAAGATCAAAATTCTTCATCTCCGTGCCATCATCCAGGAAGAAGATGTGCTGGTTCTGAACCTCGTTGGCCGTGTCGATCATGTGCAGCTCGCTCTGCAGCCGATTTATCTTCTTCGCTTCAAGGTTCCTCTTGTAGGCCACGTAACGGATGTCCTGCGTCTCCATCAACTGGATCTGCTGGGGAGTGTGCTGATCCTTCTTGTCCTTCTCACGGTGGACGCCGCCCACTATCTTGGAGTTGATCATATGAAAGTGAAATTCGTCCGGGTTTTTATTCAGCGCCCGCTTCCGCAGGAGCTTCAACGTCGCCTGCTTCTCCTGGAAGTCCCGGGCCCGAGCGATGTAATCCTTCTTCTTCTCCAGCAGACCCAGGTGTTTGCGCTCTTTCGGTTGATGACGCTCCCGATGAGTCTTCTGGCTCGCCTTAGCAGCTTTCTTCCACGAGGACATTTTTCACGTTGCTCTCTCAGGAAAGATAAGAAAGGGTGATCTTACAGAGTGAACGTTTGCAACGGTTGTCGTGCAGATTTCTGCAAATATGGGACAAAAATGAACGGTATAAGTGAATTTTATAGAGCGATTGAAGATAGATTAATTCTGATTAATTATCGTGCGACTTACCGCTTTTATATTCGCTGTAGAAATCGATATCACCGTATCGAGCAATAATAATTAATCACCAGCTGATCATCGCAAACCCTGCGCTACATAACCTCGCATTTAGCAGCTCCACGGTGAAGACACGTGATACACGAGCTTGCACGGCCGATGAAACTCTATGGTGCTGACATCTAACGTCGCGCGATGCGGGATCAGCTGATCGCAAGCAGAAATTCATAATGTGAGATTTATCATAAAATATAGTATAAAATATAGAATCAGAACCGAGAAGGTATGTAAAGAAAATATCTAAAACAAAATACATAGAAGATATTTAAGAAAAAATATAAATAATTGTACATAAAATCGCAGCCTAAGTCCATGAATTCATCGGAAGATGTCACTCGCGTAGGACGACGCAGCGCAGAACTCTCTTGCAGCATTGGTTGGGTCACCTGCGCGGTTATATCTCTGCGCTTCTCTCGTTCGTCACTCAGGTCATTCTTCCTCAGAATCTCCAGCCCTTCGTTTCGAGACCGCGTGTCCAAGGACTTGCTTAAAATTAATTAACGCAAATTTGCGTAGCGCGTCATCGAGAATTCGCGCGATCAGTAAAAATTAATTTCACGAAATCAATTCGTGTCTCTGTCTCGTAAAGAAAGAATGCCACGGCGTCGCGCACGTGCACCACGTGCACACAAGAACGAGGCGGCGATGCTGGAAGCCAGCAAGGCGCAAGAACGAGACGAGAGGAAGGTTGAGGCTGAAGAAAATTTGCTTATCGCGCAGGAGATTAAAATCGCGCGCTTCTTGGCCAACCCCGACAAGAAAATCCGAGACAGGACATTGAAAAAGCTAAAGAAATGGATGACACTGCGATCGACGAGTTCGTTCGGTAAGCTAGTGGGCAATATACGGCTCAGAGTTTTAGAACTATCCAACAGATTATGTTTCGTGATATTATTCGATATATACTTCTTTGATGCACATGTGTATGTTGAATGTTTATTTTTAAATTTTATTATAAAATTGGGTCGCTCTATCGGTTGCAGAATTCACTGAGACGGAGTTTATAATCCTGTGGAAGGGTCTGTTCTACTGTATGTGGTACTCGGACATGATGCTAATCCAAGAAGAACTGGCGGAGACGATTAGTCAGCTCGTACATTGCCTCAAGTCGATGGCTGACGTTGTACTCTATACCGCGTGTGGCCTAACGACACTAGGTACTGAATGGTTGGGCTTGGATCACTATGCACTGAACAAATTTTACATGGTACCTTTTACTTAATTAATTTTGAAAATAATTCTAGACGAGTTTTTCTAAATGTGCATAAATAATCTTGCTTTTTTACGCTTTTATTTGCAGTTGGTTAAAAGGATTCTTCGTCAGACATTCGTAGCCTGTAGAAACAATTCATGGGACATGGAATGGGTGACAAATATCGCGGACGTGTTGGAGAAATTGTTTTTAGATCCGAAACTCAGCTTGGGTTTTAAGTTGCATATAACGTTTGTCTACTTGGAAGAGCTCGCGAAGGTACTACTGCAGAGATTAGAAGAAGCGCAAGCTTCCACTGAATTCGCTCAACTTTTCATTGACAGTTGTTTATGAATTGCACAGGTCAGTGATGAGAATTTATCGGAGGAGGCAGTTCATGGATTTATCCAACCATTTGTTGTATATCTAGCAGCGTCGTACGACGCACGACCGAGACAACAGATCCAGCGACATATCTTTCGACACTTAATATTCCAATCTGACTTAGGCATGGATTATACGCAAAAATTCGAAGTTTGGAAAAATGTAAGTGCTACTTACAAAATACTTAGAAAAATTTCGAACCGTATTTTAGCTGTATTTTAATATTTAAAGATAACATTCTCTGTGACATATAATTTATAATTATCGTGTGTGTAGTCTGGCTTTCCTTGCGTGAGCATGGACGATATACAGAAAATAGAGATGTCTGAAGAGGAATCGGACGAAGAGCTTTCAACCAAGGGACAAGATGTTCAGTCGAAACCTCTAGATCCGAGAGCGGGTAGAGTGGATGTTGAATTGCCGCAACTACCGTTCAATCCTGCGAAGATCGCCGAGCAACTTAAGAAGCATAAATTTCACCCAACGTCGACGTCGAAATCACGGAGACAAGTAACGAGACTTATCGCGGAGTACGTACTTCGTGTTTTATTAATCGATCGATCTTTCAAACTCTGAACATTACATTCTTCTTTCGAAAAATTTTCAGATTTAACGAATTGGCCGAAGGAAGCATGCCTTTGGGAGTGAAAAGAGTGAGAAAGCCGTACGCTCAGAAGAACACCGACATGGACTCGCAGATGGCCGCGTTACGTCTCATTCAGTCCGAGAAGCCAGTCGAGGATAAATTGAGCAGAAAACAAAAAAGAAAAAGGCACGACTCGATTATGAGTTATCACGCCGATGAAGCTCTCTCCTCTCTCGATAATTCGAAAAAAATGACCAAGTCAGACGTAGATACGAGCAACTGTGAACTTGACGATTCAAAAAATGATTCGGTTGACGTGCCAGCGATCAGGAAGGCGAACATGCAAAACTCGAGTGCTGATGTACTACCTAAAAAACGGAAGAGGAGTGTTGCAACGCATGATGAATTTGCCGGTAAACGCGAGACAACTGAGAACAAGGAGGAGGAGCCAGAAATCAAGGTCTCGACAAAGATTAATAAAATGAAAAAGATTAAAGCAAAACACACGAGCGACGCACACGCTGCGGATAAAAGCACGAAACGTAAAACAAGATGTAAAAAACTACCACGTGAGCAAGATTCTGGCAATGAGGATCAGTGCACTTCTGCACCTATCGCGCTAATTTCGCAGCACCGGAAGAAGCCAAAGAAGATAAAGGATAAACCAATAATTAAGAAACAGAGGTCGAAAATCGGCGCTTTGCGAGACGATCAGGTGACGCCACTGAGAACCGTAAGTGCTAAGAGTTTTCAGTCAAGTTCAGTGAATTTTAATTGACAACACGCAAATCCAATTCTACATACATGCAATTTTATTAACTCATTACAGGAATTATCAAACAAAATAAAAAATCAGCTCGACAAATCTTCCTCGGCGAAGAAGAAAGTGGTGTTCGGACTCAGCCGTAACACCGCCCAGCACACGTCGGAGTACCTCCAGCAGATCCGTAACAGTCCGGCCATTCCCTTCGACGCGAACAAGAAGCCATTGACCAGCGCGCTGAAGACGAGCCCCCTACCGAGCCCGATTAATCCGTTTTACAAGAAAAAGCTCTCGTTACAAAATCAGAGGATCTGAGCCCTTCTTTCATCTCGACCGAACAGATTGGCGAGGCGATTTTAAAGCGCGACGGACGTCACGGTGGACGTTTTCCTTTGACGTATACATCGTCGCGTCAACAATACCTGCCTGGAATACCTGCGTCTTTCTGCTTTGTACATTTTGTAGATACATCATGCATATTTTGTACATATCCAGTGATACGATCATTTTATATTACGTTTTATATTCCTGTACAAGTGATTTCTGGAGATGTGCACGATTACGCGGAATAAAGCTTTTTTTTCCAATCGACACCTCCGGCTGTCTACTCCCGCTGCTCGGTCTGCGTGGGCGACTGGTGGGCTCTCGTAGGCAGCGGCAGAACCGTATCGCCGACCGTCAGGGATCCTTGGCTGAAGATCTGGGTCTCCGTGGACACGCCTCTGGACGACGTCGCACGGTTGTTTCGCATCCTGTCGAGCGGCTTGCGCCCCTTGATCATCGTGTACCATGGTCTGTGACGTTTCGCCAGAGGGCTCCTACCCTCCACCGCGAGGGAGCTCGAATCCCATTTCGACGGCGCCTCGGTGACGTCGCGGGCCCGCTTACCGGAACGAATCTGGACACCGTTGGCGACGAGATTGGTCAAGGAGGAGCCGCCGCCGGACAATTCCGGCGTGGATGTCGATTTCTTCATGTTTTTCTGCTGCTGCACTACGTTGCTCGCATTGTTGTTGTTTAGCGGATCGTTCAATCCTGGAATGGAAGTTGGGAGAATTTTCATGATTCGAGACTTTCACGATCGTGATGAAAATTATAATAACGAAATTTTATTTTTGCAGCCCGACTGCTTGAACACTAGTAATTAAGAGACTCTTACTCACCCGAGAAGCTCCTCAGGACGTACTTCACAGCTTGCGAGAAGGAAGACAGGAATCCGCCGTTCCTCTCATCTGTGTTCTGCACCGATAATGAGGTAGACGGCACGATCTCTTGGCAATCTGTCGCCACCGCCGCCGTCGTAGTATTGTTCACGGAATAGCTTTCGACGGTCGAAACGGTCATCTGCATCTTGGTGACGGACTGTCTGCGCACTTTATTAGTGCCCGACGACTCGATCGTGTCCGGCGTCGAGTAATTCGCCGACGTCATCTGCTCCTGCAGCTTTTTCAGACCCGAGTTGATCAGCGGCATCAAGTCGCCGTCCAGTCCTCCCGAGTTGTTCTCCACCAGCACCATCATCAGCACCCTAGTACCTTGCTGATTCATAGTCACGCTGTTAGGCTCGGAATTTCGATTCTCCTTCTCTTTCTCGTTCTTCTTCACTTCGTTATCCTGGATCATCTCTACATGCAGATTATTTTGGTAATTTTGCAAGGATTTTTCCAAAGTGCACGCCTCGTCTTTCTCCTGATCGCACTTCGCGTTCTTCTCATCCTTCGTGTCCCCTGTAATCTTCGTGGGATGTTCTGCTGTCGCATCCTCTGCATTCTTCGCGTTGGACTCGTGAGCATCGTTGGCATCATGAAACACATCATCCTCCATCGATGCGTTCAGGATACTCTTCACGCAGGACTCCATCCGTTTCTCGAACTCCGGCAGGATTTTATGCTCGTCGGAGAACCTGACCTTCACGATCTCCGGCGTCTCGTCCGGCTCCTCGCAGATGGGGTCCAACTGAGGCGAGTCTCGCGGAATGCCGCCCTCGACGCTCGTCAGATCCATGTCTACGGGGGACAAGATCCGACCTTCGCTCACCGTCGCAGCCTTGTCTGCAGTTTCGTCTTTCTCCTCCTTGATGTCGAGCTTCCTGCCGGAATTGCTTCTGGGGAACTGATCGTCTTCGCTGGCCTTGAACGGCGTATCCTCGTTCGCGACGTGCGTGGAGAAGCTGAAGAAATCGGTGCTGCGGGCCTCGCTGTTCCGCGACTCGTTCTGCGTCTTCGCGGTTCCGCTGCACTGTACGATCGAGGACGAGTTGGTTTGCGGTGTCTTCAGGCTGAAGTCCGGGATGCAAGGTGTCTGATACTCCACGTCGACCTTCTGCCCCGCGAACATAGGCGTGCTGGTTTTCCGCTGGACCTCGCACGGCGTGTAAAACTTGTCATTGTAGTTGCTGTCGCTCATGGAACACAGCTTCAGCTTCTCGAGGTAGCCGGAACCAACGGGCGACGTCAGACAATGACGAGACCACCATTTACACGCACCTAGAATATTATTTAAATGAAACATAAATTAATTATAAAAAATACATTTATTATAATTAATAATAATTGAATAATTGGATAGATGAAAGGACATGTATGAGATTAAATTGCTTGACGCTAAACAATCTTTACAAAATTGAATTGAAATAATTATTGAGTAATAAATTATATAATAAATTTATTAAATTAAATAATAAATTAATTGAATAATTCTTCGTAAATTACCAAAGGATTTAAAGTCCTCTCCGGATTCGAACGTGTCGCCGCACAGGTGACAGTGTAACGGTAGATGCTTGTTGATGATGTGACACAACAATTGCTCGTTCCTCAAATCTAGTTTCTCAGATTCGAACGGTCGCATCGGCAGTGCCTTAGAGGCGCAGAGAAAACAACTGCCGTTTAAACCGGGATGCACCTCGTTCACGTGGCGATCGCGACACTTCGCGCAGCAGAACGTTTTCTTGCAGATTCGACAATTTTTGTCCGCGGCGTTTTTAAAAGCTATCATACTTTTAAACATGTTCAAGTTGACTGCTAATTACTAAAGTGCTCTCGTGTTTACTGACCGAATTGTCAAGGACAAATTTCCTTCGTCAATACGTTCGGTACCAAACAGTAAAAACGAAGAAACACGTACACACGTCAAAACGAGCCACGAAACGATACTTGGAGATTTATAAGTGTTTATGAGTCACATTTTTGGTCGATTTTCTGGAGGAATTAAGGGAAAATCCTCGGAAAATCGAAATTGTATATTGTAAAATTATTTATTTAACAAATAATATAATACAAAATAATGGAAAAATTGTTTCGCAGTTGTGGCATCAGTTGTTGTCTACGTGTTCGCTTTTCTCGGATATGTACAAGTTTTGCAAGACATCGACGACTTCGTCATCCTTGTTCTCATCCAGCGCGGTCTTCGTTGCGGTGCTCGTCTCGGTGTGAGATCTGCGATCCGCTGTCGCCAACGCGCGTTTCTTGAACTCGGAGATGGACGATGGACCCTCGTTCTCGATCACCACGCTCACGTCGGCCTTGCGGAAGTCGGTGTCTTTGTTCGCCAACAGGGACAATGCCGTCGCGTACGGCGGCGATATGGGAGTTTGCACCGGCTCGTGGTACTCGTACTCTTTCCCTTCGTACTGGAAAATGATAACTTTAATATATTTTTATTTAACATACTTAATTTTTATTTAATATACTTAATGATAACTTTAGCATCTACTTCAAGCATATAATAACATTTTACTCACGTCGAGCGGATAACACGTGTCGGAATCGGGCTGACTGAGGTCTCCGCAGACGACGAACGGGACTACGACCCTGTTGATACCCGTCAACTCGTCGAAGTTGCACGGCTCGTGCGTCAGCAGCGGGTTCAGCATGTGCGGCTTGTAGCCCTCCGGCGGCGAATAGTCCTTGCAGACCACGAACGCCTCGATGCTCGAGTTGCGGGAGCTGCTGGGCTTCGTGCAGTAGACGTACGGGAAGAATATCCTCAGCTGGGCGTACAGCAGCGACACGTCCTTCGCCCGGAAGATCTTCGCCACGAACGTCCCACCGGGCCTCAGGATGTGCGTGGTGATGTTCAGAGCGGCCAGCAGCAGCTGCGACTGGATGAATATGTCCATGTCGTGCAGGCCAGTCACTGCGCAGCAAAGCAGAACCGTTTTAATGAAGAACAGGTTTGCAAGATTCTTGATAATCTCAGGTATTGTAATATTTTTATGAAATTCTTGGGAGATACCGTCAGGTGCTCCGTCGCAGACGACCAGGTCTGCCTGAGTGTTGTCAAAGTGCGCGATGATCTGCTCCGCCGTGTTGGTGTTGGTGATGTCACCCTGCAGCTGAATAACTCCTTCCAAAGGTGCCATCGCCTGCAGGTCGACCGCCACGATTTTCGGAGGCGATGCATCGCCCTTTTCCAAGGCCTTCTTGTAGTTTTCACTGCGCAAGGAATGGAAAATTATTCGTCGCTACGTGGATCAAGGAGAAGAGGATCTCTTATATTTTAGGGTAGGTTTATACGAAATTTTGCTTATAATTTACTTTAGCTTGCGAGCTAGGACTTGGCTCCAGCTTCCAGGCGCAGCACACAGGTCCACCGCTTTGGACACTCCTGAAGAAATGCAGTCGTCTCGTTTTTAATGGAAAATGTGACAGATGCAATTTTGAAAGAGAAATTTATTGATCACTGCTGTACGCACCGTCGAAAATGCGGCACTCGGTGTCGATTTGGAGCAGCTTGAAGGCGCTTCGGGCTCGCCATCCTTCTTCCTTGGCTTTTCTGTAATATATATCGCGCTTGTCCTTCGACGTTTTTCCCATGGTTGCGACAGCGTCAAAAATTGAAGCTTCTGCTGCACGAGACTGCTCAACAGCTGATCATTGCAGGTTATGTTCATCACACGCACGTGCTGCTTCACCTGAGAATCAATTCACGCGGGAGTTTATAAATGGTTTGCTAGCGCTGTTTGGCGAACTTCGTTCTTACACGTTTGTTAAATTAATTTCAGTAGCTTCAAATATACACGTGATAAAATATTTTGCAACATTGTTTCACTTATTCATGAGGAGAGTTGTCTTTTTATGAATTTTATAAAGTATCTTAAAGAAAAATTGTGAATAATATTTCTTCATTTAAAGTTTGCATTATTTCCAAGACAGATATAAATCGTAGAGATTAAACTTTAGAGGAAAAAATTTTTATCGAGAATATCGATATAGTCTTCATGTTGAAATATTTGTTTAATATATTAGTTTCTGATCGACATTTTCATTATCAACTCGTAGATCTTTGCGCACGCAATATCTGATACATAAAAACAAGCGTGTAGATTTTTAATTAAACAGTCTTTATCTCAATTCGACGTCATGTTAGTTATTTATCAATTTTATTTGTCATCGGAAGACTTGCAGATTGTCTTTAGATTTTTTGTGATACGTCGAGGTACAATGCACCAATTAAAAATATCAAGATTTGCAGTTTGGCAAAGATTCTATATTATTTTTATAGATATATACAAAGTATGAAAAATATTTTATTTTCAACTTTTTAATTAATACATTGTAATTAAATTATTTATTCAAAGAATTTAATCATCAAATAATCAAAAAGCAGATATTTTTACGTGTTCTGAAATTTTTGCCATTAATTATTTCTTATTTAATTTTAATATTTAATTACTATTTTTCTCTTTGTATGTCTCTTGTTAAAAAATCGAGTCATCTTTACATCATCTTGCACCGCTTTTATCTTCCAAACACACAAAATTGCCAGCACGTTCCAGATTTAAGTTCTTGATAGAAAGACGTAAAGAATTTATTGTCTGACAAAGTATTGCGCCACTTTCTTGGGGGCCGGTCTCATTAAACAACAGTCACGAAAAGATACAAGGGTTATCACGCAATGATGTCAGGAACTTGATTACGCATGTGACGTTGTCACATCTAGGATCTGCAAGTAGACCAACACCGACCAACTCGATGAAGCTAACACGAGTTCACTTTTGCAGCGAGCCGCACGAGGAAATAAAGAAATAAAATGTCGCGTTCAGGAAACTAAAAGAAGGAAAAAAAAGAACCAACAAATGCGCTCTCGAAATAATATATTATAATCGCATTCGCTCCGACATTATATGCGCGAGTCGTCGTTGCGAGCTTGAAGGCCTCTGAAGGCACTCGGCGAACCGTGACCCTCTTTTCTTCTAGGAAGCGTCATTGAATTGAATCGATGGCATTGGCAATGCCACGTTTGATACCACCTGATCATACTAATGACGTGACATAAAAATATAATGCATTGTTCAGCGAACTGTTGCGAGTCCGGCCATCATCTCGAGCGTCCATTTCGCTCCGCAAGCAGATTTCTTCAGATTTCTCAATTTGGACTTTGGAGTTTTGTGCAGAGATATCTGAACAATGCAGTTTTATCTGTAACAGGTATAGGTATTTAGCTCATCCGAATGCGCTTAATATGGCTCATCACCTTATCACGTTATCATGTTTTTGCTGGAGCGTTGCATTCATTGTTTGACACCATTCTGTATTTTTAGAGTATATTCGATAGTGCAGTATAAACGTCGTCTCGATCCGAACAGAGCTTTCTTTGAGCAAATAAATGGTTTCTTAATCAATCTTGCTGGTATGTTTAATTCGCGAGAACATGCGGATTGGATTAATGACTCGGCTGTGTCGTAAATTTCAGTCTCTATAAATATTTGCAGCGATCTTTCAGATCGAGATGACGTTCACCGTCGTGTTTTCATTACAAGGATTAGTTATGTCTCGTTTCGTATGCTTTGGTACTGTTTCATCATTTATTTGCAGAAATACATTCGTATTTATGCGAAATATTTGGAACGTCATATTTCATATTTTTCTTATAAAAGAAATATTTTTGTAGAGGAAACAGTATTTTATTCTTCTTTTATCTACTTTTCTACTATTTCTTGCTAATCGAGTTTTATTCTGTTCTGTGAAAGAACATTTATAATATCTGTTGAAAAAGAAAAATATATCTCGAGTGTGATATATTCTTTTTCTTTTTTCTTTTCTCTCTCTTCTCTTTCTGGTTTATGCTGTTATCATCATCGATCAGTTCCAAGCTCCAACCAGCTCGGCGGTCAGAAGCCGACTAAGCGACCGTTCTTGCCATGCACGTTTGGAACCGTGATCAAGAACGGAGTGCCGCTCTCAATCCAGCCGAGTGGTCGCGCTTATGTCGACGATATAAGTGCCCGATTTTGCCAAGAATTCATTTATTCCGAAGCTGGAACTCGTTGCGGCCACTCACGGCGTGAGACTCCTCGCATTCCCGATAGTAGCTGTTATCAATCGCGTTATCAAATTCTCGACGGCGACTCACACAATTTCGCCTATCTCCGATTAAATTATCTATGAACTTCCTGCGAGCGCGGAGCGATTTTGCAATTATTTGTAATCGGAGCAATTTCTAACTTGATGGTCCAAGAGATTTCAGCATCACCGATTTAGAACCACGCGTGACTCTGTGACATCACTGTTTCGCGCTGTGATTGTGTTTGTGATAAGTCTAATTATAATAGCAGTATAGTTATTGTTGTACAAGCGATTCGTCAGCCCATTCTTCATTGAGTGAGTATGAGTGAGTATCCTTAATAATGTTTATATTTAATTTAATACTACGATGCACTCTCTCTACTCTCTCTTTAAAATTAATTTAATTAATTAACAGGAGCTAATATTTTTCCCTTACTTTGTGCCAAAGGGAGTACAAAAATTTAATTAATATTTTTAATCATCATTAGTTATTATTATTTTTTATTACGTCACTATAACACTTTTCGAGTTGAAAATTAGACTGTGCGCTAAAAGTTTAACGGAACATAGTACCCGTCACGCTTTCTTCCGAAGTGTTCTTCCCACATGCTCGAACCAACGTTCAATATTAAAAACGGCCGCCTGGTTCCAGTTACCACTCTTAGCTATTAACAAAGAGCCACGTTCATCGTTATGATGTAATCATATAATTCGTAACTCCTGCTAAGATTCGAGTTGTATCCCGACAGGCAGTTCTGGCAGACAAAAGCATTTTCTTACTGACGCGGGACATGAATGTGGGTCACATCGGTGCCTGGATGCGCGAACTCGCCGTTATTAAATTTAATAAAATGGCATGGAAGCTAAGCGACAAAGGCGTAGCTATAAATGTTGACGTTCCGGTCAATCTAATCTATTTATGTCAGCTCACAGCTAGGATCGAACGTTGTTCCTGATCGATCAAGCAGATCTTTGTTTTACAAGGACTAGTAACGCTAGACCTGTAACACTAGATTCCGCTTGTTACATCAAGATAAATGGAGCTGTTTGGGGTCTGTCCAATTAATCAACCGTGGCGCTAAATATAATATTTAACGTAACGATCGTAGCGTAACTTCCGACTTGGATGAACGCCGACGGAAGCCGTTGCATCATCGCTGGCATAAAATTTTAATAACAATTATGTTGTGACGCGAAAAGTAGCGTCAATATGTTGTGCTTACCTTACATTTATTTGCATTTAAATCCTAACGCGATCGGATCTCGTGAGATCATATCGCACGTTCTTTTGTAAGAAATAAGTAAATATGTTCTAAATAAATAAATATTCTCGAGATAAATAATTATCTTTAAGGATGCTCTAGCTGTCATAACGTTTTGTTTATTAACTATTAAAAGCCTTCAGCTGCCGATAACCCAGGATGAGAATTTTATATTATTTCTTCCACTCGAAAGGTCGTTTAAAATCGTATTACTTATTTTCGCCTTATCGCGAGTGACGGCTCAGCAGCAGGAGCGTGATCAGCGAGTATCGAGAAAGAAAGTTGCTTACGCGACAGCTTGCGGTCCATGAACGGATGATACGTTTTATATTAACGCCAACAAAGTTCTTTCGTTTTATCGCATAATCGCATTACTACTACTAATAATAACAAATATACTATTAATAATAATAACAAAAGTAGTCACATCCATCAGATGATTCGTTTAATCGGTCTAGATGTCGGTTGACCGACTTCTGCTCATGCAAATAGCTTTTTTCTTTCTCTTCCTCTCTCGGTGCAGTAATATCACCATAATTGCAACGCGCAATCGACTGAACATGGTGAACCCCCCTCGGAAAGTAGGTCAAGTGTAACTGGCCTGTTCAAAGTACACCAGTCGCGTGTCATCCGCGACTTGAAAAAGTCGCTCGCAACCAGTCGTTCGTAATGCGCGATTTGATTATATCCATGGTGAACGCGGCTTGCGATAAAGTCTCTCCATTATCGAATTGATATCAACGTTGGCAGGCCACTTTAAAAATCGTTGAAGGATTATCTAGGCGGTCAGTGATAAAAAAATAATTAAGTTAAAAGTGCGATATCTTCGAGAAGAGAAAAGAGAGAGAGAATGTTCTAAATATGAAAAAAGAAGAAGGAAGACACTCTTCTGTTAAAGTAAATTGCAATATTTATTTGTCTCGCGTATTTCCGCCTCTTTTTTTTAAATAAAAAGTTTCTCTATTTATGAGAGAGCCACGCGAACATGAAACATGTGTGTGTTTGTGTGTGTCATCGCAGATAGCGATAGAAATTTGCGATGCAGGAATACCGATAAGCCATCAACTACGCAGAAAAAACGCGGTTTGATTGCAAAGAACTTTACGAAACATGGAATGATTATGGAGCGTACTTGCACGACGTCGAAGAGGATGTCATCGCAGAGAAGAATATCTTCACGCGTGGTCCACATGATGCACATAGCGTATTACGATCCGCGAGTCAGCATTCTTAAATCAGACTCGATGCAGTAATCTAAAGCGACGTCAAAACATCGTCGTTAAAAATATCCCGTGAATTTCGACGGATGCAAAATTTTTTGTTCATCGAGTAACGACGAGCCGATACTTCGTGAATTTGCCGCCGAGATCTCATTTCCATAAGATACGCGCGGATTTCGTATTTGCATGCTAAATTATTCGTGCTTGCATTCGTAAGAAGGAAATTAAATAGCGCGATGCACATTTTGCGAGCGAAACATATCGCGACTTGAATACGCTTTCCCGTCGCAACGCGCCATTCCACGCGAAACCGCACGATAACGCGCCGACCTTGCACAAGTGTAGAAAATGCAATGTATAATATCGCTCAACTTGTGATAGTTAACAACGCAGGAGGCGGCATAAAGGTGGTCACAACGATGGCATACAATCTCACGTTTACGTAAGAACTGGCGCGTAGGAACGCGAATCTAATCCAAAAGATCACGCTTCTATATATATATATATATATATATATATATTGAAATAATGAACGTGCAAAATGATAATTATGTAAAATGAATATATAAATATATATATAAATATCAGCGCATTCACTATTTCTGTCAAACAGGTCACGCTCCTTTAAAACCGCGTCAGCACCAAAACGAGCGCTAAATCAGAGGCAGAACAATTTTTTCCTTTGCTTGTTGAACGTTCGCCAACTCGTTAACGATTCGCCATCCAATCTGCAATGTTAATTATCTCGCTCACGCTGTTCTTTTCTCATTAACAGTTTGCTAGCTGCGCCGCTTGACTCGTTAAAAAATTCGCCACGAGCTACGCAGGAACCTACGTACACGAAGAGGAAGACCACCCATCCGGATCAGTCAGCAAAACAATCTTGAATCTCAGATATTTTTCACCAGTCAAAGAAGCAAAAGACTCTGAAATCTCAAACAAAGAAATAGAGACGAGGTGAAAACATCAATCAGCTGATTTCAAGCTAGCTGAGGTGAAGAAACGTGTGCGTACGCGTAGCGATCTTCAACGCGCGGAAGAGTGACAAGAAGTTTCTCGAGTTTGGGTGTGCACAGTGATCGGCTTGATACTTAGTCGACTGTTTCTGGTCTGGTCGAGGGCAACGGTGGAGGGAGAAGAAGGGAACCGAAGGTGGGAATCGGATTTCACGACGCGACGAAGGCGCGTCATCCTTGGGAAAGGTATATCCAGTGCATCGTAGGTCACGGTTTTAAACCGCTGGAGAACGCGGGATTCCTTCTGTTTACGAAGGCGGGAGATCGTTGAACCGCTGACGCTGGATGACGTGCCAGTGATTCATCATTAATCGAGGTACCTTGAATGATCGCCGATTTATGAAAGATCAGACGACTGACGTTCCTATAATCGTGGAAGAATTCTTTTATCCGTGAGAAGGGAAAAGGAGGCTCTGATATCCTTGTCCAGCGGATTCGTACGGATTGCGACAGGCCAGTAAAGAAGTGGTAGAATTGACAGACGTCGCTTGCGATTGAGGCGTCTACGACCGCACGGAATAATCACTTTTTTGTTTTTCGCGAGGAAAGAGGGGGAACGTTGAACTTGCTGCTCCAATTTATGCGAATAATTCATCACTAGCAACGACGAGACGGCGCCAATCACTCTTCACCCAACTCAGATCACTTTAAAGGAGAAATCAGGGACGTTGCTGACCGCGCGGGTTGTCTTCGCGCGATCGTTTAGCTTCCCATGGTCGGAGAAGCTTCTCGAAGCCCACAAAAGCTGCTAAATCCGCTCTAGAGGCGTTCCAAAAGGAGAAGCAGCTGCGAGATCGCAGTAGCATAGGCGGGAGAAGCCGAAGACGAAGTGGTATCAGTGACGATGAAAGAGTAAGGGAAGCGAAGGCGAGTGGAAAAGGGAAAGTAACACGCACATACAGCTGAGAAGACAGATCGATAGAGAGGGAAGAAGAGAGAAAGAGAGAAACGATCTTACGAGTTCAACGTGGAACCGATTTAGCAGACGCGCACGTGCTTGGTCTAGCTCTGAAAGAGGGATAGAGAAAGAGATAGGGCGGTTGTTGGGGAGTTGCAAGGGAAGCGTTGAAGGTAGACGAAGAAGAGAAGACACGACAAGGAAGACAGAGAAGAAAGGGAGGCACGGAAGAGAAGAGGAGAGAAGAAACGAGAAAGAGAGAGAGGAACTGAGTCGGCCAGGTCAGGTCGATAGAGGAGAAGAAACACGACCCTTCCGAGACCGGTCCTCGTGAGATGAACAAGGGCAGCCTGACAAACCCGCACATCGCCGGGTTCGATGAGGAGGCAATCATCAAGAAGACACGATGGCGCAATCTTGTCGCCTTTTGGATCCTGGGCTTGTGCAACAATTACGGCTACGTCGTGATGCTAAGCGCGGCGCACGACATCCTCGCCACCAAATTCGGTGATAAGGTGAGCGGCTTAAATCTGGCGAAACTTGTAATTCAATTCTTGATAGCTGGACTGGACTGTTAACGTTGACGAGAGAAGTTTAACGCTCGCAATTACAATCGTGACAGATTTAAGAGTGACTGGAATACGTTTTATCTTGAAAATTCCGTCGAGCCAGACAAAACTTAACGGAAACGCTTTTATCTCGCGGTTGAACTCACCATATTGTTACTCGCTCCAGATAGCTATAGCGTTGTGACAGCGGGTATCGGGTTCATCTCGACACATTGCACGGCAAGAGATAACAATACGACACTATTTGCTTTACTGTACTCACAAAAAGCTGATATAATAGTTGCCTGTGTCATAATGATCAGTTTGCAGTGACTTTCAACATTGCGTTTTCTTCTCACGTCCGAAATTTTGTAGAAATATGTCTTTCCGTTCTCTTGATAAAATACGATGATTGTGTACATTACAAATAAGTGAGTTATATAAGGCATTTTATCTACTATCTTTAATTTGAAAATGACACGTTTATTTGTGTTATTTTAACACAGATCAATGTATTAATAATGCAAAAATGCACTTCAGATGTGTAGAAATGATACTTTTAGGTTTGCAGTGTACATAAAATTATATAATTTTTATTAACAATTTTTTACAGTCATATTTACAATGATATTCTCGCATTTCCATCCAGAGATTATGTTACAACAGCTATACCGATTTCCTTTCAGCTTGAAAATCTATCCGACAATGCGATAATGCGTTAATAAAACTCGCGTAAGATATTTTATCGACGTTTTATCGCACACAAGGTTTATCAGGCCAGATTCGAAAGTACAACACAAAGCGCATAAAGATCGCATATATATCATATATCGTTAAAAATCTACTGCACTAACTATTCTGACCTCGTTTCTAAAATAATACGATACTTACTAGCCAATTGTGATGATCCAAATATTTGTTTCACAACTAATAATTTATTTAATTATTATATCAGCAATAAAAAAAGTAAAAGGAGATACCAGTCCACGTTTTGCTATTTTTAATGTAGAAACATGACTCACGAAAGTAAAATTAAATCTGCACATTTGATAGACGTAATCGGTTATCTTGAATTTCTCGCATAGGTCGAAATGTCAATTAACTGGTATTCAACTTTGTAAAAAATTACTGCTTTCAATTCTCTGCATGTAACGTATCAAGTTTTTATCAATATACGATACTAATCGCTGATAATGAAATACGTAAGCATTTCCGTGGAAAATTTTCTAGGCGATGTTGCAAATAGATCGGCGCTGGAAGGGGAGCAAAATGCGCGCTTCGATCTGCATTGAATTAATCTATTACGTGATGCGTGACTTAATAACGAACAATAAATAGTTGCTTCCGCGAAAATGACACTTATTAACTCGTCTAGTAACATAATTCGCCCATTTTAAAGCAGGAAAACTGTCACGCTTAATGATTTACGTCTCGCTCGACGGATTCCCCGATCGAGAAAAAAACATGAATATCGTGTCATCTGTAAAGCAAAGATTGTCACTTTAGATTATTATGTAAGCGGCATTCTTTCGGTGCGTTACGTATAATTCATGCATTACATAAACCAGACGAGATGAAAAATTCAGTGGCTGCACGCCATCACTGAATTTTTCCAAAGAAAATGCTTGAATTCTGCTTGAATTATGATAATACGCATTAATGGTAATATCCAATAATGATAATATCCATTAATGCTTGAATTAAAATTCTCAAGAAATCCTAGGGCGGACAATGCATGTAAAATGCGCCGGGTTTTTCTTCTTCCGGTGTCTCTTTTAAATTACAAGAATTATGATTGTAGCTTTGGATTACAATGCTTTGATATTTTTTCTAGGATGACACAAATAAGGACACGATCATACCAGGAATTCGTACGTGCAATGCGGTTTCGACCGGTGCTATACTTCTGGCAGACATCCTGCCATCGTTGGCGATCAAGATGACGGCGCCTTTCTTGCCGTTTCTAGTGCAGTGAGTATCCATTTCTCCTTTTCTTTCAGCACACGTGATACGGAGAGTGCGCTTTCTTGCGCGCGTTATCCTGGCGTTCTCCTGCGATCGTTGAGATCGAAACGAAGCTAGTGAGCAAACTGCAAACGAATATCTACATGCGTTTTATTCTTGTTAGTTTTAATTGCAGCGATGACTGAATTAAATGAGACACGTGACTCACTTTTTTTCCTTACGCAAACCGCGCGCAAGTCTCCTCTAGATCTTGCGTGATTATCTCGTGACAATTACTGCGTAATTTGTCGTCGATTAACATTCCTCGATAATTCCTTTGTAATTAACTCTTATCTGGATGCCGGTGTAAAGATTCCATGCCTGATGGATAATTTATACGATAACGTCCTAATTGGCACAGTAGCGCTGATAATGTGTTCAGATTAGCTCTTGACAAATGAAAGATGACGTGTGCGTTTTTAATTACATAAGTATACCTCAAAATAAGGTGCAAGTAATATTAAAACCAACAAGTAATTGTAAAGTCAACGTAATATTTCTGGCAGCGATTGGAGTGTCTTTCTTCTTTCTTCATTATATGTTGCACTTGCGACATAATGTTTATATTTACATAAAATTTTGTGATATAAAACAATTTTTTCATTTCTCCTCGATAATTCTTCGATATTATTGTAATTGTTAAATTAATAATTAAATTAATAATCGCAAGCTTCTTTGATTGTATATAAGTCAGACGCTCAAAGAAGGAAGAAATATGCAATATAGAGCATCATAGATCGCGTACAAAATTGATCAATCTGGCGTGTAATCCGAATTTGTGTGTCTTTCTCCTCATTGTCTGTCTTTCACGTTACTTTTTTTCCGTTAAATCCTCACCTGTCCGGCGCACGACGCGGGGGCGACGGAGCCTCGGACATCGTGTAAGTCTGTTCCGCGATTGTGCAAGCGTCCGGCCACGACTGTCAGTCGAATCACGCTAATCGATTAATGGACTCGTTAATTACAGTGCTCGACTGGCTACCTGTGTGTTATTTTCCGCTGCAGGATTTCTCATGGTGTCGTTGAGCACTACTGAATGGCTTGCCATTTTGGGCGTCGTCTTAACATCGCTCTCTTCCGGCTTGGGTGAAGTTACCCTCCTCAGTTACAGCAACCAGTTCCCCAAGTAAGTGTACTCTTCACTATTCTTCTCGCTGATTGTGAGATCCTAAAAATCGGTATATCCGTATAAATATGTAATTCTTTCCGTGACTGCGTTCATTTAGACACTGGCAATTGAACAGGTATTAATCCGATACAGTTCGCCGATTTCTCATTACGGAACTATCGCTTTCAGTTGGATTATATAAATATAATTATATATAATTACTCCTTCATTGCCTATATATATTTTCTACAAGATTAAAAATTGCCAGGCAAATTATACACAGTTTGCAATGCTTCGGTGGATCTTCGGAAACAGCGAGAAAAAAGCAAACAAGTATATAACAGTAAAATGCAGACTTTTGGTGTGTACAAAGTATAAAGTAATCTCTCTGTTTCCCGAAGGACACTTAAAACTATTTGCTCATCGTTTTCTGAAGAAGCGCATTTTGCACGTGTCATTCGTACATTTCCAACGTATTAAATCGCAGTATTGACATTTAGACAGTTGTACCAGAAAAATAGCGATAAGATAATGCCGTCGCGCGACAAAGTCGGCCTTCCAGATCTCAAAGTAGGAAAATATAATTAATGTCTACCATGCGCGGACTTTGGCACCGAGAAAAATAAGATAAAAGTGCCGCGCGCGGATGGAACTTTGTCACCGTCACGTACATGAGTACTGACATCCGCGATCGTACTATGAATGATTGCCGCGAAATGACAGACATGGCTAACCACTAATCACCTTGTAAAACGTAAGAGAATACAGACTACAGGCTTGAAGAACATCCGTTGTGCGGGCGGTCGCTTTAACGTCACTGCGGACGATTACAAAAGCGGAAGGAATCACGTAACACGATCGCTCGTTAAGATCAGCTGACGTTTGTGTGTGACGACGTTTGTCAGAATTTTATTAAAATTTTTAAAAAATAGAGAAATACGGAAATTGCAAGGTAAACCTCGATTCAATTCTGCTAATTCGGACTCTTTTTTTTTTATCACTTCACGTTCACGTTGGATTTCTCTTCATCGATTTCTCGATAAGTATGGCAATATCTCATTGTATCTCGTGATTGTTTATTAATCTCTCTTCGTAGAAACGTGATCTCGACATGGTCATCGGGCACTGGCGGTGCCGGTATTATCGGCGCTGCATCTTACGCTGGCTTAGCTGAGGTGCTCCCTCCAGAGACCACATTGTTGGTCATGCTGATAGTGCCGGTCCTACAAGCGATCACGTTCTGGTGCATCCTGAAACATCCGACGCACACCAGGATCCCTATCACCAAGAATGGCATCGATAGCCAAGAGCAGATCATCAAGGTACCCGAGAAGACCTTCAGAGACAAGATCAATTTGGTGCCAGGACTGCTGAAGTACATGATACCACTTGGGTTGGTCTACCTATTCGAGTATTTCATCAATCAAGGCCTGGTAACACGATATTTGATTTTATTAATATTATTAGTAATTTTTATATATTATTCTCTCTACATTTATTATTAAATAGTTAATTATAATTATTAAATAGTTAAAATAATAAATAATGCTGTATTTCTTCTTACGTGATTACACTTTCAAAATTTACTCTTTTATTTTATTATTATTATTATATATTATTGTTAACTGTCAATTGCTTTCTTCTTCTGTTAGCGTGGAAATTCAATGCGCCAACTTGAGAGAACTGCTATTAAAATACGTGAACAAATTTCTTTTTTAATTTTTTAAGGTGAAGATTTTACAGGAATCAAACGTCATTGAGTGTCGTCTATAATAATATCGTATCAGATAGTTTTGCGATTCGCTGTCGCGTCGATTTACTTTATTAATCATTAATGCGAGCGAAACGCTTTTGCAGTACGAGCTCATCCAATTCGACGACATCTGGTTAACGTACAGCAATCAATACAGATGGTTGCAAGTGGATTATCAGATAGGCGTGTTCCTCTCGCGATCATCGGTGAACCTAATTACCATTAACAGGATTTGGATTATGTCCGTGTTGCAGGTAATTATTTGGAATCGGGTGGTCGCATAAAATCACACGAATTACGTGTTGATTCCTCCTAAAATATTAATCTCGTGCTGATTACATTTTTCAGTTCGTCAACGTCATAATCCTCCTGTTTGAAGCCCTCTACTTCTACATACCAAACATATGGATCGTTTTCGCTATTGTGCTATGGGAAGGCTTACTCGGCGGCGGGGCTTACGTGAACACCTTCTATCGGATGTCGACGGAGGTAACGAGAAGCTAAAGCCCTCCTAATGAAATTAAAATTAGAATAAAAATTAAAATTAAAATCTTTTAATCAAATTAAGAAAATAATTCCAAAGTGTCCAAAATTACAGAAATGTGCAAGTTAAATGCACGTCTCGAGTCATTCTCCCTCTTTTTTGAAAATTTATACAATTAATCAAACATTGTATCACTACCTGACGATATTTCTCGCAATTTGAGATTAATTCAGCCATGCATTTCGCCAACAGATTCCGAAAGCTGACCGCGAGGCCTCCATGGGAATCGCAACGATGGCGGATTCGATCGGAATAGCGCTGGCCGGATGGATATCGATGCCGGTTCACAATGCCATTTGCCAGCTACCAAAACCGACACGATTAGGCAACTAGAGATATTGCGGGATATCCGCTAACGAGTGATAAACGGGAAGTTTCCGCAAACGGAAACTTCTGCTTCCGAAAGTTCCTCGACGCAACACGTCGGCGTTTAGAGGATAATGGCGACTCTTCTTTAAGCATTTAGCGATTATACGTAAGATTTAAAAGTTTAAGCGGCAGATCTTCCGAGCGTGAGTCTGTACAACGGAAATATAATAATTAATTATGTTATAAGTGAAAAATAATAAAAAAAAGAGCGTAAGATAAGAAAATCTTCGACAGGACGCGAGCGGCGCGGTCGTGAATTTTTATCGTGTAAATTCTTTTATAAATAGTATTTAATACATTCTGCGAGCATCTACATTGCGCAGTTTTGGAAAAGTATAATATACAGGGTGTCCCGGGTTTTAACCGACAAACTGCGGGAGCATATTCTGCTAGTGGAAATAAGAAAAAATTCTTATATCGAGTTTGCTTAGAAATGCTTTATTACAAAGTTATAAACCAATATTGAAAAGAAATATGAGATAAGTAACAACGGAACATAGTGTAGAATTTGGAAGGTCGAAGATGTTTATGTTATGTGTATTTACATGTATTCATGTTCACTATGTTGAAACGATTCAGTATGATTGTTACTTTCACAACAATAGCTGTTAGATTTCAATCGTCGTGTGAACTAGCAATTACTATCAGAATACCAAAAGTGTTTTCAAATGAGGAATACACTGATATTCATTTCGTATACGGATTCTGTGACGGAAATGCACGAGTTGCCGTACGAGAGTATCAACGTAGATTTCCTAACAGGAGAGTACCAGATAGATTTAAAGCAATGAATTACTAATTCAGTTACTGAGATGCAACAAAATTTTCAGGAATGTCGTACTGTAACAAATTCTGTACTACATCGATGTCTAGCTTGTATCGATGTGCAAGGACAACATTTTGAAATGCGTCACTAAATCATTGCGTAGATAATTTTTATTTTTGTGAAAAAATCCGTTGTTACTTATCTGATATTTCTTTTCAATATTGGTTTATAACTTTGTAATAAAGCATTTCTAAGCAAACTCGATATAAGAATTTTTTCTTATTTCCACTAGTAGAATATGCTCCCGCAGTTTGTTGGTTAAAACCCGGGACACCCTGTATATATATATATATATATATATATATATATATATATATATTATATATTCTCGAAAGCCACAACTGCGCCGCCCTTTTAAATTTAGGTGTAAGGCGATTTAATCAGTCTTGATTACAAACTGAGTTTTATTCGGTACAAAAGACGTTTCGAAAGACTAGAAACATAGGACGTATGTCGCGCAATATTCGAACGTAGTGTATTTTATTACTGCAACGCGGATGACGAGCTCTTTGGAAGTACCAAGATCCAAAAGGTCGAAAGAAATTCTCTGAGATGCACGCCGTACTCAGAACTCGCATTGTTACTGCTAGCACATTTATTTTACGATACTCTTCTGCGTTGAAATTTTCAGTTAGATCTAGTTTCTCTGTATTCTAACGTACTCGAATCTTTTTGATTTGTTGCGAACATTTGATGTGAACAATAATAGTTCTGGCCTTTTTTTCTCTGTTAGTGTAATTGAAATTCCGCTAACTATTAGCGATCATTAAATTCCACTAACGATTAGACTGTTAGCACGTTAGGTTTTGATTTTTGCATGGTTACCATACCATTTCCGGTTCACGACAATGAAACCAAGTATACAGCGCTCCCGTACCGTCGAGCGTCGATTGCTCGATGTTCGGTAACTCTATTTCAGTATTAGTAGGTAGAGTAAACGAATCTTCCTTACACACCGAAAAATTACAAATCGCTCTTGGATTATGTCGCGTTACATTCATTCGCGGTCTAGGTATAAAAGCTACTACTAGCTCGAGCTACCACATTTCTACTTTGATATATCGGCTGTACCGTGCGTACAGCTTTTGATTGAAGGAATTGCAATCGAGTATTACAATCGATTTTAATAAAACGGTCGTCAAAGCGAAAACTCACAAATAGTCTTCTGTAGGATTCTTGTCTAAGAATTGTGTGATGGTGTGAACGAGTTCGAAGAAGCAACTTGACGTGGTTTTACTTTACGAAGGTTCGATCTTTCCGAAATAATTAAATTTTATACTATGGTTATTTGAATATTATTAGAGGATTGCTAATAGTAGACTCATTTACGCACGAACTTGCAAGTGAAATAATTGATTATGTTATAAATGAAATTGACAGGTTTATCTGCTGTAATATTTCGAGTCGCGAATTACACGAGAATATTTTATATTTTCTCTGCATGTAGAAAATAATAATTACTATTCTCTAAACAGCTGGAAAATCCGGAATTTTATGTGGAATTTAGAGCTGCTTTTTCAAGCTGTCGTTAACTATCGCACTTGACAGTCATTTAGTTGCTTTTCAGTTTCAGCAACACTTCTTCCTTTTGTATAAAAACCCCTACAATCTCTTGATGAGCGCGCGATTCGCACGTGATGAAACGATGAACGATTTTTACGTTCAGCAGGATGTATATAGCGTAGATATACGATGCTAGAGATACGTTTACTTACATTACGATAATCGATGTCGCTTCCTCTAGTAAGTAAGATAAACTTAGAGAGCGAGAATGACCGCGATTACTACGGATATCACTATTGTCTTGATGTAATGCGAGTATTTTGCTTACAGTGAAATAAACGTCTAATGAAAATCCACCACGACATGTCATTCCGGAACGACCCGTCGCGGCGACAAATGACTTTTCTTTCTGCTCTACGATACGTCACGTGGAAGATTTTTGGAACAATATAGGAACTGTATATCTCCTCTTATAAGCCACGCGTGCTTTACACACGCCTATCTAACACCGACGTCTAGAAAATAATCGATTTTGAAACTGGATCGTCTTCGCTTTCCGCCAAGATTCCCAAGCGTATCCATCTACTGGATTACATTACGCGCATCTTTCCAAAATGAGCTTGCCGGATTCCTCATACTCCTGACGCGACAGCCACATCTGCTGGAACGAACCCAGGGAGCTGAGAATCGAGCCACCGATCCAGGCACCATAGCGACGCTCGCTCGAGCTGTTTGCGCTAATTATTTTCAGTCTCATGCTCTGCAAACAAATTCAGATTTTTAATTCGAGGTTTTGGAACTTAAGTCGCAATGAGAACGTTCAAGGTGGAAGTATGTGAACAATATCGGTGTGAACTGTAATTGCAAGGCAATCTTACCGGTGGGGTCTTACTGCCCAGATCCCGATTCAGTCTTTCGCTGAAGCCTTGAAGGCAGGAGTTGCCGCCTGTTACCACTACGCTACCGTACAAGCTCTGTAATGTAGATATTTCGTTACAATAATTATTAATAGTTAACAGTATATTATTATTTTATTAATCGTGCATCTTTTTTATTAACTTTATTAATTTTTTATTAATTTTATTAATCGTGTATTTTGTTTTAATCGGTATAATCGTGATTTTTCTCTTCTAAAAGAATAAGTTAAAATAAATTATTTTTTGCTTTCTTGCTCTCTATTAATTTTCAAGCAAAGTTGATCTTAAATATTTTAAAGAATTTATTAATAACTTGATTGCACGAGCACGTACTGGTCTGATGTCCATGTCGCACATTCCGACGCTCGTAGTGACCAGAGGACCAATCCCTAAAATACTCGCGCCCACGCCTTTAACATTGCTGGGATCGAAAAGAGCCTCGGGTATCATGAGACGCACGGATCCGAAATCGTCGTTGTAGCCAGTCGGAAATTCGTAATGCTTCATAGGCAGAGTATTCGCCACGTCCTCGTCGTAGGGACTGTCGGACACTTGCAGACAGTTCATCTGGAAGTCCTGCAGTACCTCCCGCACCATGTAGCTCAGCCAGGAAGACGTCGGCTGCGAACCAGGTCGCCTCGTCCAACGCGGTGGATCTCTTTCACGCACCACGTCTACAAATTCGTAAGAAAAATTCATCGAATTACACAAAATTATAGTAAAACATTGCATTCCTGAGTGCAAATCCTATTTGATTAATAACTCCAATTGAGAATTGAGAAGAAGAAAAATTATAAATAATGTAGGATTATTATCTTTTGCGTATTAAACGTAAACTTTAGGACGTATTATCATCGCATGCTTAACATTTCCTTCTCAAAATTTTAAATTATGTAAATTGCTGAATCTTTTTGCGGTCTGTGCGCAAGATTCACGTACCTTTGCTAGCGACGAGACACGCTGGTAGCAATTCAACATCCTTCTCCTCGAAGAACTGTCTGCACTGCATGGTGATGAAGTCGCCACCCAACGGGCTCTTGACGATTCCTTGAGTGATTACATAGCCATCGTGAACCGGAACTGCACTGGTGTGCGTGGCACCGCTGTCTACGACCATTGCCGTGGACCTGCCGTTGGCGTAAGCGGCCAGCACAGCGTTCTTGCAGATGTACATAGCTGGCACGTTGAATTTCTCAAACATCAGCTCCAGCAATTTTTCACGCTTCAGTCTGGTGTTCCACGGACATTCAGTCATCAGGATCGGGTGGTGCTCGGCCAGGGCGTGCAGTCGTTGCTTGTAAGTGTACTCTGTCAGCCGTTCGAACATGTCCCAATCATCGATCATACCGTCTTTCATCAGACTCACTATCTCCATGTCTAAAATAAAATTTAATATTGATATTACATTTTTGATATTTTAATAATAATAATTTTTTAAAGATATATATTTAAAGATTTATTGAGAAAGATACTTATTCTCGCAGTTCTGTCGATCAATTTTAAAAAATTGTGAATTATTCCAGTTTTAGAAGAGAATTATGTATTTTTAATATTAAATACTTCAGTAGTTTCTCTTTAACGTTAAATTATATAAATTCTTCCTAATAAATATTTTATAATAAAATGTTTTGTTATATAAGATTCTCTTTATTGGACGCATGTCACCGAGGAATATTAATATAAAATAAAACTGCGTTTATTACTTTTGACACATTGCTTGCAGTGTTAATTAAATAACCAAATATTTTTTATATATCTACAAACATGAGAGAGCGTGATATCGTACCCTTCTTTCGCACTTGGATCGCCGTGACATCGATATTATAATGCTTCCTGGTGATGTTGTTGCAGTCCACCCCGCCAGGGTCGGCGGGTTCCTCCCACACCCCGAGGTTCGTCGGGATCTCGGCCTTCGGCGTGTCCTCGCCGCCATATCCCACGCGGAGGCTCTGGTGTCCGACATCGAAGATGATAGCGCCTACCTCGTCTGGAGGGACAGTCGAGAGTGATGACACACGCGAGATTATTGCGGCTATAAACCGCGTTCTCTTTTTAACCGGGATAATTATGGAGCGCGGTCATACTTACCACCGCCGTAGACACCACCGCTCATAGTATCTGAAGGGAGAGGAAGCCTGGCGCATGCCCCGATGGGAAATCCTCCCTGCGCGATACTCATACTCCCACTCATACACGTATCCTGTCGAGGTAGCGTTGTGAGGGTGTACGTCCTCCCAGGACTAATCGATCGTCACGTATCGCGACAGGCACGAGTGCAATTTTAAACTCGATCTTGAGGATTAAATCGAGAGATGAAATAAATATCAACGGACGTGACAGCGTCCCATGCATATCCAGAAATTATTTTATAAGGTATCTTTATAGGACTTTTATAATGTGATGCAATATAAATTTATAGAAAGCATGTCAAAGGATTTCAAACTGTTTGCGATTATAATCACGACAGGGAGATCAGCTAAAGAATAACAAGTTCAAAATGTCCACTCTATCTAAATTTAGAACAATATTAATATCACTGCTGATCGACAGTCAACAAGACGTAAGCAACTGATCGCCCAATAGCTTGAGTGATGTATCAAAATTGATCTAAAAAATCAAAATATATCTAATCTTTTCCATTGATTCATTTGCTTCTCGCAGATTGAATCGAGATCGTGACTGGTTGAGATTGGAAAGGGTAGATACTGACGATTGGAACGGGAGCTGGAAGACAGGACTTACGCGGAAATATGAAGAAATATACAAGGAGAAAATGCACAAATAGACGGTTGTTTTCCAATATGGAATTAGTATTGTATATTTTACAAAGTAAATAGAATATAAACAATCTAAAGTCGTCTAAAACACAATGGTACGAATTTCGTGGTAAATCATTTCATCGTGTGTCATGTAAAGATAGACGATATATCATATCAACAGGGCGACTCCTCTCGCTTTCCTCCACCTCGCGCGAATGACTCGAGGGCCGAAATAA
Organism: Ooceraea biroi; assembly: GCF_003672135.1. NCBI lineage: Eukaryota > Metazoa > Arthropoda > Insecta > Hymenoptera > Formicidae > Ooceraea > Ooceraea biroi. Next base: position 8,069,258 of record NC_039517.1, on the reverse strand, counting down.
CGGGCGGGCAGGGGGAGGATGAGGGGGCGCTTAACGGGGGTTGGGGGCGGAGGGCTTGACTGAAAGATCATCGTCACCCGGCCGTGTGTGAACGATAACCCAACCGCGAGCGACGGGTGACGCGGTGTCGGGATGATAATACACGCTAAACTGATTCGACGTTCGGCAACACATTAGGTATCACGGAGACTGCGTTTCATTTCAGCGACGATGACACGCGAACAGTGCTCTTCTCGCGTCCCTCGCATAATTTCTCACATCATTATCATCATCATTATCATCATTATCATCAACATCATCAGCATCGAGGTCCGTCGGTCGATTGATTAATCGACGCGGGCTGGCATCGTGTCGTCGCGCATTCCTCCGCTTCTTCTTCTTCTTCTTCTTCCTCCTGTTCTGCTTCGTTTCTACTTTCATCTGACGGAAAAGGGGTTCGAGGGCAGGTTCCTGAATATGTGCGCGGCCTTTTTTGAGCGAAGTACAGTGGATACGGTGTGTACGGTAGTAATAGACAGCTTACAGAAGACATTATGCTCGGTTGTTACGTTTACGCTACGTGGTAACTCGTCTACTGAGGGTCCAGGTTCACGCTTGACATTTGACCGCACGATCACTCGACCGTTTGACCAAGTTCTAGTTGATCGATGATCCGTTTACGCAGATATCATCATTTCCTCACGATTTCCGTTCGGACGGGCGACAAATGTCAGGCGTGAATCCGCTATGATGCTTTTCAGTCTCTCATAAGTAGATAGGAAACGACACCGACGACAACGACGAACGGTCTGGCTCTATTTAGTGTTACTCCTGTTCTCGCTAAAAAACATGTACGATAAGACGCTCCTCGTGGAAGAGCGCGAGACTGATGCGGTGCATTGAATTCTTGTTTCGTTTTTTCTTTTTTTTTGGATGATCGCGCGCTGCGAATTCGCGTGATTGACGAATGATTGGTTCGATCAGGTCGGAATGGCTGGAAGACAAAGGAAACGCTCGAAAGTCGCGTATTGCTCGCTTCGATATGCATATCTATAATGGCGCCCCCTCGTTGGGGGTGCCACGCGAATTATCCCTCGCGATCGCGTCGGTCGCTTCGCCTAGGGTTGAAAGAGGAGCGATGGCAGTTATAACTTATGTTAATTAGAATTTCACATCGGTTTAGTCACAGTCGTCGTGCGCGTTCGTCGCGCGAATACTTTCGTTATTATCGCAATATAATTGAGGGACCGTGTGCTGCGGAGCGTGTGGTGCGCTTCGGCATCGGCGGGCGGAATAATCGCGCGGGGATCGCCGCCGGAGGGGAAGAGATCTGCGGATAGCGCCCCGTTATTTTTCAACTAACTACGATCATTACGCGCGGCGGAAACAAACGTGGCAGTTCGCGAGATCGACCTTTCTCGAGGATCAAGACGCTGCGCTTCCGGGGAGAGTTTGCGATCGCGCTCAATCGATCTGCCACAATACATAAAGAACAGACAACAACGTTATAGCTCGACCCGCTCCGCTCGGCGCGTGTTCCAGATGAAGATTTAACGCGCGGAATCGGCGCCGTGGCTGCACCGAGCGGAACCAAACGGCGACATAGACTCTCTCTTCCAGTTCTTCTCGTTAAACTTAACTCTTTGATATTACGATTAATCCTCGCGAGTGCGGATTCATCACGATCGCTCGGCCGATCGTGTTACGTCCTAGATACTTCGACCGGAATCCCAGAAGCCGCTCAGGCGCGCCGGTGGTGGCGGTTGGCTGTGAAGCTGGCATCATCGAGCTTGATGGAGACGTCTTGAATGCTTGGAGATACGGTTTTCGTAGACGCAGGGACCAGGAGCAGGACGAAAGGAGCGTGTCACAGATCGATCACTGTGAGATTGATCCGGTCGGACCCGAGACGCCGATTCGAATGAACGGAACGACGGACCGCGGCTTACAGATTTTCGCGTGATTTTATTCTCTTGCCTTATTTTACTATTTGTTTTTCTTTTATTTCTTCTTCGCTTTGTTATTTCGTTTTCGTTACTTTACGACTTATACTTCACGGGGGGGTTTCTCGCGTGCACATCGGAGGCTTCTACACGTATTTACACCGCGATTACGAAGTCACGGACGTTTCGTTGGCTGCTGTGACCGCGATCGAGGTCGCACTCGGCCTCGCTTAGCTCAAACGCGTCGGAGAACCCCGAGGGTGGGTCCAGCTTGGGGACGAACAGGTTTCCTGATCCGTCACGCTCCTGGTCCCGATTGGCATAGGAATTGCCCGACTGGTGCTTGGGATGGCCAAGCCCGGCGATTGGCCCGAAGTTGGCACGGGCCTCCTCGCTGGTATAACGCGCCAGCTGTAACATCCTGTAACGAACATAGTCTCTATCAATTTTTTGATTATTTAAACGAATTGTTAATTTAAGGATCATCGTTGTAGAACTAAGAAAAGTTAATTATCGATCGGCTTACTTGGGTCTTCCCCTTCCAGGAAACGATTTTCTCTCAAAAATCGGTGAGGGTTCTGTAGACGTGCTAGATTCTGGTCCATGGTACAGGAAGTCTGCAAGCAAAGTTGTTTCCCCATTGCTTCCTACTCTCATTACGATTAGCCGTGGTGCATTAACTCGCGTCGACACCCTACGTGGATCCGCATTGCACAACGACACACTCCGACACACGAGCAAGATCCGCAACCAAGGCAAGCTAATCGTATGTGCGTGCGCCAGAAACGAACAAGCGTTTCGAATTTCCATGCTCGCGGTATCGGCGGAACCAAAATGCCCGCTGCCGGGTGTATAGAAACGGAGTACGCGCTGGAGAACGGAGGATAAAGACGTAACGTGTGGGATTCCCGGATCCGGAAATGAGATTCATAGGGTGGAAGGATCGGTGGTAGACAACGAGTCTCCCGCGAGGTTGCGTCGGAAAAAAAAGCATATTGAAGCTTTCGCTGAACGGACCCAGAAGCTGCGTTTTGCTATCCTACTGCTATATCCCTGAGAAGAGAGACAGAAAGAGAAAGACAGAGAAAACAGAGAGAAAGAAACAGATAAAAGAAAGAAAGAGAAAGAGAGAGGTGAAAAAATTGCATACTGTGGACGCGCGAGTCGGCCGCAGATGCCGAGTGGTGCGAATCGACGAGGTGATTGGAAGACTCGGTTCGGCTGCTGGTCCCGACTTCCGTGTCGCTGTCCGAGCCCAGGGTGTCGTACTCCTCCGACTCGGACTTGCCCTGACTGACCTTGTGCGCTTTGTGCAACGGCGCAGAGGACGAACGGCCTCCGCGTACCTTAGTGTACCGGTTGCAATCCGACTGCAATCAGACGGAATTGGTATCCATAAGACTGGTACACGTCGCGCATCGCGATCCCGTCCTCACGGCGGTCTCGCGGAGGAGAACCGTAGCGAGAGAAGCGGGCCTCATTAGAGCAGAGCCGTTGTCGAGAATCGTGACTCTTTCGCGTGTGTCTCGGGGGTGTCGGTCAGTCGCCGAATCAATAATTTATCTCGTCGGGATTGAGCTGCCGCGGCGCTCGAGAAGCGGACAAGCGACATCGCCGGAAATTCGAGAACGAAAGTGTTCACTCGTCGACGGGTCGAGCAGACGATCTTTCGAGTCTGCTAAGTTAAAGTTTTAAAGAGACAATTTTGAGTTGAAAAGACTCCGAAGTCTATATAAGATACATGAATATTTTATTCCGCAAAAATATAAAAGTTTTGAAAGTTTATCTTGCAGCTAAAGTTAAATCACTTTGTGCAGAAATTAGATATTTAATTTCATAGAAGCAAGTTTCTCATTAGAATTTATTATGTCGACATGTACTGAATCATAATCATTAATAAAAAAATTTTATTAGACTAATCTTTTAGTCTCTTAAGTTCTTTATTGGTTTACTTGGATGTACTCTCTTGGCCAGCATGTATTACATTACATTATCTATTTATTGATAAAGTAGAGAGAACGTAACGAGCTCTGTCACCACTCTCTACGGAAACTCTGTTCTACTTCGTCGAGCTAGGAACCGCGGGGGTGGGCGATGTAATGAGTCATGAGAGAGTCTTATGCTACAACTAGCGGAGCTACGGCGAGAGATGTAAATGCGTAAAAGGGGCGAACGACGTACGGTGAGTCTAAATCTGCTCTAGTCTGCGGTACTCTTCGATTCCGCAGACCGATTCAGGACAGCCGCGAAACGAAGCGAGGTGGGACCAGCAGTCGCAACGGCGTGACTCGTAACCGATTGCTATGCCGCATCGCGGTTTTGTTGTCGAAAAAATGGCCAGAAAAATTCGCACTCTCCGGATTGACATAAAAAAAAGAGAAGAAAAAGGGAATTCGAACACTCGCAGGCAAATTGAGATCTTCACGGCTAGGTCGCATCGATCGCGCGCCAGAAACTCGTATGTGAATGCGAGTGACCTAAATATTCGCCCAGTGGATCGCTAAGTGGTTTCGATTGCAGCGTCGTGATGGTGAAGGTGATTTCGGTGCATTTATTTCTGGCTGCGCATGCAATGCGTGATCGTCGTGGGCATAACGAAGCCGGGGATGCATGAGGATGAATGATAAAAGCGATGATGACGACTCGTCCACTTCGCGTTTCTTCCTGCACGCTTTTATATACGTTGCTGTCAGAGTGTAATCCATATCGATCTGACATGAAACATGAGTTTGCAGTTTAGAATTAATTTGGATCGAGTTAGAAAGTTCCCGATTACGTGATTGACTTATTTAAATTGCAGAGAGTGCAGGATTAAAAATATAGAAAATGTACAAAACAAATGGACGGCTATCTGTACTTATATACCTTATTTAAATATCACTTAAATTTTATTAAATCGAATGTCTCTGTTCTATTTGCCTGTTTTACTTTCACATTTATTTCACATCATTTAACTGTTAATATATCGAATTTATCAGGAATTTTTGCTCTTCTAATCGCGAGGAAAAAGATGAAAAGTAGAAATAGAGTTGAGAGATTACAGGCAACAATGGAAGATTACACGGTCGAATCCCTCGGGATGAAAAACGTGCAGGCAATGAAGGCGAGTGTGGACAGTGACGAAGGCTCTCTAACGGCGATAGATATCAGCGGACGATACCTCTCGTAACTGAAGGGTATCGGCAGTGGAGAGACGAGGGTCGTGATAGACAAAGGTCTGAAGAGGCGCGGCAGAATTGCAGCGGCTGTCGCCTCCTGCAGGAACGCTTTCCTCCAGCTGGAACGTGGCGTACGGGTAGATATCTTCCGAATATTCTACAAGCATGTTTAATGGCGATTCGTTAATAGTGACCTGAGTAATCATCTGCCGCCCGCGCGCGTTCATCACGAATTCACCGCAAAGCCCCGGTCTCGCTTTTCGTATGATCGGTTCATCTTTCGAGTTATCGCTTTCGCTCTTTTTTCTTTTCTCTTATTTATTTATTTTCTTCAGAAGAACGGAAGAAACGGGCTCATTCGATCGATCTCACCGATTGTTCTGTCTATCTCACCTGGTATTTTCTCCAGGGTGGCCATCTCGTGTATCGGCGAGCGTAGCGGCTTACGCACGGTGGCGTAATACTGCTCGCGCTGCTCCATGTTCTGCTTATTGTCCAAGGCAGCCGCGGTCTGAGCATCGTGCAGGCTCCCGATGTCGCCCATGAACGGACCTGGTAATTAATATTTCTTTAGAGTCGAACGATTTTTGAATAACTTAATTTTTGAAGCTCTTGATTATTTTCGTAAACTTATTAAAACCTTATTACTTATTTATAAACCTCCTCCTTTCCGTATTTCGATTTTTTAATTGCATAATAATGTTATCCTATTCTAAAAGAGACGTGTTAACTTCGTGAAGTTCTTTTGTATCGAATAGTTGAGGCCTCTTTTCCGCGACGCTGAGTGGTTATCTCGATTCGCGTTGTGCGTTATGTTCAGTTTAGATTACCATCGCGCGGCTGTCTTCGCGTTTTAACGAATTTTAAATCATCGAGAACTCTAGGCAATATACCAAATAATAATATAAATAGCACAGAACTCCTCGGAAAAGAAAAAAATTTTAACGGCTAGAACTTTTTCATTTCTAAATCTAAAGGATTTTCAATCGTCGAGACCTCTTCGCAATATGCCAAATAACAATATAAATAGCACAGAACTTCTTAGAAAAAGAAAAAAATTTTATAGATATTATTATTCGAAAACATTATTCATATTGAAAAATAAAATAGCGCGCGCCTGTGTTGTACTAATATATACATATAATACATATATAATAGTATTATTTCTAATTATATTTTCTCTGTTTTGCATATGTAGCGAACTAACGTTTGCGGAAGCAGTAGAAGACAGCGCCGGCAGCAGCGATGACCGCGAGCGAACTCAGCACCAGAGGTACGATGAGTTTCATGTCTGAGTATACGGAGGTATGCTGCGGGATGTAATGATCGATCTCGATGACGGACATGGTCGTGCTAATGTGCGGCTGCAACGTCGTTATCTTGTACTCAGCCACCGACGAGCCGGCATTATTGTGGGCTCTTATGCGAATGTCATAAGTGGTCCCTGGTTGCAGCTCGCTCAGAGTGTACGTCTTTTGCACCTGAATATCCAGAATCGTATATTACATTTCACAATTGTACGTTGCATATCAAAGAAAATTAAAATTAATATAATAATATCATTATCATTATAATATTATAATAATATAATAATAATATAATAATATCATTAAATTTCATAGGTAAAACTTTCTAAAATTACCAAAGTTTTTCATTTCTGTGACCGAAAATTAATAATAATAATTTTAATAATGTTCATATCAGATTCTTTTACAAGAAAATATTAAAGATACATCTTTCTTTAATGGTAGATTAAGATTAATACTAGGATATTACCTCTATATTATTCGAGACCAGTGTCCAGATGCTCTCGCCGCTTCTTCTATACTCCAGCTCGAAGAACGTTATCGGGCACCCACCATCGTTCCACATGCTGAGATGTAGGGTAATCCACGAGACATTCACCGTGACGAATTTATCACCGGTGCTAGGCGAGTCGTCCGGCTTCGAGCCCTTCGTGGTCGCTTTGACAATCTCGCTGGGCTTGCCCATGCCGATGCGATTGTACGCCGTCAGGTACATCTGATAATCGTTGCCGCACCAGAGCCGCGACAGGACGAAGCTGCTCACCTTGTGCGACACTTTGAACTCCTCCCATTCACCGGACTCACGTTTATAATGCAGAATATAGCCGCGGATCGGTGACCCGCCGTCGTCTCCGTTCTTCCACTGCACGTTGATCGAATTGCTGCTTGTGCTAGTCGCGTGCAATAACGGCGCCGCCGGTGGAACTGGAACGGGAAAATATTGGTTTAACCATCTGTGTGTTGTAAGTTTCTCGTGAGATAGCTCTATTCCGTAGGAAGCGCCTTTGTCTTTTAAATCAAGATAAGTAAGGCGCGAGAGACGGGATTAGGGAGCTTGTAATTCAATTACTGCTAATTGCTTCTTTTAGGTGGTGTAATTTAGTTTAATTTATCGTTTAGAAATTAATTAATTAATTTAGTCCTTCGCGGAATAACTTTTTTAATGGCACATAGGATCACTTATAAAATTAGGCAGAAACGCATAACTGCACTGCTAATGATAAATCACACATTATTCCAGAGACATGGAAGTAGTTTAGTGCATTTACCTTGCACGGTTAAACGATGAGTTATTTGATCGGAGCCGTGGCGATTCTCCACGAAGCAAGTGTAATTTCCGCTGTCTTCCCTGTGAAGATCGACGATCTGCAAGGACCAGTCGGGATGAATGGACACCCTGGCGAATGGCTTGACTATCTGACCCCACTGCTTCCAGATAACCGAGGGCTCGGGTTTGCCCACACTTTGACAGGGTAACGTCACATCTTGCTTCCACGGTACCACCAGTACGGTGCCGAACGAATATATGGCAGCGCGGACTGTAACAAAGTATCGAGTGAACCTTTATTATTAACCCTTTCGCTACGGCTGCGTCTGAAACTGACGATTATAAAATATAACAATGTAGATCAGTATCACATTCTTTACTTACACTATTTTAGCCCATTATATTAAAGATAACTTAAGATAAGAAATAACTTTCTAAGCTTAAAAACAAAATGGAATCTACATAAAAATCGTATTTATTTAAATTTAATCTACAGGCCATTTCATGGAGGATGGCTATAGTCGGCGATAGAATTAAAGACGCGCGATAATCGTGTCCTAAGAATCACTGAAGCATTGACCGCGCAGCAAATCCGAGAAAGCATAATACTTCCTGATGGAGAAGACTTGAAGTTTGCGTGAATAAAAAAGCTCGTAGAGACTTCCGCAGGTTGGTTGAGGGAAAAATAAAAAGCGCTCGCGCTTCCCCTCATTAGCAAACATAAATACGGTATCTCGTTACTGCAGTCTGCAGACTGTAGACAATTCAGTTAGCTCGGATCGCGTCGAAGAAACGGATGTTTATTCGATGGGCGAATTAACGGCACATCGGAACGCAACTTCCGCAATTGGCTGCAACTTGTGCTGAAACGCAACTTCCGCGGAACTTTAAGTTCCCTGACTGAAGTAAAGTTGTATATTTTCGACATACTAACTGGCGCCGCGCGCGTGCAATTTTCTAGATATTACAACGTACTTTCGCATCCGATTATAAGCGAATAGTTTATCACATTTTCGCGTTAATTAATCACGAATTAATCAAGCCATAATCCAGAATTGATTCAAAATTGGTGAAATTTAATTCATCGTTGAATTGAGTTAAAACAAAGTGACTAGTAAATCGAAATGAATTGAATTCACTGAAATGGATAAATTGAAATAAATGAAAACATAATTTCATTTAACTGCACATTATTTAATTCAAGATTAGCTAACTTTAACCAGCGCAACAACAATCTCATTCTCCCTACCTTCGCTTGAGGGTGAGACCGTGATGGACGGGGTCTGTGGGCCCTCGCCGACAGAGGTGACTGCTGCGATCGTGAACTCGTACTGGCTCCTTTTATGCAAATCCTCGGCTTGGTAGCTGGTCTGATAGGGTGGTAGAGCCCTTCTGTGCCACTTGCCCTCCGGTCCGAGTCCGCGAATGTGCACGTTGTAGGCGGTGATGTTACCGTTGCTCTTCAGAGGTGGCTGCCACGAGACGATGATGGACGTGGCCGAGCTGGCGACGGCCTTCACGCCGGCCGGCACTTCCGGCAGGTCTTCTTCAGTGACGCAATAAAGGGGTGACGAGGCGACGCCGTCGCCGGCTCTGGTGGACGCCAGTACCTGGACCGAGTAATTCGTGTACTTATCCAGACCGTGGATCACCACCGTCAGCGCCGTGGTGATCTTCATCTCTGGCTTGGTGGACTCCGCCAGCGCGTCCATGTTCTCCCACATGACTTTGTAGTTCTTCAGGTTCCCGTTTAGGCTGGAGTCAGGCGGGGAGTCCCAGGACACTTGCAGAGACGTCGACGAGAGCGCGGTGCAACGGATATCCTGCGGCGGACTGCTCGGCACTGTGGATACGTTCGAGATATTGTACATTAAGATACGTTAAGATATTGTTTTGTCGGAAGAGTCTATGTCCAGATCGTCCGTCATGTGGAAGGTATTGTATAATTTAAATTTTGCACAGGGGAGATAATCTCGTCATTAATTTAACATGCCCAAGAACGAGATTTATCGTTACGAGATATTAGTCAGAATTATTCAGAACAGATGAAGGATAGTATTTCCGTGTATTAAGATTAAAATCCGTAATAATAGTGATTTAATGGCTTGGATTAATTTCAGCGATAACTGTGACGTCGGCAAGCTGGGGGTATTTTTACGATAGCAATCATCCCCGGGAAATATATGAACGACGCGACTCGTAAAACGTAGCGCATTTAAAACATCGATATTGGCATATTTGGGCACGACGTGACTATACGCGTGGAATATTTCAAGAGCGGATTCGGATGGAAAGTTAAAGGGGTTCGGTTGCCGCTCGCGGCATCGATGTTTGCCCTTCCGCGATCGGAAATATCGAAGTGCACTCTGAAATTTCGCCGTCGCCCGCCATCCGCGCGGATAGGATTAAAGAAGTTATTTGCGAGAGAGGAATGCGCGGCGGAATTTATTATTTATCCCGCAAAAGTCGCGCGCTCGCCCGTAGTGGTTGGTATTCATGACAAAATTCGCGATAGGCTCGCGAGAGGCGCGAATATTATTCCCCCTCATGAATCTTTGAAGAACCCCGCTCGAATCGCAAAATGCGAAAATAGATGTCTAGACGAAAGCCCCGCTTACGCGAACGTGCGCGACCTCGAGCTGGCGGATCGATCGCACCGACGTGTTAATTTCGTTCGTGTGCTTGCACCAGCTCGGGCACACGTGTGTGTGTCACCGTCACACCGTTTGTCACATGTCGTAAAATCCACAATACCGCGGTAAAATAGACGTGTCGCGCGCGATTACACCGAAATTAATGTTGACCCAGCGGATGAACGACAACGCTTAAAAAAGTGACGTTTATATTATTGTATAAATTAAGGGAAGCGCATTTCGGTCTCGCGTGCACGTTAAATAGCTCGGGTCACGTAACTTCCGTTTCAAGACTCCAAATTGTTAAGGAAATGAATGTTTTTGCGATCGTACGATTATTAATTACTGCTCCAAGAGGTGGCAAGAGTTTCACGGTATCTTTGGCGAGTACTTGCCGGCTCGCAAATAGAAATCGGTCGATGCGGTTTTCACGGTCGCTTACCGTCCTCCAGTGTCGACGCCACAACTTCTTGCGACATGGGGCCCGGACCGAGGGCGTTGAACGCTTGAACGACCACGCTGTAACGCGTGAACTTCTTCAAGTTCGTCAAGTGATGCTGCCGCCCGGGCATGGACGTCCTCGCCAAACCTAGAGCGATGCTGGCCGTCGAGATGCGTCTCTCCACGGTTTTGTACGTGTACTGCTCTGCTCCCAGTCTGAATTTCACGTTAGTATGATTAATTAGTTTGCCCGAAAGGTGTCAAGTGCCTCCTCACAATTCGAAACTTGCGAAGACCGAAAGACAAACTTAATATTAGATTCCGACATGAAAAATGTATGAAGGTAAGAGAGATTTACATATAATTACGCGGACTTGGAGGGAAATATGTGACAAGAGAAACCGAAATTGAATTATGAGGACGTTCAGGAGGAATGATCGTTTCGCGAAGAATCAAGATTTCAGTTGAACTTTTGTCTTTTAACTTTGTTTGCGCGATCCATGGAAGAAGCTATAATTGCAAATCAGAATTTATGAGTCTCGGTAGTGGAAAATGGAAATGATAACTCATGAGTCGTGTTATCAAGTTCATAATAACTGCAGAGCAACTGCTATATTTCAAGAGACGAAAAGATTGCTATCGGTTGCATGGAGGATAGTTTGTAATAAGCGCAGCGCGCGCATTTCAGCACGGCGCAACATTGAAACGGTGTACTCTCCCGGTGGAGGAAAAAAGCGAAAAGTTTTTCAGGGATTTGTCAGTGTTGCTCCGGGGTGGATAAATAACTGAAGCCGAGATAGCCCGTCGTTTATTAATGGCGCGTGGATTTCACGGTATCAGCCTGAATGGGCGAAATCCAGAAAGTTGGAGCTGCTGTGTGTGTGTACACGTACCCGCGTGCAAGCAAACTCGTATCTGTTGGATGTGTCGTTAAAACAACGCTCGCTGTTTTCGGTCGTTACCTGTGTTCCTTGTAACCGACATGATAACCGAGTATCTCGCCGTTCCATAAATCATGATCGGGCGGATCCCAGGTGACGTTGAACTCGGTCGAGCTGATGGGATCTACCTTGAGATTTCGCGGCGGTCCGCCCGGCTTCTCTCCCTCTGTTGTCGACTCTAAAATCTGCAGAAACAAAGCCATCTGTAATCCTCCGGCTCGTTAACTATTATCATCTTTCATTTTCGCTATTATCCACGTGGTTCTGCTTTTTTGTATTTGATTAACGATGAACGTTTCCCGCGCTTTCCAGCGACTGGAGTAGAAGAACTTGACGAAAAAAGATCGATCGAATTCTTTCGGGAATTCTGATGCGAAATCAGAAAACACGTACCCTTCCCGCGGAAGAAAAAAAACGTAAGGGAGTCAGCACGACCGAGAGGACAGCGCGGCGCAATTTAAATCCAGGCCAACGATGCGACCGTGGATGCGCCGAGAGGTGACGGAGGGTGGGACTCGAGAGGGTGAGATAGCTTTTTTTTACGCGGTGATATCGATCGACGCCGGTCGCCGTCACACGCCGCTGTCCCAATTGTTTTAATCCTCGGGGGCGAGAACGAGCGAGCCAGCGAGCGAGTGGTCGGCGAAAGGGTGACAGCGACGAAACGAGCGTCCACGAGGGATGGATTTGACTTGTAAATGTCCGGCCTAGCCCGATACCTACGTCGCTCGCTTGACTCCGACCCAATTCGTTGTCCGCGTACATCCGGAACTGGTAAGTGACCGCGGGTCGCAATCCACTCACGTGGCCGTGGGCACGTGTGCCCGGCACCGTCGTGTGGAACGTATGGTCGTGCCATACCTCTGCAACATAGAACGAGATCGCAATGATTTAAACTGCAGGATCTTCACGCTCGAGAGCGCCGGCCAGACGAAATGCAATTCGCAAAAATCTGCGAAACCAAAATCTGCTTCGATCATGAACGCTGGTCGACGTTCATTGATCCTGAATTTTAATATTTTAATATTTTTAATACTTTTAATATTCTCGATCGTTGATGAGAATTAATTATTCGTGATGGTTCTGTCATTCTCGCAATTGAGAATCTGGAAGTTGCGATCTAATTAATTGACATATTTAATTTTATTAAAATACTTTTATTTTTCAGGATGGTTTTGATAATACATATGGGATGATCGATTGGAATGTGCAGATTTAGATAGTATTAAGTGGATAGTTTCGATCGAGTTGATCGTGATTATACTCACCCGATTCGGTTTTGTACTCAATTATGTACTGAGTAATCGGGCTGTTTCCGTCCTGGCTGGTCGTCCAACCCAGATTGATGTGACGACTGCCTTTTTCAATCACATGAAGGTTTCGTGGAAAGTCTGGAGGCTCTGTGTTCAACATATTATAATTTCACAGGTGTTTAACGTAATTTACACGCTTTTTTAAAATTTAAATTTAAATACCGATATACACTGTGCTACGCCATATACTGTCCCTAAAGATTTATTCCTCCCTTATTTTTACATGAACGTATATTTACCTCGAAGTTTCGCGATTTCCCGACGTAATTGAATCCGCGATGTGAAACCACGTTAACCATATCTAATTTCCCCTTTGCCCTCTGTTAAAACGTTTCGCAGCGCCAAGTTAACGCCCGGTAATTAGTTGGAAATTTTCGCCTAATTCCGGAACAGCACGCGAGCGCGGATCGCGTACGATGGGATAATTTTCAGTTATGGTACGATTGTCGCGGGCCACATTATGCATATTTCACGGGTTATCCGGCGCAATACGTCCGCTCGAAACGTATCTCATTTTCGGGAACCCGATGATGCGCGCGGGCGCGCTTGCGACTGCCCATCCATCTCTCTCTCCTCCTCTCCTATTTCGTACTTGCACAGGCGTACATTAAATTAAATGGACGCGCGTTGTCGAGTGCCTGTATGCATTACGATAATTACATTCAGCAGAACAGCGGTACGCATAAACATCCCACTGACGCCCCGAAGGCATCATAGCGATAGCTTCACAATGGTTCTATGCACTCCACTGATAATCTCCGACAATAGATGAACATGTTAGCGTTATTCTGACATTATCACTTTTTATTGTTTCTTTGTAACATTTAAGCTAAATAGTACTGATTGTATTAATTTAATTTTTGTGCACATTCCCGTAATTATTTGACTTTAATTATCCGTAAACGCTTCTTTAATGTATAAAATCAATATGAGTAGAAAAAGATGTGGTCAGACCGACAAATATGTACAAAAAAAAAATCAATATCTACATGCCTTATCTTAATTAATTTATTGTATATTATACTTTAACGTCTTTTATTACAAAACAATTTGTCAATTATTTACCTTGGATATACAAATGAATCGTCATCTCGTCGCGGCCGTAAGCGTTGGACGCGATGCAAAAGTACCTTCCGCTGTCCTCGCGACTGGTGCTGATGAAACCGAGGACACTGACTGCACCATCGGTGGTATTGTCCTCTTTCAGGGTGTAACGGTAATCGGGAAGCTTGGGATCCAACTGCGAGCCAGCTTTCTTCCACACTATCTTCAAGGGATGATCACCCTTCGTCTCGCAACGCAACGAGGCGTTCGAACCTAATCTTGCAGTCTGATTGCGATGCTTTTCCACGAAATGCGCGGGAACTGCATCAAGAAACATTGCAAAACGTGCAGCATTTATTACAAATTATGCTTCAATTTCTTATATAAATTGTATTTGAAGAGATTAATTCAATAATCATTTTGCAATTATATTATTAGCTTTTTATGCTGAAATAAGGCCGAAAAAAAACGTCCGAAAATCTGAGGCGCGGAATTAAGAGATAACGGTTGAGAATTAAGAATTAACAAAATCGAACGTCAGAATTATATTATCGTTTCTCTGTTAATGTTTGCTCTGACAACTTGGGAGATCATGCTCCGCGGAAACTCCGCGGCGTTCCAGCAATTTGATTATTTCGTCAGAAAATATTTTCTCGTTGCGTTAATAAAGATAAAGTGGATGTAATTGACTACATGGCGAATTGTCACACCGCTGATAATTCCCGGAGTTTCTGCGAGATCCAATTAGGGTTAATCACCAATTAGTAGAGGATTAATCCTTTCCAAGAGGGATTTCGAGGGAGATATTTTATCTCGCCGAGAGCTGCAGCACTGAAGCGTTTTCTTAGCAACTGCAAGTAGCAACGAAAAATGCAATAACGCTCTGTGTTCATTAAAAAAAATTACGTTTCTCATTATTAAGTTTCCTTCTAACATCTGCCCGACCTCGGAAGGAAATATCATCTCGTTACGAAGGACGTGGCAAGAAAAATGATCGAGTTAGACTTCATTCTTTAGTTTCGTTGGTTTAATGAGACAGTAATGTTTTATTTGCGAATTAATTAAATTAGGTAAATTAGTTAAATCTATTTTAACCTACCGTTGACAGTGAGATACACGACTTTACTGAGGCCAGCCCCGATGCCATTAACAGCCTCGCACAGATAAAACCCTTCGTGATCCTCTTGCACCCGGCCGAATACCAGTGAACCATTCGAGTGTATCCTTAGATCTTGCATGTGCTCGTGACTGGCTATGTCGTGATAATTGCCCGGTTTCTTGCCGCTGCCGCGTCTCCACGTGACCAGAGGTGGCGGAAACCCGTCGGCGTGGCAGTGCAGACTCAAACGAGGCATCCCCTCGGACGCGCGGGCATCCTGAGGTTCCACCACCCAGCGCGGCGGCACTGATCCACAATGCACGATCATTAATCGATTGTCGGGTGGAACTTCGATCGGTGCATGGAGGCTACGCTGCAACGACGTCGCCCGAAAGTCCGCATCCACGATCGACCACGAAGTAATTCGCGAGTGGAAATTTGCACTTTGGTATCTTAGATGGACTTGGGGAGCATTAATTTCAACCCCAAGATCACTTCTAATCTACTCTCTCTTTGCTTTTCTTAGAAAAGATGAACGAATCGATACATACAAGTCGATGTAATCGAGAAGTCGAGAAACTAATTTGAAAAAAATGATGAGGGTTTAGTTAGCTATTATCAGCTATTTCTCAATTTCTCCGACACGTATCACGTGTAAATGGAGAACGTTGAATACGACGTGGACGCTCTTCTTCCGGGCATCGTCGCGCGTCTTTCTAAGCTTATTGCGCCGAGGCAAAAGAGCGAAAAGTTCTCGACGGGAGAGGATTGGCCTACTGCAACTTTCTACTTTCAGCTGCCGCGGGAGTAAAGAAAAATAGGATCCGTAGGCGGAAGAGGGCTATCAGGATGCCCTTCTGGGATTGCGGATGAATGGCTCGCGAAACTTTCACCGATAAAAATTACTGCCCGCCGAATGCATCGGCGGGGATCGCCTGCTCTGTCTTTCTGTCCCGCATATACCGTGATGTCGTGGTGCAATGCGGAAAGAGAGACAGAGAGAGCAAGAGAGAGACAGTAAGACAGAAGAAGAGGATAAAGGCAAAGGGAGAGTAGTGCAGGGAAAAACGGTGCGAAACGTGCGCGCGCGGTGGAAGGTTTTTCCACCGGCGACAAACGGTGAAATAATATCGGCGATAAACACCGCGATAACCACAGAGAACAGAGCGATACACGTGACACGATAAATCGGTGCTGTGCGAGCATTCCGACCCAATATACCATGTACGAGTGTGCACGATCAATTGTTGCGTACAAATATATACAAAATGTGCGCAAAACGCGCATCTCGCCCGAGCCGAACGTTTGCGCGCCGAATTATTCGCACGCTCATTTGCATAATGCGCTGTGCATTTATGTGCCGGCAGGCGAATTACCGATCGTTCGATCGTGATTAATAATTGAAGGGCTGAACGAGCGGGCGGACATATGTACGCCGTATTGTCGGAAATTCAGTTATACGGAAAGATTTATTACGTTCCGTATAACTGAATCAGAGAGTTTCAATAGGCGAAGATCTGCGCGTTCGGTGTTATATTGGAAAATTAATAAAACTGACAATACAATTTGCTAATTCACGAGGGAATTATGCGACAATAACGAAGATCTAAATCTATCTTAGTGGAAAAAAGCAACAGATTTTAAAACGATTGCGTTCCTTTACAATTATATTATGAAGATCTGTACTTATTTTTGTCTTTCTTTATTCCGCATTGTGATTACAAAATATATAAGTGCCACAGCTGGCGTTACTCGCAAACATTACAGTCGCTTCATGTATGTTATTTTTTTCTTTTTTTTTGGTAATTTAGTCGAGCGTCCTTCCCCAGCGATATGCGAGGTTTAGAGCAGTTTTACTCCGACCACGAACAATGATAGCTCGATCAACCCAGGGTCAGTAAACTTTTTTGTGATACTTTAATTTTCGCGGCTCTTTCCCTTCAAACCTCTGGCATTTCCTGCACTTTCCGACACCGCATCTTCTTATCTCTGATATCGAGATTGATTAGATTGATTGAACAACAAAATCGAGCATCCAAAAATCAGATACGGCCAGTAAAACGTAATGTCCTCCGATCCCTTCGTTCCCCCTGGTAACGATTTCGCATCAGGAACCAATTCTTTCGGCAAACGTTTGGATCAAACGAGACTGAATTCGTCTCGGTGCGAGGCGAGATAGGTTGCATACGAATTTTCGGTGACGTGACAGAGAGAGACAGAGATAGGAGGGAACAAGATCAGATAAGAGGAAAGAGGAAGGAACGGAAACGAGAAGCGAGCGTCGCATCGGGGAGTCGCTGCTAGGGGATTAGCGACGCTCGGGACCAAATAAGAGTGAAAAATAACTTTGAAAAACGTGTCAGTGCAGATATGCGTGTGCTGGGTGAAGTGAACGTGACTTGGTGCTTCAAATTGAACTACGAGATTGCGGCTGCTGCTGCTGCTACTGTTGCTGTTGCTGCTGCTGCTGCTCTGGCTGCTGCTGGCTGGTCTAACACGCTGTGGCTCAAGACGGACTGGTGCTATATATATACAGGTATATATACATATGCGAAAAGCCGAATTTCGTCAAGTGCTCGCATTGGCCCTCGCATGCAGTACATTTTTCATCCTAGACTACTGCGATCGTGTAGAATGCACAATATGATATATAATATGATATAATACGTCGCGCGGATCTCGCGAAATTCTATCTCTTACACCGCGTGCGTCTTTTTACCCCGCTGTCTGTGCCTGTCGGCGATTAATTCAGCGTTTCGGCCAACATCGGGAACGTTAATCGTTTCGGACGTAAATTAACGAGATTTCTTTCTGTTGCCGATGTATAAATTCTCGTTTCTGAAGGATGATATATCGTCGCTCACCGCGGAACACTTCGAAAACGCCATCCCGTCAGTTAGAGGGTTGGTCGCCGCTGCGTTAGACACACGCGGGATTAATGCGTCCGTGGCAGAGAGTATGCGATCGCAGTACTTAATTATATTCGCGATAAGGGCCAGAAAGAGAAAGAGAGACAGAGAGCGAAAGAGAGAGAGAGAGAGAGAGAAAAAGAGAAAATGATAGAGTGAGGTGCGAGCTGGATACGGTGCGCGCGTGTTAGATACATATCTAGATAGAAAATATATACGGTGCGAGACCGTGGGGGTGAAATAACGCTATATTATGCTGTGCTCAAGTGCGTTGGTGCGACGGTTTGCTGGCTGGGCGGCTGCTGCTGCTGCTGCTGCGGCGGCGGCGGCGTCATTTCGCGCATATCGTCTCAAAAAAGGACTCTAGAGCTGCGTTTATCCGGGCGGCGCCGTTGCTCATTTATCCGGATGGCGGATTGTTCCGTGTATCTCGTGAATATCCGGCTAGCGCGAGCGCGATATGCGTGATTCAGAAAAAATTCCGCGCGCGGCTCTCGCGAATTTAATGAACGAATTTCGCGCGGAATACCGTTGAGCGATGCTTTACTCATTTTTATTGCAAGAGCGAGATAGCGAAACACTGAAATATTGAAAATAACGAAGGTGTCAGTCGGTGTAACCCAATTTTGAAAGTAATATCGAGTAATAATAGATCAACGTTATGATTATCCTGATTTCGATCTGCATTAATGCAATCGTCCGTAATTAAAACACTTTCGAAATTTATGAAATTTTCTACAATTTCATCTTCTCTAGGATCTCATTTGCATCTCAGTTCAATCAAATATTCGAATCAAATTGGACCGAATTCGTCTCGATGCAAAGCGAGATAAGTTAATTATATCATTAAATAATTAAATAGATCGGCAAACGGCGGAATGGAAGCAAAGTATTAGCGGAATACGAATCAATAGGGAGAAGCCCAGCGCAATTTTTGTCGTCATCATCATCATCGTCACTTTCGCATCGCTAACAATGGCGTGCAGCGCGCGGGGGTGCCGGTTAACGTACCCGGCGTACGTGCCATAACTCACAGGGCGGATATTACTTTCGGGCATAAAGCTAGCCGGCTAGGCTGGTACACCCGCGAATTCCGCGCGGACGCGGTCGATACCCTCATCGATACCCTGCCCGGATATCCGCCCGGCTGTGAAATCCGAGCGCAGCCCTAGCGTGACTCTCGCATCATGCTACTTTCTGACAGACGGCTGCGGCTGCTGCTGCTGCTGTTGGTGCTGCTGCTGCGGCTGCGGCTGCGCTTACGTTACAACGGTACAGCGATCGCGTGAATGAAATCGGTGAATGGGCTCGACCGGTGACTTTGGTGCATTTAAATCGCGTGCTCGTTTTATTCACTTCCCGCGATTTTTATCACGCGACCCGTCGAAAACGCGTGGAAAACGTCAGGAAATTGGTATCACATTTTTATCGCTGTAACTGATCTGGATCCCACATTTCTAATTCGTGTAATCTGGAAATGGATAGTGACAATAGTGGTCAGATATAACCAAACTGTTTTACTTTGTCGTAGATTGAAATTTGAGGTATCTCGTTACTTGAAATTATTGCTGCGTTAATGATGACATTAATAAAAATTAAATATATTTCTAAGTTTAAGCAATTGTCTTTGAAAATTTATAGCTGGAAACATTACCATCTATTCACTAATGTTAAGGATATATATATCCGTTCTTTATTTTCTGATTATTTTAAATACACCGTCCGCGCCCGTTCGCGTTCGTTATAATACATCTTCCGTTCGGACGCGTCCGTCATCGCTCAACTATCACCGTACCGTTTCGGCCGCGTTCGTTACCTCCCGGTAACGACCGTAGTCAGAGTCATTTTTGCATGTATTAAGTCATTTTGTAAGCGTGGGTAAGTCTATTTGTAACCGGTTTGTTTGCCAAAGTGTCGCGTGTGAATAAACAATATTTTATAATTAAAAGGAGCATTTCCTTGCCCGCGCCGCTCCCGAAAGAAAAATACCGGTGAGTACCGCGCGCAGCGTCGCAATTTTCCCGTTGGTATACGCAACAACTAATGTTAACTTTTTTTGACAACTAGTCGAGTGTCCTTCCCTAGCGGTGCGCGATATTTTGAACAGTCTTACTTCAACCGCGATACACGCTCGATCGATCCAGAATCAATAAAGTTTTTTCATATCTCGAATTCGCGGTCATTTCCTTTTAAACCTCGTACATTCCGTTTGACCAACAGATTACCAATCTCGCTTATTTTGCGGCAAACTTTCTAGCCAAACATTAAAAACCCCTAAACATTTTTGTGGTTCCAGAATCGCAACCCCATTTTACACACCGAGACCATCGCCGTCGCTGTACCGTCGCGGTGACAATGGTGCGCTGCCAGGTGCAAGACAGTGACGGTGACACGACAGAGAAAAAGTGAAAAGTGAGAGAGTGAGCGACAAAAAAACGGACAAAGACTCGGTGCGTTTTCCGCGGTGCGGTGCGGTAGCTGGTGCTGGTCTCTTTACTTTACCACGAACGATCAACTCGGCCGTCCAGAGGACCTCGGCCACCGAATTGCGCGCCAGGCAAGTATAGTTGCCGGTGTGAGCGGCGGTGACGCGCTCGATAACTATGGCGCTGGAATGGCCGTCAATGTTGGTTACGCGTAGTCCAGGGGGTGTCCGCGAGTGTTGTCGGGGATCGTTAATGGCCGCGCCGGCGGAAGCGGAAGAGCCGTAGGCGGCGACGGCGACGGCGCCCGCCGTGCCGGGGGCGGAAATCGGTTCCCCGTCCTTCGACCAGATGATCGTGAACGGCGGATCGCCCTTCTCGACCATGCAGGTCACCTGGGCTCGCAGGCCCTCCGACAGGTCCTTCTTAAAGCTAAAGGGAGCTATCGTGGGCGGAACTGCACAAAAAAAGAGAGACAGAAACAGGTGATTGTGAGTGACGTGAGTGCAAGTGGCGTGCGCGTACGCGCGTGTGAGTAGTTCCAACGATGGTGTCTTCCGGTCCTCTCCGTTTCGTCGAGTTCCTCCAGTCCTGGACCAATCGCCTGGGAGTCCTGGGAAACTTTTCTGCTTAGCTTAACGCGTCGCGACCCGGTCGGATCAGCGAGAGTCAGCTCAGAAAGTAAGTACATATTTGCATACGACTAACTCTCAACGTAGCGTCGCGGATAAAACTTATCCGCCGTTGTTCACCGAGCCCGGATACCGCACGACGAGGAAACTAGCCGTGCTCTGTCGGCCGAGATAGTTGAGATAGTTCTTTGATTCTGCGCGGCGAGCTTTCGCGGACCGGTTAACAACGGCGGTTTTCGTGCTGGTCAGTGGAGCCTGAACGTCGAGGTCCAAAGAGATTCCCTGGATTTCTTTATCAAACTCGCTAGATAAAGCGAAGAGCGTTAAATAGGATTATCATTAGTAATATCTTGCATTACGTAAAAGATTCTGTCCGAAGCTGCTTTACGAGTATTCACAGGATGCCATGATACTATACATCAATATGAGTGGAATTATACAGTGATCATCAGGTAGATTTAGGGAGTAGTGTTTAGTCGATTTTCCCGATACAGCGTGTTGTATCTGTAGTGTAGTCGCGTAAGTGTAACTGTACTGAAATGAAAATAATATTGTATTATAAAGAGGCAGGGGAGATCCAGAACTTCGCAACGAGAAACGTTGAACGGTTCTGTGATGTGGTTCTCGATTCATGATCGATCCTTGACGTCCACCCTCGCATGGACCCCGCTCACTTGAGCAATTTTACGCAACTTTCTTGCGACATGAATAATCGTAACTTTTTCTGGATTTTTATTACCACTCCGTTAAACGCGCTATCCGCGCGCCAATCGGGAACGGTCCGCGATATCTTGGCGACGTCGCGGAAATGACGGAGGAAGGGTTACGGTGCCCGGGTTGATAGCGTCGTAAAGTACACGCGGCGGCACCGGTACGTTTCCGAGTTCGCGGCGAACCGGGCGACTTTCCCGCCCGGTGTTTCGACGCTCGTGTATTTTGCGAAATACACACACCGGCGAAAACAATCAAGCGGAGCAACGAAGAGGTCTGGGAGGGTGGATCACTCCCTTCAACGCCGCTTGTCGACTTTTCGACGCTCGTGTACGACAGATAGGGGGCGGATAGGCGGGGGACACGTCGCGACGAACGTAATGCTGCGGAACGACAATAATAACTTGCCTCGTTGCACCGTGTGTGATACGTATATGCATGGAATGCACCCGAGGAGAAAGAGACGGAGAGATGCAAGAGAGAGAGAGAGAGAGAGAGAGGAAAGAAAGAGAGACAGACAAGGAGAGAGAGAGACGGAGAGAGAGAAAGGACACGAGAGCCCCGGGGGTATTAGAACAGAACGTGGCGTTTGTTTGAGAATAATTGAGGAACCGCGGGTAGGGAACTAGATAGCGCAACGTAACGTGAGTAATGCCCAAAGAGGTCTGTCGCGCGTATGTATGTACGCGGGGATACATACGTATATAAACGCTCGTATACAAAGCCATGGAGCCAGAGGCGCGGGGAAAACGGGGGATCAGAAGGAGACGGGTGGAGGACCGAGAGACATAGTACGAGATGTGGTGAGTTCTCGGGCGAGGCAACAAAGAAGCCCTTGCAAGAGACGTCGCGTTGATAAATTTCATCGCATAGTTTCGGCAAATGGAGGTGCGGCAGAAGGGGTGAGACACGTGAGCACTCCCTTCGCCGGGGATAATTTGGCGGTCGACGGCACCTTAATTGGCGACCGACGTTATCGATTAATAGCGCGCGCCCACGTTAGATTAAAGCGTTGAATTCGGATTGAAGCGGCGAACGCGAGCTCGAAAGCGTCGAATTAAAATCGTTTCTCACGCGTAGTTTTGCGGAATTTGTCGGAAAAATGTTTCCAACAGTTGCAGAAAATATAATCTGTGTTATTCATGGAATTTCAAGTTTCCGAAAAATGTCAGTATTTCGCAATAAGCGAAGTAAAAAAAAGACTAATATTTCACTGACCGCATGTGGGTTAATTTTGTTAAATTTATGTCTCGCGCACGTAGCAAATTGCTGTTTGCCGGGACACGAACAAACAAATACGTGCGCGGGAGACGCAAAAGAGGGACAATCTGCTCCCTCCTGTTTGTTCTTTGCTCGTCGACGGAACGCGGATATCAGCCTTGGGCGACTCGTTCGTTCGCTCGTCGTCGACGGAAGCATCGTTTGCCGTTACGCTCGCAGCGATTTGCTCGTCGAAAGAAGGAGCGCTTTTAATGTACACGCCACCCCCGTCCTCAACGGAGAAATGTAAACGCGCGGCTGACTACGGGGATGTCTCGCCAGACGGGGGTTGTAACGGACATCGCACATCGACGGCTACGGATATGTGCATACCCGAGTCGAAATTTTGCGCCTACTTTAATGCTTTTAGCAGTCGTACGAACCTACTTTTAGGAAAATAGAACCTAGAACTCTTACATTGAAACTCAAACTCCTACAAACAGATGTTAAGATGCTATTTTGACCCTGCAACATTCGGCTATAATCTTGATCGTAACCTGCTTTGACGTTCTAGCGGCAAAAAAGGAAATTTCGGACATATTTTAGTGTTAAAGTAGTAGCTAAATAGACGCTGAATAACGCCTCAAATGAAGAATTCGAGGTTCAATGTAGAACTAAAATTTCGACTCGGGTAGCCACCGTCCCTTATTTCTCTCGAAGTGATAAATATCTCGCCTCTATTCCCGTGCTTCCTTTATGACGCAACGACGGCTCGATATAATTGCACAGAGCGGTCGATCTCGCCCGATTATAAACTTTCTCGTGAACATTTTTAGCTCGTCACTTTCATCACTATGAGAAGTCACGTCCGATACCAAATTTCGTCGTTTTATGGCGGAAAAGGTCACGGATCACGTCACCCTCGAGGAAAGCTCTCACGCGAAAATTTTCGTATTTTTTTCAAATCTTTTTACCTTTTTTTCTCGTTGCCCTTCCCGTCGACTGCACGGCGGTCAATTTTTTTCATCGCAGATTGAAAATTCCTTTCTGCCTTTGTACGCGGAATTCGCGCGTCGAGTGATCTCGATCGACGAGAGTTCGCGCGTCAATTAATAGCGACCGTCGCATTTTTCCCACCGATTTTCCCGCCGTTATACGATCGCACTGTAGTGGCCGCGGTCATGCAGGGTTTTTAACGGTATAAACTCCGAGCAAAAAGACTGAGCACGCATTTTCGATATCTTTGTTAAAAAATAAAAATTGTCGCTGCTTGAACATGGAAATCGTCGTTCGATACTACGTGGAGAACTTCTCCGGTTGGATATGTATTCGCAACACCGGACAAAACTCACCCAAGTTTTTAAGAATCATATATTAAAATGTTAACGAATAAATACGAATTAAAACGGGACACTTAGGTAACGAGGAAACTTCTTATTTCTGTAATATATAAATTAAAAATGGAAGAAGGAGAAAAAAAGAACATTTTTCGAGACTCTCGAATCGCCACTTCTCTTGGAATTTTGGAGAATTGGTAGCAAGGGGGGTTTCAGGGGGCTAAAAGAGTGAGGACAGAGGGTTTTCCGGCATCTCACGGTTATGCCGGTTGCTGGCTGCGTACCATGGACCAGGAGGGACGCCGTGCGGGACGTTTTGGCGGCATCGTTGCTCGCCACGCAAGTATAGTTGCCGTTATGCGCGGTTGACGCGCTCTGTATCCTCAATGCGAGATCAAACTCGCCGATATGGTGCGTGGTAGCCTCCCGCGGCTTCAACGGCCTGCCTTCCTTCAGCCAGGTGATCTTCAAGGGTGAATCGCCCTCGCTGACCGCGCAGGTCACGTGCACCCGCGCACCCGCCTGGATATTGTCGGGAAAGCTAAACGGATCGATTTTAGGCGGTACTGCAAATTACAGGAAGCACGAGAGTTTATTTCATGTCGCAACGACGTGCGTCGTGGTCATCGTCGGCGTCGGCGTCGCGCCAATAGGAGCAGAATCGAAAGGAGAAAGAATCTTAAATACGTGGAAGCGAACGAACGATTAATTATTTGTGTGACGTATCTTAAAAATTAAAGAACGTTGAATTATGTTCACACAACTTGTAAAATAACTGGAATAAAAATATTTCTGTAGTGTTGAATGAGATGGGGTTGCATCATTTCACTCAAATACTCGATATACATTTCTACGTATACTCTACTTTTGTAATCCGTTGTCCTTTGGATTCGAAGGGCTCGGATTGGAGGCACATGGAAGGGTTCCAAAATTGCGCGAGATCTAGTTTCCTTCGTAACCTTTGCAAGTGCATATTTCACATATCCTACCTGGATATTTTCAGTCGTGGCAGCAGAAAAATTATACATCTGAAACTGTCGTTAATTCGAAAAAAGTTTTTTGAGACAAAATATCGGCTAAATTTTATTATCCTTCCTCGAGATATTGCATGCTAAAATTAATTGAAAATTATTTACGAACTATGTTATATTATTCAGTGAAACAACAGTGTCCCCAATTAGTCAAGGTGATAATAAAATGCACAATTAATTATTGTCGAAGTGGAAAAAGGTACGATCAGCCCTGACAACGTTATCACGTAAATATTTTCAATTTACGAAATGAGTATTCAATTTATATAAATCGAGTTCTCTTTCGCCGCAAGCTTTCGCAAATATTTCATTACAACAAATATCACAAACCTAAAAAAATATCAACAATATAACTGAGATTTGATATATTTATTAATTGAATAATTTCAATGTGAATATGTGTCTTCTCTTCTCTCTCTTTTTTTAATATTTCAGTCGACGATCGCTTGTTAATCGATTACCAGTGATAATGTACCATCACGGGAAATAAATCCGTATTTCATGGGGCAGTAAAAACGGGCGCGCAGGAGGTTCCCGCGAAATAATTTATGTCTCGCGAAAGGGATATTTCGCGGGAGAAATCTTTTACGGCCGAGAATGGAGAAGTACGTGCGTCTTTCGCGGCAGAAATGAAGCGGCTGGGATTTCTTCTTGAATCACAGAGAGTTTCCTCCGCGCTCTCAATCACACGCGAGGCAGAGGAGTCCCGTTCACTTGCTCGCTCGTTCGTTCGCTCGCGCGCTTGTTCGTCCGTTCGTTCGTTCATTCGTTCATTCGTTCGATCGATCTCGCAAATAAAACGCGAACTTGAGGTACTTCCTCCTACCACACGTATTGTACACACGGGAACGCACTATTATACGCGCGGAGAGAAGCGCCACAAATTTCCCTACGACGATTGTCGACGATGTGATGCAATACAAGAGGAAAATTGTCGTGCTTCTCCGAGTACGCGAGATGAAAATCCGCGTATGACAAAACATCCACGATTCTCCGGTCTGTTATCAATTGAAAATTCTTCCCATACGGAGGAGAGAAGAGACACGTCAAACATTTCATCGATATGTACATTCGAATTCTTTTGTCGTCCGCTCTCTCTCTCCGCTATTTCGCTTCTCGATACCACGTGACGTATAATTTCTCGTTGAATGATGCATGATCATCGTGCTTTTATTAAGGCGTTTTCTGCGCCTCCGGATCGCTTTTACGTTGAGGCGAAATTCGATCGGTAAACATCGGCGAACGGGGAATTCGCGAGAATCGGGACTTTCGTGTTCAACGACACGCGGTGGATCCGCGGACGACTGTGATGTATCGTGCGATTTCTCTCGATAAGTCGATCTGACGTTCCGTTTCGTCGTAAAAGTTGTCGTTGCGATTACGTAGCGGTTCCGCAATGATCGTCTGCGCGGATGGTTTCCGAAGAGCCACGGAAAATTTCGGATCATCGGCGTCGAGAGCGAGACACTGTTGTTTCAAGTTAAACGAATAAGATTTTCGTACATAGAGGGAGATAGAGAGAGAAAGAAAAAAGAGAAGGAGAATGTAGGAGTATGAGCAGGAGCGATCGACTTTACCTTTTACTTCTATGTGAATGGTCTGCGAATCGGAGCGACCTTGCTTGCTCTTGGCGGTGCACGTGTATGCGCCACGATCAGTGCTGCTATCGACCCGATGCAGCACCAGTGTACCATTCGTGGACACCTCCTGACGTCGACTGGTCGGCAAAATTTGACCATCTGCGAGGAGAAAGCACGCGGTTTCACATGAGCGAGAAGACTTTTCTCGAAAAATTAACAGATACACGCGTGAAAGGAGAATCATATGTAGGAAACGAATTGATTTTGAAGGATGTGATTGTTAATGATCCCAATCGAAACTAAGAAAATAATAAAAGAAAATAATTGCTCTCTCTACAATTATTATAAGTATTAGAAATTATAAATAAAAATTAATTATAAATACTGTTGGAATCTACATAAAATTTGCAGCAATTTCAATTTTCGGTATTCGGTCGCTATAAAACTGTATTAATCAAGCGCTCCATCGGTCGGCACTTGCGCGAATATTCTTGCTCGTCGGCATGAGCGCGAGTTTTAATCGAGATTGGAAAATTGCGCGAGAAGGTGTGACATTTAGGTTTAAATTATGCATCCGTTTCTGCCGCACGATTCGCGCGACCGTGGAATTGTGGAAATGCGGTTTTCCACTGAGTTCGCGCAGCATCGGCGACGCCACACCGGTGCAGTCGAGTGCTCAATTCGCTTTCATAAGCGGCGACCGACTTCGAAATTGTTGTTGAAGCGAAGTCATCTCGGTTTTAGGAATGTTTTAGAAGGTAAACACAAAGAAACACAAATTGTAAGTTAAAATAAATGTATATATAATCGTAAATATATAATACAACAGTAAAATGTAAATTACAACATACATAAAATATTATACATAAGTTGCAATTCGCAGAATGACAGATCGACAAAACATGCAAATTATTCGCAAAGCATTCAGCACACAAAACTACGAAAAAATGCAGGAGGATAGAAAATGAATTACATGCATTACACAAAAACATAACGCGTATCAGATCTTGATAAAAAAAAATAGGTATAAAATCGAAACACGAGACTAATAGATTCTCGTCTAATCGCCATTTTCGCGGACTTAAAAAGCGTTGTGCCGATAGTACTTAATGAACCAAATGGCCGTAGGTGGTAGCACGCGATCGGTGTTGTCGCGACGTCGATGGGGGTGGAAGGAAAGTTGAGGCGGAAAGTTGGCGCACGGCGATCGTTTGAAAGTTCCCGGAAGTTGAGTTCATCATTACGGGAAGGAACGCTGGAAGTTCGCCGCCTCGGGACGGCCGCGACCTCGGTCGAAATAAAAGGATTTTCCAGCCACCCCCTCGGTATTGCGCGCGCCAACCTCCCTTCGCGGAGAGACGCCGAGAAAAGGCTGGAGAAAGCACGCGGCTTGCATCTCGTCGCTCGCTTTCCCCAAGAAATCCCCAAAGGACCGTCACAGAAATTCACGACTTTTCAACGGCCGAAGACGCGGCGCAGCCCGTTAACTTATTTAAATACTGCGTCCTTTGCAGCATCCCGACCATTTTAATTCTCGCGAGCGTTTAATTCCGTTGCCACGACACTGGCGTTTGATCGCGGCTGAAATGAAAGCCGCGCGAAAAGGTCAGACGATTTCGTTGGACCTCGAAAATGCGGGCACCCGCTCTCTCGCGGTTCGCGTCCAATAAAATCGGGTCTTCGAATATGTCGGTCCGTTTATTCTGTAGCGGTCGCGTGACATTAAGAGACGAATATGTTGGATGATTTTAAACGCGACGTGCGGTGCACTCGGAAAAATAAATAATATAAAATTCTACGAAATGGCAAACATTTTAGCTGGGATGCGGCGCGACCAACTTAAATTGGATTGTTGCAATATTTTATGGAAAATACAAGTAAAGTCACTGGTGTAATGTAATATACAAAAATATGTCAATATGAATCGAACGGTATGTCAGTGCGCTGCGAAACGAGATTTTTCACAATGCCGAGAAGTCGAGTTTTTAATATTGAAAGGACTGAACAATGCAATTTCGCTACCGAGGTGAAAGTTCGCAGAAAATTCCAAGTATTGCGAGCCGAAGGGTAGTAATAAAATAGTGGAACAAAAATCTATCGATAAAAGAGTCGCATTACGAAATCTCATACCACTCGATCCGGCGGTTTCAGCGGTTTTCAATCCGCGGTGCGCCTTTCATTCATTAACGGAAAAAAACGATCCCGTAACACTCGATTGCCTTTTATTTTTATCGCGCGAATGGGGGAAACAATACGTGAAATTCTGTTCATGTGCACAAACGCGTGGCGGCACGGAGATTCGTTACATTTGCGCAACGGCGGACCATGCTGAACTCCTCATACACATACGCAGCTGCATTCTCACACCAATCGCGTTTAATTATAACATATTTAATTCTAGAACTCCATACTCTAATAAAATAATGGTAATTATGTACTTTAACGAACCAACCTCCGATGACCTTGACCTTGACATATGTTGTCAAAGTCACCCTCCTGAGTGACCTTGAAGAGGTTTTAGCCGTCGCTCGTTGTTTATTAAAAAGTTATTAACAAAAGAAGTTTAATAATTGTGCACGAATTTTCAGCTGTCCACGCGAAGCAAGGACTTGAGTTTGACATATATTACAAAGGTCACCTTCCTGAATAACCCGCACTAGGTTTCACCCTTCGCTCGTTGTTTGTTAAAAAGTTATTAACACAAATGTTTAATGAATAAAGCATAATTTTACGATACCATATACGTTTACGAAAAAGCATATTTGATGGCATTTTAGCTTTAAATCAGAAATAGGTTTGGGTTAGGTTGTATTTTCTGAAACTGGAGCCCTGGACACATACGCTCGTTTTCAGCCCGCTTCGCGGGAGGGCGGGGGGAGGGCCTTGCCCCTCCCCCTGCCGGGGCCAGTGTAACAGATTTCACCGTGCAGATTTTGATCACCTGGTACACGCCACGGATTCCGGCGGGGGGAGGGGCAAAGCCCCTTCTACCCGCCCTTCCGCGAAGCGGGCTGAAAACGAGCGTATGTGTCCGGGGCTCCAGTTTCGGAAAATATAACCTAACCAGGTTAGGTTAGGTTAGGTTAAGTTAAAGCAGAGAATACTTTGTATTTAACTGTTTGTGCTTTTGGTTAAAGTGAAGAAAACTTTGTACTTACTTTAAAAGAAACTATTCTATATATTAACAATTCACTGCTTTAAATGACTTTCCTTTCTTCGTTCATATACATATTCGTCGTTTATATCTTTCAATATTCAATATTTTTTCAAAATAACTACTATATTTTCGAAATTTCTTTTGTTAATAACTTTTTCATAAACAACGATCGACGACTAAAACCTAGTGCGGGTTATTCGGGAAGGTAACCTTTGTAATATATGTCAGTATCATGTTCTTGCTTCACGTGGACAGCTAAAAATTCGTGCGAAATCATTAAACTTTCTTTGTTTATAACTTTTTAACAAACAACGAGCGACGGCTAAAACTTCTTCAAGATCACTCAGGAGGGTGACCTTGACAACATATGTCAAGGTCAAGGTCATCGGGGCTGGGTCCGTTAAAGTACATAATTACCAAAATAATTAAATAATAAAAAAAGTTACTTTGTAATTAATAAGTAATAACAGTTTTGATTAACACTGTTATTACACTTAGACTGCTCAACTAATTTAAAGCATGAAATGAATCTGTGATTTAATAATATTAATTAAATTAATAAAATCATTTCTACTTAAATGATTAAAATCGTTACTCATCCATAAGTGACAGTCCAAGTGTCAAAGAGAATGATTTACACCACAATTAAAAAGATAAAATAAATAAACTGCTGAGAGATTCTCTGAGAACGGATGTGTGCAACGGGGAAACCACTAATTGTACGGTGGCGAACCTTTCTCCCAAGTGATGCTGGCGATCGGGAAACCCGCAGCGGGACACTTGATGACCGTCGTCTCGCCAGCCACGGCTGCGTAGTTGCCCATCGTTCGCACATGAGGCACCCCGTAAATATTGAGCCGAGCTGCGTGATGCGCTTTGGCGACCCGATTCACCGCTGAACACCTGTACTCGCCACCGTCCTCCACCCGCACTGCGCTTATGTTCACATGAGATATCACGTCCCCGTGTACCGTCACGTACTGGCCTATCATGAATCTGCAAGCAGAAATTGCCGCGTTTGCCTTGAGTAGCCTACCTGTCCGTCGACAATCATTTTTTCGTCCAATACGAGATAATTCACTGAATATTGGATTGAATTTCATTCGCGATATATCACTCGGATGGATTTTCGGCAGTTTTATTAACGCTCTGTCGTCGTCCGCTTACGTCTATTACATTTACATTTATTCTATTACGTGTATTACATTTCATGTCTGATAAAAATTAATAAAAGGTAAAATTCCATTAGTTTGAATTACACGTGTTTGCGGTTCAAAAAAAGATCTCGCCAAATGTCCTAAAATATGGTTGAAAAGTAATAAATTTAAATATACCATTTTTTAACAGCGAATTTTGTATTTGACATTATTTGTTCGCTTTAGAGCGCCAAATTAAATTTCAAGATTATCAGTTAGCATACATCTGTCACGATTTCAATCATTTGAAATCCTCGTGCCAATTGTAGAGAATCCATTTCTTGCATCGAGCGATTCGCGAGGAGTCATCCCCGCGCAACGACCCCCTTTTTCTGACGAAATTATTCTTATCGCGGCTTTATTGCCCCTGGTGATAATCACCCCACCGATGAACCATGGAAACGCCCCGGTCGCTCGACTTATGTGAACGTTCGTTAAATCCGCCGTTCGGAATACGGACCGGCTTTTAAAAACATCCAGACTGAACAGCGGTGATTGGTAATTTTCCTCTCAATTGGTCCAGAGAATCGAAGCCCGCGGGGGCCTATCGAGGCTCTCCCACGGGATCCGCCTCCGCCGGGATGGAAGCCTCTCGCTTCCACACCGATTTCCCGACGATCTCGTGTAATACCCCGGGGTTAATAACCGCGAATAATCCTCGCGTACGTCGCCCGTCGATTTTTGGTGCCGTGAACTTCCCGCCTGATAAAAGACAGCGAAAGAGAAAAAGAGAGATGTACCAGGAGACAGCAAGTGAAACGATCGACAGATCGAACCTTGCGATTCTGTCACTTTTCACTTTTCCGCGTTCTCCGTTTCTCGATGAGAGAGAGGGAGAGAAAGATAAAGAGAGAAAGAGAAGAGAGCGACGTAGCATGAGGTAAACTACTTGTCCTACCTGTCGTTCTGCGGAAGCGGAAACCCGTCCAGCGTCCAGGAGAAGTGCGGCGTAGGGTTGCCCATCGCGATGCACTTGAGTGACACCGAGGGGCCAGGCTGCATCGTCTGCTCGATGAACTTGTAGAGAAGTTGTGGCGCCGCGTCTAGACGACAATACGAATCCCGCGGTTATTGAAAGGAATCGCCCATTAGGAAATAAACGTCGTCCGCTCGGTGAAAAGGATAAATGACAAGCAGCAACAAAGAAAGTATTTTGAGAGTACTTGGGGAATTTAATTACTGCCCTGACTGATTTAATTGCATTCCGTTCGGAGAAGATGTGATTGATGCAACATGGAATATCTCCGAGTTTTCTTTCATTTTAATTAAGTCATCTGTTTCCGTCTTTATAATTATGGTATTATCTATTTAAACGTTGGGATAAATTTCAATAACAAAGTTAAACTGATAACTTTTGATAAGCTTTACGTTTCTATAATAACTTATTATTATATGATACTAATTGATATTTTCCAAAATATCTTTACTGAATTTATATTTGGACTGCTTCACTGTTGTTTTACTGTGAAAATTTTTAATGCGTTTGCTATGCTTATATTTATCGGTGCATCCGCGAGGTATTTGAGGCAAAATTTCCGACAATAAAAGCAGCTGTTACACTTAACGAGAGAAATCTTCACTTTCTCTCGCTGAATCAACAGTATCACCACAAAAGCGAGCCACGTAGGTACGCAACCGGTTGCAACTGCAAGTATTCCGAAATTGCGGCGTGCTTCGCGTAGCCGGTGCGCCTAAATCCACCTTGTATACACGCGTATAACTCGCGGCCGAGAGGAAATATTCGCGGGAAATCTCCGCGCGATAGTCGGGAGATTTTCTTTAAACTGCTGTCACGGAGAGACAGAGAGAATTTCTCAGACTGTTGCTCGTCGAAATAAACTTGGATCTCCAGACGAGCGCGATGCCCAGGCCAACCGAGAACAACCATCTCAGTCACGCCAATGCAATAATAAATTACAAAAATACAATGGCGATGATTAAGAGAAAACGAGAATCGCGTTGCAAATAAATCTCTTTTAAGACTCAAAGTTGTTTTCGAGCTTACTGGAACTCTCACTGTTCCCACACGCTTGACATTCATACTTCAGGGTTCATGATTTCTGAGATGACTCTTCCCCTTATGATTCGAAGGCCCCTTTGTCCGGGGAGACTCCGTCCATTGACATAATCGTAAGCCGAGCATTATGGGGAATGCGAACAACCCCCGCTGGAATGTCAACGTTCCGCCGGGCGTGCACCTGAATCAGGTGCATGCTGCGCCGCGCATGTACACACACGTACATGGAGATACTGGCGGAGGTCTGCCTGCGGCGGGCATCGCCGTGGAAATGGCCCTGGGTCGCCGCAAGGCGGGGGTATTATGCACGCAACATTTACATGACAAGCCCCCGGTGTGCGCGCGGGCGGAACTATCGATCTGTGGTTTGACGCCTGAACTCGAGTGCCGCCCGGTGAATTAACCCCAAATTATAGAGCCAGACAATAACCCGAGCGCGGGTACCCCAGGATGGGGCAGAGGGTGGGTCGCGAGAGGGTGACGTACACAGCGAGCGAGCTGCTGGCGAGTCGAGTTGATTCCGCTGTTTGCTCACGGCGTAAATCAGAGAGTACCCCATTTCGCGCGTGCCACGCCCCGAGTTTCACGCCGGAGGGCGGTTGACCCCCCGCGGGGTATTATCATCGCCGCAGCATCGCTGGCAGAAGCATCATCATTGTTGCCGCTCGTTGCAGCGCGACGACGACGATGATGCGCACCTACGCTTTTCATTTTCATCGGCGCGATCAGTTTTCACCCGCTCACTCGACACCCCATTTCATTCCACTCCTCGAAAACCTGGCCCGGTGGCAATCCCAGAATTGAATTTCCGGAATGCTCGCGCGGGCCAAATTTCCGCAGCGCGCGAGAGTGACGGCGCGGTCTCGCGAAGGTCGCTCTGATCGAGTTTTTAACGCGGGATTAACGAGGTTTTAACGGGATCAACTCGTGAAACCTTTCTCTGCGGTGTATTCTCGTGGACCAGCTGGCAATGAAGCGCCGGTGTAATCTCTCCGTCTGACTATCGACGTCCCTTTTCACTCGAAGCGGCCCGATCGGCGGAGAGATCGGAACTATGGACGACGTGTTGTCCTCGTGAATTTCCGAGCGACATGAACGCGCGCGCGAGAGCTTCACGCGCTTCGCTAGAAGTCCGATGCATCCATCATTTATACGTGTAATAATTAATGATGCCGCTCTTTGTGACGCAATTCCGGGCTTAGCGCTATTAAAGCGAAGTCGCGCGCCCTACTTCGAGAAAGCTCTTTAGCTTTAGTTTCGCTCGCTCATAACTAGGTAACTATCGGAGACATGCCCATTAAAGCATAATCATCGCACCGAACTGATCAAAGAACCCGTCATCCAAAGCTCCTTCCTGAAGAAGTCTGAAGAACCTCGTCATTTCCCTCGTCATTTTTTCGAGGGTGCAACCAACACATCCTTCCATATCCCTCCGTATTTTCCCAACGATGCTCTTTTCAACCAGTTTTAAAGGATTTAGATCGACAATGCGTCGATCGCACATATCGTGTTCACGAATGGCGAATTGGCATAATTCCCAACAGATTTGTAGACTGTGGAAGAGAGAGAGAGGGGGAGAGAACGGTATCGCGCGCGTATACGCGCCGGTGGACGCGCGCGACTTCGTTGCGAGCGATTACTCGCGCCCGGGCTATTACACTGCCGGGCTTTGTGTCATTAATGCAGGCAAACAGCGACGAGCGCTCGCGCCCGATTCATTACGCGAGCGTTGCGCGGTGATTTCGCAGCGTCTCGTTATTTACCCCGGCCGGACTGCTGATTCGATAGCGCACCGTGAACACAAAGCGGAAGTCCGACCGGAATCGGGGCCGGAAAATTATTCAATGGTCCGCGTAGTCGGCCGGGGTCCGCGTTTCATATCGCGCGAGAGCCGCGGGCGTGTAAGAAACGCGGATGAGCGGACGACGACGTAATCCGAAGCGAAGTGAGGGTGAAGCAAGAGATTTTTTAGAAAAAGTAAAAAAATTTATTGTTTAAAAAAATTAAAAAAAATAACTGGACAGTCTTTTCTGATGGACAAGCGTTAGATTTCCGCGCGAAAGTTAATTAGAAATGTAATTTGGAGGGATGCAATTATCTTTAAGATTCGTTACACCCTTGATGTATTATATTGCCTCGTCGCACGCAATGTAGATTCAGGAATGAACTTATTGCATGTAGATTCTATACGTATATATACGTCGCCTACACTCTGTTACTCTAATCTAGTGAGACACAGCGAGTCGCTAATCCAGGATTAGTTAACCCCGGCCATCGATGCGCAACTTAGCCTGAGACCCTATTACATCAACGTCGGTTAGCGCTCACCGCGGTTTAAAGCGACCTCTCTTTACCCGTGCATTATAGCCGTGATCCAGAAAGAGACACAAGACAGTTAAGTAGAATTAATTAACCCAGATTGTCGACGCGCCGCAACGCTCGGTTGGCGCACCTCGGGGCACAACGATGATTCTTCGTTATTATTATTAGTTTCTTTTAGGAGAGACGTTAAAAGCACCCCGCACGAAATCTCCGACATTTTACAGGCTCCGCTGCGCGATTTTATCCTTAATCGAGGTCGATGCGCCAGTAAGTCTCGATTAGGGCGCGCCAGGAACGGCCGCGAAGGGCGACGTACCGAGGAAAAAATTCGATTCGATGAAGTAATCTATATCGAGTTCCAATGGAACGTTCAGCTGGCAAAATGCCAGTGGTCCTCGCTACCTTTTACGATGTACAACTTTACGGAAATCAGTTTTTCGTCCGACGATAAGTGAAAACCAAATGGATTCAGCTGCAATAATTTTGGAGTACTTAAAACACACTTTGTACTTGCTTTCTAATAAAAAGAAAAAGTTTTTCTTTATATCTAAGAGGGAAAATATGGCGCTACGGATAAAGTTGCACACTCTGACCGCACACTCTGAAATTTATGCGCGCTTCCGCATCCGGTGCTTCGTACAGAATCGATCGTTAAAAATTACAATTGGCGCCGGGCAGAGCGCCGCTGCTGATTCAGTTATGTTTTCATTTGGCTCGCGCTCAAAAAGTGCCTATTTCGCCGCGAATCAGCAGTTTCCCACCTAGTTTCGTCCGCGCGTTCCATCGCGGATCCTTTGTTTTGTCGAACGAATCGGTAGAAATACCGCGGCGACGATTCTTTCTCTTCCTCGTTCTCTTTCTCTCTGTCCCTCTGGTGACATATATATTTCTGCACCCACCCCCAACTCGACCACCCCGTTTCAGCGCGGTTTACGATCGTTATGGAACCTCGCCTCTTTGATTCTCTCCTTTTGTTGCGTAAGAGGATTACCGCGCCGTCCAATTATTTCGCGTTTCACATCGCGACGGCGGCGACGGCGATGACGACGACAACGAGACTTCGACTTCGACGATGCACGCGGTTCTCCAAATCGCATTAAACGAACTCACAAATTGCTCAGAAAGATATCCATCGCGCGCGGTAACGACAAAGGCACTCGCGAGACGAGTGCACCGCTTCGAATACATCACAACAGATACAAACGGTGTACTCGCGAATAAATTCTACGTTGCGCGATACTCGTGACTCGCGAATTCATATTGCACTTGAAATAATTTATTTTTATCCTTCCGGCGAAATAGTAAAAAGTTGGGAAGCGCTGGATGCTGCTGCATGCGCCTGTGCCTGGCGATTTAAAGCGCGATCTTGTCATCTCGAATACGTCCCATTTTTCGACATTCCTGTTCGCCCGCGCCCTCTTCACCGGGATATCGTTTAATTCTGATAAAAATGATCAGTGGAAATTTTATATATTCCACTCGTGAAAAAGTGAAATGTATTTCGAGAACTTGGGCGCAATTTTACATGCACAATGCTCCGATTAATTAAAAGCGTCTATGAAAAGAATCCTGACCGGCGTAACCTACTTTTTTCATTTTTTGGAGCAAATTATAAAGAAAATTGGAGCAACGACGATATGTATATGATATGTAATAATATCACTCGGAAATTTATCGGCAGTTACTGTTAGAAGCGGAATAGTTGCTCATAAAATAAGAGTTTACGATTCACTGAAAGAAACTTGTCCAAGTTTCTCTAACGTTTACTTTCAATACACGAACGAAGAGTTACATAGAGTGAAGCTCAATCATTTTATTTTTGTCATATTCACTTTACGCGAATTATTGATTTTTATACTCGCTCTGCAAAAACCCTGCGACAATCAGCAACTGACGTTTTACCGAGCGTTCCCATTTGCAATTTCCTTTATCCGAGCCTGACGGAACGGACGAAAACTAATGCGGAGGTCCGAGGAGCTCGCATTCGTTCTCGCACGCTCCGTGTGCACCGGCATCTTAGAACGGTCGAGAAAACGACAGCGGTCGTTTAAGGTAATGGATTATGTCGCGCGAAAACACCGCCCTCGTCTCCGAGCGTTTTAAAGACGCCGGGCTAGAACGAGGATGAGGACGACGACGACGACGACCAAGACGATGACGACGACGGAATATTCGCTCGCTATCCGTCTCCGCTCGCGTCTTCGTCCACTTCGTATGCGATACTTCCAGCGCCCTTTCACCGCTGCCACCCCCTTTCTATTCTGCCTCCGGCCGGCCGACCCCCCTGACTAAGACAAATGGCGCGTATTTATTTCACGGCACGCCGGCTAGTGGATTTCTCCTTTCTCCATTATGCATCGCCCTCGTTAAGCATTTCTCTGCTTTTTCCTTCCTTTTCATCCTCCTTTTTGTCTCGGGGCTCTCGTCCGCTTGCGTTTCTTCCGCCATCGTCTTTCCCCGGAGTTTCCTTGATCCCTCTTTTTCCGCTTTCGAGCCGTACGCGAGTGCATTGGCACGTCGGTCGCGCGAACGCCTAAGTTTCGAACAATCGAGTCACAGCGACGAAGGAATTCGATTGCATCCATTGAACCGCGGCTTCGATCGGGAACTCGAAGCAGATGAGGGTGATATATACATCTCCGAGAACGCCAGTGAACATTTCTCTCGCTTGTACGCGGGAAGCTTGGATTCGAACGGCAATGCACGAATTAAATTCGCACAAATGATCTTTTTGATTTCCCGTATAAATAATTATTCTGACGGGGAAATCAATTTGTGCCGGCATCGAAAGATAATTAAAGCTTTTTCTTTGTAATTAACTTTTCTAAATTATAATTTTAATTAATACAATTGATGGGAAATAGTTGTACACTTTGATTGTAAACCTTGCTTGCTCTGTTTTCATGCTGCTCGTGTCGTGCTTCTTCATAATTGAATAATAATGCCTCGATGCATCGCAAATGAGCGTCGCTCTTAATTAAAAATACATTGCCGTTTAATAGTAGGATAAGGCGCCTTCCGGGCAATGCGCTCGTGCATTTAACGGACTTATACTTTAGAAGAGACTGTCTGATAAAAAGTGCGCAGGGTCGCAAAACGGGGAGGAGAGGAGACAAAACTTCAGCAATAGAGAGTCTTACGCCGTCGGTTAATAGCGCGCCGTTAATAGCCTTAATTTAGCCTTATTATTTCCTGCAGGGAAACTTTCACGAGACTTCGCCAAAGTTGCGCGGGCAAACGTCCGCGCTCGCGCTAATCCATCCCGACTCTCGTGTGTGGCGTGTTCTAAATACACCCCCTGCATTACTGTGAATGTCTCAAGCGCCTGCCCGCTTTTGTGCACCATGTAGAAAAGCAGAAATTAGAAGAATAATTAGAAGGAAAATGCGCGCGCTGTGTCGTAGTAAGTCGTATTCTACAGATGTACGCCTAATGCGAGATGTCGCTTAATATCGAGATATTTCTACCATTCCATTGTCACTAATCAGAGTCTAGAGATTATAAAGAATAACGAACCATTCTAAAATTTTCCGCAATCTTCTCGCTCCTCAAGCGCCAGATGTCAAAAATAAAAATTGTTTAAAAAATTTTCCAGAATTCTCTTGCCTCTCGATTTATGCGAATGCTAGTTAATTCAATTTTCCCAAGTTATCGAAGATGATTCGTAATCTTTCCGATAATTCATATTCAAGCCATCTGAGAGAAACTGATGGCTCTCGGTTCTTTGCGACGATGAATCGAGTGAGATTACGGTTGACGCAAAAGGGCGACGCGTGCGCAGGGAACGCAAGCTCACCTCCGAGGCGCAATTCGGCCGTGGCCTGCACCATCTCGTAGTCGTTTTTGGCGAAGCATTGGTACATCCCTTTGTCGTCCCGCACGATGGAAGATATGCGGAGCGTCGAGCCGTCGTTACCCGTAATTTTGCTCCTGCCCGAGGATCCCTCCCGCACAGGAAGACCGTCCTTCGCCCACGAGATGACCGGATGTGGCTGACCGGTGACGGAGCACTGAAACTCGGCGTCTTTTCCCAGGTCCACGGTCACCTGGAAATCCGCAGAAGACGCGTGGATAAGTAACGACTGAGTATCGCATAACGTGATAGAATGCGATATGTTTGTTACATTCCGTAGTACACAATGGAAACGCGATATTTCCGGGAGGTAATACGATATTTTCAGCGTGGCATTATGTTATGCCGCATTATGTTATATAATTTACGCGATAGTTTTGATGTACACGGATCTTAAATTATATACATTGTTTATAATATAACGTTAATGTATTTGAGGCGGTTTAAAGGTGAAGCAATCTTTATGGGGCTGTGAATACTATATTACATGTTAATATATATATATATATATATATATATATATATAATATTGCTTAAAATATTGCTGTAAAGTTGCATACTCAAGCTCTCCAAGATATAATTGTGAGAATGCGTTATATGTATGCAATGTAGTTTCAGCAAAAATTGTACCGCACTCGGGGTATCCAAAGGCAGAATGTGAAAAAAGTTTTAATCATAATTGGTTTATTTAATCCAATTAGGAAGTCGACGTGGATATGATTTCTACGTGATCTCGTTGATCTCTAGTTACGTCGAGATGTTTAAACGCATACGCACACGTATACAGCGAGAGGAGAGCACGCACGTGACGGAGAAAAAGCGAGGGGGGGGAGAGAGAGAGAGAGAGAGAGAGAGAGAGAGAGAGAGAGAGTACATAGTCGCCATATATTGAATTAGAAATTGGACGAACGCGCTCATACAATTAACCCAAGTGGTCCGCTGGAATTTCCAATTTCGCATTCGAGAAGTTAATTTAATCATCCGCCCTTTGACCGTCGCGTTCCTCTCTGCGAAAGTGTATCAGCGTAATTGAGATGCGAGTTAATGAAAAATCTGGCTGATTTAATGGCTGGTTTTAGCCGATTTCGTTCTCGATTTAATGTAAAAATAAACTTATTTCACGTGTATCGGAAATATTTTATTAAATCGTGACTTCCCGGTAATAAGTGAGACTCATAATTTAGAGATTCGATTTTGCATATCTTGCATATCTTCCAATATCTCTTAACTAAACATTTTTCACAAGAAATAACAAATTATTCCTGCTCACACTGGACGTCAAGTTACAATAATTATCGTCGCATGATATCGTATTAATCGCAATAACGATCACCCGAGTTCGATCACCTGAGCGATTCTGCGTTTGATTGAAGCTATCGCCGACAAGTAGACAAGGGCTGCGCGCATTCAGACAAGGAAGGCCGCGCGCCAGGCATTCACAGAATAATATAGGGTGATCCATTAGTTCGGCCGCCCGCGGAATTTCCATATCCATCTTGAGCCGCTTAACTTAACGGCGATCGAACACGTGGAAGGAATCCTTTGATCCGCAGTGGAGAATCGGTCTCGTGCATTATTAAGGACGCTCGTTCGCTTCGAGAGAGAGAGAGAGAGAGAGAGAGAGAGCTGAGAGAGCGACAGAGAGAGATACATACACGGAGAGATAAGCTCAAGGAGGAGAGGCACGGACAGTGCATTTCGATTATGTGGCTTGCAAGCTCGAGCACTCGCATACGTGTGCGTTGGATGCAGCTGCGATCTCGCCGCATCGCCGTTGCGAATTCCGCAACCACTTCGGTCAAGAATTCACGGACGGAGAGAGCACTTCCAGCCCGGCGCGTTCCCGATCGCGATAAGCAAAAAGCATCCCCGATAAACAGAAGGGCTCCGAGAACCCGAGGGAATCGGGTTAATCCCTTCGTTCGCACTACGGTTGCATCGATCGGATGCGATCGCGCAGTCATGTCGATCTTCACGCACTCGAGCAGCTTTTAACAAATTTGCTTCCCTCAGGGCGTCTTGCATTTTGC
Source organism: Ooceraea biroi (assembly GCF_003672135.1). Classification (NCBI taxonomy): domain Eukaryota; kingdom Metazoa; phylum Arthropoda; class Insecta; order Hymenoptera; family Formicidae; genus Ooceraea; species Ooceraea biroi. Next base: position 8,027,735 of record NC_039517.1, on the reverse strand, counting down.
AAAGTGCAACATGCAGATGGAGCAATCTTACGTGAATGGAATATGAAATATTTGCAGATAATAATATGCAGATAATAAATAATATAATCATTTGCAGATAAAGTGTTGTCCATTTGAAATTCTACATTTTATTTTCGATACACGTATTTCTCTTTCTCTCTCTCTCTCTCTCTCTTTTTGTGATGTAATAATTTACATATGCATAGATTCGAGAGATTTATTAATAATTTCCGAGCAAGAGAGGACTCGAATCACAAATTGACATTCACGTCAATTCGCGAATGGTCTCCGCGAGCTCGCCAGGAGCGTAATAACCGCGCGGCCGGGAAATTCCCGGACGTTCCGCGCGTCGAATCGACTGCGATCGTTAAATATCGTTAAGAGGATCTGCGCTTCGCCGGCGAGCGCCTTTGTTCCGCGACTCCGGGGGAAAACTTTCCTTCGAACCTACCTTCCTCCCTGCGACTTTTAAATATCCTTTGATACGGTCCTCGCTCCCTCGGTGGAGCGCGCGCGAAGGGCCTCTACAAAAGAGAGGAAAAGAAAGAACGAGAAAAAAAGAAAGAAGAAAAAAAACCATGGTCGCCGTTGGTTCCTTTAAAGGTGCTCGAAGGGAGATTCATAAAACCGGCGAGCTAAGACGTCGCTTATCCTCCCTCACGCGACGCGCTTCCTTTGTGGCCACCTGTCCTCACGGTCCGCGCATAAGTATATTTACGACACGCGGGAATGCGTTGTTTCATCGTAACGCATACACGCGCAACCCTCTTTGAGGTTCATAGTCGTTACGCGACTTTTTTCGGGGTGGAAAGAAATGCAAGGCAAATAAGTCAGGGTACCGTTAAACGAAGCCGAGGGAGTGCTCGTCCCTTGTTTCCGTCTCTGACGAGCTTCTTGCACGACGCAAAAAGAGTAACGATCTACATTAAAAGGTAGAATGGAATTAAAATTCACGGTTGAAGCTCAAATTTCATTCTGCTGCAACGTAGATCCGATTCCGCTCTCCGTTGATTCTTGCAGAGCAGAGCGATCTCAAAAGATCTCGTGTCTTTATCAAGAAAATTTATCACCGAGATGCGCTTGTAAACGTCGGCGTACCGACGGATTGACGTCGTCAAAATTTTTCGATATCCCCGTTCAATGTTTCACGGCAGAAATTACGTCAGAACCCATTGTTCGGTGAAACGCGCGAGTTGCGGCGTCATGCGGTTCAATTAATCGTCATGTGGAACGTTGAATCGGCAGTAACAGTTCCCGGGACGTTGTCGAAAAGCCCATACGATTATTAACTCCGCCGTGGCGTCGGCAGAAACGCGCAGCCGGAAGCTGCACCGCGCGCGCGACAAAAAGCCGCGGCTTCCGCCAATAAAGCGTGAAGCGGCTTCGACGCGCTAATGGAACGAAATTGCGGAGACGAGAGACGGCTGACGTATACAGAGTGTCCCAAATCCATCACAACACCTCTCATCCCCGCTAGCTCTCTGATAACATTGACATAAATTTTTCCCGAATGTGAAATATCGATGATCTTTGCATTATAAACGATCAAGACTTGAAAATTTTGAGGAAATCGTGGAAATGAAAACTGTGATGAAGGCTCGCTTTTTATTTAAAAAATAGCTACTATCTGCAAGCTATTTTAATAGAATTTCAATTTTAAACATTCGATTAATATTTAAATATTCTAACTATGGAAGAAGTCGAAAATCTTTTGAGTTTTGCTAAGGGAGCATCGATTCAAAATTGATCTGGATAGATAGCTGGCAATAGAAGCTTATCCAAAGGGATCACCCCGTATACGCGAAAGAATCCGACCGGTGCAGGTGCACCTTCATTGATGATCGCGAAAGTTATACGAAAGGCTTCCGGCGAATGAATGGTATTTCGCCGTTTCCAGCCCTCTTTGACACCCCCGCGCAATCGGGTTCGATCCAGCGGATCTAACTCTGCAGGGTGTCCTCCACGATGGCAACCAGCAGCAGTAGTCACCACGAACCATTTACCAATACTCATTCCCGCTTTTTATATATATGTATGCCCAAATTGTCCGCTCCAGATGGAAGAATACCGACCACTTTCTCGCATTTTCAGTCGGACAGCGACACTTTATTGACATTTTCCACCCTCTTTCTCTCTCTCTCTCATTCTCGTTGCATTTCTCTCTTCTCCCTTTCATCCTGCAGCGACGAAGCGACGATCGACCCGGAATGTAGTCGACTTTTCAGAGTAGCTAGATGGTACGCCAATTCGAGCGATTCGCCTCAGCGAATCAGGACAGGGGGGTGGACTCGTGTGATCCATCAGCTGGTAATTGACAGTGAAATAGTTTGCGCGCGCGCGGAGCATTTATTACACACCGATTTCCACGTACTCGATATCTCGGTCTGTGTGTTATCGGTCGCAGCCACCCCGCTCGTCGATACCAAAGCCCGAATACCAAAGCGTACGAATGATGCGCCCATAGAAATACCATCGCCGAGAAGTACCGTTGGGATACATTACACTTCATGGCAGAAAAAGCGATTTTTCACGCAGTGCTCGCGGTGGATCAAGATGAGGCGGGAACGTAACGCGAAATTATCGGTCTCGATTAAAGGCTCCCGAGTGCGAAATAAAGAAACATACAGTTCCAACGTTTTCCAAAGTCCATTTCTACGAATGTATCAATGAAAATGTAATAAACGTAACGTGTAGACAAAATAACAATACTCACAGCAATAAGACAGAACTATATTGCTGGCACGATACAAAAGCGCGAGAGAATTTTTGCGAAGTACGAATTTCTTCACGAGCAGCACTGGCGAGAGTCGTTTCCGAAAGTTGGCGACGGTTATGAGGAAGTCTCAGGCGAGAGAGCGGGCGATTGCGGGACGACGGTAAGAGAGTTAGACAACCTCTCCGGGCAGAAACGATAATTTGACCCGGCGGAATAAGTGCCCGGGACAACTTCGAGATTCATCGCGCTCACGATGAACCCACCGTCGGCATTTTACACGGCATCACGAGCCGGACGACCGCGCGCTTCCGGGCTTCCTGTCAGCACCGTTGTTTACGGCAATCGCGAGGGCCCCGATTATCTACGTCGCTGAGAATTAGTCGCCCGCTACTCGAGTCGGCTCGAATTTATTCAGGGATGCTTCCGAGGAAGCTCGCACGTCTCGGCTTGTGTTCATCGAGCTAACAGAAGGATGAGAGGGAGAGAAGAAATTGAGAGAGAGTGAGAGAGAGAGGGTAGAGAATATCTTGACGGCTTAACAAAATCACGATGCAACGAACCGTCATTTCGTAAAGCGCAATGACGGAGGTAATTTACGGATTCGCGAGCGGCAGAATCGCGACTGTGATACGAGTGAGAAAATTGCAAATCAACACCTGAACAGTCTTGATGATGAAGAGAGTACACTCAGCCCATCAACCGGAGTCCTAGATCTTAATTTTACTTGACAGATTCTCTCCAATCAACTTGGAGATGTCCTTTAACTGAAACGTCAAGGCAGTAATAATAATTCCTATGCTGCAAATGGACAAGATTGATTATTCGAGCGCTTTGTTTCGAATAGATAGTGTCATCTCTGAGAATTGCAGTTGCCGATGAGATATTTAAGAATGAGCTTCTCGATGGAAAGAATGGAAAGAAGAAGATAAATATGTCTCATAGAAAATTCATATAATTACGTCATTCAAGTTTTAAAAGAACTTTTCAATTGGAATGAAAAATAAGACGCGTATTCGCTCGTATCGCTTAAACGTCTGATTAGATTCTGAAATCTCTTAAAATAGAGAGCACCGCCGCGGCCGTTACTGCGAAAAGTACTTACGGTTCGGTACGATGGGACGTGTTACATTTTCAAGATAAATACCAATTTACTCCGCAAATGCCGCAGAAAAGCGTGGAAATCTCGAAGTAAAGGTAAATTTAGCAAAATCTCGTCAAATGGCGTTAAGTAAAATGTAGATGCCGATCGTGCCCTCCTTCTTTCACTCGCGCTTGGCGGAAACTGGGCGACGATTGTCGTTCGGATCGAAGGCTGAGGGAAAAGCAGGGAAAAAGCGAACAATAGAGACGAGCTCGAGTCATTTGCGACGACGCATTGAAGAGAAGCTGCTACTTCGGGAGGACCGCGGGAAAGCGGCTCGATTTTCGCGCTACGTGAACGGAAAAGATTATCTATATCGCTGAGAAATCTTGTCTAGAGTTTTTTACAAGCTAATCCATTCAAAGAAACTTTTGGTCGTTATGCCCCTTTGCCGTGACAGTCCATTAAAAATTGTCATTATCTATCTCTCGAGCGGCAGTTGCAAATGAAAGATAAAACTCTTCTTTTCGAAAAAGTTGATTGCATTATGTTGTTCAATTTATAATTCAATATACAATTTATAATTCCAACGAAATAAAACCTCCTTTATCATCTCATAATCTATGTAAATTGATGAAAAAGTAATAAAATCCGGAACGCGCATCAAAAGTTTATTCCGAATTATTTCAACAATCTAGAGAGCAAATATTCATCTTGAATTAAAACGGATAACTGTATAAAAAGTAGCGGCGAAAATGGATTATAAAAATGTTTAAAATATTTAAGTGATAAAGTAAGTTTTGTTCAGATGCAATCTCCCCGTACGCGAAAAAAAGAAAAGAGAAGAGATTCGAAAATTTAATGGAGAATAAATGCATGTAGACTGACGTTGACGCAAGATGGATGGAGGGATTGTGTTATATAACGTTGATGTTCGACCCAATTATCCGGAGATTGTCCAAAGTCCACTCTATCTCATTCGGAGTAAAGGGATGAACTTCGGTTTAACTTTGCTCGAATCGAAACAGCTGGCGATATTCTACGGCGATTATATTGGACAAAGGCTATAACGGGGTGCGCTGTGACAATCCAAACTTAGATTCGAACATCATTTGGGAAAACGAAGCTCAAGCGAATATTTGTGTATCATTTCATATCTCGAAAGTATGATATATTATTAATACGTACATTTGTCAATACTAACAATTTCTGTAGCATCAAGTTTAGTACAAAAATGATGAAAAATTAAATATTGAAAATTCTTATATACTTGGAAACTTTATTATTTCTATGAAATAAACTTCAATAAACTTCTAAGCTTTTTAGCTATTTTAAACTATTTTAGGATATACAGGGTGTTTCCTAAGTAAGTAGACAAACTTAAGGAGGATATTCCTTGGCTTATTTTAAGAAGAAAAGGTCATATAAACATATGTCCTAAACTGCTTTGTTTTCCAAAAAAAGTACATCACTGTTTTCGTTCACTTTTCGTTTATTATAGAACAGTTTGTATTATTGCAAATGAAACAAATGAAAAACAATAGTAACCAAAAAGAAAAATTATAACGAAAAAGAAAATAGTAACTAAAAAGAAAAATAATAACATCACAGTAACTGCTGAAAATGTCCACCTGCAGCCATAATACACGCCTCAACTCTCCTTTCCATTGATTGACGTACACGCTCAAAAATACTTGGAGTGTTACGTATTCTTTCACATTCATCTATTATGCGATTTCTGAGATCTTCTTCATTTTGAATAGGTGTAGCGTAAACTAAAGATTTAAGCTGTCCCCATAGAAAAAAATCTACTGGATTTAAGTCTGGGGATCTTGCAGGCCATAAATGGTTTGGTCTTTGAGTATCTCGATCGATCCATCGATTGGCAAACTTCCTGTTCAAAAATTGACCATCCCCACTCCATCCCCACCGCTGTTGACTCGTACTGCAAAAGCACGCTATCCGAAAAGTGAACGAAAACAGTGATGTACTTTTTTTGGAAAACAAAGCAGTTTAGGACATATGTTTATATGACCTTTTCTTCTTAAAATAAGCCAAGGAATATCCTCCTTAAGTTTGTCTACTTACTTAGGAAACACCCTGTATAGAATAATAATATATAGAAATTAAGAGCTGCATTTAAAAGATATCGTTTTAATAAGATTATAAATTATATGTTAATATAGCAGTTAAACCTCTTCAGCTCTGGATAGAAGCTACATCAGGCGATCGGACATCTCGACGACTGCTTCGCTTCCTCCGGAAAAAAAATCGAGAAAAAGTAGCACATGAAGGAGTACGCGAATCGGGTCGTCCATAAGTGTCGGTGGAGTCGTAGAGGCAAGTCGTCGTTCTCCAGAAAGCGAGCAAAAGGGAAAAAGGAATCGGATACGAACCTGTTGAGGCGCCAGATGGATGGAGAGGCTACTTATGATGGTGACTTCCAGTTCCACTCGCTCGGAACCAGCGGTGTTGTTCGCGTGGCAGACGTATCTACCGGCGTCCTCAACCCGCGCCGATTGCAGTACCAGCACGCCGGCACGCGCGTGTATCCGCTCCGACTTGGTGATCGCCGTCGTACCCGAGACAGACTCACGGAACCAGAGGTAAGTCGGGGGTGGGATACCCTGCGAGATGCACGACAACACGATCGTCTCGCCGGTGCGAGAAATCGGACCCGGACTCATCCGCTCGTAAAATCGCGGTGGCGATGGACTGCGGTGCTCTGAAATGTGAAAGAGAAGCTCGAAGTTAGAGAAAAGTTCATTAGTTTTTTCTTTTCCAAGCTAAATGGACGAGTTAGAACTTTAATCTATTTTTCTGGTTATCAGTGCGTACTTCTACGATTTATTTTGTGTCAAACGTTTCGATCTAAGTTTGGATCTTCCTTAGCGACTGACAGTAGTGACCCTGATGGCGATCGAATGAAAGGCTCATCAGATTTGATTTCTGTAATTTTATTATGATATGCTGCATTTGTTCTCCATATTAATTTTCACGTATATCGCGTCTTAGGAGAGACTCGTCTGAATAATTTTGAGACGTACTAGTACGTTTTTGAGTTTTCCACGCTTCGTTTCTCGGCAACTTATCCTGACGATGAATGACATCCAACGCAAACGACGCTCCGTCCTTCTCAGCGATGCTCTAATTTTCTGCGTGGTTAAAACTTCCCATTGCGGTTTATTATAACGGCGAGAATGCAGATCCGTGAAATTGCCCGACCTCCTGTATGAGTGAACAAAAGACTAATAATGTCTTATGTTAATTTACGGAGATCAATTTACGCGAATTAATTCGGGCTAACGAGATTTATTTCAATAGCACGATAATTTAATGTTGAAATTAATATTAGCCGTGCGTCTGTCTATGATTGCAAAGGCTATAACATGGAAACAATCCGGACTGTACAAAGTGCCTTTGTGATATTCAAATATATTTAAATCGAGAACATACGTACTCACGCACGCGATGAACTGATTCGGTTGTACATGCACGCGGGTGTATTAATAATGCAATAAAACTTCAGAAATATCCGATTATCGACCGTGCTCGCTATTAATGTATATTTGCCTAACGAAATTTAGCGCATGGAAATTATTGCTTCACGTTGTACTGTTGTAATACTGAACATTAATAAATTAATAATCAACAAAACACTCGTATAAGGCGCATTCACCAAGCTCCATGTTTTACGAGCCGATTCGGTATCGAGTTCAAAGGCTTCAAAAGTACCGCCATGCATCGGGGTATCCTCGTTTATACCTGTCTGCTCGCAAATCGCGAGTTTATTCTCAACGAGTGCGGTTTAACAAAGCCGCGATACGATCGACGATATCGCGGGAACCAGCCGAAAATATGGAGAGAAAAAGAGAGCGGGAGAAACACCCGGACGAATATAAATCTCCATTTCGCGTGGCGGCAGCATGCGCGCGTCGTGCTCGGAATCGCGCGAAATCCGCGTGTAAATTTCGGCGCAGAGTCGCGCGGTTTTATCGCGGCTAATAGAATCAATAAACCGAGCTCCGCCACGTCGGTCGGGAACGCCGGAGACAATTCTATCCGCTCGTGAAAGGGTTGAACGAGCGAGCTGGAATTTACCGACGTCCCGGACAAGGAGCGACGACGACGACGACGACGACGGCGACGGCGAAACGGGCGTCCAATTTCTCGGTGTTCTCGCGGAGAACACGAAGAGGGTTGGAAGAGAGGCGCGGACCCGTCGAACAACGAGCGCTTTCTTTCTTCCTTCAGCAACGATTAAATCCACCCCCTCGCTTTACCGGCAAACCCGCACCCGCGGACGAGGTTTGTCCGCTCTGGACCGGTTCTGGACAGTACGACGGCCTTTTACGGCCGCACTATTTTATAATGGCGCGCTCGCTTTGTCTGGTCGGCGTTATTATTGTAATTTAAGCTGATGGTGTATTGATCGTCGGACTGCCGCTATCTCGCTTACGCTCTCGCGACTCGTCTCGCTCGATCTTGCATCCTCTGTCCATCCCTCTTTCACTGTCTATCTCTTTCTTTTTCTCTCTGTATCTCTCTCTCTTCCTCTTTCTCTCTGGCTATCTCTATCGTCCTCTTCGGTGCACACACCCTCTCCAATTCAACATTCCCTTCTCTGTCACGTTCTCGCTCACGCTTCCTCGTTCTATGTCGCTCTTTCGCTTTCTCTGTCCTCCGCTCTTATTCTGTCTCTCTCTCTCTTTCTCTCTCATCCTCTCTATGTGCAATTCCAGTTGCCATATTCCAGCACAACGCCACCACACCCTTGTTCATATCCCCGTTCGGAGCACACCGTGCACTCTCGTGCATATGCACGAAAAGTTTTTACGCCATTTACATCCCGACTTACGCGTCGACGTCAACGACGTCGTCGCCGTCGTCGTCGCCGTCAAAAAAGCAGACAAAAAGAAGCGGACCTCGAGGTGCATCGTTGCGAATGTCACGACTGCATTTTGCCGCGATGGAAGTTCATCGAGATGATTTTACGAAAATACATGAAAAAACGTTAACAGAGAGTGATTATATACAAACGTTAACAGAGAGTGATTATATGTTTCTATAGAATGCCGTTAATCTTTTGCGGGACAAAATAATTGTACGCGATTGTCCTAAAAGGAGTAATAAAAAAACAGGATTTATGCAATTAACACGTTTCGCTCATCCTACACATTTTTTCTTTCGTATTTGTTTTATTAATTTTTTTCGTTGTTGGAATTGCTCGAATGTAATTGCTGAAAATATGCATAACCGGTGTGAATTCCCGGCATGGCAGCGACAGAAAGATTTCGAAAAACAACGTTTTCGATGTTGCACCGCACCGGCTGGCGCGTACGTCACACTGGAAACTTTTTATTACGTCGCGTGGCATGCGCCTTACGTTTCAACGCGAATGTTCCCGTTAACGTGCAACAAAAAGGATATTGCCGCGACGCAATCCGGCAATTTTAAAAGTGGGTTTCATACCGGAGCTCATTACTGGTGGTTATCGTGTCTCTGGTATCCCGAACGATATCCAGCAATGGTGCACGCAAATACTCCGCAAACCTTTGATGACAAACGCGACTCACGCTTTCGTATCCTCAAACGAACGGAATACGCGCCCGCATAAACGGAGATGAGGATGCAAATTCAGAAACCAGACAAGGTATTCAGAGTGGCGTAGCATTTTACGTACCATTGCAAGAGTTAAACAGGATATTGCGCTCAAACGAACATCTTGGCATTCTTTGAATGGCCGTTGATTATGCAACGCAAGATCAAGCCCCTTTCTCGATCATAGGAAAGAGATAGGAAATCTATCTTTCGTCCAGGAGATAAAGGACCAACATGAAAAAGAAGCGCACGGAGGAAAGAGAGAAAGAGAGAGAGAGAGGGGGGGGGGAAGGAAAAGAGAGTAAGGGAGACACACAGAAACCGCAGAGCGGCTAGTGTGTCCTGTAGCACGTGATGTCCAATTAAACCTCTCAAGCCGGTCACTCCAATTAAGAGTCTATTAAATATACACCCAACGCGTGTATATCGTCGTCAAAGCAAAATTCAAATGGCGCTGGTTGCTCTATCTCTCTCGGCCTGCTTCCTCTCTTCCTCTGTCTCTCTCTGTCTCTCTCTCTCTTACACATACATGTACGAACATGCTCGTACGCTCATATATTTGTCCCGAACAAACGACGTTGCCGTAATAAAGTTGACGCTAATTAACCATACGAGGCCTCTCATCGCGAATTACGAAACGTATATACTTGCCGCGCCTTTTCCACCGCGGCGGTTTTAAACGTTTTTCCCTTTTCCGCGCTCGCGATCACCGTTGATTTCATTCGCGGTTAACCGACAACTTTGCCTCTTCTCCTTCGTCTTGCTACGAAGCGACAGAAATTCAGGATTGCAGATTTTCGTGCCGAACGATCTTCGCGATTAATCCCGAACAGGTAGCGCACTGCGAACTCTTCATGGTATTGTCAAGGTAGATAAAAGAAAACCGATGAAGAGATACAGAATGGAGTCGGTCGAGTCGGTTTTAACTTGCACGAGGAAATCTGTTGGCGCGAGCGGATCGACCGGAGAGAATCGAGCAACCCTTCAAATCTGCTCCCCGCCGCGATCCCCGGCTTAAGGGTCGAGTTTAATCATTTATGTAGATAAGGGACACTCGCGGAATTAATCGCGCATGCATTATCGGCGACCATATTATATGCCACCAAAGTCCCCGGTCGCGCTACGCGCAGCCGATGGTACGCATATATAATTTAATGTCATCCGCTGATTGCTACGGAATTCAGGTCACGATGCGATATCCACCATCGTGTGCAATTTGCGCCCGAAGGTGCGCACGTATAGCCGGCGCGTGTAGCCGCGCAATATTGGACGAGATAATAATAACGGCAATTTATATCTCGGAATAAGAGACCAGCTCGAGTTAGATGGTATTACGGGCCGAGCTCATTTTGCGCCGGCGAATGAAACTACAGTGGTTATTATAATCGTATATTAATTGTTATATAGAGATATCTCGTGCTCTTTGCATATTATATTTCCTGTTTCTGTTACGAGCGGAGACGAAACTGCCGCGTTTATCAAGTTTTCGATACCGGATTAAGATACGCGCTCCGATATTAATTTACGAGGATCCTTCGTCCGGCGAACCGTTCTAGCTGATTTTCCAGAATTCGATCGAAACATCAGAGGGAGAATTCCGAGCGAAAAGCGCGCGCGGCGCGGCGAGCCTTTGAAGTTGTCGGTTCGACAACATTTTTATCATCGTTACGTCGCACTTGCATATTTTAACGTGCGTTGCACAGTTAAATCGCCATCTCGTTAACGATTTATAGCCGCGAAAAGCGTCATCTCGCTCGGAGCTCGTACTAACGCCGACAAAGCCATATATCGCGCGCGTTACGTCATATGTAAATTATTTTGTGGCAGTCGGCGTTAGAGCTGATGATTTATTGGTCGGCGCGCATTCCGAATGTTCCTTTCACGATTCAGAGAGAGAGAGAGAGAGAGAGAGAGAGAGAGAATTCAAAGCGGATTTTCCACGTAAAGACTGATACAGTACAATTCTAACGGCCACTCGTTATTTGCTCTATTAAACGATTATCTTGTAACGCTGCGCGATTCGTTAGCAGCGCACAGACGAGCGCCGCTAGCGCTGTCTTTGCATTAAATTTTGCGCCCGGTCGCCGAGATGGGATGACCCGATAATTCATTTCTACGAGACGTATATATTACGCGGCGGAACAGCTACCCCAGAGAGAACCCGTAGAGGGTATCTCTTGCCGCTCTCCGACGCAAAAAGAGGAACTTAATTATGACTTCAGCCCCGCGGCGCCATTGTACGGCACGCGATACCGGCCGTCGCGTTATGCTAAAACCGATATAATTTAACGCGCGCTGCTCGAAACTTATTTCGTTAATACGGGATACTTTATCCGCGGTAATTCTCCATGGGAGCAGAGAAAAACAGAGAGAGAGAGAGAAAGAGCTCCATCTTTTTCACCGGCTGTTGCAGAAGCTCGACTAGAAGAACGTTATCGCATTTACACCGGGGTTCACGCTACATGCACGTTACGACTGAACAAAGATGACAAAAACGAACGATCCGCGTAATGAAACCTCACACCCCCGTAATCGAGAATAATAGCGACGCAAAAATCAGCTGACACAAATTGCAAGTGGAATAAATAATAAAAGAGTAATTCCTCTTTTGCATGCGCGAGCCGTGTGCCAAATTCGACGGTCGTCTCCGGAATAGCAATTCGCTATTTCTACTGCGCGAGAGCGGGTCCTCGTCTTCCTCTTTCGCTGTTTGCGAAAATAATTGTCGGCGTTTATGGAGCTCGCTCGCGCGTACTTTCGCGCTTCTCCTCCTCGCATCGCCTGCTCTCTTCTCGTCGCGTCGAGCGACGTTGTATTTTCGAGCGTCCCGCTGCTGTTTGCATTGAATTATGCCAGCTTTACGACGGCGTCGCACGCGCGTATGTAATACGCGAGGGTAAATATGAGAAGAAAAGGCGGAATACGTAAGCCGGCGCGAGCGCGCTCTCCTACCCTCCACCCTCCACCCTCGCGCGATCTCGCCAATGTGTTTGGATGAGCGGCGCGACAGCGAGCTCCAGATGTACTGTGGATGTTGGTACTCTCCCTTAATTCCGCTTAAATCGTTCCAGGATCGGTCTTTCCTCTCGGCTCCGCCGCAACGCAAATTTATACATTAAATTTATACGCCCTAATCGCAGTCAAATATTTCGGATTAATTAAAAACAGAAAAAAAACACAATGCGAATTTTCCAAGAGAGCTTGCTTTAACTTTCTTCCGACTAAAGTTTCGATTGGCAGTGGGCCAACAGTGCCAGACTTTGACTGTCATGTATTCAAACTGAACATTTTATCGGACTCTCCATAACTACGTAAAAATGTCGCGCAATGCCATACATGGATGCGAAGTTTCGTAAAATTTCCAAGTCGCACGTAACAGCGACATTCGAGGCTCGTGTTTGACGACGGAGCTTTATCGCAGCGACGCGGCAAGCGTCGCGCTGAGAATTTCGTGTAACTGCACCCACAGAAACCACCACCGCGTCGCGACGCGTCAAATACGGGAGAGATCCGCCGAAGATCTCCCGTCGAAGGGTAGCACGAGGGGTGCGGTGCTGCAACGGCTGCATTGGTTCTTGCCGAGGTTGCTGCACATCGCACAACTGCATCGGCGGCTCCGCGGATTGCACTTAGCGTCTTCGCTGAGTTTCTTCGCCCCTTTCCTGCCACCCCTCGCCAATAAGGCCATCTTCGCTTGGCTCGCTCTTCTCCTTCTCACCCTGGCCTCTTTATTCCCGTCGCTTCTTCATCCCTCCGGTCGCCATTGACCGGCGAGAAGCCGCGGGGGTCCAATAAAAGCCCATTCCACCCCCGACTTGTTCCGCGGATTTCCGCAAGTTCGTAGGATTCTAGGGGGGTTGAGGAACGCGGGCGGGCAAAGCGACGGGGTAAATTTTCAGATGCGTCGCTTCCGCGGTGGATGGAGTCAGGGGTTGTGAGAGAGAAAGAGAGAGAGAGAGGGGGGGGAAGGCGAACGGCAGCAAAGCGCACGATGAAGAGGCGGTGCTCTCGATTCATCGCGTTTCGAGGGCAACATCGGCAGAATTTAATATCGTGCAACGAAAGTTTAATTAGCCGGAAGTTGGGAAGTCGCAACTCGATGGAATTCGCGCCGACCGACAGACGGACGCCGGTGCACGGCGATACCGCGCCCTTTTACAACCCCGACGACGGTATGGCGAACGTAAAAAGCAGGGTGCGCCGTCAACTACGAAACGTAATGAAGATTTCTTTCAATAGCGCGTTTAAGTCCGCAGGATTACGCGCGTGGATTTAAGGAAAAAATTTCATTAAAACTCGAGAAAGGTATCTCGGTCGTCCGAATGCAAAACGGTGCTTACAGGAAGGAAACCATTCTTGCAAAGCATTCTCCATCTGCTATTTGTTTGCCGGATTGTCGACAAAACCGCGTCTCCGAACGGAAAGTTTACAGGCGAAATTTTAACGAATTGCAACCTGCGCGAGTGAGACATATCTTAATTTCATGATTCATCGAGTCAACAAGACATAAATTTTTCCGCTCCGCTCGTCCGCGTCGAGTTTTTGAGCCCGACAACATGGACCCGCACGGAACTTGCGTTCTGAGGAGCTCGTCGGTTTCGAACGCGCTTATTTGGCTGGCGGAATTTTTCGGGAGGATGTTCCGCGCGCTCGTAAATAAAAGGGAATCGCGCAAGTTTCGCGTACCCGGCGGCGGGCTGTTCGGAACCGCAATGTGAATTGCACCTCGGGATTTTGGCTGGTGTCTCTGCGAGCCCCCGAGTTCGGGTAAAGCGTCGATCCGGCGTCGCACGACCGAGAGTTTCTCTGCCTTTCTCTCTCTCTGTTCCTCCTCTGTCTCCTCCTAACTATCTCTCTCTTTCTATCCACGCAAAAAGACGCCCACGAGAGATCACCTCGGCGGCGAAGATGCTAAACTCACCGGGAAACTATTCGGCCGTCGAACTAATTTAACGCTCGGTTTAACAGGACCGCTCCGACCTGTCCTCGACTTGTTCCACCGCGACGCCAATCGTTGCCATAAAGGAGCCGCCGACCATCTCGATATGAGTCCCGCTCTATCTCTCGCTGAACGAACTTTCGACGAGATCGAGCGCGCCACTATCGGCGACAGTTAGGTACCCGCCATCCCCGGGGCTGCCATTTTCTTCCGCACGAGACACCGCACGCCTCGTCTGCTTAACGAGTTCCCGTCGTAAATTTAGCTCTCGGTGCACTTCGGAATTCTGGCGATCCTCACGACGTTCTGCGTTTTCGACGGAAAAAAAGTGGTCCGAGCACGGTTTTTCGGACGCGGCGCCGCCGTCCGAAGATCGAACTGAGAGCGGCGCTGGAGAAATTCCAGTGATCTTAATTAACGCGGCGCTCCCGAGTGCCAAATTGTTCTCCCGGGCGAGAATTTTTGCGAGTCGCGTTAAATTGAGCGTCACGTATCCTTCTCGGTTGGTCGCGCATAGATCATGAATCATCCCGGCGATTGAAAACCTGGGAAAATTCCACGTTAACCGCGTTACATCACTGCGGCAAGAGGCAGAATTGAAATTCTTGTGGCACCTCGTTAAACTCCCAAAATTCGTTTTTACTACGTTTTAAATCGATTTCAAACTGCACCGGTATATTTATCTTGCTATTTCTTTGCGCAAACGAGATCTCGCGACTTTATCACGTGTGGATTTTTTTCTACATAACGATACTACATAGCAAATATCCCCGTGCTGCGAAAGCCGAGCTAGTAAGCATTGTAAAGTATCGGATATCGAGGGTGGTTGGATATTAAATTCCATCCATCTGTTTGGTAAACAATCGTTCCGCAAGCACACTCGATTACTCGAATAACTTCACCGAACCAATTTTCCGGCGTTTAAGAGCAATGCGAGCTTAAAAATGGTAAAGAGATATCCGATATCCGTCGCGATCGATGGACACATTAGGGGTGACAGCTTCCCTCCCCCGCCTGCCTTTCCTTCGTCCGTTCTGCCTTGGCTTTGAAAATTTTAGTTTTTAACGGCCGACGATTCGTACAGCTGCACCTCACTTTATTTTTTTAATGGATGCTACCACTTCGCCTAAAAGGCCGCGCTTCCCTAAAATGCGACGGCGAAGTGTTATAACTCCGTGTCGCTGGCACGGGAAGCCAGCAGTGGCGGGGAAGAGGGTGGACCGGCGAAAGGTCGCGAAAAATACGGGAGGTGGATAATGGCGGCGTAGGTGATAGCAAAAAGGTGCAGCGAAACTCCGAGCCGCAGAAACAAGACACTGACTCGACAAAAGCGCGACCGAAAGCGCACTTTTTCGTCGCGATGCCGTCGATCTGTCACCAATTTTTCAGTAAAGGCGGACATAAGCGCTTGCGGAAAGCTTATTTTTCACGGGAATTTTTAACGGGAAATATGCATTAAGCTGTCGCTGACTGATCTGCAGCTAGATTTCAGTAATGAGGGCTCTAATGAGCGAATCTAACAACAAACATCTCGCGCGCCTAAAATTCGTCTAATTAAACGCATTAATTTCATCCCTTAATTAGTGGCGTATCAACGTCCACATCTCGTGTCCCCAAAGACACATCATTTTACAGAGCGAGCGAATAATCCGTTTAATCATGGAAAATCGTGACGGTAGCGTTTCTTGCATCCTTGAAATTTTCCGAGGGTTGTGTTTTCGCGATATCTCGCGCACTAGGTGCATGAAG
Source organism: Ooceraea biroi (assembly GCF_003672135.1). Classification (NCBI taxonomy): domain Eukaryota; kingdom Metazoa; phylum Arthropoda; class Insecta; order Hymenoptera; family Formicidae; genus Ooceraea; species Ooceraea biroi. The sequence goes on along the minus strand of NC_039517.1, from coordinate 8,011,649 downwards.
ATTAATTTAGCGGCGAGCGGCGTCGACAGGAAGGGAACAATATGCTCGTCCGACACTACCCTCGTTACCTTATCGGTTTGAGGCGCGGACGATCGAAATAGACAAGATGCTGCTCTCTCATCATTAGCCCCCCATTGTTCCGCGGTCTCATCCGCGTTCGACCCATTTTATGCCTTATCAGTCAGCATCTCTCGGCCGCGCTCGGAAGTGCGCGCCGACGAAACTAGCGAGTTCTCGTGACAAGATCGTCTGCACGTCTCGCGAAACTACCCCGAGTTTCCCGTGACAAGATCGTCAACGGCTCTTTGTGCCGCCTCTCCGAACTATCCACTTCTGAAAAAGATGCATTTTCTTTGCAGCCTCGCAAAGCTGATTAATTATTTTGACGCGAAAGCCGTTATTTCGTGCCACTGAACATTAGGCGAGTCATCGTTGAAGGTATTTTTTTCAACGTGCATTTCGCCGTCATACACTCGGACGTGTCCATCGAATTGTCCTAAATATTCTGTATTAAACTCGTAAACAATTACTCACGATTGTGTATGCTGCTGTCTAAATTTAATCAGCTGGATGCAATTGTTCGATAATGATTACCAATAATATCCATTGTAAAAGGACAGATTCCGGATTTCCATATGAATATATTCTGCATATTGCAATTATCGATTAAAATAATTCAACAGGCCTAAGTCGACCTCGCGCAGAGAGGGGAGCTCATTGTCAACCATGAATTTTATTGTATGATTTCTTTCAATTTTTATTATTATATCAATATAATAAATTAAATATAATATATGAAACGCAATGTCTTCAGTCTATACATATGTTGTTGACAGAAAGCCTCCCATAAACTGTCTCGTAACTTTGCACCGCGAATTTTCTTCTTTCAAACACGAACGATTCACAAGAACGTGTTGTTACCCCTTTGCCGCTGTCGTTACCCTTTTGAGCACCGAGCATATTCGGAACGCGGTGTCGGTGCATTTTGCTCGGCGGAAATATCGGCTCGACCGACCGTTTCAGCCGTTAGCATTTCGGACACTTATGATTTATTCATGAAGAAAGCACCACGTGCGGCGAAGGTGGTTTGGCTGCCGGCTCGAGGCCGCGAATAGGAAGCGGAGGTGCACGCGGCCAACAATGCATCATGATTCGCTATGCAAAAGGTCACGCGTCGAGGGAACGGCCTGTATAAATGCTCGTGTCTAAGTAGATGCATAAAACGTAGATGCGAGGATCTCCCGCGGTCGGCCGTCCCCGAGAAATGCTATGGATGAACAGTCGCTCACGTACGCGACTATGGATCGCAATTACCAAGTCACGGCGGAGTCTCGCCCGAGAATTTTGCGCGAAACGCAACGGGCGTGAGAGATTAGCCGCCACCACGTAAGAGGCAGCTGAGGAAATATTTATGCATGGACCAAGCACGTTGCCGAGGGGTGTGCACGCGCCGTTACTATTTTCTTACTATTTCCGAGGTGCTGGAAGAGTTCTCGATTCAAGTTCCCTTGAGCGAACACACGCTCGATACGAGAAAGCGAAAATGTAACGCGAAACATTGAACCGCATTGAAACACTGCGTTATTCGTAAAACTCTATTTAATAGAAGATTCCAATAATATTCTGGAATTATATTAAAAAATAAGAGAGATGAAATTTCTACCAAATTAGAGAGGAACTTCTTTTATAATAGACGTTTCAGATTTTTCTCTGAAAATAATTATCATTATGACGCGTTAATTACGGCACCGTTAAACCTCGTAACTCGTTATTATTCAGATAGCCGTGCTTTTAGTATGGTTATCGTTAACTCTGAAATTTCCTTTCCTCGTCGGAGCTTTCGGCGCTGGCGTGACATGGAGAGCACTCGTGGATCCCCGAATTCCACTTGAAAAGACCCGGCAGACGTGTGTACGTTCCGGCAGGAACTTACCGGTAACCACAAGCCTGGCTTGCGAGGAACTTTCCACGGTATCACCGGTGACGTGGTGCACGGTACGGCACCGGTAGTTCGAGTGGGAATCGGCGGAAGTCACCGAGAAGACGAGCAGCTCTCCGGTGGGCAGCATGTGGTACTTCCCGCCTGCGGACAGAAACAGCAACCGTGTCAGCGATATCGCTCGATAAAGGCATGCACTGCATTGTTAGCGTCATATTGCAGCAGTACAGTTTTGGAGGTTGCAAATACCTCTTTTTAGAATGTCTTTTTAAAAGGTAAAAATGCAACTGACATAGCGATGTGTTATCGAAAATTAATCAGTTAAATGTGGCGTTTTATCGGTTTTGCGATTACAAATATCTCTTGTGTAACGGAATATAACGTTCTTAAATTACCACAGTAAACAGTTTGTATAAAATTTTCTTAAAAACGAATTTCTAAAAAAAGATTATCCAAGAGCAAAAACTGATAGTAATGTGCAAACCTGAAATGTCTCCATAAAAAAAATTGATTTTCTAATCTATTCCAATCTACTCTTCTAAAAAGAGCGCAAGGAAAATATGAGCTTCACAAAACACTTGGTATGACACTTGGCGTTTTTCATCGACTCAACGAGTCGCTCTGTCATTCTTATATTCGCGGCTGTCGTCTTCGTCGAGCTTCCATTAATATGGAAATTTCTTTAATGGAAAAGAGCGCGGGCGGAGGGCGCGCGGCTATGAAAATCGCGCCGCGAGAAACAATAGTAACCGGGAAAAAGTGATTCGCGACTGGCAGACGTTTCCGTTTAAGCGAGTCCGTGTAAAACGAACGATCAGCGGCCAATGTGCAAAAAAAAGAGGAATATCGGCACGAGTGGAGAATCGATACGCGTAAAAATTCGAGCATGACCGGCGAGAGCGTGCCCGCCGGCGAACTCAGTGGCTTAAAACGGTGGGTGTCGGGTTATAAAAGAAAAAAATAGGAAAAGGAAAAAAAAAGATTAGCGCTTCTCGAGTGAATTCCAGTGGTGATCACTGTTGCACGCGCTCATGCCTCTCGTTATATCCCGGAGGATGAAGCTAAAACAACTGATGGTTAGAGACGGATCGTTTAATCTCCGCATCAGTGCGCGATAATGTTGCAGCTCGCACAGAAAAGAGACAGATATCGCGTTATTCGTGATTACGTTTCGTGACATGTCTATTATCAAACATGAATGCAAACATTATAAGCCATTTACGTTATTCTCGATATGGACTATACAGGGTGATTCGTATAAAGTGACCGATTTAATTATTAGTGAAATTTGAAGACATATGAAAAAAGAGTTTATACCGATATGTTCAGTACAAAGGGGGACACCATATAACGGATACGATTATTTTATGAGTGGAGGCGTTGAGGACATTTCAAAGTCAACTTCTTTTTTTTAATGGGATGCTGTATTTTTTATTTTATAGGATAGTAGCCCTTTTTAATATAAATTTAATGATACATTACATAAAAACATTCAAGGTCAATCAAGGCCAAAAATACATGATAAAATAAAATTCAAATGTATGATCTGTATTTCTGTTCTTCACAATAAATGTTCACAGTTTTGACCTTGAACTCGACGACACAGATGAATTGTCTTGCTCGTGATATAATCCGTAATATTGAACGGGCACTATGTCTATGTCGATCTGGATATCGTTCATTTAATACTCTTACAGTTTCAGCTGCATTTTTTCCACATTCACCAAAAGTTATCAAAATGTCTACAATTTGTGAATTATTGTAATTAGCCATTACGTTCAGTGCTACGACTAATCTCATACTAAGGCTGCGTTCGCTTTGGCACTCACAACGTTTGTAAGCATCACTTGTCCTTACAATCTTCGTAATAATGACATTATGATAGCAGTTTCCAAAGAAAACACAGCTCATAAACATAGACCTAGACATACTGAGAGCCAAAGCGAACGACAGACGGATATACAGATCATACATTTGAATTTTATTTTATCATGTATTTTTGGCCTTGATTGACCTTGAATGTTTTTATGTAATGTATCATTAAATTTATATTAAAAAGGGCTACTATCCTATAAAATAAAAAATACAGCATCCCATTAAAAAAAAGAAGTTGACTTTGAAATGTCCTCAACGCCTCCACTCATAAAATAATCGTATCCGTTATATGGTGTCCCCCTTTGTACTGAACATATCGGTATAAACTCTTTTTTCATATGTCTTCAAATTTCACTAATAATTAAATCGGTCACTTTATACGAATCACCCTGTATACATAAGAAACAAAATTCCGTCTCACTTTACTGCATTAATGAATATTTCATCGAATGTATAATTAATGGTACGCAGGGAAAACAAAATGCACGCGATATGGAAATGCATCCCATCAATCTCACTATTCATTATATTTAATAAATAAATGGCGCGCACGTGCGAGCGCATGCGGCAAAATGTACGAACAATTAATGCCTCGTTGTTCAGATCAATAATGCGAAAAATGCACGCGAAAAGCATTCGAGCGTACATTATTATTAACTTGCACTACTATGCTCGACGCAACCGTATAATCCGCATGCACAGAAATCGCGCATTGAATATATAAGATTATTACTTTCCGATAACTTTTTGCATTCGAAGCGTTACCTCATAATCGCGTTTCGTGCGAGGCAATAAACTTTTGTAATAAAATCTGCATTTTAGTGCGAGTGTTTACAGCGAATTAACAGTACGCGCAAAATTTCCGCACCGGGAGATTCTAAACCGTTCGAAATATGTTTGTTATCGAATTCTCTACAGAGAGCATCGCAAATTACACGCGCGGCAATAGCGATCGCGTCAATAACACGTAATTACACACGTGCGCGCTATATTAAACCTAATTAATCAAAATACTGCAAAATTCCGGTTAATTGGTCGTGGATGCGCATTCACGAGCGACCGAAGAAATTACGCGGCACGATGCGGTGCATCGCGACGCCAGAGATTGAATAATGAATTAATTTCCTGTCAGACGCGGTCGCTCGATAGAAAGCGTCGGAGTTGGATTCAGGTTGCCCGATGCCGACGTTGCTCTGTGCAACGCGACGTTCAATGAACGTTAATCAAACCCCGTGGGAATTTAATGGGTCTACGCGGCCGGGGGCGCGTAGTCCTTCGAAAGCTCTCCGGCGCGCTTCCAGTTATTTTTGCGAAACGATGATCGCAGTAACGAGCACTTCATTCCTTCGCTTCGGCGATTCCGCGCTCTTCATCTGCCGCATTATGCCGATTAATCGGGCCGAGTAACACGAGGCACTTCGTTATCGGAAAGTTTTAATTCCACCGATAAACAAGGCGCGCAGAGTTTTCGACACGCGCACTTTATCCGCGATGAATAAAATGTTATTCGCGATGTCGCTTTTTCCTCGCATGCATGTATAATTTCCTGCATTTTCCTGCGCACGCGGAGTCGCTCCACATGCAGACGATATATTTTCTCAGTATACATCCGCGACACCGATGCGGCTTTATCCATCGTCCACGTAAAAGCATCGTGCGATTTTTATCTCACACGTAATACAAGATAAATTTCGTTATTTCGTTATTCATCCGTATCCTTCAAACTACTCCACTCAGTTACCGCTTCAGCTACTCCACTTTGAATTTCTACGCTGAACAAAACCGGAGACAGTCCTCTGGTAAAATTTTCAAGAAGACAACCATGTGTTCCTTAAGAAATGCGCTTTGATGATACGACGCTGATCCCGCACTCGCGACGCATGTTCATCATATATGCTAAGGTAGCGTCTTGACCGCGCCAAGTCGAGAAATTCAAGAATCCACAAGCAGATCCACTCGTTTCTCCGTGCTGAAAAGTCATCGCGGCGGTGTCCGCGATTATCCAAATTTTTCCGCGAGCGTGCCCGCGGGTCGAAATGTACGTGCGTTTTCCGCGCTCGTAAGCGCGTGACTCCATGGAAAATGCATCGTGCGAAAATATCTCGTGTGCACTCTCTGTCTCTGGCATCCATCGCCATTCTATTCCTGCCTCTCTCTCTTTCTCTCTTCCGGCACGTTCTTTCTCCTGCTCGCGTCCGCTCGCGCGTCTACGATGTATAAAACGGAATACATTTTCCGTTCCGCGAGTCCGCTCGATGCGGACCGCCGCATCCACACGCCGGCGGTGTCAATATTTCGTCCTCGCGTCCTGGCGCCGCTGCCGCGCGCGTGTGCATTTTATTCCGGGGGAAATTGCGCGGAATTCCAGCCGCTGAAATGCGTCGGCTATGGTGAGCCCGGGTGAGGGGGATGCGAGCAGGAATGCACGTAAGTCTAGTTACCTTAAGGTCGACTCGAGCGATGCAATGGGGGTGCATACCGGCGGCCGACGCCGCCGACTGCATACGACGATAAATGCCGACCGTATTGCTGCGCGAGGAACCAACGGGGGCGGCAAGTGGAAATGGATGGGCAACAGAGAGGCACGAGGGGAGCAATGAATCGATCCTAATAAAAATAACTCGAGCGCGAGGGATTCTTCGGTGTTTTGTTCGCTCATTGTGCGCCGCCCCCGGAATGATTACGCGGGGACCATATACCATCATGCGGCGTGGAATAGTTGGCATACTTAGGCGGGGTGCGAGCCGCGCATTATATAGTGCTCTCAGAATTTATTTGGAGCCTGCTGACAATCGGCCGACAGCTGTGGCCGATCGATAAAAATATTTCTCAAAAATATGCGTTGATACACGTCCGTTGCATTCATGATATTTTTGATTTTGCGACATTTTAACGTTTTTAGTATTTAATAACGTAAAATTGCGTTCCTCTTATTGTAGTTATTGTATATGTATTATTGTAGTTTGTTTCTATGAAGGCTTGGTTAAATGCAGCACATGCTTTTAATTAGTTTTATTTTTACATTTTGCACGAGGAAATATAAATATATTGAGATTTTTGTGTATATGGGCGTAAGCTATGTTTGATTATATGTTATTTATGAGACTTTTTTAATAGTCAGATAGTTGTGTTAATGTTCAAATATTTTTAAAAATCTCCGTAATTTATCTGTAGCAAGAAGAGGATACATTGTTTTATTATCCACGCGCAGATGAAATTTATCGATTGCAAAGAAAACACGATAAAAATGCTCATATCGTGGCTGACCAAAGGCGCACATAAACTATTAGTCCATTCGGCGCGTAGGATTAATCCCATGAATAAATAATGTATAAAAAATATTGTATTTTGTTCGGGTCAATACATTCAAGTAATTTACCCTGGGATGGAGGGTGCAGATTACAACAAAATATTAGATTATGATTCTGAAACGGGTGGAAGTATTGGATATGAGTTCGGGATTTCTATTTCCTTCCTGTCTAACCCAAGCAGCGCTCGTAATCGGTAGACCACGCGTCGCGGATCACCCTTACGAATCGTACGGTAGTCCGGATAATTGTTCTCTATGGTTACCTCCCGAAGAATATAAGGGTGAATTTTGCTCGACATATATCCTCTTAATAAAACATTCGAGCTTTTCGCATTTTAAATAATTGAAAGATTCTGTAAACCAATAAAGATTATACAAATCTAATATTTACAATACTTATGCAACTACATATTCTCCATATTATTCCACTGTTTGGTCAAACAACAAAACAAGACGTTTCTATCGCAGGTTTGCAAAATACCCGCCGTGATTTCACCGTAACTTATCAAATCACTTATCAGGATCACGTATAGACACAATAGAATGCTCGCGACCAATATTAATTAAATTAACGGCGTGGGGGAAGTTGCCGCTGCTGAAAGACCAAAGTCTAAAAAGAGAAGCGAATCTTCGTTACATCGGAATCCGTTTGCTGGGAAATTTGCTACATCCACGGGATTCATGCGCGGATTTGCCATTTCGCGCTAATAAGAGTAATGGACCGTGGTCGAGAGAGCCCGCGGATCGTGACGAACCACGGGCACGCGATACGCCCAGCATCCATCGTCTATTTGGCTGATGGAGCCACAGCGGCGGTCCATCCAGCGTTCGCACACGGATACATACAGACCACCGCACAGCGCGAATATTTTCGCGTGTGCACGCGAAATAATACGGCTGAGTGGATGCGAAAGCGGGTGTGCGGGCGCATAGCGAATCGCATAGCGGTCGAAAGATCGCCGGCGCATATACGCGACGACAGGAGGAAAAAAGCCGCCGACGATCTAATCAGCGCAGTGAGAGCATCGGAATCCTCCGGATGGCGAACGCGCCGAATCGACACACCGCGTCGCAATGAAAACGCGACGCCACCATGAAAACGACGTACGCACGAATGCACGAACGCGCGCTTTTTCCAATCTACGGATTAGCGACACGCGCGCATCGAAACATGCATCCGAGAATAGTACCCCTTTCGCAACGATTTCTCGGCGATTCACGGAGTGCAAGCACCCGGAGGAGGTTTTGTTCATGAAAATTATACTAGCTACGCTAATAGCGAGATATTACGACGAATCTTTTGAGAGATTGGCGCAAGCTCGAAAATGCAAACGAGAGGAACTTCCAGTGCGCTTGGAAATTTCGGCCCCGAGCAGAATTAAAATGGATTATAGGAGGAACCGTCAGTCGTATATTTCGGGATCAATTTTAACAGAGTTTCTTCGATCGGAGAGGTGAAATAAGGAGGATATTTGTTTCGAAACTTGGACACTTTCCATGCGATCGCACATAAGTGCACGGGACGTATTGTTCCACGATAATGCACCTAAAATCGTAATGTGTCCATTCGATACATCACGCGGAGTCGATACTGTTCTGTTGCGCGTTAATCAGCCTAAATGCAGGTTTAATCGACAAGTATATCAGAACTCACGGCCATTTGCGTTGCATTCTACTATCCGACGAGATAATGCCGGCTAATGGCTATTACGTCTTCTGCTTTGCGCGTAACGCTGCTTGATTCCGCACGCATAATAAATTAGTCGTATATTTTAGGATCAGTTTTAGCAGAGTTTCTTCGATCGGAGAAGTGAAACAAGGGGGATATTTGTTTCGAAACTTGGTACACTTTCCATGCGATCGCACATAAGTGCACGGAACGTATTGTTCCACGGTAATGCACCTAAAATCGTAATGTGTCCATTCGATACATCACGCGGAATCGATACTGTTCTGTTGCGCGTTAATCAGCCTAAATGCAGGTTTAATAGTCGTGTATATTCTCGCAATTCATCGGCAAAATTACGTTCGCGCGTATCCACGTTTCACTCGAGCAGTTTCGGTGACGTCCGCTTTCTTTACATCGTAATTTAAAACCAAGACATTGCATGTGAGTAGAGCGCAGCTGCCGACGTAATTTCATTTTACTGTTTCTGTGTATGACCGTAGACGTCACCGCGGTGCAAAGTTCGCTCGTAAAAGACGTGCAACATGCGATCGGACGTGGATACGCGTAGACGCGACATTGCATGTGATAAGGGAAATTACATTATGACATATACGGGGAGAGATGTTATGATAACCGGAACGGCTAATTATGGACCGCTGTTAAAATCCTAATCTGACAATTTCCGTTGGTAACTCGATATTAGTTGACCTAGATCTCAAGATAAGCCAGGCTGACTGACCATTTCACCTATCGAGGGTTGCGATTCGAAAATTTCCGATATTGTTGAGGAATCAGAAATTCCGACAATTCAGATCAATTCAGTAAAAGAGTTTACGATAATTTTACAGTCACTCCGTTTAGACCGCTGGCTTTTTCTGGAGAATTGTTCCGGCGATGCGACCATGTAGATAATCGTTCAATAACGCGTAACACGGAGCTTTACGGGGTTAAAATATTCCGGGGGTTGCGCGAGGGAGCACGCAGGAAGACGGAGGATACAATTTTCCCGCGTAATGGCGATCCCGGCCTGAGCACGGTTGATTTATGTATACGTCGATTATTACCGAAATATATCTCGCACTGGATTTATTTCGGCCGCGAGAGTGGATTCTCTCTGGAGTGTCGTGTACGTAACGCGGAACCGCAGATTTTAAGGAAAGTTCGCCTCCACGCGTTCCCACGTGCGTCGTCCGTCACTCGCGGCCGCCGCGGTAAATCGAGCTCGAGCTCGCGTGAATCGCGTTATTCCGGCGATCTTTATCAAAGCACGAAGTTTTCCACGTATCAAGTTTAAAAGTAGTAAGAAAGCGGTTCGCGCAGTCGTTGATTGTACATTTACGTTTACACAACAGCGCTTTCCTCGCCAAATTTGCCAAAAGACAAATTGCCGGCGCAAGTGGTTAAACGAGACCAATTTGTGATCGTTGCCGGCGCAGAATGGATAATCAAGTAAAATAATATCGCACATCGTTCATCCGTGCTAACGTCGAGCTACTTCCCGTCATGCTTATGCGAAGCGGGCACAATTATTTCTTTCATGACTTCGCGAAATGCCGATAAGTGCAGCACTTTGCCTGCGGCGCGTCCGCAGACTTATTGCCGGGGTGACTTCGGCGGAAGTTCGCCGGTACAAAGTACGCGAAGTTCCGCTTTACGAGAGTTAAAACAGAGAGAACGTCGTCAAATAGCGTTTCGTTGGATTAATTTTTCAAGCGCGCGCGTGCGGCGGCGATAAACTTCCGGATGGCGCGCCGGAAGTTTGCCAACGTTATTACATAGATAACGGTGTGAAGGGAACATTTCGCGAGTGCGCGAGTGCGTCATCGTTTGAAAAACGCTTTAGAGAATAACGCGAATTAACTCCAATTACTTCTGCCAATTATCGAAAAACACTCGCGCGGGTCAAAGCTTGAATTATTCGCGACCTGCATGTCGTCCCGCTCAGCTAAAATTTATAGATTAAACTCGATAAACTATTCATGGATTTTGCAGTTCCGTTTCGTTTAAACATCCCGCATGCAAAGAGTCAACGTTGACCTTAGAAATTCACGAGCTCTCACTCCCTGATAAAACCCAAGATGATTACTTTTGCTTTACTCGAGTCGCTAGGGGATCTCAGAAACGCGGGGGAGCTGTGAAAGCATGACTGTTATCAGTATACGTATCATTCAGCCATCCCTCGCAGCTTATATTCTCATATAGAAGGGTTGGGTGTCGTTCCCATCAGCTTACACATGAAAAATTTCGACGCTTATCGATGGTGCTGTGGCGTCGCGTACTATCCGCGTACAATGATATCGTGTATTATCCTGTCAAAGGGATGTATCATACAGCCGGTAAAGGAAGAATAATTATCCGATTCAGCTTGTTATAAAGATATGTATACGATGCTCCATCCGCGCTGGAGTGGATCTTTATAATATGCATACGTTTATTTAAAAATATGTTACAGATAGAAGAGAAAGATATGGAATATAAAAGGACATAATTATACACGTATAAAAGAAAAAAATAGTTTTATTCAGAAAATATTTTATAAATAACTTGTCTTTGTAGATTTATATTTTGTCAAATAAAATACGTATAAATCTTTTTCTCTTTTTCTGTCTCTCTTTGTTTTTGAGCAGGGAACAAATTTCATGAAGATACGGAAATAAATCTGTATTTGCAGAACGATGCTTTTGACAAAAATATCCGAGTTGTCATCAAAGCTACAGCGAATAATCGCTCGACAAACATGAAAGTAAGTATGATGAACGAAGAGAAATATACACAAGAGCGAACAGCAGAAACGGAAAGCTGCTTAAGACAGCGCTTGTAGAGGAAAAGAAAGTGCACCGTAATGTGGAACGGAAAGTGCTTTCGGTGCACGCGAAGACGAACACTTTTGGCAAATTTTCGTTCCGGTTAAACATCCTGTGTACTTGGTAATTTAAGTTCAAATACACGAATAGACAGAACACCAAAAAAAAAAGGAAGAGAGAAAGAGAACAGTCCAAGAAATATGCAAAAGCCGCCAGCGAAATAATGAATTTCGACGTTTATGAAATCGTCTGATGGCGAATATTCAATTTCCGTGACGGTGCATCACGATATTTATCCGAAGAAACTGTTGCGAAAGCGGATCTCCCGCTCGGTCTGACCCTTCACGCTGCACAACTACTGAATGCGCACTTGCGAGATGGCAAACCGAGAACAAATGAGCGAGACAGCGGAGAGAGTGGACGATGTGCACCGAGAGATAGTTCGACGCTTCCATAGACAAGCAGCCCGAGCTAATTTGCATTGCGGTGGAAGGTTTCGTGTTGGAGTTGGCTGCATCCGGTTGGCCGTTCACGGCACTTGACGTCGACCGGCGCCGAAACGCCGATATGCTCGCGTACGCGTCGTCGCTCGCGGCGACGCCGTACATGAAACTAATAACCGGGCGGAGTGCGTTTCGGGAGAATGATGCTCGGCAATATGTGCTTTTCAGGCACTCTGTGTAACGAGCAAACACTCCGATGTCGCAGATGAGTCAGAAAAATTCGTACGTGTGTGTAGTATCTTAGTGATTTTCGAACCAGCAACAGACTTCTCGTTCGGATATGTGCATGTTACACACGAGTATCATTTGTGTTTGAAATGTTCGGATCGTATCTTTATATAAAGGATCGTTGAGGCGAATTTCGCTCGCTTAACTACTGACGGCGACAAATAGGTGAGAGACGTTTGATATAAGCTTTACCAAAATATTAAATATAGAAACGGCCACGAATAATCAGTATGTTTTCACTTAAGAAAGGATTCGCAAATTGCTAGCAGGTCTTTTTTAAAAATATCCCACATTTACTTCAAGACAAGTCTGCATTGGTACCAAATGGTGTCGCGCGAAAATACAGCCAGCTGTTTACTCTTACGACGAGTGAATTTAACAGTTACGAGTGCAAGCGCGCAACTGTCTCCGAAGACGATTAAACTTCATAAGCGGTCCCCGTTCCTTGCGTCTGTCGAGCGAGCGACAAATCCTCGGATTAAATCAGACGCGATTCGCGTTTCGCGCAGCCTGGAGAGGAAAATCCAATCTGGCCTGGGAGAAGCGGGACTCCGAGGTGTGCTCTAAATGGAAAACGAATCACTCGGAAAACTTTCGGTACACGCGCATCGAGCACGGTCGGGCCACGAGAAAGTTCGCCCGTTTATTCGGCGTGGTAATAATTTATCGCGAGGGAATTCGCAGACGAAATTTTTCGACGAGACGGGGAACGAGAGGAGTGATTTTCGCATTTATGCCACGCACGCACGTGGCGGCGTGAAAAGTCGCGTAGTCGCGATCGAAAGACGACAACAATGCGTCACGTTTCGCCATCATCGTTGTCGTCGTCGTCGTTCTCTTCTTTTTTCTCGTCCACCTTCTCCTAAGTCGGCAGGAGATCTCGCACGAGCGGCGGGGACACAATGGTCCCCATTATGACACGAGGAAAACGAATTTGGGAAAGTTCCCGCGGGATATGTCAGATGCTTGACTTCTCGGTGGCCTCGGGACGAAATTGCGAAAGCGGTTGAATTTATTCGTGGCAAATTTCGTCCGTTTCGACGAGAAACCTGCCCACGCTTTTATTTACTCAACCTTTAGATTCGTGAATAAATGATTACAATTCATCGCGACATTAAACCCTCGAATACTGCTACACAAATTGGAAATAATAAATAGCTTTAATATCCATTTCAATTTCTTCAAAATTTCAGCTTTATTTTTCAATTTGATTTCTGTAACATTTTGTGTGCCATCATAAAAAGGGAATACTAAAACTCAATGAGAGAATTAATCCGAATTGTCGAAATTGTAATATGATGCAGATTTATTTCCACTCACGATGATGCGTTGTGTTAAAATCGCAACTTTCCCATTTAATAAGATAATTTAAAACAATCGCAAATATGCGGCGCGCTTTCGGATGCTTCGAAAGTTTTACTGGCGAATGCACGTTTCACTCCAGAGTTTCAATCCAAGGAATGTCGGCATGCGAACGAGAACGCGAAACTATCTAAATATATTAGCCGTAAGGTGCACGCCATAAAAAAAAGCCATTTCTGAAAGAGAAACGCGCAGTGCAGAGCTTTGCGTTTTATCGCCAGTCCTCCCGCTGTTCTCCACGTGACGTCTACCGTGGCGTTTCGTAATACCGCGATTCATTTGCGCGACTCGAATGGAGAACGACCACGTCATCGTGATGTATGCACACGTGGACGCTCGAATCGCGTCCTCAAACTCTAATTAACCCCGGATATTGACCCGACTGACGTAATGCGTGGCACACTCATGTGCGTTCTGTCTGACGCTCATGCAGACGGAATGACTCATGTGAGCGAAGAGGAAAAGGGCCACCAGTGTTTGTCATTCGGATTTCTGGGCGGCCTGCTAGAAATTTGCTACCAAAACGGGAAATTATCTGTCGCCGGGGATATCGACAAAGCTATCTCCGATTGTTCCGGAGAAAAAAAAGATAATTTATTTCAAATATAGAACCGATTATAAATTATTGAAGATTGTTATGCATTTTATTGCAAAGTAAAATTTCCTTTAGCTCTTATCACGATCTGATTGTGAATCCGCTGTCCCCGTTGAAAGCGCAACGTCATCGACGTCAGAGACGCGTGTGAATCAGATCCGTGATATTTCGCTTCCGCATGTAGGTCAAGCAGACGACCACCATAATCGCACTTACCGCTCTCCGCGGTCGGGTAAATGTTAAAGGCTGAGTCCTGGAACCAAGACGTCACCGCAACGTACTCCTTGACGAATGCTGGTATCTCGCACTTAAGTACCGCGGTGTTACCCGCCAGGACGTAGGTGTCCCGCACTTGCACCTCGTACTTCTGACGTACCACTGGAACAGAAAAGTTACGAACGCTTGAGCATCGGGAGAGACGAAGAGAAACGTCAGAGAGAACGGACAGTTATCCGTTATCGGTTTCCACGGCAAAGATAAAAAAAGAGGAAGCATAAAAGGAATCTTAGGAGCAGAAGAAAAGCGGGAAAGCAGCAAGGAAAAAGTTATATCACCGTGAAATGGCGATGTCGGACTCGCGGGGATAATACCGCCGGAAAAATGGAAAGTACCGTCCCGGGGGAGGTATCCGGTTCTCTTCGACGCTCCGCTTCTTTCTTCTGCGAGATTCGCTGTGTCAACCCGCGCGATTTCTCGGCGATCGCGCAAAATCTGCTTTCTGTCGCGAGCTTCTCATCGCGTCGGCAATACGCGTTAATCTCTCCGCGCAATCAGGAGGTGAAGAGAAAGCGCAGGGTTGAATTGGCGGTTTAAGGAGACGGGAGGGCGGGATCGGTATGTATCGCGCGATATAGCCAGGCTGTTCTATAAGCAATGTCGGTTGTGAGTGATGAATATTGCTGTCCCGGTGAGATCCCGGAATCGGAAGACGACCATTTCTGTACTGTCCGTGTGATTAATAATACCGGCTGTTTCGCGCGGCGAACGCAATATTCTTCGACGAAGCTGAGGTCGATCTCACTCCTTTTGTGTAAGAATATCTCAATTGTTTCCGGTTGCATCCGAAGATGCCGAAGAGCTATTTGCCTTCGTAGTCAAATTATAATGTTATAAATAGATAACGAGCTCTTATTCTTCAAGGATCATTATTTTATTATTTTTTTACACAAATTAGACATGTACATCGAATATGTGTAAGATGATACAGGTAGATGATTCTAGCAGATAATTGACAGATATCCATGTGGCATAGAAAATATTTAATCGCCCAATTCTCTGTCAATTACCATTTACTATTAAATCACTTAACTCGGAGTACTTTTCCCGATAACATGAATGGCTGTATTTTTTTCTGGCTAATTGAGGAAGATAAATCACACGTAATGCGATTCTACATCGCGTAATCATTCAACTAGCATGCACTTGCCGCTCGTTTACCACCAACCGCGATCCCCAGCATTCTGAGCGTTAATTAACATTCTCAACAAAAGCCATCGAGTCACGTTAATGCTAAAAGGCATAGCATTCCCTCTTCCAATGACTTCATTGTTCCCACATACCGTTCGTCAGACCGCACTTTCGACAATTAGTGTGCTATCTATGCAATTTTCGCGATTCCTCTTCGCGTCGCGTATCTACTTCCGCAACAATCAATCAGCTTTCAATTTTTATCCGATGGGATTTCTTTCCCTCTTTCTCTTCGCCGAAGAATTCGCGAAGGATTTCCCGAGGATCTCGCGAGCTGAAAATGTGCTAAACACGGTAAGTGATTCCTGGCAGAATCCGCTGCGTTCGTTTCTCACTGGAGCTGAAAAGCAAAGAAATCAGACACTCGGCTATTCGTCTCGCACGACGTATACGGGAACAGCCGAGAACCGTCCAGTCGCGTCGACCGACCGATACATTCCTCATGAAATTACGCGGGAGGACGCGTCCGATCTTTCATCCGCGAAATTCGTTCCCGAGATATCCCGGCACGGTGAGTCTCCCCCGGCGATTCTCGTTTTGTACTTGACCGAAATATACGACGGTCTGTTTCTATTTCCGTTCGCCAATAAATTCCGCGCGCGCGTGCGAGTAATTAAGGAGAATTGCGAAGCGAGAACATCGAATTCTTCATTCTGTAACTACATGATTCGTAATTATAAAAATTGCAATTGATCAATCAAATAATTATCACGAGCAACGGAAAATCACGAGCTCTTCGCATCTTGCTGACAGAAGGTTGATTTTCTTCATCAATCGACAGAAAAAATATTCGATAATTATTCAGACGCTTGAATATCTTCAATAAAGTTTTACGCGCTTCCCCGTTTTAATCTAATTGTAAATCATCTATTAGTGGAGCATCTTGGTGTATAAATGTATTGCGCGTACTTTGGCAGCGTACGCGGCAAGCCGCGAGTCTTCATCTTGGCAGCGAGCACCGGTTGTTAGCTATGAGCGAGCACGAGTTTAGGGCTATCCATTTACTGTGGCGACGACGACGACGGCAGATGGGGTAGGAAGCGAGTGGAAAAGCGAGCGGGATGCGCCCGCGATAAATGTAGTTGGCTTGGCTCTGCCCGAGCGCACGATCATTCTTGTTGTTCTTCCCAACGCCCGACTCGACGGTTTAAAACGTCATTCCGGAGAATGGTCGATTACATTTAGCTCAGCGGAAACCCCACGAAGAACAGCACGATCTGATAATGTCAAAGACTGTTGACTCTCCGCGGATGGACTCTGTCGGGTATTCGAAACGTTCGAGAAAAGACCGAGTCCGAGTTTTAACTTCACCGCGAGCTGCCACTTAACCGACTTGGAATTGACGTCAAACGTATTTGAGAAACTTTCCGGATAACACATTTTTACGACTAAAAATAGCAAAAACCAACGATTATCAAGTTTGAAAATAGCAAAAATCTTCTTATTGAAACAACATAGTACGATACACAAGAATGATATGATATACAAAAAGTACGTTAAATAAGTATCTAAAAAAAGAATGTCTTGTGTATTGATATCTCGTGGTTTCGCGAGAATACGTAATATGTTTGACAATGAGTTAACATTAGAACATTCGCAATAAAATTGGCAATATAAATCCAATTTTGCTATCGAAGAGATATTTTTTTTCAGACGTCAGATCTCGCGGAATATTCATTCATGTTAGAAATAAATTTCTTTCAAACTATTTCTGATAAAATTACATCCAACGTTTCGTGATATGAACGTATTGATTCCATTCTCGATATGTCCTGCAGATTTTGTGAACGGACGATTTGGGCAGCTGATTATTTATCACCGGAACGAATCTAAGATTTTTAAATTGCGTACTTGGGGCGCGCGCAACTTTGGCACTTCTGAAAAATTATGTGCCCGACGTAATTTTTCAAGAAACGCGCGTGTAATTTTAAAGCTTTGAGTGCCCCAGCTATCCGCTGTCGGTACGACTGCACTTTTACACTGCAATTTTGAGAGACTGTCGAAGAAAAAGTCTTCAACTCCTAACAGGCGGAAATCCTTGATCGAACACTTATTTTCCTGAAGAGAGAGTCGCTAAAAATTGCATAAATCTCTGACAGCTTCCTCGTTACATAAATTAAAGAATCAAAAGTCCGAGAGAATTCAGATCAATCAGAAACTAATCGTTTCGTTGACTGACTTGATTCGTTTTCGTAGATTCAAGTCAAAATAAATCGACATACGTTTACGCAATTTCGCAAACGATCTCGTGAATGGCCTCATCGATTTTTGATGTGAACGTAAAATTTACGCTTGCGAAGCGCAAAGCTTGTAATGTTCCACGGCACGCTATCGCCGCATGACAGTCTGCTTCGTCTTTCCGCATCGCCGTACGTGCAACGGACGGGCTTTAAGGGACGGTGGAGAGATCAATCGACCAGAAGAGAATGGGTGGACGCGATGTGAGACAGGGGAATCGGGAAGAAATAAAGGTGGCACTCTTTCTTCCTCTCTTTCATACTGACGCACTCTCTCCTCTCTTTCTCCCTCTCTCTCGTTTTCTCTTACCGGCCTTCACCGTGATTTCACGGCCGAGCACCTTGCCGACGCTGTTCGATGCCTGGCACCGATAGACGGCCGAATGCACATCGTGCCGGTAGCTCTCGGCGCCGAACGGCAGAAAGTACATGGAGCCGTTCACCAGCATCTCACGGATGTGCGGGATCGGCAAAACCGGCGAGCCGTCGCCCATCAGCCAGTCGATTCTCGGCGCGGGGCTGCCGTGGGCCGAGCAATGGATCATCGCCCCAGTGTCGTTGGAGAACTCCACGTTCGAGCGCGGCTCCGAGACCAGCACCGGCCCTTGGCTGTCCAGCACCACTCCTCGTCCTGAAACAGGCGGAGGGAGACGGGAGAGATGTTAGAGAACGTTTATCTCTTCTTAAATTATCTCTTATGCAAATGGAAGGTAAACAAAGTAATGTAATTGATAAAACGGTCGCTGAACGAAGCAGCTGATTATTATAGCAGCTTCGATTCCGACTTTATTCCGCCCGGGTTTGAAGTCTATCTCTCTGGACTCTCTGGGCACCAAACGAGTTTTCGAGTTATGAGCGATTAAAGAGACGACTGTCTCTTTGTAAAGTAAGTATCTGCGGAGCGAAATAATAAAAGCGTTCGTTTAAATTCAAGCGGATTTCGCTTCTTCGGAATTTTAATTGGACGCTCGAGAACCGTGGCGTTTACTGTTGAACTTTTCGAATTCGCGAGGAGCAATAAACGCGCGGGAGTTCGCTTGTCCCTTCTCTCTTAATCTTGCCGTCGCGCTACAAGCGCGGGAACGCGCTTTAACATCGCTCGCCGCCGCAAGAATAATCCCGCGCAGCGAGAGAAACAATTCCCCGTAAATCTCTACCGATTTTTCCGCGGCTTAGGCGAGAGCGAGCTACCGCCACGAAGTCGAGATCCGAGACGGTTTATGCAACATTCACGACCGTAGTCGCAGTAAGGAGTTTATACTGTGAAATGTACAAAGCAAGAAACGCGACACATGGCATTCGTGCGTTAAAATGCTGCGATGCGGCGCTTGAACGAACCGTCTCCATCCCCCGATGAAGTAATCAACTCGATCGGCTTCCGGTCTGTATTGAAAAGTAAGTCACCATTACATTTAATAAAACGATAAATAATCCTTGATACAAATTGTAATATGAAATATGCATAAATGTCGCTGTTTGATTATTTATTTCCACTCTACTTTGATTTCTAATTCTGTTCCGAAGAAGCAAATTTAGTTCATATCATTACGAAAGCATTTGATCGATTACGCAATTATTATTACACAGAATAATTTCCGAGGACATAAGCAGACTACTTTAAAGAGTAATCTCCCGATTTAAATTTTACGACGAATATAATACAATTTGTATCGTGAATTAGCACATGTCGTGATTGAAAATCTTCAATGCGTCATCATCGGTAAGCAGAAAATGCGATTGCAGTTCACAGAAGATATTGATCCGTCCGACAAGCGAGATAATATTAATATAATAAAAAAAGAGAAAAGAGGAAGAAAAAATTATACGATTTTCATATTATGTTAAAAGGCACGAGATTGTGGGTCGTTGATTCCCGACAGAAAGATTCCTCTCTCGGGTATCGAGAATAAAAATGCCGGAGAAGAGGGATCTAACGGATTGATCGCTCCAGTTACGGGCTCCGGATTCGAGCAAGCCGTCTTTTCATCGGCAATAAAACGTATATCGCACTCAGCGGTGTGCGCACCCACGTGTCCTCTTTCACTTCGAGCTTCGGTTTTCTACTCCGTCGAGGAGATACGAGAAGGTATCCGGTAGAAGATAACATAATGAGGTTATTAACCCGGCCGTGACGCAATCTCTTTGACGGCTTCATCGATAAATTCAGGATGCGAATTAAATATTCGTTGAATAAGCGCGTTGAATAGTTCGTTGAATAATGGTTGAATTTATTGGTGCAGCGAATAAGAGAAATTGATAGAAGATTTGATGATCATAAGAGGAGCTTCTCGTGGCTCACGCGAATAATTTATTACTTAGGGAATGGCTGATAATGGTGACGTCATTGAAATAATCATACAATAATCGGATTTCGAGAAACTAGAGCAAAGCAATAAATGGATAATAAAGAAGTGTATAATAAATTGTAAATGAAGAAAATGTAATGAATAAAATGTTACATTAATTATATATTTTTATCAAATATGATAAAGTAGAACAACTATATATAGATCTTTCGAGAGAAGTACACGCTCTCTCATTCTCTCTCCCTCTCTCTCTCTCTCTCTCTCTCTCTCTCGTTAATGAAATAATTTTGCAATCAAATTGTTTTATAAATTCGAGAGTAAAAATGAGATTGCATCACGCATACACGAGCGTTTCCTTCCCATAGATATTCGTTATAAATAAGAGATGGAGAGAATCCGACGAAACCGTTACTCGAATCAGGTGTCAAATCGCCGTTTTCCACCCCGAGTCATCCTCCTTTCATCGTAAAACGCGCGTGCACGCCTACACACGTGTTCACCGTTACGCGAACCGCGCTCGTGATCGCTGCATTTTCCCGTTCCATCCTTCCACCCACATCCCCCGGTCGTTCGCTCGCGTTGACATCCCCCACGTTCGACGGCGGAAATCTGATAGAGGATCTCTCCGCCGCAGCTGATGCCAGCACTTCCGCAGCTTCGTCCCCGGAATTCCGGAACCTTGTTTTCTGGCGATCGACGATAGAACACCGGTTGGAAGAAGGAGGCGGCTCCTAGAGGAAACGGGAGAATCGGCGAACGAGTGCAACTCGGAGAGTGTGGAGGGGAGGAAGAGGAGGAGAACGAGAGATACCTGCAGAGATCGGTGCATTATGCATGAACGGCAGTTTGATAACCTGGACGTCGTTTCGCCCGGAGAACCGGGCGAGAGCGTCGCGATGCATGGCCCAACACCTCGATACAGAGATCGCGAGCGCGCGTGGGTGCACGTGTATGCGCACACACGTGCACCGGGGCATCCGGGAACTGGGCGACATTTATGCAACGGCGCTTCCTGCGCTTCTGCAGCCCCGATACACCTGCGCCCGGTTTACTACAGCTATGCACCAAGCGCATCATCCCCGCGCGCCACGTTTATACACGCGCTATTCCACATTTCTCTCCCTTGCCCCGTACCTTTACGCCACCTCTTGTCTCCCGTTGAAACGTGCTGTGCCATACCGGATGACGCTCGTCTCTCGTCGCGAGCGACTTCCTGTCGTCAGCGAGCTGCTGCGCTCGAACGACAGCACGCGGAAAATGCTCCGTGCCTTTTATCTTCCCTACGCGGTCGATGCTAACGAATTCCCGCTTCGTTAGCGTTTGGGAATTTGCGTGGGGAAATCGCTATTCCCGCCGCGGTAACTCCGAATCCGCGAAATACGCGTTCGCGCCTGAACATCGCGCGAGCGACCGGGATGCCTGACGTTAACGAGGTCTTCCGTTGGGATGTCCAAGTGCATCCTGGGGATCTGTTTTATTCTAAAGTCAAGCAGCTATATTTCAGCATTTATTTATTATTTGTTTGTCTTATCGAAATGATGTTGGAATTAATTATAGCATGGCACACAGAATCGTTAAAATATTTTATGTGATCAGGAATTATTGAAGATAATTTTCATTATTATTATTTGAATATTTTACGCGTTTTCAAACTTTCCAGAACAAAATCAAATTCTGTAGCAATTGATATAGAAAGTGTATATCTTGAATTATTAGGCAAACTAAACGGAACGTACGAGATTACCGAGAAAAATGTTAACTCATATTTCACAACTCAAAAAGACAGTGTCATGCATCATACACGTGCACGTTACATGAGCCAGTTTGGAAAAACACCCGAGAAAGCGTATGGTTTCTCTCTGCGAGTAAATATCAAAGGATCGTCACGGACATGAAAATATAATCCAACGTAGCGTAACGTTTGCGCAACTAAATATACGTATCCGTAATGTAAACGTTTCCTTTCCATTATTCGCGGCGGTACATTTTTGCGAGTGGCGCGCTGACGCAAACAATGCGCGGCATTCGCTAGTTTAACCCAATCCCTATTCTATTCCCATTTCCAAGGCAGCCTGAAACGTTCAGCCGTTAAACGCAATTCGAGTGAGCACTGTACTGGTGCACATTGACCATCTTGGTCCCTTGATGTCGCGCAGCTGAGAGCAACGTTATCCGGACGTCGCGCGACGCCGTTTGCGCATTTGCATGTATCGCATCGTCCGACTGTAATGAAGAGGAAACACGATTTTCTCGATATCATAATGAATTTTCCGTCTCCGCGCACCGAGAATTGCCGGAAGGTCGGCTCGCGGAGGTAGAGGTGATGCTGCGTTCCTCGATTCGAATAAAAATCCAATTAAGCCAGCGGATTAAACCGCGGCATCTGCGACCCCCGTAACCGTTCAACCCTGTTCGTTCTCGTTCGTCCGTCTCTTGCAATCGATCTTACGGCAGGCTCCGCGAATTGTTCTAATAGCGTTCTCCAGATGACCTAAAGTATCGAAAGCGACCGCCCGTCCACCTAAAGTCGTCAAAAACCCTCGAGAGTATTAATAATTTATTTTAGTTCATTGCAAGTGCACGCGCGGCACTTATTTTCTTATTTTAGTATTATCTCGGCGTTATCTTCGGAAAGACTTCGATCAGAAGTGAGAGTTTGGGAGCGAAATATTTTGCATGTGTGCCGCGGTCCTCGGCGCGCATCTCGATGCATTAGATGCGCATCGGATGCCGCGTCTGGCAACCGCGATGCAACCTACCGCATCGGTATACAATAATGCGGCCATTGTTACGTGCGCCGCATTTACATATACGCAATTTCGCACGCTCCGGTTCACCCGGACCCCAACCCCGCCATCCACGTGCTATACACCACCCCCGTGCGTTCGATGCTCTCGCAATGACGTCACGCAATCTCGCATTTGCATTTGAGAATTACGCGCGCGCGCGCACACACGTACTGAGCGGATGAATAAATAAAATAATGATCGAATCGCCGCGCTATTTACGCGTCCGAGCTCATTTCTAACACGGCGAAATGGCCATTGTGTTCGGTAACAATCATTAATAACGGCAAATAAATACTTTCATAAGGTCCGCGTGTGCGTTACCGTAAAAGAACGTAAATATATGAAGCAATAAAGGCTTTTGTGATAACCGGAGGTCTCTAATTAAAAAAATGGAACGTGGTCGAACAAATGCAAAAGTAATCGTTGATTACGTGGTCTGTGCGTTGAAGTAGATTCACCTAATGAAATTATTTCAGGGTCGAAAAACGAGTATGACTCAGGTCGGAAAGGTCATTACCCTCGTACGGGTTCTAATCTAGACGGTGATCTTTGAATCGGCCATTAACGGGACGAGTCTAGGAACCACCCGCATTTATGCATGTGACCTAATGACCCACGCGGTGCGGTGCATTATACAGTCGGGCTGCATCTACTCCCGCTGCACCGGTGCTGTACAATGCCGCGCATTATCCACTCCATTTTCATTCGACTACGCATTACTTGGCCCTTGCTTCCAACCATGTCCACTTTGGCGAGTTAATGTTCAACCTTGCGTAGATATGTTGCATTTCATTGCACGGCAACGCTATGAAATGGTAACGAGATCCAAATTAATTATCAAAATTTTGGAGCAACGTATAAAAGGCATTAGATTCGCGCTACGAGTCGTAAAAAGATTCATTTCGCAGCAGTAAGTATCACGCAAGAATGCGTGATGACTACTCATGCTAGGAGCCCAACGTGGATTTCGAAATCGTTCAATATTCGTACCCCACGTACAATATTCAGAATGCTCATGGAAATGTATAATAATTCGCGAAGGCAATCACAGGCATAGAAGTCTGAAACATTCTCTAATTGAATCGGCGTAATTCGTTACGAAAGAACGTAATGTTTAACGCAGAAATGTGCGATTTGTCTTGCGATATAATGAAAAGGCAATTACAAATTTGATTTTTCGGCTCAAAAATCAGACCAACAAAAATTTTCGAAGAACAATTCTTGGAATCGAAGCAAGTCGTGGAATTTGTTACCGTGCCACCTCTTGCCATCTTATGTTCTCCTGTTACAAAATTAATTTTTTCGAGCCAGAAATCGGACCGATGAAAAGTTTCGAAGAGTAATTCTAGGAATTGCAAAAAATTCTTGGAATCGGAGCAATTCCTGGAATCGCAATTCTTGGAATTTGTTCTCGTGCTATCTCTTGCCAATTCATGTTCTCCTGTTACAAAATTCAATTTTCCAGCCAGAAATCGGACTACCAGCTTCGATCAGAAATTCTTGGAATCCTATTCTAAAAGAGGCGTGTTAACTTCGTGAAGTACTTTTTCTCGAATAGTTGAGGCCTCTTTTCCGCGACGCTGATTGGTTATCTCGATTCGCGTTGTGCGTTATGTTCAGTTTAGATTACCATCGCGCGGCTGTCTTCACGTGGAGTTTAACAATTTGGTAGAGTGTGATAATTGTGCATGTAATAAATAATAGATATAAGATATTATTATTCGAAAACATTATTAATAGTGAAAAATAAAATAACGCGCGCCTGTGTTATACTGATAACAATATACATAGCACAGAACTCTTCGGAAAAAAAAAAAATTTTAATGGCTAGAACTTTTTCATTTATTGTTTTAACGAATTTTAAATCATCGAGAACTCTAGGCAATATGCCAAATAACAATATAAATAGCACAGAACTCCTCGGAAAAGAAAAAAATTTTAATGGCTAGAACTTTTTCATTTCTAAATCTAAAGGATTTTCAATCGTCGAGACCTCTTCGCAATATGCCAAATCCACTCTTAAAAAAGCCGTGTTAAATCAAATCGAAATCATTGTTGCCTCTTTTCCGCAACGCTGATTAGTTATCTCGATTCGCGTTGTGCGTTATGGTCAGTTTAGATTACCATCGCGCGGCTGTCTTCGCGTGGAGGTTAACAATTTAGTAGAGTGTGATAATTGTGCATGTAATAAATAATAGATATAAGATATTATTATTCGAAAACATTAATAGTGAAAAATAAAATAGCGCGCGCACAGCGTGCGCCTGTGTTGTACTAGTCATAACAAATTCTTGGAATTTGTTCTCGTGCCACTTCTTATCGACTCATGTTCTCCTGTTACAAAATTCAATTTTCCAGCCAGAAATCGGATCACCACCTTCGATTAGCAATTCTTGGAATCATAAAAAAATTCCTGAAATTTGTTCTTGTGCCATCTCTTGCTAACTCGTATTCTCCTATTACAAAATTAAGTTCAAAATTTCTATTCTTGGAATCATAAAAACAATTCCTGAAATTTGTTCTTGTGCCATCTCTTGCTAACTCCTATTCTCCTATTACAAAATTAATTTCAGAAATTTCTATTCAAAACTCTTATCAGTGCCACGCCATTCTGACGCGTGCAGCGTCTGTCATATTTGGAGATCCGTACGCTCTCATCTCGCTCCGTTCTCATCTCTCCGACGCGTATACCCGCGAGATGGCCGGTATATTCAGCCCCGTTGTGCATAACCTCGTACATGCAAATGTGCCAGATAAACACGAGCTAATTAATCACAGAGAGTTTGCTGCCAGTTGCTGTTTGCGATCGCGCCGCAAAACATTAATTGGTGATAACGATATTAAAGGAACGCGCAGAACTAAAGATCGATGTGGAGATCATAATTGCCGTGAATGAAGAAATTAATATTTCGAAATCATCCATCTCTATTAACTGCGAGTTAATAAACAGCGCAGAATCCGGTTGTTGATAAATTAAATTTTATTATCAACAAGAAAATTGTTCGGTTTATGTATTTTATTACAATTGATACGGTTATAATTACAATCACACATACGCACATGATCGAAGCGTCTACTGCTCTCCGATGATGAGAAATTGACTCTTCAGTCAGTTTCGAAATCGGGTTCTATTTATCACATGATTCAAGCGAAGTGAAGAAGAAGAGTAATTTTCATCAGGCTATATATTATGTGCTCGCTGTGAAAGTTTGAGTTCCGGGTGCAGCGAGGAAGTTTCTTTCCCGTATACATCGTAATTACGTTACAGCATCATTTGCACGGCGTCACGCGGTATTCTCCAATGCATCTTACAATACATATTACATCAGGCTCGCTCTCATGACTTTAATAGCCTCTACCTCACGAGAGGCAAACAGCTATGAGTTAATCATAAATGTATTTCAAAAATTATATTTTTATCAAAGACGTTAAATAAATCGAGACCCGCCACTAGTATATCTTTTCTCTAAAAATTTCAAAGATAGTCTTCTTTCGCTCATTGTCAGCGCGGTTACACTCTCAGATATATCGTCACCGATAATTGTTTCACATATCGGTACGACCGCGGCAATCATCCATGTGCGGAGTACTGCAGACACTATTAAACACCATGCGAGTTACAATGCGATGTGGATTGTTCGCGCGTTGTTCACGCGATGCTACGCATCATCCCGATCACGCCGCGTGTGTGCGTGTACACGTGTATGTGTCTGTGTTTCGACGTGCAATTATGCACGGGGAGCTCTCTCCTTTTCCGGAACACCAGCAACGCCGATACACGTCGAAATACACGCGTATCCGGGCTTTCACCATGGTGCAATGCACAACGTCTATGTCGCCGCTGCAGGCGCGCGCGCGCGCAGATGTGCGGCCGTGCTTGCATCAGGCCGCGTCAACTGTGTAAACGTTGCAGCCACCTCCGGCGAGAGGGTGGATAGCCGCGAGGGTGGCTCGCCACCCGCCGTTACCGCATTCCCGACGTCGCGTTTCTGATTAATTACAGATGCGCCGTCACCGTCGTCGTAACGGAAGTGCATCGGCCTCCGGGGGGCATTATCGCGGCACCGACGTCGTCGTCGTTGACGAATTAACGGACCGCCGTCGTCGTCGGACGCGACCACTATCTACCTATCCGTCTTCCGTCGAGCGACCTTTCTTATCCGGGCGTTATCGCGTCGCACCGACGTCGCCGCCGACATTCCTCGATCTGATATATTGGCGGAGAACGGATCGGCTCCCGACGACGACGTCGTTCCGTGGGATGACGAGGACCGACGGCGGCTGCGCTGCGCGGATGCAAACGTTCCGCGGAATTGAGGAATCGCCCGCTCGTATATCAAGGCCCTTCGTTACGCTCCGTTACGCGATAATGCTGTGATTTAAAGAGTAGTTTTCCGACACAATGGTTTTATTCGGCGAGTTCTTGTACAGGGTGTTCCGATCGGGATGAAACTTGCTCCAGAGATGGGAGCCTTCTTTGACACATTCGAAATAAATTTTCCTTTACAAATGTAGCTCTGTTCTCGTTAATTTCATTGATGCGAATTTTAGATAGAACCCCAGATCGTTTTTCAGAAATTATTAAGAGAAATGAGAAATAGATAATTTTTGAGAAATAGATTATTAATTTTGTATATTGGCTGTTTGTAGAGATTTCTATGAAATGAGTTATCAACCTATATTAAAATCACATTGATTAATATTTGAAGTTTTTCGAGCATCGATTCTCCTCACAAAACTTTCTACTCGAAATATTCTCGGTAGACGAAGGAGACCAGCAACGAGATAAAATCGAGAATGCGATTAAGCACAGCTTCAAGCTCCGTGGATTAAATTGCAGAAGCAATCAGAATTTCTTATCCGGCGCCATATAGCATCGCGATATTATTTCCAGATCCGCAGCGAACTGTTTGCAAAAGCCGGTCGGCGAAGCCGCGCTGTTCGGCGAACCTCGCTGCTGGTAAATTAAGGGACGTTAAATTGTAATTAAGACACCATAGTCGTCTGGCGCACGGCTTAAATTTAAGCCATGGCGGAATGTTGACTTTAAGGAACTGCGAAGCAAATTGCGCGAGCCTCGACTTCGCTCTCTGTGCGAATTCCCACGTCAAAATGCGTCGCGTGGCACGCGATTTTTCGTATTCACGAGAACATAACTGACAGATTTATCCTGAACACCATGTAAATAACGAGCAAATTCAAACGTTAATAAAATAATGTTAACAGCGGAATTTTTAAATGCTTGAAAGCGGCACGGGAATTATGGGATACACGTAAAAGTGTGATCCGAATAAATGGCTTCTCTTTGAGGATGAAAATTAAAAGCTTGACACATTACGTTCATAAACGAGACGTAAAACGCATGTAGAAACATAATCTCGAAAAATGGCTTTTTGAGAGGATAAAGTTTAATGGCTTGAAATATCACGTTTATAAAAAAATAGAAGAAAGAGACAAGAAGAGAGAAACGTATTACGAGGCGCATTCGTTAGCAAACGCTCTGTAGCTGCGAATGAGCGTCACGAAGAGGGCTTTCGCGATGAAGATTAGCGATTTGCAAGTTCGGCGGGCAGGGAGTGGAAGTTAGGCCAGGCCGAAGTACACGCCGTTTATTTCGTTATCGTCGTAATCTCGTTTTACTGTTTCCCCACCAGGGACACGAACCTAATTGCCGCGACGGTGAATCGCCGCGCTCGTAAACCGTCCGGAGAAACGCAAAATGCATCGGTGCACGCTTACGTGCACGCCATGAGAGGGAGAGATATCAATTTCCTTTCAGTTAAGATCGCGGCTTCCGATGGATATCGACCGGATCTCGCGCCGGCTTCTCTCAGTAACCGGTAACCGGTTCGTAACTACGCTAACGCTAACGCTATTCCCGCGGTCTTCAGTTAAACTAGCATCTTGCGCCGAGCGGGACTAATCGAAATTCAACTAAACACGCCTGATCGCTCATAGTCGGTTGGATATAACTAAAGTTCGAGTTGCGACAACAATAATCAAAGTGCAGGCCGCATGCAAAAACATGATGTAATACATATTATCTTGGGCGAGTGATTATCTTGGGCGTTCGCCTCGAGGGAACGCGCGCCCGTTCCTGTAGACGCAGGGCTTTCCACACGGTGAATAATTCAATATTATGTAAGGGAGCATGAGAATTATGGTTTCCCTCACCTCTCCCTCATCGCCGCAGTGTAAATGCAGAGAAATCTGATTATGCTACACGTTTTTGCGGGATTTCCTTTAATTAAACGAGAGTTCTCTCATTCGCCACGTGTATGATTTCCGCTTTGCGCTTTCGCGCGTTTTCGTGCATGTTAACACCACATCGTTGCTCGAAAACGCGCCTCTCGCGTCTATAAGCAAGGAAAACGAAATATGTTCTTCTTGCTGCACTTTCGCATGTTGAGCGGTCGAACTTTCGGTTTCGAATTCGCTCGTAGATCAAGTTTAAATTTCATCCCGTTTAAAACCGCAGTTTTCGCCACTACAGTTTTTTCTCATGTTTCCGAGATTCCGAGGTATTTTTCAACGGAATTTCGCGAAATATAACGTGTAGCGTTTCAGCGTTCACGTGGACAGCGCAATTTCACGACTTCTCCACGATATTTAAATGCTGCCTCTCAACTTTCTCGATATTCGGAGATCCAGCTCGATCCTGTGAAGTTCCTGAAACTTCTCGTATTATAGGGCGTGCCGCTTCGCTCTTTGTATGTATACGTTACATGCGCTCGTGTATGCACATATGTACATGGGACTCGCAGGAGTTGGCCGCATTGCAGATCGGCGATGTCACCGATCCGGATTTCGGCGTTGGCGGCGAGCGCTTAGAGTTTAGGAGCGTTTGATCTGGATCACGGTTAATTTCACCCTCGGTTATGGTGCACAATGCCGTACCAATCGCGCTGCGACCCCGTTGCATCGGCTGGTCCGATTGGTCCAGCCCGTATATATCGTACATACCCGATGCACCTGCAGACGCGCGCGCAAATACATGCACACGCTCGCACACGTACACGCGACAGCAAACTGCCGGATAGAGCCGTGAGGCGGATCAATCCGCGGCGAAGCCATCGACTTCGGCGTGACGGGTTTCGTTCCAATCTCGTCAAATCCGCAGCAGCCTGCATCACTTCATAAAAACAATACGGCGACGCCGCGCGCCGGGAGAAAACGCGAGCGCCCGCGATTTTTCGATATGCGGGACCGGCGACGCGGTTGGCCGATTTTCGTCCCCCGAGCGAACGGTCCGCCGGACGAGCTCGGTTTCGCGACGGAAGCGGAAGAGCAAAAATTCAGACCGCATCGCGTATAATCTGGTTATTTCGTCGAGCGTGAAAAATTTGATCGGTAGAAAAATAAACGGCGATATTAGCGAAGACTGATGGCTCCTGAAATGAAATAGTATCATCAGTCTGGTTGGTAATTTAATTAGAACGACGGCATGCCTCATCGGAGAATGATTCGGACGTTTCTCGCGAGGAAGTTTCAAGCAAGCGATTTAACGTCGGCATGAAATGAATGCATCAGTGCGTTTATTCGGATCTCCCTGATCTCCTCTCGCTCCGCTCGGGAATTTTCTTCCCGCTTTAGCTTTATTTCTCGACGTTTCGGATGGGGATGCCGTGTGTGGCACATCCATCTCGCTAAATAATTTCGGCGAATTCCGCCGAAACCGCGGCAGATGTTGCCCTGTGAAGAACCCGCACGGAAGATTGCCTCGCATGTTTATTATACATCGTCGCGACCGTATTAAAATTCCGATACACCCGTGAAATTTAGGGCACAGACACGCTAAAACAATTAAAGGGGGTATGTGACCAACTGGTGCACATGTATACTCCACTTTATTCGTTGCAGGCCATAACAAATTCCGATATTCCCCGATGTATTCGAAATAAATATCGGTTCAAACTTTGGCGGACAGATATCCGCAATTTCCGATTATTTCTGATAATTATTCATATTCGAGGATGTTTATCTCGTTCTCTTAATAGCAATTTCCGGTGGATATCCTTTCTGTCGCAGTATAATTTATTTAAGTGTCCTGTACAACATACTAGATGCTTGAAGGAAAATAAAACAATGTTTGTTTGCAAACTCTTTTATAGAGATGTCATTCAATATATAGATTAGTTTAAACTATCTATTTTATTAATTCTATTCTATTTTTCCCAATATCGCGAAATAAAATGATCAAACAATAATATACATTTCTAAATCGAGACGTTCCTCCGCAATATTGTATATACAACGATGATTTAACGAATAAAAATTCGAGAAATTATTTATAAAGCCTCAGGGGTCGTACATCCTACACGCTCCGCGATTTCATCTTAGGATCGACCCGATCATCCGCAAAAGCTTCTCGCTGATAGGAGACCTCGCGTATCGCGGGTTTAACATGCTGCGAGCACGTCACGATAACGTCTTACGCGGATCACGCGGTGCAGATAAAGCCTGTGCCCGCCGCGTCTCAACATCCTGCATCACCCGTGTCGGGAGAGGATGTCTCTCGTACGCGCCCCTCGCGTTATGCATGCACCGCGAAGCATGCTCGATCGAAGGTCTGCTGCAAAAAGAGGACGCGACGTCGACGATGAAATTAGTCGACATTGCCTCGATGGCTCCGTCGTCGAACGTCTGTCCGTCCGTCTGTTCGTTCGTCCGTCTCTTCCGCCGTTCGACTTCGCATTCCGCCGCATTCCGCGCCGTCTCTCTTCCGCGTAACGGCCGCACCAATTTTCCGTCTCGATTCCGCCGATTCCCTCTGCCGCTGTCCCTTTCTGTCTCTCCATCGCGAACGAATATCTATATATATAGATATAGCTCTCCCTTGGCGGCGTCTTCATCCGACCGAATAGAAGAATCTAGCGAGACGGCAGCAATATCGGCGGAAATCGAATCGCAAAATGGAGAAAATGACTGCGAGTGCCTCCCCCGCGTCGAAAGGGGTGTCGAGGAGAGACAGAGACCGCCGAGGGAGAGCAATCAAGCGAAAGGAGACGAAGAGCTATCAAGAAGCGAGAAGGTGAGGTATTAGAGGGGTAAGAGAGGATGAGAAAGATGGAAAGAAAAATGGAGAGAGCAAGAGAGAGAAATGGAGAACAGGTAGAAATGCACTTCAGGGCGAGTTAATCCCTGGAGTTTGGAATGGCTGACAATCCCGCGGATCCGTTGCCTTCTACCCTTCGCCAAACCACTACTGCCATCGCCGGCGTATCTTCCCTCCCGCAAACAGGCGAACGTTTACGCGCGCGCACTCCTGTATGCGCCGCATTATCATCCCAAATCGATTCGCCGATTCGTAATATCGCGAAATTCGGACTAAATGGATTGCGATCGACTGGAGGAATGCCGCGCGTGTATTTCGGCGAGGAATTCCTTTATGCGCTCGCGAGACCGTACATCCATCCGATCGTTACCGTATGCCGCTCGCAGAAACCCGGTCTGTGCGAATTATCTTGCAATCATCTTGAGATCCTTCCGCTTTGAAAACTACGTTAAACGGTAGTACCAAATTTTATTAAAGATCAGAGAATATATTTTCTCGAGTGATGTATCTCTCTCTCCCTCTCGGGATACGCAAATTCCACGTGGAGTTTTTAACATATTATAAATTTTGTTTTACATAATTATGACTCGCTGTAATTTATTATATTTGTTTCAATAATTTCGTTACTTATTTGCATCTCGATTGATTTAATTTATCTAGTCTTGGAACAATTCGACTATTTGTCGAATTTCGCCCTTATATATATGTAGCAAAACACATTCCTCTGTAGAGAATTGGCAACTTTGAAATTATATCATAAATCATTTAGCAGTTTCGTACAACTAAAACAGCGTTGTATTGCGCGGTTGAAATGTGTTTAGACACGCGCGCGGCAAAGTTACGGCCAACGGTGGTCCAAGTGTCTTAGATGATCGTCAGTTAACTTGATGTTCTCCCGCTTCCCGTTCTCATCGTCGTTTGTGCTTCGTGTCACGATCAAGCGAGTTCTGAAGTTTTTCGACAAGTTCGACGTTACGACGTCAGCCGCAGTAAGTCGAGATAACTGTTGCGATACAAAGACAAGCTTGGTGAGGTAGACAGGGTTCGGTTTATTGCCCGAACGGAAGGCTCCGCCTTGTCGGAGCGATGCACAGAGATGCACTTGGAAAATTCGTTTTATCTGTACGATAAAATAAGTTTACCAATGCAATTTTTATGTCTAGGAGCTTTCTTCACATTCCAAACAATCTCGAAAATCTTTAGATGCATAAGAAACACCGCACCACGTAAGCTAAATCGTCAAATTTATTGCGTAAAAAAGACGATAGCAAACGCGAACTGTAAAATAAGGGAGGTATAAATGTATATCGCGAAACACGTTTATTGGCGAACACGTGTACCAGGAGAAGACAGCATCTGCCGAGTACTCTTCGAGAAACCGCCTGGGAGTCGGTGAAAAGGTACACAATGCAGCTGATCCGCTCTTAGAATTCTTTGTTCTAAGGGCGGACATTTTCTTTTTCTTCTGCAGGAGAAAGGGTGAGAAAGGGGAAAGAAGGGAAGCAAAAAACTTACGCTCGTCGTACAGACGAGGAAGCGTTTGACGACGTCGTTGGATCGTTCTTCCGTAAACTGCTTAGCAGCAGATAGTGGCTTTAAGTTCTTTTGCAGCCAGGGGTAACTTTCTTAATCCCCCTCTTAGCGGAGTTAATCCGCTCGATTAATGCTTTACTAACCCGCTTCCTGAACGAGTCCGACCATCTGTCGCTTGACATTTCCAAGCTGTAGACACGTATTTGTAAAATACAATCTATGCTAATGGAAACAGTATTACGAATTGTATGAAAAAGTTGTTTTATAAAAGTCCAATTATAATATTGATTGACATAACAAGAAATTATAATTAATTAGCATAACAAAATTTATAATTAAAATTGTCTAATATAATCATGAATGACGTAATCAGTCGTATCTCCATATTTTACAATTCATATTTTGCGCAAATCAATAAGCTTGTTCGCATCGTATAATAAAATACAAATGGCAGGCTTAAGGATTTTATATCTGACAAACGAAGACGGATGAACGATAATTTATCGCAATAAAGAATTGATCGCCGCCGATCTGCTTCACGTTTACCGCTTATCACTCGCCGCCATCCGCGCGCTTGCTAACACGCTGAATTAGCATAATAGCCCGAGCACCTGCGCGCAGCTCTTCGGGGATACTTCGATGCCGCGATACGATAGAGAGAAAATCGATCCGAGAGGGCAGCCAATGGCGCGAAGAAAACCACGAGACGAGCCTGTCGACGCGCACCGTCAGGGACCGGGGGTAGTAGACAGGCGGCGGAAGGATTGTGCAACCCGAAAGAAATTCATTACTAGCGCAGACTCGCTGAATGAACTCACGATAAAGCCGCGTAAAAGAGGAAACGGGAGGAAGGGAGAATAATTTATCGTGCGCTCGGGGGACGAATCCCCTCGAGCGCGGAAAGCAGATCATTGTGCGCATAAATTAGACATCGCGACGAGTCGCGTGCACGGATCAATGCACCCGATTACTTATTCAAGTAGCATAATCGAGCAATTTACGTCGGCACTTACGGCGGGATAAAATTGAATTTCACTTTGATCGAGCTCAAAAGTCCGCTATCGAAGATCAAATGTTGCAAGGAGGTAATGATGATCGAAAGTTTCTTTCAAAGAAGAATAGACCTCGAGTCGCTGGAGCAATGCGCGGATAAAGTTTGCAGGAACTGCTTATTGCTGTCTTTTTTAAGAGAACGTTGCTTCTTCGGATCGATCGAGCGCTGGAAAAAGAAACTTCTGAAAACGGTATAGGGCATTCGATAGGAAGATCGAATGGAAGTCAATTATTCAGACTAAGACGGTATTTTCAGCAGGGTGTAGATTTAATAAGCACAAATAAACTTCTGCGTTGACCGGAATTCCTGATAGCTTAAAGCGCGACGTGACCTGGATGGCAATTATTTCCGATCGACCGAGTTATTATACGTTTTTTGACTCGACGAGAGTTCCGCTGACTTATCCCGTCTTTATCACGGAAGTTTGCTCTTATTGGAATCGATAATTCTAATCAAGCCGCGCCAGCGAACGGATGCGGGCTTCGATACATAAATGTAGATCGACTGGAAATTTTTTATGACGCTCTAAAAGCCTCGGGAACTACGGGCGGATAAGAAGATCGGTATCCTCTACGGAAAAATGCACTTGCATTGTATTAACGGAAAATAACGTCGCTGCAAAATTAACACACATGCTTGCCAACTATCACGATTAAATCTAGTTATCGAGTAGCACTTGGACTCCAATAAATAAAAGACTTCCATAACGATTAAACAATAACAATGAAAAAATCTATAGCATTAAGTGCACTTATAGAGTATCACACGACTGCCTTACGTATTATACGTGCCATTCGTCTGGGAATACAAACTAGAGTACTATTGATACAAATGCATGAAAATTTAGTTAAACCTGTTTGAAAATAGGAATAAATAAATAATAAAGTAGTATAAACATTCCATCGCTCGATAAATATACATCCGCTTTTCGTTTCGCATTTTAAGTGGCATTTGCGCCATGCACTGTTACACTCAACTATAATCATCTGCAACAATAACTATAAAAAAGATTATGAATAATTTTCAATCGCGCTAGGTAAAAATGTATGCAGCACGAGAGGAGCGAGTGTGAACGTGCATCCATGCGACCATGAGAGCCGCGAATATATAGTGCATTATGCGCCGCAGCGCGTCGTTAATTACGCCGAATATAATTAAAAGGGCGACCACGCGCTTGTGTGACGATGGTGAACTCCTCCGTCGTGTGCGCTGACGCTTTTCCTTTTTTTCCCCTTCTTTCTCTCTTCTTAACGCCGGGAATTTAATGCAAGTTGAAGGCGTTTTTTTATTTACGCGTGATATTACGCCACTGCCTATTTGCAAGACACGCATACCTACCACCGCTATTACGAGCTACTGCTCGCGCGATATAAAAGGGAATATGATGCGATATGTTTTTCGTTACCGCGTCACATTCGGACTTTATATCGAATGAATGAATAACGTGAAATAACGCAGAGATGAGCACGGTATAGACCGAAACGCTATATCAAAAAATGTTTTGCTGTTATAAAAGGAATAGAGTATAATATAAACGTAAATGTAACACATAAAAAGTTAAAGATTAATATATAATATAAAAATAACAAATAGCAAGTGGAAACTATTGAAGATGTTTTAAGATATGCAATGAACATATGTAATATATGCGAAAAGCAAAAAGTGAATAAACTGCATTTATCGTACGTCACGCACGTATTAAGTCAATTTTTTCACCACATTATAGCGTTTTGAAAATTACACGTACTAGGAATACTTTTTCTTCGCGAGCACATGGTTGCAAACACGTGGACCAAGCACGTGCTCGACGATCACTGGTCAGCGACGGTCATGTGACTTTCACTACCCGGCTCTGCTAGATCATGATTCATGAATCGATATAATTATCTATATCTCTGCACAGACAAATCACAGCGCGGTGGACCAAATTTTATTGGAAAGCTGAAACTTTAACGCTTTTAATGAGTGCAGAATCATTAATCTCGGATAATCTGTTCATAAGATATCAATGATTCATTCTAAAAATGAAAATAATTTCCCATTAATGAAAATCGATCGCTCGCACCTAAAAGCAGAATTTATTTTATTCTAAGTTAGATGATATCTCAGTTTAGAAACGTCATTATGAAAATAATATTATGAAAAGCAAACTAACTGATTTATGTGGCTAGAGAATTTTTGCATTCGTTGATAAAATTTTTAAATGCGCGCATTAAAACGAACTTGTCTCGACTTGGGTTTTACCTGCAGCGTGACTTTCCTGGAGAAGGCAGGCGCGAAATATAATCTCGTGAAAGCGAGGCACGTAATAAGTCAAAGTCCTGGGCTTTGTCCCGAGATCTCGTCGGACGACAGCTTTCAAATTGCATCGAAGCGCGAATGGCGGTAGCGAGCGCGCGTAGCGAAATCGCGTCGCGTTTTACATAAATATGCGTCACTCCGACGAGTAACCGAGAGCGATAAAACAGGCACAAAGGTGCCTTTTCCTATCGTCCAATAAAATCGTCGACGTCGATGCCTGAGAAGGTGATTTTCGAAATTTCATACTCTATACCTTTCCGCCTTCGAGAATCTCCAACAGCTGGCAACGCAATAAAACGTGCAAAGCGCGCGCTGCGAGGATCATTCATCGTCGATTGATATAAAGGCATTTTCTCGATGTTTCTTTCTCTTTCTTGCTTCCTCTACCCTCCTCTTTCTCTCTCGTGACGAATATTTCATTCTCATGGAATTCCGCGCGCGATACCCGGGATAAAATACAAAATATTCGTGCCATTTCGCTCGGCTAGATACTGCGCGCAGAAAAAAAAAAGAAATGAAAGCTGATATCGACGAAGTTGATACTCAATGGACGATAGAGTTGCACGCGCGCGCGAGCAATCGCGCTATCGCCTTTAAAACTGCCCAGCGTGCACGGTGGTCTCTCTCTCTCTCTCTCTCTCTCTCTCTCTCTCTCTCTCTCTCTCTGTCTTGCTGTTTTTTTTAGTCGTGCGACGAGTTATTTTGCAATTTAATAGCCGGCTTTGCATCGGCGCTTTTTCCCTTCGCGTCGGAATGAGACGGTGTCAGAAAGGTTTTTCCAAGGACAGGGACGCGCGACACCCGGATCGCATCGATCGGTCGCCATCGGAGCGGCAGGATGGATCCCCATGCTTGGAACACCACCGAGAAATCCTCCGTCCGCGTGCACGACGACGACGTACATTTGCGCGATGCAATTCAGTCATCCGTAGCATCCCGGAATGCACGGCGCGGTACGCGCGACCGCCATTCATCATCGTTCACGTAAACGAGAATCGCTCTGTATTATGCACTTCTAAACATTATGCATCAGCGAGGAGGATCTGTCACGCGATATCACGCGATCGCGCGTTACAGATTTCACTCGGCGCGTTCGTTGTCTCCGTCGCGAATATCGCGACGAACTCTCGGAGATCCATTCGTCGAGGACGCTCTTCCGATCTACAGAAACGATTATAAATGTCTTCCTCTGATACACGCAGAATGTAGCAGATATTAATTTTATTCATATATCATACAAATATCTTGCGTGCAGATGTCATCCGGTGATTTAAAAAAATAGAAAAATTACTTGCTCGTAATATTCGTCAGAGTTCGCGCATTTCATTTCGTTCGAAATATCCCTTTATCATCTCGAACGGATCGGCCGAATAGCGATGTCAATGCTGGCGCGTGAGTTGGCGCGCAACGGCCGAGCAATATTCGCGCGGCGTGCATTTCCGAGATTTAGGGCAAGCCGTGATAAGGCCCTTTGGTACGAAGGTCTATCCTGGTGCCTGACAGATCGATCAGTAATTAAATCGATAGAATCCCATTGCTCTCTCCACCCCCCCCCCCTCTCTCTCGCGTATCCTTGCATGAACGCATGGACTTTAACCCCGCATCTAGGAACCAGGCCGATCGAAGCGGTCACCATCAGGATGTATTATGGAGCGTACGAGGTGGACACGCTAACGGACGAGACAGACGAGGGATGCGGCCGGGTTATCTCGCGCCTATTTGCACGATGGTCCCTGTTTCCGATTAATCAGGTCTCTCGGAATTAACGCAGTCCCCTGGGACTGAGTCACGTCTCCCGCACACACGCATCCTCATTAGGCCGCCCGCGTGCCCTCTTGCCCTCTCGTGTGTCGATCGATAGAGCCTCCTCGTCTACTACTTCTCTCAGTTCGACCCTCTCTTCCTCTCCCTCTCTTTTCCTCCCTCTATTCGTATCTCATTTCCTTTTGCGTATTCACAGATCCGTCGAATTTGCGTGGTGAGGTTCTCTCGTGTGTGAATTAGTTTTCGTGGAGCATCGTTCATTAGAAATTACATTAAAGACCTATTGTCTCAATGTTGAAACAAATTTCCGAATTAAGAGCGATCGAGAAAGTGAAAAGGCTCTTGACGAATCAGGCACTATCTTCGCAATTATCGCGTGATACACGCTGCTGTTATTTCCGATGACTCTTTTGAATGATCAGTCATTAGCGTCACTCGTTTTTTCTGTGCAATGAGCTAAGTCAAACCTGGCGAAGCTCGAAATGCTCAAAGTTAAATGCATCATCGGATCAAATGCGGAGGGGTGGAGCCGGTGAAACGTTGACGGGGTCTCATTATAAAGAGCACACTCTCATTTTAGCGCGGAGCTTTTGTTCGCCCTTCTCCTATACCTCCTTTCGAGGACCTGGAGTAGTACTGGTTTGTCGGTTTATCGATGATCACGGTTACGATCACAGGGACCGGCGCTTTTTCTCTCTCTTTTTTTCCACGGCTTTGTCAGAGTAGGAGCCGCGATTGCACTTTCATTTCGCCGGTCATCGACTACGGAATGATGGCACACGAGAGTACCGTCCTTGTCTCTGCGCGGTTAATTGAGATTCAAAAAGGAATCGATATCCGCTATCCGCCACTCGTGCAACACGCGAGCGGATAATTATCCGACGAGCGGTTTTCATAGGCTGATTATTCTGCGCCAACGTTATACCTTGTGATAAAATCCCGGATCGGCCGTTTCCTCCCCTTTTTCCTCCGCTTTCGTAATCAGTGCGATCGACAGCAATTTCTTATCGGATCAAATCCATTCGCGTGCAACGCAGAGAATGCAGAGACGCGGAAATATATTCACTGGATAATCATTATCACGGGCGTTCAATATTAATTCGTAACACGATAACACGCAACAATTATTTATCTTTCAACAAATTAGATCGCAACGCAAAGCATGTACCCTTTTTCCACCCGCATTTTCACATCGTGGTGTGCACTTATCGCAGTCGCGCATTGCATTTCGAGACTGACCTTCCTTTGTGCCGACGCGGCTGGCTAAAAAAGCACAAACGATTTCACGTTCTCACGCGCGGGCTTTGATTAATTCGCGAAGGAGCGCTCGAATATGCAGGTATACTCGTATATCCGCGGCGCGGCGTATCCCGGTTCGTACGCGATGAATTTGTTTTTGCCCGATCGACCATTTTGCC
This sequence comes from Ooceraea biroi, assembly GCF_003672135.1. NCBI lineage: Eukaryota > Metazoa > Arthropoda > Insecta > Hymenoptera > Formicidae > Ooceraea > Ooceraea biroi. The sequence goes on along the minus strand of NC_039517.1, from coordinate 7,971,440 downwards.
GGCTCAGTGGTTTGATATTCGGAGGTAACGTCTGCATATTGGGCGTCGTGTGGCCAACACTCCCTGGACCGCGCGTTAACGCGCAAATTTATTCTCGTTTCGTTCGGGAGAAACCGATGCACGCGCGTTATTCCGCATTATGCCAGACACGCTCCCCGACAGTTTCATGAAAATTCAGCGTCACGCCGAAACCCTATTACCGGCAATAAGGACGGAGTCCGGCGCTGCGTGCGAACGGTAGCTGGGAAACAATAACCAGCACTAAATGCACCATATTGAAAAACGTAATGTGGATTCAACGCGTCATTGTGGTGTTCGATGGAGTAAACCAGACTCGTTACCAAAAAATATGTATATGACACAGTACTCTTTCTATCGAATTACAATCGACATGTTGCAAAACGAGAATTGTAAATAAATTATACATAATTAAAAACTATTTTGATGATTTTTTGAAATTTAAAATTCGCATCGCATCGTACGGTCTGATTTTCGTTTGCTCTTATGCGATAATGCTACTTTAATTCTCCGCAAATGAGCGAAAGTGGAAAATATAGGTGAGAATATCATTATAACCATTATTTTTGTTAACGTGGATCGTTAATTCGCTTTAACTTAATTGGCATGGATATCGGATGTTCTTAAACAGAATACATGGACAGCGGAAATGGCTAACGAGAGCTGACGATGCGCGCCCTTTCATCCGCTTGTACATTCTGTAAAATGTAACGGGATGATTTTCATTCATTCACGCGTTACATTCGCCATACGTTGCAATCTGCCCTGCCATTCCATTGTTGTCGAATCGAATGCATTTCCATTCCCGATCTGTCTACGATAGCGTCGAAATAATTTGCCACTCTTTGCGTTCGTCGATACATAAAACTGTCGATGTACACTGCCTGATTTTGCCGTGGCGAGCGCGTCAATTTTGCACGCAGTACGCATAATCGCGGTGTGCATTTTAATTAATTATAAACGAGATTTGTTTTCGAACTTGCTCATACGCGCGGCCGAGTAACACGTTTGCAAATATAGATGCGAATTTCGCGTATTACAATGTTCCGCGCGCGTGCGCGCGTACACCCAATGACTTTAATCTTGCCGAAATTACGCTCAACGTAACTTTAATTACAAAGCGCGATAATTATTTCCCTTTAAAAGACCGAGTGGCAACGAAGCGAGGGCCGCAAAATTTTGAATTTTCATGTGACGCGACGCGTAAATGTTATGCATCGGTAATTATTGCTGCCATTCCGTATTCAAATCACGTATAACCGTTCTGACGGTACCTGTCTATCTATCTATTCATCTCTCTTCTCTCTTTCTCTCTTGCTCGCTTCATGTTCGTATTTGCCGTAAAGCCAGAAATGCGCTTCCCTGGAAAATTGTATTGATTTCCACGTACGAGTGTATCATCGTAATACCGGTAGCTGATCACTTTCAAGCCGAGTGCACTACAAACCCCCACGTAATTCCCGCGGAGCGTATCATGCAATGTAGTGCTTCGTACCATTTTATCATCGCGAGCCACAGATGCGCATCAACATTTGTAATCGTATCGCTTTCTTACTGATATTAACAAGCGCGGAGTGCATTTGCCTATGCAACAATTTCGTTAAACCTTTTCACTCGTGTTACCATTGCGTTTTCCAATTTCTCTCAGCGAAAAAACGGGAGAGAGTTTACTGAAAGGATCAGCTGTGCTCTCCTAAGTAACCGCATAATGCGCGACTCGCCACGCTAATAGCGCTCGTAATATTAATAATAAACGAGTGATATAACAGTTATAAAGCCATGTAAATTTTTATACTGATTTTACATGGAGCTCGCCGGAGAAGAAAATGCCATTCGACGTGAAATCGCGATTGAAATTTTCGGACAACGCTCAAAGATCGCCCGAGGGATGCTTCGCGGCACGTCGGCCGGAAAACGTTCCTTGGCGATTCCGCGCGTGCACACTTGGCGGTATCAATTTGCATCAGGATGCGGATAAATCGTCGATCGCATGTCGATTTGTGCCGCCGACCGGCAGCAGGATTCCGCTGCGGGTTTCGGCGCGCGCGGATCCTCGGTATCCTTCTGCTTCGTGCATCCGCAACGGCGATCGATCGCTTTAATTTCGCGTCTGAAACGGGAACGGTGCCTGATGCCCCGGCAAAATAATGCGGCTACACGTACGCGTATCGATTGCGGTCCCATACACGTCGGCACGTGTCGATCGATCCGCTTGTGCGAGCGGAGGTCTGCCCGCACGCACGCGGAAAACCGCGTTTATCCCGACGACGACGCCTCGGCGTGCTCGGCCGGCACGCTCGTGCGTACATATGCGTGTACATATACATTAGAAATTACACGCGTGAAGCACGTTCTCCGCGCGCTCCACTCGATATCGAGCGGAGAGAGTCTGACTCGTCGCTTTTGGCACGCGTGTTGCATTTCGCAGCGACTAATAAATGTGCGCGAGCATGCGTATACACACAAATACACCCTGGCGTTCGAAATGAATGTTTGAAAAATAAATCGCTTCGTTAGCCTCTGGTAATTGCGTGTCGGTGAAAAATAAGATCGATGCCGGTCGATGGAAAAACGCAAAGAAAACGACTCACGGGCGATGCATTAGAATCATCTTAATGAGCGAAGCTGGCCATCTGTGGCTGATGCAATGCTATCTCCTCTTTTTGTAGAGATGACGTTTGACCGTTTAGTAACAATACCAGCAATTTGTTGGTCCTTCTTTTACCTCGCGGTATTATTGCACAACGTGAGCAATCTCTGAGCCGATCGTTTTGCATTTAGCCGATTATTCGGCAATTATTTTCGCGTAGACGACGAAGCTGTGCAAAACCGCGGCACGGCGCAGCTTCGCTTAAAATGTCGTTTCTAAGCGCGCAGATGGGGTGCTCAGGTGCGCAAAAACCTGCGCGGGCGCGTCGATTCTCCTTTTTCTCTCTTCGTTTCTCTTTCTCTCTCTTTCTCTTTCCGGTCTCGAGCCATTCCAATCTCGTATCGAGCTGCGGGATAAATTGGGTGACGGTTCGGTTTATTATCCCTCCGCGCGGATACGTACGCGACGTGGATTACGCATTCGCATCGCGCAACACATTTTTTTTCTCGTTCCCTTTTTATCCGCCATTTTTTTCTCTCCTTTCTTTTTATCGCTCTTTTTTTCTATCGGACGCGACCGAGTGAGTTAAACGCCTGGTTACGTCGCTTATCCGCTCGTTGTAGCCCCCAAGAGAGAATATTCGCTGTAATTCTCGCTTTTTCTCTCTCTCGCTCTCTCTTTTCTTCACTCTCGTAGAGTTCAACTCGCCAAGTACTCGTTCGCGGCGAGGCTTTAATTTCGACGATTAAACGCGCATCGACGATCCTCGGAAGCGGTTAGCCGCTCGCTGATTACAAGATTCTTATAAATCTCGCGGCGAAGCAAATTCGACAATTTCATTCTCGCCATGTCTCGCCAGAAGCAGATTTTCGTAACTAAGTAAATTTTCGTGCGGCAAACCGCACGCGTAGCGGAAACTAGCCATTTCCGCAAGCAGTTTCCTTTTTCTTGTTTTACCCCTTTTTCTTACGCGAAAATTTATGCTCGATCGTCAACGACGTGACACGATTTGGCGGATCAAGTCGAGTCACGTCCGTAGCTCAGTTTATTCGCGTTTGCGGTTTTTCGTGCTCGAGAAGAGACATCGTCCGTTTAACAGCAATTGCCGACGACGGATGCTTGGTCGACGTTGCTAGACGCGACACGGAATTAATTCGCCGTGGGATCAGCCGGAGCGTTTTCTTCATCGCACGCGTCTTATCTCGTGCTTTACGTCCCACCGCGTTATTAACTTCATTATGTCGGGCGAGCCGGGCCGAGCTCAGACTTAATCCTTTCAGGGTCGTTGTTTATTCAGGAAGGGAGAGAAAGAGATGACTGAATTTTTCATAAGCTGTTTCAGCGCAGCTATGAGGATCTCGGGGAATTTTTCAGGAATTTTTGGAGCAGCTGACTCGCGATATGTCTTATGCGAAATTAATTAAAAAAGAAGTTATAAGCGCACTTCTTTACAGTAAATAACTTACATTATTTACCGTAAGATGCTCCTGATTCACGAGGGAATTATAATTCAAAACGAGCCACGTTGACTGACTGCAAAACTGTGCATCTGCATGTTGCACAAACGTGGGAGGGGAAGGTGGAGGAGAAAAAATGAATGCATCCATCATTCGCGTTAGGCGCGAAAGGATTAACTCGCGCGATGAATGAATTTTCATCACGGAATAATACGCTGTTTGAATGAAATACGCACAAATAAAAACGCATCGCCTCGGGCGGGTCGACGTGCCGTTCCGATACGCTTTTACCGGGCGCATGTAGGTTAATTGGATTTTCGCACGATACCATCCGCCGTGCGCCGGTAATATCATCAAGCCTGTTCCACGCTGACTTTCAGACCATCTCATGTACCTCTCACATCCTTTAATCCCACGAATACGTCATGTATATCGAGAGACCGTATCATGTCACTTAAAAAGCATATTATTGAATCGAACATTGAACAATTAATTAATTGCTCATTAAAATATCCCTAATTTTAACAGCTGCGCGCGATATGCGACACGTTGACAACGTAACTAACAATCTCCGGAGCATCTCACGTTCTCGTTAAGATTGACGCTTGCGATGCTCGAGCGAGCGAAAATTATACGTGGGAGCGCGCGAAAATTGTACGTGGGAACATGCCTCGCGGAGGCGCGTTTTCCTGGGCGTGGATCAATGTTAATTTGCTTAAGCGTGAATCGCGTAAGGCTGCGCGCGAGGGTGGTCCTAAGTCGAGGGTAGCAGCTGCGCGAGCCACCCCTCGCGAGATGATTACAGTCGACGGCTGATAACGGTAGACGCAACGCGCCGCTTTACGCGATAATTCAGCCGAGCCATTTTGCCGCCGCTCGTTCGTTAGTTCGAACGAAGTCGCCCTGCACAGCAGCCGAGACAAATGGAGGGATACGACCCAGGCAAATGACATAATCAATCCCGACGACGGCGTCGAGACGCTTTAGGGGTATCGCGAGTGCGAGGTAACCGGGACGTTAATCGATTGCACGATTGAAACGGCGTCCTGTTCTGGAAACGCCAGAAAAACACATCTGAATAATTCAGCAACCATTTGCCGAATGGTCGAATTATTCGCAATGTTCAAACAAAGGTACATTATATAGAGATGCATTTGTTATCCAATGCTCGATGTCACAGTTAAAACTAAATGTCTCATAATGTTTTATGCTGCGCATTTGAGCGATATACAAATAAATTATGTACGGACCATCATGTGCTCGTTATAGTTTAGATACTAGATACCATTTTGTTACATTTTTTGGATAATTCAACGTTCCATATTTTTTTATTCTCTCATCGAGAACATTCAACTGACGTTTTAACGAATAATAAAATCTCCTAAATTTTTATTTTATTACCCACAAAACTCAAGCGCGATGTGTCTCGCGCACTCAAATAACGATATTTAAACGAATCGATTTGTCCCCTATCAGACAGACAGGAAACGGAATCTTTTATACACGTCTATCTTTAATGCATCCCTCTCTTTGTCTCTCTCGCTTCTTGCTGGTCGTAGCCACAGCAGGATGAACTCGTGGAAGGTTACAAAGCCGGCCATCTCGCTCGGCTATCGAAGCCCGACACTGGGCAATCGGCCTTTCACGATGAAATACAAAGCGGTTAACGCCACGTTAGAATGTGCGACAGCTTACGCAGGCCGTAAGCCGTGTGCGCGCGGGCATCGCGACGCCGCTGAGCGACGTCGGGGCGATCGGGGACCAGCAAAGCGACCATGATACGGCCACGCCGCCGTTGTAATCGCGTTTGCACGCTACCCCCTGTCCAGCTTCCGACTTGGAGCACCTCGATATATCGCGCATCTCCCGATATATCGCGGTGCGGGATCACGCTCCAACATTATCAGGCGATACGCCCTTAGCCTGGTGAACGGGCATTGTCGTCGTTGTCGTCGTCGTCGTCGTTTCGATGGCGAACACGAGCGAGTGTCCGGTAATGTGATGATTAAAGGGCAGGGATAGCTTGTCAAGTACGAGTACGTTTCGACACATGCGCGCGTTAACGCAGTTTCCGGACGGCTGTAGCTGTCGGGTGACTGTAATAGGACCGCAATTCGGATACTCTTGTAGAGGTATTGTAATTTCGTCCGGCTGTTGGCGTTCAATTGATTCGTCTTGGGGATAATGACGGTGTTAGAATCGAGATAGCGTTACAGGAGATGGAACTGGTAACATGGACGGTTACGATGGGTTATCGGAAAAAAAGTATTATTATTATTGAAGAAGTTGTAATGTGTCATGTTAAATTTAGTCGAGATAACGAGGTAGAGAGAAAAAAAAGAAACAAAATATCCCGAGTTAATTAAAAGCCGGCGTTGCACTTGCAGAGAAGTCCATTGATTGTAATGTTCATATGCATATTGCGAGTCGGAAAAAAAGGTAAAATCGTAAAATTTTCGGCGAGACCGCCGAGGATCGGGTTTTCATTTGGACGAAATAACGATCTAGTGCGCATTTAGCTGTAATTAATTTTGCATCCAGTGCATGTACTACGATGCGGCTTTAATGGCGCCTACTTCGGCTGGCGGCGCGACCACCATTCGGAAATTACGGAATATCGGAAATCCAAAGCCCGACGATGATGGCGCGCGATTGGCGCATTTCCGCTCTGCGGCCGTCACAGAGGGGGCGCGAGAAAGGGGGACGCAGCGGGTATCCGATGCAGCCCTCGTCGAGCGCATTGCGCTGCGCGAATCTCGTTCGCGTTGTGCGATGCGTTACGATGACAACGCCTGTATTATATACCGATGGCGGTGCCGTGGCACAGAAAATAAAAGAGTGCCGCGCCAATTTCCGCATGTAAATGCGACGTAATTGCTGAAACTGCAGATCCGCAGACCCGTCCTGGCATGACTCGCTCGCGCGCGGATTTAATCAGTATTAAAATTAATGCTGCGCCATTTCGCTAACGGCAGTTACGCGATTATCGGTGGTCACTCGAATTGAATCGCGTACACATAATTATTGTTTGTTATAATGGGCGACTCGCGCGTCCGCGGAACTAAACGGAGAAAAGGGGCGGCGGAATCACGGAAATCATTCGCAAATTAAGTAGTTTCCTAAAATAATACCAAGTATCAAGCTTATTAAAGCTTATTAAAGAAGTTGCGATGTCGTTAAAATTTATGCTTGAAGATCTCTTAGAGATTTTGCCTAATAAGTATTCTACCTATATTATTATATATATTGTATAGCATTTTAAACTCTTTCTATCTCGATTTTATTGTGCACCTTTTACGTCACATTACACAAAACGCAAAGCGAACAGATCTATACGGCAGCATACGTTCAGAAATAATAACGGCATCCTTTTGTGCGGCCAAACAAGCGTTTTAATCACGTCGAATGCATCGAATGCATCGGATGTATCGCGAATGCATTGACGGTCGTGATAACAAACGCCAGAGAACTGCAGATGCGCCCTCATTCGCAATAGTGCATGCAAGAATTGGTAGTTTAGTGGTTTTCTTCGGTTCAACGGGAGGGTGGAATTAAAGTCAGATAGACAAAGAGAGAGAGAGAGAGAAAGAGAAAGAGACAGGGGGCAAGTAGATGATGATGGAACGAACCAACGAGAGCGAGAGGGAACAAGGGAAACAGCTGAGAAAGCAAGAACGCGTGCACGGCGGGAAGTCGAGCTTTTACGATGATTACTCGACGTCGCGGCTGCGTCCGCGCGCGTATTGCATCGGAAATGATTTCGCGCTCAATTAAACCATAGGAAACTCAACCCTCTCTCGACAGTGGTAGTAACCACCGGTGGTGGAACGACGGCGTGTTACCCCAGCAGCCACCCCCACGTCTCTCGAGCGCACTTATACTCTTGACGCACCCCGGGGTTCTACTCGCCATGCCCTTTTCGTCGTATCCCTCGTTCTTTCCAGACTCGCCCGCACAAGGCTGGACCAAATTTACTCGTTACCTGCAGATATGGCAGTTAACTCGTGCCGAGACTGAAGCAAGCGAAACGCGAACTCGTTAAACGCGCGTTTGTGTTATATGGCTAATTGTAAAAGCAGGCTAATTAATTGTTATTAAATATCGCGCTGCGCTCGCGCGCATTAATAGGTGAATCATGTAACTCGAAAATAGAAACTTAATAAAGTTTGCCTGCAAATAGCGAGAGAGGCGGGAGTATTTTTAGCGAGCGTTTGCGGATCGTAGCCCCGATTCTCCTTACGAAATCTTTTCGTGATATCTCCGCGATATAATATTCCTGGATCATCGGGGAACGCATCCTGATTCCTCGTGAAACACTTCTGGAATATCGATCAGAATATTTTCGGGACATCCGCACTTTAGGAAGATACACTCGGAATATTCTCACACTTCCGTGTGTCCGTATGCGTGTGACAAGGTAGATCCACGTAAGGTATCCACATAACGATCGTTACGTTTATCGAACAATATCAAAAACGAAACAAAATAAGAAAAATAAGAAAAAGTGATGGACTTCGTTCCAATTAGATCACCTCCTTAGATACACTCCGTCTTTATTTTCGTAATCTGATGTTTATGACGCAAAATTGAAATTATTAGGATTGTTAGGAATATCTTATATGCTGATTAATTTGATTATTTTGATATGATTAATTTGACAAGTACGTGAATACGTAAGGAAACTTACGTAATGAGTACGGACGAGAATCGTCCACTCGTTGGACTCTCACTAATAATTATTTTCGACATTTGACATACCAATCCTGACACAATAAGAGTCGACGCACAAGCCGGCAAAACCTTGTGGCATTCCAATTAGTAACAATTTCGAAACAAACGTCAAAACCTCGTTGGTTGACAGTGGGAGCGACAGGCGAGCAGAGAAGAAAAACGAGAGAGAACAGAAAAGGGAAAACTTCCAAAAAGAGGGAGAAAAGCACGATATATTTTGGAAAAAGATTTTCAAGTATGCAATTATAAATATATAATAGAACATGAAATCCAGAAAGCATTTGCACAAATCATATTTTTATTTCATTTTTACATATATTTCCTTCATTTTCCCTATGAATAATATAACAACTATCACGTGTATCATATGTCGATCACGTATCTGGCTTAGTAGTTTAATAAAACATTTATTGCACTCATGAAACAAAAAGATAGATAATAAAAAAGGGAAAAATAGGAGAAAGTTAAGAGAGAGGAAAAAAGAGCGACACGTGAAACAGATCACGTGAATCGACGTGCAAACAACAGAGAAGAGAGAGGAAGAGAGCGAAAGGCTCGGTTGTTCGCGCTGTGGCCAACAACTCGAGCAAGAGAGATCGCTTCGAGTACCAATGCGACGGTGTGCAACAGCGCGGGGGAGGCGAATACCGCGCGACGAACAATACGTGAGTCGATACCGGTTGGGGGCGGGCCAGAAGGGCTCGTAAAGGGTCGAGAGACACGGTCAGCAACGATAGCTCGACTCGTGACGTTTATTAGCGTGATCGATCGAGCTGCAGATACGACGAGTTGCAGTCATCAGGACACGCTCACACTCGTGAATGCAAACTTTTCTCGTTAACAATTAACCCTCGGCACGCTCGGGGGTGAAAACAACAACGACAACGACAACGACGACGACGACGATGATGGAGACGGCGACCTAAGTGAGTAGACTCTGCCCGAGCTTGTTAATTATCGACTCCACGCCACGAGGGGGTCCAACGAGAAAATCCGCCCAGCCGGCTTGGTGGAGCTCATGCATTCCCCTTGCCGACCGAAACACCCTTCCTTTTTCCGACCCTCCAGGGGCCCTTGTTCCCAACGCGTTTCATCTCGATCGTCGCCGGGGAGAAGAGGCGACCGTTCGCCAGTGTCTCAAGATGGCTGCGGGCACGTAAGGAGGGTAGTTCTACGAATTTCAAAGGGTTAACGCCAGAATGGGTTCTTCAAGGCGAGCAACCATCAATCGCTCACTGGTCGATCGTGGTGTACAAAAGTGCCGAAAAATTAAAGTTAAACCTGCCATTTATTCGAGAAATATTATATCAAGGACTAATTAACAAAATGTTCTAGCTGGCAAATTAGAATACTTTCATTTACTTCTTGCTCCTTTTTTTATCATCATCAAACGTAGCAATTACAATAATTAGAATTAGGGAAAGATTAAGTGCATTTGGCGATTAAAAAAAAGAACAGAAATTCTTGAAGGAAAAGAGACTTCTCTTAAAAAGGAAATAATTGATTCCAGACTGTGTCCCAACAGATGGCAAAACTTTGAAAAAGTAACAACGAGTTTCGAAGCGGTATTTTAATTTTATGCGATATCGAGAATAGAAAGTTTTTCTTTAATAAAATGTTGTTCGTCTCTATAGTGGAACAAGAGAGAAAGAGTTTATATCGAATCATGGGTCAAGATAGCAGTTATTCAATCAAAAAACTTTTAAAAGAATAAAAAGAGGTAATGGCGAACTAAAGACTCCGTATTGAATTCAAACGATACAAGATTATGCATTTTTATGAGATTAAAAATTGGTTTCTTTCCTTTTCTCAACTTCGCTGTCATCGTTACTGCTAATTATTAAACGCTCTTTTTCAACGTACTGCAACGACATTCGCGAAACAACTTAAATCTCTATGTTACACAAAAACGGAAATTTTGGGATTTGACAATGCCGCTTTCGCTTTAGTGACCTGCAGAACGTACCCGCGGTCTTCCTCGATGTTGTAACGTTCCCGGATGTTAAGGAAAGCGTCTGCTCGTACCGGCGTCGGCAGGCAAGCAGGTTTGCGACGTCTCGTGCTTGGTCACAATGGCTTTAACTGGTTAACAAGCATGCCGCGAAAGCGCCTCGCAGACCGACGGAGTTAAGGGAAACACGTAGCAGTAGCTACATACGGGACGTGTCAAAAGTCGAGACTCCACCGCCGAAGATCTCGAGGGGATGGTGGTGGCGGCGGTGCTAACGTCCGGGGTGAGCGTCGCGACGACGAAGTTTTCGACGGAACTGTGCGACGCCGCGCCATGCCCGACTCTGTAACTCGATTTCCTGCCGGTCTCTCGTTTCGAGAAATCGTAACTCGGTTGGGAATTCGGGACGTCGGCGCGCTCTTCCGCGCGGATTTTTCAACGACGGCGATTTTACGGCCGGCGGAATTCCATCGCGGCGAGACGCGAGGCGAAACGTCGTAACGTCGCGAGGATCGGTGTAATCTTTTTACTTATGAGTTTTGCGTGTAACGTCGAGAGAGATAAATCGTCCTGAGTCACTATGAATTGCAAAAGAATTCCTCAAAAAGGAAAAAGACATAAAAGAATATTTCAGCTACTTCACAGAGATGTAATACTCGTGCGATCCTAAGGGAGTTTCTGGCAGCGCGAAGAGACGGTCTGACCACATCAACGCAGTAACTACTTGCGACGTTACAGTCTCCCGGAGCGCCGTGTGAACTGTATAATCCGCCGTATAATCCGCAGATTCACGTATTATAAAATAAAGAACGAGATCTATCGAGAATGACTTCGCACGTAGACAGGCTTCAATAATAGATTGGAGCGGAAATGAGCAATCAACGCATCCAATAGCGTCGCGTAATTCATTCATCACACGATGCGTAGTGAACGATATGGCTCGCTACAATCGTCTTTATTGTGCCGTGAAGGTTTAATGGCGTAGCCGTATACTTCAACGCGTTTCCAATAATTTCACGTCGCGAGTAACGCTGGCAGAGCGGAAGTGATGTGGCAGAGGAAAAGGGAAACGACGATGCACATACGTGGCATCTTCAATATTTCATATACTAAGCATGATCGAAACGCGGTAATTGGGACGGCAGTTATTACGAATTAACAGATAACAGTCGGTCGACTGGCGAGTGAATTATACTGCTGTTTGCCTTCGCCTCGCAATATTTTCCTATCTTGAGATTCTAGCGTATCTGTAAAATAGCATTTTCGTTGAAATCACAAAAAATCTCAATTTTTACCTTCCGAAAATTGATTTTTGACATGTTGAAAAGAATGCGCTCTAATTTCTAACTGTACCTTTCATGACGTATCACGACGCAAATAGAACAAACAAAATAAATCAACAAATAAATCGACAGAAATCGACAATACTTATCATTTATTTCTTCTTGTAGCAAGAAAACAAGAGAAGGAATATTTTGAGGTTCGAAAAATACACCACGTAGTGCAGTAAAACGCAAAAGCTCAAAATATCATATATTATTTTTTTATTTTTACGACAATGGAGGGCTTTTTCGACGCTGCAATGCGACATGGCGCAGAGGCTTCAAAATGAGAATACCGTCGTGCATGGCTGCCTTGCCAGCGCGTCGAATAACTTCGCGGATATTGTTTTTTATCCGTTTCCGGTGGCAGTCGCTAAATTGAGCGGCACGTTTATGTAAATTCCCGTCCGGAAATCTCGGCCGGGCGCACCAAAGAGAGAGCGAGGTGGTTTCTCTAAAAGTTTAAAGCGCTACCGCGCGTGTACCACACGGCGGTACTTGATGTTCTCTCTTTCGTTCTCTTTCTCTCTCTCCTGTTACGGCTCCGAAAAAGAAATACGGCGACACCGTGCTTGCGGAAACCTCACGATTTAACCGCGAAAGTGATGATTGAAGCCGGGGTCTCATTTTCACGTGGAAATGAAGGAGGCGCCGAGTCCGTTGCATGCGTCGCATTTATTTGCAAAATTACACGAATATTTCTTCCCATTCTCGTTGCAGTATACGTCCTGAAACTGTGCTTTGCAGAAACAATTACGAAGGTAATCCGACATAATCCAGTCCAGAAATAATCCGGCATTTACATCGTCGACAACGAATTTCTATTTTTAATCGCACAAAGATTTACGCATTCTAACATTCCCGCTATTTTACACGTTTCTCGATAATTACGAGTATCTAACCATTTTCTAATTATTCTTCAAATAAATAAAAATCATCATAGAAAAAACTCGCACGCTTAATACGTCGGGTAAATAAAATAAATAAGCACATAACATTGCACGAAAACACGAGAGTAAATGCGGCTTCGACTCCCTTTGATCCCGGAGGATCTATCGCGGCTTCCTTTAAATAAGAAGGAAGAAATGCACGTGTAAAAGGCAGGTTTTGCTCTCTGCCGTGGCGAAACACGGCGGCCAACCGTTTATCGTCGCCTCTTTCAGCAACCTCTTTCGTTAAGCGTCGTCTGCAACGCTTGAATGCGAAGATCGCGAGTCTGGCAGTCGGCTCGGCGCTGACTTTTCCCCTTTTTCCCAGGTTGATACCAAGCGTGCTGCAACACGGGCGAAAGGGGCTGTCACGCAAATTTGTTGATTTAACACTCGACCAGAGAAAAAGGAGAAAGAGAGAGATAATCCATCGCGCGCGAATGCAGGTATGCGCGTTTCAGAGACGAAATAATTAATATAAACTTTTTTTACCTCTTAAAAAATTGGAAAATTGTATTACTTTTCAGTTTCAATTTAAAAAGTTCGATTTAAAATATCTTTTTCTTTCTTTATTTTATTTTATAGTGAATCATATAATACACGAAATTGGAAATTCAATATGTAGTAACCCATAAATAAAAAATGTAATTCTCGTTTCTGTTTTGTTCAGTTTGGCTTTTATCGTAATTTAGATTATCGTAATAGAAGATATGAAAATACACTGTATTTTCATGAAAGTCTATATATTCCGATTTGAAAGAATTTTTTATACATCGAGCATCAAGAGACTTGATTTAGAAATTTCTCCGTCACGCTATTTTCGGCATCGTGAAGCTTATTCGGCGCGCAGGTAACGAGCGTGAATTTAATTAATCACAGTCGCTAATCAATATTGGTGCAACCGACGACGTACTCGCGGTAACAATGACGCCCGTTTGATAGAGATAAAGGAGGGAAGTTGCGATTGGAGTGGCAATCGCTCGGGAACATTGCGGAACTATGAGTCGTGATTAATGCGAGAGAGCGAAAAAGCGCCATAGAATTCATTATAGGAACGTAATGCGTCATCGTTGCGAGCGCTTTCCGCCGTGACGCGGAATCGCCGCGCGTGTTTATGAAGCGCAGCTAGCAAAATTAATATTACATGATCGCAATGCACATTGCTGCCGTCCGGCAAATAGCGTACCGTGCATTTCGCGCTTTATACGCGGATACTTGTGATCCACGGTGTCTCATCCGCCATCACGCTGGAAACCGGCGTGCTGGGTAAATTTATTTACTCGACACTTTGCGTGCGAGGCAGAACAAACACATCGTGATGCGACATGATAATCAACGCGCGCGTCTATGAGAGTATGAGCTGAGATTTTCTCCAGAAAAGCGGAGAAATCTCTCCAAGAGCTCTCAAAATAACATTAATACAAACGTTAAAAAAAAACAAATATCCAATGTTCATATTAGAACTGTTCGGAATGCAATTTGAACGGTATCCATGACGGTGAACATTGCCGAAGTGTGTTTTATAGAAGACTGAGGGTGTTCTGTCAGATTGTCCTAAAATATAAAAATATGACATTTTCTAAAAATGTATTTTGCAAGAATATTTTTCGCACGTAGACGTATCAGTGCGTTATTGCGATCCAGATAATTTTGATATTAGACGCGATGTATGTATCAGACTTCAGATGCACATGTCGCACGCGCGATGTTTACCCACGTTTTACGCAAGACGGAACGAGCAAGCACATGTCACGTGCAAGCGCAATTCGTCGTCGCCATTTCCTACCGACACCCTGCATTTCTTGGATGTACCAGTAAAAGCATCTCCCCTTGCAGTTTATACACACAAATAAAGGTTTCCGATAGTCATTAATCAAGGAAGTGGAGTGGGAAAAATAGGATCATCATTATATCTTCTATTATCGCACATTCTAATTTCCGCACACGTAATTATTCCGGTTAATAGATATCGAATTTTCTGTTATATATTCGAAAATTGCCATTAGAATAAATTATCGAAGCAATCAGGATAATAGAATTACAAAGCGCTTGTTATTTCAACGTGGATTAACATAATGAAATTAGCATGAAAATGAAAAATATCGCAATTAACTGGAAGATACCAACTCTAATTATAATATAGTTTTCATTTTATTTATATTATAAATAATACAGCGATTAAATAAAGTATTAAAAAGAAGATGAAAATATCATATCCTCTCACACATTTCTGTCAGCAATTGGTCGCGTGTTTCTTTTCTCAGAACATAATTCATCTTCATCATTTCGTCAGGTTCAGGGTTAATAGGGTGTTCTCGCAGGGGACTAACAAGGCTATCCGCTCTGATCCTGCGTGAGCGTCTGCGGAGAATTCTATTTGCTGGATTAGCCGTGGAAAAATTGACCTTCTTGTGCTACGTAATTTACTGAAATAATTAATATCGAGCATACGGGTTCTCGCGCAAGTAGGCGAGTGACCCGGAGCGCGGCCAGGATCAACGTTAGGAGTGTGTTCGTCCCGTACATGTATGCATGTGAGTAGATGTAACATCCTTTGTGTTCTATCTGTAACATCGACGAGAGAAACGAACGTTCGCGCGAGTCGAGGAGCAATCGTTGAATAATGCAAGTTCCGACGTCAAAGCAGACTAGATCGATAGTAGATAAAAATAAGGCACACGCCTTCGCGCGCAACGAGAGACGCGGAACGATGAAGCAGATGAGAAAGAAAGAGAGAACGCGCGAGTTCAATACTCCGGGGCGAAAATTTCATCAGGCAGCCCCGCCGAATCGGGAATAGTTAAATTCCAACCCGGCCGGGCTAATTTGAATTCTTTTATGAAAGTTCGCCCTGGCCAGAAGGTCCGGATAAAGCAGGATAGACCGTCCGTTATCGTGAGAAATCGCCGGTTAACGGATCGCGAGTGCGAGCAGCTTTGTTCACTGCGATCGATCGATGGGACTACGATGTGAGAATACGAAGCGTAGCGATCCAACAACGAGAACGCACGTTTGAGCGAATTAATCCCTCGGGATTTGTTACATGCCAACGTCGACGAATAAATCGTCATGTGGATTATTTTGCGTAATTGTAAGTTACTTGAGAGAAAGCTGAAAGGTACAAACAAATGTCGTGTAAATCGTGCAAACTGGAAGATAAAATAGTCGACGCGGAGCTAATAAAAATCGACTTGTTACTCTATTTCGATCATGAATGATCGGGAATGATTTTATTTCGTTCAAGTTTGACAATTTACACAGCTAGTATATTCATAATCGCTTCGGATTTCTTATATTCTCATCTCATTTTTTTGAAGCATAAAAACTTCCCGTGGCGAACACAAAGGGAAATATACGGTTATTTGCTATTCGATATACTCGGTGCAGCAATGCATTTCGCAAGCTGCATATTCCGTGCGAATAAACAGTCGCCATGCAATTTGCAATAACAACAATCGACATGGATGGGCGCAAAGGATGGACCAGGAATATTAATCTTTTTCTGTCCATGTGCTCGAATTCGCAAGCATTATTAGTTTTGACAGCGGAAGCGATGCATTGATTGCAGAACGCGTTCCCAGCTGCCTGTCAGCATTTGCACGAGATTTATATTACAACGAAATGCTTTTACTTTTCAACGTTAATCACTATATAAATAATTACCTAAGTTAATAATTACAATGGATTATAATAATACAATAAATAAAGTATCATTCAACCGAACGTCTATTTTGTTCTTCTATTTAAAAAACGAATTTATCGCCTTAAATAATTATTGTTTAGAAGACACTGTAATTAAACTTCTCATATTTTTTCGTTTTATTTATTATGCATCAAGTTATGAATAGAAGAAGAGTAATCTGCGACGATACATAAGAGACGACCACACTCGCGACGAGAAAAAAGAAAATATAATACTCGGACATTCTTTTCTCTTTACGATGCATAACGTATAAATTCTCTACCTTACAATTTCGTACATGACAGTCTTTCATACGGTAAAAATTTAAATGTAATGTAACGTAAAAAATTCAGCGCTCCATATCTGGCGCTTGACATCACCTTTTCGCGCGAAATTCGCTCGTGCAACAAGACTCCAGAAATGGTAGCTTTCAGCTGAAAGAACAGGCCATATTCCCCTAATTCGGCCGACCGAAAACGCGGAGGAAGCGCGCGTTAATCCCGGAAGGAAGCCATTGTCGAAATTGATGTCAAATAATTGACATGGGTGGCGAAAAGATCGGCGTCGAAGATGGCAGCGCGCGAAAACGATCGTTCGCGCAGGTGTAGGGTGGGAAATTTTCGCGAGATAAATACATCCCGCGATTTGCCGCATTGACGTTCCCGACGTTCAAATGGAAATCCCCGCAGACGTCGCACACGGCAGAGACTAGAGGAGAGGAGAGGAGGTGAGGAGAGTGTCGCAATTACGAACTCGCGGATACAATATCCTCATTCACCCCGTCCTCCATCCTCCTTCACCCGGCGTCTCCATCCTCCTTCCAATCCTCCCGCAGCCATCGGCGAAGTCGTGCGCCACGTCGGAGAACCGCGATAATCTTGAAATCAATAAAGTGTCACCGCGGATTTCTCCCGTGATGCACATAGTGCGCAAGTCCCGCGTCATCCTAATTTGCGACACGTCCGCCGTCGTATTATAGATGAAGCCGCAAGCTGCAGCACCGCGGGATGGTCTGGGGGATGATAACCCCTTTAACCCACGAGTGCGCTCGCTCGCGAGACGTCGCGTTGCGTTAAGGCGGCGCGCACGCGGCATAATGCAATAATTCCCGCTCTTTTATACGGGACGCGCCTAGGTTTCCGCTTCTTCCTCTCTTTCCCTCCCGTAAAATGAGATTACCGACTACTCGTCTCGTGCAATGGAATCGCATTTCTTCCTCGCGCGGATAAATCGAGCGATCGGCAATCGCGCGCTACGGGAGAAAATAAATCCCACCGTTCACACGGAAAATGACGCCCTAAATTCTCCTAGAAGAAGAAGAAGAAAAGGAAATATAAAAAGATATAAAAAGCGTACTTTCTTCGGCATGTATCCAGTGGTATATACGGGATCGTTCGAGATTTACGAGCCTACCGGCGAAGTAGAAAATGTAAAGTGGACTTTACCTTCCGCATGATAACGAGGGTCCGACACGAGCATGAGGATCGTCCGTTTGATAACAGACGCGAAAGCGCTATTACATTCGTGAGCAAAGAGCTTGCGGGCAGGCCGGTGTTACGAAACAAGAGCAAAGAAAGCACGACGACGACGGCGTGGGTGAGGAAAGATAAAACCCGAGAGAGCGCTCTCCCGGTGAGATTTTTCACGCGGACGTAGTCGCATATTTACGAGAAGGAAAATCGAGGCGCTTTGCTTTGCCGCGATATTTATAGCGCGCCTGAGTTTCGTGGTGAGATAGATCACCCTCGCTCGCACGATGGAAAAACGCACGCCGATCCCGATCATACGTTTAGCTGAAACGGAACGGAAATCAACTGACTGTCTCAACGTCGTTTCCAAACTGTCATCGCTTTTTGCTCAGCCTCGCGTGCACGTCTTTTTCCACTTGGCGACGGGACCACATCGAGCGAATCGTTTCGTCCTCTCCCACGAGATAAGACGCGAATTCTCCATTTCTTTTTTCGCGCCGAGATAATAATTACTTTCTTTGTCTCACCGTGACAGGTGAAGGGAAATAATACTGTTGCGCCGAAGAAGGAATTCGTTGTGAATAATTTATTATATCGACTAAATAAAATCATAACGCACCGGACAACGTATTACTTTTACAATAATTATACATATAACTGTGAGATATAACGTTAATTAAAATAATATCTATCTGCGAAGCGGAACGCGCACGGCGGCACTGGCATTTAATAATAATTAAATTTCGAGAAAAACAAGGGGGGGAAAAAGAGAGTGCATATTAACCGGAAAATCGCTCGCGTATTCAACGACCTAATTTATTCCCGGCACTCGCGGTGGACGTCGACGCGTGCGTTTAGTCAGCTACCCTCGCGACTTCTTCCGTAATTACGCGCGCGGCGCAGCACCGCGTGAAATTAATATCCGCGACGCGGAAGATACCCACCACCGAAAATGGCTCGTGCCAGAATGAGAATGAAACGCGAATAATTTCCAGGGCGAGGGTTAATATTGGCGGTCGGAGGCGGCGACCGATCGATCAATCCCCGTCGTACCTTTGAGACGCGGGCCTCCTCCATAGAACCTTTTATATCCGCAAGGAATCCCAATAAGTTTTTCGCCGGCGCAGCAATCCAATCGCGACTCCCTGATTCTATCTTGGCTGCGTGGAAAGTGCTCCTTTTTCCCACGAGACGATGGCCGCGCGGTTCTTTAAGGTACATGTGCACTTGTGTGTGCATGCACGTATACGCGTGTGAAGACACGTACACGTGCTGATAAATAAGTAACGTGGTGAATTCTCTCGACTCGAAGAGAGTTCAATGGACCGCTACCACCGCGGGTAGCTACCCTCTCAATTCCGTCGTGCGATTAATAACGTTGAAAGCACGAATCCAGTCGGCTAGAAAAAGTTACCAGATTCGCTTTAACACCTTAAAGCCGCTGCAACCGCGCTAGTTCTCTCGCTCAGGATCATTTAGGAGTGATATCATTTTCGAAATCTCGTTTGGATTGCTTCTTCCCTCGATTGCCACTGTTTCACGCGTTTTGCAATACTATCTGGATAAAACGTTCGCAAATATCGATATTAAATATTTCGCAAACATTAAGATATGTGATATTTATCAGCGCAGTTGATATATCAGCTGAGATATTTAATATCGACAATTAAACTATGCCAATTATTAATTTTTTGATTTCATAAAAATTCCATTAAGGAAAGACTTTCGATTCATCTGCGCGCAGTAAATTGACTGACCATCCTGCATATTTTACAAAGTTATATTGAGAGCAGGTAATGTTAACAATAGATGTTAACACGAATGTTTCATACAGCATTGAATGTAATTTAACGTGCTAAATTCTTTATGATATTATGTTTCGCGATCGCGCGACCACTCGAAAAATTTCGCATGTCGTATGAAAATCGGACACGCTATTTTTATTTTGACAAATGTAATTAAAATGGAACAAAAAGAACGAAATAAAAATAGATTATCATCTCGATCGAGTGAAACGAGTGCCAAAACGGAGAGTTGAAGGAAAAATAATTGCATTGCACCCTTTTTAATCCGTTGTGTTTGCCGATCAGTAGGTTTACGTTGATGCCAGTGTGAATTGTGGGAACCCCAATAATTATTAAACATCAACCGTCATCCAGTAACGATATTTACATGTATTGTTTAAATATTTTACATGTTAAATTATAATAGGTATCAATGCTGCGAAACCGCACAGTTATTTTCAGCCTCTCCGATTAGGATTTCTTTATGATACTCATTTTTACTACGCGCGGCAATTTAAATGAGGTCTTCTTGCACTCTGATTCCTCTAGAGTCCATCAAAGGTTTAAATGCTGCCGACGGAATCTTTTCACATCACCATCGTCTTTTACCCCAAACAATATTCCACATCAGAAATGCCTGGCGAATCGTTATTGCTCGTTTGATCATTGATCGGGCGCGCCTTACGGGACCGTTGTGTGTTCACGAGGAATCCCAATAAGTCTCTTTCCTTCTCTGTGATATCAAGGGTGCCGGTACCAACATTCTCCCTGGTGCCTAGTGCCCTGAAGTGCCCTCACTATCTCGAAACGACCAGCACGGGGTAGAGAAAGAAGCGGAAACGAATCGACGTGAGTGGGTGCCGAATGCTGAAGCGGGACGTAATGTTCTTTACGACGCCACGTAAGATCAGACAGGCCACGTATACGACGGCTGATAAATAAGTAACGCGGAGGATGGAGAGGGTGGAAAAGCAAAAGCGGGTGGCTCGCAAGCTGCTCCCCGATCAGGAATTGGACGGCAGCTAAGGGAAGTAACGACGACCCGTGAAAGAGAATCAATTCGATTCGTACTCTCTTCACCTCCCTTCCTCTCTCCCTCTCTCTTTTTCTTATCATTCTCGGTATCTTTCTCTCACTTCGCGTCGCACTCCCGAGTCTCTATCGGTGGTCGTTTCTCTCCAACCCTCGTAGCCGACCTCCGCACCCTCCACCTCGCAGCGCAACAAGTGCGCCCCCGACTCGCATCTTTAAGAAAGCGGTCGTACCTCCGCCTTCCTCGCTTTCCCGCTTTCGCACCCATCCGCGCCTCCTCGCCCCGTTTCCACCCGTGACTCGAACCACCGCACCACCACCTAACACCACCGTGCCGTTCCACGACACAGCCGGGCGTTTTCCTTCTCGTCTTTTTTTCCTCCGTCGTCTTCTCCGACCTCGCTCGTTCCCCTTTCTCACCCTCGCAAGTGTCCTTCATCCCCCTGACCGGCCCGCAACCACCTTCGAAATCACTCCGCGCTCTTTCCATCTCTTTACTCCTCGCTTTTCGCCTTTCTTTCTATCTCTTTCGTCTGTCGCTCTCTCGTTTTTTCCACTGCGCGGAGATGGCTCGCGACTTCGAACGGCTGCCAACCACTCTCCTTATGGTTCGACTGTTCGCTACCATTTCCTCCACTGTTCGTCCCTCTCGTCTCTCCCACACCGTTAATAGTGTCGTCTCTTGTTTCTCGTATTCCTTGCATGATGCTATGTACATACACGCGTGGGGAATGAGAAGAGAGATGTGATGATGAACAGACTCTACGAGCAAGGATGCGGCGAAGATGACGCTGAAAGACAGACTTTGCGGCTCGACTAACACGAATCCAAGGCGCCGATTCGAGAACTTCGCGAACGCATCGCGGGTTACGAGTCGATGCAATGTCGCGAAGCCTGAGGGATGAAATGACTGCTCCACTGTTCGTTAAAGAGCGAGAGGCGAAATGGAACAAAGCGCGAGGATGGTTTGTCGCGATTCATCTTTGGGAGAGACACTGCTACTCATTATAGATTAAACTGTAGAGATCAGTTATGATACAATGAAAAATTCATTAAATCACGAGAGATGTAATTCTATTTATATTTTTTAATATTGAAGAGAAAAAATACGAACATATTTTTTGGGAAGATATTTTTTCGAGTTACTTATAAAATGCAGATCTCTTATTTTTAAGAATAGCCGTTCTCTGCGAAAGCTTATTTGAAAACGATGTATTTTCAGCATTCTCTTTTTTTTAATTATTTCTCTCGAATCCAGGTTAATATCAAGCGAAATAAAACGCAGTGGTAGGATTTGGTGGCTGCCAATAGACGGGGAATTTAATGAATACCGGTATAGTTACGGAATACTGTAACTATATACGGACATCTGTGGCCCTGTCGAACGCGACGTTGGATCGTCATTCGATGAAACATGCTGAATTTATTGGCGGTTTAATGCCGCCCAGGACGTTTATAGGAGCGCAATAAATAAACTCGAGCGCGTGCTATTACGAGTGACAGGAACGTTACCGGAGGCCGAAGTGCTGCGCACGGGAACATTGTACCGTCAGAGGTCCGGTGCAAAAACGTCCGCCTCATACAGCTGACAGTTTTCCCTGACATAATTGCAACGCGCCGCAATTAATACAGAGAGATCAGCGAATGTTTCACTGAAAATGAATTTTCTTGTATCTCTACCTTTTGTATTGTGCTAATTAAATTTGTATTAACCAAAAGGTTCGTATCGCGATTTCTCAAAATACCAATCTACCCCATATAGACACAAACGTGATATTATTTATTATATATATTCGAAATTGATTTAATGAAACACAAATCACATGAGACACTTTGATTCGTTCAAATGTCAATTTATCTTAATAAGAAGAGAAATTAGTCAGTCAAGAAATTTCATTTATATCACATCAGAAACGAGTCTAAGGCAGACGAACAGTGACGTTGTCGATCTCGATCCCGAAGACGCGTAACTTCCGGGAAATGGCGCGACGTCACGATGATCGACGAAGCCCCCAAGCGAATGTGCCAGTTTAACGATCAGGAAATTCGACGAAAAGGAAAGTTATTAATGGCCAAAGTTGGACGGCGTCGGGAAGCAGCGCGCGCCGCGCTCGGAAGCCTCTCGATTACAAAGCGTGAGCGCGAGCGAGAAGTAACTACACGGGCGGGAGTACGGTTACAAATTGCGCTTGAAAGTTGCCCCACGTTGCTGCTGCGGGATAATGGATTCCGGAATAAACGAAACTGCCGCCGACCGGGGCCATAATTTAAGCGGATGCCACGCAGCGCTTCGGATCCGCTTTCGTCACGCGTTTTCGAGTTGAGCCCGACGTCAGCCGCGAGGCTGCCAAGTGGCAGGAAATCAATCGGCCACTGGGGTCCGGGACACTTCGGGACTGCGCAAACGAGAGAATTTGCGGCTGTATTTCGTGACATATCCAAAAAAAGAGAAAGAGAGCAGAGAAGAGTAGTATTCGGCATTGTATTCCAAAAGTAACGAACAAGCCTGTGGTGTCTGTAAAGCGAGCCGTTTCGCGGACGCCTCGAAAAATCGAATAAAAAAATTCGATCAGACCTGGATGAACCATTTGCGCGGAATTGTGGCGATTCGCATTGCGGCGCGGCCATTTACATCGCCATGCATTCGCAACGTGGTGTCACGAGACGTGCGAATACGTTAAAAATATAATAGTCCTGCAAACGCATGCGGTATCATGAAATTTAAATTTATTATAAATATTACTGAAATTTCCCGAGCGTATAGTCATATGAACGCAGGTTGTGCGTGCGCAAGTCATCCACTTTCTTTATTCTTTTCTGAAAAGAGGAAGAGATCTCTGTCATGTCTTTGCGACCTTCTACCTTGTCGCAAATTCCTGCCTTTCATCCCTCTGTCGTAAATGCTCTTAATATGTACGATTTACGATTTTGCTCATCGGAAAATACTCGAAGTGCGATAATAACGTCTCATAAATAAATGTAACTCGGGATTCGCATTATTCATCGACGTTTTGCATAAATGTGTTCCGCGTTTACCACCAACTCTTGCAGATGCGATTGCGAGTAAGTCGAATCTCATTACGGGATGTAAAAGACGCGCAACGCTGTAACAAACGCATGCATTTGAATTGTAGAACGAGCGGACCCGCGCGCGTAATAGCCCGATGCGTTTATTTCCGCGCACGCAGCTGTAAGGCAGATTACGCCGCACGACATTGTTAAATTCCGCGTGTGATCTGGAACAATCGTGTCACGTTCTCCAGAAGCCACGTAATTCGTGCTGCGACGTTTTATCACAACGACGATTTACGGCAGGCTCACTATTTTTTGCGGAGTGCCTCGTTGTTCTTCGAGATGCATTATGACAACGGTAATTTCACTCGAGTAATTTTTATCGATGAATATGCGATCATTCTTGTCCACGTTATGTAACATCTAGAACTTAACGTTAATCGTTGTCCACCTTCTAATCTCCGCGGCATAGACGCTCATGTTTCGCAAGCCCCGTGTGGTTTCATTAACTGTCGCGGTCGTCAGGCCGATTCCACCGGGGTCATTTTTAAAGTCGAAGAAATGGATTTTTAAAGAACTCGGCCGAGAGAGTCATCAAGAGTGGTAACGAGCGCGTCCGCTCGCGCGCGAGGAAGATCATTTGCATGGGCGGTACAGTACTCGCCCCTGGTACACAAAGAGCACCCACAAATCTGCTGGGAGAGCGCAACCCTATCTCTCTCTAGTGTGTTCTTACTTACCGCGAACAAGGATGAGGATGCTGAACAGCAGCGCGGTGCTGAACGGCCAACCGGCCATCCTGGCGTGGAGCGTTACGTCGATTCAGCCTCCTCCTGAAACAATACGAGCATGCCCAATCAATCAACCCATCCGCTATCCCGCTATCCGCGAGAGCCAACTGCGATCCCTGTCCCTCCCGCTGCTTTCCAGCGTCCCTTCGTCGCCCTCACCGCCACCCTCACCGTTCGGGTGCTCGTTCTACCTTCCGATTCCTCCCCAACCCCCATTTTTCTCCTGGCAGACTGCCCGTTCCACGTCCAACCTCGCCGTACTACCCGAGCCTTCCACCCCGCAGTCTCCCGGCCTCCTCTCGACAACCATTCAACCCCATCCCGTTCGCACGCCAATCCTCTACGCCGTATCGACAATTTTTTTCCACTCTCTCTCTCGAATCCGTGCCTGGGGGCTTGTCCGCTCAATGAAAGTCCTCCCAGACGGTGCGCGTCGAGCGACGAACATAATCGTGAAACATGCGATGCGTGCCACCGGCTCTACGGGGCTCTTCGGTATCTATCGGAAATGCCCCCTTCTCGCGCACGTGTTTTTCGCCGCTCTGCGCGAGCCGCGCTGGAAGGTCTTCGACCTCACCATGGTCCTCAAATAGCCTCGCCAACTGTTGAGATTTTGGCACATGTTTGGCATAGTTAAAAAAACTGCATATTTCTGACGTGCAAGCAAATTAAGTACTCAGCTGTCACATCGACCGATAGACATTTTTGAAAATTTTATAACGACGGATAAAGAACGTTTCTAAAGCGTCCACGATCTAAAAGCAATTTAAAGAAAATTCGGATCCTTCTCTTGATACGCCAATAGCACACAGATAGTCTTTCTAGGATACCATTATCGCAGAAAAAATTTATAAACTTTAACCGCTGTAACCGCCTAAATAGATGATGTCGACTTTCGCGAGAAAAAGAGATACTTATATAGAACAGGAGAAAGAGAGAGAGAGAGAGATTTCGAACAGCAGTGTAAGCGACAGCTCCAGGAGATAAACGCGATATACGACATATCGATATCCCGTTAAGCGGAAATGCCGATCTGCGGTCGCGGAAGTGCGAGTTACTCGATGCCAAGGCATTCGTCCATGCGCATCGGGTAAAGTCTTTCCCCGCAGAGGTAAAATGTCCGCGTTTTACCCTTAGGAACTTCATTCAAAGAGGCCGAATCTGGAGCGTTCGATTCGCTTCACGGCACCGCAGTTACATCACGGGCAAAGCCAAAGGGCGGTCCACACACAACCCTTATGCACTCCGTTCGCCTGCATACACAAGCGATCTGCAAGGGTATGCTTTTTCTATCTACACTCATCTCCTGCTACTTCTTCGTTGAATATTTTTCGAGTTCCTACTCGTGCACCCCGTGAAGCGGATATAAAAGCCAACGTGAAACATATTTCCGTCCCACCGAGTGCGGCAAGGGAAAAGTTAATTAAAAAGCAATGCTTTATCAGAACAAAATTTCTGGATTAATTTGTTGAAAAAACATAACTGATATGAATTTTATATATTTTATATGGTTCTTATATTTTATGATCTCCAAGCTTATTAGGTAATTTTAATGAATTTCCACTGAAGCTTTGAATTAAAATTTTGTCTATTAAAATTTGGAATAATTATTAATAAATTTAGTCAAATAAGTGCGACAAAAACATAATCGCATTTTATGATTTTCTACAATTTAAAGTATTATGCTGCATATAACGTTACTTTACTTTCACATGCTCTCTGTAAACATGGTGCAAGTGCGCTTCAAAAAAATTATTCTTTGTATGTAGCATTGCGCAAATATACTCTGTTATTTCAAGGTAACTCCATCGAAAATAATTCCATCGCGTAGCTAAATTGCATGTTTGGTATATAACAGAAATGTTGAATCGATACGTTCACACGCACATGACGTCTATGCGTTTACGTCATCGCTCTATGCATTCAATTTATCGTACTGCGAATAAAAACGAACATATTCTCGTTTCATCAGGATAAGAATTTTGATAAGAAAGAAAAAAAATAGGTTAGAGAAAATCCCGCTATCTTCTGATAATCTTCCGCGATCACGAGATGGTAACATAATTCTACGAAATGACTTGAACATCTCAAATTACCATCGCAAAGGGTTAATCTGTAATTTCAAAAATTTCATAACGTAGGGAAAGAGTTCACAGGATATTTTATGTGAATTTCTCACATCTTGGAGGATTGGAGTGAAGTGCTTACATGTGTTCGCCATCGCGCGAAACTATCCTTATCCAGACATGGTCGATGCCACGAACCGCCAGACCGCAACCCCGTCGTGGTCATAATTAAGTTTACGACACAGCGAAAAATCGCGACACGTCATTTTTTCCGCAGTCAGATGCGCAAACTGACAAACAAGCGAAAGGAAAAAAAAATTGATCGGCCGAATCAACTGCGTTAATAATACGCAATGGCTGACTCGGTTATTCTCAAGCAGAATGTCGAAGCTGTCGAAGATGCCATAAATTGGAATGTACCTAAAAATGGAAATACCAAAAGAATGAAAAAAACAGCGTGGTCGATCAGCGGACGTGCCGAATCGATTTCCTTAAATTGCGCGGCGAATTAATACGGCTACAGTTGTCGGTTGGCGCTGCAATACTAAAATAAAAAAAAAGAATTGTTCCAACAACACGATGTTCTTTACAGAGAATCGCTCTTCATAGGAATATCGTTTTAATCCCTCTAGCGTTCCGACTACACGCTGATTTAATCGATCTCACATCGATTTCAGCATTCACGTGTAGATTGTCAGTCATCGCTCATTTCGAGAGGCCCGCTTTTGAGGGCCATCGCTCACGCTGCTTTCACAGAGATAAGCGAAATGCTTTGCGACGAACGAAGAAATATCGATTTGCTCTTCCGGAAGAACGATCGCGTGATCTCGCACGTTGCGTTCATGATTCCTCATAATTTCCGTGTAATTTTACGTGGCAAACAGCTCGGAGGGAGGAACGAACGAACGCACCCTTTTGGATCAGCAGCTACTTACAATTAGCCGTCAAATCAAATACTGTAATTTTCTCGTGACGCCGAGTCGTCTCCGAGAATTTAAGAGGCTCGAATTTCTTATCATAGGATACCACGACATTCTACGCGCGTAACGTTCTACCAAACTAATTAGCATCACGGTTTGCGTAAGCGCGTAATATGATATTAAATGTGTCGTGGCGGCCGCAGCGGCGTTCATGTTTAAAGCACGTTAACGTGGATGGGAATTAGATGCGCGTGCCCGAGTAATGCGCCGTGTAGTCGGACTCGTGTATAATTCACGCAACGGCGGGAACAAAGCGCCGCTTGCCATGAACTCGGCTTCCTAAATCACTTGCGCGCCCGGAGAGCACACCCCCGTAAGGATCGGTTCCCGGACGCGATGAATCAGACTGCGGCGGCGGTCGCGTCGAACGAATAATCGCGAGAGCGTCGATCGACCAACCAGCGCGGCGCGTTCTGATTCTCGCGCGCGTCGACCTCGCGCAATCTTCTCGTTCGCAAGATTATCCGTATGAATAAAACACCGTGTTTCTCTGTGCCACGCGCCAACCAGATGCAGATTTCGCCCGCAGATTAAGCCGCGGCAGACTCGCGAATTTACCCCTTGTTTCATAATAACTTTGGAGCCTGCCACACGGAACTGCCCGGGTGATTATTATATCCGGCGCGGCGGTGGTTTCGCGATGCACGGCGAATCCGTTAAACGCACGGCAACCGTCGAGAATGAAACATAACGCGGCGAATGAAGGAGATAGAACATGACCAGAAAATTACGGACGCGGCTGGTACCTCGGCGCCGCGTGCGAGCGCCTTTGATCATCGACGACGACCGCGGAGGTAACCGGAAACATCGTGAATTGCCGAATTATTGAAATGCTGATATTTCCTGTAATGCATTGATGTACCTGTCGGTACCTCGTAAACGAATTTGCAACCGAAAATTCACATCAACTAAATAAAATGATGCAAAAAAGTCTCCATCAAATTTTCCAGCTCCGATCCAATTATTTTCGCATTTCCGACGCGCGCGACGCGGATCGTTAGCGCGACGTTACCAACGGAAATTCTTTTTTACGAGAAGAAGGGAAAGGGCCTGCTCGCATTAAGCCACGCTCAAAGGTCCCGAGCATCGCGTGCAGGTGTATTCATTCACCGTGCGTCGCCTGCTATGGGATTAATACCGGCCGGCTTAATGGAAGCGGGAGAAACAACGGAACGCCGCGACGACAACGGAAAAACAACGACTGCGATGCCGGCAACCATGGCGTTGGTTTTCATCGTCCACGCCACCACCCTTGTCGACGACATCAAGAGTATATTCTTTGCCCGGTGACTCTCGCCAATCCCGCGAGTTCTTACTCCTCCCGGCCACCCTCCATCGCACTTTCCACCCTCTTCTTGCGCTACATCTTCGCCGTCACATTCATTCATCCATCCACGTCTTCCCTCCTCTCGCGGCGACTCTTTTTCCCTCCTACCCGCGTCCTACCCCCGCGTCACCCTCGTCACGGGAATATCTTACATACACGGCGACGTCGTATCGCATCTTTGCATCGTAAGAAATTACGAGGATTATGACGGTCGTCGGAACATCTTTACGTTGAAAAGGCAAAGATGGAGAACACCAGGATGAAGATAACGAATGACGACGAGTCGCAGCGTCTGCAGTATCTCAGAATCCTTTGAGCGGCTCAAGTGATACAAATCGATAATAATGAGTCGCGGCTTCCAGCGGAGACGTAACAGGAACAATTATTCCCGCTGCAACGTGAAACTTTAGACTTTCCCTCGTTTACAGACGCGTAATAGGAAGTGCACGATACTCTCTTCCGTTTCTCGGCGAACCTGATACACCGTTCTCTCTCTTTCTCAAGCAACATGATGAACATGTCTCTTTTACTATCACAGTCTTCTTCTAATCTCTCTTTCTTTTTCTTTTTTCATTTCTTCAACTCTTTCTTTCCTTATATGCTTTCTTTCTCTTCCTTCATCTATCCGCAGAATATTTGCAGAGCCTGCATTACTGCGTCAGTGCATTAATATTTAACTAGACCTAAACTACTAAGCCACCAACGTAATGCATCTTTGCCCGTTAATTCAGCGGCGTCGCTGAATTCCGCGAGGCGGAATGAACGCTCAGGGAAATTATTACTGGCGGGGTCTTAATTCATCAGTGCTAGGCATGAACAAGCAAAAATTCCGCGCGACGACGCCGATACGAGTGGAATTTTCTCGTGGAGCACCGTTGCCATTCGTTCAAGATAGTTTTCCGTTTCTCTCCCGTTTCATCCCCGTCTCGTCCGCCTTTCTCGCCTCTAGCCGCGTAAACGACGTAACCACGCCGCGTTAAGAGAGCCGGCATAGTAATTCCACGTTTCATTCCACGTGTCAGGAAAATTTCTGCTACATTCTCGCGTGTCATAAATCTTGCAACGCCCGCGGACTGCAGAGGGATATTAATTAACGCGCGCGCATGTGTACAGGCGCGAATCATACGCGCGAGAACACGATAAAATATTCTCACATACGCAGGGGTCGTTGGAAAGGAGAGGTGGCATGCGGCAAATATACTAAAGTAATTACCTCTTTCGGAAGAGAAAAGCCGGCACTGTTATTTCAACGAAATTAATCGTAAATGCGCGAATTAAACGTACGCCCGCTATGAAATTACCGTTAAATGACTGTGCGCTTGACAACAAACAATCGGCTGGATACATCGGATTATTACTTGTTGTCATCGCCGCGCATTGCTAACTATTAATGCGGAATTCCGCCAATTCCGGATGCGGCGAGCCGATACGCGCCAATGATAGCCGACGCGAATCGGGATTTCTCTCGCACTTAGCGGCGCGTCGTCACGGGGGTACGCGCCACCCCCGATCGCTGGGTTTCCATCGACGAAATTGATTTTGTTCCGTGTGGATTCTGCTTATATGAATATTGACGGATATCGCGTAGTACATCGCATTCTCGGATACAAGCCCCGCTTTGAATTCTCACGCGTGCACGCGACGCGTGTCCGCCTCGGCGAGAAATTTCTATTATTCCCCAGGAATTTTCATTCGCCAGCGAGTTTCATATACCCATAACCCGCGCGCGTATTTTCTGTTTCGGGATATTCTCATTTTTCTCTCTTTTTTTCTCTTTCTCCTTTTTTTAACTGGCGAGTGCCGCTTTGACCGCGTTCCTGGACCGAGAGAAAAAAATAAAATATCGGTGGCGATGGCGGCGGCATCGGCGACGCGGGCATTCTCTGCAGCCGTTCGCGTCGGGCTTCGACCCGTTATTTATCGAGGATTGAAATTCGGAGACCGCGACGCTCTCAGGAATTTCATTAAAATTATGGTTTAGATATTGGATGCGCGGCAATGGCCGCGCGCGAAGGATCGTTTGCGGCACGTGGATCGACTGCCTCGCCATGCACGTCTCTTATGACAAAATATGCAGGATGCATCACGCAAGAGCACCTGACAATAATAGTCAATCTAGTGAAAGTTATGATCGAGTCGTAAGCCTTAGATGAAGTCATTCGAGTACTCTGCTTTGCAACTCGAAGAGATCGATACAACGCTCGTCCCGTAAGAATCTACTTGAAAATATTTCGCCGTGGTTACCAGCGGCTGCTTCGATATCGGATTTCGCGGGCGACGTGATAATAATCAGGTTAATATCACATTTATATTCCACGTGTCGCGTCGCGTTCGTACGTCCTGATTTCATATTTTGCATTTGCATCCTCCGAAACTGTCTGAGTTTGACCGACGAGCTACGCCCAGCTACGCAGAATATTTAGCCATTTATTTGCGGCTCTCAGTCAGTCGTGCGGCAGCGAAGTTATGGCTAGTGCTAGTTTCATCGGGTATACGCATTACTCTCGGTGCAAAATGGGATAACGGTACCGGGACGACGGTTGCCTCGTATTAGTCGCGAGCTCGAGTTTCCGCCGACAAGAAGATGATGGATCGCCGCTACGATGGAGCGACAACGCGCAAAATTTAAAATGCGACCGGGGAAACTTAGCGACGCGTTATATACACGTCGCCTTGATCGAGTGCCCTCGCCGAAACGGCCCGTCAATTTCTACTTGATACCGTTTGAGTGACAAATGAGGAATTTCGGCCCAGTACCCACTGAACTTTCGCGAGACCAACGCGCGATTATTACGTTAACGGAAAGTTCGGCAAGCGTAGGAAATTCCGGCGTACTTTAATTAAACGATGAACGGTATCTCTTGCGTGCACAAGTCTAAGGTTCACGATATTAAAATGAGAGACCTTATCTAGTAGACATTAAAAAGAAACTTTGTAAACGCACGCGTAATATAGTACGATTCACTTAATTTGTAATTACTATATGTAAATTCATCACGGCAGACAGACTCGTGTTCCACATTAAGAGAAATCTTGCTAATCTCGCCATAAAAGGCAAACATTACCATAAGCTTCTAAATTAAACGTTAACTCGCTGGTGCTCGCACAAGCGAGCAGACAAGCGACTAAATAAAAAGGAAAGAAGAGATAAATTAACTTCACTATTAGGGGTTACTATTAGGAGTAAAAGCACGATAAAAAGAAGCTTTCCATTATATATCTCCGCAACTTGTTCGATTTATTCCGACGGTAGCTTCCTACGGGGGGGGGGGGGCAGGGTTCCTTTCCTAATTTCCGCTATAATCGTGTTTCACGCCCTAAGAGGATCAGCCTGTATACGTGCCGGCGCTAAAGGGCGAGGGAAGTCCCGTTTGCGTCTTTACGGCGAAGAAAAATATATTTTTGCAGCAGGAGCGAGAGGGAAGAGAAAGAGGGAGAGAGGAATAGGAAGAGAGTGAGATTACTGGCGATGGTAAAAGCGACGAGGCCCCCGCGGCCATTCGCGAGAAATCCGCGTCGTTTCACTTTATCGCCCCCGTCGTCGGACCATTCTGGAAATACGAAAACCTCGCAGTGCGTTCCCCGAGGGAATCGCAGTCTCGCAGTCAGTTTCGCAGTCAATCGCCAGGGAAAAGGGTGCATGCCGGACCAAACGCGCCCCGGGATATCCTCCGCGAATCGCGTTTTAAGCGTTTTCCGTCGAGAAGTTAAAGCGTGTGCGGATGTCCAAGCGAATATATTCCCGGATATCGATCGATCGGACGCGGAAATGTCCGTAGTGTTCGGATTTGGAGGATGACTCGCGTGTCGATTTGACGCGATGAACGTCCACACGCCGGTGTGGACAAGTGGCGAAGAAAAGCTAAATCCCTGGATAACAAGAAAAGAGCACGTCATAACGTCGTAAGCGACAACGTGTCTTTGACTCGTGACGCTCTAAGAGATGAGAATTGGCCGGATATGAAATTCGAGCGATACGTGAATGTATTACTTAATATTACCGATGTAATTCTTGTTTTGTATAGCGCACACATGTGCACATACATACGTATGATTGATATGTCATCGACAAGAGGTCGCGAATCTTATCGAATAGTACCGACTAAACGGCGCGATATTAAACTTTCCAATCCCTTAATGCGCTTTTTAAAAGAGCACATTGAAATAGTTCGAGGGAACGTACTCTGTAATTCCATCGATTTGAAAAAGTATCGGCCGAAAGTTTGCGCGGAGAGGACCAAAGTTCTGCAAAAATTGCGTTTCGGCCACTCCATCGAGAGTTCTCGCTTTTATCGACTCCACTCAAGAAAGAGGAGGAAAAAAAACAAGAGGAGAAAAGAAAATCTCGTTGTGCTCGTAAATTGCTTTTCGGCTTTGCCAAGTTCCTTTTTTTTGTTAATATTCGAAGAAAGGATAAAATCGCACGAGAATTGCAAAACTTCCGGGAACTTGCAAAATGCATACGGCATGCTACGCTGATATTTTCGACGTAGCCATACATACACCCAGAACTTGGGGCAGATATAAAAAGACAAGATGAATACTTTCTTCTCGGACTTTCTCAGATAACTTGACGCAAAGTTTTAAATTAAGTGTACGGAGGTAAAATATGCTGCTAACACATTGCGTTAAGAAAATTCGTAATCCGCTGTGAAAACAGCCTATGATTAAGTAACGCATACAGCTGAAACAAAACTTTTATCAGAATTAATTACATAAATACGATTACGCAAAGAGTACAACGTATCCTAGATAAATGACTTCACGTCATCGTGATACTTGGAATATAATTTTCGGTAACGGCGGCTCGAAATAATACTAATTAACCCGAGGGTGCTTGAAGCGCGTCTCGTCGCGGAGGGCGTCGCGCAATTATCGCGATTACCGTAAGCTTCGTTTGTCGAGCCGTGAAACTTCGGAATGAAATTTTAGAAGCAACGGCAATGAAGTTAACGCACGTGGTAGTTAACTGCGCATCGCCAGTTAGGCGATTCGTGCTTGCAAGTGTTTAGAGTTACACGCGCGGCACCGAAGTGCCCTCGCCCTCACAAACGTACCCTGAACTTCCTCAGCGTATTCCGCTCCGGAACGAATTTTTCTTGCTTTATCGAATCTACCAGGCTAACTGCAACAACAAGTTCTCAAGAGTTCTTGTGCAGCCTGCAGCGGATAGTTATATCTCCACGGGGAGGGAAACATATGGAATTGGACGATTACAGGTGTAGATAATCTCTAACGGGATGCGATAATGCGATTGCATGGAATGGAAAGTCTGCTGGAATAGAGGAAAATAGCGTGTTTCTGGAAAAATCAGAATTTAACATTCTTCTCTGAAAAATCGTGTTTTCACGAAGAATAAAATAAAATTTATAATGCGTAAGGATTGGTGGTCGATTATCTACAAAATATCGTTAATGCGATTTTCCTTGCTTTGCATCGCTTTATTTTCGTTTCAGAGAACTGATGTCGTTTCAACGATAACATACGCGAGAGACGTAAGATGTTCTAGTTTAGAAATTTTGCAAAAGAAGTCTCACACCCCACGAGTAACAGAATACCATTTTATCCATCATAATCCTGTTTGCCTAAGAAACAAACACCAAGCTTATCCGATAAGAAGTCGCAAAATAGTGTGTCCCAGCCGCACAATAGCAATTTCGGGTCGCTACTGTGTTCGAATTACGCGAACGAAATGCATCGCGACGGCATCTTTTCGTTTCGCCTCAGGCGGAGGAGCGCGAGACGACTGGCAGCTTTCGGAATTATTTATAAATTCCGATATCGGGTCCCTTTAGAGACTCGCACGAGAAGTTTCGGAAGTTCGGAACTGCTTGTGACTGTTCGATGCCTGTAAGTGGTCGCAATGCGGAACGTGCATGCATGCCGACGAATATATACATGAGAATAGACTGAAGACGTTGAATTATGTCGGAAATTTTTTTCAGATTTTTAACAGAGACTGACATTTTAATTTTTGGAGAATTTTTAATCTCATGTCGCGCGAAAAATATCAAAATTACGATAAATCTTTCTTTCATATTTCTGAAATACTTTTATTTTTCTAAACTTTTTCTTTTCTTGAAATTTTTAGCAGAAATATTTTTCTATTGTAAAAAAACTGTGCCTCTTGGATGTGAAGTGAAAATTTTATTTGACAGAAAACGTTGCGAAAGTTGATGAAAGTTGACTTATGATTTTCAGATATCCGAGGTATAATATATGATACTCTGATAGTCAGAGTATCATATATTATAATACAGAGTTTTGAATCCGACAGAAATATTACATGTAATGAAAAACAGATTTCCTAGTACAAATTTTACAATTTTTGTTCTACGTTTCGAAATTATATCGCTCCTTAATATTTTTATGAGTATTACTTGGACAGTTAAAACAGCATTGGATACATCACAGACTGGTGTTAAACTGTCAGAGAAACAGTGACGAGAGCGAGAGAGAGAGAGAGAGAGAGAAAGGTGAGGAGCAATGGAAAGCACATATCACCCGGCAAAAATATGAGTGGATGGTGACACGGAAAGCAGGCGCCAATAAAAGGTATCGACGTATATTCCGCGGCCATCAACATCGCGGAGCGAAAATTCATTCCGCCGTCTCTCACGCCGGAAAGGAGGGATACCGCTATCGGAATTTGCCTGTCGAACGAATATCGCCGAACGACAGAGGCGGCTAAATAATTAATGGACGCGAGCGCGCCGATTCTGGGATTGCGAATCGTGTCGGAATTTCCCGCGCGTCGCAAATTAATGAGCCAAAAACTCACTACTTGTGATAACTTGTTTCAGCAACACGCAAGCGATTCGCAGAGAGCATCGATCGGAAATTAAAAGCGGCGGACATGAACGAGAACGCTGATACTGGCGGCTAAAAATGACAGTCGCGGTAAAAGAAGGAAAAATTTAATAGCTTCATCGTATTTCTCAAATGTATTTTTACAGTATAATCGATAATTTCGCATTTCCATTCTCGCCAGAGATTGGCACCGTGCAATGACGCGCGCGACTGATTAACCGAGAGGACAACTTTCCTCGCATTTTATGCGGACTGCGCGTTAGCCGCGAGCGATATCGCAGCCTGCTCGTCACGAATGACGATTGCGCTGGGTGAAAACGAGCCATTCTGAAGCGCGATTCCCGACGACAAAGGACAAGCAACGGCAGCAGCAGCAGCAGCAGGAGCAGACATCCTCGAAGCAATTCAACCGCAGCTTCGCAGACGAGCGAATTTTTTCCCTTTCACCGACGCGTACGAAAACGTGATGATCCATTGTCGAGAAGGGGGGAAGTCGCGCAATTCCCGACGAACTGCCGGGTCCGGGGGGTTGGCGGAGATGCGGAGGGTGCGCAGAGGGTTGAGACTGAAAGAGGAGGGGGCGAGTGCAATAACGTCGGCGCGTTAATGCTCGCGGAAATAATGTATCGGCCGTGGTAGTGTAAATTTCACCTACTACCTGGTCGATACGGCGTAAATATGCGTGAAGAGTAGGGGTGCTCAAATACAGCAGGGTGGTTTATGTGTGTGCGAGAGGCAAGAGTGCCTGAATGTGCGTGTGACGTGGAGGGAGGAGACGGCTGCAGGGGTGCGTGGTGTAATGGCCTGCTGCTGAGGGTGCATTAAGGCGGTTTATGTACGCGAGGTGGATGCGGAGTTACTTTTAACCCGCCTCCAATGCCGTGCTCTCTCATTGAATACATAGCCGAGTGTCCCGGCGCAACGGGGAGAGTTCGATAATCGACGAGGCGCTGAAAGGCGCAGGGGAGGAACGGACACGTGAGTTAACGCGAGATTAATTGCGGGATTAAGGAGTTCCGACGTGAAGTAACGCGACGAAGAAACGTGAGATTTTCGTCTCGCGATGATGATGGCTTGATGATGGAGATTACATATCGTGCATCTCAAAAATTGGGAAACGAATTATAAGCGCAGTTGCACTGAATTCAAAGCTTGAAATATTAGGTTAATAATAAATAATAAAAATTGAAATAAAAGCGTTATTTGATCTCGATATTCTCATATTTCTTTCATCAAGTTTATGATTTCAAATAGTGGTTCTTGTTTCTCTTTATTATTCTTTTTTCTTTAATAATTACTGACTATATTTTTATGTTTTTCATATTAAGAATAATTTGCAAGAATAATTTCGTCCAGTAATACATCCATAAAAGCGCAATTATCACGTTTACATAGCTATCTCGCGGCGCTATTGTACCTTCGGATTGCACCCGTTACGTATTCATGAGATTCCTTGTCTGTTTTTCGAGCTCTCTGTACACCTGCCGTGGAAAATATTCACAATCGTCCTCGTGATTAAGTCAGTAAATACGTCGTCGCAACGTCTCGTCAGATATAATTTTACGTTTTATGAAAGCAAGCATTTTATAAAAGCCGTCAAAATCCACACTCCTCGATCTCTGTCATAAATTCCCTCGTGATCGTGGCGAGAGACCGTTATTCGATTCTTTATTAAATATTATTCGACGTCTCTAAAACAGTCTGATGTCGCTCCGTGATTTTTCCACGATGTGGGAAATTAACGTTCGTGCGCGCACACGTGCGATCAATGCGGGATAAAAGGCCCGGTTAGCCGCCGCAAAAATCCATTACTATTCGCGATTAATTCGCCCGTATTCCGTTCGGTCCTACGTGCAAACTCGCGCGCAGAAATGCGTTCACGCTAATCGATTACCGGGTTTCAGAACGTGCGCGCTCATTGTCGGTACAATTACGAATGAGCGCAATATGCGGTTTCAAAGGTGGATATCGTGTTTCAAAGTGACGTTGCCGCTTTATGCGGCATACAGATATTACAAACAAATGGTTGCCGCGTTAATTAATGCAACTGATGCCTTTTGGCGCAAAGCAAGTAGTGCGAGGGCATGAGGGAGAGCGAGAGAGGAAAACGCATATTCGCATCGTTATCTATTAAAATTGTAATTAACGCATGGTAATTACAATCGACGCGTTGCGTTGGCTTACTTTCATCGCAGAGAGAGTCTTCGCGAGAATGAATGAACGCATGAGTGCGGGTACTACCAAGGTCCGGTTCCGGGTATAATACTCCCGCGGAAAATAGCAAGCAGGACGAAAGGAGCCTTTCTATTAAATCGTTAAAGCGCTTTTGTTGCGAACGACGGCACAATGGACAAAACACGGATAAGGGACGATGAATGGCGGCGATGTCATTTGCAGAGAGCGATGATGCACTCTCACGGTAGGTGCATTAAGGCGGTTTATGCACGCGAAGCAAGAGAAGCATCCACTTTCGCGAGCCACCCCCGCCATACCGTTCTTCACCACCACCCCGCGCGACCACGTCGAGTAATAAAGCTAGTAAAACGCGTTTAAATCAATAACCAAGTTAGACGCACGCCACCGAGGCGCACGACTTCCAAGTCGCGACGATTACGAGTCGATTTTTCTACACGGTTGTTCTTTGTTAAAATTCATGGACCGTATATCGAAATTACGAGATTAATTTCTGGAATCAATTTGAGTTTTTTCAGGCTGTATAACTTCTTTTCCTAACGATAAATTATGAAGGAGACCTATCGTTATTTACGGGCGCAACTCGGAGAAATAAGTACACGCGAAGACGATGAGAATGTTCGGGAGGATAGTATTTAAGGAGTAATTACACCCCTGGAGTTTCCCAAAAGTGAGGAAACTTTGTTGGTGCGTGATTCCCAGAGGAGAAGTTTGAGGGGAGATATATTTCTTCCCCGATCTGGATGTACTTTTAATACGTTTCCACGGAAATATCTGTATTTCGGAAATTCTGACATATTTCAATCGCGTTGGATCGCAACGTTCTCTTCTCTATCTTTATGTTTAAGCAATATAATAAATGACAAATCTACATTACAATAGTTGAAACACACAAGAATCTTCCTTGAAAAGTCGCATAAATTTCAATTTGCATTATCTAACGCTACCCGCAACAAATGCTTTTTTCCCTAATTCGCGACTGCGAACAGAAACACATGCAAATCTCTAGCGTGCGAGTGAACAGCGAGTTGTTAAATAATGGCATTAAATAACTGCACAACCGCCTTAAGCTTCGAACGTAACGAACGTTACGTAACGAGCTAAGGATGCAGACAGGATGCATCGCTTCAACAGATTTCAGATGCGGACGCACGTCCGCGCGACGAGCGGATGAATTATCTCCGCAAGCTTATCAAACGTGACGCGCGCGCACGTCGAATTCGTATGCATGGATCGCGCGTGTCATGCCGCTAAAGAATTATCGGTGTCTCCTTCGTCGTGCGATAAATCACGCTTCTCGGGAGGTGTGCGTTATCGAGCACGCGCGCGCGCGTATCGTTTTATCGGATCGAACCGCCCCGGTATTTCCGGCGCGGAAAGATCCACTCGGACAGCGCACAGCGGGGCTTATTCTAATTTATATCAGCGCGAATTAAAGGATTACGTAATAAACGCGCGCTGAATTATGGAGTCGGATATGAGCATTTCGATATATCGATCCGCCGGGGCATGGACCGAGCGACTGCGTTGCTCGGGCGTCTCCAACCGCACATCCCCTTCTACGCAACCCTCTATTCGCATTTGGTTAAAATTAAGCTTTTTTATATCGAGAGATACGTTTCAGAATTATGAAAAAAATATATAAATATACTTTTGTGGATCATTTTTGCATGGAGATCAATTCAGAGATCTTCTCGGCATCTCTTCGACGTTACTGATCGACTTTCGTGACGAGAATCGTGACATTAAATATAAATTATCAATAAAGTGGAATAAAAGAAATATCGATAAACATTGAAATCAAGCATTTACATTACAGAAACGGAAAATTAAAAAGAGTTTAACGTTAATGGCTTCGTGGATTAGGATGGAAAGAATTAAACACAGAAGGAAAGAGAGCTTTATCTGTTAAAAGGGCTTGTGCTTCTCTCTTTCGGCGAGCATAGATTGAAAACAAATTAAATTCTCGGGATTGAGTCGCGTCTGCGTGTAATTAATGTAAAGCGAATCCGTAATATCCTTTCGCGAAAACAGAAAATCTCATGCAATCAATCGTTATTGCGACGGCGACGAACTTCGTAAAAATGCGACGAAATTACATTTCTCCTAATTTTCGGTTTGGACAGCCGATAATGATCGATTGATTGATTAAATACGCTCCGATGCGTTTCAATGTATCGTCATCGATTTCAGCTGCGAATTCCGCGTGATAAATTTGAATGAATTTTCCATAAAATATGTATCATTTATATTTATTATTCATATTTTATATTTTATATACTATTTTTAATTAAGGCACTAGATAGTTTGACCAGTTCTTTAGACATTAATAGCTATATAATACAAATGGATATTAAATTATATTTAAATGTATCCCACTTTAAAACTCAATTTGTACTTGAATAGCCGGTACATCCAATGTTGAATATTAAATAGTTGCAACAAGTAAAAGCTTTCTTTTGGTACTCTTTTATAAAACTCGGAACTCGGCTTTTACTTCATCAAAGAACCCATCATTAAAATTAAGTTCGAGATTTCCAACAAGTTTTAAAGCTTGAAGCTTTATTTATAATATAATAATTATTATAATTCGGAATCCAATAATGCTTAAATATTTTTTCCAGATGTCAATCTGAAATTAATAAAGAAGCCCTTATCCCAGGAAAGATTTGCCCTACCCCGTAGATACGAATACTCTTCGTAATCCCCGTATACTCTTCGTAAGTCGTCGAATTAGGTCGCCGCGCGATACGAGATGATACGGATGCTCGCACGGATCGGCGCGTTTCCGGCGATGTTACGCGTGGTGTATAAAAAACCTGACGCGCGTACGAGTGGTTTATACATTCGCAATGCGTTAGTTAAGCGGGCACACGCGTTGATTCCGCGCGCGGAATTTGCCCCGGGCTCGGTCGACGCGAGCAGTAAAACGCTTGTCGCGCGTAATTTCGCGCGACCAATATTCTGATAAACTATTCGTTTGACGTATCTTGACCACCTGCTTTTTAAAGAGTTACCCCCTGTTTTTCATCATCTCACCTCGAGGACGTAGCATCGATCCGCATCGTATGGTCGGCAAAATCTCTCAGCCGCTTCCGTTTTGCACGCGCGCGGCTATCTTTTAATCTCCGCACGATAGATCTCTCACGTTAATGGATGTTCCATCGTGAGAGATCGCCTCGCACGATTTTTCGATTCGCTATTCGTTAATCCACGCCCGATCCCACGATTACACGCACGAAATATTTTAAAGGGCGCGGTGAAGAAAAACGCTCGTATGCCGTTCCGTGCTATAAGTCTTTAGGTATACTCGTATATACACTATGTATTAATATATCAGATCGTGTAATAAATAATTTCGGATTCTTCAAATCAATGCACTTCCCGAGAGATAGTGGAGGCATGAAAGATGTCAAACAGAAAATTACGTAGCATTTACAGAAGCTTGATTATGCAAACTGTCTCGGTCCAAAAAATCCGGAATAGGTATTCATTATACAACACGATCATATATATATTTCACGAATGATAAATTATCTGGATACTCAAGCAGCGTGCGACACGCGTACTGCCAGGATATTCCATTACGCTGTTAACGCTCCCCCGTGATAGAATTTAGCGACATAGTTAGACACTCTTATCCTAACGTTCGCCGTCAAAGAGAGACGCGCCACCGCTCCCGTTCTCCGTGGCGTGGCTTAAATTCTAGGGTGCCTGGGAGAAAGGCACGAACTTCCCACGACGTGGCTCAACCCTCTGTGTAACGCGTCACGTTCTTGAGGGGTGCGACTCCTTAAAGATCCGTGAGATTTGAATCTTTTTAGATTTGAGATGAGATCCGCGACGTGAGAAGAGCGCGAGAAATAAAAATGGGAACCGATAACGATGGATTCACATAAATTGAAATCCTAAAAGCGAGATCCTAAAAGATTACGTTTAAGTACATTAAGTATTCGTCGGTTTGTTACTTGACAATCGTAACTCGCACAGATAACCGTCGAGTTTCGAGGGCCTTTGCGCTCGCAGCATTCGATGCGGGCCCGCAGTTAAATCTCAAGATAATTCCGCGGATTATTCATTACTCTCTCTCGCCTTCCCGTGGGATCCGTGGAAACTTTCCGTAGTAAAATTCAGCACGGAAGCGGATACGAGGGCGACGGCCGGTACTGGCGAAACAAGGGGAAACGGAAACGCGCGAACAGAGGAAGAGAGAGCGAGTTTCGTCGCGCTTCTCACGAGGCACGGGGGAGAAGACGGGGGAGCGAAAGGTAAAAGAGAACGACAAGGAGATTCTTTCTTCGAGAGTGGCTGGTTAAGAAGTTTTACGAGTTACCGGAATCCGCGGCGTGCCGAAAGATCGCTCAATTTCACGTGCCCTTTCGCTTCGACGTTCTACGAGTGACGCGCTTCACTCGCTCGCGAATCGAGACGAGGAGGATCGCCACCTCGAACGTCGCACGAACGTCAGTGATGTTTGCAGAAGTGCTTGTGCATCTCTGATTAAGGTCATTCGCGTCTCGAACGGGTACTTCCGTTCCTCGGAACGGAAGAATTTTATCACGAAGAGCGCGAATCACCAGCGCGAAGAACGGGTTTACGCTCGTTCGAAGCTGCGATCGATCCTGACGCGATCGTTCGCGGATCTTTATTTGATCCCGAGCAGAGCCGCGCCTAAGAAATTTCCCGCGTTTCGCAGAGCGAACAGAGAATTCGGTCAATCCGCCGATAAAGTTCGCGCGCATAAACGCGCTACCTGGATTCCCCGTTCCGTTACACTAAATGAAACTGAGTTCCACGGAAACAGAAGCGTGATCGCAAAGTATCGACCCTGTGCGTCGGCTTTGCCCATTAATCGCGCGAAGGATTTATTCGGATTGCATGCATTACGGACCGTTGCGTTAGTTTTAATCGAGTTCATTCAACGTGCGCACCGCACGCCGTTCTCTCGTTTATCTAAATCAAATTTTTTCAAGCGGATTTATTCACGCAAGTAATGACATTTCATTTCGGTTGATTCGAATTAATTGAATTCCTTCGTCTAGCGCGCGTTATAATGCATAACAATATTTCACTCTCATTAATCCAAATTAAACAATACTTCCGCTGCGAACAATCGGGGACCGGAATTAAAAGGAAAGAGAAAAAGGCCAATTTGCCTCGGCCTTCTCTGACACGGCGAAGAGGCGTGATACCGCAGGCGTGATAATAAGCACGAGATCGTCGATCACGGGGAAACGCTGTCGCAGTTTAAGGCAATTAACGTGTCGGCATCGTCATCGCGCGGCATCTAATTCCTTTTTTTCGCCACTAAAAACAGCTAACGGGAAACGGGAAATCCCTTTCGAGTGTTCGCAATTCGATTTTCCCTATGTGCAGCCGCGCC
The DNA here is from genome assembly GCF_003672135.1 of Ooceraea biroi. Classification (NCBI taxonomy): domain Eukaryota; kingdom Metazoa; phylum Arthropoda; class Insecta; order Hymenoptera; family Formicidae; genus Ooceraea; species Ooceraea biroi. The sequence continues at coordinate 7,927,913 of NC_039517.1, read as the reverse complement.
GCGCGGCCGCAAAATGTTATTTTCGCTCGCGTCCGCTCGCGCGCGAACCGCTTGCGACCTGCATTCCTGTCTCTGGTCACGCGAATTCACGTTTAATGAAAAAATACCTCGAACACCTATGTGCGAAGGCTGTATATTCCGATAACGGCGATAAACAAGGAATACTTTACAGGTTTACGAGCGGGGGGAAGGCAGGGGAGAACACGGGAATCGACGTGTGTCGTTACACCGAAACGTTACAGCGAGGCTGTCAAACGTTCCGCGAAAAATTCGGTGAATTACGCGAGATTTCAGCGACGCGCGAAATGCGCGACTGACATATGATATTTTTCGTCGATTCCGTCGACGCGCGACGAAATTTTCCACGGAAATCCCGGAAAGCCGGTGATCACAGTCGGAAAAGTCGGAACACGAGTGACGATTAAGCGAGATCAATCGCGAGATGATCTGGGGAGTGTCCCGAAGTGATCGCGGAATTGGAGGTCTCGCTGCTGGAGTAGTGACAATTTAACGTAACTCACGAACTTTCAGTGAATTATCAAGGATGGTAAAATAATCGCTCGTTCAAACAGAGTCTCTGTTAGCGTGCAGCAACGTTTCCCATTGTGCCAACTAATAACTGCGTTTCCTGTTTCCCAACTGGTGCAACTGTGCTCACGTCAAACGAGAAGATAAATTTATCCTTACGACAAAAGAGAGACAGAGAAGCAGAAAGGGCAGTAAACAGATAAAACAGAGGAAGAAAATTCTAAAAGATGAGATGCGTTAGCGGTGCTTATTCTCATGATGCAGTCCATGCGGTCGGCAATTTTTCTCTCTGTTTCTCTCTTTTTTCTCCATGAATTGTTTATATTAACTACATCTCTCTTTCTCTCCTGACGGCAACATCAAACACGTTAAAATGCATCTCTCTTGCGGCAAACCGTCGCTCGAGTAGTCACGCGGTACTCGCGGCCGACGAGATGTTCAAAACCGGGTTATCGAGTTCGCTCTAGTTTTTGACGCGGCAAACGGACCGTGGGGACGGCGGGCTTATTTCCGCCATGCGCGTGTTTTATTCGACGGCACGCGAAGGGATCGTGAAACGATCGTGGAGATCGAAGGAATGGGCGAAGGGAAAGGGCTGGCGAAGGCCTCAACCCCGAGCGTAAACCGGGGAGTGATTTCGCGGGATACGTTCCTTTGAAGGTAAATAACCGGCAAGGCGCCGAAGGTATCGACGAGCGAGATCGTAAAAGCGTGTGGAAATACGAGCACCGTAAATACAGCGTCCCGAACGAAGCGGAGTAATGCCACGGTACCTTTAATAAATTGTGCCGAAAGTCGCGAGGGGATGGGACGCAACAGCTCGAGATTATTGACAGATAATCCATCCTCGAGTTGATCGAGTTAATCGTTAAGTTAGCAGACGATTCAACGACAAACGCACGCTCCGAAACGCTGTAAATTTCATGTGACAAACATGAAGTTCAAGAGTGATGAGAGCGGAATATTGATGGAATATTGACGGGATCATAAGCGGGCTATCGGCGCCTTTAATAAATGATGTAATTAATTTGCAGCTATAACGACTATCACAGAAATTATTTATTGTATTAATTTATTTGACCCAGAGGGCAGCATGAATTCCAGCGGTCGCCCACTGAAACCGCACCCGTTCCTATCCGCATAAATTAAAGGACGCGTTAAATTTCCAGAATATTGCGTGAATGATCAATTCCCGATACCGCGATCCGATCAATAAAAATTTCGAATTCCACGAGCGCTGAGCTCTCTCGCGACTCGTTAAATCTCCCTTCACTTTACTGCCAGTGAAAGTTTCTTACGGTAATTCATTACCTCTTTCGGAAAGTTTTGGGTGCCGCAGGAGATCGGCGTGTCATAAATCGCGAGTGGAGAAGCAATTGGAATGATAAAAATGATGGAGCAACCGTCGCGACGGCCGATAGAGAGGAGAGAAAATTAGAAGCGGACAAGAGCGCGCTGCCTCCGACATTAATTAATCATCCACGCGAAAGAGTGGCCGAGTTACTCGGTAGTCTGATGAATTATCGCTACCTGAGGAGTCGGGCTCGGGCAATAAACGACTTCGCCATATCTGCCTACGATAATTCTCTTTATTTGCGCCGCAGGCAGCAGCAATTCGCTAACGATGTCGGTTGAATCGCACGGCGTTATTAACGGCAATTTATCGCGACGAGCGAAACGTTTAATTCGCGAATGTCAGTGGCGCGTGATTCCATTCTCGCTCTTTAAAGAAACCATGACACCGCACGCTATGTTTCACCGACCGCGCGCGCGAAACACGGCTGATTAGTGATAATGAGAAAAGGTCATAGACTGCAGTGCGGCCGCAGTACGATGATGTTTGATATGCGAGTGTCATTAAGGGACTCGGACTTGTTGGAACTTGCATTCACATCCCACATCTCGCGCCACGGGCGCTCTGATTCAGAGCCTCGTTTGAATAATACGAAGATTGCCTGCGCGATATTATCGTACTTACATTTCAGACTCGATTAGGAAACGCAGCGGGATTAATTTCCGTCACCTAATTTTGGTGTAAGCATCATTAAGACGTAACAAGGAAGTGAATCTTCAGCTGCGAGCTTAACCATGGATAATTTTGCTGTTCAATTTAATTAATTAGAACAGAAATGTGACTTTTAACGGTATTTCAAGAGTAATACGATTTAATGAAAAGACAGGAGATAAGAATGCTAAATGAATATTGCGTGGCGAACACGAGAGCATACGTGCGTTAATGAAGAATTTAATCTACGGAATGTTCGGGAAAGCCGGCAAACGCGCGAGAAAAATTTCATACCTCCATTTGCATTATTAAACGTGACAGTGAAGAGGAAGATAGAGCAGACAGAACGGCTGTAATAATCACGGCACGAAATCCGAACTGCAGAATGGAGAGTATAGACATATCGATATGTCATAACACCTGCTACCACAACGTGCAATTATCGACATGGCGAGAGTACAGTTCTCTCGTTGGCGCGCTTTATAGAAGAACCAAGAGCAGCAAATACCGAATAATACTTGAAACGCAAAACGAAACCCAAAGCGATTTAACGAAAGATGTTGCAATGAGCGCTCGTAGATACTCATTCGCGTATCGATATACGCGATAATCAAAACGTGACCAGCCGCCCGAATGAGAGCTTTGCCTTGCGTTTTTACTCGCGCGCGAATCAACGTTCATCGATCGCTCTCTCACATGGCGCGAACTGCTGTCGAATCGGAAATCACTTAATTAATATCAGAACATCAGTAGAATAATCACAACTAATACATCTAATATTAACTCATGAATAAACGAGAAATTTAATGTTTATGCAAGAAGTGAGAAGGATATTTCTCTTCTCCATGCAGTGCATTAATATTATTCCTAATTAACATTATCTAACCTAATAATGGAGATAATAATTATTATATAAATACAAGCATCAATTTAAAAGCACTGAATACTCAAGTTGAGAATTACATGTATTCTGGCATAGATATTATCTGACAATCTCGGGTGAGATTGTCAGGCGTGATTACCTACATCGGCTTTAATCTTTTACTCTACAGTCGCGTGCACATTGTCAAGGAAAGAACGCAATACGCACGCGACCGAGCTTTCCAGCACGAATCATCTCTCACGTACATTGTTGCCCTCGAAGATCCCGGCCAGCATGATAGTCGTCGCCAGCTGAAGCGTGTCACGTGCTAGACCCAAGCGAGACGGTTCCCCCTGACCGTGCCCAGGAGAGAAAAGGCGCTCCCCGCCGAACTTTTTCACTGAGACGCTCGTTTTTCACAGAGGATGGTCGTCGAACCGCGGGGAAACGAGAGGAAAGATAGACGGACGCGAGAGGGTCAACCGCGCTGGAAGAAGAGGAATTACCAGGCGTAGGCAGAAGAGATTAGCAGAGAAAAAAACAAGAGAGAGACAGAGAAAGAGAGATAGAAAGTGCGTGCGTCCGATCGTGCGTGATCGCTTGACAAGCACGTTGGAGCGGATCGCGAAGCGGGTTGACACCTTCAGGGAGGAGATCGCGCGCAGAACTGACACCTCACGCGCGCGGTCCAGCTACCCTCAGCATCCAGCGGTGCTGGCGGCGGCAGCAGCAGCGGCGGCCGAGAGGGATGAAGCCGAGCACGCGCGAAATTCCGCCTCCCTTCCTTCCTCCTGCACCCTTCCCGCTCACCCCGTCTCGTCGCGATGGGTTGCAGTCACCCACCCGACCCTCTGGCCCACCCTCTCGTGCTCCTCATGCACCTCGTCGTCCTCATCCACCGCGGTTCTTCTCTCCTCGGTCAACCTCTGCTGCTCTGCCGCTTGGCACTCCACTCTCTCGTTTCGTGTCGAGTTCGCGCCATCGTCCACGGAATTCGACTTAACCCTCCACCTTGTTCCGCCTACACCCTCTCCTCCCGCCCGCCGCGTTCTATATTAACCCTTTTATCCCGAAAGTAGAACTACGGACGTAGCGACGTCGCGCGGTTTTTCTCGGTTTGTGGGACGCGAACGCGTAATTTTGACCGACGCGTAGTCACCGTCACGTCAAACCAGCGAATTTAATCCGAATGAGAATTAACTGGAGCTCCGATATAGAACGAATCTGCCGCTCTTTTTTTCTTCATTTGTCTTTTGTTACTGTTCGATGTGGGAAAATCATCTCAGAGTTTTTCGCGAATTTAACTGCACTTTAATACAGGTTTAGTTCACGTTAATGTGCTCTTTAAATCGAGAATATCTAAAGAGAGATAGAGAGCATAAGATTAGCCATAGGATAAAAAACAAAATTGTGTCCACGTTTTTGGACACTACGTTACATGATAATTTCGCACGGGCAATTCGCGAGTTTTTAAGCTTCCTCCATATCCGCTCCATTTAGTCCGCCTTTCCACGACTCATTCCGCCTTAATTAGCGAACTCATTGCAGACCCGGAAAGAGTTTGAGAAAGCGAAATTACAGAGAAGACCTGCAACTATTATATTTACCCTCACCACTTGGCTCGCCGCATGATTGTTTGCGGTGCTCAGTAATTTTTTCTTAATGAGGGTCGTTACTGCGACATGACATAATTAATCGCGGAAAACACATTCGCTAATATTGATAACAAATATTTGCATTGAATACACAGTGCAGCTCTTGGTAACGTCGACTAACAATAATTACGAACGCGCTACGCCACGGAAATTTCTGATGCAATTTTTGAAACGTTTTGCCCCGAGCAAAATGAAGTAAATTTATTTTAATTTCTTGCCTCTACGTCGCCGGCTATTACTCGCCGGAGTACCACGACATTTATTACGACCTCTTTGCAATTGTCCAAAGCGAACGCGCGAACCGCCCGAGCGAGCAAATTCTCCGCGCCAAGTAATTACACCGCACAATTGCGCGAATATTGCACTTCGGTAGGGGACGAAGAAAAAAACAAGAATTTCGTGTCGTGCTTTTTGTAGGATGAAAATTTAATTTCCGTCGCGGTATTTGACGAGCGTACCTTAACGGTGCCTAGCCGCATAAATTGAGACAGATGAAAATTCCGCGCGCAATCACAACCGTGATCATAAGATCATGCTGCGATGGAACCTTCATGATTCCGTCAATGAACGCTCGAGGTGTCGCGATTTCGATCAATAACTTCAATTGCGAAGAGAATGCGCGTCACGTTACGAATTAACATCACATAATTGCGAGTTAAAGAACAGCATCAGTAGTCACCGCGAAGATATAGCTCGCCGATAACTATCGTTTGCAAAAGTTAATCCCCGACAGCCTTAAACATCTGACGAGCGTGACAGGTTGCGACCTGTCGAGGTCGAACACGCGCGAAATTTCGCCCCTGCGCACCCTCTTCCCGGGCTGGAGTAGCCCCTTTACGGCCCTATTTCGTCCGAGCGAGCGCCTCGCACCTACAAAGGGGCGTCGAGGGCTGAAACCCACCCTAATAATTATCAGGCAATGGAGGCCATATTGCGCGAGCCGATGACCCGACAGTATGGAATATTCAAGCGCGGCTGCGGCGCGTGTAAGCCAGGCCACCTCGGAACCTAATTAAAATATGCGCCCGGGAAGACATCGGCTCCCGATTAGTATTCCGACGTAAAATATGGAACGATGGAACGTGAATTTTTAATTGCACATTCGACGGAGAAGCGCTACCGCTACCGAATGGTCTTCACGTTTTCTTTCTCCACTTAAATTTTTATCGGTATTAATACGTTATCTTCCCGATGGTTGACAGGAAAGGGACTGTTTGCAATTTAGCGGAGTTTTTCTTTCTTCTTATCTAAATTTTGATATTTCAGTCACTTGTGGCCAAAAGTGAGTTGCCGAGGTTTCTCGAGATTTTTACGAGTGTTCGCGTGCCCTTTAAGGATTCCAAATTGCATCAGTAACGCGGGAAACGGGCCAAGTGATTTAATTCTCGCGATACGGATAGTCCGGTCGCATGCGCACGAGCGTAGGTGTGTCGGCCTGTAATTAACCGGGCGCTGCCGACCTACAATAATTACCCCGTAACACCGAGCAGTGGTGGTGGCAGGCGCGTAGAGAAGCCGGGGCGCGCGTTGCATCGCGACCACGATAACCTCGGCGCTCGGAGATTATTTAAGCGCGCAATCGCGAGTGCGTCAGTTTCGATTATGTTTCCGCGATAGCGGAGGGGCGGTAGATGCGACAAATAAAGCGCATTACTGCGATATCGCGATTTAACGAGCTGACGATGAGCGATAGTTCCCTTTCTTACTCCCCTCGTTGCTACTCCATTCACGAGGCTCGTCGGTTTCCTTTCGCATGACCATCAAAATATTTGATATCATCGATGACGATAAAACGCGCGAGGGTTGACGGGGAAAGCGTACGCGATGTCCGTCTTCGTACAGCCGTGTCGTGACGCAAGGGGCCGTAAACGGTCATAATGATCCCTTAAAATCCGCGGGACGTGCACCAAACTTTCCCCATAAAGCTTCCCCGTAAATTCCTGGCCGACTCTATATCGGGAACTGTTACGTCGAATTACCGTGTCATTCGACTGGGCGAAACGCGCCCGGAATCTAGACGCGGGGTTCCTCCCACGCAAGAGGGGAAACTACCCGCGTGCTCGCGCCAGCGCGAGATGACGGCAGTTAACGCAGCCGGGAATATTAAAAACGCCATTAGTGCATGCGGTAATTGCGCGCGGATGCGAGTGCCGTTTTCAACTTTTTAAGACTCGTCCTGCCTTGAGCGCGTTTGCCATTTTGTTTTTCTCTCTCGCGGCCCTTAATGATTCTCCACGAGCGAGCGTTCTAATCTCTTGTATCTCTAATGTGCATGGATACGTTGCGAGATCGCGGGGAGACTGAAGCCGACAGATAACTGACGCGAGAAACGATACAATCAATTCGAATCCACCCCGCTCCGTCTCTCTCGTTCTCTCCCTCTTGGCGTGCGCGCGGACGGAGACACACTATAGATATCGATTCCAACGGTGTCGACCTCGTGGGTTTCATTAATGGCCTGCATTTTGCACGGCTGTGTACAGGTGCATACGTATGTAGGGCGAGCCAACGGTGGGACAGCGTCGGGACTCGAAAATGTGGCTGGCGCAAAGCCCTGTCGGATTGATGTTGATTGGGGCTGAAATTCGCAGGCCGTATAGCGCCGTTGTGCAGCGCGTCATTAGTCCGACCGAGCGCGAGCCATTTTAACCATTATATCGCCTCCGCGAGTAATAAATAAAGCTGTGCATTTTCGATACGTCAAACGCAGCGGGAATAGAAAAGGCCAATGGTTGCCTTTATGACATCTCACGGTTAAAGCATCACGTATTTGTTAATGTGTTAAACTCGCGATATAGAATGCTAATACTGCGAAGCGGGAATTAAAGCGCGAATGTTCAATTATTGTTAAAAGCGCTAGCGGGGAATTCTGAAACGCCGGCATTTTCTACGTTCCATTATTCGACAGGCGCTCGATTATTCACATTAAACATCACTACCTGACTGGTATAAATATTAACGCTCTGTTTTGCGGTTTTAACCTTTTTTCCTCCGTAATTGCATCTCGCGAATTCGGATAACGATCCCGCGGTAGAATTCGAGGCTGATTGCGCGTAGGATGGACTGGAAATCGTCGAGGAAAATGAGATGCTCGCGAGCGACGTAGGAATTCACGTGGACGGCGAGGGAGGAGTGTCTATGGTGCGAAAACAATAAACATCGGGAGAGATCCGTGGGATCGAATCAGCGGGTCGGGTCCTTGAGAACCATCAGATTAAAATGCATCCGCTTGGTCGCGGGACCGCGTTTGTCTGTCTGTCTGTCTGTCTGTCTGCGAGGAGCGGGAGCGAAGTCTCGAGCAATTATCGCGGAATTCAGCCGATCGTTACCCGTTTTCCCTCGGAGGACCGCGTCCGATTGTCTGAAACGGACCGAATGCGAGAGGAGAATTAAAAGAAAAAAAAACGAGAGAAACGAAGAGAGAGAAAGAGAGAAAGATAAAGAAGGATCAACAGAAAAGGCGACGTCGCGCGACGGAGAGGAGAGCAAAAGAAACGATTCCGTCGGTTACCCGCAACGGAGACACCTAGAAATCGTCGACGACGGGGGGTTGGCTGAGTGGTCGAGATGGAAAATAGCGCAAAGGGAATAAAAGAAAAGCGAGACGGAGATACAGATAAAAAAGTCCATCCTTAGAGCGTCATCCGAACGCCTACAACATTTTCCGTGCGAATCATGAACGCAGATTTCATAAATTTTTATGATTATTTTTATAATTATGTAAACTTCAGCGGCGCAGTTAGAGTATGCTCTCGATCGAAAATATATAGATTATTTATTCACTGGGTAACCGCAGGAAATGCACGTATGCATGATATCGTTTTTCCGAAGGGTTCTATTTACACAAGTGCAAGCAGATGATGCAAACAAACAAATGCAACAAACGAGGTGATAGCTAATTGAACAAAAACTATTACTCGTCAAGCATCAGACGTACGGTTGCGCGCCATACCGGACGTTTCTACGTTTCAATTATCTCCAGCGATTCCGATAACAATTAATCGCACAAAGCGCGACGTGATCATTCGAGATGATGGTCGCATCGCGCCCGATGCGGCCATTCTCTTACTATCCAATTACGCGATGTAATTGGAGGCTTGACCGCGGGCGATCACTGCGGAACGTTGTTTCCGCGCAAAGTTACATAGTTCATGCAGTTTACCCGCGGAAGCTGCGAGCAGCGCGCTTCCTTTGTACCACTTCCGCTCGTAATTGTGAAGATCGTATCGCCCTCCTTTCTTTATCAAGATCGAACAAGCGAACGTACCAAATAATTTCGACGGTCTCTCGCTCCTAACCGATGCCTTTTATGTACGCCGCGTATGCGCGAAACGTGCCGAACGAAATAACGATTCCGCTACCCACGCGGAGCCCTCCATGAATTCAGACTCGATATTGCTTTAACAAAGTATCTCGATACGTATTACTCGGGGAATTTGATAAAGACGAACGAACCAAGAGAAAGAAAAACCTTTTTAACGTTCTTTCAAGAATGAATCATATATTGAAACATGCTAATTTACGATCCAAGAGTCTAATTTAATAACGATAATCACGAAAACATACGGCAAATTTGATTATCGTTAACAACAATTTCTTCATACTCGGTTTCTTCTCTTTTTTGGACTATGCATTCTTCTGCGCTTATAATATGTACAAAATGCAATCATTTCCAAGCAGCAGGCAATAGATACCCCTCGCGATACTCCTGCTGTTTTGCATGCAAAACACGCGAAATGAAACAAATCGACGGAATATTCATGAGACGATCTCAAGCGATTCTGGCACCCTTCCGTTCCCTTCCTCTATTTTTTATCTTGGCCCCCCCTTTCGTAAGATCTCGCTTGAGATGCTGACAAAACGTTTCGCGAGACGAGGTGAGACGAGACGTCGTTTATGTGCGCGCGCCAGCCGGTTTAATTAATCCCGAGTTTTGTGTATTAATATCCGCGCGCGCGCGTCGACAACGTCGCGTCATTCTGATGCAGACGTCCCCTTGTCGTCCGCATTGCCGTACCTCCAGGACCCTTCCATCTGCATGACGTTAGAGCCTCGTCCTTTGAGAGCAACTGCCGCTGCTGCAGTCAGACCCTCGTCCTGGCAGGAAGACGGCGGCGGCAGTAACTCCCTCCCCTCGATCCATCCTCCCCCCGGACCCAGGATTTACGGCGGCTCTAATAAACGCGGCAACCGTAATCATTTGCATACTATGACCACGCTCCGGCGGATGCATCGGATGGCGAAAAGACGAGAGAGCCGGCGAGATATCTCGGCGAACAAAAGGCTTCCGTGCGACTACCTCCGGATGCATCAGCATCAGCAACAGCAGCAGCAGCCGCACGCATCCGCGTACGCTTCTCGGTGATGACGCCTGATGCATCCTGAAGCAAAGTCCGCATTTTCCACGGGGTCAACGCGTGAATCTCGTAAACGTTTTTCGCGATCCGCGTCCTCTTGCGCGAGATAACAATTTCTTGGGACGGATTTGACACGATCTTGACACGCGATGTTACTCGTGAAGAAATAACTTCATTGTTCATTATTCTATCTCGTGGAGTTTTGAGGCCTGACTAAGTATACGAGAAGTATGAAATAAATTCGAGTCATTTCAAGCTGATTCCGTAATCTTTCTGAGCGAAGCGCGCAAACGTCGTCTTCGTGATAACGTTCTTTCGAGAAGCTGATGTGCGAGCATGATGAAACACGCTGCGAGTCTACTCCGGCAGTTTTTCAGCTTTGATGAAAAGTCGACAAAGAAGCGCGCCGCGACACACACACGAGGAGGAAATGCGCGAGAAGAAGTTTGTCGGCCGGAGGTAGACGAGCACAAGTTTATCTCGAACAGTGCACTTGGCAGTTGCAGACAGTTCCGCGATGCACAGCGATGCGTCGGGTCCCGAAGTTGTTATCACTAATGGCAACGAGTTATCAGTGCCGTTCGATTTACCGCGTCCTACCGCTTCGCTGTGCACTCGCAATCTAAAATGCGATCGGATACGTTCATGTGACGCAAGAAAAAAAATAATGTTTCGATGTAATTAGCTTCAAGTATTGTAAGATGACTCACCGAAGAACTGATGGTTCGTGAGGCAGGCACTGTAGTTAGTCAGGAACTCGGCCAGGTCGACAAAGATTGCACACTTCACACACACTTGCACATATTATAAAAGAACACTGTATTCACAAGTCACTATAGATTTCGTTGTTCACAATGAGGCAAACACAACACAACGCATGTATTACGCGTACAAGTCCAGTGCTCCGGAGTCCGATGACAATAAGGCACGTATCATACCGATCAATCAATTAATCGATGCGGAATTCGCACTTTATCTGCGGATCATCTTTACGCACTGTCAGAATCGCGACTGAACTTCTCTATTCTCACTAATCGATATATGTATATAGAGGCTTTTTTCATCTTTCCTTCGTGTTTATTCAACTGCTGTTCTCGAGGAAGCTCTAGCAACAATGGGACAGATCAATATTTGCCCGTATATCGTGAAAAATTGTCAACAACAAACATCGTGTTTATTATGTCCTTATGACAGGTATATAAAGAAATTTTAGCTCAAATACAAATTAAATTTCTTACAGCAAAAGTAACGCGCTGAATAAAAGTCTAAATCATCCAAAGTATATCGTATAATTTCAGCCATGAAATTATACAGGGTGTCCCGGGTTTTAACCGACAAACTGCGGGAGCATATTCTACTAGTGGAAATAAGAAAAAATTCTTATATCGAGTTTGCTTAGAAATGCTTTATTACAAAGTTATAAACCAATATTGAAAAGAAATATCAGATAAGTAACAACGGATTTTTTCACAAAAATAAAAATTATCTACGCAATGATTTAGTGACGCATTTCAAAATGTTGTCCTTGCACATCGATACAAGCTACACATCGACGTAGTACAGAATTTGTTACGGTACGACATTCCTGAAAATTTTGTTGCATCTCAGTAACTGAATTAGTAATTCGTTGCTTTAAATCTATCTGGTACTCTCCTGCTAGGAAATCTACGTTGATACTCTCGTACGGCAGCTCGTGCATTTCCGTCACAGAATCCGTACACGAAATGAATATCAGTGTATTCCTCATTTGAAAACACTTTTGGCATTCTGATAGTAATTGCTAGTTGACACGACGATTGAAATCTAACAGCTACTGTTGTGAAAGTAACAATCATACTGAATCGTTTCAACATAGTGAACATGAATACATGTGAATACACATAACATAAACATCTTCGACCTTCCAAATTCTACACTATGTTCCGTTGTTACTTATCTCATATTTCTTTTCAATATTGGTTTATAACTTTGTAATAAAGCATTTCTAAGCAAACTCGATATAAGAATTTTTTCTTATTTCCACTAGTAGAATATGCTCCCGCAGTTTGTCGGTTAAAACCCGGAACACCCTGTATAACCAAAATTTTGATAAATCAATTATAACACAGAGAATGAGATTAAGAGACGGCAATATATTAACTTTTAATGTACGACTTGCCGGAGAGAAGAATCTTTAGAGCGACTAAATGATTCAAAGCTTCTTGAACAGTCCAGTGATATTACCGAGTCTTTATAGTGGGTACAAATAAGTAGATACTAGCGCTTTACTAAATTACTTGCGAATTGCTGCAAACAAAATTCTGCGTTTTCTTCGAAAATTCCGCAGTTGCTGTTTTCAAATAACGCGCCGGAAAAGAACAGTCCCAGAACAACGCCAGGAATAACCAGCTGGAGAGCGCGAGAGTTTACGCGGCGCGAGTTAAAGAACTAACACTGATCAATATTTGACGGCAAAGTCGCCAAGTAGTAATTCCAGATGAAATCAAAGTCAAACATTACCGTCGCGGCAAGGTAAGCTCCATGGAAGGATACCTGGTATTGGTCGGTCGGTCGGTCGGTCGATCGGTCCCCCAGCTTCCAATCGGATGGAAACGAAGCGCGTTCAGGCAGATTTAAGCGCACGAGCTAGCCTGGACCAATCAGCAGGACCTCTGCGAGTCCGCCGCCGCGCGGATCTCCCCTTGGGCTTTCGGTTTGCGGCCTGCGGTCTGCGAACCGCGATATTGAACATTGTGAACTATGAGACATGCCGGGGCCACGATAATAGAACGATACCTGTTCCCGTACGTATGAAAAAGCCGGAGACTGATCGAGAACGGTTAATAGCCTTCTTACTCTGTCTCTCTGAACGGGCGATTATTCTTGAAAAGGGTCGCGCTCTATTCCCTTGCGAAATGACGTTGCTAATGAAATGCTATGAAAAAGAACAGCGGAAAGTTTGCGTGGTTCGTATGTTTGTTAACGTTCTGCGTTAACGTGCGAGTATATTTGCGAAATAAAATGCGAGGCTGCTCGAACGCGCTTCGCGTAATACCTCTAATTAATCGATGCGGGAGCGAACGAAGCAGAGAAAGAGGGAGACCCTGTGCGAGTTCATGAAGCGTAATAATCGTTATCCGCGGATTTACGATGCTTTTAATTGTAGGTGTACAAAAGGTATACGCGTATCGTAACAATAGCGAGCTATCGTTTCACTGTTACGTGTGTTACGTTACGAAACATGGACTGTTTCATTTGACTGAAACATGGCAGACATGCCAGCACGCTGTTTCTATTGTTTTTCGAAATTGTATTCAATATTAAATTCAATATTAATATAAGTTATATTAATAAAAATTTATTATACTAATATATATCATCTTTTCTCTGCTATTTATTTTCCCGATTCCTTGATGTACGAATCATGATTATTTCATATCTGCGAAACAAGTTTTGCAATACTTTTGCGAAGATTATTTTGTGCGTGCAAGCTGAAATACCTCTCACATAATTTTCGTTTTACAACAGCATTATCGACCTTCGTTTTCTTTTAAAGCAAATGTAATTAGACATTTTGTGGAAAATCGGAATCATAGATTTAGATCATTCGCAGCGGCGAAGAGATTTTCACCTCTGACGATTACTCGGAAAGGATAAGAAACGTAGTAACACACTGCCGGGGACAGCAACAAGCTACTTACCGATAGCAGCGGCGTCGACTTTTCTTCCGCCAGTAACTCATCCCGAATCAATTGGCCGATGTCTCGAGAAAAGCAGAATATTGGAAATGGCGGCAACGGTGGCGGCGAGGGGCGAGGGGCGGGGACGGAACAGTCTGGCTGATTATCCGATTATCCGGTTCTCCGGAACATTTGCAATTTACGTCTCAGAGTCCCACCCTTCTTCCCTCCGGGAAGAGAAGGTCGGCTTTGCTTCCGTCTCTCTATTCCACTTCATCGTTCTCATCCCTCGTATCGACTAGTCGTAGGAATTTTCGTTTCCATCTCGCAGAAGTCGTCCTTGCGTTTCTTCCTGTCGCGTGGATCCACGATGAAAAGGGTCCTCCTCTTGGATCACGGGTGGCTGCCATAGCTGAGCTACGTGTGAGCCGGAAGATTAATCCTCGAGCGGAGACTCGCTCACCGGGTCTGCAGGCGCAAATCCTATTAACATAATAGAGATGACCTAATTAAAGATCGCTTACGCCCAATGTGTCGCGTCTTCTTTGAAAAGATATCCGCCGGAGGGATTTGACGGTTAATCCCCTCGCGACATTTTCCATTAAAATCTCTCGAATGTAGCACGCGCGTGCGAGCTTACGCCGGACGCTTTAATGGCCGGCTTACTGATCGATGGCACGTATTTTATCCGGCCTGAAAATGCATACGATGTAACGGGAGAGAGTCTCGTCAAGATTCACCGGGTATCCTTTCAATCAGGAATTTGCTGACGTATCTCTCTTTAAGGTATAGATGTTCCCTTAAGAAAGATTTGATGGCGCGCCATCATTTACCGCAAGTTTACAAACGAGTACTTTGCAATCAAGAAATTGGATTTTAGCATCCTTGAGTCTTGAAATCGAGTCAAATATGTACTTTCAGCTATTTATTCAGTCCATGCCATTTAGCTTTCAATCTTAACTGTGTGGTTAAATACGTCATTTTCTATATTTACACTCCCAACGAATGCCTACAGTTTCGCGAAGAAGTTTGTAACTGCAAAATTGTAGAAAATAGAACCATGATATTTTCGGATTGAAACAGTCGATATCAATTCTCAAGACTCAGAAATTTCAATCTTTAGACCTTATCGCATCTGCTTCGCAAAAATAAAGAAAATAATCTCCATCATTTCCAGTTAAAGAGATAATAAGGGAAAAATAAGGGTAAATCGCACTTCAAAATTTCGAGAGCGCTTTCTCTCCGTCGACTACAAAATGGCAGTTTCGTCGTCGTTGGCTTCGTCATTTTCACTTGTTAACTTCGCGACTTGGAGAACGCGACTCGACGCGTCGAGTCGCTGATTATTCATCACTGCAACCCCGGCGGACCGACAGAGAAAGAGAGAAAGAGAGAGAGAGAGAGAGAGAGAGAGAGAGAGAGAGGATGGTTTTCGCAGGAGGGCAACGACGGCGGACACGACGCCGTTCTGAGATGGGTTGAGGCGTCGAGCGGAATGGAGAGAACGGAAAGAGGGAGGATCGCGCGAGAGGACCGGGTGAACCAGGACGATGGCGTATTCCATGTTCCCTCGTGTCACTGATTATTCCATTTACGAGCCGTGCTGCGTGATTCTGAATAGCGGTACACACCGCGCGAACCCGCCACTGGGTTTTGCCCTTCGCGTCCCAGTTCCTCACCCTCAGCCGAGCACGTTGTCATCGCATCAGCCACCCTGCCCTCGCTCTCTCATGCCTCTCTCTCACTCTCTTTCTCTTTCTCTCATCCCTTCAAAACCCCACGAGCCCGAAGCCGTAGTTCATCACGGAGAGAAGATGCCGCGTCCGAATCGGAAATCGATTCAATCTGCGCGAACCGTGTCGGGGATGGCGGCGCCGGCGGTGGTGGTTTTGAATCGCGGAGCGATATCGCCGAAAAATAGCCGAGCCGATGCACGCGGAGAGGTGCACCGTGCACTTTCACGGAAGCCAGACACAGGGACCGCGATCGGCGTTCAGTATGAGCGACGCAGTCGAAGCGGAATGTTTGCCCGACGTGGACGGATCCGATTCCCGATCACGCGACGACGACTCTGTTCCAATGAAGTTCAGTTGCCGTCGATCTGATGCATAATAAAAATTCCGCGATATCGTTTCATAAAGGAGGAGTGCATCGGGGTGAACCGTCGCGGTGAACCATCGCGGTTCGCGTTACGATTCACGATCTCCATCGTACATTACAGAACTGCATTCCTCTAGAATGTGCTTTCGCGACTCGCTCGTTAAATATCCGATCGGTGTGAGCACGAAATTCGGAATACGATGTCGAGGCTCGCTACGTTATACGCCGACAACCAACAACCGTTGCAGTCTCCATCGAGCTTGCTCGTTTGCATTACATCCGCCGCTATCTGAATCACGGCTCCGCTGCAACGGTGGAAAAAGGAAGATTCAGCCGCTAACCAGTTTCGACGCCACGATCAAGCCTTAGATACGTATCGCGGCGAACATTATGGAGATGCGAGAGATCGAGCGCTTTGGGGAAGCTCGAGGTGGCATCTCCCTCCCCCTCTGGCTCTTCGAGGAGCGTATACATGCCGACGGAATAAAAAATTCTGCGAGGGCAGCAGAGCAGCGTCCCTGTACCGCTATCGAGCATCCCGCACGTCCGCAAACACGTAGAGATCGCCGTGCTTGCGCATGCAGATTTTGCAGGTGCAGCGAGCGGGCCCGCGCCAAAGGGGAAGCATACCTGAATTAGTCGGCCGAGCGAGAGGACCAGACACGACGCGCTGGGGAACGCGAGAAGGGTGCTCCTGTCCTTATTCATGCATAAAATCCATATTCTTCGGTGGAGACAACGTGCCCCGCTCGCGAGAAAGCGACGACGTAGCGGGACGCTGCCGAGGCAACCCCTTTCGATCCCGCTGCGGCTTCGCGTCACCCCCGCACGATTGCACGATACGAAGGAAACCCCCCACGACCATTTAGGGAGAACGGACAGACCTTTGTCAGAAATTAAACATTGCAGAATAAAAAGAGAAGAACGGAGGAAGAGAAAGAGAAGCAAGAAATATGAAGCAACAAATAGAAACTTGAAAATATAACTGTTTTATTTAAAAGAATATAACTTCGAATTTTATGTTTTTATATTGTGTTCAGAAACTGGTCGTAACGTGCCATAAAATTGGCCGTTTGACTTGGGAAGAGAAATGTAACGGGAAATAACTTTGCTCTCTCTTCCCTGGAGATATCAAGAACTGTTCAAAATTTTGTCATCGGCGCTGCGAAAGCTGTCGGGAGGTTTTCTAGCGCGATTTCGTTTTACTGGCAAGCGATTAAACACCATATCACCTCCAGGATGCAATAATCTTACTTTACGGGATACTCTGTTCCCGCCTGGACTCGGATGACGGGCGTTCGCGCGCTCGTAACGGTGATTACTTTATAATTGGATCAATGAGCCACTCTTGTGATCAGTGCGACCGTTGAATTTTATTGCGCGCTTTAATGGCGAGTCCGCGAGTTGCGGTCTCACGAACAGCGCCCACGGGCGGCGTTTCAACTTCGCTGATTAATCGAGCGGCACATGAAAACGAAATATATTTAACATATCCCGCGAAAGCTAGTCGCGTGCAATTATTCAACGATGGTCTCTCTGGTTGCATTAATGAACCGAGAGAACGTTACGCTGTCCTCGCAATCCTCGCTGCGTCGGCAAAGGACCAGTTACGCATTTCATTCCGTTGTAATATCGCCAATAATTAACGCAATTAGTAAGCGTCCGCTAATGAAATATACAGGACAATGCATACGGAGCAAAATCCAGGTGACTTGCTCGGCAGATACGCAAAATACATTAATGTAACGAACGCATCATGGATCAATACTGATCGCTCGACCTCGATACTAACAATAAGTGGTTATTCCGGTACATGTTGTTGATACTGGGACAAAACAGTCAAAATTATCGAGAATAGAGCTCCTTCAATAGGTGCAGAAGAGAATGTAGAACAAACGTGTTAAATATTCTACATTCTCCACATCTCATCCTATCTGTAGTTCCTCGGCAAGCAAAAGGAAAACTTTCCTTTCGTTTCCTCGCGCGTAACGAAATATTGTTTTATCTGAGAAAATATTGATGTGCACCAGTATACACTGCTCTCAAATCGACCTTAAATCCGTCAAAGAACCTACGAGCGAAGGGAAAGTACACGATACGCGAACGGAGAGAGGAAGGAGAGGAACCAATATAACACGAAGGATATTACAAAGTTCAGCGCAACGCGACAAACCGACAAAAAAGAATGCGAATGCGGACGCGGCGATATCGGAGCAGTGCAGCACACGTCGCGGGAACTTGGCGACTTTATGAGGAGAGCCCGTCTAATCGTCCGATACGGGATTCCGGACGACTTTATTATTAGAAAAGTTCGCGGACGGCGCACGATATCCGGCGCGAACCAGTGCGGATTATCATGGTTATCGACTTCGCGGCTTCGGTGGCGGCGATCGAAGACGAGGGGAGCTTCGCTCGGCCCATTACGGCTTACGCCGTCCGAGTAACAAGATATTGAATTTCCGGCGCGGTTGCGAGAACCGACCGACAACCTGCCTTCCTTCTCTTTCCCTCTCTTTCTCTTCGAAGCAAGATTTCATGCCCTGGGATACCTATAATGGAGCGCGTTTACGCGTCTCAGAACGCCCATATTTTAGAGTGCTCGGGAGAGAGAGAGAGAAAGAGAGAGGAAAAGAGAGGCGCCGGCGGAGGCTATACACGCGTATACCTCTTTAACAAACGCCCATTTTCAGACAATGAATATTTTAGCGCGCCCATGAAAGCCCGCTTGAGCCTGCTTTTTTTTGTGCCTGGCCGTTCTCGTCACAAAGGGCGTCGTCATCGTCGCCCTATATGCGCGTACGTGTATATACGTGCAGGCGTGTGTATGTGTATGCATGTATGCGTCCTGACACCCCTAGGCTCCTTGACCATTCAAGGAATGGTCTGCTCTAACTGCATCAAGTAACACTATTCTCCGCGTGCACGAGTATATCCTTTGTCCTCCTGGTTGAAGGACTCACTTCTCCCTTGCGACATCGTGGAATTGCGATTCATCTCGAGATGAAGGGAGAAGAAAGCCCTTGGCTTGGAGGCTGGACCAAAGGGATCCCTTCTTTGTGCTGGCGATAACAAGCTATCCGAAATTGTTATAAAATCGAGATCAGTTTAATATTTGTGCGAAAAGGTTGTGAATATAAAAATATTGGATGAATATTAAATTAAACTATACCCGCGATATCGATTGATATGAATGGAACTGATAACGCAGATGGCAGTGCTAGTGAATTCTGGACTTCTTTATCTGCGAACGATACGAATGAAGAAAATATTACGAGGCTAGTCTGCGCTATCAAGGCATGATATGCATTATCGAAGGTTGTGAATGTGTTAAATTATTAAAAAATCAAAATTATGTGGGATAATATTTTCAAATCCGATTTATATTAACTATTAGAGTTAGTACTTAGCCATTACAATCGAGATTAAAAGATACTGTATTATCTTTCGTAGATAAAATAGAAAAAAAAATAGTAACAACTATCAAAAATATTTTTTTAACGTTCCAATTTATTAATAAAACTCTATGCATGGTATTAATCGTGTTTCATTTTGTATAAACACTTCCTGTAGCTTGTTATAATATATATAAAACAAAATCTCCTATATGTGATGTAAATGTAAATCTCTAATTAATATGGGAAATTCAATTATAATATATAACATGATTTTGTATATTTAATTCATGACATTACAATCATTAATGTATAGTGTAAATCTGTTTCGAGCATAATGAAATATATATAATGAAATAATTATTCATTTACGTGGTTTTACTTGGAAATTATTAACTGCTGTAATAGAGGTTAGAAGCAATAAAAGTTATAACTGCATTTTCGCGTTTGCTTCCATAGTATAATGATGCCTTTGTTATTCCGCAAAGTTGTTTGCGATAATTTACAATCGAAACAATGTACCGCGCGCCCCATTTACTCGGAACGGAACTTTCCAGCGGGATGTTATTTCCGTCCAGCTTATAACTTCGGTCTCGAAGGCGCGACGATAAATAAAAAAAGAACCGAGTACAGTTCCTAAAACCGAGTGGAAAAAATTTACGCGCCGGTATCGCACGAGTGAATATTCTAGCGAGCGCGCTTTCCGGACAAAAACGAAAATTCGGAGGCGAGGGATAAAAATCGGCGGCGGTGCGACCATTGTCCAGCTGTCCGGTAATGGACGACCCTCTTTTGGCTCGAGCTAATAATACCGAATTGATCCGGGACGTTTTGGCGATTATGTTTCACGGCGATGCTTTCCACGCGCGCGTGCACACTCGCTTGCCTTTTATACATTACAGACGGTCGAAAAACCCAACTTTTTACCCAATTTTTTTCGCGACCGGCTGTCCGCGTCTGGCATCTGCTTGTCGATGTGCATCGGTCATCGCGCGCGTGGCGATCGTCCGATAAAAATGCAAAATAGCCCGCAGTATCGTTATCGGATCGTGACGAAAATCAAATCTGACGCCGAAACGAATTACGCAATTGCGAGACCGACAAAAGCGGAACAGAGGTGGACAGAGATTGCATGATCGCGATGTTCCGCGAGCCTAAAATAAAAAACGTAGAACTTTAATAATTTGAAATCGGTTCTCCAAGTTAGATAAATCATTTAATGATAGAGGTAAATCGAGAGAAAGATGCGATTGAAATCCAGTGTGAGTCGCAGTGGCGATGTAAATTGAAATAAAAACACCTTATCTAACCAACGATTGTTTCAATCGATCACACTTAACAATTATATGAACGATATTTGTACATATGTATTTCTTGGTAATCAATTACATGTGCGCTTTTATTTGATTAAAATTTAAAAAGTATGTTGGTAATAGATTCTTAATTAACTTGAGCATCGTTAACGTGAGACGCGCGTGTGTTATCGCGTCTTTGGAAAGTTTCATTCATTTTATGATTTCTGTTATCTTTGTACCGAGTCATAGCACTTTGCTTACTTTTTCACCGGCTACGATCGTAATTAATGCTACGTGATGTTACCCGCGCGGTCTGAAAATATCTCAAATAAAATTTAATCACGAGTTAAGAACTTGTCAAGGTGCTAACGATAAAGATTCTACTTAATCGGGACAGCCCAAAGTTCGTGCCTGAATCGAGATTATGTCAATCCTGAGTACTATTTTTAAAAGTAGATACACATCACGTCATTTATACGTATGAAATGTTAACATTTCATAATTTGAGACCATTGGATTTCATTTATTATATTTGGTCATTTCATATTCGTTAATTAAAATATTCATAATCTCTTTAAATAATTTTAATGAATTAATTATGTGCTCTACAATTTTTTTAATATAAAGAGCTCCGCCGAAACTCTCGAAACTCGCATACTTGCACCCTCGTCATATTGCATTTCGATGCAAGGGAGCCCTTATTGAAGCTGAACAACCGCTTATTCCGCAATCATCCATATGATGCACAGCCATGCGACACGGCTACTCGTCCACTTTTTTTTTATATGATTCCACACGATTCCATACCAAAGAACCATAAGGCAAAAAGCGCGACAGGGAAGTTTAGCTCGCGCGTGCAGCAAGAAAGATATCCTCGTGTGCTTTCATCAAACTTCACATGAGGGAACTTTTTGCTCCGATATATGACTGTATATATAATTTTTACCTTGATACAAAATTAATCCTCCATTAAATATAGGCGTAGCGAAATTCATGTGGAATAATTCTGATAAAATACGACGTTACAGACGTCATAGCAAATATGACAGAAGATCACAATTTTGTGGTCTTTTAGATTTACGAGATTTTCTATGATAAGCTACAAATATTGGAATTCGGAGATGTGATAGTAGATATGGACAAATGGTATTGGTATTATTCGATTCACAGTATTTTAAAGAGTGACGATGTTCGATGAGAACGCACGCACCGGTATCGATTCTCACGGATTATCGACTCGAATATCTCATGAAAATTATTGCTCTGCGGCCCGGTAGCGACAGTCACATAATACCATTAATTTGCAGGAACCGATGCAGACCACCGGCTTCATTATCGTTATCAACTGTGTAGAATCGCGTGACAAGTTCGTGACCGCAGATGCGGAACGCCCTCGATACGCATGGACGTTCCTGCCCAACCGCCTCAATTTGTCCTTTAAATTATGTACAATCTTGCTGAGCACGGCATTTCTTGATCCGCGTCGAATAAAGGTATCGGCCCTATTTGTCATGTACCTTTCCTAATCCTTCTGTCACTGTTTTATTTATTTCTTTATCATCATATATGGTGTTCGTAGTACTTTTCAAGTAAAATATTGGATGAAGAAAGAAACTCAAATTATTTTGTATAATAATCTTCCTTTTCTGTAAATTTTTATTATATATGTATCTTGGTGCATTTGATTATTATCCTACTTGTAATTTTATTTCGTAACGTTATCGATGACAAGTAATATAATCGAAACGGACGCAGAGTTCGAGTGCTCACAACTGGTACTCGATAATCGATACGAGGCTCGTCATAGAGAAGGCCACTCTCTCGTAGGCCCGGGCGTTTTAAGGAAGAGCCTGCGTGTCGTTTCCTTCGTGAAAATAGAGCGGAGGAAGATCCTGCGAAGAGGCTCGAGCTGGCTCGAACTTGTCCGTGAGGCTAAACTAATTTGCCGCGCGAGGGTGGACGGTTCGGAGCCTCGAGGTGGGGTGACACCGGGGCCAGGTCCACGGTCGAGCGAGGGGAATGAGCGATGAAACTCGGGGATGAGGGAGGGAGGAAGGGGCGGGAAAGGACTCTAATACCGCCGGTGGTGGTGGAGCACCGAATTCCAAGTGACCAGTAAAAGTGCCACCCCACGCGGGCCTTGCTTCTCTCTTCCCTTTCATCCTCTTTTACCGCTTTTCTCTCCTCTTCCTCGCCATCCCTCCTCACCCGGCAAATCCCCTTTCCCTTTCGCTCCGACACCCCCGCCCTTTCGTCCCCCTCAAAAGACCTCAGTGCCACC
Organism: Ooceraea biroi; assembly: GCF_003672135.1. Classification (NCBI taxonomy): domain Eukaryota; kingdom Metazoa; phylum Arthropoda; class Insecta; order Hymenoptera; family Formicidae; genus Ooceraea; species Ooceraea biroi. The sequence continues at coordinate 7,904,779 of NC_039517.1, read as the reverse complement.
CGAGGGGAAAACTGTGAACTGGGGTAAAAGACTGCTCGTGCTGGGTCGCGAGGAGGACGTTCGTATTTTACGGACGCGCACGCATGTGTGTGTGTGTGTGTGTGTACGAGTGCGTGCATGTGCGTGCGCGAGTGTTTTTTCCGACGCACGTGTGTGCAGGTGCGTAACTTCGAAAGAGGAGGAAGTGCCTCGACAAGGAGCCTCGCGGCAGTGATGGCTAGGCTCCGTTCGCCACCCCGAGCTCTCGTTGGAGATATCTTCTTACGACGATAATGATATCGAAGCGCGAGACGAACCACATAGGTAAATGATTTTATGCACAGTGCAGTGCTGTCTTGTGCTCTCATTCTTTTTTTTACATAAAATAGATCGTGTATAATATAATTTTGCAAAACTTGATATACAATTTAATTATACCTTGAAGATTATTTTAAGTCTAATTCTTTCTCTCTCAGCTGTAAAATCAACATAATTTCTTTCACATTCCTGCAACCCCATTTTCTTCCAATGTTTCCAAAATTAATCAACGAATTTTAGAAACATTTTCAACTTTAGCAAAAGACGATAGCAATGATCTTTTGCGCAACAGCCAGATAAACGCGTGTCGAGAATTTTGAAAATTTTCGGTCTCGAAAAGGAGAAAGGAAGACTTCCCTTTGCTCGCGGAAAGGCGTCGGCCCTGACTTTGTAAGGACGTGGGGGTGGCAGGCTGGCAGGCAGGCAAGCAGGCAGGGGGGTAACTTCGTGAGGGAGGGACGTCGAATCGTGGAACACGGGGAGCGGGGGTGCGGCGGCCGCGGCGGGCTGGAGGGTTGAATCAGCGCGGGGGTGTATGGGGGAATTAGTGGATGGTCGCGGACAATGTGGGGGATACTTTCTCATATCAAGTATGGCCGCCATCGTGGCACGATGGTCAAAACAATAGTAAGTAGCCGAGGCCGCGGGCGATCCTTCTTCCACCCCGTATCGTCGCGCGCCGCTGATACACTTTTCTTTTTTTTCCCATTTCGCTCCTTAATTATCGCCGCGCGCTCGGCGCCTCGCCGGGACCTCTCTCTCTTTCTCTTTCTTTGCCCACATTACTCCATCACGTCCTGCTCTCGGCTTTCCAGTGCGCAGTGAAACAAAGTGGTGTTATCGTCGCGCTATCGCCGGCACTGTCGCGCACGTCCACCCTCCACGTTGGCGCTTAACAAATGGATAATAACGTGGGACCATCGTCGGCGAGTCGCGATTTTCTGGGGTGGTTTTGCGTCCACAAGACACGCTGCTGATCACGGTGAGTCCTCCTGGCGGAGAGTACCGGTCGCCTATCGGGGATCGGGATTATCCCACGTTTTCAATCATGTATATAATACATTGAGGATCGAAACCGGTGTAGTTTCGTCGGATTTAATCTGCGACGCTATAGACGAGATCAGCGTTATTGTCACGTTAATCGACACGGATGAATATGGCGATAACGCACTCCTATAGCATTAGAAAACCTTTGAATATCATCGGAATCGTGTCGGTTTCGATCCTCGCTGTGCATCCTGCTAATTCGAACCGATAAACGCGAAAGTATCCAATCAATATAAATATACCCGATCAATATAAAATCTAAACGGTAAAAACCCCGGCATCGCGTCATCGCTAGGACCTCGTGGATTACAGCTGTTATCTGATTCGTCTCCCAGAAACATTCGGCGCACTCGAACAGATAGATTCCTCTGTATCGCGCGATAATCTCCCCGCAGTTAAAATAGTTTTATTGCTCTATTTATCTATGGTAGCGAAATTACTGCGGTTTAATCGGCGTAAAACAGCACGAAGAACACCAAGGTGACGCGATAAAGCGAGATGACACGATAAAATACGTGATTTACGAATTGTCGAAATGATCTCGGCGATCGCGATGATTGATCGGCACTTGTTAGTGAGCTCGCGTTACCGCCAATCATCCGGATCGTTCCGATCATCGTCTCGGAAGGTACACGATCTGTCAAGTGAAACGATACCGCACCGTGCCCTTTTCAGGGTGGACTAACTGGTTGGTTACTCTCACTCGCGGCGTCTTTTGCATGCGAATACTCCACGTGGTTCATCCGGCGACACGCATTGCGCAGATCCGACCTTCCGCGATCCCCACCTTTATGCGAATCACACCTTTTACCATACCGTTACAGATTCATGTGCGTGTCAGCAGCACCGAACGAGTTTGCTATCATGATTGAGCCCGCGATACATTTTATGGTATAAAACAATCGCACGCACCGTGTGTGATTCTCTTATATATGTATGTCTTGTTAAAGTGTATTACTAAACGGCAAGGAATTCCTTTTGAATTGATTCTACTAATACTCTCCAACTTTAAAGAAACAGCGCTTAATTAAGAAAAGTCTCGTCTGTCTTGATAAATTTATGATTATATTCTGACACGTATTTATAGAATTTCAGAAATATGTGCATTAAATTTTGATTGGACAACGAGGAAACTCTTTTGAAAAGCAGACTTTTCAAATGCTGTTTAGTGACTGTTTCCAGGGAGAAGGAATTACATATTACACTTATTCACTTACGAGGAGCGTAAAAAGAAGGAATTACCCCGCAAAAAGACCGTACATCATATTTCTTGACATCAAGTCGCCCCCGTATCACCGTAATCGCTAACAAGCGACACGTCGGTGAAAGTTACGACAGAGTCAATCCGCGCTCGAGGTTCGAGAGACCGGCGGCGAATCGCGTCGGTAGACGTTTCAGAGCGGGAAAGAAGGAGGGTGCGCGAGGGTGGATGGGTGGATTTTCAGGACTGGCGCGATGATATTTGTCTTGTTTACGGGAAGACTTATGCGCGTGTGCGAACCGCCGAAGTTCGCCGCTCGATCAATAGGCCTCTACTGAAATCACACGTAAACGGGAACCCGCGTGATATCCGCACACGCCCACGCACCATATACACGCATACACACGCATATACGTTGATTCCTGCGCGCGCGCGTATGAGCACTGGGCCAATCCACGCGAAAAGTTCGCGCGAGCTTTCCTTTCGACTTTTTGCGAAAGAGAGCCACAGGGCTTTCATAATTCACTGTCCATACCCCCGCTATTGATTCCGCTCTCTTTCTCTTTTCCTCACTGGGCCCGTTTGATGTTCCCGGGCTTTTATTGCTTCGCCTTACGTTCGATTGATTTGCCGTATCTCGCTTTGCTTTCAGCGACCTGCTTTCGCGCTCCTTTCAATCGGACTTGTACAAAGATCAACAACTCGTTGTACGAACTAGTCATCTTCGAAGTGATATAAACCAAATTTTCAAAAGCGCAAAGTAAAATTTGGCAAAGATCTCTGAGAGGCTTATTTTAAACACGTGGCTCAAATAACGAAAATAATCACTGAATTTCGATTTCCCGTGAATAGTTAAATTAATAATGCGCACTACCATAAAATAAACGATTCACCGCTAACGTGATTTTACAGTCGTAAAACTTTACAACTTGAAGATGGATCAGTGACAGTTTGCTACATGATTGTTCGCCATGCATTTTACGACATGAGCTTCGCTCACAAATTTTTCAATTCACAGCATTTTCTATTCTAGCGCAACATCCACGAATGCAATCGGACTGCATCAGATTTGCTTCATATTTTACGTTTACCAGAATTATTATGTCCGTATCACGCGAGGCATAATTTTCATCGGCGAACCGTTGAGCGTGCCGGGAGCAGCTGCGAAAATACATTTGACGTGCGTTCATCCATTATTTCGCGGGAGTGCAACGTTGTTTGTTGCGCGTCACCCACACAATTGAGCGCCACCCCCGCGCGAGGGAAAATCTGCGCGCGTACGCGTAATAACATTACGAACTATCCTTCGGATAGGCATCTTTCGCCCGAACACACCGTCGCTCTAACGACGTGTTTTTCCCGGCACCCTTTCGCAAGTCACCCGCCACGAGGTCGGATCGCCAACCCTCCTCTGTCATTCATCCGATTTCGGTGGTTTCCACAATGTCGGAGTCCTGCGTCTCCCCCCGCGAACATACGGGCGTATTTACGAGTATTTTTGGAAAAATCTGTCAAATCTTGCACGGAGATATACGGGTTCCGCGGTAAACCCCTCTCCCTCCCTCCTTCTTCCCAAACTACCCCCTCGTCGTTTCAGCTACCTATCTCCTCGTGCGCCTTGTGCGTCAACGACTGCTTTACAACCCTCCCGTAATCCAATTTCCCGTCCCGTTGACATACACGCGTATACACATGCAGCAACTGCGAATAATAACTGCTGTTCTTTTTAGATGTGCCTACACGCGTCTGTCGAGCCACGCTGACAAAATCCGTGATTGCGTAAATCTGTAAATCTGATATTCCACTTACATCGCGAGAATATTTGCAAGTGCATATTTATATAATGTGTGCATATTTATATAACGTGTGCATATCTAAATATAAATATACGTTTGAGATAAAATATGATGAGACAGCTGACAAAAGAGAACATATAAAATTCTTGCAGATTTTTGAAAACTGAGAAACAGATTCCGGCTAAATGAAATTAAAAACTTCCAATCCAAACAAAGGCAACATGCACGATTTAAGTTTGTAAAATGTAGAATTGATAATTAACTTTGAACAAAATATGTGGAAATATACTCAAAATATACAAGATTAAATATGACTCACAGATAAATATTCCAAATTATTGTAGATGAACGATTGCTCGAGTTACCGGTAAATCCTAGCTCGGAGCACCTGTCAAAACAATTAGCGATGTGTCATCAGCTTATTAACAATGTATGTCTCATCTGGTGTCAAACGATTTTTTTCTTATACGTTACATCTGTAACGCGATACAGCGTGTGCGATAAGGACAGAAACGGAAGAAGCACTACTTTTGTTTGCGTATCTTTGCGTCATTGAAAAAACATTTCAAAAGGCTTTGACTAAGAGTCGGAAGAATGCAATCAATGACATCTTTATCTTCGCGTCCGTTGTCATCGGAGTAAAGAGAGCTACAGGTTTTTTTCAAGATTTCTAATAAATAATCACAAAAATTATAAGAAGAGATTCGTAATATATCTATGCATTAATTAATGCTCGCTTCATATGAAGCGAAAATTTTTATATTTATTTAACGTACCGGGAGACGTAAGAAAGTGACGAGAGTCTTATCGCGCGAATCATCCTCAGAGTTTTACAATCTCTATCGACTTGGTTCAACGAAATCGATATCTTCCGATAAAAGTGAACTCAATTACTTTCTAATAATTAATTCTATAATTACATAGACGTAAATACATGAAGTGTTTTTTATAAATTTTATGTTAAAAGTTAAAATGTCGCAAGAGAAATGATCAAATTTGTTTCAAGTTTTTCTTGATTAAATAATCAGAAAAAATTTAACTCTCCACGAAAAAATGCGAAAATTATAGCGCGGAATTCTCGCGTAGCTATTTATAACATTTTGTATCGTGATATACAAATCCAGAAAATATTATTTACGTTGCCTTATGAAACGCTGAATAATATTTATTGCACCTGATGGTTTTCGCTTCTCAAAAATATTTTCCGTAAATATTATTTTCGTGCAGAACTGTTTGCAGTGTCGATATCGCGCGTTCGAACAAAATCCCGAAAATCATCTATCCACGGCGAATGCAGGAGAACGCAGTGCAGATGACGACCGAGTGGGGAGATTTGTATCGGTCTCCGAAGGTGGTAGGGACGTGAAAACGGCGTGACAGGCCCTTCATAGGGCATCGTGCCTATACCTAACAGTAACCTGGTAGAATCCGGAGAGACGTAATACGTACTGCTGATCAAGCAACGCGAACAGCCGATTTAAACTACATTTCGCGTCTGTATTCCTCCAAGTTCAAAGATTCGTTTGTGTCATCGGGATGTGTTCTTAACGTTATCTTATTCGTATGATCTCCTTTGCGATTGTTGCAACTCATGGAGCTCGTCGATCAGTCGAAGATTGACATTGACTAAAGGATTTTCGTGCGGCGCGAAGACCCCGACCTCATTGCGAGGGATATAGAAGCCAGGCGAAGGCGAAAATGGAAATATCCGCGTCGACGAGGGTGCGTTTGACCAGTGACACCCGAGATCCGCGCAGTTCGTTTACCCTCGGCGACGTCACGTGCCAATAACGGCGACGCCTTAGCCGGCCAACGAGAACAGAACAAGAGGAAAGCGATTGCGCGCGAGTTTTCTCGAGTTTGCGAAGTGTCGTGGAGATTTTGTGCGACCGAGATGCTCGACGAAGCCGGTCATAGTTCGCGGCAGCGATGCGCGATTCCCGAGATGCCCCATTTCACCGTGAAAGCGATTTCCGCGGTTCATCGGTCATGAGACGAAGACATTCGAGACATCGAGGAGCTGCGACTGTCGCGGGTGAGGATTTCATGAAATATGAGTTGCCGTACCATAATCTTGACATTTCACGCGACGTTGTGTGTCGAAAAGATAGCAGCGAGGTAATAATTGTGTCAAAGATAAGAGAAATACATTATCAACGAGATGTCAGTTGACATAATTTAATGTAACCGATGCAGAAGTCGGTTGCTAAAACACAAGCGGGTAGTACATTATAATAACGAAATTGCTTGTGTAATAAATGTTATTTACGAAGCCCTATCTCTTCATCCTTCTTCTGAGTTGCAGAAGAAAGTCGGGAAATTTCTACGCCGGTAATTTTATTTTTTCCCTTCGCGACAGTCGAACGTTCGCGGTAACGCGGAGGGCTGGCCGTAGGAATCATCGCACTGAAAATGTTTCCGAGCTTTTGCCAACTTGCGCACGCACGGCTCACGCGACCTTTCTCACGCGTGTATCACGCACAGCCTGCGACACACAATTGGCAGATATTGTCGGAGGGTTCAATGACCGCGTACCGTCCACTTACACACACAGCCGCACACGTATTCGCGATAGGAGAGGCTGTCATTCTGAATTAGTAATTACGCCGCGCTTCTGAAATGCATATTCGTACTATCCTCCGGATTCCCCGAATGCGTGGGGACATACAACATGAGTCATGGGGATGTTCACCCTCCCCCGCATCCCACTGTCCCGCGTCTCCCTTTTTCGAGACCGCATGTCCATCGCGCGAGCGAGGGTGTCTCGCTCGCTGTGTCTCGTTCGTCAAGTCTCGCGTGCGTCTTTCTACAGCACGAAGTGCTCGTTAGCCGACCCCAACCCTCCAACCCTCCCTCCAGCTTCGCCGGACGAAATCGTTATGATCTTTCTGCCGAATTAATGTCGCCTACTCATCGCGTCTCGCGGAACAACGCGATTCTGGGATTTGTATCTGCTGCTCGTAGTTTATACATCGAAATTAAATATTGCGATAAATATCAAGTATGCTACACGGAATATTAAACCATTGACTCCTCGCGTAAAGGACAAACACAAATGCGAAAAGAAGTTACCGTACAGTTGAAAACAGAAAAAGATCTCTGTATCGGGGTGCGTCAGAGAATCGTTCGTCGATCCCGCCGCAATTTTTTAAACGCGAGAAATTTCTGTGTTCTTTGACAGACGAGCAATACCTGAGGCAGAGCCGGCTGGTCGCGTGAGGGATCCACCGAGATGTCATCGAGCGCAACGTCGTCGCACGAGCCGATGACGGCGATGACGACGACAACGACGACAACAACCACGATGATAGCGGATGCAACGGAGCTGGACAGCGATGGTTCCAGTTGCGGGGAGCGCGACGTTTGGAAACGCGTCCGCGCCGATTCCGTCGACGTTGGCGCCGGGCCCAAGAAGCGCCGGAAGCAGACCACACCGGTGAGGTTCTCGTCCGATCTCGCGCACGAGGACGAGCACGAGGACGAGGTCAGCGAAGGTAAGACAGCGTCGTCGCGATCGCCGTTACCGAGCGTCGACGACCAACATCAGTATCATCACCAACACCAACCCTCACCGTCGTCGAAAGACGAGAATCTAAACAGCGAGTTCCGTTGCCAGCACTGCGGCCGGCTCTTCGACAGCGACGAGGTGCTCAACGTCCACGTGGACTGCGAGCACAGTGGCGCGAGCCGATCGACGCCGGGCGTCGCCGTCAAGGTAGAGCCGACGCAGCAGCTGGACCAGGCCAACGACGGTCCCGTGAGCCTCTTGAGCGTGAAGAACTTCGCGACCACGTGGTTAACCACGTCCGGCGGTCAGCAGCACGTGCAGTCGCAGACGCAGATGCAGCCGCAGATGCAACCCTCGCAGAGCGAGGACTCGTGGTCGGCCGCCGGTTCGGTCAGTCAAATCGTCACGATGACGAATCATCTGCAGCCGCTCCCGGGTTTCCCGAGTGCCCTCGCTCAGTACCTACCCCTACCGGGTTTCCCGCTGACAGATCCCCAACACGTCCCTAGATCCACCCTCGGTCCGATGCCGATCAAGATCTTCAACCCGGAGGCGTACTGTGACATGTGCAAGAAGGAGTTCTGCAACAAGTACTTTCTGAAGACGCACAAGGCGAACAAGCACGGTATCTACGTGGACTCGCCGACTCCGAGCGCGACGGCGACAGACGCAACTGGCGTATTCGGCGCGGGTGTGTTCGCCTCCGCGAACTATCACGCTGGTAACGCGAGCGTGAAGCTAGAACCGCCAGCGACACCGCCGCACCGGCATTTCCGCAATGAGGAAGCTTCCTCGAGGAAGCAGAAGACGCCCAATGAGTCGTCGATCGTGGAGTCGCAGTCATCGTCGGATGGCTGTCAATCTGCTATCAATCAGCTGTCGCAGAATGAGGAGGATCGCGAGACGTCACGCGACAGTTCCAATGGCATGGAGGCGCTTCTGAAACAGGAATACGGCGTCGAGCAAGAGGACGCCAGCTATATGCCGGCACCTAGACACCTATCTCCTCAATCCATCCAACAGGCGCGGGATTCCGGCTTCAGCGCCGATCTCCTGCGTCGTCTGGGCGTGATAAATCCCGAGGCGTTCTGCGAGATCTGTTGCAAGGAGTACTGCAACAAGTACTTTTTGCGCACACACAAGATGAAGCGACACGGTGTCATCGTGCAGGATAACGAGCGATCGCCCGGCAATCCCACCGGCACGACCACCTGGCACCAGGTGCAGACCAGTCCGTTGAACCTGATTGTCGCCGAGACTGCTACTACTGTCGCCGGCGCGGGTTCGGACACCAACGAGCGCACTGACGATTATGAGTGCAAACCATGTGATATCCGCTTCCAAACGGCTAGTCTGTATCGGACGCATTGTAGGAAGATGCACGAGGGCGAGGAGCACGTTTCACCAAAGCACGAATACGATCTAGACGGTGCCGATCAACGTACTGACACCATTTCAGAGGACCTGCAGAAACTGCAGACGATGATCATACAGTTGAACGGTTTGGATTCCAGCAAGGGATTGTCCTGCGCCGTGTGCGGCAAGGAATGTGACTCGAGACTAGCTCTGCGAGTTCACATGGCGACTGAGCACGGTGTTGCCGGCGACGAGGCTCAGCTGTCGCCACAGGATAAGTCACCCCCGACCGTATCCACAGTCTTCTGCACCCTTTGCGAGAAAGACTATCCTAGTCAGGAAGCACTGAGGAGACATATCAGCAAGGAACATCAGCATTCGATCGTCTCCAGTGCCGTTACTCTCTCGTCGCTACAATCGACTCCCGCGATTGCTTCTTCCGCAAATTCGACACTGACCAATCAGACTACGAGCAGCCAAGCCACGACAACGACATCAATCACGACAACGACGACGGCGACGACAACGGGCACGATGGACTCGAAAATGATACCCACGACGTGCTACTGCGAAATCTGCGAGAAGCATCTGTGCAATAAATACTTCCTGAAGACGCACATGCAACGGATGCACGGCATCGAGATAGAGAACGGCGCACAGATCGTCGGCGTGATCTGCAACATCTGCAACAAGGAGCTGTGCAGTAAGTACTTTCTGCGCGTTCACAAGCACAACACCCATGGGATCGTGGACGATACTACGTCGTCCTCTTCGTCGTCATCGGTGGCAGGAACGACGTTAGCCAAACAGGAGACCTATGATGCCAGCACCGGCGCGGACGATTCGGCGCTCAAGTCGAGTGAACAACTGGGTGATCTCAGTCACAGATACTTCACCGAGGTGTGTCCGATCTGCAGCCGCAGGTTCCGCAGCGTCAAATGGCTGAAAGCGCACCTGATGAGCGATCACGGCAAGACGGGTATCGACAAGTGGCGCGAACTCGAACAGCAGTATCAGGCGACACCGAAAATCAGCGGGAATAGTGGCAGGAGTGTCGCGAAGAACATTCAAACGCCGAGTCTAAAAATCCCGAACGGCTTTGAAGTAGCCCAGCAGATCAAACCGGCCGATTACGCGAATCTGGGGAATCAGGTGCTATCGAATCTCCTCGGCTCGTCGTCCGAGGAGCACCAGCTGAAGAACTACCGCTGCGGCTACTGCAATTTCAACACCCCCGTGCTGCCGTTCCTTTTCCTTCACGAGCGATCCCACGTGAGTCCTCAGGAGAGCCTCGAGTGCGATCGACCGCTGCAATGTCCGATCTGCTCACAAGACTTCCACCAACCGGAGCTGCTTCACCAGCACCTGCTCACCAAGCACCAGTTTCCCACTCTGCTGTCGCAATTCCAGAATCCTCTCCTGAACAATCTCAGACCGGACATCGACGTTAAACTGAACGATCACGCGAAGGATAGGGCCGACCTGGATGCGAGGAACGATCACGCGGAATGCAGTCCGCAGACCGCGGATCGCGGTGTCCCGGATGTCGCGAGGAACCAACGGCAGGACGACAATGCGGTGCAGGTGACACCTCAGGGCGCGTACAAGTGTGCGCAGTGCGGCTACGCGACGACGAACCTGAATCGCATCAAGAAACACGTACGAAAAGACCATAAGGCGATCGGCGATCCTACGGAGAGCGTGATTGCCGAGCTCAGCAAGACCCTGAGGGACGTGGCGAACAAGCAGAAGGTACCGGCTTGCTACGCGATGCCGCAGGATATGAATTCGAATCCGGATAAGACCATCATGCAGCCGTTCTTGATCGAGGAGCAGGACCTGATGCAGGCGGGTGCCGAGTCCAGTTCGGCGAAGAGATTCGCGCCTGCTCTAGTCTATCTACCGGTCAAGTCGAGAATTGCCAACGCCCTGACCGCTTCCTTCACCCTCACTCCTGCCTGAGTTCAGTCGATCTCGAGCCTTGCACGCCCTAGCGTGAGCGGCGGCGTCTGCGTCTGCATACTGAGCATCTGCGACCTGAGCACGTGGTATCGGTTCCTATTTATCATGTAAGACCAGCGGCCAATCGGTGAGTGTTATCTGCATCGTAACACTCTGACGTGTCACTAACTCTCGCACACTTTTGGCAATTTACGCGCACAGGCTTTCCCATTATTTGTTAAAATAAGCTCCCTGGTTCGACGTCGCGGACTGAAATAATAGAATTAGCGTGATAACGTGATTGAAGATGACTGCTCTGCTTCTTCGCAGTTAACTTTGCATCGCGTTAAGGATGACTCCAGTACCGGTGGACGTTTAAGAGAGTGTTCCTCGAGCAACGAGTTTCTCGTAAACGTATCGAAAGTTTCTGAATCATTTTCTTAAGTCAACTGGTTCTGAAGTCTTTCCTTGCCGTGCAACGTTTCTTCGCAAGAAAAGATCGATTTCATTTGATGGTGTTTTAATTCGCAAACATTTCACGACATGTCATGTGTTCGAAATACGAAAAGATCGTATTTTGACATTATTTTGAAACGATTCTTGAGAGTAATGAATTTAGCAGACCGTCTTTTTCGGAAGGGAAAGCCTCCCAGAAAAATAACGAGACAAGGTTGTTATTCTTGTTCTAAGTGGGGAACGTACTCTCGTTACGTACTCTTGTAAATACTTAATCGTAATTAATTAACACGAACGGGTGATCGATAAAGTTCCTATTTTAAATGCGGCAGGCCTTCTTGTATCGGAGGACTCTCTTTGCTCTGCATTTTATTTCATCTTTCTCTTTCTCTCTTTCTCTGTTTTTCTCTTTCTTTTATTTCAATATCGATTTTACTTTTGCTCAAGTCAACCAAAAGAATTGCGCGTGAAAGCGAGCATAATCGTTCGATCGACATTAACTAACGCACCGTTTCTCACGGACTTTTCCTTTCGCGGCTGTTCTAGTCAATATTTTATATATAAATATATATATTTACATAAGAGTAAGCAGAGTTTTCTCGAAGATAGGGAAGATTTAGAGAGGTATTTATCATATACACGTACGCGCTGGATTCCGGGAGATTGGTGCGGAACTAATTAGGCGCATCAATTAAACGCGGCCGTTGATTATCGCCGCGACATGCACGGCCGCGAGCAGCATGATCTGACGCAATGGTGTTACGAAGCATTGGATATCAATGTGCAGAGAGAATCGCCAACCAACTCAGGGGTGGACACAGTATAACCCGCAACAAAAAGTACAATCGTATACACAGCCAACGCATTACATAGACTTTAAATAACTATTAAATATAATGATGATAATGTGATGATGCGTGTAGCGCGCGTCTCGTAAATGTTCGCGAATATCAATTTAACGATCCGATCCCCCGACGTCTTCGGGCGGGGGTCGCAAAAAACGATGACCAAGCTCGATCTCCACTCGAATATTCAAAGAACGATCCCCTACCCCGCCGATTTATATACGCGTATATATGCTCGACATGTTATAAAGCATATATAGCACACTCTCAGATTATTTAACTAAGGGTTACATAGTCTAGTCGACAAAGACGCGGCTCGTCCGTGCTAAAAGTTCCTCCCCGAAAGCTGTTTCGAACTTCGTGCCTTGCAGCTTGAGAAACGAATGATTCGCGAACCTCGTTATCACGCAGGTCTCAACAGAAAATAATATATCCGATGTAACAGGTCGATTTGTTACAATTATAGTAAGTATGGTCGGATGTGCTCTCTCGATCGCGTCGTACAATGGCCTCGACCTCTCTTTTCCTCATAACAGTGCGACTGCAGGCGCTTTGATAACTGGGAATAACTGAGACATCGCTTCTCAGTAGCATTCCATAAATATGCATCTTGAAATGTGATCGTTTCATGACTCATGATATCTGTTGTAACGATTCGTCTGTGAATCACACGATACTTGGAACAGTATCATGTTTCTGAAAACATGGGAAACGATTTGAAATATTGGAATAGTGGATTCTTGCTCCTTTCTCTTTAGAGATTCCAAGAAAGGAACCAGAAATTATGAATTTTTTACCGTTCTCCCCGAAACTCTAGAAAAATTATGATCGCAACTTATCGAAATGTTATCCGGGGAACGATAACGATGAAAGTTTCGTTCCGAAACTGTCGTGTTTGCGCCGCGCAAAAACTTGGGCTATCTTTTCGGCAACGGTCAGGGCCCGTTCGAATTCGATCGAAATGCTCGATGAGACAGCTGTCGCCGCAATGACCACACTCTCTCGGCGAGCGGAGCGTGTGCAGCCGTCCGCACAAACCTGCCTAGCTTCCCAAAATACGTTTCTCGCAGCGCACCGGTGCGCCCATCCCTCCACGATGAACAAACATGCACGATGCATTTCTATCCATGCGACGTACGCCCACGAGATGCCTTCCTTCTATGGTGAAATAATAATACTCAGTGCAATCGCTCGCTATTTACTCGTTCAGCGTATCAAAACATAAAAATTCTTTTCTCTTTTTCTTGAAAATATTTGAGAAATTATTAAGGGCAAGTGTTACAAATTTCGTTTAAAAATTTATGTATGCGTGATTTCGATCTTTCTAAAAGGAACACAAGTTTATCATGCAAGTTAATGATGCAGGAGAGGTATTTTGTATTGGCCAATATGTGCAAATTGTTTTCATACGATTGCAAGAATGTCACGTTTTTGTATCAGAAAGTTTGCGCTGACAGTTAAAACGCATTTTAATTAAATGATTGTGATAATGGATTCTATCATTTAGTTGCAATTCTCAAAGTTTAGCACAACGAGCAGCGATACGACACGATAAATCTGTTGTCGCGAATGACGGGTGAGGTGATAAATAACACGATCGATTCCCACCGAGAGATGCAGCGTTTCGCATCGCGTTTCGAGTAATGAATGCGGAATTCAGCGCTGTCAGATTCGGCAAATGATTTATTCCATGTGATTTCCATGGCACGGGCCGGGTTTTTGTCTCAGGGGCCATAAAAGTTTTCCCCGCGCGCAGCTGAAATTCGAGAACCGCGTCATTTAACGGGACCGCACACCCCCGGGGCTGGCCGTTGCCGAAAATTCGTCTGAATTAGTATGCGCGCACGCGTGCATTAATATAACACAGGGGAGAGGAGAAAGAGAGAAAGGGAGCAAGAGAAAGAAAGAATGAGAGGACGTACGGCCATTACGAATCCGTCGAGGGAACAGGAGAAGGAAGAGCAGAAAAGGCGGAAGCGGGGAAACGTTGTTGGACGTAGGGAGGAGGTGCGATTCTCGTTGGGGAAAAACGAATTTTTAGACTGGCATTGTCGAGCCGGCCGAGACGGGCCCGGACAAACGGGCCTCCGCTCCCCCCGCTGCACATCTGGTCGCTCCTCTCGGCGAGAGAAGGTCAGAGAGGAGGAAGGAGGTCACGACCTTGGCGGGGATTTTTCCGAAAATGTCCGAGAACGAAATGATCCCGGGGGGGCGAGTGGCAAGGAGAGCGCAGCGTACTAAACCTTCACCCTCCTTCCCGCCTCCACCCCTCCGGCGCTTTACCCGGCTCACCCATTTTTCTTGCCCCACGTGCGCGGGGGTACACGGTGACATGCAAAACGCGCGCGCGTCCATGCAAAACGCCTCTTTCCCCCTGCTGCTCTTAATTGCGTCCCATGCAGATACGCGCATTGTGCATTTAATGGTCCGTGCGCAACCCGGGGGATGCGGATGATTTTAATTATTATCGCGCATACGTGAGACGGATAATAGATCGGGGCGACGCCGGGAAAGCCGCGTGGTGTTTCGCGCGCGTGGCTGCACCCATTTCCGGATAATAGTGAGCGATCGCGACGGATAAAATGAGAACGATTTCTGTGGTGCTGTTCGATACAAAGGGCGTAAGTTTCGGATCGGGAAATATCAGAATTGAATATCAAAGATCAAAATACGATGAACTCGGCGAATCAAAACTTGACTTGAGCCCTTTTGTCGAATATCGAAGATTCATGCATGCGAAATGAAGATTTTCAATCTCGTTACGGGAAGGGCGAAAGCTGGCGTTTCGGTCGCGTCGACATCGCGCATCCATCTCGAAAATTTTCTTTCGCTACCTATGTTACATTTAAATTTATAATAATTTCGCGAATGCTGGACGACAGCGCTAATTATCTTCGATTATGCATGTCGAATGTCGACGCGGCTGGAGCCAAAAAGCGATGAGACAAACATAACGAAGTTCCGAGAGGAGTTTTGACGGCTCGCCCAAGATCAGCATTGCCTTCGTAACATAATTGAGCGCAAAATCAAAATTTTACCCGTAAACCAAAAAAACAAAGTATATATATATATATATATATTGTTCATTAATATATATATTATTGATTATATATTAAGATCGTCTAGGCTATAAGTGCAGCTCGTATGTGAACGACATGAGGATTACGCATACACCTGCGCATAATCCGCGCAGTATTGGGGAACGTACGAGCGTTCGACAGAAGCATACGACATAGCGTATATCTCGTGGAAATTAGGAAAATTAATTAGTCATTAACTAGTCATTTTTTGGAAGCGATTTACAATTCCTATCTACCTGATCTAGTCACACGATATAGTCAAGGCGAAGTGTTTCGACTACCAAGCGCAATCAATTTTCCTCGTCATTCGACTCGATCGCATATTTTTATACAAGACTGCGCGGAACGATGAGAGACATGCATTATTTTTGTTACTTTGTATTTCTTTTATATGTATATTAATAATAATTTCTCGATTATTTCTATTTTTAATTATTCATTCGTGTGATCGAACGAACTTATGTGAATAAAATTTTTCTTTTTTCTTTCATTCGTTTTTGTTTTTCTTTTGTTGCCCTTATTCTGCACCGCAATCTGTTTTATGTCTATAATTTTAGTGAGTTCAATTACATCGATATTACAGATGGGAAGACTGTACTTGGCACTAACGGTGATATTTACGTATTATCATTGATAAATATAGAGATCATTTTCTGTTGAAGCATCGAAATTCGAACTCACTGAAATTACGCAGGTTTCAAACGCTGGCTTTAAGATATCGAATTACCCGATTCGATTTGATGGACGGCAGTTAGATCGACCGTCGAGTCGTTGGTTTTGTTTTTTAAGGGTGTCGCTCCTAGGGTGCCTTTTTACCGCTGATGACAAATGACATGTCAAACAAATTAAACTTGACAAATTACAGGCGCGTGCCCCTCGTGCTCGAAAGCGGAAACCTCTCTGAAAAGTGGAAAAAACTAGCAGTCGCTGAATATAATTTTTCTGGATTACTTCACAAGATGAATTTTCTTTATAATTTACATTTACGCGTTGCACGTGTATCAACTTTAAAAAATGTTTAATAGATACGCGATATTTACAGATACAAATGAAATGCTATATTATGTTCATAATGCTGCTTGAGACGAAAGAATATAGCAAGAAATTTCGATAGTGCTTCTCTCCGTTGTCCGTAACGAACGGCGAATGATTCGTGACATTACTCTCCGAGAGCGGAGTCCGCTATCGAGCGGTCCGAACGAAAGGAAAAGCGGGTACGATGGTTTTCAATCAGAAGGGACGCGCACAAGTCGATGGGACACGGGGCGCTTGCGCCATATAGAAGTTTTCCTTTCGCTTGATGGCCGGTGGAGTCGAGTCGGTTTGAAAAGGGAAGGCGGAAGGACTCGTCGTCCTTCTCGCACCGAGCGACGACCGATGAGTAAATGACACACAGCCAGCCCCTCCATTCTCTACGCAAACACACACACGTGCACAGAAACGGACGTCCACCCACATCCACAGGCACATACACTAACACGCGTACACGCTCTCACCATGTCCCGAGAGTGTACAGGGATATGTATAAAAATCAATAATATCTTGCGGTTTCCAAGAGCTCCGAAAACGCAGGAGAACGTGGCGCGAGGGTGGCGATCTTTCGCCGTGTAGACAAAAGGCGGAGAATACTTCGTTATCGTTCGTTGTCGCGCGTACCGTACGATAAAGAGTCTGGGGACGTTGACCTCTGAAGCTGATGGATCTCGTCGGATGGATATTTCGGAGGAAAGTGTAGATTTTTTAAATCTTGCGAGAGGCGTGGCACGAATTTTGAGTCCCGACTAGTATCTATATATTTTTTATACACGATGTATCAAGATTCAATACGCGGAAAATATTCGAAACATTTTCGGTATCTTTAATTAATGTTCTTTCTTTTTCTCGTTCTAATCGATATTATTACGATAACAATTCTAAAGATATTTCTTATTTTTAATTTAATTATCTTTAATATAATATTCTTGATATAGAATATATGATTATTAATATTTCCGATATTGTAGTGCCGCTGATCGTGCATTAATCGTGCGCAAAGATTGGGTATGCTTTTAGAAGATAAAAGATCTGCCTCCAAGACTCGAGTCTTAAAACTCGCAAGCCGCTTTTCCGATCGGCTTAAAGATGGCCGCTGTTCCTTCGCTTCATTCTTACTGCTCCTGCCTCACCCTCGTCACATACCATAATCGCGATCGTTTTGTTTCCTCGTCATTTATTTATAAAAGGTCCGCTAGGCCAAGATCCATCGGTAAATTTCAGAAAAAGATATCGAACCATTCGCCCTTCCTTTCATTCTGTTCCTGCCACCCCTGTTCTCCCTCATCAACCACCACAGCCTGCTTATATCTCTACAAGAAAGTGGATTGCAATTATCAAAGCCTCCCTCTCTCAGTTCTCCCCTTTTGCCTTCGTTCCTTTTCCCTTGGACTAGCCAACCCTCGACCTCGTCGCCTCCCTTGATTTCCCTCCCTCTCGTCTTCCGCCAACTTGTAGAAATTTTATCCGCCCGTAATAATTTCACCACCACCGTCTCCCAACCATCACCGCCATCGTCACGGCGTTCCTGCCACCCCTGCCACATATCCGCGTTCTATTCTCCATCGTGAAACTTCACCGCTGCGGCAATCGACAGTCTCGAACGATCAAAGAGGTCCACGTGCCGAAACGAGGGTTGACGACGCGCTTTCTTCCGTAGGGAAACTCGCGAGAACACGATGGCGACGCACCTGAACAAATACATACCTGATTCGTGAAAGGAAACCGTCATGATAATATCGGAATTATGCGCGATAATAATTATCTTATCTGAGATTGGTCTGATTAGATTCACATTATATTGATATTTTTCGTGCAAATTATTCTTTCCTCCAAACCGCCTTTCCGTTATTTTCCGCGATTATTACTTTATAATCGTATCCGTACTTTTTCCAACTGCATGATTATACTCGATCGAAGGTGCAGCGATAAATATAGAATTGCCTCCACGATCGTCGTTAAATTCGATGGACTATAAAATCTTAATCTTGCGAACGATCGGCGAAGGAAACATCGCAAACAACCGGTGATGCAGATGGTATCGCGATTCTTGAGAGTAAATAATATCACGGCGCGCGGTTATCGTAATTTTCAAGTATGAAATCATTGATTCCGATCATGTTCCACGACTAACGCCAAACGATATTACTGAAAGACATTTTTCATGTTTACGAATCCACAAAATAAATCAATGGAATAATAGTAACTAGAAATGTTTCGTGAAAAACGGAAACGTGCAAAATCCGCTCGTATTTCAGCTTTGTGCGACCTAATTCCGGATTTATTGTTGTCGCGTCACGTCGCGAATCGTGAACAATAAAACATCACAATGTCGGACAAGCGTTGCTCCGCGAACCCTTCGATATCATGCAAAAAAAACGCGAGAAAAAAAGAGCAAGAAACAGGGTACATTGTCATGTACACGCAGGAACCCTTTCACGGATGTTCGACTCGCGCCGCGAATTACGCGGAGCATGTTTCCAGCCGAGCGACTCTTCACGCGCGAGAAAGGGTGAAAGCGGAGAATCCGCGAAACGGGAATCCGAAAACTATGAAGGGTTGAAAAGCGAAGCATTGTGTGGTGCCGTTCGCGTGCACCCTCCCGAAGCGAAGGACCGAAGGGCGGCCGAAGCCTTACACATGCACAACCCTTTATTTGTTTAGCGCCGCGACACACGCGCGCCGAGTGCGCGCGAGCGCGGGTTTTCCCCATTTTGACGGATTTCACCCCAAATTTTCAGCTGGCACGTTTCCCTCCCCTTCCGCACGCAGCCGATTTACACAATATTTTGGAAATCCTTTATAAGATTTCGTCTCTCCCCCTTGCTGCAGTCGGCTTAGCTCGTGGACTTGCTATTGTCGAGGCCCTCGCGTGTCCCTGGTCCCCTTTTTCTCGTGATGCCAGATGGGTCAAAACGCACTGATCACGTAAAGAACTAACGCAGAAAAAAAGTTTGTAAAACGTCGCGAAATTCGTGAAATTAGGGTTGACGCCATGTGAGAGGGATGCTAGCGCCGAGAACGGGTCGAACCCCTGCGCGCGGCACGTGTCGCATTTTTTCACTCCTCTTTTTAAGAAGACGCCAGGGCAAAATACGAGAAATGCAGGGGCGAGAAATTGCGCTTTGAGGGCTTCGCGAGGGGAGTTGTTTGAGGCGTTCCATTGCGCGGAGGCGAATAGCTCGAACAAACTTTTCCATTAAGAAATATGGTATCAAGATGATTTCCAATTACTTGAATTTAGTCTAAGAATCGTAATTTATTCATGAGAAAACCATTCAGTCATTAATCATTCTGAGAAGTAATTAGTATGCCAATGACTCAGGTAGTCTTTCAGTACATGTGCGTGATAAACACCATGGAAGCGACACCCACATTAAGTAGCTCTATTTGATTAATATATTTTCTTTTCAAATATCTGCCCACTTTCTCAAAGAAACTCAGCTTAATTAATGTATTTTCTTTTCAATTATTCGTTTTTACACAAACAGTGGTCACTGAACAGTGCTTACATTAACGGCAATTAGTCGACGACAATTAGTCGAGCATTTCTGTTAATTGCACGGAGAATTGCAAGTTACATTTACGTTCAACAGGCGCGTGACAATAATGGCTCTGAAAACATTATGCAAGCGCCATTCATATTCCGAACGCATATAGAATATATACGGTGTCGAGAGAAAAAGATTCGATATTTGAAAACAATATTTTGCAGTACTTTTATTATAAAAGCTAAACCAATCAACTCTTTCACAGATATCAATTTTGCCTCTGAGTTGATTAGCTGCAAGAGTGTGAAAAATTAACTTTTTAACTTTCCTTTTTCCAAAATACCCTCATAAAATATCAGAAATTAATTAAGATTTGATTCTTTTTTATGGACGCTACGTGAAATATCGAGAAGCTCGAGAAATATCAGAACCTTCTTTTTCGACACACTGTATAGACGCTGATACTGTACTGACGTCCGAGTGACGTAACTGCGGAATGCCGATCCTCAGGAATCGCGTGGCTACCTCAGCATTGAATTTTTACAAATTCATACATGTTTATTCACTTTCGAGACGCCGTGCGGCGCGTTCGTGTGAAAAAATGTCGCGGTTATCGCATTTATCGCGGCGTTTATCAAAGATAACCTTGCGCAGCGACGTAGGTCTGCGTCGCGCAAGAAAATTCAGTTCCTATTACATTGTAAACGGCTAGGTTCCTAAATTGAGCTTTACCGAGCGACACGCCATGGTTAGTCCGGTCGGAGTGGACTCGTTACGTCGAACAAAGACGACCCCGATAGAACTGGACCAACCGTATTCTATATGCGCGCGCGCGCATACACATCGATAAGTAATTAAATCCATAAATGAAGGAAGTTTGGATAGCACCTTTTACATAACAATATTGCATACATGAATTTTTATAAGAAAGATGTTTTATACAAAACAGATAAAACTCTTAGAAGCTGGGTGTTTCAACATCCAATTTCAATGTGAAAAATTGCGTTGATATTTCACAGAAAATGTCAGAAAATATGCACGTATAAACTTTATAATGACTTTATTCTCTCGTCTTTCTCCGAGGAAAATCGGAAAAATGTCATTCACTCATCGATTCGATCGCGAATGTAATCGTCCGTGTATGTATGTGTATGTGCGTGCGTGTGTGTATGCGCGCGCGCGCGCGTTGTAAAATTAAGTACTACTTTAAGAGAATGACGTAGAATTAAGTGATACGTAATACGTAACGTATGTACATGTACAATGTGTAAAAGTTTCGAGGATAATCAAAATTAGTGGTTAAAAAACGGACAGAGGATGATTCCGTAAGAAGTCTATCCGGCGGGGCGATAGGTAATTAAATTAATACGAAATGGATAAGCACCACGATTCAGGGTCCCCTAGTTAACTTCTTTCCTCGACCGATATAACGGGAATAGCATCTAGATGATTAAACTTATCTACTGGTTAAACCAAACGAGAAAAGTACAAGTGTGAAGGCATCGGGGTCTCCCCCGGACATATGACGAATTATTAAATATATATTTACCAAAGCGTGCATTAGAACGGGTACACGATAAATAAAACGAGACCGAGAGGAATCACCGTAACTTTCTGCGTTACTTTGCGGATGATCGTGTAGCGCACGCTGCGTAATGCTAGCGACTTCAAGAAAGACTGTAATTATCGCACGATGGAAATGATGATCGACAATTTGATGATTCAACACGTAAATATGAAATATTATGAAAAAAGAGCAAGTCAGTGTCCAATATGTAACTATGCAAACGTGCGGCGAGCAAACGTGTTGTCGAAAGAAAACGTCGTCGCGTTTCTCCTTCATGGCGATTAGATACGCGCGTTTGTAAAATTCCGCAGATTTGCCATCTGCAATTTGCCGCTACGAAGGAGTCACACGGACAATTATTTCGATTCTTGTCGCAGTCGCTTAGCAATTACCGGCGTTACCGCTGCGTGAAGTCTGCCTTTTGCGAAGGACGATTTGAATAATAGACGAGTCCTGTCGTATACTTTTGCCAAAGTTCTTCTCGAGGACGAATTACTTTTCAAACAACCCTGCCAACGTTTTAGATCGGTAAGACTCACGCAGATATATCGTACGTTAGCTTTTCTACGTAACACGAGGGTTTCGTAAACGAGGAGATATCGATTGAGTCATTACGGTAATCGCCACCCAACCCCTCTCCTACCTTAAGTGTAATGGTAATTTTAACGGTAAGGGCTGCAGCAAAACGAATGTTCCTATTATAATGCTTTCATCTAAGTACCGTATATTTGTAGGTATTTATGCGATAGTAACGATAGTGTTTATACCGTATAACGTTTTCGTTTTGGTATTTCCAAGAGAAGACGAACGATATTAATTATACACGGTAAATTCAGTACGATCTGAGATTAAGGATTATTGTGTATCTATATCTGTGAGATATATATATATATATAGATATAGATATATATAGAAATATATATATATATATAAAACTGAAGAAGAACTGAGAGTCAAATGTGGTGTGCGTATGACTAAATTAATTAGAATGAGAAACAATTGCGAGAGAGATTGCACGCGCGTCTTCTGTAACTGATTTGTGTAAAAGACCACGTCTACGATTGGTGTTATCCGAAAAATCTCCGACTCTTTTACACTCTCGCTGATAACGTCTTAAAGTTCCGTGTCGATAGGAAGAGATTTGATACGTAAATTTGATACAAAAGTCGGCCACTTAGCACGCCATCGTGAAAACTAATCTCTTACACAAATTAGATATGTGATACAGACGGAGAGTGTGCTGTGCTTTGGTGTCAAAAAAAAAGAAAAGAAGAAGTATTTTTACCTTCGACCGGGAGATATTTTTGGAATTCACGTACGATCGCGACGACGATTTGTCGTAGAGGTAATTCCTTTCGATGCGTGTGCATCGAAACGCATTCGGCGCTATATATCTCTCCTTCGTGTGTGCGACATTCTTACGGAGCGGCCGTTGGCGTTATTGCCGACGAGCGATTGAGGGTACAAAGTGTGTGAGGCGAATGGAAGAACGATAGGGAGGAAACCAAAATCAAAATATTCAAAATCAAAATTACATTGTAAGTTCATAGAGATTACGTTGTTCGTCGATAAATATTATTTGTTAGCCAAGAGTATAGTTGGACACGTCCGATAAAATATAGTCTAACAACTATTAAGATTGTTGTTTCTTCATCTCCCACCCCTGTTCCCTCCAATTTGCACATTCCTACAGCTGGCTTCGAAAATATATTCCGAGGATAAAAATGCATGAAGATTAAATGAAGCGATTAAAAACGAGATCAAGATCAAGATCAACGTTGATAACATGATCAATCATGACCGAAATCAATGTAAGTATATTTTAAAATAATAACATTTTGATAAATTCGAATGAAATGTTGCTGAGGATAAATTCTTCATTATGTGTTGTGCCACGACGATTTGCTCAACCCAGATAATACATAGGAAACATTTACTGAACAAATGACACTCGTAAGCGTCGGATAGTAGCAGGGTATCGATAAAAATTATGATAAATGCCTGATAAATATAAAACCGGCACAGCAGCTAGTGGCAATGGCGAAAGAAGAGAGCAGTTTTCAGATCGGTTGCGTCATAATTATGATAGATCCTCATCATATTGTACGTGCAATGATAAAGACCCGGTAACACAATCTTCTCTACTAATCACGTATCTATATATCGCCGCCGATTATATTTTCCTCGTACGTTTCGAAATCTTTTTGACACGCGATAGGAAATACAATATTCCCGGTTGTACGTGACAAAGAGCCATGTACGAGAAACTTACATCCTCTTACGGAAAAAGATGTTGTGACGTACTTCTTGCAACAGAAATAGATTCATGATGTACCATAATGAAATATAGATAATATTAGAAAATTATAGATAAGATACGACACGCGAGTATCGGGTCGTCTATCAAAAATGTTATAAATCCGGAGAATATTTATGCAAAATATAATTCTGTATAGATAGCTCTGCTACATTGTTACAAAATAAACGATACTATTTTGCATGTGTGAAGGTTTCATTGATGACACAATCACGAGTCACAGTCATGACGAAATCCGATCGCGTGTATCAAACTATTATATAATATAAACAATTCGAGCGATTGGAAAAACGTCCGATATGTCGAATTTTCCTCGTTACCGCGTGCCAATGAATAGATAAACATTTCTGCAGAACACTGCATTATGCATGCGCAAGGTAAAACGGTATCAGCTGGCACAATGACGTTTACGTAATACAATGACATATGGCTAATCGCAGAAAGAGTCGCGACATTGTTGCTGTACGGGAAAAATTACGGAAACGAATCGAACGTCCAACCAAACGTGCGTGTACGTTTTATTCGCGCGGGAAATCCGAGGTAAAAAAGTGATACGAGTTGGAATTTCTTACCTGGTCGATGACTAAGATGTATGCGTGCGTGCCTGCAATCGTATAATCTCCGTCTGTTCTCTTTCCGGTGAACGATGTGAGAGATGAGCGGATCGGTTGTACTGCCGGAAAGAAGTAAGTCGCATCGCGCTTTTTCCCCTCGACGTCCATCGTGGAAATCGCATCTCGCTGTAAGAAAAAAAGAAAATCATGTATAAGATGCATGATATTCATCAGCAAGAAATCTGTTGTGCCACGTTGATAATCGTGGAACGCTAACTATTCATTGCGCGCGCGCGCGCGCGCGCACGTATTTGACGAACGATCTTAATCCACATTTAATCGTTATCATCGCGATGATGATATGCGACACGTGAGGAAAGACACAGAGACTCAAGAATTTTATCGCCGCATGAATTCCCGCACTAATCGATATCCAAACGTGACCTGTTGTGCAAGAGAACGCAATGCTTCGGGCATCCAACATATTTAATTGGAAGATTATTCAAAACAATTCACGTGTCTTTTATCGACGTTTATTAAATGCTTATTAAATGCTTAGTAATGCTTAGTAAAAATAACCAGGAGCATAATTACATATTTCTCTCGTTATGGACGTGTTGTTTAACATGTTTTATCCGCTTCATCGCTAGAACGCGTATCATCTACGTTGTTCACTATGCTGAATGCTAATAATGTAAACAAATTTTACAACTGCTTTATTGCACTCGGTCTCGGAGGCTGTAAATCCGGACTAATTTCCTCTTATTAGGCACGATTATAAAATGTATCATGCACTATATTTACACACGAATGCACATATACAAGAATGACGGCACAATTTCAAACAATTTTTGCGACTGGGAATGAGATTTGCGGATTAATATAATTTTCTTTTTATTATCTTATTATATTCTTTTTATTATTTTGTTATCTATATTTTATTATCTATCCTTTTTGTAACATCTCGTCTGATTCTCATTAGAAATATTTTTTTCAGAAAACCTAAAAAGTAAAATTATAGTAATTAAATTTTTATTTAATTATAATATAATTTCATGTATAGCACATATCAAAAGAGAACATAATATTTTCTTTATAGTAATTATCAATATATTCAATAAGTATTTTAATACAATGGACTGCCAATGCTAATCTATAAATTTGCAGGTTTTATACATGCTATCCTCTCACATTACTCGAGTACTCAGTAAGTTATAGTGAAAGATATGATACGCGCTGCAATCGCAATTGCGGATCGATATCGACGTAAACACAGTGAACAAATTTGTTAACCAATTCTCTTTACAGCAACAAAGTGCAAAACTCGACGCGAAAAAATATATGTTTAATAAAAAACTCGCTTGAGCAGCGCATTTTTCATTCACGATGTCTGGCATGATACTCTACACCGTATTTGGTAGCAACGTTTCGACAACTTTAAAGATCAAAAATTGAGTGAGTCAGCTCGTAGATTTCTGAAAATATAGGAATATAACTCCAATTCGTTGTCGCGAAACTGATAATTTTTCGATCATTATGCAATGGCGAACGTCGTTGACGTCGCGAAAATTTAATCGCCGAGCCATTTCGAAGCGGCGAGGAGACCATTACGTTTTCCACCTGCGGGCGCGTGTGTGCGCACGATATCGTTTAATAGATAAGCCTACGTAAGACGTTTGCGCACGCGAGGATAACAATCGGAATACCTAACAATAGTGAGATGCAGTCGGTGATAATCGGTTCGCACCCGGTTTCACGAACTGCGCGAAATTAATCGTGTTGTTTGTCAACGGCGTCCTGGAAAAGCGCAATCAACAGCGAAATCGCCAAGTGATCTAGATTTTCCCGAATGGCAAGTAATCTTGGCGACGAGACAGTCATCCAGTCCACCAGCCGACTTTCCAGCGTGAGCTGCAGCGCGCACGGACAATTCTCTGCTGCACCTCTCAATTTACGAAAGGAAGTGACTCGGAGGAAATAACTTGATATTATAACGAGTATTGTCCAAAGGTATGTATTACCTAGCGCGTTGCCTAGAGTCGGAATTATTATTCCGACACCCGAACGTCACACGATTGACACGTATAATTTGACGGGTTTTCCATCGGTTTGCAGGATAATTCAGCAAAACTTTTGCTTCTCTGACGCGTGTATATTTCCATGAATGACAAGCCATTGTTTCCTTAAACCACACCTTCGATCAAATCCTCATAAAAGGATAAAGATGATGGAAAATCTTGGAAAACTATTATCGAATTATTTTGCAAAGAATTATTTACAAGTACCTATATCGCACCGCGGAATGTCTTTGCTAGCCGCGACACGATTTTTCGCGCTACTTGATTATCGATCGAAATGTGCCAGTTTGCACCCGACGACAGATATAATTGTCATTAACCGCCGCTCTCGAATGACGATGAGTGCCGATTGTCGTCGTCGCCGAACGATAACACACACGTAATCGCACATAATCGCGTGCGATCGCGTGGACACGTATGTAACAAACACGTGAGACCGATTCGTGATAAATCCTACGCGAAAAAACAAGCCGAATACTGTATTTCCCCGTTTTGGATGCGCAATGAGTGAATGTAAGGTCGTCTGTACGTGTGCGGAATGCTGATCGCGCGTTAATCGCCGATGTCGCGGACGATACAATATTCATAGGATACGCAAGCGGAAGGACGAAATGCATATTATTCGTTGCTTTAACGAGCGATTTAAAGTCGATGTCCGAGCGTACGCGCCGAGATGACCGCACGAGGTGAGGACACAAATCGCCTGGTGACTCACTCGTAGGCGATCGCTAGACTCCAAGATGCGGCCGCCCTAAAAGCTCGTTAACACTCTAGTGACGCAAGCAGCGCAATCTTACGTCACCGACTTACGCTTAATAATACTGACGTCGCACCGTAATAATCGACTAATAAATGATTTACGCGCTCGGCGTTTCATTTGCTACGACTATCGAAAATAATTAGTAGGTGATATGATAATGTTACGTGATCGAGGTATGTCAGACACACGACTTGCCGGCATATTTGCGATGAATTCTTGAAGTCGAAAAAAATAAAATTTCCTTTGAGATTGAAGAGGAAAAAGACTTTAGCTGTTAAAGGATTTTTTAGGAAACTTTTTCCGCAAAAACATGTTAAGTGCTCCTGAAGAAGAATTTTGACAAAATTCGAAAAAATTCCTCTCATACAAAAACTCGTATATTTCACGCACAAAATTTGCTAACCGAGAGAAGCGATTTACATTAAACGAATGACTGAATGATCTGGCGCGCGCGCTTGTGATCTTATCTGTATGTATGCAAATTTTGATATTAAGTCTAATTAATTCTATATTAATTATCAGTGAACAGTGAGGAAAACTAACATCTAATTGATCAAAAGTTATCGGTAGCATTTTTGACACATCGTTTAGATAGTGATCGATAAACCTACGATTTATTAATGTTTTCTCTCATTTGCATTAAATCATAATAAGTCTTGCACTTATTATGATTTAATGCAAATGGTATCATGATTGCCTAAATGTATATCAAAGAATATTAAAAATTAATTCTGATAATTATTACATAATAATTTTCAAATTAATACAGTCTATTCAGGAATATAGAGTTACTAATATAATGAGTATATAATGCCCATTTAATAACAACTTTAAAGAATTTTGAAGGATTTAAATCTTCACATACGCATTACTTGAAATTATTTTTTCCAAACTATAAGCTACTGATTCCTTAACGAGCTTCATCATTAAACAGCCAATTAAATTTCAGTATCACTTCTTTCATCGGCAATTTTCTTAGGACCTCTATTTGAATAACATCATGCATACGTTAATGATATGCATCATAATGTTGCCTTTCGTTATACATTGTTATAAGACTTTATCTTTAATTTATTATTTTATTCATTAGACTGTTCGTTTCCGTCTCCTTAGGCTAATCCGGTTTTCGGATCGGCTATATTCCCGCGTTCTAACGTGAACCCTGCAATTCCCGAGGACATTCCATTGTCTCTTCTGTCGAGAAAGAATTGGTGACCTCCCACTCCTACAAGCTCCGGTATGGAAAAGCCCAACTAATTTCCGATTTGCTCACCAGTCGATCTTAGGATCGAGTCTTGGAATTGGGACTCCCACCTATCAGACATTGGAGAGATGGCGCACATGCATACGTCGACGAGGTAGACAGACAAGCACCCGACGAGGACAAGGAGGAGGCACTGACAATCGAGCCACGAGCTTTATCAGTCAAGCCGAGTCGTGCACGACACACGAACACGACCTTGTGCTCTCTCGAAAATCGCCAAGTCCCGGTTCAATTCATTCAGTACGCGATATCTCACGACAACGCTGGAAACCCAGACAGAGTACTCGAGCCTTTCCTTGCGGGTTGCTCGCAAACGGCGCGGATCGCGTGGACGGACGCACGTGGTAGCACCGAAGCACGTGGAACACGCATGCGGATCGCCATCGGAACTGGAATCCTCATCCGGACTGGCATCATCGTCAAAAGCGGGTACTCCAAAAGCAAAGGTTTCATCGGCGAAGCTAGACACGCTGGCGCAGATTCGCTGTGAATTTCCTACGTGAGTATCCGGATGACACTTTTGCTTTATCGGCGATTGGTGTAATCCCGCAAGTTGTTATCGTTGAATAGCCCCGATAGTCGGATAAACGGACAGTGATTGCTAGTAAGTGTAACCAAGATTTCATGTCGGTACTCCGAAGACTGCAGGTGAATTCAACGCGCGCACCGATTTTCGGAAAATTTTTCGTTAAATAAAGCGAAAAGTGGAGTATCTTCTCAAGAAGATAGTAAAGATACTTGTGAGAATTCGTAGAGGAAAACGGAAACGAGCGAGACTGTGTGACTAGGTGAAGCGTGATGTACTGCATGCTTTATTTTTAAAAGTGAACAAAGACACATAAAGTAGTTGTGACAGTTCTTGAAAACTGGTAATTAAGTTGAATAAAATCCAATTTGCAAATTGACAGTTAGAGCCTTATAGAGATGCACGTCGTGGCTTTGCAAGCTCCGAGGATAAGAATTTAATGCACCTGTCTGCCGTGACTGAGTGAAGACATTATAACTTGAGAAGACGGATAGAAGACTAGTTGCGGATTTCGGTCTACAATGATCTATGTGAGACTGGATGCATCGAAATATACGATTATCTTGTGCGATATCGCAATTTCCAGCATGGGAGTAATTGGCTTGAACAAAGTCTAAAGTGGAAGTGTATTATTTGTCGGTACGCAAATACGATGTTCATCCGCGAGAATTATATCAGATAAAATGATAATACAGTAATATATCATGCGAATATCGACAGGACAATTTACAGAGTGACTGATAATCGTAATTGTAATCCAAGTGCAGTAAAGCGAACGTATGCAAGATCGGGAAACTGACATGATCATATTAACATGAAATTGTCCAAAGTTTAATCGAACTATCAACGAAATGAGTAATCACTGGAAGTTGTAATTAATATGTGCAATGAGATAAATAATATCAGAAGTAGCTGCATCAAATGAATTTATTTGGGTTAATTATATTGCGACTATTAATTATGCATTTTGTCAGCTCCTAAATTAAAGTTAATAAACGCGATAATTAATGTCAGACGATGTAATAATCTAAAAGGTAATTAATGGCTGTTGTTTATATCCTCGATCTGAATTAAATTCGATAAATACGAGTATATGAAACAGCATTGTGTACCGACGTAGAAACTAAATTATTTGTTATTTTGCCGGTCGGTTATTTATTATTCTCTTTTTATCCGTCACATTTCACGCAGATCGATCTCATAAAAGTCCTAGACCCTTTTTATTCTCTCTAAAGCTCAATTTTTTCGATGTTTGCAAGAAGTTTCTGCACATAAGCGTGGCAAAAGACACATGCACACGCGTAATACAATTCCTCCGACACGTGCGATCAGATTAAAATAGTGGCGCCAAAGGATCCTATCAGCTTTATCCCGACGACGTTCCCGCTGATTCTGCATATCGCGTTACGCGAAATATCAGAGCAGAGCTGCTGATCGGAGCAACGACTTTGATTGTCCAGTCACGGTTATCCACAGTATTCGTCGAAGACAAATCCTTTAGCAAGTATCAATGATATTTCCCAAAACTTCTTCGATCATACTTACAATTAGAGAAGCATAGATGATAAGCGACGATATATTTAAATAAATTTTATATTAAGCTTTAAGCTGTTTTTTTTTTATATTTGTTCGAACAGCTTCAAATTTGTAGCAGGTAAAAAGAACTTGGAACATCGATCAATAAATGAGTTTGACAGGACCGATGCATTGTGCACGTCAGTCAGCTAAATATAGACGAAATTGTTAATCTAAAGATATCGAAGCTTCAACAGGTAGAAAAAAATGCGCTAATAATAGACCTACAACCACGATACTATTTTTACTTCTTACGACTCGTAAGGTACACAAGCTAAACCGTTTGCCATTATCTGACATCGATCGCTGCTGTCTGGCGAGCGTTCTTATTGTTCGTTATGAATTATGCCCGGCGCCGGCAAACGATTAGATATATATTAAACTATTGATCTTACGCGTTTGTAAGATTTCCGTGACAGACCGTTCAGATTTCCATTCCTAAAATGTGAGTAGAATTCAAATTCTCGAAAAGTTCGCATTTATCTTAAAAATCCTTTTAAATGTACGTACACGTACTTGTAACAGATTTGCGTAATCGCGACTGTCAGATTCGTGACATTCTGTTTTTTCTTTTGTACAATATCTTCGTTTTTAAACAATCCTCTTTTCCTTATCGATAAACGCGGCAGCTTAGACTAAGAAGCAAAGAAGAAGCTTGTATAGTTACGGCAGCTTCAATGGTCACGTCACGATAAGCCAGTGTGTGATAGCAATAGTAAAATTGTTAATTTCCGCGTCACCGATAGCACACAAATCATTTAATTGACGATGACAACAAATGTTTTTCCGAAAAATAATCTACAAGTGTATCATTTCTAAATGTATCGTATCTTTTCAGCCTTTACAGATCGAAGCTTGCGGAGGCAGGCAGATCCGACGTGAGATTGTCGCAGGTCGATCCTAAGGCTTGCCGCACGAGGTAGTGCAACGACGACGTCGAACGTTAATTCTCAATCTCAGTACGTTAAGCGTACGTTAAGTTTTATCACAAGTGCGCTCACGAGACCTGCACCGAGAAGCTTTCACAAAAACTCAAGGTTTGATTCGCGTTTAAAAAAATAGTCATGTAACGTTCCGCTCCTCTTTGCGATTACAAAAACTACAAACAGTCGCACTTTGTGATGAATCGAGCTCATTTAGATAATCTCCATTTGCGAATTAATTTCCACGCCTCTTGATCTTCCGGTCGCCAATTAATTTCCATGTCTCTCGATCGCGCCATGCGTTACATACATATTTATCGAATGCAGTACTAAGAATAAACATTCATAGTAAAAGAAGAACGAAAGAAAATAGATATTAAATTTTTTTTCAATGCGTCGTGAATCTCTTTTCAGGAAATCCCGTTTTAACTGTTAATTCAACTATCTTTTCTCCAACAAATATTAAGTTACTTAAACTTTCTCTAAGTTTTCCCAGTATTTTGAATAATAGAATAATGCTTATAATAATCCTCAACGTTTCGAATATTGATTATAATTTAATTCGATTTCTGAATGGAATTTCTATTAATTCCAGCTATTGGATTTCAGATATGGTTGCTTTTTCGGAATCGATGGAGCCGACGTTGCTGAACGGCACAGGCACCACGCCGCAAAATAGCAACGGGAACAGCAATGACAATCTGACGGACGACGTAATGAAAGTGAGGGATCAGGCCTTCACTATACCTCGTGTCACGATACCGAGCAGCAAGGACAATTATG
Source organism: Ooceraea biroi (assembly GCF_003672135.1). Taxonomy (NCBI): domain Eukaryota; kingdom Metazoa; phylum Arthropoda; class Insecta; order Hymenoptera; family Formicidae; genus Ooceraea; species Ooceraea biroi. Next base: position 7,872,382 of record NC_039517.1, on the reverse strand, counting down.
CGCTGAAATTCGAGCGTATCGATGACAAGAAGATGAATGCGAACAGTATCAATGCGGAACCCGTTTTCGTGCAAAAACTCGCCGGTAAGAAAAATTGCAGCTCGAGATCTCGCTCATGTGCACGCGTCTAGACACATGCTCATTCGTGCGCGATTGTGTTTTCATAATTATGCTAACACCGGAAGTCTCTTGGGCATTATCGAACAATTCGGTGGAAAAAATTCGCATATTAAGCGCGCGAAGGTATTATATGTATTACATGCCGACGAGTCCGATGTTTCACAGATCGATAACGGTGTTTCCACCGTCATGAATAAAGATAGACACCGTGTTCACGTGACCGCGCTATTGAAGAGTTCGAATACATTAGAATAAAATTAAGGTAGTCTCGATCTCTAACCAAGAATGTCACTCGAGATTTTTATTACCTGACAAAGCGACGCTCAAGTGTGGATGACAGATGATGTAAAAACTGACAAGCGCTTGGCAAATTGAAAAATTGGGGAAAAATGGAAATCGTTGAATATTGCAAGCTGAAAGAACGTCCACCGCGAGACAAATCATTTTGTATTGAGAGACACCAACTCACTAATTTAACGATCCTTCTGTTGTTGGTCAGTTCTTAGAGTTTACTTTGGCATTCTATTTTTCATCTAGCCAATGTATCATCATATTAATGACAAGTGTAAAAATTGCACTACTACGAACACGTATGAAAATATCGAACGGTGCACCATCAAGTTTGAGTCCTGGTTCCCGATTGAAAGCAATAGCAATATATGAAACACGCACTATGTGTGTCTTGTGTCACACGCAGATCGAATAATATTGCCATGATAATTGTGAACCGTGGAAATTTCATTAACGTCCCGAGTTCTCACTTGAGTTTTGCACAGTTAGGAAACGACTAGATGACGAAACGTGACGAAATTGTGCTCGGTGAACCGTGTAGGGAACTCGACAAATATTGATCGCGTTTGACAAATATTGATCTCATTCAACGATCAAATCTGGAGTTTTGAATTTCGAAACGCGCTCTACATTGTCCAACTTTAAGCACGAGACCTCACAGCTGTTTTCGGAAGCAGCAGCATGAGTAGACTAACCGTATCTCGGCGCGGTATAATAATAATATAATAATCGCGGGGAACGCAGGGGTATAGGTCACGTACATAGTATACATAATAGCGATTGTGATGACTTCGCAGCGCGAAAGGTTCTCCGATAATTTCGTCCAAGCGTGACCACGACCCACGTCAGAACTCAAAGTACCATGAACTTTCGCTGCGGTTTATAAATGTCGACGCGGGGAAGAGGCGCATTCAGTGTTCATTTCGCGCGAATACACGTTTATGTACGCAAAGTTTGACAACATGGAGATGTCAGACTCAGGGAAATTAGGTACCGGGGGTACCTAATCGTCAGTAAATCCTTCGTTCTTCCTTCTCCACGTGAATCCATTCAACGAGAATGTTAATTGCAGCAACAGTTAATCGTAATTTCATTAAGTTACGATTCAGTTGTACGGAGTGCTAGTGGCTAGATTTTTTAATTTCCGTATCTTGAATGTCCGTTTATAAGTTCATTAATTGACTGGAATTTTATTTAACGGTGTACCAATGTGTTGACAGCTGGCTTGAAGGCGCCGAGCGGCCCGAAGGACAAGAAAGACATGTCCGGCGACGGTGGCACAAATGGTTCCTTTTCCAGCGAAAGTTCCATAGTGACAATCTCGTCGACCGCCACCTTGGACCCTGATCCAGATCGTAATGGCCCAAACGCACAGGGGGATAAAAGAGACATTAGGAACGAGAGATGGTACCACACGATCCTGCAAGTATCGGTGCCTTTCTTTATTGCGGGTTTGGGTACCATCGGTGCCGGTCGTGTCCTCACTGACGTAAAGGTAAGGTAATCCCCTGAAGTGAAATCACGAAAAGAGAGAGAAAAAAAGAGAAAGAGAGAGAGAACAAGATAAATCATTTCATTTTTTTCTTAGACTGTCCTCTTATCGACAAGATATTTGTTTGTTGTCATTGTTTGATGATAAAGGAACGGCTTTCCATTATTGTCGAAGACGGTGTCGTTCTCCTCTTCCTCCTCCTCTCCTTTATGCATTTTATCGATCGTCCGAAGTAGGATACGGTGTCGTTCTTAACGCGACACTGACGCGATTGTATAAGCACCTTAAGTGCCCACGCTCGTAGTCTTGAGTAATTAAAGATTCCAGACGGAGATTTCAGGCGAGTGATCTGTGCGGCTCATCGAAGGTCAAGAAATTCATGATTAGATCGAGATAATCGTGTGTCTGCTTTTATCGTCGGTTTATTGGTATTCATCCAGATCTTCGCAACGTTCTTTTTATTTTAATCTCGTAATCCATAAAACGAGAGAATACTTCGACTAACAATAAGTCACTCTTCGTCAATATATAAATTGTGATAAAAATGAATGATGCATCAATCGCAGAGCATGTGTTTCAAACTCCGCTAGTTCAAGTGCTACGTAGAAATGAGGAACTATTTGCAAATTTTTACGAGTAAATTCGATTTTCCCACATCCTAATCTCAGTACATTTGATTTCAGGACTTGCCCGCTTTCAAACAAGTTCCGCAATTGTTGATCCTGACCACAGCGCTACAGGGTCTGAAGGGTAATCTCGACATGTGCCTAGCGTCGCGTTTATGCACCCAGGCGAATTTGGGCAATATGATAAGTTGGCGGGAGATCACTAAGATGATCATTGGGAACATTGCGCTAGTGCAAGTCCAAGCGATCGTTGCGGCCATCTGTCTTTCGCTATTTGGCATGGGAGTGGGTGCACTTAACGGCAATGGCTTCGCCTGGGATCGCGCATTGCTGCTAGCAGTCTCTTGCATGTGCACGGCGACTAGTTCCTGTTTTATCTTAGGTAAATCGCACTCTTTTCGTCAAATATATAGCTTTACAATAAATAATTCATTGTACGCAATAGTTTTTAGAATAGTATGCAGTAGAACTACATTGATAGCCTAAATCGCAAATCCTTTCTCCACAGATTTCGTTATGATAGCTGTGATCATGATATCCTACCGATGTAACATGAATCCAGACAATTTGGCGACTCCTTTGGCAGCATCAATCGGCGATGTCGTGTCCATTAGCATTCTCTCCGCCGTTGCATCGGAGTTCTTCGACAAGCTGGACACCGAAATGTGGGTGCTGTACTTCGTTCTCGGGATATTCTTGGTGCTTTTGCCGATTTGGATTCTGATCGTATTGAAGAACAAGTATACAAGGAGCGTGTTAAAGTCTGGTTGGATTCCCATCCTGTCTGCTCTTCTAATTAGCGGGTTAGTTCAGCCACATGATCTTTATCTTTTCTTTAAACGACGTTTCCATCAGTCATTAATTTTCACGATTGCGTTATTAAATTTATTATCGATTTCCGTTTCTCATTATTATTATGTTCGGTTTTATTTTTAAATTTCTTCAATTACACCGTTTTCTCGTTTTTAGCGGAGGTGGATTAGTTCTTGAGAGAATGATCCACTCTTATAGCGGATCTGAAGTTTTCCAGCCGGTTATTAATGGAATTGGCGGCAATCTAGTGTCGGTGCAGGCATCTAGGATGTCAACTATGTTACATCAGTCCTCCATCATGGGAATTCTGCCACCGCACGGCAAGATTTGGGTATTCCCATGGACAGCGCTTTTCATTGGATGTACGTAATTTTATGTGTGAACGAACGTTTTCTTCGATTTGCAATTCACTTCAGAGACGAATATTTGAAACATTTTCTCATTTTGTCAATGCACACTTTCTTACTTACGTCATTCCTTAGTCACGCTTGAGCGAAATCAATTCCAATGATTCTTTAATGCACGTGTGCTGTATGTATACTGTACATATCTGATAGTTTTTCTTCTTTATAAATAGCACCGTACGCCAAGACCGCTAGATTGCTAGTCAGCATGGCGATACCTGGTCAACTGATCTTCGTCTTTATCGCCGATGCGATGAATCCAGGCGATTGCGCATTGCACACGTATTTCGTGCTCTCCTACATTGTCGTTTCCGTAATGCAGGTAAGTGCCAGTTTTGCTTGAATCCTATTTACATTATTGCGACGAATGTTTCAATGAAATCTCGTTTCAGGTAATGCTGCTGCTGTACGTCGCGCACATAATCATCCACGCGATGTGGCGATTCAAAATCGATCCCGACAATTCGGCGATCCCCTACTTGACGGCATTGGGTGATCTTAGTGGATCGCTGTTACTAGCGTTGGCCTTTTACTTTATATATGAGATACAACGACCGTACTGCTAAGTCTACGCAGGAAATCTTCCCTCATCGATTTTGATTATGCAACAATAGGATTGTCAATCGTACGTCTGCGTCGTCAGCATACGCCGACACGCGCTATTCCGTAGCCCTCATTCAAGTGTTTCGCGAGATCGGAAGACGAAGGATGATCGAACGATTAACGTATTCGCGAAATAGAAATGACGGTCATTCAAGAAACACAACAAGATATACATAACGAGAGAAATACTCAAATTGCAAGTAGATAAACGTCTATGCAATCATTTTAAAATTATAGAATAGAGAAGAGTTAAGCAATTTGTGCGGTAATCTTGCAGGAAGATGTAATCCGCGATTATGAAACTCGAGCCATTCAGGCAGAGTCGCTCAATCAAGATCGACGCGATGATTAGATGTAGAAAGCACGATTTTTTTTCTGAATTACGCGTCTTATTTCTCGCGAGCGCAACACGAAACTTTTGCAAATCAACGGAATTGTTATCGATTCCTAGTCAATTTAATAGAGCGAGACAATAGAAAAATGCAAAGAACCTGAAAGACACCTCTCTCCGACACTCGCGTGGTCACGGCGAGTGATATACGCGTTGCAAAGTGACATAAACAGGAAGTACAGTCGCGAGTTGCAATGTGTTTTAAACTTTAAGCGATAATCATCGTATATAAGATTCCGTGGGCGGAATTGCGGAAAAGCGAACTTGGCTGCCACCAAGAATTTCCTGCATTTTCTAATCGCGATTAGTAAATCGCTAATCAATTACGTAATTATGTAGCGATTGCGACAAAAGTTTCAATGGCTCGGTCGAAACAGCGGCTCGAAATGCGGCCCGAAATGCGACATTTTAACTGCACGTTATGCAGGCGAGCATTTTATTACGTTCGTGTCATTACTCGCGCGTACTTATTTAATTACGCAATACGCGGCCTCCTTGAGACACGCATTATGCAATGCGGAGCTCGGACGACATCGATTTAAGTAGTATTTAAGTATACGCGTCGTTTATTCATTTCCGTGCACGCGGGAAGAATCCGCATTTCGAGCATCCGCTTACAAAGCGAAATGTTACAGACACGTTGAGCATCGCGGCGCGATTGATACTCCACGCCGCTGATGAAACTCTTGCCGAAATCAAATTTTACTATCTCTATATTTATTAGGTATTAAATAATTGTTCCCTACTAAAGTTTAGTGCAACGTTAGCGAACTCGTTGCGCGGTGAACCAACGCAGTCCGAGCCGCATTAAACAGCCGCGACAATAGCACGGAAATCGAAAGCCGAGCAGCTCGAGCCGCGTTGGCGAACATTTTTTGGAATAAATTATTTTGAAAAATATATCTCCGCGAATGTATCTCGCGGACAAACGTCTCGCGTTTGAAATATTTAAGCGTATTTTTCATGTACATATATTTTAATCGTATATTTTATCGTACGTTTTATATTAGCTATTTCAATTACTAGCGTTATCGAATAACACGTATATCGATCGTTAACGATCGTGGATCAATGTGCCTACCCAATAATGCTGGCGTTTTAGCAATATTCGTTATTGAATAACGTAATCGCGGCTAATTCATTGTTACTTAACTATTTGTTATTCTAGTAGATGTGCATACTGCGATGTACACATAATACACGAGAACGATCATCTTTTTCTATCAGTATTCGTTTTACCATGGTATATCATGTAAAAAATGTACTTATTTATCGAATCACATCGAATTATAACCTACGCGGGCTCTTACTTTGCGACTACCCGGTTCCGAACAGTACGCTACTTCTCTCGTCGTTTGTCGCATGTGTAATTAACCGATTTTTAAATAGAATTATGCCTAGCGCATTCGAAAAATTCATTTCGAGCGATCGATTCAGCAAGATTGCAAACAAAATAACATGCTCTGTATATTTTATAATATATTTTACTTACCAAGAAATATCACGAGTACGAATTACTGCACACAAAGGTACCAGCGTGAAGTTGGTCCCGACCGACGATCTCAAACCGCGGCGAGGCCAAAGCCCGCTTCCACCGGCCTTGTAACCTTCCAATTCGCGGTACTCGCGGATGCGAGAAATCTTCGAGACTCGAATGCATCCTCACAATCTCGCGTTCTCACGCGGACACCTAAACAAAACAATTATCGAATCCATAACCAATTAAATTACGTACCACGTAAAAGTCTCCACGCTATCAAAATTTCGCGCAAACCCGAGGAGCAACTGCCGCCATGACAGGTACTGCGCACGCGTGACCGATCGTCGATACGACACATCGATAGTCGATACTTCGATATGTCAGTCGGCTAGCCGCAACGTAGGAGCGATACTAACCTGCACGTGTAGCGACGTTGACGTTACCGCCTGCCAGTCAAGCCTGGAGCCTCGTACTTTCCGGTCACGTGGAGGAAACTCGTCCGTCGTCTGCGCGCGTGCCGCCAGAGCATCGCTCGCATCGCCGTCGCCGAAGAGTATCGACGCGCGTCCGCGCGAGCGGGTCGAACCTGTGCGGGAGAAGCATAGTGTAGTACCTGACCGCTGGTACCGCGCCGCGCGCAGGCAGCCCCGCGACGTGTATCGCGCCTCGGCGTGTCGCACCGAGCGTTCGCCCTGGAGCGAGGTCCGCCGAGTTCCCGTGCGCCGCTCTCGCTCTCGTCGTCGTCATCGCCGTTGCGCCGCAATCGTCGATCCCGTCCCTCGTTCGATCGCGATACCTCGGGCCGCCCTCGCCGCTTCGCGGGCAACTTCGCGCTGCCTCTGACCGCCGCGAGCGCGTATTGCGCGAGGGTGTCGCGATGCGGTACTTGAAGCAAGCGACGACGCGTACTACTTGATTGGCGACGAGCCGTCCGGGTCGCCCAGGATCGTTCGTCGGTGATTTCACCGGGCGATTTGAAGCTGCAAGCCTAGTGATCGGCCTCGCCTAGCCTCGCATCGTCTCGCCGCCTCTCCTCGCCTAAAGCTGATCAGTATGCCCGCGCCGATCAGTGCGCGCCTGTTGCTGTTCCGCTACGCTACGAGCGGTCTCGAGGCAAGAGGTAATAAAATGGTGCTCGTAGTCGACCGAGACGTCTCTTTATCTATTTTCTCTCTCTCTCGATCTCTCGATCTCTATCTCTCTGTCTGCCTGTTCTGTCTTTCTCTTCCTGCTAGTCGCTTTCCATCTATTTCCTCTTTCCTCGTTGCATCGATGCGGACTATGCGTTCTGCTTCCGATTTGCGGGGAGCACGGGAAGAGAGGAACAAGAGGGAGTGAGCGAGCGCGAGAGAAAGAGAGAGAGATGCAGTCGCAAGCGCGCGCTCCGACTGGGAAATGAAGGGCGTAGCACCTATGACGCGCGCGTGCACCTGCCGCCCTTCGCCCTGTCCGTACGTTCGCCGACTGGCGAATTCGCATCTCGCGATACCGTACGTCGCGAGAAATCACGACGCACGTCCAAAGTTAACGGCGAGCCAGGTGCACGCGCTGCGCTCGTTCGATCGTACCGTCTTCCGTCTGGCTTGACGCTGGATGAATGCTCGAAGGTGAATGATCAATCTGTCGCTCGAGGTGGCTGCCTATCGGTTTCGCATTAATCGGTCGTTAGTACTAGGTGTAAACAGCCTGCATGTGTACACCTGAACTATTAATCTTGTGTTGTAAAACTGCCTGCTCTGATACAGTTCTAATTACCTACAGTTTCTTGCGCTCTCTGCATGCGAAATGAGCTAATTAGCAGTTTTGTTGAACGGAAAACAATCGAGCACTGAAGCGCGAGATACCAGAACGAACAAGCTTGACATCTTTAATTTTTCTCGATTTACGTCACTTCTTTCTTTTTCTTTTACTATAAATAAGTATCTGCTTGTTAGCAGTCCCCCAAATTGCTCAGCCAGCTCAGCTGTGAAACCGGATTGCGACTCCGATGTATTAATTACTGCGCACTCAGCGGCGACGAAATGGATTTTAATGATCGAAAAGTTCACCGAATAATAAACGACGCAGAGCCGTATAATTGCATGAAATTTATTAGAATTTATTTTTTCCATGAAAAACTTCGTTAAATGTCTATGTTTTACGAGTCATGGATTTCGAAGCCTGTAATTTCTCGAAACAAGCAGGTTATAATAATATAACAAATAACCGGTACTTTCAGTAACGAGCAATTCGCCTAATTAGATTACTTACGAAATGCACGCTCAGATAAGCTGCGCGCGCGATTAAAACGTTCTAACGCTGCTGCCAGGCAACCGTTCTCCGTTCCATCAGGACGGATTTTGCGCTTTAGAGAGCACCCCGCCGTTATAAATAAATTCAGATAAGTCTGCTACTTCTCTCTCTAGTCGCAACTAGAAACGAGACGTTAAGTGCAAAGTGGGCAGTCGTGCACGAGATCGCTTTAAAGTGAATCCGGATCCATTAATCGCTACAGAGGATAGCCGTGCATTAGCGTTGCCAGTCCGGCGACATCGACGGCTCGATACGGTGAATAACAGCGGCAGCAACGTTCAACGTCGCAGATTTAACGCTGGAGAACGCTATAAAGAGCGCCCGATACAGAATCAGCCAATTGAATCACGCGATACATGCCGAGCACGGTTCATCGATATATATAAAGCTTGAGAAATAGCCTTGATCCGTTGAAGCCGAATCGACCGAGACATTTTCGCAAACCTCCGCAAATCTATGCCAGACTAATTCCGTTAAATTTGCACAGATCACGGAGCGCATTCACGGAGGATCTTAATTGGCGTTTAATTAGCGCGTTCCGACCGTTCAAGTGCGCAGAAACTTCGCTCCGAAAGTTGTACGATCCGCGCTGTTTCGATCCAATTACGGAGCGGGCGAGGACGATCCATGAGAATTTCTTCCGTCACGTCGCGGGAAATTGAGAGCTCTCACGTCCCCGAGATCGACAGACACGCGAGCATGTCAGATAGAATCGTCGTGTGTTCACGCGCGTTCGCAGACGTGCCTGCGTGCGTGTGTGACTGCACGCGGTGCCTGCGTGCGTTCGGTCGATTCACCACCGAGGAGCACGCCGGAGTGTCAATTAACGATGCCGACGCGAGCGGTCCAGCGGGAGCGCGCGCGCTGCCGGAGCGGACGCCGGCACGCCGATGTTAATTTTAGCGTAATGGATCGATCTGAGAGGCGGATGCGTTTTTAAATAGCCGCCCCCGAGTGATCTATCGCGCGCTCGTTATTCCGAAAGCCAACGCACCGCCTCGATCAGGGATAGCTCTCAATGTTGGGTCACGCGGGTTCGCCAAATAAACGTATATTACGTGATGCCGGCGACGCACCGTAAAATTTAAAGCGAGAGACGATGGTGGCGCGATGCGTCGCGATGCAACTATTGACGACAGCGCGATTTGTATCGTCAGTAAAAAAAAGCTATCGTCCAGCTTCGAGTGGATTTATCAGTCGCGATATGAGTAATATGGGCATACGTGCATGAATAATGTCGCTCGAAGCTTGAGAAAAGAATAGCCGAGCGTATTCGATTATCTCCAATGATTCACAATGATCCGTGACTTACTTGAGGAGCATTCATAAAAGAAGACTATAGAGAAAAAGTCCGATGTGCCTAATTAATTTTTATTCATTCGATCCGCAACTAAATTTGCATGTTTATTATATCTATTATATTTTACGTTTATTTTATTTTTGATTATAGTACGTGCACGCCCGCGTGTGACACGCATGTATCCGACGTACGCGGGTTCTTCTCCTCGCGTCCCAATTGTCCTAGCACGCAAAGTGCACGATAATTGATGGTGCAATTAGCGTAACGTCGATCGTAGGATGCAACGAAGTCAGTTGAGGGACATCTCGTCCTGGATGACGCGCCTATTCCCGGAGCCTGGGGACGGAAGTAGCTGGATGGTCGACGGGTTCAAGATGTTCGGTTCAAAGAACAGCTCGCCTACAAGTACGTTCTACACCGACCTCGAGATCACGGAGGACAAGCAGGAGTTCCAGCAGGAGGACGAACATTCCAAAGCGCCGCCGCCACCGCCGCCGCGTTTGCCGGAGCAGCAGAGCGCGACCAGCGAGGATGGGAACTCGCAGGATTCGGACACGGCAACAGGTGCCGAGGAGCAGCAGGCCTACGTCAGACATTCCTTCCACAGGATCGCCAGTTACGGCGGCTTCCCGCGATTTCAGTCGTTCGTCATGTCCGCTTCCACGCCGGCCGAGTGCATCGATATCACGAGACACGAGGAGACTTCATCGGAAACGTCCTACATTAAGATGTCACATAGCGTCCTAGAGTATAGAAGCAGTAGGTAAGCAGTACGCTTGAATAAATAAACAGATTACGTTTTACTTTTAAGTAAAAGAATTTCTGTAATTCTATAATTAAAAAAACAATGAATGGTCACAGTTACGTAGCTTCGGAGAGAAGATCCCATCAGTACACGTTAGACACGTACGCGGTAAGCGAATCCGAGAGCGAGGAGGAGTCGGAGGAAACGCGGTCTTCAGAGACGGACTCTGCCATAGTGGCGGATCACACGGACGAGCCGATACCAACCGAGCCCAAGTTACCAGCGAAGGACTCTCCTGATTCGAAGAGGAGGAAGGCGTTAAACGTGGCGCGGGAGTTGCTGGCGACCGAGAAGAACTACGTGAATATTTTACATCTGATCGATCAGGTGTTCCAATTCAGGGTCGACCAGGAGAACAGGGCGCATCCGATGTTCCCGCCGGAGACTGTCCAGCACATGTTCGCGAACATCAAGTCGATCTACAAGTTTCACAACGAGTTCCTGCTGCCGCAGCTCGAGGACAGGATGCAAGATTGGGACTCGGATCCGAGAATCGGCGACATAATGAAGAACTTCGCGCCGTTTCTCAAGATGTACACGGAGTACGTGAAGAATTTCGATTACGCCATGAATCTGATCAGCACGTTGCAGAGCAAGGTGCCCAGGTTTGCGGCGATTATCAATGAGATTCAGAAGCTTGACGAGTGCGCCAAGCTGTCGCTGGCTCATCACATGTTGAGCCCGATACAGAGGTTGCCGCGATACGAGCTGCTACTTAAGGATTACTTGCGAAATCTCACTGAGGATCATCAAGACTACGTCGATGCGCAAAGTAGGTAGATTTTGCAACTATATGTTAATTATATCACAGTTGTGATTATATTAACCGAGACGTATCCTTTCCTGTGATGTTAAATTCTAGAGGCCCTAGAATTAGTGTCCATCGCTGCCAATCACACGAACGACGCGATGAAGAAGATCGACAAGTTTAAGAAACTGCTGGAGATCCAAGAGAGCATATACGATGCAACTGATCTAGTCAGTGCGACCCGTGAACTGGTGAAGGAAGGGCGTATAGTGAAAATTTCGGCGCGTAGCGGCGATCATCAAGAGAGACATTTATTTTTGGTAATTACTTTTCTCATTGCCATAAAATAGATAAAATTTTATTTAATAAAATAAACAATCAATAATACATTAATTGTTTACTATGTTTAACATTCTTAATAATTACTCGTCTCTTTTTCAGTTTAGTGATTTATTATTACTCTGCTCGATAAGACTGATACCCGGCCCTATGTATCGACTGAGAGCCAAGTTTCTGGTGGAAAATCTGAAGGTGGTCGAGGGTGACAATCTCGAAACCGCAAACACCTTCTACATAAAGGACGAAAACAAGACCGTTGAACTGTACACGCACGATGCCGCGGAGAAAGCGGCGTGGCTGGACGCGCTGTTACAAACGATGCAGGAAATCATAAGGCGTAAGGCCAGCCTGAAGACTGGCAACGTCAAGACCTCCTTGGTCAAGGCCGACGAGGTAACCAAATGCATGGTGTGCGAGGTTATCTTCTCTGTGATGAAGCGCAAGCATAACTGCCGGGCTTGTGGAAGGGTGAGTATCAAACCGAAGTTGAATAGCTTCTTTAAGTTTGCTTAAGACGTTCGATTGTTTACGATAAATTGATGTTCCCGATTTCAGGTGGTTTGTAGTAAATGCTCAAATCAGAAATTATTATTCGAGGACAATAAAAGCATGCGAGTGTGCAGACTGTGTCATGCCGCGCTCACCCAGCCGCTCACTAAATCGCCGTCATCGCCCTCCGGACCAGTGCCAAGTTTGCTGCAAGTGTCGGCGAGCGCGCCCTCAGTATTATCCGGCTACCTGTTGTTGAAGACGCAGGCCAGTAAACCGTGGACCAGACGGTGGTTCGCGTTGCACGTCGACTACGTCCTGTACTCGTTCAAGTCCGAGTCGGAGAGCATGGCCATGACCGCGACGCCTATGCCGGGCTTCACGGTCACGGAAGGTACGAAACTGCCCGACGAGGATCCGCTAAACACGAAGGATCGGATCAGAGCGTTCAAGATGCATCATTCTAGGAAGTATTACTATCTGCAAGCGTCTTCTCAGGAGGACAAGGAAAGGTACACGCCTAGGCGAATTATGCGCGTTCGTCAATTCATTAGTAAGAAACGGCTAATAAATGCGCGGGCTCTTTTCAGGTGGATGAACGCGCTCGATTTGGCTACGAAGGCTGAACTACCTCATTTCACGCAGGCGGAAAACGAAGAAAGCGCACAAGAGAGTCAATCAATGAACGATGTACAATGAGCACCTTCGTACCTTTTTACCTAACCAAACTAGCCAATTTTTTTACTGTCTCGTACTCTCGCGAACGTGAAGACGGACACGGCAATGTAAGATAATCGTTAGTAGTTAATTAGCGATATTTAAAATGACGTTAACTTATGTTATATATATATTGTTATTAGTGTGTACTACAAGAGAAGAGAATGGGAGAGAAACCGAGTCAATAGCGGCCGCTGCCGAAACGCTTGTTGTTTTGTATGATGTTCTGTTATAGTATATTTATAAATATATATATATATATATTGTCGTTCGATCACACGATACGCTGTGCTGACCGTAATTTGCAATGGATGCCGAAAATACGTCGCGATATGCTTGTGAGAAATTAGTTAACTCGCTTCAGTGATAATATGTTATCTAAGCTACGAGAGAAGATCGATTTTATTGAATGCGTAATGAAGTCTATAGTTTTATCAATAAATTTATTTCACATCGTAGTCGGAATTCCATGGCCTTAAACATCTATGAACAGTTCCTACCCGATAATACGAACTGGAAATACACTGATCATACTGGATCATACACTGAATATCATACTGGAAATATCTACTTAAAATAAGTGTAGTGCGTCGGATAAGTTTTAATTACGCACTTTTACGCACGTTTCTTGAATTGCACATGCAAACCGTCAGCTGCGTACTGAAATACGTGACGAACTTTTTTCTTGTTAGCCATGCCATTGATATTGGAATTTTGCAGAGCGCCATCCGTTTCGTAATGCAAAGTGTAATTCGTGACGATGGCAATCAACGCGATCTTCATAAATAGTAAACCCATTCTTGTTCCTGAAAATTTAAGATGATAGGATACATTGTACTAATTGCGTCCGTTTACATACATATCCATAAAAAAATGAACAAGAAAGAGAAATAGCGGTGTTTTTTTTCTCTTTTGCTGACCGATCGATCTTTCATGACTCACCCATGCAGGCCCTAGGTCCGATGCCGAATCCCAGAGATTCGAAAAATTTTTTGTCCTCTTGTAAGGACTTCCTCAGCGGATCAAACTTCTGCGGATCTGAGAAGTACCTGGGGTCCTGACTCGTCGAATTCAACGAGAGATATACCGAAACTCCCTTCTCGATTATTAAGTCGGTGCCTGGTATCTGGATGCAAGAGTCAAGGATGTGACGCACGAGTTGCTCCATTATTTATGAAATTTGTGGAATTTCTTACCTTGTAGTCCTTCTCAGCTATCCTGTCTGTAATGGGTAGGGGTGGGAAAAGCCTCAAGGCCTCGAGCAGAACGCGCTCCGTGAACGACATTTCATTCATCAGATCCATGGTCCACTCTTTCCCCGCCAAGTGGGTCTGTATTTCGTCATACAGAGTGGCTTGATGCTCCGGATGGCACGCCAAGTGGAACAGAGCAAACGCGATCGTGGTTGAACCCGCCTCGAATCCAGCCTGGAAAAGACTGCTCGACTGCGCTGGCAGATGATCACCCTCGAACTCTACATAATGGATAATAGTACTGTTCGATATAATGATATTAATCAGTGAATAATATAAATGTGGAATATCTGTCATATCATGTACATAATATTACGTGATGATCGTTACTATCTAAATGAGAGTATGTTCTACGAGCGATCTTTACTGTAAAGCGGATCCTGTTCTCCGGCCTTAAGCGACAACAGGGAATCGACCAAATCGCCTCTTTTAATTCCCATTTCCTCTCGGACCTTCATGGAACTCCAGAAGACTTTACGGAAATATTCCGCAGGCCCCGTAAGCAAGGGTGCGAGCAGAAAACTCAATCGAGGAACGAAGAAGAAGATAATAAATATTACGCCGGCAGAGAAGCTTCGGAAGACCTTTTCACCTACAACAGCGTATTTAATTGGTGTTAATTACATCTCATTAATAATGTAGCGCATTATCGGCACAATTATATATAATTCCTTTGTTTATTCTACATAAATTGCAGGAACTTGTTATGACAATTCATCCTGATAAAATCAATGAGTAATTACGTAAACCTTGCGTGTTGCAACTAAGCGATTGTAAATAATCGCGCAATACAAGTCACGCAGTACAAATCAGCAAATTCTTACCACTTATCAAAAACCCCTTATCATCTTCATTGAACGAGTTGGTGTCGACCCCAAACATTACCGAACCGAGGACATTGGCGCAATAGCGAGAACCTAAATTTCTCACTTCGTATGTCTTTCCGCCAGTCTTATCGACCGGCAGATTCTCGATAAAATCGATCATTTCGTTGCTGCTCTTTATCATCAGCGGCATCATGTTCCTCAGCTTCTGCCCAGTCACGACCGGCGTTAATTTGCGTCTCAGATACTTCCACCTGGGCTGGCGTATCGACAGGATGCTGTCGTAGCCTGTCGCGTCCCGCTCGTTACTCAAGCCGAATCGGCGATTTCCGAAATTCTCAAAATCCGTGATCATTATCTGCTTGATCAGACTGCGATCCCGTAAAAGCAGGACGGGCTCATGGAAGATGTACATCCCGACGTAAGGATCGTCCGGATCGGCGCTATTGTAGATTTCCTGCAGCTGATCAGCCGGCGTTTTTTGCAGGAGAATGCAATCCCTGAAATTGCCGAAGATCAGATGCGGTGGCGGGGTCTTGACGCCGCGTCTGCTCCAGTAGGATAGATTGTGTTTAGCGTAGACGTAGAAGAGGCCGACAACTATTGCCAGAGCCGTTGTGCAATAATAGACCAAGTAGTCCATCGTGGTGATTTATTGTCGAGGTGAGTTGCTTTTTCTTTGCGCTACTCGAAGGTTTTTGATCTCTGAGCCGAGGATTGACTGCAAGTTTATATAAACTTAAGGAATATTGATTGATAGACAGCTTCATTGATAAAGTAAACAGGAAATTTAAATCGAAACGTAATTATATTAACATATTAAGCCCATTAAGACCGTGCTGATCACCGATGACCGGCGGTGAACTTTCCATTTATTTCAAAGATCGGTGACCGGCGACCTTACATCACTCAAATTATACGATAAATGCGCGGCGTAAAGGTGCTATTTCATGCTGACGCTCGACGCTCATTTTTAGCGTCAAAACAGGTCACGTGATCAAAATTAAGGCTGGATAATGGTCAATTTTGATCACGTGACCTGTTTTGACGCTAAAAATGAGCGTCAGCATGAAAAAGCACCTTTAAGGAAAAAGTAAACAGAATGGCGCTTAACGTATTAATAATATATATACAGGGTGTCCAGTAACTCACGACTCAACGCTCGTGAGTGGATAAAGCGGACTGAACTGAGTGGAAAAGTCCTATACCATTTTGCAATTTTCACAATAGTTAACAAGTTATTAATTATTAAAAATCGTGCTATTAGTCCGGCCTACCGCCGAGTGCAAGCGCGCGGCGAGATGCGACCGCCTAGCGATCGAGTGCCTAGCGATCGCAGTGGCAATGGCTAGGCATGCTATTTGTAATAAACAACTTCTCGCGCCTAGCAACTTTGATCGCTAGGCGGTCGCATCTCGCCGCGCACTTGCATTCGGCGGTAGGCCGGACTAATATAGCGATTTTTAATAATTAATAACTCGTTAACTATTGTGAAAATTGCAAAATGGTATAGGACTTTTCCACTCGGTTCAGTCCTCTTTATCCACTCACGAGCGTTGAGTCGTGAATTACCGGACACCCTGTATATATAAGATCAGATTAAATTAAGATAATAAATTTAAATAGATTAAATCCTGTATTATAAAGAGTGAGTAAAGTTCACTAGGCAATTCAAGTAACAAATGAGATTGTGTGGAATAAAGCTCAAGTGGGAAAACAACAGTTTGTGTGATGCGTGCACGTATAAGGGATTTACTATTTTCTGCTCGCAAAATGCAGATTACATTTGATTGTACGAAATATATTAATTACATTCTTTGCAAACTATAACATCTGTTAAACAGCACACGTCTTTACATAATCGAAAAATGTTTAAGCTTTTATGCTGCTTTATCATGCTGCAATAAATGGGTATTGCAAAATTGCATATCAGAAACTGTATAAAAACGCTTCTCAATTACTGTCCATAATATATGTGTACGTAAAAATAGAATTGCAGTAATTATCACGTAATGGAAAATCTGGTATCTCACGTATGTTGTTCGATAGATTGCTTCGAGCAATTTACTTATTCATAGATTATTTTCATTTTTACGTAAAACGTTTGGAGGAACTATATTACGTTTTTAATATTATTACGCTATTATCTCATGTCTCTTACAATATTATTTAATATTTAGAAATAATATTCGAATACATAAGTAATCTCAACATCCACATTCAATCGCGGAGTATAAAATGCAAAATACATTTACAATCTACTTAGATTTAATGATTCACAAATTTATAATACATAAATAGCTTATAGGTCAAAAGATCTATTCGTTTTCGGATAATTTACTACTATCGATCTATAATTAAACATTTTATCACTTAGATGAGATATTTTCTATACTCATATACATAACGCAAAATGAGATCAAGGCCAAATTTATATAGTATCGTAATGAAGTCGAGTAGATGAAGAAGTTTCATATAAACCAAAAATATCTTATTTAAGAATTATAAGCGTTCAAACACTCACTTATAGAATTGTTTTTATAATTCATTAAACGGAATTACTTACCAGAAAGGAATAATTCTTATTCTAATTCTAAATAATTCTTAATTGTTATGATTACACTTGGTAAAACATTCACAAACACTTTAAATTAAATCCACACAATGTTTCCATATAAAATTGCTTCAGAACTAAATGAATGTTTGTTGATTTTATTGCAAATTTAATAAGCAAATTTTTCACTGACCGTTTCTTACTTTACGACTTGTAATTTAAACTCTTGAACGTTACTGCTCACAGTCGACTGTCCGACTGACTTATGCATCTTCGCTTTCATACTTTTATTGCACTTTATCGTGAACAAAATGGCGGATTACTGATTAATCTCGTACAATATAAAGATAGCAAATATAGCTTGAAATAGTACGAAATACAAATATCAAAAGCAGTGATAAAATTATGCAAAGCTTTTCGCGATAAGATAATCTTGAGAAAAACAGTATTGTAAATCTACGAAAGTGAATTAATTGCAGCGATATTTGTCATATCAATCTTATAGATTATTAAGCTCGATCTGACCTGATTTTATCTCTGTCTTATTCTTATTTCCGGAGTAAGTAATATCCGCAAGCAATCTCTTCTAACATTTTTATTCAATAAGTCACAAAAATCCGTGCTTTTTATTTTATTTATATATTATATTTATTAATATCAGAGACTTATAAGTAATCAAATTTTTCACACATTTATTATTAATTACATGAATTCCTTTCTGAATAAGCAATTCCATTTAATGAATTGTAAGAACAATTCTGCTAATAATTTCTTGAACGCTTGTAAGTCTTTAACTAGGTATTTTTGAATTAGAGGTTTATATTATATTTTTACAATTAATTGCTACAATATACATAAAGATTAAAAAAAAATATAATTAATTAAATCAAAATATAGATATAATTATATTTTAATATAAATACAAGATACCCATTAATTTAAATACGAAATACGTTTATTTATACACGTATGAAATACAATTAATGAGGTGCGTTATCAAACCCGCCGCTCGCAGTGACGCATGCGCCTGCATTGTTTACGGGGGCGCACGTGAAGTTCGTAGCAGTGTTGCATGTGTCAGGGTGCGGTCCACGTAATGCTACAAATGCTTCAAAATGCTCTTCTTTCTCCTTTTTATCCGAAAGAAGGAAAAAGATAGAAAGTGTTCCGAAACACTCGAAACAGCTAGATCGCAGCTTCAGTCATCGAGCCGAAAAACGGCGTAACATAACCTAAAGTAGTAGGCGGACTCGAGCGGGACCATCGGATTCTTTTCTCCTTTTCTCTCGTTAATATTCCTCTCGACAAGCAGCGGATTCCGGATCACCGCAGCGGGGATTTACACGCGACGCCACTGATCGTTACACGGCGAGTCGTCAACGTCGCGTGTCGACTCCGTCAGCATGCGATGATCGCGTAACCGCGGTTCACGCGCCGCAAGAGCGTACGGGCGAAGTGGCCGTCGCGAAAAATGGCCTATCATCATCATCGCAGACGATGAATCAATCATTATTATGTTGCCGTCGACCGGTTATTTCAAAACGATAAATTGCCCGTTCTGTGACAGCGGTTCCTGCGACCGTCCCTATTGCCATTTCAAACACGCCAGGCGAGGTAAGAGCGTTCTCCACCTCCTCGAGGGTTACCCTCTTCGAGGTTGCAATCCACGGTAACCTAATCCAGGAATCGCTCCAAGACTCGATCGTCTGACGAGTAAAACCTTCAATGCGCATAATGTGTACTCGCCGCAAACTTGTTTGCAACTGTTGGAACGCAATCTCCGAGTTTCGTCTCCTTTGTTCGCCGGTCTCTTTGTCACCATGTCACTGAGAGCGAACAACGTCGCAGGCTAACATTATGCGTGATACATGATAATCTGGATGTATCTGGATGATAGCTTTTTTACCAGACATAAAAAAGTTAGATTTATCTTGATATTCTTATCTAACATTTTTCTCTATGGTATTTTTTTAAACGTGTGAGACAGGAATAGACGTAATAATACAAACGGCGTAGACTCAAGTAGACTCAATAACTTCAAAAATATATATTTGATTGAGAAATTATGCCTTCATCGTGCTTCGTCCAATGTAAATATTAAACCTAATTGCAGATGCTTAATTACTTCAGCATAATCTATTAAGTATGTGAAGCGTTACTTGTGAAACTTGGTTTATATACATCTTGGCATACGGGACTTGATCCGCCAAGCGACAGTCAATTGCGTGTGGATAAAGAGCTTTATTTTGCACAGAAGATGCAGGAGGCGCAGCAGGAGTGGCCGGCGTTTCGGAGACCCAGGCGGCGAGCCAGACGCAGGACGGCAAGCCCGTTGCCGTTGTCGCCCACAATTCTGACATGCTGCAACATCTGGTGACGGAGGCCGTGAAGAAGGTGCTGGCCGATCAAGAGGTCGCGGACACGGAGAAGGTCTCGCAGAACATCGTCTCACAGGTGGTCGAAGGACTCAAGCCGACACTGGCATCCGGTTCCGCCGTCTCCATGCGCAATGCTGTGGGGAACGTGATAGGAAAGCACATCACGATTCCTACTCCCATCACCAAGCCGGTCGCATGTGTCTACAATCCAACGCCGATAGCCGAGCTGAAGAAACGGCACATACCAGTGGTGTCGTACATGCCGACCAGGGAGAGCAGAGTGGCTGTGAAACGCAAAATATCGCCGGAACGCGCCAAACCGTGGTTGAATATTATTCAGGAGTCCGGGAACGCGGAACCAGCCGAGATCACGTACAAACCCACCGCGATAGTCAACCCGACTGGCCAGGACAGTGTACAGGGTTACGTACCGACCGTCAAGCCAGACTCACCCTCATCAAATTCGTATGATGATAGTAACTCGAACGATTACCAGGCAAAATTCAAGGAAGAATATTATCCGAGATCGAAGAAGAGAAGAGAAGAGTACGTGCCGATGAAGGTGAAGGCGCCGCTGAAGACTACTCAGGAAATGGACAAGGCTGCTTTGGATCGATTCGACTCGGAGTTCGATATAATCGATGAGATCTACGCGAGTGGTCACGCTTCCAGCGCGCTGGAACAAGCCAAAGCATTGCACAGTGAAGACTCTCAGGACTATCCGTTGGATATTGAACCCAAGTTCTCGGACGACGAGTCCATCGAGGATGCATCTAAGGACGAGAGCGGCGTGAAAGAAGCTGAGCAAACCGAGGATGCGGACGATAAAAGGGAGAACATGCAACACGCGCGGATTGATACTGCAGACAAAGAAACAAGCAATAAAGATAATAAAATGCGCAACAATCATGAGGCTAAAACGGACGATGCGAAAAGTAGCGACAGATCTAAACAGCTTAAAGCGATCGACGCGAGTAAATCGTCCGGGAAAAGAGAAGACAGTACAAAGGAGAAGGAAAGACGCAAGAGCAAAAGCAAGGAAAAGGATAGAAGAGATCGGCGCAGTTCCGAGAGCAGAGACAAGGAAAAATCCAGGCGTAAATCTGATTTCAAAAACAGACATCGCTCATCATCCAGCAGAGACAAAGAGAGAAGGAGAAGCAGTCACGATAGCAAGAACAAGGACAGAGGACACTCGGATTCGCGAAGAGATAAACGTGACTCATCTAAGAAAGAACGAAACGATTATCACAAGTCTAGCAGGCACGATAAGCGTGAATCAAGATCAAGTACAAAATCCAGTAAGCACGCATCAAGCACGAAGCGTCACTCGGAAGCATCAAGTCGTAGGACCAGTGATTCGTCCAGAAAATCCGTCAAACATAAAGAAAGTAGCAGCGAGAGGAATTATTCGTCCGATAGATCCAGCCCGATAGACCTCTCTGACAGCGTTCACTCTTTCGTAGACGATCAAATTCTGGAACTGTCAGATTCCGATCATGATGTGCAAGAAGAATGCTTGAGAATCTTT
Organism: Ooceraea biroi; assembly: GCF_003672135.1. Taxonomy (NCBI): domain Eukaryota; kingdom Metazoa; phylum Arthropoda; class Insecta; order Hymenoptera; family Formicidae; genus Ooceraea; species Ooceraea biroi. Next base: position 7,850,932 of record NC_039517.1, on the reverse strand, counting down.
CAGGTGAATATTAATTAAGATATTGAAATTAGTCAAGACATAACGAAAAGTTAAATATATTTATTATTAATAAAGATAATTTTTTATTACTCATGTTAGCAGATAGTTTTGACTGTTGACCTGCTAATTAAATAAAACTCTCGTCTACGTAATATACTAGAGAAATTAATTGTATAATAATTAATTTACATTCGCATTTGATTCGTTTTTAAGGAATATCAAGCTTCCGATCATCCAAAACTGGTATCACTCAAGCAGCCGTCGGCACAAGAACCCGAGGAGGTCCAGGAAGTCGGTAGGAAAAGGGTCGCGCATCCTTCAGCGGCGGCGAATGTCACCAGGCAACTGGGTCCTAGTCAACCACCAAAAAAACTCATAACTCCGCAGCAGAAAATGTACGAGCGATGGCGCTTGATGAGAGAAGCGGCGGCCGAGAAGGCCGCGGAAAAGACGGCAGCTGATACAAAGGCTCAAGTTACGGCCGCGTCAGCAGTTCTGCCCTCGAGTAACTTGCACAAGGAACACGCCAAGTCCACCACTTCGTCGATAAGCAACAGTGACGTGCAGCCGAGTACGAATGGCAAGTTAACTGTGTGGCAATCACAAAGCAACCGACGTTACGTCACCCGTTGCGAACAATTTCGCATTAACATCACATTTTGTTCACCCGCACGGGTTAGGTCGCGTCAGGATCGCTCATGTCCCATATGCCAAGTCCCTCGCGATGGAGAAGAAGAAAGTGACAATGGCGAGGAGCAAGGATGATGGTCAAGGAACGGACAGCAAAACGACGGCGCAGACTACAAAGGGTGGTGTTCGCGTCGCTCATGTCCCGCAAGTGGTAAGTTTCCATCGTGAAGGTGTACTGGTATCTCGATTTGAGCTTTGAGAATTCGACAGCATTCGATCTTCGACCGCAGGTACCGCAACTTGTGCGCCCGGAACCGCTGCAAGTCGCCACTCACAAGTTTCCCTTGAACGTTCGTCAGTATTACATCAATATGATGCACGATATCTGCATGCAAATCTACACGAACGGTGACGACGCGGCGCAGCGTGCCGTTAAGGAGGAGTACGCGTGTCACGAGAAGTGTAAAGCGCTACTGGTGTACAAGAACTCGTGCATGCTCGCAGCTCACAGGCTGAGGAAGGAGATCGAGCAGGGCAATTCGAACGAGAAATTCGCCGGATTGAGCTGCTACGGTATGGTATCCCATGAGGCTGTGCTCGCCGGCAAGTCGAAGGGCTCTTGGAGCGTGGTTAAAAACAAGAAGAGCGTTGTGGATTTTAAGGGAGCGATGCTGTACAACATGCTGAAGAAGTGGATTATATCGGAGGAGCAGCTCAGGAACAACGGCTTCCCGCGTAATCATCCGGATGGTACAAAGGTAAAAAAGAAAAAAAAAGTATCTTACACAGCGAAATAAAAGTAAACAGCTCCGATTATTGAAGCCCGTGACGTCGATAAGATAAGCACGCGAATCTAATACTATCTGCGGATCAAGAGATGTACACGTAGATGATTTTGCAGGGACAAGCGAAAGTGTACGTAATAAATACGCGAAACCAAAATGTCCTGTCGAAAGTGCCTAACGAAAGGATATGCAGTCGATGCGGCAAAACGTACACGGTAGACCGGCACGGCATCGCCGTGGAGCAACAGAACTGCCTCTATCACTGGGGAAGGAAGTTTACGGTGCGGGGAGAGGGCAAGTACAGTTGCTGCCAGCAAACTGGATGGGCTACCGGTTGCTGCGTCGCGAAGAGCCACGTGTGGGACTACACGGACTACGAGAATCTTCGCGGTTACGTTAAAACGTTGTCGAAAGGTACGAAGGATATTCTCTCAACTTTTGTTTTTTTTTCTTGCCTTGCCACCTGACGTTATCACCGCGTTGCTTGCTACACGTTCTGTGTTTTTCATACAGATATTCCTGTCGAAGAACAAGGCACTTACGCGCTCGACTGCGAGATGTGCTACACCACCTGTGGCTTGGAACTAACCAGGGTCACGGTCATCGACGAGGATTGCAACGTGATATACGAAACGTTGGTCAAACCGCAGAATCAAATAATCGATTACAACACAAGGTAAGGTATCTTTGATAAGGTCTTATGAAATTGACTCGAAACAAATATACTTGACCACTAAAAATGTAAATTGATTTAAAACAGAATCGTGCAATTAATTATTGATTTTCTGCGCTGCCACAGGTTCTCGGGCATCACGGAGGAGGACATGAAGGACGTGACTACGACTATCCTGGATGTGCAAGCTACGCTCCTCACAATGTTCTCGGATAAGACGATCCTGGTGGGTCACAGTCTTGAAAGCGATTTCAAGGCTCTGAAACTGATCCACGATACGGTCGTCGATACTAGCGTCATGTTCCCGCACCGTAGCGGATATCCACACAAACGGGCGTTGAAAAATCTCTGCTCGGAGTATCTCAGGAAGCTCATACAAAACGACGGTGAGACTTCGATCGATTATGTAGAAAAAGAATTGCATAAATATTAGAATAAATCGTCTAAAAAATAAATCTTGCATTTCGATCATTTCCGTTTCAGTTGGTGGTCATGACAGCAAGGAGGACGCCGTCGCCTGCATGGAGCTGATTCGGTGGAAGGTGAAGGAAGAAGCGAAATTGCAGTGAACGTGACCGATGTACAGGAACGTACAGATTTTATCGCGATTACTGATACGGCGATTATGCGCCACTTGTGACGTATCGCCCATCGCCCATAATTTTACTGCCGTATGTATCATATTTTCTCTGTATAAACGTGTGACATACACTCAATCTGCGTCGGCTTAAGATTTTCTTTTGCGAGCTACATTCCGAGCTCGTGCGATATATATATATATATATATATTTTTTTTTTGTGCTGGAACTTGCGACCTGTTCCGAGCGCAGCCGAATTGCGGAATTTCGATCGACGCGCACATGCATCACAACATTTCGATTAATATTTTTGTACTCCGTTATATTATGACTTATTTATATTTTATAGCATTAAAGAAACGAGATACGTTGCACCTGTTTATTTACTGCCCCAACCTAGCGATGTAGGTATCTCACGTATCTGCAATAAATTAACAAACGTCTATTGAAGATGATATTGCACGAAGTTATGCGTGATGTATCTAACGTGATGCACCTCGACGGGTACGCATTGTAAAAATCGTGCTTGTAAATAAAGTTTAACAATCACGCAATAGCATATTGTAATAAAGAAATCTCAGGGTTCCGTGAAGCTGTAAATCATCCTGCGCGTTACGATGACACCTTCGCGATATATATATATATATACTATATTCATTATATAGAACTTGTGAAATCGACAGTAAATTGTGACTTGCAAACAGGCGCCGATATTTACGAGATACAATATAAAATAATAAAATAAAGCCATCCGAGCAAATATGGATATAATGTTACAATAATCATAAAGAGTTGATAAAAATTGAGAACGCGCGCGCTGATTTATAAAAGGCGGGAAGTTAACTTGAGCTGTATCATATATGTACACTTAATTTATTTATAAAAAGATTAGAGAAATGTTAAAACGATATATAATTTATACATATGTACATAATCGATGGCTCGGGAGAAAGAGCAAAGAGCAAAGAGCAAAGAAAAGAATAAAAGCAATATAGTGCACTGTAAAACTTCTACGTAATTCACACGATCGTTCCTCTCTCTCTCTTTCCTTTTTAATATTTAATACTTCGCATGAACTATTTGGCAAATCGCGGCAGAAATAAAGCCAAGGCATTTTGCTGTACATTTTTATTATACATATCTTACAAAATTACATCTCGGTGTGTGAGATCTACGTCAAAATATTTCTCGACTATTATGCCACGTTTGACGATCCCGTTTTAACAATTAAAAGCGTTAATAATATTAGCTAGACATCGCAATTACTTGCACAAACACGTGTGCGGCGTATCTCACTGTCGTAAAATTCGTGCCGTATAATTGACTACAGATATCGATCCGGTACATTTGCGAAGACGATACGCGAAGTACTTATCTCTCTCTTTCTTTCGTACTTTAACATAATGACAGGAACATATTTCCGAAGTACACTGCTCGATCTCTTCGTTAGTAGAACTTCACGGTTCTATCGTTTGCAAGAGACACATTACGGTTTTTAAGACGATACTGTATACAAAATATTTCTTTTTCTCTTCTTTTCGCTATTATTGTCTGTACATTCGTTCTATAGCTTATGCGAAAACCGCACTACTTTAGGCTACAGACAATCGTTAAAACGACTATGTTTCTTTGGATATACGTTATGTTACGTCGAGACGAAAGTTTTCAATCCGGCGATCGAGTGGCAGCATCGTTCCTCTTCGCGATATCCTTCTCCAAGTTTCACGAGAGTAGCGAGAATAAAACGGTTTAAAATATGTATATATATATTTGTATATGTATGTGTCATTTCCATTCTTCTAACTGTAAAAGTCGGCTTTGTACAAGTGTCCTACATATTCGTTTTTATATACAAAATACTTCGTATATCCGTCCTCAAATTGCGTATTATTGTCTGCGCGTTCATAGCACGTTCTCCTCGCGATACGATTATTATATTGTATGTGTATAAAGAAAAAGAATAAAGAATGAATATGTATCACTTGATGAAGATGAAGCGATGGCTACAGCAGCTAGAGTGATGGACTTAACGAATCGTTTCAAGTACTCGATCGCACGATAAAATATATATACGCACAGAAGAATTTACGTTCGCCAATATGAGTGCATTTAATCTCGCAGTACCATCGTGCTGATGAAACTCACAAAGCAACGCTACCGAATAAGACAAAACTCGACAACGAAAGAACTCGCGCACTGCTAATTGCATAACGAATTTCGCGTCGGATGATTTCTTCCTACCGCGCTTCTACTGTGCTATCTAAAAAATCTCAGGATTTCAGGACCTGAACGCAGCAAGCCTTTGCCAGCGCCAGGTCAGGAACGAACACGTGTGCCGAACAAGGGCGTGTTCTCCCTCGGCCGAATCGGATATCTGCTGGTCGCCCGTCGAGGCGACAGTGAAGCGATAATACTGAACATTTATGTACCGAAAGGCGATATCTACCTGCGGACGCGAATCTCCTTCTTTTCGCACTGTTTACCGCGAAGAAGACTAAATATTAGTCTTCGACTCACGGCGCCTACCTTTCGTTTTACGCTTTAGTCGCGCGAAACACGCGCGTCGTTACAGTTAATACATATGTACACGGGAATTATGACGAGGTTTCGCGGGATATCTTAATTTACAATACTATACGGTGTACTACATTCATGTAAGCTGACGGATGTACCGAGCGAAATTAATCTCCGAAGCATCGCTGTGAAAAATCTCTCTTCTTCCCTGTCTCCTTCTCTGTCTGTGAACACAAGACGCGTTGTACTACGTGTTGCAATAATGTCCCTACAACGTGAATTAAATAATCCACGCGTTGTCTCGGACAATCGTCAATGTCAACGTTAACTAAATGCATGTTTCAGTTTTGGAATGTTGATACGTGTCTCGTCATCGCCTCCCTCGAGGCAACGTTACCCTTATACAATCTATCGGATAAAATTTGTGGATCGATACTTTCTTACTACTACCACGCACTCGGCTTCCTCTTTTAGACGCTAAGCAATTATCGCATGTGTATCATATGTCTGCATACGTCACGATACACCTGCAAAGTCTCCGCTAAATATCCGCTCGCGGAAACTTTGGAAAATACACTCGCAACTCTTCACGTTAAGCAACAGGCTACTGAATAAAAAGATTCGAAAAACTGTCGTCGATCACTCTGTCACACGAGATTCTGCATTTCGCTGGCTCTCGGACTTACAATCTTGAGCTCACGTTGTCGGCTCGATTTTTTTCACTTGAAATGATAATTTTGTATTTCTTTTTAAGAGAGATTTGGAACTTATCTGCGAGGAAGACTAAAATTCCGAGTAAATACGTCGCATGAATTGAGATAATTCATGCGGCGAGTATATGTACCTGTGTATCAGAGGAATCTATGTGATACTTCGGGATCGAGCGAATTCGAGAGCTTCTAAGACTTCCAAAAATAGGTCGCGTGGCAGCGTCTAAATACCTATCTAAAATTTCGTCGTATACGAAGGCAACTATTCGAAGACACATACGCGTTGGTATTACGACTACACGTATTACGTACTTCAACTCGCGCGCGTGCTCGCTGGAAGAACCGGAAGTCTCGCCGAACTCGAAGGTGAATGAGATTTTTACGAAACTACAGAGCTATCGTCTCAAAATACTACGACGTGCAGACCGATCTGATTTGAAAATAGAACGAGCTTCGATTTAATTTTAACTTCACGATGCACCAAAATTTTATATCTCGCCAAGTGCATCTCATTGCTGAAAAATCTGTAAAATTATTGCCGTTTTGTCCTGAACGTTAATTAAACGTTATCTCTCTGAATAAATGTTCCTGAAGAAACTGATACTCGCGTCTTAGGCTTGAACTACGCAAATAAGGTTTACCGTTTCGAAAAATTCCGTGTCTTCTGGTACACTCGTAATTTCTAGACAGTCGACGAATTAATATGCCGCGTGCTATCATCGAATTTCGCTTACTAGCCTCGTGTTACTTTCCGATACATTATTAGCTAATTAAAATCTGAGTACGCTTACCCAACTTGACGAGGTATTAACCATTCATCACTTTTATCTTGTCACTCGTCAGGCATTAATTGGTATCTTCTTCTTCAGAAATTCAGTAACTGTCATTTACATTTCGCGGAAACCGGTCGTGTTATTTTTTTTAAGTAGACTGAGCGAGCTGTTATCTCGACGCGAACTTTCGATGATCGGATAATTAATAAATTACCGATAAATGCAAAATACAGTGATGAATTGTTAACGCTATGTCGAGTGATATAGTTGTGATCGTTCGCAATAGTATTATCGCAGTAGTACTGTTGAGACCGTTAGATTTGTCGGCGAACTGGCAGATTGATGATTGGATTCGGTAGAATATACTTTCAGATGACCACAGCCTCGTAGAAATGCCCTTTCGGTCCGACAATTGTAACTCGTGCACCCCGTCCGCCGGATAAAACGCGATACGTGATTACCTGCAAAAAATAAATGTCAAAATTATCGTATCGGTCGAAGAATAATTATTAATAAATGGAATTGTAATAATATAAGTAATATCAAGAATTCTTAGGCTGTTGCAAAACTAGCTCCTAAGATTTTACAATTATGTATGTAAATGATAATATACCAATTACCATTTTTAATTTAAAATCGTTCAAAATCATATTAAATTAATCTTACTAAAGTCAGGGCGTGATGGGCGCGTCGAATTCTTGATCTCCGACCAGGTACAGAAATTGGAAGGCAATCGCGAGCAAGCTGATCCCGAGCAAGTCACCCATCGCAGTCAGATACGGGATCGCCGAGTTGTCGGGATCGATCTTCCGTTTCCACATCCAGTGGATCATAATGAAGGCGATGTAGAGGAGTGCCGCGACTTGCAGCATCGCCGCGCAAAGGTAAACGAAGACAAAGAGCGGTGTCATCGACGTGTTGCCGTCCTTAATGTAATTGATCAGGTAAATGAAGATGATGTGGCCTGGTATCACCATCGTCATCAGAACCCTCGTCGTCCTGGCGTGCATACCTGGAGACAAAAGACGATGATGAGAGAAAACGCTGATGATGAAAGAAAATTGATCGGATATTTATCTGAAAAACTAGAGAATACCTTTCCCGAAGAAATTAGCGATGGGAGTAATAAAAATAACCGGATGCGTATGTCCTGGTGGAATCAGGAGCGTGCCGAGCTCAGCTTGCTTATGAAGCGCCGTTGATATCCTGCTGGCCTGAACGGCTACCAAGTTTCCGCCGACTCCGTTGATCACCGGCTGGAACACCGTCAAGTTCTCGAAACGCGACACCATGAACTCCAATATGAGGCCGCCGCAACTGCAGGAAATTTCATACATTACAAATCTTCATCTCAAGCTTTACTCGACATATAAAACGATGAATATCTAATAACCATGATCTCCGAACAGATATCAAAAAATCAAAACATTATTCATTGATAATCTGCAAAAATGAAGAAACTTTAGAATTTCAAGCTCCTTAGCTCTGAACGAGCAAAATTTGCAAATTTAATTCTGCAAATTGTGCAAATTTACCTGCTGATCAACATCGCCACCATGACTGGCGTCCAGCCAAAGTAGAGCACGTCGTTGGTATACTTATTCTTCTTGGCGATCCATACCCATAGCGGCGTCACAAGGACATAGCAAGCTATGACGAGAGGTGCCACCCAGTCCTGTTTGTCTATGCACTCGTAGAGTATGGTGGCGATCCATGAGAGGAGCGCGAGCGACGTGATGTCACCAAGACTGGCAGCTATCGGCGTGGCCACGTTGTCCGGATTGATATGGCAACGACGAGAGAAGACGATAACGGCTGCGGTAATGAGGCCCAAAACGAAAGAAGCAAGAGACGCGGTGACCAGACTGCTCGCGCACAGGAGATACGCGTGGTCCAGGGAGACTGTGCCGTTGCGGAAGGCGCCCATCACGATCGCCACCACCGACCCTAGGAAGCCCACCACTATCGCTTGGCACTGCAAATCATGATAACTTTTTAGTATTGAATAATGAATAAAACTTCCGAAGACAAAAGGAATTTAATTTAATATTTAATTGAGAAGACGTTCGTACAATGTTAAAAGATTCAAGAATAATTTACCCTCGTGAGGGTAAGTAACCCTCACGAAGCTTACGCTAAGAAACAATTTCAAATTTATGGAAAAAATGAGAATTATGGGATTATTGATGCAAATTTCTGATTACCGGCTATTATATTTTTTTGATAGAGATCGATTCGCTTGAAGCACGAGCATATTATTTATTGCACGGCATTTGAAGTAAGTATCCATGTGCACATGTACGATAGATCGTGTACGATACGATGGCAAACAGTCGGCTTTCCGAAGGCCGTCGTTGTCAGCGTTGAACACATAATAAAATAAAATTGTGGCGCCAATGATAAGACGGCCGGAGCGCGTAACTTCATTTGCCACATCGAGCTTGGCTAGGAAAAGCATTATTCCCTTTCCTTGATAACATGCCGTCTGTTCGTCTCGTAAACACAGATCACATCCAATCTGGATATTCTTCGTCAATCCACCATTTCCAAGAAACATCAAACGGTGATCGTTCACGATTAACAGGTAGCAGCGGGTTGTTAAAAAGCCGCAGATTATGCTAATTTATAGATAATAGATTGTGAGAACTCCGAGTTGAGAGTGTCAAGGAAATCTCGTGCCACCAATCCAATTCGCTGATAGAAATTCGCGAGATTGAACTTGAACCCGAGAGAAACTCGTGACGCGGATATATTTATACCCGTGGATATATTTACGATGCTAGACGATAAGAAGCCGGATGATTAATAGCGTAGAACTTTTCCGTTCGTCACGTCGCATAGTTGTTAAATAAAACGTAGCAAACGCACGTGCACTCGCTTGCTCGCTCAAAAAGTCGGCAAGAATCGGGCAGACCGGCAGTCGTAACGAAGACTAGGAGGAAAAGTACACGGCGTGTCAGGCGAATTGAGCCAATACGCGTTTCGCAATGTATTCGACGGAATTAAGTAACTGACTGGTTTGAATGACAAACGGCAAATATCGGCGTTTAATTGTGTAGCATCTAGTTAGAACCAGTTTCGCGAGAGTAAAGTCTGAGGCTAAGGCACGAGAAGGACCGACGTGTGTATTCTGTTCCGCACGTAGTTTGCTTTACAGCTTCATGCTTCGTATCAGGACAATGTACTTGTACATATGCTTTTGAGGCACATGCAAGTCGACGACTTGTGCGCGCTGTTCCGATTGTATCCAACATTAGCGTCTGGGCTATGCAGAAAATAAAATTACCGCGGTATAAGGAAATGCTTCCCAAAGCACATCGGAAAAATGAGTCCTCTCTTGAATCCGACGAAATCGATGCGTTGTGCTCACCTGTATTAAGACGAGATTCCCAATGATCATGTGCCACTGTTCCTTCGGCATGTCCATGTGTCCGAGATTCGCTTGAGTAGAAAGACGCGATGCCAGAGTCATTTCCAGATTACCTTTCAGGCCCAGAAGTGCCGGTACTAGGATCATGAGCTCGTTGACCTTCTCGAAGACCACCCAGTGCTATAAGCGAGCACAACGATTAGTTAACAGTACGAAGCCAATCCTGCGATCAGCTTGATTAACTTGAGACAGAGATAAGATAACTGGACGAAATAAACGGAGTGCGAAATATCGCAAGCAGAAAATTGGAGAACGTGTACCTGGACCAGATCGAGGACTAATCCAGCGCCCACCATGCCCAGGCCGGCGATGAGGAAGGGTATGAAGACCTGGATGGTGATCGCCAAGTACGACTCGAGAGGCTCGTCCTCGTCGGTCATGCCGTAGATCTTGCTCTCGGCGACGACATCCGGTAGCCGACCTCCATCGGCGCCATCGTCAAACATGGTCACCTCGAGGCAATCTTCGTCGCCGCCACTGGTAGTGGAGTTTGTCGCGACTGTTTGTCCATTGCTGGTGGTGGTGGTGGTAGTGGTGGTGGTGATGTCCTTTGACTCGGAGGTGGTCCGTGAACGGCCACCAGTCGGTGTCATCCTGTGGGAGTTCTGCTTCTCCGGAAGCAGGGGCTCCTTACATTGCTCACTGTCAGCAGAAAGAAGATTTCTGCTGCTTGAGTTTGAAACAGGTGTCGAATATCGAAGGCCCTCATCAACTCTTCGATAGCAATCGTCAGTGGATGATAAGCTCGAAAAACGTCGCGATTTATCGGTTTATTCGAAACGAGAAAATGTCATTCCGTGGCTTGAGAGAGTAGAGGGATGAAACATTATAATAATAATACGTTGTAATATCAAGTATATGTATCCGTCACCTTAATCTCAAACTGCAGAATGAGAATAATGAGAAATTCCTAACAATTTATCAATAAAAAAGTATCTTCTAAGAAATCACGTTTGTCAAATTGTTTTGTACCCAAAGATTAACATTACGTGGCATGATTAGCGCAGGTTCGGCGACAGCAAAAATCAGAAGTCTGTATTAATTGACGCGAGATGAATCGATGTTGCGGATGAATGAAAGGGGATTGCGTTTCCAGTCGGCATGCGTGCGATCGATCGTCGCGTGTACGCGCGTAAATCCACAATTAATTCCGTCGTATCATCTTCATCACACATCTTACGTTACACAGACATCTTCATCTCTTCGTCGGTTCTTCAGCACTGAATACGATTCGTGTGTTAAAAATATCGTTCGATATTTTTGTGTATTTTTTCTTTCATACTTTCGTTCGTGTTTTTCACTCACCAACCCTGAGATCGGGGATAATGTGTTACATTATTAATATTACGTTTTCTTTTAACGTACTTTTCGAATTTGACGCCGATGCTGGCGGCCTGGGGCGGCTGTGACTTGTCGGGCGGCACTCGCGCCGGATGTTGATGCACCTGGCCCTCTATCATCTTCCTACTGGGGGCCGCGCGGAACTTGCTGCCGTGGATATATGGCCATTCTCCTTTGAAAATGATAAGGCTCGCACCGTCGACAACGACGGTGACGACGATGACGACGACGGCGACGGCGACGGCGACGGCGATCAGATTTCAGAACACAAATAACGCAAATTACGTAATTATGCTGGAAGAGAGGGGTCCGCTATCTCCCTCTTCCCTCTTGTTGATTAGATCCGTTCAGGAATCGACGTTAATCGCGTTGGAAATCAAAATGTGAATCATTCAGCGATGATGCGCCAGTAGTAGGAAGGTATGAGCGGCTCTTCTGCGGAGGACCGTCACACTGTCACATAAATAATCATCATTTTAATCCAGATGAGCCAGACACGTGGCATGCAAATCAAGTTTCCCAGATTTGCCAGTGGGGCTCAGTGCAATCATGCGTTACTTAAATCAACGTCACAATTTGTTAATTTGAGAGCATTGATATCCTAATAAAGAATAAATGTGTCGCAAGTACTCAATTTCGTCGATGCGTGTGGTAAATAAAATTCCTGGGGCAGATTCATTGTCAGAAGATTTTGAAGGATTTACTGCAAAGGATCTCTTCGTCAACACCGTCAAGAACTTATCTTAATCTCTTCGCAGCGATAACTGATTCCGCGTTATTTTTATTCCTCCTGGTAATTCCTGAATTTTTATATTTTATCTGCGGGACACCGTGAAACGATTTCGCGTAGCCATATGTACTAAAGAGCTGTAATGTTGCGTTACTTCCGTGATCGCACCACGTTTATGAATAATTATCTCTACGATCTCACGTGTCAAGCAAATAGCAATGCGAGTGTATTTTGTGCACACTACGTGCACTTCTAATTAACATATAACACGCTCAATTTTCTTCCGTCTGAGTCACATGCCGGAAAGAATTATGATAATTTGTTTTGCGATATTACTGTAGCGAGTATTCATTACATGATTACAATAACGCGCGTGCAATGGTTGCATGTTAATAAGTCGTTCGCGGCGCCGATTCTCTTAATTTTTTTCCCTTCTTCCTCATCACCGACAACGACCAAACCGCAGACTGAGTTTTACGCGAACGTCAAATTTCCGTTCCCGGTTATCTATGTCTGTAATCCATGGACGCGATTTGGTATCATCGCGATATTGGCGAATACGTCACGATGACGGCGATAACGACGTTCAATCGTCCGGCGACCTTACGCACGGAAATTGAAACTGCTCAATTAAGGCCAGGCGATTCGATTTAACGTTGCTCTTATGATCAGCTACAAGACTGGTACCTTGAAAATGGAACAATCCGGTCATACTTGATTTAGAATAAGAAGAAAAAAATTTATATGTCAAATTGTAATAAAACTGTGTCGAAAGAATAGATGGAATATATCTCGAAGAAACAAAGATTTTATCTAATTTTTCTAACAAAAGATGTTTTTTAAAATTCGTTGAATTCGTTTACGTTCCTTGCAATTCTTTTCTTTCTATCGTATCATTTCGCGATTCGAAAATTAGACATCAAACTTCTGGAAACTGATTCCCGCTTCATTGACACATGTTTTGCAAAAGGAGTACTTAATTCTCTCCTATCTGCAAATTAAGATAAAGAAAAAAAAAACAATAAAAATATTTAATCATCGCGATCGATGCAGATATGAACAGACTGGGCTTGTCAATAAGGGTCAATGTCGACAGTGCGTGATCGCATTTGATATTCATTGTTCTCTCAGCTGCACCTTGCGTCACTCATCGACCGACCAGCGGACCGACCAGAGCAAGCAGCAGGTCCGGAAAGCACGTTGCGTCGATTGCACGAGTTCCCGTAACCTTAACCCACGCTCAGTCAAGTCGACAAGCCTCGACAGAGTACTCGCCTATCGTTCATCCGCATCTCGTCTTGTCCTTCACGTTTTCCGCAAGAATCGGCGAGCTGGTAGCAGCCGACTCACGTTTACGAAGCGCGCGCTCGACTTTGGCGCGCGGATTTCCGGTACCACGCGGATTTCGAAAGAATCTTCGGAAATACGAATTAACGCAGCTTGTCGATGGCTACCCGCGTATTCGAGATGTTCGGATATCCATCTCAGCTCGTGCAAGCAAAACGAGATATCCGCGTGAACGTAACGCCCTGAAGAATCGCGGGTCGCTAGAGTGTCGACGAAGTTGAACAATTCGATTCCACGTCGGTGAAATTCACTTCTAAGATTTCTACTATAATTTCTAAGAGAGCAATCTAATCGGAATCTAAGAGTTTCAATTTGAGAATTTTATTTTTCGGACTCTTGCGGGTTGAACCATTGTTAAATTGAACCTTCCGTCCGTTCTTGCTCGACGTCGCTCTAACTCTGTCAAACACGCGCGGTGCGCTAATTTGCTTCGACTGTTACGCTCGAATCATGACATAAAACTTTCAACGGCGCCCGAGAGCGAACTGTAATCGATCGAATAATAGTTTCCAAAAAGTCTTTCGTCAGACAAAATTCAATTCGCGTGTCTCGTTTGTACGTTAAACCGCGGTTCCCTCGCCGGAGCGTTCCAGCAGACCGAATCCGGCTTCCGAATGGTTCCTCCGCCCTCACGCTCGTACCTGGATCCTCAGGCGTGGCCTCGGACGGATTTCCGGCTTCCCGAGGACGAGGATCCTCCGTCGCGAGGTCCCTTCTGTCTAGGTCGCTGTCTGATCGCCAGCTTCGTGCTCGGTGATCAGTTCTTCGGCGCAAGATCAGCCCACGTCGAGCATCTGATACTGGACACCCGGTGGCCTGGTGCGAGGCCGTTTCACGCTGCGGTTACATCGCGACTGATCGCGATCGTGCTCGCATGCATGCATGCCTCCTTAAAACTGGTTTGGAGACACGCAGGAGGTCTGTCTGTGTGCGTTGGCAGACCAGTAGACAGAGCAAGCGCGCGTTTATCGATCCGCCGCCGGCTTCCCGCCGCGGCTAGACCGTCTGGGAACCCCTTCCGTTCCGTCCGGAGCGCCAACGACCACCCCTTCTCGTTTCTTCCCAGACGGCTGGAAGAGTCGTCCTCGTGGATCCCGACAAGTTTCTGACGTCACTCGGCGGGACGAGCTAGTGGTCGACGATTACGTCATCGTTTCGAATTGCACTCGAATCGCGCTGCATTCTCCGATAATTTCGTTGTACGTCAAGCTCATCCCCCGCATGTTCCGGGGCAGAAGAGCCGCCTCCGCGTTTCCTGAACGCATCATCCCCGCGAACGGTTGCGTCAGCGTTTCGGTGTACTCGAATTGCGCTGTGTAATCTGTGATCCCGTTGTATTCATCGATTTCTTCTCATCGTTTCTTTTCATTTTATTTAGTAATCTTGAAGAGTTTTCATACTTGGAATCCTTCTAGTGACTCTGCATCGAAACGAATCAAGTAATCAGATTATCAGGTTAATCGGGTTGAGCTGAATGACGCATTCTTTACCAATAATTTTGCATCTCTTTAGAATATATGCATCTTATTTCTTGTTTTAAATAATCTGGTTGTAAAGAAATATATAGAAATTTGTGGAAAATCGAGGATATATGTGTGCAACATTCGATATTCTCCCTTGCGAGTGACGTCACACACGTGGCGTGGTTGTGCGGGCATCGGTTACGTCATCAATCAACAGCTGATGCATTCGGAAGCTCTTGGTTCATTCATGGATTTACAGTGTGTTACACGGATGTTGCACAACCGCCTCCGTTTCGCACAATTTTCGTGGTTTATGGACGACACGCTTTTATGCCTTGTAATTCGATGATGGCAATAATTTATCTCGGCAACAATATACCGTCAATTTTTATCCCCGACTTTCGTAATAAAGCGTTATGTCATCCATAATTACGCTCTGACCCGATTATCGATTACGTATACGGGGAAGACCGTGAAAAATATCGAGCGAGCTCTTTTATTTTCTGCTTATTACGAAATACGATACTTCAATTATAATTTCAATAATTGAATATAATTCACATATATCATTAATAATAATATGTCTGTTATCTGTAATTTTATGAAATTGCTATTCTAATTATCTCGTCACGAAATTAATGTAGCAACTTTAAAATATGCAGATGGAAAGCTCATTTTGTAAATACCATATATCAAGTATCGTGATGGAAATGCATAAATTGAGAGCTATTTTTAGGCGACAAATGACATTTGTATTTCATTGTTCGTGTATGACGTCAGAAAATTAATATTGATTTTCCGCGTTTATCCGATATTACTCTGAGGGCTGATTATTCTCAGAGAATAAAGCCACGAGCATGCTCTTACGTAATACCTTTACAAGCAATACGATGGCTTTTGCTTCGTCTCTAAAAGCGCGCTGTTAAAAGATAAGGCAAGCATAGCCAAATATTAATGATTTCGCGATTAATTTTGCACTTGCCGTCTTTCGCACAAGGAAATTCACTAGAAATTTCACGATTTATTATGTCATTCTAAGAAATCGGGTTTATCTGATCAGGTAATTTTAGACCGGGTTCTACTTTCGAGCACCACTTTTACGTCTGCCGAATTAGCAAGTGTTCGTGTGGTTCCATTCTCTTTCGCAGCAAAGTACACCTTGCACCAATATACATCTTGCATGTTCATTTCCTTCCAATTTCGATGTTATAGCGCAATATTGCGTTAGAACTACGTCAAACAAACAAACGTGTTGGCCATGAACACGATACGATGGGAAAAAAGCGTAATTGCGTCGATCGATCGCTCGATAACGTATATGCAACCAGATTGAAATCACAGTGGATTGCCGAGTAAATTATAATTTGAGTACAGAAATTTAAATTAGATTTAACGTCTTTTTTTGTCAGAAAAGTCTTCCTCGTTGCGTCGCACGCGCGATGACGCGTCGGAATTACGATGTCTATCGATTCAGAACGCTGCATCTCGTTCAAGCATAATCCTTATTTAAAGTGGAGCGGAAAAATTCGCTCATAACAGTCAGTCGGTCAATGACGCGCGAATAGGATTCACTGGCCCGTCTATGACCGTATCCTGTGTAGGAGCGGAGTCGTAACACTCTGGCCGTTCGTGACACGGCAATTTGTATTCTGGTAACTTGAGGATTAGGTCACACTCTCTCACACAGCCCCGCATTTTTCTAATTATCACTCCGCTCTTTGAAACATCTGTATTTCCTGTCGTGCGAGCGCCTGATGTCAAAGATACCCGGGAATGAATGAAAGCGTCTGATGATGAAAATGCTTGATTGTTCGGCGTCCGATTAAATTATCGATCGCGAAATCGTCGAATTCCTTGATAAATTACGGAAAAGAAAGGTAATGCCGTGTGATAACGCAACGAGAAATGGCATTATCAGATACGATTTGCATTCTGACTCGAGACTCGAATGTCGTGTGTTCACAATTCGACGAAACGCTGATCGCATCGTTCAAGATAGTCACGTGGAAAACGCGAGATCGGTAGGTGTTAAAAGCCCGATAATCACAGCTTTAACAATGCGTTTAACGACACGCGGCTGTTGGCGATTCGCGCCTTGATGAGTAACAGTCGGCGAAACGTGTCGACGAAACGGTGCGTTTGCACATCTAATTACGCAAGTGCCAAGCCAACTGCATCGAAGTAACATGTAATGAATAGTTTGTAAAATATTGTTTGGTCACTCTCGCTGCCGATTCGTGATCATTTCGGTCAACAAGCCGGGGATGCGCCGAATCGCCGTGATCCAGCGATTGACACCATCGACACTGCAATGTTTAACGATGCAATTATCCCTTGCGTGACCGTAAGACGATCCTCGCGATCAGGTTTCCGTCTCACGATCAGATCTCGATCCACTCTTGCGAATGTCCAATTGTTTTTTTTATGTTTTCTTCAGTTTTTGTGAAATTGCAGGCAGTCCAGAATTTCAAGAGCTCGTCTCATGGACAATTAAAACGATCTATGCTTTCGATGCAGCATCTCTTCGCGATTTTGCACGGTCGCGCGCGAATTCGAGTTGATAGCACGTAGTTACCAATTTCTTGTCGTGAGACTGGACGAGCGTACTTCTGTGTGCTCCCTTGCAGGCACTCGAGCAGTCGAGATGCCCATATCTTGTATCTTGGCAATTGAGCTGGCGATAATGCAGCTGCATAGTTACAACGGAAACATCACTAACGACATTTTTACAACAGTATTTTAGCACCGCTCGTGTGATCGTTTACATGTTATCAGTGGCTTTACTGCCCGGCTGGCGTGCAACTTCGAATGGTGATAATGCACCGTCGTCAAGGTTGCGCCAACGACTTTTTTATTGCCCATAGAATGTAATGGTGCACAACGTTAAATTCATTCTCAGATTTTTTATCATAAGAGCAAGCAGTGATCAGATTAGAGAAGAGCAAGTATTTTATATTTTCTCAGACTTATTTCAAACTTTCCAGTTACTCTCTTCCCAGGCCTGACAGCTGAGCCCGTCAACTTAGGATTCTATTGAAGTCAATGCGTAATTGATCCAATCGGCGTTAATCATACGTTTCCATCTTAGCTGCACATTTTTCGTCCTGCATAATTCAAAGACAGTTGATGCTCCGTGTATATTTCTTCTGCTTGTGATCTTTTCAAATTTCTTCTTTGTTTCTTCAGAATAAATTCTGAAAGTTCTTGAAAAAATCTTGAAGACGAAGCAAGACATTAATAAAATCTAAGACAGTTTGGCACTTTTTGCTTACATAAATTCGTTTAATCAAATTTTCCTGAATGATTTCGGAAATCGTTTCCCAAGTTTTTTAACGCGAGTTCGAGAGGAGAATTTACGAGCGTAGGTTTTGGCGTGCATCCGGCCTTAAAGCAATATAGTCCGTGCTCACACACGCATACCTTTCGTGGTTCCTTTTAAAGCGCCTATTACGTAAGGTCCGCTCTTGACTCGGTAAAGGTCGACATTGAAACCGGACTTGAATGAATCGTATAACTGGAACGCATTCAGATACACGACGATTTTCCCGGCAATTTCAATAAAACAGCGCATACCCACGTGTAATTCAGCCACGCGCGAAGATTCTGCCATCCGCATGAGCGATCAGAGATGCACGATTTTGCTGATACTTGATCTCGCTAGATCGTCACTTGCTTCTCATTCGCGTTATGAAAGGCAGCATCGTCATATTAATATCTCCAATTAATAATTATAATCTGCCTCGTTTTGTCTGGCTGATTCCATCGATTCGCCGGACATATATATATATATATATATATATGTTTAGCGTATACTGCTTCCTCTTCGACATGGTCCGGCGAATCGATGGAATCAGCCAGACAAAACGAGGCAGATATATATATATATATATATATATATATATCGTAGCTATTGTTAGCACACAACGTACATAGATACTGTAAAAATCGATATAATCGATCACACGTGCGCGTTGATGCAATTGTGGCGAGAAAGATCAGAGTAAGAAGAGATGATTGAAGACAAAAGCGATGTGACATTAATATTATTCCTTGAGGAATTGTTGGAATAAGTGATGGCGAAGTGAGTTAAATATCTGGTGTACTGATGTTAGTGCACGTTCTTTGTCTGCGGCGGGCTTATAATATAATTGACACACTAACTTACTGAGCTCATTGGTCGTTCTCATGCGTCGATGGATCGCGTATGTTTTTTAGTTAAGCTTTGTCACGAAAGGAGTCAATTGCTTTAAGCGAGTTACCATCTCTCTTTAATTGATCGTACGTTTTGTTCTCGTGACTCGGACCGTCATTTATCATTATGTCCGTGCATTGCGTTCCAACTGTAATTAAACATACTTGTCTTGCTCTAAATTGTCGCGGCAAAATAAAAGCAACACGTTAAAGTGTCAATAACTTGATGAAAGTCAACTAAAACATTGATTCAGTCGCTGGAATAATTTCCTGAATGTGCATTTACAAAATTAAAACTACACGTCACCTCGCACTATATTGCGCGAGTTGAGTTCACTTCGAGAGAATTTGCGGTAATATTAACAGCTTACTGAGAAAAGCGTTACTCGCGGAATGATGAATTTCCGTAATCCGTGGAAAGAGAGAGACGGATGGATTCGGTGGCGCGAGGGTGGTTGATTCCGACAAATGCAGTAGACACGTCGATATTTCCAGTTACACCTCGGACAATTCGACGAACTGCATCGACGCCTACTGCCTCTCGTCGTATACATATTCTTTTATTGTTCTTGCACTCACCACTCGCTATCGCATCGTAAACGCGTTGGCGGGCGACAACAGGAGCATCAGACTGTGTTACGCAAACCTTAGACTTGCTTCTTCAATTACGAGCCCTTATGCCACACGCAATTGACCTGCTACAGTTGGGCACACAAATAACGAGGACCCAACGACGAAATGGTAAATCGTCGTGCAATTGCTTTATCGAATAAACGCGGTCTCTCCCTTACTAAGACCTACAAGTCTCTGAGACTCATCCAAATATAACGTTAACGAGGGATGAAAATAGAAATGGTTGCACGTTCAATAGCATAAGATCATTGAAGAATCCACTCGAAACTTAAACATTAAAAAGTGGAACATTAAAATCGTGATCTCTCTCTCTCTCTTTTTCTCTCTCGATAAACGCGATCTTTGACCGAGTCTTAATCGTAGGTTTCTAATCTTTCCAATAGCGAGCTCTCCTAGAGGCGGCTGCCGAGTTCATGTCGCAACACGATAGATGACGACTGATAACCGATAACCGATGTACGTTTACCAGCAGGTATTTACATGGAACTCGCGGCCAGTTTACACGAGCTATTATCGTGTGCAACTCGAGAAGAAGCCCACCATCGTGGACCACACGCGAGCGATTTGATGCTGCCGGTACCCGAGACGTCCTCGTTGTGATATTTTTACACGCGTGTCTCTCCAGTGTGCTCTTCATCGTCATTCGACACCGAGGTGCAAGGAGCTAAATGCTCCGCACTCTTTACTGCTATTCCGCTCGCGAATCACCGAAACGAGGCTCTCGCCGGTATTTAACAGCTTTCCATTTATAATCGCGCCTTCCCCGGTAATAAAGATAGAATGCTTTTATCGGCAAGTCGTGTTTTACATCGTTTTGTAGCGGAGACCGCCGGGAATTTCCTGATTTTGCCACCAGCGCGCTATTCATCCAGTAGTAAAGACAAGAGATTTCCGCGACGCTGCTCGAAGTTTCCGCATAGATTTCCTAATTCCTTATTCGTGTTTCCTTATTCGACGCTCGTTTTTTTTCTTTTCTTCATCAAAGTCGAACTCGACGTTCCACAAGTCAGACAAACGTTGTTACATTTTGCAAACATTATCTCATGATGTTTCGCCGCGCTGGTACCGCATGTTGCACGCATTCGAGTGTTCTCCAAACGTGTACATTTATCTTCCCTGGATTTATTTAAAACATTTCGTTTCTTTATTAGATCCTAGACTGGTCCATCGCTAGAATACGCAAGACGTTCCCCTGCGGCCACCCCGTTTTTACGTCGTGACGCTTTTCCGTCGTCGGAGCCGCGGGACGCTCGGCGGGCGACGGCGAGCGCCTAAGCGCTTCCGTAACATATTCGCAGATTGATAAATTACTCCACGTGTTTAAGTTCGACCATGACGGGCAATAACTTAACATACGCTCTGATACCTCGCCTCTCCCGGTGTATCTTATCCGCCGGCTGTCGCTCGCTCGCTCGCTCGCTCGCTTGCTCGCCGACTCGCTCATTCGCTCGCATGCCGCGCGATTATTTTATTTTCGTCGCCGGATGGGCATCGCACGCAAGACGCAGCTGCAAGGTGTTCCCTTCGATGTACTTACACAGTGGTCAGCTGCGCCGGATGACGATGATGCACTCGCTGGTGGCCGCGGCCGAGGAGCCCGCGGTGTCTCTCCGCATTTCGACGATCGCGCACTCCTCGAGGACACTCGGTTGCGATTTTCGCTGAATGGTCCACGCGTGAGCAACGTGAGCACGACCCACGAGAGATCTCACGGCACGCCAATCTCCCGCTGTTCGTCCGATGAACTTATTTTATTGTAGCACGTGGTTCGTTTTAATCATTGGAGCGAAATGGGCACGCCGTTTTTTTTCCGTTTTTTTATGTCACGAGCGATCTTCAAAAGAAATCCACGGGTGATCGGAATGCAGGATGATAAATCACGTCGGGCTCTGCGTCTCACAGGTAGCTCTGTCCAAAAACCAGTTATCGCACGAATTCGACGGCCGCGTACGTTACGAGAAGACGAGAAGTGCCGCGACGAAGATGGTAGCGAAGTTTTGGAGCAATTCGAGATATTCGGCGAGCCGGTACTTGAGCGGGTAATCAAATTTCGCAGCGGAGCTGTGAATGCCTTTGTGTTTCTCTTTCTCTCTTGGTGGGATCGTTATCACGGTCGATTATTTTAGATTCGTTATCGGTCGTCTCCCGATGCTATCACTCGGTGGAAACTTTTCCAGAATCTCGACGAGCCACGATGAATGTTACGTAAGACAACGGATCTCTCGGGTAGAAAATCTCAGGCGGGTAACTGGAACCGATCTCAATCTCGGTGAGATCGGGAATAGTAACCCTACTCGGCTGCAATTCGACGATTACAAAAGTAGCTCAGGGTCGAATTACAATGCTGTAACGCGCACGCATGTTTTCTACATTTGGAATAAAATAATCGCGGCTCTCCCTCCCACGCACTTTGCACGAGGAAGCGAGAAGGAAAATGTTGGAAAAATCTCTTCGGTTCTCACTATATCAAGCCGCAAATTACGATTATAATTTGGACCTGGTATCGCAACCATCTATCATATACTCGCGAACAACGAAGAAGCGAGAGATCTTTTCCTTTTCAGATCATTTTCTTATGGGTCATCGCGATTCACGACTGCGACCCCCGTTGGAGGCTGGTCCCGTTTCCCGCGTTCGCAGCATCGGGAATCGAACTCACCGAGATTGGAGCGGCGTCGACCCCGAAACGGAGCACGACCTTTAGATCGGATCTAATCGCGTTCTCCTCGCGGCCACTTATTACCCGTATGCGCGTGCATAACGATAGATAAGATCTAAGCGAGGCACCGTGTACGCCGGGAACGGCGTGATAGTTGGCACTGACAGATCCAACTATTTCATTCACAGTCGTCGTCGTTGTCATCATCGTCGCCGTCGCCGTCGTTTGGCTTGACCGCGCGAGTCGTCGCGGGCCCGTGTGTAGGTGTACGCGCACGGACGAACACGGCGACGTGGATGAATGGACCACACAACGCACACCAGGGAGTAACGCGCACGGTTACGGGTGTAGGTGGATTACGAGCGAGAACGAGCGGGAGAGAAGAAGAGACGGGGCTCTAAACTGGAGCCGAGAAGACACAGATCCCGCTGCCGTGACCGGTGCACGCTCACTCGCGAGCGGGCGAGCAGGCGTGCACGTGTACGGGCGCGTGTACACGCACGGCTGTTTGACACTTCACACAGGCATCGCCACGCAAATTGGAGACACAAGTTGTACCTGCGAGGCGTGTACAAATTTTCGTACTCGGCTGCGAATCGCTCGGCGTCCGAGGAAATTACAGTAAATTTCGCGGAGAAGCAAGCGACGTGACATAAATACCGATTAAATTTTAAAAGGCGTGTTCAAGTGATAAGACCGTGATATGAGTACGTCCTACCGCGAATATAGCGACTTATTCTATTTTCGTGATCTGCCGCAGATATATAGCGTGCTCGTGAGCGCTTGCTTTCATGTTTCCCAGAGGTGCTTACGCAATATAATTATCTAATTCCCGGTGTCACGCTTGAAATCGGCTGATTTTTCGTCATAAAGTAAAATCTGTTACGTGCCTGAGATAAGCAATGGCGTAATATGAATTATCTATCAATAAGAGACTTTATTGTTTCGTACAAACGTAACAAATCGTTGTGCTGGATTTTGTTATCGTACATAGTGATGTATATGTATACAGTAAGTAAATTCTCTCTCGTCGAATGACGCCGTTATCTCGGACTTCCATAATACATACATTTTAGGCACTGGAAAATATTGATAAAGAGCTTCAGTTTATTTCAACTTTATCTTTCACGCAGTAACTTCTCAAGAGACCAACTTCATTTACGGTAATATTATCTGAACGTTAACAAAATGTTCTTAGCAACGTATCGCACGTATTAACATGTTACACTCTCAATCTTGCTTAATCTCAAAAGAGTGTTCCTGCTTGATAAACGTTTTTAATGATAGTCTACAACAAAAGAATCCATTTGTCTGGTGTTTTACTTCCTTCGGTGACACCAGGAGAGGAGAAAAGTTACGTACATCTATTATACACGTTATTTTTATACATCCGAATTATCATTAGATCTGTTTCCACAAGATCTTATTAGCACCTATAATTCTTAATGCGAAATACTGTAACACTTATCCCCTTATATTTTTCCGAATATACGGAACGTAACAAACAAGTTATACCATATCCAACAGCGCGAAAGATAATTATAATATAATATTAAACGAATTTTATCTTTTTCTCGTGAATTAAATCAATTCGGATAATTCCGTACGATATATATCCTTCAAAGTCATTCCGTGTGAGTGGCAAAAATGCACACTGCGGAAAAAGTTGATCGTACCGCTAATAAATTCTTTCATTTCAATATCACGTCAAATATGTATACGTATGTGACACGAGAAATATAATACAATAATATATAGATATATAAAAATTAATAAAAAGTCCTTATTTAACGTTTCCATGATGTGAATCCACTGTCTGTTCCGTACAATTGAATTAATTGTATATAATCGAAATTTGTTCAGTTAATTTATGTATACAGGAATTTTTCGATCGCGAAATAATTGAGTTTAAGAAAATATTTTGTTATGACAGTATATATATACACTTATGTAGTTTTGATCAAACTGTAGCACGAAATATAGTTCATATCGTTATCTTTTTTCTTTGCAATAAGAACGTAATCGTAACGATAAAACCGAAACTATGTATATATAGTATTAGCAAATACTGTCTCTTGTTTAAATCCAGTGCATCTTTGCAATAAATATATGCTTACTTTAATTTGTACTCTTTTCATATGAAGAGACGTTCAAATGAAAAGCTTCCTTTAAAATGACAACAGTAAAAACTCACTGCACAGTCGGAGTGCCACTGTTAATCTCGAATCGGCCGGCGTCGCGCGTCGCAGGCTTCGCTAATTCGACTCGAATTTCTCATCGTGGTCCTCCGAGGAACAAAGGTTTCGAAGACTATGACCTGTAACGTCAACGTGAACAATTCGGAGTATTGCACGGATTTTCGAACTGATCAATCTCCTACGTCAGAATCGCCGTCGCCTATCGCGTACAAGATATGGAAGGCAATTCCAAGGAGTGCGGTTCCTATAAGGTCGCCAGCCGCCGTTAAGTACGGTATCGCGGAACTGTCCGGATCCATACCCCTCGTCCACATCCAAGTAACCATCAATTGCGCGATGTATAACAACAGAATCACCTGGAAACCAAGCAGAGAGCATAATTAATATTTATTCTATATTGACATTAATATAAGTATACATTTTGTTTTTATATCTACTGTACCTGCAACATTGCAGCGATCAAATATATCGTAATAAATATAGGCGTAAACGAGGTATGTCCAGCTTGAAGGTAACTAATAGTATAACTAAAAATCAGGTGTCCTGGTATCACCATCATTAACAATACCCTGGCTGTTCTCGCGTGTCCTCCTGCGAGGAAAATTTCTCGTTACACTTATTCAACGACACGGCTAGATATTACGTATAGATTCAGAGCGAGCTTACCTTTAGCGAAGAACGCGTGGAACGGACTGACGCAAACGTTAAGGGTCCCTTGAACACCGGTGTGACAGTCTTTGTGCAAAGACGTCGATATTCTACTGGCCTGAACGGCGACTAAGTTACCCCCAACGCCGTTAATTACTAATTGGAACACCGCTATGCCTTTGTAGCTCGATATGGTGTAGTCCAAGATCAGTCCACCGAGACTGAAAGCAACATTTCATTCACCCTCCCTCTCTCTCTCTCTCGTTCTCTACTATAAGTACTCTTATTCTCTGTACTGTAGTCTAGTGTAATTCGAGTATTCACCTGCTGATTAACATCGCGGATATCACAGGCGTCCAGCCGTAATCCAGTACCTCTTTAGTGAATGGATTTCTAGCTGCTATGTAGCCCCACACTGGCGTCGCGAATATACAAAATGTAATCAACGTCGGGGCTATCCATGGAGCGTAACCTGAGGAAATATCGATACATACACATTAAGATTCGAATATAGCAGATAATCGCACTGAAGAATGTAAATCCATACTACCTATCGCATTGTACAACAGAGAAGCAATCCAGGATAAAAGCGCTAAGGTAGTTAGATCCC
Source organism: Ooceraea biroi (assembly GCF_003672135.1). Taxonomy (NCBI): domain Eukaryota; kingdom Metazoa; phylum Arthropoda; class Insecta; order Hymenoptera; family Formicidae; genus Ooceraea; species Ooceraea biroi. The sequence goes on along the minus strand of NC_039517.1, from coordinate 7,825,019 downwards.
CTAAGGAGGCCGCGATCGGAGTGGCAACGTTATCGGGATTGATGTTCATTTGCCGCGACAACAATATCACCGCGACCATCACGAGACCCAGCAGGAAACTGGCCACAGAAGCAGTGACCAAGGCACTGGCGCACAGCAAGAGCCCGTGGTGTATGTCGAAGTGAGCTTCGGGTACCCAACCGAGGATCACAGCAGCTAAGGATGCCAGCAAACCCACCACCATCGCCTGACACTGGATCAACGCTAGATTGCCAACGATCAGTGTCCATTGCTGCTTCTTCGTGTCCATCTGACCTAGGTTGGCTTGGGTCGACAATCTGGAGGCCAACGTCATCTCCAGGTTGCCCTTCAGGCCCAATAGTGCAGGAACTAATATGTATACTTCGGACACCACCTGATATACCGGCCAATGCTACAATCCAACGTAGTGTTCATTAGATCAAGTTCCTCGCGGAGGAACGCAAGTTAGCGAATCTATCCAAAAATTTACGACAACCAATCACGATATGTCATCCTGATCAAGTAAAATAAATCGTAATATAAAGATTCTAATTTATTTTATTCTATTTCTTTTTCCCTTCTCGAATATGTTCCCGTCCTGACTCTCGCAATAATTCCGTAAGATTGATTCTCAATACCTGCACCAGATCTAGCAGCAAACTGGCAGCGACCATGCCAAAACCGGCTAGTAAAAAAGGTATGAACATCTGGATGGATATGGACCACACGTTCTCGTCGTCCACGTTTGCAGTCTCGTTCTTCTGGCTGTCTCGCTTGCCGCCGATGTAGACGATGCCATCGCTGTTTACCGGTGACGATATCAGCCGCTGTACATCAGCCTTTCCGCCCTCGTCGCTCTCGTCCTCGGAGCTGAACTCCAACTCCATGTTGTCATCGGCAATGTTCGAAACGAATAGCTCGTCGCTGCCCAGACCCACCATTTCACTCGGTGGAATGTTTCTCTTTAATTTTCTGCGACGGACTCCGCGACTGTGTTTACGGCAGTCTCTTTGCACCCTCGCATGGCTCATCCTCGTTGATTTTCCTTGTGTGGATTATCGGCGAGTACTACAGCCAGGAACGTGGAACCTTTTGTTAGTGTAGATACACGAAAATCCATTCGCCAAATTTTCAAATGAGACACCTACATTTGATGTCATTGTTTTGAGATCCTTGAGTTCTAAAATCTTATCAGCGGATCCAAACAATCGAAAATAATCAAGTTCCAATACGGTGGTGACGTCGAATATGAGATTAATTTCTCGTAACATTTGTTTTGCAATTTTTAGTATCAACGAATTATATAACTCGCTATTCTATAGTTTAAAATTCAACAAAATTTGTGTAAAAGTTGAATAAATTAATTAAAAAATTAATTAACAGAATCCTCTCTCTCTCTCTCTCTCTCTCTCTCTCTATTAATATAATCAATATTATACGAGAAGATGACAAATGTCGTGATTATTCTGCAGTGCTCCTATCAATGTATGGAATTTCTAAAAATAAGAATGTATCTTTTTTCTGTGACGCTGATAGTACGTTATCTGTAAGGCTGTAGATTATTTGAACAACCGACTAGAGGCACGTAAGCGACGTATGTTTCATCGCATCTACTCTAATTCTGCTCTAGAGTTGGTTCTAATTTAGATCTGTCGTTGATTTTGCATACCACTTGTATTTTCCTTTTTTTTTATTCGACTGCACTGTACGGTGTTTGCGCACGCGATATTCAGGGACGAGCACAAACATATTATAACGAACCGTTTTGCACACTTTTTACAGCCCAAATAATTATAATTACGGATATAATGCATTTCAATGTTTACACACAAAGTTGCATAACATATGAATAATCTTCATACTAATAAATACTCATATAAATTCATGTATAAATTAATTGGACAAAGTAATTTATAGGATAAATTTAATTAATAAAATTTGAATAATTTAGTTTGATTAATTTAAATCAAACTTTAATTGATAAGTTTATTGAAATAATCAAGCACGTACTTAACAACTGCATTTTAATATATATATTAAAAATCATTTTAAACGAGTTTTTCAATTATGAAGTCATGTATATGCATTTGATTTTTAATTTATGAAGGAAATTAGTAATGTAAAATATAATGCTAATGTAGTCAAATAAGACGATGATTACATACTGCGACAGCGTTTTATCACGACACATTCGTTATATATTATGTCATCAAAGCTTGGCATATGTAAACAATATGCAGAATTATCTCTACACGCAAGTATAGTATCGATCAAGGTTTCGACATTCGGAACCTGTCATGACTCGGTAATCGTCTACGTAATCGGAATATAAAATTGCGCTTATAGTACAAAACAAAATTTCCAATGACTCTCTGTTTACAACGTAAGTTTTGCAACATTACGTTATGAGGAAAGCAGATACCATATAATTACCAATGTAAAATAGATATGAACAAAATTTATGCGAAGAAACTGAATAAAAAACTTTATCTAATTGACCCTTGCGCAATTATCATAATATTCGCTGCAAATGTCATACAAGTTGTATCAACATTTAAAAATGCATTTCGCATAACTTCGCCATTAAATTTTGTTTGATATTTCGTTAAAATCTTGAAATTTGCAATGATTCGTGAAGTGCTCCAATATCTCTGTATGCTCCGTAATCTGCTCGCGGTGCTATGAAGCTCAAAACTTCTTTCTACTTAAGCAATATTTTTGCAATTTACTGACACTTTCACAATTTCAAATAAAATTTATTAAACAGAATATCTCTATTTCCATCACACTTAAAACGCACGTATGTCTCTTCATACTCCGAAATGTTCGGACACACTTGACTATAAGATCTATAAGGAAACTCTCTTAATTATCCTCAAATACGCGACAGTTTACTCAATAGTTTTCCTTGCATCCCTACAACAATGTTTGCAAGGGATTCCTATAGTTCTCGCGAAAAAGAACGCATTCTTTCCGCGCGAGCATTTGACAGCCCGAACCTCATAACCTCAAAACACGCCACGTACCTCGAACGTACAGCGATCCTCCTCCGCGTGCTGCTCCATCGGCCGAACATACAAGCGCGGTTGCCGCGAATTGTTGCTCAAGATAATTATAAATATCTTCAATATCCTTTTCGGTACTTTGCTCCGTGAGCGAACCCGACGTCACCGCTCACCGCGACCACGTATTTACGTGCAACTATCGATGTGCATCGTACGGTCGAGATCTATCGATACTGGCTGCCTGCGATTCTCGAAGCGGCGAACAATCGAAGTTCGTCGCCCGCGTACTTGCCTGGTACCGTCGAGTTCGCGTGAGTAGCACCTTTTCTTTCGAGTTTTCGCGGAAAATTCGCGTCAAACCGGTCTTGTGCAAGTATTGGGTCGTCCGGAAAGTTCGTGCCGATTTTGAAGGAAAATTCAAAGGCAACATTTTTTTTATGTCGATAAATATTTATTGACTTATGTATGCACCGTTTTGTTTCACAACCTTTGTCCATCTTTCACGCAACTGGAAGATTCCATTCTCCCAGAACTTCTTAGGTTTCTTGGCGAAAAACTCCTCAAGGTGGTTTTTTATGTCGATCAAAGAGTTGAAGTTCTTGCCGCTAAGAGAATTTTGCAAAGACCTAAATAAGTGAAAGTCTGAAGGTTCAATGTCTGGTGAATATGATGGGTGAGGTAGCACATCCCAGCCAAACTCCAACAATTTTTGTCGGGTAGTCAAAGAAACATGAGGTCTGGCATTGTCCTGATGGAACACGACGCCCTTCCTATTAGCTAATTCTGGACGTTTTTCCTGAATCGCTGTCTTTAATTCGTCCAGTTGCGAGCAGTACTTATCTGCATTTATCGTTTGGTTGTGTGGTAGGAGCTCATAATATAGGATTCCTTTCCAATCCCACCAGACACAGAGCATGACTTTTTTTGGATGAAGGCCAGCTTTCGGAGTGGTTAATGCTGGTTCATTTCGCTTACCCCAGGATCTTTTTCGTTCTACATTGTTGTAAATGATCCATTTTTCGTCACCCGTCACTAATTGCTTCAAAAATGGTACGTTTGCGTTGCGCTTGTACAGCGAGTCGCAGATGGAAATGCGATCCATTAAATTTTTTTCGGTTAAATTATGCGGAACCCATACATCATAGCGACTTACGTAACCAAGCTTCACTACATGATCGTGGACAGTGGTTTTCGATATTTTCAGTATCTCTGCTAATTCACGTGTCGTGTAGCGCGGGTTATTCTCGATCAGTGTCTTGATTTGGTCATCATCAGTAGTAGAGGGTCTGCCCGAGCGTTCTTGGTCTTTAAGGTTAAAATCACCAGCTCTAAACTTAGCGAACCACTTACGTACGGTTCTTTCAGCTAAAGCGCCTTCTCCGTAAACAGAACATATCGAATTTGTTGCTTGTGAGGCATTTTTGCCTTTCCGGTAATAGAAAAGCATCAAGTGTCTAAAATGTTCTTTGTTTTCTTCCATCTTCAAAAGAGTACAAAACTGACACGAATCAATTTATCTGAAACAACTTTTTTCCTAAAGATGCGTTGAAATGTCACCTTTAAGCATATGTATATAAATCGTATGTTTTCAATAACATTGATATATTCAGACATGTTCCAACGCCATCTATTAAAAATCGGCACGAACTTTCCGGACGACCCAATATTTCTAGTGTAGAAAACGTCCAAGCGAATGTGGTCAAACGAAATCATGCGGGTATGCGGTCGAATGATGAGGATGATCTACGAGCCGATTACAGGTGAGTAGACGCCATTCCGAACGTAAAGTGATAAGGATCATTTTTGCATGATGCGTGCAGCGAAATTGAACCTACGGAAATTGTACGGTTCTAGTGTAGATTAAGATATTCATGCGATCATTGTCTCTCCCAAATCGCAAAGAGAGGGCTTTTTCTGCTGAGATTCAGTTAATTTCTCCTTCCAATTCACTTTATAATTAACTTCGTCTCACAATCAGCGCCGTTTTACGTCTTCGGATGAATATATTTATATATGTATGAATCAAAGTGCGCATTGACATCGCATTAATAAATCATGGTGTAATATATTAGCGACAGCTAATTTGTTAAATGCAGAAGTCATGTTACGCGATTTAACGGAGTAAAAAGGCATATATATCGCTGCGTGCATATACATATACATATGTACATCATATATACATCATATAACTGAGAGTCGTTTGATAAGCTCTTAGAAGATGGCGGCACTAATATCAAACCGACATGATAATGATGTACATATTTTCTAAAGACTTGTCAAACGTTATTACCTTGCATATATATATATATATATATATATATATATGATAACAAGTCCTATTAATATATTAAAATTAAATATCTAAATTTTGTTTACCCCTAATATATTGTCGCAAAAGATAGGTTGTTTGCAGTCTTGAAAATTGAATTATAAAATCGATTTTTGCTTTCATAGTATTTACATATTATTATATAAATTGATAAATAAAATTTTAAATTAATATCTTTATAAGAGTATATACGAAATGTGTTTTTACATGTAATAAAAATATAAAAAAATATATGTATGTGTGTTCCACACGAAAAACTTCAAGAGTTTGGACATATCTGCACTTCTGCACCTGTCGAGAAGTTGCCGCGTTCGGTGAGTTGCACTTTCCACCACGAAACAATTTTCACCGTGAAATTATATGACAATTAATAGAAAGCTACATTTTTTCGACTGAAAATTTACGTGCAAGAGAAAATTATAGATTTACCACAGAAATTAATCACAAAAATAATTTTAGAAGTCCCAAAGCACTTTTTTACATTCAAGTTTTATTCGCGCGCGATAATTTGAAAGTATCTATCGATCATTTTTACATCCACGTTTCACGAGCACGAAAGCTAAATTTGCACATGTGTCGAGTGTTCGACTTGTAGCAATATTATTTTTAGCGTTAATAATAGACTGCACACGTAGGGCATACACATTTATAGCAACTCTCGCACACTTCACCTTTGTACCAATCACTATTAAGAGTATAAATATATCGTGCTTACAAACTGTGAGATGTCGAAGAAAAGTTGCAGCTGATTTAGTACTTTTTATCCATTGATTACCGCATCAATTGCTCTGAAATAGACTTCGTTCTTTTTTTTCTCGAGAAAGAGAGTCTAACGTCACTCTCGGGTTCGACTGTTCGCTTCGAATATCCCGTTGGCAGCGCGCTGCTTGAAATATCTTAGTCTGGGCTTGCTAGGCATAGTGCCCATTGACGTACTCGCACTTTGATAACAGATCAGTGAACAGTCGAGACGTTTGATCTTTTGTACCGAGAGAAGATCGACATAACGTTAAATCGAGAGAGAGAGACTCTCGAAATAATTTTAATAACGCGTCGCGTAGTGATGCCGTTTTGATGCAGCACTTTTTGCGTTGTGTGTGAAAGGCAACGCGATAATTGGTGTGCTTATTACTTAATTAAACATTAAGTAAAACATCATTGCGCTTCTGAAGAACGAAAAATTCGTTGAGGTAAGTATCTTCAATTTTTAATAATTATGTATCTGATTACTTAAATTTAATTTATTAACGTACGCAGTGAAAGCTTCGTAACGTATTGAGTTGTAACATAAATTAATTCGGTTATATTCAATATTCTTTTTATTTATTAACAAAGTACAGAATTACATTCAATCAATTATATAATCTCCATTATTATTTTTGACACTTTCCAAAAAAAGTTTTATAAAAAAATTAAATAAAGAATAAAAGTTTTCACATTCTTTGATTGAAAAAAGTTTTATACAATCGAACTTATTTATGTTACAACCGAATATGAATTGAATGCAGTGTGCTGAATTTGCGAGAGCATTGTCCGTTCTTTTTGATGGAAATAGAAAAGGTCATTAAACGCGAAAAAAACTGAAAACGCGATCGCGTTTAATTATTAACATTTGTGGCGTATTTGGTTTATCGATTACAGCTTGCGCGCACATGAATTCTTGGGATTGTGATGTCCTAAAATAATAGTCCATATATACTCATTGGGGAGATGCAGTTATGTAATCAATCGCGTTCGCGCTAGAAATACTGAAATAGGTACTCGTACTCGTATTCGTACGGCGGTATATTATGTAACACATGGTTCTCGAGCATATGTAATTATCTGTAATTCGAAGTATCTCACGCAGTATGAAGTACGGACACCACGTGATCTGACCACTCGCTCGATCAAAATTAATTACTTCTGCGCGCAAATCTTTTTGCAGTTCGCTTTATCTGTTTCATTTCTTTATTTCAGTTTTTTCGACGATGGGTCGCAGGAAAAAGAATTCAAGAAAGACTTTAAGCGTAGGTCAAAAAAGTAGCGAGAAAATAGTATCGGAAAATTCGAAGTTCGACAAAAAAGAGACGACGCGACAGGAAGAAGAATATTTTGCCGTCCCCGAAGCAACAATCGATGCATATTCGCGTTTGAAACTACCACTCGTGCAGCCGATGCAGCATTGCCAAACAATATCAAGCGATAGTGACGAAGAAGAAGACACCATTGAGCTGAATTTCTGTCCGCGGTTTGTCTTCGTGTCGAGCTTGTGTCTGATCTGCATGGAACGGTCCGAGAAAATCTGCGAATCTTGCGGTATGGTCTCTTACTGCGGCGACCGACACAGGGAGCTGGACTGGCTGAAGCATCGTGATCTGTGCGCAGTTCTCAGCAAAGTTTGCACAACCGGTGAAGGTTTGTCGCTACTGCCGGAACTCAGTGCGGATGAGTATCGCGTTTACCGGCTGAAGCTGATCGAGATCGTGGCGCACCGCTTAGCCAGACCCCTCGAACTCTGGGAAAGAGAGATCCTCCTTTATCCTCGCATTTGTCGCGGCTGCCGACGCTTCTCGAAGATGCTGAGATGCTGCGAAGCGTGCGGAGTCGAATTGTTCTGCGAAGATCATGACCACGGGCACGAGAAGTGGTGTCGGGAGTTTCAGGTATTTCGAAGGGTCTTATTTTTGCAGCACGGAAACGGTCACGTGAATCCCGAGCTGCCGAACGCTTCGTCTCAGAAGAATCCGCTCCGTCTGCCGAACAATTTCGACTCGCTAATGGCATGGCTCTATCACCATTCCACGTATTACTGCGATATGGATTGCTACACGTACTGCAGCCTCTCTCACGTGTCGACCGTTCCGCTGACGACCCTTTACTCCATACAAGTCTCTTGCCAGGATTGGGAAGTCGCCGATACTCTTGTCGTCCACGTGATAGGCGCCGAGTTCCAGTTCGAGTGCACGAATCTGCACGCATGGGAGAAACTCTTCCTGCACCTGCTTCCGACTCTGAAGCACCTTCAATTGATGTTCATCGGTCCGGAGCTGAGACTGCCAACGGTGCCGTTGGATCTGCTGGCCACCGTAAAGATCTGTTCGGCTTGCAAGTTATCTGGTCGACGCGTGAACGTCTCATTTCACCCTGGAAAATTTTATCACGATTTCTGTCGCTCTAAACAATTCGTAAAACCGCATCTCGTGTGCCTCTTCAATCCGGGTCTCTATCGAGAGACCGGCTTCGACGGTAGAGACACGTGGCCGGAGACGATAAGGGAATTCTGCAAAGCGAGAGTTCCCGTTTGCGTGACGTCCTACACGAAACACGAAATACCACGGGAAATGATCAGGATAAAATCGATTGCTGACGTAGAGACGATTCTGGAGCCACAGAGAAATCCATTTGCCTCGATCAAGCCCGACAGAAACTTTGTCAGTGACGATACGGCGCCACTCATCTATAAAAATTATTATATCGCCATCATTAAAGGAAAATCGTAAACGCAATCGAGAGAGACGCTTTCATTTTGCATTTAATTATGCATAAGTATCTTCCTCGAGTATTTAAGTGTATTTATTTTTCTAGCACCGCTTCTATCTTGTATGCAAATGTTTTCGAATTAGATTAGACTAAGTTATTTGTTGTTATTTATATGTATATTATTATGACGAGACTTATGAACGATAAAATGAGGAACTTTATTTCAATCACGTTTGTGTTGTAATTTATATATTCGTAGTCAAACTATGTAAGCAAAATATTACATTATTATTGGTAACGAAGTATATAATGATATAATGTTCTAGTATGTACATTCGCATCCGTTTATGTATAAGTAACTCTGTCAAAGTACATAAAAGTATACTTATATGTCCTATGTTTCAAGGAACAGTGTAATTTTCCATATTTTATGTCGTTTCTATTTTTCATAATTGTGTTGAATATTTTATGCTGTTTGCTACATAAAAGATACTACACAACAAATTATTCATGATAATTAAAAGGCAGTCTCAAAAAGTACTTGCATTCGAAATGTGTGTAGTACAGATGTGCAATTAAAATGTTTTCCTGTCGTAATATCAAAATACTGTACTAAAGACGCATTTTAATGAATAATGCCAAATTTCTCTGTACTTCAAATATAATCATTGTTGCTACCACTTACTACTTACATTGTTGATAACGATCCATAAAGATTATTGTGTTATCCATATTAACACGTTTCGTGCCGAGTCGATTATTGGCGATTTTCCGTTTCCACCGCGTTTATTTTATAAAATTTGTTACAATAAGAATTGTTTTTTCTTCTATAGTTATAGTTTAACAGTCATATTGTTTTCTTAATAATATATTTGCAATCATATAAATATTACGCGATAGTTGTATTATTATATAAGTAAAACTATTCCATTCGTAATGGATCGTGAAGAGTATACGATTTACGCGGCAAGAAACGTGTTAATAACTCATGATTTGTATTTCCTTAATCGCATACGGGCATGAGCCTTATGTTTTATATATTGCAAATAAAAATAAATAAAATTACGAAGCGTAATTACATCTACGCAAAGTAAATTGCAGTAAGAAAATCGCATACGTAACCAGAATTTCACTCAAAGATCACGTTTAAAGAAGTAGATTTACGCGCCGCGTTAAAACTTATAGTTAAGATAAAAGTATTACTCTCTGAGTAAGTGCATGCGGAGATAATACTCGTTGAATTACAATTATTTGTACTTGTATTATTTATTGAATTAATTTATTGAATGAATTTTGCATGCGCGACGTGCGTCATCGTGTGTAATATGGCATAAAACTATACTGTTGCTTGTCAGAGTCGTATGAGCATTATCAATAGGAACATCAGCAGAGTTCCAAGTGACATGGTGTTCCGTCCAGCTGAATTGACCGAAATAAACTTTTGTGATGTTGTATGAACGTCGTAAAAGTAACGATGATAAGCCGTGTCACAATGAGAGGGCCAGTCTTTAAAGCACGCCGCATATGCCACGGCGTGAGCGATGTAGTTTTGTTCAAAAGTACCTCGGAACAAATGCGAGTGGGCGCCTGTAAAAAAATCAAATTATTTATTGTACGTTTTTTCCCGATGCACTCCTTGCAAAATTATTTTTCTCAAAAATTAGCAATCGCTACTTCATTAGCACTAGTCGTAATTTGACTCTTTAGTTGCGAAATGTAGGAATAAAAGACCTCGCAAGGTATTTTCTTATGCTTCGTAAGTGCCAGATAAATTCAGCTGAATATAGTATACACTGAATGAGTAACTAACACACTTCATAGATATTTCTTTTTGAAGAGAAATTGCATTTCTTCTTACCGATAGCGTAAACCCCGACGTCTTCGCCACCGTGAGTCTCATCCTTCATATAGATACCGGCAAACTGCGTGTAGAAGGGATCGCCGCGAGTCGAATCCTCGTCAACCTTTCTCCAAGTCTCGTTCACGTTATTGCTGTCGTTTCTTCGATGATAGAAGAATCCTGGTCCGTTGGCGTAGGAGAGCGTCTCGTAGGCCATCGCATTTGACTTGTTACCGAAACCGAAAATGTCGTTACCCCTAACAGGATATCCGTTTAACGTAAACGAATGCGAGTGATCGGCCGTGACGATGATTAGTGTCTCTTCTAACTTCACCAGCTGAAGAGCCACCTTGATTGCCTCCTCGAGCTCGTACAACTCGCGTAGCGCCAGTTTCGCCCAGTTGCTGTGATGAGCTATGTCGATCTTGCCGCTCTCAACCTGCAGAATTAGAGACGATTCTTTAAAATAATTGTAAGCAAGTACAATTGTTAGTTTCTGAAAATTAATATTTCTTGTTGCTTTTTTATCGCAACAGGAACAATATGATGTTTGTGAAGATTGACTCTGTTGAGCGATCACAATTTGGAGTTACTCTCCGCAGTACTTTGTTCGGGCAAAGATCGCCATGTTCTCAAATTACGTATGGTATCATGCGCTCAAGTAATGCGACCTCGACAGACATCCGGGAAGACGAAACCCTAGGAACACGCGTTACGCGAAAATGATCATGATACCGCACGTGCAATTTGCATAGCAAATCACATGATCGTCAGGAGTCTTTAATGTACCTTAGTGTCTCGATTAACGCTTTCATTAGCGGCGCGTTTAATATTCATCGCGAGAGCGATTTTTGCATAATGCTCACGACCTGATTTGCGTTCACGATTTAAATATTCAACGTTTTTCCATGATGACGAGTACTGACCATCAACAGAAATCCATTTTTGTTCTTCTTCAGCATTCTTATAGCCTGCATCGTCATGTTCGCCAGAGAGGGCGTCTCGTCAGTCTTCACAGCGTGAAAGGGCATGTGATTAGGCGAGAAAACGCCGAGGATGTGCGAAGTGTTGGCGATATCGATGGACATTAGGTCCCGCGTGTTGTTGACGACTTTTCCCTTAGGATGATTCGTTTGCCACTCTTTCACTAAGTTCCTGCCGTCAGTTCGCACGCAGGACTCGGGATCAATCGGTTTCGCGTTCATGCCCATGTATTGTGCACCACCACCCATGATAACCTTTAATAATTATTAGAATATTAGAGCCACGAAATATCAGAACCGCAAATTTAGCACATTTCGCATTTAATGCACATTATATGCATGATATTAATATTGTTTTACAAGTTTCAAAAATATGAAACAAACAAAATTGATAAATACGTACAATATAAGAATAGATGTACTTAGTTGCAATTATTTATGTTAAAATTATAAATTGTCTTATTGATGTTAATAATTTTTAATTTTGCGATATCTACGATCTAGAAGAAAATAATGTACCTTAAACTGATTTCCCGGTTCATCCTCGACGAGTTGCCTCGCGATATCTTTAACGCAGTCTTGCTCGCTCTTTGGAGTTTTTGTGTCGCATTCCCAATTTCGGCTGTTAATATGCGCGTAGAGTCCTGCAGGAGTAGCATGGGTGATGCGAGTGGTGGTGACGAACCCTGTTAATTAAAGCACAGAGAACCTGTTTATTAGCTGTGTACGGTTCTTAATAATCACTCTGGGCATATAGTTAATAGAACATTTATAATTAAAAAAATCAGAACAGTGACTTTTCCTAACAAAGAATATTCCTAATGGGAGGCCTTTCCTCCTCACTCTCCTCAGTGGCGATCGTGCGAAAAACAAAAGATCGCTCCTAAATGTGCAGTATTAGTATTGCAATAAAGTATAAAAGAATCCATTACGTATAGAGCATAAAAAATATTGTTATTCCAAACCACACAAAATCACCATTGACGAAATGGTATAACGGTATAAGAAACGAACGTGTTAGATATTAACTATCAACTCAAGTTGTCACGCAAAACGTTTCCATTATTTTGTCAAAGTAGAAATCAGTCAGGGTTGACTGATAGTCCTTGACAAGGTAGAAGGTCGGCTCATGACCTCCCCATTTATTGAGCAGACTTTCACTGTGTATAACTTCAACGAGGTCCACTCAGCACCAACACTTACGTTAATGGAATAGCCGATCGCGCGTGACACGTGTTCTCTACAGAATTGACTCTGTACTCCCGCATACTACATTATGTGAGCAGAATATTTATCAAGTGCCACTTCTCTAAACATGTCCTTTTAATCATTCAACTAGCGGAAAAGATGAAATTTTCTCTGCTTAAATTTGCTACGTTGTTAAAGTGCATTTTCAAAATATGAAGAACACTACGTTCAACTGAATTAAAATATAGAAATGAATTATAGGATTTCCATAAATTAAACGTTAATGTTAAATATGTAAGTTACAACTTGTACTATAAGGTCAATCTGAAATTACTCATAATATTTCAGTTTGAATTTATCTGTTGGACGAAAACTTTAATTAAATATAAAGTACACATTATTACGCAATTATATAAAATAAAAAATATGAATTATCTAAGTGATAAGAAAATTAATCAAACTGTTGTAATCATGCTCGAATCAATATCCGATATCAAATTTAATTTCACAACTCGCTCATTGTTAATTGTCAGTAAAGATACGATTGATAGATGTGTTATCTCGCGCAATGTCGCGGCATGCGGAATACCGACACGTGATTTCGCTTGATTGACGATTTGATCGGCAGATAATGACCGGTAATGCATGAAAGATTCTAATCTGCTTCCTTAGATCTTGAAACTGCAGAATTTTTCAGAGATTTGAATCATAAACATAAATTTATGTCAAGGTTCGGTTCCGCGGTTAATGGATATGAATGATCGATCAAGTTCTCTATTCCGTTCGTCGGGCGAGCAAAGTTTCAAACAGCAATTAACAGCTTGCTCTATTATCACGGTCGAGTTCTTAATTAGCTCTACTCGAGATTTCTCTCCCGACGGAGTTGCTTATAATTCAGACGAAATGTTAAATCATAAAAACTTCCTCACCTCCTAAAACTGCTCTCTTATAACTTCATAAATAACTCTAAATTAACGAGGCCAGAAGCAATGCTTCTCCGCGCGATGCTGTAACTTTAATCGAATTCATTATCTTGGCCTTTCGCTACAGTTTCGTTAATGCAAATACATCAACTTTGATCAAAATGCTTTCGACCTAACATCGAACATTCGCTGAAATGCATACGAAATACATTTCACGGCAAATATAAAACATGTTTAATATAAATTAAGATTTTTTCGCCTGCGGGCAAAACAGCGACTTTACCTTTCTAAAACTTTCTAAGAAGATTGAGACACATGTGTTTTTCTAGTTAATGTATCGAGTTAATACAAACATTTTGAAAATTATGGCTATTATATAAAAATGGAAAGAGATAGTGGAAAAATCTTGAGAAACAGTTTCGTGCGTGCGATAAGAACAGGATGTAAGAAATATTTTAAAACTTAGACTCTCACCAGTATCCATGCCAGATTGTTGCGCCCAGTCAGCTACCGTGGTCACTTTGCTAATTTCGTTGATCTTCTTATCACACTTTTCAGTCTTGGCTCTGGCATCCAGTCCAATAACGGCGTATTTGCATTTTACGCCGGAAAATATTGCTGTGGCCGTCCCCGCTGAATCGGGTACTTGCTTGTCCGAGTTGTACGTCTGCGAACACGTAATAATTATGAAATTTGTGTAATAAAATTACATTTTTATAACTAATAGTGAATAAATGTATGCGAATACATTTTTATACCTTATACAAAATGCAATGCGCTCGTTATAATTAATAATGAGGAGCTGAAAGAAGCAATTTTCCAGCGCGTTACTTCATCGTTTTTCATCGTCCATATCGGCACGTCTTACTAATAGGAATTTCCAAAATGCGATGTTCCATCGACGTTATCGCTTCCGGTGATAAAAGTATGGCAAATATATCGCGTTAATGTGCGCGCGATAAGCCGACCGAGGTGACGATTTTTTGTTTAGCGAGAGATCGCAAATATCAGCGCAGTTTAATTGTAATGCGAGCGTCGCGTTTGCAATATTTTCTCGTCGAGGATAAACGCGGGCGTCCTTATCAAAGGCGCGGGATTAAGCGGCTTAACGTGACAGGATTCCCCAATAGCTCTCGTCGTCCCTCGCGAGACTGCCGCGCGAGATTAAAGGCGCGATCGATGCTATTTAAATGTCTACCTTGGCCAGGCCGACGTCCGGGAACTTCTCGAATACGAGTTGGTATTCCTCACCGGTCTGCCCGTTCCGCTGACCTATGTAGATCCGGCCGGACGTGATGGTGGACAGGCCCATGCCATCCCCGATAAAGATGATCACGTTCTTGGCACGGTTCTCGTTGTTCCGGTGCGCCAGGATCCTGTGCAGGGTCTCTTGGCCGGACTTCAGCCAGAAGGACATATCTGATGAGAGATCAAAGTTTCGCCTCGTTGCCAAGAAATACTATCGGGTGATTGTGATAGGTCGAAATTGAATCGGGCGAAATTGAACGGTAACGCGCGTCAAATTTCGAAAACTTCAAAATAAAGATACATCAGAAAGATGTGCGATGTTCATTAGAGTGATTGGAGCACTTTAAAAGTATCTTTACCAACATTCGTAAATTAAGCTTTTGTAGATTTATCTTTGATTAAGTAAAGGATTTAAACAATCGAAATTGATGGAATATTAATTAATGCGCACGACCAATCTTTAGATATTAAATTCAAAGCGATTTCGCCGCGAGGACTAACTCTTCAAGTATCAGTTTGATATTTTGCTCTTATGTGCAGAAATATAGCTTTTTATCCAGTGTAATAATGCCGACAAAAATTTGAACAAAAATTTGAAGTGCGGTATCAACAATGATCGATAAAGAACGAACTTTGTATCATTGTCACTTTATCAATGCTCTATGATAAGACATATATTTGCACAATAAATGATTTTCTTCCTGGGATTTATCAATGATACTGTACGTTATATTAAGTTCTCTTACACATTTCACATTCGCACTCGCATTATTTATTTCTGTGCAACCGCGAGAAGTGATAGAAAAATTGAAACATTAAGCTACACCTGTGCAAATTTAATCACAGGATGCTTTCAGAATCTAGTAATGATTTTATTTCGTAATATGTAAATTATGGTAGACCTTCGTAATCCGTGGATCCTTTAGGCAGCGCTCCGGAATCCCGAAGAGCTGCCACGATGCAAAGTAGCAGGATGTAATGCTTCATTATGAATGCCTTTTCCCTGCAATATAAATAATTTGCCTGTTAGCGTCTAGTAAAAGGGAAATGGGTTATATCTTTATCTGTCTAACGGCAAATCGAATATTTATCGTTCCTTATAAAAATTGCAAAAGTCTCTTATTAATATCGAATCGTCCAAGCGCGAAAATGTTGGTTCTTTTGGTTCTTTTGTTTGTCCAACGGTACATTTGTTCTTGTCTCACTTCTGCCGATTATCGGTTGTGCTATTAATCACCCTATTAGTCACAAATGTTTTTTTATCTTGAATTAATCGAGCACACACATACCTGTTTTGCAATTATTTTACGATGTTTTTACTTTGCAAAGCCTTAAAGTCACACCGAGATACGTAAAACTAAATTCTTTGCGGAAAACTGTAATTTCCATCTACTTATGCACTTGTCCGTCGCATTTTCGTAGACTATGCTGATGCTCTATTTCGAATTGTATCAAGTTGCTCCGCAAATACTTATTCCGAGCCACTTGTTAGTTGAAATATCCATAAATTATCTATGATAATTACTTCGCAGAACCTTTGCAGAAAGTCAAGGAAAAACATTATCAGTTCTGCGTCGTTTTAACGATAATTTTTCACGTGTAGCGTGTTCGCTGCATAAATTAAGAAGTTAAAATGAAAGAGCTATCCCCTCTTCGCTGTTCGTACGTATTTTCACATTGTTTCACAGCCAATTCTTACACAGCCTCCGCTTTTCACTCGCGTTTGCTGATATCGCAGTTAGTGTAAGTCGCGAATCATGCGATGCGATCAGCTGTTCCTAATTCGACGTGTCCCATTAGCTTCGCGTCGAACTACTATCATACGTGATAAGGGGGAGCTACACAGAGAGAGTTCAGTTACCAAGCTAATAAAATTACTCTGCGAATGTTCTTCAAATTTATATCAGGGATTGCTAACCGGGCGATGCCTATCTGTGTATTCTGTCCACTTTTACATAAGCGATTACGAATATTTCTTCGCATTCCGCTCGTACTTCTCAGTTTCAAAAGGAAACAGCTGTTGTATAACTCCTCGTTACGATTTCTTTGCTGTAGATATCTCAGCTGGAACATCAGTTGATTATGACAAGATGTAATCAGGCGCAGTTACACGATGACGATTACTCCTTACATCTGTTTGCTTGTACGACAGTCCGATGATTTTAAAGAATAGTGAGCCGAGTCTGAGGGAATTTGATTTTGGGTAGACTTCTGTGTGTGCCTCCATAGTAACTTATTATGTAATAATATTCATAAGAACTTTCGATGACTTGTATCTTCAAGTTATTCTTTTTATTTACATAATATAATACTATAATACTATACTATATCTAAATAAATACTATAATATATCTAAAAAGAAGAGATACATGTTGAATCGGTTGCTTAAAGATGAACGCGCTGATTCGAATTTAGCCGGAACGATTAACAATAATATTAATAAATAGTTTCAGTTTATCGATATCGTACGTGAAATTCTTCTGATTTATTCCCCGGAACTCCCGTCGCAATATCGATACACATTTTTGCAGAAAGTTCGAACGACACGCGATACACACCTATGATATTAGCGTATACGTACGAACGGGGTCGGCTCGACGACCCAGTTCCCCAACGCGCGTCGCGCCTCCTCAGTGTCCAAACTGATCGTGCGACTCCTCGCACGTGTTCGTCCGAAGCGTGAACTTTAATTTCGTGTGCGATAAATAGCTAAAGTAGGTTGCACCCACCTGCGTGGAAAGTGTCAAAGAAGCGTGATCACGGCCGATAGCGCGCCTCGATGGTGTCAATTCGACTGAATCTGTCGATACCTCGTCAATTAAACGAAGCCCCGGCGATGCGTGACTTGACGCGTGACATTCTCGGGAATGAAATGCACGGCACTGCGGGCGGCGCCCTTTAAATCCCGCCGCGTAATCACGTTTAATGTCTCTAGGTATGGCCGATTGGCCACTGATAGGAACGCGCAAGCAAAAGCCGCCTTGGCTGACTCCTCTTTTGGGATCGCGCGGCAATCGCGGCCGGAAAGCGCGAGTTGAAAGCCGAGGCGTGATACCGGAGCGTGCCCGCCAGCGAGCCAGCTTGTCACTTTATATAGCGTTTCAGAGACCGTGGCGGATTGTCTGCGCACGAGGTGGCGAATCGTGCTAGGGACACTGGGTACGCGGATTCTGTATGCGAAAGGGGAGGGGAGAATCTCCCCTCGTGTACTGTTAATCCGGTCATAATTGAGTGGCTCGGTACCATTTCGTCTTACGTCCACGATGCATCAATTCCGGGACCACCTTGCCGCGGATTCATTCTCTGCCTCCGGAAATAGGGTGGTCGAGAAAACTACCTATTAATGTTAACTCCAGTTTGAATTTAGTTCACTTTGAATTTCGTTTTGTCAATCGTGCTTGATCTCTATTGTAATGACGGACAAACACTCGAGTCTTGATAATTAGATTGCAAATGAAGATTGCGAAAATTTCTAATGTCTCGGAAAGAAATTTGAATGAATGTAACCAGTATGAGTTTTAATTTCTTGGAATTTATAATAATAATTTCATCGGCAGTGAAAAATAATTTTTGAAATATTATAAACTCAAGTCTTTTTTCAATTAATTTGAAAATTTTATAGTGCAGTAAAGTTTGCTAGTAAAAAAAGAATGTAGATGTGTAAATCTATTCGGACTTTAATTACTATTTTCCTGGAAAAACTGTGTCGTAAGTAGTGTTTAAGTGTCATAATACAAAAAGAATTTACAAAATGCGCAGCATTGTTGTTGCGTGCGCGTAATATAAAGAGAAGCGGAAATCCACTGATTTCGATCACGTCTGTTATCCTATTTTAATTTCTCATGAGATGTCTGTAGACAATATTATCATTTGTATATATATGTTATATATGTATCTTTGAGTTATATTTGTTTCTGGTTTTTAATCTAGATCAAAAGATAAGTTTGAAATCGTTTTATCATTTTATAAAATGTAGCACGAAATGAAATATCAGTAATGTATGATAATTATTGCTTGCTCTTTTTAGATCTTGACATTAATACCAATTCGCGCTGTATCTTAACTGTTCAGCTGTTCAAATTTTATCATTAACATGTATAATTTTATATTAATTTGGTAATATTGACATAAACTGTACGGTCTTTTACGAGTGCGAAGATAACGTGATTGATTATTAATATTCTCGTGTCACGTTTTGAACGAATGAAGATACGCTTTGCGTAAGTGTGCTTTTAAATTAATTAGGTTTTAATATTTTATTAATGGCGAAATTAACGGCTCAAATAATATTTATGGAATTATGAATGCCAAATAATCTTATCTGCATCGCGCTATATTTAAAAATGATGTCTCTTAAGTCATTATTATGGAAACGCAGAACTTTATATAGTATATTCCCTTTTTTCCCTTCTCTCGCCTCGATTATTTATGACAAGTTATAGAAATTTCCTCTTGCACTCGGCCTCGCATCAAGTCCGCAAAACATTACTGTCGCGCCTACGAATTCATTGCGCGGGTAATTGCTTCGCTCGCTACCAGGTGCACGTGATTAACGCTAAATGCGTTGCGCACGACGATTAAATAAAAATCTGCCGCGTGTCGCGCAGATCCTCGAGTAATTTACGCTCGAGTTAATTGTAATATCAGATTGCACCGTCTTGCAAGAGATTCTGCATTCGTTGATTTAAGATTATCGCATACCGAGGGCTGCATTATCATATCTATCGACGAGGAAAATCTTTCTTTAATCGATTAAAGAATCGTTAAAGAACCGCAATCATATATATTGATCCTAACTACTGATACAGTACAATATAACATATATCTTTTTCGTCAAACGTGTTACATGAATCGAGCAATTAAATCTAAGATAGCAGCGTTACGTAAAAATTGTGCCGAAGGAAATAAAATAGTGCCGAAGGAACAGAAAATAATCAGGCAAACAAGTTTCGGTCTGGCGATGTAAGAAAACTTTGTTCGCCATTATTTCCGCGATATTTGAAGGCCGGCATTGACATATGTCACGATGTCATTGGCATAGTATTGCGATCAGCGCACGCTTTCTAACGATTGTGAAACAATTGTCGGCTTCTGAAGCCATATGCAAATTTGTAGTTGGAATTTTATACGAGATTGACGCAGCACGGTAATCCGGGCATTAGCGGGTGTGTATGGTATGTATTTGCCAGTATTCGAGGAAACAATGCACGATGTGGCCACGAGATTTGCCATTGGACGATGGCATTTCGAGCCCCGAAAGATATGAAACAAGGCCCGTATATCGTGATTGGCACGTGCTACAAGCTAGTGTCTCGTCTGTCATGTCATGTGTGTCCCTCAATCGTGCAAGCACGTGATAATGCGAGAGAGCACGTTTCCACATTAATACCGCCGTGATCGGCGGCTGATTATCATGGCCACAGATAGCACATCCACGCCGAGTATGATTTCACTCCGTTATCACAATGAAATGAACCATACAAGTAATTACGATGTGCTGCGCGTCTGTTCACCTTATCAGAGATAATGTTTTTTCTGTAGAACTTGTGCAATAGGGAGCTGCGAAGCTTGCCAAAAGGCATCACAGTTTCCAGGAAGCTGTAAATCATCGCGTGAATTAATATGAAATAATGCCTCCTTTCTCATTTTCCGAAGATTTTTTTATCCAAAACTTTAGTTCTAGAAGAATTAGAAATCATGTTACAATATCAAATGAGAGAAAAGAAGAAGAGAGAA
Source organism: Ooceraea biroi (assembly GCF_003672135.1). Taxonomy (NCBI): domain Eukaryota; kingdom Metazoa; phylum Arthropoda; class Insecta; order Hymenoptera; family Formicidae; genus Ooceraea; species Ooceraea biroi. The sequence goes on along the minus strand of NC_039517.1, from coordinate 7,804,305 downwards.
ATTATAATTATATTATAATTATGACATAATCATAATTATAATTAATTATAATTAAGAGTATAAATAACTTTACTAAATCTCGATCTTTATTTTATTGTGAATTTCAGTGTAAATATATCTATGATGTGTACTTGATACTTGAGACTCAATATTGTGTCGTATATTTAATATAAAATAGTTATTTAAAACTTTAAAGTTTTAAATAACTATTTTATCTGTATCAGATAATAAGACTCAGATAACAGTAGACGATAAGAGCATACATACTCACAACCAAGCAGTAAGTTTATCTCACAATAGTCGATAACAAAGAGATCTGCGCTTGCGATAGTAGTTGCGATACTAGTTATTATAAATCTACAATAGGAAAAGATAATTAAGTTGAACAATTAAATCGCGAAGGCCTTTCATGCAGTTATAAATATAATACATATTTGCACAAGTACTACGATAAATTTACAGAAAAATTTCTAATATCACAAGTAGTTTCATATCGTAATAACATTGAACACTTAATTCTTACGTAATCACAGTTTAAAACATGTTTGCGGAACACGTGTCATTTGAACGCCCTCGTTTCGCTTTTAGCCAGAGTATTTCTCGTCAAGCGGAGTGCATTTGCCCCATACGCGAGCCCTTATGCAACCGTATGTGGTGCAGACTGCAGAGCATCTTCCCGAACGGGCGAATATATGCACACGTATAATAACGGCTGCGAACGACGAAGTCGTGCACAGAGAAATGGACGTGGGGTCGTTGTCCGTTAGGGGATGGACTGCATAACACAGCACCGAGTGTGTTGCGCTCTCACTGCGGCATTATGCAGGAATCTCGGTGACGCGGAGCCGGAAATACAGAATATCCATGATCGCGGAGACCTGCGAGATGCTGCGTCTCGTATCCTCCGGTTTGCAACGGGACCACGTTATCAGATGCTTCCCCGTCAAGTGCGAGTCACGAATGTGATTCGCACACGCTCGTCGCACGTGTAATCGCGCAATCTTCCGCGTGCGAGAGAGAGATCAAGAGAGAGATAGAAGTTGGAAGTATAAAGTTCCAACTGCAAGTAGAAATGCATTGTAAGATTTAATAATTTGTATGGTCTTTGCTTCTCTCGCGCGTGAAGCCGGCATGGATACTCATGAAACTCGTAAAAAGTCGGAATTCGTTGCATCCATTGCATGGAATATGCGCAAAAGCATTGCAGTGCGATTTCCATCCGGTACAACGAGTCGAGGCGTTTCGCCCGGTGCGATCGTCTGCTCGAGAGTTCACGCTTCGGAGTTTACGAGGCCGCGCTCCATATGCATTTCAGCGGGGCGTCGCGACTGGATCCACGGTGCAGATCTGCGTAAAACTGCACGCAACATAGGCGACCGAGCGTTAATTGCGAAAGCAAACAATTGTTTTGCACGAGACGAGCCCGCCACGCCTGTCGCCCGTGTCGCGCGCGCGGATTTTCCACCGAGCGACAACTTAGTTTCGCGCATCGTGCATATGTCATAACGAACATGCGTGTACGCGCATACACATACACTCATCGTGGGATTTGACCGCGTAAAAGGCGAAAAAGCACGTCACGAAATAAAACTTTCGTGTTTGAATCTCAAACGTCCCTCTCGGTCTGGATGCGCTCTGAATAAGCGTCGCGATACAGGTACAGAAGATTCCCGACGCACCGTAAAGAAGTTAATGAAGCTGCCACGTGTGTCGGCGCGTGAATTAAAGTTCCTTAAATATTTAAATTGGTATATGACGCGTTAAATGGGATTTCTGTTGCCTCGAACAAATTCGGTCGCTTGCGTGGCCCGACAGAACTATTTGTATTAGATTATGCCACGGCGCAGCGACGCCGACGGCGTCACCGATTCAATCGATTAATCGTCCCGAACAAATCTTCTTCGCACGTACAACACAGACAGAGAGAAAGGATTAAATTATCTAACGTAGAAAATTTCTTTATCTGTCAGACTTGTCGCGTGAGCGCGTATTTTACCACCGTTACGCTACGTTTGTAGTTTCATTGACGAAGCTATTGTACAACCAAGATAATTTCCGAAAACACGACAAATATGTAAACTTCTGTACTTGCCGAGCTATCTTAATCGCGATGCTATCTCGCGGACAGCCACGATGATTTTCTTTCGCAAACTTCTCGCGACTATGAATCCTTGATAAGGAATATTGTTTTATCCGCGACTACGGGGAGGCCCAATGGACGGATACCAAGGGATATATCTTGCGCGCGCTGATAAGAAACTTTGGAGCTTCTCTCTCGCTAAAGTCGTCGAAAGATTAGAGTACAACTCACTTCGAGCTTCTGCCGGGCGGCTTTCATAAATCTTATATTTGAATGCGTTTAATATCTCCCGTAAAATGTCGTTCGAAAAAGAGATATCATATTCTGCAAAATGCTGTAGATATATCTCAGATTGGTAAAAAGTATCATTTCTCCGCTCGAGAATTCAGAAATTGCGTAAAAGCCGTACGTTAAATATCTCCTGAAAATTAGTACCTGAATTAAAATCCTGTTTGAATAAACGCTACTTGAGATATGCTGTATGTATCAGATTGTAATATATTTTCTCTCTGAAGCATAGTTCGTAAGTAGCATTAATTCAAATTTATTTCAAATCACCAGTGCGCGTCCCGTTGAGAAGAATATCGCTTGTATGGCAAGCACAGAGAGAAATCTCTGGAGAATGAATACTATTTACTCACCATTACTATTCTCATGGAAAATTCGCTTCTGTAAAGAAGACGAAGCTAGCATCTCATTTAAAAATCATGATACCGGATACATTACATTTGAAAAATGCAACTTACGTCTTTTCTCTCGATCAGATTTTCATTCCTGAAAGATACCACTTTGGGATTACCCGTGTGTTCACCCTTGATTGTGAGTATCACCCATCTGCCACAATTCCACAGACGGAAACTTGGCAAGTGGTGCTTAGCGAGTAGAACGCCTGCTTTCGCGTAAAGTATAATGTGTATCTCGTGTTGCCGACGTCTTATTCCTAATTAATCCGCTCGTAAGCCAGATTCTCCGTTTCCCTCGTGCGGCTCTTTTAACGGACGGTCTCCTTTAGCAACCCGACCTCGCACTGCAACGTTGGACCAATATCCTGAGTCCTGCGGGACCTCCGGGCTGTCTCGTACGCGCGCACACACGCAGCCGAGTTACAGGCGTGCACACGCGTGCACACACATCCCATAATGGGGAATATGCAAACTTGGAAACGTGAACGCGAAGTAAACACGGACCGTAAACTGCCGTGTTAATTTCAGGGCCGGGGGTTCGGGGGGGTAGAACCGAGACGCTCGCTGTTTTAATTAACCGCAGACCAGCCGCCGTCGCCGTGATATCGTGATTAAGAATTATGACGCGTAGTGGGAACCTACACGCGAGCGTATCCGCCTGGTTAGCAACGCTGTTCTTCATCAAACGTTAGATCCCGAGGGTGGCTCATCGCGGAATTAAGTCGCGGCTAAATATCGATTAAAAGTTACGGCACGTCCGTTCGTTCTTCCCTCTTCCGGCAGTCCGCGGCACGATGCAATCGACACTTACGCTCGCGCGAAATTTGCGATTTAAGGATATCCTGTACTCGTTATACGTGGATATCGTATCATGTATATATCGGCGCTATAGCATGAAATTAATAACATAACTCGGTCTATCGCGTTACCATCGAGTTACGTGAGATTCGAGACTCTGCAGCAGGTTGGCCTCATTTGCATGATGTTTAAGTTTTAACTGGATAAATAATAGTTCATGCGTGTCTTCCCTCTTGGGGAACAAGAATATTTAAGGGATTTCTTCAGACAAGTTGCTTCTAAAATCACTGGTGTACACATTCTTTCTCGCTTTGTTAATAAACTTTCTGTTAATAAACTTTTCACCTCGCAGAGAAATAAATCATAATCTTCATTTGTTACCTGCTGTTGTTCACTCTTCGTCATTCGCGCGACGTTATTTATTCGTTTGTGCACCTGTCGGGAAGGATGGACGCACGACAGCGCATTATTCTTCTTATTGATATCCGAGGTACTGTATTTCGATGGGTTTTCGCGGCTGCATTTTTCCATCTAACAGACTCATTAATGACGGAACAAGGTGGTTCTCGAAGTTTATTTGGCGGGTTGTACTCGTAAATCCGGTCCGGACGTAAAACCGAACGTGCAGTACATTCTGAGCCGGACCTCTGTGCGATCGCTGTCATTTAAATTAATGCAATCTATCAAACCACATGGCGAAATATATCACAATTTAATTATACCATCTTCGTGCTACCGATACGGTTTTATGAACTTCGACCGTGATATGATGTTGCGGACGAGTTTTACGTGCCACCAATCATACGCTCGATATTTGCGGAAACTCATTCAGTGCATGCAGTTAGAAAAAAATTAAATATAAGTGAAATTAGTTGAAAAGAGAGGAAAATTTAATTCTGGTGGGAAATAATAAAACGAAATAATTATTCGGTGTTTGAAACTTTTGTTCCATTTCGTATTTCCCATCGTCTCTTCCGTCTCCTCGCCTAATGTCGCATGTACGTTCTCTTTGTGCACGTTTTCATCGATATTTTTGCCAGTTCTGTCAAAAAATTTGCAGCGAAACGAACTTAGAGCATGAGCTAAACGCGTTTTCCGCAGAGTATGCTAAAGTTGTTAAATTTCAAATTGACAAAGCTCGCGGGGCGATTGAATTATACGGATATAATCTAGTTACTACTGCCATTTAAAATTTTATCTTTCTCCCGTCCAAGTTGAATGACCGGTGATAATCGATATTAAAAAACGACGGAAAAAGAGTTGGAATTAACGTCGCGGGAATAATCGATCATTTCGCGCAGGACGAAAGCGGCTATAATAATTATCGTTACTATTAATGGATCGGAATAACGCGTAGCGACGTCGAATCGCGTAGAAGTCGGATATTATCGGTTGAATATCGATGGAGAGCGTTCTTTCTCGTTTCCATTCGTTGATTCCCCTCTTGTCAAATGCTTTACTCTGCAAAAAGCGACAGATAGAAAAATTTTATGGATTAACATGGAACGACGGATCATTCATGATTTAGATACATATTTCTTTGTGCAAAACCATTTTCTGAGAGACAACGTTTCAAAAGAATATAACTATTGGCGCATAGGTGGACGCATTTTCTATGCAATAGCAATACATTAAGAATTCCTGGTTTTATCACCAAAAGGATCATGTCAATCCTATAATTTATACATCTCTGTGTTATCACGTTTGACGTAAAGCGTTTCACGAAGGTTTTATTAATATTTTAAGAGGTATCGTGAGGCGGAGGATCGCAGACGAGTCGAAGTATTGACTTCCGCAGACGAGAAAACGCAGAAATCGAGGGAGGAAAGCGCGCGCACCTCCGGAACAGTACGATTTATTATTCTGTCGCGAAAGTACGGGGCTCGGATACATGCGAGGGTCGTAATTCTGAAAGGATTGCGACGTTGGGGCCTCCGCTGGAAGAAGACGGGAGATTAAGAGCGGAAGAAGCAGTAATCGAGGTTGATGTAGCGGCGAAGCAGGTCCTTCAGGCTTCTTGGTCTGCGCGCGGTCTGTGTCCTGTAACTCCTGCTTCATAGTGGCGGTTCAAAGGTCACGTAGTGGCCGCTTCGAGTGTACCCTGAAAGCCACATGTGGGAGGAAGAGGGAGAAGAACCACCATCCCGCGCGAGAAAGCAAACTTTCGACCGCTCTTCTGGTCCACGTAGAAAAGCGTTGGTCAGCGTTCCCAAAAGGGAACCACTTATACCTCTTAAGTATAATGGAGGGAACGTTCGTGAGGATGTTCCTGCGTATTTTATGCGCCGGGATCGCAGTAACGCGTAGAAGCACGTGCTGATGCATTAAATATAATTTTCTCGTTATACAATGTACGCGTGTATAACAAAGCATGTGTTATTTCTTTCGTTGATAAAAACATTTTCGGAATGCACCGTTCAATCGGGTGCTCCCTCAAGTATCGTCCTTTTTTATATTTCCGAGCACAAATCCGTGAGTGATCAAAGTTCTCTGGCTCTTCTCTTGGACGAGGCACGAAAGCGAACAGAGAAGAAAATAAATTTAAAAAGATACGGATACACGAAAAAGAGTGCGGGTCTGCGACCACGGGATTATCTGGTCCACAAAATTAATCGCCCGTAGAATTAAAGGTCCTCCTAGATAGGATTACCGTAATTGCCCATCGTTTCCGACAATATGCAAATATTCGCGATTGCTACCTTTTCCTTGCCTCTTCCACCAGCGAATTCTCGTGTAAGCGCTAATTAAACGCGTGTCTTACAGTCAATTTTCGACGATACGAGTAACGGTACGCCAAGTTAGCGGGAATTAACGTGAGACGTTTAACGTTTTCGCGGACATGACGCAAGTCATCTCCGGCAAGTCGTGACGGAAATCCGTATCGCGACGAAAATGACTCACTGCTTGACGCCGCTGTCAAACGATCGAAGCAAGCGTTGACTCAGGGCGTTCGAATCAGCCGCAGTCTAATTGACGGTACCGCCAAGTTCTGCTAACAGTCTTGATTGACTAACTCTGCTTGCCTACGATACTTCGGAGGGTTAACTAATTTTGATTTTCCGCGTTATCTCCCGTTCCTTCTCAGCTGCAACTAGATAATACACACACACACACACGGGGATAATGTAGAGTAATAGAATTAAGTATGATTAACGTAATTCAATCTCGCACGACGTAAATGGATAGTATTACGGCGCCGGCAAATGAGCGAACTTTGGAAGCTCGGATAACTTTGAGAGTACGTTACACACTTATCTTATTTCTTTGCCCAGTCATGAATAATCAGGAGGTGCTTTACCGCATTGCAAGGATACTTATCACGTTACATGATTATTCATTCGCACTATAGAAACCGCTGACTAAAAACGACACGGTACACTCGCAACTCGCTAGCAACGGTAAAAAAGAATCCCTTCCAAAATTGCGTTATTTGCCGTTTGTAGATCCACGCTCGCATTTTTATGGCGGTAAATAGAGGCGTTTATTCATACTATTGGCGTCGCCGCTTGCTATCGCGAGCGAGCAAATATCCCAACGATCGTATAAGCCGCGCGAAAATGGGCCTTAACAGCCGCGGGGCCAATCCCGCGAAGGGTAACGTCGGGTGCAGCGAACGTCGAGCAGGGAAGAGTCGATGGCGTCGGGTTGGGGTGGCTCTTGAGCGCGGATTTACGTGACGGGGGAAGTATACGTGTGCTATGCCACCAGCCGGATATCCGGATACTCGGATATCCGAACGACGTCGATCCGGATTGTATCGGCGCACGGTAGTCGGGACCGATCGTTGCGCGTATCGCGGAAAGTAGACAGCCTCGGTTGTCGAGAGTCGAGATGGCTCACGATGCAAAGGATCGAGGGGTCCGGAGGCTGGGAGGAAGAGAGGGCGGTGGATTTATCACGGGTACGCTCGCGGTAATCAGTTTTTTGTCGGCGATGAAACGCGCGGTAGTGACGCGCGTGACAGATTTATTGCGTGCTCGAGAGGGCTGCACGTTGCTGCAGCTATTGGCGCGCGCGTACACTGCGTGCTCGCGTGCGCGTATAATAATGACGAACATATTTTACAATTTATTCTGTTGCGGGATTTATGGTAATTTATTGGCGGGTTCGCTGCGTTATTTATTATTGTTTTACCTATTATACGCGCGCGCGTGCCTGCTCTGCGCTCGCAATATTTCAATAGCATATTAACGACGCGATTTTGCGCTTTGAATATTTGTAGTGCACCGGGGCGGAATAGCGACAGCGGCGAGATTCGTGGCCCACAATTTTCACGCCGCGTTCTCTTCCGTAACGTGACTTATCCTTTCCGCATTGTTCATTTTCGCGAATTCTCAATTGGCAAAACACGCTTTTTCGCACCAATTCCCGTGATAATTAGCGACGTAATAATTATCGCTTCAGATAATTCATATCTTTCAAGCGTCACATTTTTTACTTTTTACTCAAACAGATAATTACCGAAAAGAACAAGTTGTAACACGAAGTTACGACTTGCGAATGTTCGCGAAGTCGGAAGCAGACTAGAAATTACGACTCGATCCGCCCGCGTAGGTGAGTCTCGCGCTGATGTAAGATGCATCCTGGAGGAAGTCGCAGACGTGAGAATCGTGAGGTTCGTTGACCCAATCCATAATTAACCGCACGTACGAGATTCCAGGGACAATGTGTGCGCTTGAAGGCTCGCGCGGCATAATGTACCCGAACCTTTGATTCGTGCGGCGGAGGAGATCAAGGTGAAGCAAGCGTACGGAGAACCCCGGGAAAGTCAATGCTGACGTTCCTGAAACGTTGCGCGCGTATACTCCGTTCGGGCGCATTCTATGTAAATAGCAATCCAGTTTGCTCAAGGATCAGCAACCCTCAGATTTAGGGGCTTTGGCCGACGGGGGTTTCCGTCTTTGCGCCTCCGTTCTTGATCCTTCAGGCTTACCTCGGGCGTCTGGTATCGCCTTATCATATTCTCTCTCTCTCCCTCTTTCCTCCCTCGGTCTCTCTTCCTCTCCTTTCTTTGGCACACGAAGTGGCCCGCGACGGAAAAAGTTATCGGCTCCTCCTGGTCATTGGATGTCTTTTTTCACTAGATTTACCCCGTTTTGTCATGAATCTCGTACTTTTTCACTTTCAACCAGTGCTGTGAGAGGCTCGGAAAATAAAATTGCGAGGATAAAAATTTCATCAGGAATGTTAAAAGATGAAAAGTGAATAAAAGAAAAAAAATAAAAATAATAGGATATAATAATGCATAATTATGTTACGCTTACGATTTGACGGATTAGAATTAGGCTCGTTTGTTTTAGTTATACTCATTCATTGTAATACATATTGGATACAATATACCTCTCTAAGGAGATGGAAATCATATTACGCTCGCTTCCGAACGCAAATTATACCCACATTTTCGTGCATGAGAGATCCGTATAACATTATCTCTTGCATTTAGCATGGAAAGCGACTCGAAATAACAGTATTATATATCAATTCAATTCCGAGCTTCTTGATATAAGTAATTTAAATAAGCGATTTAGATATCTCCAAGATAATGGAGAATTTAATTTAAATAAAAAGAGATGATGTAGGGCGAGATTGAGATCGGTCGGCTTTGATGTTTCGCTTGAGTAAGTGACTGGATTTAATCGTTTTCGCGGACGTCTCGTTCCAAGTTCCAAGAAGTCCTAAGGAAAGATTTGCACTGTCCGGAGGGGTCTCGAGCACGGTTGAACGGCACTTCGTCGGCAGACTTTGCGGCGAAACACTTTCATTAGGATGGAAACTTAATTAGGATGCCCTCAGGTTCGGAGAACTCTGCAACTTGCTCCCAAATCGATCTTGTCTCCGGGTTCACTAAAATGTCAATGACGATCAACTTTGCAATATCGCTTTGAGCGTCCTTAAAGAATAAGCTGGATAGAATCAATTAATTTTCTATGATCGATCGCAGCAAGTATTGTTGAACGTTCAGACATTTAAATAAATACATTTATGAGTTTAAATAAATCTTTCGCAGTCATCATTTGTTAATCTTCTATTAAAAGTGGCATGTTGATCATCAAGTAAAATTAATCGAATGCAACTGATTCCCGCCTTTAAGGGAATCCATAAAACGAAAATTGAACGTGCGTGAAGGCGCACTTTCGGGAGATGAAATAATGTTTATTGTTCTACCGACATTCCGAATGCGACCGTGTCTCGCAATATGAAACACACCGGCACATCAAGCACTGTTACGTCGGTGCGTAGCTGCAGGGGAAGAAGGATAAGTCGTGGTCCGTCTTGATTTCCCTGTAGAGCAGTGCGGGGCATCAAGAAGCGTCGTCGTTCTCCGTACATCAACGGGTCGCTTTCCCCTGTTGGGCCCTTTAAATTCGCACGACATCAGCCAGTAACACGAGGGCGAGTCACAAAGACCGCACAGGATGTCCGCGACTGTAAAAAATTAAAAAGACGTTAAAACTTCGTTACAACGATGAACGACGGACTCGGAAAGTGGGTGTCATAAACTTTGGGCGCTTTTCCGTTATCTCCGTCATGGGTGAGCACATGAAAATATTATATTGAGAGTTTCGTGCCACTCGCGATGACTTAGTTGGAGCAAATTCGCGAATTCTATTTGCGCGCTGGAAGCGTATCCGCGAGAAACCCATTAACACTTTTTTAATTCGTGATATATGCGGAATGTACGTACACATACGAATGAGACAACGAGATTTAGGATCTTTTAGCGCCACAAATCTGTTACGCGGGATAATACGGATTTTGCGATATCTTTTTTCTCTTTCTTTCGTGCGAGAATGGAGAATTACCTGGTACGCATTCAAAAATGCATCCCGGGAAATTGATGTATTTTGAGGGCCCGCGGCTCCGAGGAAGATAACTACTAATTTGTCTAATCCATCTTTGCACCAGCTACGTACATCTTCGCCAGTAATGGATTCGAGAGTGGTGCCGCTCTTGGACGGATGATCGATGGCCGGAAAACTTAGGAACAATAGAGGTTCAAGGCCGTAAACTTCATTCGGAGGGGCCGCAGGGCTGCGTTAAAGGGCATGGGAGAATGGAGAGCATGCTAGACAAGATTCATGATAAATTATGATCAATATAAATCTGCTGGAGAAAAACATCTAACAATTCTTCTTTATTTAGAGACCGCCGGATAAAGATAATCTCTATGGATATAAAGCGTTCTCTTAGCAATCTATTTATAATCCAATGTACAGGGTGACATTTTGCGTGTGCGACGCGTTCCTCGCATGAAAGATATCGTACATAACGTCGATTTCTGTATGCTTTTTGCACGCACGTATTATCGTATCTTTCACATGCAAGGTGAAACATTTATTTTTATCATACTTTTATCGAATTTGCATAAAGTACAAGTGAACTATGTAACAATAGGTATAACGAACAGTGCTCGATGCACTTTTATTTAATGCGAAATATTCAGCTTTTAAATAACAAATTCTCAGTGGTTATGAAGTCAGATTTGCTTTTATATTCGTTCATATTTAATATAGATATTGCATTTTTATATATTATTCAACACAATTCGCGTATTTTATATATTATTTAACTCAAATGTTTTCGGTTTTATCGATATTACGCGAAATGGAAATACATGTAATCGAGGAAATGATATCGCGAATGATCAGACGGATTGCAGTTCGGGGAAGGGCGGCGTAAAAAATAAAAAAAACAGAGAAATGTATCGCGGGAACTGCGTGTCGAGTGTTTGACACATAAAAGCTTTTAACACCTCTTTTCCACCATCGGATAGCCAGTAAAATATATCCGATATAACGTAACGAAAAGTTATAAGCGTGCGACGCGAGGGCGAAGTGTCCTTCCGTTGCGAAGGCACCGTCTTTATTTTTTCGCGAACTTGGTATTCTCCATCGTTCTCAACAGGTTCCCGCGCGATTTCAGATCCATCCACCGAGAGGAGACAATGTTTAAGAATTTTGTTGGGATCGATACGAAGTTGAACGCGACGGGACGCGATCGGACGACGCGATAGTTCGCTTTATTCAGCGAACTTATTCGGAATCCCCTTCCTTTCAACTTTCAACTCAACCGACTTTCAGCAGCTGCGTATATCGCGAAGCTTAAAATATTCGCTTGAGGGAGCTCTCCGGGGCACGAGTAAAGCCAAAAGTTGACTCACGCGGAAGGGCCATTGACACTTCTCCCCGAGCAACCATCCTCAAAACGCGACAGGTTTACTGGCGAATTCTGTCTTTATCCGATAAAGAAGGAGGTGACCTTCATGCGTCGCATCAACAACGGATGTAATCTGTGCAAAGCAATAAGCGGAGCGTGAGAGATAACGAAATAGTCATCTCGATAAGAGGCGCGTGTAACAGAAACAAATTATCTGCGGGGAAATAAAGGACGTCGGCTTGCGGCGGAGCATATTTTCCGTCTGATAAATTACGGGGGCGCCGCGCGCCGACTATAGAACTTTAACCCTGCGAACGTGAGCCTCATTTTTATCGCGAGGCCCGCCGCCGCTATTAGGAAGCTCCGCGCTATCGCGCTCATAGTTATTACGCGCATGATTTAGGACGCGGCCGGGCGCGAGACGGAACTGCAGGAGGAAAGACGTCTTCATTCGATAATTGAAAGATTAATCCGCGCCGGCTGCGCGCGAGCAACTGCAGCGAGCGGCAACCGCGAGCAAGGAGGATTTTAATTCCGCGACGACGGCAGGTAGGCGTCTCTCCGCTCGCACATCGCGAGCTATTTCATATTCATGGTGCAGGTACCGCGCAGTGTTCTGTTAATTTCATCGTCGTCGAGGATCCGCGTCGCGCCGCGCCATGGCGAAGTGTGCATGGTGCCCGCGGAAATATGTGCCACAAATCATAAACCACCTTCGCCAGCGGGAAATTGAATCGAAGGCGCGGAAGCGGCTGGTAGCCGCACGGCTTGCTTAAAACGTCCGGTCGATCGATAAATCTTGACGCCAATGGGAGATACGGTTCCGGGGGTGCATCGTTATGCGCTTGTCTTTTGTGTGCCTGCGTACAATGTATACAGTGAGCTTCTTCCCTGATTTAAGGGTTTTTGATAAGCTGATTTCCCTCCCCTGTGATTTATGTCGCATGGAAATAACGTGGCTCGAAGAACGCGTACGTCTTCAGGGTCCTGAAGTTATGTTGTTGTAACATTATATCATTTCATATTTCTTGTGAAATAATATGAATCAGCACTTTCATAAAATTACAATTGTTAAGCTCCTTGAGATTTTTTTCATCCACTTAAAAGCGAGACGTATCTCTTTCTCTCTCTGCAAAACGCAGAGACTCGGACTGCTATAAAATTACTGTAGAAAACCTGTTTTGTGTGTCTGTCCCGCCTTTTCCGCGACTACTTCGCGAACTTGAAGACAGAAGCTGCCTGAGTAAGCGAGAAAATGCGCCTCCAACTTAACGCCAAAATGTTTAAGGTTGATTTTCACGCGGATGCATCTTGACACGTCCGTGATTCGCGGTGCTCGTCAGGTACATTCTCCCGGCGAATATATAGTAAGGTCTGGAGAGAACGCCACTCGCGTACACCCGTCGCGGAACTTCCTCAAGCTCTGCAAAACTTTATACGGGACATAATATTTTATTTTAACTTCGCCTGTTTACGTTTCGCAATAACAGAGAGCTAAAACCGTTGAAATCAAAGAGCTTGAATAATCATATTTCTGCGCCAGCGAATAATTCCTTAGAAATTAATTTAATTATTCGTACATTTGCATAATCCTTCCTTCGGAACACGTTTCACGTGGTGAAAAATGCATTTTTTAGGATAAATGATTGCCAAATTTTTACCGTAAATAGAGATATCTGTTTCGACCAGTCATTACGTTTTTGGGGAACACATCTTATCGCTTTTTAGGTCGTGCATTATCGGAACCGATGCGATGCCGGAAATAATCGATGATACATGGTTGGAGGTATCGGTTATTCCAGGGGAAGATCGCTTCGGCGTCACAGCGTGAAAAATCTACTTGTTCCCGGAGCGTGGATTATTTTAAGCTGCTCGTCGCGTACACACACGTGCATATACACGGGGGACTCGCTTGCGAATACAAGGAATACGCGTTTCCACGTTACCGTTATATGTTGCTCCCTTTTCTCCTTTTTCGCAGCAAGATCTATCGGAATATTTTAGAAAAAATGCTATTCAAACACATAGATCGGCTGGTCGAGTTCTCGTTAAAAATTTCTAGTTGTTTGACTAGTTTCGCTGTATTCACGAGCTTGTGTTGCGCTGGAAAAACAAAATTTTGAATTACGGCTACGATATGGGATTTAGGATGATAAACTTGTGTCTAATTAATTTAGAGTGTTCGGGAGAGCGAAAAATTTCACAATATTTATATACTATCAAATATTTATTTAAAAATTTATTAGAAAATTTATCTCATTCTTGACATTTTGAATGTCAAGACTAAAACTTCCACATTTTGCCAGGTAGCGGTTTTCTTTAATTGCGTTGTATTGTTTCACGAGATATTATCGGAAACACGAAGTAACATCGAACGGCGAGATCCGCCGCGCCGGATACTCTCCTCCGCGGATGAGATTCTAAACTTCTTCGGACAGAATTCCAAAGGAAAGTCGACTCGAATGGCGAAAGAAAAAGGAGAACGCCGGCTAGCTTTCAAGAGTAGGACGCGGCTGGCCGCTTCGTCCATCTACAAGGCCAAAGTTTTTTCACGGGATTAGTCGGAGCAAATGAATTCACAGGGACCGCATTGCATTCGGGAAAGTTCCCATTTATGCGGCGAGCCGGCTCCTCGCTCGATGTCGTTATCGATAATTAGTCTGCGAGCGCGGAGGGAAAATTCGCCAGATAGTGAAAACGAGGGAAAAAAGAGGAACGATATCAGCGAAAAGACGGGATAAAGAAAGTGAAAGATCGTGGGTGGACGATCATGAATTCACCGGAACTTTGTGAAGACGATCAGGTCTATCATTCGAAAGGGAACTTTCGCGCGCTCGTGAATCAACTTGCCTCATTTTGATCGCATTTGCCTCTTCCAGTCCTCCATGTATCCAGTCGTTACAACGTAGGCGTGCACCTTGATGTAACGATTATTCATGCCGTTAAATTCGCTTTACGTTAATTGCCTCTGCAGGCTACGCTCGGTAGGATACGTTAAACGTTCAGGCGCGGAGCGCAGTTGCCGCGGCGTGGCGGCTGCAATTGCACATTCAGCTGCGAGGCCACCTTGATGAGCATATCCGAACCTTTGGTGCTTAGTCGTAAAGCGTATATGTATGTAAAAGACAAAATTCCGTTTACGGCCAAGTTATCGAAGCTCCCGATGGAGTGTCAAACTTGTCTCAGACGATACATGCTCGATTATCGTTGAAGTTACGCACGCGCTTATGAGCGCGCCGAAGTGACATTCTCTCGCTCGCTCGCGTGCTCGCGTGACGTGCAAGTCGTTATGATTTCGTATTATGAGGACTTGACGACTGATGAATAATGGCATTATAACGGTCGATACGATCTCGCTCATTTACGAGAGACACATTACCGTGCGCATTAAAGCTGCAGTGCAGCGTTGCTTTAGTATCGCCGTTGAATGCATTTTTAAATGTGCCGTACGTCACACTGCTAATTACCACCTGTCGAGCTTCGCGATTTCGTTCCTTATTGCAGGTCCTTGTCATTCATTCTCATTGCGCTAAATTTGAGTTTTATCGGTAGTATAATGTTAGCTAGAAACAATTTATTTGCACGTATTTTGCAAATAATAAATTATGTAAGTGGTCAAGTTGTCATTCACTTGTGCATGAAATTTTAATAGCTAAACGAATATAATGTATTATATTTGTTAGTGCTTTAATTAACGTATTGCATTATGCAATATGCTTTAAATATGCATTTGAATTAGTAAAGTAGCAAATTAATATGAAATATCTAATTAAATATTTCCACATAATCAGGAACAATCAGGGTATATGTGAATACATGTGAAGATTTTATTGTAAACTTACTCCTTTTCCATTGATGAAATATTATAGATGATTAATGCCGTTGTTTCACTGCCGGAAACTTTCTGAACTCAGTTATCATGGGCTGCATTATACCGTATGTTACTCATGCGGAGCTAATGCCCTTATTTCCAAAGCCATTTAACTTAAATAGACCGAAATATTATCAACATGTTAGCCGTTGGGCGAAACGGTAGTACAAGTCACGTTACTCATTCCGAGCAACAAAGGGTTTATGTGAAAATACTTAATGTAATATGCAGTTACGGTACTTATTACGGTATTTCCTGCGATAGAAAAAAATGTAAAACAAAGGAGCTTTATTGTATTTCTGCAATGTGATAAATGATAAATATGGAATTTTACAGAGGGTTTTATTACGTTACGGTAATAACTGTCAAAGTGTAACATGATTATTATTGACTTACGTCATCTGCACGATATTGTTATTCCAATCTTTTCACTGACAAACCTCATGCATAAGTCGTTATAAAATCCTCGCCGGCATTTAAATGATATCATTGTATAAACCCGGATAATTTACATCGTACCATCCGTTCTTCGTTCGCATCTTTAGACGGATCGCGCGATTCCGCCATCAGACATTGTGGACTATGGTGGATCGTTAATCACGTTAACCCGAATCGACGATTTTTCTCCTATTGTCAGCTTATCGTAACAGTTGCATTGACCCCGCCACGTTGCTGGGAAGTTACCGCGAATGTTGCCCGTTGCTCACTCCGCGTCCAAAAATTATTTAAAAAATTATACTACTTTCTTCGTATTTTCATAATATATCTTTAATTAAATAAAGTAGTTTTATTCTTGATCAGAATCTTTAATTTCTTTTTTTCAAAAAAAATATGAAATGTCAGTAGGGAAAAGGCAAAGAGCCTATAAACAGCAAATTAATCATGAGAATTAAGATTGAGGAGAGGATATAATAGATTAAATAGATTATATAGAGACTCGGAATTGCATCTTTTTTCTAATATTCCTCAAAGTATCTGCGCATCTCATGTTTAGATCTAGTTCAGTAGCTACTGGTTAACTCAACGAAGTCGGTCTTTCGGTTTTCTCTTCCATCTTCTCCGTTGTCCTCTTTTTTTCTGTTTGCGGATGTCGCGAATGTCTTTCTTTTTTCGTAACAACGGCCACGTTGCAGCGGCGACGGCTCGTTGAACGGGCAACGCGAAAGTTCGTCCTCTCGGCTTCCTTCCTTTGCACTTTGGTCCTTTCGTTCTTCCCCGTTACCCTTCCTCCTCTTTACGTCCTCTTGCTGCACCGACCATGGTATACCCAGGTCGCGCGTAAATTACGCGACAAAAGAGAAAGAACGAGAGAGTAAGAGAGAGAAAAGAGGGAAGTTGAGACGGAGCTAGGAGGAGAGGACCGAGCTGGTGACGGCTCGTTAGGCATTTATAAATAAATAATTCAGACGTTCCTAAATAAATGCTCCACAGCGTCGCGTTATCTCCGTTCCGTGGATTCTCATCTGAGACAATGGCAACGAATCCACGAAAGAATACCGAGGTGCACAATTCGAGCATTATCTTTTTCTTTTGTAGTATTTGATACAGCTGCAGAATTTTCAAATATTAGAACAAAAGCATGATACACAGAACGCTTATTTCTCACAATATTACTGATTATTTCAGGAAATTAGAGTCGGTGGAAATTGTGAGTTAAACATTTCGCAGTTTACCGCAGTAACGTAGAATTTGCACGACAATAATAATTATCGTATTGCAATCTTTAATATCCAACTCCTCAGAACACAAGGCATGATTCTTCATTTTCTATAGAGGAGAATGAATAGTAATTCATTTCAAACGCAGTTCCACAAAATTACATACCTTTTAAATTATTTCTTATTAAATAACACGCGTACAAGACCTTCTTCCGTGATATCTTATTTAAATAAAAATATAATTTCATTACACATGATATAATGAAAAAGAGAACAACGGTCGGTCGCGTGGTTCGACGAGACTCGTTAGACATTCGTCGATAAATAATTCATTCGTCCCGCTGTGAAAACAAACACTCGACAGTCCCTCATTAAGACAACGACTGTGTACCGCGCAGCACTTAAAACTACCCTCGGTGAGCACTGGCTGGGCTGGAGTCGCGGCAGGGCATCGTGTAACGAATGCAGTTAATTGATTCCTCACGGAATCGCGATGTAAAACGAATGCGGAATGATGCGGCTGCGATACCTGGTGACGAGAGAGCGTCTCGCTTTTCTGAAAACGTAATGGCGTAATCTGAATTTTAACGCGATTTTGATTTAAGTGACGGGCGTTTATTCCCACGTGAACGCGCGACTCGCCGCATAAATTAAGTGTCGCCGGGAAACGCGAATGATTCCGTTCATCTTACAATTTGCAGGGATTTTCCCTGGTCCGGATGTAGAGGCGCAACATGGCGAATTATATAGTTCGCAATGCCGTCATTTGTCCGATGATTTCGTTCAAGTATTCTCTCTCGGAAGTGAAGCGAAATCCGCGCTCATTTTCCATGTGTTACGCTCCGCGCTTTGTTCACGCTCGCGCTTCGGCACGTTGCTCGAGGATACCATCGGGATTTACAGTAAAAAAATAACGTTGCAGAATTCTTGTGGGAATTTTCAACGCACCCGATCTGCCACAGTGATGTAAAAGGCGCGCGCGAAAAGAGATTGTTATCCAGCTTGCAGAAACGAGCAGGTTCTTTGTGGAAATGACTGCAACTCACGAAGCTGACACGTACTTGCGTAGAAGTTCGGCAACCGATAATAAAAATCCAGCACTAATTGTGAAAACCATGTTCAAATATTGCTCTTTGGAATTGCTGCTTGAAAACAGTCCAGTGTAATTTTCGTACATCGTATTGTCACGGGATATAATAATTCAGCCTCCGGTAATTAGTTTGCTCCACCGATTTTTATGTGAATAAATATGTAACATTTGAGGAATTATAGAAAAGACGATAGCTCAAAACAAACTGGATCGGAGCGATCGTCCTTGGCGACCGGAGGCGGTATACATTACTTACAGGAAATAGCTTTTCGTTGTGCAGTTCCGTGCGAACCGTCCTTCGGAACTAATATTTAAAAGCGCATTAAAATGTCGACTGTGCTTGGCATTCCCTTAACTCGCGGGATGTATCGAGGAACGATTCCATTATACCGAAGTGACTGGCGAAGGCAGATGATATGCAGAGAGTGGACCAAGTGACTGTTACCATCCATAGTATTTTTGAAATAACGCGAGTGAAGGAAATACGTTCATTTCGATATCAGCTGCATCGACGTAGTGATCTGATCTGACAGTGACATTAAAATCTAATTAGTGAATTATAGTGAAGTGTGAACTGTATGAATATAGTGAACTGTATTTTTCTACATGTGCAGTGCAACGCAGGCGATTCTGTTGTTGGAGCGACTGCATCAGTGGATTTCATCACATATCGGTGAGTGATTAATTTCATTCTTTTCGAGAAATTTTGAGTTGTAATATCAGTTTCTAGTATTGTTCAGTTTGTTTTATGAAAAAGATAAAAAGTTCTGAAAAGACAAAATCATAAAGCTACTGCAAAGATGGAAAATGGAATAAAACGGCACATATATAGTTGAATAAATATTCATATATGTATAATTATCTTGAAATTTCACTGAAAGAACGCTACACGAACTTTTATCACAACTTAATATAAATCGCATTGATATTGTACGACAGTAATTTATTTATCTTACTTTCGTTTTACTATTCTCTTAATGTTTTGGAAACGTTGATCTTTGATGATATCGAAAAGAATGCGAATAGCGATCGTGCCTTTAAAAACTGTCAAGTGAGAGAGATACGCGACGGGAAATGGGCTCGTTTTGTACCAAGTGACACGTACTTCCGGTGAAGCGCGAGAACAACGTCGGCTTTAAAATAAACGGAATTCTGGGCGTCCGTGACGTTTCGCGACACTACCGACGAAAAATGAAGCTTATTTTTCTATTTGAGGCGTAAGAACACCGAGTTTCCCTGCACGGCTACATTTTACCCTGCAGAAATATGCACAGTCGTGAATCAAGGAACAAAAGCGCCCGTGCATTGTTCCTCGATGCAAAAAAGTTAGAACATGGATAATAATAAATACAAGACCACATATTACTTACCTGCTGAAATTAATTCCGTAGAAAAATAACCAAATTATTACAGATAATATATAATTACAGTTACAATTTAATTACATAATCTCTGATTCCGATTTTATTTATACGATAGCATAATTCCTCACAAAAAATGTAATAAGCTCTTAAAATTAAAACGAATTGAATCGTTTAAGCGATGATCAAGTAAGAAATGATAAAATAAAATTTAATCCTGCGTTATAAACTATCGCGAATATTCGATGCGTCGATGGTGATCGATGGGCGTCATCGGAAGAGCAACGTGTTAGGTCACGGAGCACACGAGGCTGATAAAGAGCGTATTGGCTATCTACGCGTTCGCTGCAGATTCTGCATCCACCAGGTCAGGTCTTGGGCGTTCGTCTCGCGACTCGGTAGCAACAGTGACGAAAGAAGTGTATCAATCTCTCGATATGCCCGTGGAAGTCACGTAGCCCAGGTTATTCACTTCATTCTTCCTGTCGCGCTCCGCCGTCGATCTCTCGCTCTCGTTTATCTGTTCTTTCTTTCTCTCTCTTTTTTTCTCCTTCCCATCTTCTCTTTATATGCAATCTTTCCTTAACAGCACCGCGTAAATTTCATTCGCGATAATACCGATAAGTCTTCTCGTGCAGTCTCCTGCAACGCGCGTCTGTATCGTTCTCAACTTCGCTCAATCGTGTCTGGCGATTCGCGCAACGTTTCGGTACAATGTCTCGTTAACGCGATAGATCTTCCATGGCAGCAGTACGCGAGATAAAAATTCTAACGCCGAAATGATATATTGGCCTTTAGATGGATGGGGCGATTATGTACCGTGAGTCGCAGTGGAAAAAGACGGGCGCGCGTTCATTGTCAGACACGCAGTGGTAAAAGTAAGTTCATGCACCGGCACCGCGCTGTTATTTCCTTCACGTAATAATGGACACGGAAACTGGCGCCCGTTAATCACGCTCTATTATTCACGCTTTTCTTGTAATTGTTGCAATTTTTGCTCCGTTGTTTCACGTATGTTCCGTCTCTGTCGAACGTCAACGAAGTTTGATCAAAATTATTTTCAGTTTTATGCTTGATGAAATATACGACTGCGAGAGTGGCGTCAAAAAATTAAAAACGGTTGCGTTTAAATAAAGTGAGAGGTTTTTTCTTAAATTAGTAACCAGTCGGCGATAATTTGATTCTGATAAATGCGTGATAGCGAAATGAAAGTGCGGCAAGAAGAAATCAAATCAGTCGATTTAATTGACGAACATTGCGAAAGCACGGCGGAATCCATCAACGCGAGAATTTCTATATTTCGTATCTACATACGCGACTTGCATCGCACTGACCTCATCAAGCGCATTTTTAGATTTAATTTCGGATTCGGCAGAGCATTCGGTAGAGGCGCGCGCGTATTTTGTAACGACGTGATATATTATAAAATTGATTTATCACGCGTCCTGCGTGCCCGATACAAATTGAAATAACGTTATGAGAGAATTAGTAACTCATTTGCATGCTTGTCTTTCCTCTTAATCGCAGGGGATATTTTCCATCTGCATATTACGTATATAATATCGCATGTAATGCTTGTTAATTATCTCATTATTAATGAAACTTTGCTTTTGCATTTCGTATTAATCAATATCGTGCTTATTGCTTGGATCTTTGCGTCGGTGGCACTCTCGTTTCCATTTGTTCAATTGATAATCATCGAGCATAACGTCGGGATTGCCAACTAATTCGCGAACGAAAAACGTATTGGCCGATTTGATCGGTCCTCGTGTAAGATCAAATCTGATGTAACCCGAGAAGCGGGAATTATAACATTATTGCGCGATCGTTAAATTTCGAGTGGCCTGTGTAACGCGACAACACTGCCTGCGCTGGTTGCACCAGTCGAACAAATTTCTACGCTAGTGGAGTCGTGTAACCGGTTGTTTAAGCATTGTAACGGTAATATTTCTGCATTCACGCGAATATAACATAGAGATTATAGACGATGTTATTACGTGTATCGCGCGACCCGCGTAATCCCACTATCGCAATTGTTTTTAACGACTTTAATCAGCGTCAAATATATTCCACTTTCGCGTTAAATTATGCGCGTTGTACGAGAGGGCCAATTCGAGAGCATTTATTAAATCCCACAACGCCGAAATCAAAACTGCATTTGCATCATAAGTTATCGTGATCTGCGAACGAACTGCCGAAACACAGTATATTCTGTTCTTACGCGATCTTCTTCACGAAATTGTTTTCGCAGATTGTTATTTTTTTATCATGTTTGCAATGTGCAAGAAATTTCTTTTGTGCAATAACTTTTACAGTTTAATTTTACCTGTTTTCATATGCGTGTGACGTATTTTTTTGTGACTGCGTCGAACGAAAAATTGACATAGACGAAGTTTTGTAAAATATGTCCAGCGAACGTGTAAACATATTTTACGGACGTAAAGCACGTTTAATCGCATCGTCGCCACTGTTCGCTAAACATTCAAATTAAAGCAATATTTACTGACTGAAAAATTTTTCGGTTTGCACGGGATTTACGAAAGCAGCGAGGCTTAATCAAATTCCACGCGCTTCAATCAATTTTTGCGCCTGGCGTTACGCGCGACAATATTTATCTTTTATCATGCAGTTTCACGAATATATATGTATATTTTATTTTGATTCACGCGCAAACGTATTTATTTCTACACCGGTGTGATACGCGATCGCGTGTATCCGTTACAATAGCATTATACCGAGATTAATATTTACCCGATAAAATTCGTTATTTTGGAAGAGAGCCGTCTACCGTTCGTGCCGATTCGCCGTATCGCGGATGTAGTGCGCTTATCTTGATGATAAGACCTAAGGACCATGCCGCGCGGCAAACCTGGCACGTATTCAATATTCTCGAGAACAAATAATCCCAGGTGTTTGCCAACATCTCGTTTAATCTCGCGTGACGCTATCAAATACACCCGACAAATCCCCGTACCGCGCCGCTAATTCGTTGGTAAATGATATGGTTGCGAAAAAGTGCAGTCACGCTCTGAAAATGCCTGCGAAACCCAGTTAACCATTATTCCATTATCGAACTTTATGAACAAAACGTGTGTCGAGCTCGTGGGAAAATGCACGGTGAAACAACCCTAATCGCATGAACGTATGGCATGCGATATTTCCGATGCTACAGTCGGTTAAATTAACGCTGACGTGCGGAATGAACCTTAATAGCGTCATGCATGATCGCGACATTGGGACGCAGCATATATGCACGAGTTATCTCTGGCCCGCGCTTTATTGAAATATAATCACGAAGAAATTTGATATTGGATCAACGCATTACACACAAATTCCACATCCGACAGTTCTCTGTTATTGCAATTTAACATAATTTCAATAGTTTGAAGAAGTTATCTTGTAATATTTTTCCATACGTTTACGTATATAAAATTTTGTACAAAGGTTTCTTTTCGTCAGAGTACTATGTGTAACTTTAGTTTCTCTTTGATGCAATATTTTTCTTATTTTATTCGATCTTTTACGAGTATTTTTACCACAGTTCTTTTCTCGGTCCAAGTAAGTTCAATGCACTGTTATGTTAATCTGGTTCACAGAATAATAATATAGAGATATTATCTCGAATGAAGCATGTTGCAGTCGCGTATGCGTTATTCAAAGAAACGGTTGTTCAATGCACCGCTCGATCATTAATCTCTCCGCTGTCGCAAACGCGAATGCGTTACGCGCCGTAATGCATGACGTAAAATCGACGCTCGATATATACAAAATCGTGTATCCATATCGTTGCGCCCAATTTCACTTGTTGTTACTCGGTCGTACTTGTTACGGCTCATTAGTCGTAACATTCATCTTTCTTACTTGCCTGTCAGACCCGTGCAATGTGCAGTCTACGAGCGTAATGCATTGTGATCGTAATTTATCTGCGATCAGTTATTTCTTGCCGCGACATTGAAACACAGTAAACCTCCCCACATTATGCATCCTGCGTGAAATTTATTCGCGGACGCGATTATTGTTATTACAAATAAATTATTATTATCGCGAACAAAGTACTGGCGCACTTTAGATGTCGAAAACTAAATTTATCAAAAGCGAGAGACATTCAATTTTCGCGCAAAGATAATAAATGTAATGCCATATTAAATCGTTAAAACAGATTTTTAATATCACGTAATTTATGTCATATCTATTACGTGTTTTTACGCGCCAAGTCTCTAACTGGTCCCAAGTCCCGAAATGTGCGCGAAACGTTTATCCGGTTATGCAAATCTTCAGGGTTTGCCCTTAAAATTCCAAGTTTCCGTATTGCGCGCGGGGGAGGCTTTTTTACTCGGTCTCTCGACGAGTTTAAGGTATAGACTCTTTCGTGCTTTTACCCAATTCGCAAGTTTGCCGCCGTTTGCGAATTCTGTGCCGTATCGTCGAAGTTTGCGATTCTCTGTTGTTCTTCCGTTTCCGCCGTTATTTCCGCGCCTTACGCCTTGCGAATGCGACACGATGACATCTAAAATTTATGCCGTCTTTGCCTTCGTGATAACTCTTCAAATATTACCATATCGTTTGCTATTACAACGCGATCAATGATGATAGATAAGAAAGAAAAAGAAAAATATGATCTTCAATCAGTCGAACAAGAGCTATCTTCAAATTTTATCTCTTATTTCATGACCATTAATCTCTTATTTGCAAATCAGCACACCCTATATTAGTTTTGTTACATATTTCATTTTTATTATTGTTTTATGTTTAGCGTATAGTTTTCATTCTACTTCTTTATTGATATCGAATATTGGTAAATCGATACTTACGGACTTCGAGATAGTGATTACACTCGTAGAAAGATAATAGCTGTACTTCATGTTTGATTGGTATCCCTTGACAGAATCCTTTGATAAATTATGCACAAGGAGAGAGCACCGCTCTTCTTAGTATTGACCGGTCGCAAATTGCAGCGACAATTTAAAACGACGTTACAATTTCAGGGATATCGAGTTTCGTGTTTCCGATTCCAGAGTTAAGCTTCCGGTGGCATTGCTTTTAATACCGTCACCGATAATACTTGTATCATGATTTCATGCTGTGAACAATAGAAATTTATCGCGCAGATCTATAATCGTTAATCAAGAAACAAAATTCACTTTCTATTTACGGTTTCAAAGTTTAGTTTCTGTCAAGCCATCTTTAGCAATAAATAATTATTAACGCTTCACGTTAAAGTAAAATTATCGTATTTGATTTTGCTACTTAGTGCTCGTTGTATGCAAAGAAATATGCAATAATTCCGAGATATTTCATACACACGCGCATATATTTATTGTATAAATTGCATCCGCATGTACCGGCATCATTTAGAATGCGAGCGCTGTTTTTCGTACGTAGGTTTACACGTGTGTACTCGCGAGCGTATATAGGTATTTGCGAGCGCAGAATTGCATGCAAATGCACATCCTTTCCAGGACGCCCCGCGGTGAGCGCAAAAATAATGTGCACACGCCCGAGAGCGTCTGCGCCAGTCCGCATTATGCCGAATCCGCTTCCGTTTTCTTTCCGTAATCTTCGTCGCGCGCGTTATGCTCCGGTCACGTTGGTTGTTTTTACGACTGCTCGAGACTGCGTTTCTGCGTTTCGTCTCAGTACCGTATTTCGGCTCTTCGCAAGAAACAATGGCAATAAGTGTATATTTGCATATGACATAGCGAAGATAATATGACGGTGTCCGTGACAATCCGTATGGTCTCGTACTATCGTATCATCGAGTTATATTATCTCCAAGACAAGTTTCTCCAAATTGGAAAACAAGAATAAAATTAATAGAATTAGGAACTGATATCTTTTTATTTATTAAATTAGAAACTTAATTAAATTAAAAAATATAAGAGACAGAATTGCTTCCTGAGGTGGCACATGATCTTGGATGAGGGACGAAGAAACGAGAGATCGGTGCGTTTGTGATTCGAAGTCGTGTTTAATTCGCCCAATTTATTTAATATGCTATATCGTAGTGATGTTCCTAAGAGAATAAGGAATTATAAATCAATCGGTAAATCACAGCTATTTCGACGTGACATAAATCTAAGTAAAATCTATGTAACGGGACGAGCGAATGACGTAATTTATCGGAGAGAAACGTAGAGATATAAAGCTTACGAAGACACAGACATCAACGAATAGTACGTATTATCACAGTAAAACACAATAGAGTAAGTAGATACGTACTCAGATGCGCCGAGGAAAAGCTGGAAAAAGAGAGAGATAAGAGGAAAGCATTGTTCCTTCTGATAATTATAATATCGATAAAACGTACGCTGTCGTAATAAGTTCGTCGTTCGATTCGCCGATTTAGCAAAAACGTATAGTCTAACCTATAAAATATATCTAATAATATATATATATATATATATATATATATATATATATATATAATGTACGCGTGAAACACTCCGACAACTTACAGTGGCAATTATTGCAATATATAATTATATGTATATATATATATATATCTATATTTTTATATTTATATATATAATCTTTGAATCTTTTCTTCTCATCAATATATATTTATCTTACAATTAATGTTACTTACATAAACGTACATAAACGCGTTCCTGTGCATATTACACTTTAAACACCTAACCGCGCTTCCCAGGCACGCCGGCACGCGCGTGCACATTGCGCGCATACTGCCCACGCGTTTACACGCGGTCAAATTCTCTCTCTCTTCCCGGGGGTCCTTACATTATGTATATACTTACATTGCACGAAGAATACCGTTCTCACCTCCCACGCTCGCACCATGGTGTATGGTCAATTATGCTAATCGCCGACTGCCCTTAATCGTGATAATTAATTGAGTACTCCCCGCTTCGCGCGCGCGAGATCACCTCTCTTGTGTGCGCACGTATGCACAGGATGCCTCATCGCTGCTTTTTCTCAATGAAGAGTTTCACATTTCTCGTGAATTTCAACTTGATCTTTCTTTTTTTCTTTGTAATCTGCAGTGGAGACAATTTGCGCGATATCTTTTCAATTTTTGTTTTTAAATATCTTGTAACAATATCTTGATAAATAAAAATTTAGCTATGACTAATATCAAAAAATATGTTCAATATAAGATTAACTCCTGATTAAAATTTCCATGAAATTCATCTTTTGATGGAGAGAAGAAATTTTTGGATTTAGTAAAAACTTTGTTATGAATATAAGAAATATCGTGGAGTACCTTGCATGAGTACGTACGTGCGCCACAAATTTCTTATATAATATTACTTTAATCTTTCATGGTGATCACGTTTACAACTATAGTGTTCCTAGCAAAATTTTTACTCTCGGGTTGCCATAAACCGTAATAGTGCATCCGTGAGCTCGAAAATACGAAATGCGACGACCGGAGGGTGGATTCCCGTCGCGTTGGATTTTACCGTCCTATTACGCTAGATTTCGGACAAATTTTACAGATGGTCGTATTTTATTCATAGATTCGGCAATTTTACGTGGCGGATTGGGACCAGATCTGAACTTACCCGAACGGGGAACAAGTTAGCACAAATTAATATAATTCTGACCATCCGGAAGAAAGTAGAGAGAGAGGTAGACACGTTAATTTCATTTTATTGGCAAAGTCGCCTCACCGCTGCTTCGGAAAGCTGACAATTCTTAATGCAATCGGGGATAATTGGGGATCCCGCGCGAATTTTCAGGAAAGTTTAATCCAACTCGATCGTAACCCCACGGTCCTTTCCTCTTCAGGTGCTCGCGGACCTTCGCGATCCACGATTACATCGAACGAATACCTTTTAAATACGCTACACGTACTAATGAGATTTGATCGTGGCTCGCGAGGGCGCTCTCCTATAATTACAGGGGGATTAACAGTTGAATTAATTAAATTAATACTTTATCGATTTACATGTTAAACGCGTATCGCTAGAGGGGCTCTTTATTTCCTATCTAACGCTCTCGTAGACCGGCAGCGTATGTACGTTTCATGTGTGACTACGTGTGTCTGGTTTCTCTGTGTGAGTGTGCTGCGTGTAATCCGCGGGGTGCGCCTGGAGGAAGGTTCGATCCATGGTGATAATCAATAACTCGACCCGATCAATGACCGCGTCGAAACTTTTGTGCGATTTAGAGGCGCGGGTACAGCCACTATTGCAGCGATGGTGCAAAAATGTACCGGCCGTATATTCCCTGGACTTTTTAACGCTGTCGTACTTTGTAGCGCGATGCGGGATTCGCGTGCACATTCGACGAACGAAAGAAATCGAACGTGCGAAACGGAGTGCGCATTTCGACTACGCAAGCTTTTCGCGGGCTTTCGGTGCTCGCCAGTCTATAAAATCGTGGTATCGATCGTGCCCGCACAAAGAGATTCCGCTTTGCTCTTCGATCCACGATTTTATCGGATTCGCCGGCTCGGATAGAGCCTGGCGAACAGAGGAAATGTTTACGACTGTGTTAACCCAAGCGACGTGCACAGGCATATGCAGGCAGATCCGTTCCGAGCTAAACAATAGCTCTGCATTAAACAGAAATTCTCTTTTCTTTTTTGTTAAAAGAAAACGATTTTTAAATATAGATCATTCTTTGAGGAAACCGGTATCTCGTGTTTCTTCTGTTAAATGTTAACGCGATGAGTTTTGATCGGAACACCGACTCGCTAAAAAAAAGTTACTCAAAATTTCTTACAAAATTCTCTTCTAGTATACGTCTGAATATGCATAATTATCATGGCAGTGTTTCCTTGAATGGCAGAGGTTTTATTCTCAAGATTTGTCTGGAATCAAGGCAGACTGTAGCTGCATACGTCTTTTTTATGCTTACGTCGGTAAGAGATACATCGAGAATCACGGCAAATCGGAGAACGTTAGAATATTTTGAGAAGAGGCAGGCAGTTTTCGAGATAACATTCGAGGTATGAATTTTGCATGAGTTCATATCTAATTGACGACAAACAGGGGAAATGGAAGCGGATCCGTAAATTTCCTAGGAAATACCGTTTCGAGCTTTGCTCCATCCGTAAAAGTCGGATTCAGTAACGCACGGAGAGAGGTAAGAAAGTTTTCTCGAGGAATCCGGTGAAGGATTCCACGACGAGACGCAAATTTGCGGGATCCGACCGGGATCTCGAGGACATTCTCCAGCTGAAGTCTCGCGCGTCCCCGAATTCTGGTGCTCGACAGACTGTAAAATTGAAATATCGGCCTGCACTATCAAAATACCTTTGTAGATAAATCTTTCAGTTTCTCATTCTCCTCATATTATAAAGCTTGCTTTCCAGGCAGTTTTCGAACAATTCTCTTCTGGATTAAATACTTATTTCTTTCAAGTAGAATTATTAATTATCGTCACATTTATTTATAGTACGTTATACAAATTTTCTCTCCCTTTCATACAATGTCTTTTGAAATCACATATTCTTTCTTCATATATGCATATAAATATATCTGATCATTTCCATATGTCAGTAATGAATTTGATCAAGAATTTCCAATGTTTCGCATCACAACGCAAATATATAGAAATTCCTACACGCGGAAATTTTGAAGGAAGTAGTTTTCCGTTCTCGAAACAGAAACCGTTTGCTGCGTCTAAGTTTCCGCTAGGAATCCATTTAAGTCTTTCTGGAGAACGCGGAGGATCTAGCCGGCACACCAAAGAGGATCCTCGAGTCTGCCTCTGGCTTTCGCGATTCGACGGGCCGTAAAATTGGGATATCGATCGGATCGAGGCCGCGGCGAAGAAAATTCCTACCATTGTCGATTTAGACGTTCACTTGGGACCAGCTGCGTTTCGCGACACCAATAACGTTAAGCAAATACAGGAACTTTCGATGAAGGGAGGGTGTAACTTACGATCGGCTGCGATCGATTGGTATTGTTTAAGCGTTACAATCACGTAATTCCGCTGACGCGGCTCGGATGTAATCTCGGAATTATCATACTCGACGTTATTTGCGAATTATTCGCTAAGTAGATATTAAAACATGTATTCAATACCACCGCTTGGACAGGGACAGTGTATTAACAGGGCTCGCAGAAAAGAAAATAATATCTCAATTAAATTATTTAATTAGGGAAATGAGTCTGGCAATAATAATACAAGAAATGGCAAATATAAATTCGAACGCACGCAAGTTACTCAATTGGATTAACCTTGCCAATACCGAATTAGCGACGAATTTTGCGTTGATATGTTGCAAATAATAATAGTTTTAACAAACGCGAGCGTGTTGGAATTTCATATAACGAGTTCGTAATTATTAAACGATGATTCAATCTAAGTTGATCCAAGCAGTTGCAAAGCGAGATTATGCGAATTGCTTTTATTGCAAACCCGGGGCGTTCTGACGAATGGTTTATCGTTAACGAAGCGTCGTTGCAAGTGCAATAAATCCGTACTTCGCGAAAGAGAATAAGCTGTCCCGCCTCTGCAAACTTCAGTCCCGCCCGTATTTTATAGAGCCATAAAACTGAAATGTTTATTGATTGCGGAAACATGTAAGGGAACATCTTCGGTGAATGGGCGTATGCATATGCACATAACAGCAAAGACGCGAGTCTACGAAGTCCCGAACGTTTCTCGCTCGAAATATTCGGCAAGAGCATCACCTAACGTCTCTTCGCGTTCAATTTTCGAGATACGTAAATGGATTATACACATAAAAGAAGTGCAGGATCCCCGTATCTCCGTAGAGATCCTTAATAGTACTGGACTGCACGCAAGAAACAGCGGTTTATCATCATTTTCCGACGAACCTCTCGTCGCGCGCATAAATGTGTCGGATCGGAAGAGCGATAGGCGAGAAAAATGTTCTCGGCACTTCCGTTGCACCCTCTTCCCCACTGTTGGCACCCACGAATATGCGCGCCAAAAATGTTCTCGGTTCCGCGGGAATGTAACACGCGCGTAACACAGGCACGAAAGTTCGCCCGCGAATATCCTCCGCACCGGAAATGACGTTTACGCGCGCTGCAGCACGAATCTCTCTCTCTCCGCGCGTGAACTCGTAAATTATTACGGCCGATAAATAACGCGCTCGGCTCGATGAGCGATAGCGATCAAAAGGAAACCGTCTCGTGATATATGCGTATCCTGCGCACCCTGTGGGGGTTGGTTCCTCCTTCCATCTCTTAATCCAGACGTATATGCGCGCGTGCATGTGTGAGTGTAGGTGTGCGTAATGTGTCAGTGTGTTAAGCACGTATTAAAGTGTGTCGGTGTGATGTGATATGTGCGGCGAGGCCAGTCGCGCTCATTCTCACGTTTTCACTCGCGCTTGAAGCAAACGCTCTCTTGCTTCCGCATTTATTCCCATTAGTCACTCGCCTTCTTTCGAAAGCCGGCCATCTTACAGTAATTTACGACTTTGCATTTTCTTTTTTGCATCGAGCAGGAACCAGCTGCGAACGGAATGACTTGAATAAATTTGGATCAAGATAAAAGTGCGTAGTGTGTGTGTGTGTGCGTGCGTGTAAAGTGCGCGCTTTATTGTTAAAGCTTGCGCAAAATTTTAGATAACGCGGAGCACATATTGCAGCGCGATTTTGTAAATTTGTACGATTACATTGCACAAACGTCGCTGAGGAAATAATTATTCCATGATAGATTGTTATCACACAAAGATGGAAAATCAAATGCAAAGATGGCCGCTTTAAAGGAGCGACGAGTCGCGCCTTAGATACTATAATATCACACCTACTTTCATTCTTGAAGTCAAACTTTGCGTTTCCGCTTCGGTCACACACAACGTTTCTCCCTGCACGTCCTGCAGCTCTTTTTCTCTTTGCTTCTGCACGATCGCGCGAACTTTGTTTCACTTTCTCCGTCTCGCACTTGCTCTCTCACTCGCATTCTCTTACTTTCCTGTCACGCTTGCTCGTCTTTTATAGCGTCTTCTCCGAGGAGCAGTCGAATGGACCGCCCCTCGCGAAATCCTCTCTCGCTCAGGATTTTCCCCTTTTCTTCGCGCTCGCGCGACCAAACGCCTTTTGTCGTCAGCGACGAAACACGTGAAACTGCAACAGCCGGGCTACACCCGCCGAAGTGAAAATCCGTCGGATTCGTCGGACGATCGTGCCGCGTCCAAAAATTCGCCAAATATCCGGCACAATTGTAAATTCACGAAAAATTCCATGTTGCTTCATGATCGCATGCAAATATATTCCGCGTAACATTATTGTTACGCAATATTATTGTTGCGCCAAAACAATAGTTGCATTCTTGAATAGAACAATGCATCATACTGCGTGAGCCAAATCGACTTTTAAAAATGTTCAAACAAAATTCCATTGCTTTGTTAATTAGACTTTTGCTAAATGAACCCCGCGCGCCGGCGTTTATACATTAATTTTGAATTGAACGATATTTTATACACGTTATATTTTCATTACGGTGAAGTAAATATCGTGCGAGACAATCGCTTGAATTTCCGATGCTATTATTGAGCCATTATTCACATCGTGCCAACAGCGTATAAATTGTTTTTGTCGGTATTATCGTGAGTTAAATTTTTACGCGATTCTACAGCAGAGCTTCTCTCTTTCAATGAAAATTATTATTCGTATGTGTAACTGCCGGCACGCACACATACGATTTTGCAATGTGAAATATTCGATTTATTAATCTCATTTTATCAGTGCCGGACACGGCAAGTCCGCTTATCGATTTGTAGATAATTCGCAGGCGCGTTTCGCAACGGCGCGGCGACTTATATGCGTTTCGGTAGTTAATCTCACGCGTGTCGTAAAACGGAATTTGCACGCGCTGTACCGGAATTTATATCTCTACGATACGCCATGTACGCCGTATGAGGTACGGTGGTAGTTCTATCTGAGTCCCATGACGGTAATTGTGAGACCATAAACTGGAACGAGCTTTATTACGAACAGACACAATCAAACGCGAATTAAACGCGACTTTTCCAAATTTCCATTAGACGACATGCGGATGTTCAAGAATCTCAAAAATGTTTTTTTCGAGATTCAGGAAACTATGACGTCCAATATTACGTATCTCGCGAATTTGAATTGTCGAGATACCGCTGATTGTTATTCGACAACTTTGCGCTATCTGGCTAGTGGCATTCGCAGTAAAATTTTCAAACTTGAATGAGAAGTTAATGACGACTGTGCGAGCCGCAATCAAAGGGAACTTTAAAGAGTTCCGCGGACCCCGAAACTCGTTAAAAAGGATTGGGAGTTAAATATGATAAGGAGAAATCGAAGAGAGAGAGGGGCCGTCGCGAAGATTACGGGAAAACTTCGACTAAGTATCCACCGAACGGGGAATACCGATCTATAAAGTCGTTTAAAATATGCGGAGGGGTGCTCGTCCAACTAGCTCCTGTCTATAAAATTACCGGCGCGCTACTTCGAACAATCTCTTGCAAAGCATCTCCTTACACAAATCAATAATTCAAGTATAAAGTCATTAATATACAATAACAGTACGACGATAATGTTCACTAAAGCAACTCTTAAAAATCACGGAATAATTAATACACACAAAAAATTGCAACGAACGAGAAAAACATCTTCCTTCGTCGTCGTTACAAACGTCTGCATCTCGACAAGATTTCATCTTTTGCGCGTGTCTCCCTTGATCCTTCCTCACGAATGACGCGGATCGCCGCTGGACGCGAGAGCGCGGTCGGACCGAGAGCGAACCGATCGCCGATGGATCGTCGCTTAATCGCTAAGCCTAATTTTATATATAAGGATCGGACAACTGACATTGAACCCGCGGCGCGTTCCACAAGCGCGTGTTGCAACGTAATTCCCGTGCGACGAGGAGGCCGACTCACGCTAGGAGGCCGGTAGGTCACGTCGTGAGCAGGATGAGCGCGAGAATCGCCGTGAGCAACGGTGCGAGGAGGCCTGAGCGGATGCTGCGTGCAGCCGCGTGCATGTGATCGCCGGCGCTGAGCCTTTGGTTGTTCACGTACGCCATCAGCACCCTACGCTCCTCGTTGTAGCTCCGCGAGCCCACCTGCGCGATGCATTTGATGTTGACCAGGCCGCCGCCCACAAAATGCCGCGGCTCGACCTCCAATCGCAATCCTAGACTGTTCGGGATGCCCCCGGTACTCATGGGCGCCAGCGGAGGATACTGGACAGTGTACTCGTGTGGCACCTGCAATCGAATAAAAACGATTTCAAGAAAATGGATTAGAAGCTGACGATGTAAGGTTTCGGATGTTCTTGCTACGATAAATTGTAATCTGTGATGAAAGATAATTGCGAGATCTTGTGGTCTCCTTTAATTCGGAAAATGATGATTAAGCGCTTGTTCCGAAGCGCCTGGATGTCGCGATGGAAAGAATTCTCGTGCTCGTGTACCGAGTCTGGTCACGTATCCACGAAAGTATTGTATAATTCCGCGAGATGAATCGTTGGAACGTTATTTCGATAGCTTTTGCGGTAAGAGTATGATTTGTCAATTTAACTATTTGGTAAGAAAAATGATCATGTACTGTTAGGAGCTCCAGTTCTTTATTCTTTGCATGTTTCTAGAACACAGGATATTTTGCATATGAGGATAATTGAGTTGCCAGGAAATTCTCGATACGTGAATATATTCAAACAATTAGAAATTCGCACGATCCGCTTTAATCACCCTCTTTTATGTGATTACATGATCGACCTCGCGAACTGCTAACTCGGATATTATCCGCTTCTCATGTACATTAGGAGGTCGTACTATGTGAATGTTAAATATGCACGTGCAATGGTAATAAGAGGAAAATTCCGTTGCAACTCGACACACCGTGAATCGTTTGTTACGTGCCGAGGTACAGCAAAAGAAAAGCCGCAGCCCGTAGCCGGTGCTGCCGCGGATGAAAAACGAGCTCGCTGAAATTTTTGTCTCGCGCGCCGTTAAAGGCGAGCCTCGGGCCGCGCTCGAAACGGCCCGAGAAAAATCGGACTACGTCAGTTTTAATTTCTGGCGGTGGATAAATTCGCGTGTCAGATCATTTCTCGTTTCGTTAACTGAATTTTTTGGCTATTATTTTATATCTTACTTTGTATTTTACGGCCCGAACGCATTGTTCCTCGTAGCAAGTGCCATTGCGCGCGATCTCGAGTACCTCGTGTCCTCTGATATGCAAGAAAATCACGGAGAGTCTTAATTGCGTGTCTGATAATCGAGGCTGAATGTTTCGGTAATTAAATCGTGAATGAGGATTTAGAGGCAGTCATTCTTCCAAGTACTAAACAAGTAGAAAAACTTAAATTATTAGGTCTTCTTGCTTCGATTCCCCACAAGGTTGGTAAGCGAACGTACTTTCGCAGAGATACAAATATTGTTTTCCGCACCGATGCAACGAACGATATCATTAGGCAAGTTTCGTAAGGAACTCGGACAGATCATAGGAGTAGCGTAATGCCGTGGGACGCATACATATGCAGCGGCCGATCAGGCGGGCGGTTGGCTTTAAGCGTTCGACGTTAACCATAAGCCGCGGTACCATGTAACTAATCGAACTAGCACATTGGACCGAGCCAAACTATCGTCCTCGCTTTGTGGCAAGGATCGCCGACTCTGAAGTTAAAGCCCTCCACCCTCTCCGGTCCATGGAGGACTACCACTGTTCGTAGATAATGCTCGGGTCTCCGGACCGTCTTACTTACCAATAACTTCCGCATACTGAAACCGAGAATAATGGACGCCGCGTGACTCGAAATTTCCGTATGAAGCACCAGCAATCCTCGTCAAACAATCGCGCGCATTATCGAATCCGCGTCGCATAATAAATAAAATAAAAATACCCGCGTCCTACGGGCGTGTTTCGCGAAAAGGCTGAAACGCGCGCTCGCGATACACCGTTGATTGATGGTAACGGAAAAATTCAGTCGAAAC
Organism: Ooceraea biroi; assembly: GCF_003672135.1. Lineage (NCBI taxonomy): Eukaryota > Metazoa > Arthropoda > Insecta > Hymenoptera > Formicidae > Ooceraea > Ooceraea biroi. The sequence goes on along the minus strand of NC_039517.1, from coordinate 7,768,746 downwards.
ACGTCGCGCAGTAACATTTGCGTCACAGCAAGCTCCACGGTCTCTGTTCCCTGGGAAACGCCAGTTACGCCAGTTAGCTGCGTTCTGCCGTTTGCATCCACGCCAACCGTGTCGGGTTTATTGATGCATTACACCGTTTTTGTATTTTGCGTTTTGTTCGCAACGTCGCGCATCCGAGTGTCTAATGCAAGGTGGTGGGGATTTTAACAAATGTGTCAAAGCTGCTCCAATCGAATTTATTGGCTGGCATCTGTTGTGATATATTTGTTATTACCTACATTCTATATGTGACGTACTCGATGCGCACTCGATGCATTTCGAGGAGCGCTTCGCATTTTTGCGAACGTAATTATTATGTAACTCGTTACGATGTAACGCACAAACGCTGACTCCATTAGCTCTCTCTTTTACGCGCGTATTACACGTTCTGCGAGCGATTTTGAGCGGTTCTTCAATTCTGAATTAATTACTAATAATAAATGGATAATATAATTAATAATAAACAGATTAATGATTAAATGCGGAAAATTTTTGAATAATTAAATGGACCGGTAAGTACTCTGATACTCACTACACGTGTGTATATTATTTACACCCCCGCTTTGTTTCATCTGAGAATCATATTTCTTTGTGCCGGCGCTAATTACTGCGGCAATGTGTGCCGTAATGTTTAATTAAATTCGTATCTCGTTCGCATAAAAATTTCATCATCCAACGCGCGCGCACGTGCGACGTATCGCGGAAAGGAATGCTAATTATACAGTCAATCTTTTCATCGCGGAAACCGCGGGCTTAATTTTCGCACCTGGTCCCGACGAATTATTCTTGCGAATTGCACTCTCGTCGAGTCTCCACCCCCGGATTATCGGAAGCGACACGGCGCGACGCCGATTCACAGGACGAAGACGCCGCTAATGTAATTGGCAATAGATCTCGGCGAACGATGGCGGCGGCCGCCGCCATAAACCTTCAGAAGGCGGTTATTATCGACGACGGGGGTTAATCGTCGGTCTATGCTGGGTGGCGCGAGGCGATATTTCAAGGGCGTTGTCGAGGCCGCATCGACCTGGCGACGATTGGCCGACGTCATATCGCTGATTTATGCACATCCGCACACGGATACCGGAAGATCATTGTTCGTCCTTCGTCCCGGCTCCGCGTTGTGCCGTCGTTCGCTGCATTGTGCGCCGCCTTTTCACCGCGAACGGTTCATCCCGTCGAACAATGTTTACCATGGGCCCACGGCTCCACGGCCGTAAGGGCGATTTGCCCGCAATTCCTGAAGGATCCATTGTTCGATTGCTGATCGTGACCGGAATCTCGCGCGAGCGAGCGCGCCCGCGACAATGGGAAACGATTGGGTAACCGTACGTGTAATATGCATTCCCGCGGCCGGAAACGCGGGGCCCTCGCATGCCGGGAATTTTTAGATTGCGCGGTTTTTCAGCCGCGGCGTATTTACGACCGTCGTACCTTTCCCTTTTATCGCCGCGTATGCGTTATGCACGGTCACGAGTTTAGAATTAATTTTTCCATAACGAGAATTTTCCTATCAAGATAACGTTTGTTAAATTCCTTGATTCAGTGCTGAGCATATTGAGATATCTCGTCATTGAGCAATTGTCGTCGTTTCTCAATTAATTAAAGTTATAATATTGATAGTTATCGTATAAGTATGCATGCTTTTTTAAATTATTGTCACAAATATTTTATATGTGCAGCCATGCGCACGTTTTCAACATTAAATAACGACGTTAGAAAAATATAATTTACGCTGATCTCGTTTATTCGTATTTCTCGCTCATGTGAACGACAATTCTCCGTAACGACGAAAGTACGCTGGAATAATAAAGCTCGCGCGGTACCGCGCGCGCGGACCGTACGCGTGTAATTATATTTTTCGAAATAACTCTGTCCATTTGTATTCGCCGGCTGGCTAAGAACAGTGTAAATCCTCATTTCCGGACGCGGACATTGGTGCACGCGCGCTCACACGCGCGTGAGCGTATATATTTTCGCAACAAAGTTTCTTTTGGAAATTATTCGTAGAAATATCTCGCAGTTTAATTACAAACTCGGTCTACCTACGCGATACTTCTCTTCTTGTAGCAAAAATTACGAGACGTTACTACGATCCACGGTACCATTTGGATGCGCTTAATTGGAAATTACCTGAGCGCCGTTTCCCAAATCTTGAGTTTTATTTACGCTTAAACTCGCGTTCACGTTCACAGAAATAATATTACCCTAAACTACGTGCTCTTCTCTTCGTAAACGAAGATTTCTATCGTCGTAACACTTTGCACGCCGCGTTTTTCCTAGTTGCGTTTACCGTGCGAGCGCGCAGCCTCGGGAAAATAATGCAACTCCACCGTAATATTGTTTCGGCTTATACGCGATACGAGAAACGAAGGCGGAACGCAACAACCAGAGGAAGCACGGCTGCTGCGCCTCGGTTCTCGGCTCGTATAGCTAACGTTAAAACAACGTTTTCGTAATATCTGCTTTAACGGCGCCTCCGGGTTACATCGTGTGAATTGTAACGGCTCAACGTTTCGTTCGGTGCTTTGTGCGCCCGCGTTTCTTAACACGGCCGCACGGTGGTGACGTTCATGAGAATAATCCAGACTTTATGAGCACATACCCGATGAAGCTTGCAAGCGCGCGCATGCGAGTAACAAAGCTTGTACTGTATGTCCGCCGCGAGAGATACGAATCAAAACTTAAAAAGCGCTCGCGGAGCATCTCCAAGCGAGTTACATTAAAATTAATTACACCACGCTGGAACTGTGGACTAATGTTCCATTAATGCACGTTTTTTTGAAGGAGAGAAATATAATTTTTCTGTTTCGCTCGCGGGGAAATGTCGTTTCTCTCGCGAGGAACATTTTTTTTCGTGACAACCGGTTCGGTTTCTCTGTATCTTTGACGCGAACGGCAAGGCGCAATCGTGTCGCTGATGTTAGGAGGATTATCCGAGATTGATTTCCCCGGGGGAGGTAATGGCTGCGTTTCGCCGTTTTCATTAAAGCCGGCATTCATTATTCGGGCGCGAACAAACCGGGGCGCGAGGGAGGACGCGGTATCGGGTCGCTCGAGACATTTGTCTCGCAGAAGCGAATAACAATCGCTCCTAAATGGTAATTCGTGCACGCCTGATATCGCTGATTTACGCGGACTGCGGCGATGGGTGTTATGGCCGTCGCGCGATATTGAACCGAATTTACGAGTAACGAGTTGCGGGGATTCGGCTGAATCCGCGACCGTCATCTTGCCACGCTGTAACGAGCACGTTGCTTCTCAGCGTTTAATGAATTATACATATCGACTGACACGCCTCAGGCTTGGTCAATCTAATGGACATTGTTAGGTTTTTATGGAACGACGCGTATCGATGCTGCATTCCGATAAATTTGAAAATTTTTAAAAATATATTGCTGAAAATGACATCATTTCGTTTTCAACGTTGGTCCTTTTAAATGTAGTTTTATTCATACCTTGCTCTCCTTTAATTCCGGTTTTGCAAAGTAGCGGAAAAATAGTTGGAGCAAAGTTAAAATTAATTAATGTCAGCGAAAAGATCAGATGTAAGCTACTTGGGAGAGTGGCTAATTATTAAACGTGACGTCGCGTCGCTCGCAAGTTTGCGTATAAGAGCGTAACGTCGGCAGAGAAATTTGTAGGTATATGGATGACAAGATAAAGCTCTCTTTGAAATTCCGCGAGACGCCTTTTTAAGCCAGGCCATCGATATGAATGGGATTATCGATTAAGCGCGCAAACCTTTCAGGAGTTCTTTGAGCCGCAAGCCCCTTTCGTAAGAAGCTAGTAATGAAACGTCCGTTCTCGTTAAGTTACCCGGTGGCAAATTCACTTACTCGGCTCGCGGAGAGTTGGAATTGTGCACAAAATCCAATATAGGTTTTTGTCATCGAAGAGAGCACTTTTGTCTCCGGACTGGAAAGCGTCGCGAAAAATATCACTCGAAGGATCCGCTAAATTGCAACGTCCAGAACCTGAGCCGCTTATTTTTGAATCCAGTTCTCTCGGAACTCACTAATCTCGCTGAAGTGCAGCGCGCCATTAATCGTGAAGGGAACAATTGAAGTTATCCGCGTCCGATTGAAGTTACCCTCGTCGCCAAATAAACGGGGATAAAGTCTCGTCGTCGGGAGTTCTCTCAGTTTCATCGCCCGCGGCTCTGTTTTGTTTCGCGATCGCGTTTAAACGCGGACGATTTTCCGCCTTAACACCGCGTCCTAACTTGGTGCATTCAGCAGCTCGAAGCTCGGCGTAACTCGCGCCTCTTAAACCGTTTTGCATAAAATTAGTCGTTTCGCCATTGCCGGCTAACCGCGAGCTTCCGAGAGTTCGTTCGTTTGATTATCTACGAAAAGCGTGAAAATGATCATAATTCCATTCTCCGTCCCATTTTTGTCGTATCTTCCATCGAAGATGTTAGTTGAAAGCTTCTTAAAAATTATAAATCTTTAAAGAGCTATATTAAATATTATCATCACTTGGAATCTTCTATTATGTTATCATTACCAGAGATATCGATAACGTGAGACTAATAAATAATTAATCAATTAAATGGAGCTTTCGTGCTGCTGCTTCGCAGCGCTTTCCGTGATGTTCACCAGTTCGTCGCGAAGAAAATTGGCACTGGTGTACCGAGGAAACGCAGACGCCTCGCAGACGCGAGAATGTCGTGGCATTTACAAAGTTGCGCGTCCCGTGAATGCATAAGATATTCAGCCGCAACTATCCTTCGGACTTCCCGGCCGTCTTTTCTCGCCGCGCGCGCTTTATGCATCGCGCTTCTCAAATCGGCGAGGATGCGGCGGCATTTTGTTATCAGCGTGTTTTCCACCCTCTGCGATACGGCGAAACTTTTCTCCACGCGCAATTTGCTGACGACAATGCATCTCGCGCCACGAGATCTGCCTGCAGGCTTCGCTCCGCTTCGCGATCCTTCTTTACCCTCTCTTGCCGTTCTCTTGCTCTCGCTTCTGATACCGAACTCTCGTTTTCCATATTAGCTCATTGGTTTTTTCTCCGTTCCCTTCGTTTCCGGCCACCTTCCTTTATTCCGGATGTTACGCTTGCTTAGCGCGCTTTCTCTCTCCATTCGATTTTGTTCCGACATTATATACTCGGGGAATATTGCGCCCGTTCTTTTAGCACTGCCGTTAGTTAACATTGGAAACATCTAGGAAGAAAAAGATGTTGGAGATGTTGGTGCAATATCGTTTATTCTCGTCATAATCGAGTCTTCTTTTCATGCTTCACGATGAATGTCGCTCGGGAGATATAGGAATAATATTTCTACATTTTCTACATATTTCGCATCTCTCTCATTTCTTAGTACGTTTCTGGTATAGAGTAGAAATTCAATTTCACATTATGATTATTAAAGTTGTGCTTTCTTGTCCCATTACTCGTACACTCCGTATCTCTTCATGTCTTCTTTACATCTCTTTATTATGTATATCTCCATATTACGTATATTTCTAATATATTCCATATATTTTTATTACAATTTTTGCCATCCAATTATAATAATAGGTTGTAAGTGGAAAATTAAATTAAATAAAAAGTCCGCATAATCACGAGCGTATATTCATACGGAATATAGTATATACAGGGTGAGGCACCTAAAACAGGCCACCTGAATATCTCGGCTGTTATTGGTGATAGAAAAAAATGTGTCAGACCAAACTTGCATGGTTTCGAGGGACACATAATTTGTTTTAAATAGTTTTTTATTAGGTGGGCGCGTAGAGGTCATATGAAGGTCAACTTCGTTTTTTTAAATGGTATGATATTTTTTTTACGTACCATCTAGTAGAGCGTTTGAAGATGCGCACATTGATCTACGGGTCAAAATCATTCAAGGTCACTGAAGGCTAAAATTTCTAAGTGCTAGAACTTTTTCATTTCTGAGTTTACAGTGTTTTTAATAGCAGAGAACTCTAGGCAATATAAAGTAAATTATTTTCCCTTGCAGTTGGCCTTCAGTGATCTTGAATGATTTTGATCCGTAGATCAATGTGCGCATCTTCAAACGCTCTATTAGATGGGACGTAAAAAAACATATCATACCATTTAAAAAAATGACCTCTACGCGTCCACCTAATAAAAAACTATTTAAAACAAATTATGTGTCCTTCGAAACCATGCAAGTTTGGTCTGACACATTTTTTTCTATCATCAATAACAGCCGAGATATTCAGGTGGCCTGTTTTAGGTGTCTCACCCTATATGTATTACTCTATCTCTCTTACTCGATTCAAAACGAAGATCTTTTTTCGATGGATCCTTAAGGCGATCAATTTTAACGACTCCGGCGCGTATCTTTCCAAATCTTTCTGGCCCATTTCCGTCCTTTCTCTCCGGCGTATCTGCATATGAAATATGTATTTGCTCCTCTTTGTATTCGTCTTCCGCTCGCGAATAAAAATGCGAATCATTTTTCGCTCGCTTAGTACCACTCGCGAACTCGCAGGTTCACCGGTAAAATATACGCCAGGTACATCGTCGCCCATGCCATTTTTTCTGTTTCCTCTACAACTCTTCTCCGACTAGTCTCTTTGATTATCTGCTTTACGACGTACATTCATTATCTTCATACTGATTCCTCTTTTTACACGTTTTTTACACTCCTCGTCTTGCTACTGCACACTAATTTGTCAGTGCGCTTCCAGAATCAGTCTTATCTTGTTTCCGTGTCCTCAGCTTAATTCTTGTCTTCATTTAGGTTGTCTTGGTTCAAGTTACAGATTATTATCTATAACTCTCACGGATGTTTCTTAAAAACTATCATTTTATCGTTTCGCTAAGTGACGTTCAATTTTATTTCCATAATTCTCTCTATTTTGTACTCTGCATTGTTCTACTTTGCTCTTCTTGCTCTCAGTGTTGGTGCTCTGTGTATGTGCGCGTGATATAACGGTACCTTCCTTCCAATAAACCCGACTCGCTCCACGGACGTAGACGTCGCTTCTTCGCACATACGATCGCCTCCGCTTCCATTTCCTTCGAACTTCCGCGCTTGTCTCTCGACTTCTTTTTTTCCTTCGAGCTTCGCTCGAGTTTCTCGCACGTTTCTGGCCTTCAGCTCAGCCTGCGGCGGAAACGCGACGCCACTCTTTCTCTCTCTCTGTTTTTCTCTTTCTCGTCGCTTCCGCTTTCCAACTGTTAAACGACGTCGCGAATCGACTCTCTCAAAAGTCATCGCGCCTCTGCCCTCCGATCCCGCCCTCGATATCCTCCCGGCACTAAACGTGGGATTTAATTTTCGCTTCTCTCTCGAATAGTTGTCGGCGGTAGCGCGCTGCGGTTCCCGCTAAGGATTTGTCTCTCCACCACGGAGAGTTTCTCGTCGTTCTCGTCTCTGCTCGCCTCGATGAGCTTTTGTCGCACGGTCGTTCCATTCCGCTCGTTTGATCCCCGGTGCCCTCACGGTTTCCTTCTCATTTTACTCTTCCTCTCTTTGTTGATATCTGTATCCTTCTTTTCCTCGGCTCTTATTGCTCCGCCAGAAAGATTGAGCCGTCGAGCTGGCCTGCACCAAATCCGGACTCAGCCCGGACTCAGCCTGGACTCAGCCTGAACCATCGAGAATACTATTGACCCAGACTGAGTTGAGCTTTTCATTCTGATCTTCTTTTGCTGCGCGCCCCTTCAACCTGGTTTTCCAAATATCAAATGAATGTTAGATAGCAAGTGGCAGTACATGCTACAATACAAGAATTATATCGATCAAAAACACGAATTGCAAGATCAATATGGGAAAGCGTGTCATCCTCTTTATCTTCTCATCTCTTTCGAGTTTTTGAGATGCATGCTTAACGAAATTATTCCGTGTGTTTGTTACATTCCGTGAAACAACATTGTTTCTGTACTTCCGTTGCAATCACGGTGTGCCAATATTTTTGTGGCGATAATATTGACCCTGCTTTTATTCAGTCTTTCTTCAACGTTGTTTCCTCTCACGTTGTCGTCCATCTCGACACGAGGATTCCTTCCCGCGCGTCGCTTCTCTTTCCCTTAAGGTTTTCATTTCCAGAGCAGAGATTAAGTGGTGAAGCGGCTACGCGGACAACCCGGCCGGGTTTCGTGCGTTATTGAGTCTTCGTCTTCTCTTCACTTCTCCTTTGCTTGGCTTTCATTTCCTCCCCTCTTGCAATTGCTTTTGTTACAGAGACCCACCGTGGAAAAAAGAAAGAAGTAACCGCGTCTGTTTACCCGGCGTTTCTTCACCGTCTTTTCTTCTCGCGACACAAATGCGAGAACCGTAATGTATAATCTGTCGCCTTCCAGCGTCGAAAATGTTTAAAGAACCTTTTCATTTCGGACAAATTAATTTTCAATTTCAGACACATTCAGAATTTTTTCTCGACGACGTTGCATGATCCATAATCACTATCCGTTAATCCAGATTCCATAATGAACGTTCTCTTTTTTTGCCACCGTTAAATCTGCATAAGGATAACTTATGTGTCGCAAAACCATTCGCTTGCTCGCTTTAGCAGGCATCGTGATTTACGATCTGGGTAAAAGAAAAAGAAATAGATAATCAAACGACGTTCGTTCGACGAGCGAATTTTCCCGGGCGTTTTTCCGCGCTCGTTTCGCCGCTCGGAATGTTCCTATACCCCTTTCGCCATCCCTTTCTCGTCCCTTCACCGGTTTTCATCGCCGCAGCAAAGATTAAGTGGCAGAACGGCGGCGACGGTCCGTACTTCGTGCATTACCGGGTTCTCCTGCATTCTCTTCTCTCCTGCCTTCCTTCCTTCAATCTCTTTTTTACCTTTTGCTTTCTTGGCATCGGCTTTTATCCCCTGCCCCATCCAGTACTCTCTTTTTCTCGCTCTCTGTCTAGCATCGTCAGGAAGAATCGACCGGAATCTCAGCGAAGAACGCGATAGGGGTACGCGATTTCTCTCGCTTGCCACCTCTCCTCGTTCCCGTTTTCGTTTTACACGCGAATCCGAGGCCTGACAAAGCGCAATTTTGTGGCAACTTCGTAGACTCGTTAGAAAGGGGACTCGAGTTTCCCAAACGCGGCACGTTTCTCACCGTGTCCACGTCTTTTCCACTTTCTCTCGCGTTTATCGCCAAGTTCTTGGCATTATTATTCCACTATTTGACATCACGTCTAACATTTACGATAATTCCTCAGATCAATACGATAACTGTACTGTGTAAAAAGAAAGGAATGAAACAAGTTTTGGATTAAAAATTTCGCCTTAGGATTGAGAATGTTTTGATGTCAGAATAATTGTTGGAACTTCCTATTTCCGCTTCCGCGTATCGAAAATCGATCGAAAACACGGACGGCCCTTTACACCGTTCATTGCGACTAATTTACGCAATATTCATAGCGAAACGGCGTGTTTATCCCCGATTATAACATCGACAATGTTAATTACAACGAAATAACCGACACCAGCCGATTTCAAAGGCTCGCCGAGCATTTAAATAATTCCGTCTGTCCTCTCTTCCTCCCGCGCTGTCATCCTTTGATTGGCCAGACGCGTCGATCGTCCCTCGCGATTTCTATTATTAATCGCGACGCGCGTCAGCACAGCCTAATTACAAAACTCACAACTGACATTACCGAAATGAGGCCTGGTAGTGGCCAATCAATCACGGTTCGCACGTGTGTCTTTCCTATTTCGCGGCCCGCATTAAGCAATGCACCCGCACTTCCGACTCGTAGATCCCTCTCTCGTTTTCTCACCCCCCCGACAGTTGTTATATCGTGCCACTCATTTCCACCGCTACCTCGTCTATCTCGCCTCGCGTCCGTGTCTGTATGCCCATTTCCCTCGCCTCCCTCCGGAGTACGCGGTCCCAGGAATCTACGCCTCCTCCGATGTGCGAACACGCGTGTATGTTTGATGAGTCGCTTGCCACGACATGACACACTGCATAATTCATCCACATGCGCCATTTGTGCGACGGTCAGGCGCGGCTTGACGTACCGGTTGCATTTTGATTCACCGAATCGATCGCTCGATACGCCGGTATCCGTCGCGATGTTCTCCGTTGCGGTGTCGCCGGATGAAATTCGATATCCGCGCTCCTACGAACTGCATTGCCAAATTTACGAGGTTTCATGCAGCCACTGTCATCTTTTAAGTCACGTTTCCGAAATGTTGCTTGCTCGCTAGAAAGAAACACGGTGAATGCAAAACTGCATCAGAAAATTATAATAAAATTATATATTTGTTGATACGGAGAAAATGTGGAGAATAATTGACGACGCCTAATTTTAATTCTCTTCATGCTTTTAATTTTAGTAGAATTTCACTGAAAAAGGTGCTTAACTCGGACGATCATTACCACCCTATGTGATTCAATAGGTGGGCTGTCGTTTCGATCTGTTGGCGTTCGCCAATAAAACGACAATTTCTCCTCAACGCGACACCAGATGCGTAATTCCGCTGGCGGAAGAAGCGGGGACGAAAGCGGCATCCCCAATAAAATCTCGGTAGCTCGCGATCGTGCACCCGAAATCGTTACCCGGCCGGCTCTCTTCGATCGCGCGTGTGACGAGGGAAGATAAACTTTTATTCCGCGCGGAACGGAAGGAGACACGCGAAACGGTGGGAACGGGGAATGAGCGCGGGGTTGAGGAAGGTTTATGGTACTTTGCGAGCTCGTGCTCGATCAATGGGACTTTAAGACTTATAAATCCGCAGCAGTAGTCGGCCAGGCTTCGTTTTATCGTCGATTTTAAGCGTCCGCCGCACGTATGCGCCGCGCCATGCTCATCTCGAACGCGAATCCCGTCTGTCTCGAGGCTCAACGCCGCTCGTCGATCTTTCGATCCCATCCGGTGTTCAGCGACGTCTCCTCGCCTCGCCTCCTCTTGGAGATCTATCGATCCAACATCGAGACATACGTTCATATTCATGTAGATATGTGGACGTTTTCGGGCGAATCGAAGCGCGTAATAATTGAGGCAGTCATCGCGCGCGACTATGGTCCGAATGTGTTGAGACATCGTTAAACTTTACAGGATAAGCCGCGTTATTCAAACCGTGAAAGAATCTCGCAGTGTGTTTTCGCGCGGATTACAACAGCTCCCAAGCGCTGTCCGCGCAGACCGTGCGAATTTCACTTGTGAAGTTATATTTCTCATTTTTTCGGAGTGGTAGCGAGCAAACAAGCGCGCATTTTTCCATTCCCGGAGAAGCGTGCGGGATTGCTAAGTGCGGATTACGTATGTATGCCGGCGCGGCAAAAGCCCCCGTAAATTAGACTACTTCAAAAAGTCGTCGGCTTTCGCATGGGATATTTTGCTACCCGTGATTTCGACCGAATCAATCGATGTGTACGAATTGCGCGGCGGATACAGATATCGAGAAGTATCGATGGCACGTATTAAAAGCGGTAATATTCCGAACGCGAGCACGCTCTTTTGACTCTCCTCTCTTTATTTTTCGGAGCTGGCAAAAATAATGCGCGCCATTCGATGCAGCCGTAATCCAAACTGTGTTTTGTGCCATCGAAAATACACGATGACGTCACGGATGAAATTTCGTTCTAATAATCCACGAGCGAGAGAAAAATTTCTGTCAGTCGCGTCGATGAATTAAATCTCCGAAACATTAAATCTCACTTTTACGATGGCTCTACAATATCCTCGGTCGATCAAATTTTTTCGACGGATATTCGTTAAGTTTGCATTGCATTGACTTGATTATAGGAGCTTGTAAACCTGCAGAATAATCAAGATAAATCTCTTGTATCGCACATCTCTGAAATTTTCAAGCAAAAAGTAATTTGTTGCCAATTATTTCACATTGTCATACATATTCAAAAAAATATATATTCTTGATGTGATGAATATAGCATTATTCATAAATTTACGCTAGATGCATTATTACGACGCTTTTTCTCTTTTTCCTTTCTTGTTCGATTATTATTGCTCTAGAAAAATAAGAATTAATTAGAAAACTTTACCTAATAAACCGCAGAAATCCAATTTTTACTTCGACGAAGAATACATCGTGAGAAACATAAGCCGATCGCACGTAGGTGGATCGCCGACAGTAGTAACAGCTGCTTCCGGTCAGACCGCCACAGCGGTCGAAGGCGAATATCGGTTGGCCCGGACCGCAGAAAGAAGTATTCGTTCCGTAATTGGTCGCGAATGCTTTCCGCCATTTATCGATTAGCAAAAAGCGCGCCGTCTCCCTTTCACGTTCAATCGACCTCAACCACGACGTGGTTTCCACGACGTGCTAATCACCACGTCGTTTAACACCCGGTCCAACTGCGAAACCAAGACGATCAATCAGGCGATCCACATATTTCACCGCTTTGTGCAGTGCGGTCGCGCTCGTCTTCCGGCACGTGATAATCGCGAATGTGTTTCGCTGCCGCTGTAAATTCCGATCACAGATCCTTCGTATTCTCGCAACTCGAATGAATTTTTCTCATATGAACATGATAGATTAAAAATGCGAAGAATTATATATTTATATTGCTAATGTATTCGCATTCATGTTATAATTATTATGGTACGGATTTAAAAAAACGGCAGCGCTTTATTTATTTAATTATATAATATTTCATTGGATAATATCTTTTTATATCCGTATTATTTTAATATTTCTATTAGTTTTATTACTTTCCGTATTGCATTTCTATTAGAGCTATTTTATTTCTGCTCTCGTGGGAGCTATTATCGTTATTTTACAGATTTAAAGTGGAACGTATATCCATAATAGTGATTATCGTTACGATGAATCTCAGATTACTGTGAATATGCAGCGTTCCTCAAAGCAAATTTCAGTTGTGTAACATTTATTCCCCGTGTATTAATCCAATGTAATACGTACGGGGTTCGTGTTGTTTGAGATAATGTAACGCGATATGTTTAATAAATCCATCGGGTATTCTGTATATTAATTTAATATTCATCCATTAATCAAATAACCTTAGTTACACGTTTCACAATGGTATATATACATGCGGTATATGATGCAAAGTATCCTGCAATAACGTGTGCTTTATATTCAAACAATAATTTAATAATACAAGGATCTTTTTGCGTTGCTATTCCTCCTTTTAACGCGAGAACTTTTTAAACTCGAAAAGAAGACACGAAGCGCGCTCGGTGGCTCTTTTTCGCAAACTTCTTTCCTCTTACTCTCACGAGGAAGAGAGAGAGAAGCAGGAAGAACGCATCTCTCTTTTATCTTCGGGATACTACTCGTCCTCCATCGGCGAGTATATCCCGGGGGAAAAGTTAAATGAATATTCAGGACCGTCGAGGCGCGTTTACATTCAGCCGGTACTCGTGTGCGAGGATGTAAACGAGCGATCGTGCAATATCGATCCGTCTCCCTCGCCCTCCTCCCTTTTTGCATCCCTCGCGTGCGACAGAAAAAAGGGCGGTTTATACTACTAATTCTTGAATGACGTACATGTGCTTTATCGACTTGCATCTTTCGTTCGCGTGTTGACAAGTCTTGTCAGTCGAATTGACACGATTGCATAGCGCAAATGCTGATATTTCTCTCTTTGCTCTTGATTTTTATCTTTCTGCATGACCACTGATATCGCTCGCTACTGTAACCAGTGAAGTAAATTAGTTGGTACCGTCGCCAGAAAAAACGAATGCGAATGCAGTGACTTAATTAATTTTAATATCTGATATTCTGTCTGATATTTGATATCTATGGCTCTCGGCGATTTGTAGCCGCGCTGTTCTGTCAGATAAAAATATGCCGCGAAAATATTATCTCCATTTTTTACAATCGGCTGCGCATGTAACACGCGTCGTAAACATACGTCTACCAACTGAAAAAAATTAATAGGATTGCGTTGCACAATGGCTGCGTTGTATGAATCCGTTCTAGTTTTTTCGAGATATTGAAATACCGTTGTGGATTGAAAGTTACAGAAACGCGCGCGGCTTCATCCGGTGCTCGGTGACGGCGAAAATTTACTTTATTTGCTTCGTATGATCGAAGATTCGCGGGGAAAGGCGCAGACCGGGCGGAGGAACGGGAAGTTGAAGAGCCGGCGAATTGCAAAACGCTGTTTTGAATTTCATGGCGAACGGCACTCGGGCTTCTCTGAAATTAATCAGATTCAGTCGCGCAATTCTGATTATAGAGTCCGTAATTTGATTTATCTCCGCGTTATCGTCGTGCCATTTGTTTTACGATACTGTATATCAGTCGGACGCCGTAAACGGCGGTGCTTCGCGCACGTTGGAATGAACTTGGACGACCCTAGCCGGCCCTGGGGTAATTTATCAAATTGCATGCTGGTAATCGTTGTTACAGCACGGCCAGCTATTATCACGGCCAAATCTCAATCCGCGTTGCCTTTTAGCAGGCCATAATTGGGTCGTTAACGTGTACCGCGTACATACTTCCTACGGCTTTTTACGGCATTTCTCATTTCGCATTTAAGTCGACGCGATTGTTGCATCGACATACATGGCTTGGTATGCTGCGATCTTAATGAAATTGCACGGCGGAATATTGATCGCGGAATGTAAAAGGAGAAAGAGACGATCTCCTTATTTTTGCAAGCGCATAAAACAAATGTCCGAATATTGACGAAAATGGACATTTATTGAATATTGATATTGAATTTTCTGTTATTATTTCACGGATTTACATCGCGCTTACAAAATTCGCCTATATTAAAGAAAATCTATTTTATTTTATTTAGTAAATTAATCAACGCGACAAATGCACTTTTGTTTGCCGCGAGTTTAACAATATTGAGTTGTTTTCACAGGAAAACCCATCCTTTACTAAATCATTTATCTTTACTAAATAATTCCTAAACTGAGGCATTTCGGTTTTCGCTATTTCGATATTTACTATCGTCATACATATAATAAACAACACTGAATAATTCCGTGGGCATTTTGATTACGTTATGGACACATTAATAAACGTTTCCATATCGTCGCAAATATAATAGTTGCAAAAGGGAAACCGTAATTAACATGCAACTGGCATCCATAAGCCACCGCGCGCAAAGAGTGAACACGCAGGACAGAGAGACGAAGAGGAAACATTTCATGAAGTTAATGAATTCCTATGGGAACGCCGTAGAAATGGCTTCGGGGCATTAATACGGTCCATTCACAAACACAACTCTTCGCTCTCGTGCCAAGCGTTCTCGTTAAAACTTTCGAAGCGCGCGAGCATCTCCACGTCAGAGAGCAAAAAAGGAAGTTTCACTCCGTATGAAAACAAGCGGAGGGCACTGCAACCACCCCCGGCGAACAAACTGCCGGCCCTTATGTCGGTGCAACTCCGCGTGTTACGGACGGGGGAGGGGAAGAGGAAGAAACGTGGGGTTCGCGACGTTCACGAATATTCCCCTCGACGAACTACTTCCTTCCGAGCAACGGCTTCTCTCTTTCTTTCGAGCACTAATGAAACATTTAGTGACACAACACTGCGAAACAGACGATTATTTGCTTGCTTGTCGGGATTAACAGTTGCCTGAATATTCTTTTTGCCAGGTCTTTAAATGTAATGGTTGAAAATACTGGTAATTAAATGAGAAATGATATACTTTATGGAAAATTTTATTCTGGACATAAAATATGATTAAAAAAAAAACAGTAAAAACGAAATACCGCGGGCGTTTTTAACGTATGTTCCATTTGTTTCAGGAACCATCTGGTTTGGACGACTGGTTTGGGTGTCTGGCGACCAACCGAGGTAAGTTGAAACGAAACATGTGCTACTTGCAAAATTAGCGGTTTGTGATTTCTGTTAATTTTAGGACGAGACCAAAATAAATACACGAACTTTGCATCATAAATTACGCATGCTTTCACGGGCTCTTCTCTTTCTCTCACTCTCACCATTATCTCTAATGGACACTCGGATAATCGCCGAGGTGCGCCGTCCATAGCACTCGAAAGGGTGCTGAGAGTTAATTAAATAGTTAACTTACAACTGCCAGTAGTTTGTCTGTGAATATAACTGTGTGTATATTTGGCTGATAAAATAATGTGTTTCAAGTATGATTGTTTTCTTTAAATATAAGCTCGTATCATGCGTATCACGCTCGGCAGTGCCGAGTCGGCACGCTGTCGTGCAATGCACCCGAGTGCATATGCGAACATTATTTATAAACGTTTATTTATGCGCGCACGCATTCGCATATGGATGAACGAGAAGCACTATTCTTATTCGCCGTCTGATATTTCCATGAAGGCGTTCCGCGTTTTTCCGCGCGACACACACGAGAGTCTATAGGAAATTTATAGAAGCGTCTGTGGATATGCTATAGAGTTTTACTTCGACGACGCACTGCACGCATATCGTTACGAGACCAAACAAGCTTTGAATAATAGATTCCTCAACGTTGAAGACATTTTCCTGACTTGTTCCCGATCTTATATCCGAGTCAATTTTTGATGCTATTCAACTCGTAACGTATACTCTTCGCTTGGTTTGCATCTGCAATATGGGCATTAACGTTCCGAATAAAAATTGCCTCGTAATTTAAGCGAGCAAGCTCCTTTGGAAACTTTCCATATAATACGAGTAATATAAATATAAATATAATTATGGATATACCTACAAGTCGGTAGATACATAAAACTTTTGCTTCGAGTTCTCGATCCTGAATTCAGAACTTTGTAGCCTCATCCACCGTTCCCCAAGCTTTAATTCTCAACTGATAAACCTTGAACCTTCAACCCCTGTACGCCCTCGAGTATTAATTTCCCGTCCTCCAATCTCGAGTTTCAATTCACAACTTCTCCTGCGATTCGTGAGACATTTTCTCCATTTTCGACAGTCGCTACCGATTAACACGCGACGTTGAGCGCGTTTTGATACACGAAAAAAATCTGGCATGCGTGCCTTCTCACTTGCACCGTTTCTCGTGATACCCCGGGAATCTCGTGGAAACAGGATCCGCGCGTGATCCATCGGTCGGAATGGCAAGGCTCGAGGAGCAGACGCGCGCCGGTCTCGCCGTTCCGACACGTACGTATCATTTCCGCGGTAACGCATCTCGTGACGAGGGATGTCGATAAGTGGATATTGCGAGGAACAGAACGACGCGACGGGGGGAATCGCGCGAGCACACGAGGGAAAGGGAGAACTCGAAGAGAAAAATCTCCCGTGGGAGTACCACGTACGACGCGTCACGTATCCCTCGGATACTACATACGTATCCCTGCGACGAGTTTTTCCTCGTTTCTTTCTCTTCTCATTTCGCCCGCACCTTCCGGCACGTCCCCTCCGTCCACCTTTGCAGCAAGGTCGGATTAACGATTGAACCGCGTCTCGTCGATCATTGTCCGGGATTTCTGCTCTGTCTCGCGCGTTACTCCATCCCCGTCAGCTCGACATGTCGATCGCTGGACAGAAATATACTGGCGCAATAAGTGGCGCAATAATCCACGGCAATCTGGTAAATTATTTATCGCGCAGATGAAGCCGACAAGCAATCGATGAGAGAAAGTATCGCATCTCACTGAAATGATCAATTTTTTGCTTACCTTGCAATCGTACAAATATCTTCGTTAATTAATGGTCTAAAAAAGTATGTTAATTTCGATGATATTTTGCCTCTTTTATGTTTTCTTTTTGACCGCTTTTTTGATCGCTTTTAATTTTCAAGTTTAATGAATGCTCTCCGTCATTCAGTCATTCACCGATTCAGCGATTCTATATTTCACTTAACGCGAGATCGATGTCATACGAGTGGACAGGCTCATCGCGTCGTTAGTGAATTATACGTTCGTATGAAACGGTCCTAACGACGACGGCGTCGTTAATAGATCCTTCTTCGAGTTCTGCCTCATAACGATATGCCATGCTGACCCGTGCACTCTGACATCACACGTACACGCACACGAATGCCAGGACGGAGGGATAATGGAGTATCCGAGATTTAAATTCTGTCAGGCTACAACGAGGGGAACGACGCTTATTATAGCCCGCTTCATGCTGAAGGAATGAGAACATCCTTCTCTCTCTTTCGAACATGCAAAATGAGGAAATTATTTCGCGAAACCGAGAAATCGTGGTTAATATCGTTAATGAATAACTTAGCGATTTTTTCGAGGATACGAGAAATTACGAGATAACTGCTGCGGTAACGGACAGTGACGTAATCCATAAAAATATTATAACATCTCCATAAAATGTATCTCGCATATACGTAAATGTCGACTAACAGAGTTTACAGAATTAAGTTTATCGAAAATTTAATTCGCTTCGCATTTAGGATTTTAATTAATTTTTCACTGCGCACGTATGCTGGGAGATTTCCTTGCATTTTCAGTATCGGAAAATATTAATATATCTAGCCAGAAAAAGAACGTAATGAAACGTGATATAGGTTTGCGTATCTCCAGATTTTCCCGAGTGACATTTGCGATAAAACGACGCATTATTTATCAAGATAGCAGGGATGTCTCAATCTCACCAGCGCCAACGACGCTGAACGATCAAGCGAGATTAAGCACCGTCTAGAGCGGTGATTCTCGCCGATCCAGAATTGCCGCGGTGTTGCAAATTTTAGGGCGTCTCTCGTTCTTGCGGCGGCAGGGTGAAATCAGTGCGCGATAGGCGCGCGGCTGGAAAATCGATGGCCGGTATCGGCCGCGCGGATACGCGCGGAATAAATCTCCCAGGCGCGCGCTTTGTCGTTTTTTTATTCTCCTTTCTTTTTTTCCCCGTTATCCACCCACCGGTTGCGCGTTTCCTATCGGGCGTTTTCCGGTCGCTCTCCCCCGCGCGAGTGTGCGAGTGCACCTTATCGGCCTTCCGTAAAAATTCATTGCTTGTTCGAGTCCCGATAAACAACGCGGGCTCGGTCAAGGATACCGATGCGAGCCACCGGATTTTTTTACGGCCGAGCCGCGTCGATGGCACTTTACGTCGTGTACCCGGACTTTGCGAAACACCGGCTCCGATTGCCAATTTCGGGGCTTCCGAACGTGAATATCGGAAATAGATTTTTGTCGACTCACGAGCGACCGTGCTGCTGCATGTGGAATGCGCCGATCGCTTAGCGTCTCGTTCCGTCGCGGAAATATACGCGTGTGGTATTCTCGAGCTCTTTTCGTTAGGCATTCAACGAGCGGCGTTACCGTTTCCCGCGGAAAACGCATTTCAGAATAACAGAGACCAAAGAGAAGCCATTTTCCTTGGGATCACGGTTGAATTTCCGCAAAATTATGTGCACCGGCACAGTTGATCGTGTTTCCTTTAAAAGTATCATTCCAAATTTGTGAATATTGCGCGGGAGACGCTGCAAGAATCGTATATTTCTCTAGTGTGCATATCGTACTGAATTTAATCAACTTTACTCAACTTACCGCTGTATTAAACGTAACTTTCTTGCGTTGCATCGATATTTTGTGCGGCGGAATTAGAACGGAACGATTCGCGAGGAACTTTATTAAACTCTTCCGCGGGATCCACCGCGCAATCAGTGTTTTCTTTCATTTCACGGCAAATTGCTTATTCCTAGAAGCAAAGTCGCGCGGTTGAAAGTACCGCGCGACTGGGCGAAGTTACGGGGTCAGTTGCAATAAAGTTAGCATAAATACTCGCTGAGCTGCGGGAAGTATATTTGCATAACAAAAACTTGGAATTGAGTGTAGAGGAAATTTTCAAGAGGAGCTGTGCAGGACGTCCCTCCAGTATTGAATAAACGTGAACTTGCTTGACGCGAAGTGCGTTACTTGATCCTACTGTACATGTATCTGTGTGTACGTGTGTGTACGTTGCTATCTTAGGTTTTAATATATTTCTTTTGCCACTCGATGCTGCTACTCTGATATTTAATTCACACTTAACAGTATCTTAACAGTATCTTGCAACACTCGACTAGCTATTGGAACAGCCACGACGAGTTCCTTTCCCAGAGACGCCAGATCGCGTATTCATGGTTATCGAATCGAATGTTTAATGCAACGCGGCAAGATGTTTCATTTGCAATATTTCTCGAAAGTTTCGTGTACTCGCCGAATTCCGGAATTATTGTCTTTCCAAGCCGCATCGCGTTCGCGCGCGTCGATCTTTCCTATCGATATTATACTTCGGCCCAAGCGTATTATTCTTTGAGAGATCCGACTCGTCCAAGTAGAATGCATCTCACTTGCCGTCTTCCGGTGAATTGATTATCGCACTGCGGTTTCCCGGTAGACGTTTCGAGTGCGAACGTTCCACGTGCAGCCGGGATGAAGGACAGCCGTACGTTTACCCGGAATGCTCAACGAGGTGCAAGGAGCTCGTTCCCAAAATCTATCAGACTTCCGGATTGGAACGTAATTTCGCGGCGGCTTGCCCTCCATAATATGTGCATTTCCCGCGTTGCAGCTCTCGTAACAGTCAGCAAGATAACGATCCAGCATTCTATAATGTTCAATTTCTCGCAGAGTGCGGCTTCGAAGTTTGCAACTTTGTCGATGCGATGTAATTTAATGGTACAGTTAATTATATACATATTAGGGGTGTGATTTAGTTTTGAGGGTTTTTTTTGCTCAAAAACGCATGTATTTAAATATGATAATGAATGAATACCTTAATCAAAATATTTTTCTTCGTTTTCTATAACTTTTTCCCATCTTTCTGGCAAGAGATGGATTCCACCACGATAAAATGACTCTTCTTTTCAGTTGATCCATTCGTCGACGAATTTTTGCACTTCTTCGAAATTATGAAAGTGTGTATCCTCTAAAGCGTGTTGCATCCACCGGAACAAATAATAATCGCATGGAGCAATGTCCGGAGAAGACTTGCCATTCAAGCTCTAACAGTGTTTGTTTCACTGATAACGCAACGTCAGGTCGAGCGTTGTCACGAAGAAGAATCACTTTCCGTCGCTTACTCGCAATTGGTGGTCGTTTTTGGTCCAATGCTTGCTTCAACTTGTACAATTGGTGTCGATAACGATCAGCCGTGACAGTCTCATGCGGATTTAACAGCTCATAGTACACTATCCCACCAAATAAAGAGCATTACTTTTGAACCGTCAATATTGCGTCTCGGAGTGGATGTTGATGGTTCCACCCATGATTTTCTGCGGTTGGGATTATCAAAATAGATCCACTTTTCATCCCCAGTAACAATCCGAGACAAAAGACTCTTCTTTTTTTGCCTGGCGATCAACGAAATGCAAATGTTCAACCGGTT
The DNA here is from genome assembly GCF_003672135.1 of Ooceraea biroi. NCBI lineage: Eukaryota > Metazoa > Arthropoda > Insecta > Hymenoptera > Formicidae > Ooceraea > Ooceraea biroi. The sequence continues at coordinate 7,747,579 of NC_039517.1, read as the reverse complement.
CGCAATGGCACTTTCCGATAATTCATGTCGAACCCATTTCCCTTCTTTCTGAATTTTTCCCATTTCATGTAAATGTTTCGTAACTGTTGTACGATCAACATTTAATGCTCTGGCAAGTTCTGAAGTGGATTGTGTTGGATTTTCGTGCAATAATGCTTGGAAATCTGCATTTTCAAGCTTTCTTGGTTGTCCCGAGCGTTCTTTGTCCTTCACATCAGTATCACGACTTTTAAAGCGTCTAAACCAGTATTCACACGTCTTAATTGATGGGGCAGAATCACCATAAGTTTCCACAAGAATTCTATAACCGTCAGCCGCAGTTTTCTTTTGATTAAAAAACAAAAGCAACGCATGTCGAAAATGCTCTTTCGGAAGTTGCATTTTTACAATGATATAAACACGACTGTTATTGCATCTATTGCTATAATGCTACTAAATGTCATGGATAATGTCAACACTGTAAGAAACAACAGTTATCGGAAACAGCTATTGGAACAAACTGACACTACAGCCATCTGTTGCAAAACCCTCAAAACTAAATCACACTCCTAATAATTTCAGTCTGACAAACATTTTACTTTATTTGCATCCCCTGCAGGGGGTGAACATTAATTAAACATATATTAATGTTGATCTTCACGTTGCACGCGTTATGATTTCTGTACGCGGTAACATCGGCACTTGCTATCGGCACTTAAATGAAAACGCGCGTTAATGGTAACGTGAAACCTGAATAACGCGCAAAACACAATGCCATACGCGCATACGCAGACCTATTGTTTAAAATATGCATTGTACACCCGACGAAGACAATACTCGCGCGCGCGAGAAGACACGCGGCGATCATTAGCATTCTCGCGAATGCGAATCACGAATAGCGGTAATAATCAGCGTACGCGCGCATGGGCGAGTCAATGCAATAATCAGGCCGGACCTTCGTTCTGCGTTAACGAGCTCGGGATTCGTGATTTCGTGTTTACTTCCGGTCACGTGCACCGGATCGCGGAATTTGCTGTCTCGGACACGCACGTGCGAGCTCACGCCTACGCACGCGCGTCTTCTCCGTTGCGTGTGTCACGAGCAAATACGAGCAAACCATATGCACATACACACATATACGGATGCATATACGCACGCTGACCATTATACGGCCGACTACGTGACGAGGTTTACGGCATGCGGGGCGATGTGTATGTGAGACGTTGCATGCAGGTGTTCGTGTGCAACGGGGAATATCCCTGTGCAATATTGAGTGAATCTAATGAGGGGTACACCCCCATGCCAGTATTAATACTACTAATCCAATTAGTTGATAATCTGCAGTGCTCAACTGCGACCAGGGCTATTAATAGGAATCGGTTGACGTATTGCGAGTGTTGGTCCCGCCGGAATATCGTTCAGCATCGGGGAACGTAGTCTCGAGGGAAAAGAATAAGACGGAGGGTACGAGGGTAGTTGCATTCTATTGAGATGAAGCTATGGGGGATTAAGGAAGCAATGGTGTAAGAGAAATTTTAGTGAATAGCATGCTGTATTGAATTTTCATACAAATTTAAATGGAATTTATAATTTTTTCGAAACAATTTTCGTTACATCGAGTTGTTTGTATAATTGTATAATTTTATATGTTGAATATTCATTTGTTACACAGAGATTTTTATTCAGCGAGTTTTATTCATACATACATAGAAAGGAATGGTTGTTATAAAAAGTATCATGTAATATTCATCAAATCTACTATGTATCTATTTGTTGGGAAATTGCTCAATCGCTAAATTGTTGATAACATGTTGTGATAATGTACATTACAACGTAATGTATAATACGCAATATGCTAAAATATTTATAATCGTGCTCATAGTAGTTAGATTGAAAATCACTAAATGCATATGTTTATGATGCGTAATAATTACGTTTAGATATTGTTTAGATATAAATTATGTTATACGATGTAACAACATGATAGCATGATATTAACATTTCAGTAACAACCATTAGGAATTCTTTTCGGGTATATCGCGCGCATATTGCATCTTGTTCAATAGGTAACGCATCGTTTCATTAATCTACACTTTCTGGAGAGATAATCAAATAACTTAATTACATATTGCATAACTAAATTTTGCTATCTGCATGGTCTTGTCCCCGAATCAATGGAATCGTTTAGTGTTGCTTTATGCTTGACGAGTCGAAGAAGCGAGATCGTTCGTTTGATTTTTCTGTGATGAACGATATCATGGTGTCACGATCCGCGGACAGCAAGATATTAATAATTTCATTCCCCGTCCAATCAGCGGAGTCTATTGCTTTTTCTTTCTCTGTGGCGCACTATTTGTCATCGAATCTCGTGATAGAAATTAAGGAGGGGACTTTACTGCAGGAGCGACTGCGGAGAGAGACGATGGTGGTGTTCGATCGATCGGTCAGACGCGTAATCAAGTTTGAGAAAAACAAGAGAATGCGACCATTCGATACCGAATAAATTGTTTCCTAGTTGTCCCCGTGTAGATTGCTTTTGTTCCCCGAACAGAGGGGCATCGTATTTTCTGATAAGAAGATTAACCGTCCTTTACATTCATTCCGGTCTCCATTAAATCGAATTCACGGCGTACGAAAAATCGAATGCGCGCTCGTTCCGATTTCGTTCCGCTTAAATCTTACAAGTTTCCGCATTGACATCCGCATAATCCGAAAGTAGCGCGAGCAGTTGCTTGAAAGCTCACTGTTACGTAAAAGCGGTCGGTAACATTTGTAGGAAATGCCTCGCATTGTAAATTTACGGTATATAGAAGTACGGTACGTATCTAACAAATGATCATATTATCGTTACGCAACGCTAATTAGGTCATGTAATATAACGTTCATGACACAGCACAATCACGTAACATATAATTACTGCAGTGCGATAGAACGTTTCCCGAAAGTCGACGTATTTCCTGTAGATTCTTTGACTAGTTCGGAATTGAGTTTTCCTACGCAAACTCATGCGCGCTCAAACGTAACGTGGTCCTAAAAATAGCGCGACGCTTTCCGAAACTTTTCACCCGAGCGCCAATGGCAACTTCCACGACGTCGAGTTTTCCTTTTTTTTAACTTTGACGTTTGCTAATGAACCTAAAACCGTCGGTAGAAAACTAACACGTGCACACGTCGTGCGAGCGAACTGCTCGACACGAAAGAAATCGGGGCAAAGGGCAAAGGGACGGTACAAAAAAAGGAAAAGAGGACGAGAAGTGAAGGGTGGTAAGGCGAGTCGGAGCGAAAACTAGCTGCACTATGCACACTTACTCGCTTTATTTCCTCCCTCTCAGCAAAGAGAGAGAGAGAGAGCATCGTAGCTTAGGCGGGAAAACGAAACGCGTTCTCGCGAAAGCGTTTCGGATTTTCCCCATCGACGAAAACACGATCAAAGCTGTCCTCGGCAAAGAGGCCCCTCGAGATCCCGCCCTTACCATCCGATCCTCCCGTGCCCTTTTGCGCTCGTGCAATTCACAATTCCCTCCGCTCTCTTCGCGCCCTTTCCCTTCGACCCTTCACGCTATACTCGATCATAATGAATTTTTAACGCTCGTTCGTTTCGTCCTGTTCTCTTCTCTCCTCTTTTAGCGATGATTATTTTCAAAAGATGTGAGCAGAGCGTAACGAAGCGCGCGAGAGAACGCTCCAGCGATTCGACGAGACAGAATGGCATCGATTAAATCAAAGTGCCCGGCTAACGGTGCGCTGGCAAGCGCATTTTTCTCAAATGAGTTATATTTCAGTGGACGCGGCTGTCGCTCTTCGGCCGGACGTTGCGTCACGCTCCCGCGAAAGATACCGTTTCGTGGTGCACGACGCTGAAATTCCAGGACGCCGGACGGTACTAAAAATGACGGAAGTCGTGTAACAGAAATAGGAACAGTGACAGGACACGACCGATAAATTGCGCTCGCATCCTCCGACACTATCTGGGTCGTAAAACTGGGTCAGTCCGCTTTATCCTCTCGCTCGTATCGAGATACTATCGTGTTTATCGGTGATTTCCCAGCGGCGAAATAGGGGACTCCTAAATAACGGAAAATATTACGCTATGCTATACTTCCGATCTCGTATATGCATCGCTTTTTTTCTTTCCTACTTAGGCGTTATTTTAAATAATCGTGCGATCGCGCGATAAATTTGTGATTCCTCCCTGACAAACATATCCCTGCAAAATGTCTCTCTATTTTTTAAAATTGTTCATAACCGATTTGTCTCGTGACATTCTCTTTTATCGAGAGATATTTATTTTTATATCTTCTTTTTTATTTATTTCACTAAATACTCTATCTCTATCTTTCTGTACGATTTGCAGCGAATTGCTTGCAGTACCTATGTTTAACGTACATCTCTGCGCCGACAGTTTCGTATCAAAGAAAATTCCCAGAACATTTATTCGAAACTGCAGGAAATTCCACAGGCGGGCAGCTTTTAAGTTTAAAAAATGCCGATTCTCATCGTGCGTCGATCCGAAATTGTCTCGGGTACGTGCGACTTGTACTTCGTCGTTGTTTATCGGGAATTCTCCCAACGGCGTCCTGACACCGGGGAAGTCCCAATGGACCGTGCGGAATGCCGGTCGTTCCTGCTCGCCGAAATACACGCGGTAGTACATAGGTACGCGCGTGTGTAACGGCGAACGTATATGGTTCCCATGGGCCCGGTCTGCGCGATGGTACACGGATCGTACACGCGCGCGAAGACGAACCCCGTGTTATATACGGAGCCGCCGCTGGTAATCGAACCCGCGAGTGTCGGAGACAATTTTCTCACCGGCGAATCCACGTATCGTATCGTGCAAGGAAGACTCCCATGCAGTGCGCGAGTCGATCGATAACTTTACTTGTAGGTTCCCGTATTCCCCCGCGCTCGCCTTAAGATCGGTTGCATCAACGTCGCTTAGAGCCCAGCTTAGCGGAACTAAATTTAGCTGAGCTGACTTAGCTGAACTAGGTAAATCTCTCTCTTTCTCCTCTCTTTTTCTCCTCATGTGTTGATATTGTAAGTGATTCAAAAAGGGACCGCGAACTAGTCTTATGCAGATCCTGATCTTTCGTGAGCATCCACGATAATTATAATTTCCTGTCTTCATCATGTGTTATTTTAAATTGAATCTGTGAATAATCTCGTTTGTTACTCATTTCACTGAGCCGAGATTTATCCAAAATCCCGTGATCGTTCAGATATATCGCGTTATTCCGCACGAAATCTACGAAGGCAGAGCAAGTGGCCATAGCTCTCTGGGATGAGAGTGGCCGTCGCCGCTCACCGAGAGGAATAGGGTTACACCTCAGACAGTGTGTGAGAGGCGATATATACATATACGTTTTCGTCGAGGTTTACGAGACTCGTAAACGTAACGAAAAGTGATGGACGTGCTCGCGGGCATTTTTCCGCCAGCGATCCCGCGGGTATCGTGCACTGCGAATCGATCGGCTAATTCTGTTGAGCTGAATTCGATCCGCCTCATCCGCCGCGGTCGAGTCGGCCTGTCAGACTCGCGGGAGATCCTTCGGGATCCTCCCCAGAGTAAGAGGCGCACGGAATTACGACCTGCTGCCAGAAATCGCGCGCGTTACGAGAGAACCCTTTGTTTTCGAACGAGGAAAGAGTGCTAATGGAAATAGCAAGGTTTAGATCGCTCTATCATGTTTATTATCTCCTGAGAGTTTGAAAGCGCACGGGATTAGCTTTATGGATCCTTGAGGTCGACTGTTTCATTAAGGAGCCACGATGCCGTGCCAACTCGCCGCTTTCGTTCCAAAGGCGGTTTATGGAAGTTTCGGGAAAACGTAAAGGATTTCAGGTACTGCACGTCCGGAGGCATATATGGATCTGAAGATCCGCGAAAGACACCAAAGGAAAGTCCCGTGGGATATTGTAGAGTTAATATACGACAGAACCGTTCCTGATGTTTCTCGTGGATTTTTAGTCATGTCTCATAGAATGAGGTAATTTAAATTCGAAGCATCGTGAATTTCACGTGAATTTTAATGATGCTCTAAGAGGATCTGATAACTTTTGAGCATGAGCGACGGTGTCCCTTTTATGATGACTCTCCGCTCCTCGAGTGCGTGAGCCTCCCGGCGAGAATGAGGATAGTGAACGGGTAGCATTACGAACACACCCTTGCCCGAGGGGAAACCATAAGCTCCACGGCAGGGTCGCTCCCAATAGTTCAGGAAATCGTTCGACGGAGAAGCGACAGTATCCCGGGACAATCTAATCCTGACAGAAGCGCGGTCTTAACCCCGTTCAATCTTTGCTATGTCTCTCGCGAATGATTCGTTGTAGCCCTCACGAGAAATGCGTTTTGATGTTATATATACGGCACCCGGTATGAAACCGGCGAAATCCGAGAATCTGCGCATCTACGGGCGGGGAACGACTTTACGAGCTTTCCATGGGATCATGCTCAAGTGTGGAGACCTTTTTCACATAAAGAAACCGATTTTATCGCGGGTCAAAATACGTTGCGCAAAGAGAGCATAAATTGCTCCTCAAAAGGCTCACCTGATATATACGGGAAAAGAAACTTGAGGAGAAAAGAAATATTGACTACACGGTTACACAAAATCTTTAAAATTATAATTTTAGAAAGACGTTAACATACTTTTGTTATTTTTTAAAATAATGCGCAACAAATTAAATTAGAATTTTATTATACAATAAAATTTATAAATATAAAAAAGAGATTTTTTAAGAGAGAGCGAGAGAGAGAGATCTTCAAATTGTTCACGGCAATAACTTAATGATTTTACACATCGTTACCCACATGCAGATAAGAATATAATAGATCATACATCACTTTACGAGCCAGCCCGGCGTCTGAATCGAACCGGAGAAATTATTTGGAATTGTCGGAAACTTTCGCGCGACTTTGGAAGCGGCTCGTTTGAAAAATGGCTGAAACTTGTTCGCGTGGGGAGGGGCTTAATAATAAAGAAAGACTATTACCATCTCACTAGTCGCTGAAAAAGCATCGTATCATTCAAATACGGGCCCGCATTAAATTCCCATCTCGCCGATGCCAGCCGCCCGTATATCATTCCGAACTAAAAAAGAAAAAAAGAAAAAAAAGACGTGCAACCGACGTCGGATTCAAGCCATTACGCGTAAAAAGTGGCGTCTGGGCGGTTTTCAGCGTAGCCATATGTCACTATATCGACCGTGATTGCAGTTTCGCCTCGTATGTTAATAAAAAGGCACGCAACCAGTCATTGTGTCGACTGGCTTTACCGAACAATGTCCCGGTAGCTTACGATCGATCTATTGCTTTCAGCGAGAGGCAATGCGAAAAAATCTTGTTTCCACTTTTTCCACGAAATGCACGATAATGTCCATTGCCGATGGTCTTCCTGTTTCGCGCAAACCCATACATTTGCGTAATATTGTTAACTTGTACCAAATGTGAGATCGTGAGATAAAATAAAAACCGTAACAGAGTCAGCATAACGCGATAACGTCCGTCACTCGCGGTCAAGCAATATGCTTAATGCATGAAAAAAAGATTCCGTGATTCCATATGCACTTTGTTTCTACGAGCTACCTATAAAGCCGCATCGATATTTCTCTCTTTTCCATGGAAATCGTAAACTTGAATTATTCGCCAAGTTATAAGGGAAGGGCGCGAAATAAAATCGAACGGAGTAGATAAAAGAAAACTTATCAGAATCGTGTCGGCAACTCTGTACACTTCACTCATTCAGCCACGCGAATGCACTCAAGAAAATTTACATTGATTGTACGCAACAGCGAGAGATAAAAAAAGCACAATGAATATTTTCCTCCATGAAAGTCCTCCCTCGCTGCTGGAAGAATAAAAACACCACTGCGATAAATTCGTAAACCCGTGTATACCACGTGTATGCATTCGCGTGCACGTCACCAGCAATTTTTGTTCGCAATTTTTAATTCTTCTGCATGATTGCCCGAACAAAGTGAAATTTAGACGAGACGCTCTTTCACGTTACAAGAGTACCTTAATCATTATTAAAGAAAAAGTTTAGAGAGCATTTGAATGAAGAAACGCAGTCTTGGGCGGACGCGGGATAATCAAGCTGGCCTCGATGCATGTTTCAATTGCAAACTCGCCTGGCGAGGCTTAATCGACCTACATACAAAACGCGAGCGACGCTGCGAGCAATTTGCCGTTTTTCTCGAGACGCGCAGTCCGCTCTAATTTACAGGAACGCCCGCGACAATCAAAGTGCCGAGTGCCCCGGGCAAAAGGAGGGAAATGTACTTTGCCTGCCGCTTTGTTGACGGTTCAACGGAGATTTGCTTTGGCTACGACGACAGCGATCAATTTGGCGCGAAATTACGCTTTTCTGAGGAACACGTTTTGCACATCGCGACCAATCTTTTACGTTACGCCGAGAGTTACGTTCAGCACAAATGCTTTGCTTTCTTCCCTCCCTCCCGCCGATTGTCCTGCGAATATTACTACGCTTCGCGTTGTTCCCGCAACGTTTCCTTTTTATGGTGTTAATACCCTCCAGTTGCTGAAATGAAGCGAGAAATTGCGCGTGTTGTGACTGTTTCTTCGTGACACACAGATTACGATAAAATGAAAAAATTTAACTTTGAAATTGTGCCGGGAGGAAAATTCGGAAGTGAGAAATAAAATTCAAGCTAGAGTATAAGTAAGATTTTATTTTAATTTAATTCTTGATTTTAATGGTTTTCGATCAAAGTTCTTATTAAAATATATGGATAAAAATATGTTGGTTCATGAAATGAAAAATTGCGCGAAGAGATTGTAGGTGTATGTATGTGTGTGTATATGTCGACCAATCGAATTTCTTCGCTAAAGAAAAATTTACTTGAAATTAGTCAAAGGATATTGCATGTTTTGGAGGGTTCACTAATCTCGTTACATCCTGTATACTTTAATGAGTGAGTATTATGCAGGCTACTCGCAATATTCGTTTAGCATATTATCTCGCTCGTAGCTCGCTCGCGGAGAATTTAAATTGAGAATTAAATTTAATCATAATGCGCGAACATAAAGTTATCATGGCATTATGAAAAATTTGTCAGAACCTTGTTGCATGCAATCATTAGCGTCATGTTAAGCACGTTCATCTGTACGCTTTACGCACGCATCTGAAAAACGAAGTTAAGATCATCCCGCATTAATTTTAATCCGTCTTGTGAAGGAACCGTAGCGAGATTCGAATTCGTATGTAAAAAAAATGCAATTCCCCCCGATGTTATGCATATCGAAGAATATATCTGCCGATGTAAACGTATTCATATAAATGAAAATAGTGACTGGAATAAAAGATCCGGAATCGGGTGGGAATTAAAAGCAAATTTGAATTAAAAGGAGAATCCGGAATCACGGGTTTCAATGCCTGGCTGGCAGCGATGCAAATTTCGCGCAGGACCGAGCACATGTGCAAATAGAATTCCCCGTAGATTCCGCCGGATCGTCCATCTCATCAAGGGCGAGACAAAATCCGCGAAAGTTAAGCGGCATGTCCCGAGATCCTCGAGCGAAATAACGAATACATAATACTAATCGTATCCGGGCGCGAGATTAGCTTCGAGCGCGACTTGGTGCCGGAGGCAGGAAACAAGATTCAGTCTTGACGAACGCTTTCGTTGCCGGTATCTTCACGCGCGGACAGTATCGCTTTACGCGAAATCAGATTTTGCCGTGAAAGCAGCTTACCGGCGAGATCGGAGTGTATACGCGTGTACCCATCAAATCAATTTCATCGTGCGCGCGCGTATAGGGAGTTCCGACTTCCCCGTTAACGACAGATCCGGTTGGCGAGAAACTCAAGCCGATTTTTCCCGGGGAGAAACGTGATGCGAAGTTCAACTATAATATCAGGGGATCGCGTGACACGTGGAGTTTAATTGTTTCTGACGAAATGTACGCTGGCTTGATCGGAGTATACGATCGAACGAATCTCTCTGTAGTTAGCTTTAAGTTTAATCGGATAATCAATGTTGTGAGATCAAGGTTCTCTAGTTTAAGAGATTTAGTGAAGCGACATCCCCTGGAGACAGTCTATCGAAAATCTTCTTTACTTTAGAATCTACTTGGTGTGCGTGTAATCTCTGTCTTCTCGTCGTTTTAGTCAAAGTAATCAGCTCGTCGTCACTTTCGAATTTTCCGGGGAACTAACGCGAAGTCGAAAGTGAGCTGACGCGATCTCATCTCCATACCCGATCCGCTTGATCCGAAAAAGACACGAGACCATTTTCCGTGCCCAGGCAAACACGTACACGCCGCCGCTGCTGTTGCCGTCGGTGCAGTAATACATCCTCGCGACGTGGACGAGGCCTTGGGGGAAGTTGGTCTGTGCCGTTGGAAGTGAAGGGTACTTTACCGGTTCGCCGTTGATGGTCCAACGTAGATTGGCCTTAGGCACGGACGGCCAGGAGGTGCAGTTGGCAGTCACGTTCTCGCCGACGGCGTAGTGCGAGGACAGGCCCGTGATTTCCGGTCCCCTCTCCGGAAGCGCTGCGAACGTAAATTCTCCGTGTGAGGACGTGGCGAAAGTTTCCCCATAAACCAGTTACTTTCCTCCGGTTAGACTCTATAAACTTTCGACTATTACTCGGAGTTTCTCCGCTCGGGCGTCGGTTCGTTCGCTCCAACCCCATCGAACGGGGTGGCGGGACGAGGACGGTTAGCTGGGTGGGTTTTCTCGCTTCGCAAAGGTGCGAGTTTAAAGCGCGAGTCGCGGAAATGCGACGCGAGATGAATTTCTCGGATACTGCCAGGGTGTCAACGTCCAACCCCCCTCATCCCCGCGGAATGTTTCTCTACGTGACGCGAGCTGCGAAGAGATCGCGCTGCGCATTAGCACTCACGAGCGAAAGATTCGAGGGAAACTGTCGAGCGAATCCGTAATTCGCAAGATGCGCTCTAATTTAGAGATCTCTCTTGTGCATTCCGCACCGTGAAAGATCATGAATTATTTTTCGTTTACGGTAATACCCGGGAAATCGTTGCTAATATAACTCTCGTGAGCGCTAACAACGATTTGCATCCGCAATGTTCCCAGTAATCGTTGTCCGCCGGTTTTTCGCGGTGCTGTCGTTATACGCTGTCGCGCGCGCGTCGATCCACAATCAATTATCGGATTTATCGCGTACCGCGATCGACCATCAGTGTGTTGTGCGCGCGTGCTCGATGTCTCTAATAGCGTTAATTGGCACGCCGGATTATGAGAGACATTCGCGTTCGGGTGGGCGCAACCGAATGCTCAATTAAACATCTGCCCGCGTTGTCCGAGTACCGAGCACACAGGGTGCACTCGGCGCAGCTTCACCAGGGATCTGGTCCATTAATGCCTTTCGTCGTGCCTCTCCCCCCGAAATATCCGGAGCGCAATTAAAACCCAGAATTTCGGGCGCGTCACGCGCCGGGAATCTCGACCGGCGCCGCCGTCGATTTCGGCGCCGGGTAAAACGCGAACGAGCGGAAGATGGGAAGCGTAAAAGGGCGGAAAGGGCGATCAGCCGAGAGAGCAGTCACGGACGCAGCAGCGGAGGGAAGCAGTAGAATTTTCAGGAGATTGCGGAAAAGCGCGGAAAATCCAGACGCGACGGTTGTCGCGAACGCGTGTGCCACAGTTCTCTGCGTATTAAGTTTGTGGTGGAGCTGATTGAAACGTAGGAAATAATATAAAGATCAACTATGCAACCACTTTCCTAATAAAGATCGACATTCTTGGTACGAAATACGGGATTGGCGATTTTAACTAAGTGAAAACTGGGATTTGGAACTTAGATATGTAGATGAAAGAAACCAGTTCATTTGATGTAACTTCTTTTCATATGGCTCGGCATGTCGTTGTTCCCAAAGTTCTCTGATTTTATATTTGTGGAGAGTTGAATGTTTTTTAAAGTTTCAAATGTCGCGAAAGTGGTCGCATCATCGATTTTCGGCGAAGAATTGGGAATAACGCGCATATCAGAGAGCGAACGGAGGAGGCCACCAGGCAAAATCAGAAGAAGAGGGAAAGAAATTTGTCAGGATTGCGGAAAGTTGGATAACCAGACGCCACGCCAGGATTCGAGCATTCGCCACGCTAGCGCATTCGGCCGCGCCGAAAGTATTCCGCTGCAATAACTCCGCCGACAGTGATTTAAGCGCGTAATTACGAGGGTTATTGCAGGCACAGCAGGGTTTTATACTACTTCCTTTTTTAATTTGCGGGATTTAATATGCATAACGGCCGAATCTTGTGCACCGCGTTAAAAAAATTACTCTCGCTCCTTGCCAGTACAATCGGTTGTAAGTAATTAATGCTCCAATAGCGCGAGTACTACAGTAAATCGAAAAAGCATGCCTTCGAATAATAAATTATATAATTATATATAATAATATATATAATACAGGATAATTAGATATTCTTACGCAATCTTACTTTATCTTACAGGAAGTTCTGGTACGTTTCAGCGCAACGTGAGAATGTTTGGACGCCCCGCGTCTTCGGTGAGTCGAAAAGTTTTATTTTCCGTGCTAGAATTCGCTTTCTACGCCGTCAGCGACGGTGTAATCTCAGCGTTCTTCCGAACGTTTTCTGGCGTAATAATTTCTACAAGAGTTAAGTTCCTAATTGAGAGGGTTGTCGGGGCAGAAGATAGCCCGCTTTCATATCGCGCGGTAACTTCACACACAAAATGAAATTGCTTTTTGAAGGCGGTGCAATTTATACGGATTGCGAGCTTCCCAGCGTCTCTATAAGGCACGAAATGAATATTAAACTGCGGGCGATTTAATCCAATTAATTCGCCCCGACGGCATACACCGACGCCCGGCATAAATCCGTGTGAACGCGGACGAAGGAAAATATTGGGAAACACCATCAATGGAGATAATTTATTCGGTGTTGATTTGCACATAAATTTCATGCTGAAACGATATAACGCGAGACACAGTGCAATTGCGTCAAGATTCAAGATTGAATGCCATTTATTTGTCGGTTATGTCCGCTGAATTTATGAAGGATGTCGCGTCGCGCATTATTTTCGCGTAAAATACAGCTGTAAGTGTCTCCTTATCCCGCCGCTTTGCAAATATTTTTACATTCGATTTGCCTGATGCCGAATACAAGAACAAGCGCGGTTGAAAAAACGAATTAAAAGATTTGTACATCAAACTCGAATTTCCCGTGACTATTTACGCGACACGTATCGTTTTAGGAGGCGAAGTGGTACGCGATATGTGACGCGCAACTAATTGCTGTTGAATTAGGTTTGCGAAGCAGCGCATTCCCGATACAACATAACTCACTGACACACATTGACTTAATTAGCAATTAAAACTTTACGGAGGTACCGGCAGAAAGGGCTGCGCTACGGTATACGTACGTTGTTGTTTCCAATCTCCCCAGATGTTACACAGTGCCGCTAATTATCCTGACGATCACGATACTAATACGAAACTGACATATATCTCTGACTTTCATAATCGGTCGCACGTCGTTAACTTCATCTCGGAAAGCTAAACTCATTCTTAAAGTGTAACATAATTTCTGTAAATTATCAATCTTAATTATCAATCTTTATACCAACCTCGACATGTATAAAAACGTGTAAAATACGTGTAAAAAAACTCGCAAACTCCGAATATTTAAATTACACTAAATTCATCATAGTATATCTATAAATTCAGCATAGTATATTATTTTATATCAATCAAGTTTATTACTTTCAGCTTTGTATATTATTTTATATTAATTTCTTTATATTTATATCGATCTGTCCAAAACTGATTCTCTCCCTTGTTTTCTCCCTTACTTCGTGGACCCGTAAAATTTCGCAAATTAAGACGTCGCACCAGTGACGTCCAGCGAGTAATGTTCATCTTATCTCGCAAGTGGCGGGTTTTCGAAGTTGGCTTTTGTTTCGTGAAATTCGACCGACGACGACGACAACGACGGTTAAATTCGTATTCCCGCAATAGTGGTAGCGGTAGCTTGTTTTCCTCGCAGCTTTCCTCCTCGTCGGCATCCGGCTCGCCATTCCGCAAACCTAGCTGTAACACGCTCGTACGATCGTTGTCGGGGAAATGAATTTTCTTCAACGAGGGCTTCCAGGGCTCCCTTGCGCTTCTTAGATGGAACGTAGGGCGGTGCGGGACATACGGGACTTCCGTTCCGTTTCTGTAAGCTTGGCTTCCTCCTATGCCATTTTGGTCGTAACGGCAACCGCGCAACGAGATAATAGGCGGAAAGAAAAACGTAACGCGACGAGCAGGCGAACGTTTACGTTTATTGCAGCGTAAAATTTGTCCGAGGGAACACGTCGCAGGACGGATCCCATCCTCCGTAATTTCAACGAATGTCATTCGGCGTCGATAATGAAATTATCGCAGTCGTTATCGCGTAGTTAACGCGACGTTACGTTGCTCTCTTTAGCCGAGTTGAAAATCATTCGCAATTAATTAGCCTTCGATATTGTCGTAACGTGATTGTGGAAACGCTGTTTCAGACCGGAACAAACTCTCGCGTATCGATTAGACTCGTGCTCGGCTGACGTAGAGCACGCGAACACGATACAGAACGGTCGTAAAGGAGGAAGGAGAGCCACGATGACGGTAACACGATGCGTAAATGGCCGTAGGAACCGCTCTAGTTCGGTGATTTTCGTGATATATTTATAAAGCATATTTATCACTCGACACGCTCCAGAACGTTCGTTCCTCTTTAATCCTCTCAGTCTCTCGCTTTCTCTCACGGAATCACCCTCCCGAGTTTCATATAAGAGACGATCGTAAATCAGAGTACCGCATCCTCATCGGGCGGGCTCAGTGATTTCCACATTTTGCGTTCCGTTCCAGAGTAAAGCCAAATATCATATTTTTTACATGAAACGTTATTAATTACCAGATACTGTGGTAAAAAGTTTCTTTGACTTTCCTCTTAAAAAAAATCTTCTGGTAACGAACGCGGTTCTCGAAGCTTTAATTACTAGTTCTGAGGAGGAGTTCTCATGTTCAATATGTATTTTAATAAATTTGAAAGTATCTTTACGACGTTTACTATATTTGTTAAAACTTGTCGCGGAATAGCTGCGAACGAGAGAGTTTGCGAATTTGCGCGACACGTTTTCGTTGCAAAGAGCAGTGACGTGTCAAGAATGCGGCCTGTCATCTGAATTCGCCTGCAAGATGTTGGTTTCATCGTGCGGCACCAGATAAAGGAGAAATATATCCCTGGAAGAAGCTCGATGTCGTTTTTCTCGGTTTTTCCTTCTTTAAACGATTCCCTTTGAACAGGACTGGCATGAATATTTATGGCCTCATGAATATTTACGATACTTCGTGGTACGTGCATGCCAGAATGTTATAATGTATGTACATACGTACGTATGTATGTACACGCGTATTGGCCAGAAAATGGAAATACTTCGACGTTTTGTGAAAATGCGCAAGATTAATGCGTTCGCGCGGTTTCGTCGGTGAAACTCTAATCGCATGTCATATTTGCGAAAGGTCTTCTTTTCTCTCTATTATTTTCTTTTGCTTTCTTCAAAAGCAGAGATATTAATCTTATTCACTTAACTGATTTATTGATAAAAGGATGATCGCGCTATTTATTCATACAGAACTAAAGTGACATTCGAAACTTTCATTTTACCATCAACCATTCGCATATCTGTATTCGACGAATATACATATTTCCGCTTTAAAGACAGACAATAGTGATTGACTCTCTGCCAGTAATAAAATATAAGGAACTCGGAATAATCGGTAGAATTCTGTTTAAATCAAGTTGAAAGCAACTGTGAAACGATAACGAGCATTGTGTTTCATGAATAATTTCACTCTGAAATGCGCAGAAAATAATATGTTACAATGTTAATTATTGCATAGCAGTCAATGATTTATTTATTACACGCAATAAGCATATACAAGTTAATTAATAATAGCTTGTTTGTGCACTGAATATTTTCGTTGGCAGCGATAATTATTCGGTATTCGGGCGAAACGAGAATACTAGGGAAAGTACGATATTTTAGCGCTATTATCTCCGTGATTTACTTACTTGCGTTTCAGAGAATCTGCAGTAGTATTTTCAAGCTAAGTAGAGGAACATATAAATTTCCTTTCCGAGTAGTTGCCGCTTGGCATTTACACCGTTCTGGTTTTCTTCTTTGCAGCTCCATTCACCGAAGCTCGTATTTCATCGGGACGATAGGAACAAACGATTAATAATTTATGCGCTTTTCCAAATCGATCTTAGATTCGATGTTCACATCACATCTCGCATCGTATTTCAGATTAAAGAAATATTATCTGTACATTAATTTGTTCGACAAATTTTTCAACTTGATAATTTAGTCGACACTCTGCAATTACACGTTTCTGCTGGTGCAAACAAGTGTTTCTCGATGGCTTGTAAATACACGAATCTCCCCTCTGTTGAATGAACGCCACGGAACGCGAAAGCATTTACCTTCACTTGAAGTATCCTCCTCTCGTATACCGTTTGCTTTATGTAAGAAGGAAGTATCGGGCCGCGAAATATTACAACTACAAAGCGCACGGTACGTTTTCTTTAGTACCCAAGAGCATTACAAGCCCCAAGCGTACCAATTGATTCTTCAATCATTTCAATTTCCCGGCAAGCGTTTCTCTTGCAGCTCGGCTCGGCGAAATTAATTTTCTCGCTCCGTGTCGAGCTATGTTCATGTCGATATAACAACATTTCACATCCATTAAACATTATATATCAGATCTTACGTAGAAACGTGCACTTTTTATATGAACGTTACAATATCCTTAATTGTAATAATATTTGTAATAACATTTCATAAAATGAGGAATTCTTTATCACGTTCGATATATCGACGTCCGATTCAAGTCATTATATATATTTTACAAGACGTGGTAATGTTCTTCGTGGTTAATCATTATCACATTCCAATTAATTCGTTCATATGGAAACGGTAAATAGCAGAGATGTCGCAGAGTAGTTAATACAGGTGCTGAACCCTTTGAACGATTCAAATCATCGGCTCTGGCAGATTATTGGGCGGGCTATCTCATATCGTGGATCTTAATATTCCAGTAGGCAATGATACAGATCCGCGTACATAGAGACTGATTACAACTGTCCCTTTGACCCTACGAGAGCCGCTCTTAATCATGGAAAGCAATGTTACCTACATATCCGATTAAATAGTTTGATCTACACAGTCACACATGTGAAACTCCGCTTAATGCTCTTTATGGAGATATCGTGTATCAGTCATCTGTCGGATGTACCGTCGAATCTAAACGGTTGGATTATTCAAGGATATAAATTATTTCCCATAAATCTCAAACTCCGTATTCTGCGTTAAAGCGATTCATACTATATCTTCGTGCGTAATATAACTTGTTCCCGAACGTTATCCTGTACGTCTTTACTTTGAAATAAATGTGAAGTACATTTTAAATAAAACACTCAGTCGTGGCTTCCCGATATTTCGATATTTTCGAATTAAAGCTCTCTTCAAACTTTACATAAAACAAGATGCAAAGAGGTCTATGCCCCACGCACGCTTATCCCAATTTTTCAGAACACTACCCGGAAATTTTCAAAATTTGGAAACTAGATCGAGCCTCGACTTTATTGCGTCGGTTGCAGCCCTATTCGTAAGAATCGTTTCCGGAATTGTGTGTTCGTGGAGATCCCTTTTAGATTTTTAGAGTTCTCGCAAATTTTCGCACACAGGAGAAAGAGAAAAAAGAAAACGCGAGAGGAGGGCAAAGAGTACGCTCGCCGACGTTCGAGGCTACGGATTTCTATCCAACGATTGTGGCTCGGTCTTGCGGTTTACTCGAGCGAAAACATCGCGTTCAATCGTAGTACGCGATTCGAAGAGATTCGGCCGGATCTCTCCCCTTTATCCCGCGAGTATCTCCTCTTGCGATTTGTCCGAGAGAGGCAAAGGAAGCGGAGGAAGGAAAAGTCGCGCGAGATCCCGCGTGCAAGTATCTCGAACGTCTTTTCGCGAGCCGCCGCAGCTCCGAAGGAAGTTGCAAAGTGCGGCGAAACGAGGGCGAATGTTAAATTCTTGCGAAAAGCTCCGTTAGACGGTTACAAAAAGTACGGATATGCGCCGCGTTTCTCGTTGCATCCAGCAAAAATTACATTGCAGCTCCATTCCCGAAAGCGATGCACGCCTTTAATAAACTAGTCAATAATCAGCCTCCACAAATTGAGAGACATGTCAAATTTTCTACTGAATTACAGCAAATATCGAAATTAGCTGTTGCAATATTTTTAACTGCTTTTTAATTGTTAGTTCTCCATATTGAATTGAATTACTAGTATGCATGCTAGTATATGGTTCATGTAACTTGAGTCATCACAATCTGCAGAGGGATGTTTACGCTTTTGACCAAGTCTGCAGTACTTGCGGCTCATGCGACGCGTCGCTTCGCTCTGGATACTCATTGTTTCTCCTGCTGTAACAAATTCAGGGAACACGCGTTGCATCTGCAGATCCAGTTAATATTAGGAAGCAACCGCGCCGGCTCGCGTTTAACTCAATTACCTCACCGTAACGTACGTTCCTCGAGTAAAGAGAACTATATTTGATTGGGATTGTTACCATCCACATGCAAGAGAAAAAGACGAAATAAGAGAACGGATTAACCACGGAGATATGTGTCCCAGCGACGCATTTTTCTCCATTGATCCATTTACGTTCATTATCGGAACTCTCGAGGAGGTGGCAGGCGTCGCGTCTTTATGAAATTGCATTACACGTACACGTTTTTTTTTTTGTAACGCGCGTACGTGCACGAACGCGCGTCCCCGCAGTGCCGGTTAACCGACTCAGGCTTTTCGGAATTCCAAGTAGGGGGTCTGAAAATATTCCGGCGAGGTCTCAGGGTGGACTGGATCGGGGTATACCGCGAGCGCCGTTACGCGACAAAATCCCGTCGCGCTCGCGATAAACCGGGGCCGCCTTTCCTCATCAGCATGATAAATAAACGCGAAAGTAAATACAAGTGTACCGCGACTAGTGAATATCCCCCTTAGATCGAGATAAGCGCGCCCGGAGTACAGTTATTCGCCGTCGGATACATAATCTCCAACCCCGCCGGTTCAACTCTCCTCTAGACCCCGACGAGCTCGAAGTTTCTCCCCGGGAGAGAGAAAAGAGAGTAGGTATCGTTATCATAGAAATCGCGACATTACGCGGCATATGGCCGCGCTGTATTAGTAAGCAGAGAGCCGGAGAGAACTCGCCGGATTTCATCGTTTTCATCTTTCTCCTTCGTTCTGCTCTCGTATCGCCTCCTCACTCCTCAACCCGGGCCGACTTTCTCTATGTGTCTCGAACACCTTTTTACATATTCCTCTCTCTCTCTCTCTCTCTTCTGCTCTTTTCCCTCTGACGGTGGCGGCGGCTCTTTTGTCGAAAATTTATCCGCTCAGATATCGGCCGTGTCCTCGTAACTCCTGGATTTCCCACCGTCTTTCCCTTTTTTTCCTCCTCTGTCACTTCTGTCCGTCTTCTTTTCTCGCCTGGCCTCCTCTGTCTCCTTCTTTCTCTCTCATTCTGTCCTCTCTTTTTCATCCGTTTCCAGCCAAAGGGCTTCGAATGTTCGATCTTTGATCGTTCGCCGTCTTTACGACCTTACGTCTCATCGTCGACGTTTCAGATTCAAGAGTCTCCACCGCTCGCTCGCTGCCGCGATTCGAAACTCGCGTTTTCCTTCCTCCCCCACGCGCTCCCCCTCGTTCTCGCTCTGAATAGGCTTTGCATTTTTTTTCACAATGTCTTAGATCAACCGACAGGTTTTCTTCTCTTGTCGTTCGAACAATGGTAATTCGTCATTCGTGATAAAATTATCTCAACATTTCACATTAGCATTTACCAATTTATACGCTTATATGAACTGTAGCTTGAGTTTTCTTATGTTAAAAAGTACTTAATATTAAGCGAGAAGACTTACTTATAAGGGATTTTTCACCGTCAATTTTGAGAAAGCAAGTAATAACGTAGAAGAGAGCAAACTGTTGGGCCTTTTCAACAATTTAGAGGAGCATTAAAGGGTTAATGGCGTGCAAATTGTGAGCTTCGTTCCCATAGTGGCATAGTTGGTTACACTCGGCTTCCTCGGGCTACATCTTGCCGAACTTTTCTTTCACCAGCCTTGCTGCCGGGAGCCCTCGGTAGAAATTTATCCACTTACTTATCCGACGTACTGAAGCTCCAAGGGGAATATCCTTTCTGTAGCTCGTTGCCTCGGTCGAAAATTCAATCCTTGACTGTGTTCGACATCTTTACTACTTCAAAAGGTCCTGCCGTTATATCTTCGTCGAAAACTCGTGCGGGTATTATATTAAAGGATAAGAAAAGAACATGCTTTCTCCCATGGAACGCATCACGCCAAGAAATTTTGTTTTAATGCAGTATTTTTGGCTTCATATCAATTTATAAGATTTTAAGGATCTGTTGAGGGTAAGTTCGTCGGAATTTTATCGTTTTTTTTTCAACAATCCATATCTATGATGTCTTCTTTTTTTCATCTTATAGCAATTGCTATTATTACTCTCAACAGATTTGCTCTGAAGAAAAAAATTCTTGCGAAGCAGCTCCCGTTTCGACTCTTTTAAACTCCGCTCTCCGGGACTTGCAACTTCTTTTTAATTTATGGCACTCAATCGCAATGACAATGCCACGTTCTATCGCTGTCCGAGTAGATTTCGGAGGCAAAACTTTGCACTCGCGAAGTTACCGTAGAATCTGGCCAGTGCTGCTTGCCAGATTTTAATGCAACCGCCCAGAAGTCAGCTGGAGACGAATCGACGCCGAAACCCAGCGTGACTTGCGAGTTGGCTTCCTCCCTTTGCTATCGCTTTCCCTCCAACCTTCCCGCATCCCTTTACCTCGTTCTCCTTTCTTCCGCGGCGTAAGCTTTTTACTCGCAGAATTCTCGTCGCGCAGGATGAGCCCGGAGGTTATCTACTGTCGATTGACTGGTTCTGGAAGCGGGCCAAATCCTTTTGGCCATCCTCGTGCGGCCTAACGTCCTCCTTTATCTGTATCTCCCTTTCTCTTTCGTCTTTCTCGCCCTTTTCTCACACCTTTTTCACTTCGTTCTCATTTCCCCTTCGACCCCGAACATCTCGCCATTACTGGCATCCTTTCTTCCTTCGTCGTTCTGACTCGCTCCTTTTGTCGCCTCGCGCTATATTTGACAGATGCTTTCTCGTTCTCCTTCTGTCTCCTGTGCCTCCTCTTTGCCTGCTCTTTCTCTCTCTATCTCTCTCTCCTTCTCTATCTTTTTATATCCTCTCCACGCTTGTAATTTTGTCTTGAGAGTCTTTGCTACACCTTCCTTCCATCCCTAATAAACGCTCTTCTCTTGCGCTCTCGAGAGCTCCTCGAGAGATCTCGACTAACTTGGACTGCGTATTACACGTCCTTTGACTCTTACCTCTGCACTACAATCACGCGGAATTCTTAATAAATAATGCCGTTCTTATGGAACAAACCCTTTTGCTTCTAACAAAGTCTTCACTCATAAATATACTTTTAGATATGATAGCGATATTTCACAATCGATAAATTCTTTCATAATTCGTGACGTTCACCATTACGTCGAAGCACATGATTAAGAAAAAAAGGAAATAGACATTATCTGTGGGATTAAAACACGCGCTTGCTTCGATGTCGATTCTGGCTCGTGTTGCCGTTTACGTTACGTAAAATGCGCCGACCGCAAATTATTCCTGTTTCATCATCGTCGAGCGATGTAACGAGCTCGCTCCGGGGCGCCGACGATCGTTCTTTGGCTCCCCCCGTTCTGGATCTAAATTTCTTCTTTCCGCCACCACCGCCGCCGTCTGGATGGACTCACAAGAAAAGAACCGGCTAGACTCATCCACCTTTTTCTACTCATCGCTCAAAGTAGCGAGGATACCCTGAGAGTTCGCCGATCAAGATGACTCGATAACGTTCGGACTTTCCGCATGGCTCTTTTCGCGCAATTTCTATCCCTTATCTTTCGCAACTTGTTTATGGCTGCGCTTCCTTGAAACACTGCCAAGATGCTGCGTGTACGAGCTCAATCGATTGGCGCTAATCATGATTAATTACTTTACTCCTCTACTAGCGAGAAGTGAATTCTGCTGTTTGTTGCTGCGATAGAACGTTTCATCGTTTCATTTATTAAAAAGGAGGTAATGCAATAGCGCCAAGTCTTTTTACAAACCGTCAATAAAAGTGAATAGTATGTTTGCAGGAAAGTTTAATTTTATTTTATTGCCAGAAATATAAAACATACATTACCGTGATAATATAAAATACGATGAAACGATAACACGAAATACGAGATAGGAATTTTATGGAGCGAAAATATAAATCGTTCCACAACTGTGGGGATTAATTAAATTTTTCTCTCCTCTTCAGCCGTATTTAACCGTGGCATTTAGGATATTCCAGAAAGTAATAGTTACCAGAATTAACTATCAGCTTTAAAGCAGCGTTATATAAAGCCAATCATAGTATATGTACGAGAATAAAGCGGTATTTCTGACCAAGCGATATATATAAAGGAAAGTTAGATAATAATAGAGCTTAATTGCATGTGTCTTGCGGCGAGATCTCAAGAGAGAGAGAGGGAAAAAGCTCTGTGCAATTTCGCAGTGTTTCACTCAAGTATTATAGACTGACGATTACGCGGCGGCACGAATCGATCGCATCGCGTGCTAATATCGGTGGTTTAATTATGTTCCTTTATTATCCCGAAGTATCTGTGCGCCCTGCGTCCTTACGTAACTTCGTCGATTTAATCTCGCGAGTCCGGTGATAATAATTACACGTTACGTACAATATAAGCGCAGCATGCGCCGCGATATCTGATGTGTATTCCGATATAATATCACAGTAATGGCAGTAACGGTGGCACGTTATGTTTACGAATCAATATCAAGTATCGATTATCAAATTATACGTGGCCGCTTGCAAACCCGGACACTATTAGACCTCATTACGCGAATAGCGATGCATTTCCGTTATTACGTTTAATGCCGCGCGGCTGGCGGTCGCATTTTCAATATCGTTCAGTCAATTATTATCCGGAAGGGGCGAGAGAAGAGGACCCCGGCGGATGTAACGTCGCGATACATAATCGCGGCTAAATTAATCCAGTTCTTAATCCCCGCGTATCCGCGTACAATTCCTGTTTATCACGGGGGATTTAAATATCCCCTCCTCCGGGAAAGGGGAAAACGGGAATGTGGTACGTAGCCACTCGAGGCAGCGAGAAGGCGGCAGCCAAGGGGAATATTTTCCGGAGCGTAAAGCTAATTAATGGCGCGCGCCGCTCTAATTTATCGCGGTGATACGCGGCGTATAAAGCGGCGAAAGAACGCGGCCGTTGTAGCGTATCCGCATTTATACTCTCGTTAAATAAATCCGCCCGACCACCGCCCCCCGGAGTGTCTACGTGCCTCCTAACGTGCCCTGCGAAAAGCCCGGAAGCAGAGTGCGCGCGCGAACGCGCGGGTTAATGGTGAGTTCTACGGGTTCTGGGTATGCATATCCGGTACGTGCTCGTAGCGTATACTTTTTCCTAGAGTGGAGTGCTCGGTCACATGTGTATGTGCTTAAGCTGCGCAGGCAATCTCACGGAAATTCTTGGACGAACTTATCGGCGCAACTAGCTTGTAAAATTTTGTGCCACTGCACTCACGAGACGGGCGAGCCCAGCTTGCACTTTAGAGCGGGAGGCTTAGAAAATGCAACATACTGATAATGCCGATATAATACGTGCAACTGATACATTTTAATTAAATACATTTTCTATAGGAATAAAATTTTCGTATCATTAAATATATTATTAAAACGAATTAAATTATAAAAATTATTAATTAGTTAGATAATTAGAAAGCTAAACTTCGTGTCAGAAACAGTATCCTCTGCAGCAATTGTACGGAAAATAATTGAGATAAAAATGCGAAAAATATCAAATTCTTTTATTTGTCATAAATTTAATATTCTACAGTAGCGTACCTAATAGGGTAATTTGAGTCATGAAATAATACTAGTTGATAATTTCATGTGACAAGTACCAATAACTCGCGATACGTTTTTGGGTAGAGCAAGCACGAATTTCGAACTTATCTCAGACTAATTTATCGAAGAGACTCGGCAAGAAGAATAACGATCGTTGTTCTCTCGGGCAAATGGAATCCAGAAAAGAAGTGATAATACCTGGCTCGACGCGAATAAAGGATACGAGAATTTCTACATCGTGTACCGCGTTTATGTCTCCGCGCATCTTCCTCCGCGAAAATCCCCGTAGCGAACGATCGCGACTCGCGAATGTAGCAGGGGAAGAAACAAGAGACACACACAGATACACAGCATCCCCTTATCTTGCGCGTTCTCGAACACGCGGTCCTTCGCGCGGTACCTTCTTCACCTCGTGTACGTTCCCCACGCCAATTATTCCTCCAATTCCAGAAGTCATGTTTCTGGCTGCCATTTCGAATGCTCGTTATGCGTATCCACGGGACATATTAGATTAATTAGATGCACGAGGAAAGAACCTACATGAACTTGGCACTTCATTTTTAATAAATAAAATTTTGAAGGGGAATGTTGGCATTTCATTTGTAGTTGTAGTAAAAATAATTTCGCTTGTAGTTTAGTGCAAAATAAATTATAGCATTTAAAAAAAATGGCTTGACTATAAAATAATTAACCATAAGATTATTAACAACTTGTATTTAAAACTTAAAAATAGAAAATTAGAGTTCCAAATTCACATTGATTTAAAAGGATCATTTCGCGCCACGATTATACGTGTCACGCGGCGTTTAATAAAGTCCATCGGAAGTTACTTTATAATTAAAGATTAGGGTTAGTCGGCGGGAAAGTGGCACGAGGGGATGATGAGGGTGCGAGTCGGGAAAGGAGATGAGAAACGCGGGCCACGAAAATTAAACCGTTTGAAAATAATTACGAAGTAGAAATGGTGTTAGGAGGGCACATGCGGATAAACGAGCTCGCACACGGTTTAACCAGGCCTCTCTGTCCTCTTCTATCTCCCTTTTATCCCTCGCGTAAAATGCCATCCCGAATCCCGTTCGTACTTTTTTCACCGTCTGCTCTTTTGCTTTTATAAAAATATTATTACACTAATTGTTATTGTTATTGCGCAATTAGTTTCATTACCATTATTGCTGCTCCTGCTGATGTTATTGCAATGCAGCCTTTCGCAAGCAACGTCGCGGCAGAAGATCTTCTATTACAGTACGACGTTTAATATGATGGAAAAAGGAGCCGGCGGGAAGAAACATTTTACGTTAATGCAATAGCTCGGTACATTCGCGACCCTTTACGTTTGATAAAAACTCCCCCAGCGCAGAGATATTACATTTTCATAAATTACGCGCTCACGCATAGCAAACTGGACGAGCTCGGCAATAAATGGAATTCTTTGCGACACGAGATCAGCGCGAGACGAACGCCGTAAGGTCGTGCATTTGAACGAATAGGACGGAGTGATGGTTGGTCGCTTAAAGCATATCACTTTATCATAGCGTGATAATCGTTACCGGCGATAAACAACTGGATCGAATACTGCGGCGCGGGTTCAATCGACGCGTCGCCAAAACGAAATCGCGCGCCGCATTGTGCCCGCGGAAGTACTGTCGGGTTTAATTAAGCAATCGCGCGCCGACCGCAAATGATCAATTCGCGCGCTCGCGAGTACAGATTCCGTCCCCGATTTTCCCCCGCGTCCTGCCCCCTGTCTCGCTCCCAGCCTTTTGATCGAGGTTGATTTTCATTAGGGTGCCAAGCCCCCGCCAATCGAGTACCTGTAATCAATTCGCGGGCGCAACGGGCCGCTCGCCGCGATCCATAATACCCGTTTGTTGCATCCCAATTATGCACTCTGCCGGAATTATACTCGGATGCTGGCCGCCGCATCGATATTCCCGCCCTGTGTTTTCCGTTTCGCCGCGTCGCGTTGCCGGCTTGTTACGGGGAGATTTAACGGGGTTTCGGTCGTTCCGCCGGCGAATCGCGCGGAATTAAAACCAACCGATCGATCGCCGCGCGTATCAAACATCACTCTCTCAAGTGGCCCATGGTAAGTTCGCTATTAGATACATACAATAATCGCATCGACGTGGTCGACATTGATGCGATATTGATCACGCCAATGTGTGCTCCGACGATCCACTTGCAACGGTTACGCGATCACCTCAACGTTATTCGGAGATCTCATGGCAATAGCGTTCAACGGGGTGTTTATTTAGCGGGTTTAATTTATGCAAAGGGGACAATATACACAGTCTCAGAAAGAAATTGTTAGATAAATAAATTAGACGACAGCAAGTAATTGTTCCATTCTGTTCCATCTTAATATTGGATTTTTTCTTAATATTGGATTTTTTCTTAATATTGGATTTTTTTTTATATTGGATTTCATTTTAATTGTCAGTTAACTTCGACGATTGAGATGAAGAATGTATGGAAATTTAAGATATCTGATTCAAATTACGATCGCATAATGATGTGTCTCAGAATAGACTGATCCGCCGAATCGTAGTATAATAGTGAATTGTTCTCGGTATACTGAAAATGATCTACTCGCGGCATTGTCTGTGAATTATCGATCGACCGCATTGTGCGCGCCCGACATCATTACTGTATGTACATGTCACTAATTAGGTACCATTTGATAATTAATAAGCAGGCGATAATGATTTACTGTGATTTGTCTTTGAATAATAGGAAAGATCTCGCGACAGTAATTTAGCATCGACGCGCTCTTTGTATCGAAAAGCTAATCTCATGAAATTAATATCATGAAATTGATATAAAGGCAATTAGCTTGTTTCGCAAATTTACGGAAATATGTGCAATATGTGCAAGATATTAATAACACTATATCCGAGTTATGCGAACATTGCAGTCAAAGCGGCGCGAGTGACAACGTGAGATGCGGCACGTTTTCGCACGTTTGTAAACGAATTTAAACGCATCGGAAATCGTGCGAGAGGCACTTCTGACCTTTATGCCAGAAGTGTAATACTTGCTTCGTTCGCCGGTCAACTTATGCTGCTAAAAGGAAAGAGACACGATAGAACTGGCAGAGGATATCACGGCGACACGAGCGAACTAGACGAAACCAAATCCTCGACGACGTCTCTCATGCATAATCCAGAAGTTTGTATCTCTCCCGGAAAGAACGACGTCCTGTTCAGGCTCCTGGGATTAGGTGGATATTTTTGTTTCTGTATCTGCGATACTTCGACATCGTGGTGCACGGAATTTCCGGAATTATACAGCCGAGACGGTGGCCTGCGCTGCAAGCGAGATGAAAATTGCGCTACATGTGTTCCGAAATTAACCCATGTTAAAATTGGCTAGCGAAATGCAACGAGATATTGTTACAGCACTACAATTTGGGTTTTAATATCATGCACGACGAAATAAGCTGTTGTTAGATTTCAGCAAATTTGGTGATACTTGTTTCTCATTATTAATTGCAAAATTTCATTTCTGTCGTTAATTGACGTGGAATTAATGATCGTTAGAGCAGCGGGGAAAGAGTGTCGTTGCTCAATGTCCGTTGAAAAAAGTGTTCGCGATGTTTTCTCTCCGGCGACTTTTTATGATCGCAGAAACGTGGATAATAGCTGCTAGTAAACCAGACAGAAAGACGCTTCATTAAGCTGCTCACGTTCGCATGGATATGTGCATTTCCGAGCGTTTTATGCATTTCCTAGATGCCCCCTTTTCATATGTTGTTCAAATACGCGTGTAGTCATATGTACTCTTCATTATGAGAAATATCAACGGTCTGAAGAATATAAAGCACCAGCGCGGTTTTATGAGCGTTGCGCTTCTCGCAAATTATGCTCGCTTGCTACGGTAAAAATTTGCCGAGGCTCCGCGTAGGGACGAAATTAAATTCGTATCCGTAAATTGCCGCTTCGACAAAGCGAAATAGTCGACCTCCTTTGGCATCGCCGATTCCGTGACAAGTACGCGCTTGCATTTTGTCGATGCGAAAGTTAAATCTGCATAATTGACCGCGTTTCGGTACGTTGCGCGTTTTTCCTAAAATTGAAATATCTTTTTGCATGATTCTCTCAGATTTTTTCGCGTTGGAGCCAACTTGAGCGTCGACAAAGTCTCAATGGCATTCGCGCAATTCGCCTCCGAACAAAATAATATTTCTGTTCGCGCGTTTCGCTCTTTTAATATCGCACACCGAGCACAAAGGACGCGATGCGGGAATTTACGAATTACGCATCTTTCATTCATCGCAGAATTAATCCAACGCGGAATTCCGACACGCGAGTGTTCCGGTAGCTTTCCTCGATTTTTTTGTTTTATCTTGTTGTAGGCAACACTCGGCATGCCTGCACCATTTCAATTATTTTATGCTAACGTCGTGATTTTCTCGGTATCCCGGTATAGACCAAGGATATTATTGTCATCGCGCTTACGAGTGCGTTACAGCTCGCTTTTGTGATGAGCCGCGGCTTTGAAAAATCAATGCACTTCTATACTAGCAGCCAAAACATGCCTTACATGAAAAAAAATCCGTTCCATGCATTCCATGTATCGGCAAATGGACGGATCGATCAATTTCACTTTGAATGACGATGTGGAACAGTGATGTTCGCGAGGGAACAAGTTTTCGGACGAAAGCAGACCGTACGAAAATCCCCGTTCGATTTGCGCGGTCGTAACGCTTTGACAACGCTAACAAATTCGGTCTCGAGCGAATCAAGAGCGGAGATAGGCTCGCACCCGCGAAAATATTCGATGGCACGGACGAATGAGGTTTTTTTCATTTTTTTTCCTCTGATGATGTATGGTGATAAACGATGTAACTTTTTTCGTTGGGAGAGGTGGCTGGGGGTGGTAGGAGAGGCAGTTCCTGCGGCACCTTCGCCACGGACAGAAACAAATTTCGCGTGGTCGACGGGCCGGACTCGCAAAACTAGACAACCCGTTCCTCTCGCAGCTACGCGTTCCTCTTTTTCCTCTTCGGCCAGTTTCCGTTTCCTCTTTTCTGACTCTCTTTTGCCTCATTTTCTTGGCCTAATGCTTTGTGTATGTATGCATAAAGCATCTACCAAAAAAGCACATCAAATATTATTTATTATTCGACTATGCATTTCTGATGATTTTAAGTACGTAATTGTAATACGTAATTTTAATAAATTCTTGATACAAATCCTGATAAATACAAGATTGATTGATATTGATGCAGCACACATGCTATTAAAATTTATTTGTTAAATACGAAACGAATTTCTTGTCATTTCCGTACATTCACCGTTTTGCGGATCCGCAGAATACGCGGTATGGCAGTTTCGTCTGTTCGATAGGCATACAGTGCTTTATTCTGGACATGTCTCGTCACTAGCGGTGATTTACGCGTCCCGGTCAAGAATCGAGGACCGCAAGCGATAGCCAGAATAACGGACGCGTTATTTTTTTCGGGAGAATCTATTCATCGGCACCTGTCGTCCCGAAACCGGCTTTCCCGTGGCTAACGAAAAAAAAAGAAAGCGAGAGGAATAGAGAGAGGAGGAACGTCGCGTTCGTATGGCGATCATTTAATTGATCCCGCGGATGGAGGCGGTTGTCGAAGATAAATTTCGGCGTTGATTGATTCTCGGTGATGTGACGGGCTACTGCCATTGATGATAATGCTATTTTTCTTCCGTCGGGCTGACGTAGTTGAGCATTGTGCCGATTTATTCGCGGACGAGTTTATTGGTATTGCTGAACCGGGCAAATTAGTGTCGGTGCCGGTTCGACGAGAGGAAACTTGATAAACGCAGGCGTATTTTACGTGATTTGTGTATGAATTATAATGTACATAATTAAATGATTAATTGAAACGTACAGATTTAATGGCGGCCGATAGCGGCGGAAACGCCGAACAAAATCAGTATAAGTGCGTTATCATTCGGCTGGCCACGCGCGGCTTTTACCATTTAATTACCTATTAATGTACAAATTATGAAAACTGTTCAAAAAGATGTATGCATACCGGTGGCAATGCGTAACTTTTGACGTAAATCGTATTGAATTTCTCCTGAATTTATACATTTAATTGAGAATTAAATAGGCCAGATTATTTGTTATATCGCGAATTAAAAAATATGATCAATACGTATCTTTTTTATATTTTCTCGGAAAGAAATTATATTTGTTTTACATAATCGATAGAAAATATGTTACACTCTAAAAACAAGTACAGTGAAACCCTTTGATCAAATTTTTATTAAAACAAATCGCACATTTTTCTGATAGCGTACAGTACGTATTAGGGTTGTAACAAAAACCTTGAGAACAAATATTTCAATTAAATATATATGTCATGTAATGTCATCATCTATACGTGTAGAATAATGGAATGATCGAACGCGGATATAATTAAAAACTGTATTTAGGAGGGGAACACATTCAAAGTAGTAATTAATAGCGCGAGAATTCGTGAAATGGTTGGCGGAGTGCGAAGCTGCGGACAACTATTTTACAATAAAACAGCATTCTGTGCCGATACTACCGAAATAGTTTATCGCGCGTGGCTATAGCCACGATTATCTGCTATTATAGAATATTTATGTATATATACATAAATATTCCATAATAGCAGATATTGTTAGCGGTAAGTCAAACAGCAGACGGGACTCTATTGGACGCTTATGAATTAATAGGACAGTGGGATTTTATTTGTAACGAGGGGATATTACCGGGTGATTATTGATTTATCGCGAAAGACTTAAAAGGTCCGACTGATATTAATAAACTTGATTGACAAACATTTTAAAAGCTCAATTTATTAGGCAATTCAATGCAAATTTTGCGATTTTGATAAAGGCGTTTGAACAGTGCAAGTACATACAGATCAATAATTGAAGTTGATTTAATTACATAGAAAAGCAAGGAGACTTTTTAGCATATATGAAAGAGAAAGCGTTTTATTGATATTGCATTTTTCATGTTGAAAACCGCACGGATCGTTTTGCTTGCTTGGCGTTATCGAGAGAAAATGGATACTTACAAATTACCGTCAGATTGGCCGTCTGGAAAGTGGTAGCGAAGAACGGCGCCTCGGTGGAGACTTCGCATTTGTACTGTCCTGAGCTCTCCAGGACGAGGTCCTTCAACCGTATCGATTTCTGGTTGCTCGATTTCTCGCTGCTCGATCTCTTCTGCGGATAAAAAGAGTGCCGGAATGTATTTGCTTTGTTAATGGAGAATTTTTGTAGCAGGACGTGATACTCTCGTCCACTAACAGATTTAGACTCGAAGTTAGAGCTTGTCTTACGCGTTCGTGTGCATGCACACGTAATACACAATGTTATTATTTCTTAGATAGCGTCTGATAGTGTTTGAAAGATGAAATTTTCACAGATAACGCAGAATTCAATTTTTCAGTTCAAGTCCAATCAAATCAGTCGCAGTCGCGCGTGTGTAATGCGTCTGTAGAACTATGATCCGCATGTTATTTTCGGTATAAAGTTTCCAATATTTTTCTTTGCACAATACTCTTTAGAACAAAACTTTTAGTTTAGAAATATTATGTTAAGAGATAATCTTTTATCAATCTTTTATTTTTTTTCTTGGCTTTTACACTGAATGCTTTGACATTCCTCGGAGTTTGTACAAAAGGATGCAGCTTACATCGCGGTTCTGTACGACCACTCAAATAGCTCGTGCATTCGCTAGCTCTGCTCTGCTAGAGTTAATTAAACTCTATCGCATGTCTCTATCTGTCACGTTGGCTTGCCGGTGCTCTCGAAGAGTCATGTTTCCGCTATCAGAACGGTGGTTGCATTGTCTTTGCGGACCATGCATCCCCAGTGTGTGACTTCATTGATAGCGGGGAGGGGACCGTTTGCGGCTTATCGATAATTCATGGCCCGTTACCGGAGCCCGAGACATGGTCTCGCTGCTACTCGCATTAGGTTCGATTAGGCACATCCGCGGTCCAATTAGCTCTCCACGGTATGCGATGACGAAGCCGGCGCGACGACGGCGGGATCCCTTCCTGTCCCTTCGCGTTAACATTTACGAGAAATAGAGTGCACGTATTGATCACCGAATCCAATACCGATTCGATCGCCGGAAATCCCGTGCGTCCTGACGTTCCTCCGACATCACTCCACGCGGATTCCATCACTATACGCGCAGGATCGAATCGCGACTTCGTTTGCCAGATTATGAATACTTAATTTTGTGGCGTGCGCGGATCTGAATCCAATTAATTCTCAATTCCGGGATCTCTGTTTAATCCTCATAGTTCCCGTGGTCAAATCTGATCGCGCGGTATAATAATCGCGTTATCCAAATTTAACCAGTAATAATTGAGGGCTAAATCTAATTAAAATCTAAGCCCGAATTATAGAATTAATTTTTCAGTCCGTGCTCGTCGGTGATAAAAACTAATTTTAGACAGATAATAGCGTTGTGTCACGCACAATGCATTCCCAGATTCGATGTTACGTGAAAAGAGTATCAGGGCGTACTTTAGAATTTTTCCCCACGTCGACTCGAAATAACTCGCAGGACAACGCGCGGACTAACACGCGGAGCAAAGCGGATTATCGATGCGGCCGTTTTCAATTTGCTCGTCGAGACGCGTCGGAACGCCCGCACCGAGAGACGCCGCACCTGGCTCGTCGCCGCGCGTACCCGATAAAAGCCGTCTCTTTCGTAATTTCCGGTTACATTAA
Source organism: Ooceraea biroi (assembly GCF_003672135.1). NCBI lineage: Eukaryota > Metazoa > Arthropoda > Insecta > Hymenoptera > Formicidae > Ooceraea > Ooceraea biroi. The sequence goes on along the minus strand of NC_039517.1, from coordinate 7,714,850 downwards.
CGGCATCTCCGGCGGCCGCGTCGTCGATCTTCCGATATTCTGATAATCCACGCGGTCTCAGACGCCGAGGAAAATTGCCGCTGCTAGTGACAGGTAGCAGCCTCCTCTCCCGATCGGCGATCCGGATGGCTCACGGTGACGGCTAATTAAAGTGAATTAGAAACTTTCGTCCATCCACCTTCGCTCGTTGCGGAGATGGGAAATTCTTTGAGCGATTCGATGTAATTTTATATAAAATATGCCATCCGTAACGATCGCGATGTCTAATTACTGCTCTTGGTACTCGCACTATTAAGTGATTGGTTGGTGATGAGCATTAGTTCACCAATCGTGTTTTATTTCAATAAACGTACAAGATATTTAAGACAAAATGTCAGTTTTGATATCTGCTATTTCTTACATTATTTTCTCAGAAAATGCCTTCAGAATGACAGTTTCCGACGATTTAGTACCATTAGATGCCTACGAGATGAGGGAGCCGATACTCCGAACTCGCGACATTTGCCGTCTTTTATAGCTTCGCGGAAGCTTATACAAACAGGCGTAAATCGTAGTCTAATTTCGCTCGTGAACTTCCCGGTTCGCGCTTGTGAGAGGCATCTAGGCGCGCAAAAGTTTCAAAGTTGAATAATGCGCGGCACGATAAATTATGCTCATAAAACGGCGCGGAAGGAACGCATCGCGCTCGTGAATCGACGAGGAAGGAATACTTCCGCAGAATGACGGCAATATTTATTGGTCGTTTCAGCGCCGGGTTATTGAACTATAGGAATAGTCGCAATGACCGATGCGACCAAAAATTAGCGATTGAAAATAGTTTATTTAACAAGGAGACGCGTACTCATTAGAAAAAGATTGCATACAGCTTATGACAACTGAAAATGGTCTCTCTGTTGAAAAAAGAAAGTCATTTCAGACTTGAAACAGTGAGACATGCTTTACTTTCAATGTGTTCTGCGCCTTGTCCTTTCCTTCGAGGAGCAATCGCGCTATCCTTCACCGCAAGAGAAAATCCTCCCGGATAGAAACGCGGCGATTGTGCACACACCGCGATCGCCTGCGCTCGCGACGGAATGTCTTGACAATACGAACGGAAAGCCCGACGTGATTCCACAAAATGCGTGGCGATGCTTGCACATTTCGGAGCGCGGATCTCAAAGTACGCGCGCGAGCGACGCGACGACGCGATGGCTGATATTTCCTGGTGCTTCCGAGTTTGCTGGCAAGAGAAGGAAAAAATAACAGAGCCAACAGGGACTTGCTAGTGTAATTTCCTCGAGGTAATAAACTAAAAGCATCTTCTTTCCCCCGGTTGGCTTTTCCGCCGAATCTGGTCTCTGTACCGGCTTGACTCGGCTCGGCTTGGCTCCGTACCGATCTCTGCCTCTCTGTCTTGTATCTCTCTTTCTCTCTTTGCTCTCTTTCTCTCTGTTCGAGAACAAAATTACTTTTACCAGTGGATAGAAGCTCGAAATAATTCGAGAGGGACGAGCGAGGAAGCGAAGTCGCAGGAGAACTTAGGCAAATTCGCTCGGAGCCCTCCTTGACTTTGTCCTTTAAGTTTCGAAATTGTACACCGCTTGCGTATTAAGGGGCCGGCGGTGAGAAGAGGGAAGACTGCGAGGGAGAACTGCGCTAGCTCAGATCCACCCCGAAATAGGATACGAGCAGCGGAGGAGACGACGGACATCGCGAAGTTTTCGACTCCCCTGATGACACCGCGCTGTAAAATTAATCGCGCGGAGCGAGATTTAATGGCGCGCTTTTTGCGAACGGCGATGGTATCGACGGCAGTAACCAACCGACCCGAGTTACGTCTCCTCGCCATACACGCTTGTTCGTTGATTAATTAATAATCTGCTTGAGAAAGTGATTAAGGAGTCAAGAATGAGCCAATCATAGCGATTTATCTTCATGGAGATGGTCCCAGATCTCTGCTATCTTTCTTGGATCGAATTTTTGCCAGACGTTGACGACAAGATATTTCTAATTATTACTTTATAACACTTCCGAAACTCCCCCGAAGTCGTTATCCGAGAAGTATTTTAAAAGTCCAGCAAAAGAGAGAGAGAAAGATTCATGATGCCTCGCTATGTCTCTCGCGAGTGTTTTTTGTGCTGGTCGACAATCTACTATTTCATCAATCGAATCTCGTAACTTTGTCTACTTTACTTTCGCCGTTACCTCGAAGAAGGTCCCTGCCTCTCCGAGAGATAGACGGAAATTATACAAAAGGTCGCGCAACAATCAGCCTCTTCTCGTGGATGCGCGAGGAGGAACGCAAGCGGAGGAGCGACAAGGAGGAAGAAGAGGAGAAAGAGGATTGCACAGGAGTGGGTCGGGTGCAGACGCAAAAGTTTCCGAATCCCCGGATAACGAGATGTTGATTCGCAACTTCTTACCGCGACTGCAAGTATAATACCTGACGAGGAAGCGAGAGCAAACCTTGCGCGCGCGTACGCTCGAGCAGCGCGACGCGTCTTCGCTAATCTACGTCGCCGAATGGAACTTTGACTCGCTCGATACAGGAGAGACATTCCCGGGTACTTTCCGGAAAACGCGAGTGCCATGTAATTTGTCTTTCGACCGCGTGAGACGCTATTAAAGCTGCAGCAGTCGCACGACGAGCAACCGCAAATGCGCGGCGAACAGAATTGCATTCTCGTCGTCGTTCATCATTTGTGTCATTAGTAGCACTAACGTTATCGCTTTTTTCTCGTTCACTTAAAAATACCATTCTTTGATTACGAACTTAAAAATTAATAATTATGATTAATTATGCATGATCTGGATTATGCAGGAGTACGTTGAAATACTGCTCTTCTCCTCAGCAGAACGGTCTCTCTCTTTAGGGAAAACGGGGGTTGAATTAGCGACTGTAATACCGTAACGCTGTTCCACTCTCGCGCAAGATAATTACATTTATTTGACCGTAAAAACGAATTTCTTCCCTTCTGCGCGTATATACAGCCGGGCTTTATATTCAATTCTTTTTATTGCTGCCAGTCAGTGCGTCTTCCGGCATTAATGCGGGGGAGAGCCTGTCTCACGCCGTCACTGGTAAACGTACTTACAGCGTATCTACTCACCCCGCGACGAATCTCGGAGACCGTCGGGTTTACATGGCGCGTTAACTTTGAATATCCTATAAACTGCCCTGCTGCTCCCCGAATCTCACTCGTCGCGGTGAGTTTCTCGAGATAAAAGTCCCGCACGAACGAACGTCAGGGCGATCCTTAAATCACATTGCCGGAAATGACATATAATCGTCACGTAACACTGCGATAAACGAGAGATTGAACGCACGAGGGTACTGATTCAATTACGATTGTCATGAGAATGTTATAAGAATGCAATTATTCGGTTGAACTACCGGATGTTGTTGGAAAAAAGGATTAATGAGATCCATTTTATGATGATTCTGAGTCTCTATCTAATCAAAGAGCAAATTGAAAATATAAAGAGGAACACTGAATACGTACTTATCGTTTCAAATCGAAACCGTGTTACGCATTAATTTATTTTATATCTTGGAAACGCGTGAGCACGGCTTTTTGTTCTACTCTATCGCACGGAATTTACGGGAAAGATGATGTCTGCCGCGCGAGAATTTCATTCTCTCATCTGATCCGCGTTCGCGACTGATAAAAAAATCACGAAGAGTAATGCGCGCCGTAAAATTCGCCGTCGTAAAATTCACCCGTCGCAGATGCGCTTCTTCTTCCCCGTTCACTTTCATCTTCGTTGAATTAACCTGATCTCCCGCGGAATCCATTAAGGACGATCCAAAACGACGCCCATAAACTCGTCGCCTAATGGATGGATACGGACGTGTAATGGATGTTGTTGGTTTTATCCGCTCCCAGCAGGAACAAGCCTCTTAAAGAGACGAGGATCCTGCATCCCTCGCGGAGCCAGCAGGAAAAAAGCGGAAGACCAAGACGGACGTGGATGTCGAGGAACTCTCGTGCGCCATCCCCGGCGATGTCGGGACAGGGATGAAAACGTTTGACGTTTTATCATCGCTCAAGCGATGCGACTAACGCGATTCATGCCTCCTTCGTTAACTCGATAATGTCTCGTTTTGCTGACGCTACCGTAATTGTCAATATACATCAACTTCGATTCGCTAATCATACCGTTCACGTGCAATCATCGTCCCATTCGCGAGCGAATGCTAACAACCGCTTATCATCCGATCGCGTGCTAGGCCAACGCTTGATTTCGAGGAACGTGCCTCTCGGAGAATTTGCGAAAGGCTCGTGAATAACATATAGACCGCGCGACGGCGACGTCGTTACGTTTTATGGCCCTCGAGAGCAGAGCGGCGCAATGCCGAGCGGCGATTTATGGGGTGGAAGATCGCGGTCTGGGGGTGCGGCAGATTAGTCAGATTGTTTGGAAATTTTCATTGGTTTCCTGCCAACCGGGACCAACCACCGCCGGTACCCTCTTTCTCTGTCTATCTGTCTTTCTCTTGCAGCACTCCTGCAAGCATTACGTTGGCGCGTTCTGCTCGCTTCCCGTGCACGTACCACGCTTGCTCCTGGAGGCCACTCTATTTACGGGGTGTTTCGACCCGCACGCGAAACACATGTAAATGCCTCGGGAATGAAACGAGCGGAGCGCGTCTCTTGCATCGGTGTGGCGGCGAAGCCGAAGAAACACGCCGCATCAACGCTGCCGTCTCGCACGTTGATTTGTATTCCTTACCTGGCTTACGTATCTGGGCAAATGCCTAGTGTGAGAGGGAGCTCTCTCTCGACGATCGAGTGTTCCTGCGATTGCAAGAATCTCTGATTTCTATCGGGCATTTTAGGATGAAAATAGCTAACGATTTTCAAGTGAGTTCGATCAAGCTAGAGTATCATTCGTGGAATATCATATACTTATATGAAATAATCCACATTACTTATTGATATTTCAATTGATATAATTCCACGCAAATTCCAGCGGAGTGAACCACTCATCGATTCACGTCGTGGTATTTCACATACCGATGAAATTTTTCTCATTCTAATACGCCGACACGATTATCTCATTATGGCTACGAAATTCGCGATCCACGTGCACGCCGAGATTTTAACGGATTAGAACTATCGCGCGGAACAAACGTGCTATATTTTACTCCGCAGCGGAATGCTGCGCTCACTTTTACTATCACGCATGCCGGCGCTATCGCTATTTTAATGCGCTCAAATGCTGCGGGCGAGCTTAAAAGTTTGCACTGCAGCCAAATGGCGCATCTCTTTCTCTCTCTTTCTCTCTCTACCTCGATCTCTCTCTCTTCCCCTCTATCTGTCTCTTTCTCCCGCGCTTTCTCGATGAACGGCCGGGATAGTATCTCGATATGTGACACGGCCGAGAGAACGGTAATGCGGAACAGCGACTGCATATAAATGAGGAATTTTGGGAGCAGAAGTGCGTTACGGCTTAAAATGGCTTTCCATTCCATTAGATGAATCACGCGGATAATTAATGTAGTTACGATCTTCCATGATATTCAATCCGCGGAAACCATAAAGCTGCGGCCGTTTAATGTTGTCCAAGGATATTGAGTGCGTGAACGTCCGCATGTAACAGTCGCATTCGGTGGTATAGTCAGCATTGTAGCGGTCCTCCATCGGTTTCGAATGTCTCCTGAATTTTTATATTTTTACGTAAAATCTACGCGTATTTGATATCCGAAAATTTTTAAGTCCTTTAAATTAACATATATGCAAGCAAAAGAATAAATCTTTCAACGGCGTTTGTAAAAGAAAAATTGATTAATTAATCCATAAAGAACTCGAGATTTCTTAGCAAATAGAGCTTCCGGTTTCTGAGTCTCGAATCTCTGAAAGGATTAAATTCGTAATTCTATAATAAAATCTCGCGTTGCATTAACACGGAACGGGTCGAGTGGCAAGTACCATTCGCGCACCGCCGACTGTTCTCCCGCATCGAGAGATATAACTCGCAAGGGCAAAGTTCTGCCGGAACATCAAAAATTCGCGTATTCCCGCGGGGTGGCAGTTAAATCATTTAAATTTCTGCGCAAACGACCACGCGCGCGTGCATGCGGGCGAAACTCGCGCTCTCTCCCGGTAGAGGAAAGTTTAAAAAATGACGGAAGGGCAAGAGGTAAGAACGAATAAAAGGGGAAAAAATATGCGAGAAAGGGATATTATCTAGCTCGCGAATCGCCCGAAAGTTTCGCATCGGGGGTGATCTCTCGCGTGAAACTATCTTCAAACTATCGTCAAACTATCGTTGCTACTGACCTTGTTTTGAGTCTCGCGCCCAGTCTACGACGTGTCGAAAATTTCGCGGAAGTTTCACCCTTCGCGAATGCGTGCTTATATTCTCACACAAAGAAATTTCCATTTTAATAGTTCTGTTTGCGCGCCGCTACGTCGTAGCAGTACAATAGTTTGTTCCTCCACTTGCACATTGGCCACTTGAGAATATGTATATCGAGAATATACGATGTCTGATAATAGCAAAATACTCATTAACATTGTAACTTTATGTAATTATAATATTTCATTATAAATTTAGATTTTTCACATTTCTCTTTAAGAACATCGATATGATCGATAACCCGGAGATGTAAAATTCTCGTTGAGTATGCTAAAAAATGTTTGCATGTGAAATCCTCAGAGAGGATTTACATTTTTATTTCCCGATACTGCAAGCTCGGTTTTGTTGATGGGGATTACCACCGACCGCGAACGATAGCTGGTGGTCACGAGAATTTAAAAAAATTGCGTGTTGACAACGCTCACGAAAATTTCGATCTTCGTTTTTTCAATTTTGACTTTATACCGTTACAGTTTTGCGCATGCAAAATTAAATTCTTGGAGCTCGTGTTAACGCTAGTCGCAACGATTAGTTAAAAGTAGTTAGTAGACATTTGTAAGAGAATTTCTAAACTGAGCTTACTATATTTTTCGAATAAAACTATTCGCTTCAATCTTATCTAAGTATAAAAATTGTTCGGCTTATACGGGTATCGGGTCGTCAGTATTTGTTTTATTATCCGCCAATACCGATCTTGTATGTGCGTTATACCTCGCAAATAGTATCCTACATGATATTCCGATTCATGAACGAGAGGAGAGGACGGTGAATCGAGGAACATCATTTGTAGAATATTGGAGTACGATCTGGTGGATTGCATTCTTCGAAACATGTGATACTCTGTGGAGAAAAGACCAGAAATACGGAAGCGAGAGAGAACGGAAGAGACCAGCAGAGATCTCAAAGAAAGATAACATATCGTGGCACAGATTATACGTCGACCTTTCTCATACTTTTATTGCATCGTGTTTAATATCAAGAATGACTTGAATCTATATCATGTCACTAATTTAGGATGCGCTAATATTACTTCAAGTATTTTCTGGTTGAGAAATTAGTCATGATTAATCAAGAAACTATTATATAAATCAGGATTTTATTCTTGAGCTATATACAATTTGTATTTTATATAATTTCAGCGAATTTTCATATTTCTTTACAAAAGTAATCTTTAAAAATACTGCAAGAAAACTTGTACGAAACGTTTGATATGTTCCATGTCACTGAAATAGATAAATGAATCAAAAGCACTTTACTAAAGTAAAACATAACACTTCGCACATACATCAGGAAATATCTGCGCGATCGTGTCGATACGATATTGCATCTTTTCATGTTCTCCTTCGCTCTAACAGGATCTCGTTTCTTACGGCGAATGCCGACAGGTGAATCCATCAGTATATCGAGGATTCTGAAGAAAATGATGTATCCTCAGATTCAGCGAACGAGCTCCTGTCTCGTTGATACCGGGCAGAAGGATGCGGTGAATGAGTTAGAATCGATTCTGTCAAGGATGTTAACAGGCCTCGCGCTTAACCGTTGTTGATCGAAGCACGTAATTATTTATCGGTGATTGAATTTTACATTATACGTGCTTCTAGAGATTAATCTGGTTTCTCGAGAAGCGTCTCCAAAATGTCAAACCGTCTTCTAGCTGCTTTAAGTGACATAAATTGAATCGACGAGTATCGTCAACCGGTTTATATTATAATAAGTAAACTTTTTTAAGAGCGCGCAAGAGAGAGAGAGAGAGAGACATACGTGTATTTTAAGATGTTGAAACTGAAACATAGAAACCGATGTAGGTATTCCACTTGAATAATATTCAAGTTATAATTTATTTCAATTTCGTATTTGTTTAACCGCCTGCGAATAAAATAAAATTGAAATTAATTAAATTAATTAAATAAAAGGTAAAATGAAAATTAAATTAAAATTCTTCACAATTATTCGTTCCGTAAATAATATTACAATTAGATAGATGACATAAAAATAAAAGTAAAATATTATGATCAAAACGGAAATTCAAGTAGATATTGTCATACTTTGATCAGACAAAACGCGACATAGAAGTAATGACGATAATGAGAACATCAAAAAACGCTCTTACATTTTATTTAATACAATTTCGTTTAATATTGCGAAATTATCGTGTAATTATCTCCACTCGCTCGCCGTTACATCTCATCCATTTGACCTGACCACATCTAACGCGATACGATCAACGTCATATGTATGAAAGAGCGAGCTGCAGTCTCATGGTCCTTTAATGAACTCCGGATAAAGATACCTCGTGGTAACTGACAGCTTGCTCCGAGAAAATGATGAATTCCCGCCTCACTTATATCATCGTGAATTCTACTCGAGGCTGTACGATGGCTTAATATAATTCCATGAGTCTAATAACTCTTCTCCACGGGCTTGATATAGTAATTATAAATCGATACGACAAATTTGCTGCACCGACATCATGAAAACGCGCACAGCACAACGTCGTGTATTTCGCTAATTAGAAGTACAGAAAATGTATCGCACGCCTGGATATCGTTAAATGCCGGAAATACGCGAGATAATATTTCGGAAACAATTCCCGATACGATTCTCTGCTATCAGTGCTCCCGATTACGTTCTGCAGATCCGACAACATTTTTCTCGCGTAGCTCTTATCGCGGAATAACATCGCTTCATCTCGCTCCTGAACATCGGCGTAACACACGTAATCCTCCTCATCGATCCAAGCCTCATCTCGGTCATGTGCAACACTCGTATCGTTGATGTAACGCACGTGCGAACGATCGTTCACCGTGCAGTAGCTTCTCGCGGCGACCTCTCGCTTTTACCGGACTCTGTAACGACGAGATAGCTCCCAATAGCTGACAGAGAAGCTGCGGAGCAGATGATGCAGCATATCGCGAGAATGGCGGCGATGAACTCCTCGCAGCTCGTTTATACCAGTACAAGAACGCGCGTCTGGATGCACTGGCCGAAGCGTTTTGCTGGCCAGCCGCGCGCGCGGAAGATGAATTACGTTGGCACGTGACGGTGCCGGTCTGCTCGCGGTCGTCGATCGGCTTCACGAAGACTCGTGTACGGGATCTCCGCACGTCATCAGTTTTCTGTCTCTCTCTCTCTCTCTCTCTGTCTCTCTCTCTCTCTCTCTCTCTCTCTGCAGTTGATCCTTGCTCTCGCGCGTTCGTCTTATCGAGGGTTCGCGTGGCCCTTGGTTCCTTTCGTGTCTCCCTGGCCGGATGGTGAACAGAGAGAGATGAACGAACGGAGATGGTGAAGGGAGAGAAGATTGATTATGTCGAATCCCGTATACTCGGCGAAAGAAAGGTGCTGAGTTTCTGAGCGGCGTTTTAAGGAATTTCGCTTGCATCGCAAAATGACACGGTGCGAGGAAAGAAAGGATGAAGAGGATTCCTCGGATCTCGGAACGTATGAATAGGAATGAACAGTTCACTGGGCTCGCGATGAATCGTTTGTTCCGCTTCCGGTTGTAGCGAGTTTGGTGGTGCGAGAAGAGTTTCGCGGAGTGCTCCGATAATCGACACCGATTCGAGCTGCGATAGTTATTATCTTGCTGTCCATGGTAGTTGTCGATGTCTTCATTCATTTATCGCGTTCTTCACTCTCTAGTTTTGCTGATTCTTCATACATCTCTTGTCAGATGATTTCGTTAATAAATCAATATCTATACGTAGCAAATATAATAAAGTATCATGTGACTGCATAGAAAAATATTCAAAATATTCAAAATATATCTACGTTTCTGTAAATTATCATGGATTGAAAGGGATTAGGTATTACTAAAAATATTAGTATTTGGGAGGATCAGCTCTCAATAAAACGGATTTGAGATACGTACCTCGACTTTCACGCCGAGTCGAGGAAACATCTGAGTTTTCGGGTTGTTGTCCGGCACATATCGGAAGAACTCGTGATCATCCTTGTACCATTTGACCGAATAGAGATTGCTCACACCCAGTATTCGCCACTCGCACTTGAGATCGACCGAGGTACCCACCACGGCCTCTGTTGGCATCTTGAATTCCACTCTGATGTCGCTGCTCGTGGCTGAAAAATTCAAACACGTCCGTTTTCAACGTCTACGAAATATTATAGATAATGTATTATAGGCAAACTAGCTGATTGAGATTCGTTAGAATAAAATTTATTTTACCATCGCTTCTTAGCGATGCATACTTTCTACGGGCATTATGAATGTAGAAAAGTTGTGTTGAAAAGCTTTATGAAAAGATGCAATCTTTGAAAATGTTTTCTTTTTCTAAAAATCTTTTAAAGAAACTCCTTATTTCTAGAGATTTTATTCTCCGGTTCTTCTTCCCGATTTCCTCTTTTATGCGACGTCACGTTCTCCAATCTGCAGATTACGAAATTGGAAATGCGGGAATGATTTAGAATGCGCTTCAAAAGAGCAATCCCGCTTTCGCCTAAATCGGATGCACCGAAGCTCATTCTAATTCTTGACCACAAATAGGGTTCCTTAATCTCGCATGGCGCGAGATTCACGCTATTCCGGGCTCCTATTTCGTTAATCCGCGAGCGCGCACGGATACGAGGAGAGACGTTTATAGCTCGCAGTCGCCTCGCAATTACCGTGCACGTCTGTCAACCGACACTACGGACATAGCTGGTAAAAGGGTTGCGTGTTAAGCGCGAGAATAAATACGCGGTTACTGGGGTTCAGGCGGGGTTGTGGCAGACGCCACTGCGAGTTTCGCGCGAGTGCACAAGCGATCCCAAAGTTGCCTCCGAAACTCGAAACGAATACCCTTCTCTGCGTGTACGTAGAGAAGGCAGTAGAAACCTATGTAAAGTTGTTACCGTATATCATAGAACAGCGTTTCCTCGACTGAAAGTCAGAAACAGTGGCTATAAAAGATTTCAGGTCAAACACGAAAATGAAGAATAAGAAAAATATAACAATTATACAGGCGATATATTTGTGAGTAATTTAATAATAAATAATCACTGCAATATTTGACGAAAGAACAAACGTCCAGATACGCAAGACTTTCTGTAGTCCATAATACAAATTGTTACATGACAACGCGGAGGCACTGAACTTCTTCAGGCGGACGGAAACGTCGGGCATGCGTGATGGCGGAGTTTATTCCGAGTTGGTGTAAAACGACCGCGTGTACGTTAACTCGGCCGGATGGTTCATAATACGGCAGGTATCGGGTTAATTTGCAGGCAGGAGGAAACGAGGGACCGGAGATAGTGGCAATCGCGCGGGCGCGAGGATCGCACAGACAGTGTTGGGCTGAAGTGCAGCGGCCGTTGTCGTTAAAGGTCCATCGAGCGGAAGGCAGAGATGAGAGAGAGAGAGAGTGCTTGCCCGGTCGGCGTCCGCAATTTACAATGCCGCGTGTTAAGATTTAATGACGCGCGAATTTCGGCTTGCGAGTTAAGGCCTCAAAGAGCAAGCGGCTAGGGCTAAGCTCTCGTAAAGTTCTCGCAGCAGCCGTACCGCGTTCGTGAATTATGATCCCAGCGCGATGGCTTCATCGGTAGCAGATAAATCTCGATTTTCCCACGTGGAAAACGCGCACTTGTCACATGCGTGTTTATAACGATCATTAAATTATTTATAAGATATATTTATGAGATAATATATTAGAAATTTCGCGTTATTGAATGTATTAGAAATAGCAAAGATGATTTCATATAAACACGACGTTCGGTGCGTGATTTTTGTGTTTCGGTTATTTTTCAGTTTTTCCACAATAGCGCCATTATTATTACAAGCATTATTTAATCAATTTATTCGTACGTGGGACATTGCAGACGCGTTCGAAGGTATTCCATTTTGTTAAGATTATCGAGCTTTGATTAAGAAAGCGTATCTCTGTTTTAATGATCGATATATATTATATATATGTGTCTAGACTCACAATATGCGGAACACTGCGCTGACATTCCGCGAGATTGGCCTAACCGTCGTGTCAGTCGCAGCTGCTTCCGGTACCGCGGTTTGCGTTTCGCGACGTGTTTTCGTACGCCTCTCTCCACTTTCTCTATACCTCTCTCTCTCTCTCTCTCTCTCTCTCTCTCTCTCTCTCTCTCCGTTTTCCATCTTCTATATCTCTTGGTTGCGCGTCGTCAATTTCCGTCGTTACAACGACCGAGTCGTTACCTTGCCAATGGAGTTTGACATCTCATAGCCGAGACTGCATCACTGACGTTTCCGTGCCATTTATCAACGGCACCTGGCATATTGAAAACTGTTTCGTTGCGACGCGACCGACGAGAAGGAAGGCGCCGGAAGTGTTCGGCACTATCGATTTTAGTTTCGATGCCTTTCAATCAAAGGGAAGCTTTAATCACGCGCATGCACACAATGCACGCGTGATTGTTCGCTTATTCCAGCCGCAAGCCGAGAGAACTTTGACGCTAAGGTCAATACAACCTATCAATTTCAAGACCTTCTATTAACAATAAGTATAGTTTTATATCATTTACACAGACATAATCGATCAAAGTTCACTTCTAATTTCCACATATTCAATGCCGCGTGAATACCACGGTTCCTCTCGGTGAGAATTCTTAAGGGAGAACTCGCGTCGGCGATCTTCAACGTATTAATGTAAAAGAGTCCATTTAAATGAAGTCTACTTGAAATTTATTGAGAGATAACGCGGATATTACGATCGTACTTCGCGGAAATTTCCCGCGGTCGCGAGAATGAAGTCGCCGAGAGGAAGCTGCGAGACAAAAGCCTCCTTAAAATGCGTTCAAAGTGGCGACAGTCCGTTATCCGTGCTCTCGTCGTCGCGCACTTCCTGCAGATCCGTCTCTCTTTTCCCTTCGCGCTCGCTATTCGTTACTTCCACGACAAAGACGGCACATTACGCAAAGGAATTTGTCCGATTGTCTCGATCAAAGTCGCTCTCGCAAGCCTCATATTGCCGTCGGCTCTCCCCCGTCTCTGCATTTCTCGGCCAGCGGCGGGAATATTTCTTGCTCATCGCGGACGTTAAAGCTAAGTCTTTCAAGCCGTTCGGGTCTTTCAAGCGTTTTCCTTTAGAGTGTCTGATCTCCGCCGGATTCCATTCAAGTCATGCAAGACTCCTCTCGCGAATTGAAATCGAATGCTTGGGCTACCTCTTCTCCTTTGCGACGATCTGCGTCTTGCGTCCGTTCCCTCGTACCCGGCCGATATGAAATTTATCTCTAAACAAGGTAGACATTCTGTCGCGTCTAGATTTGCGATTTCCCGTTTCCTCGGCGGAAACGGTTGCGCCGAATCAGAAACGTTTGCCGACGCGAACTTCCTCACGCTCCGCGAAGCGAGATAATATTTTCGACAAGAGAATCGTTTCTGCGTGTGTTCCCTCTTATTATTTTACCTGTATCGAACTATATTGCTCCGATTTCAGTGTAGCGTGGCATGCCGGGCAAAATGTATTTTATCAAATATTCATATTCATTTTATATTAAATATTCAAGTGCGTTATGTCATACTTCGCTTCGTTTAATAATAATATATTCAACGTTATGTCAGAATAATTGAACGTCGGAATAAAAGTCTGGAATAAATGCAAAATTCACCTAAATTTCAGTAAAGGTAACGTTATGCGATTATAACTCACGAGCCTACTCTAAATCCCATATTTTACAACTCACTATGATGACCGCCACTTTGACTATTCGGCCGTAATAAGTAAGAATCGCCGTCGAATTATCCCGTGAGCGCTTCGTTAACACTAAGTATCCGGAAAATCTTTCGGATGCGAAGGCGTACGGATGCAGGCTAACGAGTCGCGCAGGCAACAAATAACAAGCTCATCCAGTTCGCCATCTCCTTGCTCATAATCGACGCTCGTTAACCGGCCGTGCGCGCGCGGCTTGGCGTGGCGGCTGAAGTTTACCGGGCACTGATTGCGAGCGTTCGTTTTTCCGATTGCCAGCCGTTGCCGGCAACCAATTTCTACCTGGTAAAAGAGAGAGAGAGAGAGAGAGAGAGCAAGAGAAAAAGAGGAGGCGCGAGAGGAGTTCGGTAGCGGTTTGGTACCCGTCGTGATTCGACGGGCGAACGGCCTTCCGTCCGTCCGAAACCTCATTACCGCTCGGGATGTATCGCGCAACCCTTTTTCCACCCTGAAGCAGAAAAGCGATGCGCGCTTCCCGATTTCGAGATAAATAAAGGTGCTGCGATGCTTCGCGTACGGTCAATGACGACCCGTTTTCGGGTGTTTCCCTCCGTTGCCGGATTATGTAAACGTAGTCTTCCGCTACCTTTCGATAGGTCGATGCAGCGGCGAGGCGCAACCTTGCTCCGACTGCGGCGTTCTCCGTGCAATCTCGTCGGAGAGAGAGCTGCTTTTTGAAGTGGATGTAAACGCGAATGTCCCTTTTAGGATGGTGCGCGCGGAAAGGGTTTTCCCCCGTCGTTTCTTATTGCAGATTTCGTTCGATTTCCATTTGGCTGCACTCGCGGAGATCTTGTTGATTGACCCAGAAATGCGACGTCACTTGCGGAGTTGTCTGCGGGAGCGACGAGCGCGAACGGTCTACATCGCCGACAGATTTGGGGCGGTATATAACGCGACTAATTCTTTTTGGAAACGTTATATCTAATGATTTCAAGAGAATCGCAGGCACGTGTATCACGTTTCACGAGTTTCATGTTACTCTGCGTTTCCCATTGTTTCGTGCGTGCACTGCGCTGTATAAAATGGTAAAGCATTTACATCTAGAAAGAGAAAAGGAGAGAAATGGCCTTATTTCTCTTCCTTTGATCGAGGCCGAAGTTATATAACGGCCGCGCGAAAAGAATGCAGTATATAAAGCTGGCCTTCTTGTAACCGGTCAATAAAATATGCAATCCCCTTTCGCGCCATAATGTAAAGGATAAAACTTGTATTTTTTTTCTCTGCTAGGAGCTTCCGACATCACTGCCGCCGCTGCTGCTCTTTATTTGATCCGTTAGCGATAAAATTTTCTTTTTCAGAGTTAACGCGAGATATATGATTATACCAACTATACCGTTGTACATAGCGTAACGGCGAACGTGAAACACGGTAGCATAAGCGAATGCAAAACAGAGCCTTTAGTTGCCCTCGAGGGTTACATTATCTCAAAGTGCGTCAGTTATTATCCGCCATCGCGCGCGAACTCGGATCATAAATGAAGCGCTTAACTCAAACACGCTGTTGCGGCAGCGTGCTTTTTTAATTCCTCTCGTCTACTTTTCCTTTTGAAGCATCCACGTCTACGTGGGCAGTGGCAGCAGCCTCTTATTTTTCGTCGGCGCTCTGATAAAGCCGGTATAATGAAGTTACAGCATTTTTCCTGATTAACATGGAAACAAGCGTCGCGTGCGCGCAAGTATGCAAAGCGCACGCGAGAAACATCGTACCGTTTTCACAAGTATAGTCGCGCATATAAATTTTATGAACGATGCATGATGAATTTAAAGCGACTTTGGCGAACTATGAAATTGCCGCGTTTTCATTTTCTTTGTAATTTATTTTCGCGCACGTGTGTGCTTAATATTTTTCGTTTACCAGGTGCCGTTCCTTTGTTGCGTGAACCGCTATTACAGGAGCCGGCACCGTAACAGGAGCACGTATCCCTCGCCTCCTTACAGGATCATGAAAATTTTCCAAGAGCAAGAGCCACGCGGTATCACTCGCAGCGTGAAATAAAATCTACGGCGCGTAACGGCCGAGAGGTGCCGAGGCGCCATTAAAGTACACCTTAATGAGGAACGGGCCGGCCGAGCGTAATTAGTAAATCGGATTTACGTAATCTTGTTTGCACCGCGATCGGAAAGAAACAAGGCTCCAGAGGCACCGTAACGAGATTGCCACGAAGAAACGCCGGTCCGCGCGCTTCTCCTCTCAATGCGCTTTGTCCTCTCTTTCTCTTCTCTCTCTCTCTCTCTTCGTTTCACTTTTACAGTATAATTCTCCTTGGTCGTACATTTCCGTTTCCATCCAATGATTCGTTCTCCATGGTTAGCTAAAAGACGTGAAAATCATCAGGGTCTCTTTATCATCCCTCTGGTCACCTCTGATATTTTACTTTTCCTTCTACTCCAACAGAGAGAAGCTTTTTTAATCCGAGTGAGTATGCATACACATACACGTATCCATACACGTACGAGAAGCTCACCGGAAGCTTGATAATTGTCGCGGCGACGCTTAAACTCACGAACAGCGGCCCACTGTTGGTTTGCATTATGGTTTCCACCCCCGCACGTCTCGCCAACCGACGACGGTGAGTTTAACCTGTTGTTATTACCACGGAAAACCGGAAGAGCTTAAAGCGGATTAACCGTCTTTTTTATTCCTCGTCTGTTCCGGTTAGGTCGGCGGTTGGTCGCGGCGCGGACAAAGATCGCGCGAGGTCTATCTTTGAAAGCATAAAGGCATATAAATCCGCATGTCATACTTCGCGCTGCGAGCTGCCAATTATTAAATCGTTTTATGCATATAATCTGCGCCGTTTGATTGCAAACAATTAACGGTTAACAGCATTTTTCTGATATCATCTTTTTTATAAAAAATAGACTCAAATAATCCGCTGCATGTGAACATGACATATTTTTTAAAACTTTTTAGAAAGATATATATTAAATCTTCTTTCGGTAGATTAACATGTACAGTGACATATAATTGAAATTTTGCGTGCATCATCAATCAGTACATAAACATTTTATCCCTTTAGCTGCTTTAGCTTTATCTTTACTTACTTTACTTACACTTCTAGTTAAAATATTCAAATTGTATATATCATTAGGCGAAAACGTTTCTGAATTTTAGAAAGGTGCAATAATTTAGCTACTTGTATCAGAAAATCGAATTGAAAATTGCGTCGCATCGCCATGTCACGTTTGATTAATCGTAGTACGTGCTTGTTCGTTATGATTTTCAACCAAGATAGGAAACACGGTCTTCGCAGCGTTAAATCATATTTATGTCGCAACTTTCATTGACGTTACGGCTCTATAAAAGTTCGACGTGGCCTTTATTGGCCATCGGAGTCGGACTGTTTCCGCGGATATAAAAGCGCAACTTGTTTCGCCTCCGAGCGAAATCGCGCTTTTGATCCCACGCTTTCGAGCATGCACCGATGAATTTCTTCGGGATAACTCTCGCATCTTGGGCGCTGCGCTGGGGAATGTACTACTTAAAGTTCATGATTTAATTTCGATAATGCGAAAGTTGACTTCGCCGCTCGATAGCCCGCGATCAAAGTTTCTCGTATCTTTCGGCGGCTCAGGCCGATGCCTAGCAAATTTGCCCGAGTGAATTTTTAATATCCATATAGCGAACGGCACGTGTGAATTTCCTGAATATCTTTCGAATATCTGTCAAGAGGAAAGACACCGGCTGGTTTCCATCGTATAATCGTATTTCCCACGTGGAGAGTAAAGCATTCCGCACTTATATTGATGCCTTAGATGGATCCGTGAGCTTTCGTGGAAATTATAATGGGATATTGCGAGACTCGTGCGATATACCTAAAAAATATAGTATAAGCGTTCCTCTCACGGCATATAATTCGCGTACTACGAACGTTTCACACGTCACATATTACACGCGACGGTATGGAAACGTTCGATGGGCTTTCTTCCGGGACGTCGGGCGGATTAAAGCATCATGTAAGAAATTTTTAATCAATCTACATGTGACGCTTCCATAGTCACACATATGCGATCGCGACCGTGATCAACGCTTGTACCAACAAATGGCGGTTCATGAAGTTTTAAGCCTGCCGTATTTACTCTGTCAACGCGGTTGAAACTCGGTCGACGTGGTCGTATAATTAAAATCTATGCTCGCCCCATAGCGCGCATGGAGTCGTCGGTCCCTGGTTGCTTCAACACCGGGGAGCAGCACGCTTATTTTCGCGTGCACGGGTCACTGGCACCATAACGCTCGTATACACGGGGTGCTCGGCAAAGAGCGCGTGAAGTTTTTCCACCGCGTTCCGCTCAAACCAAAGCCCGATTAAGGACCGATAAATTAAAAACCACAGAATTTCTCACGCGGAAGAATTTCTAACGGTGCGGATGAATAGCTAAAACACATTACGAACAAATATCTTATCCCCCGGTTAACTCCACGAGAATACATACGTCAATTGCGCGAATTACTTACTCTACGTGAAATTGCGATTTTTCGAGACAGATAAAATGACGAGTTAGGAAACTGCAGCCCCGACGAATCGCGGCTTCTAATTTTATTTCATTTCCCCTGCTGCAGAATCATCTCGAAATTCGCGGAGCAATGTATCTCGTCTTTCTGATACACCCTGTAGAGGAATCGTGCACTCGAAGAACCGTGAAGGGGTGGGTACCTAAGATAGATTGCTAAAAGTTTCAGCGGTCGTCGCGTTGCACCTCCTCCCATGTCCCACTCCCCCCCCTCTCTCTCTCTGTCTTTCTTTCTCTGCCCCGTTCTTTCTCTCTTGTTCATTTTCCCTATCTCTCTTTCGTCTTCGTCGTGTATGCTGTATACAAGCGCTTCCATTCTCGATCCCATTTGCCGGTGATCGAAGTTTTTGATAAACCCATCCCGCACCGCTTTCTCGGGGTCTCATTGTCGTCATCGTCGTTGTCGTCGTCGCTTCTCGTTCGACGTCGTTCGCAATCACATTTGCAATACTCCAATATGCGAATGACGACGATTCCGACGGTTTTTTCTCGCGTTCTCTATGCGGAGAGCAGAATGAATGCGTCGGTGAGCCCGGCGAGGTAGATCTATGGAGTAATGTAATTGAATTCGCATATATTCGTGCCAGAAAGGGGCCCCATTTGGCGCCACGTGACTTATGAGCACCGTTTCAATCACTGCTGTAACTGCACAATTTGAATGATATTTTTCCTGACAAATACGGCCGAGTTTTTCCCTCAACTACTTTAATAATCTCGTAATATTATATTACGTATAAAACTAATAGAATATATAAAAATACTCAAGTAAATTTGATATTGCAAACTAAATCATTGAAGTTGGTAATTGTGTTTTACGCCCTTTGTGTAGGAAGCCATGCGATTTTTACGACGGAGATAGTAACCGATTCGTTGAAGTGGATTGAAACCAACTGACTTTTCGCATAAGGCAAATAAAATTTATAATGAATAAAATTGTATGCGTTAACCAGATGATGGAATGGAAAAATATTTCCTCGGAGCGAACGCGAGGCCGGCGTGTTTATGATTCGTACCGAAAGCCGCCGACTCGTTCCTGTCGTGTTTAACGAGCAAACGTAGCCGCGCCGAATAACGAAGTTAAACCGGAATTGAATTATACGCCGGGATGAGATTAACGCGCTGCCGTGACATTCTCGCTCGGGCTGAGACACGCGCGACTGACTCGCACCCCGACCGTGCATTACACCCCTTCGGCCTCGTTTCCTCGCGTGTACCATCGCCTTTCGTCTCATCGGTGGCACTGCCATTCCTTAACGACCATAATTCATCGCGCCGAGCTGTTAATCAATGGCAGTGCACGTGGCTAGCTCGGGGAATAATTCATGAATGATCGTGAAGACGCGCGTGTCCATGATCTTCCGAGAATTAACGAGAACGACGAAACGCCGGAAGACGCGATAGGAATTTTATTGCCAACTACGAATGTAATCTCTGTGACTTTTCTTGGAGAACGTGGAGATCAATCTGACGCTGCGAACGAACGATTCGTGGTTTCCGCTCGCAATAAAAATTACGAGATTATTCGAGGTGCTCCTAGATCACAAAGCCAACTGATCCTGTCGTTGTGTATAGAAGAATGTTAGCAACAATCGCGTGACAGCCGATAGACATATTCCGTGATTAATCTTACGATACAAGTTATAATTTTTATGGTATCTCTTACCATCCACGTAACTTTATTATAGTTCTTATAATACGTAATTGGAGCTATCCTCCATTATTTATACATGAAACAAAGTTTCGCGCCGCTTTATTGTCTCGCGTTTACCGCACCGCTGCGGCAACAGCATCATTAATTTTTCTCGCCGACCAATCTGTCCGTGAAATTACCAAAGCGATAAGCGATAAGTTACTGATCAAGTCTCGCCAACTTTGCGCTCGGCATAATTTCAACTATAATATCGCTATAATACATTATTCTGATCGGAAGTCTAATCGAAGTTGATCTCAATTGTTTAACCAACTGTTTAATGCAAAACTGTTTAATTTGCTTTCATGATGTACTATATTGCGAATCGGAAAAACTCCTTTTTATTTCTTCCCTGAATTTTATATTTATCTCGCAAATGCCGTTAGTCCTTGCTTGATGCAATTTGAAATTGCGCGAGGACTTTTTTGGAAGGTTAATATTTCCAATTCGCGATAAAGCGCTAAACGAAACTATTCTTCGCCGCACTTCGATCCTCCAGGTTCCAAACTATGCATTCGGGCTTTTTGTTCGAGAGATCCCGATTCACGACTCGTACCGCACGAAGAACAATATTCGCTCACGAATAAATAAGCGTTTGTGACACTGCGAATCGAATAGCCATTAAACCGCGCACTGGCTATAGCTTTGAAGAGAAGCCGTCGCGCCGAATGCCAGTCGGCCCGAGACAAGCGTAATTTATCGTACAGTAATAATCAGTCCAATATTAATGATCTCGCGTTAGGCGTGCATACGAACGAGTAATAAACAATGAGTTGTGTGCGGCATAATAGCGAGCGACTAATTAAACAAGATTCCAACGCAAATAATGTTGCATACAAGTACCTTCAATTTTAAAACAGTTTTCCTAAAATTTAATCAAAATTCAGATCAAGTCCCTCTCATTAAAAGCGCGGAGAAACATGAATTCATTGGCGAACCATCTTTTGCCGGTGTGAATCCAATGTTAATTAAATTAATTTCTGCTGTCGGAGATTTCCTTTTTCTGGACATGTCGTGGGTGTCGCGACGCACTCGACTGTTCTGCGCCCGGTATTAATCACGAATTCATGCATGTTTAGCAGACACCGGCTATCTGTTACACGCTCGATAGAATTAACGTCGGCTGACATTGTGCGGAGTTAATAAAGCGCGAGTGACGAGTCACGCGGATTTTCGGCGCCACATTTGCTCCGCGGTACACGTCGACTAATGTCGATTTATCACATTCCTGTATCTGTTTCGTATTGCGGAACAAGACAGTCTCGCGTCTTCGGACACAGAAAATTTGTTATTTCGTATCGTCGAATGAGATTCACTATTTTTTAAAGCGATATGTTCCTTTTATCGATATAATTAATTCTTGAATATTCATTTGAACAATATGCATTTTAGATAGGAATTACATTTTGCCAAATTATTAGGTCAATATGATGCGCGTCGTGTAAATAAAAAATGTAAGATCCTGTTAATAATTATGGCTTATCAGAAAATTGGAGGAGATTAAAGGGATGGAGCAACAAACGGAAATTGAGCGAGTCACGCGAATAAACGGTACCGATAATCTATTCAATTGCGCTAGTTTACGTTTCGTCGTTTGCCGTTGCCGTTTTGGTCGCTTTGAGCTGCGCAAACAAAGTTAGGACCTAATATACCCGTGACCCTTGTCAACTAATTAATAGCACAAAATAGATCGAACATACAGTTCGGACACAAGTGGACCTTGAAGATACCGAATACAAGAAACTTAAATAAACCTTTGTATAACACGATTTCCTCGTTGTCGGTGTTAATTAGATACTTATATCTACTTGGAATTGATCAAATATATATGCTTCTCATTAGTACAAAAAAACGCGCCTGAAATTTGAATGTATTGCTTTTAACATGAATATTTTTTCGGTTTTTTCAATGTTACAAAAATATGTAATTATCTTTAATCATTTTTTATTTAACGATATAATGCACTTATTACACCTCCAAAAATTGTCTCCCTTCTGTGCGCTCTTTTCTTCTTTTTTTTCATGGTGTCTTCTCCGTGAATGTGCTTCGTACACGAAAAATCGTGCCGGACGTGTAAACTGCGCTTTTTGCAGTAGCGCCGCGTATTCGTTCCGAATCGTTCGATTCGGATATCTCGCCGGATATCGTCGCCCATCCGATGTAGATCCGGTGACGGTGACGGCCGTCGGCTTTTACGAGCCGAGCTTCGCGAAGGACAATGCCGTGAATTGCGTTGGAATCGGATGGATTTCAGGAACGAACGACGTGGTACCTTGACGGAAGGTAGAACGACGCCCGCGTGTGTGTTCCACGGAATCTTACGTCGGGAGGAAAACGACCGATAAGACGAAAACGAGGAGGTTCGATTCTTCTGGGCGGGAAGATTGATGGAACTTTTTACGTCCGGTGCAATACTGCCGGAGCGGGCATATCTCAGGTACGCGGCCGCGTCTTTTTGCGTGCTTTTATTGTAATTAGAAAAGTAATTCCCAGTTTTTTGGATCGACACGAGTTCGTACAGAAAAGGAGCTTCGGGAAATCGAGGACAGCGTATAAATACGCGAGAGCGCCTTTACTCGTTCGAACGATTTGTACGACGGTCGTGATAGAATTACGATCGATACGGTATTTGTGATTGTTACGACAGCTGCGACAAGCACGAGTAATTTCCGCCAGCTCTCCGAAGACGTGAGAAATTGAAAGAGTCGTATAAAAAAGCAAGTTCGCCCTTGCGAAATAATTTCGCAAAAGTTGTGGTCCAGAAAGAGGTGGATGATGACTTTATTCGTCAGAATCTCGCGCCATGCGACTACCTCGCAGGCAAATATCCGGTCGAGGGGGTGGCGAGCAAAGAATAATATACCATCCCTGGAAATCGAATGAAAACCATGTTTCTCCCCGCATAGCTGCGTTAGTATAATAACCATGTGAACCCGCGGGACCTAATTCCGGCCGAAGCCCAAATCTTCAATCACATTTCCATGGGAGTCCATGAGTAATTCTTGCTTATCCGTGTGGAGATTCGCGTCGACGACAATTGCGCGCCGCGTATGCATGTATGTACACGCATACATACGTACTTCCTCATCGTCGTCGTCGTCATGTTCAGCTTCTTCGTCGCCGGGTGCAATAACAATTATCGCGGACTCGGCGCAGTCGGGCTGCGGATTTCCATTTCGCCACGTCCGTCCGAATCCACGGGTACTTGGGACGTCGGGAGAGGAGCCGTGAGCTAAATCCGAGGGATGTGTACACAACCCGGTAAGAGGAAAAGAGAAAGCACGAAAGAGAAAGAAAGAGAGAGAGAGAGAGAGAGAGCGAGAGAGACAGAGAGCTTGCCTACAATTTGCAGGAGACTGCTGTGCCGCCGGCGTACGGGAGAACTCAGCCGTCGAGCGAGACAGTAGTACGAACTCGGGATATATCCGGCACGAGTGGAAAATGGAGCGTGAGTCAGACACGCGAGACGCGGAGTGGGCGAAAGAGCGAGGGAAAGTGGCGTTTATTACGTGCTCGGCTAGGATGTTCCTGCTCGAGTGCCTGTGCATTGTGCGGATGAATTCTACTATCCACAAAGCGTAAATATAATAATAGGAATAGCTGCGTGCTACGCGAATAATCGCGAGTCGTGGAAACTGACGTCCCGGCCAGACGAGATCAAGGATATCGCATTGTCGTGTCGCAAGAAGTCACTTATGACTGTTGCAACGCTGAAGCTTGACATTAGTAGATTGGATTTTCGAAAAAAGAAGGAAAGAAAGGGACAAAAGGGCGCTTATTAATGTGCGATGAAGAATCCTCATTACATATCGAATCTTAAAATGCCGAAGTGTTGAAATGGATCACGTCGAGATTCTTCTTCCGCATGAAATCTGCTATTTAATTTTGTTAAATAATCCAATTGACTGACGAGTACTCGACAACGAACAATAGTCCACTTACAGTCGCTGGAGTCGTAGCTGTACGTAATAAGGAGTAACATGGAAGGGAGAAGCGAAATCTCCTTACATTAGATGTAAATCTAACGTAAGACAAAGCGAGGAGACGAGACGCGCGCACGCCAAGGTAGCGTAAGAGAGTCATGGTGTTTCAGAGGCTCCGAGACATCCTGAAACACGCGCACTTCCCGTAATGAACATCGCATCTACGTAGCATGCGATCTAGTAACGGGAATAACGAGACACGACATACGACACACGAGGCCCGTCACGCTTCCTCTCTTCCTCTCTCTATCTGTCTCTCTCTGTCTGTTTGTCTCTCTCTCTCTCTTTCCCCCTCTTTCGTGTACACGAGGGGAAATCGTGCCGAGACTGATAATACGATTCAATTTCCATTCGCGCCCTTCCTAAGGGCCTCTGGTGCCGGCTCATCCGGTCCCAGAAGCAGCAGCCACGACGGGGTGGCGATTAGGAATGCAGACCCTGATACTTGGATGCTCGAAAGCCATCGATACTTTATGCGCAAAGCAGGTATCTCATGAAACTAAGCCGCTTTCGGTCTAGCATCGTGCATCTTTATCGGTCCCGTCACTGATAAGTCAAGGAAAGAGGAAGAAGAATAGATTTAAAAAAAGATAGGCGAGATATTAGATCTCTTTTAGACTATCAATTTATTTATTTTGGCCTTTAAGCGCTTTACAATTAAATAATTTTATCTTTTGACATCCGGCGTAAATAGAGACTGTCACAAACGTTAAAATCAAAGAGAAGAGAATGCAGCGCTTGTAAAATGCCGAGTAATGTCTGTATCGATTGCATTCTCAGTGTCGACTCACTCGTATAAATATTACTGCTACTTTATGACCGTAGACGTCGTTAGACGTCGTTCGCTGTTAATGAGTATACGAATAATTCAGTGAGGCGTAGGTCGTTCAACGAGTCGAAGCTAGGACGTTAATAAGTTTACCGGTCTGCGGGGCCCTTTCACGAGGGTGCTTTCCGACCCTCTCACTGGAACAGGAACGACCCTTCGATCGAATCGGATCTCAATGCCGCGTAAATGAAACGAGGAAGCCGATGAAATTAGACAATTTGGACGGTGGGATTACAGCCTTTATTGAGCTTGTCCAATCGTGCGCGCGTGTCACGCTCACCGATGTATCTGTCGTTCCCTTCCTGCGAATAATTTTCAATTTGCTCAATCACGGAAAAAATTCACCGAAGTGCGTAACCCATTTGGCACGAAATAAAACTCGATAGGAAAGTAACAGATTCTTGAGAAAAAGATCAATTTAAATTCCTGCAGGAACGCGTCAGTAAAATGTGGCACAGCAATCCGTACGTATAACACAAATCTAATCTTTCAGTCACTTCGCACGAGGAGCATGCGCTTGTATACGTGTATATTCTGCTCGCGCGGGAATCAGGACCAGTTATGAACGCTAATGGACGAAGTAGCTAGGACGAAATAAATGAGTTCGCTGCGAGTTAATAAGCAACGCCCGTCGACGGAGAGCGGCGCGATTCCTTTGGCGAGGCGATGAGCTTTCACGTTGCGCCTCTTAATCCCGTTTCCGGGACTCGGAAGTTTCTCCCGGAGTTATGTCCGGAGTTGCCGTCGAAGTTCGGTCGCGGGATTGGCTGTACAGGCGGGGATCACCGGATTACAATTTGGTCGGAACTTGTCCCCGCCGTCGCCACCATCGTCGTCGCCTCGCCGCGCCGCTCGCTTCTCCTCACGTTCGTACAGTTCGATTTGAGTCGAGCAATCGTTGTCCCTCGAGCTTAAAGCCACCTGCCTTTAAGCTTTGTGCCCGAGGACCGACGAGAGTTAATATTTCAATTAAGCACACCGCCACTCGTAACTTCCTCGTCGGACTTGCATGACATCTGATTCTCGAGTATATCACATCTGCGACGAGCGGACGAATGTCGTCGAAAGACGCCGTGATTTCTCAGGCGCGTGCAGATCGAAGTATTCTACACGGAAAATAATTGAATTTTAATAAAAATCAAAGTAGATTAAACTTGTAAAGAATAATCGCAATTTTGCAATTTTGATTTTACGGAACGTCGCACTTCGGCTCTCAATTTCAGTCAGATCGCAATTTCCGAAAATACTAAACGCACTCTAATTAACTCACCCGGTAAACGCACACATCAAAAACTATATTCTCCATTCCCTCGAGCACGGTTTTCAGTATATTTTTTATGCCCAACGATAATTGCGAGATATTATCCACGCTAATTGGTTAACGGAGAGCCATTAGTTCCATTCGGCGAATCGCTCTCGTCTCTCCCTGACGTTTCCTGACGAAAATTCTCTCCCATCCCTTCGGTAGGAGTCGGCAGTCGAGATCTAATGCATAATTCGTGACTGGGACGTTATAACGGACGCGCGGAGTATTCCGGAGATCGCGAAATCAATGAGACGTCCGTGTCAACTCCCGGTAACATCGTCCCGAAGTCCCGAGGACTAATGTATAACCGGTGAATCGCGATGAAGCGAGCGTCGCGAGAGGCGGTAGACGAACGGGATGACGACGAAGACGAAGACGCGTAGCTCGTAACGTCGCTCGTCTATCGGATGTCGTTGCATAAGGCTGCATCCGACGAATGGAAGCTAGTACCCCCGCCTCCCTTACTGCCTTTGCCCGTGGGAACGATCTTATTAAGCTTCCCGTCCTTGTCGCTCGCGGGTGCCTCTCAGAGCTTTCTCTCTCTCCCTCTCTCTCCATCTTTCTCTTCTCGTGTACCTCGCAGAATCGCGCGACGTCGATCCCATAGAGATCCGCGAACGGAGATTCGCGTGGCGCGGCACGACGCGGCGCGACGCGACTCCGCTCGCTCTCGCGAGGAATGATTATCGAGAGCGCCGCCGGAGCTCATTACTCGACCGAGCGTGTAACTATTTCAGGAACTTCAAATATTAGCCCGGCAGTGTGGAACTAACTGCGCGAACTGCTCGGGCCCTCCAGATTCCTCGTCGTCGTGAGGCGATCTCGTTCTCCTCGCGCGCGACTCTCTTCCGCACTCTCGCTGTATTCAATCCCGGTGAATCGAGCAGTTTGGATGAATCGCTGCCCTACGAAGGGAATCTGAGAATCCGCCCTCAGAAATCATCTCGTCTCCGAAATCTCTCGTCGGATCTCTCCGACAGCTCGCCCGTCTGCTTTTTGGCTCGTCGCCGTGGAATTTTATCGTCCCCGCTCGAAACTGTCAAGTGAAAAATGCTTTCTCGCGCACGCCAGCGTAAATGTAAAACATTCGTGAAGAAAGAAATTTGCAGATACTCCAGTATATTAATATTAATTAATTAATACATATTAATTAATTAAGGAAACCACTATCGAAGGAGCGTGTTCTCGCTGTTCTCGATGTCATGTCGTCGCGAATAAGTTTGGTCCGATAGAGTCGATATCGTTTCGTCGTTACACACGTAACCACCGCCACGATTGCCCATTTCGTTATCCCGGTCACGCACACACGCCACTTTTAATTACGGAGTTTCCGTCGGCCGGTGCGCGCGCGATGTATCATAAAAGTTTCGAGCGCGCGGGGAACTTTGCGGAGCCACTTCGCGCGCGCGGTCGGATATCATCGCCTTAACCCGGACACGAAACCGGGCTAAATCACGGTGGCGGCTTTCCCCAGCCGGCCACCACCACCCGCGGTGCCGTCTTCCACTTTCGAACTACCCCTTCGTTGCTTTTTCTAGCCTGCAATCCCAGCGATCGTGCTCTCTTTTTTTCATTTGCCTTGTTCCTCTCTATCCGCGGTCGCCCGTTGCTTCTTTCTCGTTTCTCGTTCGGATTAGATTTACTTTATCCTCACCCCCGCTCAGCGCACTTTTCTCGCACTTTCCTCGCATTTTTCTCGCGCTTCTCTTCGACATTCCACTTCCATCCTCAATATCCTTCCTTCTCTTAACGCACCTATCCGACTACGATTTTCTTCCGCCTTTCTTAGTCCCAAGCTTAGCCGTCCGTTTTCCCAGTGCAAGCTTGATGGCTCTGCCGAGCCAGGGAGCCTGATCCTGCGGGATGCGGATTATCCTTTCCGCAGGGGTCAGCTTGTGAGCTTCCGGGTATACGTGGCGATCCGCACAGTGAGAGATTGTTGCCACGATCGATTCAATCCCGCCGGTAGTAGGAAGGATCTCGCGTGATAATCCGGCAAGGGATCTATAGCTGGACCTTGATAAATGAAGAATCACCGGATAGTAGTCCATCGTATCGATTACCGAGCTTTTAATGAAGAGACAGCTTTGTCTTTATCGTGCCTTATGGGGATCTCCCTCGACTTTTCCCGTCTCATGGACGCTGCATCGATCATCCTTTTTTACACGCTTCAACGAGAACGAACGAGTGCGTTAACCCTTGGGCGCACGTATACCGGACGTGACCTCGATAAACGCATTTTACTTTTGTCGGAAAAACTGCACGCGATTAAACGAAGCGATAGTCGTCGGCAAATGGGTCAAAGCGATAATTTCGCGATGTTGTAATTAATATCGCCAGTGATTTTCCAATGATAACATTAAATTTCATTCGTTACTTTGCGTTTGTAATGCCACACTCCGAGTATAATATCGCTTCGCATTAGCGTAATTTTATAACTTGATATTTGTAGGAGTATATCGGTTAATGCGTATTCATGTTTATTACTGTGTAACTAATATTTATCATTATCGGTTGCATCGCGAAGTAGATAATTAATAAATACGTAATGTTAAATGTGCAGTTGTAATAATGTGTAATTGCACCGACTTGATAGCTGCATCGACGAAAATAATCGGCGTTAATAACCATTAATAATAGCTACTTTGTTCAACTTTTACTGAACGGTCGTACAAACATCCAGGGACCAATCGGGACTCACAATCAGTCTAACCAAACTTCCATGTCCGCAGTAAAGCCTCACTTGCCAGCTTCGATCGGCAATAGTTGGTCGCTTTGCGACCCAGTTGCAATCGTGGAATCCTCGATTCGGCCGTTGGCCCTTTTACAGCGGTGGGGGCGCATTTACAGCACGCTCTCTGTTATCCTTAGGAAATTAGACGCCGGTGATTTACGCCCCGGAGCCGACTCCGATACGCGCGTACGTGCGCAACCCGGTTGCAATTGAATCGACTGTGCGGCGACTACCACCCTCGTCATTCCTCACTCTCCGTCTTTCTCGCTCTGTCTGTCTCTCTCTCTCTCTCTCTCTCCTAGCATGTACGACGTGGATAGGAAATTAGAGGTTGCTGATTTACGTCCGAGCGCGACGCAACAGCGTCTCGACGAGCAAGCCGAAGTTCAAAGCTGGGCTCGATACATCCTTGCGGCCTCCACAAGCTCGAACGCAAGAGCGGATACAACGCTCGAGCGTTGCGCTTGAGAACGGCAAACCTACTTGGGTGACCAATTAAATGACGGGCGCGATCGCCGATCGTATTTCGAACTTGGCTGCCGGATTAATTGAGAACTTCGATCGAAGGCGCTAGACGATTGGGATTCGCCGCGAGCAATTACGAGAGCCCGATACCGATGTAACGTGACATAATCGAGTAACAAACACCGCGCGATGAATTATTTATAATGCACAGCCCTCGCGGAATGGCATTTCGTCGAGCAATTGCGCGGGGGATCGATTACACGTTATTTAACGCGGCTGATGGACGAGCTGTACTCGAAAATGAAAAATTCCCGACTCGACAACCGGTTAATTAACATTCCATTATGAAGTTCGTCGTGCATAATTAAATGTCTCACCGGCGGGGAATGAACTACGGAAGTGATTCTTTCAACGCGACTGCAGCGTGACTGCAGCAACTTATAGCACATAATAGTCAGGTATCTTAGCATATAAAATTTATATACCTGTTATATTATAAATGAGATTTAACAGTGTCTAATATAAATTCGTTAAAAATATATACTTGAAAGTTCCTAAACAATTTTATCCAACACACAGTTTATTAAATTTTACATAAGAACCACCGAACATGTTCTCAAGAAATGGGAAAGATTTAAGAAGGGCCGGGAGGAGAAGAAGGAGAACATACAGTATCAAGTCAAGGAGTAATAATTCGAGCATGTTAAGGGTCAGTAGGGCAAGTAGCAAACAACATTGCGCTGTTAATCCCCAGCAGCGCAGTGCGCTGGGTCGCGGTATTAATCCCTCACGAAAATTAGAGGCAGATGATTTACGGCAGTCGACTGTACCGTCGTGGGAGTACGAGGCGCACGTTGGCGGCTGTGCAGTATTAATCGACACAGTATCCCGCGGTGCGAAGCGGGCCAGAAACGCGGTTAGAGAATTAGGCAGCGCGGAGTTGGAGATCCGAGTACCGTCGTCGTCGGATATTCAAAACGAAGTTCACGGTTGTTCATGGTTGTTCGCAGCAGACATGCCGTCGTCGCGACCGTGCCGCGAGGTATGCACGTCATAC
Source organism: Ooceraea biroi (assembly GCF_003672135.1). Taxonomy (NCBI): domain Eukaryota; kingdom Metazoa; phylum Arthropoda; class Insecta; order Hymenoptera; family Formicidae; genus Ooceraea; species Ooceraea biroi. The sequence continues at coordinate 7,684,251 of NC_039517.1, read as the reverse complement.
GCGCCCGGGAATTAGGCGTACGCGCTAGTTAATACGCGGCATAGGTGCGCCGTGGTATCCGTACTTCGCAAACTCGCCTGATGAGGCAATTAAGGGCCGCCTGTAACGAATCCCGTTTCCGAGAGAAAGCGAGAGAGAGTGATAAAGGCAGAGAGAAAGGGAGCGAACGTAACATAGACGTAGTTAGCCATGACGGGGTAGTTTCACACTGACTATGAGACGCGCATCTCGGTCAAAAATGGTTGCTCGTAACAGACGCCTCGCGTCTAGTTAGTCCTTAAGTCGGCTGCATTTTTAGGTCGGATTATCGTTACCCGTTTCAGAGAGTAATTTAAGCCCTCTGGCAGTGCAACGTTGGTCCGTGCCAATTAATTAGCACTCTCGGTATAGATAAAAATAAAAGTAAAAAATTAAAAAGTGATATATTTAATAATAATTAAAAAGTGATATATATACGTATAACTGATAATGGTATCTGACACATAAAAAGGTACTATATAAGAGCAGTGATAGCGCGAATAATGAAATGAAACGCTATCGCATTAGGTATCGAACTGAGCCCGAGCGCGATCCGCGCGCGAAAGAATTAGCACGTATAACAACATTGATTTCCGCTTCAATTTCCATCGGCAAATCGGAAAATCGCGCGCACTCAATCATGGATATATTAATATTTGTACTTGCACATAAATAATAATTTCGGGGGAAATATAATATCTCCGGTAGATGGTCGGTATCGCGCGCGCGGAGCCACGCGCGCCAATCTACAAATGTTTGCGCGTAATTATACCAAGCGTGTTCATTAAATGCGAAATGTGCATTAATCGCGTCGGAGGTTTGTTAAAACGTTGATTTATTATGCGAGCCCGACGAAGAAACGCATGACGGCGTACAGGGCCGCACGAGCCGCACGTAACACAATCGATGGGGAATCTCTTGGCACAACAGAGCGGCGTAACTGCTAGATCTAATTAAACCAGATGTAATCAAGCCACGTGACAGTGGTTTAATTAGATCGCATTGATCATGTCAGTGCTTTCGCCGGCTGCAAGCTGCTTTCGTTTGTTCATACGCCGCGAGATTAATAAGTTTACAGAGCGGGCGCAATTTCGCGGTAATATCGGCTGTAATAACATCGCCGATATTGGGCACACTCGCACTACCGTTTTTACTCTACTGCGGATTAAGAGCTTCCGCGCGTTACACGTCGACCAACGTGGTAATGAACGAACTTTCTAATGAGTTTAGCGCCTCGATCGCCTTGCTCGAATGAAAAGGCAGCATGTCGATGCACGAGTGCAATCGGCCCTTAAATCGCGGAAATTTTCGCTCTTGACGATTCCAAATATCTACGCGTCTTAATCTTCATTCTTTTTTTTCCTTGGAACGTTTAAAAAATAAAGAGATTTACGTACGCCACGAATAAATTTCCGTGCATTGATTGACGTCGAAGACGCTTTTTAAAATTGAACGTCACAAGTGTATCGCACAATCTTCATAATTTTGAGGGACCTTAATCCCGCGCGTTCACCTTTGCATTAAAGTTATCGCGAAAAAATGCAAATCGCGCACTTGAGAAGGGCTTGTAACGTAGGGCGACGGATTAAAGCCATGCCAGGCGAAAGAGAGGGTAGAGAGGGAGAGAGGATACCGCCGTATCATAGTACTCGCGTGAAATTTGTTCGCCACGTAGATTACGACAACGCCGATACGATCTCACGATGTCGCTATCACGCCGCGTCGGGGTTGCGACGTTAAGCTTGGATACAATACCCTGCGCCGGATATGAATCGAAGTTCAGAGGTCCCGTCGTACGCACGATGCCCCCCCAGAGTTTCCGCATGACGTATCTCCGCCGATACGAGGATCTCGCAACGCGTAATAACGCGCCCGTAGACGACGCACTTTCCGGACCGCCATGTTTCGCAAACTTGGCCGACGACGCGGCCAATTAGGGGCGCGCACCCGATCGGATCGCGCCTCAAAGCGCCGAGCCGATGACACAATGACGGATTAATTGGATCATCGCTAATCACGTTACCCTCCGCCCGGCAACGGTTCGCGGCGTGACTCGCGTTAATCGATAGAAGCTGGCGCGACGGTGGAGAACACGATTGCACTCGCGAAAGTTGCGGCTCCTCCAATTTCGAGAGTCTCTCGGCTTCGAGACTTCCTCCGTGTTACCGTGTTGCACGCACGTTGTCGTATTACTGTACAACGTTGACATACAGCCGACGCTCGTGAGTAAATAAATCGCACCAGGTTTCTCGTCGAGACGCGGTATACCGACAGCTGCGATGCAGGCGAAACTATTGCACAGAATTTCTGCGGTGTACGTGTCTCTCTGCGGTGATCGACGAATTTTTGCGGCGTTTAGAAGACCTCTCTTCCGCGCTTACGCGGAGCAACACCATGCAAACTTCCGCTGAAAAGGCTAATTAGAAAGCAAGTCGCGATCGAATTCTCCGTCGAAAGCGCCCGCGCGCGGCTGACAACGGCGGATTAATTAGATCGCTGATCACGTTACCTCCTTTGTTAGCACAACGACGCAACTCTTGTAACGAAGGAAAGTTGCCAAAGGCGCGAAATTTATTAAGCTTATATGTTCTAGCTAGGCGTAAAACGCTCACACGGACGGTGATGATGGTTTAAGGTAGACTCGACAGTTGCTGTCGTCGAGAAATTGTTGTGTTCTTTGATGTCTGTTAATAGTGTGCAATGATTAGAAACAATTAATTAATCACAAACTAATAATCCACCAAATAACAAATAATGGTCAGTCCAATTGACCGGTCAGCGAGCTAAGAATCTTGTAACTCAAACGTATCCGACACACTGTACGGTATCAAAAATCGCTATCGCGGCGTTATCGGCTCGACCATTATTGTCGAACTATTTCCGATACTTCCTTTCTGTATTGCCTTTGATACAGAGAAGCCCTCGTGCGCGATGAAGCAATAACGCCGATATTCGATCGAGTGGCCGTGCCGAGTCGGTCTGTGGTTACGACAGAGTGTAACCGTGCCGAAATTCGAAAATCGTAAAAACGAACACCGTTCTGAACTGTAAAAGAGTTCTCGGCCGAGCTTTTACTGCGCGATACTCGTAAATTCGGGCCTGTCCCCGTTTGTCGCGAGGCCGCGTACATACGTCCTGCTCGTTCTGTTTCCTTTTTTCGCCGGCCACTTGCGAATCGCCATTTCGCTGATCCCAACCGGCCGTGAGGGATGATGACCCTCAGACCAATACCCGATAGCAATCTCCACGCAAACCTATGCTCGCGCAAATGCTCGTACGAGGGATATCGGTATTTCACGCTCCGAGGGTATCAGTAGCGCAATTTTTAGCCAAGTGTCAAACGAGTATCGATTTTGGCAACTCTACTACACATGTATGTACCTACACGTATACTATACATATATAAAGTGCATGTTATATTGTATCTATATACATATTTACATATTTAATTTAATCATTATAGAAACACTAAAAGAATTTTAAATTTTAACGCTTTAAAAGAAGAAGTTGCTCAGATAACGCTAGAATCGATCGCTGAATCAGCCCGGTCAGCGCGATCAGTATATTAGTTAACGGGTACCACGATTAAGCGAGAACTGCGAGCCCACGGTCGACTTTATGGCCAGCCTCGATGTACTCGTCAAGAATTAACGAGATGCAAGGCCGCGGCGGACAGTGGGTCGGCCGAGGGCCGAACCGCATCGTGAACCGATCGACCGTGGTGGTGGCCGACGAACGACGAGCGAGAGAGAACTTGGCCGAGTAGCCGGTGCACCCGATGGCCACGGTAACTTCCGCACGATTTACCGCCCGGTGCGCGTCGAGCGCGATCGACAATGGCCCCGAAGAACTCACGCCCGATAAATCCCGATTAAAGGCGACAGATCAATCGATCGAGCTGACGCAAACCTCGCGAGGTGTTAAGCCTGTGGAAATCGAGTTTCCGTGTCCCGGGAAGAGACGTGAATTTCTTCTTCGTGTGAGTCCCCGCAAAGATATCCGACAAATTGTTCCGTGAACTTGTCTTTTCTCTATATAGCCATTGCCATAATTCTTTTATCCTGGAGAATATGTGTTACTTTTGTTATTCTTTCTCGTAATGCTGATTGACATCTACATTATGAAACATGTCCTTTTGGGAATTTAAAGCTGAAGGGTTTAAGAGCGAAGACAAGAAGAAGGTGAAGATGGCGAAGAGCGTAATGATGGTGGGTATAAATTTCAGATCGACGCGACGCGACGCGAGAAGATTCCGTCGCGCGGATTTAATTTCGCGGGGCAAATATTAGATTTCGAATTTCATCTGCCGCGCCGCTCGCCACTCCGCTTCATACCGCGGCGATCTTCTTCGCAGTTAACTTTAGATCCCTGTGTATATTCGCGCTTTGGTTGTACCACCCACGCCACGGACGCCATCATCGTTGCCGCCGCCCGCTTATATCTCACTCCACAGAGCTGTGAGATTATGAATTTTTCTCAACCTCTCACCCCTTGCCGCTCGCGCGCCCGCTCCCGTTCGACCTTTCTCCTCCCGAAGGAAACTTTACATCCTACTCCAGGAATATCGCTGCTATATTTCTCCCGGGCTTCAAGCGGGATATCGAAAATTCTCCCGCGCGGGAAATGACGATTCGGATCTCGCTGCTGAGAGGGTGGATCCTTCGTCCGCGCCTTTTGTATAAATAAGCCGCTCGTGAATCCGCCGGGCCGGCATTCTTCCCTGTCGTGCGTTTATCTTGACATTAAATCCACGAGCGGGAATTTTTATGTCTCGAATTTTCACATTTATTCCGGATGCTTGCTGCGCGAAGCGTACGCGCTTTCCGCTTGGAGTTCGTTTCGGTAAACGAGTCGGCGTGATTTATTCCAATTGTCGCAATTATCGTTCGCTGGCTAGAGGAATTTTTCAATTCGGTCACACGTGCGACCTGCAGGAACGTTCTTGCCTTTTGTGTTACGCGATACGCGTTATCGAGCTCAGCCGCACTCTCGTACCTCACAACGCACGAATATAAACGCCCTTATTGGCCGTATGAAAGCAAATCTCAGCTTTATGCATCCCGGGCGGAATTGCGACTACTGATCTCGCAAGCGAGCGGCACTCGTAATTTTTCACTTTATTGTGACGTTCTTGAAGTAGCCACCCGGCATCACGAGCAATTACAGTTTTCCAGCGAGCGAATGTAAAAGGGCGCTTCTCGCATTTTGGATTCATTGGAGTTGCAACGAGGTTAACCGAGACTCGCATGTTTACACGATCGAGATTTTTATGTTGTTATGCAAGCAACATTGATATACGTTCAATATCGTTAATGTCCAATATCGGTAAAATGAAAATTATATTACGAAAATATGATGTGCTATTTATAAAATCGCTGTCATTGCAGCGTTAAAAAGAAATTAATGTGTGTATGTGTGTATGTGTGTATATGTGATCATTATCAATGTAAAGTTGTAAATACATTTTAGCTCTATGTATACTGTGCGTATAAATTATGCGGAAAGCGCGTGTATTAGGCTGTTTCGTCGAGGATAAATTGCTATCTACGCCGGCAAACACGTTACCGACCTCCCTAAACACCTACGCTACCTGCATTCCAATGATAAACTCGGTTTCCGTTAATTCCTATCTCTCCCCTTTTCCCGCTTCCCCCGTAAATTAGATATTGATCCACTTGGATGCCGTTAATTCGACATGGTATGTCCATTTACATAGCGCGTTCGGCTCAATCTCCGAAAGTTGCCAAGCGCCGATGGCGGGAGGCCGTTCAAAAGCGGGCGATCCGACTCGCTTGCCACCGGATTGCTTTCCGTGCTAACAGGCCCGCAGGGTCTTCGAAATATCAATATCCTCGTTACGTCCAGTCGCGCGCCCGTCTAAAGTCAGCGAAAACCAGTCTATAATTTAATATGTGAGTTGCGTATAATTTAATATGTGCGGATGCACCGCACGTTTCGCTGGTCGCGCGGCTTGCAATTAAACTCCCCGCATTCCGATTATGACGGCGACCATACATGGAATTATTCATACCTCGCAACAATGTGTACAAGGTAACCGCCAGTACTACTGCACGAGATTGTAATGGCAGATTCTTCAACGAAATTAAAACGAGTTTCTCCTTTCTCTCTTCCCGACGAAAATTTCACGAAGAAAACTTTGAAGAGAATTGCGAAGAATTTTTATGAAAACTTCCGTGACGATTGAATGACGGGACTGAAAACGTAAAGTAAAGAAAATCATTTGTTATTTATTGATATTATATCGCAGATTGATTCATGAAAAGTTCAATTAGTAATATCGGAAATTAATTTGATTAATTTATAAGCGCGCTGCACTTGGCGGCTACAATAAATTAATCACTTATGATTTTGGGATTACTACTCGTCGAGCACACTCGAGTGTTCTAAAATTCTCTCGATGGCGTGGTTAGGACTTGAAGTAACGTTTAATTATTGAGCGTCCTACACGAAGAACCCGGGCTGTCCGAAAGCCGGTGTATCAGGTTTGCAGACCGTCCTCTCGAAAGTTCCTTTCCGCCTCTAAGTGGGCGAATTGCCTCTCGAACCGTCGAAGCAGGATCTACCGGTAGATACGAGAATGCGGATGCTCAGTAGCGATCCGCAAACAGCTCCTTTCGCAATACCGCTATTTGATATTACGGAAAACTCGCCCGTTGAAATCTCATCTTCAGTAATCATATTCAGAAAAGTATGAATTAAATCTTCTCTGCCAGCGTGGCGATTGACACATTGCCGTAAGCTTCGGATAACGTATCGAACATGGAAGTCCCCTTATCCGGTCTACCTTATTCTTATACATAATGCCATTTTATCATTCGATGCAGCTGAGTCAGCAGAATAACATTCTAAGGCATGGATCAAGGCTCTGCTGATGTAGCATGCATCACGAAAGAAAGAAGCGGAATTAATCTAGTTTGAAAAAAAACAGAAAAAGATACAATATGTTTTTCGATGTTGCATGAAGTGCAGTTTTCAGAAAATTAATCATTTATATGCTAATATAATAATATTTTACACATCCTTCCGGTCTCCCCCAATTGAGCTAAAGCAAAAGCACACTTTCACTTTCTAATGTAAGCGAGCATGATGTTACACCATGCGTCCAGAATTATCTTCAGAAAATATTTCAACGACTCTCAAGAAATCCGCCAACAGCATTCACTATTCGGAGCGTTTATCGTTTCGTATCTCCGACAAGCTCTCTTTCTCCCTCTCTCTCTCCTTCTGATCCTTGCTGGGACGAACGTATCGTTCATTCCGGACGAGGACCACGTCCGGCAATATCCTTCCGTAGCCGAGAAGAGCGCGGAGGAGCGACAGTTGTTGGGATTGCAACGCGTCGTCAGGAAGGGGTTGCTAGCCGGGTCGCCGCCCTATCTACGAACGTAGCGACGTATACTATTGGGTACGCTCCTGGGTAACGTTCCCCGGGGTATCGTCCGCTGGTCCTGCGTTATCTGTAGCCGTAGTAACCCTCCACCGGTCCACCCACGCCAAACACTGCCACCCGGCACCGTAAACACCCGCGCCCGCGCAGCCATCCCCGATGTTTGCGTCTTTTCGTTCTTCCTCCGAAGGACCCGTAGTCCATCGTTCTCTCTCGCTCTTTTCTTTCTTGATTGTCCGCGTACCGCACTCCGACGTCTTCACGGTTTTATACCACGACAAATTATCGCATTCCGCTCGCTCGTCTCTTTCTCTTTCTCGCACTCTTCATAATGAGAAACACGAACGAGATGGTTAATGAATGACATAATTAAAGGGTTTCTCAAAAAAATGTTACTGCCGAATTTATCAAGTGTCGCAAGGAAAGAAAGTCTGTAATGGCGAACGTTTGCATTAATATTATATTATATTTTGTTCGAGAATTTTTATGAATATCGAAAATAATAATGCATCTTAGAAATTTAATTCCAAATATGGATATTTGAATAAATAATTTTTCTTTTTATAAGGGTCAGAGCAGGAAAACTTTTGACTTTTATCTTAACAGTTGGTTGCCGAACGTACCTACTGCTCGGGCAAATAGAAGCGAGACAATATACAATTTTTCCCGGTACAGAATCGCCGTATTCTTTTTCTACCTTCTGGCAACACTCGCGCTCTTGACTGTTCGCTCGTGCGAAGCGCAGTATCCGGCCGTTGTCTTGTGTTTGCACGACCATGAGTTATAGTTCCTGCGCTTTTCTTTCTCTCTTGGTACTCTACTTCCAGGTCGGATCCTGAACCGCGTGTTATTCGAGGGAAGAGCTTAATCGCACAATTTCGCCACCGCTGCAATGCTCGGTAGATCAGTAGACTTCTAAAACAACTTCTACACCTCTATATATCTCCGTATCTCTCGTCGACACACGCATTAAATTACAAACGTAAAATTTGGTTTCACTGGTTTGCTGCATTTCTACCAACCGTATTACTACATATTTCGTTATATGATTTTTACGTGCATTGTTTTTCTGGCAATTTCTATCGTGAGAAATGCGTACGGTATTTTCACCCATTTTTTACATACATATGTACATAATTTTAGTACATATATGCACATAAAAATACCGAGTTTGCGCTTTGCGTTTGCATAATCAGCTTTTTGAATTTTTAATACTTTACCACTTTGCCATTTATCATGGTTAACTTTCTGGAGCGCCCTGTGCATTTGTCCGTTGGGGATGGGCCGTCATAGAAATGAACAATCGCGACGAGGGATGTTTGCATTTTCGACACGGCGCATATTTCCGAGAGAATCGGGTCCCTTGTCGCTTAATTAAATCCGCAATTACTCTTGGCCAGACCAGCGACACGTTAATTGACCGCGGAACGGCGCCGGCACTTTCGCGGTGTTATCGGGAAACGTGCCGACCATTTTTCAGCAAGTGGCCAAAAGACAAATTTTCGACCGCTTCGCGAAACTCTCATTCGCCGTTTTGATATTTTAATGCGCGCCTAAAAATCGTTTATGAGATTTAACGATGATCAAATAAGGATGCATCTTCAAACATAAAAAGTAAACAGTTTTTCGATTACAATATATTACGTTCCATTGCACATTAGTTGCATCCTGCGAAATTCTTCTCATTAGCATCTCGGTTTGGTCAATTACGCCCATCACTTCTTACAATTTGACGACCAAACATCAAACCATCAACGGAAACCCCAGTTGGTGAGAATCAAAATAATCTCACTTAATCACTTTTTTAAACGCACGTTAAACATGGAAACTCTCGAATTTGTTAACGACGTTGCTCACACCCAGCATCCATCGCTTGACTCGGCGAAGTAGCCGGACTAATTAGTCGGGCCCAATTAGCGCTTTCACTCGGTGCGCGGTGAGTGATCTTTGCTTTTCGTCGCGGGTGCACTCCGGCTTTCCCTGTAACGTTAAAAAAGAGAGAAAGAAAAATAAAAAGGGAAAGAGAGACCGACACGAGAGGAAAAAAAAGAGGGAAGAGTAACGAGGATGGGTCAACGACAGTGGCTGCTATACTAATCTCTGCTGTGGGAACAATATTTCGTCGGGCGGCCATAAATTAACCTGGACCCACCGGCAACACCACCCTTTATCACGCGACGCCTCGTGACAGATATATACTGTTCGCGAACTTGTACGCCGTTCTACCGACCGCGTCGCGCCCGCGTTCTGCGTCCCACATCCGCACCACCGCCGCCATCGCCACCCTCATTCCGATTTCTCTCCTCTCTCACTCGCCCCCGCCTTCCTCTCCTTCTCTCTCCTTCTCTTTCTCTCTCTATCCAGTAGTATTCTGTCCTCGAATTCCATGTGGGCAACTGTGTTCCTATTTACTCGCGCGCGGATCTGAGATGTCGCCGCGGATGTACAAACAACCCTCTCTTGCAGCGTGCACGCGCGCCCCTGTGCTCATACCGGTTCCCCATAATCGGTAGATCCATCTTCTCCTCTCGGGACGCGCTTGTGAGGAGGAAACGCGAAGGTACAGGGTAAAAGGAGCAAGATTCGAGGGGAAACGAAAGGAGAAGAGGAGAAGCGTGTGCGCATTACAGTCCTCAATTCGTGGGAATTCCCTCGTTCGCGGTGATCCTCGTTCCTCGTCATCCCTCTGTGCGTGACGGCCGTGCGATGGATCATCCACGGATGAAAGGAGATCTTACCCCCGCTATTGTACCTCGCCTTTTACACTTACGGGAAGTGCGGCGATGCATCTCGCTTAGACATTTTTTTTTATTCGACCCGGCGTGCGATGCACCTGTTTCGTCGCGCTCGTTTCTGGCGCTATACCAATCTCCCGTAATCGAGTGATTTATCTTCCTCCTTCTTTTCCTTCTCCATCCCCTGCATGCATACGTGACGAGAGGAAGATGGGGTCATACGTAACATATCATCGCGCGCCTTCGCGCGCCGCTTACAATGGACGTCGCTTTTCCGCAGCGTTTCACATAGACGTCGCGTTACAAGAAGCCCGGTAACGTCCGCGCAACTTGGCTTTCCGCTCCCACTTTCGTTTCCGCTTTTCAATTGGACGCCTTTTATGCGAAGAAGCAAGCGCGCGCGTCCACGTCAAAACCGAGGAATAAGTTTCTAAAGTTTCCCTCTGGGAAGGGCTATCGCGCGCGTGCTTGCATTGCGGGCTATGAAAGTCACTTGCAACATAGTAGTACGCTTCGGTTTACTTGAAACAATCACTTGGCCTGGAGATACATCCTTTTTCTGAATTAACAATATCGTTCCGTAATCGTGTCTGTGTTTATACACGTATATAAATCAATTTTTCGACATTATTACAAGTTAGTAACATCGAGATCTATTCCAAAAATTTTCCTAGGAATTCCGAGGCCTTCAGTAAAGCGTCTTTATCCCGAAATAGTTATACATCCAACCCTCGTTGGCTCCTTCTATATAAAAGCCGTCCAATTTATAGAGCGCTTCCTGCAGCGGCGTCCTTATTTATCGCAAGCGCGCGAATCCGAGATATTGTTACGGCTGTACCGGCGTCCCATTCACGCCGTATAAATTCCGCATAATCGCGAGATCCATCTTCTCTACCCCTCGCGAAAAGCGGGCAAACACAGACGAGTGAAAGCGCAAGATCGCGCGTACAGCATTCTCTCTCTTTCTCTGGTACAACGAACCGTAGCGTACAATTATGTGCCAGGGTAAGGAAGTGGACGGTCCCGTTGGTGCGAACACGATTGTTCTCGCTCTCCGATTTATTCTGCGCGAAAGAATAATCCGCGGAACCAGATATAATGGTGTCCTGCAGAGAGAGACTCGGCTAAACATAGCGGAACGTACATGTCGGTCAATGAGCATGCACTATGACCATGTGTGCTCTTATCTGACTCTCGAAAATTAGGAGTACATTGCCCGTTGGAGTTTTGAGTATCTCCAATGAAACTCGGCTAATTTGAAGCTTTATTCTTTAGGCTAATGGTAAGGTCGGTACACATACACGAGGAAGTAATTTCAGACTCGAGCCGCATTTTGGAATTGATAATTACGAGTCTACATGAACCTTTCATTTCATCAGCGTATGGCGTCCCGGGATTCGTTCGAAACTTCCTCACGTCCTCGAACTTACGGACAGTAATGTAGCCGGTATCGTTACGAAACCACGTCCTTCCGCTGGTCTCCATGGGACGATTCTTCGTGGAGTATCTGCCAGCATCTGCTCTCTCCGTTCTCCTCGTTTCCTCTACGGTATTCACTTCGAACAAACGAAAATATTTGACCGCCTCTTCAGCTTCTCTCTCGTTCGCGATCGTCGTCGGGTTCTCGTACGCGACACAGGGGGATAATCGATACCGCGAAAACTTCCTCCCACGGGGAGACAGACAGGGAGAAGAGAAAGAGCGGATAACACCTTAACAGCCCCGAAAGTCCTGCGTACGACGGTTCGCCGGTATTCATTCCATTCAAAGGCGACCCCGCCTCGTAGCTGAAGCTCCTGAAGGACTCGTCGATAATTCCTGCCTTCGCCTAGCTTCCGTTGTTCAGGCCACGAAGTCTCTCTTCTCCCTAATCTTCCCCTTCCCGTCGTTCGTCGTCGTGTGATCTTTCCCGCTCCCGCCCGGCTTGTCCTTTTCTTCCGGCCGCGGAATCCACCATCTTTATTCATGAGGCGAGAACCCCCGAGGAAGTTGAACGAAGATGCAAGATTACCAGAGGGTTGGGCGAGAGGAAAGACGGAAAAATGCTAAACTACTTTAGTCCTGTGAGGGTTGATGGGGGCGGATGATTGCCACGGCCACGCCGGTGGCGATTCTCCTGTCGCGCATATATTCATTTTTATCTACGTCGCATGGACAAGATTTTCGTGCAACAAGCCTTATCTCATCCTAGATCTCGACATCCATGTCCTACTTTAAGCTCGCTCCCGCACGACTTTATCGCATTATGAATAGAGATTACCGCTATCACATTGCGCCGAAAATGTCGGGTCTCGTGTGCCATCATCGTCGTCGCGACGCGTCCAGAACGGTGGGTTGCAGAGTAAAAGTTACAGCAGAATCGTTGCTCTTACGAAAAATTGAAGAGACTCGGGAAATATCTTTCTTAGCAAACAAAAATCAGGAAACTAATCAACGAAACTTAAATTCTCTGACGCTCCGCTAAATCGTAAATAAAATTGTTAAATAAAATCGCCGCAAATTACTAGAGCTTCATAATAGTCCGGCGTTTTGAATTAACAGCGCCAGAATGAAACAAAATACGCATTTTTCCGTTTTACTCTTGAACTTCGACGCCACGTATTTCGACAGGAAATTTCGTTGGCAGTCATTTTCATTCTTCGACGATATAGTCGGAATCCACGGGGAAGTCAGTGACAGATAACCGTGAATTACCGGGCGCTAATTACTAATTTCACACAGTGCCATTAATGCGTTTTCAATTGTTCCACCGTTCTCCCGGTCTCTCGGCCGTTCCCCGGTCTCAACGACATAGTTCGCCTCTAATTGAACGCTCAGGATTTTCACGATTTTTCCCGACGCTGCATCGGCGCTGGCCGCCGATGGGACGGATACTCGTCCGGGATGCATTCGAGTCCCGAATCTGGACCGAGTCCAGATTCGCTCGTTTTCTTCCATGTCGCCTGGCCTTTTCCGTTTGGCGAAATCCTGCGGCGGACAGGGTGATATCGCACAGAGAATTGATTGCTATTGATTTCGTAGATCGCCGGCGTTTTGTGGTGAATTGTGGAAATTATGACAATTCCATTTTTACATTCGACCCAGCGAATTTTCTCTAAGACGAAGTCGGAAGCTTCGCTGAAGTTGAAATGAAAGATAGTAATTGGAGATTGATATTATTCGATTAATTTTAAATCTAATGGTTCTTATCAAATTTTGTAATCTCGATAATAACGTCAAAACTATAAGCAATTGTTACGATAATAATGCTGCAGAACGACAAGAAATAATATAAACGATTCCCTCTGTTCAGGAGCAATTCCGTTCCGTTTTCGCGTATTAATGAAAATATATCACTGACCAGGCACGGTCAACAGGGAGCAACAAATCGAATCCACCGTCACGAAACAGAACCAGTTTTGGTAAACAATTTTTTCCAATCGCTGCGTCGGCAGCTCGGAGAGGAATCATTCGTAAACGCGCGAGTGATTCTTCATAATCGCTGCGCTGAATTGAAATGCACGATGTCAAAATAATGAAGTGTATACACGGTCGGGCACTCTCGAGGCGATTCGCGTGCGGGATTTGCATGCAAGGAAGACGAATGAGCGTGCGGACGCGACGGTGGTTGCGTATTAATCCCCTAACGCACTGCTCCGTTCTCAATCCGCTTGAAAAGTATCGCACATAATTCAGACGAAGCGTTCAGAATATCCCTCACGTAGCAAAATAGAAAAGTATAAAAGAGCGCATTAAAGAGAAAAATAGAAAAGATGAAAATGGCGCAAAAAATAACCATTAATATAAAATAAATGAAATGTATATATAAAATGTTACGTTCCGACTGTCCGTATGCTTAGATACGAGGATACTTCCCGAGGATCGCGAAGCTAATTGTTTTCGGAGGCGAGGGAAAGTGTTGACGCAATCCGTATAGTCGAAGGTAGGCGTGAAGAAAAGTGGCTAGTTGATTTGATTGCACACTTTACTAAAATTAAGAAAAGAAACAAGTAATTCCGTAGTAAATTAATCGAGGCAGCAGGCTTGACAAATATCATGCGATGTGTCGTGTACGGGCGAGATTTTCGTGCTCCGGCCCTTGAATGACGCTGAGGGAGGTCGCTCTTCGAAGATCTTGTTCGTTCAACGCCTGTAAAGAAACTGTTGGGATAATTCCTGAAAGAAGTGGATAAGAGAACGCTCGAAGAACGTTACCACCTCAGTTATTAGAGGCACCGTAAAGCGGCTGACTAAGAAATCAGCGAGTGAGCTGCTCCAGAGAGCACACGTACATGTAATGGATGAAGCTGCAAGAGTCCACAAGAACTCTGTCACCCGAAGGCAACCTCTGTTAGTAACGAGTCGGCTTTGATTCTTTCACCTAAAATAGTGAGGTTAAAATAGTCGGCAAGGACTACAACACCCGAGATAAATCAGGCCAGATACAGAGACGTAACGACTCTCTCACCCGAAGGCTAGTGACTAGAGAACTCGACAAGCGCTTGTCCACCCGAAGGCCGTGAACTATAGTAAAGTCGTCGAAGACTTACACACCCGAAGGCTGTCTAGGTTATTCGAGTGTCCGCTCAGTGGCAGAAGCCCTTATCTCTCTTTCGTCACCGCTGGACGTTTCAGATGAACCCGTCTCTCGTTGGTCGTCCACTCGAACTCGCCTTGTCTCACAAAGAACCACACGAAGCTTTTTGCAAGCGATTTGCTACGCAGAGATCGCAGAGATCGCGAGGTAAGAAGAAGACTGCCGCGCCACCACCGCTCTCCGCTCGCTCTTGTATTACTCCGCCGACGGTCGCGCAGTACCGCTGCGGCCGGTCATTTCGAAAAGACCGCTAATCCGCAACAGAAAGAAATCCCGTTGACTCTTCTCGTGATCGAATTACTGTCGGGTCTGAAAGCTCAAACATATCCTCTCCGGTTGAGTTTAATTGATCGAGCAACTCTAAATATCCGTCGGAGCAGATTTCGCAATTGTAAAACGGCGCGTACCCAGCAAGGTCTCTATCGCAAATTACGCACGTAGGAACGTGCCGTCTCAACCCCACTATTAAATCCTGTTTTGATAGCAAAGTATAATTTTGTTTTTGTGAAGGAAAAATTCTATTAACGAAGCAAATGGTACAAAATAGAGAACCGTCTATAGGTCGGAGATACGCCGTATATCTCATGCACGCGACCACGCCGGATCGCCGTTGATACTCTAGTACCAAATCGGTACGCCGGGAAGGGTTCGATATTCCGCGACACATCACACGTTTGGTTTACGGTTTTATTCCGTTGTGATTAGAACTTGTTTGTATATTAAAACTCTTGGATGAGTGGTAACACTGGATACGAACTCGGAATCTCGATTTCTTTACGGTTCAACCCGAACAACTCTCGTAATTTATAAACAACTCGACGAGGATCACCCTTACGGATGTTGCGGTAATCAGGATAATTGTGGTTCAAAGTGAGTTCGCGGGTTACGTACGGAATTTGCTTTGACAATGCTCGGTCGGCTTCTAGATTCGTTAATTTTTGGATGAGAGGAAACGGGTCCTGATTATTTGAGTAAGCAAGTCGGAGATGATAACGGAGCTTCTTTTCTTGGAATCTGCGCCCCTTTTTAGTAGGCATGGAAATGAATTGAATTATATTTATCCACGGATTCCTGTAGGATTATGGTCGCAAATTAGGGCCACACTCTTCGGCAGCGCTAACCTGAACAATTAGGGCCACACTCTTCGGCAGCGCCAGTTGCAAATCCTCCAGGAAATCAGAATGAATTTGAACGAAAACAAGAAATATAGAGAAGAAGCTTCATTAATTTTCAGTAACTGTTCCTTTAAAGTAAAGTTATTTATTGATACTATATGAGTGTGATGATCGGGTTCGGAAACGCAGTGTCGCAAATAAATCTACCTTGTCGTGGCTCTGGAGTGAGAGCAGTCGCCACAGTCTCGCTAACACTAGATACTCGGAATTTATTCTTAAACGTAGAGATCAGACTCGACACCCAAGACTACGAAAACGCTTAACGAAAATGATTACTTATTGCTGCACTTATTACTGAGTTCCCTGGCCTTCTGCAGGCCCTTTTATATTGTGGACGAAGAGGCGGGTGGTTGAAAATATCGATGGTGGGACTGATTTTCCACCAATAATGTTTAGGAAAATCAGGCCCGCGTCTTCGTCTCGACGGTTATCTCGGTTCTGTGGAGGGAGGCCCTTCGCGTAAACATCCCTGTACAGAACCTTAATACCTAAGTTGATTAATTACGTAGTTCGCCTTATGATTATAATATTTTCCTCTCGGTATTAATTTCCTGATTGCAAAATGGATCTTCTGGGATTTTGAATGGTTGTTGTATCTGTTTTTAATCCAAAGATATGTATATTAAAAGAAATAATACTTATTTTGAAGACTGTAATCATATTAAATTCCGTCTATATGATCATTTGCATTCAGGAAAATAATAATATAAAGTTTCCTAAATTATAAAATCGCTATATATATATATATATATATATTTTAAGGTTTTAGAACGTGCTAGAAGGTTCTAGAAAGATGCTGATATGCGCGGATGTTTACACTATTTAATTGCCGGGCTCGCGATAACGCTCGCTACGGCTAGCAGGCTTGCCTGCCGGAGCCTTCGAAGATCGTTCGAGAACCTTCCATCCGATGAAGGGTTACTGACGTAACAAAAATAAACGAATAAACCGCGCAATAATTACTTCGCAAACTTGGGCGAAATAATTATTTCACGAAACTTTGTTCTTAATTACGTTTATTAATTCCGTGAAGCGGTTCCACTTTCCGCTCTTCACGTTAATAAAATCACATCACCGCTTGACTGTCATTATCACGCGCCGAGGAAAATCGTGCAAAACCGCGAATCACTCAATTATATTTCACTACTTGTGTTCTCCAGAAAGGAAAGGCGGGCCCTCCTTAAGTCCTGCATAGAGAGTCTTCCAAGGGCCAAAGACGTTTGTCTTACGGCGTGACCTTCGACAGGGCGTTTCCCCGATGCTTTCAACCACCCTCGACAAAGGGAGGATAACGCTCGCTCGTTGAGAGAGCCATTTGGATTTCAGGCGAATGGGGGAGTCAGGGTCGGTTGAAGACCCCTTGGACGCTACAAAGGGATCTTAACAAACAGCCATACCGTTTTCGCGTAACCACCGTGTTCCGTTCTATATATCCTTCTCGACCCTCCTCGCGAATCAGCGCGGTGCGGGGGTCGAAAACCCAAGTCTCCTACTCGCTTCGAGGCAATCCAGCGGCCGAGTTGTTAATGGCCGCCTAATTTATCCGTCGCTTTTTCCACCTTCATTAATTCTCACCCCTGACGAGTGTTAATTATGATCACGTTTTGTTTTTATTTTTCTTACACATTCTTACACGAACGCATAATTTCGCAATTAATCAACTACTTTTTAGGATCCCAATGATGACAGTTCGAGAAAAAATATCCTGGCTGTGCAGAATGGCACGATGTAAAGAGCGATGTAAAATTACAGCACACGGAGTGTCTACCTTCGGTTACAGCACTCTACCGTGAGGGTGAGACGTGGGTTTGGGTTAGGGGATGAACGCAGGTTTCGCGGGGGAAGTTTACAAGCAGAAGGAGCTTCGGGGATGAGAACGAGCTCCATCCAACCTCGCGAACGTTACATACGATATATACGCGATACACGGCCGTTCCTTGGGGAAGTTCCTCAGGCCGATAAAAATAAAACTTTGACATATACCGGTTCTTATGCAGATATTACGTGGCGTGACATAAAACTTTGAAGTTAACGCGAAATGTATGTTAATTATTCAACGCGAAATCTCAGACTCTCCTCTTTATAGCGCCATAAAAAGAATACTACATAATAAGCAGGAAGGAATGTGATTTATCGCTATCAGTCCACCAATTTTTTCGTAAGCGACCCCGAAATCTGACCTCCCGTTATGTGACCTTCCATGGTGGGCGCCCTTATCGATCATCGACGCGAACCTGAGGCCTGTTGCAATTGACCACGAGAATAGTCTCTCGAGCTTGTCTCTGTTTCTCTCTCTCCCACTTTTCCACCCTTCGATAAACGGCTATCTCGCTTTCATGATACATAAAGCAAACGTGACGCGCAATGAAAGCATGCGCTTGTGGCTCCCGATTCGCGCTCGTGCCGTGAATATCGCTCGATGCCAGCTTTCACGGACAAAAAGCGTCACGAAGAGATCTCGTAACGTCGTCCGGGTATTATCGCGCGTTCGTTCACCGCAGAATATTTCTGATAACGCCATTCCATACGCGTGTGACGTATCCCGAACGGTATCAGCTTGGCACGCCGCGCGACTGCACTTGTCGACTTTATCGCAGTTATCCCCACGTCGAGGAAAAGGATAGACGGCCGCGAGAAATCTGATTCCTTGAGATGAGCTTCGGTGAGATCGACGAGCGCACACACACATTCGTACGATCATAGATATAATTACCAGGAGCTTGGAGAACGGATACGGAGAAAGGTACGAACAGCTGCACGACTTTACGGATAAGCAGCTCCTTTATTCGACGGCCACGCGCAAGTTCTCTGCCGCTTTCTCCCTCGCGCCCTCCCTCTCTCGTTTATCGACGAGCACGATCCTTATCTCGGACTTTATGATCCTTTTAGGACGCGTCTGCGTTCAGCCGCGGAATTTATTCGCCGCTCTTCCAGGACCGGGCGAGTGCTGCCCAATGGAGTCTCTCTTAGAGGATAATCCACCCTCCGCCCGAGAAACATTTTATGACTCGGAAAGGCTCGGATAAGATCGCGACCGAGCAACGAATATCGGCGATAGCTCTCCTCCTGGCAAGTCGACGTCCAAGTTGGCGGCAGCTTAAGTTCGATCGACGTAAACGCTCGTGATCGTCTTAAGAAAGAGAGGAAAAGCGATTTATAATCGCGGTTGAAAGCGAAATGTCTCCAATGGTTGCGCGTCAAGTGACGAATCAACGAATGCACTTTTGCATATCGGCACCGTCATCAAACGGTAATTATCCTGAAGAGGATCGACGAGTAATTAATTGGTCTGTTCATTGGTTTTGCCGTTATCCTCGCTGGAACCTGCATCTCTCGCGTGCGTTGCTTAATTATCTTCGAGGAAAAAGTTGGTCGCCGGCGGCGGTGGCGGCGAGTTATATGTATTTAAGGAGAAGTTGAGTAAACTTGGTGAATAATTTCTCCGGGCACTTAGTCAGACACATTTAATCCACGCGAGAGCTTTGATTATGCACATTGCGAACTAGCTGTATAAGCAGCATGAAATATGCATTAAGCTTGAAAATCAGCGCGACACCAGGTGTATTGATAATACATCGTATATTACGTGCGCGGCGGATTAAAGCGTTTATTTACGGTGATAAATCAAGATAAATTCGCGCCCTATACGATCCCAATAATGTCCGATAAATAATTTCTTACTCGATAATAACGTGTTAAATAATTGCTAGCTGAACTTCAGGCGATCTGTAAGCTTGACGTCGAATCCGGATTTTAAATTACTTGTGATTAAAAATGCATTTAACCAGCGCGGAACACGCTTTTTCCCCTCATTCTCTCCAGAATTTCGTAGTAAATCGACGTGCCAAATGGAGAGCGCGGAATACGCGCGAAACAGCATTCGATAAAAATTATCATCGGCTTCCAGATAGACACGCGGTACGAAAACCCTGTAACAGTATTTCCAACCAAAAATCTACCGTGCAAAATGAATCGACATTGTTGTAGAAAATTTTGATGCTCAACGAACATCGAATTCCCGAATGGCTTTCAATTCCGTCGCAATATTCATTTTGCGCGTGTTCTATCACGTATTGTACGGTCGTGATATTCACCCATTAATTAATGAACTGATTACGAGGATTGTTTTAATTGTTCTTATTATAACCTAAATTAAATAACATCAAAGATCTGTATATTATTACACGCCAAAATTCTCTCCAAGATGATCAAATTTCATAATTTTGTCATGCTGAGAATCCAAAGGGGACATTAAAGATACGCGTCATTCGATACACGTTACGCGCGAGAGATTGACTATCAGTCTGACCAGTATCACGGTTGATCCACTTGCTCTGACAAAACCTGGCGGGCGATACTCGTTAAGCTCGACCACCAGGCATAGCATAGCGGCGATTTGCTCTTCATACGGCATGAAGCGTACATCAACTTCAGCCGTCAAAACGGTGCGGGCCACCGCTCGTTGATTGGCTATTACGCGTCGGCATTGTTCGCGTATAGCGCATTGCAGTGTGTTTGCGAGAATTATCCCGGTCAAAATCGACAACACGGACATTCACGGCAGCTGCGGAATGTAACTCGGCGCGTGATGCATCACTACAAACTTCGGCGACGTCGCCAAGGTATCAGCCAGTTGCGATCTGGCAGCACGTTGGCTGCCGGGACAATATGGGTAGTTCTATTTATCGGACTGTTCTGCGCCGTTTCGCAAAAATTGCACGCGGAATTTGACGACATGACGCTTGCTGCTTCGAACGATGCATCGATGTCGATTTTGTCGAATATGCGAAAATATCGGGAAATCTTTTCGTCTTTTATTTGGATAGATGCTCGCAATTAGATCGGTTTTCCTTTATGGTTTTCGTAATATTAGATATTTCGAATTTTTCGTTCTGACGCGCGCGCGAAAGTAACGTGATGGATCCGACAGTGCGAGCGGATGCTGGATTGATAATCGAGCGGCCAAGTAGAAACGGACGTACATCAACAATTCGCCAATTACGAGAGACTCCCGCGGCGACGTATATTGTTATCCCGACGTCGGCTCTAGGCTATCCGGCATTCACGAGCGATGCCGGCGAGCCATCGTAATCCGAACGCACTTTGATGATATCGTTCCGGCTCTCTATTCCGCTGATTAATCCGATTGCTTCGCCACAAGAGTAGTGCGGGAGGAAAAAAAACCCTCGATACATATAGATACCGTCTCCCGGCCCTCTCGATATAACGTCGCTCCGGTTTGCGCGCTGATAAAAATCGACCAGCGCTGCGCTCTCTTTCGCATCGCGAAAAATGTGAGCGACGCGGGTCCCGACAAAACGCCCGATACGCATTGGACACGTCGGTCGTGCCGATCGTGTCCCGGTAACAGTTACCGCGGCGATGTTATGTCGCCGACGCTGGTAGCAGGAATCAGCCCGTTATTTTCCACATGTGCTCCGATTTCTCCCGGTATGCGAGTGTTGGCTCACGCTCCCGATAAAACCGGGCATTATTGGCGACAGCCGTGTAGCGCGACAGTACTTTTTTTCTTTCATCCCGCGCATTTCGCTTTTATCTCGTGCTTTTGCCGCCATACCGCCATGCCGGTTATGGGTCTCTCTGTACCCACTGCAGGTATCGCGACGATTACGGTGCGGTTGCACCAGTGACCCGCGTTAACCAGCGACAATCAGCGATTCGGTCGGTTTTCCTTTCTCATAGTTACAGCGACACAAGAAGGTATTGAAAATTTTTTTAACGTACGAAATTTCTCGACTGACAATGAGAGAACCGAGAATCTGCTCCAATAACTTGACGCGGACGATCTTACTTATCACACTATTATTTCCGAGACTTCTTCATTCGATTTTTTTATTTTCACAGTTTTCCTCTTAAAATCCATATTTTATAAAAGTCGATCACTTTTTTTTAAATACTTCATCCAATGGTCGCTCCAATACGAGGCACCGACTCGTCTGGAACGCTGGGATATCGCTCCCGATATATAATTTCATCGGCGGTTCCACCATATATCGAGCTTCTCACGCTTTCGGCCGGCTCGTCGATTGGCTGCGGCCGGATCGTGAGAATTTTATGAAAAGCCCGACCGCACACGCGGTCCGAATTCGAAAGGCGGCGGTGTCGGCGGCGGCCGCGTCGTTATTAGAAGGATTGGCTTCCGAGCCTTTGTTCGGAGATAAAAACGGGGGCATTAACGAGGGGGGAAGGGCGGTCCTTACGATTGCCCTTCGAAAGGACGTGGGAGGAGGTCATGGCAGGATCACCTCGTCACGGGCCCAGAGAGAAGTTCTCGGTGAGCACTCGGCTCACGTACTTGAGATCCAAGGTGCCAGGGGAGATTCCCGACCACAATTATTTTCGGCTTAGGCAAGGGGGGTAAGATTGCTCGAACCTGACGCCGCGCGATCGCGCCGCCAGACGAGGGTAGATTATTGCGAACGTAGGCGTCGCGAGGAGCGCGAAGAAAGGGTTGAACTCTGGCGAACTCATAACGAACAGACGAGCAGAAAAAAAGAAATGTTTAATCAGCCCCGTAGTCGCGTCGTGAGATCTTTATGGAATTGGTTCGCGAGAAACTAAAGTTACAGTATTCTTCATGGTAATTTTTCTCGCATGTAGAGTAACCGCTGCTGGTAATTGCCACTTACCTATTTATTACATTCATGTGCAGTTATATTATTATTACTCTCTAAAAAAGTTTACTGCCGATCTATCCATAAATATGATCACCATATCGACGTCGCCGCGTCAAAACGCGCATTTACGTAATTCGCGTCACGATTTTCGCATCGTTGCTCACGCCGGAAAGAAGGGAGGACAGGAAAAAAACAATAGCGACGAAATAGAGGGTTACATCCGGCGCGCGTTGCATCGATGCGTCAGTTTCGCATTGCTCTTTCTCTCTCTCTCTCCCTGTATCAGGGACTAAAAAATAATACTTTAGTGACGAACGATCCATGTCCGGTACGCGTTATAATTTCGCGTTTCGAGGATTCGCGCTCCTCTATTCTTCGATACATGACAACACATAAATTCGAGTACTCTATGCAAAAAGAGAGAGAGAGAGAGAGAGAGAGAGAGAAAGGGATAAAATATACGGTCCTTCTGTCGGGCGTATAAACCGACCGGACGCGCTAAAGCTGAAAATATTTTTTTCGAATTTATCCCAGTCGCGCGTATAAAACCTCAGCGTATGCATCGCGCTGACCACCCGCGAGAATCTCTGCCTTCCTTTTCTGGCGTGTTTCAATCGTTCGTGATAATTTATACATGTACGTTTCGTTACACGCGGTACTGAGGACATGTTTATTACGAGAACACTAATTTTCAGCGTGAAAGAAGAGAGCCGGCGGCGATACACTGACCGCTCGGAGGAATACACGGCAATTACGTTCGAAATGCGAATCGGAGATCGTTTCCATAAATTAAATGCAATTTCTACGTGCAATAGTTAATTCATGTTCTATTCTATTATTCTATTATCTAATCTACTATTAGGTTGTCTGTTGAAGATTTTAATCAAAAGAGCTTGTCTTTGAGCATTCGTGTGGTCTCCACGAATTTATGTTGATTTTCTCGTGCGTAACATTTATTTATATATGCTAAAATTATTATTGGAAACTAATCTTTGCCATACTTTTAATTTTTTGTTTGTCGTCATAACTTTACAATTGAATTGATGGAATTTAGTTTATGTTTTAAAGTTATTGTGTCGACGCATATTTCTACATTCGAATACCGAGAAATAGAAAATACGCGCGTTTCCAAACGATGCACCAAATTGCATCACCATAATCACCCGCAAGAGAGGAAAATGCACATGCCGCGTAAATCCTTTTTCCATTGTGCATGAGAAAAAAAAGAACAAATCGAGAGTGAACAAATACGTACCAACGAAACACCGAAAAGTTCGTAAACGTGCCGGCCAAATGGATACGTTGTTAATGACTTGGCGACAGAATCGCAATTACGTTCGTTGCGCGGATTATAGGTACGCTCATCGGGCGTTCGCTTTGCGCTCCACTGCCGCCGATGGATGTTACATACCACCTCCGCGAATTGTTCATAGCCGCGGACGCCGGTTTTAAATCGGATGACGCTGCATCGCTGCAGCGAAAGTTCCTCTCTTCTCTGTAATTGTAACGAAAGCCAGGCTGCTTAACGTTTCATGTAATACAAAACATGTATGAAATGTGACTGGATGGGATTCTCTTATGATAAATTACATGAATCTATTATGAATCAGACTGTTTCCGAGTCAAAAACAACACGCATGATTTTGACAATATGCATGTATTCTGAATTATTAATTAATTATTATTCGCTAATCAGTACATTATCGCTAATCATTATACGCTAAGCAGTAAATTATCAACGTTAACCTGACGCAACCCCCGAGGCTGCCCTGAATTCTCTCTCTCTTTCTCCCTCTCTCACCGTACTGTCTTTGTCGATCTGTCAAATAATCTTTCGTTCGCGGAGTAATAAACGCCAAAAAGGAGCATATCTCTCGCAGCCGTATTCGATGGCTAGGGCATAAATCACCGCGGCGTGCGACATAAGGCGACCGATCGCGAGGCAAATTGGAAGTCACGAAAAAGCAACAAAATGCATGCACGACAAAGCGGCCACAGCAACGACGGGGATTCGGGCCGGTATATCGTGCTGATAAATCAACGTTTCCGCATCGCGCTATTGACCGCTGCGGCGCGCCGACCAATGCGCACACGGTGGAAGGAAAAATAGAAATTTCTGTAAAGAGAAGAAAATATGACGCTCGTTCGTCGGATACCAATTCCAAAGATATCGCATCTAAACGCCGCAGCGAAAACCTCCGCTTCGCGACTGGCCGGCAGTCCGCTAATTGGCAGATATAACGTGCCATTTTTGTAACTGTCCTTTCAGTCACAGTTTTATTATTTTTGTCATCCACCACCTCGCATTTGCTTATAGTACTGTCACTTTGTGCGCGTCCCTTCTTCGTTCGCTTCGTTTAATTTCTCTCTCGTTTACTTCTGCTCGCCGTGAGTTTCGACTGGAGTTTCGTTTACGTGCGCGAGCGTTTCGAGTGGATCGATGGTTTCCGAGGCCCTCGTAAGGCAGGGACACGGAGGTTAAAAGGGAAACGACACGTTGCCGCGCCACGAGTCACGGGGATGGAGAAAAATACCGTAGGGATGGATCTCAAGGACCACTCGGCCTCTCTACGGTCCGCTCCTCTGTAACCAACGATCTCACCCAATCTGCTCGCCGCGTCCCTTTCTCGCGGCGCCCAATTTTCTTTCATCCCTGTTTCCAGCTCGCGTATCGCCGTATCACCCTGTACAGAGTGAATCTCCATCGCGGGCGAGGAGAATTTTGCAAACGAAACGAGTTCGTTATCCTACCCGCTTGGAAGCAACCGAGAGGATTAAGGAAAAACAGTCTCGGCGTCGTGGAGGAGGTAACTGACCGTTCCGACGAAGGGCAGAGAGAAGAGCGAAGGTCGAGGAAGGATAAATAGAAGTAAAGGAAGACAAAGAGAGGAACGGAATGACGAGAGGGAGGGGACCCCGCGGAGAGCACGAGTCGCCCATTTACACAGGATATTATTTTCCACGGGATGCACGAACGTGAACCGAATGAGAAAAGCCATGGGGTGCCGACGTGTCGGAGGACCGACGGTATAGCTGTCGCTCGCACCACGGGGTGCAAACACGCACGCGATGATGGGGAAGGACTAGAGGGAGGCAAGGATGTCGGTGAACCACACAATGGTGGTTTCAGCACCTTCGCACCCATTGATTGGGCCGGACGTCTCTCTTTCTCGTCGCATCGATGTGCTATTGTATCATTGTCGCTTAATTATTATCTCTCTCCCTCTCTTATGCTTCCCATTCTCGTCCTCTCTCGCATTTCTTCGGGTTGTTTGTGCATGCTCGGGAGCGAGAAACATTCTCACGAATTGTGAATCTCGCATCGAGAGAGAGGGCGATCGACAATCTCTATAATTCACGTTCTATTGTTCGAGTTCATACTTGTTCTCGAATCTTATAAACGAGGTTCGCCGAAAAGAATGACGAACCTTCTTCATTAAGAGCCAACCTAATTACGGGGCATGAAGCGCGAGAAAGGCTCTTCTTTCTTGTCGCGCGTCTTCCTCTCTGCAAAACCATCTCCCCTGTAACTGCAAGTCATCGTCCTCGTATTTAAACCCCTCTCGCAGAAATTGAGAATTATTCTCGGTATGTAGGAGTGAATAATGAATAATTTCGTAGAAGGCATTTCTTACCTCAATCCCGCGTTTAATTCGAGAAAGAGAGAGATAAAAAGAGGAAGAGAACAAACAAAAACCGGAAACGAGCTGCCACTCATTCGCGTTGCATAACGATTTATGCAACCATTACATGATGTAACGCGATTGGATTAACTCGAGTCGACCACGAGTGTTTTCGTTACGTAATAATAATTGGAGCCGGGCCGATCGATCGAACGGGAGTCCGTTGCATCCCTGGCGCACCCCGATATCTCCAAGGAGCCCGAAACATTTTTCTCTTAACCTCCGATTCTCCAATTTTCCTTCTGGCGGCGGCCGGGTGGTTCGATAAATGTTACGGCGACGGGGAGATCTCGCCGATTTATACGACGACGCTTCCTAGGAGCCATGCTAATGTCCTCGACGCTAGACGACTTCAGCGAGCGTTCTTCGGTCGCCACGTCTCCCACTTCTATCCCCGGTAAATAAGTAGCTCAAAAGCCTTCGATCGGCACGAAATTACCCTCCGCATTAGGTAGGACTGGGACAGGCGGTCGAACTTGGTGAATTCCCGGGGTGAGCGGGCGCGAAACGACGGACGTTCATTCCCTTTCATTCGGAGGGACGCGCGCGAGCGCGGTTGCAGCGTTGCGCGCCGTCGATTTTCGTAATACCCGTAAATCGTGCGTCCTTCCACCACGTGCGCGAATTTCACATACGTTCGTATATACACGTATATACGCGAGCGCAGTGCGACGATGCCGCTTTGCGAGCAGCTTGCTTTTCTATTTTCGGCTACGAAGAAAGAGCTCCGAGGCGAAATCAGGAGGAACCCGCGCCGGAATCCGTGATCTCCCCGAGACGCAAGTCTTGTGCTCAAGAGTGAAAATCTACCGAACGATACGATTTGATACGAATTTCCCGTACATTAAACGAAAACGTGCTCGTTATGGAGGAATTTTTTATTCTCTCATATTCATGTTATAAATATACTTTGATAATTGAGTCTTAAATTGAGGGTCCATTGCACTTAGAGACGTTTATGGAAGTTGCATCGTGTGCGAGCGGGAATATATTTCTGGAAGCTGGCTACCATCTCATCTTTTAAGCGAATCGGCTTTGTTAGCTGCTTTACCGCGCTGTCGATATTTCGTAAATTAACTGTCGAATTCAGCTTAGCTGAAGCTGAGCTGCTAAAGAGAAAGCTGAAGAGACATAATGGCATTGACGCATCTGGCACGGTTTATTGGCTACCGCAGGTATAGAACCGACATGAGGATTGAGAAACTTCCGCACGTATACGCGAGCCATCAAATAACATTTCGATAATGACTGAAGCGCATTTTAGAGTGAGTGGCGCGGTAAATAATTCTTTCGGATGTTCGTTGGTCGTTCGGGGCAGCATTTGAAATCGGAATAATAATCAAGATTAAAGATAGGTGGATTGGAAAGCTATTTTATTCAATACTGTAATTCAGAGGCATCCATTATCAACAATTCCATGGAAATAGCGAACAAATTGCAATTCCAGCATGCAACAAAGCTATTATGTATCTGATAAACCGCGTTCGCGTTTATTTTCGAGCTTTTAACGTGCGGCTAATTAAATAAATTTCTGAGGGTAACGAATTATGCGCCGAGTTATTTTATCCTGTTTGCTGTTCGCATCAGCGCGAAAACGAAGCTGTCCGTGTTACATCGCGCTTTAGTTTCAAGATTGATTCGTGGATGTTTGAGCTGCGTAAACAATTGCAATCAGCTCGAGGATGATACTGCGAGTTAAATACGATGCAAAATGTCATTGTTACTCGGCAAACCGCTTGCTATTCTTCTTGATGGCATATTTAATTTTGCAAGTCCTTTATGCTGCCATTGTAAACATTTCATTTTTTTCACAAGGTCCATGAGCATGATTTGCCGAACACGCTTCATGAACTTGAATACATTCGTTAACGCAATGATTTTTCACAAAAGGCAGAAAATATTCACAAACTCTATTATTTCGCATAGAAACCATGTTTCTCGTTGTCTCGAATTCACCATTCGGAGCTTTCTTCGTGATAGATCCATAATATTAACGCTGTTCTGTTACAGTCAGTCCTCAGGTAGTCGATCGTGCGGAAATTATCCTTCTCACGTAGGCAATTACCGTACATTACATTTGCCGGAAATTTATCTCCGCATAGAACATTATGGGCTCATCATGTCTGCGATAACGCAATGTTAACGTTAATGTTAACGTTAACATCTCGCCGGATGTATGCATATAACGCGCGGTTGCAAGATGTTTGTTCACGTATCCCACGATATTGCGAACGTGAATTTAATTAAACGCACGTTATTCCGCAGAATTGTGAAATAAATATCATAACAATTATTGTGTATGTGAGTGCAAATTAATTATCTAATGGATTGATTGTATTTTTATGTTATCTCAATCTGATCGGTGTAAGCGTACGCAACTAGTAGGTATACTAACGAGAAAATTCATTTGTCGTGTGTCAGGATTTGTTAACGCGAACGTCGACGTTACATTGCGATTCCCTTTTATCCGTGGCAAACGCTCTCGCCATTACAGCTCGTTCTCGCACGTCGGCGATACGGTAAAAAGGGCTTGCGCTTCCCTTCACGTGCACGCTCGAGAGATAGGCACTCCAAAAGAAATTAAAAGTTCCTCCTTTCATCCGCGTAGCCGGCTAATGTATTTACGATCCTCTCTCGCGTTGGAAAGTTATCCCTTTTCGCGTTAAAGTACTGCTTTCGATTATTCGCGCGCGCAGGCAGGACGGACTCGCGAGAAGTCGGTAATTAAATTGCTTGATTAACGCTGATAATTATTCCGCAAGTTCCATCGCCGGAAGCATGAGAGAAAAGACGAGAGCGAGAGAAACGGAAGCACTAAGAATTTCTGGAGAAGTCGACACGGTGGGTTGCTGCCGGGAAAATCTCAGAACAAATTTGTCCCCGGAAGAGGGACAATATTTACGCGGGTGTTAGGTAATTGGTACATTCCGGGGTTTTCGCACAGGCTTTTAGAGCTTTTAATCCTTTTGTGGACAGTTGGACTTTTTTGAACAGTCCAAATTTGTCGGTGCAACTTTGTAGCGAAATTGATGTTACGCACACAGAACGCGTCAGAAAGTCTAAACATGAAGAGAAAAAATTTTAAAGTTATTTTGTCTGAATTCAGACCAAATCAATAATCATTATCACATATTACAAAAATTATAATGTTGATGGATTATTAATAAAGAGATTTGCTACTTTCAGAAATTACAAAGATCCTTTCAAGCTATCCCTTTAAAAATATCTCGGAATCAAATATCCTTTAAAGATCCGGGGAAAAAAACTGCGATAGGCGCCGTTGGATACATAAGCCAGCTGATTCTAGCGAATCACAATCCCGGGCGTATCCGCATCGTTCCGCTCGCTTTTTTTCTCGCCCGCACCTTGCGAAAAAGCGGACGAAAGGTGGCTGGTTCCCCTCGTACGAAGGGATATTGCGAGGTCGCGCGGAGGCGCGAGGATCTTCGCACCGCCGTTAATCATTCGTGACACGTACGTGGCGGGATTTAGCAAATAAATGAAATTATTACACGACGGAGCCGGTGTTGCCGTAGTTGCCGGAGGCAGCTCCTGTCGAGGCGAGAGACGGAGGGAAAGGGAGGACGAGGCACCACCAGGATCTTCTCTGGGTTATATAGTGAAGCGTGATGAGCCACCATTCCCGCTCGGTGGACGTGCCGGGTCGGTAGCCACCATTTTCGAGATATATCGCGGCCGAAGGGCGCACGGAGAGTCCCGGTAGAAGAAATAATTTCGACGTACGGCACGATTAAGCCCTTCCGGGCAATCTATCGCGCTTCCGACCGTCGCACGCGTTCTTGCGTTAAGTAATTTACGGGCTTTGATACAACGAAGTCGTATCAGAGAAAGAGAAAAAGTTAAGAAATTGAATAATTAAAGAAAGTGAAATTACATTGCATTCGTGTGATCTACATTTGCAATGCAACAATGGCAATATAATTTTCATTTAAATTCAGGCAATATAGAAAGATTATTGGACAATATAATTGGAAGATTCTCAGATTCAAGCAGAAGATTCTACTTATTTTGTTAGACAAGCAAATTAGAGAAAAAATTATACGGTGCTCGAATTGTTTAAACGATGATTGCAGGAAAGAAAATTCATTTCGAAATACATGACAATTAATTTGCTTCTTTTTTTCGTCGACTCATTTTGTCTTGTTTCGAAGTCGCGTGCAAACTTTTTCCGTTTTCCGCACTTATTACTTTCTGCCGAGTAGGAAACGGGATTGTTCGTGCAATTTCCGTCATCAAGGGCGAGCGAGGTTGACGTGTTACAACGAATATTGTCGCTCCGCCGCGCGATTATACGCCGTTATAATTAATGAGTGATTACTGCAAAGCGGCTTATATTGATTTTCGGTCAATCATAATACACTTACCGCTGTATTTGACAAAATAATCAGTGGCATCGATAACGGCTTAATTAACGTCTCGCGCAATTATAAATACATGAACGGCGTGAAATGGCCGCGCGAAATTCTCGCGATTTGTTGCTCGACTAATGAGTGCACGTGTGGCCGATTATATTATTGTCACCGGGTTAATGCCCATAATTACAGCTACGTTGGAGCCGAATCCTCACTGCACATTTACCCCTTATGCGGTCGTGCAATTTTGAGTCTCATTTGCGTAGCGCGAAAATCAGGAACATCGAGCAACCGCTTTTAATGTTGAGAGAAATGGCTAGCGAAGAATATGAATCATAATGAATTATAATGCAATAAACCGGGTATTATAATAAGTCACGCGTGCGCATGCGCGACTACATTGCACGATCGGTATTCTCGGCTCGCACCCTCGGCTCTCGATGTCATTTCATAAATTTGTGATGCAAACAACGACACGTGGAATCGAAATTCGAGGAAAGAAATTTCACGCGCACTAGTCTAAGGGAATTCGTATATTATATGCAAATCCTATAGCAAAAGGAAATAGGCCTTAAACGAGGGTGGCAAGGTCGCCACGTACGGAGCGAATTTTTTTCCCGTTTCCCCTCACAATCCATGATAATTTACGATCACTAGAATTTCATTTCGAGTATAAAGTTTGCGCGTCAAATATTTTGTAGGGGCCGCATTTCTTATTCTAATTTTTCCGCAACGCGGAGCCGTTGGGAAGTCATCGCCACGGAGATATTTCATCTCAAAGCTGATTCCTGAATTTACACGTCTCCGATCGAGCTTTAATGCGAAAGATCCGCGAGTGAATAGGAGAATTTTTCGCTGCATGCCCATAAATATTTATCGTCCACAGTTTGAGGATATTAAACGCGTTTCGCGGTAAACAATTTGGCATGTCGCCTGTCGCCTGTCCGCGTAACAGCGCGGAAGAGAACGCGATTCCCAGCGCGAGACGCGCGGGACTTTATCGCCACGCTGCACGTTGTCGAGCCTGACTGATGAAGACGGAGAGACGCAATAAAAAAAGGCAATCCGCGGAATTCACGAGGAGGTGCGGTACGCGACTGCGGTTCGTCACGGTATTCCTCGAGTTGGTATTCCGAGCGAGCGCAGTCTCGCCCGGGAATAATAAAGATGATTGTATATTTCGATAAAGTCGACTTAATGTGACGATGACGAGTGTCGGCGGTCCCCGCGTCGTTCTTCTCTGCTCACCCGGCACGTCCCTTTCTACTTCCCTC
This sequence comes from Ooceraea biroi, assembly GCF_003672135.1. Taxonomy (NCBI): domain Eukaryota; kingdom Metazoa; phylum Arthropoda; class Insecta; order Hymenoptera; family Formicidae; genus Ooceraea; species Ooceraea biroi. Next base: position 7,652,371 of record NC_039517.1, on the reverse strand, counting down.
GCGACTTGTCGCCTCCTCTTTTCCCGATCGTCTCCTCTCACTCTCCCCATCTTTCCCTCTTTCGTTTCTGCGTTTCTCCTCCGCGCGGCAAGAAAACGAGGTTGCTTCATCCCTCATAACAACGAGACCGAAATCGTACATAGAATTTATATGCCGCGCCGCCACGCGCTCGTCGAGATGCGCCCCGCTATTCTTCACGTCCAAATCCCCGGACTCTCGCGAGCGCGAGCGACGGCAGAAATATTTTATCTTTATTTAATCTCGCCCGAGCACCTCGTTGTGCGAGAAGTATACGTGGATGATTTTTATTAGCGTCGCGAACGCGATAAACGTGTACTTCAGCGCGCGCGCTGATTTCTATCCACAATGTTCTCCAAGTTGAAAGCGAGTGCCATAAAAATATATACATCTACTGATATATTCAAGAATAAAGCAATCACCACATGCAATCATTTTGAAAATAAACTTTGCATATGATTCGCACGAGCACGTAAATTTTTCAACAATGTAACGAAATAATACAGGTAAAAGAAAGAAGGACGCCGATTCCCCTCCGCTTCTTGCTAGGTTTATGTGAATTCATTATAGCTTTTTGTGCAGATCAAGATGCAGTCAGAATGCTGATGATAGTAATGCATAAAGAGATATGCTAAACGCGCGATGTTTGGAAACATATTTTTTGCCAGGAAACGGTTTGGTTTTTGACGCGCTGATGTCCCGTCGGGGCCATCGATCGCGCAGGATATTCGCTGTATTACTATCCTGAGGGATTCGCGTGACGCGCGCGCCGCAGAACGAAACCATTTTGCTAACCGTATCCTGCCTGCGCTGTTTTATGTGAATTCGTGCAAGTCCCAAGTGTGTGCGCCGCATCGTCCACCCGGCAGCCGGCGTTATATTAAACGAGAAGAAATAGATTAACAGAACAGAGGCATATTAATATGGATAATCGCGTGAATTTGCATGAACATTAATTCGCGCACCATTTAGCCCTGTCACCATAATGCAGCGCGACAGCGACACTCGCGCAGCCATGACAGCGCAAAATTATGTTAGCTTCACATCAGAAACACTGGCATTAATATCAATCCTGTCCAAGCGCTACTCAATTGCGCGATTTAAAAGTGGACATCATTACTTCATCATTACACACGTGCTGTTAGAAGTACACAAAACGATTATATAAAAAATTAATTAAAATGGAAAGATAGGTAAATATTAATAGCAACATATAGCACATACTCTCTTCCTCTTTCTCTTCCTACAGAATAAAAAAGACATGCAATAACTGCATTACATCCAATTCGATAAGTCTTTATCAAAATAGAAATTTTAAGGAATTGATATGTCTATAACAGTATAGAGATATACTTCTCGGGCGAATCTTCACTGATCCACCTTTATTATAATTTATCTGTGTGCGAACTGGCAATTTGCGGAGATGACCGACGAAATTAAATGACAGATCGGGTAATATATTCGTTCCACCTGCGGCGGTTTTCTCTTTTTTTCTCCTTTTATATTTTTTTACATCCGTTAAACCGCGACATAGGCAGTCGCGACGCATCCCAAGGGCTGGTCTATGCTAAACAGGATTAGAGAGTCACAATGGGACCCGGCGGGGTCAGGGCACCGTAATAAGATTCATTGTGTTCACGCTACGGCTCACGCTTGGACGCGGCTTGCATATCCCGCAAAAGGGTGAAAAAAAGAGAGCGGGACGCCGCGGAAAATCTCCCAGGCGGAAAGCTGTTCGCCGCGCGTCCGCGATGCAAACAGGCAGCGCGAGCCGTGTGCATACGTTGGATAAAAGCAGCCGTTTTGACAGAAAAAGAGGAAAAGAGGGAAAAAGCGAGCGGAACAGAGAAAGAAAGAAAGAGAGGAGCACAGAGTATTAAAGTTCTCGTTCGGGGGTGCACGAAAATCTGCATCATCCGTGCGACATCCATCGACCGGTCAAGAAATAATTCCCAGCTCGGATTTACGAGGGAGTTCTTCCTTCGGGGTCAGAGGTCAATCGCGCGCCTATAATGCGATTCCGCCTGGTCCATCGGATTTATTAAATTCGTACTGTGCAGCGGGCGATTATGCACAGCGAAGGGAGACGCCGGAGCAGAGGCCGGCTTTCAGCGCTAATGGCATCGTGGTGTCCGTCAAAAAGCAGATAAACCTTATCGCGGGCGTCGTTAAAAGCGAGTTATCGGTCGGGACGAATAGATGCGGGGCGTCCCTGAATTGGGAACGAAAATTCGAGGAATTCCTCGAGCGCTTTGAAGGACTTTTTCCTCTTTCTCAGTTTTTCGTGAACGCAACATTTTCATTCTCCGGCGGCGAATATCTCGTTGAAGCACGAGAGACGTTTTGAACAATTTCCACCGGGAGTTGTCTCTCGGAATTATTTACGAGGACGGAGACCAAAATCGAGAAGCGATTGCAGGTTGACGCAAAAAATCGACGCGACGGGGTTAATTATCTGCAAGGGACGACCGTTGCACAAATAGGTGGATGCACGCTTTTCCGCGCATTACGGGGGTTGTCGGCTGCACGCGCTGCAGCGCGCCGCTAAAGAACGCACCACCACCGCCTCCATTGCCAGCATGACGACAGCTTGCACCGACCGGAGATTTTCTCGGTGTCAGTAAGCCCGGGTAACGGCTGGTTTCCGGCAGAGTCGGAAATGGAGCGTGGTCGCCTTTCTCGAGGGAAGCTCGCGCGGGCAGATCGGAAACGGGCGTCAACAGCGTCCCGACGTCCACGAAAGCTTCTCGTTACCAGTTCGTACTACCGGACTTCGTAATGTCGTTGAGCGTTTAGGGAAACTCACAAGATGCCTCGATCAATCGCGATTGTCTGGCGTGGAAGTGTTAAACGCATGCACAATACGGCACACGCATGTAACCGTAAAATCCTCCGTCGCGAATCCCAGATTTGAAGTACAAGTTTAAATTCGGTAATCTTCGAGTCTTCCGCGATCTCTTGATACAAGAGCGAATATTCGGAAATATCGAGGAGTAGGCAAACTTCATTCGAATAGAATTCAGCACCATCTCGGTTGTTTGCCGTCGTCTCGAAAGTACGAAACTTTCTTGCAACAGACTGTATCATCCGACAATTCGCACCGTTTCATCCCGACTGGAGAAATTTCTGGTTTTCGCATCGCGAAAAAGTAGTTGACTCATAGTGTACTTTGCGCTAATTATATCCACCGATTATCGACCGTATCTCCATAGCGCGGGATAATCCAGGTGGGAACAAAAGCATCGCCATCCGGAAAAAAGAAGGCGACTGACTGCAAGCCGGATAGTCGATAAATTAGCACGAACCAACAACCGAATCTAGCCGAAGCAGCAAGAACAGCACGGACATAACAGCGGTAACCACGACGACAACAACAGACAACAACAGCCCGCTTGAATGGTCGGCCGGCGCGAAATTATGCGGTTTTAATCGCATGTTGGTCCAACTAAGCCGTTCGATATGTTATTGGCCACGATATATTAATGGACAGCGCTCGCGCGCCACGGCGAATCCTAAATACGCAGACAGGAAGTCCGCCGCTTTAATTGCGGGCAACGGCGACTCCGGTGTGACCGACCTAACGAGCATAATTAATCGATAATCCAGTCGGGGCTCGGTCGGATTCGCCGACCGGCGCCGGTGGCTCTACGAAACGCATAATCCGATATTAATTTACATGCCCGGCTCATTAACGGCACTTGAGAAAATATCTACCATTTCGTAACGGTATCTGGGACCCCGATAATTAAACCGGATCGACGTTCTAATTACGTCGGGAGGGACGTCAGGTAAAAATTGCATGTTTATCGCACGTCGGCCCTCCCCATCACAGCGTTACTACCGCAAAATAATTATAATAAATTGATAATCGCGCGCATCTCCCGCCGCGAAATGAAACAGGGTCGAGTAGATTGATGCTTCATTCAGATACGTCGGGATTAATTCCTTTTCCCTTTTTAATTACTAGCGAATGGATAAAAGCACCGCGATGATAATTAATTCTGCTGCACTGCAACGAAATATTTACGCGCACATGACCAAATCCAAAGTTTCCTTTGATGAGTCCCTTATTTCGCTATTAAACGAGAAATTTTCTAATGTTATACGCAACCTGTGTTTGCATTTATTCTTCGTATTTTTACCTGTTACGCATATACATATACATATTGTATAGAGCAACGAAAATGAAATATATTAACGTTGATAATACACAGAGATGATTCACGATTCATTAAGTCAAACCGATGTTCCATTCCATTAAAACTTCCGGTGGAAGCAGGGGCAAACTGCTCTCGCAGAAAAAGCTCGGGAAACTACTTATTTCTGCGGCAGAACTCGCGCGTAGAATGATCCCGGCGAGCAATCGTCAAAACCTCCCTTCCTTTCGCTTGACTCCGTGCATGGCTTCTCGAGGGTCCAAGGATTTCCGAAAGTATGGAGAAAGAGACTCCTCTTACGGGCTCATGCAGATTTCATGGGTGTTCGGGGCTTCGCCCGGAAACTCCAGACGGTTATAGGCAATTTTATAGACGCTTCATGGCGTCTCCAACGAGGTGCCATATAAAATTCGTGCGCGCATAAAGTCGCTCGATATTTCGTGCGCGTACGTCTGCGTAAAATCGCGAGAGATACCTCACGACCGCCTAATCGCGGAGAGCGCTTGCGAATATTTTCGCTCCGATAAAACGTGAATCGCAGTTCATGCGAAAATTCTACGTTTAAAAAAAGAAATATCCTTGTCGATTCGTATAGTTGATGTAATAAAAATTTGAACACTTATAAAGATTTGAAATAAAAAATTCGATAATTGTTAGTAACAGTTAAAAAATTGATAAAAGTTTGTAACATTTACGCACACACAAACACATGCGACATTCTTGCCGCGCTAGAAAAGTTGAAAAAGCATTTAATGGTTACCTGCTATCAATGCTCGACGAGGAGTGTTTACCGAACAATATCACTCGAGTCGAGGAACAGAGAAAGCGAGAGATGGAGGGCCAGTGCGCTTTCCCTCCTCTCAAAACTTGCTCTCTCTCGAAAAAAAATATCGAGATACACGCGGCGAGCAGCGTGCCGGAAAACAAGCGGAACAAAGCTTAGCACGCCCGACAAAAAAGCTCACGCCCGAAAAATTCACTCACCAGCGCGCGACAAAAGACGAGCGCGAAATAAAACAGCGATGCGTTGTGCACCCTCTGCATCCCTCGCCCGTTCGTTTTCCCTGTTCGTCCGCCCTCTCTTCCACTCTCAGAAAACAAAAAACGCATGAAAAACCTGAAAAAATGAACCGACGTTCACCGAAGCGAGAGCTCGCTTGATCGGGTGGTGAGAAAGGGCGAGAAAACGAAAGGGCGGCCGAAAGCGGGAGAATCAAAGGGGAAAGAATCGCGCGCGCGTTCGCTCGACCCGCGTGCCGCCATCCCTTCAGAATTAATCCCGATAATCCACGAGAACGGGATGCAGACTCTGCTAAACTTGCGGTTTCTGCATCGGAAGAAAACAAGAGACCGAGATCGAGAAAGAAAGAGAAACGCAACAGACGCGAAGCGAGCCGGGGGCGAGCAAGGACCAGTGGGAGAAAGGCGACGGGGGTTCGTAATAAATTTTCGAGACCCGCCCGCGTCAACCCTCGTTGCAACGAGTCGGCAGAGAGGTTAATGCACTTCTGGCAGCTTTTCTAACCCCTCGGCGTCCTCTACCCCTGCCTGCCGCCCTCTACCTTCTGGGTCGGTCGCCCTTTCGCTCGCCACACTCGCGCTTTAATCCCTCCGTGTTCCTCGCGCCCATCCCGGAACGGAGCTCATCGAATGCACCGCGCGCCGGTTCCTCCCTCCGCGAACTCCCTCTCAGAACTGTAAGGGTGGCGGATCCGGCGAGGGGATTGTTGGAAGCGATTCCGCGGGGAGACACATCGGGAGATTCGACGGGCGGCGAGCGACGATCCGTATGAAAAATTGATGTTATCGGACTTGGAAATTCATCCCTGGGCTTTCGACCGACGGACCTCGGATTCTCTCACTACGACCGACGCGAGGGTGCGGTGCTACTCGGGATGGATTTGCGCGTGATCGAGTTGCGACGCGAGATGGAATGCGACGAAGTGCATTGTGGCGGCGCGACGAAGGGATGCAACGGCTGGTTCGAAGGGATACGCGTTGATCCCGGCGCATCGGTGATACCCCCGCGGCGACACGAGACATTAAAATCGCGAGAACAACGTTAGAATCTCCTACGAGCAGTCGTAAAATGCCAGGGGAAGTACGAGATTACAGGATTCTCTCGAACGAAAGAAACGAGCCGCCGCATCCGTAATTCTTTCCTCTAATGATCGAAGAAATTGAAATTTTACAAAATGTGGGACAGAGTATAGAATTTATCGTGTACCACAGAGAAAATTGTAGGACTAGCGCTTCGTTAAATACGAAAAAGATGAAAATTTTTTGAAAATTGTACATGTATTAAAATTAAAACGTATTACTGTAAAACGTAGGAACATCCGTCGAAAACGTTTCCATATTCGTGCATTTTAATTACGCGTTTTATTCTAGCAATTAAAAATTAAAAATTAATATTTGGAAGTTAAATATGACATTTTTAAAGTGCATTAAATAAACTGCAACAACGAATCAACGTATAACGTAAAACATGTATATTCGCATTGCAGGGTATTTATTAAATTTTCTGAAAACATGAGTTTTTCTCGTTTTTCCGGCGTGACAGCAAAAACATTGCGGAGTATGATTGCATAAGAAAACGGAAATGCAAACTTTTAGAGTCGAATCTGAGGAATTCATCCTCGTGAGAGTTCTCGAGCGGAAATGGCGGGTGGAAATAAATGCGGAAGGAGAAAAAGATAAATAAAGGTACACTAAATAGAAACAGAAGGGCGAGAGAGAGAAGGAAAAGGGACGAAAAAAGAAAGAAATAAAGGTGAGTTGATGGAGAAGCAGGAAACCTCCGTCTGAGCCCAACTCTCGGCCGCTAATGGTGTACAAACAGACGGTGACAGGATGATGCTGCAAGGGTGATAGCTGTCCATTGTGAGATACGGAAGCATAATCACCGATCCACAACTGTAAAATGTTTTATAGTCCGGAAATATAATAATCCGGGATCGCCGAATTTTCTAACAAAGAAAATCAGATATGTCTGTCGAATACATTCAAACAATATTTTTTCAGTCAACAACGATATTTTATATGAATTTATATAAATGATAAGATGCACAAACATCAACATCCATTTGTTTAAAAATAAAAAGGGAGAATTATTATTTATTGGGAGAATTCACAACTTTTGCTGCACATGTTTTACCGCAATTGTGCGTGTTATTTCACATTGCGACAATAATAAGAACCTGATTTTATTGACATTTATTGTGCATCAGCGCTATTATTATCGTTATTTAACATATTATCGTGCCTCCGTATTTGCTCCTTCCGCACGAGCACTTTTCCGGCTGGTTTGTTCCGGGTTATTCTGGTGAGTTGCCTTAGAGTTTCGAGAACTTTTTCTGGATCGCGTAGTCGATCGCGGAAAGGTATGCGTGGAAGGTTGCGAATCACTGATCCAACTCGGATTTATAGCGAATAAAGCATTTCATCGTTCTATCGCTTTACCGCCCGCGCGCGTCGGTTTGACTCAGCGCTTCTATGTATCGAATCACGCGCGCGAGAAGTCCACGAACGCTAACGGAAATCGATTTTATGGCAAATAAAATGTTTTCACTCCTTCGCAACCGCATTCTCTCTCTCTCTCTCTCTCTCACTCTTTTACCCTCTAGCCCTCTGCTCCCATGGAGCATCACGCTCTTGCGGTTGCATCTGTGGATACTATTTCACGTATACCATGAAACAGCGCTAGAAAATTTGCAGCCGATGAAAATTTCCCTTCCTTGGCACTTATTGCGTGGCTCGCGATTCTCGAATTTAAGATCAACTGTGAATTTTAAAAGCTACACACCACGATGTAAAATCGGATGATAGGGGAAGTACAGCGAATAATGCGATAGTTCAAGTCGTCGCGAGTGCTCTCTCTTCATTCCCTTTTGACGGTGATATATATTCAGAATCCCACAAATGGAAAATCACGTCCTGTAAGTCATTACTGCCGCGAACGCGAGAAAGAAAGCGGCGTCCTCGTTGGAAAATGGTGAACACCGCAAGTTAAAAGCACAGACGAACCATATGATACCATCGCTTCGACGAGGGTTGAATTTCAAAGAAATTCGGTGAAATTCCGAGATGAGTAGAAGCAGGGACGGGGCGGAGGGACTTATCGCAAAATTTGTCATTCCGAATGCACGCATAAATCGAGCGACCGTGTGACCGCTATGACCAGCAGATCAAAAATTTCACAGTAACGTTTTTGACAATTTTCGCACACGAGGAACGCGAGACTTTTGAAGAAATTTAGCGAAGCCCCACCTCCGAAGCGGAAAAGACAAAGAAAACTGACGAAACGTCTTATCGAGATATCGAATTTTCAAATCGAAAATCAAATTATTTATTCATTTGGAACGAATACTATACATTGAAACGCGATCATGTATACACTCTAGTTTCTTGAGTGCATTTTTCGCATTGTGATAAATCATACGCAATTTTACACTTAAAATTTTTAATAAACATTGCGTATAATATGAAAATCAAACCGAATATTCAATAACTTTAATAAACAGTATCGCATCGCGTGTGTAAAGTGCGCGATTACGTGCTTATATCTATTCAACAGATTTAGCCTCAGAGCACAGTCAGAATATATCGCGCATTTTCAAAATTTGAAACCCCTACAAGTAATAGTTTTTTCTGAAACTGCATTTTATGCAGTATTATTCCCGTGCGTGTCGGATGTCCGGTGCCATGAAGGCGTATACTGGGTACAGTTGGAGCGTGTCAGCTGCCAATGTCTTCCCGTGTTGAGCTCAAGCTTCATCCAAGACGTACGGAGGCTTGCCTGAAGCATTCCCGAGTTAGTATGACCCTGCTAGAGCCTCTGAGAAGTCTGAGTGTGGTTGAGATTGCTTGAGCTTACGCGTGCATGTTTCAGCTTGCCTGAGTAGCTTTATATTCAGCTTGCCTATGCTTTAACTAGCTCGAGTAGCTAGTATGTTATTACGCTTGCTTGGCTGTCAGCTTGCTCGTGATTGCGCGCGTTTTCTTGAGTTTGTCTCAGCTCTCCCAGCCTCATGTCCGTGCTTGAGCAGCTGCCAGAGTTTGCCAGTGTTAGCCAAAGTATTTTGGTCTCTCCTTTCTAAGTCGTGCCCGTGTATATGAGAATTACGCCAGTGCTTTTTCCAATGCCACGTTTCCCCTTTTTCGGAAGAAATTCTGCGAATATTCTCATGTCACGAAGCGGGTACGATGAGCTTGAGTACTTGACTCGCTTCTAGTAGAGTAGAGTTCGCCATTTCTTACTCCGCGAAGAAAGCGCGATGAAATTACATATTTATATGAAAAATAAAAATTAGTGCTAAGGCTAAATCTGTTGACAGATATTCGCGTATGTTCGTCGAAATTAGTTAGAAGCTACGGCGTCGTGAGTGCAAGTGCAAAGGGCATTATGGAAATGAAGGACAAAGTGCAGTCGATGAGGGATGCAGTACAAGGCACAGAATTCCTCGTGAAATTTCTGTGAAATTTTTATTGGTCCTGTTTTTCCGTCTCAAATCTCAGGTGGACTCGAAGTATTTTAATTCGGCTCGGTGTTACGCGAGGGCAGACTTTTCGGTCGAATTTCCGCTAATGAAGAATCCGCTCTAAATTCAACGAAAGATTTATGGTCGGCGGGAAATATAGAGTTTCCGGACACACGCGTGAACGTGGTTCTCACGCCTCGAGCGAAACAATGCGCGTATATCCGGTCCTCTCTCGGTGCGCGTTCCAATAAAAAAACATTACGTGCATCGCTCGCATTTTACTGCCTCCGCATGTAATTCGCATGCGTTCCCTTCGCGGATATAACGCGAGAACGCGGCGGCGACTAAACAAAAAGCCCTTTTGCATACGCAAAAATACGGGATAAGGTTGCGGCACGTTATTGTACGGCTCGCGAGTATTACCGCTCACGTGTAAAAATCCGCCTGCGTGCGGATTAAACCGCGAGCGTTACGAAATGCACGACGTTTTGTCATTCGATTTGGGAAGTCGCTCGTTTCAAAGGATTCATTAAGAGCGACAGATATAATGTCAGGATTGTAAGTGGTTACATCTTGTTAATATTGATGCGTATCGAAAGTAGTCCAAAACAGAAATTCTCCTGATCCCTGTGAAGCATCGCGCACGGCTATTCTGACACGTAACGCGACGTGAATTACACGACGTTATCTGGATGCATCGTATAACAGCGTTCCCCGATAACAACGTTTACCTATAAATAGGTGACTTTCGCGCGAAACGATTTTCGCCGAGCGTTGCATTCGATGTGCATTGTTTAGAACGGGATTAAATCATCTCCTGAATTCGCGATTGGATCCGATATCTGGTCGAATTGCACAGTCGAATCTTCCCCATTTTTACGCATATACACGTAGGCATACACACGCGCGTGGCATATCGTCGAAATAAAGCGGCGCGCACCAATCCATGTAATCCCCGTTCGATTTCATGGATTTGCAAAGGTTACAATATTTAGCTTCACGCTGAATGCGTTTCATGGCTATGCGGCTGTGCGGCTTTGTCAAAACACCGCTAAAATTAATTTTTTAAATAATTTATTTATTGATATATTTACAATTTATATATTGCACAAGAGAAAATTGTATATAATTGCACGTTGTATTGTATAATTGATTACATTAGTAAGTTGTATGTAAATAACTATTGCATATTATAATATTGTAACATATTAACATAATATTATAATAATATAACATATTACAATATTGTAACATATTATATTATGTAATAATTAATTAATGCATGTAATTAATTATTCTTAGGAGCGTTACAATAAGGATTTAGAAATTGAAAGCCACCGATACTGCAAAACTGCGAGAATAAAAAATCTGTCATGATAAATTATGTAACGTTACATTACGTTGTTTGTACAATGTGAATTATAATGTATCACTATTATATAGGTGCTTGCAAAAATTCATAAGATCGTAAATAGATGAAGAACAACGAAGTAGTATTCAACGAAAATTCGTCCCAAACATTAAAGAAGCTTGCAAGGCAACTTGTAGTTAACGAATGAACAATATCCCGTCATTTGAAAGCAATGGGAAAGAACCAGAAGGAAGGAAGATGGCTTAATATCATATGAACTTTTGCAAGCACTTAATAATAAATCATGTAACACTGTTTGTACGATGTGAAATATAACCATTGTCATAATAAATCACTTATTTGTTAAGAGATAGGAGTTATTTATGATAAGAGATATCAAACTCCAATCTCAATAACTCCATTACTTCACTTCAGCATATTATCGAAGAAGTTAAATATATGTATATTAAATATTGTATTATTAAATATTGTATATATATATATATATATATATATATTTTAGATCAGAGGAGAGATAATTGTAAAAATTGAGAGAGAAAAAGACAAGAAAAAACGCTGTTTTTCACGCACAGTGATTTTCGCCAGTTGTCACTGTTGATATACGTGATGCGTTATTCAACGGAATGAAATCATTTCACGAAATCGCCATTCGGTTTGGAATCGTATCGCATCAGTCGGAATTGGATTTACTATTCCATATTCGTATTCACCGTATATAAATTAGCGAGGATCAATCGGATAGAGCCATCATAGGTATTACCTTACTCCGTATAACAGCGTCATGTTTTTTAATAACTTCCGCCTAACTATTAATAACTATTTCCTCTTATTTGACTAAACGAAAATACTATTCCAGCGGCGATGGAAAGACATTAAACAGAGCAAATTACTATATTAATTACGTGAATAATTATTCTTTCATACATCCGCAAAAATCACCTGCGTCCCACAAAAGTCACAAACATGCGAAATTATACTCAGATGCAAAATTTCCGATAAGAGTAAAACGCGCACCAGCGTATGGTTAGACTGGTTATATTAGGCTAATTTGCTTTTTTGATGAACAAACAATAAACCGAACGGCTAATGGGCTAATCACGAAAGTGATCACTTTCGTGATTGGCCCGTGATTAGTCCGATTCAATTACAAACCCTAAGAAGGATTAAATTATCCGAATGAGTCCATGATACGCGGCACGAATCACATCCAAATTGGATAAGCTTTACTTTTTCATAGCCATATCCCACGATCGATTCGACGGCCATCCCAGTCCGCAAATCAAACGCGCAAATCTCGTTTTCACAAATCGAACGTACATCCTCCTGTCTCTCTTACCGCAATCCACCCCACCGACACTCGATCCCACTAGCCGATATTCGATTCGACCCGAAACCCCGTGACTTTCTTCTCTCTCTCTCTCTCTTTTGCACATGACGAATATTTCTTCTTCGGTATTTTTCCGGCATATGTCATTTTATCCATTCTCATCTTTGGTATTATTACGTCTGAAAAATTTCTCGTAGCAAAAGTAAGTACGAGAAGATGGCGCGGAATGCAAATGCAAATATTATAATGCGTCTCAGATAGTCATTGAGAGCCATTTAATCGTAGAACCTTTTGATCAACGCACGCTCGACTTTGTCCCGATAAAAATTTCTAGTCTGTTTCTTTTTTCGAAATTAAGAGATGCACTTTTCCACAAACTACTTTACTCCAAACTATTAGTAGGCTTTTACACTAGTACATTTTTCCCCTTTAAAAGAGAATCACCTTGATGTGGTGAAGGGTTTTTGCTGCCAAGAATTCTCCATTTATTAGATGCGCGAATTAATTCGGTGTGCTTTTTTTAAATTATTTACTTTCATTTTTAAATAGCATTCGTCAGCTATCCAATAGATGGAGAAAAGTATTAGAAAATTATGGCGAATATTTTGAAAAGTTTAACATATTTATTATTTGTTTGTAATAAAGATTTAATCAGGGATTTAATTTCTTTAAAAAAGAACATCAATTTAATTTGCGTACCTAATATAATAATTTCAGATAATCTATTGTCACTGTATAGATGTTGCAAGTGCGAATTAAAGATGCGAAAATTCGCTGCAACAGAATAAAAATTTCTAACTATTTCGCGTTTGATTTAGGCTCCGATCTAGATTTTAATTATTATTATTATTTTATAGTTATTATATTTTATATTTCCGTTATTATAAAATCTTGAGTCGTAAAATAATACGCGATACTGTATCGTGTGATCGCGCATAATTGCATTCAGAACAAAAAAGGTCATTTATATCAGTCGCAAATTTAATCTCCCGACTTTCCGTTACCGTGCAATAATAATACTGCAACGATATTTCATCGATATGTATTCTCTGCATCAAATATTTGCATTTGCAAATGATAATAAAATAGGTTGCCGGATCTCCATTGGTCGCCGGTCGGATGAAGCGCCAATACGATTAAATTACAAAATAATTATTTATATTATTTTTTATGCGTGCATCGTGCTTGTTTGTGACTGAAAAGCATTCCCTGATAATTTTCAAGTACCCTTCTCTTGGTTCGTAATGTTATTATGAATTGTGTAATGCCTAAAATTTCCATATGCGAGATATCAGCGCGGGATAATTATGAATGCTATTTGTTCGAACATTTGGCAATAATTAATTATGTCTGTAAACACTGGTGGACCGGCTGTGGAATAAATGTCACTGTGCGAACACATATTTGAGATCGCTGAAACTGTGTGCAACATTAACCATAAAATCCCGCTGTATATCAGTCATAAATTTTCCATTTATCACTAATTATCTTCGAATAGGCGAGATCGGATAAACGCATATTAGCAGTTAGATTATAAAATCATATCACGTTACAATGAAACGGAGAGTTATGGCGCGCACTTTTGATCGCGTAAATCGCCGTTTATCGACGTACATAAAAGAAATATTAACTTTATTTTATTCGAGATTTGTAACTACAAAATACAGCCATCGTAAAATGGACAGAGAAACTAACGAACACCGTTTCAAATCATTATGAAATGATCGATTTTATCATCGCAAAATACCGCTGTATTCTAAAGATTTCAATTGGCACTCTCTGCCTCCTTCGATCTCGATGCAGAATCATCTCATCATTTTCGCCATAAATCTCCGAACCACCGAAATACACGACACTGCGGCTTTTCACGCTTCTTTAGAGCGTCGAATGAGGCTCTTCACTGCCTCGTCAGAGATTCGGAGAGTTCCATTCGGAGGAAACTACCGCCTGATTGCTGGGTTAAGCTCCATCGATATTCACCCAGTCTGTTCTATCATCTCAGTCGGTATTATTCAGGGGAAACAGCCCAGAGGGGTTCGCGAAAGTGCGACGGAGAGAAACAGAGAGAGGGAGAGAGATTTAGGCAAGGAGAGAAATAGAGAGAGAGATAGGATTGACGTTGACGTAAGTCAGGGATGAGGCCAAGATCGACTGCGCGTCTGCAGCACTTGCGTCCCGGAATTACCTCCGACAGGTGTTCCGAGCATTGCTAATATTGCGCGGCGTTGCATTTTGCATGTCGAAGGTAAACGCCTTGCGTTAATTGCAATTTACCCGGACTGCAATGGCTTGTTACGACTGAATCACCGACCGTGCGCGATGATGGATAGGGTGTGTGAATTTAACGTCTAACGAGGAATCGCGCGACCGGGCGAGCAAACGTGCGTGCTTGTAACACGCGTGGACACGACACATGGCGATGTGCATACACACCTACGTATCTCTCTTGCAGCGTGTCCACCATCACGCGGTCACCGTATTATTTCCTGTGGGTAATTTACTGTCACTTCTAACGTCGTAACGACGACTCATATCGGAACGTTATCGCAGTAGCGGAACATGATGAAAAGAAGAAACATGGTAGAAAACTAGATTCACGCGTCATTTTTGCGTCAGCAGCGTTATTATGTCACATCCCCAAAAAGCGGAAATGCTCCGCGCAACGTATGCAATCCGCAAAACGCGCGAGTCCCGTGTGCATCTTTTTCTACGAACATCGTGGTTAGTAATGTCATGATATTGCGGCCGCGTGACAACCACAACGGCGGACGCGTGGTCCACCACAGCCAGTGGAAAAAGGACACAACTGGTCGGACGAAGGGATTGAGGCTAAAAAAGAAACACGGCGAAACTGCTCTTCGCTAACTGGAAGTTTACCCATCTCGCGGCAAAACTACCCCTCGCGCGATCCGTCGCTCTCGTTTATCCCTCCTGCGGATCCGGCGCTTCACTCCGACTCGTCCCTCGACGAGTAGTCGCCTCTCCACCCCGCCGTCCCTTCGCAGTTTCGTTTTTCCTTCCTCTCTTCCGGCTATCTTTTTTCGCTCGTAAGAGCCGGTCATTATTCTTTCATTACTTGCGGCTGTACGGGAATTCCGATGACTCAAGGTGCCTCTTCCCATTTCGCCCTTCCCGAGAATGGATTGCTCTCTTCTGAAAAGCCGAGGAAATTTCGATGGAACGAATTCGAATTCCGGATAATCAGATGTACGAAACTATATCGGCCGATTTGAGTATCACTTATGCCATCGTTAGAATAATGATAGTGAACAGCCTAGAGGATGCACTTTGCTGTTCCGGCGTTCTTTCGAGGTGAAATAGGGGGCGATGAAGGTAAGCGGAGAGTAAGAAGCGTGCAATTGCTGTAACAATTTCGTGACAAATCCGTCCCTAGTGATTTCTACGTTCGATAAGAACTGATGAGACATTAATTAAGAATTCGCAATTAAAAACTGACTTTTCTCGATTAGGTATGTATTATAACTAATAATTATTCATTCCTAATAAATGCTAATGAATAATTGCTCGATGATCATTTTGAAGAATATTTCATCATATTAATATAGAATAGTCATTAATATTTCTATAATATTATTATTAAAATTTAAAATTTTGCATGCCCGACGCATGCGAATCATAGAAGAGCCCCGTTGAATTTCCAGCTCAGAAATCAGAGACTGTTCTTCGGGATTCAAGAACGCAGATAATTTTGAAACGTCATGCGGACGGTACGGAGAGAAAAGGGATTAGCTCCGAAAATTAATATCAGCGGAAAAATTAATCTCAAAGGGCACAGCGGTGCTAGTGGCGGCAATTTCTCGCGAGACCGCGGTTACACACGGACTCCCATTACGCGAAAGGACACTTTGCGAGACATTATCGCGTGCGCAGGACCTTATGAACCGTAATTGCGGAGAAAGGAATATTTCTGCTTTAATGCGCGACTGCGAAACGCGGACCGCGACGTTTGGAATGATTTCATAATTCATAAATGGTAAGACGGAATAAAGTAAAGGGTGCGGGTGGTGAGGAGGTCTTGTAAATCTCATTGCTCCGTCGGAGACCCGACTCCTTTCTTCTCACGACCCCCTGGTGCCACTCGTGTTTCATGATATACCGCGTTCCAGCCTTAAAAGCGGTATATCGTCGTGGATGTTGCGACAATGTGGAAAGGAGGAAAAGATGCGTAGGAGCGCAGGCAGAAGAACCGTGAAACATAAAAGACACGGAATGAAAGGACTCACGTTCGCGTTGCTACGATATAAAAAGAAACTTTTTAATGGGCGATTAATGCACCAGTTTTCTCTCTCGAGTATTATTGGAACCCCGCCACTCTCTTTCTCTCGGTCTCTCTTTTTTTCTTGGTACAGCCGACTTTGGTATATTTCTTTTTTCCTCGTTACGGAATTTTGCCGATAAAGCTCGAACACACACTCACCCACGATAAATCTCGAAATCATCCTGGAATTATTAGACCCGCGAGCTTCGGCTATTTTACGTGACGGCGTTACCGGCCATAAACTCGGCCGATATTTTCCGTAGTAGTCTTTAGCAGCATAAGGCTGTAAATCGTCGCAAGTTTGAAAAAGCACCACGGATGTAAGATATCTCAAATCATTCTTTAAGTAGTTAACGGCCGTGTCTTTTTACGACGAATTTCTTCGGAACCTGCAATAAAGCCTCGCAAATTGTGCTCCAATTTGAAACTTTGGAGATTGGATGGACAGAGATCTTAACCGTGAGTCTTAAAAATGCATTTCGTAATTTTTTATCGTGCACAAAGTGCACGATAAAGTTATATTTCTTGAGTTCGTGATTTCGATGAATATTTGAAATCAGTCTTAGATAATCAGTGTATTGTGTGTAGCCTCCCATTTATTTAGAGGATGAGATTTTTAATTCCATGTAATTCGAGGACGCTTGGGCGTGGCTTGCAGCATTTAACTCAAGTCAAATCAATTCTAAAGCGGTCAGGAGGATCGTGACTTAAGGATCGTGACTTGAAACCAAGGGTCCACAAGGGAGCAGCCCGAAGTAACGCGCCTTGACATGTATACGGCAACATTTTTCTGGCCAACTCCGTAAACGCCACGCTCTACATGACCCCGTAACTTATTTTCCTCACTCGGGGTGTATACGTCGACCTCGCCAGAAAGAGACCGAAAAAAGGATGAGAGAAACGGATAGCGGAGAGTGCGAGAAAAACGCGTGACAATGCGAACGCGATGCGAAACGTGTACACGCATCTCACGGGATCCCAGCAGGTCGTTCCTTTTGCATTTAGGGAACACCGGATCGGTATAATGAGAGAGCACCTCGGACGCGTTTACAACGAGGCGGTGCAGCGCGGTGGCCCCGTTATTATTCAAATTATGCGGCACCGTGGTTACGCGACGTAAAATGGGTGTTACGCCCGAGCTTTACACCGACGACGTCATCTGTGCATTTCCCGACGACGTATGAAAAATTTATCGGCACGCATAACCGTCGATTTTTATGCGCGCTTTCTCTGCCTTTCTATGTTCCCCGTACTTTTCCTTGTCTCTCGGGAGTAAATGGCCGCGGCGTATTTTTATCGCGATACAAAATCCATCGTTTTTACGGATAGCGATTCGATAACGGCGCATTAAATACGAGACACGAGCACCGAAAAATAGTGATACGCTTTTTCTGTGTTTTGCCGTTTTAAATCACGCCGCAGGGATAACGGTGCATAATAGTCATTTTTCGTTACGATATATAAAAAGAAATAACTATTTGAGAATTATGAGAATAATGTAAAAATAATTAGAAAAAATGCTCGTGTAGAATATTTTACAACAAAAGGACAAAAGGATGGACATAATATTTCGAAGACAATTCGCATGGAATATAATCTTTGAGCAAAATTGATTTCTCGTTAAAAGACTACGCGATGATTTCTGCTGAAAATTTCGCTGACGCAACCAGCGCAAAAACCTACAATTCCGATTAAACGTTCCATCCCTCGCAACGCGATACTCGATTTATCCCCGAAACGAGAAAATTCTCTCGTTTCCAGTGGCGAGCCTTAAATCGACGTCGTCGTCTCCGCCACAATCGCAATCGTGGAACGGCGACGACGGCAAAGGCGTGAAAGACGGGCAGTCCTGGGAAACTTGTGGAACCAGGAGACGGTGAGAAGGAGAAAGAGAGACAGAGAGAACGGTCGTATATATTCGATACGCGATATCTATTACACAGTTATAGCGGTTCGCCGTTTATGGAGCCATACTTCACGCGGAATTGAGCCCCGACCGTTCATTGTGTCGATCACAATGGACGGATTATAACGGCCACTGAACACCGGCCATCTCTCTCTCCACCTTTCTCGCCGTGTCCGGCGCCCCGCGAGCCCTCCGTCGATTTCACTCCGTCTTTCTCTCGCTCTCTTCGCCGTTCCGGTGCAACTCTCTTCCAATTCGCACGTGTTAGCCCTCTATGTGGATTATAACTCACTATCGGCCGCGTCATCAACGGACTCCGAGAAAAGGGAAGAAAATCCTAGAGATCGCCATGGGGTCGCGATTGCGAAGGGCCGAGAAAGGGTCGACCGTTGTCGCGGGGCAAGAAGCACCGTCGTCGTTTATTGCGGCCCTTTGCAATCGTGAAACAATCGTTTCTGCCGAACCGAAAGTTATGCGATAAGAGAAAGAGCGAATTCCCGCGGTTATTCTTCCTCTCTTCTTGACGGAAATGACCGTAACGCACAAGAGTCCACTTTATCCGAGAGAATGTTCCTATTGACGACATCCGTGTCTTCATTGAATCTCCTAAGAGATAAAGAAGGAAAAGAAGAAAGCCTGTTGGCCTCAATTCATAACGACGTCGCGCTTTTAGGGTATCAAACAGAATATAAATATAATTATACAAGATACGGTGCAAAGAAGTGAACTGCGTCCCAACTTTACAACGTACGATAACTTTATATAACGCACTCTCAGTGCTGAGGGTTGCTCACGGTGAGGCACCATAAGCGTTATCAGCATGTAAAACCCCGAATTTATAGATGAATATAAAAAAAATGCTCCCTCTCTCTAAAATCCCGCGTGGAGTAGCGAGGTCCTCATTGGCATTTCTACCCTCCTCAGTCCTCTCGAAGCACTAAAACAAAAGCTCGTGCTTTGCAAAAGATTCGTGCCGCAAACGTACCGCGCGTCGGCCACCCTCTCGCCCGTTTTTCACCCTCCTCCCCTTCATGATAGGAGAGAGCACCGCGGCTTAATGTCCCACATCAAGAATGACGGCTGGCAGGACAGTGAAGCACGGACGATCAGCATCGTGAAACGCCGAGGACAGCCTCAACCCGTTCCCTCTGGCAATTCCTCCCCTCGTCATTCTTCTCGTCTTCCCGTGCCTGGAGGTCTTCTTTGTCTAGTGAAATTTCGCTTGTCAATAGCACGCGGCGGTCGGTGCCTGTCGGCGCTAAAGAAGAGGATTGATGGTGCCGCATATTTAAAAAAAGGAGGAGATGCCCCTCAGGGAGGACAGGAGGGAGGATTGGGGAGAAGGGAAAAAAGCGGGGTTTCCTTTTACGGGGCTTCGCTGTACGCGTCGATGGTCCACCTCCACCCTACTCCGTTTCACGTCGGCGTCGAACTTGACGCGTCTACGACGTCGGGGCTCTTGTGCAATCGCGGCTGAATAGATTATTACAATAATCGGCTTATGACGTGGCTGAGGTGCTCGATAAATTAAAGTGCCATTATTGAGAATATTACGTGATCGGATTTTGTTAAAGATACCAGCAGTGTCGTGATCTGAAAATATTTACGGAGTGCAGACGAGCGCTTTCCTCGCCTTCGCCTTACCTAACAGCACCTCGTAACCGGAGGAATCTTGTTCTTTATGTTTCGACAAAAGAAGGGAAAAGCTCTGTTGTTGGTTGCAATTGCAGAAAAAAAAGTCGCGCTGATTAAAGCCCATTAGAGCCGTGATAATTATCGAATTACGAGCGTCGCGTCGTTCACTACCACACGAACGTTGATAACCGACTATGAAGGGACGCGACAGAGCAATTGCATCTCGATGCTTCGAAAAAAAGGATGCAACAGGTACGCATATCTTCCCTTTCGTCCTCATTAAAACGATATCGGAAAGCCAAATCCCATCTTTGTCGAAAATTCAAGGATTCCTTCCGCTCCAATTTTCCCGAATCGAAATTAAACGCTACTGTCGCAAGAGATACCACGTGTCGCCTCGAATCCCCCGAATTTTCATCCGTTTCATTCGGCATTTCGCAACTGCCAAACGAGGGAGATACGTAACGCGGGATTAATTGTAAGATTAATTTACACTCGCACGTCCGCTCGGCGGGAAATTATTCATTCCGAAAGATCAGGAAGAAATGCAGTAGAATCACGAGTGCGTGAAGCGAGAATCGATAACTCTGTTGGCGTCCATCCCGAGATGCGTGAAAAATTAGGGTGTTTTCGGCCGGTCGGCCATTCGGCCATTCAGTGGTCCCGTTCATGGGTCTCCCATCTTTCCCGCCGCGGGTCAGCGGCTCATCCGCGGTATTGGATCTGGCCGAGGACGACGGAGAACCGAGGGGTTATTAATAAGGCATCTGTCTAGTTCTGGCACGTTTCAGGCGAGTTACGACGCGCCGATATGGCCGCCCGTTGGCATCGCCAGCGTATTAAGACGTAATAGCATATCCCCCCGTTTGGCAGAGGCTCAATCCTCTTCCCTCCACCCGGACTGCTCCGTTCCGCTTGTTCCCGCTTCGCCGATCCGTCTGCCTTCGATCCTCGTTCACGAATCTCGAGTGTACGAAGCTCGATTGCTCGCCGAAATGCACTTCTGGCTCGATTATAAAGGTGCACCCTCGGTTTTATAGGAGTTTTTGTTAACAGCGGCGCGCGGGGTGCACGATTTATTCACTCACGATGTCAGCCATCCAAGATATAATCATACTTTTACGCGATTAAAACTGCGCGAAATAGAGCTGAAAAGTTAGCTCTTGAAAGAATACGAATCAATCTTGAAGTAAAATTGTTCTCTTCGATAGCGCGAGATGTATATCTATCTTTCCTGCTTTCGAAGTAGAGGAAACATCGATCGAAATCTTTTCGTAAAAAAAAGGTATCTTTTCTTTTTAAGCAGCCGAAGAATAAACGACATTTTAACCTAATTCAATTTTAATCCAATCTCGTTGTCCGAACAGGTTCCCATTAGCAAAGTACAAGTACAATTCACTAGCCGTGGATTGTATTTTCGGAACGAGCTTCATCACCGAATAATGCGGGTGGTTGGGTTGAGAGTTCGAGAAATAAATTTTACTATTATTTTTTTTCCCTCCCCAGAGAAAAACTGCGCGCAAATTGGTTTCGCGTTCTCGGTCGCAGTTATAACAGTTACGCCAGGTTGATATCTCGGAAATGGAATAAAGCGGACGCGCGATCATTCGGCGCGCGAAATCGTGGCGCCAAGAATAGACAGAAGAAAAGGGGACAAGAGCAAACGGGAATGATGAGATTGAGCTATTTGCCGCGTCTAGGCGGGTGTAAACGTGTCCAATTTTCTATCAGCTGTACCTCTTTCATTACCTCTCTCTTTACCATTCGCTCTTTCTCGCTGTTCTCACTTATAAAAATAAACAGCCGTCATTTCCGCGCCGGGGAAAACGAGAATTTCTCATTACTGGGAAGTTTCTTCCCCGCCTTCACGATGCGTAATTATTCCCAACCACTTTTCCTGTCCCCGTCCACTTTTCCGACCGCAATCCTCCAGGCGCGAAAGGGCATCACCGGCTTTTATTATTTCGCGCGTCGAGAAACAGAGTCGGAGATCGCGATTGTGTTCTCCTCTCGTTTGAATCTCTTCGAGGGGAAGGTCCGATCTCGTGATTATTTTCGCGGTTGCCGTTTTCATCGGTTCTACTCACTCGTGTTTCCTTGCATGCTCGACCGACCTTGCTCCCGCATCCCATTTGCACGAGTTGACCTTTCCGTGGCCGAGAATCGGCACTTCCATCAAATTGCAGGTGGTTCCATCCACAGCGCGATTCCCTTTTCCCAGTTCTGGAGAAGTGGAGATGCTCGGGTTTCGTTTGCGACGTTGTTCCGAGTTTGGATTCATCAGCGAATGGCTTTTGCGGTCCCACCTGCTTTCCGAGAGAGTTCCTTCTTTTTCCCTTTTTTTCACGTGGTTTTACGTTTCTCAGTAAAACGTAATGCTACTCAGTTTTCCGCACATCCCGCATTTTTTTCTCTTCCAGCAACTGCGAATGGAACTTTTATTGCTCCGTGGCTTCTATATCGTTAAGTTTAATGGCGCACGATTTATCGCAATGCGAAAGGAAAATAAAACGAGAGATTATATAAAGTTGATTATAATTGCAACACAACATATTTTTTATCCAGTTGCCTCATAAGTTCGATCCTTTTCCGAATCTTCAGCTTCCTTCTTCTGCATCGAACAAACGAGACGATGCAATGTCCTTTTCAGCTTCAAACCAGTGCTGGAAATATTACGCTGGAAATATTACGTAGTCTAATAATGCGCTACGACTTTACAATTGAAAGAGGTCTGTGCATATAGTATATTCTTCCTTTTGCATCTACAGTGCAAGACGATATCGACTGTTTCAACTCCGAGCTATCAATACGACTTTGAATGGTATAATAATAATACCTAACATTTCGCAACTACAGAAAAAGATCTGGAGGAAGAAAGACCTCGTTTTTCTTCTATATACATATATATTATATCGGCTGCTCCACATTTTCATATCAACACTAAAAGAGCGCGGTATTTCTGCTTTTCTTCTTCATCTAACAATAAAGCGAAATATGCTAAACATCTTAATAAATGATTGACTCCTTCGAAAGTCCACCTGTTGAATAGTCTTCAAAGCCAAAACTATTATTGTTACTCGATAGTACCATTGCACAGCTCCAAGTTTCGTCATTCGCGCAGCGAATGAATTGATCTCTGTAAGGTGCACAGTACTATCGAATGAAATACGCGCTCGTATTGCGCGTTGCGTTTCTACATCCAGATCTTCTAACATCACGCAGTCACGATTACAGTGTGAAATCACAATTGCGAACGAGAGGCGTGCGTGAAGCGTGACTCTACCTTCTCGTGTGAGATCTCTCCTTGCAAGATTTCCAGAGAGAGAGAGAGAGATTTCGAGATGTGCGAAATGCAGCTTCGTAACACAAACCTTATCCGGCCAAATGTGAGACGTGGGAGGAGGCGCGAGCTTCGCTTCGCGAATCCTTTGAAGTTCGGCAGTGGAACTCGGCGCGTTCTCTACGAATAAGTTGAAACGTAAGCGCGCACGGTATAAGGCTCGGCTTTGTAACGCGAAATCTCATCAGTGAAACCGACCCGACCTCTTGACCTCTCGCCCCGCGCGAGAGACGCCCCAGTTTCCATGTAAAGAAGTAATCTTTTCGGAGGGCTAGCGTAGCATCGAACGAATGAACGAGTACCCTTGATCGTTTTACGCTGCGAATTCTATTCGAATCGAGAAGTGACGTTAATTGGGGACGGCAGTCCTTAATTTGTTTAATTAAATTCCGCGCAGTTTCCACGGTCTGATTAATGCGCGCGAACTACAATGCATATTTAGTAGTCCGTTTTCGTAAATACGAAAGCTATAATAGAAAGGGTCATCGCACTGCATCGGACGCAAGACATCCCGATTTTTCATTACGTACATGTATTTGTTCGGAATGTCGCGAGAACTGATTTTGTCACAGTACATTAGTTAAATGATCGGATGGAATTATCTTGCGCAGATACGATGATGCGTAATTAATGGCAGTTATTATCCAATCTCGAAGATTATGTGACAAAGTGCTGAGTTTCCGCGAAACTTCACTTGTCAGGTTACGAAAGTAAACGAAATTATCGCAGCTGCGTGGCACATGCAGCCCCCCGACGTATTCTTGGGAGGAATACATGTAATATATATCAAGGAGGACATGTATTAAATGATATTTCCAACAAAACTTCTATCGCGTGGCAGCTTTCCAATAACGCATTTCCTCCTCCCGTACCAGGCGAAACACAATTGCGCGCTGCACGTACGACGGATAAAAAATCTCTTCCGCCGTTTGCGATTTCCGATCGCGAACAGCACGCGCGTCTCACTGTCAATAAACGACAGTGCGCGCGTTCAACGATTTCCGCGCTAAATAATGGAGCCGATCCGAGACGCGAGATTACACGAAGAACGCCCGTCGCATCTTCCAACGTATTTGAAGCTAAGTCTCTCCCTCTCTCGAATATTGCGAATCAAAAGCCACGATTGGCACCTATCTCGCTATACTCATCCGCGCTCATTTACGCGTCCTCCGATTGATCCACTGAGAAGGAAGTCCCCGAGCAAGAAGTCGATAAACGCGTTATCAAAATCCAGATTGCTCCCCTCGGAAATTTAGACTTCCGCGACTCATCAACAGCTCTATCGCATTCGAAGAGGCGCACGCCAACCCGTGGACCCGCGTTCGCTTAATTAACCGCTCAAATTTAATAACTCTAATCGCTGGCCGCGCACACCCGCGCATTTCATCTGCAATTTAAATGGTACTTTCTCCTGTTGCAATTCCCCAGCACAAATATTTGCGCGACCGGCAACCGACGACGGGGAACCAACGCGCGCAGCAAGAGTCGCTTTCTTCTTCTTGATGGCTTCTCATTTTCTCGCGACCGGATTAGTATGGGTGGCTCCCATCGACCGCATTTTTTCCGAGATAAAAACCGCCACCGCTCGCCGGTGACATTCGGCCAAGTAGTTTTAATCCCCTAAATAAGCGCAGCAGCGACGATGGACCTAATGAGATTTTGGGAAGTGCCGTAATGAGTCGCCGTTTGTTCGCCGCGATGCCTGCTGCGCGCGAGCGATGTATCATTCCAAAAGTAATCCCATGGAACAACAACTGCGCACCCATGACTAAGTAGAGTCGATTAGTAGCCAACTTTGGTATTATTTAACTAGCACGATAATAATGCGGATGATAATAAATTTTTATTGTAAGAAATATCGGCCGCAGTGACGTTAATATTAGCGAATGTACTTGAAAAATTGCCAAGCGGCATTTCCGCGCTATTTACCAATATATCTTGCTACATCTCGCAAAGGACCGTAATAATAATTGATCTGGCTGTGGCCTGAACTGAGTGCGTTTTGTCTGCAATTCGCACTCGATGCCCGTCGAGATAATTGAAATCTGTTGCGCGAGGAAAGTCGACGAGCGGCTACCAGTAATTTGCGGGAATTCCCGCGGGAACCGAACCAGCTAAGAGGGATAAATCGGGCGAGGGGGCGAGGAATCGAGAGAGCGTAACGAATCCCGAGGATTCATCTCGAACGCGACACGAGTGGGACAACCCCTCACGATTAGGTGATCGCCCTAAACCAGTGTCAACCATGAAACATTCGTATAGAAACGACGAAATGGTGGACTTGATGCGCGATCAAAAAAATAACGCTGCATTAATTTTCTCGTATTAAAGTAACTCAGAAACTCAAGTAGGACGAAGTATAACAGGAAGGAATAAATAAAGATATGCAATATAAGCTAAGAAAATAACGATAAGCTTTAATGAGTCCATATATTACATATCATGTAAAATATGTATAGCATATCAAATATAAATTCAATATAGCCAAGCGGAACTGATATTATGATTAACTGAAATTGTAGAATATTCGACATATTAATCCAAGACTCATTCATAGCAAAGCGATAATGTAGGAGGTAACGAACGATCTGAAGAGAGAGTGTGAAGAAGAAGCGGATGAAAGATGATAAGGAATTATGATATTTGGCAACTGAGTAGGAGATGGAATTTTCTGAAATGACGAAGGCAGAAGTGTTGGAAGATAATCCTACGCAAAAGTGCATTAAATAGAATTAACTTATTAACGTGTAGAGGCCGTCAAGACTGATCTAATCTAGAATACGACGAGCGCAGGAGTAGACTGACATCGTTGACATCGACGATCGCTCGAGGAAAGACGAGGAGACAGAGATGGTTAAAAAGGGGGAGGATATCGAGGCGCGGCAAGATGGAATCGTTGATTTATGCGTTCGATAAGAAGATGCGGAACGGTATCCGGCCGCCGAAGTCCGCCGTCATCTATCTTCGTTGCTCGCGAACGAACGCGGCCGCGTCGGCGGCGGGACGGGATACGCGAACTTCCGGCGCGCGGGCTGAAGAATTTCCCGTGGGATATTTCGTAATTTAACGGGTGAAAGGGCACGGCAGGCGCCGAAAGGAAGCGTCCGGGCCCGCGTCTCTTCGACGACGCTCCCGTATTCTCGGTGCATCGCGTCGCGACGCGAGTTCCCGCGGGGTATTTGAATATCGCGTCTCTCTTGTCTCGTCGCCTTGACTTCCGGTGCACAATGAGGTGGAAGCGTTTGTCGGGATCGCTGGACGCGAGCGTCGCATATGTCCTAATATTCGCACGCGCGCGAAAAGAAAGAGAGAGAGAGATGATAAATTGAACTTCCGCTAATGGATGGATTCCACACCAAATTTCTTAAATAAATGAGACTCGCCGCTTTTGAGATTGGACAACCTTGCGATTAGGCCGCTATTTAAATTTTCATTAAGGAAGAGCCCGGGTGCAGATCCATCGTTCTCCAGCTGCGACGGCAGCTTCCTTGAAATTCCCGGCACGCCGTTTTTACGTAGCACCGATTCATTGGCGAGCACGCTCGCGCGCAGTGTTTGTAATCCCAAACACGAACTCGGCATTCGCGAGCTGTTTAAGCACACCGCGCCCGGCTAGGAACGAATTTAATTAAAAGCCCACGCGGCGCTTCAACCCCCGTGGAGAACGCGCGGCCCCATGGGATGAAAGGCTCTTACTTCATTAATGACAAGGCTCCTCCTTACGACGGAGTCGTCATTTAGCCGGCTGAAAGCGCGGAACCGGTTTCCCATTCTGCTTCCTCGTTTTGTGACGGCTCCGGTCGGCGCTGTTTTTGCGAAATGCACCCCGGCTCCACCACGGAGGTCGCGCGGAATTCTATGCAAATAACGGCGCCGGCTCGCGACTGCAATATTCCCCGGCGCGAAACTCACCCCGGTGCCGCAATTTACGGACGTAAAATACTCTGGTGTCTTGCTGCAATAAAGGCGAGACGCACTGTTCCGCCGCTGTCGTGTCGTGCGAGTCGATAATTCGGTTTGCTTTTGCTACCATCAAAGTACGATTGTTTTGTATGTAACGTACGAACCTCGCCACATGGAGGAAACGAATTATGTTGTAATGAACAATACCAAGGAATGATATATTATATATTATATAAAAATCATAAATCTCGTACGCGATATATCTCTCGATTTCTCCGACACTTTATAACTTCTAAGAATTGGTGCACTCCGGCAGTTTAGATGAGGAAAAATCGTCTCAGTAAGTCATTATTGATACAGACAAGTTAAGATATCTACCTATCGCATGAAAATTGAGATCGAACGGTCGAGAGAGAAAGAGCCAATATCAGTTTGCCTTAAGTTTTATTAATGAGCATGAGCCTTCATCTTCGTTATTAAGAATCCACATGCCGTGAGACATTTTATAAATCAAATAGTGTTTTCGTCATTATGACGAAATTATTTACAATCCTCTACGTGTACAATTTCTCCGGAAAAACCGACCCTTCCTTCTCGGCCATCGCCATCAGTGCTCTCATTTCCATCGGGCGGCCAGACTCTTGCGTCGGGTCAAAGGGCGACGTTCGTCGTGCAATTAACGGCGCATAGCTACCGGGCTCTCTTAATCCCGGAGTCTCGCGTGCGCTCGCCCGAGGGAGGAGTGGACCTTCATTCGTCTTTAAATCAGTTCCAGGGCGTTCGCGGAAGCGTGCGAATGACAGGCTTAGCAGTTCGCCGAGCAAGCACAACTTTTTAGCCGCCACCACCGCCATCGTCGTCGTCGTCGACGATGACGACGACCACCACCCAAGCTCGATCTTCCAGTCAGCTCGCTAGTTTCCGCTTCGCTTTTTTCTCCCTTTATGCTCAACCTTCAGCATCCACCCGCCGCGCGTGCGTCCACTCCCTTTATTTTCACGTCTCATTTTCCAACGACGTGCACGATCCAGGATGACGGTGGAAATTTTTCTTCGGTCGTCTCTCTCTTCCTCTCTCACGTGCACGCTGGCAAGCTGTGAAAACGAGGGATCTCCTTCCGATAGCTTTTAAGCTGGCCACCCAGACGCCGGTTCTCGCGCTGGGCTTCGCTGCATTGAAGGAAACACGGCGATGTGAGGATCATAATCCGACCAACCTATTCCAGCCAACGGCGACAAGTGAGCGGCTAAATTGCTCTCGCTGCTTTGTACTCGGCGTGCCATGAATAACGTCCAAGTTGCCGGGCCTGCCCTGGCATCTCCGTGCTCAGCAAACTTCTGCTCCGGTTTTACGATGCAGCTTTAATTCCGAGATTGCACGCAATGGGCCCGTTGGCGCGTACTTTATCCCCTCGATCCTCTCGATCAATTCCCGCGCCAAAGAAATCGCCTTTACCGCTTTCGATCTCGCGTTGAATTATTACAATTAATCACGACTATTTCAAGCGGATCTTTCCCTTCAATGGAATTCCAGCGTGTGATTCGATGGAGAATGCGTCGAACTAATTAATAGAATTTAATCGAATAGGATTGAATTCGAGGCTTAACCCAGAGGTTTAACGATAAAATCCAGCGCACGGCGACGAGCGCACACAATCCGCTGCAGATCGATCTCGGATTCGCTATGGTACTATTGCGGTTTGAGCTGTATCCAAATATCTTGAATCTGCCCGCAATATTAATCCAACTGTAATTTACGAAGTGAGGTCATTATTGCGGTGCGCTTTACACACGATCTATGAGGGATGGAACACACGCTTTGATAACGTATCTATCTCCGGAGGCAACAGTTGAAACTTTGCGTCAGTCCATCCGTTTAATCTCCCTATCATGTGGAGATTACTACAACGCAACCAGTCCATTACATTCGATTGCGGTGAATTGTAACACGATATATTTCGTCCGCGGAATTAGATTTATCGTCGCACCCATTCGTATACGTTCGTTGTGAAAAGGATGACGAGACGAGCGTGTCCACGCGTATCCGCGAAACGACAGATGCAGCAGCGAGTAACATCCGTCACCTGACCGATAACGCTACGAAGAATTGCCAGTTCCCATCGCGTTCAATGCGTTCAATAATTTTCAGAAAAGACAGGCAAAATTTGCACACCCCTTCGCGATCAAAACGCGATATACATTCGGCACGTGAAAGCGACGAATCATTTAACGTCGTTCAATGAAGCCGCTCATGCACAGCTATCCCTTTATTCATCGAATTACATGCCTACTTCACATATCGCAATAATTCGCGAGGCAGGACGAGCCGCAATGCACAGTGGAAATACGACAAGTCCCGCGATATCGGTTCAATCGAATCGTTTATCCGAGTATCGCATGATACCGCGAGTCGGGACGGCAAAAATAATGACACCGAAATCCGCGGCCGATTGGTATGCATAGAGGTGAAATCGTGAATCGGTAGTATTTCCCTGATTCCTCCTTTCTCCCTGGCTTCCACCTCCCACCGGGTCGTGCCTGCGCTTATTTCATATCTTACGACAGTCGATTTGCGAAGCTGAGAGTTATCACGCGCGCATTCTCGCCACTGAATCGCGCCGGGTTATCGACGCGTTGCCGAAATACCGCAATCGAGCTGGCTGGCGAGGGTAGATAATACCGCTTAACGTCCTCGCGGGTATTCCCTGGGTATACCCCGACGCGAATTCGAGCCGCGTCGAATCCGTCCGCAGCAGTTTCTATCGATGCATCGTGTGCACGTCGCAGCGAATTCGTACACGCGGGTAGCTGCTATTTCACGACTGTTTGAACTCCAATCTGCGCGATCGCGACGAGGCTGAATCGCGAATCCGAATCCGAGCAATTAGGACCCGACATCGACGCGAGAGTAACATGAGAAGGAAAGAGCATTCCAACAGAATCTGAGACACGCAACAATGTGTAACACGAAGCAATAGAAACATCAAAATGACAAAATCGACATTCACCAGCGTGGATTCGCGTAGCTTCCGCGAATTAAGTCGCGGTGACGTAATATATAGATCGCTCTGCTGAATCCCGCGACTCCACGTGTTTCGAGGCGTTCTCGTCGAGGAACACTTAATTTTCGAAGAGCGACGTTGAAGTGAGACGAGACTCTTTCCGCGGGAATGCACGTGCGACGAGGGAACCGTCTCCGTTCGTGGTCCCCGCGGAATTTGCTGACGCTAAATCTCGCCCGACGATGAGTTCAGAAAATCGCGAGCGGTCGTGTCGCGACGCTCCCGCCGTGTGTTTGCAAAAAGGATCCGTCAGTAGTGCACGGCACGCTCTATCAGCATACCAGAACTTTCGCCGCTTCCGTGTCGGAGCGCACTCCGTTATACTACCGGCGGACGTCTGGGGACGTCTCTACGAAGTTTCGCTCGTCTCGCATCTCCCGCGGGAAACGCCGATACCATCGGATCTTCGTTGTTTCATAATTCACGCGCCATCGAGTCAAACGGAAATCTGCCTCTCGTCTCGTCGTCGTCTCGGTGGCACGACGCCGCCAATGCATGGCAGGCGGAACGCTCTTTCGTTTGCGCGCTTTGCAGCGGTTCCGTAGAAGTTGCTCGCTGCCGGTGAAAGACGGTCGCAAAGGAGGTACACTCTCGATTGATTGAATGAATATCAATTTCGCCAGTCTCGCAAGAATATACATCATTTATCGATATACATAACATTCTCGTGTCTGATAGTATCAATTTATCAATTGCGGTAGAAATATAATAAAATGACGTAAAACGCAAAATGTGCATTCTCGATAATGCGATCTCGTAAACTGTCGTACATATAGTTTCACAAAATCGTCTTTCCTCTCCCTTGACATTAACAGCTGCATTTATAGGCAGCACTCTCGAGAATAAGCGAATTCGCAAATTGCCGAACAAACGGCGCACGAATGCGAGGGCAAAAAAGGGAGATAGTGGAAGAATGATGCGCGGGAGGGAAAAAGACAAACACTCGTCGTGGAGGCTGGGGAAAACCGGCTGTAAAAGCGGAGGAAAATAGAGGCGGCAATCGCCCCGCGTTTCGGAACGGCGAAACTGCCGATATGTATATAGAGCAACGACGACGAGCCACCGCCCCCGCCGCCGTTGGTGGTGCGTTTGTTTTGAGACTCAACATGAGCCGGCAGATGGAGAGCATCCGATAGAGACCAATAGAGGGGTGACCAGCCGTTCGGTCGATTCGGCCGGGCAATGATACGTAAAGGGCCATGGCGAGTTAATGCAGTCGTGAGAGGGAAAGCCGGCAGGCCCCACAAAAAAAGGAGCGAAAAGAATTGATGGAGAACGATAAACGAGACGGAACGAGAGGCTATAAAAGCGGAAGGGGAGATAGAGACTAGAAAAAACGGAAGAGATCAACGGGAGAAAAAGACAGAACGGAAATGCGCATGCATCGCGGCTCGCCTCGAGCGTGCACGCGTGCGTGCGTGCATATATACGCATGCACGTGTATGTAGACGGCTGGGTGTAAAATAGGGGATGCGGAGACAGTCATTGTGTAAGCACGAAGCCGGTGCAGCAACGTAATGCACTTAACGTTATCTACTCCCCTCCCGCCGGTCCACAACTACTCGACGACTGTCACTCCATTTCACCCTACCCGTACGTTGTGCTTCCTCGCAGGACCCTTCTCGTTCAACCCCCCGTCGTTCATGCTGCTCGACGACCGGCGCGCGCTACGAACCCCGCTGCCTCCCTTCCTCCACCGCTCTTCATGGTGCCATCCGCGCGATACTGCCGCTGCGAATGCTCCACCCGCGTCCCAGCGCTTATATAAATGGCTCGACGTTGGTTCCACGTCAGACGATGCGTCGAATGCGCGCCGCAATTGCAATTGCCGACGCGGTTTTACGCGGACGCGTCTCCCTTCCGCAAGTGGTGCTCTCGTTTATCGTCATGATTATGGCACCGATTCGCGACACCCGACAATATCAACCCTCCCTCCGCTCGCTTGAGCATGCAAATTAGGGCGTTCACTGATATGTTTATTTATGAGGGACAAGAAACGCGTAGCATTTTAGGTTTGTTCAAAAGATACGAAACGAAGAGCGGAC
Source organism: Ooceraea biroi (assembly GCF_003672135.1). Lineage (NCBI taxonomy): Eukaryota > Metazoa > Arthropoda > Insecta > Hymenoptera > Formicidae > Ooceraea > Ooceraea biroi. The sequence continues at coordinate 7,619,848 of NC_039517.1, read as the reverse complement.
ATCGACTTTGTTCTATCTATCTATCTTTCATGTTGGTCGATGGCTTCGGTAAAGCGTGGGATCTCTCAAACTCTCGTTTCGGCAACGATAATTGAGTAATGTTATCTTAATATCGTCTCTTAGATATTTTTGTCTTCAAGTTTTTTACGGATGATATTTTTTAAAGTACGCGTCATGCATTGTGCATCACCGTCTGTGTGTTGAGATAATATAAATAAAGAAGCAAGCATAGGAAAATATTAATTGCAATCACAAAATTACAAGCCTGTTAATTAATAATAGTACCAAGTAATAATTAATAATAGTACCAAGTAATAATGATAATTATTATTTCTCTTATATAACAGCAAATATAGATTAATGTATAATAATCTGGATCAATCTGTGGTGTATGGCTGAGCGAGAGTGGTAACTTTCAAGTTGCGCTTCGATCGACCCTAATTTTATTAATTACCGTGGGATCTACCCTGCCCCAGTTGCAGCGGGCATTAACCCTCTGATGCCCTATTCAATTTTGCCCCTTATCTAAAGTTCTACATAATAAACTTTTAAGTGATAGCTAAATTCTCATATCGCGCTCGTCGGGCGTAATTTGCTAAGTGCAGAATCAAGTAAAAAGAGTCTCAAAGACGTCTCCGAAACAATTTCAGACAGTATCACAGCAATATCATTTTCCTCGCCGTTAAATTTTACTGTCACAAATTTTACATTTATGAGACATTTTAGTTCTGCCATCGTCGGTAAATTTAAGATTGCTTCGTAAATTGGTTCGACCATTGCGTAACCATTTCTCGGTCTTTAATACGTGATCGAGAAACGAAGAAAAGTTAGCGTATCGCTGGTGCAGTTTAAAGTACGCCGACGAACAATGTCTCGAAGACGATCAACGTCGCGAAATCTCATTTGGATGCAGTGCAGCAAATCCGCGCGCACGCACGCAGTCTTTAAAAATGCACCACGACACCAGATTTGCAATTCATAGAGCGCATTCCCGCGGGATGTGTAACGAACGGGGCGAATATCAGGATCTATGGAATGCACCGGCGGCGCAAAGCTGAAAAAAGAGCGATCCGCGCGTCACATCGACAGGCGCGAAGCGCGATTGAACGCGTGATCGCTGTAGGATGTATCGAGCACATACGTTGACGGTTTCGTGGAGTAATTAGGACCATCTCGCAATCGTGCCGATTCCGATACGCGCGAAATCGCATACGTGGGACAATCCCACGATCGCGGCGATCGCTCGCAGCGGACGCGCGGAATAACTGGTAGAATGTAAACGCTTGCGGCGGGCACTTTGATGTCAGCACGTCACAACGCGGAAATATGTTTCGAAACAGCAATTCATAATTGCCGCTTTGTTAAAAGATAAACTGCAGGTGAATTCAAGGACTGCATTATTCTCGGATAGAAGATGTAAGTAGAAATGATCATGTTATCAGACAACCGAGCGATACGTAGAAATAGTGGAATTAGGAGAAAACAGACTCGCATGCGATTGATGCAACTAAAGACAATATCGATCGTGGGTGAGATGATGTTCAAATAAATAGGGCTTCGTCATCATTTCTCGCATACATCGTCGCAACATCTTCGCCACGACATGGAGGTAATTAAGGAAAATGTTGCCTTGTCGAGGATTTTCATAGTACCCCCGGGATATTCTTCTTAGGGATTTTCATTGTACTTTTGATCCGACTCGTTGGATAGAGTAAGATAACGAAATGAAGCATTATTAACATTTTTGTAGCCCCCGAGGGATGCATCAGTGTAGATATCCAGCTTTCTCTCTTTCTGTTTGAATTTATAAGGATACAAAGTTACGTGCGCCGCGCGATAAACTCTTCAAAGGCCAGAAACTCTGGTATCTTTACTTTCACGCAACTCCTCAATATCGAAACTAATTAGTTGATTAAATTTGACGTACCACGCGATTAACGATATCATGATCATTCCCATGAAAAATCAAAATGAGGAAGCATCGCGAAATGTTAATATTATAAATTTTCTCCCTTCAAACAGAAATAAAATTAGAAGAAATTTATAAGCGCTTTTACCTGCAATATATTAACAATTTTGAAGTCATTATTTTCGGCAGAAATTTCATCTTTTCTGTGGAAGTAAGCAGACTTGTTCACAGTCTTGTTACTTCAGAGGCGTAATACGTAGTGCTAATCTGATTAACAAATAATCGCGTGCGAAATTTCAACGCTTTCCGACGGATCGAATGTTACCGCTACCACCGTCGTCGTCGTCGTCGTCGGACTCGATAGCGAGTTATCAAGTCTATTGTCCGACGAAGATTATCACGATGAGCGATAGTTAATGAACGAGAAGGCGGACGCATGAAACGGTTGCCGCGCACCCCCAACGAACGGACGCATTGGCAGACAGGACGCGCACCGGTTATCACCTCGTCGACACGGTTATAATTGTCATCGTTATCGTTATTGCGTCACGTAACCTAATTGCCATGCGACGCAGCCGTCGGCCCTTATCCCGATGGCGATTAACATCGGCACGACACGGCCGGGTACACGCCGTTCATCCATATGCAGCTGCCGGCAACCCCGGCGGCGGATCTCGCGTATCGCGAATAAAGTCGCATTGATCCAAACTCGTGTGAAATCACGCGATCAAGCCACCAAATAAGTTTCTCTTTTTTCTTTTTTTAGAGGAAAGTATTAGTTGATATCAAGAGCTGTGCATTGCGAGGACTTCATCTCATTGTTCTATTTAAGTACGAAAGACAAATGGTATTGGCAGGAAATTGTTTACGCTTCTTCTTTTTACGAACGCGCGCGAAAAGAAACGCGATTTCACGGTAACACCTATGTGGCGGGACCGCCACGGGCGATCGCGGACATATCGGGCGCAATATTGTAATCGATACTTTGACGTCGACAAAAAAATACTGTTACACGTTTATTGCATAATTATGTGCGTTCGTTAGTAACAGAAATTTCACATATCTCGAATAAAACTGTTGCCGCGAATTCGTGCGAAAAAAAACAAGCTCGCCGCCGACCAACAAAAATCGCCTCTGGCGAGCGCGAAAATATCGGACATGATATCGTAACGAGTATTTTTATGTCGATAACAAATACGGATCGTACAACGCTTTTTTTCAGAATTACTATATTTAGTGCATGAAATATCTGAGTAATATAATATAAAAAAATTATGAGAACATCCCGCGCGGAAGTGTCAATGCGAACGTGTATCGTCTTTAAGTAGAAATGGTTGCAATGTGATCAGACAACGTCGAGAAGTTCGGATGATATTTTACGTGAGCGTACATGATAAAACAGTTGCTTTCCTTGAAATGAGACTTTGTGAGAGATTGAGAGAGAGATTGTCATAAATTGTTGCGCTTCGATTCACACGACGCAGACCGAATAGCTTTCCAATATCTCTACCTCAAAAGCAATTGCAATGTCATGTGCAGTAAATTAAGCCGGAGTTGCAGTGACACGATGAGCTGTCGACCAATAACGTAATCATCGCTACCGAGCTGCGAAATTTAATCAGTTCAAAACAGCGATTCTCACTTTTCACGCAGTTTTCACGAATCATTCGTCTCGATATTCAAAGTTATTCATAATCGATATTGCTTCCACTCGTCATAAAACTGCCAGACAAGCAGATGAGCGCCCAAGCAACGGAAAAGAATAAAATAAAATAAAATAAAATCAGTACCACGTTTATTAATATCTTCGAAACGTAATTACGTCAATCAGAAACGCAGTATCGATAAAAGCTCGAAGTTAACGTTTCGATGGTACGTGACAGAACTGTAAGAACGTTTCATTAACGGTGGCAGCCGCAAATTACGTTTAAACCGATGCGGTAAATTATCATTTCCGCTAAACCAGCGCAAGTTTCTATTTTGTTAAGAGTTAACGGATTATTGATAGCGGTGGAGCTGCTTCTCTTCGCACTTTCGTCCTTCGTTTTATTACCTTAGAACCGTCCCCGTAATATATGAGGTAATAATAGGGCACTGCACGGAAGAGACGCTATATCACTATTATTACTGGGCTACACGATCCAATTCCAGTGAAAGCGTAGCGCTTTTATTTTATTTCACCGGAAATATGTACGCGGTCTTACGCGAATTCTCCCTTAAAGCGACACGTTAACGGGGCAGGAAGGACAGCAGGGGGTGGTCAGGAGACTCAAATCGAGAGAACAGGTTTCAGGGTGTCGCGTATAACGCATCGATCGGATATAACGATACCATGATTCGACGGCGCTTCAATACCGCTCGTTATCGGTCGAATCGCCGCTAAAGCGGCTTGAAATAGAACGATACAACTGCTGCACTCCGATAATTATCTTTTGCGCTTTGCACAATAATAAAAATTATGTATTACGACAATTCAGCGTGGTCGTACTGAATTAATAAATTGCGTGGTTTGCTGCTGTTAAATAAGAGCGTTTCTATCAAACGAAATTGACAAGCTTGTTTCGCGTGAATTGCGTATACTTGTAACCCACGTTTAACGCTTTAATGAATTTAATACGTCCATCTGATTTTTAATTTTGCGAGATTGATCACTGCGTGATTTCCGGATCAGAGTTCCGTAATTATGAAACTTTATCTTTTAAATTCGTCTGTTAATTAATTTCGCGTAATTCGATCAAATTTTACGGTTCGATCTCGAAAAGCGTGGAAACTATTAATTCAAAGTGAAATAGTCGCTCTTGCTATTATTTACCCAATTATGTAACTGCGGAAGCTAGCGCGAGGAAACACGAGTCGTGGACTGATCACAACTTGACAAAATTTTAATTGGGATAAAACTTAATTAGGATGTCGGGTTTCAGCATATTCAACGCGGCAAATATCGCTGGCGCGCATCGCGCGGGATCATCAGGAATTCCCTCGTGGAGACGTGGGATCGTGCCTGGAGAATGTCGCAACAATAAATCCGGCATTTCGCCGGCGCGTTTCCGCGGGCACGTCGGGCTGCTCGTTATCGCGCTCTATCACCATTGTTGCTGAACCGCACAACCTAATTACCGCGGAAGTGAGGCGTCATCCCTTATCTCGGGACCGATTAACTTCGTCTGCACAGGCAGGGAAAGCCAGTCAGCAAATCGCACCCGGGACACACGTTCGTGTCTTTCGACGGCCATCACGCCCGTCCGCGGGGGCGTATATCGTGGATTCTGGATGCAGACACGTATGCACATCGACTCCCATTCCATCTGGAACGGGAGAAAGAGAAAGAGAGAGAGAGGACAGATAACTCGAAACGAGAGGAACGTATTTTGCAATGGTTGAGCGGCGATCAATTATTTATAGAAATGGAGTCGGAGTAACTAGCGACCGCTCGTTTTACGCGTCTCGTCAAGATCTGTAAAATGTAACTTTTCCCCTCTCACGTAATCCCTTTAAGCGAATGGAGACACATTCCAGATCGTATATATGTGTATATAACCGAACATCGGTTGGTTAATGCAACGACGGGTGTGCGGCGAGACGCATTATTCTTTAACGAGTTTCGTAGCCAAAGTTTCCGTGGCGAAAATTACAAGTGGGACCACCACTTCACCTATAACTCCGTAACTGTTTGCGACTTTTAATTTCCCACGTTGGATGCTTTGGCGCAAGATTCCGGAGACCGCGGGCGAAATTACCGTCGAAACGAAGTTTACTTCGAATTAACCGAGACGAAAGCATCGAGATTAAACCAGCTGTGCGTCGCGCACGAAAGAATCGCGCGATGGACGGATTCTTTCGCGCGAGAACGCTTACGTTTTATGACATTCTATCGCAATTAACTCCTCGACGCGTACTATCGCGCGAGAAGCGGAAAAAGAAACGCCCCAAACGGACAATAAAGCCATTCTCGTATTTTCTGGACGATCAAGCAGTCGATAACTCTCGTCCGAGGGCTTCCCAGGGAACGTAAGGCAGAAAGCATATGTTCCAATATCCCCGCCGTAATCCCCAATAAACCAGACGCCCTTCGCCCTCCATCCTCCGGAGATACGGTCCCTCGTCGACCCCCGATGAACGCGAAACCATAATTTCTTGCCTCGTCGCCTTTCCACCGGAATAATGCTTTCCGTAGTCCCCGAACCGGCCATTAATTCCGTGACGAATACCCTGGCAAGGACATGCACGCCGGTCTCTCCTGCACCGCCTTTCCCCTCCGTCACGTGAGTCCTGGCCAAGTACTGGCCAAGGTCCTTTGTGCTCTGCGATGGTACAAGTTCCACGGGCAACTTGCCGGATCCCGTAAGGCTTCTCGCAGATCCCGAACCCTTCACCGCGCGAATAAACTATCTAATTGCATCGCTTCCGAACATCCGACGAAAACGTGCGTCCGAAAAGCAAGCGGGAAAACTTTACCGTGTATGCGAATAAATCGGAAACATTCTCTCTCTACCTGTGCGATAATTATTGAGATAGTCCCCAGAAATATTTTATGAATGCGGAAGATAAGAGCTCAAAGGGTTAAAGTTACAAGCGCAGAGTTTAAGCGGAAGTTCAACTTCCGGCGAGCCGCGCGCGCATCGTTGCAGCTGAGCGTGCATATGCGTAACCGCATAGGGGAAGTTTGCGGCGAAGGAGCGAGGTGGCGTGAAAGGAAACTGGAGATAAAACAGCGCGCATGTTGCGGTGACCACCAGAGGCCGGAGGAAATGGTGATAAAATGCGGGTAAATAATGTGTAGCTCGGAAAAATGAAGAGAAATCGCGGCCGTATCCGCGTGCAAGACGGGAGAAGAGTTCTCGCACACGAACGTCACTTTGTTTTTCTATCGTATTTTAGCACAGCCAGAGATAAGGATACACGATGTAGCAGCAAACGGAAGCAACCTGCTGCTTTCCTCGCAGTCGAAATATGGTTTTCCCGTTTGGTCGCGAAATCTTTCGTCTCTCTGTAGTAAATAACGTGGTGATTTGACCAAATAATGTAACAATCTCGAATTATTGAGAGGTGTTTCATTGTGAAAACATTTTATTGTCAAAAATTCCACTTGCCTAAATGTCGAGCATGTCGAGTGTTAAGTTTATCCTTCGAATGAGGGAAGAAGCCACCATACTATCCGCGCTTGTAACTGCCCCCTCGAGTCCTCCCTCGGGAGGCCAAGAACTTTGATTTCCGATCAATGCACGTAGTTTAAGTATAATTGACAGAGCTCGCCGACGCGGCAAGAGAACTGGCTGAGTATTCTCCGCTCGCGCGGGGCGGCCGCGCACAAAACGCGCGATCGATGGGCGAGAAATAAAGTTTTTCCTCCCGCGGGGGTAGCGCGCACGAAAGGCTAAGTCACCAGCCGCGGAAGAGAGAACGGAAGAAAGAGGGAGAAAGAAAGACACAGAGTGGAAGAGCGTGAAAATCTCTGGTGCGATGAGTTCGCCGCTCTCGTCTTCCGCTTCTCTTCTTCGCGTCTTCCGCGTTATCGCGCTTATACGCGCCGCACCGTAATTGACTTAGCCCGCCCGCGCGGGGTGCAGAGAGGCAAAGCTTGCGCCGGCGAGAATTATGGGGCTTTCATATCGCCGGTGAGTCGCTCGGATGGCGGCGGTGGTTACGTGGCGGAAAGGCGGTCCTCTCTTCTCTCCCTTCGGCCTCACCCTCTAGCTCGCTGCTCTTTCTATCTATCTATCTCTCTCTCTCTCTTTCGACTAGGACCATTGCGCAAATGAAGTTATGGTTGTTCCTCCACGCCCGGCTCGACTCATTCGCACGTTCGCAGCGGCACTGCATATCCCGCCCGCTTCTGCTCTCTTCTCCTTCTGTTCCGCTTTCGCTCATCCTCATGCTCATCCCCCTCGTCGTACACTCCACACATACTCCTCACCAGATCGTCGTTGTCTCTTAGGTACCGCTTTTCCCGCATGGGACTAGCGTTTCTCGTACGTACGTATGTACGTTCGCGGTCTGAGATGCGTTTCATGATTGCCGAGACACGAAACGCAAACCAACTGCTCGTAAACCCGCGAGAGCTATTCGCTGTTCACCTATTATTTCTATGCCGTTCTTCGGCACAATTTGAGCAATACGAAGAGTTTAAATTTTGTGCAAGTTGTTCAATTAATTAGGAGAAAGAATTATTTTCTATATAATTTATATAATTGCGCCTCGATGATTTCTGCGACGAAATGATGTTCAGTTAGTAAAGATATTGCGCAAAATCGACATAGGAATTTCTAATAAGGGAATGTTTGGGATGTCCAGGACCACTCCCTACGCTCCAACGATCATGAGTGTTCGCAAAGTGCACACTCTAATCGTAAGATCGGCGAAGATAGTCGAGCAACGCGACGTGCGCGATGTTTTCCCTTTTTCAGCAATATAAGGCAGCTCGTTCTCTCGATTCTCCGGTGAATCGTGTGCCCTAAGAGTCCCAGGCGACGTAACCGCCGGTGAGTCGTACATCAGGAATAAAGGGAACGGAAAGAGGAAAAAATATCCAAAGCGCGGCATCCCGCATACGTGATACGTCCCTTGTGCTCGACTCCGCTTTGGTCTGGTCGTTGTCAGTTGATTGCCTGCACCGTTTGCTTCTCCGTCGAGTTGTCCCATAATTCCTTCTATATCCAAGAATTTAATACGCGCGTTGATGAGCACGCTGCACTTTTATTGTTAATCATAAGCAACATAACTTTTTGACGAAATCAAGTTGTATTTTTCTGTGCCGGTCTTTGACAATTACTTTTGTAACCATATCAAATGTATTATATATTGTATTTATAATCAGTATTCATACACTATTACAACAAGAATAAGCAATATATTTTAAGAGAAAAATAATTAAAAGATCAAAGAGTATTTCGAACGTATTCGAAGAGCGAATCTTAAATGGTCCGATCAATGTCCGAGCAGTGAATTTTGCCACAGTGTTGTTTATCAGAGCCGTTCCAGAGATCGCGCGGCCGTAAAAAAATTTCATCTGTCGAGCGATGCGTCTTTATTTAGAGGCGATTCATCCTGGCACTTGTGGTGCGCACGAGATAAATCTCTATTATCGGGGAAACCACTCGTGCCATTCTTCCTCAATGTCTGCGACTCGTAATTAAAAGCACGAAGTCGATCGACCTCGAATAATCGCCCCACAGTACACCCAAATTTTCCGCTGTTAATCTGATTAGCTAGTGTGAGTTTATTTATTTACGCCCGGAGATTATTCGATAAGTTGCTCGGGTCGAACGTTACTCCACTATCTATTCACGTATTAGGGTGAACCGTTTCCCTTTGACTACTTGTTGAATCTCGGACAATGTGCCTGCAAATTCTTCGATGAGAATCCAAATAATGTACATCACAATTTTTATAAATATAAACAGTTAATAAAATATGTTAATAATAAAAAATACATAATTAATAAAGTCGTTCCAAAAATGAAACAATAATTGTATTAATTTCTACTAATTTTATATTATTCCACATCCATTTACACATATATATATCTAAAAGTATCATTGCAAACAGTAAGTCATATATGTAACATTATATATACTAAATTAATACAACGAATCTTAAGATAATTGCGTCGCGGGGAATATCACGAAATGGAGATCGCGCGCCACGGTCCAGTCTTCTTAATTAAAAATTTCTCTTATCCAATAAGTAAAGCCGGAGATAATTACGGAGCGCGGCCAATTATTAACTTCGACCGGGGACCGCGGATCTAATGAAACGCCACCCGGTGAACTGCACTCGATAAAAATAGAGGAGATAACACGACTGCGGGAGAATCCTCCCGTGTTACCGACAATTACGCTCTCCACGGAATCGAGATCATGATTACATTTGCACTGCCAAGTCTTGTATTAAATTAAACGCGTCGTGACCTGTCACGGACTTCCAATTCATTTATTATATCTTCTGTTACTGCCTGCGTTCAATTGTGGTAACGGATTATCGCGGTAACATCCCCTTTCAGCAGTAGACTATTTTAAATATTTCATCTCGCGGTCGCGGAAAATTTCGGATGCGATTCACTGATACGGGGTGGGCGTCGTGCCTCATCCCCGGCACTCCGAATCCCGTTGTGAGCTAGTGCTAAAAGCGCCAGGACAATAGGGGCCGTAGGAAAAGGGCTGACTGGCTGTCGCCACGAACGAATTTGCATATACCGCAGAGACGGGGTCGCGCGTGTGCTTTGAGGGTTTACATGTGTCGCGGGTTAATCTCATTTCGCGCGTACAGGGCCTGCGCAGGGAAAAGGGGATGCCAGACTCCCGGCATGCTCCTCGCTACCGTGTCAGTATTTAATCAGCTATGTTATTCAATATTGGCCCGGGTTAGCCACGTGTGCGTGTGTATGCGTGCACGCACGTTCGCGCGACATGCTTCACGAGACGAATCCTGGCTGACGGTAACATTGCAAAGGCAAAAGCGAACGATGCCCCTCGGGCACGATTACTCGGCAAAGTCACATCTTGTCGGCGGGCACAAGCTTGAAAATAATTAGCTTCGCGAATTATTCAATTAATTTATAAAGTTTTGAAGAAGAATTATAATTATTGACAAACTCTCTTTTTCACGAGCATACTTTAACCAGAATAAGAAATATTTTGCGTCGACAATACGCCCGATACCGTATTCGTTTCATCACGTATTCTGTCCGCGTGATCTATAATCTTTAATTTTTTGATATTCCAGAAAATAAATTTACTCCAATTTGTATCACGATATTGAGCGATATGTTAGACAATTTCGCATGCAAATGACTATTAATACCGTCAACCACCGATCCTGGTTCGTTTATGCACGCATGCATATCTAGGTAGAGTGCTTTCGACAGAAGAACACTGCCTGCCTATGAATGGACGAAGGGAGCGACATGCCCTACACGACACCCAACCCAGCTAACGCTATACATACCTGCACATGCACACACACTCGTACAAGCGTGCGAATTGCGGGCGTGAACTCGGAGCAATTTCATGAGAGTATAAATAAATTCATAGCGTGATGACCGGATAGGCGAGCGAGTACATGCACAAATATCACGAGTAACATGTTCCTGGATGCTATCTGCACACAAGGATGCCCCGAGGGGGGTTAAGCGCAAACAGACACATAGGCATGCACACACTGAGCCTATGGACACACACACACACGCGCGCGCGCGCGCGTAGATTCCGCTTCAAATTCGGAGAACAATGGTGACCGATCGGCGTATATCGGACCTCTCCCCCCATGATCGTATCCACTTTGCGTGACGAATATTAATGCCGTTTACATTGAACATACGGACGTTCATGACTCTTTGCGATCCGCGTTGCGCGCAATTAAAGCGGATAAGCCAATCGTGATTAATCGGTCACGTAAACGCGCGGGATTCGTCGCGCCGTGTCGCGCTGAACACGATCCTCGCTGGTTTATTTCAACCCCCATTTCATCGCACATTTCGGCACATTTCTGCGTCGCCTGGCAATTTTCAGCCCGATCGCATCGGGTACCGCAATCGCGACGCAAGTCAAGTGAGGGTTGTTGAGTTGAACAGGGGTGACGCGCTACGGTTCGAAATGCTGACCATAATCCATCTTATGTGTGTCGATTCTGCAAGAACTAATTATGGTATTTACTAGAAAACTGGCTAGGTAATTAACTGGATAATTAGGCGAGCGATTGGATGCAGAGATTAACCGAGAAATTGACTGGAAATTTACTCAGCGTATTAACCATAAAGTTAATCGGACTATCAATCATCATTAATGACTCAGAACATCAGACGGATAATTAACCAGGGAATTGACTAGGAAATTGATCAAAAAGTTAATCGCTATTTAATCAACAAGCTGATCAGAGGAACTGAGAAGCGGATTAAATGGAACGTAATTAACCAGAGAGTTAATTACGTGACTAACCGGACGATGCATGAAAAATTCAGAATTACTTATCATATAATTTAAGAAAGTTAAGAGGTCGTAGTTAACCGCACGCTGTGCTTGCATGCATTCGTTTCAGCGCGCGCAAGCTCCGTATAACAAAGTGCTATCGATAATACATAAGAATATCTCGGAACAGCAATCGTATTGTATTCTTGTTGGAAAAGGGAAAGAGCATCCACTGGGGGGATGAACTAAATTCCACTTTAATTGGCGCACGCAGCGGAGAGTGTTGCACAAGTGCGCTCCGCTCGGCCGTATCGAGTGTCCCTATTCCGCCATTTCCGAAGCTGCGGCTATTATATAACGTGATACTTCGCAACGTCAGCCTTGCCCGTTTGACTGTAATCCAACGCTGGTCAAATTACAACGGACCCTGAAAGAGAATCGTGGTATCTTTTCGATTCGTTCTCACACCGAACCAAGCGCCCATTGCAAAAAGAAGCTGCCAGTATACTTGGTAACTAGAGAATACACGTGTAAAAAGTAACGTGTGCCGTTTTACTTTAATTTAGCGAATTTTGTCATTTGAATATTTATTAAACAAATTACTGAAAATTAACTCAAAGCGTCAATTTTTAAGCGAAAACTTGCAAGCAAGGAACTGGTTAATCGCAAAGTCCGTTACAACCGCCACGACGCTTGGCCAATCGTCACGTGCAGCAATGCGTCTCGCAATATCCGGCGTCTCCGACGCGACGGAAATAATTTCGACGCGTTTAGTCCGTTTCCCCGGCGCCGAGGGACTGTTTAGACGTGCTCGCAACCTGTAACGTACATGTCGTGCGCCTTGGTTGCACCTTAATCTCTCGTGTAATCCTAGCGAGTCACTTTGCACCAGTATGAAGCAACGTCGCCGTCTGAGCAAACTGCGTATCGTGCTACTGCTACAGTGAGTGCAGACATAAACGTCGCGGAACAGTAAACATTCTCCGCGCCATTGTGTCTCGTCAGCGTTTCCGCATTTGTGATATTAGCGGCAACATATTGCCGAGTCTCGTGGACGTTTTCCGCTGCAAGTCCCGTTTGCTAGTTTTACTTCGTATCCCTTTGGTCCCGGTCAACAGAGACGGCGTATAATATTTGCGTGCGTAAAAGACGTCCCGTCTGTAACACGAGCTGAAAGTATCAAGTGTATAATCTTCCACGATTATACACGAGGAGGTAAAAACGTCACAGCATGAAACTTTTGTAGAACCGTCTGTTGTAGATCTCGCTAAACAAGATCTGAAATAAAAGCGAAATGCGATTCTTCGTTATTCGTTAAGTAAACGTCCATTCGATCTCTAATGCATGTAAAACGGAATATTGCTGTAAACATCCGTATTCACTTCTCATCAGAGGAGAGCACGAAGGGATTATCTTTATGCATTCGCGCTTCACGTCTGGGAAAGAAACTTCGGCAATAATTCGAGAGAATTCCGCGATGCCGTTCATTTTATTCCGATCGTCAAGTCGCATTAGAGGATGTTTTTTGATTTATGGTGGCGCGACGCCGGCGCATCACGATGTCCGCGAGCTAATAAATTTTCCATAAAAATATCTCACGAACGCGACGGCCACCGGAGACCGCGCTGGTCCACTCGATCGTATCGTGTTTCAACTCCGTGAGCGACGCCGTACACTATCTCGTACGGCATTATTGATACGCGTTTCCCCCGGCACCACCGAATAGCTCTTGACGTAACAGACTTCCCGACTCCGACGACACAGGAAACTCGATGCTGCGACCGCATCGCGCCATCCGCCTAATTTTACAGCCGCAAACTATTTCTATCTGCCAGGTATCCATTACACAAAAAATGCAAGTTAAAGTGGTCAATGTATACGTGTATATTCACTTACATTCCTAAAATCAAGTCAGACTTAATGACGATAACGCAGTGCGCTTTGTTATAATTTTTGAATTGATTTCATCAAGTCGACACGTAAAAATTAACCAAATCTCAATGAACATTAAGTATACCTATATTTCTAAACCTTCTCGATTAATTATACATGGAAGTGATAGAGTCCTCGGCGTGTTTCTATATCATCAAAAATTCTAAGTCGACACTAAAACAATCCCTTTATCTTTTGGAGAGTACTCCAAGAACCGCAACTTTTGGACTTTGTTCTCACGCCACCTCTTACTAACTCACGCTGTCCTACTACGAAATTAATTTTTCGGGCCAGTAATCGGACTGATGACGACGAAAAGTTGTGGAGCGCGATTCCTGGAATAGCAAAAAAATTTTCTTGGAATCGGAGCAATTCGTGAAATTGCAATTCTTGGAATTTGTTCTCCTGCCACCTCTTATTACCTCATGTTCTCCTGTTATGAAATTTAATTTTTGGATCAGAACTGGTTTCTCGCTCGAAAAATTAAAATTTGTAGCAGGAGAACATGAATCGGTAAGAGGTGGCACGAGAACAAATTCCAAGAATTTTTTGATTCCAAGAATTGCTGGCAAAGATAGTGTTCCGATTTCTGGTTCGATATTTGGTTGTTGCATAATTTCTGTCGTATTGGAGTGTTGCATAATTTCTGACGTCTATTAAGCTGACACAGCCACTTTAGCACAATCAAATAAAACATTCATAGAAATTTAGTGCTCTTTTGTTGCTAATTTGTTGCTCTATTCCGGATTTTGTTGCTGCAGCCATTTCTTAAAACACAGTGGCTGTGCTAGCTTAAGTTTAAAGTTAGCACAGCCATATTAAAAAAATTTTTTTAATAAAAAACAAGGCATAATTATTTAGTGCTATTTTGTTGCTAATTTGTGCTTCATTCACAAATTTGTTGCACCACCCTTATCATCGGAACGCTACCCTTAGCTTAACTATTGCGCATTTAGCACAACATCCTAGAACTCGAATTTCAGGAAACATTACGACGGATTATGTCATTTCGATTTTGTTGCTCCACCCGTATGAGTAGAGAGCCACCCCTAGTTACACCTACCCAGCACAACACATTATAACTCGAATTTTAAAGGGAAAAACTGAATTTGTTGCTAGTTCCAAAATGGTAAAGCAGCCGCTATATATGTATATGCTCCTGCACAGCCGTGTGTATACTTGATCATATAAGAGGCTATTTTGTCACTTTGTTAGCAACAAATTCAGTTTTTGGTAATTTTCGATAGCCCGTGATGCAGGGAACAGTTTAAGACCACATTCTTGCGAGCGACAAATTTTTTAAGTCATTTAGCTCATCGCTAAAGCGCCTAGTCTGTGATTGCCTGATTTTTGTTTAATAATTGTTAATTTAACTTAGTTGTGGTTTAATTATTGTACATATTTATTCATGTAAAAGTGTTTTATGGTTAGTAATTTTTAGCAATACCTTCTTGCAATGAGTTTTGTCGGTAGAGTTATAACGCGCTGCGTTGTACTTGTTCGTGGATGTTAGTATCTTTTAAACAGCATTATATTTTTTAAATTAATTTACACTATCTTAGAGCAACAAAATAGCAACAAATTCCAGTGTAGTTGTTTTGTTGATTCGAGCACTCTATATAGTTTCTTCAATATGGGAGAGGCCGGCTTAACGTTAAGATGGAACCCCCATTTTGATCGCAATTTCCTGCTAAACGATTCGAACAACAAAATCGGGAATAGAGCAACTAATTAGCACATAACTAGCACTAAATTTTCTGATAGCTATGAACTTTTTTGGTGTTGGTGGGGGTCCAGCTTTACATGGGTTCTGTTACTTTCAATACCAATTTATTGCAAAAAATGTCTTTCTTTAGCCAGGGTTCGAACATGAATCTCCCTACAATCCATAACGTCTTTACCAATTCGACTACAGCTATCAAAAGTGAAGCAACAAAATCGAAATAACATAATCCGCAGAAATTCCCTTTAAAATTCGAGTTATAATGTGTTGTACTGGGTAGGTGTAACTAGGGGTGGCTTTCTGTTCATAGGGGTGGAGCAACAAAATCGGGATTGACGAAAATGTAAAGCAACAAAATCGAAATGACATAATCCGTTGTAATTTTTCCTGAAATTCGAGTTATAATGTGTTGTGCTGGGTAGGTGTAACTAGGGGTGGCTTTCTGCTCATAGGGGTGGAGCAATAAAATCGGGATTGACGAAAATGTAAACCAACAAAATCGAAATGACATAATCCGTCGTAATTTTTCCTGAAATTCGAGTTCTAGGATGTTGTGCTAAATGCGCAATAGTTAAGCTAAGGGTAGTGTTCCGATGATAAGGGTGGTGCAACAAATTTGTGAATGAAGCAACAAATTAGCAACAAAATAGCACTAAATAATTATGCCTTGTTTTTTATTTAAAAAAATTTTTTTAATATGGCTGTGCTAACTTTAAACTTAAGCTAACACAGCCATTGTGTTTTAAGAAATGGCTGCAGCAACAAAATCCGGAATAGAGCAACAAATTAGCAACAAAAAAGCACTAAATTTCTATGAATGTTTTATTTGATTGTGCTAAAGTGGCTGTGTCAACTTAATAGACGTAAATTTCTGTCGTATTGAAGTGTTGCATAATTTCTATCGTATTTGGTTGTTGCATAATTTTTGTCGTATTGAAGTGTTGCATAATTTTTCTCGTATTTGAGTGTTGCATAATTTCTGTCGTATTGCAGTGTGGATAATTTCTGTCGTATTGCAGTGTGGATAATTTCTGTCGTATTGCAGTGTGGATAATTTCTGTCGTATTGAAGTGTTGGATAATTTCTGTCATATTAGGAACTTGCAGTATTTTTCGATTCCAAAAATTGTTGATCCAAAGTGGTAGATTTCTGGTCCGAAAAATTAATTTTGTAATAGGAGAACATGAGGTGATAAGAGATGGCACGAGAACAAATTCCAAGAATTGCGACATCTCAAAACACGATCCTGATGTGGACTGATCTTGCAAGGGAAAATTGATAAAACGAACACGTATAATTCCAGGCGTGGATGCGCCGTCGAATCACAGAACGCTTCTCTGGCGGGATAAGAAAGGGATATCCGTGGCGTTACGTGACTCCCGTGCAGATAACGTGTACACACTCACGTACGGGCAGATTCGTGGATCGCGCCCTCGCGATTGCCGTATACTCGACTTCCCGTAACTGCTTTTGCCTGAGGCTCCGTTCAGACACAACGCGCTGTTAATTTTAATGACGCGTCTCGTCAGCTTCGTGGCTTCACGACAGGGTGAGCCCGTTCTATGAATGCGCGTTTATGCGCCAGTAAATTTCCGAGTCCTCGCCGATGGTTCATCTTTTTCGAGGACGACATATTGTCTGATTCACGCCGAGTGTGATTACATAGCACGCGCGTGCGGCACTACGAAGTGATGTGCTATATAATGCAGGCCACGTACCTAATTCATGATGTCAAGCTGATCCGTGAGTTTCTGTACGTGCATATCTTTTGGAAGCTCTTCGAAATCGGCTGTGTGAATACTTTTCAAGCTCTGGTGAATTACATGTGCATTTCTTTAATTCGTCTTTGTATCACTTCTGGACGGAAATTGATAACATAATCACATTTGCATAATGATTGCGTTATCTCACGGGCTAACCGGATATGATATAACGATGTTCTTGAATATCAATTTATGCAATAACGAGACAATAACATCCGTGTGTACTAACGAACATTATTACAATATTTGGCGCAATATAACATAATGGATTTCATAATACAATATCGTTTGTATGTTTCGAAGCCGAGCTTTATTAATAAAGCGCATTGCTGTTAAAGCAGTATTACCGCTGATCTTCGTTCCGCAACGACAATTCGCGCGGTTCGTATCCAGCATCGGCTCAACGACGCGTGAACTCGCCACATTTCAAACGCGCAAACTAATTATAATAACCGGCTGACAAACTTTGTGCAAATACCCAGCTCGACATGGTATATCGCTAATCCATTGACAAGTCGTAATTTCGCCGAAACTGCGGTCGCCGTGCAAAGCTTTAGTAATACCAACTGCATGTTTTAATTGTTGTTAGATGCTGCCACTGGATTTTGAGGTTTCGTTATTTCAACGGCGTAATTTGTGTGTATTTGTTAAAACAAATATATAACATACATAAAATTCCATGAGAATTTTCATAAAATAATAATTTCGCAACCGATATTAAATGAGACATTGGTATTATTATCATACGATTACTTTCTATTTATTTATTTATTAAATTTGCTAAATTCACTCTTTTTTCCATGAGGTAGAGATTTCGTACGAATTCCGGATGTTGCACCTCGTCATGCACTCATATACAGGCATAAACGCGTTATAAATGATATTATTATTCTTCCCGCGATAAGAGTATGCGCGCACGTATGTATATGAACTTCACCCCGGATCCGGTTCACCGGTGGATGTCTAACCGATAGGGTCTCTCGGTCGGTTAGTCATATTGCACTTTTACACACGGCAGACTAGCGGTCGAACCGGCATTTTCGAGGGCCACTGTACGAAGATCGGCGTTCTTTTGCTAGCGGTGGCCCATGGATTTCGTGTGCCACGGGTGGACGCCTTTGATCGACCATGCGACGTTTTTTAATCGCGTTAAAACGTTCCGTCGTTGCCCTCAATCATCCGGCTTCCACTTATCACCCTTTCCGCCCCTACCCGCCGCACTTTCCGTCCATCTATCCACTACACGCGCGGTTCGACCTTCTCGGTTCTCTTTCTCGCTCTCCCTGATCTCGGCATGACGCTCGCGCGCGACGTCCGTTGTTTAATTAAAACCAGATCAAAATGACGTCCGCCGCGTTTCCGTGCGAAGCCCGTGCGGCGGGCGTTTCAACAGCGACGATTTTCAATTAATTCAACGTCGGTTCCTAGTCGGCGATACTCGCCACCGACGATGACGACGACGCCAACGTGATTCGACGTACCGTGAACGTTACGAAAGAAGTTGCGAGACGGCGAACCACTCTTGCATCTTGTACGAAGGTCTTGCGGCAAATTGCAAGAGCGTATTAAGTACGGCAGAGAAGAGAATCCATCGTGATGTACATTTTAATCAAATGGAGCAAGGACACGATAAAAGTTATGAATTTCTTGAAAACAATAGAATATAAATTTAGAAATATTTTAAAGATAATTCTCGAATGTTTTGGTTGGCAAATATCGCGTTTGCACATTGCGATATGAAACTTTAGTTTAACGATATTTTACTTTGTTTGACAGTATTTTCAGCGGCATACGCAAAACGCAGCAATTGTAAAGTCTTAATTGTCCATATACTTGCCGTGTGTGTGTGTGTATGTGTGTGTGTATGCGTAAATGTGCGTGCTTATGTGTGTATTGTATGAGTACGCAAGTATTAAGTTACGTCTATCGATTAAGTAACTATATCGTTCTTTGTCTTACATAATGCAGCTACTCGAGGTGAGCACACAAGAATTGTTTGCCCGCGATATTGCGACGAGGCGCAGGAAATTTACATTAACAGCCTTTAGTTCATCTCGTGTACACAGCGCATAATCGCGTAACGCCTCGCACGGTATTATTAATCAAAAATCAATACGCGCGACTGTTGTGCGACAATTACGATTTTATTATCATCGATTCGTGCAGTGATATATAATAATATTAATAAAAACAAAAGTATCGCTAAATGCTAATATTAACGAAAAATATGTACAAACGAATTCGCGCATGTAAAAGAGAATAATAAAAAATATCAAATTTCTCGCATATTCTGAAATCGCATCAATTGCGCTAATTATTATCTCCCCCTTGCTCCCCTCAACCGCCGCCGTGACACTCGAATCGCCTGCAATCCGAGCGTTCGTATGAATTCACATCAAAACAGGATATTCCAGTTGTCATTATTTGCGACGATATCACGATTTCTCGAAATTCATCTCTGATGTGTATTTCATGATGCGGTCCAGACGCGAAAATCGCGTTAGCCAGCAGCTTGTGAAGGTGAGAGGAGGACCGATCGGATCGGGCAGCATCCGTCATTTAGTATGCGTCTCCGTTTCTTGCCGTTTACTACCTCTCTCCCTCTCCCTCTCGTTCTCTCTTCGTTTCTCAGACGATCTCTCAAATCCCGTACGCTGTTACAACGATCTCGAATAGCAAATCGGGACAAGCTCGTTATCGCGGTGTCCGGACTCTTCGTCCCTCTCGCAGTCCGATAATCAGGAAAATCGGCGAGGAACCTGATTCGACGGAGGACGAGAACCGAATCCTCCAAGATGAGATCTTTGGTTACTTTGGCGACGCCGATTGGTACTCGGTCTCGACTCGCAGCAAAATATTTCGCGAATCGAATCACCCTCTGGAACTTGGGCGACTCGGCGATGGAAGCATTTCTCCCTCGCCCGTTCAAGTAACGGCCGAAGTTAGTCGCGGTATTAGATTATGAGACATCGGCGAAGGATAGAAGCTCAAAGACCCCGTCTTCATGTAGGACGTGCGTGCGTTTAAACGAGAAGACACGTAGTGAAGATCCGCACGTTAAATGGGAACCCGTCATTCTCGATTAAATATAAAAGAATATAACTGGAAACAAATTTATGTAATCTATTTTTAAATATACCTTTAACATCTTTTCTCAATATTTGCATTGCACACTTTTCATCGATATAAATTGTCTAGATAAAGACTGCGAGAAAATTAGCTTTTTTTATTCGGTGTAAGAACATCCTGTTACACTTATTCCATTCGATAAATAATCATCCTCCGAATCAGGAGAGAGCTTCAACTTCAGTGTTAAAATACCGTATATTTACATTGTTATCCTGAGGAGAGCGTCGTGTCAGAACCTGCGGCTATTTATCAATCACTTGGCGAACCACTTTAGCCGCTGAATTCCACGCCAGAAAATAAAGCTCGCATCCATACACACACACTCGAGGGATTTACGAGTATTTTTGGATCACACTGATCGACGCACTCACCCTTGCTGGATATCGCCGCCGCGCCAACAAACTGTATGGCCAGAACAGCGCCAACCAGAAGAAATTTGCCGGAACCACCGCGCGTCGCCATAACCGATCCACCTTCAACACCGGACGATCCCCTAGACGCTCGGCGATCGCCGAATCTCACCCCCGCCCGTGGATTGCACCTCCGCGAACCCCTAATGTCCTCGCTACCGCCACCATCCATCCGGAAGATCGAGATCGATCTCGTCACGGCCATAACCAGTCACTTCCAAAATACTCTCGATCGGTCCACAAAACGTCACTACACGTCACTTATGACTCTTTCCTCGTAATCCTTCTTCCGTAAATCACTGTCAAAGACTATCGATGCAATAAAATAATCCGGCACGACACTTTTTAGCGATTAGCATGAATCACGATGATCACGATAATCGTCACAGTCGAGATCGGATGGATCGCACACTGGACCACTGGGGTGCGTAGCACCCTCCACCGTCACGATCGGCGCCCTTACGGGCCGTCCCGGCGCTGGGAGGGAACGCGCGACGTGTCACCCTTCGTGAATATTGTGACTACTGCTCGACGCAAACGCACGACCGATCGCCGTCGATCGGCGAGGCTTTCGCCGAAATTCGTCGGAACGTTGTAAACGTCACTCGCAATCCTCCGGCGGTGGCGCCGATACCTGGCGCACCTTCGGTTTCACCTGGAACTAACCGTGCCGGGCGTCTCCGGAGGGCAGATCCTCCCCCATGACAGGTCCCGCCGTGCGCGAACGGGGTGCAGAACGGGGAACAATGGGATAGAAAGAAAAAAAGGAACCGCCGAGAAAATCAGCCCGTGCCGAGCCCTTGTAAACGGCCTTCTCTCGCCGGTCCCGAAAAGCGCTCCCAGATTCGGGACTTCGGCGGACGCGACTGCACGCGTCGCGACGCTGTTTTCCTGCGCGATCGAGGGAGGGAGGGAAGGAGAGGAGCAATCGGCGTCGGAGGGGGTAGGGGAAAGTCACTCGCGCGCGGGTGGGCGGGTCCGATCGCGAACCCTCGAGCAGGCGAGGGCGACGCGGGGTGACCGGATGGACGTCCGTGAAGAATCCCCAAGAATTGGCGAGAAAGGAGCGATAGATAATCAGAGGAATGAATGAAGAGAAAAAGATAGAGACAGGAAGAGAGATCGAGGATGCACACACTGAATTATGGGACCAAAGTCGCGTGCTGAATACCCCGACGCAACGTGCTGCCGCGTCGAGACGCCCGGCGCTACTGAGGTGAAGGAGAGTGCCAGAGAGCCTGTTCGGGGGTTGCTGCCGCTGCTGCGAGGCTGGGGGGGAAAGAGGGTGAATGGGTGGATGGGGTGGTAGTGGTTGGTAGGACGCGGGTGGAGGGACGATATGGCGGCGTGGCGCGGCGTGGCCCCGTCGGATGTTCTCGCCTCTCTCCGGTCTCTCTCCTCTCGCTCTCCCGTACATCTTCCCCGCCATCCGTTTTTCGCCCCCCTCGCTTCGGTCCTCTTTGTTTTATATATCGAATTTTATTCCCGGGCTTAATCTTATTTTATGCCACGTAAAATTATTTGCGTTACTTGCTCGCGTGGCTCGGTTCCGTTTCATGTCGTGTCTCCTTTTCGGGTAATTCGAGGTCGCTCGTAATATCCTCTTCTTGTTATCACTCGTTATCGCCTGTTCTGGGAGAATCTGATTCCGCGAGGTAGTAGATAAAATGTATCTCTCCTTTAGCTCTTATTTAAAAGAAAAAATTGTCAGCTATGACATATTGTATTCCTCTTGAAGCATACGCCCCGATTACGCGAATCGGGCGAGTGGATTACTTTATGCATTGTGCATAAGCCGCTGCATAGATACGTTGGAACGCCTGGCATTCCATCTCCACGCACGCAAACCAAGGGGACTCGTGATTGTTTGACACATTATCATTTTTGCTCGCATCCGCTATTCGGAAACCGAATCCCGTGCCGCGTTTCACAAAAGCGAAATTAGCGCGCGATGCTGTAGAAAATCGCCGAATGATTCGCGCACGATGCTGTAGAAAATCGCCGAATGATTCGCGCACCGATGGCAACTGTCGCGCGTGTTGCACTCGATGCCTATCGCCGTGATCGACAAGTCTCTCCGGTCTTCTCGCTCCCTCGCTCGTGTCGCACGACAGTGTCGACAATTAATCGTTGACGGAAGCGTTAATTAAATGCATGACAGATACAGAAAGCAGGAAATGAGACCAAGTTGTCATGATCCGAGATGCGACTCGTAACAGTCGTAACGATGCGATGATGAATTCGACAACTGTTGATAGCCGCTCGAGAGCGCACGGCCGACGTGGCTTCCATGATTTTTATCCGCAGCTAATGTCCGAAACGACATCACTTTGACGAAAAAGCGACGAGGGGATAATCAGGGAGCGATCGAAATCGGATTATCGGACATCCGATCAATCGACAATCATGTCCGCCTACGGCCGTGTATACACTGCGTGCTGGCGATGTTGACATGAGTCTGCACGGATGGCGGATAGATCGCTAATTTCGCCTCGTGATTCGCGTCTCGAACTCGGACATTGAACAAATACGTCCACTCGCGATAATTAGTTAAACGCCTCGTAATAAGTTACGTAACTGCCAATGCCAATGTCGATTATACATCTTTTGTGAAACTGAATATTCCTAGTAGTATTTGTATTATCGCTCAATCGTGCTACCAATGCTACCAATATATCTTTCTCGATTTAAAATCCTGATATAATTTAATTTGAGCCGATTGAATTAAATTAAAAATTAATTTATCAGATACTTTTAAAGACCATCGTGATCGTTATGTTGTTGGCGATTGAAAGAAGGAGAATCTATTAGCGTGTGGCGGATGTATACATCTCTGTGAATATATGTATCGTTAAACTGACGACAGGTTCCCTAATAATGCGCCCGAGGGAGAAAACGAAAATAACTCCCGCATTGTTTACCCTTCCAAATACAATATTAAAGTGACTAATTAGTCCAATGGTAATGCGAACTTGTGGAACTGCCGTCTGTCCGGCCGGTGCATTAAGCTTTGTCCGTACATTACAAACATTGCGGACGAATGCAGGACCAAAGAACAGAACGAACGGTTACCCTATATATAATGATAAATCAGAAATTCCACGCTATTCTTTCAAAGCATAGATTACAAGGAAAATAAAGAAAATTAGAAGTTATCCTAATATTTATCCTAATATTACCTGTTAATTTTCTAAATTATTGCTGAAAATATTGCGACGCTAGACGAAGTTTACGAGGAAACTTTGTGATATCTGGAACATTTCGGGTGTACACGGAGCGACATCCGATCCCACGGAAAATCAAAACTCGGATGCAGGCGCGCTTTCCACCAGGTTAATGCGCGTTGTCCGTTTCTGCTATGCCGCCAGAAACGCTAATTCGCAGTGTCGTGCGACTCCGGTGTACTCCAAGAAGGATAGAAAAGAGAATGAAATATTATACGAAGTTACAACAGTGAATTGGAATAGACGATGAGTTTCGTGGGCGGAAAAGCGAGCATTTCGACTCTCGTCCGGTGTCATTCAATAAATGTAGAGTATAAAACACATAATAATAGAACCACAAAATTTTTTCGGATAAATTATGTCGAATAATAACAGTTTATTAAATGTCACAATCTGATATCTTTGCGAATACAATGTCCGCCTACTACTTATCCGTTTCTACTATACCAGCTTTATCCGCCCGTCTGACTCTATTTGTCTATCATCACTGCGCGCACTTTATATTTCTCCTTAACGCGGCAGTTGGAAAGTTTCGAAGTAGGACATCAAATTAGTCCGAGAATCTCTCTCTGGTTAAATAAAAATAAGGTGAAATCTGGGGGTGCTCTGTATAATGCATCAGACGCGAAAGAGTTGCATCTTGAATATTTGTCTCTAGTGTTGAAACGGCAACGGTTCTGGAACTCAAAGAAATCGCAGGTTAGACAAAGCAATGTGATCAAATTGGTATGCCCCTTTCTCTTGACTAACGACACACGTAAAGCGGAAGTTTCCTCCTGCGTTCTCTCGGAGAAAGAATTTTTACACGACGCGTAAACTCGATACACAAGGCGACGCCGGAGGTGCAAGAATTACACGTCGTTGCCCGTCGACACTCACGCAGACGTAATCAAGTGTCGAGGCGAGAAAAACGCGCGATCCAACTTCGCGAAAGGGACGACGATCGATCCTGAATAACTTAAGGATCTCTCAGGAATCCTTTACGCCGGCGGAGAGAACCCGAGAAATAGCTACGCCGAAGTTTTGTCTGTAACTTCAAAAGACTTCGCGCCAACACCAATCGAGCGTCGCAAAATGAGCTTCACGAGCGTCACTTTTTTACGCTTGTCGTTACGAGAAACGTTTCCCTTTCTCTTGCTCAAGTATAACACAATGGAATTTTCGCGGAAAGGCAACTCGAAATTTTCTGGACAAAAGCGAGGCGTAACATTATTCTTGCTCTTGACTCTGAGTCTGCTTTAATTACGATAATCGTCGCGGTGGTACGATTAAACCCTTCATTACGCTCACATGTCTAACGTTAATTATGGAATCGCGTATTTAATTATCCATCTAGCTATTTCATCGTTTAATTTAATCATTTAATACGACCGTGCACGCGTGCGCCTGTTAGTCAATGTGGCGTGTAAATCGCTGAAAATTTGTAAATACTATGTTCACAATTGTGTGCATAAATTATTTCCTAATCAAGTGGTGACGTAAATAGCACATACAAATAATAATGTGAATGTGCGATTTTAATGAAGATTAAAATGTGCTATAGTAATGTTCGTGCATAACTGATCAATGATTTTAATATTTATTAGTGATACAGTTAATAAAACACTAATTAGCAGTTATTCACGATTTATAGCGCGGCAAAAAATGAAATCGCCGTGGAAAAAGCAATTTTTATATATAATATAAATATATATGTATATATATATATATGTATATGTATATGTATATATATAATATATCCACATTTAATTATTCAAGCGCTGGCACGCGCTTTTTAACGTATTTCATTAACTCGCTAATAGCTAATTACGCGTTATCCCAATGAAATATGGAAATGCGAAATATTTCAATATGACTCGGATGCAATCACATAAACCAAAAGTTTTTCATATGAATGATATAATGATGTATTAAATGACCGGCACATTAAATATCAATAATTGTCCAGAGAAAGAGAGAGAAAATATATTGCCGCGTCAATGCGGCATTAAGAATGCGTAAAGAATGCATTTTATCATGTTTTATGCAAAACTGGATTTAGTCAATGACTGACGAAAAAGCAATGCGCTTTTCTGCTGCAGATTTTACGAAGATTACGAATTTACATAAATTAAACGGGTCACGCAGGAAATAATGGATTTCCGTGATCAAAACGTAAATTTATACTGACTATTCAAAAGTGCATACTTTCCGCCTTCGAAAGCGCATATCGCTATGCACTTCACGAAAACGACGAGGAAAGCATTCTCGATACCTTCGATCTCACGAGTCTGAAGAATGACGCCCACGAATAAAGTTTCATTGAAAAAGTTCCGCAAGATCGATTTAGACTCTCTCGAATTAATTTACCAACGAAATGAACCGACCCGAAAAAAATCCATAACGTTGATTAGGAAATAATTGATGCGCATAATTGTGAACATTACAAATTTTCAGCGATTTACACGCCGCTTAATTTATTTTATATTATTTTGCTTAATTGCAAAATCAGCGGTAATAAAGCGTTTTTAAAACGCTACTCAATATTGCTAAACAAATTTCGGGAATCTAGATGATAAATCTGTAAATCGATGACAAATTTATTGTGTCCTCTCACTGAGTTTTTGGTCAGAGCAAAAGAGAAATTTAAGGTTGACGCTTCTATAAAGCAGGTCCAGCGGTCCTGAAAGATGGCGGCCAGAAAACGCCGCGATCTCTTCTAGAAATACATTGTCAGTTGTTTTAGTCAGATCGAATCAGATATATTTTCATCACGTGCGAATTCGTCGTGACACTCACGTGATGGGACACGAGATTGCTTCAAGCTTTAATGGTAGCGAATTTTTCAAGAATCGAGTATGAGTATGTACGTACATCGTGCGCCTCGAGTTTTCATCTGAACCGTAACGCCGCAAAATATCGCAAAATATATTTAATATTTTTATTATCGACGAGAACGCATCGGCCATCTGTTAAATTAATAGTGCATAATTAACTGGTCACTTTTCCGATCGTCATCGCGATACGCACGTCGAGGTGCATTACGATCGCAATATAGCTGATTATTAAACAAAGTCTCCGTAATTAGTACTGTATTTTCAAATTATTATAGACTGATAATGAGCTCATCGTAATAATAATTGACATCGTAATAATCGAACGATGCGCCGATAATCTTCATTATCATTTACGTGCATGAAATTCCTGAGCAATTTATATAAACGATCGTATGACATCTTTATAAGATTTCAACAATTACTGTCGAAACATGACTTTCTTTCTGAGACTTTTAACTCATTGTCAATAAGCGTATCGTAGCAAATGACGCAAGTTGACACGAGCAGAAAATGATAGAAAGAGATATATTTTTATGTGACGCGAAAATAATCTTTGACATCTGTCGGATTGATATCCACCGTTTCACGCGAAGAATCTCTCGCCGAGTTTCCGTAGACTTTTCGGGCGACCAAAGTTACCCGTCGAATTTCGCGAAAGTCACGCAAGTCTATTGCGAATTTGGTGCGGCAGATGTTTAGTGCACAACGAGAGTCGGTGCGGATACTTCCTTCTCTATTCCACCCTCTGTCCCGCACCCCTGGCGAAGATACTTCCGTCATTCGCTGACCCGCGAGAAGCCAGCTGTCGCGCCGAAGTTCAGCAAGACAAACGGCTGCCTTTAAGAGGACTGAAAGTTCGCGCGGGGTCGCTCGCCTTTAAACGACAAAGCAGCATCGAACGAGCTTCAAAATGGAAATTTTCGAACAAGCAATAACGAACTAACTTTGCCCTGCCGCCTTTGCGAATTGTAACTTGAGCGATTAGCAGTCACAACGACTGCAACGACAAGTTGTAAATGTGGTCATCGGAAACGCCTAAACAACATTAAAAAAGAAAAGACATAAGAAAGATTTTAAAATTGGCAACAATAATCTTAATCTTACATAATGATAGAATTCTCAATATCTTCGTAGCAAAAATTTATCTTCTCGATTCTTTATTTAAACTAATTTTTTCTGGAATTCTTGTCTTCTAATAGTCTTTAATTTGCATTCATCCAAAATAAATACCTTAGTAACCAAAACTTAAAGCCGAAAAAATAAACTTAAAGTTAAGTGAACAAGTTTAAACGAGCTTGCTTGGCTCTTTGCAAAAAACACAAGGTTTAATTTCACCGGCGTATCGCGGGTAACGCGAATGAACGTCACGCAGCGGAGAGCTCAGAAACGTCAAAGAGATTTTACTCTCATTGGAGCCCACGCCGTGAAAAAAGCTGCCTCGTAGTGCCGGACGTCGCATAATAAATCTCTTTCAAAGCGCCGTATGCTTCTCTCATCCTTCGGGACAGGTCGGGACATGGGACGGGACGGACGTAATCGTGGATTGCCGTGACAACGTACCGCAAATAATTCCTCCCGTTGTTCCGCATCGGGAAGATTGAACATCTCCTAAAAATACTTACTATCGAAAAATACTTTAATAGGAATCTTGGAAAAAATTTCATTCGAGTTCGATTATCTCTTCCTCTTCCTTTTCGCTTTTTAACGCTCTCTCTAAATAAACTGAAATTTCTGTCGCAGATCGTGATCGTCGTGAAAAAGTTTCGCCGTTAATCGAATTAGAGATAGTACCGCGTCTTAATGATCTAACTCTCTTCAAACAAGCCTCGAACGTTTCGAAAACTCCGGGAGTTAATTATTCTAGAGTGCAAACATAAGTAGCTCAGAAATAAAGCGTTTAAATGCGCTTGCGGAGCTCGCTCGTTCGTTCGCTCGCTTAAAACTCGCCTCCGTTCCGCATTTCTGACTTGGTCTTATTAGAATAAAAGCGCGCCAAGGTATATACGGGAAATTAAGTGACGCGACTGGTAACCGCTTCCGAGCCAGAAGTGCTTTCACGTGTCTCGCGGCGATCTTCGAAGGTGAGCTTATTTACGACACCGCGGCCACCATCGCCAGGCACGGTCCCGTAATTCCGTATACGACCGAGAGTGACCGTTACAGCCGTAAATAAGCGACGACGGGCGAGACGAGGGTCTCTCTCTTTCTCTTTTTGTGTGAGAAAAAAAGTAGGAGCCGGCTGCTGTGCAGCGTCCACTTAACAAAAGTTACGCCCGCCGTACCGCACGTGCCTCTACGGGATCGATCGCGCGACACCCTTCCTCTGGGTTCCAAATAAATTAACGCTGTGTTTATTGGGCGCGAAAGAGATCGGCGTAAAGCGTCGCTTCAACGGAGCGTGATACTTTATGGTTTTTGTTACTGTTGCTGTTGTGTGGGTGCATCGGTAAATAACCAATGGATGAACATCGAATATCGATGGTTACTTCCACAATAGAAGCTAACGTAACAGAATTATGTGAACATTTTTATAATCATGTTTTTTCGTGTGTATAAAAAAGATGAGCATTTCACGTTTTAATACAATATTACCGTTTTTATTCATTGTGGAATTATATTCCACACATCGTGAAAACTCCACTCGATAATTCCTTCAGACTCGCAGGAAATAGCCGCAATCGAAGGTAGCTTGACGAATATGACGTCGTTAGGCGTTCCGTGACTCGCAGTATGACATAATCGATAGCAAAGTTCTGTGAATAAGAAGCGATTTGTAGAAAGATTGAATTATTCATGCGCTCGCGCGCGGACAGGTCGCGAAAGTTACGGACCCGGCGAGGCCTCGGATGTCAGCGCATTAATTTCGAATTACAAAGTCGTCGGGATTAAATTTTATTAAAACTAAATCGCCAACCGTTTCGCCTGAAAAAAGAGAAAAGTCCGCTACCAATCCCGATTAAAATCTCACGAACTGCGAGAAGTCAAGAGATACGCAGGTGACGTCCACGGTACCAGAGGGTTCTCGATTTTGATCGCGCTCGAACTCTTCGCAGGGAAGCCTCTAACGAAACTAAAAATCCGAGTGTCCAGAAAGGGAGGCTCGCACGCATAATCCCTACGATCTGCGCTTTTTATCGTCCTGTCGCAAAAGAGCGCTTTGAAATTCGTGGCGCGAGCGCGGCGCGGCGCAATCGAATTAATCGGGGGCTGCGCACACTCACCGCACACCGCACGATATAATGCACTGTCGTCTGCGGTCACAGCACGGCCGAGAGCTTATATCAAAAATCATTAATTGAACGTACTCCGGTTCGCGGCTTGCGTTCGGGCTTAAAGGTAAACCGGGATTAATTAAACGTTCCGCGAGCGCGAGCGAGACGAGCCGAGGGCAGAGGGCTTCCTCTTTGCGTCCCTCGAGCAATGATACGTTAGCGGGATAAAAATCCTACCAGTCGAAACGGGAGACAAGCGAACTCTCCAATTATTCGTGCAGCCGATGTGCACAAAAAGCGTGCGACCGGCCGAAAACGAGGGCGAAGGGGGCGAGCCGATAACGAATGTTGACGCACTCGCGTATCGCGGACACCGACCAACCGAAAGTGCCCTTTGCACATGGGAGCACGTGGATAGACTTCCATATCGGCTATGTCGACGCGATCGTTCGATAGTCGAAGATCACTAAAGGGAATCCTCGCGGACAACGCGGGCGTGCATTAGCGAGCTCGTTACTACGAGCCGATGATCGCTGAGAGCTTTCGAGAATCGAGATCACGTCTCTATGGAGAGGACGGATAACTACAATATAAAATGACAATGTAAAAGTATAGGCGAATACCAAAGATGCACCGTTCCGAGGTAGGCGACCTCGCGCGCTCGGCAAGATGCATCTTTCTTCGTCGGTATTCCGTACAAAAGAAACGGAAATATCGAGAGGGTGCGAGAGAAATGAGGAACTGAAATGTAATATTAATAAAATAAATATATTAGCAAATCGCAAAAGAGAGAAATCAGTCTTGCTAAGCTCGGACTATTCGAAAGTTCCGATGGCGGAAGATAATAATTGAAGGGATGAAGGTGGGTGAAGGTAGAAGATCAGGATGCAGGGAGGATTACTCACAATGTTAAGTGAACGGCGGCCTTCGAACGGACCGCGAGGGCGAACCGCGCGATAATTGGGGATACCCCTCGAAAGGATAATTACTACGTGGGCAACGAACGAAGTCAGAGTGGACGCTCGAGGGAGGAAACAAGCGGTAACTCCCTCGCCAGAGATACGAGGTATCCGACAAATTACAGGACTCGAGAGTGCCCCCGACAAGCAAGTTACGATTGGGATGCCTCGAGAGGGGTATTACACCCGTGCCACGCACGTTCTTTTTGTTTACGAGGAAACGCATCGCAAATCTGTAAACCCGAGAGAAAGAGGCTGGAAATTCGCCGGGCGATCAGTGGAGTGCTGCACGATAAGTGAGGCTACATTGTTAAAGATGTGAATACATAAATATAAATTATTTTTCACAATCCAAGAATAATTACTTACAGTCTGATTTTTTAAATTTACTGTGTAATGATTATTATGTTCAGTGAAGCATTTAACTAGAAGTTATTTCTAGAATTACACGTCATCATTGTTGAGATCTGGTATCTATTAACGATATTAATTTAAGAGGTACACGGAAGTTATGATAGAACGCGGAAACAAGTTTCTTAATAATTCTCGTCAATAACGACAATCGCGATTTCGCGTGAGTTTTTCGCAACACGCGAAACGCCGAGTGGACACGCGAGCTCATAGTGGAAAACGAATGCCGTCCTGTTTGAACGTCAACGCGTCGTGAGTGCTATTACAACGCAATTTATAGCGTGGTCATTTAAACAAACGATCTCTTGATCGCTCCATAAATAATGGTATACAGAGCGTATCATCAGTAGTATTTGACATAATATGATAAAAGCTATTATTAGAATAGATCACAACTGAAAGTATGAAACGTTTAAAATTTCCAAAAATATAAAGAAATTTTTGAACTAAAATATTTCCGCATTTGATATAATTATTGGATAATTTTTTACATAAATCCAAAAGTACCGAAACACACGAAGTTTGCGCTTTCATTTCAGGCTCATCACTCATTCGATTTGAGCGAGTCTGCAGCTGTGAAGTTCCGCATACTTCGCACATACTTTTGTCACCTCCGAAAAGGGAAAACAGAACAATTCAGACAGCCGGGACGCGTCAAGTGCAATGAAATCACCGTCACGCTTTTTTTTCTTCTTTTTGATAATCCACTAACACATCTACCGGTGTCTATTTCGCGAGTCGACGATAAAGACCACTGCATTCTTCTTGTCCCTCAGCTGCCTCTCTTGTCCGATTTATCTCCTTCACCTACCACTTCGAAAAGGCAGCCGAGATCCTCTTACGTTTCTACGTATATAGCTGAGATCTCGAGCGAATAAAGAAAAGGAAAACTAAAACGAAAAAATGGGAACGTAAACCGGAATCTTTGTAAAACTTACTACTCGCGGACCGTCCACGTTCATGAGAGCTCCCCATACTTTGTGTACTCTCGCAGTACGAAAGCTATACGAACGCTCCCAGCTAGCCGGCTAGCTTTTCCTACCTTCTCTGTATCCGCCCCAGCCAATGTCCTACCGCTTGTTTTCCCTCTCCTCCTGCAGTTTTCCCTGCACTCGTGCTCTTCTCGTGACGAGCACTTGCCGTTACAATCCCTGCTGGCTACTTCTCGTATTCTCGATCGGCAAGCTCTCTCACGAGAGGAAGCGCGAAAGTGAGGAAGAGAAACAGAGGCCGCGCGTCGGCGAGGGTTGCAAGAGGAGCGGCGCGGGTTGTTGCACCGCGAGGCGGAATCGAAACTTTGTCGGCATGCGAGAGAGCCGGCGGTGTCTATATGGAAAGCAGTCTGCTCCGAACACGTACGGAAATTGCTTCGCTGGCTGGCTGGCGCGCCGGCGTTTTCGCTTATTACAATATTTAAGTTGTTGTAAATTTGATGTTCCGCTGATAATGGCGGGGCGCCAGTGAATCGGGGGGTGCGCGGGTTTTCCTTTCGCATAATGATCGCGTTAGAATCTCATTTTCCAGCGGCGACTGGCGGCTGCACTCTACCATTAATTAATACTTAACGTTCCGACTCCGCGCAACGGGTGCACGGCGTGTATTTTACGCACCATAGACCCTACTTCGTCAATGCGCTCAATTATGCGAGCAAATTGAGCGAGCAGCAATAATGAGCGTCATCGATGAAGTCCGCATGTATCCATAACGCGATCGATTCGCGCTCTCGTTCTCGCATCACGTTTCTTTTTGCATTTATGATGCCCACCATTGTAGGAATGATCCCATTAAATCCCACACTATAAACTCTTCTTTCTTCTTGTTTTATTAATAAGTATGCACGAAAGGTACCGTCTTGGAAATGGGGGGATAATGCGGCGTAAGAAGGCGATTCTTCTTCAGATGAGGAGCGTACGGGGTCATACGGGGTTACGGGAGCACCTGCTCGCCCCGACGTTAGCCGGACGTAATCATAAAAATAATATACGTCGGGATCGTTCCACGGAACCGGGAATAATAATCGAATCGACATCGCCGTTGACGTTAAAAAAGCGCCAATGCTTCGGTTACGCTGGGATCTCGGCACGTCGGAGCGCAATTGCGCCTGCGGCAGGTGTTCTCGCCACGTGCATTAAAAATAGAACGCGACAACGGAAGCGGCAGGTTCGATAACCCCGCGCTCGCGCGATATTTATAGCGAAAAAATCTTTATGACTCGCTCGTTCGGCCGCGCGCGGGGTGTAAAAGCGTCGCCGCTCGCGCAAGGATCACCGTCGTCTTCGTAGCCGACGCTGCTGCTGCTGTGTGCACGATTCTTAGCTTACGTTGCAATCTCATTGCCCGTTCGCGTAAAATTCATCGGCGATAACACCGTTGTGACTCAACGTAACGCGACGAAACTTACAAACGCCAAATCGATGACATGACAACGTCGACATAACATCCACTCGAATGGTCTAAAAGAAACATTTTCAACGGACGTAATGCATCACGCGGAGAACGCATCATGTTACTGTGTGAAGTGTTTCATGTTTTTCGGTACTGTTAATAAATAAAATTTCAGCGTACGTACAATATTTTAAAATAAATCTTACGAGAGAACAAGAAGCGATGCGATGTTTGGCTTCGCGTAGCAGAAAGCGAAATACAAAATGATCGTCTATGATCCACAGGTACATATCATAATCAACGTGCACTTTCAGAATCAATAAAAGTTAATGGAATGTGCTTGAGACATTCTTTCTTCAACATTGATTTTTTAACTCTCGCTGTATAAGACTTCCATGTTTTCGCGGGACCACTCGCATGCAAAGTCGAGTGCCGTACGCTCCAGCGCCTATCGGATGATTCTGCTCGGCGGATCGAGAGAATTTAATGCGTGATACGCGGGATACGCGCATAAACGGCCGCTCATGCGGCCGCCTTTAAGTCCCTATTTAAACGGAAGTTCCTCTGCGACCATCTAAAATATTGAATTTACAAAAAGCAACTTAAGAAACTTTAATCCGTTTGCTGCAAACATCAACTGTAGTCGTTATCCGTGAGATAGTCCGATAGACACATATGTTTAAATAAATATTGTTTGATATAAATTTCATTTTATTTTCGTGGTAATGAGTTAGAACAATGGATTAAGTAAAAAATATAACTATTGCTAAAATGCATACTGTTAACGATCTACGCTATTGTATAATTGCTATTCGGCTGACTAAAATTAAATGTATTAAATGCAATCAAACATAAGGACACGCACGATTGTTACGAATCAAGAATGTTCGGGCATTAAAAGTGGAAAGATAAGCTGCATAATTCAAGTGCGACTCTCAACGAACTTTTAACCAAGCTTAATACGTCGTTAAATAATTTTATACAAGGCGTCATAATTAATGGTATCCGTGTTTAAAAATTTCTCAAACTCCGCTCCTTTCAAAACACGATTTTCCCAACTCTACTTACATTTCGCTGCACACGAAAGGCGCAAGATTGCAGGAGCAGTGTCATCCATATCTCACTTCGTGTCTCGCAGCGTAACGGGGATAAGTTTGTTACGTATTTTCGTGGCAAAAGTCGAAAGTGCCGAAAGGAGATTTCGGCTCCATATAACCGCTTGGATGCAGAACTTCTGAAAGATCTGTACTTTTGATGACGTTATCTTCTCGCGCTGGAGTGCGGATTAGAATGCGAACATTTTACAAGTGCGACCTCAAAATGGACAGCAACATGATTAATTCACACCTCGCGTTACAGAACCGAATCTGTTTAAAATATCATACATGACATATCGTGCGTCTTACACACGCGCGCGCGCACACACACACACAAAGAGAAGAAAATAAAGGAAAGTGTGCTCATAAAAAATAATTTTAGCCTTACATGGCAAGAATGTCATTAAACTCAATGCAATGATCTGGATATTTATTTTTTTTATGACATTATCAATCGAGAAAGTCTCGATGTTATATCTTCCATCTATAACGGCAAACGCTAAGAGCGATGTTCTGTTGCTTTCTCATATCATGGATAAAGATGAGAACCTATCATCTACTTACCAGTCGCCTTATAAAATGTTAATATCCCTCTTTCTCTTGACGGGAATCGATAACAGGATCTTCGAGTTCCTCCCTAGTATAAAATTCCACTCCGCGTTTCACGTTGTATTAAAGAGCTTCCTCTTTACAGAAGCGTAATCAGAGGAGAGCTTCTACACTTTTGCTTTCGTCACGCGCTTCGGAGATAAATTCGTTTGAAAAACATGATATGCACTTGATATCCAAATTCTACATTTCGACTCTTATCGCTCCAACTTTTATCGTCAAATTTCATTTGGAACTATTTAATCCCGAATTACTAACAATTGCAAAGAGACATATCTCGAGAGAAATATTTTACAAATTCTAGAAAAGAGTTTTCCATTACTATACTTTGTCTTTTATGTGCCTCACATCAATTACTTCTATTTATAATCTCTTGCTTCTCAAGTTCCAGCCTGGATAAGATTGTACCGTTCTATGTATTTAACAGCGTCTAATTTTCTTCATCGCGTAAAGAAAGTCGCTTGTCTCATCTCATTGAAGTGACCCGTTGATTCTGTTAGGATTGATCAGCCGATTCCGGCGCCAAGAATAAGCGCAAATAATCCCGAATTGTTAGAGTTGGTCTGTCTGTAATTCGATCGAGGTACATATATAAATTGCACAAACAGCCACATCTATACAGCATTTGCATTGAATTCCCGGATCTCCGACACTATCAACGATCGAAATGGTCACTGACCGAAGTCACTTACATAGTGACCATAGTGGTCGGAGGATGCCCATGGTGTAATTTCCCTTCTGATTACACACGGGGACCTAATCCGTGTCGCAACTTCAGATGATCCCGATCGGATGCACGGAGAATAAGCCCAGTTTCACCGCGAATTACACGTAAGATTAAGCCTCGTCGCCACAAGTACACATGGCGTAATCATTATTACAACATGCTTCTATCACGGCTGTCACTCAATTATGTACAAGTATTAATCACGAAAACTGATCATTTCTGCCTGAAATTTATAAACATTTACTGATTCCTGCTTTTTCATAAGCAGATGTATAAGGAATCGTTTTATATGATAAATAACAAATTAATAGCTTAAATAACCACATAGGCAGGTTAACGAGGCTCTCGCGATACAAGCCTTGTGTTTTTGCAGCCGCGTATTCTCGCGAGTTTACGTGCAACAACTTTTAAGCTGCGATACTATGCCGCGCATAGCGTTAATTAATAATTAAAAATGCACCAATGCCGTGCCAAGTTTCACGCGTATACCCACCGGAACCATCGACGTACACGCGCAGACGAGAAAAAGGACTCAGAGCGAACATAAAGCGCCGGTGTAGCGCAAAGCGACCGCGTTAATCGTGATACCTTATTACCGCAAGGATTAATTAGTGCTACGGCGAGGCCGGACGTTCACCGAAGGCTGACGAGAATGGGCAAATGTGCTAGAAAGAGCAATGTTAAAAAGTTTCAGATATTAAAATGTTTATAACAGCAAGAAAATGTTTTCGTTTAAAAGTCTAAAATTATCTAATATATATTTATTTAGCAATAGAAAAATACTGAAATTTTGAGTATTATTATGTTACACCGTAAATTATGGCGGAAGCAACAGGAAAGTCCCTGATCTACGATGTAAATAAAAAATTTCACCCATCGTTGTGTGCGTGAGGGGATGGTAATAAAGTAACGGCGGAAACGTACGGAAGCAGTGGACAGCCGGTGATGAAATGTAACTCAGATAAAATGAAAGTAATTCAAGAAAGTGCACGACGCGTCGTCTTCACACGGCGGATAATCACGGGCAACATTAAATGGCCATAGGACACGGCAAGGGAAGGATTCGCCGAGACATAGCAGCACCGAGTGGAACCCTTAAGAGATGAGACGTCACCGAAGTAGTGACTTTGCATGACAAAACTGAGAAATTGGTGATTTTTACGGCAATCGAAGAATCGTTAGCGACTCATTCTTTTACATAGACCAAGTGATTCTCACACGATAAAGGATTTGAAAACTTTTAGTTCTATTGCACTTTTCAGCCTTTCTACATACACGTAACGCGATACAGAGTACAAACACGATTTACCAGAATAATTAGTAGTCCGTGAGCAATGACCGCGGTGAAGAATCAGGATGAATTTTCCGCCGACTCGCTGATATCGATAACGCAATTTCATCACGTCGCTGTAATTCGAGCACCTTATTCCACGCGTAACCATTCTTCGTACCGTCACGTTCTATCCTCCCACGAAAAGCCTGGATGTGCGAGTGTCTCCCTTTCGAGACAGGAAAAGCTCTTCCGAGCAAGAAATTCTGTTCTCTCTCTCTCTCTCTCTCTCTCTCTCTCTCTCTCTCTCTCTTTCTCTCTGTCTCTTTTCCTCCTCATGTTTCCTCCGCCATTCCTTCGGCTCCGTTTAGGATCGAAAGCGTCGAAATGGCTAGCCGTTACGTCTTATGAGGCTCAGGATGCGGCGAAGTCGAGTCTCGCGCTCGAGGGTGCCTTTAATTGGATTCGATTGATTCGATTAAACTCGTCCCATCCGCTCCCTCCTCTCCGTATCGAAAGGGCCATTTAAATTCGACCGGCGCGATAATCCTCGTACCGTTCTCGTGCGATCGTCTCCGCGAGAGAGACGAAGCTTGCTTTCCCCTGTCGTCGTTCCCTCGTTTCGCCGCAGGCGTCGGGACGCCTCGCGCGTTTGGCCATGCCTATTTCCGAGTCCTTCGTCGGCATCTTTCTCATGATAGGGCGTTGACTGCACTCCGACGAGGGGGCCGCGTGTAACACGACTTTGAGTGGCCGGACATCTTGCACCCTCGATAGGGAGAACCACTCGAAGCAACATTATTAGGTACCTCGAAACGCTGCCCGAGGCTTCGACTCGCGTTCCGCAGAATCAACCCGATTTATTCCGATTGCGAGATTAAACTTCTCATCTCTCTTTCCCGCTCGAGGCACGTTTAAGCCTTTGAGTGCTCGCGGCTATGAAAATTCCGATGAGTGGTTATCGGAATAAAGCTTAACGCATATTTTATTATTTTATAGTAATTTATAGACAAAATTTTTGTATGTTATTTCCAGTCCAAGCTTCATCATTAGCTCTAATGCTTTTGCATAGTCGTGATAATTCTGTTCCCTCGAAACGTTATACCCTACGCGACTGCAATCCACTCCTGAGTAACCGAATTAATTCGCTTCACACGTACGACTGCCGCAATCGCAACCGAACCCTTTCAGGATTTTCGAGATCTCGATGGAATCCCTCGCAAGCTCGCCTACGATAATCTTGGGACGAATCTTCCTGCGAACTTGTTTGCGAATCATTTCTAGGATCATAGAACGACGTCGGAGTCGACGAGGAGAGTGGAATCGCTGGTTTAAGGGGAGAAAGGACGAGTGAGAAAGGGAGGAATGGACTGGCGAAGATAGCTCGCAACGCTGTGTGCGTAAGTGTGTGTGTGTGTGTGCATGCACGTGTCGTGTTTTAGTACAACATTGTCCTGTTTGGCGTCCATTAGGAGACCACGTTAGCTCTTACCATCCTTTCTCATCCCTTTTCATCTCGGTCGGCGCTCTCGCCAGTCCTTGCTCGCTGTCTATTTCGCCACCGCGCCCCTCTCTCCCTCGCCCGTGCCACCCCTGCTGCAGACATTATTACTCTTGCCGAGGACGGAGAATAGTGGCGGTTGTTCCATCGCCGTGGAATTCAAACGCAGAACAAGGGACCAACGCCACGCCGTTAGATTTCAGCCGAAGATAACGGAAATACACTCCACGTGAGCGTGACGGATATCTTTATTGCTTATTGCTCCGCATTTTAGACTCAATCAGAAACTGATTAACCGCGTCCTATTATTTATACGTATCACGCGCCCTTAATCGGTCCCGTGGCTTTAGTTCACTGTAATTTAAGGTAATATCCAGCGCGCGGATATATCACTGATACATGCTGCTTCGCGAATTTCCGACTAGCTTCCGACTAGCTTCAAGCAAATACAAAACAATAGTCGACAATTTGAAAATTCTAAATACGGATCTCTGTTCTACGGTTATTACTCTGACAATGTACGGAAATACGATTTTACTTAAGCTTTCCTCCCTCTGTCGAACACAGGATCCTTCGTCATTAGACTCCGCGCGAGGACCAGTCCAATCCGGCCGTGTACAAAATCCTCAAATCCTCATTGAGTGTTTGTTTTCACGAGTCGCCCGTTAATTCTCGTTACGAAACCGCGGGATGTATTTCTCGCATAAAATTCACTTGTTGTCGGACTCGTAAAGTCCGCGGAAGGAAAAGCGCTAGCGGCTTATCGCCAGGAACAACGCCAGAAATGCGCCCCACGCCGTGCCGGTAGGCTACCTATTTTAAAGCGAGGCTTTAAGTTCACCAACGTTCATTATCCTTGCCGGTATGTGGTGCGCGAGCCCCCAGCTTTTATTGCCACCCCAACCGTTTCAGAAGAGTTCCGTTCCGCGTTAGGAACCGGTCTCCGGCTCGTGCTCGGCAAACTTTACAGGAAACATCCTCGTCCGACAAGAACGTTCAGTCGTTCCGAGCACTCGGTTCTTTAATATTCCCCGTATAGTGTTTTCATTGCAGCGGCTGCCGTGCACCCTCCCAGTCCTGTTCGATCCTATTTCTGTCTCTTTCTCTCCCTTTCTTTCTCTGTTTCTCACCTTTTTTTCCAGTCTTGTTCTCGTCGTCTTCGTCTTCCATCGAAAGAGTCCGACTCATTGTCCCTGCTCTTTTCCTTTCAATTACTTTCCTTCGACAGCCAGAAGCGTTGGAAGCGTTTATTTCTCTCGCGATTTTATAGCAGCATTAAATACACCCTCTGCTTCTTTCGCCCTTCCTTTTTGTATCATGAAATTTAATCGCAAATTTAATCGGAGAAATCGTTTGCACTCGCGTTATGTCTTTGGACGTCTTTCGGGGGAGACACGGGGGTTAATCAAGTAAGAGTAGTGATTAACTACTCAAGTGAGTAGAATTAACTCTCGATAATTTATTCTATATGCATATTTGCGAAGAAATTCACTCCGTTTTTATCGTTCTATATAGTTTACGAAGTGGTTTTTGTCTTTTTCGTATATGAAAAATATGCATTTGCATATTTTATTAATTTTTCGACTAGTTATATATCTAGGTATATATCTATAAAATTAGCTTTGTAGTATACTCAAAGTACGGTAATAAATAAACAACATGAATATACAAGAGAACATTTCGTTTTACGCATCTGGCGGGTTTAAGTCCTCTCCGCTGCTCAAAAAATGCGGAATAACTAAATCCACAGATTCTGCAGCTGTTATTCCCGTGGCTGTTGAGTATTTTCATTTCACTTGTCGACGGCGTTTCCCTACTCTACGCTATAATATAATTATGAAAAAATTACGAAATAGCTGTCAGATTGCTATTACATATTCAGGTTGTTTTTGTTTTTTGTGACCCATCTTACGGGATGAAAGTGCATACAGCGAATGTTTATGCACTAAAAGAGATTTTCCCTGAATATACCGTTGTCTACGTAAACATTCATATCATGTATGCACCGCGAATATTATTTCATTATAATTAACTTTCGTGAAAAACATTATCGTGACAGCCAGTGATCTCTTTTATGCGCATCGTATTTCTGCATGCGTTGCTGCACCGAGTATTTAATTTAATTCTATTTAACAGCAATTTTTCCTCGATTAACTCGGAAATGAAGGAAACTTCACGAGCGATGAACGGATATTTATATATCTAGAGATCTAGACAGAACTACAATTTTTCATTTATTCGTTAGATTAATATGACGCACGTTTAACATTTCTAGATAAAAAGCATAGCACGTACATGCAACTTTCAAGTTGCAATGATTTTTTTAACTTCTGTTAACAATCTGAAAATAATATTTCACAACTGTGGCAACTTGCGTCTGTTGCATAATTATAAATAACTGTACTTAATTTTATAATAAAGTTGTTTCAACAACTGTCACGTAGCTATAAAGAGATAATGATATCAAATTATATTAAACTACCTTATTAGCTTTCTTCAAATTTTCCATTTTCGAGTTGTAAGATAATAGAATTTTAATGAACGATCACCTTGCGAGCTGTCCTCGTGATAATACCCTCACGAATATGCCATTAATTCTCATTTACGATTATGTTTATCTCATTGAGGGAATTTCGGATCATCTTTGCTCAGTCGTTCGCGCAGTTGGTAGACGATGGGAGGCGCGTAACTGTCCTTCGACAAGAAATCTAGAATTTTTCCGAAATATCTCCCCGAAGAACGCTCTTTCCGCCTTGCTCGGACTCATCTTCCAAGAGAAACCGGAGGGCCGGTAACCTAACTACCACGATCAACCCTTCCCATCCGAGAGAGCACGTACGCCACCGCCGACAGAAACTCACCCCCGCACTCGATTCCCGCAACCCCTCCTCTTTAGCTCCCGTTCGCTATCGGCGAAAATTGTAACGGCGGTACAGGGTGTCTTGAAAATCTCACGTTATGTCTCCGCTACAGATCAGACCTCGAATCGCCTTTTCCTTCGCCGAAAATTTCATCAATCGCTGGACTCTCTTAACTTTCAGTCGTGGTCTTAAAATCTCAGGGAGCTCTTGAGATCGCGCAGTGCATCTTGACAAATATGTTTTCGATCGTTTTCGAGTACACGAGTTTCCTGATGTCTCGACATCGAGATGATCCGAAATCTAGCTTTTCTTGGGTATTTGCCGGAAAGGGAAGAGCGAGCGAGTCACGCCGAGACACTCCGTATACAGTAATGGACCTTACTTACTGCCTTGCTTGCTCGCACGTGTAATCCGAGATAGTTCCAGCCGCGTTGCCCTGTAATATTAAGCTGGGAGGGAACTGGTGGCGACTGCACCACCTGACGGTATGCCACCGGTTAGAGGGTGTGTCTCGCGATTTGTTTCGCCACGTGCACCCGCGAGAAGCCGGAAATTAACCCTTTCGCATGGATGATCAAACAATTATCAGTCCGCGCACTACGGGAAGGTGATGCGTGCATGTCATCTATAGTTTCTCCATTCCGACACGATTTATCTGTGCACATGCGTGTGCGAGCGTGATCGATAAAAAACAGGCAAGTTTACGTAATATTAGATAATTAAAGGGGAATAATGAATAAATATATTGGCAGAGAAGGAAATGATTTCTCTTAAGACGGATGAGAAGTTTTCGTTTGATTTCCATATAA
The DNA here is from genome assembly GCF_003672135.1 of Ooceraea biroi. Lineage (NCBI taxonomy): Eukaryota > Metazoa > Arthropoda > Insecta > Hymenoptera > Formicidae > Ooceraea > Ooceraea biroi. The sequence goes on along the minus strand of NC_039517.1, from coordinate 7,577,199 downwards.
AGAAACGCGCTCATGTATTTTCGAAAGCTTTCGAGTGGCGACCGGAGCCTCGGAAAGTTTACATTGTCCTGCGGAAAATTTCATGAATAATTGCCGAGTACATCAGCGTGCGCCGGAGGGAGGAGCGCGCGGGGAACGCTGAAAGTGGAACGGAATACTACGCTTCTTCGTGCTCTTCCTTTCGTCGTCGGTTATCTCGGGCGTGCGGTATTACGGACAGAAAATCCAGGCAATCGATCCGGAATTTTGATAGAAATAAAAATGACAGAGATAAACCACACAATTAACCAGAAAGCGGACGCGCGCGACACGCATAAATGAATCGAACAAATTCATCGTACGTTAATAGGAGAAAGGACAATAATCGAAATAGCCGATCAATCACAGCTGTTCGGTAAACAGTAGATTGTAAAACAAGTGCCCTTAAACAAATGGTGGATTAACGTTAATTAACTATTGAGTAACCAACAAACTTGACAAACGGCGGTTGCTTTAAACATTGCGTCAATCCTCGCGAGAGCGCCGTATAGAAAGTGTATAAACTCCGTTTATACCGTGTGAACTCCATAGTCAGCCGTTCCTGACGCGTCCCATTGTGAGAATAAAAGTCGCAAAGGAGGAACTCTCAATCGTCTCGCTTTTCAGCCTCGGAGTTTGCACTGTTACGTTTTTGAGAACTCGTACAAATGTAAAACAGCGCTTTCTCCGCCGCTTCTCCTCCAAACAACGTAACACGGACGTTATTTAGGTAATTAGTTTGTCGGGGAGACGACGCACGGAGCAGCAGGACGAGGACGAGGACCACTGCGCGGATCTCCTCGGATTTATTCACACCCGAGGTTGGCTCAGAATGTACTCGCGTAACTGCTGCTGTTTCTGCGCTCTCGATTGTGCGGCTGCCAAGCATTTGCACTCGGCCGAAATACCCGGGTCTACCGTCCCACGTGACGTACAAGCCGGATTTACGTATGTAAATGCGGTCTGTACAATGACGAGTTAGACGGTACGGTAATTGGTTAGCACTGTGACATAGTCCTTTTCGTCCTTCCCCTCTCGCGCACGATCGCGCCAAGATAATACGAAGTTTAACTACGCGCTAATCGGAACAAGGCGGAACTTCCTAGCCCTCAAGAGAAATCTTGAGGGATCAAGAGAGCGAGCTTAATTAGGCGATCAAGAGTTATCTCTCCGTGGCGCATCTTAATATATTTAATAAGAACGATCCTCTTGCTGCCTCGACATTGATATAATTGTAAAGGCAAGTGCACTCTTTTGCGTGGCACAATCTTTAACTTTTGTCACAATTTAAAACGAAGGCGTTACACACTTTATAATTAAAAAAAAGATTATATAAACGTAAAGTAAATTCCAAGATATCCGCATCAAGTTATAGGAAGGACTTCTCTCGCTCCGATAACTGTGACAGATACGGAGAATATAGTTACATATTCCCTTTAATGAAATTTACGAAAACGGTACTTTCATCAGGGAGGTCACGAGCCACTTAAACTCCCCCGTAAATAATTTCCGGGGCGAAGTTCGACTAGCACGTGTGCTGGCGCATCGCGAGCGCGAGCGCGAACTCTCCCGCGAGGGAGATAAGCCTTTCATCGTTAAATTTATCGGCACTCAAATAATTTCCGCGCTCGCGCGACAAAGGCTTATTTACCGTCGTCGGCTAAGTGTACATCACTCCCAACAACACCTCTACCATTGTTTCATTTACCGCGCACCCTTCCGTACCCCCGGCCTTCTTCCCGTGCTCTGATTAATCTGTTTCATTATCCCGTAGCAAACTCCGCGAGCATACGATTCAACTTTTTGTTATTAGCATTTAGAGCAGAGGCGGGCTTGCCACACCGTTGTAGCGTGCTCAATATCGTCAGGTACAGCATCCGGCTGAACGACGAGTATAATAACGAACAAGATATGCATAGAAATATAGGGTGATTATAGAATCACCGAGCACCGAGGGATCTCAAAATATTTATTCATGAATTCGATAATAATCAGTCTTATTCGGGAATACGTCTGATTTGTAAGCATCGAATATATTCAAAGCTCTGCGTCTTTCTTCCTATTTTCATTCGCGCGCGAAAAAATATAGCCATGGGTTTTCTCCTTTAATTAACGTCAGACGGACGTTCGTTTAAACGGGATCTTAATTAAGAGCTATCTAAATCATCGGGATGCTTCTAATATCGAACGCACGAAGCTCCCGGAGGAAGATCACGTTCCATAAAACGTGTCCCGCGACGGGCAAAGCCGAGGGAGCGCCATTAGCGTGAACTTTGAGGCAATTAAATTACCTGCACGCGCGTCGCAACAAATTATTTCTTCCGTTTCCCGATAATTACGGATCGGTCGCCTCGTGGAACGACGCAACAGCATGTTATTTCTACCGCCGCCCAGATACGCTTAGTTAATTCTGTGGCGTCAGTTTCCGGGTGCTGTAAATCTAGCAACACTCATCAGACGTTGCTTGACAACGGACGTCAATCGTATCGAAGATAGGTGACAGGTGGGATGAATGTGATTATAGATTCGAATATATCCTATACGCGGGCACACGTCGAACAGTGTACTAGTTATTACCGTTCGCACACGACATTGATAGATTCACTTATCGACACATCGTGACTTCAACGACAACTCCCAACTCGCAACTTCGGTTCCCAGGAACCCAGTTTCAAGAGCGCGCGTGAGAAACCTTTTTAAAAATAATCTGGAGCAAAGTAGAATAGTTCATTGTGACATGAATGTTCACATTTTTCAATTTAATTAGGTGTCTTGTAATATTAAAAAAGAAAAGATTTGAAAGGGGCAAAGGAAGTTGTGCCTGCGGAGTTTCCAGCGAGTTAGTACAACGCGACTGGCAGAGAGCTCGGCTCTCTAATGAGTTTTCATCTTCAACTCGTACGGTCCTTTCATTTCCTACATTAAATAATTGCTCCGGCTATGGTTTAGTTAAGTTTTTGCGTTACCTTTTCCTCGGGGAAGATTTCGCAGCATGTATTACGCGGGAAATATGATTCCATGGTCTTTTTCCTTATTTTTTTTTTTTGAAGAATGGCTTGCATACTCGCGCTGTAAAAAATCCCGCTCGCGATTATTAAGATCTACCGCTACGACGACGAGATCCGACGTTCAGGGGAATTCATTTTCATGATAATACCGCTCGTCATGTAACCAAGGGGAACGACCTGCCGGACGGGGGGGTGACGCGTTACACTGATCCACCGATAGACGACGAGTATCCGGGACGGATCCCATGGGGGACTTACGGGACAAATCCCCCATGGCATCCGCCGGTGGATGGATGGCGTCGATAGCCGGGATTCCGCTCGCAAAGGATCGACCGTCAAAAAAAAATAAAAAGACGAGAAAAAAAGATTGGTCGTGCAGAACGACGTCGACGACAGCCGATTGAAAAATGGCGAGGACGGAAGACCCGGCAAAACACATTTAGACAACGAACCACACCGAATTCGCCAGCATTCCCGGCATTCGCTACGTTGTCATTTGAACCGTTATCGATATCGCGAAAATTGGCCCCACTGTCCTCGCCCTCGATGCCTGCAGCGACATCGAGATGTTTCTGAGTGATCTCGTACGTCATCCACGAAAAGAGCGAAGGTCCCGAGGGATTCCACCGCGAGCGATTCAAAAGATTGGTAATATTTCATTGAATCTGTATGAGTCCAAAGGCAACAGATTTCTTTTCATGTGGGATGACTGAGATAATGATGATATTTCCGGTTACGGGGGATCAGAAACAGAGGAATTTAAATTCCTGGAGGGAACTCGGGAGAAGGATCGACAGTGAGAGCGGTGAGAAATTTTATTTAATCGTCCGCCGCAAATCCAGATTACACCTAGTTTCATTCAATCGTCCGCGACAGAGGGTCACAGATTTCCTTTTTCTTTTTCTTTTCCTTTTTTTATACACGATCGAGATAATAATGGTGCTTTTTCACGAATGACGTTGAGGATCAAAGACCCGTGACACAGGAATTTTAATTCTTTAATTCTAGGAGGGCGATCAGACGCGAACGAAATTTTATTTAATCGTCCGTCGCAAATTCGGATTACATCCGGGGAAGGCTTACCGAGTGCTACCAGTCCACCCGTATAGCGTCGAAGTTTCGTTTCGCGAGAACGAGGAAAGGAGAAGAGAGAAGAGCAGGAAGAGACCGGGAATAAGAGCGGTTACTCGATCGAGCTTGACGAGGAACGGGAGGTTCCGCGCTGCGAAGTGGCACAAACTCCGGGCTTGTTCTCCTTCGGCAGTGCGCACGTGTCGCAGCTTACCGGCAAGAAAAGCTCCAATTTAATTTCGCTCAACGCCCGAAGATGAGGTTATTAACCTTAGAACGAGCGGCGGCGTTTGCGAGCTCATTTGTAGGCGCGTCGCGCGACGTCGGGGAGCGTCGTGACGAAACTCGCCTTGGCGTCGCGCTAAATCGAGAGTCACGATGCCGCAGAATCCGAGACAACGCGATGGAGACGTTCTCATCTTTCTCTCTTATCGTCCCGGATAGAAATACAAGTATTTCAGAAACACTCTGAGAATGTTCTTTGTGAAGTCGATGAGTCTGGTGTAAAATATCGAATATTAACAAAATAAAATATTTTGACGCAAGCACAAGGTGCTCGACGAATATGTAATCCGAGAGATCACAGATTCGTTTTACTGCACGCAACGAGATTTTTCGTTCCTCGAGCGAAATTTAGCGGGAATGATTCAAAGCGCGATAAAGGCAAACTAGCTAAAGGGGAGAAAAAAAGAAGAGAGAAAAGCGTTAATACTCTCCACTCTTTCGTTCTCGCATAATTACCGCGAGAGAGAAAAAATTCCAATTAGGAAAAATAATTAATGAAACACGCTGACGAGGATAGGCGCCATTCTCGTCGATTCACGCTAGGAGAAACTCGAGGATCGGAAGCAAACGGAAAACTTCCATTAATACTCCGTTTAATCAACTAATCGCGCATATCTACTGCTTAGAAGGATATATAGTTTTACGAAAGTTGTGAGGAATTCTTATAAAGACATGAGAAAAGAATGATTTAAAGTATTCTACGCGAAAAGCATGTCTGACATGCTGATACTACATAAACACGTTATTCTCTCGAGCATGAAGGATCAAGTATAGAAATCACAGGACAATATATTTATTCGCGTTTCTTATTCCGCATTATTTCGCTCCGCTGCACGACCCATCCGATTCGTTCCGCAAGTCTCGTCTTTCTAGCTCCGGAAAAAAAGAAGCAAATCCGAAGAACTTGGGTACATCGCACGCAAACGATCCACGGACAATCGCATCCCGATACGACAGGCCGCAGCAGTTGCATATCCGATCGGCGGGTCCTCCCTTCCGCATTCCAACCAACGACCCTTTCAATCTGAAAGAGTAGAAAGTTCCGCACGCCAACAAGTAAAGAGCTGGTCCAGTCGTCGGGTAGACGAAACTGGAAAGAGGAACGATCAGGTCCGCAAGGACAAGTTGGAAACTTTTCCCTTCCAATTGGCTCGGCGCGTTCCGTGCGGTTCTTCCCTTTTTTCGATTCGCGTAATAAAATTGCCGGAAGAATCAAGGATGCGAAAGCCAGCCGGTCTTCCACCGTCGACTCGAGCGGCAGCGACTTCAGGCTGGATCCGTAATTTCACCTAATTGAGGAATTATTCAAGAGAAACCGCGTCACTCCTCGCTGTCGGCTCCCTTCCGTACCGGAATTCCGAAACCCGCGCGAAGAATTCGCCCCTCGTGTCGCGTATCCTCGCGAGGGAACCCCACGGTCTATTGCGTAATCGATCAAAAAGATCGAGACAAGCGACGGTAATATATAGGCCTCACTCTGGGAGCTTCGGCGTCCTCGAAGGGATCTCGTAAGTAATCACTGCATTGCGTAATGAACTTCAATTAGTCGCCGTAATCTTACCCATCGAGGAGTCGATGTCGATCGATGTTCGCATTTTTCCTCATTTCACCTCCTACGTCTTCGCCTTTCCTCTGTAACGCGTCGATGATCGCAGAAATTCAGAAGAAAGACTGGTCCACCACGCCATTTTCAATGACGTCAAAGGCCGGAAATATTCACGAAAAAATATGAGCTTTGTTACGTTCTGCAGTTTTGCAAACGTCAATTATAAATCGCCATCGATTTGGATTAAAGACGTTATTTTCACCGTCTACGATCAAGCCTTTTATTTCATTTTGTCAAACTCGTCGGAGAACAGGATTCTCTTTGTAATCTCGTAAAGCAGTCATTCCTTGAGAATTCCAGAGGACTAATAATAAACTCGCTCTGTCTTTCCTCGTTGTTTCCTTCGGTTGCGATACAATTTAAGCCGGTGCACGAGAATGGCCACCTGGAGTCTCCGTTAAAGGGATTCGATTACAGGTATCTCCGGTCTTTGGCACTTTTGAGGGTTTTTGAATGGCGCAGCGTGATAAATGGCGGAATCGCAGCGAAACGTGGCGTGGGTTCGCTCCGCGGTGCGAGTCATTATTTACGTGTCGAAGCGGTAAAAGGCCCTCCTTGCGCAAACTCTCATCGATCTGCTCTCTTCTTATACAGCTGGGAGAATGAATGGATCCTGTCGCTCTTAACGACGCTCGGATCGGCAAGTTTCATATTTACAACCGTCGGCGAACTCCCTCGAATGAGTTAATTTTGTTCACACGGTAGTCGTTAGACAACGTCTGCCCGCTCGGATTATGCACATTACGACGTGGTGCATCGTAAAGTTCGTTAAATTAGTTTGTTCAACACATCGCGATGTACCTGAGAAAATATTAAATGGACAAAGAGAAAACTTGCAGACTTCACTTCGACGATTAGCGCGTTGTACAACCAAAATAAGTATCTCTTTCTATTTATTCTTTTATTTATTTATTCATTTATTTATTTATTTATCTTTTTAATAGGTATGGTACACGCTCTTTTGCGAGACGGGAACTGCAAACCAAGTTTACGAAGCTAAGTGGAAGTAAAAACGAGCCCAAATGTTTCGATAGCGATAGTGGCGATTAAAAACTAAAAGAATAACGAACTCGCATGCACAGCTCTCCCTTTCTCCCTCGCTCTTTTTATTTTTATCTGCAAAGACCACAGACGCGAACAAACAAAGTGGGACGTTGAATTAAATACTGCCGACACGGTTGTTAATAAAAATGTCGCATGTCGAGCTGCGTCACGGCCGTACGCCTCGCATCCGTTAAATCGTGTTTGGTCGTGGACCATAAATATGCCACTATGGAACTTTACGTAACGGCGAAACGTAACTCGTCAGCGCGGCACGCAAAAGTGAGCCCATTCTCGCGTTTCAATGGGGTGGTGCGAGAAAGCATTGAACTTATGCTGGCCTATGGCAATCAACGACGTGAAATATCACCGGAAATTTAGATAAACGTAATAATGAACCCTTCACAATCCAGTATATCATGATTCTTTGCGTAAAACAATTTGATGGTAACAATGGAAACCGCCTTTTTCACTTTTTTGTGAACTTACTTTGATCATTTCATTTTATTTGCAAAATTTTATCGTTACGATCATATGCAATCAGGTTGAAGTAAAAGGGAGACGTACTTTTGGAAATTAATTTCGACCAGGTAAAGGGTTAATGTGCTGCGTGAGAAGTATGAAAGTAGCGTAAATATGCGAGCGAGGGGAAAATGCAGAAATTCCAATAAAAAAACATGAAGTGGAATTACGGCCAATCGACGGTACGCGCACGGTTGAACGTTGCATATTGCACACTCGCGTTTGATATGGCGCCACTCTCGCGACGAGGGAAAAAGTGGCAAGCTTTTTCTGCGGAGTTACAAAATATTTCCGCGATGCGGAAGCAGCCGTGCCGTTGTTTTTGAGCGGTGTATGCGCCCCGTTTTCCCCGACTGCGCGTAATTATTAAATCCTCGTATTCCCAACAATTTGCGCGCTACTATTTCGCGAACGAGCAAATATACCTCGCGCAATCGCGGTGTAATGAAACTGCAGCGTATCCGCACCCATTGTTGATTGTTACTCGTTCGCAGTCGCAGATTTTTGATTATCGGCTTGAATAACGAATAACGGATAATGAAAACGAACTCGAGCTCATCGTCAACAAAATCGTTTGTAATTTTATTCCGCATCGATCGGCTTAACGTTATTGCACGAGGCAAAAGAGTCGAAATTGTTCGATACATAATAAAAACTGTTATTCACGAAGTATAAGGGCTAGTTACATTAGCACTGACGCATTTGTGTTGTCTCTGGCAGTATCGCAGTAATTACAGTTGTAAGCCGACTATCGCAATTAGATTTTAACTCGTTTCGATTCGCGATTAAAATCAATATTTGTGTCATCGTTAGCCGAGTGATCTAAAAGCGTAAAAAAGCAATGGAAAATCACCATGGTGAAAAAAAGGAAAGAAACGAACAACGTCCATTTTTGCGGTTCCACGGCAACACCTTCGTCCGAAAAATTTATTAAATTCTTTCTTCCAGCGTGCCGCGCGGCGCGAAAGGGAGCGAAAACCAATCCGAAATTTTTCGTGCCCCGTGCGAGATTCAAGGCGGAAGTGGATAATGAAATTACACGTCGTGTCAACGTGCAACCGGATCCGCGGCAGCCGTGGCGCTCGCTCGTTCACTCGCACGTCGCCGCAGCAAGTTTTTCCGCGTTTTTCGCGCCTAGAGAAGTAAAAAAAGCTTCGCCAACAATTTTTTTAAACTTTTAAACACAATGGCCACCTGTTCCCCGGACGCAGGCAATTATTAATCCGCTGCGCGTGCTACGCGCACGTCCATGAGGGTAAATTCTCATGGTACTCGATTCAGTCTGGCACTCGTTCGATTTACCCCACGGTTACGTTTTTATTTCGTTTGCTATTTGCACTGCAGTCCCCCGGTCAAGCACTACGTATGTGTGATCCCCAAAATCAACGCGGTCACGTTATTTTGATGAATTCCCAGTAACCACATCGAAATTTCATTCGGAATCCGAATGCGAGTTCGGATATTACAATTACAAAACACTGTCGCGGTTGCAGCAGGAAATTATTTCAACAGTCCAAGGTGACGTCGATACTCGGAAACGATTTCGAATATATTACCTTGCGAACGATATTTTTCAAAACAAACATTCCACTTCTCCTTCACGATTTTCGAAACTTTTACGATCTTCAACGCAAATTTTTTGCAAACATTCCGCGAACGCATTCCCCATTAACAACTAAATTCACGTACGTTAGCCGAGCGTAAAACGGATTTGTACAGCTCAACGAATTCCGGGGCATAGTAATTATGCATGCGAACGAAACAATAAAAGTATCGGAAAACTGAATTCGCAGCCAATTCCTCGCGTTTACAGAGTTACCGCACGAATTTAATTTTATGCGTTTTACACGTACATCGCATTTCATTTTTCTAGCCGGAAACCATGATCACTCGCGCTACAAAATTGCGTGATCGAACGTGTCCGTGTCGTTAAATTGTTAAATCAAATTGTTGAATGTGCAATCTCTCATCGGCACTGTCAAACCTGCCAAAGGTTCGCAGGAGGTTCGTAGCAGGTTCGTCAAGGGTTAACCCCAGAAATAATCAGTCGGTGCTCAACTGCCGTTGGTTGTTTAAGTGGCTACGTGATACGCGACGCCTGCATGTCCATCCGCTTTCTCCGCCTTGCTCGACATAGCCTAACACGCGTCGTAAATCTTCCGTCACTCGTGATTCCGCGGATCTCGTTATCAAACTTGTCCAACGGGCTTCTCTGTTATGACAGAGAGTTACGACCGAACTTGTTTTAACAAACGCATGACCGGCCGGCAACCCTGAAACCAGAAATTACGGGTCCGCGCGGCTTCGGTCGCCATTTCTCGCGCGAGGAGATCGACGGGGTGTCTCGCACCCTCCTCGTGGCACCTGTCACTTGAATTTTATCGTGGCTGTTCGTCGGATCAATCTGGCGACCTTCCGAAACAATCCGGCGACGCTACTCGCGTCTTTTACGGTCGCACATCGACCAAACGTCATACACACCGGAAGCGACCGTTGATATCACATCACATAGGAAACACGATAGCCGTGGAGTATCCTAAAATCACCGGCACTTTTTCCATCTATCAATCGCGCGAGCAATCCGATTTTCCTCCCTCGTGAAAGTTTAATCTACTATATTTCCCGCCGTTCTGTCGCACTTTGACAATTAATACCTCGTGATCAATAATGCACGGTTATTAATAGCTGATGATTGAATCACACGTTATAGAGATAACGGATAAATATAATTTCAGAATTCGAAAAATCGCGAAGCTCTCTATTGGCTCTCTGGAAATAGTATTTTTTTGCGTGTCCCATGCAAGAGTCTCTCGAGTTTAAAACGACAGTATTCAACGGGTTAAAATGCAATGGGAGATTAAATGGCATCAGGCGCCGTTGTGTATAACTTTATTTAATCGGACGGCGTATTTATCCCGTCGCGATCTAGCTCCGAGCTTGGCGCGCAAGTGACTCGCTGTTGTTGAACAATTCGCTCTCGTCTTTGCTTCCACTTTTGCTTGAATTTCCAGGCGCAGCGTTCAGGCCGGTTCATTTCCGACTCGGTACATCGTCTTCTCACCTGCCAGCTCAACAGCGCGCGTCCAAGCGACCGGGCGGAACTGAAAACGCGCGAAACTTCCGGCGCCCGGCTCGCGACGAAGTTTTCCGCGGACCGTGAACGAAACTTCATCATTACGCTCGAGAACCGCCGGGATTATTGCCGGCGTTTGGCCGTGACAGTCCGCGAGCACGGACTTCTTCCGCAACTTCGCAAGCGCGGCGAGACTACGCGATTTTGCTTGAAAACCGCCGGATTTAATACTTGTCGGAGTGTAAATGAATAAGCGAGCGGATAATTAATAATAATGACAGAAAATTTGCGGTGGAAAAATTTTGGAGGGTCGTGGAAGAATCATGAGATAACATGATCTTTTATGTTTAAGTATCTTTATATTAAATTCACTTGTACGTGGATTATTCACATGAATATCACATCAGTAAAGTGTGTAACATGTACTGTTGTACATTATATACAGGGTGAGGCACCTAAAACAGGCCACCTGAATATCTCGGCTGTTATTGGTGATAGAAAAAAATGTGTCAGACCAAACTTGCATGATTTCAAGGGACACATAATTTGTTCTAAATAATTTTTTATTAAGTGGACGCGTAGAGGTCATATGAAAGTAAACTTCGTTTTTTTAAATGGTATGATATGTTTTTTAACGTACCATCTAGTAGAGCGTTTGAAGATGCGCACATTGATCTACGGGTCAAAATCGTTCAAGGTCACTGAAAGCTAAAATTTCTAAGTGCTAGAACTTTTTTATTTCTGAGTTTACGGTATTTTCAATAGCAGGGAACTCTAGGCAATATAAAAAATATAGATATCAACAACTCAGAACTCCTTTCAGAAGAAAAACTTTTAAACTCGAGAACTTTTTTATTTCTGAGTTTACGGTATTTTCAATAGCAGGGAACTCTAGGCAATATAAAAAATATAGATATCAACAACTCAGAACTCCTTTCAGAAGAAAAACTTTTAAACTCGAGAACTTTTTCATTTCTGAGTTTACGGTATTTTCAATAGCAGAGAACTCTAGGCAATATAAAAAATAATGATATGAACAACTCAGAACTTCTCGGAAAAGAAAAAATTTCTAACGGCTAGAACTTTTTCATTTCTGAATTTACGGTATTTTCAATAGCAGAGAACTCTAGGCAATATAAAAAATAATGATAACAACAACTCAGAACTTCGCGGAAAAAGAAAAAATTTCTAAGGGCTAGAACTTTTTCATTTCTGAGTTTACAGTATTTTCAATAGCAGAGAACTCTAGGCAATATAAAGTAAATTATTTTCCCTTGCAGTTGGCCTTCAGTGACCTTGACTGATTTTGACCCGTAGATCAATGTGCGCATCTTCAAACGCTCTACTAGATGGTACGTAAAACAACATATCATACCATTTAAAAAAACGAAGTTGATCTTCAGATGACCTCTACGCGTCCACCTAAAAAAAACTATTTAGAACAAATTATATGTCCCTCGAAACCATGCAAGTTTGGCCTGACACATTTTTTCTATCACCAATAACAGCCGAGATATTCAGGTGGCCTGTTTTAGGTGCCTCACCCTGTATAAGAGAGATTTCAATAAAAATAAATATCGCAAGAAACGGAGTGCTAGCCATTGAAATATCGTCTCGTTTTACGAAATCGGATTCCCGAGGTAATCGAACGTCATCTGGCTCGAGATGTGCGTTCGTTTCCGATTCTTTGTATTTCGGCTTGGAAAACATATTATCCGTTCCGTCGCAAGTTGCTCGATCCGAATGAGCTATTTTGAAGATATATTCTTGCAAAACCAGAGTACTTTGTCGGGAAGGAGAAACGGTCGAGGAGTCGTTAAGATAAGTTCGCTCGTATCTCCCGTTCCCATAAGGACCACGCATCAATAAGTTCCAAGTGGAGATATCGCATCGAATGTTGTGCGGATCGGATCCTTTGCGGAAGGAATGTAAAAGTCGTTGCGAAGAACGTCGCACAAAAATGCTCGTTAAGACGCAACTGAGAGACTCCTTGCCAATCTTCGCTAAAAGTCATGGGGATTAAATGGAGCCGTTAACATCATGTCGCATCGTTAAAATTGTAACAAGTAGATTCCTGCATATAACACTCGGATAATTATTTGCCTATTAAATATACGATTACACTATTACGAAATGACATTAAACATACCATCCGCAGGTCGTGTCTAATCAAGTGTCATCGAGGTGGTGCTCGACATTTATAAAATTTCTGACTGAATTATTATCAGAACTCGATGCGTGTAACAATGTAAATTCCATCGCCAAAGTGCATTGAATGTATGTTACGCTTACTCGACAAAGCACCGATGTGTACAAAGGCATATTCATGCCATTGTTCATTTAAGTGGTTCGAATGAATACCAATCATGCTAAATTTCCTCTATCGGCAATCGAACTGATCGAATGAAACAAAAAGCCATAAAACCAACTTGTTCAATCATTTAGATGATTTGTAACTGTAATGGCTCTTCTGGAGATATAATACGCACCAGTAACAGCTACTGGAAGATGTCAATTAAGCCAGACTTCAAAATTTTGATAAATGGAAATATAGATACAATGTGGCGGAAGTATCATTACTGTTTAATAAATATGTACATTTTTTTAGCATTTTGATAGCGACGTATTTCGATGAATAAACTAAACTAAGCAAGAATAAATAATTGGCTAAATATTTTATCCAAAATCTGATTTAATCCCAACTACGTTATTGTCCAGCTTTATTCACGTTAACCCTTTTTGTATTTTAAAAATCTATGAAACAAATATAATATTTCTCTCTCTCTCTCTGTAAAAAAAGTGGCTATCGTTGTTGTTCAATTTTTTATTTGCCAAATAACCGCGAAACAATAAAATGCGGATCAGTTCAATTGTCCAGTACGCTATGCATTCGCCAAATATTTTGTATTGCTCAATGTCCTGCCATTTATAGGCCGGAGAGTTATAATAGTTAAACCGAGAAGAGAAACCCGGGAGGTCATCGGATCAAAAAGTACGTCTCGGAAAATTCAAACTTCCGCCGTAAGATAATTTCTTGAACGTAGTTTCACGCTAATTAAATCTGCGGACTCGCCGCATTATTACCGCACTTTAAATCGGAGACGTGGAAAGCTACAAAGCGTCGCCTCTAGCGACGTTCCGACCGTAAGTAGATGTAGACAGAACGTGGTCAGCCAGTTGGTCGTGAGCTTCCGCGAGTGCCATTAAACGCAAACTTGTCCATAAAGATCGCTCTCATCCACGTATAGCTAACAAAACGCGTAATTCCACGCGAAATATTTGCTTCCACATTCACATGAGAATACAACGTGAAGCGTCGGCGACGAATTTGAGAAGTTCACCGCGTCTTCCTCTGGGCCCGCAGAATAATAGCCTCCCTTGAATCGCGATAACGCAATGATAAAGTCGCTGCGCGATGCGACAAGCGTACCGTCGAGAGAAATCGCGCGTCCTCACCGTTTCTCGAGGAAAGAATAACGGCACCGCTAAAACGACGTTTGCGAACCAGAAGCGGACCGTTATTTTTTTACAGCTGCGATCGGGAGGACTGTAACTCCGGAGTCGCGATAAAGCCTACGCGGGCCATTAGATGCATCGTGAAGCGCGAAATTGTGCGCTGTAAAATTTTCCTGAATTGAATTAAATAAACGAAATGCGAACGACACGCCGCCGCCGCGAGAGCAAAGGAGCGCATCCACTAACTTCTTGCTAATTGAAGCTCGAATCTCTCTCGGAGTTGGATTCCGCCTGATTTTACGCGGATGATAAACAGCAACGAATAACAACCGTGCACCTGGCATGAATAATTCCGGAGATATCTCCGAGATATCGCCAGCCGAACTTGGAATAACGCAAACTGACTTTCGTTTACGTTTCGTACAGAAATCTCGGCGATTTCTTCGGGAGCACGATCCTACTGCATTTGTTTTCGAACAACGATCGAACTGGTCCGAAAACGGGTTCGCTCTCCGACGACGGCTGCGAAACGGAGCGGGTAGCACGTTATACAGAAACAATGCCATCCCATACGCCATACTGAAACTTGCACCGTACAAGGGCGCCGGATCGCATTATGAACACCACTCATGCCCGACCGCAGGAGAGAGACCTCTCCGTAAAATTTACTCGCACGAGGTGAGTCCTCGTCGCTACGATAATGCCCAAGTGGCCCGACCGGAGTATACCGGGCCGCTCCTCTCCATACAAGTTGATTATCGTCTAACGAGATTCGCATCCGTACGCGCCATCGCGCACGCATCCGCTGGCCACCCTTGTTTACCAGACAGCGTGTTAGCTCATTTTTGGTAAATCGGGGGTAAACGCGCACTCTCGGTTCATGTGCTCCCTGGCCTTCTGAGCCAGTCAATTAATACGAGAATATCCTGCGAAGAACGGTGCAAGCGCCATTATCGAGAGTTCTTGGTTCTCTTATACCGCAATAATAGCGATGAGAAGTAATCATGGAAGAACGACGAACTTTAGACGCGAAGAGTCACTGTACGCGTTGTGAAAGAGTTACTAAAGCCGATTAACGTTATGGGACAATTGTTCGACGAACGACTTCGATGAAGTCATCCCGCCCGTAACTCGCGAAAATTGATAATCGCGTTATCGCAGGGATGGTAACGGGGGAGAACGAGCGACCGCTGACCCGGGAGGGCTTTAACGAGCTATTGAGAAGTCACCTTCTTCCTTAAGAAGTTTCAAGCCGCGAGAAGTCAAATGTCAAAGAGTCGCTTCGCGGTCGCGATTGGCATTCGCGCGTCGGATCTTTTTGATGAATAATGTCAGTCGTCTTAATCGCCGAGGAGGCAGAACGGGAATTCCTGTTCTGCGGCAGACAGCCATGGGTTGACGGTACCGACAGTAATAAGTGGGTGCAACACGGAGAACGAGGATCCTTCTTTTTCTCTGACGGAAGAGGAGTCCACCATCTGCCGGCGCGGCGTCCCCTCGTCGTTCCTGGACACGCGCTTTCCGACGGTGAAAGTTTTCCCTTGCCCGGGCCAAGTTTTCCCGCCGAGGTTCGCCGAGAATGCTCTTCGTGACGCGCTCCTGAATATTCGATTAACTCCTCGGTGACTACTGAGAATTTTAATCGACAAGTTCTATCCGGGACGAGCGTCATACTCGAAACTTTGTCCGCTGCAAGGTTGACCCCACGCCGAGAACGAATCATGCCGTTTGCTTTACGTGCCGATACGAGTGTCGGATGTCATCAATTGTTTAATTAGTTCTCGTCCCTGATGATTAGCACCTATTTGCGTTTACGCGAGTTATTTTAATGTTAAGAGGGAAGCGAACTCACTAGCAGATAAAGTTCTTTCACAGACTGAAAGAGAAAAATGCAATGACGTTAAAGTGATGAAACATAATATAAGAAAATTTGACTATCTATTTGCTAATAAGAAACTCATGCGACTTTTCGTATCTTCGCATCATAAATAATAGATACACACACAAATCTAAAAGCAACTTTTAGCGAACAGCGAGTTCTGTAAGGAAGAGAGTGATGTATCAGCTCCAGATCAAAGTTGCGTTAGAAATTTAAATCCCAACTTGAATATCTCGTTCCACGAAAAACCGGACAATCCCGCATGAATATGGCGTCCCATCGTCATATCTATGAATGAAGAAACGTCCCCGAAGTCTGTCTCGCATTCGAAGCGTGACGTTTAACCGCCTCACCGCGGAAAACAGCGGCGTTTGAGTTCTCTCTTCTCTCGAGGATCCGCGATTTCTCCTTCTGACTCTTTAAAGAGTTCCGCGCGCGCACGCTGGCGGCACGGAAAAGCGGGAAAAAACAGAAAGCGGAAGGAATCTCATCGGAGAGCTTCGGGGAGAAAACGCAGCCCGTGGGATTCGCTTCGAGCCATCCGGCATGAAAGTCGAGAATCGCGACGGGCGCATCGTGCCTGCGGAATTCCGGAACATCCGCGGACACGGATGACGTCGTCCAATTTGCTCGTCCCCGGGCGCAATCCATTTCTTTTTTTCTTCCCTTCGTCTTTTCTTTCCCTTCTTTTTTTTTCTTTTCTTTTTAATAGCGCGACGCCGCCGAACGACCCGACCCGACGAACGAGGGTGGCTTTATTGCCGTACGTGCGGCCCGAGATATTGTCCGCAGCGAACTTGAGACGTGTATCCGGCCTGAGGAATAACGTGCTAACTGCCAGCCGACCGTGTGCGATAACTTGCGCTCCGAAAGTTGGTCGCGACCGCGCGATAATAATCGAACCACCGGGCATGATGGATGCGGCTTAGGGTTACGCCGTTTTACTAGCGTTATTAGTGCGGGGAGTCGCGTATCTCGCTTGTACCGGCTCGTACCGCGAATGTTAAGTTATCAGACAGGGAGGAGGCGAGATCGTTAGGAGAACCGGGATCGTGACGAAGCGTAATTCCGAGTCGCGACAAATCATAATCTCATTTTGCTGTACCGCGTAATCTTCGCTCGTAACGAATCGGTTATCGTGACACGAAATGCAAAATTCCCTGATTGCAATTTCGGTTTTTTTAACAAGATTAAAGTTGTACGATGACTGTCCAAATTATTTAAAGCCCGTGTCCTTCTCTCTCTCTCTCTCTCTGTTTCTCGTTTTCCAACCTATGTTAGATATTTTCACGATAATTGTTTGACAATGTTTAAATTATCGTATTGATCGTGAACGGTAGTTCTCGGAGTTCAAGTCACCGAGGGATATGAAACCTATGAGGGAATCGAGAACCGAAAGGACCAAGGGCAGAAATGGCGCGGTTCGCTCGTCACGTTTCCGTGTGGAAACGGTCCCTCGAGAGAATCGAAGCCGGTGGACACCGATTCGGTTTCCCGAGTACTTCGGAAGCTCGTTCTACGCTTGACCATTCGTACGCGTCCGCAAGCTCCTCGTCGAGACGCCATGCCATTATCCAGCACGCGGCTTCTAAGAGGAATAGCGTTTGCACGGTCGGCAGAGTCCTCCGCTATTCGTCCGGCTTTTCTCTCGCGAGAGTAACAGGATCTTGATTTATACTTGGGACGCGCGCCGGGACCTGTCATAATATATGTATTATCCGGGAGCTCGCGTCGAGTATATTTATATTCCGGAACGTCCACAGCGTCCTGAATTTCATTTCGTATCTCTCTCCGCTCTCGGGCCTTATCCTTTTATTAAGACTACCTTCTCCGTGTTGAAATGTCAGCCAAAGTTTCTGAATGGTCCCTAGCGTAATTTTAAAATTTGATATGTAATTTCCCCTTTTGACAAAAAAAAAGAAATGTCGGACAAATATTTAAAAGCTTGGAGCTATGATGTTGTGCCTTTCTCGATTTTCTAGGATTAGTACCGGGATTACCATAAATCCCGGGATATTCCTATTTTTTAAAAGAAAATATGGAGAATCTCTTAAAAAAAATCGGAGATGAAAATATTTTTTATTTTCATTCATGTTAAAAAAAGAGAAGAGAGAAGAGAGGTTAAAAAAGACAACGGGAAAAAAACGGCGGGACCTTCATAGCGAAAGTTCCATCGAGTCCGAAAGCATTCCACGTTTATCTCGTGCCTTTTTTGGCGAAATTTCGACAGAACGCCTCTTGAATTCACATCCGTTCACGTATGGCAACGTCAACGGAATATTAAAGGGTCACTCAGTACACGTAAAGGTACGTAGCTCTCCGAAGTGGTCCCGCGATGCATCGAGTGCCAATATTAATATCGACTGCAGAGTAGCGAATCTGGTCTCGGCGCGACGGAGCGATGACTGCGAGAGCATATGCAGAAATATGGAAATCAAATAAGATACGCGCGAGAGAAAGCCAAGATTTAGAGAGAGAACAAGGAAGAGAGAAAGAGACAGGAAGCAGAGTGCTCTTCTCGCTCAGCATCATTTAATGATACCGCACGGGACAAAATGCGATGTCACGATGAAAAAGTCTCTGAATGACGTATGATGCGGTATAATCAATACTGACCGCTGATCCATCAGCTTAACGCGAGTAGCAATCGCAAGTAATCCAATCAACAGCTTTTCTATCCGACGCCCTCGTTATCGCGAAACACCTCGTGGAAACGACCTACCGATCTATCTCCGGCGGAAAGTCCCGCCAGTTTATGTGTGTACGTGTGTATGACTGTTGGCGAAAAAGGGAGAACCAAACGTGAATCTGAAGAAGACGAAGAAAAAATTAATTAACTCCTAATGATCGTCGTATCTGCCTTTGCTGTTCCTTCAGCAACGACAGCCTGCGCAAAAAGTTGCGGGTTCGACCACCTCCGTCGCGGGAAAAGCTTTCATATCACTATTATCTCGAGGGAAAAAAGCTCTGCTTTCCACGTCGCTGCAGCCAGTCACCAGCATGTTTTTTCTCCTTACATTGGCCGTACTTTAATAACAGCGGTAGGTAGGTCGAAGGACTCAAAGAGACGGCGGAAAAAAAAGCGACGAAAAGTGCAACCCTGCAAAAGGGCTGCCAGGGAAAAGAGATCGCGCCTAAATGGAGACGCTCGAGTCGCGTTTAAGGCACTGTCGAACAAATTTACACGCTATCGCCAGAAGCGCTGACTTTGGCCGAAATACAGCCACGCGGCCCGTATTTTGTAATTATTCGCGCGTATAACGTTGTTTGTAATACTAATTAATGTATTACGCGCACGTCCACGCGGTGACGTGCGTTAAATAAATAAATGACGGTCTCGTGTGCAACACCAGTAATAATGGAAAATACCTGAAATAATGTATACCACATTTTTCGCTTTGCCCTCTCCCGCGTTCTCTCCTTCGTCTATAATTCTCTGCCATACTCCCATAATCACCGCGGCAGTTAAAATCGACATAACTCGATATGAACACGTAATGATGATTGATGAAGGACGGCGAATTTGAAAAAAAACTTTAAAGAGAACACTCGCAATCGTCCCGCGATAAAACGCGTTTTGTTTAACGGAAGCGCGATACCGTCATGAACTTGGAATACGGAATGCCTGTGATATCACAAAGACATCACAAATCACAATAGCCGCAAATTACCGCCATTCCGCGCAGTTATCCGGGGGACAACAGACTAAGGACGCGATATTTCAAGAAGCCAGGCCCGGCAGTCGAGGGAGTTAATTTTCGTGAAGGATCACTTGACGGTAATTCCGAAAGGAAGGAAGGGAGGCCTTCCGTGCCGCTTGTGACCCCTCTTGCCCCCTCGACGACGCGCGGAGAGGCCTCCAGAACGACACTGGGGATCGGCCGGGGTGCTGATGGGGAAAATAAAAAGGAAGGGGTGGACGGCGTTCCTACAGCGGCGAGGAGGTTGAAACGGGGTTGGAATGGCCGCCAGCCACCGACACGCCACGAGTCGTTAAGTCCATTCCGTGGTTTTAATGTCGGCACTAACTTCGCGAGCCCATTCCTCCGTCGTTCCGCTCTATCCGGCCGAGGAGTCTCGTCTTTCATCGTCGCCCACCCTCGTGGGTCGCACCCTTGTCAACCCCAATCCTCGCACATATTTTTCAGCCTTTGGCCGCGTTACAAATTCACCCGCGAGTTGCCCAGCAGACTGTCATCCCCATCGGCAAGAAGAAAGCCATGACAGCATGACGCCGACTGACGAAAATCGGGTCTAATTATTGCTGATGAAATGCCATAAATTTTGAGACGTAGAACATGTGCGTAAACCATGTTGACTGTGAAAGTGAACGAACAGAGGGACAATCCCCAAGAAAAAAGAGAGAATATATATTAAGAAAGTTATTTAAAAAAAAATTCTAAATGAATATACAAGGACTATTTGACAATCGATAATAACTCAAAAATGATGGAATTTTTCAAGTTCTTTGCAGTAATGCTATAATAAAACGTGTGTTACAGTGTTCAAGTTCAGTGTTTTCGCACAAATTTCAAGAACTCATGTTTTTATTTTTGAAACTGCAGAAATGATCTCGCGCTTTGCCGCAGCTTCGAGAACGCAAGAATTCCGGAGGTTCGTCGAGGCGATCCTGAATTAATGATTTAGCGATTTAATTCTTCGACTTGGGGAACGCAAATCGGAAACCACGCGTTCACCATTACTGGAAAGCCGAGGGTAATTAACGCGCGCATTGAATGGATCGACCGGAGAAATTAAAATAGTTCCATGTCGCGGGATTCCTCTGTTCGTGGCAGGAGCAAGTATGTTAAACACGCGTCGGGCATGCATGCCAAAAAGGAGGATCAGTCGCGGGAACGGGACAAACGACGTCGGTCCATCAGGAAATATCCGATGCGGTATTCACGGATGCGAGGAACGCGTCATTGATCACGACGACCGACGCGACGTTCGCCAGGAACACGAATTTTCTTCACGGATTTCTCGCACGAAGGAAGTACGCGGCGATCTATACACGCGATACGATACGACGGGTGAGCGCTGGAACGCAGGAAATTTACAGTGTTCGCAATAAAACGCTCGTTAAAACCATTTACGTCAATCTGTAAACGGCTACTCGCGAACCGACAATTTTGTGAAATTCGATTGCTGGTCTGCGCTCATTCGTTCGACACGCAGCCATGATTTCGATAGCAGCATAACGTGAATTAGAAATGATATCGATACTGCGTTAAATACATGACGAATTAGATACACAAACGTAGTGCCACGTATTATAATTTGATGAATATTCAAATATAACAAAACAGAGATTATATATATACAGGGTGGTCCACTTAAATCGATCATCTTAGATATTTCACTTGTTTTTGATGATACGAAAAAATGTCTAAGGAAAAAGTTGCACCGTTCGAAGGGGCTATCATGATGACAGAACACAAATTTTTTCAAGGCTATTTTTTTCGGAGATTCAAAGATCAAGATAATTTTTTTAAATGGAACTACATATTTTTGTTTGCGCAATTTTATAGCCAACATCGAGAGGAGTTCAGCGACTCCTATGACAACATGACCTTTAAATGATCTTGAACGCGGGAAACAGAAAAATCAAACTTTATGCTCTTCAACACAAAAATTTATTTAAGGAGGTGTTCGAAATGATGTCCTCCGACTTCAATACATATTCTAATACGATGCGCAAATGATACTCTTACCCTTTCTATCATTTCTGAATTTATACTAGCACATGCATTCAAAATGCGCTCTCTCATGTTCTCTTGTGTAGTTGGTACATCATTGTAAACAGTGTTCTTTAACTTCCCCACAAAAAAGTCTAAAGGATTCAAATCAGGAGAACGTGCTGGCCAACTGATATGTCCTCCCCTTCCTATCCAGCGTTCCGGAAACATTTCGTGTAAAACTGTACGTGCAACACGTGTGTTATGAGCCGGACAACCATCATGCTGATACCACATTTGTAAACGAGTTTCTAACGGCACCTCTTCCAATAAGTTTGGTAATTGTTGGGACAAAAAATCAGCATATTTTTGACCATTTAATGTACCATCAATAAAGAAAGGGCCAATGATTCGATTGTGTAAAACACCACACCATACATTAAGACTCCATGGACGTTGACGTTCTACTTGTCGAAGCCACTTTGGATTTTCAACGGACCAATAGTGCATATTTCTTCTATTTACTTGTCCATGGTTAGTGAAAGTTGATTCATCGGTAAACAATATTCTGTTGAAGAAGAATTCATTGACCTCCAACTGTTGTAGCGCCCATTGACAAAATTCTATTCGATTAATAAAATCATTTCCATGAAGTTCTTGATGCAATGCAGTGTGATATGGATGAAATGAGTGGCGTTTAAGAATGCGTAAAACACTTGTCTTGGAAATACCAGTATTTCTTTGTATTTGTCGAGAACTGATATGTGGATTATTTGCCACTGCAGCCAAAACAGCAACTTCTGCTGGTTCATTAGTTTGCAAACGAGGTCGCATTTTCTTACGTGAACAAACACTTCCAGTTTCACGAAATGTTTTAATAAGACGGTCAAAAGCAGCGCGAGACGGTAAACGCTTTTCAGGGTATCTTTGGCAGTACATTCTCTGCGCCTCTGTAGAGCTTCTTCCGCTTTCACCGTAAATAAGAAGCATTTCTATTCTTTCCTCTTTCGTATAATCAGTCATATTTAAACTCTGATATCGAGAAGCTCAGGAAATGAACTGAACTGCGAAAGCATTTCGCGATCATAAATATTTACATACACATACACACACGCACACAATACATGTATGGAATTATTTAAATCTTACATTCCATTGAATTCCAGAACATAAAAGTGTTTACCGATGAATCAATGTTCACTAACCATGGACAAGTAAATAAAAGAAATATGAACTACTGGACCGTCGAAAATCTAAGGTGGCTTCGATAAGTAGAACGTCCATGGAGCCTTAGAAAATGTATTGAAGTCGGAGGACATCATTTCGAACACCTCCTTAAATAAATGTTTGTGTTGAAGAGCATAAAGTTTGATTTTTCTGTTTCCCACGTTCAAGATCATTTAAAGGTCATGTTGTCATAGGTCGCTGAACTCCTCTCGATGTTGGCTATAAAATTGCGCAAACAAAAATATGTAGTTCCATTTAAAAAAATTATCTTGACCTTTGAATCTCCGAAAAAAATAGCCTTGAAACAATTTTTTGTTCTGTCATCATGATAGCCCTTTCGAACGGTGCAACTTTTTCCTTAGACATTTTTTCGTATCATCAAAAACAAGTGAAATATCTAAGATGATCGATTTAAGTGGACCACCCTGTATACAGGGTGGTCCACTTAAATCGATCATCTTAGATATTTCACTTGTTTTTGATGATACGAATATATATATATATATATATATATATATATATATATATATATAATATTCTCCTTTACGAATCTACGTGAACATTTTGAAAACTGTTAACAACTCTCGTGAAAAACATCTCCAATTCGTTGCTCGTCTGTGCAATTTCGGCGGTGGAGTAGCCGGCAATACAGGACGCCGTAATTCCTTCTATCGAGGTGGTGCCGCGACCCGAATATACGGACGAAATTTACAAGGCGACTGGAGGTGGATTCCAAACATATTTCCAGGATCCGCAATAAAACCCTCGTTAAGATGACGAATGTCCCCGAAAAGTTTTGCCGAATGTTCGGTTAACGATGAGTTTTCCCTCTCTCTTTCGCGGGCATCATTTTCCGTTTATCGATATTCCGGACTGCTTTAAATTAAATCTCGTTCCCCTGCTCCGTTTTCCCGGCTCTCCGACTCTTTCCCGCTACCGCGAATGCAACGGGGATCAACTTTACGCTTCATTATTGCACGATGTTTCGTGCAAATTAACGAGAAAAATACAAAACTTTCTTATAGCCTATTACGCGAACGTCTCGCTCCGGGTAAAGTTGATCCGAACAACCAGCTATAATCCTGTTAACGAGCCATTATAGACGAGTCTTCGACTTATTCTCATCTCGCGATGCTCCTGGCGGTCTATATTGTATCTATGATAACGCAATTGTACATTTTCATGCTTGGTATTACTGATAAAGTGCTGGATTGTCAACTAAAGCTTTGACACAGAGTCTATTAGCGAGAATAAAATTGCGGGAAGATCACGCTTCAATTTTTTCTCGCGTCGAAGAAGCAGAGAAACGTAGATGCACCCTATGAAATTTAACTCAGGGAAAACCGCACGCGAGGCGAAGTCGATCTTTTCGACTTCTCGTTAATCATTCTCGGGTTTCTTGCCTTCTTCCTTCTACCTCAAGAAAACATGTTTTACGCAAGTGACTCGAAAAAGGAGATTGAAGATGTGAAATCGAAAGCGAGAGAGAGAGAGGAAAATAAAAATCGAGAAGACAATTTGAGAAATGGCTAATTTTTTGCGAAACAGTAAAAGCTGCGTAAGAGACAGAGCCGTCGTTCTCAACACGAAAGCGGAGAAAATGATGAAGATGTCGAAGAAATGTCTCGTTGAACCGCAGCAAATGTTGCATGAAGATGGAAGATGCAAAAACATTCCCGGAACGAGCTCGGAAGATTGCCAAAAGTACCCGGGGCTCGAGAAAATACATTAATTAAATATTATACAGAGTGCTCGAAATCTACCGAGTCATATTTCAGCCAATATTTTGCACCATGCAATACCTTCAGCAATTTTCAGTGGATAAAAAGAATCTTCGGTTAATTTGGAACGAGGAAACGAATCGCGGACCTTCCGCTGGTGCAGCGGAAAAAGCGGGACAAGTAGGATTTTCCGCACAGCACCGATAGTTTCCACCCTCAAGGATCGCAAAAGTTGCCGGTACGAAAACCGCCTTGGCTTATCCTGTCCATTCGAGTTAATTTCTCTTATTTATCTGGAAATGCCGTTGGTACCCGAATTTTCCATTAACCTGCGACCTCCGCAAAGTCAACGAGCTTAAGCCGTGCAGCCAGGTGATTTCACAGGCTAATCCAAATTAATTGAGCCCTAAACTGAAGAGGGGAAGAAAGTAATGACTCTGGCTACATCGTGCGTTAAATTGCGATTTTTCTCCATAAATATATATAAATATATATAAGTAAAATAGAAATAAATATAAGAAAATGAAAAGAACTGGCAATAAGATACAACATATAGGTACATACAATATCTGAAATATATTATAGAATTAGAATTGAAACGCAGCGATTTTATTTATAATTAATGTTTATGAGATACAAAAGATTAATAATCGTTCTCTTGAGATAATAAATCTATCCTGAAACGTATCTCACTAATTTATCACGAATTTTGTCTGTACATGTAACTGATAACGTAACGAATACGTAACACCGCGCGACGTTATCAATTAAGAATATGGGGCACACGCCCGAGCGAGATTAATCAGGGAACCTCAATTAAGAAATTAGTATTACCCGGCCCGTGTGCATGGTCGTGCATTCTGTCGTCGCGTGATTGCGCCTCGTCACCCGGTATATCGTTGTTTTCATTTGGCAGAGCAACGCTTTAATGCTACCTGATGTACCTTAATCCTCGAAATTAATGCCGCAGCGACTCGTCGCCGGCGAAACGAATGGCCAGGTACTGGCTCGCGTTGCCTCGTGTAATTAATTAATTAATTAATTAAACAAATACCCCTCCCTTCTCTGGCCGTACAGACTTAACGCACGACACTTTCGTCATAGCATCAGTAAAGATTTCTAAAGTGGAACGCCAGCAATCTGACATTTTCCTCGCGCGCGTGCGCACGTCCTGTTCTAATCCAACGGAAAATTCTTCGTCGATCAACCACGTGAATTTTTCTAGCGTCGCGGGAAAGTTGCATTTTCCTTATGACGTGCACAGTGACATTTCATAACAATGAAATAATAATTTAATTATCGAACGATTCCTGATGGAGCTGTTTCAGTGGAAGCTATCTCTGAAAATTCAAGTTTGATTTCACATTATCATAATTCACGTTTTCATCGCAAAGTGATTTAAAAGACTGCTATTCTTCCTTTTATGACGGCATTGCTTTATTAGAATTCTTGAGGCGTTCTTTAAGCGTTGACGTCGATGGCCGTCTCGACAGACATTCGCAAAAATATTACGTCATTCAGCGTAAAATAGAATTCGAGCTCTGCTCTGTTCTCTTGAAGAAGAGTTATGCGGGACTCGTGTAGAACTAATCGCAGCTCGCGCTCGCTGGTTTCTTTTGTTACCCGCTGTAAATTAAACCGTAACACACACTTAAACATAGCCGGGTTGTTAAGAAAACGATTCTTTGCCGTACCCGCTCGCGTCCGTCAACGTTGTGCTGCTTAATTGCTCTTCATATTAAATTTAAGAGTTCCCGGAGTTGCATTACGGTCGCACATAAATGGCCGAGTCCGCTTGTACGAATTGCTGCAAGCAACCTTCATTTTCCACAGCCGCGACAAATTAGTCGCAGAAAAATATCATACGCGTTGTATGCGAGGAAATTCCACGCGACCAGAAACATAGCCGCTATTGCATTACCCGCAATAGAGAGAAACGAGTACTTCAAATTATTATTTTATATTATTAATCAGTGTTGCGTACGTTAAACTACCGCATCATTTATAATATTATTTATTTAATTTAATTCAACATTTCGTTTCGTAAAAGTTCGTCTTTGTCCTAGTTTTTCCTCGTTATTATTCTTCTCTTTTTTTATCATATTTAATTTTTAAATCATATTTCATTTCAAATTCCTCTTGTTTCATTTAAAGTCTGGTTATTCATCTGCCTACTCTATCTGACTTAATATAGTACATATGCATAAAAGTCCCAAGTTAACGAGAACAGGCAAGGTGCACTACGTGGAACTACGTAAACTCGGAGAACAAAGATTTATTTCGATGCCTGTGCAAAAATGCAAAGTAGATGCAACGCCAGTGTAACGCCAATGATCCCACGCGCCTTCGATGGTGATGAATCTCGTCCTCCTACGATAAGTTTCCGCAGTAAAGAGTTCAGAGTTACACGCGAAATATTTATCTTCGTGCGGAAACGGAAAGAGAGAAAGAGATAGAGAGGGAGGAAGGCACGAATCACATAAAAAGAAAATATCGCAACGTGGAAATGCATGCAGTAATTGTAAGTTATCGCCACCTCTGGCAACAGCGTCCGCTGTATCGCTGTAGCGGAGCTACTTATGCGAACTGACGTTTCACGATGTCTTTTCCTTCCTTTTTTTTTACGATCGATGAGTCCCTGCAAGAAATAACAGCCTGCAGGCGTTTTCTTCTCGCGAGCGGCGGAAAATAACGGCGGAAAACCTTCGATAACACAATGAGGAAAAAAGAGAAGACCTGCTCCAATGCACAATGTGCTGCAGCAAAACGGTATTGTTACAGAGAAGATAAAGCTTATTATTTCAACGAATGCGACTTTGACTCGCGCGCAACGCGGCGATTCCGTTTTCGCCTTTACACAATTCCCGCCGGCACGCGTCGAGTACGAACAGCCGTGCGTGGTCCACGCCATTCGCTCCTCTCTTTCTTCTGCTCTTTCTCTTTCTTTCGAGATACTTTCCGACATAATTCTCGCCAATTCCTCTCGTCCTCGGAGAATAGACCCGTCGCGAGACTTCGCACTTTGCCGGGAGGCTCACCTCCATTATAATGAAATCTCGTCGTTTCTTCGACGGTGTCGCGTACAACACCCTCATCCCCATCAACCGGTGAGCAGCCCCCAGTGTACCTCGTTTTCTCGTACCCCCGCAATTTTTCGATTTTCCACGGCGCAGCGCGCAGAGGTCGCAGCACCGAGGAGGCCGACGTCGAGTAAATTGAAGCGATCCATTATACGCCAGTGACGGTGGAGAGGGTTGCCAGCAGGGTTTGGGTACCTGCAAAGGGTGGAGGAAGATTGTCCGAGACAGGTTCGGGGACAGTGCCGAGAATGAACGGACGGCAGGCGCCCGTAAAAGAGTCGCTCGTAATTATCGGCCTTGTAAAGCGGCCAGGCGCGCGCTCGTTACTCGGCTTGATGTCGGTCGATTAAAGCATTCGTGTTATTTTCTTCTCTCTCTTTTTTTCGCGAAATTATAGAGCAACTGTTCCTCTTTGCATAATCGGTCGTTGCGCGAATGTATCTCCCGATACTAACAAACAAAAGGGAGATCCGGAAAGCTAAACGCGCGCTTATTTTCCGCGAAACAATAACGCACCGAAAGATCGTGTCAATTAATTCGATTGTGCGGAATGCGAGATCTCGCGGTGTTTGCAACGTTAATTTTATCATTACGGCACAATTCCCACGTCGAACGTTATTTTTTACCATCCACGAATCACCGTAAGCGCCGACATCGCTTACAGAAATCGCGCATGTTCAATAATACGGCTTCGTGTGCATTATTAATTGTAATACGCGGCGACATGGATATCCGCGTCTCTCGTGCATCAGCATTGCGCGCACCCATAATCCGTCATTAAAATTGCAGCTAGCCGCGAGGTACGCGCAAAAGAGTGCCGTTAAACTTGCAGGAAATGTCATATCGAACTAATTATCCCAAGTCGTCTGACCTTGCAGCGAAACTCTCGTCGCGACGACAAAATCGCATTAAGGATCTCAAGTCACAGCGTCACGCATGTGTCATTAGATCTGATTAAATTCTCGACGAGACGAGGGATCTGCTTGTATCCCGGAGAGACATGCTATATAAGACGATTTTAGACGCTCGCCAATGCATCCTCTGCGCTTCTCTGATTATCCACACTTGAACTTCGAGTAGAAGACTTCAAACGCGAATATAAAATATTAATATGATTAAGAAAAATTACTGTAAAGTGCAAGTCATGATTTATCTTTAACAGGACACGTAAAATTCCAATCTCTGCTCAATTTCTGCCGAATTTATTGCGGTAACTCCACGGCTAAACGACCAAGTCCGGGATGACAAGTTCATCCACGGAATTCACTCGTTCGCCAGTGAAGAAAGGAGTGCTTTTCGTCTTCGCGGAAGAACGATGGCCACTCATTGTGACACGTGCAGCTCTCGCAATTTTTACACATCGCGCGATCAATTCAGAAGACCGATAGGTGGCTAGCTGGGCATTATTTCCTTTCTACCCCCGAGCCATACGATTAGCCGTATAGACGAACCTGTATCAGCCTTGACCTCCCCCTCGCCCTTCGGGCTGACCTGACTGACGCCGAAACCACTCGAGAAGCCCATTTCCGTCCGTCGTCACGGCAAATTGCATTTCCTCCTCGTGATCGCTCGTTACCGCTGAAAGAAGGGATTATAGCGGGCGGAAAGGGATAAAGCTGCAGGTCTCTCGAAGGCAGGAGGCTACCCGAAGCACCAGAGAGAAACAGAGAGGTCTTTCGTTATGCCTCACTTTTGTTTCTTCGGTTTCCTCACCATTTTTCTAATTCCCACCTTCCATCTTCCTTGCCTTGCTTCGCCGGTAAGCTCCCCCCTTTGAAACGAAAGGGTTTCGCGCTCGCGATTAACTTCCCCTGGACGTTGAATTTTACATTGCTGCTAAGGGCGCACTTTCTTCATCGCCGCTGGGTTATTAACCCTCCCACATCGCGGATAAGCCGCTGGAAAATTGGACGACGAAAGAAAACCTGGAATAGGCGTAAATTCTTCGACCATGATAAAAATTGATTAAGTCACTACACGATGCAATCTCGATGACTTGTCTGAAGCAAAAATTGTAATTTAAAATTTTTCAATCACGTTTGTATTTAATGAATAATATGATATTATATTGGAATAATTGAATACACGGATCTCTGGATAACATGAGAAAATATTGAAAGCAGAGAGGAAGCAGGGAAGAGACGAACGTGTTCAGAAAGGCGAGAATAAAGAGACTTTCCGATTCGGTAACGTTATTCTTTATCTTCATTTCGTCAACTGTATTATATCCGCTTCCACAATTCTCCACGAATTGCAGCCGCAGTTAACGCGCGTAACAACGAGCAAGTAAAACATATGCATAACGTAACATAATTCATCCGCTTCGTCGCGTAGTAACGCAACGAGCCACCATCGAGCGTAACATAATTCCGATTCCGGCCTGACCCGTCATCGCGTTTAACGATCGTAATTATACGATCGCAATTGTATGTCCTAATAATCGCACAATAGTAACTGATAACAATGGATAGTCATATCGGCACCGGAACAAAACATCGCCGAAGGCGACTCGTCCATGCAACAATGACGGATGATAAAACCACCTCACAACCAACCCAACATTAACGGCGCAACGATAACGACAATCCTCATTATTGCTATTATTATCGATATTACAGTTAACATTATTTGCTTTACTCTTCGCAACTGCCTCTTCTTTTTCTCACTTTCTCTCTTTCTCACATTGTCAACACTTATTAAACTATGAAACACGATAACATCATTCAATCCTCGTCACTCATCCACGCATTTTTCCTGTACATTTGTCTCATCTGCACGTGTCCTCCAGCATGCAAGAAACCGCGAGAGACGGTTGTCCAAGAAGAATCTTAAATAGAGAATAGGATGCAAGGTCCGGCGCAATGTTGCGAGCGCGAGATTTCCTCGTCGCAAAATACTTCAGAAAATATATTCTTCGTGCGCTGTCACGCTTAGGCATACTTGTACTTATTCGGTTACGTCTACCGGATATACACACTATCATATTGCACATGTTGCGTAGAATTCCAATACAAGACCAGCGTTTTTCGTGCCATGGCCGAAATTCGAAAATCACGGACAAGATCGCGACTCAAGATTAATGCGGAATGGGCTTCCTTCAAACGCAGGATTTTGTTCGGTACGAGCGTGCCTTCGAATGCACGCGGTTTCGTGCCGCCAACGTGACACGTAGTTGACGGCATTTAGATTCGTCGCTCGCGTGACACGCTTATAGCACCGTTAACCATCGGCCGTCAGCGGCGTACTCCAACCGACAAAACGTGCACGGCGACTGGGAAAATCCGGCAGAATTGGATACGTATGCTAGGATGCGTGTTAAAACACGCGACACGCGCGGCTCATTGCGTGCGCGTGCTCGTCCTCGGCCTGGTCCGCGTCGCGCCAATGTTTTATTAACGAGCCGGTGAAACTTTAGGGGAAACCCATCTCTGTGCACGCGTGCCGTACTCGGCGCCGAAATAAACGTGATGACGAGCGACTTTGATGGAAAACTATAAAAAATTAATTTTTTAGGAAGATCAAGAAATTAAAAACAAAACAATAAGTGATGCGAAGACGATAAAAAATTGGTTGATTAAAGAAAAGTTCGAGAAACTATGGGGAAAGGAAGGAAATAAAATTTGCTGTGCAAATTTGTTTTCCTCCTGCAGTTAATAAATGATTCTTTAAAAAGTGGTATCGATGTACATCTCTAGAGAATGTTATAAACGCGGAGAACGCGGACGCGAGTAAATTTCCGATACGTCTGCCGCAACGCGCCGGTGTGCGCTGGCGTGAAATTTCGTTTCAGACAGAAATTAGTTCCATTCTGGGTTTAAAGGTAGGCGGCACTCTCTCTAAATGGCGTGCCCGCGGGGCATGACCCATTTTCGCAGGAAACCAGTTATGCCTGCTAATCATTATTGCATACTTAACTGTCGTCTTGCACTTACAACGACCACGGCAGCCCTTGTAGCGTTACGCGACGGAAAAATTCGCAACTCTCGACAGTGTCGCGCCAACGTCATCGCGAGTCAACGTTAATATCTCCTCGCGACGTCTGTGAAATTATTTGGCATCGACCAACCGCCAAAACGCTTTTCAATGTTCGATCGACGTAAAAGATTCAATTAAATTTCAATAATTCTAATCAGTAATTGTGAGAAAAATTTAAGAAAGAAAATTCGACGAACCTTCATATGTTCGCATGGCGCAACGAATATTTCACGCGCGTACAAAATTTTATACGAATCTCGGACCGAGCAGACAGTCACGCCCTCGGCAAAAGTCTTAACAAGCTCCCTTTACGATGGGATGCACCCCGATAAGAAAGTTTTTCGCGAACCGCCGGAATCTGTATTTACCCTCAGCGCATGCCGTGTACCCGGATTATTTATTTTTCCCTGGTGGTTACACAGCAGCGACAACGGGGGTTGGCGCCGCCGCCGTCACCAGCACCACCGCTGCTATTTCGCCAACCGACGCGGGTACATCGTCGTCAAATCGTTACGTATTCCGCGTCGCGCTGCTCGTGCCCGGAATTGTGAGTTGGCCCGGTTTCGCGAAAGAACATTCGGCGAACTTTGATAATCACTCAAAGCTCGAAATTCCTCAGCTTGTCCCGTCCTCCTGCGCTTTTTGCACCGACGTCACTTCTCATTTTGAGAGTTAAGTGCTTGAGTGACCCAAAGAAGTCGAGTTCTCCACATATGTATTGTATTGATCAATATCGAATTCACTTTTTTGCTCTCTTTTAATAAAACAATCAGACAATAAATGTTATCCAGTCACAGATAATGAAAAAGGACTTTACAGAAAATAAATTTGATAAATCTAGAAGGGAAAATCAAAACATTCTATATTTAGTAGACCGTTAAAAGAACAAGAAAAAAAAGAATGCTTAATAAATTTTTCAATAAAACTTGGCAATTATCGAGATATTCGTAAAACAATGAAAGGCTCAAAATATCTGAGACGTTTTGTATCACATTTCTGAGGTAACCTTTGGAGAAGTCGAGTTCAGAAGGCCAATTTAATTTATTCCTTTCCAAACCTCTCCTTTCCTCTCCTCTCCTTTGAGCTCGTCGAGCTTTCTCGTGGCTACGGCAATCAATTAATCAACAAGAGTACGCGCTGACAGAGCTAAGAATATAAAATTATTCGCCACGTTCGTGCGCATAGGAACAACAGTATGCGGTGTGTGTATATGTGTATGCGCGTGTGTGTGTCGCGCGACAAATTTACACATCGGAAACGGAATGATTTGTTAATGGACGTATCTACCTCGGGGCATCGCAATCTCCGCGACAACTGCAACTGCAGTTGCAGTCAACGCTTCGCTCGTTTCGTTTAGTCACGCTTGCGGGCACAGCGGAGGGATGAACATCTCGGACAAACGCAACAGCACGTTCTCGGCTGATACGAGTTTCGTGCGAATTTTGTAGGCAGGTAAAGCACGCCGAGTAGCACGCGATCGACGAAGAAGAAGCGCATTCTCCAGATGACTTGTAGACTTGTACAGCTAAAAACTTGCGACCTGCGCGAGTATGAGTGTACCGTAGCGGGTACAAAAATATGCTTCTAATACCTTGCATCGGTCAGCTCGAAACCGAGACGGTACGAACGAAGTCGTTCTCCGCGACTGAAAGCGTAAAAAATTTGCACTCTAAATGTGTACGAATATAAGAATCTTTTCTTTATCTCAAGATTGTGGAACTGCATAGGCACGTCTCGATTTCGAGATGTCGATCCTGTCCTAAATGTCATTTATAATGAAGGATTGACTTAAACTAATGTGGGAGGTTTATAAAGGGGAAGGATTGCGATTACATAGTTGCGAGAAAGATGTGTGCTCCTTCGATTATTACAGTAAGGTACTTTCTATCACGCGAGGTCTTGATTAAACTGGCACCATTTATTTGAAACGCCGTCTCGTCCGTTGGAAGCTTTCGAACATCACCATGATCATTCAGTGTAGTTTACGAGCTACTGAGAATAGATTTTTACACGGGAGAAGTTCATTGTCTACCTGAGGATTAATGACGATAAGAACACACTCGAAGGCAGGGTGTTGATCGTCACGCTGAGCAGTCCACGTTGAAACTATCACTTTCCACGTAATCTAAACAGATAAACGCGGTGACTAGCGGAAAAACATATTAATGACGGAAAAATGATTCAGCCACTATTGCGTCGATTGATATCAAGTCATATTAAATGTATGCTCATATTAAATTGCAGTAATATACTTAGATAAAACCGAATGTATTATTTATTGATTTTTATTTGCGAGACTGAGATTGTAAATCTGAGACGATAACTAATAAAATATAATCTTGAAAAATAAGACTTGAAGATCATTTCGCTTCCCGCTAATCTCCTCAAACAACGAGAAACAGCGATTATCTGTTATCATTTACGCTTTACGCTGTGCACACTCGAGCAGAGCGATATGGTTTAGATATCTTATACATAGATTGTATATTATTGCTCCCCACTAATATTGAAAATGACAAATCATTTATAAAACACGGAATTACCTATAAAATATGATCATTCGCAGGTAACCGAAACAACTATTTACTCGAACCATCTCAGAGAGAACATCTCATTATGATTCTCGTTTCTCTAATAATTCTCGGTAAAAAAACTGAGCTCGCCCAATATTCAATAACGATTAATACACTTGAAATAATATTCTCTCCATGCCTATTCTCTGTTATACCTGAAATAACGGTCCTTCGAATTTTCTCTCGGCCATCCGGAAAGTAGGTGATACCTCAATTGCCGCGCTTCGTACTGAGCGCCGAGTCGACGATTTATCGACGTAATCCCCGATCGTACGATCATCGATCTCGGCCCGAGGCTACGCGGGCGACGTGGATTATAAACGTGCTCGACGAACGCGGTCGGAGGGAGACAAGGCGAACGCGGTGAAATCAAGGCCCACGTCGTACAAAAGCCACCGTGTGCTTAAACCGCCGCTCTCGCTGCTGCACAAGCACCATATGAGCGGCAGAGCAGCGCAGGCAACCGAGGACAATAACTATTAGCAAACTTTATAACGAACTTGGGTAAGGTACTCGCTCATCCGCTGTGAGTACTTGCGAGGGATCGGGCGCGGAAACGGCTTCGCCACGACATCGATGTCGATATCGGGGCTCCTTTGTCGCGAACGGCATACAATTAATGGCAGATCGCGTCAGGCCTCCACGATATTCCTTTATTTCGTAATAAAAAGGAAGGGTGGGAAGTTAAGAGTTTCATCGCGAGTGATATCTCTACTTGCATTCTGCATTTATGATATGTTGGGCCGTTTTAGGCAGCAATTTCTATGAATTTTTAAGGTTTGATATGGAAGTGTGGTTCTGTAGGAACTGCTAGAAAATGTATAAACTTATGTGTATGTAAGATAAGGAGGACTCTGATTGTAATGCATACATATGCTCTAATACTGAAATCGCAGAATATATCTCTGAACCCGGTCGAAATGTATTTTTTCGACCATCTCCATAAAGGCACTCGGAGGCAACGTTATAATAATTCAATTTATAACTACGTTTAAAAATTGCATCGAATTTTTAAAATATATAAATTTTAAGATGTAACTCGTCTCTCACTCTCTCTCTCTCTCTTATTCTTTAGCGTTTATTTGTCTCGTAATAGCAACAATTCGTTTGTAACGGCACTTAATTTTTCCTTCGCCAATTGAACCTATCATCGTTGATGAATCTCGAGGGAAATGTTTCATTGAAAATGTCCATCTCGCGTCACTTTCCTCAGCACACATCGCAAAAACACTCGCACCTATTAAGAATTAATTTCTCGACGATTAAGAAACGTCGTGATATGAAAAGTACATAACTACTTTTACGAGAAGACACTTTGTCCTTCGTGAAAAATCCTAAAGTCCTCGTCCAATAATGTGACGTGCATCACTGACTTGAGTCGTGTCGGCCCCGTTCGATGGCAGGGTCGCATGAATGTTCAGGCTCATCTCGCAATGACAGAAGGTGCGTCCTTCTTGTTGCACTGACATAATATCACGCACATACATAAACGTCACGCATTTTATCGATGTAACGGCCAGCCGTTCGTAGAATCGTGACATCGCGAGCCCTCGCAATTGGAACGACCCTGAACTCCTCCTCCGTCGTGCGGCGATGACGACTTTCACCGGCACTTCACAGGGACCCCGAAGCCAGTCAGCCCGACCGACCGAAAAACGCCCGATTGCCGCTCGAAGATCTCGTCATCGACCCGAAAAACCGTCCGTTCGATCCTCGTGCTGAATCCCCAAGGACGCGAAACTGCGAACTGACGTCCCATCGTAGCAATTCTCTCGATGAACTCGGTGATCTCTTAGGTTGAAAGCGTCTTTGAAAATGCTTCTGCTGCTCTTGTTTAATGAGAGGATACTCGTATT
Organism: Ooceraea biroi; assembly: GCF_003672135.1. Classification (NCBI taxonomy): domain Eukaryota; kingdom Metazoa; phylum Arthropoda; class Insecta; order Hymenoptera; family Formicidae; genus Ooceraea; species Ooceraea biroi. The sequence goes on along the minus strand of NC_039517.1, from coordinate 7,541,130 downwards.
AGTGATCGATAATGTGTCAGATCAAGGGGAGCGATGTCGCAACGATAATAGCCGGATATATTCCCGACAATTATGGGGAGCACATGCGAGATGGTCCTCACAAGGAGCGGCGTGATAATTAGCAGGTATCCATACGATGCGATGAGTATGTGGTCGAAAATGCGCCAAGTCGAATATCTTCATGGGAGTATTTTAACGGCAGCTTCCAGTCTTCTTGCTTTTCTTCATATGTGTGCTTTCTCACATCAAGCTCAAGTCATTGGAATTCCATCTCAGAAGAATATCGAGATTTTCTGGCCCGTATCAACGACCGATCGTACTTCAGGTACGAACGACGGTGCTCCGTCCGCTCGGCGAATCGATTGGAATATGCGGCACGATTTCCGACGAAACTTCACCGTGGTGAGACAACATCCGGTCCACACCCGAAGTATCCGTCTTCATTTCCTCCGCCGGCGCTTCCGCCGGAGGTAAGATCCTCCCCCGATCTCGAGCCGATAACGAGTTTTAGATAAATCCGTGCAGTCAGAGCACCGCGCGCACTCCAATAAAATCCAATCGAGAACTCCCCTTCCGTCCGATCCCGTTGCGATCAAGATGTACGACGTCGCAACGCGTGGTATCTCGGTGTCCTGGCACCCTCACGTAAACCTGAATCGATCACTTCGGTCGAGCGACGAGCGGAGAATCCGCGACGGGGTCTCGGCGGTTTCGATGCCGCGAGGCTGACGGACGACGGCGGTTCGTCGGCTACGCGACGATGTCCATGTCGGACGAGGAATTCGACGTGGTGACCGCTAAGCTGCCGAGGGTGTCCTCGTCGGCTAAGCCGTGGTGACAGGCGGCCGCAGGTGGGCTGAGCGGCGGCAGGTGCGGCGACGACAGCATCGGGTCGCCGCCGTGTACTGGACCACCAGTGTCGTCCTCCATGAGGTCTTCGAGCTGCGACATGCTCAGACTCGTCGCCTCCTCCGTTACCAAATCCGGCATCTACGGCAGAAAAGCATTCCGACATTCTGTAAAGGTACAATTTCATGCTGTCGCTCGTCGCTCATTTTCAGCGAGAAAACAGGTCACGTGATCAAAATTGACCAATATCCAGCGTTCATTTTGATCACGTGACCTGTTTTGTCGCTGAAAATGAGCGACAGGCGACAGCATGAAATTGTACCTTAAGACTCGGGTCGCGCCCGAACACGAAACAGATGCGTGGACTCGGATGGATGATATGCGGATTGCAGTGACGAGGAATGTTCTGATGCGAAGTCTTCCATGAGAGTAGGAATGAAGCTCGAATGGAGTGCTTTTGTGAAAGGAGCAGTTGAAACTGATGGATATGTTGACGTTGAAATCTTCTTTATTGAAGGTAGAAGAAAATATGCGTGCTAATATTATATTTGATCATGTCCATCGAGGGTTAGCGACGCATGATGGTTTCACACGAAGTCTCTTTTATCGAAGATAGGAGTGGATGTATGTATGTATCGATTCATTGATGATTTATGATACGCAAAAGTCGGATTTACGTGGGTAGATGGGAGTATTTATTGCGCTTTTACATTGCACGTATAATGGGAAATGTGTGATAAGTTCGGCGGCAGGTGGACATGAGGATTTAAAGTGTCAGTCAAAAGCGATTAAAACAGAAAAGGCAATCTTTGCAAATATCAGGATGTGTACGAGTGATAAAATTAATTACTGGCTGTTATTCTCGATGGAATAAATAAAAGCGATAAAAATCGCGAAACGTCGAGCGAATTATTCTTTCGATTTGAAAAATCGAAAAATTAACCATCCGAAAAATTAAATATCCGGTACCATCAAGATTTAAAAATACCCGCTGTTTCCCCGTACACGTTATCCGAATAAGCTGCTTGAAGCTGTTTCTCTGCCAGACGCAGTTAGCTCCGACAACTTTGCGAAGTCACAGACGGGTCGGCTTACCCCAGAACCGGAATTAATTTCCAATCGCGTTCCCAGGCGCAAACGACCGTGATCCAATTTACCTGCCGTTATATTACCAATGCAACTAATTCGTCGGATTATTTGTCGGTTTCCGCAAAATTATACGAAATTGCATTCAACAAGATTTCGCTGGTGTTACCCTAAAGGTCTCAGTACCGTGTAGATGAAAGGTATTACGACAAATTCTGAAAATCGCGTGATTGTACCATTGTATATTCCCCGAGAAATTGTCTAAGTAAAAATAAATCTCTGGATAATACAAATAATATAAATCTCGCGTCAAAAATTGACGACAGCGAAAATTACGAAGAAACGCGGCAAATGCTTTTATCCGTGTTTATAATAGAAGATCTAAAGGCTCATGGTGCATCCTCCGCGATCATACGATTCCGTACTTGCGCACGGTGCACTCCGTGAGAAGCGATCGCATGCACTTTTTACATAACTGCATAACACATCCTCGGACGCGGTGAGGAGGGTTAAATTTGCATGAAAAAATGCCGCGGCGTACTATAGTAGTTGCGCAACGTGTGGTTTCTGACGTTACAACTCATTCAGCGATTATCCTTTGTTCCGACGTGCCGGAGAGGAAGCGCGGGCCCGCGCGAAATATACGCGCCGAGATGCGAGATAGAAGGTATACGTGTAAATCTCGTGTAAGGTAGCACGTACGATAAGAGGGGAGCACGATAAGGACTGCGGCTGTACGGACGTATGCACGCACGGTGGTAAAAATAAATATTTCACGCAACGAACAGGCGCGTACAGATTTAAGACGTGCAATTATGCTTGCAATTATGCAATCTCAAACATAGGTAGGTTGCGCAAATAGCAAAAATGACATACTTAAAACCTGGCGACGTACAAGCGGGTGAAGTGTCATTTTCAGCAACGCTGCAGCTTTCCCGTTATCGACTCGAAATAGTAGACTGGAGAAAATTGATCGCAATGAGTCACAAATCCTCTTTTAAAAAGATTTAAGTTACGATTTAAGTTAAAATTTAAGTTGGGTCTTGCGTCTCTTTAAAAAAGTATATTTCTTTCTCGTTTTTTTTCTGAAGGTAATTTATCGTTATCTAAGATGTATGCGCGCGAGATCATTTTGCATATCACACCCAGGATAAATCGGAAGGAGCGAAATTAACGTTGAGCAAACCGACGGCCGAGTATCACGGTAAAATTCCTCGTGCAATACGCGGGAGACCTCCTTCGTGCGAATCATGGTGCGGGCGGGACGTTATCAATGTTTAAATTTCTCTAACCGCGAGGAAGCTGCTTGTCGGACTACTTACACTCAAGCGAAACTTTATCTCGAACAATAATTCAACTCCGTCCCTCCCTCGGTACGTCATCTCGCGTCTCCCTCGTTATCTTGCGCGTCGCAGCGGCTCCGAAATGTTTCCAAATATGCGACGAGCGGACGTAAATTAATGTCAATGCACAACAATCGCGCTGGTCGTCGTCACGTCGTCTACGCAAATGCGACGAGCAAACTTGTAACATTCACCAAAAAGCTTCGAGATACCGAGCAGATTAAATCGGAAAACTCATACACGAAACTAGACAAAGGAAGAGAGAAGTCCTATTGTTAATATGCCTCGAAATATTCGTTAATAATATTTTTAATATCGCAAAAGAAATGCGATAAAAGTGCTTCAAAATTCGAAATAAAGATTAAATTGTTCAAAAATGTTATGGACGCCAGTAATGACACAGGTTGATATGGAGATATATTATGACAATAAAATTAATAATCCACGTTTCCTTCTTCGGCACTTCGATCTCCTCTCATTGACGCGACTCCTCTTTAGAGGCTTAAATCTGTCATCGAAGAGGTAAGGCCGATCGTCGTTATCGGTAATTTTGAGAGTTCTTAATCGCATCACGAAACCGCGCGCGTCAGGTCTCCTATGCATGTATGTACGTATATACATGCGAACCTTATCTGGACCACTAATTCAACGGTAACTTTCGCCGGCATCTCGAAGAGATATCTCCTTCGTCGGGCGCCTTAAAGAGCAACGACGAAGACGACGAAGACCAGCACCAACGGCTATCTTCGGGAGATCCGCCTCCGACCGGAATCGAGGAGCGAGATCGTAATGAGAGGCAAAACGAATGAGAACGGTTGTATGACGACCAAGGCAATAAGCCGCAATTCATTATTCGGGGCGGATAATCCACTGTCGACGGAGGAAATTGGCAGGTGGGATTTCAACTGAACCTGTATATCGAAATTAACGTTTTCGAATAATAACGAAGTGAAGAAACGATGCCACAATTTTCGTGACTCTTTCCGAGCAGAAGAAATATTCACAATAATTATTAAAAGTGACCGCAATAATTCAAACTGTCATGATCATGAAATAAACGTCTACCTTCTCGTGGATTACGATAATTAGGTCGATCGTAAAGTACGATCAGAGCGGCAGGTGAAATTGAGAATTTGCATAACTCCACGTGGGAACGTGCGACTTGCCGCCGCATTGTTGTCGAAGAAGAATTTCGAAAGACGTCTCTCTAGGCGAGACCGGTCCCTTGTCGTGGTCCCGCGATCGCTTCGTTATTCCGCGTCACAGGGAACGAGCGTTGGAAAGGTCGTCATCTCGAATGTCGCTCGGAGCGCAGCGAAGACCGACCATATTAATTGTACGTAAATGAGAAAATGCTTTTCATTATGCAAGCGCGGCCGCGGATTAATCCCCGTTACATAATAAAACCATCGGCGCCGACGTCAAAAGACGGCTTTACCGCTCTCGTATTACGAGGCGAGTATCGGTATAAATGGGGAATGTAGGGAGAACGTCGTGATCGAACCGAGCGAACAGCCGTTCGTCTCTCGAAACAGATGCACAGCATTATGAAACTAGTCCGGCGAGCGAGCAGAAGGTTTATTCGGATCAAGGATCACGTATCGATCGTTATATCGTCGCCGGCGATCGCTACAGCCTCGAAAACCAACGGCGGCTGTCGCATTAAGATTAAGTGTCTCGTCGTTACGACACGTCGTCTCGGCCGATCGTAATACTACCGATTGAAATTAACGATATCGTTTGTACATCGTCGCACATTAAGAATAATAATTTACTCGTCAACGCGGCGTGATTAATTAGCGAGTATTGTGAAACACACGTAAGTGAGAGAACATTAACGCTTATCAAGATAATGAAATATGCATACAGCGTAATGTGACATTCGTAAAATATAAATCGTCTCAAATAGGAAAACGCGAACTGAAGGACCGGAAATGAGTAAGGACCATAAGAGCGGATCGAAGTCGGATGGAATGATGCATAGAATGAAGCATGGTACATATACACATACGTAGAATTGAGGAAATGAAATGAATAAGAAAGAAAAGAGATTGGAAGATTGAAAATTCTCTACTTACCTTTCGTTGTTCGAGTTTACTCCTTGGGAAGGTGTTGAGCATAGCGGCGGAAGTGGACGCCCAGTTGAAGTCGGAGAGCGGAAGCCCGTGTGCCTTTGCCTGCAGCTCGAGTTCCTGCACGCGCAGGAGCAACCGTCGATTCTGGTGTTCCAGTTGCTTATGCCTGAGTTCGTTCTGCTTCATCCTCGTGAGCTCGTTCTTCAGCAATTTTATGTACTCGACCGAAGACTTGAGGATCGTGCCCTTGTTCGGCCTGACGTCCCTGACAATCTCGTAATATCTGTAAAATGATCACATAACACCAATAGCAAAATTAAACCTGCTTCGTACTTAACTATTTTAATATGCTAAATAAATATGTGAATATTCGTCTATCGTCCATCGACAATGTCAAATCGTTAACAATATAATTATAATTTCTTGGGATAATTATAATTTAGAGAAAACCAACCATGGAAGAGATTCGCGCTCACGTTTTCAATAAAAGTACCATGACGATTGTAAGGAAAAAGAGAGCGCGCGCATGGAAAGGGCCACCAGGCAGCATCTCTTTGAAACCCTAGACGCCCGTAGATTATTTCGTTGAAAACGTGTTCAAGACAGGGTATTTCACTGGAGATTCCCAAAGTTCCTCGCCCGACCGTAATACGACCGATATTACCGTTTCCCGAGTCACGCCTCGCATCGCCATCGTCACCGCCGACGTTTTGAGGGTCGTGTTGAGATGGAATTCCGCGCGGAATATCAGACGAGCGGGGCAGATAATTCGACGAGACGCACGCAGCGAAATCCACGAGAATTTCCGTAACATAACGCTGCGCCCGTGCAGTTTTCTCCACTCCTTTTTCCAGTTGCTTCTCGCATCCACGTGCCTTCGCAGACACGGCGATTTGTCGTTGAACCAGAGAATCCCTCCATGGCGACGCTCGCGAAAAATTCATGAGTACGCGTACACAGAAATGAGAAGTGTGAGACGGTATTCTGGACGCGGGAGCGTCTGCTATCTGCGATGATCCAGCACGGACAATCTCGCCACGCCAGCGTGAGGAATGCCTGCCAAGCGGCTCGCGAATGAAAATGTAGGAGTAAGAACGGTTCAAGATTGCCGGAGAAAGTGCAAATTTTTTTGCAGAGACACTAGCGATTTACTAGGCGGCGTTCAGGATAAGTGCGAAACGTTCCGTCGTGTTCTCTCAATCTGATCTTGCAGTAATCTCGAGAATTTAATTTATTGTTATGAAGTGCGTAGTGAAAGACACACAGAGAAAAGATTGCGTTTAAGAACATTAAAGTCGAGAGAATAAAGTACGTTCAAGCACGTAAATGCAACGGCAATCTACCTTTCTCAAAAACAAAAACAGTATCATTCATGAAAGATGAAAAACTCGTTCGATAATAAAAATCGATAAGGCGCGGTCCACGATAAGATACAGATATTGTACTATTGTAATTCGCGCGATAATATCTAAATCATTTTTTGCGATTACATATAATAGTCTCCTCGAAAAAATTACACTTGTAGAAAATTAGGTTTGCCCTATCTATCATAGATACCACTGTGATACGTCGTTAATCACTCATTCCCTTATATTGATATCGATATCTCGCTTGCTTCATCAGTTTTTCCTCGTGACAGGTATTCTAATCGAAAGGGTCTAGCAGAACTTTTAATACGACGCAAAACCGATACTCGGAAATCCTCTATATCGAGGATACGCCGTAAGCTCACTCTCACGATTTAAATATTCCCACGCAGAGCTTGCAAACAACACTCACGGATTTTCGTCGTTATTCACGCTTTTTCTCCGGCTCTCCCCCCCCCCCTTTCTCTCTCTCTCTCTCTCTCTCTCTCTCGTACGTGCACAACCCTTGATTTACGGCGGAATCGTTCCGTCGATTTATCGCCCGAAAAATCGCGAGCTGCCGCCACCGTCCACGAGAAGAGCGCCGGCGAATGGAAAGCCTATTATGAGGTGGCATTCGTCATGTCCGGGCGACACATCCATCCCTCGTGGACTCCTCTGTCACGAATACCCGCAGAGAAAACATAATCCTCCGCCTTATCCCGTCAGGAAGGATACCAGGAGGATCGAACGCGCATCATGCAGCTGTCGCATCCTTAAATTCGCCTGCCATCACCGGTGATCGAGGCGTCTTACCATAATCTTACCGTACCATGCGAGCGAAGAAAAAAAGATAAGGGACATAATTTTGACATAATTCGCTAATTCGCGGATAAGACTGTCCACCTTTGCGAGACTGACGTGTTGAGTAACATCAATGTAACTTGATCAATAATACAGATGGAGATAATGGAAAAATGAAAAGAGACATAAAGTCGAATCTCCTTTCAACGTGCGCGGATTATTTGTTTGCGAAGTTTCTGAGTACGCAGCGTAATAAGAAATAATAACGAAGCGACATAATCGCGAATAATTGATAATTATTTATTGTATTATGTTCCGCAAAACGGCGCGTGTTCTTGTAACGGGCGCGAACGCCCCTTTGACGTGACTAATAATTTACGTTGCCCCGGCGAAACTCTAATTAAATGCATGCGCGCGATCGTGGATCGCGAAATGGCCGCGTTGCCGCATGACTCGTGAGATTTTGCACTCGCGGTAAACTCGGAAACCGAACGGAAACGATTCGCGTAAAACATCACCTTTCCGCATCGGTGTCGACATCGTCCTGCAACAACAACTGTGACTACACAGGAATCTGCGCACTTTAACCCGAGTTTGCAAACAGCGCTTCCGCAAATGCACGTGCCTATACTAAATTCCGAATTTATTAATATTCCATTCAAGAGATAGAGAGAGAAAGAGAGAGAGAATGCGCGCGGGCGTTTTTCAGAGTTGCTGAATTATTCATGATGTGCAGGTTTGAGAATTTCTAACAAAACTTCTGCACTTCAAAGTTAGCTCCGGAGAATTAATATTTCGATTCGCTGTATCTTTCAGATCAGCGGCAATTGGTACTGCGGCAATTTTTAATGTCGAGATGAGATGAGATCCGTCCGTATGACTATGATTATTTCTTAATTGAGAAATTGTTTGAACGCAGAACGTCATACATTGTTCAATTTTTATTCGATCCTCATTGCATCGAATGCAATCTTCGTGTGAGATAGATATTCTGCGCTCGACGAAAATACCGCGTGTCATTATCTAAAATAAGTAAGGGATCGCCGTCGACGCCGCATGATGCAGGCTCACGAATCCAATTACCGTTTTATTATGATTAACACGAGCACGCGCCCGATTTGTTAAGTATATTTCGCGAGGATAGAGCAAGATCGCGGCCGCGTTTCGGAGGTGTTTTCGTACTTGTTTTCCTATGCGCCAACGAGTTTGCACGACGAACGATAAACAGTCATGCACACGGCATCGACGAGTTTCTCCTTCGCTTGCGTTAATGAGCAACGACATAAGGAGAACGCAAATGAAGAGAAAGAGAGAGAGAGAAGAGAACGAAACTGATTCCGAAACTCGAGCGAGATGAACGGAGACGCTCGGAACGAAGGAAAGGAGAAATCTGTGTCGTGTTTGCTCGTGTCTTTAGAACTGAGATTGTACTTCGTTATCACTAGCGCGCTATCGCGCCAAGTTTGCTCGCGTTCCGCCTTGATATCATGCCTGGCCAAAGCCGAAACTGAAACACCAGAGAAGAATCACGTTCCAGAGAGCACGCCCACAAGAAGCTTCTAATGTACGCTTGTTCGTGCTCTCGATCTCTTTTACTCTCTTTGATTTTCATATTTATTATCGCGATCGACGGGAGCAATTTTTGTCAACAATTTTCTGGCGGAATTATATTTTTTTTTCCTTGTGCAAATATTATGAGAAAATTAATATTCTAATGAATCAGATTAATTTCTGACCAATTTGTATTTTATATTTTATAAATAAAGATGTTTATATTAATGAAAAATATATAGATTTCCAGGCAATGGATCGTTTGCGATCGATCGTTACATTCTTACAGATCTTAAAACATTGATTCAAGTTATCTTCCCTTAAACATATTTGTCCTGGACTGTGCCCGTTTCATATCTCCTTTCCTTGAAGAGAGTGAGCCAGATGCGCCTCCGTAAAGAAAGTTGTGTAACGTGCAACGGCTGACAATTCTATTCTTTTATCACTCGCGCGATACGCCGGGAACGCAGGCGTTGCACTGTCGCGCGTTCACAGCGCGGCTACACGCGCCGCCGTCTTATCGATGAAACGTGCGTCATTAGATAAGAGAAGCTGCGAACATATGCGCTAATGTTACGCGTATTGCAGACGCGACTGTACGCGCCGAAACGCTAATCGAGAAATATGAAATTTGCACATAGAAGGTAAGTCCAGAGGAAGACGGGCACAAATTACGGAAACAGGCATAAATTACCGCTGACAGACACGATCGAGGTAAAGCCGCATCAATTCGACTTTCATCTCGTCAGCTACGAAATAACGAGAAGGAGAGAGGAATTCCGAGGCACGCATTAATCCCGAGCGTTAATCGTTATCACGTTCATCAGTGACGTGTCGAAAAATATGGCTTGTGACGGCAGATAAAGAACGAAACATACGCCGAGCTGTACGTTTCTCCTTCATCGGGCGCAGATAACGTGAATTACGGTGCCGTAAATCAATAATTATAAACGACAGAATTCGTGTTCGCTGTACGCGCGATGCGCTTCTCCATCGACGATTGTTTGAGCGATGTTGAAAATTGCCAGTGACGCAAATGCATTGCGAATTACTTCAAACTAAGTAATTTTCTCTCGATAACTCGATAACCCGACAACCTGATTTTATATTTTTCAGATTTCCTCGCAAACATTAGCAGCAGCTAAAGTCACGAACGATAATGTACCTCTAATGCGACTGTAATTAAATGCAGACTGATTGAAAAGCAATCGTACGAGTTCTTTCGCTTGACGTTGTTAAACAAGAAATTACGGTGCACACGTTCGTTCGTCGCAAAACATTTTTCATCATCTAACGAGACGTTACTCACAGTTAACGCTAACCGACCTTAATTCGTGCCAATTTTTCCGTGGTTTTCCAGAGATCAATATTCAAAGAAGCTCACGTGAGAGGAGGGAACACCGAACCAGAAAGAGGTAGTTTTTTAAGTTCGTTGGCACAGACAAATGGGTCGATCGGCGGATTGATAAATGAACGACGAACTCGATCGGCTATTCTATGCAAAAGGCTCGCTCGTTAGTACGTCAATCGCGTGCCGAAGAAGTCCCGGCCGAGAGGATTCGTGTCAGGGATTACGTCCGAAACAGGTCGGACATGATGCGAGAATCCAACGCGCGCGCGACGCGGGATACCGTTCAAGAAAAGCAGCGAGATTGGACAAATCGACATTCCGCTCATGATCGACGTAATTGGAAAAAAAACACCCGAAATTGTGTATATCGCGATACATTTTGTTATCATACTAATATAATAAAGAGGTAAAGTTTGTTCCATTGTTCGGGGTAATCTCAGAAACTACTAAACCGATTTGAAAAATTCTTTCACTAGTGGATAGCTTAGATCTTCCTGAGTAACATAGACTATGTGCAATCGTCTTGCAACTTCTAAAAATGTGCGCGTCGCAAAAAAATACGTTCTTTATGCTTTATATTTTCCAAATATACCGAGCGCGCAGAGCGCGCGAGGAACAAGCGCCAGCTAGTTTAATATATACAGAGTGAGGCACCTAAAACAGGCCACCTGAATATCTCGGCTGTTATTGGTGATAGAAAAAAATGTGTCAGACCAAACTTGCATGGTTTCGAGGGACACATAATTTGTTCTAAATAGTTTTTTATTAGGTGGACGCGTAAAAGTCATATGAAGGTCAACTTCGTTTTTTTAAATGGTATGATATGTTTTTTAACGTACCATCTAGTAGAGCGTTTGAAGATGCGCATATTGATCTACGGGTCAAAATCGTTCAAGGTCACTGAAGGCTAAAATTTCTAAGTGCTAGAACTTTTTCATTTCTGAGTTTACGGTATTTTCAATAGCAGGGAACTCTAGGCAATATAAAAAATATAGATATCAACAACTCAGAACTTCTCGGACAAGAAAAAATTTCTAAGGGCTAGAACTTTTTCATTTCTGAGTTTACAGTATTTTTAATAGCAGAGAACTCTAGGCAATATAAAGTAAATTATTTTCCCTTGCAGTTGGCCTTCAGTGATCTTGAATGATTTTGACCCGTAGATCAATGTGCGCATCTTCAAACGCTCTACTAGATGGTACGTAAAAAAACATATCATACCATTTAAAAAAACGAAGTTGACCTCCATATGACCTCTACGCGTCCACCTAATAAAAAACTATTTAGACCAAATTATGTGTCCCTCGAAACTATGCAAGTTTGGTCTGACACATTTTTTTCTATCACCAATAACAGCCGAGATATTTAAGTGACCTGTTTTAGGTGCCTCACCCTGTATATGGCATCAGTTTGAAAGGAGACAAGGAGATAATCAAAGTCGCTAATCAAAGTTTGCTAAGATTCTCGCAGCTGTATAAATGGCCATAAACGTAAACGTCGAACAGTATAGATAAGGTTTTTTATGATGTTAGCCGGGTATAATGGCGAATAATTAAACGGATTGAATAAGCATGTGTTAAGACCTATCTGTTGCTGTCACGTAACCGATATCTTAACGTGAAAGACCTGACAATTGCATAACGCATCATTAAACGTTAAAATACTGTACATAAATTATGTTTGTGATTTATTTCGTTCGGCATTAATTAATATTCGTAATTTAGATAAAGATGTTTCCGAAATGTTGCCATAATTGGATTAATTTTTAAGGCAGATTCGAGAGAAACGTTTTAATTCTCCAAATTCAAGAAATAACATGCATACGAAGAAAAGAAATTTTTTACATCTATGTAAAAGAACAGAACGTCTGCCGAAGAATTGATTCTGTAAATTATCTTATCTAAAACACGAGAACACACGATATAAGCCTCGGGACACAACTGGCAAGAACACAAAATGCAAGGGGTATTTGTGGTTCGTTGCGGAGTCATTTTTTCCCTCACATTTGCCTTCATTCACCCGAATTTGAAGCGCATCGCAGGCAAGAAAATGTTCCGCTTTGGCGGCAGGAATGTACGGGAAACAAAGCCGGGGCGGAAAAAGGAAGAGCGAGCAGCCGTGGAAACCCGGCAGGAGAGGAAGGAAAGCGGAGGCAAGGAGAGCGAGACACGCGCGCGCAGCAAGCAAGGAGGAAACGGAGGAGAGAAGGGAGGAAGAATGGACTTCCGGTGAAAGCCTCTCGTCTCGAGCACCTGACCTGGACTAACTCGTCGTAAAGGGTCACGAACAGGAAATAATGGTCCGTGGGGAATGCGCAAAGAATAAGATGGAGAAGCACTGGGCGAGAGAAGAGGAGCGAGGGTGTGACGCGGGACAAGCGGGAAGCAGAAGTAGAAGAAGAAGACGGCGGAACGGAAGAAAAGAAATTCGTACTCACGGGTCATTGGTCTTGGGCAGGAGGGTGCCGAGCTCCTTGATCCTGTCGTTGATGTTGAAACGCCGCCGTCTCTCGACTGAAAACGGAAATTGTACGCATCAATCATGGCTCGTTCGCGACAGATGCGATGGATGGATCGCGTCTGTTAATTCGACGACTAATCGCGCGACCGGATCGGCGCGCATCGCGTCGATGACGGGTCCTCCTGAACGAATCGAGTCCTCGAATGTTCAGGCGATCCTGGGTCTTAACTGACGGACTACTCGCGCTCGGTTATTAAAGAGCTAACATCTTGGTATTTAACGAGCGTTGATGTCAAACCTTCTCGTGCGATTTCTATGAATATCGGCGTACCTAGATTCGCACTTTTTGAAACTAAAATCTTGTTTTAAAACCGATTATTTCCCTTTTCCGATTACATTTCTCAAAGGAAGAAGAGATGACGATAACATGTCGCAGAGGTACCACCCACACTTCTTTCGAAGCTTCTACTTCCAGCCGTGCTCGCGAGTTATTATTTTCTCCCAGTTTACAGCCACTTGTCGCGATTGGAAGCGAACACGCGACGTCGTTCGATCGTGTGATCCTAATAAACCATACCATCGACGTCCCAGATGCGCGCACGAATCATCGGGGATCGAGTCGCCTTCCCCGGATACGCCGGAGGTATCGTCGTCGAAGTTATTCGGCGGGAAAGCATATCGCTTTCCGCAGGATATAGCGTATCTCCCCTGCGGAAAAGACTGCGAACCGGATCGCCCCATCGTTGGCACGTGACCCCGTTCTCGATCGATTATTCCAACCAGGCATCCCTCGTACGGAGGTGCGAAAGGTCAAGCCGCTATCGGGTACGCTGCTCCGATATCGCGATCGCGAGAGGGCGAGTTTCCGCCGGCGGAAGGGTAAATTTGTCAAAGCGCGCGTCCGATGAAAGCAACGCTGCGCCAAACGCGAGTGAACGGAAACGGCGCGTTATTGCCGAAATTAATCGACGAGAATGAGAGATGCGAGACGGCCGATCAATTTCCTGGAGCTCTCTCTCTCTCTCTCTCTTGTCAAGCACGTCGATAAATAACGTCAACTCCTTATCGCCGTCGAAATTAATCGACTTCGTGCGCGATAAGGATCGCAGCCTCGGTACGGAAGTTAACGGGAAACAAGGAAATTATTTTGTTTCCTACAACGTACGGCGGAGATAAGTTTTCTCGTTCCAAGCTTGACAAATAAATCCATTCCTCATTCGTGAACGCGCGTCTGTCTTGAAACTGAAAAATTTAATTCTTAAAAAGCAGGAAGCCTTTGTATTATATATGTGTCACATTATCAGTCTCTGTTCCTCGTTTCTTAGCTCGGACTAAAATTCCTTGGAGGCGACAGCAAGATAAATACTCGAGCGTAAGAAACTATGGTTAAGACTTCAACTTGGACCTGAATGCTTTTGCTTTTTGAAGCACGGGAAACGCTAAATTAAAAGGTCTCTTCTCCAGAATGAAATTCAGAGATGGAAAACATTCCGACTTTGCAGAAATCAAGCGTAGTCGAGGAAACGTCAGTTCCAAATAAAATCTACGTCAGTGCTGGAGCACTTCAAAGCGCATCGCAGATCTACGTCATGCCAAATTCTACAAATTGCTGATTCCATGCAGAGACAAATATTTATAAACAGCGTCATAGAGTGGAATTCTATAAAGAAAGAATGACACACGATCGAGGAGACGCGGTACGCGTTAGGAGACGTGCAGAAGCAGCCTTGAAAACTTGAAGGAAGCCGTAACTTCTTCCCTCGAACTCGGTTTGCCTCGGAAGACGGAGAGAGAGAGAGAGAAAGAGAGATAGATGGCTAGGAATGTGGAGAATGTCAGAAGTGAAGAAACGAGGGAAAGGATGGACATCGACGAGAAGAACGAGGGGAAACTTCCTCTGATCCTGCTGATTAGATTACGATGGTTAATTCAGAAGTGGGCTGCGAAGTCGAGGAAGATGAGAAGAGGGTAAGAAGGGATGGGGGAACAAACGATGAAGATCGAAGCTGCCCGATTTCATCGGGGGGGGTGCGCGAACCTGTGCTTTTCACTCCGAAGCAAGAGGCATGCCTTCCTAATCGACGACGACGAGTCTCATCAATCAGGCCCCGAGTTTCCGGTAGGAAGAAATTATCCTAGATACCGGCGAAGATTAGGGAAAAGCGTCTCGTCGGCCGGGCCTCGACCCACCCGAGACTTTCCCTACGAGAGGAGTTGTAAGATTGCCCTTTAAACGTTAGATTTCCAGCGAACGCTAGGCTGGAGAGACTGACTTGCTCTCCGTACCGCGATTGTGGGAATCACGGTCTTTCGAATAATCCCCTTTCCTTAGCAAGTATGCAACTAATATAAATGTACCGCAGCTGCTGATTTTAATTCGTACTTTTCTGAAACGTGAAGCTTAAAAGAGAAACGAGGTTATTACGTTTGGGAAACAAATTGAAGAAAGACACGTAATTAACACGATTAAACGGATTAGAAAAAGAGGACAATGCAATTGCAAATCTACTCACGTTGCCGTGCACGTCGATGCATAGAAAAACAAGTCGCGTCGATAAGCACCTCTTTTATCCCTTGCGTGTGCACGCACAACACCGTGCAATCGACAATACATCGCGCGAGAACGCACAATGGTAGTCAATAAGTCGCCAGAGAATGAGGGGGATGGCGAATTAGCGACGCTGCTATTTTTACGGAATACCTATTTTATCTTCTATGTTTGCCGTGTACTCCGCGGCCGTTATTTCACCATTCTCTTTTCACGCAAATTCGATCGTGCTTCCTTCGTCCGACCAGCCGGTGCCTTTCATTACGCTTGCGATTGTTTCCGGAAAACTGGATGCTCCAGTTCCTCTCAATGCCGCGCCCTCGATTTCCGTCTGCTTCGTTCGCGAACGTCGCAAATGCCATTCTTTGCAATCTTAACGACACCTTAATCGCATTGATATATGATAATACAGACAGACAGACAATGGCGTGGTCGTGAAGGAACACAGAAAGATGAATTGAAAAAAAAAACGAAAAAATAAATTGCAACCCCGAGGAAGTCGTGCAGAGCAAACGTGACGATGAATAACCGGTTAAAAAGTACCGCCATGGAACAATGCCGTTTTCTTGCTAAACGAATCGCAAATTTGTGTCGAGCTTGACATTCCTAATTTTCGAAATTACGTTCTCGCAAATCGGAACAAATGCGGATTACTGGGGGGGTCGCAAATTAGGACGGGGCAAAGCGCGGGGTGAGAAATGCGTGTGCGTTTCCGTGCATGGTTGCGAAAAAATTCACGAGCACGCCAGTGCAAGTTTTATTGCACCGCGGCTGGAAAACGAGGCGAGATAATTGAAGCCCGCTGATTACTCGGCCAAATACACGGGATCGCGGTGACTCGCGCGGACACAATCGCGCGATTCGGCTCGTAACGTGTATCGCATCGTAAACCAGGGGGCCAGCGCCTGATAAAAGCGCGGCACTGTTCCGGTATCGCCGCTCGAAAATTGTTTATTCGCTTGTTACGCGCGCCACGCGTGCAGGCTAATCCATTTCGTCACCTTAATGAGAATCCCTCGCACACAACACAGAGTTCCTATCGATTTTCAACGTTTAACGCCTTTCCACAACCAAAATCCATCGTCCAATATCTGCAGGTGAACCAATTATACGAAAGTTATGTATTATACATTTGAATTGTTCGGAATATTTTGTACATTTTGTTAACTTAAAAAATATGTAGCTACGTGCATTTTTATACATGTTCATGTTACATTCGCATGCAACGCAGTCTCTTGAAAAGAGCGTAAATTGTTAACATGTGTATACATATAAATATATCTGTTAAATAATTTTTTATTTTATCTATTAAATGAAAAAAAATAAAATTTTTTACATGTTGCACGAACAAAAAGAGCTTGACGTGGAAATGGCTGGACACAAAACGTTGCACTCGAAATACTATTTTGTTTGTTATCAAAAATCATTGGGAGATATTAAATTGCCTGCCCGCGTGGAAGCATTAAATTTAGAAAAATGGCATTGGTGTAATAATGCAAGAGCAGCGAGGGAATGAATTCTCATTAAAGTCACAATTCACGCCGGTACCGTGGACGCGAAGTTATATTTCGCCCGCCGTCGCTGTTTACGTTAACAGATAACAGACCGACACCAGTTTAATTGACTGCATTTGTGATAATAATAGACAGCCGATGTGACAACGCACGACCAGGCGACACTTTTCCATTGTCATTTAAATAATCCACTTACGTCTCGCCAGCCTCCGTGTTGGCATAAGTGTAACACGGTAAATGCCAGCGACAATGACGATACATGGTAGCGCCGATTGCTACCACTGAGGTGTAAATTACACCGGCGGCCGCTTATCAATTATATTTCTACACGAATAAACGAGAACGTTTGCCTACCAATTGAACGGCATTCTAAGCGGCTGTACAAAGAGAGAGATTAAAACGTCAATATAATTACGGAAGCCACGTGCCGAAGACACGAAACAGAACATGTTCTACATATTCCAAATAACATAATTTTATCGCAATTACTTAAACAATTAAGTTAAAAATTCGTACATATTATTTGAATAAATACGCGATAAGGAATTGCCGTTCAAATTATCGAAGCAGTTTAAATAATTGAAAAATTTTGACGTTTTAAAAATAGTTTAATGAGATCATCGACTTACTCATATTGTGATTATCCTTCTTTTGTCGATCCTTGGCGAGGGCGTGGATCTCTGCTTCTGTGAGCAAAAGAGGTTCTGGCTTGATTTGAAGCTCCGGTATATTCGTGAGACTTCCGGCTTGACCGTCCTTCAGTCCGTCACCCAAGGAACCAGCCTCGAACGACAAGATGTCGTCCAGGAGGTCCTCAGCCTAAAATCACAAGAAAATCCATATCGTCATTTAGGTGATATTAACTTGCGCGAACGACGCTATAAACGAGCACATCGCGCTTTATAACTCTTTAATGGCTTGAAAGAAATATATGACGAGTTTCTTCATGTAAATTCGTAACGTGGCTGTCACGTCATAAATCGCTGCATAGTACAGGAAATCGATACGGAACACACACATCAAAATTCGGAAAAAAACTGAATTCACTATTATCAATACCATGTGGTATGATAGAGTGATCGTGAGGAAAACCGTATGATTTATCATTCCATACCGTATGGATCTCGACGACTATTGTATAAGTAGAGAGAAGTACATTACGTGGAGAACGGTGCACGCCTTTAGCACTCGATGATAAAGCGGACTCGTCGTCACCCTCGTGCGACAACATTACCAGGACTCGCTCGGCGGTTAATGCAATTCTTTCTCGAGACGGGAATCTTGCGATCGACGCAAATGATCATTCATCGAAGGGCGGAAAAAAGGAGAAGAGACGGCGGAGGAGAAAGGAATTCAAAGGGATGCTGCGAGGGCACCCGGAACGAGAGGTGCACGCGTCGTTAATAATTCCTGGGAGCGTCATCGACGCCGCTCGCTAAATCACCCTTTCAAGTCTTAAAGACTCGTTGTCTTCGGCGCGCAAAGCTCTTCACGCGATATATCGACGATCCCCCATAATGTTATTCACTAGTTTCTCGATAAAATGATTCACGCGTCAACGTGGCCGCCACAAAATCGCGCTTTCTCTTATTCTCTCTTTCTCATACTATTTGCCGGACATTTATTCACCTCTTCTTCTCTCCACGTCTGTTCCATTCCATGCACGGTAATATTCTGCTTCGCTGAGAAACGCCGATAAGTGATCGTTCATCGCGAAACGTGATACGGATTTAAGTGTCAAATATTGTTCGGTCGGTCGGTAAAGCGAGACATGACTTGTGATTCAAAGCGATAAATCCTGATCAATTCAGGGAAACAACGTGATTCCCTTTTTATGCAAAAGATAGCCAAACAAAATATAAATAATCAATTTCCTTGTTCTGCGTCTTTCACTTATTCTTCAATTTAATCTCTAAAAAAGGTAAAGAAAATATTTAAATGCACTATAAAACATTATCATCTTACTTGGAATTAAAACAAAATTAATAAAATAGAATTAAAAGCAAAACTGAAGACCCTTCCTGCCGTTCGTAGGGATCGTGAAATGGTTAAAGGGCCACGATTATCGCGCGCTGTTACGGTTCTGCAAGGTACTATAGTCCCTCAAACGTACGCGTCGTCGATGCGCATCGATGCAAGTGCATCGCGATTGCCGCTGCTCCTGCTTCTGCAGCATGCATACATACGTACATGTGCGGCGTTACGTAAACATTACGTAAACAATAATAAGCGAGTTCTGTGTCGACCCGCGGAACAACGTTTCGACGCTGACTGTTGCCGCCAACGGGAGATGAATCGAGTTACCTCTCTCGGTCCGGCGGGCACGCTTTGACGCGAGCGAACCCGACAAAAGCTATGCGCCATGGCCGCGAGCGAGAAACACGATAATTGTATAATGGCTCGGATGTACAGGGCGACTGTACAGAGAGTATCCTTGAAAGTCGCGCATCTTTCGCGACATACATAAGATTCAAAGCAAGATGATTACCGCATGTCGATGCATTAAATTGAAAACAATTAAGAATTAAAGTTGCTCCTGCTGGTATCGAGCGAGTGTTTAATCGATAACATTTTTATTTGACACTTGCATAATCGAAGCATTGATATATGCAATATCACGAAATTAAAATGTCGCGAGGAAAGCAAGAGGATATTTCAAGTCGTATATTCGAGTATTTCAAGAACGTTGCTGCTTCTATAATATATCGTTAATGATAACGATAATGATAACGAGACACCGTGTAGGTGTAAGGAATTCGTACACCGAGAAGGAAGCAATCTCGACATGACGAGACGAGGATAAATGTTACGAGCGTGAAGAAGAGGAGAGGCTGCTAGGTGGATGACAGAGGCAACATTGTCGCCGCTGTGGTCAATGAAACCGATGCGCGTCGAAAGGGAGGCGTGAAGGGAATATAATGTATACGATACGCGATCAAAGTGTGAATCGCCTCTGCAATACGAGCACCAAGATGACGCACGCACAAACGCTCTCGCCACTTGACATTTAACTCCCAAGTGCATTTTTATCACGAGATTTTCCTCAAGAGATTCTGAAGAGAGCTCTCCTGATATCAACACGTACGCACGCAAAGTAATTGTAAGCAGCTAGCAGAAGAGAAATAATCAAAAATGCAAACGGAATAATTGAAACAAAGGTTAAACGAGAATAATGCTCTGCTCTGAGATTTTTATTGTTAAAAATTAAATATTCTATTTGGACCTTTTCATATTCAAAATATGAAAAACGATCTTGCTGATAAATAAATTTTAATATCAATTCATGTTAGTGAATCTTCAAAACTGTGCATTACCGCTTTGAAGTCTTGCATGCCTCGTACAGAATTTTTTACTTTTCTAGATAAAACGCGCGGTAAAAGCTGTAATTCCACAAAGTTATGTCCCACATAATCCTACCGTGAATCGCGTCCAATATAGCGGTGTGCAGTCGGCAATTCGGTGCAGCGTACAATTTATAATATTATCTGACCAGTTGATTTAACCGGCGATAAAGAGCGCGACCGACTGCATCAGGCAGCGTTTTATTTCGGAGCTATCCTATGCGATTTCACAAATTGTTCCGCAACGAGTGCGCAATTCTCGTAAATGCAATTAGCGGGGGTTACAGCGACGTTAATCGCCGAAAAAAGGCGCGTTCGTTAAACGTCACCGGTCGTTAATGGACACCCGTTTCGGGCTCCCTTGTCGTGCACACCGTATATATCGCTGCACGTGGCGCAAACGAATCGTCTTTAAAGAGCTCCACGTTAACGGCAGAAACAGCCTTGGCCGTAGGCGCGTGCGAATAGCTCCTTTTCCCGATCGGGCATGTCGTACGGTAGCTCGTTAATTAAAAACATTACGAGCTCCTGCGAAATAAGACGAGCGATTTTTCTGCGCTGCAAGACGCGATTTCTACGTTACTTCCACGTATTTATAGTCATAACTCTCAATACTATTATGACATCTTTCAATTAATATACAAAACGTTGATGAAAGCGTTGATGGAAATTGCATAAGCGCCAACTTGTTTGACGACAATTTTTCGCGATGCGCATATTCCTTAGTCTATCGTTCTTGCTTTCAATCACGAAATTACACGGTGCTTCCGTCGCAACAAGGGGAAATTCCGCCGATGATATAAGTAAAACAGCACGGTTACGCCCGCGAACTAAAATTATCAATGAATCGTTCAACAACGGGCGGAGCAAACTGCCGCGACAGGAAGCAATTGCATAATGAACGAAGATTATAATTGCTTACAATTAAGTACCGCAAGCATGCGAGATAATGTCAGAGTGGCTTTAATTAATTCCGGTCGCATAAGATGTCCGATCGCGTATGCACGATCAGAAAAAGCGACCGTTACACGTTTTTCATGTTTGCACGTCTTTCTGGTAATACTTCTCCAGCATTAAAACAAAGAAATTTCAATATATTATATTAATTATAAAATAGCGCATCTATGAAAAAAAAAATTCTTATACTGATTCCAGTCATGAATCGACTGCAATAAAAACTGTATAAACTTATGATATTTAAATATAATAAGCATAAATACAAGCGATGAAACGTATAAATCATTATCTAAACTGCTCACGCTTATCGCGCACGTTTGATCGAACGTGCTTCTTATCACCGACAAACGGATCTCCGAGCAGACAACAAAAATGTCCGTTATTTTTCCCGCGTCTCGCGCGTTTTCATAAAATGTGTATCCTTCCATCTATGTAAATGAGGATATTTTTTATATGCATGTTATATACGTCACATACGTATAACTGCAGTGCTATGCAAATTCATACACGTGGCACGTGCGTACGGTGACCATTATTCATACCCCACCATATGGTTTGGAAAACGAGTCCGCGGATTTGTCAAGGCGGTCGCGTTCGATAAAATTCCGCATTAACGACTCCATCGCGGAAGAATCCGCATCAATATGAATACAGCGCACCGTGTGTGACGTAAAGAATTAATCTTGTCTTAAATAATACAGCGTGACACCTGCTGAATTAATATTCTTACGAATTAACATCCCGATGCGAAAAACTCTCGTCTCGCGATTGTGTCCTTCGATGATGTTTTACCGTTTCCGAGAAAACGTACCGATATGCAGGAAATTAAATTAGCGAGTCAACATTTCCGTTCTCTCGCGATTACATCAAGTCCCGCTTTTCGTAGCGTAGGAAATTCATGCGCTTTCAATTATTTTAGGATTTGAAAAAATATACGTTGATATTAATACGTACACAACGTATCGCACGTGCATGTCGCGTACACACGATTGAAGTGTTAAATAACGATACCTGACAACCGCTGGAGCATACCGTAACGATTTCGGATTAAAACAGATTTTACACTTCGTGTATACATCCGTGTAATTATATCATTTTCATTGATGTCTATCTCGATAATGAAAACGCGCGTTCGCGAACTAACCGACATAATCATTTTCACCGCGTTCTTGGTAACAGCTTGTCAACGCGGTGGCTACGTATGTGTAATTAAATAATTTTTACACCATGACGACCACTGGCGCGACATAGTAAAATGCGCTCATTAGTATCACTTACATACGTCACGTACGTGACGCAGCATCATTATCGCAAAACGCAGCTGTTCCACGTTGACGCCTACTTCTACTTGACACGCGGATCAGCAATCATTTATAATCGGCTCGGAAACCAATCGTGATTCCTCACTTTTCAAATTAAGTCCGAGAGTATATCTAAATTAAGATCGCATGAATTTCATAATGTAATTCATGTAAGCGTCCTATTACCTTGAAACGTTTTATTAAAACAACGCAACGCTCGCAAGATTCACACGAAATCGAGGAAATCATGAATGTATTGTAAAATCTGATACACTTAATTTTTCTGGCGTTTCCTGCGCGCTCGATTACACGCTTAAATATCTAATGATAAGATCCGAAGATAATGATATTGTTCGAGGAAACGGTTGCCATTTGCACGCGGAAACACACGATCCAATTAACACGCATCGGAGAGGGGGAAAAAAAGATTGAATATTTATCGCCTTTATCATGCGTCTCATCACGCGTGTTTCGTGTAACTGTTACGCACTCTTTTCCGGCCGCGGCAGCGATATTATCTCGAATTACTAGGTAAACACAGGAAATAGACACGTTCGTTCATCAAGAGAAACGTGCACGCAAATTTCTGCATCTGCGCTTCGCGCTGAATACGATCTCGCGATACCACACACGTGCCTGCAACACGTTTATCCGATTTCAAGACCGCGAAATAAAGAACAACAACAGGAGAAACACCGCTTTTGCGACGCCACACGCGCGATTTTAACAATTCGCACGCACGAATGGGTCCAATGCCCGCGGCTGGTTTTAACGTCCACGCGTTACGTCACGTTGATATGTACCTAATTGCCAGTTTACTGTTACACGTATAAAATTACCGGTGCTTCCACAGTTTGTAATATTTTGATCTTGATATCTTATTTCACACATACGCGAGATAAAATCTAGGATGCACAGCAACTTTCGTATGCTCCGATATCCCGAAATGTATAATAGTGCAACGCGCGCGGAATGTTGCATCGCTCGAAATTCTTTTGAACCAAACACCGTCGAGAAGCACATAAATCTCCGCGGATCGAAGCGTCCTACGTTTAATCCGCGACGGAAAGCTCACACTGTAAATCGTAATCGGCGCTCATTGGCGTGCAGCATTAAGTAATAAGCGACGAGTCACGTTGGCAATGAGCAATACACGAATTCGACGCCCACGGTGAATTGGCAGCTGCACCGGCCGCAAGGCCGCAGTCACTATAATTACATCTCCGTGAAATGCATTTCTTCTGTACGCTCGCCGCGGACATGCTCGAGGGAGGCGTTTCCGAAATTTCCAACGTGGCATTAGCGGCACGCGATACCGCGATCTCGTGAACGAACGCAGTGCGTGAATGAGTGAAAAGCGACGTGGCCCTTGACGCGAGCGAGAACGTGTTGTCCACTGAGATGCGTCTCACGTTTAGCCAACCGCAATTTTCCAGTTTCGTACTTTTTTCTTTTTTGACGAATGCTCGCTCGCTTTTGAAGTAAATCGCTGAACGAATCTGTTGCATTTCGAGCCGCGTTGCGCAGCTTATAAAGTATCTAATGTAAAATTCAACCATTTCGTAATAGCTTTCTTTATGACTCCATCAGAAAAAGAACGTACGAGTGCCGAAGTAATTATGCCAAAACCCGGTACGAGATAAATTTTCGTTTTACCGTCATTGCCCCTGAGAACATGCACGCGTCAGAGTGTTCCGTAAATTTTCAGAGCCACCGTCGCCGGGAGACGGAATTACGGCGACGGTCGGGGACGCTATCTCGCATAGGCATCTTGAAATACAGCGACAGCGGTATCACCAACGAGGCATAACGCTGACCTTTATTACGAAATAAGGGCCAGCAGGATACCACGCGATGACGTAACACAGGCATCGAGATACTTCTTCCCGCGGTAGCGGGAAGTTAGTATGCCCGTGAAGTGCGCTTCCCTTTTCCCTTATATTACGTCGCAACTCGTAAAAGCTCGCTCGTTTCCGGCGTTCGATGCGATTTCGAGATGAAGGTGCGCGCGTACGTTCGTGAGCACGCGGACATAAAAATTGTTCCAGCTTTATCTTGGTATAATTTTACATAACGAAACTGGCGGCGGCTGGTTAAATAAGGTAGACGTAGTCGGATCGTTACGTAGCCGCCGCTACCGTCATGGAGATGGGCGGCGTATCAGCAAGGTTAACGCTGCAAATTAGGAACATTACCGGTTATCTGCACTGCCTCAAGATGGATACGCGCCAGCCACCGACCGGACCGGGCTGCCTCGCGCGCTCTAATTTATCTCACGCGACCGCTCCGTCCGCGCGCTCCGCAATGCGTCTCCTGCCCGAAATTGCACGAGATCGGAATCGAGACACGAGAAATTTAATATTAACGAAACATTAGAAAATGAAAAAAATACGACACCAGCGAGTAACTTGATGGCAACCAATTTTCTTATTAGACACACGTAATAGAGCTCTTTTGGAATAAACGTCATTTTGCTGACTCAAAACTTGTCAAAAAAACATGTTCACCGTATTTACGTAATTCCAGAATTTCTTCATAACAACGGTTCGCTCAGATTATGAAGGGTGTAGCCGTGAGAAATGCATCGAAATTTGCTAGTCATCAATCTTGGAGCACAATATGTTGGTGCGATACATTTCGGTATGTCCGGCGTAATATTAGCCCGTCGCCGCTACGAATCGATTTCTACGTAATTCCCATAATCCGTCATCGTCAGAGCGCCTTCTCCTTCGCTCGCGGTGCTCACGTTAATTCCGAATATCAATCGCATCGTGCCACGGCGCGCGGCGTCGCGAGCGGATTCGCGCGGATCCGCGCGAGCGCACAAATAGACACGGTTCCAGGCAAGATTGTCGGCACTAACGGGGAAACATTACAAGCTATCTGCGCTTCTTTGCGCAGCAGGAACATTATCGCTCGCACTCTCAGGAATCCAGCGCTTTGATTAATCTCCTCGCGTATTTCCTCGCTCGGCATTACGACACCGTCGTCGTCGTCATCGTCCTCGTGCTCGTCGTTGTCGTCGCGTATCTTGCGTTTCACCGCTACGCCACTTACTTTACGCTCCTTGGCGCTCCGTACATTGTTCGGATATTTTTATCTCCTGATATTATAAATTATGAAATATTACGAAACCTCAGTAATTCATTAACGCCAGTAAAACGATGCGCATCGAAAGTGAATGTACTCATTGCCGGTTATCACGGAATTCTCAAATTCTATTATTTAAATTTAATATTTTTATTTTAGACACGCAGGATCACGATGTGTTTGGAAAAGACAATCTGGCGAAGTGATCAAATGCAAAGGTTTCCGTGATTTTATGTTCGTCGCGAGCGCAGATCAAAGTTCCAATCCGCTTTTGCGCGTTGCAAATTTTCCGCGAACGCGCGCGACGAGAAATCTCCTTCTCTGTGCTC
Organism: Ooceraea biroi; assembly: GCF_003672135.1. NCBI lineage: Eukaryota > Metazoa > Arthropoda > Insecta > Hymenoptera > Formicidae > Ooceraea > Ooceraea biroi. The sequence continues at coordinate 7,515,185 of NC_039517.1, read as the reverse complement.
CTCGCTCGCATAAAAATCAAACGCGCGATGAAATAGCTGCTATGCGTTTATGCAAAACGCGGTCGCGTAACCCGGTTTGTCGCGCGCGATATGGACGGATTCGCGAGGCGTTCGCGGGCCTCATTTCTTTTCCAGGTCACGTTTTTATTGCCTACCCTAAAGGATTATTCCTGGGGAAAGAACTGTAACACATAGCCCGACCGACTGGCACCGAGTATCAAGTGATACCTCAAGGCGAGGCCTCGTTCCTGTGTCGCGTGTGCACACTGCACGCCGCTGCAATGAGCGAAATTACGCATAATTTGACATTTGATACTGCCGGCGCGTCGTAGACAGAGAGGCAAACGCGAATTGCAATTGTCTGCTCGCATACGTCTTGGTCTTATCGCGAAATGGAACGCGTTATAAATCATCCCGATGCATAATTTCTTCTCTCCAAATTTCGAAATTTTACTTCCACGTGTTCACCGCTGGCATAAATAATCCCGCTGATGACACGTTTCGATTTTCAACTCGAAAGATCAGCGTAATCAAGCCTCAAATACAGATAAGATACCATCGAAATATAAAAAGATTAGAGACCTCAAATCGAGCGCGCAATGCTTTATTATCTGCTCGTCAAAATTGAATTTTCAACCAGCAGATAACGCGAAACCTGTCGATATACTCGTTGAATCGCTCATCCGAATTTGATTCCTTTTCTCTTTTTTAATTTTTCAGCTCAATCAGATGCTTTGAACATCTACATGTCTGTGTACACACGGGGAGAAAATTATTATCAAGGATTGCTCGCGCGCGGTGCCTCTTATCGTGTTCCTCGCGGATGCACATCATCCACCGAGTCTTCTTATCTGAAAGCGTCAACCTAATTATCGCGAACACCGCTGTGCGTTACGTAACAAGCACTACTTCGCTTTATTTGAGGACACGTAACGTCACATCGCCTTCCTCCTCGCGAACCTGAGCGAGCGTGTGTATGTATGTGCGTAACGTCTCCGGCGTTATGTCAGCTCGCGGACTGCTTCGAGGATTTCGCGTGCATTAAGCTATTATTCCGGCGCATCGTTACAATGTTCATCGGATGCGGATTACGTGAGCGCGCGATGTTGGCACGGCCGACTCGCATCCGGTGCACCCGAAAGGGAACATCCTTTTTCTCCCTCTCGCTCTGACGCGCTTCCGACATACGCGTCGATGTTTCCTTCCCGTAAAACTGACGATTCATCCTACGATTCATGACGATTCACGAATTCACACCGCGATACCGGCCGGATGCAGCTTATTAAGCCGTGAGTATGCGTGCGATTATGCTCAAGCGGAAATACGCGAGATAACTACGCATTGTTTCCTAATCGGACGGCACGATGATCCATAACGTTTCAGAATGAGGAAACGATATCGATGTTTATCCGTAGAATCACGCACGGCTGTCGAAACTCTCGTCGTTGACGCGAATATTACTGTCAAGGCTGAGTACATTACGTTTTCGTTTCTTTTCGGTTGGCTGGGAAGGCAAATAGCGCGGAAATTCAGCACGACGAAAAAATTTAAAACTAATTTCGCGTCCGTGACAGCGCGACAAAATTCCCTACATCTCTCGCTTTTCGCCCCTCGAAAATGATTATTTTCGCGTAAATTAATGGCCTTAACGAGCTGGTGCGCCGAAACACGCGGTTGTGAGAAGAATTGGCGTTTGGCTGATAGGTTATCGGTACATACGTGACAATTCGCGTAGATAGACAGAGAGAGATATGCATGACGCGTCGTAGATTGCCGCGTCGGAACGTACCATTGATAAAGCGATTAATCTGCCGATCAACTACACCTCAGTCAATCGTGGTGCAAACAGACTACTGATAATTGTTTGTCGAATACGAGCTGCCTATCTGAACAAGTTCGAATACCATGCCACGCAAAAATCAATCTTTCAATCAGTATCATTAAAATTAATCACGCGGTGATATCTCGTGCGAAAAATTATGTACATCGCAAATTATGACGCAAGAGCAAACATCCGTACGAGACATTTCACTTTTAAATCATACATTTGTAAATTACCGTAACTACTTTGATTTTAAAATGTTGCAAGAAGAAGATTGTGTAGCCACGTTTACTTAAAAATATTTAGAATAAAATTATAAATTATTTGAAATAGCATTTAAAATAATTTCCAGATTACTAAGACATTTTGGAGAAAATTTCGAAAAATGCTTTTCACTACTCATATCATCCCCTCAGGCTCGTCATTTTTAGTAAAAATAATCACTCGAGTTTATATATAAAAATAAATATTGTACTTCAAACATTGAGCAATCTGTAAATGTGCAGATCTCACTGTGACTTGAAATTAGTTTGCAATTAGTGCGTCAGTGAAAAGAACTGTTGTCGGTGACAACAGCCTTGGCGCCGAGAAGAGACGCGCGAATGCGCGTTTATCTGCGACGCGTTGTATCTTATCATTGAATGCGCCGCGAGAACACACGAAATCGAGATCATGGAAGAAAAATCCCCCCGGCTGCATCGCTCGGGCGGAAATCGCGGAACATGGAGAACGACGGCCGCGCGTTTATCGTGCACGCTCGAAAACAGCCTGTTAACTTCGCGCTCGTTGCATGATAATGACGCCACGCTGTTAGTGCATGCGTCGTCGTCGCGAAAACGAAAGTTACGACCCGTTAAGGCAAAATGCAGTTTTACTGCGCGGCACTTAGCCAGCCGTAATGCACGTGCCGTATTTAGCGCCGGAAATACGAACGACCGCTTTTAGACTGATAAAAGGAACGGACTGCAGCGTTTAGCGCTAAAAATGGATGTTAAATACAAGCAATTAAGCCACAACGCACTCGTACTGATTGTGACGCTCCAGCCTCCAGTTTTGAATATCTCGAATCACTACGAGAGCTTTCATCGGACTCTTCAATGCTAAAAATTATTCTGATAAGGCATTCACCGACTCTTCAACCTTGGCGCAAAAATCAAAAGTCAACAAGTATAGAATATCGACGAAAGCAAACGTTTTCGCACCTTCTCCCGCGGTCGTTCCTTTCATTCGTCGGTCGCGCCGAGTGCGACCCAAAAATCATGTTTATCGACGTCGCGAAAGACGGACAATATTTGATTATCTGCAAGATGAATGCGCGCGCAACGGGCCCCGGGGCCGATAACTTCTAATTCGCTTCACTCACCTTACACCTCCGCGTGATAATGTTAAACACTGGCATCGTGTGCAGCGGCGACCGTTGCTAACAGACACGTGCTCGCGAAGCTGTCGCTTCCAGTCGATTTCTTTCCGAGTACTATCGATGTGTATACCCTGGGGAAACGCTACCGGTGCGCAATGTTCGCCGTCCGATCACCGATTCGATTAAACGAGCGAGTGCACTGAGGCAATGCCGATCACACCGAAATAGCCCATCGCTGTTGATCGAATTAAGTACTAAATTAAACCGCGATCGATGCGAGCGAATCGTCCTCGCGATGGCCGAAGCGGCGAGCGTTCAATGGTCCTTCGATCCTGCGAGATTGACAAGAAGGTTCCTGTGTCCGTGAAATTGGTCGCAAAGGATGGGATAATCCTGGATTTTGAAAAAAACCCTTCGAAATTATCGGAATGCCGAAGATCGTTTAATAGTTCGTTCACTATTCTGCGTTCTAACGATCGTTATCTCCGATCACCGATATCTCCAAAGGCACTCGTACAATCACTGTCGATAATTAGATAACAGCATCATCGGGAAAGCTTCCACGATATCCAGTCCTTTAAATCACCAATTAATTTCCCCGCTGCACGACACGTGCCCTTGACGCTGATCAATTGCGCTCCAGTTGCTCTCAAACGATGCATCCAGCGATGCACGAGTCTTCCGCTACCGATCCTTTTCACAGGTGCGATTATCAGTAGACAAGAATTTCGGGAACGCCGGGAATGTGCAGATCTCCAAGGTATCCGATTTTGGTGTGGCTCGGAACCGTCAAACGGTTCTCCAGTCGCGACCGGCGAACTCGGGACGCGTCGTCGTCATTCCGCCGATCCGAGACGGTGCTTCCAACGACGATTGCCCACAAGTCACTAAAGACGCTCGCGGTGACGCTTGCCCAATCAGCGCCAGCAATTAGATAACAAAACCGTATCGGCCGTGCCTGGTTGGATCTCTCGCAAGCGGTTTCGTCCAAGAGAAGGCCGTGCGAGCAGTTCCTTTATTCCGCGCGTTTCTCTCCGGGTGTCGTCATCCGTGTCCGACGCCGCGCGTCGTCTCCTTTCGCTGCTCCCGGCGACTTGGTCGCGATGTCGTTCGCGGGAGAGACAATCGCAATTGGGTCGATCGATGACACCTCCGTCGTCGTCAGGATGGGTGACGCGACCGCGCCGACGACGACGATGATGACAAAGAGGAACGCATTTCCCTCGATTGATCGTCCGCTCGCTTATGCATGTATCGAGTGCTTGATTCTGGCCTTGCGCGACTCCCTCCGCGCGGTTTCACCTGCGAGCTTCAAGGTTGCGGCTACCAAGATAACGTCGCCTCTCGCGATTCGCGACGTTTCCTCGAGAGCGATATTGCTCGGCGGAACAGACGATTCAAATCTGAAATGCGTCGTTCTCCTCTATCGTGACGAGACTCTTTTAAAAGATAATGCAGAAAGCACGTTGAAGCTGATTACTGATTTGCAATCTTTCCGACGACAACTCGAGTCCCTGATCTTGAAGCTGTGACTGATACGTTCCGTGAAGTAATATTCGAGTCTTGGGAATATTCTGGAGATTTTTAATAAAACTCCACTATTGTTCCGGGCTCTGAATAAAGATATTTTGGAGCCGGTAAATTCTTTCCAATCGCTTCGAGGAATCTTTCGAGGGAAGTTCGCTACACAATGCCTGATATATTCGAAATTGCACGACAATCGCGGCGCCGGTTATACCTCGGTGACTTCGCAAGGACAGAGCGCGAGGTTGCGCGAGGAAAAGTCTCGAGGAAATCCTTGCGTTCTAGGAAACTGCGAGATTCTGAATCCACAGATTCAATCGACTCGCGCGGTCCAATGTTCACGAGGCTCTTCGGCGTTTATATCGTCTTCGATGAATCGTGTTTCTGCCTCGCTGTGCCTTGTGCAACTCCGATCGCATTGAGGCGAATAAATCCGCGGCGAAATTCCTTCACGAGGACGCCGGCGACAGCTCGTATGCTTTCACTCGTACAGTGTTTAAGCTGTTCGACGCTGTTCGACCGAGCGTAATACTCCACGTTACATCCATCATCGAGCTCTCCCTGGCAAGCGATTTAATTCCTCTTCGACAATCACGGTCTTGCTTAACGCTCCGTTTCCATTTATTTGAGACCGCAATAAAAAGATCGGCGGCTCGCTTTACCTTCCCGTTTCCGCGCACAATCGTAAAAGTCCGAAACGACGACAACTGCAACGTCGTCCTTGGCTCAATTTTACGGCACTCGCGTCAGGAGGCGTCGCCCGTTGATCGCCTCGACGTTCGAAAAGCGCGCGCTTCCCGCACGCGAAATCCCGCCACTCCGGCGAATTAAATTTGTCGACTGATGATGACAGTTGACGGAGATGACGCTTCGAGCATGCAGATGAATGGCACTTCGACTTTATTGCGACGTTGTCGCAAACGAACGCGCCAATTCTTCGCTGGCTGGCTTCGCGCGCGATCCAAGCGTCGAGAAGTCGAAAAGTACGCGTCCTGCGCGCCTCGCGGGCGCTATCGATCGATCGATACGCGCGCTCGGGGGTTTCCGCGGGACAGCGCGCAAAACGTGCGCGGCGAGAGAGCGCGCGCGCGGTCTCGCTCGAAGGTCGCGGAACTCGCTCGCTCGCACGTTGTGAGTCACGGTGGAGTTAAATGGTCAACTGGTCAACAATCGCGCGCGCGAAAAACACACCTCGGGAACAATAGATCGCGCAAGGTGCGCGGCGCCCACCAGGAGCAACAAACAACACACCTCGCGACACCGCGACGAACTCGTGTTCTGAAAGAACGCGCGGCGCATCCGCCCGGCAGCGCTCCGTTCGCGCCGTCAAGCCGAGCGGCGCGGCTTCGCTCGGTCACGCTCGCCGCCACTCGGCCGTACTCGATACTCGCGCCACGCGCTCGACCGCTCTCAATCGGCCGTCGACGGCCGCCGCAACAGGTTGTTGACTGGTCCGCCGGCCGCACGAATCGAATCGCTCGTGTTGCAGAAAGCGAATTCGTCGCGGAAATTCGTCTCCTCGCCGAGATGGATTCTGACTTCAGTGATGGTGGAAACTCCTCTTTTTTTTCTTTTTGCAGATGTGTATGGAAGAGGCTCCATTCCATCGACCATTGATATCGGGGATGTGATGGAACGAAGCGATAATGGAAGCGTCATGTTTGACGGTGCTGTTGGAGTTTTGTGTTTTCAAAAATACGAGACTATGTAGAGGTATTCTCTCTGAGGGGACTGGTTTTTAATGGTAGCCAATGTCGCTTCTAATCTGATCGATTGTAAGGCGTGATACACAGAACGTCGTACGTCTTTCTATAATTACCGGAAAAATACGATTCCGATGATAGGTAATTAAAATACATTAAGCGAACAGGACGATAGAAATCTAAAGCCTGTTCCGCGACGTTACATCAAAATATTGATCTGATGTCTCTAGATGTAACACACACCATCTTGTCTTCGGCAATGATTACTTATAGAGTGATGTATGCTTATTTACGAGTCGTATAAATTTCCTTGTTATTGAAAACAAGATAATAGCGTGCATGGTAAACTTGTTGATACGATTGATTAAATGAATTTTGATGCAGCGGATTATATTAATATCTAATGTTATTCATCCCTGAAAACATTTTCTAAAGACCGTACGACGATAGCTTGAAAGAAAGTACGATTAATAACCGTTCATTAATAAACAATAATTTGCGATTGCTCTTGCACAACATGCGATTATGATACTCGGCGCGTAATTATGTAATTATGTTCAAGGTACCGTGCAAATCGTTTAGTCATTAAATTACAGAGGTCGAAAAGATAAACTTAATATGCGTTTTTTACCTATCGAAATTCTCGTGCGATTAAGGGAAATGATGTACAAACGCATAAACGATATTGTGAGCGAGAGGACTGCAGAATCTCACTGCAAATGTATTACTACGTCTCAAAAACGTCCATTCTCATTTTCTTTTTATGTACACAATAGCATCGTAATACTCAAAATGTTTCATGGAAAATATGTTAATAAGAGATAAAACACAAAGTGGGATAATACGGCGGCAAAGACTTAAGTCAAGTACCTAATCTGAAAACTAGCGTTTGATAAGAACGTCGCAAATTGCAATACTGATTATCGTTGTCGGATGGTAGATCATACGGGCAGATAGTGCCGCTCGCTTGTGTTTCGCGTCGCGTGTAACACGTGGAGTTTCCTTCCTTCTTCCTTAAAAAGCTAGAAAAGTTTGATGACGTTGTGCGAACTTACGATCCCGAGAACGAGCAAGAATTTTGCGCTTCCCCGTTTCAAAGTACACACTTTGTAAACTGGAAAAAACAAAATTGATACCGCCATTCACCGTAACTCGACAAACCATTTTATTAATAGACTACATGATAAATTTTCATGTATGCGCAGAGCATATTTAAGACTTTCCATTTCTGGAACTGGATACATTTGTAAGATAAGAGTCCGCATAAATATTACAATCGCATAGAATGATAACGAAGACGTCGTCGTATAACATCGAGACAACTCTGGCACATCCCTCTCATTTTTGAGTTTCTACTTTTCCGGCTCGATGATAAAGCGCGACGAGACGATCGTGACGAGTAACGAAATTTCTGGATCGTAGATCTTTTTCTTTCACTCGGCATTACGTATTCCGAGCGCGCGTTACAAATACGAGGCACTCAGTTTGGTTACAGAAGCAGATCTCGTATTTGGTAAGCGCGGTTTATCGATGCCGCTAAACTAGATCTACTGGAGCAACGCAATCGGTTGAAATACTGCAGAAAGTAAGAACGACAGAAAATATTTAGATAGGATGCTGGAGATGTGGGAAGAAAAAGAGACAGAAAGACGAGCGAGATATGTTCATTATGTAACATGGCCTGCGCCGCCACTAATTTATTATTCTTCGTAGCGCGTACGCGATCGCCGCTATGGAAACCAGAGTATTTCAATCGTGATGAAAGATTTACGCTGATCGATTGCACTTGCAACGACGTATTTATATTTTATCTATAAATTAATAATATATATAGTCTCTTACTGTCCCACACGAGCGACCGAATCGTGTTGTTCGATATGGAACTCTGGCATTTGACAGGAAATAAATCTGCGACTCGCAACTCGATTCATCTAAAATTAGATATTGACCTTTCCGCCACATAGCGAAAATATTCGACTTATCACGACGAAATGCATCGTTCGTCCGATGCGGAATCCCGTTAAATATATATATATATCAAAGGAAACTGTTAAATGCGAGCGTACAAATGAGATTTCTGCATTGCAACAGGTGCAAATGCCGAGTCCTAAGCCATTCAAACCGCCGACGTATTAAGGGCTTAAGGCCTTGCATACATCGCGAATGTCAGGCCAATGAAAATTAAGCTGATAGCGCGCCTCGACGGCCAAGACTTCGCAATCCGAGATCCTAGACGTACTGAAGACAGCAACACACGGAAAGACTCGACAAGAAACACGAAAAAAGTTTCGCCTCGAGATAATAAGTTGTACGGAGATGGAGCGATCAGCAATGCTTATCGGCATAAGAAATTCGCAGATTCGCGAAACTTGTAAAACTGCCCGTTCACAGAAACATCAATCTCGATGGTAATCAGAGTGGACAACCGCATGTCATCCGCCACATTGAGCGTGTAACGAAGATTGATCGCGCTCTAACGATCGCGGCTTCGGCACGCGGCGCGAGCATTTCGAGGACGAAATCCGTGTACTTTTCCGCACGCAAGAGGCACTGTTAAAATTATCGATGCACGGAGATACGCGACTGCAACGTACTGGAGGGATGCTAAATGCGTCGTCTGTTTTATGGGCATTTTTACGATTCTTCAACAGGGACCATGATTTCCTCATGTTCGCGGATGCGAGCCGAATATCAAAGCAGAAGAAATCGCGGCACGGTCTCTGTTTCGCTATCTGCCTCACGTGACGCAATCGGCGGATCGAAAGTAAAAGCGATCACGCTTGCTCTCGCAATTTATGCCGCGTTCGCTCATGGAACGATTTACAATCTGCATTTCTTTTCTAGTGAAGGGGAGATTACGGCTTATGACGTACTTACGGTAATAAAATTCGGTAAATACAGCGGAGGCAGAGGAGCATCTCAGAACGAACGAAGAAAGACTCGCAGTGTCTTGAATATTAAAGAGCTGTAACGTATGAAAGCTGCCGTTGATACGAGTTTGTCATTAAAATGAAGTCCGACGGTATCAATGCCGCCGCAAATAATCGCGCGTATATCCGTCAGAATATTTTGTACTATCACTTGCAGGTCTTTAGAGATATTGGATATGCCTTGCGGTATCGGCGGCGCCGAACATCCATAATCGGGGATATATGCCGACGAATGCATCGCGCAAATTGCCACGGGCGGGCATCTGACTAAAAGCACTTTGTCCTCCGTCGGCGAATACCGCGAATATCTACTTTGTCCCGCGAAACGCGCCTGATCCATTATTCAAAATGGAGAGCCATGCTGGGTCAGCTGGCGAACGAGGTCACAGACGTTTGAGAAGGTACATATATTAACTGGTTTTTTTTCAGAGACCTTTACCGCTGAATAGAATCTGCAATCTATACACGTACCGAGATCTTTTGGGAGCGAATTCGGGAGTAAAATTTAGAAAAGCCAAAATGATGCGAACTAATAGGCGTATCTCGAGGATTAGGATATTACACTCCACCTAGATTGCCTTACTTAAAATAATAATTGCGATAATGTTTCTATAAATAGTTAATATAATGTTTCTTCTAAAAATACGTAAATGATCTGGTAAATGATGTTACAAAGGTAGGAAAAATAATCTGCAAAAAAACTTTATGTGGTTGCCGCACATAAAAAAATCCGATTCTCACTTGAGCATCACGCTTTCAGTGCGAACACCCATCGGTACGCAAATAACTGCAACTTGTTCGAGTTCCATTCGCATTTGCGGGAGCAGATTTTTTCCTCTCAGCTATCCTACAAATAGCCTGAACTCATTTGATTTCCGAGAAGTTTGCGCGCGAAACAATTTAATCAGCGCGGAAAGAGAGGAAAAAATCGCGGGCGAGAAAACTCGCGCTCGAGTGTTAATCGGGTCTCGAAGTCTTGCCTTGAAGGCTTGAAACGTCATCGCCGAGTTGTCGACCGAGACACCGGGTACACGCGAGTTGCCTTTGCGGCGGGGGCACGACAGATCAAAGGATCAATTTAAAAGGCGGTCGCTCGGTATCGTGCACGTATATCGTCACCGAAAACAATTTCGCCTTATTAAAAGCCCCGGGATCGTAAAGCGCTGATGAATTAACGAGCCACCAGCTCGCTTCACGTACACGCCATATACCGGGTAACCACCAAGGGAAACGACAGTTAGCTCATGTTATTACCTTTGGCACGACAAAAGGCAGATGGGAAAAAATGTTGCACCGATTACGCGTTCTCTTTTTACGCGCGCGGGTCTAGCGTTCACGAGATGAAATGAAAGCCGGATTAATCATAACGGAAGTTTCCACGTCGACGGCAAATTAAGAGGAACGCGACGTTCCCCGATGCGGCACGCGTCGTTTGGCGATAAAGTTTGCTGACTCCAAGTTTTCCGCGTAATATTACGTTATACGCTGCACGCACTCATGCGAGCGGAGATTTAAAGTCGAAAAATGGAATTCAGCGGCAAATTTTTCCGCGTCCGCGACGGTGCGCGGCGTTTGACGCTGTGTGCGAGAGGTTTTATTTCTTCAAATATTAATATCCGCTGCCGTTCTCTTTGCCATTCTTCGACATTCAAAATCCTATATAAAATGCGAGAGAGAAACAAATCGCTTCAATAATTTCGCACTTCCCATTTAGTCATTGTATGATATTGAAAACGTAAAGAGTGACAGCGTCGAAAAGATATCAATGAAATATCAGAAGCGTCAATATAAAATCTTTATGACAAACGAGATAAAACATTTTCCGCGTACATTCAAGAGATTTACATGGCTTTGAGTGGAAGCGTTGCTCTTAAGTGTGATTACGAGGCTCGCAAATACTCGCGTTCTCGCTCGGCACATATTAGCATCGCGAAGAGCATGTTCTCGGTTCTGTAAAAATAATACGTTGTGCACACCGTATGGTGTCACCAAGGATTCGGGAATCAGAGAGCCACGGTGTTAAGTTCACGGTGCGAATACGTGACGGAGCCTTCCACAGAACCCACTTTCGGAGAGTCTCGTACTCTCGGTCGGTTTACGGATCTGCTTTGCGACGCAAATCAGATCGATTTGCAGACCTAGACGGCAATTAGCACCGCGTGCGTGCCGCGAATCCCATTTGGACTTGGACGATGCAGCTTCGTGAAACGTGCTTCCGGCGCGGTGCTAAATGCGCGCGCGATCTTTCGCGTTTGCGGATTCTTTTAGAATGACTGCAAGAAGAACAAAAAAAACATGTCGCGAGGAAGAATCGCGGACGTTCGGGGACGCTCGCAAGTGGGTTAAAGTCTCGCCGAGAAATTATTCGCGACGCTCGCGTGCGCGCGCGTTCCCGAGATTACGCAAGAATCGCCGATGTCGAGAATATGCGTGATTAATTATTAAAGGAGCGAGCGAGCGAGCGAGTAAAGTTGCGCTCGGAGATTGCGGGATAACCGATGGATTACGTAAGTCCATTTAGCGTTAATCGAAAACGTCGTACTTAGATTGGATCGAATGAGCGGGCGACTTAGAAAAATAGCTTTCCTCGCGCGACGCCGTCGCGCGCCTCTCAATACCGTCCTGATTTCGTCGCTAGCTGCTGCAGGGAACTGCGCGCGTTTCTAAACTCGAATACCGTTTGTAACGTCAAACCCAATGCGAGACGATCGAATCAATCTTCTCGCCGCGATCGTACCTTGTCTCCGAATCGGAAAAAATGTGAGACCAATCAATGCTATAATACTTTCTCTTTTAAACCAATTTTCTTCTTGACCTCCGTATTAATTTGAGAAACAATGAGAAGCACTGCTTCATCGCTCACGATACGCTACTACACATGCAACACACTTACCTCGGAGTTGCTGGTGGCGACGCTGGACAGACCGGGGGACATGGTGCCGGTGGTGGACATGGCGGGGTCCGGACTCGGCGAGACCACCGTCGGGTTACCGGGGTGGTGCGGCAGCAGTGCGGGGGCATGCGGGTACGAGGCGAGATGAGGATGCTGCGGCTTCGGGTGATGCAGCTGCGGGCCGGGCGGTGCACTTTGCACCACCATTGGAACGGGTGGCGGCCCGGCGTCGACCGGCGTCCTGCCGCCACCCTCGCTACCAGCGCTTCCGCCGACAACCGCATTACTGCCACCCCCGCCGACTTCACCGCCACGGAACGATTCGTGCAGGTACTGGCGCACCTGGTTCTTCTGCTTCTGCACCACGTGGTAGCGCGTTGGGTTCTCCAACAGCGTGCGCACCTAAAGAAACAAGGCACTGTTGTGTCAGCAGATTTTAATTTTTAATAATATAATAACAAATAATATGAGATACAATCCGCAGTTAACGACTAATTTAGGATCGTTCGTGTGTGTCGATTAGCTCCTATTTTTTATTGTACTCTGACTAAGAATAGTAAAGATTCGTGATTTAATTGATACGTTACATGCAGTTAAAGAGGATTAAGATAAGATTAAGATAATTTTTAAAATAAATCTTCAACTTACAACGTTATGCCTTATTTTATTTAGAATTAAGCAAAGGAATTGTTCTAAATAAAACATTTGATGAATTACTCTCTTTGAGTCTTAAGTTTAACATGATTACCCTAAAAACACCCGCAACTTTAAGGATTCACTAACTTGGAGCGAAGATAGATCGGCTACGCGACCGAGAACGTTATCGCAGCTGCGTTCGGTCTTTCGTAAACGCAACAACCATGTTGCGTGAAGCTAATTGCAAGATAAACCATCGACAAGTCCCATGCCTGCAGCCTCTCGTGCCCTCTCCGCTAGTCTAACATTGTTCCGGGAGGTTTAACAGTATAGACACCGTGTACCGAATAGATCTATTAACGACGCTACAGAATTCGGCTCGCCTTACCGCGATACGGTAAACTACCGGGACCTCGGAACTATAAGGTATCGTTATCTTAGCCGCGCTCTCTTACGTGTATATCTATATACACGGAGCTTTAAGCGACGGAAACGCAAACGATGGTAACCGGATGCTTGACCCGCCGCTATACTTCGAAAACTATCCAAGACTATCCAAGAAGACCATCATGTCTTTTGGACTTTGAGTATTACAGTACTTCGACGAGGTCTTAGCACACCAGCTCTCCGATTTTTATATAAAACTTAACGCAGAGTAAGAAAAGATCAAAAAGAAAATCAAGAGAAAGAAAGGTAGAATTTCGACGAGGGATCAAAGTAACTATTCATTTCGAATCGAAATTTATTTATCGAAATTGTGGAATATAATAGGATCGTTGGAATAACTGCCCGCGCGATAAAAGGCCAAGTAACGCAATCCGCAACGTGTAATGCATTATAATGCGTCGCCAGCTACAAATTTAATGCAATGTAGTACCACCGCGTAAATAATTTGATTATGTTGTGCGATTTGATTTTCGCACGAGCAATTTAGCATCAATCATGCAAATCGGACATTACGCACGATACAATAGAGGCACATACTTGCAATACTTGCGGCGGAACATCCACGCCAATCGTGGGCAACGGCGTAGGAGGTACTGGTCTGGGCGGTGCGGCAGCTGGTCTTTGCTGCTGCAAGCTCTGCCGGAATTCTGCTTGTCGCCTCTCTTGCTCCTGCAGCTGCTCCCGCATCAGCTGTAGCTTCAATTGTGTGCGCGACGTCGGCGTCGTAGTTTTGAACGTTGGCGGACTGGAAAAAGAACACAATATTGCGTTCACGTAAAACTTTATCTTATACTCTCGTGATTTGACACCGAGTATCCCCGAGTATGCCCGAGAATGATCGGACGTGATCTCAGTCGTTTAAACATTTTCTTCCAAAACATTAGAAGATTTGATTAAATTTATTAATTAATTTGGTTATTTGTAAATAAATATTTATTGTTCCTTATGTATAAATTTCTGAGAAGGCAAACTTTTTTAGCGAAGCGAGCATACTCGTTATTGTTATCGTTGTACGTTATTCATCGCAACGAATGACATTGCATCGAATCCCTCGGAATGAGGCTTGATTACTGGCACGCCATGCGTTTGTATTGATAAACGCGGGAATATGCAGCATTGTCGGTTGAGCGAGAGCATCAAGTCCCAAGTCCGAGGCGAGGCCAATTAATCTCGCGGCGTAAACACTATTGGATCGAACTATCTCTCTCTCTCTAGGCGGCGACGAGAAGAAACACCGTAAAGTCAATCGCAGCACGACTCGCGGCGTCCAACCAGATAAATTGTTAATGAGTAAATATGTAATTTGCGTCACCACGTAATTCTAAAAGAAGAAAGACACGAAGGAAATTCAATGCATTCATGAGGCAAACATCTGTTTGATCTGTCATCTGACGTATCAAAGTTGATTCGTCGTGAGTAAGAACTCTCTTTATTAACGTTCCAATCGTTCTAGCAAACGGTGTTGCAGAATTAATGGTCCATGATTCGGATTTCGGACGTAAAATCGAGTCTTGGCAGCGTTCTGCTGCGATATTCTCGCGATCTCCGAAATTCGCGAATAGCGAAAACTCTGAATATAATTCAGAGCGCGTCATTTATCGCAAATCGGCAGTCAGGGCGAGATAAATAGAACTTTCTTGTCGCAAACGACGATTTCGCGAGCGCATAAAACGCAATGATCGCGCACGATCGTCCTTATACTTTAACTCGCACGAATCGATCGATCTCGCACGAAGATCTTTCGCTCTCTGGCACTATTTGCATTAGGAACAAATATGTCACCGAGACGCACGCAAGACGTCCGTTTTGCCGCCGTCTAAAGGACATTCCCAATTCGGGAACAAAGCCAAGATCTAGCCATAAGAAAACCAAAATAGAGAGATTGTGCAATTTGGATCGAGCGTTAGTTCCCATCGTTCGAGACTGTCTTCCTCCCTCGATACATAACACTTATCACACGAAATTTTCCCTTTTCTGCGAGTTGAACGCCCTTTTGTTATTTAATATTAGAATGCTGCTAATGAGAAGATATATCTGCAAATACCTACTTGCCGGATATCGGTTGCGGGAGATCCCGCTATGATCTAATAGAATTCATGACGTGAGGTCATTGCGACTGTCTTTCGACTGTCACTTGTGAAGGTGAATTTTGCACTCGCACAGCTACGAAGCCAGAGAATTATCTTTGACAAAGAAATTCTTCTTTGTCAAACATTTCATGAGTAATCCGATAGGCTTGTTACATTACCTCGGGAGTTGAATAAGGAATGCATCGACAACGAAACTCCGGAAATAACTGCTTAAGACAGCTAAATGATCAAACTTTGAATTCGAGATTCGATCTTCCAGCCGATAGTATACGAACACGATAGCAACGAACGTCGCATCTACAGAAACGCTGAATATTCACTGAAGTCTTAAACTCAAAAGCCGTCGCCTTTGTGCGATTACGAAATTAAAAATTCTTTCGTTTCCAGTCGCGCTACGAGCTACCGTAATAAAGCTGTTGCAACTTTTATAATAGTAGTACCGGCTGACTCGTGAAAGGCGATTTAATCAGAACACCGGCTTTCCCGGGGACCATTAAAACGTCTTACGAATTTTTCTATCGCCCAAGAGACGGACTTTGCTTTTCTCCCTCAACACTTCCGCCTTTAAAAGCCTGACCTTTTCATTAACATGTTTACAAAGCTGTGCGAGAATTAATTAAAACTGCGATTTGATGTTTTCACGCAGTACCATTAAAACCCTAGATTATACGCTATATGGTACAAAATATTTATTAATTATCTAAATATGTACATTCTATCTGTTCGCTTTTGTTAGATTCTCTCCAGAAAAGTCAATTTGAAGAAATAATTGCTAGGAAAGTGTCCATCGAAAGCAAGTATCGGGTATTGGCAGCGCTGGCCGCGTTCGCCGGAAAACTCACGACAGATTACGAAACAGGAACAGAAAATGCTGATGGAAGATTGGAAAAGTTTCTGATGAAAAATTTTCCGCGGGTAAAACCAAAGTTGAGATGAAATTGCGTACTTTCAGTTCTTTCGGATAATCGTTGTATTGATATTTGACGGGAAAGTCAAATATGGTCGCAAACTTGGCAGGGATTTCGTATTTCTGATATTTTGGATATTTCTGATTAGAATATCTGTGTTTTTACAAGATTTCTAAGTATCCAATGAAAAACGCACACAAGGTAAAAAATTTGCAGAACAACTCTTTCACAGCTATCAAGATCGTTCATCAGAATTATAATTGGCTTACAATTTCATCACCGGAATCGACAGAGTTCGGCAATTTATTGTCGATTGATGTTTACATCAGATATTTTCGTCGTCCAATTTAATGAAATTATTTCCTTAATTATCCAATTAACCAACATTGGTCGCACGAAAAGCCTTATCGCATTCCATTAATAATAATTAACTAATTATCTCGAAATTGACGGTAAAATGGCAGCGGTAATATAAATTCACGCAGACGTGCGCTTGAACGGATTCGAGCGTCCATCTCGTTATCGCGTAGAGTGCAATCGCGCAAATGCGGTCCCGCTAATTGCGTTCCGCTAAAAGTTCCGATTGCGAGCTCGATTTTTTATAAACAGTCGATCGGGGGTGCGCCACGGCGCACTTATTTATATTTCACCTCGCGATATTGGATACTGAACGACCGAAAATAATTTTCAGCGGTAACGCTTGGATGCCATTAATTCTCCAAGATCACGTACGATTCCGCTCGTGCAATACCCGCGCGCGCGAATTCCTCTTCCCGCGTTACGTATCGTACTTTTTGCCGGGGGCGACGGGCGGGAAGGAGGGAGGGCTTTTATACATGTCCCGCTTAGCGGGTCGGGCGACCGTAATACTGAATTTAGTGCTTATATAAAGAGCTACGGAGGATCGCTTATGGCAGCTTCATGCAAATGCACGCGGACCCTCTCCGGTCCTCCTTCTTACTCACTGTCTCTCTATATGCGGCGCGCAAGAAGGGATTCCCGCAAGAGGAAGGGATCCTCCAGGGCGAGGATTCTCAGTGGTGGATTTAGCGAGGGTGGCGCCCATCATCAGAAAGAAAGGAAAATTATCCTATCATTAATCGTAATATGAAACGAAAATTCTATCTATGTATGTATACATGTCTAACATGGAATAATTCGCCTCAACGGACGCACTCTGCAGATATTAATAAATATACAACAAGGAAAAGTTTGTCGGCGCAATTAAACAAATAAAAATAAAATGTCCTTCCGACGACGATATATTTTATGATCTTTCTCTCGATAATCGTCTAATAATTTAATTAGTTGCTCTGTGAAAGTGCATGCTTTGTGCGCCATCTAAGAGTGCCGTTACTGAAGGAGGATCCTCGAGCAAGGATCGTCGGGCAGATATTACAGGACGTGGAAGGCAGAGAGGGACCGGCGGTATTAATGTCATTAGTCTCGAAGAAAATCGGTGGCTCGCCGTCGCCAAAGTTTTATCTTCATTCCCGCGGAATGAATTAAGTGAGAAAATATAGCCGCGCGCTCGTCTCCGTCAGCCGGCCGATATAAATCGCGATAATATGGAAAGCAGCTTCTTTTGTCGGATTAATGTACACTCCCAACTAAGACGTCGGGCTTCGGTTGAATGGGGCCGTACGTGCGTGGAATTTCATCGTCAGGCTGGAGATTATCGTCGCGGACGCGTTCCCGATCGTGAAATTCGAACAGCCATTTACTCCGATATTCGATATTCCACCAAGGTAAAATTAATCCCCAGGAACGCAAGTGAATTTACGGCGAAGGTAAGCAACAATAAGTAAACTCACACTCGCTAAAGTGCCTCGCTTTTAGCAACCTGTCTTGGAATCGATAATATATAAATCATGTTTTTTTATGCGCCAATATATTCTTTATCTATTCATTTTGGTATTTTCTTGCCTACAAACAAAATCGAAAAATCGAATAAATCTTGTAGGTCTGAAACAGAACATCATAAGATCTTTTGTAAGATTTGTCAAATTTTGTCAAATTGTACGGCATGAAGATATAATAAAAATTGTTGTTCCGCAAATTTAACATCGTATAAACGTCACGCCTCGTATTTGTTCGAATCCCTTCAAGTTCTCCGTAGAATTTAATAACAGGCATTCGACGGACGACCCTGTCGCGAAACAAACCGGCTAGAGATAAATTCCTCGTTTGTCTCCGCGGTCTTCAACGTCGCTAATACTCGCTGCGAAAGTTTGTGGGCTTTATGAAAAGCTTGGGAGAGAAAGAGAGAGAGAGGGTGTCGACTGATAATAACAATCATAATCGTAATAAGCAGACAGCGGAAAACGATTTACTCCGAGTAGAGGGACGATGGAAACTTGTCGGGAAAACTTCATCTAGTTTACGGAAACGATGCGACAGAAAGAGGAAAAGAGAGAAAGGGAGAAAGAGAGAAGCAGAGAGAGAGAGAGAGAGAGAAAGAGAGAATAAAAGAGAGGAAGGCACAGAGAAAAGATGACGAGACAAAAATGCGATGTTAAAGTACAGACAGCCCTTCGAAAATATTACAATGACGAATAACTCGCCAGCAGATCGAATTGCAACTTCCATCAACGTATTGTATATAAGCTATTCTTCGTTCTCCGAAAATATTATAAAACATTATCGTGCTAATATCGCAAAAGTCTCGGAGTGCGATGCGAAAATGGAGAAAGACCAACGTCAAATGGCAGGAAAAAATAATCTGCGTTCGGTGACAAATGCACGACATTCCAGATATGCCAAAACAATTTTATAAACGGACGTTTTGACGTGTTTGCACTGAGAAGAAAATTGATACCCAATTTTCCGCTAAAAACATTTTCGTTAATTTCGAAAATATTTTTCAGTTGCTGTCCTGTAAAAAAAATACGAAGCAAGATTGAGCTTGAAGAAATACGTGAGAAATAACGTAAGCTGAAGGTAGAAGTTAAGAGTATAGCCCGTGCGATAAACAATGTTGAGGAGCGAAGGAACGTTTCATGTCGACCGGAATTATACGGTGCAATCGATTAATCCGTGGAGTAACGAAGCTTTCTAACGAAGTGCACTTAGGTCGCTGCATCTTGGCAAATGACCACCACCAACCTCCCAGCTCTCTCGGTTATAGCATTACAAATTTGCCATCGTTAATCTCGACCAAGCGAAACGATCGCGTGGAACACTTTGCGTCGTCGGTTGCATGTCACGTTAATTCGCGCAAGGGGATTTTAATTGCCAGAGCGAACAAAGAAGTAACGACTGCTGCAGTGTGATCTCATTATGGCAGACGGAAACTACGAATCTAACGTAGAATCGCACAAAAACGTCCGTTCGTTCGAAAGCGTCTGCCATTTTCATAGATTTTACTACAGTTATATAATTTTCCAGTATTATAAATGAAATCATAACTTACAATTGCTAGCAGCGTAAACGTCTCAGAATTAATAAATATTGCGACGAATTGACAGTAGCAGTTTTGCGTAAAACAGACTGTCTCTCATTCGGAGCTATTTTACGGTGCTTTTCGACATCGAGATCAATGCGATCACGATTGATCGCAAACGCCTCCCCGCCTGCCGATCTGCTCTGGTCCACAAGCGATAGCTCCGCGCGAGATTACGCTTTCGCAAGCTCCTCTCAGGTACGGAGGGTAAACGTCGAGTTTGCTGGCCGGAAAATTACGCAAGTTGACCGTACGGAATCTCGAGCGTAATCTTCGGCGCGTACGTGCACATACACGGCCATGGATCGTGCTGGACGATCGGGCGATACGGATTCGGGTTATGCAAATGCAGGAGCCAGAGAGAGAGAGAGAGAGAGAGAGAAAGAAAGAGACGGAGATCGACCGATACGTTACGGAGGCGACGTTACCGTTACCGTTCTCGCTTACCGTAGCGGAACCGGAGGAAGGTAATCGAAAGCCCCACGACGAAAATCAGGAACAAGGTCGTGCGAACGGCGACCGGCACGCGCACACGACGTAATTAGCCCGTGCACGACAACGCGAGGCGATCTGGCGAGAAATTATCCGTGATACGGTCAGAGCAACGTTTGCAGCGTCTAAAAGGTGGCCGCGGGCCACTTGTGTAATTTAATCGGACATGAATTATGTCTGAACAAGGATCGGGGAACTTTCTGCGAGATTATCGCGCCGAGAATGGTTGCCGCCTGATGGGAGGAGAATGGTCATCTTCTGCAGTTGTTCATTCGTGTCTCCCCGCTGTTGACGCGAGAATAACCACCGTACGATGAACTACCGTTACGGCAAAAGTAGATTAATCGCGGCAGTAAACTGAAATTTGCAGGGTCATGGGCTACAACCGCTTGATGACGAATGCTCTTGTTAAAAGAGCGAGTCCCGAAATGAAAATTGCATACATTCTTCGGGATATTAGATCTGTAATATTTACCACGAAAATGCAACACTAAATTCTGCATTTGCCCAACTTTTAATTCGCGTTCTATTCATCATATCTATTCATTCTTCATAAACTGTCAAGGAAATAACAAAATAGGCGTAACTAAGGAGACAGAGAAAAAAACTAAAAATAACGCGTGGCAAACTATGACTCACGCTAAAAATAGCCAAGTTAGAGCTATACATCTTGGAATTCGCGGAGTCATTGGCTACGATTGTCGTCGGTTATATATAGATCGTTACACCGCTATATGCGTATACGCGTACGACTTAAAAACGTGAGTTCCGACTAAAGCAGAACCGCGATTCGCTCTCGGAGCGTCGGAGGACAGGACGGGGCGCGTTACGATTTGGTCTGGATGCTGTCCAAGTATCAGCGCGAAGCGCGCGAGAACCGAACACACGCCAATATGGATTCTGCTGTTTACATTATACAGCCCCGTCGAGTGCATTTTCGCGCGTTTCACTGAATCGATTTGATTCGACCGGAAGCGGAGAATACCTGATAATTTGTGCGCGACCGTCTGTCCCCTCCCCCGCCGCCGCTTGTGCAAAATCGCGCTCGTTGCGTTTCCTGCCTTTATCCGAGAGGAAAAATATTGGTTAATTTATACGCGGCAGTTATTGGGCCTGTATGCTGTGCCACGTCCATATTCATTTTCAACTTCTACCAGCAACGGCGATCATAATTTTCCTCCCGCGCTCTTTTCCTCAATGGCCGCCGCCGTCGGCGCAACATTGTTTGAATATTTATGACGCGTGTACGCGATTGCGTGAAACTACGTTACGCGATGTATTTTACGTACATACCGATAATCGATGGAGAGACAGCAGGTGCTTGTACACGGCAAGTTGTATAAGGCGAGAGAGACGAGAAACAGAGAGAAGGATGGCTAAATTCAGATCATTTCAGCGTACAATGTTTATGTTACGTTATGACAGGTTCGGTTAAATGTAACATGCTAAATTTAACGTCGAACCGTTCAGCCGCGATAGAATTTTTGGATCGATTATCGGGACAGCGTTATTCGGGTAGCGTAGCAATATTACTGATAGTAACGTAGTAATTAATCGCTTTGAAATTACTATCGGGCCTTAATTCGATTTTCTAGATCGTTCAAGTGGAAGCAAAATAATGTATTGGGTTGGCAAATAAGTTGGTTCGGTTTTTTAAGGTGGAATAAAATACAATTTTTTTGATACACAAAATAAATTTTAATCAATTATATATTGACCATTTTTATTGATGACTTCTTGCCATCTTTCCACCAACTTCATTATGCCGCGTTCGTAAAACATCTGAGGCTTATCGGCGAAAAACCAATCCAGGTGTCTTTTGACGTTCTCTTCATCCTTGAAGATTTTTCCGTTCAAAGAGTTCTGCAACGACCGGAATAAATGATAATCGGAAGGGGCCAGGTCCGGTGAATACGCAGGATGAGGCAAAACATCCCAGCCAAGACTGAGTAATTTGTTCCGAGTTGTCAATGATGTGTGAGGTCTGGCGTTATTGTGGTGGAAAACAACACCTTTTCGATTTATCAATTCTGGACGTTTTTTGCGGAGTGCTTGGTCCAATTTTGTTAACTGCGAGCAGTATGTAGTTGAATCAATCGTTTTGCTTGACGGTAACAGCTCGTAGTAAATGACACCTTTGAAATCCCACCATACGGAGAGCATGATCTTCTTCGGATGCAATCCTGCCTTCGAGGTTGTTTGTGGTGGCTCGCTGCTGTGTCCCCATGATCCTTTCCGCGTTACATTCTCATAGACGACCCATTTTTCATCTCCTGTCACTAACCGCTTCAAAAATGGATCGTTTTCTTGACGTTTCCGCAGCAAATCGCAGATGGATATGCGAGTGGCCAAGTTGGCCTCGGTTAATTCATGCGGCACCCATACATTGAGCCGAGAACGTATCCCAGTTGGCGCAAATTGTTTTCTACGCTTGTATGAGATATATTAAGTGCTGTAGCAATCTCTCGCACCGATTGGGATGGATTTTTATCGATGATAGCTTTGACATTACTTGAATCAATCTCGATCGGGCGACCGGAGCGAGGCGCATCATTGACGTCGAAATCTCCAGAACGGAATTTGGCGAACCACTTTTGACATACGCGTTCTGTTAAGGCATCATCTCCATAAACACGGCATATCTTTTTATGAGCCTTTGCAGCTCGTTTGCTCTTCTTGAAATAATAGAGCAAAATATGACGATAATGCACGTTATTTACTTCCATTTTTACAGCTACGCAGCACACACAATATTGATGTTAGTCAAACCAAAATTTACAGAAAGGTTATGTGAAACATGTACTTTCAAATGCACTCTGAAGTTGCGCGATAGTGTCGAGAAAAACAAGAGTGAATTGGAAAGAAGTTGCACCGAAGCAAAAACCGAACGAACTTATTTGCCAACCTAATATATTCAGTAATATCAAGTAAAAAATGAACGTCCATTTATGTTCATTTAAACTTATTAGCTATCTGTTATGATACAAGCAAGTTATCGCATTTCATCGCAAAAACATCCATAGCAATAAACATGTCAAGTATCATTAACGCTTATCGCCGATGCTGGTCGATTTTAATTTAAACGAAGACTGTTTTGCGCGAGTAAATTACAACAGGAGCTTTTGGAAGAATCAACGATATTCGCACGACGTACTGGAGCTTGAATTCGTGTTTCTGGAAACGCGGATGGATGCAGAACGGCCGCATCGTTGCATTGACAGCACGTTTGCTGGCGAAACAAATCAAGGCGGATCGGGCAGACAAGCGATCCGCGTTCTCGGCGGAGTTGCAGCAAGGACGTTTAAATTTGGACGCAGTGTTTACGATCGACGTAGACGACGATCAAGCGCAGCGCAAGCTTGTAGCGGAAAAGACCTGGTGCCCGTGCCGTCGTCTCGCGATGATGGCGGAAGTCGATACGCAGCGTCGACTGCACCGATGGATTATAAACCGAAGAATAACGGCGACGTAAACGCGACCGATAAACTGAGAGCAAACGGATTGAACGAGTGATTTGTGTCGGAGATTTGCTCACAAAGTATTGCTAGGAATAGGGTAGCAGCTCGCTCGTAAAACGGAGACGACAATGTACAAATCGAAGTCCATAAATTAAACTCGCGCTTTTATTGACGAATTCCTGTTACGTTTTCATAAAGTTTGGATGCGAATATAGGATACGATGGAATAAATGTAGGAAACAAAACCTTCATGGCCACTCTGCGTTCCGGCAATGTAATCGATGTGTAAGAGTGCTATCTATTGTAATTCATGCAACTGTTTATAGATAACATATAGTCTACATATCAGATAATCTATTGCATCCTAATTTACAAAAGATATTAGTCAAATAAAAATTCATGTTTAACACGTTTCCTGCCAAGCCGTTTTTAAGTAGTTCAGCCATGTGTACCAAAAGTACACGTACAGTTTGATAATTATGTAAAAATTATCTATTTTTTCGCTTTTTGTGAACTGGAAATTTATTTTTTAGTAGAGTAAATAGTGAAACTTGATGCAACTTAACAAACATCATCATAGAGTACATATACATATATGCAATACCAATAATTATTCTCTTGCATTTTATCTACCAATGATAAAACTATCAATAAAAATGAGTTTCAAGCTAAGTGATATTCAGTGTGTACCGAAAATGGTACGTGCGACAGAGAACGTAAATGCTCATTCTATGCACGCATTTATAAATATAACAGCCTGCGAAATCTCTAACCAAAATTGCATCACTCAAAAGACACCAAGATGACAAGTAAAACCGCATGGCTATAGGTATCGTATAACCATCGTAAAGCGCAATATTTCTTCGAAGTTATACGCAAATTAGTTCACTCCCAGTAGAGTTCAGATACAAATTCCCAAACAAGGACCAATACTGGGCAATCCTACGAACAGTCACACGACGTGAGTTAAACAACGCAGTGGCCAACAAAAAACTGCGTATGCGCACGAAAATCTTAGGACACCAAGCAAGGAATCTTGATCGGTGCAGTACCAGCCTTGCGGTCGCGTGGCGCGCAACGATTGCGCCACGGTGAGATGACTGTCATTGGGCAAAACAACCGGGCCGAGCGTCCCGTCGACGATCGACGGGTCCATCTCAAGGATCATCCGCAGATCCTCGTCGATGCCAATATGCACACGTACCCGCTCGGCGACGTCGTACGCGGAATCGCGCGCCGTCTCCGACGCGCTCGGACGTCGATCGTACGGCAGGGACGACGCCGCGCCGGCCAGCTGCGACGCTCGTGCCGGCGGCGACGACGACGGCACCGATGTCGACGTCGACGTCGTCGTCGACGGCCGGCGCACCACGACGTCGTTGATGCGATCCAACCGCGACACCAGCTCCTCAAACTCGACGATCTGTCGTGCGGCCTCGGCCTGAGCGCCAACGCTTTGCATCGCGTCACCTCGCGACACGTGCACACACGCGCGCGCGCGGTCGGCCGGCCCGGGGCGTCGCGACGCTACTACTAAAACCGGAGCGGCGTCTACGACAGAGAGCAACGACGATGACGGTGATGACGACGATAAAGACGAGAACGGCGGCGACGACGACGAAGCGCCAGGTAGCTGATGGACACGACGCTCTAAACGCGGATCCTTCTCCATCTCGCTCTCCTCCTCCACGCGGAATAGACAGCTGACACGTATCGCCTGTCCTTCTCTCCTTCTCTCGCTCTCGCTCTCGCCACGCGCGCATTTATTTGCGACTCGATATCGGCGCCGTGATGACGATTCGGCGCTGCTAAGACACGCAACTTTATTTTTGTTTGTTTGAATAACCATTTGTGTTCGTTGATCCGAATGCGCGGCATTTGTTGAAAAAGATCGGGATGCGCTGAGCCAATTTTTGAGATTGTTACATCAAGATTTACGCGAGGAAACATCGTAACGGAGTGCACAATTGACGTTGTGTGCGTCCGTAGCTGCGAATCAGGGAAATCACCGGCGCATTCGCGGTTCAGTCTCTTTCCTTCTTCCACAGCGGATGAAAAATGCGTCATCTTCCTCTCTCTCCCTCCTACCCGATGCGGTAACAAATGCTGTTTGCGCTCGCAAACGTGTCGAACTGAAATTTATCGTTGCGCGCTTGCCGCGCTTGGCTAACTGCGCTTAACGATGCTCCGCGCAAGTAAACTGTTGACATTAGTTCTCGAAGCGTCATGCGGCAATTGTGCCTTGAGAACAATCGCTCTTCATCATGAAAACAGAGCGGGAATCACAGATAATTAGAAATTAATTATTTTATTTATCATTCGCGGCTCCATGTACGTCAATTCACCGGAATCGCGTTTCCTAATTCCCCCGCGCAAAATTCTCGATCATCAGGCTGCCCTGTGTGTCCGTGCATACGCAGGTGCGCGATACGTCTTGCATCACATAGCGGCGGCATAGCTCATCCGCCTCAGAAACGAAGGCGTTACGTAACGTAAGACGAAGAGCAGCTGCCGGCGAGCGTATGGCCGCGTGGGTAAACAGCTTGGGAAATGAAGAGAGGCATCGTCACCAGCGCAAAAAAGCGCGATTCCTCGTCGCTGTCGTCTACATAGCCGAGGAATCCGGTATCGCGTTTTCACGAGCGCTATAGTCGCGGCGGCGGTATCGGCGACGGGTGCACTTATCGGAATTTCCAGTCATTGCACCGGCTAATGCGAGTATCGAGCCGGTTCGCGCCGGATTCGCAGCAGCCGCTCTTATCCATCTGCCACGAGAGAGAGAGAGGGAGGGAGGGAGAAAGAGGGAAAGAGGGAGAGGATGAGAGAGTTCTATCGTTATCGTCGGTATTGTCTCGCGAAGCTCACTGGCTTTTGTCGATTCGCATCGGAGTCGCGCGCAAAAAGGCGCGTACGATGTTCCTCACCGGATACATTGCGCTGCAACTGCAACCGCGTCGTGCAACTGAGGATCTTCTCATTACAAAACATTTCGGGATACTATGAATATTATGAGAAATATTATTTCCCCCCGAAATACGTATAATGATTTGCATTTATCGTAAAATTTATCACGTTAATCGCTGCCTGCTGTTATTAATATTACTGTTATTCGCGTTATTATTCGTATCGTTATCGTCATTATCGTTATCGTAATCAGTATGCATAATGAAACGGATGAACGCGCGTATTCCGTCCCAGCTTACGAAGGCTTACGACGGGAGAAAGAGCAAACTTAACTGCACAACGAAAATGGAATGCGTCTCCAGAACGAATCAGTCGGCGTATCGAAATAATTGTCGCGCTCGCTTGGTGACGCATGACATTTGTTGGCATAGTACTCATCGCATCCGGCCGCCTGTGACGTGAAGTTAACCCGTGGAATTAAAAACAGTTGATACAATTGAACCGAACGAGGCTGTCAATACTGTGTCAATGATACGGAGAATAAATCGCGAATAAATCGAAAAACTGACAAAAATATATCCTAAAGCTGATTAATGCAGGTCGCCATCTGCGCCAGTGTGTATTAAGATAAACGTTTTGCACATACATACGTGAAAAAGGACTGAAGGCTGAAAAATCGAGAATACGCAAATCGTTTCGCGTTGCAGAGCAAGGATTTCGCAACAAAATCTCCGCTACCTAGGATATCCTTGGTCAGCCGAAAAGAAAACTGTACAAAAACAATTTTTCCGAGGTCAAGATCTGTTTGCTTTTCATCGCGCTATGTGCATCCGTAAGACACATCGCAAGCATCGCTTCAGATAACGTTCGAATTTTTATCAGTATTAAAAAAAGTAAAGAAAGAAGATAAAGAATTAGCTGCAAATTTAATCGCGGATTTTGGATAAGAGAAATGCAGGATACTTGAAGGATCCTGGCGACATCGCAGTTGGAAAATCCAAGTCTTTATCATACGCGGTTGGTTGGGCATCCTCGAAAACGCCGGAAATCGTAGCGGACAGTTCCGTTACGAGGGTTAATTTGCCTTGAAAATTATGCCCGGGAAACTGGAGTCGTTATGTGCGCGGAAAATGCATCGCAAGAAGGGAGAGAGAGAGAGAGAGAGAGAGTCGCATCCTGATCCACAGTTTTAAAACTGCAGCCAGGGTAGATTCCGGACATCGTAATTTCTCCGCCGACGACTAAAAACGTGCTGCTTAAGCGACTGAATCTTTCGCGGAGCATATTGTACTTCCGAGCACGAAAATCCACGAAAAATACCATCACCGAAACATATTAATTCTCACATATCAGTAGAATATTTTATAAACTAACAAGAATTAGGATATTTAAAATAATAAAAATTATATATCTTCAATCATGATATAAAATTAAGGCAAAGAATAAAAAATGCAATTTTTTACACTGTATTAACGCAATCTTTTCTAACTGCCAGATCGTCTTTGAAGCTGGTATCTACCAAAAAATAACTGACATATAGATTTGTTGAAAGAGCTGCAGATTGTCAAGAAAAAAATCGCAACTTGCTAAATGAAAGCCGTGAAGTAAAGAAAATAAACGAGATAAAATGTACGTATAGCGAATTCAGACGCGAAGAGTCAGACAGACGTCTTGGCCGATATTCGTACAACACATTTAGCGCTAAAAGCAGCTGTCTTACGTATATATCTTCAGTTGCATGCGCACTACACATCGAGTTGATCGATTGACAACGAATTATTACTCTAAAATCGTTCAGTTGAAAAACTAAATTAGTATTCATGGCTTTTCCAGGTATGCAGAATTGAAATTGAACAAATTCCGAAGTCGACTAAAGCCCATTTACATTTTCATTAAAAAAAACAAAGCACTATTAACCGCATACGTATATCAAACAAGTTTCATCACTTTCAAGCATGGAATTCATATGATTCATTTCGTTTACACTCTGAATCGTACATGCCAAGTCATAAAGCACGTTTGAAGGCCGGATCTGGTCATTAGCTAATGGCACCTAATGATCAATCGCGCTGTAAGATAAACCGCCTTTCCAAATAAAGATTGTTTAATCTTGTGAGTCGTACTCGCAGTTGCGTTTTATTACACAGGATAAAATCCGCCAGCGAGAACGTAATACAGAGTCAACCAGTGGAATTAACCCGGCCATCTATATATCTAAAACAATCAGTCGCAATCTAATAGTATCAGCCTTGCGATTCTAGCGAGTAATAAAGCATCCTCATCGTTTCTTCGCTCTCCCGAAGATCCCTCTATCGAATACGCGTAAAATACACGAAACGTGTATGAAAAATGTACGTCTTAAACTTCTTAATAAACAAATGCGGACACGAAAGGGATCGCGGATCGCTCGTCAACCGTATTTATGAAGTAGCACTTCGATTCCCGCTGATTGCCTTCATCGAGGAGATCGTTGATCTCTCGGAACCCCTACCTTCCTCAATACAGACGTGAACGCAATACAACCGAAGGCCAATCTTATCTAGATGCCTCGCAAGATGACGTACGGAAAATTTGAAGATCACGATTCGTGGAACGACTCATCATCAAGCTCTCCTGCCTCTCTACGTCACTTAATTCCGTCAGATGTAGTGCAACGTGATCTTTTCTGTGTTCGATTCTGCTTCTTGTGAGTGACAAAGCATTCATGGGACCATTCACCTCGCGATGCATCGCAGTGCATCCACAATTACGATAATCCGTTTATAATGACAAGTTAAACACACTAACTCCGAAAGACCATTGATAAGGATTATCCACGTTCATCAATATTCTGGCTAATTACTCGTTTACAAATAAACCTTTGTAGCCGACACGTTATCTGAAGATAATCAGTGTATCATCCGCATCACGTACCGCAGATTGTCGTATCGTAGATTGTAGCAAGAAATTAATGTCATAAACGAAACATGATAAACAATAAATTTCCGATCAGAACTCATCAGAAATATTTCGTGATTAGAAGAGATAGAGTAACGCGAGTGATTACTGAAGCCATTCGCGTAGTGATATGAAATCACATAGATTCTTTTAATACTGATACTTGCGTTATCTTATTTTTTTTATTAGTATTATATATTAATCTTTTATATCAATCCTGTGTTTGATTGAAATTTCAGCTTAGATTCTCGTGCTGCTTTGCCATAGGAATCAATTAACTCGCGCTGGATGAAGCTAATTAGACGCAAGTACTTTCAGGTGCAATTCACGAGTACATCGAGCACATCTCTCTCTACCTTCCTCTCGGAGACCGAATTGATGAAAGTCGATACTCGCGGGCGCGCTTAGCTTTGCCGTAGTGTCCGGTTACTCGCGTGTTCGCTGATATCCAGAAAGCCTAACGCCGAGCACCCGAGACGCATAGGCTGCTAATCAAAGCCGAGCGCCGTGTTTTCCTGCGAGATCGCAATTACCAATCACGATCGCCTGGCACAGCCATTGCTCATGATTCACTTGGAGCGAACGAGCGAGCCTTTATATGTCTCGTCTCGTTGATAGATTCATGACTAACGACCTGCCCCTTTCATATGTGCCGCATAAATGCCCCATGCCTCTGCTAGATGCACTGCTAGGTTCACTTTATCGCAACTACAAAGTCGAAGTAAATATTTGAGATATGTTTCCGATATTCTTTTTTTCAGATTAATCAAATATTAATATGCAGTCATGCAGTACCAGCAAGATGATATTTCTAATATTAAATCAATTTTCCTTTTTAAATCTGTGTTTCATAAAAGATATCTCTATTTCACTGACGTCATATAGATAACGAAGTTACTGCATGTCTGCGGTTGTAACCACGATGCGTTTCGATTCTTGTCAAAAAACGCACGAGGATTGACCGGATTTGACACGATTCCAAAATTGGAATTGGAATCCCTTTTATTCCTTTTTTTGCCATGTGCGCGCGTTATGTAGACACGTGATTCTGGCATCAAACTCGAAGAATTCCTATCTAATCGAATATCGAACGGTACAAAATTTTGTTCCGGAAAGTGGATTTACCACTTCATGTGCTGCCAATAAAATATCATTACTATGCATTTTTCTTTCCAATATAAATGAAGAGATGGATTACAAACAGGAAATGCGACAGCAGCTTCACATTTTTTGCGACAAATATGCAAAAAGTGTACGCCGATATTTTATTCAGCATGCAAAATATCAGTATAGATAAGTTTAATGCGCGCAGGACGCATCAAATATCCATCGTGGATCTTCGCTTTCGTTTTATCAACGCTTCTATTTTCGCTCTTACACGATCTTATTTCAGCGTCTTCAAAGAACAGTTACCCAAGATCAAAAGCAACAACCAGCTTCTCAAAAGGAAGGTATTCCTTTCTAGATCTTAATGGCGCGGTACCTCATCATTAAATAATAATGACGCATGTGATGCCTCGCATAAGGTTCAAGTATTATAAAACATGCTCCAAACGAGAATATTAGAAAATTAATTTAGTTAATCGTTTGAAAAGTTATATATAATTAAACACGAGCGAAATGATTGCAACGAAAAATATTTTGCGGGGGAACCTTTTCTGCTACTACTGGTATGCTACTATTTTTATATATCCTGTATTTGTGTGACGTGATTAGATAACTTACTCTGTTGAAAGTAAGAGAGAAAATACGCTTGAAGATTACCGTTATTTCCACATTACAAAAATTACTTGCAAATGAATGAGATAAAATTATTGAAAAAGAAATTTTATCTCGAATGATTCAACAGTAAAAGCTTTCCATATTAATAATTTCTGCAATTTATTGATGTATCATGCACATCCACATAAATCCACGTGTTCGATGTATCGCGCACACTTCTCGCGCAAGACTATTATCTCGTGTGTCGCCAGCTATATAATCCTACTCTCTAAAACTTATCGTGCCAATAAGGCATATCAGATACCATATAAGATGTTTATAGTCAGTGATGCTCCGAACTCAGTAATGCAGGCAATGTTAATATTTCATTACTTTTTATCTGTAATTATTTCAGTTTAATATTTCACATACATATACTTAATGGCTAACTGCTTTCATGCAATGAACGTGATAATTGACTCTCCTTTTCTTTTGCGATATTAGTCTCTCATTAAATTTTAATCAAAATATATTCTCAGTACTCGCACAAATATAACCACATGAACATAGGTTTTACTATTATTCCCCCTCGTACCTGCTTTTCTTCCTATTCTTTCGGAAGGCATGTGGTTTTCTACGCACGTGTTCCAAGCCCAATCTTATCATCATTCAATACTACAATAGTCAAAATATCAGATAACACTATTGTATGTAATGACTATCGATACCAAAATATTTGTGCTGTGTTTATTATATGTAAAATAATTCAAGTTGATTTTAATATATGTCTCTTTCTCTCTCTGTCATGTTCGTCAAACCAATGCAATTTCAGTGTTTTTAGTCTATTAACGTCAAAATATATTAAATAATTTGCAGCTAAAATTTGAAGCTTCCCAAAGGATATAATAACGCAACGAGAAGTTCTCGTATCTCATGCTTCTTTGTAATCGTTCGCGCACTGCAGCTTCGCGATATCATATTCCAAATAAAAGCGCACATCGTATGTATACTCCCACATGAACCGTGAAACCGGAGTTATCCGCCTCCTTCTGTTTGTACATCGGCATGCGTCGATTCCCGCGTTTAACTGTCGCGAATAAAATTTACGTTCGATATAATCAATGATTAATGTAATACAAGTAATTTATATTTCATCCTCATTAACCACATCGCCATGCCGATGCGTGCGGCATCGCTGCCTATGTTAATATTAATCGCGAATCCTTTCTTAATTAACGACAGCACCGTTGGTAGATGAATCCTATGAATCAATTTCATTAATATTATCTTCGCAACAAAATAACGCTAATACCAATTGATGCGCGCCAATCGACAGAAATGTTTCTAATACATCAGTCGTCGACACAAAACAACGTACCTGCCAGTGTCGGGCGCGCGGCTCTTCAGTTCATAATACATCACGTCCTTGGTGGAAGTCGACAAAAGGGACAGTGCTTGCTCAAAGTCGTCGTCGTAATCCCGGAAATTGGTATGGTGGAAGGCAGGGTCGGCGACAGCGAGCGCTGCCGTCAGGTCAAAGCCCATGTCGACGCCGGATTCGTCCATCGTCACGGCGCGCTTCGAAAGCGTCGCGCGCGCGACGAATTGCGGGTCGAGTTGAGGGCGCGCGTTCCGAACGCGGCGTGTCGTGGCGCGTCGCGTAGCCTCGTGGAGAACAGCGATCACACGAGGACGCGAAAAGGAAGGAACAAACGAGGAAATAGGAGAAGAATACGCCAGAGAGTCACGAGAGAATCGCCACACGGAGGTGGCGAGGATGCGGGACCGGAAACGAGCTTTGAGGGAGGTTTCAGAGGGCGAACATGGGAGATGGATCACGGCGCGTTTTCTCGTGAGACGGGCACCGCGAGAAGGCTCCCATTTTGCGCAAGTGTCAAGAGTTCTCGCGCGAGTTGTGAGCCGTCGCGACGACGGCCACGCGTGCACGCGTGCGCGGCTCCGTGACGTTCCCCGTTGGATGCAGCGCGCGGCGTTCCATCGCCCCTTCGCGCGCGTTTCTTCACGCGATTTACCTTTCGAACGCTGCTTTCGACGACGAGGACGTCGGCGATGCCGTGGACGACGACGACGACGATTGACGACGATAGCAAACGATCGCGAGAAGTTGGACGTTCTAGAAAGAGGCGTTAGACGAAAGAGACGATCAACAGCACGACAACGACACAAGCATGACGCGCGCACATATCGGTACTACGCGAACCGCCCGTCCGCCCGGGACCGCGGCGGAGGCGTCGCGGCGGCAGCGACGTCTGACTTACGACTGACGCCATCTCGCGACCGCGCGGCAGATGCGAGCGAATCGGCGGCGGGCTTTGAAGTGCAAAGCTCCAGTTTTCGCGATGACTTTTGTGGGAGAAGTGATAAAGGCATTTCTGACGAAGAAATTCAAGGAGAATGGACTATGTCTTTGTTTCGTATACTTCCGAATCATTTTTTGTTAATTTTTATACAGCAATACGAATTTTAAATCATCGAGAACTCTAGGCAATATGCCAAATAACAATATAAATAGCACAGAACTCCTCGGAAAAGAAACAAATTTTAATAGCTAGAACTTTTTCATTTATTGTTTTAACGAATTTTAAATCATCGAGAACTCTAGGCAATATGCCAAATAACAATATAAATAGCACGGAACTCCTCGGAAACGAAAAAATTTTAATGGCTAGAACTTTTTCATTTCTAAATCTAAAGGATTTTCAATCGTTGAGACCTCTTCGCAATATGCCAAATAACAATATAAATAGCACAGAACTCCTCGGAAAAAGAAAAAACTTTTATAGGCTAGAACTTTTTCATTTCTAAATCTAAAGGGTTTTCAATCGTCGAAAACTCTTCGCAATATGCCAAATCCACTCTTAAAAAAGCCGTGTTAAATGTCTTCGCGTGGAGGTTAACAATTTAGTAGAGTGTGATAATTGTGCATATAATAAATAAATAAATAATAGATGAATATTATTATTCGAAAACATTATTAATATTGAAAAATAAAATAGCGCGCGCCTGTGTTGTACTAGTTTAAATAAAAAGTGCGGTAAAAAGAAACTATTCTCCTTTGATTTAAAATTTCTGCTCAATGCTCAAATTATTTCATGCAACAGAATGTAATATAAACGTCAGCTGTTTTCTTTCCTAATTATATAATCATTGTAAGAATCGGTTTGACCAATACTAAAACGCGATGCAAACGTCGACATTTAACGTAAGAGAAGGACACGGCCCTGAATATGCGGCACATGTACCTACCGAAATAAAGATGTATCAGCATAAAGATGAACGATTATCGTCACGATGACCCAATTCACGAATATGCTGACACTGATCGCACAGTCATTACGGCATTAACATAAGTTTTCATGCAGTATCGTAAAATTCCTCAAGACAGAACTACTACTTCGCCTGTCGCACGCGAGAATTAATTAAGAATCCTAAATCATCGGTCGTTTGCGAGTCACCATGTGCTCGCGACTGTACGTGTCACTGCTCTCGATATTAATTCTGCCCGGAACACGCGCGATCCAACTGTTCAATGGGGACATTTTACCGATGGAAATCTCGAAACAATTGGACGATTATTGGAGGGCTTACAAGGTGACGTTTATCAAAGAAATGTGAAATATTCCAACTGACTCATTACCATGGAATATATACTTTCTATTCTACGCTGCTCTTGATAATAGCTTCAACCATTGTTTCATGTTACAATGAAAAAATATGCTTTTTATAAACGATATTATAACATTTATAACATTATATCATTTTCAACCAGACGTGTGTAAAGCACATTGACCGTTGCCCTCGCGATGTTTGAACAGGCGCAGTTTAATAAAACGTACGCAAAGAACCTGGAGAACGCGAGACGGATGGCTTGGGAGCAGAACCTCGTGGAGATTTATAAACACAATCTAATGGCTGCTGCCGGACATCATAGCTATACATTACGAGATAACCATATCGCCGATCTCAACACTCACCAGTACAATCGAGAGATGGTTAGTAATTAACGGCGTGATAAATAATCAGCATGATAAATTTAACTCACTTCAATTAAGCGCCAAGATATCTTAACATTAATTTTAATTAATATTAAATATCCTAATATTAATTAATTAAAATAATAACCGCACTTTCTTGTTACTAAATATGACTATAAAATGACATAAAAAAATCGCTCCTTCTGTCAGGCTTAATCCCTTATATAAAATATATAAAATAATAAAGGCTTTTCTCTCCAGGTGAGACTAATACCGAGTCGGAGGCGCCGATTGCCGTCCGAACCGATAGTATCGGTGCATCAGTCTGATAATGTGCCAGAAAGCCTGGACTGGCGCGAGTGTGGCTTCGTTACGACGCCGGTGAATCAACAGAGCTGCGGCAGTTGCTACGCTTATTCGATCGTAGAGAGCATAGAGGGTCAGATTTTCAAGCAGACCGGCATGCTGCTTGACCTGAGCGCGCAACAGCTGGTGGACTGTAGCACGGCGACCGGGAATCTCGGCTGCACCGGTGGCTCCCTCAGGAACACGCTACGATATCTGGAACGATCGAAGGGTCTGATGCCTAGATCCCTCTATCCGTACATGGCCGAGGTACGCTCCCTCCCTCTCTACCTATCGAACCTACACGATATCCCACCGGGACACGAGTGCACAAAATGCACCTTTCGAAATCGCTCTCGCATGACTTGCAAAACATCCTGGACTTTTGAACGTTCCTGGAGCATCAAAACGCGAGGAAACGCTTCTCTTCCGATTCCCGTCCGAAACTTTTCTTTTCAATTCATACTGTTGTTGAGTTTTAATTCCACCGCGCATCAAGCGTGAATAAAGCCTCGTTTCCCGTTTAGGATAACAGATAACTCGGAAGTTTTGTTTAAATCAGTGTTGATTGACTAGTTGCAAAATGCGGATCAAAGACTCGCGCGCTTTTACTTCGAGCTACGGTGAATTGTGAAACTTGAATTTCGGCAAATAAAGGATAATGATAGCCTTATTAGCGAGTCGCGAGCACGAAAGTGCTGACAGTGCGAATTTAATTATCGCGATAAAGGAGTAAGCGTCAAGTTCTGTTCCATTATTTCGCGGGTTTCCGCCGGTCGGAAATATCAGAAAACCCGCTGAGAAGATTCTGGCGGAGGAAGATCCGTGTTATGCCAGTCACGGGAACGCGATAATCTTCCGTAATATGAATGACTGTGCGACGATAGTCCTGCCAGCTCTTCTCTATTAATAATAGATATATGCTTCACAGAAAGAGAGAGAGAGAGAGAGAGAGAGAGAGAGACTTGTATCACACGCGAGTGCCACATGTTTCATAGAATATCCGGTTGTGCGGCTATCGCCGGTTCAATCATCACGCAATAAGAAGAAGACCCGCTTATCTGGCCCGGTTGACTTAATTTAACTCTGCGACGTGTCGTATACGAAGCAACTCGGATGATGCAACAAGAAAGTATTCAGCGTATGACAAACACGCTCCAATTCAATCGTGTTGAGAGACGTTATGGACGAAGTCAGTTCTCCAAGCTCTTTGATTGTCAATCTTTCCTTATTAAGGGGGGAGCCTGCTTTAGAACGTTGAAAATAAGGTATAATTTTACGAATTTTTTTGGAGAAACTGTACAGCGGATCATTATAAAACTTTGATGCATTTATTAGTACATGTTTAAAGATAAAAAAAATTATTTTTTTATTTGAATATATCGTCTGTAGAGGTCGTCCTGAAGGCATTGTAAATTGGTGAGCATTCTCCTGCCTCCAAATTTCATCCAAACTGAAAAATTGAAATATTTTCTCGTTATTTATGAATTCCCATCGTCGATGAACCTTTAATATTCATAAAAACATTAAGTTAAACAATTATTTTTGCATGAAAAAGTTCAAAAACTTTGCCTAAAAATCGTACTTTTGTGTTCTAAGCTCCACCATTTTGGCACTTTTCAACTTTTTTCTTCTCTCTTTGGTTCATCGACGATGGGAATTCATAAATAACGAGAACATATTTCAATTTTTCAGTTTAGACGAAATTTAGAGGCAAGAGAATGCTCACCAATTTGCAATGCCGGCGACGCGGCTGCACTAAGATTTCTCTAGGACGACCTCTACAAGCGATATATTCAAATCAAAAAATAATTTTTTTTATCTTTAAACATGTACTAATAAATGCATCAAAGTTTTATAATGATCCGCTGTATAGTTTCTCCAAAAACAATTCGTAAAATATACCTTATTTTCAGCGTTCTAAAGCAGGCTCCCCCCTTAAGCCCGCTTCCTTTAATTAGGCGATATCGTTCTATTGACATTTCGTTTACATTGAATTTAAGCATGTGCATGCAGCGAGCGTGTGTCTGCTAGTTAATTAACTTTGATCAGACGCGAAAATTGCTCGATTATTAATGAATTCAATGTAACATAAATTGGATGTACAATATTTGCATTTTCTAGAAGATAATCTACTTTCATTAATTCGTCACGTTCGCTATTGATTAATCATGCCCAGAGATTATTGCATATGCTTGTATATCTAATTTCTATACGTATCTACACGTAATACTCAGTTTAAACTGATAACGAAACTAGCTGTTTTGATAACAGTTGCACACAATGATAAAACTAGTGCATTTATACTTGAAGGCCAGAAAACTATTTATAAATTCCAGTTATATTAGGTAAATGGTTCACGTTAATTATTTCAGCAAGGGCAGTGCAGATTTCAAAAAGATTTAAGCGTCGTCAATATAACATCGTGGGCGATCTTGCCGGCACGAGACGAGAGAGCATTGGAAGTGGCAGTAGCGACAATCGGTCCCATAGCTGCCTCCATAAATGCCAGCCCGAAAACATTCCAGCTTTATCAGTGAGTGACGCATTTTATTTACCTCGAAAAAAAAAGTGAGAATTGCTGCTAACGAGCAAATGACGTGTGCGCGAGCCGCGACGCAAATGCATAGCAATGCATTCGCGAAATACGCGATAATTTTAGACACCTGCTATTTATTACCGTCCACGGGAATCGCGAGTTCATTTTGATCCTTTCTATCGAGGCGCTTATACTAAGTACGAAACGCTCAATTCGCAAATACAAACAGTAAAAACGTAAATTCGAAAGAGATTATATCGATAAAACAAACGTGACATGAACAAACAATTTCCTCTCCCGCGTGCAGATAACTAATCTCAATCGTAATCTCAATCCGACAATAAAAATGAGTTAATATTTTAATCAAACTGGAGCCGAACGGACGCTGATGTGACCTCTCTCGAAAAATTGCGCAGAAGAAAACGCGAGAGCGAACGGCATCATCGTCGTCAGTTTAATCCGGATCCACCTCTTGATTGATCGCGACCGATTATTATTATCGATATCGACTCGATATTATCGAGTGCGCATTGGAGCCGAGTTCCGCCTCGCGATTCGGCTCAATATTTCAATTGTTACACGGGCCTGCCAATTAATTACCGGAAAGAGAAATTCTGGAGAAATTATCTTCCATGTTCTATAAATTCCCGTATTCCGCAATCAATTAATTAGTGCTCGCGCGTCAACAAATCCATATCCCAAAATATCCACAATAGCGTAACGTACCAATAAAATAGCTATTGTTTCGTGCGAATATTGCGTTACTTAAGTGGCTTGCGACCGCAAAGCGTCTACGTAACATCCGAAGAAGAAAGAGGCGAGTCATGATAATTGAAACATACGCGTGTTTACGCGTGTTTATACGAAAGGCGTGAGAAGATTGGAAACTTCGCCGGGATCCCCATCAAAGATACGCGACCGGAGAAATTGGTGGACAATCACGCGTGATAACCCAGCGCATCGCCGATGCGATGACCCGCAATCATCGACGCGTCCGAGCGCAGTCATTGAACTCGCGTCATTTTAAAGGGCGCGCGATGCCATTGCCACTAGATCATTTCGAATTCTTTGTGCTATTCAGTGAGTGATTCATCTCCGACGAGCGAAACGTTTGCGAAAAATTGCCGGCAGTCGTGCGAGGCGGTTGCGACAAGTTTATAAGTTTATAAACCCGCGAAGCGATACTGTGACATTTCGCAAGTTTATAATAAATAAAAGAGTGCCGATCGAAAACACAAGATGTGCAAACGCAATGTATTGATAATTGCAAGTGACGTTTGCATGCAGTTCACATAGAGTTCAATGTCGATGGACCGCGCTTTCTAATTTGAGCAGCTCTTCTTCTTCACCTCGCCTATCTGAAGCTTTAATTTGCCTATCGGGTGCGATAGGGATGTTTTGCTCCGCTTGCATCGTCTAATTAACTTCCTTATCTATCCAATTTAATTTACTTCCTTATCTATCAAAAATAATTGTCGCGAGTAATTACTTCGACAAACATATTAAAGATGTTTCTAAGCAATTTATTGGACGTTTTTACTCGCAGTAAAGGCGTCTACGATGATCACCTATGCAGTTCGGACGCGATGAACCACGCGATGTTGATCGTGGGATATACGCCGACCGAATGGATCCTGAAAAACTGGTGGGGCGACAATTGGGGCGAAAATGGCTACATGCGTCTGGCGAAAAATAAAAACCGCTGCGGCATAGCAAACTACGCCGCCTACGTGAAAATCTGAGATTCGTTCTTTTTTAATTCAATCGAAAACTCTCTTGTCTGCGTATCATAAAAATGTATGCTATGCTTTTTAATATATTATGTACTATTTCTATATCTCTATACTCGAATTATTTATTTCTATGTCTAAACACACTGTATTGTATGATAAAGCTGTATGTTTCGACAAAATAAATATCGTTTTCCTATGAAACTTGCATTTATCTTTAATAAAATAAAAAAAATAATAAAAATGCAACGACCGGCAAATTCAACGAGACAGATTCGAGTTTGGTCCGATACAGTTCTATCGGCGTTCTACCATTGTTGGGTCAGCGATCGTACGTATTCGAGCGATTAAAGTTCGGGCAATTACTAAGGATCGCCGAACATTTATTACATAACAGCCACTGACCGCAGGACGGACGCTCGAATGCCAGATACCAGACTTCCGTAACCACACAGGATCCGGGGAAATTTAATCGAACGGTACGACCACGGCACGATAGGAACGCGGAGACTTTGCCCGATCGAAAATTCTGTCCGAAGACGGAGTACATGGCCAACCGGGACATATCGCAATGGTATTTCCACAAAAGGGATAGAAAGAGAGAGAAAGAGAGAGACGGACGCGCGAGAGGAGAGGACAAACCAATTCGTGCATCCGTAGGTGGATGGGACTCGATGGACGCTAACCGCGTGACGCAACGTCAGGCGAAACTGTCACGTAACCGCGTAATGCCGCATGGTGACATAAATCCAGGGACGCATCGGGCACGAACAATTTGCGTGCACACGCCTCGAA
The DNA here is from genome assembly GCF_003672135.1 of Ooceraea biroi. Taxonomy (NCBI): domain Eukaryota; kingdom Metazoa; phylum Arthropoda; class Insecta; order Hymenoptera; family Formicidae; genus Ooceraea; species Ooceraea biroi. Next base: position 7,474,534 of record NC_039517.1, on the reverse strand, counting down.
CACTTGGAACTACGGACCGAATTGCATTCTCGTCTCATTGAAATCTGCTAAATCTCAGAGAAATCTGCTAATCCATCCCGTGTAATCTCGCCGTGCGCGCACGTTTTGCAAAACGATATCGAACGTGAGACCACAGTGAAATCAGAGCGTAACGGGAGAGAAATTACAAATGGATACGTACAGTTAAAAAGGCGTCATCAGTTATACATATTCTCTCTCTTTCTCTCTCTCTCGCGATATATTATCTTACATTTATCATATATCTCAAAGACGACGCACGTACTCGCGGAACAACGCGATTCTCATGCGACATCCCGCATCCTGTTCTACATTCATCGTCGCGGAAATCACGCACGCGGAAAACCTGGCGACCTGCCATTCGCCGCCGCGCCGGTACGGCGATGTTTCCGCGATTAAACGTACAAATAATGGCGCGCCCCGACGAATAAAAGCTTCAGCCGAGCGATTGCACGTCATCGCAACGACGGACGCGCGGCTCGACGGCGGAAAGAATCCCGAGGAGCAATATGTCCTGGCACGGAATGCATTGTCGCGGTTTGAAGCCGCCTCCCTGATTTTCCGATATCGCATGCGGCCCCGAGACCGCGCAAATTCCATCTCTACGTTCGGGGGTCGGCCGCGACTCATTGTTCGTCGGATGGCAACTCGCGCAATCCGTCCTAGCAACAGTGCATCCTCTCTCGATTGTTGCCCAGCGGCGTCTCTATCTGTTTCCTATCTGTTAAGCGACGTAGCGACGCATCTCGGCTGCATCTCCTCATCCTATACACATCCGACCCGACCTGCTGCTATCGGCAGCTCGAATTGCGAACTTGCATCGCAAGCTCGCCCATCACGCGAAACATCATTTCCCGAGATCGATTGATCTTTGTGTTATTAAATAAAAGACTAAAACTACTTGTTTGGAAGAGGAACTAGCGATTCGAAAAAGAAAGGTTGATTTTATAATTATGTCTTTTTAGAGTATCGGTTTTTAATCTGTTTAGGTTTCTGCGAGCGTGTGTAAAAATAGCAACGCCAAATATGTGAGATGTCTAAATGTTTTTACTGCGATGAATATTTATTGTACAACTCGCGAGAGGTACATATTTTCATTTTTAGAAAAAATAGTTGGAAGAGGCGGATGCTGCAGGCTTGCACAGCGCGCGATTTTTATAGACGGATGGCAAGGAAAAAGTATTTGATAGCGGCGGAATTTTACGAGCTAACGGAACTACCAGGCGGACTTAAGGTTACTTAATGGACAATGCAGCTGCCGCGAAACGACGAAATGGCTTGAGGCCGATATTTTTCCAAAGAGTTGCTAAGAGTATCGCGCAGGCAACTCGTTAAATAACGACTTAGAACGATGAGCATAGAACGCGTATGCGTATAGAAAGTAGCAAGCTTTATGGGAGCATGAAAGATCGAATAGAGTTCAAATACGTATTCTGAAATGTTACGGCAAAATTATATTTCGTAATTTATCGTCGTACAACGCGTTACGTTCGCAAACGCTGCTCTATCAGGAAATAATTTTGAGGAAAGAAACCCGTGAGAAATTCTCATCGCGTCTTTTCGTCGCGGACATTTATAGATTGAGGAGATTCCAGCCGGGGAGATAATCAGTGTGACGCTCCGGCGTCACAGGTAGACGCGAGGATGGAATACAGACGGAGGCAACGAAGAAAAATGCGATGAGGAGAAGCCGCGAAGGAAAAGCCGGTCGAGTTATTGCGAGAGATCCGAGCGACGACGAATCTCGCGGAGACTCCGCGCGGAATATAATCGCTCGTAATCGGATCAAGGGGAGTAACATCCTGATTTACGAACTTGCTTCTCCTTCGTCCGGGTCTCCCGCTCTAATCGCCCTTATCTCTCATTCTCACGGCCTCCCGCTGTGCCTCCTAAGAGACCAAGGAAGGAATAACTCGGAGGAGGCGAACAAGCTGATGGTCGCCATGGGAAAATCACGCGATTAACGTCACCGTGAGCTATCGATTGCTTCGCCTCGTCTCCGCGTGACTCGAAGTCATAAAACTACCAATCTTGGTTGTAGACATTTTCTCCTTCCCGACAATGTTTGATATGTAAGTAATACTGAAGTACATAACACTTATGTGCACCGTTTCTCGTTATTTCGCAAAATTGTTTAGTTTAGAGAGAGATTATGTTGCAAGAGCACATGAGCTTTAATAATTTGTGCGTACGATTACTCACCCCCGGAGCTGCGCCACCGTCTCCCGGACGTTCACCTCCTTTCAGTAGTATCAGCATTGATGGCTCCTTCATTGCACTCACTTACTCGCGAAAATACGTTTGATTCACATTTCGGACTCACTCGCGGAAAGAATCGTCGTTATCTCGCGAGCGCGTACTGATCACTGCGATAGCAAACGATATAATAAACGACATTCTCGCACGACACATTACTTTTAACGCCACACTTTTTTCCGATCGCTACTTAGTCCGTCGTTGCCACTGAAAAGAAAAATGAAACAATATTGGTCTCCCTTGACATATCATAGATGAATACCGCGAGATATATTCCTTTAATTCTGATCTCAGGGCTGATTTAGCTCATCGCATTATCCGCCGCGATAAATACGAAGCTTTACAAAGGGAATAGAATTTATTTTCGATCAGCATGGCACGTGGACAACGAGAACGTCTCTCTCGTAATTTTCACGTGCCTCACTGGTTATTTTCGGCGTTTCCAGTGCGCTTTTCATCTCGTAGCGCGGCACGGTATGACGAATGGCGAGCGCGCAAAAGGGAAAATAAATAAGAGCGAGGATCCTCGGTATGCCCGCGAGCTTTCATCGTCCGCCTCGTCCTTATCCTCGCACGTACGCGGAGTCGCGGAAAATGTGAGAGCAACAGAATTTATCGTCCTCCAGGACGGAGTCCCTTAAGAGCGTCCGAGGTACGTGCGCACGTACGTACACGCGCGCACACACGCGCGCGCGCGCGCGCGCGCGCACACGTATACCGGAATAATGCAGCGGGTTGAATAACGAATTGCAACACCCTCGTATATCACGATATCCGTAAACAACAATGTAACGTCTGCAAACTTCGCTCGCACTGCCGTTGGCCTCATTACCGTCACGAAGCGTGTAAAGATTGCCAGCGCCAACGTTGAACAAATTCTCCAGTAAGTTTACGTGATGCAAAATAACTATCTATCATTATACACGATTCGTTGCGACGTCGGCGTCGTGAAGAAACGATTCCGGCCCACGAGGATTCTTGACGGTGTCTTATGGAGCGGAATCAGCTCATATCAAGAGGCATTGATTCACTGATAAAATACGGGCGGCTGTCGGTGCCATAAACAACCGGGCGGCACTTCGCGAGGGTGTAACGTCCTAACGTCGGGGTAAATAAACGGCGACGAGCATGCGGGACGTCGTGCTGCTCCCTATTGAGGGAGGTAGATCGATTAAGCCGACAAGCACGTAAGCGAGATTCAAAGATCGATCGTCCGGAACGTCGGCTGACAGGAACCGCACCGGGGAGCGAGCGAAAGGGAGCGAAAGAGCCGAGGGAGAGACGTTTCTCCCCTGTTTCTTTCGCTCGCGTGCGTAGATCTAACACGATAGGCGTCTTCTGGGAAACGAGAAGCCTGGTGGATTTTTCTGTCGCGTCGGGATGCTCGCGACAGAAGAGGCTCGAGGGGAGATGCGACGCTCCTGCGAGATGGTGCATCCTCATGGCGAGAATACACGTCTCTCAGCCGTCCGTCATCTCCCCTTCAATCGAGTGGTCCAAGTAAACTCGTGGATAAATCACCGCCGTGCGAGCAAGGTGAGCATTTATCGAAACCCAGCCATAAAATGCGCAAGCGTGATGCCATCGAAAACGGCAATGCGCGCACGATGCGCGCGACCCGCTGTCGTCTTAATAAACGGGAATAAATTACATCTCGCGCGCAAAAACATCGATCCGCCGATAAAGTGTGTTTTTGCGTACTCTGTATCGTAATTGCACTACCGAGCATTGCTTTAACGGCCGTCTTTCAAGGCGCGGCGATATTGCTGCGGCGGTGTAGGCTACGCTCGGTTCGAACGAAGTTGAGTGGTTTAATCAAATCGTGCAACTCTTAATCTAATATCGCGGACGCGAACACTTTGCGCGGTGTAATATTCACCCCCAGCATCACCATCGTAAAATTCGATAAACTTGTGAGCATAATAAGCAACACTGCAAACTTGTACGTGGATGTACATATACGCGCGCGCAAATATATCAGACGCGATGGATGCACAGATACACTTCCATCACGTTGCGAAATATTAAATGAAATTTAATTCAACATGTTACAATAACGGCGCGTAATTTACTATTTCACGTTTTTGGCAATTTGCGCGATGTAATATCCGCTTGACGATAACCACGCGCAATGCGATATAACCGGGTAAATAGATAGAGCGAAATTGAAAAATAATCGTGTAAGCGCATCGGGCGTAATAAATGCGTAAATATGTTCCCCATCGCATGCGTCAAGATACGTTAATATTCACATTTTAACACATTGGTGACGATGAACTTGCGGCGAAGCGGTGTCGTGTGAATATTGCAGATATGCCTGACAAGGGAGTCATTAATCCTCTTGACCCGTCAGATTTAAACTTTCGGCGGCCGCAAAAGCGACCGTGCTGATTACCGTTAAATGGCTCCTTGTCAAAGTATTTCCACGCGAAAGAGCCGTGACAACGAAGTGATCTTTGGACGGGGAGAGCGATTCAACCGCGACCATTGAATCGCCTCTGCCGAGAACGACGAGGATATCACGTACACTCCATAACATATGAAACGAACGTTACAATCGCGGCTGCTCGCTCTTCCCTATCACGTTGCGCAAATTTCGTTCTCCCCTTCAACGAAACTGTAATCGCCGCTCTGTTTACCGCCGCGTAATGGACCCTCAATTATTTGTCTTCCGAGGAAGAACGCCAATTCCATTTATCGGAGCTGAATTATAAACGGAAGCAATGCGAAAACACAAAAAAAATTATTTTTACAGAAATAATATCCGAAATGTTTATCTCATCGAAATATTCGTTTCGTTGAAGCATTGAAATTATTTCTTCAAGTATCCGAGTCGAAGTGTTTATTTTAACAAAAGTAGTTTAACCATACATAAAACTTCGTCTTATCATTCCGCTTTTATCGTTTACTGCTTAATCCGCAGCACGCGCAGCAATTCTCGAAATTGATATGGAATTATATGTATACAACGTTGGTCTCATTAGCCTCATGGATGCCATTACCCTCCGCCTCTGTGCAAAACAAGGCGCAAAATGTATCTAATTCGTTTTTTTTTCGCATGCTCCAGATATCGCGAAATAATCAACTTTTATCCATCTCTGTAGCAAGGCGCAGTAGTTCCACCAATTATTCCATCGTAGATTATTGCTTCATCGTTATTCGTTATACGAAGGCCGTAATTGTCGGCAATTTTAAATTACTGTCGCCCACGTAATAATAAAGTTTCCGGCATTGACGCCCGTCCACGCCAGATCCGGTACTTTTGACGATGCCGCGCTTAAACGCCGCGGATCATTCTCGCGTCGGAAATTAAATCCCTGCGAGAAAGTTTACGAGAAAAAGTTGTCTCCCTATTATTCCCGCCCACTCCAATCCACGATCGGATTTGTTAAACTCCTCGCTCGTGTGTCGCATACTTCCTGATAAATCGAACAAAGCGCTCGTTATTTTTATAGAGGCACGTTTTCCGCGAGAAAATAGAAAATCTGTGCGCTAGTATTACAATGTGCAATTATGACGAAGAGATCTAAAAATATGCATTACGTTCACGAAAATGCCAATATGTGTTTCTCCTGTGACGTAATAAATTCGTATGAATTCTGTCAGCTTAAGAAGAATGTGAATATGTAATGTTATGTAATCTTCATTATAATTACGCAATCCACGATTTGAACCTTTACTTTACGCATTTTATCGACAAACTCGCTTTAGCGTGCCACATAACCGAATATAATTTCAGAAACGCGTGTAGCTCACGGACTCACTCTTAAAACACATTTAAAAGTCAATATTTTATCGACGCAATTTGTCACACGTATATTACCGCGCAAGTAGATAAAACTTTTTCATCGATGAAACGGCAAACATGAAATATTATTACACATTATTTGAATAATAGCATTACACGTCCGTCAGTTCGAAAAATTACATATTTCGATAACGACCGATAATAAGATAACGCAAACAAGCGCCGCGATTCTACAAATGAGCGCGACGTGTGCGAACTGCTGATTACGACCGCCGTGTCCAGCGCAAATTACAGAATAATTCAACCTGCTGGACCGGCCGCGTAATTTGCGAACCATGAAGTCCGACGAATCAACGTAACCAGAACACCATGGAAAAAGGAACGACCATACCGAAATCGAAGTATCACAATGAGAAGATCGCTTTCACCATAATTATTAATGACACTGAACAACAGTAGAAAACGATAAGGTGTTTAACGCAGTATTTCTTTGCGAATGCCTCTTCTTTCTTCTTTTTTTTTTAAATTCGTTATCGCGTGATTTATTCAAGTAAAGGCACGGAGTCCAAGTACACGCGTATTTCAGCGCAGCGATTATTTCCTTGCAAAACGGTTCTCTCGAAAGAGATCATGACTCGTAGCGACTCGATAAATGAATGATCTCAACGGCTGAAAGAAGTACACTCATCGAAACTACGATGTTTCAAATTCACTTATGCACTACTCTGGAAAAAGCAGTATCCGTATTTCCGGGTCAACGAGGTGGGTCATCCGCGAAGAACGAGACGAGCGCTCCGATGAACCGCGAGATGCGAGCTTCGCCTCAAAGAAACGCTGACACTAATCTGCGGCCGAGCATATGGCGGCCTTTTTGCTATAAACATGTGCCTTACAAGTACCACCGGCTTAAATAAACGCCATCAGATAACATCAACATCATTCGTTTTGTTCTTCGAATCTACATCACTGAAAGCATCATCTATAATCCTAATCGGCTCCGAAGTAGATCTAATGATGCGACACTAATAAACTACACAAAGATAAACACAATTAAAAATCAATAATACAGACATTTTTTCAAACAATTATATTAAAGACTATCTTCCTAATTCAGATGTAAATCTGCATAGCCACTGTACAGTGGCTATGCAGATGCTCTGTATGCATCTAACTGCTTGACGAGAGCGGCTTAACACGCTTCATCGTTAATACGCGCCTTATCTCGTTCTGTGAGCGCTACGTATGCACAAAGAGCTGCTTTGATCTCGACGAGAAGAGGAAACCTTTCACGGTTCACCGAGACACCTACCGTTATAGAGAGCAAAGCGATAAAGCTCAACCTACTAAGACAGATTCGAGGATTCACCCAGGAACCATCGGCAGGCCACCGACAGAATCCCATCGGCAGCATGTTCGCGACGCGTGCTTGCGTCGTTGATATCAGCGTCATCCCCTGTCCCCCTCCGATCCGCGTTGGCCCCGGTGTCGGAGGAACAAAGTTCACATGGACTCCGCAGAGTGAACTACATCACCGGACCATCGTAACGATTCACCTTCAGTCTCTGTGAACGCGTCGTCGAGAACCCGTCGGTCATCCCGGAGGAAAAGTGTCCTCGAGGATTGGATGCGCGACACAACCGGAAGTCGGTGTGTTTCGCCAACGTTTGTGCTACGAGTCTCGCCGAGCCAGGAATCCGTACAGCCTGATACCTTGAGTGAGGAACCATAATAGTGTCTAAAATAAGAGGACGACGAGAGAAACGAGCCGCGACCGATGAAGCACGGCTTCATGAGCCGAACTCTCGCGAAATATCAATTCAGCGATTGTGACGACCCGCCTGATCCTTTGCAACTTTGTCAATTTTATGTCTCCATCACGATAATTAGATAGGACGAAGGCAAGGCTTTGATTCGAATACTCGGTTCTCGATTCGTTTATTGTTCGATTACAAGTGAAGGATTCACTTCAGGCGGTGTCTCGTGATATATCTAGTTGCACGCTACTGTCAATACAGGAATCGCCGGCTCACAATATCTCATCGCTTACATACATAATAGTCAACAAGAGCGATACCGTGCTATTCGCGCAAGTTAGACGTCGTCGGGATTCCTCGAGAAGAATATGGCGATCGACTCAGTTCAGAGGAAATAATCGACTCCCTCTAAAATTGCATTCGCATGGGATCCATGCGTCAAGAGCATCGAGACAAGATCGGGACCTTCATCCGATGGAGGAGTAGTAATTTCCAACGTTTAACGCGAGTGAATCATCAGTCGATCGAGTCGATCGACGAAATCATTCAGATTAATCGTCGCTTAAGTCCGGATCGCGATGCGTTTGCCCGTGGTGTTTTTCGTTATTCTCGGTATGGGCGGAATCAGGGCCAACTGGTCCGAAGTGACCAATCCTCTGATGAGAGTGTGGTACACGTTTCTCCCTCACTCGCCGGAATCGTCAGAAGTGTCGGCCAGCAAGGCGGCCGAGTGCGTCGGCTGTGCACAGAATAAGGTCACTCTAATTGACCACAACCCGTTCTTGACCGAGCTCAGGGTGGAGTACGTAAAGCAGCAGATCTTGAAGAAGCTGCGGCTGTCGAAACCGCCCGAGGTCTCGATGCCGCTATCGACCTTGCCCAAGCCCCTGATAAGCAATGTGCTCGAACTTCGACCCGGAGCACCGCCCGAGCCGGAAAGACACGCAGAGAACTTCTACGGCAAGACCGATCAGATTGTTGTGTTCCCGAACGAAGGTACGATTTGACGAAATGTAGTCATATTTCTCTGGTTTTATCAGCCGTTATCAGGAATCCGGTTTTCAGAGAGAGACTTTGTACAGAAACATTCGATAAAGTGTACATTTTAACGCACTGGCGTCAGTTATATTAACATACTTGATACTTGATACGGCATCATTTCGATGGTCTTATTTTTAGTTTTTTGAATAAATATAAAAGGATTGAGAAAGAACCAAATTGAGGATAAATATTGTAATTCCATTATTTTAATAAACGAAATTATTAATGTGGGATTTAGGATGTAAATTATGACAGATGATGTATATTATAGAAATGGAGAAATATCGGAGTCGATCGTTCTCGCGAATTGGTTTATTTATAGTGCAGAGTTATTATTATCAGTAACGCGCGCGTGATTCGGCGACAACGACTGACTCTATTATTAGACAGATGATCACTTCTTAAAAAATCATATATATATGTAGAAAGACATATACAGGCAATACACATAGACAGATGTGTTTGTTTCTAATGCCAAAAGAACTTACAAAAATCGCGTTACCACATTAATTATTAATTAAATTGCACGACGTTGAAAATTCGACGGTTGTAGGAAAGATTCTAAAAATTAATAAGAAAACAAATCTTCAGCTCACAATCAGTCTCAAACAGAATGTATTCCAAGAATTATTAAGTATCGACTGATAATTCTGGAAGCTTATAAACAACAAGATATGCATTAAATATGTGACATGCAATCTAGGAAATATCTTTTTTCTATTTTACGTACTTGCATACAGACTATTGCGAAAGTATTCGACCATGTGAAGACTGCTAATGAACGGTTATTCAAGCTCGCGCGCGCAATGTGCAGATAGCGAAGAACGAAAAACACGTGAGAAAATACGCGTCATTCGCGAATATTGTGTACGCATCTTTCTCATGGCGCAATCCTAGTTTCCGAGTGTTTGAATACGAAACAAAATCCATGAATATCGAGTTCGCGCGATTTTTCGAGCACAGACGAAGTGATTGCGTAAATGAACTATTGTGCCAGAAACGTATCCGAGCACTTGATCGATACGATTGGATGAAAATTCGCGGTAAATTGCAGAAAAGTGATTTACCGACAAGTAAGTTGTTTGTGTAACAACGTAATTTTTCAAAATCACCTTTTTGCAGAATATTCCTGATGTAACCATTCTCCGTAATTAACCGTTTACACGAATGCCATTATCGGTTAATTTACAAATGATCGAATTTGAAAGTTCTTTATGCGACAGCTTTTCACGTATATTATAAATGGTACAAGTGGTTTTTTCTATTCATCAGCCAGCATTCAATTTTACATTCGCGCATATTCAGCATATTCGCATGCGAAGCTGACCGTCTCGCATCAGAAGCTTCCCGAGGAGCTCGTTTCTTTCTTTTTACAGCCGGCTGACCATTTCCCTCGGCAACCCCTTCTTGGCCATCCAGACGAGAAACACCGGCGGGATATGAATATTGCGTAATTGCACGGCTCCCTCGAAATAAACGAGAACCGGTAACAATGATGCCGTTTCTCTCTCTCTCTCTCTCTCTCTCTCTCTCTCTCTCTCTCTCTCTTTCCCGCGGCTTCTGGATAGTGGTACCACCGACGACCGACTGGGACCATGAATTTCAAATTTTCCGCGGCGATGCAAATACGGAAGCTACACGTATGAATCCCGACGGCGCGGCCCGGAAATTTACCTCGAATTACGACGCGAGATCACGGTTCCGACGTTTTAATCTCCCGCGTAAATCATTTTCGATGTGTCTGACGAATTTCTTAAAATCACGAAGATTGGATTTTCTTCTGAACGCGCGATTCATCGCACCTTCCTAAACTTGTCATTTCAAAGAATCTTGTCAAATAGAAAAACGATGAGCATAGTGAAAATCGAATGATCGATCCACAAACGTGAAACGGTCGCCTAAATTTTTATGCGCTATTTAAAATAACAGCCGACGATGTAATGTACGTCATGCGAACGTTTTTCCGCTTGGGGGATCAGCCGTTCCCATTTCGGCGTTCTACCGTGTCATGCAACTTTATTCGCAACGAAACATGCATAATTTACGAACACGTAATTTCTTGCCGTCGACAAAACGCAAAAATACCATAGTATAATCGTTCATCGGTCGCACAAGTATGCTGAATATTATTGTCCCGAATTTTCTTTCACGCCTTTTTGTAACGTATCTCGCGCACGCGATCGTGACTCCGCGTTTAACAAGAGCGTCGATCGCAAATGCATGTTGCGATGTGTTTTCCCTTAATTTTTCTAATGATAATTCTCGGTGTATTTCTTTCCATTTTAATAAATTTATTTTACTTTCATCAATTCTTCATTTTAATTAGATGCATAAAAAAATACACATAATTGTATTTCCTCGCAATATGGACACGTTATAGCCCGAAGGCACGGGTATCCAACGACCCTATGCACCTATCTTGCAGCTTCCTTCGGCACGAAAATTGCGCAAATCGATCCGACGTAGCCCAATTCGCTTTTTATCTAATTCCGGCACGAATCCTGTGCACGCGCTTCTCACACGTGCATGCGTGCAAGTTGCACATGGGCTCTCATAATATCAGCACGGGACATTTGGCCTCGTTAACCCAGCAGCGATTTCAGCTGCTGCGAGAGCTGCAGATTACGGCAGCGAGGTGCGGTCGAGGCCAGTGAACCGGAAGTATTCGTCGTGCCGTTGAATCCGCGCCACGACACACCAGCGGAATCCGCTTCCGTGGGTATCTTCCGTTCCAAAAATCGGACGTGCGAATGAAAAACTTATGAGGAGAAATGTGCAAAGAAATATTCAAGGGGACGACGGGATCGGCGAGACCCCATATGGCGTGCGAGAACGGTCGTAATTTGAGTGTTTACCGGAATTGCGTCATGCATGCCGACTATCGCATATCGTACATACAACTACAGTTAACAACTTAATAAAAAGAAAGCACGCTGCGTTTGCACGCGATTGCTGTTCGTCAACGGCCATTGTGTTATCGGTAATTTGCGTCGTTATCAGAAATTCGACTGCGTCAGTTACGCTTGCACCGACTTGGGAAAATTGCTCACGTCCTGGCCGATGCGATTCACGTCTTACACGGACAGCGCAATCTGATTTAGCATTGAAAAAATTAATTGTATCTAGTTACGTGACACAGAATTGTGCATTTAGAAGGACGGCCACCTGGCTCGTACGTGCTCGCGCGAGGTGTGTAAATATCGTTCATTTACATCGTGAATAGTTTCTCATCTCGGCGGATACGTGAAGCGAATGAGAAAAACGCGTCTGTACACAGACCGAGACCGGGAAAAACGCAGCGTGCATTTCGATCGGCTGCCGCGTTGTGCAACGATATGGATTCACTCTAACGCTCGGCGTTGCATAATCCCGGCTATAAATCATGCAGTAGCGGCGATCAATCGGACACGCTGATCGCCCAAGAATCCGTCCGGAAATAATTCCGACGCGCTCGACGGTGCGTTATATCGCGGATCGCCATGCGAGTCGACGTGCACGCGTCGGCGAAGTTCGAAGCGCGGTTTTTCGCGTTGGTTTTGCGCGTACGCGAACCAAGCCCGACAGTTTCGGCCAAAAGTCATCAGGAAACGATACGCAATACGTGGTATCAAAGATACTGAGAGAAAAGTTGGGAAGCTGCAAAGTTCGCATGAGTGATTTCCAGAAAAACTTCCATCGCAGATAAGCCGCCAAAATATTTTTATACATACGATGAAAAGATACGAATAGCTTAATAATTATAAATGAGCGAGCACGCCATGAATAGAACGTTGAATATTTTTCCACGGTGATTCTTTGAAATTCTCTTTATTACGCGCAGATGATTCGATCATCGACGTTCTGTTTAACTTCTCGCCCACTTATCGCACGTGTTCGCCCAGAAATGTCTCTCGCCGCACTCTATCCCGACTACGAGGGCCTTTTAAAGCGCACTTTTCTAGATAATTGTGGTTCCATTTGAGGCTTGCTTCGAGCACACGCCGTAAATTGCAGACCGATCGCGCGCAGTCAAAGCCAGACTTTCAAAAGTCTCGAATAACTTTCCACTGTCGTTCGTTGGCATATCTAAATTACTGTAACGAAAAAAGCTCACAGATACACGTTTATCAGGAAAAAGGATAAACGGAAAGCATTCCGTGCGATGCATTCTTGTCTAACCGATATACATCCTACAATGTAGACTCATATCTATATCCGTATATCTCCGGAATCGTAAAATAGCATATTTTAACAAATTGTGCATTTCATATAAATCGTATTCCGCTGATATGTCTAAACGCGATACGCGGAAAGTCAAAGGTTCGAAAAATTTGGCAAGAAAAATCAATTCGTCGTCTACGATCGGATTTCCCGTTCAACCCTCGGCCCGAAATTGGATAGAACCCTCGCAGTTCGACAACCTTGTTACGCTCTCTCGAGGAAACGATCGAATCTCGGCGATTTCGCGTGTTACAGGTGTGGCCGATTCGACGAAATGCCGTCAGAACTCGAATCACATAACGGGGTTCAATCCGGCGGCCTGTTTCACGTTTTACCTGCCGAACGAGATGCAGTACGTAGACGTGACCTCGGCGCAGCTCTGGTTCTACAAGGAGCAGGACGAGAACGACGACGAGCTCAACCAGACCTTCGTGCTATCCGAGCTCGATCACTGGGACCTGGGCGGTAGCTTCGAAAAGAACACCGTCATGGCAATCTTCGAGACCGACATCGGAGGTGAGTACCCAATCCCTCCCCTTTTGCCAACCCCTTCGCTTTCCTTCATCCGTACGTACGTTCGTCATGAATCCGCGTCGCATAGAAATCCTCCACCGCGAGATTTCGTTACCCTGCTGCTGCACTGCAAGCACTTTGCGAACATGTCTCCCGTTGCACGTCGCAATCTCGCCCGTTCTCGAAAATTTGATACGGATGATGAGGGATAATTTTCTCATATCGCGACACGTCGCGAACGATTTACAGCGTTCCGTAATACTGATCGCCGTGAGATGCGACCGGAAACCGCTCGACAAATTAGAATTTAGATCTCATCTCAGTGAAACTCATATCAGAATTGTTAACGCTTAAAACTTGCAACTGAATAATGAAATCGAGATAAAGCGGTACGCAAACGGAAGAACGTGGCAAACAGCAAATGGTTTTTATTAACAACTTTATTGCGCGCGACATATTTTTGTTTAATATGTCATGCGATTTCTCAGGAATTTTACGCAACGCTCTACGTCAATCCTTTTTTCCTACAGAGGGCTGGGTGCAGACGGACTTAGCATTCATGGTGAAGAAATGGATAGGTCGACGTCGACTGAACCACGCTATTCAGATAGCGTGCACCACGTGCTCGATGGACCGCGACATCGCGCCTGTGTCCGTCGAGCAGACTCTGAAGCCGTTCCTGGTGATTCACACCGCACCATTTCCACAAAAGAATAGACCTAAGAGGAACTCAAACTGCCTACCCGAAATGAAAGAGTGCTGTCGAGACGAACTCTATATTAACTTTCAAGACATTGGTTGGAGCGACTGGATTCTACACCCGAGCGGATATCACGCGTATTTCTGTCGAGGATCTTGTTCTACAGCAGCTTCCTTAACGAACAGCGGTTCGCATTACAACAACGTTATCAGAGTAAGTAAGTGAGATGCGGTTCGTCCGCTGTCGCAATTTTGGTGCTCGATTAATGATTTCGATGAAAGAGAGATTTGATTGCCAATAATTTAATAGGTTTCATTTCATTTAACGACCGCAAGCTATTCTCTTTCGAATTGATGGTATTATATTAGCTTGCTTGTTTTGACATTGTCATGAGATTTAATTAACGTTTAATTAATAACGTTTAATTAATTAACACTCTGATTTATGTAACATATATTTGAATTTTTAACATAACTTGTGAGTTACTTTTTGAACGGATTTAAATCGCAGAGTTTGTTATATGTTATATAAAACTTGTTATATAAAAGCATCGTCTTGTAGTCATCCAATTTTGTTTTTCTTAATGTTTTAATATATACGTTTTATTCTTCAATATTATTCATTTTCTTGCGTTACCGCCAATGATCGTTTCATTTTGTTTTCATGTCAACACTCTCTCACTCATTAGTTATTTAAATTATCGAGTAACTAATTTTTATCACTACGTTATTGCTTATTCCATTCTATCTATATATTACTACTTAATTAATGTACATGTTGCATACACGAGTGAGAAAGAGAGAAAGAGGCAAAAATATGGTAAAAGTTTCATGTGTCTAAACAGCTCGGCAATCTTATCTCGCTCGTGTCAAATCAAGCGCAGATGCGTAACAACCGATTATCGCGCTGCTGGAAGAAATATGTCGTCGGGGTGATTTATATTCCTTCTTTCTTTACGAAGGAGTGGTATGCTGAAGAAGGAGAAGAACGCTGACGCCGCGTCTCTCTCGCTATTTCAAGAATCGCTTTGCGTGTTCCGCGGTTTTACCGGGCGATCGTATCGCGTTACATAAAATGTATCTTCAATAGTAAATACTGCTGATACACCGAACTTAAATTTATTAATTTGTCATAACAGGAAGTTATGACAACTAACGATTTAAAAAAAGATATCTCGTAATTTTGTTTTAATGATAAAATAGTACGTAAAATAATCATTCGTATCTTAAACTTGTCAAATTTTATAAAGTTAGTTATAACGTAGTTTTTTAATTGAGAGCAAGCTTATTTCTTCATTTATTCACATTAGTACGAAAATTTGTAATCTAAAAAATGGACAATTTCACACATGGGCGTAGGTTTTAATCCCATAAGGACCACATACGCTGAGCGAACTAATTTTTTCGCACATCCCTTACGGTCAATTTACGCTTTACTTAACATAAAAAATACAGTCGTGCTGCGTAACTGCGCCCTTTATTACCCGCATTAATTGTTAATAAAAGTCGAGAGGAGGCACTCTTGTTATACCGCGGCACATAATGTGGGTAATATAGTTTGCAACTCGTAACGATAATGGGGCGTTAAGACTCCATTATCACGCAACGTAAAACCCCATTAACTTAGGTCTATGCTTTCTGCCATGTACGAAGCGTGACGCGAGAAATATCGTTTGCATATGCGAAATGGAGATGACTTTCTTACGTTCAACAGACCCGCCGGCGACCGAAAAAGAACGGTATTCACAAGCGCGTTCTCTATCGTTCTTCATCCCTTACTGTTCCTTTCCTGCCACTCATGAAATCACTATTAGAATTTTCAAGCACCAAAATTCACCGGAAAAATCAGTAATAGTTAGCGTACAATTTATTTCAACTTCAACAAATTCGGATATTTGCTTTTGAAAATGAAAAGAACGATAATGCATGCACATGAATTAATTTTAATAAAGTTACGCAAAAGTTTTAATTAATTTAAAACATTACAAAAATTTCCAAGCTTCAAATATCACAGAAATATTCGTACATGTTCAAACTTTACTCGTGCCCCTCTTCCATTACCATAATTATTTCGTTTTATAAACAGTATATCTCTCAAAAAGGTTACATTAAAAGAGCAGTGTTTTCAATTTTCATCACATATACGTTTATGTATTTTATAAAATCTCTTTCAGAGTTTCTCCATATTTTAATATAAATTTAAGCTCTCATTTAATTTTAGCTTGATTCAGACTCAAGAGTCGCCCGGAAATTGATCACAAAACCGCGTGTCGATCGTCCTACCGACTAAAATCATGATTCGCACAATTATTAATGAGCGCGAAAACATCGTTCCTGCTTGCAGAAGTTGTTGACCAAAGACATGGTGCAACGGAAGAACCAGATAGTGCCATGCTGCTCGCCGACGCAACTCGCCCCGCTTCAGCTGCTCTACATCGACTCGAACAACACGATCACGCAGAAAACACTACCGAACATGGTGGTGGAGGCTTGCGGTTGCATGTGACGCCACCACCTCGAAGACAGAGGGTGGATCGGTTATTATCGCCGAGAAGACGAGACTCTCTGCGATCACCCTTACGCCATCCTGTCCAAGGCTTTCGCTCGCGCTTAATCACCATAAGTTTCATCCTACCGAGATGCTGCGTCTCATCTCGTTTGTCTCATCAATGCGAGAAGATTGGCAAAAACGCGCAAAAACACACGAAAATGACGAATTGCGCCTAAATCTCGCGATAACGATTAGAGATAACGGCACGCTCAACATGCGAGCTCACTCATCGTATTTTATTAAATCATGAACGATAGCATTGCAAAGTCACTGTCGGGAAAGTTATGAAACTTCCATGATTTACGCTATTTACTTTTATTTGTGTAACATCACGTTTATCAACAAAACGCTATTGTTCGCGATAGAGAATTGTCATCGGACGATAAACTGCATACAAGAACAAATCGTCCTTCTTGATTAATAAAAAAAAAATAGTAATACGATTGCTATGCGCGCGCGTTAGCTGAATACCGTAATACATGAGCTCGCATGATATGATAAAGGCGCGTCTTCATCAGAAACTTTATCCTTAAACGTTGACGTGGCCCGAATTGCGAGACCAAGCGAGCGCCCTCACGGTGTCATGGGAAATTAAAGCGTGAATTAAGGCGAGCGAAATCGTGGAGGGAATCCATTCCGTGTTTTGCCATAAATACTGACACATCCGCGTGCCTGCCGCACGTCCACAAAATTAATAGCGGAAGATCTTTTGAGCAATTTTGACAGTGAATCTCGTGTCTGTTTACGTAAAGCCATGTCTCCTGTTTCTAGAGCGCGAATCTCTTACCGAATCTCAACTCCGGCGAATATAAAGACGCCCTCCGTGCCTCTCAAAAATAACGACTATCTCGAATCGACGATGTGACCAATGACACACTAGAAGCCATACAGTATTTTCTTACCGAAAATCCACTTATTCGCCATACAATTTGAATCCGTTACGTCGATCTGACTTGTATTTAATTTAAGCAGCGTGACAGAATAGAATTTATTTATTGCTAAGATAAGGATTTCACGTCGTCGCCTTGTCATCGGCAGTTGGCTCGCGGGCACGATTACAGCAAGCAATAAAATACAGTAGCGACTAGTTTAGCGATAAATACGAGCGATGTGAGCACAATATTGATAGAATCTTTGTCATTAAGCGATGCTAAGCGCCGACGATAACTGAAAGGATGAACTGCGAAAGGCACAGACTTCGAAAGGTTCTAATAAAAGGCGGAGCAATATTATCGATGTATGATATTGTACTTGCGTTTCCTTTTTTATAGCTTTACGAAACGCGTCGAGCGTGAGATAAGTATATTCGCGGGGAATCAATATCTCCCTTGCAACGCGGCTCAAGAACGCAAATCCGACGAGATGGATTCTTTTTGCATTTGAAACCTCGCTGGCTTACGATCTTAATTCAATCAAGATGATAATTTTTATTTTGTGTGAATAAATAATATACAATGCTATCGAATTTGTAATATTTCGCCTAGTTCGTCCACGTATGATTTTAATCGTGTGACGCGGATGTAAAAAAAAAACAAATTACACTTCCTGCACATTTTTATCATACGCACGTCAACCAATCTGTTGTACGTCGACATAAGTCGCACTCAAACCTACATCGCGCTCGTTTTTTTTCGCGAAACACGCGAAAACCCGGCTTGAGAGAATTCATGGGGACGGATGAGGGCAAAAACTGTGGACGAACTTCCGTGCGCGGCTTCGAGAGTGGATTAGCGCGTTCCATTCAAAAAATACATTTCGCGTTTCCCGCCCCTTCGCGTAACGCTCGATAAACCTTTCCCGAGTAAATCCATCTCGCGGGTTTCTCCCTCGGCGCCATGTAAATATATCATTCGTGTTTTGCTGTACGGTGCCACGTCTCTGTAAATGAATTTCCTGGAGCGCTTCCTTCCTCCGTCCGGGAGACAGACACAGAAACGACAACGAGGAGGAAGTGGAGGAGAGAGAAAGAAAGAGAGGATACGAGGAAAACGGAAAAGAGAGAAAGAGAGAGAAACGGAGAGAGGAACGAGGAGAGGATGGAAAGCGGAGGACTACGCGAAGAGAACGGGAGAGGAAGAGGAAAAGAAAACAAGCACCAGGCAGAACGGGAGACAATGGGTGGCACTGTACCGCGGGATCGAAACCGAGTATGTCCTTTAGAGGCATTAAATGCACCAGGGAAATAATACTTAACGCGACTCTGCGAAGCAAGTGTATGTCTTTGGCGACAGCAACGAGATAGCGTAATCTTTACTTATACGGATCTGGGCCCCGCATCGCGTCATGCTGCTGTTGTTAATTAAGGCGAGGCAATTTCCAATCTTTATAATCCTAATGGGATATCCGAGATGGATGGATATCGCGATATTGATGTGATATAAATAATACGATACTTCCCTTCGTCGCTTTCAATGAAATCTACAGTAAGATTATTTCCAGAGAAATTAGAGAAATATCATAGAATAGTATTACTGAATAGTAAGATTGAATTAATTAAATGTAACTAAAGAATAGAAAATAGTTTATAGATCGTCGGGATTACAAAGATTGAAAATGCAAAACTAACATCCGCAATCACGATCCAGCAGGCCGCATGATGCAAGCGAAGATCTATATTTTTACTGCAAATTTTGTACGGAATACAGCCGGTTTCAAGCCTCCGCTAACGTCAAACAACGTTCTCTACAACGTGTTGTTTCAGTAAATTTTACACCACCCTTCATAACTGTAAGATTGTGCACGGAGTAAGTTCGTGATGAGATTGTAGATCAAGATTGTGTAATGTATAATTTAATTTAGACCACAATTATATATTTGACAAAATAACAAATGTGTAAATACCTATAATCCATACATGCATATATATATTCGCATAAAGAAGCATGGAAAGTTGTGCCTCGGCATAACAAATAAAATTCATCGAGTACTCAATAGATATCCCAACAGGCCAGATGCGATGATCAATCTGGCGTTTCGTCAGATTTTGTTACGGTACTACAATATTTATCCGCACGTTCGCTGGCAATCGTAGTCGGTTAACGTGCGTTTCCCGCGCGATAACGAGTTTAACGTTACGTGACGTCGTCTCACCGCGGATTAATTGCGTCCACGTGAGAGTGCGAGTGCAGTGGCAAATTTCGATCGCCGCTGCTGCTGCTGCTGCTGATGTTGCTACTGCACTTCGTCTGTCAATCAACCGCGCGGAATTGCGCCTGGCGGGCGTAGTCGTGCGTATACGCATATATGCGTGCACGCGTGCGCCTCTCGCTACGTATTATTTCGCTCCAAAGTCCGGTGATTACTTTAATTAAGCATGAGATTGCGACGGAAAAATGGAAATAACGCATCGTTGATAAAACCCTGATATGTGACAGGGCCGTCTCGCCACGTAACATCGTGTGACCTTTTCGCTCGATAGCTGTATCTCGAAGTCGGGTATCAACTTTAATACAAGTCTCTTCGCGGATAATAATGCCGGACAAAGACAATTGAAGCGTATGATTCAAATATCGAGATAAATTGCAAAAATGATATTTTAAATCGAACATTTGTACAGCTTTATATCCGTCATAAACTATTTTGAAAATTTAGTTGAGGACAGTATGTGAAATTAATTATAAAGTAATTTTTCAAAACATTTAAATGAATATACAATAGAAGCATTACATGGCATTTTTATTGCTTTTGACTACACAAGTGAATAAAAAATAGATTTTTATATGAGTGTAAAAAATTTCTTAGAATTGAAAATTAGAAATAAACGTTTGTGATACATTCAGTTTTCTAAGTAATAATTGCTAATTTTTCCATTAACTCTTAGTAAAAAGTAGCTTATATAAGCGAAAGTTTTACTTATATCTATTTTTTGAGATACTCATATATAATTAGCAAGTCATAAACCAGCATTCAACTTTGAACGCTTTAATTTTTAAGATTACGATATTCATGGTAAATTACAGATATACATATTGTAGTACCGTAACAAATATAATAAAAATAACTGTTAGACTTGACTGCTCAATATATTGCATCATAAAAATTCCTTCAAAATTACAATTAGAAGTTCCAATCTTGATATAAATTTTATTTAGTATTTGGACTTGATTAATCATATACAATAAAAATAATACAGCTTAATCAACTACTTTACGGCAAATGCCTCAAATCTAACAATTATCGGGAATATCGAGAATAAATGAGGGTTATTATTTTCCTACACTCACCACAGTTCTGCATAAGAAATTGCTTCCTGGTAGCAAACACCGGGACGCCATCTTGTCCTTCGTCGTTGCTGCACGAATTCGAATTCAAATGATGCACTGCTCATTACAGAAACGTGTTACTATGTATTCAACAGAAATTATATTACAAAGCAATCTTATTGGGTTGGCCAAAAAGTAATTGCGTTTTTTTCCAATAGATGGACATACATATCTTGAAATGTAACTAACTACATTTTAAACCGCAAATTCATTATGTAGGTTAACAGCTCACAGTTCAAGCTTGTTTTAGAAAAAGAAAGTACACGATTTCGTTAACAATTGTTTGTCTGCCGTCGATTTCAAAATGGAAAATCAAAAAGAACATTTTCGTCATATTTTGTTTTATTACTTCCGAAAAGGGAAAAACGCTGTGCAAGCTCATAAAAAGTTATCTGATGTATATGGCGAAGATACTTTAAAACTGCGGCAGTGTCAAAATTGGTTTACTAAATTTCGATCTGGAGATTTTAATGTGAAAGATGCACCACGCTCAGGAAGGCCAATCGAAATTGATGATGACAAAATAAAGGCACTGATCGATTCCAATCGGCGTTTAACGACACGAGAGATTGCTGAGAATCTTAACATATCGAAATCGAGTGTTGAAAACCATTTAAAACGACTTGGATACATTAGTAAGCTCGATATTTGGGTACCACATGAGCTCAAAGAAATTCATCTCACTGAGCGTATTGACATCTGCGATTCTCTTTTGAAACGTGAGGAAAATGATCGATTTTTGAAACGTATGATAACAGGCGACGAAAAATGGATCGTCTACAACAACGTCAAACGAAAAAGATCGTGATGAACCTGCTCAAAGCACTTGAAAAGCAGATATTCACCAAAGAAAGATTATGCTGTCAGTCTGGTGGGACTTTAAAGGTATTGTGTATTTTGAGCTGCTTGCAAGGAATCAAACCATTAATTCAGACGTATACTGTCGTCAACTGGATAAATTAAATGATGCCATCAAACAGAAACGTCGAGAATTGGTGAATCGCAAAGGTGTTGTGTTTCACCATGATAACGCTAGACCACGTACAAGTTTGGTCACTCGTGAAAAATTCTTGCAGCTTCGATGGGATGTGTTACCATGATGTTACCACATCCACCATATTCGCCAGACCTGGCACCATCAGATTACCATTTGTTTCGTTCTTTGCAAAACGCCTTGAATGGTAAAACCTTTACTGCTGATGAGGATATGAAATCGTTCTTGGAATTGTTTTTTGCTGAAAAAGATAAGAACTTTTTTGAGCGCGGAATCTTGAAGTTGCCTGAAAAATGGCAAAAGATAATCAAACAAAATGGACAATATATTGTTTAATAAAGTTTTTGTTTCCCATGAAAAATTCGCCTTTTATTTATATAAAAAAAAACGCAATTACTTTTTGGCCAACCCAATATTATGGATATGTTGGTTTTAGTGGATAATATCTTCCGGAACCCGTTTTATAAGACGAAAATTAGGCGTTTTACGTCTCACTTCCCTCCCCCTGCTACCGCGATACCGCAGCGTACATTTACCGCTTACACTATGCGCACATAGCGCACGATCGCGCCCCGCTTTCTCGTCTAATGCGACAAATGATCAATCTACTTGCCATATACGTCGTAATTTATATGCAATAAGACTTACCGCGCGAAAAAGATCCATAATTCGGACAGCGAATACACGTTCCGTGCGTCAAGCGCGCTTCGACCCGGAGAAACTATACCGATTCAAATGCGCAGTACTACGCGAGTCGTACGAAAGTCAAACTGACGAGTCAAGTGAGTGTCCCAGCACTACGCGAGTCGTTGCCCCGTCCGTTTCGCCAATATGGCGGCCGCTGGGGAACCTAACCTGGATTTACTCGATCGTGATAACCTAAAAACGGGGAAAGCGCAATTGGCGGGTAGTGACACGGAATTCTGACAGTTTTGTGGCACTTGGAGCGAGAACATGATGAGCATCACACACGAGTGGCTTGCTCAACGCAGATAGAGCGTATCAGCATTACCTTCATGGTGATTGAACTGATCTTGCAACGTGATGTCACGTTTGTAAATTGAAGATGTTGTCGGAGGTTGACGTGTTCATCAGTAACTACACCCTGGTCGACCCGGAGATCTACCAGCTTTGGGTCGACGGGCATTCCTGTGAGTTTATTACGCAAAGGCAATGCTTGTCCTTTTTGTCACGTATTCTTATGTGGACCCATTGATTTAAAAATGATGGATATTTTATCAGCTAGCGATGCGGTCAACATTCTGCATCAGCGAGGGATCTGTCAACAGACGAACGCGCCGCTCGAGCTAGTCGCATCCGACATACACGATCACTATCGCACCTATGCTCTGTTGGAGAAGCTGCTGCATACTCCTACCAAGCTAGCTAGTGAACAACTGGCTTTTCAGATAGAACCACAAACTAGTCAGATGCTTATAGAAATGTAAGGGGAAGAACGTGAGCTGTCGACTGCTCTATTCCAAAGTAAACACTATTCCGAGTGATTCTCTATTCTAGGTATTACGAGTTTGACGATGTCGTTGTACGCGAATTGCTAGGGAAGAAGATAACGTCCAAGAGCAGGAAAGATATGGACGAAGTGGCGGAGAAGACGGGGATCACCTTGAAGAGTTGTCGAAGACAGTACGATAATGTGAAAAGGGTATTCAAAATTGTCGAAGACTTGCCAGGGTCCCTAGTGGCCAACATCAAACAGCATTTCCTGCTCTCCGAAGATCTCGCCAAGTATGATGCATGACACTACAAGAATTGTGTTATTTACGTGATGTAATGTTAATCAAGCACTCTTTTATTGTTACGCGTTAGACGATACGCAGCGGTGGTGTTTATAGCTTGTCTGCGCTTCGAAATGAACAAGAGGAAACTGCAATTCCTGACGTTTCCCGATCTGTACCATTGCGCCAACAGCATGATGGCCTCCTGGACGTACCGCTGCGTCGGTTCCGAGTACTTCGACACGGACTTGGACAGGGAATTTTTGCAGGAATTATCCGAGTGCAGAATGTTACTGGAGAACGACGAGAACAAACATCACAAACAGTACGAGTCCCGTTCTAATAAGAAATTAATCGCGACATCGTAAAAATCACGAAACTAACGAAGCAGAACTGTGACGTGTTTCAGTCTAGTGTGCCTCAAGCTGAAGCCGATGCTGCTCGAACGATCCTACCAGGAACTGGATCTGAATTTTCGCTCGTACTCGCGAGCGATAATCGGTATCGCGTGTAATTTGCAAAGATCGCGCGAGCTGAGGTTCTTCTTTCTGGAGCTGGTGGAAAGGTGCATCGAACCGTGGCGACAGGTCAACTGGACGCACTCCGATCTGCGGAACTTCCTGTCCGTTTACACGCAGTGCGCTCTCGACATGGACGTACTTAGGTATGAATGACACTCGTTAGCGAGGACGAGTGCAAACTTTATCGAACGCGATGGATCTCGAGAGCGCACTTAATCACCCGTCATTTTTATCACAGGGAAGGAGAAGTGAAAGACGCGTTCGAGCGTTACATGACGGTAGTGACGTGCTGCCTGTTACGTATGTATCATACATGATTACGTGATGACGTGATTTAGAAGATATATATATGTGTGTGTTGTGTTATGCGTACGTAGCGTGTTTAGAGAGATAAGTGTATAAAGATATGACGCAGATCGATTTTATTATTTATTAATTTGTCCGTAATAAATAATTAAAGAAATGCAGCATCTACATATGCTGTCTATAACTTTGCTGTTAGATACACATATGCGTGTACACAGCGTGCGTACAAACAATTGCGGTGGTTGTTTACCACATTTAACATTTTCTTATAAGTTACTGAGATTAGCAAACGGTGAACTCTACGACGCGAAAGGCAGTTTGCATAGAGACGGCAGTAAATTCGAAGTCCGTTTCGTGCGTAATAACAATTAATTGGAAGTTTAATATAAAATTTATTGAAGACCCACGTGAATTGGAGTGAAATAAATCATTATTCGCCGACGGAACGCAATCAATTGTGCAATCGGAATCCAGTATTCTATACAGATAAAGTATCGCTAGCCGCTAAGATATGTATTTACACGTACGATCGAAATCGATATCACGTGCCGATAATATCGACGTCGTCTATTCATATTCTACCTATTAATAGCATGTACAGAATACATTTACAGAACACGTTATCACACGTACGCGCTAGCTCCAGGGAATACATCCATCCGAGAGTCCCACTTGCACATTAACGTGAAATAAACGTGCGGCAAGATTGCTTTGTTTTTCCCTCACGACACGTACACTTCTTCGCGAGAGAGTTTCACGAGTCAAACTTATAAGGAAATGTTTCCACGTGTTCTAGCCGGCTGCGAGACAGAATATTATCCTTACAGAACGTAAAACTTTGTACTTACTCTCTCTCTCTTATTTACCTTTTTGCGTTTATCCTATCGTTCGATCGAGTTGGACGAGAGGTAGAAATATGTCAGGCGTGGAAACGTGGCGAATCAGGAGGGGGATCAGGAAGTGGCTGCAGAGCGCGTTAGGAAAACCGTAGAAACGCATTAACTTTGCCTAGGTAGCCGCGTGCCAGCGCGACTACTGCGTCACTCCCAGTACTTTGTTGACGGCGTCCGCTATGTCCCTGATCTGCGGCAAGGCGGCGATTTCCAGCGACTTTGCATACGGCATAGGCGTGTCGACTCCCGTTATGCGGATCACTGGCGCGTCGAGATGGTAGAAAGCTTCACCTGGAAAGGGAACATCTCCATGAGGAACGAAGAAACGCACCGGTTCAATATCAACGAAACGATCGAACGAGACTCACTCTCGACAATCCTCGCGCTGACCTCCGCGCCGATACCGCACTGCGGCCAGCCCTGCTCGACCGTCAGCAGGTGTTTCGTCTTGATCACGGACTGTATGATGGTGTCCATGTCCAGAGGCCTGAGGGAACGCAGGTTGATCACCTCGGCTTCGATCCCCTTGCCGGCGAGCTCGTTGGCCGCTTCGAGCGACTCCTCAACCGCCTTGGAGTGCGCCACCAGCGTCACGTGATTGCCCACTCGCTCTATCTTGGCCTTACCGATCGGCAGGACAAAGTCCTTGGACAGCGCCTGGTCAGACATCGGATACTGCACGCCGTACAGTATCTCGTTCTCCAGCACCACCACTGGATCGGGATCCCTTATGGCGGCCTTGAGCAAACCCTTCGCATCCTCGCTGTTGTAGGGTGACACCACTTTCAGGCCCGGGCAATGGCTGTACCAGGCGCCGAAGCACTGCGAGTGCTGGGCCCCGACGCCCGCCGCGGCACCGTTCGGCCCGCGGAACACGATCGGCACGTTGACCCTACCCGCTGACATGTAGAATGTCTTCGCGGCGGAATTGATGATGTGATCGATCGCTTGCATCGAGAAGTTGAACGTCATGAACTCGCAGACTGGTCTCAGGCCAGCCTGTAACGAAACGTTGATGTATTTCATTGGTGAGTGTGGCCTCGACGGCGACATTCCTGTGTTATTGTGACATCTTGCTTCTTACCATGGCAGCTCCGACCGCGATGCCGGTGAAGCCAGCCTCCGTGATCGGCGTGTCGATGACACGTTTGTCCCCGTACTTCTTCCAGAGGCCCCGGGACACCTTGTAGGCACCATCGTACAATGCTACCTCTTCGCCGAGCAGAAATACCTTCTCATCCCGCTCCATCTCCTCATCCAGGGCCGAGTTGAGCGCATCTCGCACGGTCATCTAGCACATCCACACAAATTTCCATGAGAGAATATCGAGCCGCGAGTGAGTGACCTTTTATGTCCTTCAAGCCTCTACTTTGACATGCGGTCGTCAAGCGTGTTGTGAAGGGAATGTCAGGTCGCTAAGTCCGAGGGGAATGCAAGGGACAACCGTCGATCGGCGTGGAAACGTCCGCGCCGGCTGACATCGCGCGTCTTCGCGTGTCGACAGCGTGTCGCGGGGAATCTGAGGTTTTAGGTTAGAATGCGGAATCACCTGCTGCGCTGCTGCCCATTTTGACGTGGAGAACGAGCGGCGGGCGACGGTTCTTACGACAGTCTGGAAACAAGAAAAGATCGCCGAAAATTACTCGCAAAATCTTGCGTCTTTCTTTTTTTCTCTCAGGAAGGAGACTCTGTCTCTCTCTTGTTCTATTCCGCTTTGCAGCAGTCATTCTCAAGTCTTTTACGATACTTATTTATGTAACCACCTGAGATGAGAAGAACACGATGGAACGAACGCGAAATAGAACACAGATTGCGACAGCTCGCAGATCGCGTTCTCGAGTTTCGCGCGTTAGATTTTACCGTGAGCATCGTAGGCCGGGAGTGGAAAACAGATGCGGATAGGACGAAGAGATTTTCCTCGAGAACAAAAACTTCGGCTTCGATCGAGGGACCGTTCGAGAGTTCGGGAATCCTGGTCCTGCCGCGCGACCAGAATCAGCGAATTATATTAATGGAGCCAAGGACGCGGTCTATTCAGCACTGTTACGAAACGTGCGTCGTCGGTCCGAAACAGCGGCGCGTCGACTGACATTCACGCGGCATTCGCATGAGCCAGGAGACAGCGCTGATAAAGCCGATGATAACGCGACTCCGCGTGACTCGTCCATATAAAATGTTTTTTTTTAATCTTATTTGCGTCTCGTTTAACAAATCTAATTTCAAAAGGCTAATCGAAAAGCTAATTGACAAATCTAATTAAAGTATGCACGGTTTCCACGCAGTCCGTTCTTTCTGCGAGCAAATTGTCGATACGTTTTTCAGAGAAATTTTCTTACCGACTGGACTTTTCGATCCTGACAGTTGGTAACAGCGTTTAGACCTGAATTTGATCTCGATTTGAATTCAAATCTCCGTACGCTCTGAACACTGCGGATAGTCAAGTAACAAATATGTCGGGCGAAGAGAGAACAGCGTTCCAGTTGCTCCAAGGAAGTCGCATCAATTGCTGCGGATTCGGCGATAATTAAACATAAAGTAATTGTAAAAAGGTGAATATCTAGATTAATAACGAAGAATGACAAGATTCCTCTCAATTTAGGTTAGAAAAAGACTTATCGAAATGAGAATTGCGGAATTAACATTGCCGCTCGCATGCGCAATGGCGCTCAGCCGCGAATTAAAGTTATACATCGTTTGGACAATTTAGCCTAACTAATTGTTTAGGATACGTTTGCAACTTTGGCGAAATGCTGGATGCTGGATCACGCATGCACGATGAGACGCCGCGAGAGGAGCAGCAAAATGGAGCTGGGGCGCGCAGATCCGCGAGGTACGTATGCTGCACGTCACGTCGTACATTTTACAACGTATACTTTATTAATTGCAATTACATGTATGCGTCTGCACTCCTGCCCCGCATGCAAATACTTACACAAATGCTCCGCGAAAAGGAATAAAAAGAAAGAAACGAAACGACGCGTTTTTCGCAATAGCCTCTTTCTCAGCGCGCGCGGCGTAATACGTATCTATGTATGTAAGTGTGTGTGTGTATATATATATATATATGTATATGTATATATGTGTGGTGTATATATATATATTATATGCACTTTGTCTCATTTATTTAAATATGTATATGCGTGAGAGTCCATAAGAAATACTTAATCGCTACGAGACATTCATAATCTACGTTGTCATGGTCATGGTCGATGTCGCATTTAAGCACTGATCGATCGATTATTCCTCTCCTTTTTTTTCTTTTTTTTCTTCATCTTCGCCTTCTTCTTCTTCTTTTTCTTCTTCATGCGATGTGTAACAACTAATCTAGATCACAGTCGTTTCCGCTTTGCAGTCGAGTAAAGAGATGCGATTGATGCTTCGATGAGTGACGGTGGATGAGAGAAAGAGGGAGAGAGAGATAGAGATAGAGAAAGAAAGAGAAAGGGAAATAGAGACAGACAGCGAGACAGTGTGATCATCACCTATTCGTTCGTTGTGCAAGCAAGATTTTCTGTTTTTCCTTTTTTGTTCTCTACTTTTTTTATCGCGATCCCGGAAACCGACGGTTGCACGATCGCACGATTGAAAATTCGAAAGTTACAACGACGCGTCGCTTTATTTACAATGGAACTCAATCGCGTGCCGCTTTCCTTTCCTTCTTTCTCCTCCCTGCGAGAAAGGACGGAGTTAATTCGAGGATTCTATTCTTCCCCGAGCAACCGACGAAACAAAGAGAAAGGAATGCAAGAGCAAGTTTCCTTCGTCTCTTCTCATACGTTTCTCTTCATTCCTCCTCCCCCTCCCCTTCGCCCTCCCGCCCAGCGGCGCGGTTCAGACAGAAATAAAATTCATTTTAGTTCCGTCTTTCTCTAGCAAGGTATTCCCCCCTTTCGGTCCTTTCCCTCCGATAATGACGATGCTACGAAATGAGGATGCATGTGTTGCATGGTAGATTATGTCGTTACTATATACAGAAAATGTACACGGTTTCGTACCGCGTTTAATCCCCGGGACTTTACCGTATTCTGACGACGAACGATGAGAGCGAGTGATTTCTATTCTTCTTTCGTTTTTCCTTATCATCGTGAGAAACGCATGATTGGATGATACCGAATAGAATGCCGATCATACAAGCCGATTATTGAGAAGGAAATAAAAAATATCAGGATATGTGTTGTTTCTTCTTCTTTTTTTTGTATCTTATTCTGCTCTTTTTTTGTCGGATTTTTTATTAACGAGAGAACAATAGTTGAATAGAAGATAAATCGACTAGAACACTGGCTAGAGTAAAAAGACCATCTCTTCGGCTGAATTGAAGTCACAATTTGAACGCAAAACGGAGCAAACGTGGACGATAAAGGGAAGAGAGGATAGGGGAGAGAAAACACAGGCGCAAAGAGAGAAACAGAATCGGAGAAGATAAAGAACGAGAGGACAAGGAGAAATAAGGCAGGTAGACGGGTAGAGAGAACTGGCGACAGAAGTGTTCGATCGGTGGAGAATTAACATAGTCGGAGCAGCGGAACAGATAGATCGATAGATCAGTAAATGGGTAGACAGATAGACAAGACAGATAGACGGAAAGAATGAGAGATAGAGAGAAAGAGAAATAGAAAGAGAGAGAGAGATCATTTTATAAGTGTCCTAATCTAATTAGTCGAGTATAGGAGAATTATCTCAATAGTAAGAATAACCATGATAATCATAATAATTCTAACGTCGTTAGCCTCAATAAGTACAATATAATAATTTAGTTGCTTACTTTTGATAACGTTCCTCAAATCCTTAAAATGTATCGTTTCCTTCCTCCTTTCCCTCGCTTTTTTTCTCCCGCTTTCGCTTTCCCCGGACTTAAGCAGATCGTGTCCGGTATCTCGTTTTCGTCGAGTTACGTCATGGTCGCAACAGATATTCGCGTGATATCCGACTCGATCTCAAAAAGGGAAAGGCTTTAATTAAACGAAACGAAGGGAAGATTATAGATGAGTCCGTGTCCAATAACGTAGTTTTAATCCAGCGTGCGTCAGTTGTGACGAGTCGCGACATATCAAAAGTACAGTTGCGCGTTTGAAGACGCAATTGAAGGCGCATTTGAAGCACGTAGCTTGACGACAGAAATAGCTTTTCTTTTCTCAGCGGATCTGTCGGAAACATAGGACATCGAGACTGAAAGAATTCTTACAGAGTTATCTCATTTTCCGGCCTGAGAGAATTATGCACTCACTGATTTTCAGCGAGAAAGAAAAACAGATAGAAAGAGAAAGACAAGTATAGAGAAAGGGGAGAAAGAAATTGAAAGAGAGAGAGATAGAGAGAAAGAGTGAGAGAGAGAGAGAGAGAGAGAAAGGGAGCTCGCCTTTCGTCGCTCTATTCTGTAAACGTGCGATGCATCAAAAAATATTCTGTCAAGTTCAAAGGTCGACGATGAGAGTCGACATACATCATCATCCTTAAAAATTTCCTTTTCCATCCCCCTACACACACACACATGCGGGCGCGTCCGCGTCGGTACAGGCTACCGTGCTGATTTCCCTAATGCAATCTTCCGGTTTTTTTTCTTTTTTGCAACTTGAGCGCACGACCGAACGATTCCCTGATCTGTGAGATATACACTCTCCTTTTTGCGTTATATAAAAATTTGCCGTTT
Source organism: Ooceraea biroi (assembly GCF_003672135.1). NCBI lineage: Eukaryota > Metazoa > Arthropoda > Insecta > Hymenoptera > Formicidae > Ooceraea > Ooceraea biroi. Next base: position 7,443,395 of record NC_039517.1, on the reverse strand, counting down.
CCCGTTTTGTCACCGTTTAAATTATGTATATACAAACGAATGGTAAATCCCTCGCCTCGCGTTCGCGCGACTGCTACGTTCGACGTGTATCCTCTTTCTCCCTTTTACATTTTAATTTTACTGCCTTACTTTTGTCGGAGTGGAATGAAAAATGTGCTCACCATTAATCAGGCAGTGAAAACCCGATGTCAAACAAATGATTTAGCATAATCCCTGCATCCAAATGCAGATTTCTAGAGTAAACCGTATGCGGAACATATCTGCGAATTTCACTTGGAACATAAATTTAAATACAAAATAAATTTCGCATTCCTATTAACTTGGTTACGTTATTTTCTCAATGATCAATAATGTCTGATTTTACATTTACAACGGCATATTTGTTGGAACTTGAGGTAGACAGAGAGAGCTCGAGAAGCTCGATAGTTACGAAGGCGATCAGGATTTGTCTGGCGCATTTCTCAAAAAGCGGAAATCAATTCATAGACGCAATTGATTGCAACCCAATTAACAAGGATTCTCCGGAGATGCGCACTTTTCGTTCCGCTCCGTTGTTATACTTTCGCGTTTGATGCACTTTCAAGAGTTTATATCAAGCTAAATAAATATTCACTAATATACGAACGTTATATCGTGAAGTTTTGAAAATATACATGCACCCCGTGATCCAAGGATACACAGGGCTCTCTTGTAATGTAAACCTACATAACACTTGTCTTTTATAGGACGTTAGAGTAGTATCGACGTAGTATCGACAACAACGACGAAAAATAAAACTAATAAAAGATATATATTATATATTTCCACCATCGCCATTAGAGCAAAATCGAAAGCGTTTCAGTGCCGGGTGACTGGTTCCCGTACCACAATCCTGAGAATCATTTCCGAAAGCAACTCCCGACAGTAAATATCTTTAATATACACGGTCGAGAATGCTGCCAAATTTGCTGCCAATTTTGCTGCCAATTTTGCTGCCAATTTTGCGACCATTAGAAAATTTCGCAATATTTCGCATAGAGTTACTCCTAAGAGTAAAAAATTCTCAAGTATGAACAAACGATATTTTGCGTGCATTGGAGAACTTTACTTTTTCAGAATACAGTTAAGTAAGTGCGAATTACAATCTCGTACAATTCTTGATTAGAAAATTCTCCCTTTCTTGTCAAATAGTGGAAAGATAAATATTTTAATATTACTCATCATTAAACGGAGATTATATGGATTACTATCGGATTATCATGAGAGCGACTCTTGTTAGCAAAGTTCTCCGTTGTGCACATTCACTCGCGTCTCTCTTCCCCGTGTGCAAATAAAAACCAAATTTAGCTTTCTCATATTGCAGTCCGCGGACGATATGCTATGGTATATTGTGATATCGAGTATAGATTCGTACAATATATAACGAGCATATATATATATACATAACACATAGAAATAAATACATAACGCAAATAAAAGGAACAACGTGTTACGCTCACTGCTTTTGACGACTGTCGGCGACCATTCGATCGCGGCTAATTAATAACGTGCTTAATTCTCTCTGTGTGTGCTTAATAAATATAGTACCATCGGAAGAAACTACGAAAAATTACGCCAGCAACATATCACAAATACGCTACGATCTGATTAGTCTTTTAAGCGCTACGCTGTGATGTCTATTGCTTATTGCCGTTCGGGAAATTATCTCATCGTCTATGCGAAATGTTCGTCATTCCGTTATTAATTTTCAGTACTAAGTATTATATATATATGAGCAATGTGAGTCGATTCTTGTACAAAGTGCATCAGGTTCGCCGAAAAATATTTTAGGTATGTTCTGCTAGAGTATTACATTTTAGAAATGTAAGTGGATATCATAATCTTGTAATTAATATGTTGTTTTGTAAAGGAACGATTGGTTTCAAGATCCACCAAGTTGTACCTGAAATATTTCTCGATAAATCTTGGCTACCTTGTATATTTTATTCTTTTGCATCACATCCTGCTTTTTTATTTCGCAAAGGGTTTCTGCAACGATACGAGAGATCTTTTGTTCGCGTATCGGGCGAATGGTCGTCCGACAGATCACAGCGATCGTATTTAACAGTTGAAAAAGCATTGTCTTGTTGGTCGCAAAATTAACTCGGTAAACGATTTCGACAGTCGCGATTCATTTCCCTCTCCGTTCTTTTCTTTCCTGTTTCCGCGCTCCTACTCGTCATTTCGCGAGTCCTGCACCCAAGTAACGTTGTAGCCGACCCGAGAATCTTTTACGTGAGATACGCATCCTCTGCTTTTATCCCTCAGCAACTAAATCCGCAAAACCAACCCGCGGTACACAGACTAAGTAGGAAAAATCTGTATTCTGCGTTTCTGACAATTCAGCTAATATTTATATGTATATATATATATAACAAATATATATATATATATTTGTTATATATCAACGACGTTGATCTGGCACATGCAGACCACGACAAAATGTACGAATATCTCATAATTACACGTTGCATATGCACACATGTACGTTTATATACATATACCTTTGTTTGTAATATGATTAAATATCTACGCGTTTACTCTGGTCTATATCATGCGTTTCCTCGCGCATACAATCAGCCTTTCCGAATGTATTTCGACTACGTGATCGCTATTACCTGAGATCGAACGTAAACGGTAAACCGGTCAATTGAAATCCGAATCCTCGAATTATGCATTACTGTTTTAACTCAAATCTGAGAACTATGTCTCTGGGTAAACGGAAATAGTAAAACCAACAGAGAGTTTTTCCTCAATCACGATTGATCAACGAGTAATTTTGCTCACGCGTAACGTTCCCTCGAGTTGCCGAACATCTCAAAGAAAAGCCACGAATAAAATCGAAACGACACTGCGACACGATAAAAGCCACCTGATCCGATTGATTGCATCGTACCATTCGTTTTAAATGGACAAAACTCTAGATCGTACTGTGCCTATAGGATACTGGCTACGCCTTTAGAAGTCTTCTCGTTCGCATCCCCTTATTTAGACGAAGGAACGTACTAGTCGAATGTAAGGTTTACTGGCAGAGTGCTAGAAACAATAACTAGAACCAATTGCTGGCTGAGCCGAATTTTGTAGAAAGACCGCCGATGCCCTTGCCGAACATGCTACCGACTTTGCCGACAACGTTCGAGGTGACGTTGCTCAGATTGCTCAAATTGGCCACGTAATTCGCATCTTCCGTCTCAACGATCGTCACTTTTGTCTTAGGTCTCTCCACCTCGTCGTCATTGCCATTCTCCGAAAGCCCTCTGCAATAGAGAAAGAGAGAGAAAAAAGATTAATCATATTCTTTAGTCGCGACAAACGAACTTTTCTGTACATTCATCAAAAGTTTTCTCATTTTTTAAAACCTGGAACTGAAAAATGAAATTAACTAAATTTTGAATATTAATCTTTACACACACACACACACGTAGCGTTTTTAAGAAGATGATTAAAATGGTATAACAAGAGCTATTCTTCCACAAAATATTAATTTTTCTTCAATTTAGAAATGGACAGCGCAATAATGTCTTTTGATCTCAGAGATTGAACAAAGACTTACTCTTCGTTCTGAGCGCTCATGGTTAAGGCACAAGTTGCTTCTTCCGTCTTCATCCTCTTCTCTATAGTCTGATATGTCTTCGTGTTGAGTTTCTCCTCCATGACACCCTGGAGCTCGAAATCCGAATAGATCTTCTTCACGATGTGAGCTAGGCAGGTACATTGATATAGATGCAGGCTATGATCAAGCCGCTCAGACAACCAGTTACACAGCATTTGTATTTGCGCCGTGTACCATTGCTGTAAACACAAATTACCAAATTACCAAAATTGTCAGCAATCTCTCTCGATAATGCACGTTAAAGACTCTTCATTCAGATTCTGTTACTTAAATCAAGAAAGTTACCTCGAAGAAAGTCAAAATCCACAATTCATCGAGGACCTTGCTGCGAATCTGATCCATGCAGTTTCTCGTGAAGTTCACGTAGGCTTGTCCCATTTCTTTCCCACTTCCTGATACCTTCTAAAATTGTACAACATCGGTTAAAAATGTTTTCTATAATTCTCTGAATTCGTTTCATTGTTCGAAGTTCTTACGATTCAGCTCTTTTGTTCTATTTTGAGATACTTTATTATTAAAAGAATGGAATACCGTAAGGCTGAGAATGGAGCCGATGAGGGAACCCTCGTCGTAACGCGACAGCTTCGAGAGCGTCGCTTCCAGTACCGTTATGAGCTTATTAATCATCCCTTGATTCATTCCTGCTGACGTCTTTTCAATCATATCATCGATCTTAGAATGATATTGATGCTAGAAACATATTAATCAATGTGGTAGCAATATGAAATATTGTGCTAAACGATTAACGACGAATTTTACTACGATTTTATTTAACGCGACGCATCACTTTAATATAATTTTTTTTTTCCTGATTCTAAACTATTATATTATATTGAATTTCTCTCCACGTTTTACTAAGATTGGTACCATGTTCTTCCGTGAACTTACCACATCAACACCATCAACAGTACAAAGCTTAAAACTCTGATTCTTAGCGTCCAAAATAACGTTCACCATAGCGCACATTTCTGATGGTATGATGTAATCGGTGGAGATGAAGGTTACACCCTTCTTCAACCACTGTTGGAAGGCCGCGTCGGTTCTCTGTATGCACGATTCTACCATGTCGCAGGCCATCAACTTCAACCTCTGCTCGAGGTGTTGCCTGAATTCCTGATCGGGCCAATGTAACCCACCGATAAACGATTGCAACGCGTCCAACTTCCAGAAAAGATCCTCCGAAGTGGCGCAACCGTTTCCCTTGATTTCCCATCGCTCCTTTTCGAAACCCTTATGGATCGACTGAGCGATCGATGTCTCCATCAGATCAACGTAACGCACCACCAATGGCGCGAACGTGTCGCGTAGATGCTGATGAAATCTTCCATTCTTCAAGTTGTCTACGTGCAAATTACACATTTTACAACCATTCTCACATATAAGCTTAAAACTTGTGGCATCCGATATTAAGTGAGGCAATAAAATTAAATCATACATTTATATGATCTTCATTAGCGCAATGTAATATCTTGAGGAATATAGAAACTTTAAAGCAAAAACTCACCGTCGGTCCTGAGATAATCGTTCATTATCTGGAACAGCGGGAAGCTGTCCCACGTATCGGGCGGTTGCTCTGCGAGGACTTTGTCCATGTCGACGGCAAAGAGCGACCAGAAGATTTCGGCGTGCTCCACCATAAGGTCGCTAAACCAGGCGAACGCCTGCGGTACAGTGTAGTAGGAGCGGATCGTGAAAATATTGGACTTCGCACATATACGGTGGGCATGTTTCCTCTCGCTCGGGGTGATGGGGACGCCACCCTGAGCACGGGGCCCTCGAGTACCCAGAAGACACTACTTCTACTTCGTGACGTGTGCGTGAAAACGTATCGTAATACGCGTGATACTAAGCGACAAGCGTTGCTGTTGCATTTAAATATCAACGTGACTTTTGACTCGGAAGAAACGTCGGGAGAATATCGCATCTGGATGTTGACGAGACTTCTCTCGCTTGCGGAGAATGTTTCTTTCGTGAGTGAACCTAAATAAGTGAAACTAAACTATTCAAACTAAACGCAGCAACATGTGTGGATTATGCCAGGATAGACGTGTATCATCTGATTTATGTATTTTGATCTACAATTACATGTTAAATAATTAGAATCACGTGATAATAAAAAGTTTAGGTAAAAAATAAACGGTTGAACGTTCGATCTGTAATACGTCTATCTTGCATTATTCTGTGACGTGTTTCGTGACGTATATACATGATGTATATGTGCGTATGTAATATGCGTGGCAAATTGAAAAACGTAAGAGTGTAAAGGTGTTATCCTTCGGCAAGAAAGTAAAAGTCTCTTCATCGCAGAGAGATGTCTCACGACGTCCGCCAGCCGGAGATATGCATCCAGCAGTTAAGTGAGCAGCTCTAAGTGAGAAGCAACCTTCGCGATGATAACGAAAGCTCTCTAGCTGCGATTATCTACGCGATCAAGATCTATGAGACGCGAGAAATGGGCGCGTTTGTCTTCTGAGGAGGTGGCGGACCCTTACCAAGTCCGTGTACTTCCATGGCATGCTGACCCTCTCTCTCGAGAGCCCCGAGAATCGACACTCAGTTCTAAAAACCCAACTAATACCTCCGAATAATGCTCTTCGTTCTGCTGGAGCAAGTCGACGCACATTTCGGCGAGGCGTGTGAGATCCTCCAGCTTCTTGTTGGGAGGCACGCACACCTCGCCGCTCAGATCATCCTCGATTTTCGCTTCGGCGGACAATTTAGTGTAATTAACTAACGCCGCCGTTTCTAGGCAGTTCTTTATCAGCGCTTTCACTTCCTCTTGCGGCACAGGCGTCACACTATCCTTCATCAGGACGCGTTCCAAAAGAGACAAGGTTGCTTTCAGTGCACCCTCCGGACGCCCGAATGGAAAACCATACCTGTTTTTGCATAACATAATTTGTAATATTCTTTTTTCATACACGCGGTATTCTCTCCAACTTTTTACTCGAGTTAATTATTGCAACAAAAATAGGGGCGATTGGAATCGCTTACCTAAAGTTGGTGATCTGCTTCTCGAGAATCTGCCTGAGCCGCTCCTTGATCTCCTGAAACTTATCTTTTTCCTCGTGGGTGATCGAGCCCACTCCATCGGCGGACGTTGTATTACCGTAAACGTGAGTTGCACAGAAGGCAAAGCTATAGTGTATCAATGTCGGATCGATCATGATTCCGCGATCAAGTCTATCCAACAGATCGTGAAGATAGCCAAGATGTCGAAAACATCCGCGCACGCCGTATCTGTCATCAGAAAGTGGACGCTCAAATCGACGTGTCGACGTCAATCGAATCGGTAGACAGAAAACAAGATAAAAGAATTCGATTTTTGTAAATGTATTTTAACAAAGTTTTTAAAAAACATGTGCCTGTGCACTTGATTAGAAACACAAAGAAGCACATTATCGAGTATTAATTCAAATGGATACTTGAGCCTCGTCACCTGGCGCAATATTCGTCCAGCACGAAAACTTGTCCGGGCGAGAACCAGCCGAGCGAGCAGTAGGGATCGTTCAGTCTGTAATCCAAGATCAAGTTCTGCAAATATTTGAACAGAGCATGGTGGTCGAATTTGCACGGGTCCGCGCTGATGTAGTCCTCCATGCCGTGTTTCTTCGCACGATCAGCGTCACCCTGAATCTTGCTGATGGTGGAGTTCTTGTCGGCCACCGAGACCGGCGGGGTGGGTTTGTGCGATTGACCAGTCGCCCGGTACATCGCCATCACCCACAAGTGACATTCGTTCTCGTCGTCCGAGGCGTACACTATGTTGTCACCCTCGCGCACAGCGTTGAAGAAGAACCTGCCGAGTACACACGTTTCGTGATTGTTGTCTGTGGGAGCGCACGCGTGCGTCGCTCGTCAGCTGCGAAAGATCCTCTGCTCGATCACGTTGGAAGATTAACGCAGGAAAAATTAGACGTTTCACGGTTAGCTGGGCTAATCAAACACTACTCGCTTCCTATTTCCTTATCTGTCAAGTACCAACTAACTTCTTAACACAGAGGTAACTTAAAACTGCGTTTCTTTTAAAGCTACCGAATTACGAAAAACGTTTGGTGGTAGTGCAGCTCCGCAATAATGAAAATAATTGAATGAAAGTTTTGCTAGGCTAACGCGATATTTAAAAAAGGTCAACCAAAGAAACATCTCAATAGAAATTGAATACGATTTTGTATTAATGTGAAACTACCACAAATAACCGCAATTTGTGCAATGTTAGGACTCTACGCGACTACGAGCATGCTGCTGCGACGGCGATTTAGGTGCTTCTCGCTCAGTGCGGGGATGGGAGGAGAAGATTTACCTGCCGCCCTCTAAATCCATGCCAACCATGAGATTAGCAGAAACGGCCTCGATATAGTCCACTGTATAGCCATCGAGCTGCATCATTTCCGACGGCTCGCTTTTCTTTTCTTTGTACGAGCACATCGCAAATGTGTACTGCGAGACCTGGACCAACACAAAGTACCGCTTCTTCCATTTTTTCCACACGGACTTGCCCATCGCGTACAGATAGCCGCAGTGCTTCATGTTGAGCGGCTTGTCCATACGGCAGGCGATCTTCATACGTAGATCCTGATCGGCGCAATTCTTGGGCACGGTCATACGATGCCACTCGGGCACCTTGCAGGAGAGCGGAGTGGGTCGTAAGATCACCTTGCCCAGCTCCTTGTCCTCGAGCGCCAGCATCGCCGGGTTCTCCGTGTATAATCTGACCTTGACCACCGGCAGCGGGTGCATGGTCGTGAAGTCACCCTGAGTGTCCCACCTATAAATAGGACCCGTGGACGAGAATGATGCGGTCGGTCCTGACCCCCCCTGAATATCGGGTCGATCGTGGCCGATCGTGGCCGATCGTCGACCCTCATTTTCTCTCTCTACTCACATAGGCTTGGAGGCCTCGGCCTGATCGGTCTGCAGCTTCTCGCCGCCCTCCACCTCCATGGTGCAATAAACTATTCTATTGGGTGCTAGGCTTTTGAGGCCCTTGACCTCCATTACGACTACTTCCAGCTGGAAGGTCAGGCCGACGTCCATTTTCGTCAGCTGGGGATCGGAATCGGCGGAGTCGCCCTCCAGTTTAGCGAGGGAGCCCTGGCCGCGGCAGCGGGAGCGCTCACCACGATGGTTGTAGCGCTTCAGCTTCTGCAGCCCGTATTTGCTGTCTATCGAACCCTTGGAGACCGGTAACGACTCCAAATTAGCCATTAGCAGGTTGATAGACGACTTGAGCTCCTCGATGTAGAGCGACTCCATCTCTTTCAGGAGGAACCTGGGCATGAGCTTGCGGTTCTAGGGATAGAGAAGGAACGGTCGGCGTTCAGGAACGAGCAGAAGCGATCGCGGTGGCGAATCACAGATATAAGAGAGAGAGAGATAGACAGACAGCAGACAGAAAATAATGTATCCATGTGTGTACAAAATCAAGTAGCGTCAAAGTAAGAGGTAGAAGCGAGGGAAAAAAAAGCGACGCCGTCACGGTACCTTCTCCATCTCGTTGACCTTCTGCATGCGACCGTCCAGCTCCCTCCTGATGGCAGCAGCCTGTTCGTCGGCTGAATCCAACAGGAGGGCGTTGAACAGAAGCTGGTGCTCGAACTTCTTGATGCCAAGGATCTGCTGAAACATGTCGTACAGCTGCTCCTTCGACAGTATCAGCTCCGAGTTCAAAGACTGCTGTTGCATCCTGGTAGGCCGTTTGCTATCATCGTCACCAGTACCTTTCAAAATGCAATCGAATTTGGCCAACCAGGACGTAAGCACAGTTTCTTTGCTCAGTCCATCGATTTCCGGGAGGCTCCGAACACGCTTCTCGATGTTCTTCTTAAACACCTCGCGGAAGTCGAGCTGAGTGCAGGCGCCGCTCTGCACCATCCGCACCACGCGATCCGACTTCAGGAACACGTCGAAGTAATTCTGTATAGCGTTGTGGAACGCCTCGTCGGCCATGATCTGCGTCTCGCCCTTCAGGAAACTCTGCAATTTACACGCGGCCGCGTTTTAAGCGTGTTACGAACAGCCGCACGTCCTCCGCAATTCTCTTTGTCATTCTCTTTAAGGTCGTAACGAGCTTCTCTTGCTCACGCTACGCTATTTAATATTCTCGAAATTTCATGGATCACTTCTTCCGCATGTCTATACGATATCTCGATAGGATATTCAAGAATAGACGCGTTCGTTAAACAAAGCTGCGTCTCCTCCTCACCGAGCTCTCGTATGATACTCTCATCTTTCACGTGCCTCTGTATGTTCTCGACATTTAAAAATATCGAAGTGCTACAATAAATTCGATTGTGCAAGGAGCGCAAAATGCAGGAAGAATTACAGCACGTTTTACGCAGCGCGATATAGCGGCGGTCGCTATAGGAAAAACGGTCTATATTTACGACGGCCAATAATTTAATGCGATCGTACGGACTTCGATATATCTAAGAGCAGCGAAGGTGAAGGTTACACGATAGACAACCGTCAGGTTCTGCATAAGGCTTCGAGAAACGGCTATTCGCCATGGAGGGTTTCTCTGCCGTGTAAAATACATAATGCGCGTATTTAAGCAATATTCTTGTCCAAATAACACATAAGTGGACGATCGGCAACAATACATCTGCATAACGATACATTATGCAGATTTAATTTCTTCTTTAAATCAACCATTGATCTGTTCTTACCTGGAAACGTGAACATATGGTCTCCAGTTGTTGCTTCGTCACTTTCATCTGCCGTCGTGTCATGTCCATCGGTTGTTTAGCATTAAACGGATAAGCGATGCATCTAGATATGAAGACGTAAAGCTGGATCCGCGTTTTCCTCTCTTCTTCCTCCCTCTCTTGTTTGTCCTATGTAAAAAGATAAATAATTTGCCTCCAGAGGACATGAATAATGTGCTATATGTTCAAATAATCATCATCCAACTTCTCATCATGCGAGAAATTGGGCCAAGAGGAAAATTTCGTGCAACTTCGATCGTCCATGTTATATCATACATCTTACCTTCTCAAATACTTACGTTTTAAATTCTCTACACTATCTATGTTATCATTTCAAGTATTTAGAATGAAAATTTCAGTAGTCGAGTTCCTCGACGAGAAGTAGGTTTGAAAAGGGAAGCATACCTGCAGTTCCGCTTCTGTCTTCTCGCTAGCCACCGAGGGAGACGGGCTGGTGGGCCGCTGGGCATAGTTGGCGGCGTCCTGAGCCGCGCTCATCGACGGCGACAGAGAGTTCCTGGCGCTAGCGAGATTGGGCACGTCCAGGCCGGCAGCATCCTGCGGGCCCACAGCACCGCGGCCACCGGATCCATGGGCACCCCCGGAGCCGGGCGGACCCACGTGATTCGGACCACCGGGTGAAGCGGTGAGGCCCGAGGCGAGCGAACCGACGCTACCGGAACCCGGACCGCTTCCAATGCTGCCGGGATGGCGGCGAGAGCCGTGAGAACTGCCGCTTCCGGCACGGCCACCGCCGCCGCCACCACCGCCGCCGCCATGGTGGGTGCTCTGATCCTCCTCGCTCTCCTCCTCGGACGAGCTTGGATCTATCATCGTCTAAGAAGGAACGCTCTGCGGGGGTACACGCGCGGTCCTCGAACCCCCTGTCACAGGAGGTCCCGCCGCTTCACGTGGTCACGGTGCCGTCGTGCCCTACTACTTCCGGTAGTAACGAAATCGTTCTTCTAGACTGAAAAAAGAAAATGGTGTTCGTGATAGTATTTACTCTCATGTTTCGCGTTTTGCGATATGCGAGTGATATTAATTGAAACGGTTGCTGAGAGAGAAAAAGGGCAAAGGAGGGAATACTGCATCTTCCAAGAAATCGATTTACTGTTTCCGTTCTATCTTATTTGAAGACAGCTGCAAGAATCAATTAACGTTTAATGGATGCGTAATTGGCTTCGAGTATACTGGAGGGTAGAGGGAAAACTCGAAATGCGTTTTCTTCAGTACGGCGCTTCTGTTTGCGTGCTATTTCCGTCTCAATTGCTATATATTTTCACGTCAAACAAATTTTTCTCGTACCTGGCAGTTGATTAAATCGCACGATTGCGCGATGCAGAACGTGAACGTAGAGACATTAAGAAAAGGGAGATTTTAAATACCATTGCTCAATACAACTCGTATTTAGCGCAGCTAAGATCGATAACATAAAAACAAAATTACATCGCAACGACGGTAATAAAATATAGCGCCAGTGGAACTTTGACTCCACAGTCGCATTGGACTGCCCGTAGTTGAAGGAATTAATGCATTTTACAGCACATAAGCGAAACTGTGCTGCAGTTCCCTTTCTCGGGTACAAAGCCGGATTATTTCGTTAAACGCGCACGAGTTCAATTATCTTGATTAACTTAGGAATTTCCAATTAAGTGTGAGGCGAGTTACGGTCGCCGCTGCACCGACCGCCGCGATTGTTACGTCCATTATATATCTACACGTAAGCGCAGAAGTTGCGTGCCCGCGGCGGAGCTGCCGCCTCTGTTTCTGCGAGCAATTTATATTCGATTTTTCCACTCGACTGCGCACTGCAACTCGCGTAATCATTATCCGTCGTACACAAAGGTGAGCAAAATTATTTCCTCCTAATCCCACTCGCATCGTCGCGCGCGAAACAGTAATTCCCGATCCATCAGTGGAATGAAGGAAAAGCCCGGCACTCGGGCTTTCCCATATTTCGCGAAAGCTACGAGCACAGACGAGGCTTTTGAAGATCCTTAATTCCATTTCCCCATTAAGGCGCCTGAGCCAGAAGAATCCCAAAATAAAACCATAGCGAAAGTACTCCGGCGCCGAGGTCGCATTCGGCTGCAACCGGCTCGGCAAAAGCGACAGCGGAAAAATCAACCACGCATCCTGTGGCAGGAAAATTGAATCCGCGTAACCCCCGTCGTCGGAGAGCCAGCTGAATTCATCGGCTTACCCGGTACTTTGTGCACGCGGCTTTTGCGCACGGTTCCACCTTAATTATAATTGATCGTTTGAAAGGTCCTATCGTGCCTCTCTTAAAGCGCTATCGGATTGCCTCAGGTTCTGCTTCGGTCGCTTCTTTTATAAGAATTTACAACGGGTATGTATAAAGAATCCACGGTTCGCTGAGGAAAAAGAAGAAATATATATATATACAGATTACAGCAAACGCGATTGTAAATGTATTGGATTTGATTGATCTTTGCAATGGAATAAATACACATACATCCCTATATTTATTGACACATGGTACTCTCCGATTTCGCATAAAACGGATCGCCGGTTACAAGTGGCAAAGCCTAATTGCGTTTAAACCTCTTCGTACGCGCGATATTCAAGTGCATCGATAATTGCACCGGCCCTTTGATGTGTATCGGTACACACAGTCCTTCGCCCACGCTCTCGCGTGCGCGTGATATCGGTCGTACTTGATTTAAACCGTCTTCCGTCCTGCGAGAGATTCGCTTTCAAGCTAATATCGGAAAAGCACATCGATGCGTGAAAATGCGTAATATCGCGTTTCGAATACATCGTTGCGTCGTATCGCGGGGCAGTCATGTCCCACATAGATTCTGCGAGTTTTTGTGTTTAGACCGAAATCGAAAAATGAAAAGTTAAATATTTCAACGGGTTTGGGATCAAGCGTTTGTATCCTTTGATAATATCGAGAAATCTCTCGCGTAATCATCCCATTTCTCAATATCAAATCTCTCAGTTGTCAAATAAAGTTAAATTAATGGCGATGAAAGGAAAATTGTAGAAAATTATATTTGTTTTAATGTGTCTCTGCACTTTAACTTGCGAAAATATATTTCTTCCAGTATCGAAACAGTAGTTTATGCTAAACCAGATCTAGGACATTCTATTATTCGAGATATTTATTTTTATCGTAAATTGCAGTGTATTGTCGAAGAATCACATTTGTGTGATATTTTATGTAATTATTCTCGAGTGAACTGTCCTCACCTTATGACAAATGAAAATGGATGAACGATAATGGCAAAATTGAAGCGATGCAGATCTTAAGTCGATTAGCGGATGGATCTTAATACTACTCGAACGTCATTACGCATTGCGTCAGGGTAATTGCGTCGGTGAATCTGATTGTGTCGAGAGCGAGATGTCTCTAGACAGATGGAAATATCGGCACTGCCCGCTCGATAACGTAATGTTCTCAACCGGGTAAATGAACTGACACGTGCAGACACGTGCTACGAAAAATGAATCGCTTATTACCAGCAAGACTGCGTTAATGGAGAGATGTTTGTTTACGTCAGACGAAGAGTTAATTTGACGAATGGAGTCGCGGTTGGTGAATCGCTTAGCTCTGCATGAGGTTGATGACGCGATTCTAAAATGATGCTCGTTATATTCGCTCGTTTCAAATTAGTTCAATTTAACGCAACAAATTGCAACCTGATTTCACGTGAAATTTAGACACAAGATTTCCAAAATATTTCAATCTTCTATATTAATGTTTATCTATTCAGAATAGAATAGATGCTGGAAATCGGTTTTGTTCTTATCGTTAGAATGCAACATATAACAATAATTAACATCTTTCAATAGGCAAACATCTATTCAAGGATTTTAAAAAAAGAACATCTCTTGCCATATTTATCTCTCGTAATTCCTCTGGAACGGAAGTTCAAGTACCAGGAGAGTTAATCCTGTGTACACGTACTCCGGGGACACTTTTTTAATTTGTTAAAAAGAACACGTGCACCACCATCTGGAGTCAATTAATCTGGTATTATTCGACTTGACAGCGACTCTTTTTTGACATCGTTCGTTCTTCATCACATTCGTCAAATATAATCACAAAGATGCAATACTGTTGAGTAATCTGCAAATATCTCAGTTTTTATAGATTTTATCCACAGAAGTTTTATACAACATTCCTACACGATTTTCACTGAAATTCGCAGTTCGTTTTCCTTCTCACGGATTTCACGCGATCTAACACATACACGTGCACGATCGGTCTGCATGTAAAGCTCGCGCGAAAGAAACTCAGCTGGCTGGTAACAACCAAGTATACTGTGGATTTCAACCGCGCAGAAGCCGTCGATAAGGCACTTCCGGTCGGTGAAATCGGCACGGAGGAAATTCGCTGCACGCAAAAGGAGGAAAGGAGGATCCAACGATCGAGCGTGGAAGCGCACCTGCGATCAGATGAGATCAGATCAGACTCCTCGATCAGGATGAGAGGGATGCGCGAGCTCGTGCACGAGCTCGTCTCGTCGGAATTTTTCCAGACGTGACAATCGATTTCCGCGTGCAATGCTGCGCGCTCTACGACGCGAATGCAGGAAGCAAACTGGAGCGAACGGAAGAAAGACGTGCGTGGCCGTCACAGTGCAAACATATCGATTGTCTCCGGCCATCCTTCTCGCTTCCTCTCTCGTTCTCTCTGTTTTGTTGGATGTGTGATTCACTTGTGTGAACACGCGTGCGCGTATCGTTGACATGCGTCTACTAAAGTGTTGAGTCTGATAAGCCAGGAAAAATTAAGAATCGTTAGGAAGAGTTTCGAGCAAATATCCGACTCCGATTATTCCGCGATTCTACTACGTCGCAATCATCAAAGTATTTCAAATAAGATATCTTCCTGCGACGTTTTGATCTTCCATTTTGATCTCCAGCGAGTTCTCCAGCTATCTCTCGAGTTTTGAATTTCCACTTCTTCGTTCTTATAACATGGCAATAACGAAAAGTCTTAATTGCTAAAGTCTTAATAATTATAAAATTAGTTCCAAGTTAAATTAATTGTCTATTGTGCTTACGTCAGAGGAATACGAAGAAATTGTGAAGAGAATCGAAGAGAATCAAAATAAAATGTTTTATGACGGGCAGAATATAATGAAAACAGCGTATACGTAATGTGATCAACATAATCCAATTAATGAAGCATGAATGATGATTTCTGATTTAATTCCCGAATGAAATCGACGTAGCTTTTGCTGGCATATAATCGGCTCTCCCTCTCCCCTTCCTCTTTCTCTCTTTGTCTCTCGTATGTTCGTTACTTGTAACAATATAACCCGTTCAGCTCGCGTACAAAGCCACGTGTATACGGGCATGTTAATGCCTAACCCAGAAATGCAAATGTCCCTGTCGCTGTAACATTGATACAGAACGCGAGCGAGCGAGCGCACGATTCCTGGGCCGGAAAAGTGAAATACAGTGGGTTCGGGACGTAAAAGCGGATGGCGATGTGGAGCAGCTTGTAACTGTTATCAGATACGCGCACACATGTGTGTGCACGCACGATGAATATTTAACGCCCGCGAAGTAATGTTCGGCATATCGGGAGATTTGGAATATAACGTTAGATAAGGAACATAACGTTGAGCACCCAGAATGATCTGGGAACAGCATTGCGCCGTGAGAAACGTAGCACGCTTCGCAAAATGTTCTGGTTTGATGGACAATTGATAGTATAGACTGTAATCGTATAAACAGCGGACTTGATTGACAGTTGCAGTCGAATTGCCAATTAAAATCCTCACAGCCTTGGGTGGATTTATTTAAACGCGATCAATGCGGTCACATAAATGCGACGGAATTTCAAAAATGAGCCATGAGGGTTTAAGTTACGTGATATCATAAGGATAAGGATAACTTAATAGGATTAAGCGACGAGCGAAAAATTGAGAATAGTATTAAGTATACTTTAAGTCCGGATACGTAACTCGCTCGTGGATTATATCATCGTCTTTACCTTTCGATTTTGCCCAATTGGTGATCGTTTCTCCTTTTTCCTTCGCTCATTACGAACGTAAGTAATTGAGACTACTCACGCCGATCCGTTCAGTTACGTAAGCCGTATATTGGTGAAGTTAAACCCTTCTCGAGCATCTGCGCTTCTTTACGATATCCGTGGAAATTCCAAGTTAACAGGAACTCTCATCGTGCGGAGAAAATAAATTAACTGCTTTATCATTTATTCATCGTATCAACAAAATTCGTTTCTTTATTCCGTTAGAAAACCGGCATAAACGTTTACCTGTCCTTTTCTGCAGAGCGGCCTGTATCACCCTCGTACGAAAAATATGAGGATATTTACCACCACTTTTGGGGTAAACCGCACCCTAATTTGAACAGAAACGATGACGCGCGATGGCATGATAAATGTGGAAGAAATATTACGCACAAGTGGACGGACGTCGCGGCCGTGGGAACGAATTACGTAACATGACACGGAGTTTTATCAAGTTAAGGCAGTAATCCCGCATGTAAGCGCAACGCGGCCGAACAACGGTATAGGTATCGGTACGGGCGATTAACTTATTGGATCACGTAAACGCGCCCCACGGGGAAAAGTTTCGAAATGGCATCCTCGGGGAAGAGAAGAGAACGAGGGGGTCGGAGGAGAGCTGGTGGAGGATCCGGGGCACGATTGTGCCGCAGCCGCGACGCGAAATTTCCGCCAGACTTATACGCGAAGAGATCGATAACTAGCGTTGTATGTGCGCGCGCGTATACATGTGAATATGTGCATGTACGTGTGTGTTGCGTGCCTATGTGTTTGCCGTAACGGCTTTGGTTTGGTAATTACCGGCGTGCCATCGGTGCATTTTCCAAACGGATTTAGATTTTCATATCGAGGCTAAATGAGATGGTAACTTCACGCTCAGGGTCAGCGATTAAGGAAAATTTATATATATTTCTTCGGCTAGAATAATCTATAATTTCTACTTGTATTTTACTTATTACAAAGAGAATATATGGTATAGTTTAGATCCATAATCAGTTTATTACTCCAAATGTACGAGATTGATAAGTCGTGTGACATTCAATTTCGCTAATTACCACGCGTTACTAGAATATTTCTCATATTTTATTAGTTCCTTAGTAAACGAACAGTAATACCAATAATACTACCACCAATTAAAGGATTAACGTTAATGTTATACTTCAGTAAAAAATTTTAAAAACGCGAAAAAAGTATTTTTATTTATTGCAAAGAAATTAAGGAGATCCCAGAATCGTCTATTTTATTGACGAAATTAACGAATTTTAATTTACACCTTTCTTTTTATTGGTTATACAAAAAGATAAATCTTGTTCTACTATTAAAGTACACAGAAATGAATCGAGTACTCGATTTTATGTTAAAAACGAAAAGTTCGAAAATTGGAACGGTCGGATCTCGGGACAGAACAAAGGAATATGAGGAAACTTTAGAAGTGAGTTTAGAAGCGTAGTATAAATAAAGATGCTAAAGACGCCAATTAGTAGAAGCCAAGATAGATGCCAGAGATAAGTACGAGAGGTAAATGCAAGAGGTAGACACAGATGCAGATGAGACGTAGACGTAGACAGAAAAAATAGTCAGAGCTTCTCATGAACTGACATCCATATGAAATAGAGCCAAAAGCAATCTATTCGAGAGCTGTAATAAATAAAACCAGAAGCAATCTTCTTGTGAGCTGGCATCTACATGAAATAAAACTTATTTCTTTTAGTATTTCTTGTGACAAATAAATGCGTTCACATGTCTCGCAAGCGCAATCGGAGACGAAACAATATATTGATTCTCACAGTGAAAGGCCCATTCTATTTTTGAAGCGTTTTAAATATAACAGTTATTTTATATATAACAGTTAAACAATATGTAATTTTTATATTAATTGTTATGTTAATTACGATTTTTTAGTTTCCATCTAAATGATGGCGCTTTCGCGTTGGAGTCTCACTTCAGGATTCCCTTATTCAAACTAGAACGGAAATGTGTGCGTGTATAGAAAATCCCTGGCATTAATTTAAAAAATGGATTCTATGAAAAATATATGCTCCACTTTCAGATGTGTATCTTCTAAAAAAATCATTTCGTGGAAATTATTTTCATGCAGCTTTCAATACCTAAAATTAAAACAACTAAATAATTCTGATACGTAATGAGAAATGACTTTTACAGTACTCTTTTTAAAGTGCTCAATTTAAAAAGTATTCAGAATAACGCAGAGAGCAAAATCACATTTACTTTTTTCAGAAGTGTTGCATTCATAAAAACATTTCCTTCGCAGAATTTTCAATCATCATAAGAATCTCGTTAGTATTTCCGACGAAGGCGGCTCGTCGACGGCTGATGGTTGAGAATGCTGTCAATCGAATTTACAGGCATATGCCAATGCTTTCAGCTCGATATTAATGCACTCCTTTATCTACGCTTATTAAATATGGCGCTCGTTGATCTATTTATTATCATAGCACGCGTCGTCTCCGTCAATATCATTTTCACGATGATTCCCGCGGATGATGAGTCTTTTATTTTTTGTTTTTTTCGCGACATTTTCATACATTTTTATTAAAATGAAAGAAAAAAGAGAGAATAAATCGCTCTTCGTGATAGAAACATTTGCGGAAAAAAATGCAAAGAAAAAGGGTGGACAAAGTATCATATCATTTCAAGCATACAAAATACATAATAGAGCAATTATTTCAGGATGACACCGTACCTCTTCCTGTTCCTTTTCATATAGTCGAATTCCACTTTGACCGAAGGTGTAGTAGAGTAAGAAGGTTAAAGTTAGATCCAGCCGTAAAACTTGCCGTGATATTATTTTTATCCTTCACGAGGTCATGCTTTTTATCAAGATTAAACCAGAACGTCATGGAGTACTACCTGTATGGAACTGTATAAAGGAATAAATATATTGATTTTCACCGGCCTATTTACCAGTTTACATTCTCGCATTCCACATTGCGTTACACCGGATCAAGTAAATTCGTATCGACATATCCCAGAATGCAAAAGTTCATAAAACAAATAATTGGATTCTCTCGCATTATTTCTATGCAAATTTAACATTTTGAAGCGCAACAACTGTTATCTCGTTTCTTTATAATGCGTGAAGCTTTGTTAAATCTTGTTCAGAAATTAGTTTCTAGTAAGTCTGAATGTTTTACATGTTTCACAATTAACAAGAAATATCATAAAACAATGGCGATTATTTAAAAATCGTGCGTGTATTTAATAAAAACTTTAATTATTTTAGCATCGAAAATAAATACAGACAATAATTGCAACGGAATATGAAACTTTATTATCGAATCATTGTTAATATTCGGAAAATTGCCTTAATAATCTCCTTTAAGCACGCTTTCATTGAAAATATTGTAAATTCATTGCAAAATTTGCAGCTGAATGTACTCTCGAAACTTATGTAATCCTGCATAAAATCCATAATAGCAAAGTGCCTCTTCTACAAACGACGAGATTTCAATTGAGCGTCGAACGTTGACGCGTAAACTCAAATTTTATTCCCGCTAGATCTGTGCCAAAACGTTTGTCAAAGGAAACGCGTGCGACTTTAGATTCTCCCATGCGTTGGAACACGACTGTGCTATATCTCGGGCACGGTCGATAAGTCGTTTTGTGAACAACGTGAATGGCGATGCCGTCGCTGATGCACCATTCACGAAGTACAACGTCGAAAAATTTCATTCTGCCTCGAAGGACTGATTTTAAAACTGTGTACATAGGTCTCATTTTTCTCTTTTAGGGGATTTACGTGTACATAACGTTGCCTAAAGGGAATACATCGTCCGCAGTATAATCGACGAGATTTTCCGATGTTAGATGAAAGATGGTGAAAAATAAAAGGAGCAATTTATCGTTCATATTTTATCAGATCGTAGTTTGATTATATCTGTTCCGTTCGATGGATTAGCTGCTTAGCATTTAATAGCAATAACGCCGGCAAGACTCAGTCTTATATTCATGTGTACTTTTAACATCACAGTGTTTATCAATTTGTGCATGTAATTTTATGTATGATAAAAGGTGCTGCACAAAGGCTGCGGAAAAGCTATGCTCTATTACATCGCTACGTTCGATCATGATACGCTAAATAAGCCTATTTCCAATATGTCGCAGGATAAAATTATATCAAACTCTCGCACAGTGAGCGAAACACATTATATGATCTTCCTGGCAATTGTAATGTGTTCGTCGCGCTACTAACATTATCGTTTCCATCAGCTCGCGAGAGAGCTGGCGCGCCATAGAAGCACGATTCTCTTTAATTCGCATTGGAACGTAATCCCGTCGTTCGATCGGCTTTCACGTCCATCGAATGCCGATATCTGCCGCAGCGTTTCCGTTCATCCTCGACATTCAAGCCGACGAGCCGCACACGTAAAAAATCGATAGCCGCCTCGATTTATGCTATAACACACCGTTGCTACCGTGCGTCCGTCCTCGCTCGCCGTCACGACTTGTCCGACTTCCTCGTTCGCCTCACCTCATTCCAGATTGGCTCACTGAAGCTTTACGAAGACTAACGACTATCGTATCGATTGGTCGATGGATCGTAGAACGGACCAGTCAGTGGATAATAAACTCGGGGATAATAATCGGCGTGAATTGATTAGTAGACCACTAATCTTCAATCGTCTTCCGAGAGTTATTCTCAATTATTCTCAATTAGCGCGATGTAATTAGCAAGCAGATCGTCAGTCCGAAGGCTACCGCCAACTAGATCGAGTAGCGTCAGCGAAATGTCCACTTTTATCGTCCACTTACTTATTAGATCATTGATCAAGGAGTATCGCGACTAGCGTAAATCAGCGCAGATATCAATCAACGCGCCGTGAGGTTGCCAAGACTCGCTGTTATCATGCCGGAACAACGCGACGACGTTGCACGTATCCACACGACGCATCGACGATGCGTCTCGACGCGACACGACGACTATCGGCGCCTGGAGATGAAGTGGAATGAGGTGGAGCGAGATCATGCCGCGGTTTCTACGGTGGTGCAAACTTCTGGCCGACCGAGGAGCTTCCGCACGAGCAGCTTTTCCTCGCGGTGTGTTATTGATCTAGCGGCTCGTCGAACGCGGCTTCGAGGCAAGCCTCGGCATTACACTAGGCGCGCTCTCGAGGGTGCACGTTTCGTGGCTGGGTGTGTCGCATGCCCCGTATGCTCAAGCATGCCTAAACTGTCAGCTTGGGACTTGACACTATGGGATCTCTCTCGGCGCGGTTCCCCGTCGAGGCGAGCACGGGCTCACCACTCTTGGGAAGAACGTGTACGCGTAAAAGTGGTGGACTGACCTCCTATCAACCGGTGCGTGGCCACGACTCCCTGGTCTGCCGAAGGGCCATCCCTCTGCGACGTGCCGTCTGTAACTGAGGGAAGGTTGCGACGGTTGCACACGATGAACGATGTCGCGGCGGCGATACGGTTCCTCCGTCTGATCGGTAACGCGCCGTATCCACTTGGAGTGTAAATCGAGCGGTGCTCGATGGCGAAACGAACGTCGGTCGCGCTCCGGATAAACTGGCGCGCGGAATCGGAGAAGAAGAGAGTGCGAGAAGAGAGAGGAAGAGAGAAACAGAAAGAGAAAGAGAGAGAGTGAGAAAGTTGGAGAAGAAGAATAAGAGAAAGAGAAAGAAAGAGAAAGAGAAAAAGAGGCCGGAGGACGCTCGTAGGAGCGAGAAGAGGAATCGCCTGTGAGGGTGGAAGCGGCGGACGGACAGACCCTTCGTGATCCGCAAGCTGGCGTGTTCGAACTGCGACCGCTCTGCCGACTGCCGTGCTGCTATGGAAGGGAGAAGGGGTGGAAGAAGTGGATAACGTCGGTAAGGGGTGGGAAAGCCAGAGGGATAGACGAAGAGCGAATGAGAAAGACAAAAACGGTACAGAGGCAAGGAAACGTCGAAGTTAACGAGAAAGAGAGAAAGGAAATACGAAAAGCAACGAAAGAGAAGAAGGGATGAATAGATGTCCGAATGGGCACGAGAGAGAAATTAAATGAAGATGAAAAATAGAGAGAAACGTTGTCAGAGAAAGAGGGAGAGGAAGAGGGCGAGAAAGAGAAGAGGGGAAAATGAAGGAAGAGGAAAAGAGAAAGAGAATGTGACAGCGTTGAAATGAAAGAGGATGAGGAAAACGTCGAAGCGAGAGGGAGCCACAGCAATAACCAACCGACGTAGCGATAAGGAAGGGACGAACAGGAAGGAAGACGGTGGTCAAACGGTGGTTGCGGAGGAGAGACGGTGCTTTATATTATTAAGTTCGCAAAGAGCCGTGCTAAAAAGTACTATCGCAGCCGCGATTAGATCAGCAACGGTAATGGCGAATATATTGCGCGATAGATGGAGATAATTGAGAAAAAAGAACAAGAGAGACGGAAAAATTGAAGACTGAAGGAACGGTGGAAGGAAGGAAAGTGCACGAAGAAGAAGAAGAAAATTTAACAGAAGAAGAAGAAAACTGTAAGTCAATAAAAGTGCATTGCCATCATCGAAGAAGAGAAATAACAGCAGCAAAGGAAGCTTTATCTCTATTTGGGGTGAAAAAATTCGGGAGAAAGGATATTCTTATAGTTCATCAAAAAGGCAATTTTGAAGGCAAACGAAAAGAGGGTGCACAATCTAAACTCTAAATATAACTCGATAAGAAAATACATGCGATCAAGATATAGCACACGCTTGGTAGTATAAAGCAGAGATCACGATACGAGACATTCTTCTCGAAAGAAAAGTCAACGAGGGACGGTAGGGGACGCGTAATGCAATATCAAGAAAGCGTTCCGAGCAGAAAAGGTAGCGCAAGAGGCAAGAAGATGAAGGGATGCATAAGACGCAAGATGGAGGGACCAAACGTAGGAGGATGCGGCGAAGCGAGGAAACAAGGGGGTGAACTCGCTCGCCGTTAGGGGCGAGCTGAAGATGAAGGGGGGGGGGGGCATTTCCAGACGCAGGGTGAGGGCAAATCGTTAGGGTGGGATTGGGAGACGGGCGAGTGAGGGGTGCAAGGACGGGGTGCGCGCGCGAAGTGGCACTGGGCCATCGATCGGCTGCGCGCGATGGCCGTCGTTGTAGCAGCTGAGCGTTTCGCACTCCACGCAGATTCGCGACTTCTCGCCGCTTTCCTCGCGCACGCCTAAGCGAGAGGAGAAAAGAAGAGAAACTGCGGCTGCGGACGAGAAGAGGAGCGTGTGTCGCAGAGGGGTCGAAACCGCGACAGGGTCAGTAAAGAGAATCGTGGATCAACTAGGAATGTTCGCTTGTAAAAGTCCTCCTCCGTGCTCGCTCATCTTCATGCCGAGGATCCAAGAGAAAATTATACCGAAAAATTATAGCGGATTCTCGATACTAAAGCAATGTGAATAAATGCTTTGTTGAATCCAGCGGACCGAATAATTACGAGCTGAAAAGTCACTATGAAGACTATGAAGTTAGCGTACTTCATAAATAATAATGTAATAATTTATACAGCTGGTTAGCGAGATGAAAAATTTACTTTTGAACAGAAGAGGAACGAGAGAATAATAAGTTACTGTTCAAAATATAATTGATAAAAATATCGTAATGAAATCTATGGAGGAATAATAATTTCGAATAATGAATACATGTAGGAAGAGGATTAATGATTTATAAATTCTGAAGTATATTAGTCTTTCTATATTCAAGAAATATAATAGTCTTTCTATATTGTTTAATTATATTCGATGATTTTATTTCAATTTCTATTGAAATAAATTTTTCATCAGTTTTCATCATTTCTGAGATTATTATTTCGAATTCATCGGTTCGACATACATATATTTCAATGGACAGAATCTGTTGGTGCACAACGCAACGTGTTATTTGGCTTATCTAACCGAGGCAAATCGCATCTATTCTTACCGCTTCGCGTGACGCAATATCAAAGAAATATACGCTGCATCGATCGCTTTTTCCTTATCTATGTACGAGTGCATTGACGTTACAAGAAACCCAGCATGTATTGATCTCACATGAAAAAGCCGAAGGCCAGCTACGGCTGCAAGACCGATAAACATCTTCAACTTCACTGTCTTACACAGATTTCATATTAACAAGTCAACAAGTTGTCTGAAATATTTTAGAGAGCCAAATTCATGTAACAATTTACCTAACGAAGTACTAAAGAGGAGTCAAATGTCTGATCACATTCATAAAAATCTATTCATAAAAATCTATTCATAAAAATCAATACCTTCATTGATTTTATAAAATACATAATAATTATTTTAGAGTTATACGATTATTATTATCGATAAGTGAATAACAGACGAATATTAACTGCAACCAGTTCTGCTTTGTCTTATCAAGTTTATTTATTTATTTTATTGATTAGTACAAAACGTAGCTACATTTTCCCTGTACACTAATACTTAAAAATATTTATTTTTAAATACTTATATACAATAAACTTTTCTACTTTTACGCAATTCCCAGTCATATAAACAGACACAAATACATTCGGTGATCTCATGGACGTGCAGAGGAGCGCTGGTCATCTCAATCGCCGGCCATTGGACGATCCTGCTGACTTTCGGGCAATCACACGCGAAACCTTGCCTCCGTGAAAACATTCGTGACCTACCCCGAGGTTACGGCTGTTTGCGATGTCAAAAAGTCAGCAGCCGTCCACCAGGAATTCTGGCGCCGTGCCAACCGCGGAAAAATGGGTTATCGATCAACCTCCTTGGCTTGGTAATAACTACCAGCTCTCTTCTTTCCTCCAGCTAGGCGGCAAGAGGGATGGAAGGGATTGGGGATCCACATCTGAAGAGATCTCGTGCACGTAACCAACGCTACTCTCTGGTTGAGCTTCGTTGAGTATATACATGTGCAATCATGTACGAGGAGAGCCGAAACCGTGTCAAGTTTTATATTAGCGCCTTCGATCCCTCAGATGGGATTTTCGTGTGTATTTGCCGATGTTAGCGGCGATTAGCGTGATTGATGTCTCGTAACTAACGAGATGACGAGCGGAGGAGCAAGCAGGATGTACGCATGTATCGTGCTGTAATTAATAGTTCACCTGCATCCGCAATTTTCGACGAAGTTGAGTTGCTTCTGCCGAAATGCCTCCAATATCATCGTCACCCCCATATGAAAATCGGGGAATAATTCTTCCACTTTTTTCGGGATAAAATTTTGGATTTTCGGCCTGCGACGAGTACTTTGCAGAGACGCGCGAGATAATCGAGATCATTCGTGGAACGATTAAAGTAAACGGAGTATCTACACGCCTCGGTTGCTATGTACACCTTTATAATGCCGGCGTTTTATTAATAATCCAGGGTCGTAGGGAGAAATCGCGTCGCGCTCAGGAAAGTCATCACTTCGTCTTGCACAAGCGAGCGAAGGGCATGTTTACTCTCATATTATCACGCGGCAAGTTTCCAGAGAATCCGCTCGCAATTTTCCGCTCTTCGTTGCTTGAGATGTTTAGTTAGCACTTCGGTGATTTCTGATCAAACGCGTTTCAATCCGAATCACCCGCGGAATCTCTTTCGATTCGTCATAAAAGGGTCTTAAAGCACATGGTGTAATGGATGTTAAATTAAATATTAAATAAGCGAGAAATGTATAAAAATTCGATACTCGCACACTCATATACGCATGTCTACTCATACGTCTACTCATATTATACATCTCCTCCAGAGTATCGTTCAGCTCCACGTGATATCGGTCGACCAACTCAAGCAGGAAGTAATTTCCTACGTAACGCAGGAAATAGTTTCAACAACGCGTTATCCATGTTCGATAAATTCTTGTATCTTGCCGTAATAAATTACTGTTCTGAAAGTCCGATCGAACGCTGCTCCCTCGTTACTATCGTTTTACGAGCGGTAAACTTTGCGACCGCTGTTTTTAATTTTCATTCATCGGTTCAACGCGACGACGCCTTTGGCATACGATTATCTTTCAAAAATACATTCTATCTTTCCATCGCTCTTATCAGCTTCAATAATAGGAGATATAGTTAAATTATCGATCAGCTCTTCTTTATATAAATTACTTGCCTCCTACGTTAATTAACTTTAGTATATAACGCGCGTAAATATATACAGAAGCTAATAGTTTGCCATCATTATTATTAAATAACTTTTTTTTTAGCGCGTTGCACAATCACGCATTTCACGATTTTTCTTTTATAACTAAGTCTATTTAGCAGCCGTAAACGATCCCGTTAGCGACACACAGCTTGCTTAATCTCTAACTTTAAAGTGCGCTAAAAATTAACTCAACACACGAGGTCTGCACAAATTTAAATTTAGCGATAAGCGCTGCATTTCAGGCACGTCGCGCCGATACATCCATAATCCTGATGCTGTGAAATATTCACGAGGTTTCATAAAAGTTGCCAACGCACGTCGTCGGATTTACGTCTGGTAAATGATGTTTGAAAGAAGTTACGCATACAAAGTGACCCGGCAATTAATCTCAGGTTCTTGCAAACAAGATTTACTAATTTTTATCAAGTAAAATTTTAAGTGCTACATTAAGACACATTTTTCAAAGATTCAGTGTACGTTTATTAAAATGTCGCTTATATATATCACATACTTGTGGATACTTCAGCAAAAATCAGCTTATAAGCAATTCCTCAATCTCGCGCGCCGCGTCTCGATTTAATACAACTTGCGTTATCTAGCGTCGATGAGAGAGGCGCACGCTGCACGTCGGTTCGATACACGTCGCGCCACCCGACGGCGGCAAGAATAACTGCGACTCTCTGTCCCGCGGGACAGCGGTACTGTCGGTGCGGGGCCCTTCGCGCGCGACGCGCCGGCGACGTCGATACGCGGCGGTTGTCGCGCTGGAGCCGTGGCTGAACCAGCGGGCGGCGGAAACGGATCCTCTTATCGGACGACAATTCGCGACCACCGACGACGAGGATGGCGAGGTGCACGTAAACGAGCGTAACGGCCGCATCAACGACGACGACGTGTAACGCGACGGTTGAAGCGGGGCGATGCGGGGCAGTGGCGAGTGTGCTTCTCTCTTGCTCCCGCACGCGTGTCCATCGGGAGCGGGGCAGTGACTCGCGGCGCGCGCGGGGCCAGGGTCGCCCGCGGTCTCCCGGAGCGAGGGAACGGGCGAACGGCGGGCGCAACGCGACCGGGGGTACCACGGCGAGCGGGGCCCTACGCGCAGTATGGGAATAACCCGTCGGACGACGGCACGCAGCAACGCTCCGATCCGCGGCGTTATCCACGACGGAGCGACGACGGCCGTCGGGTCGTCCGCCGTCGCACGGTACACGGGACGACGATGATGATGATACGGTACAACGGTCGCCGGTGATCCCATTGGGCGAAGGGAGAAAGTGAGCGGGCGAAAGCGAGAGTGATCAGAGCGAGCATCCGTCATGTTTCACTATCTGCATCTCAGGAGTCGTCTTCTGCAGACCCTGATCCTCGCGCTAATCGGTCTGACCTTCTACGCGTACTATCGCACTACTATGTACGATGTCCACCAATTCAGCCTGCCACGAAACATCAGTGAGTATCTGTAGCGATGCGGGTAGTGTGGAGGTGATCCTTGCACAGCTTCACGCCGATATCACTTTTGCTTTTTAAATAATCAGTAAACTCAATGAGCAAAGGATTAAACAATCAGTAGGTAATTGGAGATGAAGCCCCGTTCGTATCTCTCATTGATCATAATTATGTATTACGAGTCTTTTCAATGTTCGTTTGCGCTTTCGCTTTCTGCGTGAATTGTTTAACGAATTAATAACCGAGAGCTACAATTTCAGGCCACCAAGAAGGCCTCCACGCACAGCCGAATCTCAGCGTAGACGTGCGACTGACTGCAGCAGCATCCAAGAATTCCAGCTCGGACTCCAGTGTAGTTGTTCTCAGTCCGTACGCAGCACACAACGTAAGCAATCCCGCCATCCTTATCACGACGTTGTCAACGTCCTCGAGCGCGCAATCCTCGTCCGCGTCGTTCTCCGCGAGCACGTCCGTCAACAACTCGAAACAGGCGGGCGAGAAACTCGCCTCACTGCGGACGGCAAGAGCCGGCAACGCGACCGCCAGGTTGGTGCGCAACGATTCAGCACGCGCCATATACGAGCCTGGACACACGGTGTCGATTCCCGAGCGTTGCCCGCACCACGGCCGCGACATGGACCTGGTGGTGATCGTGATGTCCGCGCCGACACACCTCGAGGCGCGCACGGCGATCCGCCAGACTTGGGGTCACTTCGGCCAGCGCAGAGACATGAGCGTGCTCTTCATGCTCGGTACCACCCTCGATCCTAGGATAGAAGCGGTGCTGCGCAAGGAGCAGAACATGTACAACGACGTGATACGCGGCCGCTTCGTCGACACGTACTCGAATCTCACGTTGAAGACCATCTCGACGCTGGAATGGGTGGACAGTCACTGCTCCGAGGTGAGATACCTGCTGAAGGCCGACGACGACATGTTCATCAACGTGCCGCGACTACTAGCGTTCGTGAACAAGCACGCAAAGGACCGGAACGTGATATTCGGTCGACTGGCTAGGAAGTGGAAGCCGATCAGGAACCGAAAGAGCAAGTACTACGTGTCGCAGGCGCAGTTCCAGCAATCGGTATTCCCGGACTTCACCACCGGGCCAGCGTATCTGCTGTCGAACGACACGGTGCGCCGCTTGTACAACGCCGCCCTGGATCAGACGTACCTGAAGCTCGAGGACGTGTTTACCACGGGCATCGTCGCGCATAGGCTCGGTATCAAGCGCTCGCACGCCAACGAGTTCCTGAACAAACGGATACAGTACACGGCCTGCAACATTCAGCGTGGCATCAGTATACACATGGTCAAGTACAGCGAGCAGTTCGATCTCTGGAAGAAGCTGCTCGACGGTAAGAGCAAGTGCAAGTGATAACCAGCGAGGGTGAAGACGAAGGTCCTGCGCTTGACCCTGGCGGACCAAGCGGCACGACCGTTACCGCCTTTAATACGACTCGAGTGCCCGATTGAACACCGACCAGCCGGCGCGGGACTACTCGCCGTTTCACTGGCGGCCACGCATACGTAAAAAAACACGTATACGCAACACATATATACACACATGCACATTTAATCCAAGTGTGAGTGAATCCAGTGGTACCCGTGGAAAGTGTAGTCGAAGATTGTGCGCCGCAAAACGCGAGGCCGTAGAGATTTCGCCGCTTAGATTTTTACATGACGCACCAATCATCTCACGACTGTTGCCCGGGCGCTTCTCACTGGGGTCGGACGAAAGTGGTAATCTGCATCTCGGCGAGAAAAATTATTCTCAAGAGAGTTCGGAGGAGGGAATCTTTAGCGCGTCTCTTTTTGATATCTCCCTGAATTCCAAAGAAATATTTTAATTACTCTGTGCGTAGAATTAATGTAAAACTATTTTCTAATATGTAGAAATTTCACTTTCATGACGCGGAGAGACGTCTCTCGCGCGTGCAAGAGTCACGGGGAGATTTTCTGTAGCTTTTCCTCGACCTCTGGCTTTCTTCGTGTAATATCGTGGTGCTAAGATCTTCTCTCATGAATATTCACGATTCACCCGTGCTTTTTCATCGCACATCTCATGCGCGACGCATAGTCTCGTATTTATACGGACCATATCCTTCGCGCAGAAGCGGATAGCCACATCCGGCGTTAAGTGTGCGGAAAAAATGCGGGCAAATATTTTTACGACATAGAACGTATAGAATGAGAACGCTGCCGTTCTCGCAAGGGGATTCTCACTAGCGATTCCTTTGTGCGAACGACAGCGTCATCGGTTACACGTGTACTCATCGACTTCCAAACTGCAGTGTAACCAGGTCAAAGTAACAATATCTGACAGGATGTATCGAGTATCATATGCTTTCTCTCAGCGTGGGAGAATCTGTAAACGATTTTTCCTTAACGAACACTCAGGCTTTCTGGTGAATCATTTTTTTATTTTAGCAATATCGCGAACTTGTATTTTTCTTTTCCTTCTTTGGATTCAATATTACGAAATTTTACTTTCTCTTTCACGGAGATCAATTTAACGTTTGCTGCCGAATATTAAGAGTCTGTTTTACTGATTTTCAAGAAGGAGAAATCGGACTCGTATTCGCTAAGAGGACTGCGTTTAACGTCACGAGAGTCTTATCTCCGATCGGGATAATTGCGCGAAACGGGATAACGCGACGATGATAAAATGAACAATCATCGCTTTCTACCTACTACTACTGTACGATGATTATTAAATAAGCATTTGCAACGTTCTAATGATTTTATGATGATTGTTAATTTGACGATCGCCGTCACGTTTGCCCGATCTCACGAGGCATGCAATCTCGCTGCTAAGAATGTACATATACTGAAACGATGTGGTTTATATAATTAATAACGCCTTCGCTCGTTGCGAGAGAGTTTAATTCCGCGGGGAATCATGGCACGCATATTGCACCGATCCGACAACGCAATACCCCCGCGAGGCGTAAAGTAAAATGTGTCACGAGAGCGCCCCGAACCGCTTCCCGCTAATCCTCTGAATATTATCTAGTCATCGTCTAGATAATACACCGCGGACGAACGGTGCGCCCGATATCAACCATCGTCGTCACCGTCATGTATCCGCGGTCCCCGTTATCAGACTTTTTTTCGTATCCTGCGGAAGTATCGTTTTATATTTCCGTTCCCGGTGCCATACGTCTGTAGCGCGATTATAGAGAACTTTCCGGGTCCCGAAACGCGATGATGTGTAAAAATAATGTCAAGAAAATGAATTAGTCGAAGGGAAATGAAACGATGTGATAATGATGAGATGAGATTGACTGTCGTTAATCTTTTGATGACTTGTTCTTATGGTTGTGAAATAGATAATTAGAAGATTTTAATTAATACTAAATATATATCTATATACATACAGTTATATGTATTTTATTTCATAATATAAAGACATTTTTATTGAGTACATGCTTCGTGAATACTTTTTAAATATCGATTTTATACCACTGGGAAATCATTGTAATATTTTTATCTCATCTCATTTCCCGTTGCCCCTAATTGATTGCTCTAGTTCATTGCCTCTTGGGACACGCGTCAAGTTGTATTCCTAGTGCGTCAAGCTTGCGAAAAGCGTATATTTTTATAGTCATCTTTATTTTACACAGCTCTTTCATTATTTCTCTTTTCATCTTCTAAATTTTCTTCATAAATTTTCTATGAAAATTGCCGACAAGCTTTTTCACGATGAATTTTTGCATCATTTGTCTTGGAGAATTTTGAACAAACTCGGTTTTATTATAATATATGACTCTCGTTGATAAGCGAAAGACGAGAGTGCGCTTTTTCGTTTTTCATGGGCGAAAAATCTCGCGCGCACGCGAATTGTCGCGAGTTAACGAGCCCCGAAGATCAGGCCAAGGTTCTTCTGCTCGTTGCGAACTGTGCACTCTGTGCGCAGCAGTGCTCCATTTGTGTCCTTGGCACGATTTTTCACCACCGCCACACGTTGAAGCGCGAGAGAAGCGAAGAGACTCCGCGCAATAATCGTAATTGTCCGTGTCGGGGCCGAAGGGATGTCGTTCCACAATTTCGATTGCGAAGTGCGGCGCGTGGTGTAATCTTCCCTGCGGTCCTGAACGAAAGGAGAACGTGCGGCGTACCAGGCTCGACCCTGACGAAACTGATATCTACGCGATCGATGCGCTTAGTCTGCAGTATCCCACTGAACAATCGTGTATCCGCGAGAATCGATTTCACCGAGTTAACGCGCTAAAGAGAAATAACAGAGCGAGCGGTGGAGGATAGACGCGAGCGGAAAGCGAAAACGATTAGATCAGCTGTGTTGAGTCACGCGAAATGCATGATTCGCCTGTTTCGAATTCAGCATTGATCGGAGGTCGGATTCGTCGAAGAGACACGTCTCGGGATGACTTCGGGAATCGCTTCTTTGCGGATGAGCTTGGGACGTAGGAAGCGCGTCGAAGGCCGTTCCTACGTCTCAAGTATCGTTGCGGCACAAGAAATCGACACAGCATTGTTTCCCGGCAAGAAATTCAAATTAGAAACATTTTTAGTTGCAGTTTCGACACGATAGTACTTACATGTTAGAGATCTGCGCGCGTGTATTGTATCATAATCGATTATACATACGTATACATATGTTCTCTCTCTCGCTTTCTCGCGCGTTTACATAGACACGTCGCATGATCATTGCGTATCCGGAGATAACAATTGTCGCACACATTCATCGTAACGCACGATCGTAACGTGCGACGCGGTAATAATTTATTTCCATTCCTCCCTCTCCACTTTAGATTAACTAGTTAAGTAAGTCCCGTAGACGATTGCATTTTATTTTTTTATGCGTGTTCTATTACCAGTATGTCTGTAAATGCCTGATCGATTTCGTTGTTACGTTACTCGTCCAGCGCAATCAGAGAGGTGACTGACTTGAAATGTCGATTGTGCGATCTTGAGTCCTCACCTGGCTTAGTTCTTCGCGTTCGAAGCAATTTTTCCTTCCTGTTACGCTTTCTAAAAAACGAGCGAAAATCAGAAGTTAAAATCTTCCCACGGAAGATGTTGATAACTTGATATGACGTAATTCCGTTCGTGATTCAAAGCACATTTATTATTTATAGAGAAAGTGTGTATATATTTTTACTACATATATTGTATACATATATTCGAAAGATTAGATTTCATAAATTCGAGCGCGAAGATTTAAGCGAAATGGACATATCTCAGGCTCGTTACGCTTTTGTCGCATTGCGAAATGTAACGCAATTCGCGCAGGACGTCCGGCACGTGTCAATGAAATTAACGTTTATGTTGCGAAACGAAAGCAAGGCGAATAGGTGAATTAAGTGCACATGTGTCGGACGTGTTAAGACCTAATAGCGATACGTAATTTTTTATTTTGCAATACGAACAGAGTCTCATATACTCATAAACCTCTCAACTATTTTATTGTATATTACATATTTTGTTATATGTAATACTTGTTAAAGAAGAAGGAATCTGTGAGAAATACATGTTAAAATCTGTAGAAACTCGCGAGGAATCTGAAAGTGCTTCGTGAAAATTGTTTTTCACAAAATTGTCAAGCTTCTAGAGACTCTCGGGATGCCTGATAAAGAATTGTAATATCACATAAAAATATCTTTGTGATTCAAATCTCAACAAAAACATTCGTTCCACTTAAAAATGTTCATAAACGCTCGGAAAAGCGTCCTTCACTTGTACATCTTACATGAGACTGACGTTCATCATAAAGCGGTACGACTGCTTTTTATTATCCACATCATCGTAGAATTATGTGTATGTAACGTTAACGATTTGCGAGGCAGAAAGGAAAGAAAATTCTCACGAATGTATTCGCACGTTTCGCGCAATATCGCGGATCGTCTATCTTTCGAGCGACTTGAGATCTTTCATACGGTTTTACTGTCACTTTTAGTGATCAGCGAATGTGTCGTTTAGCATTTAGCGCGAGTGCTGCGAAGATTCGAGTCACCTAGAGGAAGCTCGAAGAAACGAACGCGATCAGAACATTACCCACATTCATCCCGCCTATATCTCTTTACTGGGAATGTTTCCGATCGCGCACATGCGTTCCAGAACTACGAGCGTGTACTTTGTTTTTTCATTTATATCGTATCACTCGGATGTGACAAATGCTCAACCATCGTTTGAAGAATATAAGCTCTTTGCTCACATGTATTGCCCGATCATTTAAATCGTCCTGTTCCACTTGCGAGAGGAGAGCGGATCGAGGTAGCCGTTTTATTGAGAAATATTTAATATCAAATATATTTTTGTAATCAGAGCTCAATCATCCAGACCACGGTAGTGTAAGAAGTTTCTGGAGCATTAATATTGCGTTAGTTCAACCGCGTGACCCGATGCAATTTATTCATATAATTCGCAATCATCGCATTAGCTCGTAAGAAACTATAACACCTCGTCATCGTCGTCGTCGTGTTGCTATGAGCACATTCATGCGGTGCAAAGGACTAGAGAGGTCGATTCGTGGCTGTACATTGCAACGGCGTCATCGTTGGATCGTAACGAGCCAGCAATTCGTGTGATTCTATTATCCTAAATGTCGTTCAGTCGACACGGACGAATTGCACTCGGCAGCGGCGCAAAAGGCGGAATTATTGAGTAATTCATGACGCGCGCTATCCTTCACGGAGGATGGTCGCTCGCCCGTCACCGCGCGCCGCTGCGACGATGAAAGCGGTAATTCCAGCTGCGCGGGTTACGCCTTTCGACACCTTTCTAACTTTGCTGCGAAGCCTTTCGCCGCGCATCCATCTGAGGAAAGACGTTTGCTCTCGAAAGTGAAAAACCTACGAAATCGCGCGTTCACTCGCGTGCCTCGTGTCACCTTAATCTTTCGCGTTCTCGCTCGAGAGTCGTGAGATTCGCGACTTTCGGCTTGCGATTTCTTTTGCCACTTCTAATCTCGAGAATTTAGAGAACTAATATAATTATAGATAATAAAGGTGAATTAAGAAAATTAATATCTCATGAGTTGTCAAACTTATTCTTTTGCGGCGCGTGGATATGATAAATGAATATAACATTGCCGATTTTCAGGCAATTTAAAAAAAAAGTGTTACGTAAAAAGAGTATCTTCGCTTACTCGACACGCTCGCAATTATCCGGATTTGATCGAGAACGATTTTAAGCTACTTTCACCGAAATCTTTTATCGCCAGATCCGAAGACCCGCGAGCCTCGTCAGAGTGAATCTCCGATTTAACGTTACGTAACTGGCGAAGTTACTGCTGTTGGAGTAATTACAGATGAACACGGATCGCCGGATTCATTTAGTCGGGCGAGAAAGAAACGGATGTAACCGGAGCGGTGGCAGGGAGTAAAGCACCAGCAGGGAGAGAGACGCGGGAAAGGGGGACGGTGCGGTTTGCACAAACCGCAGTAATTAAATGCAAATACGCGTACTCTGCGCCCGGCGAAATTAATATTTGACGTTCGCGCAACCCGCTCGGGTCGTTCCTTCTTCGAGGAATCGGAGGATTGCCGCTGCTTCTGCCCCGATAATGAGCGGGAAGTTGGGCGCACGCAATCACCGCCGACAAATTGGATAGACTAAAAGCATACCACTCGACGAAGGAGAAATCTCTCGTCTTTCCAGGAGCGGACGGTGAACTCGGCGTTGAACTGGAAAAACACCGGCGGGCGATCCATACCGCGTCATCGTCCCGCGGTCCCTGAAACATAAATGAATTCAGGATCGAGACTGGTCAATTTCTCAATTGATTATTTTAAGAATGCCTGGGTTCCTTTGTTCTCTCTTCTTGATATCCCAGCATTATTTTAGATTCCTCGCGAATCAGTTCTCTTAATTGTTAATCTCATCGTTAATTCTGTTTTCGTATTCTGTATATAATTAACTAAGTCATTAACTAATAGATAATGCAGGTATATATATATATTGTAGTAGATACTATTATAATTATTGTTATCTTTTTATTATCTTCCTGTTAGCGGTTAATAGTTTAAAACTGAAATTTTTGTTACTTTGCACGCAGAGCCATTATACTGCTCTTTCTTCGTTTTCCATCGTGCCGAAATTATGATCTAACTAATAGCGCCGAAAGAACATCGCGACTCACCAAAGAACGGATTCTTTCACGTTTCGTCATACATATATCCGAGACTTGATCTGTAATCGAGTAAAAGCAACCGGTTAAAGGCAACAGATTTCTAGTTTTTCGTCTCTTTTGCGACGCAGAGAAAAAGCAAGCAAACGGCGAAGGATGGAAGAAATATCGCGAAGCATCATTCCTAGAATCCAGACACTTACGCACTGCAGTTTCAATTAAAGTTCAGTTAAAATCTGCAACTATCACGAATCCCTTAGAAATTTTTATTGTACAATTCTGCGCAGTTCTGTCACGATTTAATTAACCGAAAAATATGCCGTGTGTGGGAAGATACATAATTCATATGCTGCAATGTACTCTCCTTTCGTACGATGAATTTTATCGGCTATCTCTAAGCCGCTACGGAGTCGAACACGAATTCAACAGCATTGTCGATAATCATTGTAGCTTTATTTCGGTCAATAATAATGTCAATACCGACATTTTTAAACGTTGGTAATCGCGATCGCGAACTTTAGTTCGATTATCGATCATGCGCCATTATCGACCGCTTCGACCACTCGTTTGCATAACCTAGCATGCGGAGGCGCTGCAGTTTCGACTATTTCGTTCGTGACCGGTGGGCGGAGAACGGCGAAGTGATTGGAAGTGATACGAAGTGACACGGTGTAGGAAAAGGATTGATACGATCTTATGTTTACCAAAATTTAATATATTTAATAAATAATTTAATAAATAGGAACTTACATCGAGTGACGTGAGTTTGATTGGATTTCAAAAATGGTACGTGAGAATTCTCAATCATAATATATCTTTTATCAATAGACACAGTAGTTTATCGCACCTAGTGCACGTACGAGCGACGAGACCGCCTCGGATGTGCATTGTACGCGGATCGCTGAGATGAGAGAGATTTTCATTACGAGATCTCAACGACTGAAAGGATCAATGTCGTAAATAGGCCTACTTAATAGTTAGCGATAGTTAGCGATAACGGGAGTAGCGGACGAGCATACGGAAAGGAAAGTAGTCTCCGAAGCATCATCTTCTTGGAACATCCGGGTGTTCTTGCTACGTGATTGAATCATTGCTTTTTGAGAAATCTGAACACTTTAATAAATCTGGAATAAAATGAATCTGTGAGCGTTTGGTGGGGAGAAAACCAATAAATAAGCGTGATTCGTAATCGTAGATAAAAAGATGTATAATTTTCCTTAATTATTTCAGGTTTTATTATATATAACAATCTTAGATCAATAATGTCAACGATACATCTTCGAAACATATAAATGTTTGATTTGGATTTACGTCTTTACAGATACGCTTTATCCTCATACAAAATAGGGCAGGTAAAACCAGATTAGCAAAGTGGTACATGAATTTTGACGATGACGAGAAGCAGAAGCTAATAGAAGAGGTGCACGCAGTGGTCACCGTCAGAGATGCAAAGCACACGAATTTTGTTGAGGTAAGCTTGGCAGGGCCTCGTCCCTCCTTCGTTCGTTTGGTTATTGGAGAAAACCGCCAGAAAGAAACATAATCGCAAGAGTCCTAATTGTTGAAATGTATTCCAGTTTCGCAATTTCAAGATAGTGTACAGGCGCTATGCAGGCTTGTACTTCTGCATTTGCGTCGACGTCAATGACAATAATCTCTGCTACCTGGAAGCAATACACAACTTTGTGGAAGTGTTGAACGAGTATTTCCACAATGTATGCGAGTTGGATTTAGTGTTCAATTTTTACAAGGTACTCTTCAAGCGGCAACATTCTCCATAATTACAAAGCTTAATGTAACACGTTACATGAGTGATTTTAATTTTTGATGATAATCACTAATTCAAATGTCGACTCAACTGCCCAAGTGAATCTATCGTTTCGATAATTTATTATTAATTTCTTATTATTTAATTTTTTTTTACTTTATTATGAACGATATCGATAATTATTGCAGGTCTACACCGTTGTCGACGAGATGTTCCTGGCAGGTGAGATCCGAGAGACGAGTCAAACCAAAGTGCTGAAGCAGCTGCTGATGTTAAACTCCTTAGAATAAACGTGCTCACGGATCTCGGTTGACGTTAACGTTAACCGAACGCATGATCTGAATACATGTAACGTGTCCGAAGTAAATATAAGTCCGTACTAATAAGTAGATTGTGTTGCATATAAACACATATAAAAAATACTCCATGTTATGAAATCATGTAAGTAATTTTCGGCAGTTGTTTCTTTCGCGGGGAAAAAAATGTGATGTACAGTAAGCTCTTTGCGAATTTTGCGTTACGAATTACGTTGCGTTACGGACGGTAACGGTGTCGAAACATGACGGACTATCTATACAATCGATATGAGATAGGCTACTCTCGTAGGCATGAAAGAGAAGACAAAATATAATAAATATATACACTTATGTTTTAATTAATGTAATAAATACTGTAAATATGTGGTAAAGTATGATAAAATCTCTCTTTATTGTTTCATCTCACGCACGTCTTCCTCACGTTATTTATATTACAAAATACAAAATATTCTCTTTTATATCGATTTTTAATTTCAAATAATAAATATATTCATGTCAGTAAGGAAGAGAAAGTACACTTTCATACGTTAGAAAATTCGTCACTAAATAAGTACCAAAAACGTAATAATGCCTGATAATCTTTCTCTTTATATGTACACCTTTGTCTTAGTTGTGAACCATTATGCAATTAATGCGCGCAAGGATGCGCAATATAGCCTACATAAATCGTTAAATCACATACAGTGTCCTATTAACGTTGTAAATGTGCCAAAGATGTTTCTGCCTCGTACACGACTCAAAAAATAGCTTACAAAACCGTAGCAGTTTCTTTACTAAGATCCGACTCGGACCCGTGTGCAGGTATGACGTAGACTTATGTACAAATGATACATCAGAACAGTTAATGATTTTTTTTCCACATAGCTAACGTTTCAGTAGACTCGCGACTGCAATATAGCCTTCTGCAGCAAAGTGCAGAATGTCGCGTTCACCTCTTGGCACAACTGGTCCGCCGCTTTGTCGCCCAGGGCCGCCTGAGCCGAGCTGACTCTGCCGAGTTGCAACAACAGTCCCGTAATATCCTCGACTAGCGGAGGGAAGGCCAAGCATATCCGCGTCAATGAGGAGAGCACCGGCATGAAGAGCACGATCCGGTCCTCTGCGGACAGTACACCTAACAGCGTTATCAGAGTATTGATGGCCAATCGGGAGACGCTCAAGGCCTTTGGTAGCGCGTACTGAACCGCCAGGTGTGATGCCAAATCTACGGCGAACACTTCCTTCTCCGGCTCGGGCTGCGATAAGAGTTCCGGAATCCAGTCGAGACATATGTGCATTGACGGGATTCCAGAAACCGTGATCGGCAACAGCTCACGTGGGTAGCCCTAGAAATATTATACATAATTATACATAATTAAAATATTAAATATTTAAGAATTATTTAAGTGATGTGCATAAGTCATACTGTAATTAGAATAATTAGAAAAATGGATCATTTTTTCAAAAATGGATTTTTTTTAAAGATGCTTATTATTAATGTCTGTTTGTCATAAGGTGCACACACACCTGAAAATGAACCAACTTGGCCAAAGACGGATCCGCTATAAACACCTGATGCAGGTACGAGCACACGACGCTTCGTATTTCACGAAGGGACCACATTTGCCCGGGAGTGCATCGGTCCTCCTCCGTCTCTAGACACGCCTCCAATAAGATTTGTACTGCTGCGCTCTCTTGACCCGCCACCAAGGCTATCCTCAGATCCTCCCTCTCTGTTTCGCTGGTTAATTGCCCAGTCTTCTCAGTCAAGGGCTTGTCCTGCATGTGCCTGGACAATTGAGATCGTGACGCGGCTAGTGTGGCCTGCAAAATCCTATTTAAAAAATTCAAAAGTTGATTCCGAGTCAGCCACGTGATAGTTTATATTATTATTATGTGTTCAATAATTTATTCAGTTATTCAATGAAATCAGTTCAACTCTTACCTAAGTATTACAGATAAAATCGGCGCGCATCTAAAAACTCTTGTGTCGCACCTCAGTACTTGCAGGGGATCCAATACAATATTGTCTTGTGTCAAAAACACGTTTTTCACTATAGAATTCTCTATCAACAGCGCATTTATGGACAGAACCCACAAACAACGTGGCAGCACGGTATTAAGCCGAAGCCACACTTGCTTATAAAGTTCTGAAATACGAGAAATCTGGCTTAAATATTTTGGTAACACAAATCTTTCCTGCATAGTATGCAAATTGGTTAATATTAATATCTACAACTAATGCATTCTAGAAATCAGCGAGAGAAAATAAGAAAATTCTTATGCGTGAAGTATACGCACTGCGTGTTAAAGTAATATACCTTGTATGTATCTAGGAACTTGTTCGTCGAGAATATCCTTCAAATAATGTATTATCAGCTCGGCGTGGGGCCAAATCTCGGTTGGCTTCAGCGTCATCAGCTGCCTTAATAATCTTCCGGTTCTCGAGGGGCAAGTTTTAACGTGGCCGAACGCCTCGACGATCGCGAGCTCGCCGATCTTCGTGCTCTCGTAGCTCGCGATGGCAGAGTCTATGTTAATCATTTCGTCGTCCAGCCAATCGTCCACCAAGGACAGATGCGGAAAATGAGTGGCCAGTAATCGCAGTAGCGGCGAAAACAGACTGGCGTAGTTCATCTGATCCCGCTGCACTAGTTGCAGCAGATACTTGATCGGCAACTCGGACAGGAACTCCGTGGAATACGACTTGAGTTTTCTGCCTTGCGATATGAAGGTGTGCATGTTCGACAATCTCACGTCCTCGTACAGCAGCAGGTAGTACAGCAACAGTAACTGCGAAGTGAGCGAAGGTTTTGACGCGTCGATGTCCGCGTTATCGATGTCCATCTGCACGCCGTTGGCGGAATTCTTCTTGAAATCGAAATTCGCCCCGAACACGCTGTTCTGGAACACCTGACGGATCTCGTTCTCGGTGATGGGTTTATTCGTGTGCTCGGACGTCTTATTGTTTGTCACCAGAATGGAGTTCACGTAGACCTCTACCAGCGCTGGCAGAACCGGATGCAACGGCGACACGCTCGCACATATCTGTCGGTATATCCAATTTTTTATGGGTACCCGATGCTTCGCGAAGGCTCGCGACTTCAGTAGCTGGTGTATACAGTGCACCGGCAGGAAGCCGGGAATGTTGGCATTCAGATTTGCCGTGACCGGCACTTTGACCGCGTGAGCGGTAACGACTTGCTCAGTAAATATCTCCTGCATGAATATCTGCTTGATGCGCGTGAGGTTGTTAGGTCTGATTGGTATCTTCATGCCCAGAGTGGCGCAGACCAATTCGCAGATCGCAGACAGCTGATTACTGTGGAAATGTATCGCCATTAGGAGCAACATCTCGCCGAAGCTGGCCGTCACGCCGCTCGCGCTCTCAAAATAAGCCTCCTCACGTACCAGCCACTGTACCCACTCGATGCTGCGCTTCTCCAGATTATGATGTCCGATCAGTGACGGACAAGCGATCAGCATGCACAAACCGAGCGATACGAACCGGACACCTGCTGGCGACGGTGGTGGATGCGACGTCAGTAGTTGTACGATCATCGCCACCTCGTCGTCCTGGAATTTGATCCCGCCGATACCCCTCAAAGCGCAGTACAGCCTTAGCAACGCGCTCGCCTGCACGACCTGTGACTCCGCTAGTTGGCTGTCCGTACTCTGAGCGGCAATCGTTTGCAGTCGCTTGAGGAGTTCATCGCGTAGCGACTGCAACGCCGTCTGAGATTCCCACTTACGCTTCTGCCCGTTCCTGATAAACATAGCGATCCACGAGCGCACTTGCTGATCGCTACCCAACAGCAATCCAGATACGAAGGCGACCACGTCACTTTCAGGCTGCGAGCTGTTCGCGTTCTCGTGCTCGAGGCTCAGTGTGATCGCCAATGCAGGCATTCTGCACAGTTCCACGCACTTGGCCCTGATCGCCAATGCCTGACTCGGATTCATCTGGCAGAGCATCGTGATGGCCTGCGTTCTAATTCTGCCCAACGCTGACTCTTCCTGTCGCTCTCCATTAGCAATCAGATGCGCGCATACCTCTGAGAAGCTGTCTGGACTGTTAGCAACTATCCAACAAATTATGTCGGGCCCATGCTTGACGTGTAACAGAGTCTCCACTATGTCCAGTATGGATAACAGTGTTGGTAGTTCCGCAAGTGCTATGCATATAACGTAGCTGATCTCCTCCATGTAGACCGCATTGTCGAACAGGTCCGACTGTTTGATCTGAAATTCTTGATTCTTCTGCAATTCCTGTATCTGAGATGCTATGTACAAGATCTCACTGAGCACCAGCCTGATCCTGCGAATAGACTCGCTGCGCTCGAACTCTAGAGCCAGACCACTCTGCAGTGATTGTGCTAGCACGCTGTCTCTTTGCACGCTCCCTAACTTTTGTCTGAAAAAAAAGAGTAAGTAAATGGCATAAAATTATTCCTGACACATAAAAGTTTTGTAATGTATCTATATTTATAACTATATCTATATCACTATCACACAAATTAATGTTAAATATTAATATAACTGTATAACGTATATTTCGTGTATATAAAAAATTTAATAACGAAATATGCTTTGGTGAGAAATTTTGGGTCTCTCTTTGGCAGGTAATCAACGAGGCAAAACGTGACGAGGAAAATACTAACCTCAATTGTTGCTCCTGTCGGACATCAGTCTCAAGAGCATGGAAATCGATGGACAACAGAGCAATAATGGAATTGACAGATTCAATGCCAGATAATATCGTTAGCACTTGCTTTCGCCCCTCCACGCATTCCTTCGTTATGTCCAGCGGCGAGATCAGGCTCATCCTAACCAAACACGGCAGAATGGGTCTGATCTCCTTGTGCGAACAAAACGACAGCTCCATGATATCGACATTTTGTATCGCTGTGAATACTCGCGGTGCAACGCGCGTACCCTCGTGCATGTCTTTGTCGTTTCTCGTGACTGCCCCTCGCGATATTTAGACAATTCAATCATAAAAATCGTAAACGGCAATCTCAACCGCGATTGACCGCGACTAACCATAACAACCGCCAAGAGTGTTACCTAAATAGTGCCATCTGAATTGATCCGAGCTTTAGTAACTACCTTTAGTTTTTAGCTATAGTACAGCTATGTAGCGGGTGTTTTTAAAATTAAAAGACCGGCAATGCGCACGCACTTGTAATACAATATGCGAAACGCTGTCTGTGCAGTTTGAAAATAAAACTTTTATTGAATTTTATTTTGGTATACATTTTTGTATTTGTAGAGATTGTGAAGTTTTTCAATCTTGAGGATATACAACGCCAAGTTGTTTGCGAAGTTCATCCTCCAGTTTCGCTAGTAATAAGGACGTGTCATGTGTCACTTTTGGACTTTCTGTCAAACCTGTAGAAAATAAAATACATGTCTTATATTGTAAAAAAGTGTGTGCGTGCACACAAAGTAAAATAGTGTTATTATTATTTTTATTGTAGTAATTAATATTCTATTCTAATAATTTCAATATTTTATAACTATTAATAATATATTACTTTAAAAAATTTGAATAAAAAAAACAATATTAATGAGTTACCTTTTAGAATGCAAGCGCGGGCCTCAGCGGCTTCATAGGCAAGTCCAGCGGAAT
Source organism: Ooceraea biroi (assembly GCF_003672135.1). Taxonomy (NCBI): domain Eukaryota; kingdom Metazoa; phylum Arthropoda; class Insecta; order Hymenoptera; family Formicidae; genus Ooceraea; species Ooceraea biroi. Next base: position 7,399,741 of record NC_039517.1, on the reverse strand, counting down.
TGACGAAGTTGATTTCGTGTTTCAATTTCGGTAACGGTACTTTTACGGTACCGCTGGGTAGATCCGCCGTCGTCGGGCACCAAAAATCGGGCACTCTTATCACGCCTTCAGTACCGCAGACGTATGCTGTGTTCGGGAGGGGGACCAAAGCATGCGTCATAATAGTCGCAGTACGATTCCCTTTATAAGTCAAAGTAGCTGACATCGATATATCGACGCCATCCTTGTTCAAGAAGCCGGAAGCCTTTATGCTTTCGGGCATCTCATTGTCGTAGATCAAACAGGCGAATTGCAAGCAGTAGATACCGAGGTCCAGAATCGTGCCACCACCCAACTCTTTCATGCTATAGCAAAAAATTAATTATTAGTTTTCAAATCACTAATAGGAACTAACAAGAAACAGAAGACTGATAGAAAATAAATATATCTATTAATTAATAAATATTAATAAAGATAATATATTAATTAACATTTAATTCTGACATAACAATAATTACTGCTAACGATGATCTTCATTTTTTTATTCAAGAAAGGATTAATAAATATTACGAACGTTATGCGCTCCACATCAGGCATTGCGAAGCCGAAGGAAGCGATCACTTGGTGAACATCGCCAATATTGCCAGACGTAATTTCTTTCTTGATAGCTTCGTACACTGGGAAACAACGGCTCCACGCGGCTTCCATCAAGAACAGCTTCTTACTTTTTGCATAATTAATTAACTCGGTCGTCTGCTTTAAGTTCATTGTCAACGGTTTCTCGCACAGAACGTGCTTGTTGTGCTTCAGCATCAGCATCGCGATGTCGAAGTGTTGAGGATGAATCGCGCCAATATACACGATATCTTAAAATATAATAGACAATAGAAGAAAGTATATTAATTAATGTTATACGTATTAATTACACGAAATTTATTAACTTTGAATATTGTGTAGAAATCGTATTTAGACAGCAAAATAAGACCATCACTATCATAATCATGTCCATAAAATTATTTAATACGTTTTTTCATTAGTTTTTTTTAGATATTTTTATTCAAATTTTATATCAAGATTTAAACAATTTTTCTGACAGTAATCAGATCATTAAACTGCCATTAATAATTAATATAATATTTCTATTAATATTAATAATTACTAATTAATTAATGGTTTCAGAAAACAAAAATTGAATGATATCGTTATCAAGAGATACGTGTACCACAACAAGTGGCACGATGAAGTGCGTTAAAATAATCAGATACCGATGTCTTTATCCAGTGCTAATTTCGCGTAATCGTCGTAGGCCTTCTTGATCTCATGGAGTTTTGCGAAGTCCTGTGCACGTGACAGTTGCCTGGCAGCCACCGCTACCACGTCATGCTCCTTTGCTGGCAAGGATCGCAAAGCCGTCACGAAGTCGTGCGAGATTTTCCCCGCGCTGGCAATACCCCATCGTAGAATAGTCATCTAAATTAATTTAAAAAAAAGGGGGATTACTTAACTATGCTCTAACTATGCTATGCTACTGCATAAAAAATCGACTACTTTGACGGTCGGCACTTGCAACCCAGATCAGAATTATTACATTATCTTGCTGAATTTCACAATTTTCAGGGCCACTTCGACCAAACTTTGCGGTTAATTTAATTCGTCGAGTAACTTGCAGGGCAATATAAAATATAAAACTTATATTATTTAGTTTACGAGAATTATATTATTAGAGATTTTTATGTTGGTTGACGAATTAAATTAATCAGAGTTTGGCCAATTTTCTGCGTTTATGTATCATGCAATTTTGAGCAACATTTAGTGATACACGTAACCTTAATTTGCAAAATCGTGTCGTGAGCGTTTCAATTTACTTTTAATTTGCTCTGATGATTAATTCAAAGTAATATAAATTAGTAGTAATATAAAGTAGTATAAATTAGTAGAATATATAAATACTCACTTCTGCACACTAGCACTAGGTGTTCTCCACAGTGTAGTAACCAATATACTAACCGTTTCACGAGCAGACGCCACTGTTTCCTGCTTTAATTATCTCAGCGTTGTTTGTTTTACAATATATAACCTTGAAACCTCTTGTGTATCATAAGGTCTTTAAAAATGATCCATGTATCTTTCCATACATGATTGTAGGCTGTAAGCATGTTGTGCAATTATAACCGATAATTGTTATAAACATATAAATTTTAATGAACCAAGATAGAAAATAATCAAGTTATACAACTTATTATTTTCACATTAAAGATTTAAAAGTTACAAATTCTTTTTATAAACTTACACATGTAACGTATAGTTGTAAAATATACTTAAAAAACAAAATAATAAATTAAATGTTAAATAATGAAACAGATATGATGGATGTAATGCTGGAATGGGAGCATAAAATTTGTGATACACAGCTACAAAATATATACAAATTAATTTTTATACTTTAATTAAAATATCCCCAATTGGTAAAATTATATGTATTTCTATTATATACAAATTAATTTATGTAATACATTTCGTCGTGAACAAAGTTATTTCTCTCAGTGGAAGTATTTTGCACACAGCTCGTCCACGCAACAACCCCTGAGGAACCGGCCCATACGTTCTGGAGTCAGTAGAATTGCTGCTATTGTCGCCTTCTAACCAGACATGTCCATAAGGTACCTAGAGAAATATTATTGTTTAACGTAAGCCGTTGTATCTGTGGACAGCTAATAAGATACTCTCTATGAAAAGTCACCGTTGTCACATTTGAACCATTTCTGATTTTGTCACCAGGCAGGCCTACAATCCGCTTGCATATATTCTGCTTTGGATTAGTAGGGCACTTGGAAATAACGATGTCGCCTTTATCGAATCTCTCTAATCTAACTGATATTCGTTCCATGAGCAATACGTCATCGGTGTATAACGTAGGTTCCATCGACGGACCGGTGCACTGTGTAATTAAATTTCGTAAACTCGAGATATCGCGAGATAAAATTTGCAAACGACAATCTTTATGTCGCAGATCTCGAGATGTAAAGCTCGATGTCAACTTTCAACACGAATGGTTAAAAAGAGCTTGCGTTATTAATACACTCACCACGACGATGTCCCCTACGTACTCGTACACGCAGTACGTCACGCATGCACACTGCACGAATCCGCGTGTAACCTTAGCTAGGAATTTGTTGAGCTTTAGCATGGTTTAACGAAGGTTTGTTCGACGACGAGGAAAACCCACGCGTGATCTCACTCCTCATCTGATTTGTCGTGATTGTGCACATAACTCGACAATCTTAAGTGAAAATGATATACAATTCGATTGACATTTCATTCTCTCGCAGGAGAATCTTCCCGACCCAACATCGCAAACGCGCGACTCCCGCCAACTGGCGTTTCGAATTTGTCATCCGTTGTCATGAATATCTTCGGATCATAGACCTGCAAATCTACAAACCAGATGTATTAATAATTATTTATAACACATCTGCATTCGCATTTTTCTTCTCGAACGCATTCCTAAAGAACGATGCCTTTACATCATCAAAATAATAAGCATTATATTCTAAACACATTTAGGACGTCAACTAATCGCAACTTTCATGGTCGATTCTCGGAAAACGAATCCGATTGGCTGACACAAAGGTCCTCTCTAGTATCAGTGGAAAATATATATGTATATACATATGACGTCACATCATCACTAACTGCTCCAAATTTGAACGATAAAGATATATGTTGAAATGCAATGCAATGAATAAAATAGTACCTCGCGAAGAATAAGCTTTCAAAAAAGTATCGAAAATCTGTGCGTGTTGTAATATTTAAATAAACATTTAAATAAAGACTCTGAATAACAGAAAATTATAAAATGACTGTCTTTTCAAGAATATTTTTCTCAGGGGTTGCAGCAGACTGCAAGCAGCGAAAATACCGCATACTTTAATCTCAATGGCATTAGATACCAACATAATTGCGCTATATATCGTTTATGTAAAAAGAATTATAATTTACAATCGTAAAAAAGAATTTCCACAATATGTGTATGCACATATTCGCTCTCTTTTACTTCGAGAGGAGGGTGAAAGAGGAATCTGTCTTTCCATCGATCCCTAGAACTCGCGCGAAAGATCCGAAATGGGCACGTTTCCACGAAGAGCAGCGGGTGGCTGTCGCTCTCGCGGAAAGCCGTGCCCGTGCGCAGAATCTCCCTCGCGATCCCTCTCGCGAGAATCGCCCCTTAATCGGCGCCCTAATCGGCAATCGTCGGCGAATCTCGGGTTCGGCGCTCGGCTCGTCGTGCTCGTCCGGCCGTGCGCGTACGACTCTCGCTCGACTCCGTAGCGTCCTCAGCAGGTTACGAACGATTGACTGATCGACGGATTGAATATACGTTTACGCCGCAACGCGACGAGTGTCGAGGGCTCGTCGAGTGTCGTCGAGACGGTGGCCGGATAACGCGGGACGCGCGCGACGGTGACACGCGACGTGGTGCATGTGTGTGCGTGCGCCCGCCCGCCCGCCCGCTAGCTCGCTCGTCCGTTCGTTCGCTCGCTCGTCCGCCCATACGCATACACGCAGGCCACGCACGCACGGCGTCAAGACGCGTGATCACACGCACGACACACGTCTACACGTCGACGCCACACCACGCACATCCGCGTACACCTCCGACACATCGTTACATACACACGCATACACACGGAGGAGACCCGCACGGATCCCCCCGTTCCACGGCGCCAATTTAATGGATCCGACCATCGGTTGGTACCAACCGGAGCAGTTCGGCCCCGCCAAGGACCTGTGGTTGCACATCTGGGAGGCGGAGAAGGGCCTCGACGTACTGACCCTGCGTAACGACGCGATCGCGAGCAACGCGATGGGCGTGCGACTGCAGCAGGACTTTCTCGCGCTGGACACGAGCCCGGCGGCGGCTGCGACCGCGGCCGGCACCGCGGCATCGTCCAACGTCATCGCCGGCGGCGGCACTGTCACAACCACCGCGACCACGACCACGGCCAGCTCCACCGGCGTCATCGGCGCCGGCACCGGCATCGGTACGGGTTTCGGTGGTGCCAGCAACAATAACGGCAACGGCAGCAGTAACAACAACAATAATGGTAGCGGTAATGCTAACAACGGTAACAACGGCCGCGCCGCCACTGCCGTTCACGGCAATGCCGCCGGCAACAACAACGGCGAGCACCGTGTGCCCCACAACGCCTGCAACAGTTATTACAATCCGTCGCGCAGGAAAAGCGACAATCGTGCGAGCACCTACGGCATGAATTACAATTACGACGCCCTCGTGGGCGAGTACGGTGGCTGCCCTTGGCGCGTGTCGAGCAAGCACTATTCCAAGGGTGTTATCGGGTGAGTACGAGCATTCGGCATTGCGCTCGGTATTTGCCGAAAGATCGCCATGCGGTCCATATGGCCGTTTGCTAGGTTAGGTCACTCGGTGTACAGGGTACTTCAACGCACTGTGTGTGACATAATATTGAAGGAGAGTTTTGTGTATCTGAGGATCATGTATTGTCGGAAACAATGTCAAGTACGTGCCTAGACTTCCGGAACTTGAATAATATTATTTTGCAAAGCTTCATGTAATGTAGAACGAAGTTTGTGCGTGTGTGCGTATGTGTGTTTTTGATGCCATTACCTGGTTTACTAATAAAGCTCTAGCAAAAAGTTTGAAGTTACATCGTGAAAAGTCGTTGACTTTTGCAGGAAGAAATGTAAACATGTTTAAATACACTGATGTATGATTCACGAAATGTGTTGAGTCAAAGTCTGATCAAGGGGTACAGGTAGTCTCATAAAGATAGCTTGATTAATTTTTTAATGGAAATTCTAGTAATAAAGTGCATTTATGTATATAATGTATGTTGCATTTAATTGCATATGCATAAGAAAGATATTTATAAAATTATGTAAATTTACATATACATATGCACATTTTAATACTTTAAGTATGTAAGTTGAAGTATTGTTTTTCAAATATTAGAAATATAATTTAAAAGAAAAGTTCTAGAAGGGAAAATAGGAAAATAAGAATCGTTTCGGAAATATGACTTAAAAGTGTACGTACAATATACATACACACTGCGTATTGAATAGCAAATGTTTTGTTTAGGTTACATGAGGAGATAGAAGATTTTTTTGCATATATGTGCCCATCACACGAAGAACATGTTTTAAGAATGAGGGTTGTAAAGAGAATAGAACAAGTAATTTATGATCTCTGGCCAGACTCTAAAGTCGAAGTGTTTGGCAGTTTTCGCACTGGTTTATATTTGCCTACGAGGTACGTATTGTTGCCTGCATGTAAAAGAAAGAATCATAAATTAATACTTAATTATAATTTTAAAATATCTATTCAAAATAGAGGACATATTATGAAAGACAAGTTCTTAAACATTAAATTAATTATTTAAACATGTTTTATTCTTACAAATAACACTTGAAATGACAAGAAAAATATAAAAATAAAATATATTAATCTAGTTGTGCATATTAAAAATTGCTAAATATCGTATATCGACATTGCTTGTTATTACAGTGACATAGACTTGGTAGTAATAGGAATGTGGACAAATCTTCCATTACGTACTTTGGAGCGTGCTTTACTAGATCAAAATATCGCTGAACCGTCTTCTATTAAAGTCTTAGACAAGGCCAGTGTGCCGATTGTCAAATTGACCGATAAGGAAAGCGAGATCAAGGTGGACATTAGTTTCAACATGAACAACGGTGTGAAGTCCGCAGAGTTGATAAATTCGTTCAAAAGGCGATATCCAGTTCTCGAGAAGCTAGTCATGGTGTTGAAGCAATTTCTCTTGCAGAGAGACCTTAACGAAGTGTTCACCGGTGGTATATCCTCATATAGTTTAATACTCATGACCATCAGTTTTTTACAAGTGAGTATAATTGATGAATATGCCACAAGCCGCGTTCTCCACTACGGTTTTCCTCAAAGCCAAACACGAATTTCCCGAATTCATTGACTTTTATTGCTTCAGCTACACCCGAGACAGAATACCTATTCATCGAACACCAATTTGGGAGTACTGTTAATTGAATTTTTCGAGTTGTATGGCAGAAAATTCAACTACGTTAAGACTGGTATTCGTGTGAAGGATGGCGGTACTTACATATCCAAAGAGGAGGTGCGACATCCACGTAGCATGCATTATTAATATAAAATTGATGCTAAGTTCGCACATTTTGATTAACAGGTTCAACGAGACATGATAGACGGTCACCGGCCGTCCTTATTGTGCATAGAAGACCCGCTCACACCTGGAAATGATATCGGCCGCAGTAGTTATGGCGCTTTATACGTAAAGGATGCATTTGATTGGGGCTATTTCGTTCTCTCTCAAGCGGTCAGTCCCTTAAACATCCTAATCAATGACGCGAGTAAAGTCAGGTGAGATCTCAATCCCGTATTGCGTTCGCGTGTCTGCACGGTGTTGGAAATGACGAAAACGAATGTTTTTGCCATGCGCAGCATATTGGGCAGAATAATCCGCGTGACTGACGAGGTGATAGAATACCGTAAGTGGATTAAGGAAACATTCCTGCTACCTGTGAGCGAAGCGGACTCTTTATCGAGTTCAACCGGTTCCGATGCGTCTACCCTTTCAGCCCCCGCCAGTGACACGGTAAATATTGTAAGAAAGTATGTCTTTAAATATTTTCTCTTCAGTCGGACTTAGTTCGTCCGTCAAAAACACGGGCAAATATGAATAATGCTGCATAGTTTGGAGTTAACTATCAGCTGCCCGACGAGTACGCAGTACGTCCCCGTGGAAAGTCGAAATTTATCGTAAAACCCTGTCCGTTTTTTAAGGACTCCGAGTGCAGTCGGGGGAATTCTCCGAACACTGGCGGGAAGAACGAGAATGAAAAGAACAAAGACAGGCTTTTCTATAACAGTCAGCAAATGCACCATTATTCAGGAAAGAAAGCGTTCAAAGCAACCGTTCACGGTATGGCAACTAAGCGATTCTATGAGACGCCTGTGTGTATTGCAAAGTCACTGCGACAGATCTCGATAAGATTATCATACAAATATAATGACGCTTTACATCCGTCCGCGACCTCTCGCGACGTGCCACCTCATCGGCGCCCTTCTCTTTCCAGTGAACCACCAGCAGACCTTCAAAGGCAGTTACCATCGAATCAACAACAACATAACCAGTCAGAACAAAGCCAAGCACGCACTCCACAGTAATGGAAGCAATAATAACAACAATAATAACAATACTAGTCACAGTCCGAGCTCTCGGCCGAACATGGTGAAGAGGAAGAAGCAGTGCACGATGCAGCGCGGGACCGGGGACTGTGTACGGTGATGAAACATGCACGTTAATGTCGGACATTACTTCCGTCACTTAAGTTGTAGCGAGCTCAATATCATAACCGTGTGATAGAAGAAAGACAGCGATCGGTCACGTAACAATCATCCTACGCAACTTCTCTCCTCGTGTCTTCTCGTCTCCTTTTTTTTCCTCCTGTTTTCTCATTTTCAACTCGATGTACAGAAGGACACAACGCGTCTACGGTTCTAACAAGACTTACAGTACAGGAAGTTCTATTCTGATTCTTGTGCAAACAAGGATCGCCCGGAGAAGTAGCTATATATATATATATATATATATATATAGCTGTGTGTGTGTGTGTATATATATACATGTAATCGCGTATGCATACCCCCATTTCTTTCCCCAGTTTACCAGGATTCCACATTCTCCTCTCTGTACGCGACAGATCACGTACCAAAGACGTACAGAGTCCTTAATCGCGAATCGATCGGAATAAGATCCTTTTACACTTTACTCGTATATTGCACACTGGCTGTAAACAGTACCCGTGAAGACAAGCGTAATATATAACGTTTCATTGATTATATCGGAGATCAGAAAGTTATTGTTGCCATCGTTAAATAGTAATTACGTTCGTAGCCGTAACGATTAACATATTGTAATACATTTATATAATACACAAACACTTGTACACACACACACACACACATCACACATACACGTCACACGAATGTGCGAGTCTGAGTTGTGGTACATTTTTCTCGGGAACTCCAAACACGTAAAACTGTAAACGCTGATAGTAACAACAAAAACTTAGTTTTCTATGCGAAACTATATTCTTATAACAAGGGTGTGACAGCGAATCTGGTGATATTGGGACTTATTTAATGTACATATTGTAATATACATCATCAAACATAGAGAAGTAAGTCCAACAGTTACCTACTAAACTTTCTTTTTTAATTTATAAATATCTAAACTAAGAGAGTGTTTGTTACAGTGATTTTATCGTATAAAAATTCACGGATGAAGCCATATCTATTTAAGAGTGTTATTTTTCTGTTATTTTTTTTCTCTCTATGAAACGTGTGTAAACTCAGTATCATTGTCGAAAGATTTTGATATGTTTTTCAGATTTTAATAAAATTGCAGGTTCTCACATGCTGGTAGAATACGGTGGTAAAAAAAGAGAAAATTTTTAATAAAAATATTTTTAAAAACTAGCTTATACATAATATATACTATCGACAGAGACAGAGCGATGACAACGCTTCGCAGTCTATTTCGTAGCAACAATATTTTCTTGCATATTAGCTCTATCTTCTGCTGTGTTTTGTACAGAAACGTTAATTTCTTAATGTTAGTTCATAATTCTTAGTATCCTCTGAACAATGATGTATTATTTTTATATCAGATATTAATACATATTTGTATTATACAAAGGGAAAAAAAAACGAAGAATCTGATATTTATGAATTTTACATTGCATTTGATGAAACTTATATATGTATGACAATACGCAAAAAGGCCTTGACATTACTTAAAAGCTCCGTATGTTACGTTCATCAATCATAGTAGATGTGGTAGTTCATTATCGAATATATTACATTCCGTTGACGTAATAACTGAATGAGACAGAACAGAATGTTTACCGCAATAAATCTCTAGTGTTGGATCAAAATTCTTTACAGATGCAGCCGCATTTTTGTGTTCAATGATATGTAACGAGCGATGCAAAGATAATCTCTGTAAACAGCTTAATTTAACCGTGTGTATCGAGGATATTTAGCTTTCAAAGTCTTTTTAAATTATGTAATATATCCAGTATTCCGTGTATCATTTAATTTAAACCTCTTTCGTATATGATATTGTAAGCTGTGATTGAATTTAATAATTAAATTGTCAATTGCTTAAAGATATTTATAAATATATATATATAAATATATAATTTAAATGTTACTGTAAAGCATTATAAAGCCATACTACATTTTTAAAACTATTGTAAACTATTATTATTATCATCATCGCTTAGTGATCCTCACAACACAGCAAATTACGTGTTTTTTATAAATATCAGAATTTCGTAATTATTGAGAGTTTGATAATGAAACTTCGTAATCAGTCATATTTATCGAATTTCCCCAACGACTATTGGAACTTCTGTAAAAAAGAGAAAAAATTGAAAAAAAAAGATTAATAAATATGAATGATGCCCAGATGTCTGATCCTCATTATTTCTTGTCGTTTGTATATTTTTAAGAACGGCGATTTTACCTCACAGCTATTGTTTAAGGCCAAATAGTCAGTTTGTAAAACTTCTCGATATAGCAATATAATACTCTCTGTATTTTCCAAAAACTTTTGATATAGTCATGTATTTATATTTGTGTGAATATATTTTTAAATAAGCAATAATGTAACGACGTAACGCGATCAGTAATGCAGTTTTACCTCTGTAGAATCGTCTGACTCGTCTCACAGCCGTTACATTGAAATTGTAAAAAAACCATATTTAATTAGCGTATACGCATCACTGAAAGCTGGTAATCTCCCGCGATTACGCACTTTCGAAAGCGATGTAAGCGATGATGTTGCCTGTACCTCGGTAACGTCTCCTTTTTTCCTAAGAAAAAAGCTTTGCGCGCGAGGAGGAAGGGAAGTGAGATAACAGGCGAGACAATTGTGCGATCGAGTTAAGCTGAATGACTTAGAAAGAAGTTGTCGGACCGGCAGCAAGACCTGTACTTATAATTACGTACGTCTAAGTTTGTATACATATAAATTAATCTTTGAAGCGTGTGACAAATATGTACAGAAGTGAAATAAAAATCTTACTTACCTTTTTCTTCAATCGGGATTCTCCACCATTTTTGCACTCATCTTTCGCGTAATCTATTTATATTTTGCGTTTAATATATATAGTATCAAATACATGTATGGTTGCATAACGTGATAAATAAGCAATGTGTATTTTAATCTCGATAGCGCTGTAAAACGTAACATGGCATTTATTAAGATTTCGCCACCTTGTGCATACACAACGTTCATGCGCAGCGGATAAGAGTTACTGTACACAATAACTAATTTTATTAGAGTAGACGCTAATTTAATTTACTTTCGGGCACAGAGTCCATCGATCGGGTTCATGTCGAGTTTCTTCATACGGTCCAACTGTGCCAGTCGACGCTCCAAACTGAACGACTCGGGCAACGGCGGATAGGCTGGAAAAAAAAGAGGATAACGTTATTTTAAAAAGCACTTTTCAATTAATTTGCATTGATCCTTTGCAGAACAAATTACATATACTAAAACGTACCGACTAATTTGAAGTATATGTACAGCCATACACCGGCACTCATGACAATCAGGGATAGCCCGATTATTCCTTTCCACTCTCCAGTCGGTGCTTGCATCTCGCTGAACGTTTGGCGGAAACTGGCGCGGTACAAAGCTCTCTTCTCCTCAATGCTCAATTTTTTCCAATCGCCCTTTTCCTTTTCTCTTAATGCCTGGTAGACAAAACACAGCACTTCGACTTACTTAAATCTGTAATCTACTTTTGGATGGATTAGCTCAATTATCCTCGTCTCACCATGACGTCGGGAGTATTTTCTTTCCAGCGTATTGCAGGGCATGGGAAGTCTACTCTGTCTAAATAGGTGGGTTCACCGTTGTACCCGAAACCAACCACATCCCTATTACCGACTCTGTCCATCGTGAATAATCCACGACTCTGAATCTGAATAATAGGTTGCAAGCGACTTGCAAACAATCTGCCAGCCATTGTTTACTGAAAAATATCATGAAAAATGCATTTAAGCGAAGCTTTTTATAAGAACGATATTTGAAATAGGTTTTTCACATATTTTTTTCTTCTTATCAAGTATAAAATCTTAAGTTTCTACTTAAAAATAATACTATTAAGCATTTATATATTAATGACATCTTGATTTGCCTTCATCTAATTTTCTACCTTATCATCTGTCTAATCATCTGACATCTGTCAAATTTTGACAAACATTCTATTTTGCCAAATTATTCATTAAATGCAAGTGTGTGAGTATGTGTATGTGCTTGAATTACGCCACATTTTGCAGTAACGTTTACATGTGTTGTTAATTAAATGCTATTTATCATAAAATAAATTATTCACCACAAGAATAAAGCTCATAACAGTGGCAATATTTGCCTCGACATCGCATTAAAAATTCTTGCGTAGAAATGTCAAAACCCAGGGAATATATACCTTGCTCCGCAATTACGTGAAAGTGTGTGCGAGAGTTACCTAACTGATAACGAGAGCCGAGGACCGGGAACGAAAGTAGATGACAAGAGAAACCGTGGAAAAGCTCGGTAGACGCACAAATTTTCGTAATCGAGACAATGTCACGATCAGAGATCGATCGTTACATCGCGCGAAGCCAAGAAATGAATGTAACGCAGCTGGACTTACCGTGCTCGTGAAAACCAATGAAGACACAGGGTCAAACTAAAATGGCGGCGAGAGAGGAGCCCCAAGTGCGTTCGAAAAACGGCCTAGTTACAAATGGTATCAATATCAGGAACGTTTTCTATTGGTCGGACAAATTCCCAATAAAAATTATCAAAGCGAATAAATTTACTGGAAACTAGTGAGTTTTAAATTGATGGATACATCACCGTCGAATTTTCCCCCAGCATTGAAGTGCGTCTAACCTCGAAGATTGATTGGTACCACTGTCAGTTTTTGCGGCCAAGATCGGTCCAAAAGATGTTTGATGCTTTTCCGGTCATTCCGGTGAGGTATTCACGGTACGGTGCGGAATATCGTGGAGATATCTGTGCGGTTCATTTTGGATGTAAATATTGGACTGTATCATTCACGATCTAGTGGGACGATGTCCAGTTCGCTGTTCACGTCAGTAAAGAGATTTGTAACGGTAGCGCTCCATACATCCTCCGTGTACGACATATAGCGATATTTCAAGACTCAGTGGGACACGTACTCGAGCTTGAAGCATCGATCGGCGCGACGGAGAGACGGAAAGTACGCGAGAACGTCCGATATCATCCGTTCGAACTCCTGTCGATTGCGTTGCGCCCCCATTGATAAACGTTCCGCTTGCATGCGACGCGTGAAGAGTCAAGAATATGTTCTCACTTTGGTAGGTTAAAAAACTTTGCTCGTCGGATTCCCGTTGTCGGCGTCTCCCGTGAATGAAGATGAGCGGGGAGATGTTCGAAGGCAAGGATTATCCAACTCAGTGGGCGCTCAATCCCTCCGCCTATCAAAACATGAGCAATGATCAAGGTCAGATCATGAATCAATCTTCACTCTAATAATTCCTCTCTGTAATTAGAGATTTCTTCTTTCTCGCTGCACTTCTGAACCAGTGCGATAAGTTGGAGTGAAACAAATGTACTTTCTTTCGCTCTAACGTATTGCAAAGAACAGGCCTTAGTTTAACAACGCATGATCTCATTCTTTCGCAAACAGTGGATTGGGCAGCTTTGGCGCAGCAATGGATCAAAATGAAGGAGACAGTCGTGCCGCCAGCTCCACCGCCGCCTACTATAAATCCTGTATATTCTGCTAACGATGGTAGCGGTGAGGAACCGATGGACATGGACACAAAAGATGATGACGTACCGCCAGCACCTCCTGCTCCAACTATTAGTGGATCTGGTAAAGTATAAGATCGGTCAATAGTGTTACAATTATTATTCTTGTTTAGTCACTTTAGCCCATTATCGTTGGCTGTTCCAATATCTTTTAATGCTCTACGTTATCATTGAAGCATACGACACATGCTTGTCAAAGTCAATTAACATCCGATGTCTCGTTTGCATTATTAATCCATCAATATCGACAGATGCGTGGACTCAGTGGAGTCAGTGGGGTCACTGGAACACCTCGGCATCGGGAACAGGTAGTTGGGAGTGGAGTGGCGTGCCACCTCCAGGTGTTACTATAGGCCCTGACGGCAAACCAGTCGGTCTGCCAACAGTGCCCGTTATACCGCCTGTTCCGACGATATCCACTACTACTGACTTCAACACGCCTCCGCCTGCTGCACCGTCATTGTACTCGTACAATTCGGTGCCGCCCGCGCAATCGTACAATCAGGTAAAGAGATGACGATGCATCTAGGACGAGAGGATCTCACGCATCTGCCCAATCCAAGTTATTAGGTTGGATTATTTATTGGACACTTTTTTCTCAGGTTACCAATTATTGGTCCGGTGAATCGCCTAACGCGGTGCCGCCGCAGCCACCAGGCTTCATGAAGTGCATCAGACACACGAACAGAACATCGCACATGAGAGGGATGGATGCCGTTCGGTGTCGAGATGATAGGGAAAAGACGCCAGAGGAGGACACTACCACAACTATCGGTAAAAATTTTAGGATGAATCTTCCTGGTTGAACTGTCTCACCGTACACACTGCTTGGTCGTTCTGTCCCGTGCAGATGCTGCGAAACGAAGACAATTACCGGCGTGGATCCGGGAAGGACTGGAGAAGATGGAGAAGGAGAAGCAGAAAGCTGTGGAAAAGGAGAGACTGGAGATCCTGAGGAAGCAGGAGCTGGAGGCTCGCAAGCAAGCCGAGGACGAGGCGCGCGCGGTGCTTAATCCCAGCAAGAGCAAATTCGTACGTATTAATCAGACACCTGAACTCATATTTGAACGGTGAACTCGATAGATTCTGCAAATTCGTGCAGTCACAAAATTATGCCTCTGCATTTTTCCCGCTGCAGGACTCGGATTCGGAGAAAGAAACCGAGCAGGACTTCGATGCACGCGGGACCCAGCAGTCAGCAGAGAAGAGTTACGATCGCACTCCGGACATCATCGTTCGGCCGCGAAAGTCACGATTCAGGGACGCCGACTCGCCAGAGTCACACGGGGGCACCGACGAGAGTCCGACTGGCGCGGCGGGTACGCCTACCGTGCAGAAACGATCACGGGAGGAGATCTTGCAGGAAGTGGTGAGTGAAATTATTCAGACTCGTTATTGAAGCGTAGGTAAAACTTGGGAAAAAAGTTGGCCCGCCAACTATTTATTCGTCTCGCGTTAGAAATCACAAACACCATCTCAGGTTTGCGTTTGTCCGGGAAACGATTGGCCCTACTGTCATCGAATAAAATTTGCCTACAAAAGCAACAGAATAAAAACAGTTGAAGCCACTTTAAAGAATTAAATGAACAGATTTATTATTAATTGGATTATTAAGCTTGCTGGATCTCGTTCAGTGTCCATAGCGCGTCGGCTGATGGAAAAACGCTACGTAAATTTTTACGCGATTTCTGCGAAACTGCATCGGTCGCATCTTTCGTTTCACAGATGTTGAAAGTGAGGAGATCGCTGACGGAGATACTTCTCGAGGTAACGAACGAAGAGATTGGCGCGGTATGCAGAGAGGTTTGGAGCCGCGCACGTGCCAAAGGTACCCCAGATACACACGATAGAACTAACCAATTGAATTTCCGTGCTTTTGCTTACGGGAGCACAGAATCCGATTCAGTGAGCCTACTCGCCGCGCTATGCTGCGACGGAGTTATGCGAGTTTTGTGTAATATAAAGTTGAGAGCATTAAACAGAAGAGATTTCTTAATGCGTAGACTTGATTATTCGGCAATTTCAGGACATCCTGTTTTTGTTGTGTTTTCAGGGATTTTGCGTGTAGCAATGTAAGATGTAACTCTCTTTCGTTCTGATCACGTAATCGTCCCACGTTACGTGCCGCAGATATTTTAGAGATCTTTTTCAGCCGTGCCGGCTATCTCTTGCTTGGCAATATCTCTATGATTTTTAGGAGAGTCTATATTACGTATTTTTTGTGTGTGTATCATAGTGCATAGTGCGAAGTAATCTGTAATCAGAATTTGCTTCAATGAAAGGATACCTGGATATTGCAGCTAAAAGCATCTCATACCCATTTTACGTCATGGGCGCTTAACTTTTAGATGCCTAGGAAACGCACTTAACTTGTAATCCAAGTCTTCACAGATATCTCTGATACATCCTTCAAGCTTTTTCTCCTAAATTATAAAAAAAGAAGTCGTTGTTAATTCGGCATAAAAAAAACACTCCACATGAAAAGATCGTGATCGCGCGGTAGCGATTGATTGTTTTCCGCGTAGAGTACAATAGTTCGATTTGTAAGTGTGGAATAATGCTATAAAGATTTCTTAAGGTACACGTGAAGGAAAACGGAGGAAAGGGACGAAGGGACGGTTCGCCCTATCCCTGCGAATGAACCGATTAAAAGAGCCATTCGATGCTATCGAGGGGGGCATTTATCCGTGCGGTAGCACTTTTAGCGATTGGTTACTAAACTGCGTGTGTATTGTAAGTCCCTGCAGGAGAGACCCCCGTCGCATCCCTCAACAACATGGCCCCTCTTGCTCAGATCACTCGCAAGCTTGGTAAGTACGCTTCGACATTTTACATAATACACGGCGATATCCCCAGAGAACGGTCGTAAACGACGCGGTGGCTCGTTTAGAAAGAAAAGAAAAGAGAAAAATCAAAGGAAAGTATAGAGAGAGAGAGAGAAAAAAAGAAACGGGTCACTGCGTGCATGCACGCGTACATTGACGTTGTATCAACTCGGCCGTTCACTCGTGGAGATCTGTCGCTGCAACCGAGTGAGAGAGGCGCCCCTCTCTCAATCGCTCTCTCTTTCTCTCTGAGGACATTTCTCTGAAAGTAGCGGCTTCGAAAATTAATCGGGGCCGAGCGTATGTTTTTTTGTTTTCTTTTTTTCCACTCCGAAAAACCGCGAAGACGTGTCGCGACGTTGCGCGCGCGCGCGCGCCCCCGACCGGATGTGATCTCTTCTTCCGTCTGCCGTAGGTCTGGGCATCTATGGTGACAGTAACAGCGAGTCTGAGGAGGAGCAGAGCGAGCACACACAGGTACAGAACGACGACAGCGACGAGGAGTTGAAGGTGAGCTAATTTCGTGATAATGATGTTAATGTTGTAATTTCTTGTACGATTTCGTTTTACCTTACCGGCAATGGTTTTACAGGAGACACTGCGACGGCGACAGCAGGCCTTCCGCAAGACGGAGGAGGAGATTGAGGCGCGACTTGCCGAGGAGGAGGAGAAGGAGGAGCAGCGCCACGAGGAACAGTACAATAGTAATAAGCAACAGGAAAATCATACCGGTAATACTAGCTGCAGGGAGTCAGGTATGTTTCGACTGACAACGCAATCGTATGTGGCCGCTGCGCAATTAAGTGTAACTTCCTGACGTCACACTTTAGTTGATGAAAAAGAAACGCTAAATAATCAGAGAGAAGCGTCGGAAACTTTGTCGAGCGGCGGGCACAGTCCACAATCGTCAGCGGTACCGCAGAACGCGCCTACGACGAATGATCAGCAGGCAAAAGTTGGTAGCACCGTGTCAGGATCGGCCGACTCAGACTCGAGCAGCAGCGAGTCCACGAGCAGCTCATCGAGATCGAGCCGCGGATCCTCCGCCAAGAGGCGCGACAAGGCACGCGCGAGCAAACAGCAACAACAGTCGCAATCGCAATCGCACCAACGCGAGCAGCAGCAGCAGCACGATCAGCATTACCGTCGACGACGAAGATCCAAAAGCAGGAGCAAGTCGCGCAGCGGCCGACGATCCACGAGGTCGCGCTCGTCCGAACGCACGCACAAACGGCGATCGCGCTCGCGATCCGCCAAGTCGCGCAAGGACTACCGTTCGCGTTCCTCGCGCTCCTCTAGCGATCGCAGATCCACCAGGAAGCGTTCGAACGAAGCGAAGCGCGCGAAGTCGCGCTCGCGCAGCTGCCGACGCTCCAGATCACTGTCCACCAGCAGGAAGTGGTCGTCGCGCTCGCGTTCCCGCAGAAGGAAGTCCCGCACGCATTCCAGAGACAGGCGGAGAGGTAGCCGCTCGCGCAGCAAGTCCTCGCGGGACGCGAAACGGAGGGGTTCGCGTTCAAGATCTCGCGGCGGCGGCGGCGGCAGGGAGAGATCTCGCAGCCGCTCGAGGGATCGAGGGAGACGTTCGAGGTCGTATGTTTCCAGGAGGAGTCGGCGACAGAGCAGCCGATCCAGATCGCGGGATCGCAATCGCAAATCACGATCCAAGTCAAGATCGGGCCATCGGGATGGTAAGAAGTCATCACATCGGTACAGGAATTGAACCTGATTCGCTCACAGCTCAAGGTTGTATGTACATTCATTTTGATTATAGCTTTAACAAAATAGAGCACGGAAAGCACCCAGTGACACGTTATTTAAATGTTATGCCGTTCAAAAATTCATGCTTATATGTTGTATATGTTGTTTTAATTATTATCGATTATTATCGATTATTGCTTCTCGAACCGGATATTTTCTTTTCGGCACGCTTCGCTCTCTATGTCGATTGACGCGTGATTTTCGTGATATTTTCCTTGTTGATTTTACGAGGAACAACGCTGAAGTGTGACAGTTATAATTGTATTTTATGCATATACAATGCCACCACGGTGTGCATCCTTAGAAACAAATTATAATTGTTACACTCACGCATTCGTGTGTATATATATATATATCAAATGCATCTCTTTTTTGCTTTTGTTTTTCTATTTTATTTGTTGTTTTTATTTCCTTGCTTTAGATCACTTGTTATTTCTTTTGTTTTTTGTTATAATCGCAAGATAATTAAGAGCTAAATGTTTACATATTCGTTTCTTCCATGCAAATATATTAATCAAAGTTTACGTTGTGTAACGAGCAAAGTACAACTGTATATAATCACGTATAATTGTTTAGTTATGAAACAGTGAAATCTGCTCAATTATTTTTGAATAATAATAATAATTTATTAAAATATATCAAGAGAGAGAATTAATCGGTCAGTTACTTTACAGATTTTCCTGTAGCTGTATTAGGAACAAATTTATTAGATTTAATTATAAGACGTACAAATAAGAGAGAGAGAGTAGAGAGCTATTAGGACATTTTCATTGAATACTAAAATCACTGTTTCTTTCGAATCTAATAAAAATAAAAGGCAATATAATTCAAATACATAATTCTTTAATCAAAGGATACAAAAAGAATTTTGTATTAAGTATGTATATTTTGTATTAAGTAATATAAAATGTATTTATCTCAAGTGCTTATTTATTCTCTTGAAAGATGCAATTATACATAACGTGAATCGAGGATAAGTTTAAATCAAAGCAAGTTTAATGACGATCCTCTAGAATTTAAATCTTCCACTTATAGACTTTTATTAGGTATTAGAGTTATAAACTTGTTAGAAACATGTATAATTTTGTACAGTGAGAGAGAGAGAGAGAAAGAAGTTGCTTTTTAGTGTACCAAATATACAAATATGTGAATATCAAATGCGTGATTAATAGAATTCAGTCGCGGAGCTATACAGATAAATTGTTTACACTCAGATTATTATGTTACGTTCAATGTTACATACAAATAATATTACATATAAATAAGCATTACAATTATACCTATGCGAACATACTGAAAATATGACGTACGACCTGTATCCGATTGGAAATATATCCAAGTTTTGATAAGAAGAAAAGTATGCTTTGACGTGATTAACACTGAGAACATTATTCGACCCGATGATTAATCGATACCTTTTATAAATTGAATTTGCGCGTAAAGATTTCGGCACGAGTCCTAGAAGTTTTATTTTGTTTCAGCATCTTCCACTGGCTTCCCCTCGGCGTTTTCAACGTTTCACGTACGATTCAGTTCGTCAACGTATACAGCATTGTGGTACAATTGCAATCTTTAAATATATCGCATTCAATTTTTCTCTTTCACAAAAATAGTGTATAAAATCGTATGACATACAATAAATAGTAATACTTAAGGCTATGTGTTATAAATTTATCTAGACGCGTATCTCGCCGATACTCGTTAATGCAAAATATCCTTGTTAGTTTTGCCGTTTCATCAGAATATCTCGCGTCTAGTAAAAACTTGTTTTCAGTAAAAAAGTAATGGGAGCTCTCAGTTTCTTAAAGCCGTAAGTGCGTTTACGTCGACGTGCTTAACATTAACTTAACAGTGACTCCTCCTTCGTATGTATATCGCAGATATATAAAAATTGATCACAATTTCATATCAATACTTTATGATACTATCATACAATTGTAGATGAGGTAATCGTAAGATTCATGGATGATAGTCAAATGATATATCAAAACCAATCGTGAAAGATTTTCAATCGTGAAAGATCTCAAGTGTCCGATCAACGTGTCGCAGTAAATACGAGGTAATCGCGTTCATTAGCGATGTAAAAAAAAAAACATGATAACGGAATTTCCTTGCCTGCTTTTTTCTTTTCATCGATCGTAAAGTGATTCCCGATATAATAGAGAATTCTTCCTCTGCAGAACTTGTTCTACATAATTGAGAATTTTTCTACAGAACCGAATTCATGTTCTCAATTAAATGATCGTAAACGAGTTCTCTTACGTGCAGGCCGAATATGAAGTCGAAGTGATTCAGTCGCTTTAACGTCACCGTATACTTCTCCAGAATATTCGGCAATTTCCCGCTCAATAATTCCACATCCTGGAATAATACAATAAGTAGTTTCCTCTTCTCTGTACGTTCATCTGTTAACTATAAATATGTCAACGACACGTGTAATTACCTGTGGATCTGCCAAGAAATCATTCAAACCGTTGTACAATATTACCGGGGCCGTGACTCTCCTCAAAGGATACTCTGGCGGCACGAATCGCCTGTACTTCCGAAGGTTCTTCAGTATACCGTAATCGTAAGGCCGAAAGTGTCCTGCAGGAAAAGCAAACCGCATTGAGCATAAGATCACGCGAAGCTCTTGTCCTCGGGTTACATCATGGGATAAATCGAAATGAAAAGAAATCGATACCAGGATTCTGAATTAACATCGCGTAATGAACAAATTGCTTGTACGAGCATCCCGCCGGTGCAAATTGTAAGTTATCCGCCAAATGCGCCTGAAAATACATAACGTCACTGATCTCTTAAACGTAAACGTGAATCGTGCTTTCAGCTCGTATGGGAATCGGATCTTGATTTATACGACATTTACGTGATCTATGTCGGTGCTGAAACCTCCGATTAAGGAGATGATCATCTCACAGAAGGGTTGAGTCATCATACCCTGCCGGCACATCACACCCGTTATAAATTTCTCTAGGGGTGAGTTCGGCAGTAATTCGAAGTATCCAGTATACTTATAAAATCCCTGTCGCACGTTGAACAAAAAAATAGCTTCTATTTTACTTCTGTCAGTTAAGCACGTATTTTAATTTCGCGTTTTAGGCGTTACTTGTTATTCTTACCCTAAACAAATTCGCGAAGAAGCTCAGTGGCCTCAGTATACCGTCGAGGTGTCCGAGGTAAGCTACGGGAGCCAAGGCAGACATGAGCTTAATTTTTTTGTTGTACTGCGGTTGGAGGGACATTAGAACCCAGAATTGCGTCGTTCCCTGAGAAAAGCCTATGTAGAACAATTGTTTCTCCCCAGTTTGAGCTAATATATAATCTATCATAGCGGGCATGTCGAAAACGCCCATTTCGTGCCAACTAGAACAGAATATTCGTATTCGTAACAATAATTAATCATCGCTATATAGGACCGCAGAAATATCGTTGACATAATCACATGTGAATCACACGCGCTGAATAACAAAAATTCCTCGTAGTTGGTATTACGAAACTAAAGAAGCGAAGGTTGAACGTTAATGACGAGCTTATCGCGAAACATGAGAGATAATACACAAGCATAATGAGTTCTACGATGAGCTCGAAAGCCGATATACCTGAAGTCCCAAAATTGAGCGCTTTCAATAGAAAATGTAGTGTGATTCTTCGAGTTTGTGGTCCCGCGAGAGTTACCGAGCCACACATCATACCCGTTATCAGCCAAAAGAAACCCTAATAATTTCAACGAAATTTTAATTAATATTATGCGCCGTATTGCGAAATCTAAGCTAATATAGCTAAAATCGGGAAAGTTTGATTTTTTATACCAATCGATCGGTTTTTTCCTGGTAACAACCAATCCGCCGAGCAGCCTAATAATCCGTGCATGACCAACACGACTCGTTGTGTGCGATTCTGGGCATTTCTATTCGGATCAGTAGATGGTATCCGATGCAAAGCTAATATATATCCATCTTTGGTTGTTATATGATGAAGCTCGAAAGGATAGCCGTTTTCCCTTACGTAATTTTCCTAAAAGTAGCAATTATTTCAAAAATATATTTGGTTTTACGCTTACTTTGAATATTACCGATTAAATTGACTATAAAGTAACTAATAACAAAATTGTAATATTAAAATTTACTAATCTAATGAAAAAAATATGAAAAAGAATTTATATTCTTTTCACTATCTTCTTAATAAGATTTCACTTACGATCAGTAAATTAGGATCCTTCCTCGGATGTAATATCCCGCGTGTGCGAAATAAACCATTTGTTTGAGTGATAAATCCATAACACAGTAGTGAAATACAAAACCAGTATAATGTAGTCATTTTCTCGATATCTATCGATGCCGATAGTCTGCCGATGTCTGCACTGCCACTTGTGTAGATATGATCTTTTATTAATGTATCGTACGTTAACCGTAACTTTTTGCAACAATAATTAAAACAGAAAAAGGCAAAATGTATGTCTATTTTTAAACTGTTATTCTACTATCCGCTGATTAATAGCAGAGATAAAACTGAATAGACGAACAAGAGAATTAAAGTTTATAATCAAAACTGTGTGCAAGTTTCATAAACATTTAGATTGATAAAAAAAGTTATCAATTGTTATACAATTATGCTTGTCTTCGTTAATTTACACACTCTTTTTATACGCGATTAATTACTCAGTTTTCTATGAATGTAAAAGATATCCTTCGCGTAAAACAGAAATACATTATATACACGCACGATGGACGCGCAGAAATAATTTAATTTTTAAATGCACAAAAATGACACTAATTTAATTTGAAATATATAGCAGAGTTACTCGTAGAAAAACGATCCTTTAAACGATCACAGAATTTTATACACTCTTCTCTGTTTACCTATATTACTCTTCTTCAACTGGCTACAGTGCAACTGCATTTGGATGAATCTACCACTATAACAAGCCGCTTCCGTAAACTCTCCCTCCATTCTCCCCGTATATCATCCGTTTCATTGCTCACGTATTCATTCGAGGCCATCATGTTTTTATTAACGACACGAATTTTCCAAAGGCAGAGCGATGATAGACGACGTGTCCGAGCACGTGTCCGAACACGTATCGCGCGCGCTTCCGACGCGCGATTACAACAGCCACCGCATAGCTACATATCGACATCCTTGGAAGAGATTTGTTGGACGACCCCGCACAAATTAAGTTGGCACGTGCAATTGCCGATATCGCCCAAATTTGCGGAATTTCGCCAACGTGCTAACGTGACGCCCGACAATTAGATAACATTCACGATTTTCGAAACGCGCAAGTATGCAAGTTTCTCGATGATGTATTTCGCGATAAACGCGTACATGTACATGGATGATTAATTGAACGTTACACGCGTGCTGTCACATAACTGTAGGAGGCGGGATCAACACCAAATCATCTCGAGTATCAATTTATCATTTTACGTTTTCTATTTTTATTACGTTTCAAAAGAAAGTATAATTGCAAATTCTATTATGTAATTAAGCAACTGTAAGGGCCACTTCGACCAAAGTCCAGTTAATTTAATCGTCGATTAACTCACTCTTCGTCTCTTTCTAAGGCAGGTAGTTAGAAAAGGACGAAGAGGGAATTAAACTACGGTTAAAGTTAAACGGCATTGGTAGAAGCGGGCCTAAAGGAGATGATTTCAGAGTGGCATCAAATATTAGATATCTTTAGATTTAGAGTCACGGCTCGAAGTTTATAAAAACTCAGGAATACAAGGTCAAGTGTAAATAAAAAAGAAAACATTAAATAGGCATTTTAAATAGGTAAGCTCTTTATTCCACAGTGTGTATGTACATACATACACACACATATGTATTCAGGTATAACTCAATTACGAAATGAGAAAGGATTATTTTCGAATGTTGTAAAATTTGTAGTCGATTATAATTTATTAATAATAAAATCGCTTATTAACATATTCTTATTGGATTTGGACATATTAATTAACGCATATAATTAAAAAATCTAACGCCATCCTATCGTCGTAGTCTTCCATTTGTTTGAAAAAATATTCAGTCACTTCGCGGCGTGAAATTTCGGGAAATAAATTTCGTCGATCTAAATTTGGATTGGCCTTGAAATCGTAAGGACAAGAAAGGAAAGCAAATAACAGATGCTGCAACATTGAGACGATGATGCATAAATAAAACGTGCATGCAACATTAATTGCATATATACAGTATCAACGAAACGCAAATATTGAGACGTCAACATTGCCTTCGCTTTCCTATAGGTTTCCTCGTCTAAATATACTTTGCGATTAATAAGGTACAATACACAATTGTGCTCATATAAACGATTTCACAATTGAATACAACGATTACGCGACATGTTTATGAGCACACATGCAATATTAACGCTGTCTCGAGCAAATAGTCCTCCGTCTCTGAAAAAATACAACTTAAAGTATCATTTAAAATAAACCTTATATATTATGTACAATCTATGCAAACGTTACTTCTATTAATTGAAAAACTAAATTTGGCAAACTTGATATTTTACGTAATTGTAACGTATGAATGGGTACAGAATGGCGCGAAAAACGCTATCAATGTACGCACGTCGACTGTAAACGGTGACTAAATGAGGGACATCTGCGCAATTTATTAATTTAATATCCGGATAAAAATTCTTTTAAAAGTCACGTATTGGTCTGTATTTTAATTAAACTTAATTAAATATGGATTAAATAAACCAACATATTTTGATTAAACTTTCTTAAAATAGATGTCTCAAAAAATAAAACATTTTTTTATATTAAATAATTCAGATAATTATCATAGTAATTATGATAGTTCCGACACTCTGTACAAAGCGGACACGAGTACGATTGCTTCAATCTGAAAATATCAGAAGACTATCAAGCTAATCAACGAGTGGTGTGAGCAATTGAAAGATATTTTTGATCCGTGCGTCCACACACACGCGCGCCCACTGCCTATTCTTTCGTGCGCGCCACGTGTACAAAGATTTTAGCTAGACTCGGTGAAGCCGATTACTATGTATCGTAATCCTCATCGATGTTGGCAGTATGAGCGAAGTTCGATGTTGGTTGAGTGCTCGCACTCGCGTTAACTTCCATATAAAAGTTTGGTTGGCTAATTCGAAAGGAGTCGGACATGGACATCTGGAACTCTGGAACTTGCGAGTGCTCCTCCGACGCGATCCTCCGATCAGCAGAATTTGGATTGCTCGCTGATCGGTTGTCTTTCGCGTTTCTGTGATTCGTGCTCGCGTCAGCGCCGATCGGCAATCCCAGCTGCTTCTGATACCTGCGAAGGTGCAAGGCGCAATTAGCAGGGCCTCGAGGAAGACGCATCAGCGAGAAACGTACTCTAGCGGGTCAGGATGTTGCGTCACAGTTGGACACGCTATGGGTGCGTTTGGTACATTGATCTGCGAAGGCGTGGGAGTCTCTGGCGACGTAGGCACTTCGTCATCGGGGCCAGACACGTCGGGTAAAGATTTCACCAGATCCTTGAGGAAGTCGAATCGACTCTCCGATAGGATGCACTGTTTCCTGTGGAGAGATAGACCAGCTGTAGACGTTACCTTGTCAGAGATCTACTCAACATGAGTATAATGCTTCTCGCTATCTTCTGTTTTTATTTACTCATTTGCTCACATGTGAGATGGACTTAGAGTCTTGGCATTTTTGGCGCTTGTAATCTGCATCGTCTTGGTCAGCAAAGAGTGTACGAATAATTCCAGAGTCCTAGGTAAGCTTTATTAAGGAATAGTTTACATATGGATAACAACAACATACGATTAGACAACAATAAAGTCTACGGAAATCTATGCTCGTAAGGGACATCAAGAAAGGATATAGATTATAATCGGCACTGCCTGAGCAACCTTTCCGACCTCCTCGTCCGTCTGCATGATCTTCTTGATGCGCCCCTGGCAACACGAAACACAAGGAGGTTAGGATAATCGCAATTTGAATTTTTGCTCGCCAACGCTGCAAAGTACATTCTTCTCTCACTGCAGGCAAACATCATGCCTCCACGTGAAGAAAACGACGCGAGAACGAGAAACAGAGCTTGAGAGTCGGCCAATCCTCCTCGATTCGGTTATCGAAATATCGGGGTATCGCCGAGTTCCGTAACGGAAAAAGATAGGCAAGATTCGCTTACCGCTGGAAAACGGGCGTTGTATTTTTTCTTTTTGCTGGGCATCTTGCTCGTGCAGAACGGGGAACGGGTCGTATTTCACGGCACAACACGACGGCACGGTGCACGCGCGAGCAAACACGCATGCACGCACGCACGCGATACGGCACAATGCGTAAACAAACGAATCAACAAAAATCGTCGCGAAAGAGATCCCGAGATGCAACGTGCAGGGAATGTTCCGAAACCCTACACCCACATGCACTTTTTCCCCACGGTAACGTGCAATTGGCCTGTAGCAGCGTTCTCATGTAAGTTCTTACATCACTGACCAATCGCAATCTCTTCGTGCGGCCACTGCCGAGATTTTCCACTAGGTTTGTAACTAGGTTCATTCGTATCCAATAATAATTTATTTCAATAACAATTTCAGTTATCATATCTGTATTAAATATTATATACACATAGCATGTTATTTTATACTTATCATCTTGTGTACATACGTTGCTATTTGTAAAATGTAACGTTATGATGTCACAAGAAAGTTCGATAGAATCGTTTATCATTTTAGTCAGTGTATTGAACTGACACAGTGTAAACACGGTATGTTTATGGTCACGTTTCTTAGCTCGGAAAGAAAAACCAAATCGATATTCTAACGATTATTAATTATTATATACGTAGTTTGTGATATTAAGCGCTTAAAAAGGAATGCGATATGACCTCGAGGACCATATGCATTGCCCAGGAAGGCCCTGCGAACGCTTTAGCACTTAATAAAGACAACAGTCAGGTTGTGATAGCCGGTCGCAATGGTATGATATTTAACATGATACGTATTTAATAAAAACAAACGTAATTAGAGATAAGGATATATGTATAAATAAATATTTTATATATTTAATATTATTGCATCATATTTGAAAATTATATCTTTATTATATTAAATTATATTACAGTTTTCAAGATATTTACATTGCTGGAAGATAAATTTGAGGAGGCCTGTAATCTTCGAGTTGGGAAGAACTTAAATCTGAATTTCTCCTGTAACGATGTTGCTTGGAATCTTAATGATGGTAACTTGACAAATTTATTCTCCGTTTACAGTATATATGGATATTATTAAGAACTATATATAACACCTACGTTAACGTAATTTATATAAATAATTTTTTTACATTCTAATATATTAATTTCTAGACCATATTCTTGCGACTGCAGCAACTAATGGTGCGGTTGTTGTGTGGAACCTGAATAAACCATCTCGATCCAAACAGGAGCATGTATTTATGGATCACAAGAGAACCGTGAACAAAGTGAGCTTTCATATGACAGAACCTATGTGGTTAATATCTGGCTCTCAAGACGGTACCATGAAATGTTTTGATATGCGAACGAAAGAGGCCGCCAAGACTTTCTACAGGTAAAATAATCTACATGGATTTGCTGTAGTATACAGCAAAACATAATTTACTTTTGACTAATATTATTATATAACAATGTATTTGCATTTGTAGTAATACAGAATCGGTAAGAGATGTCCAATTTTGCCCGCAACAACCGTATACATTCGCCGCTGTATCCGAGAATGGCCACGTACAACAGTGGGATATGAGAAAGCCGGACCGCTATTTCCAACATTTCACCGCGCACAGCGGCCCAATATTTGCTTGCGATTGGCATCCCGAGGCCACGTGGCTCGCCACTGCATCTAGGGACAAAACCATTAAGGTATCTTATTTTCTATCGGCGCGAAATGTTTTCTAAAAGGCAAACCGTGACCGAGCCTCTCGCTTGACTTTGCAGGTTTGGGACCTAGCCGGCAAACCAAGCTGCGACTACACCATACACACGATCGCGTCAGTCGGACGGATAAAGT
Organism: Ooceraea biroi; assembly: GCF_003672135.1. Taxonomy (NCBI): domain Eukaryota; kingdom Metazoa; phylum Arthropoda; class Insecta; order Hymenoptera; family Formicidae; genus Ooceraea; species Ooceraea biroi. The sequence continues at coordinate 7,371,257 of NC_039517.1, read as the reverse complement.
GGAGGCCTCAGAAAAAGTATCACATAGCCAGTTGCGCCCTGGTAGTCGACTGTAGTATAAACGTGTGGGACATTCGCAGACCCTACATCCCTTTCGCAAGTTTTAACGAGCACAAGGACGTGCCCACTGGTGTAGCCTGGAGGGGTAATCCGCAATCGTTCCTGTCGACAAGCAGGGTAAGTGATTGCTTATCGTTGCAACTGCGATATCGTAATTTTTATCTCTCCACATTTTACTACTACAGGATTGCACTTTATACCATCATGTTTTCGAAGACGCGACGAGGCCAGCCAGCAAGGCCAATCCGCAGAGCGTCGCGCTGGATTTGAAAGGGGACGTGGCGTACGCTTGCAAAGTGAAGTACGAACCAGCGACTACCGCGAGACAGTTATCCAACATAATGAGAGGCATGTTAGTATCGTTCAGCAAGATATTATTGTTAGATAGATTGTCAAGGATAATGAAAATTATATTTTATTGACTCAATTATAGGAGAACGCCTGTAACAAACGACGACACCTTTTGCATGGCCTCAAGTGTAACGCACAGATTCGCCATGAGCATACGTCAACTGCCTTGGTTTACGATGGCAGCTGAGAGCTACTTGCTTTCTGGGAATTTAAATGATATCTGTGATCATAACGCGCGTATCGCAGACTATTTTGGCAAAAAAAATGTAATAAAGTGTCCATACTTTCATATAGATATATATACTTTAATGTATTGTGTGGCAATAATAATTTTTTAATAACTACAGCTTGGCAAAGTCTGGCAAATTCTGAAAAATTTACACGCGGACCCGCTCGAGTTGCTTCGAAAGATGTCACCGACGGTTGCCAAGGAGGACGTGGCCAACGTCTCGAACATAGTACAAGGTGGAGCGAAGAATTCCGGCATGGAACAGTCAAACGCAAGCAAACAGTCCAGTAAGTTAGCAGGAATATGATGAGCAACGTAGCACTGCAGTGTTGTTAAAAAATTATTTATGCGTTATTTTTTCAGGTCACGAACACGATGCGAAATCTCTGCAGGGTGAAAATCCGGCCGGTGCTGCCAGCGGCGGCGACGACGAGACCGAAACAGAGAACGAAGCGCCGGAGAATCAGACCGTCGCGGGACCATCGACTAATTCAACGACTATTCTGCCGAGGTATTGTTACAAGCTTTTCATTTTTAGAATCGATCGATCTTTCGTCGATATTTACGAATCTCCATTAACGTAATCAAAATTATTAATATTACAATTATACGAGAATTATTCAACTGAAAACAAATCGCAGGAGACCGCTGCTGAGTGATATACCCTCGACATCGAAAGGCGATTTTATTTTCGGCGAGACCGAGTACGAGCCGGTGTCGTTGGATCATCCGAACGAGAGACAAATCGTGATGCGCATGGAAGACGACGAGTGGACCAAAGAGCTGCAGAAGGAAGCCTTTCCCTTGCGGCACGAGATAAAGGACCGCTCCCCGCCACCGGAACAATTTCCTAATCATCCTCCCGACCTCGGCGAGGAGTCGGCCTCCGTTATAGTCGAGGATCAACCGCGATTAGTAGTACCGCATCCACCAAAGCCGCAATCCATCGATTTTACCCCCGTGATCATGCAAACACTGGAGCATCACGCTGCGCTGAGAGACGTGCAGACGACAGTTTCGATACTTATTGCCCTGGGGGAGAAGAGGAAGAACCTGAGGATACCGTTAGCCCTGCAGGAACATTGGATAATGGAGTACCTGGATATGCTGGGCAAGTTTAAGCTCTGGCACATAGCTACTCAGGTATGATGTTGTTAAATAATTCTGTAATCTTCTCTCGGACAATATTCCTCGCGATGTTTCACGAACGGCGGCTTTTGTGATTCCGTTACTTGAATTGTTACACGACGAGACTTACATCGACCGATTCATGAACATTGATTGACGAAGGAATTTTCTTTACAGATAATACAATTGTCTTGGATTCCTTCTATATCGCAGCTGAATCAACAGTCGACTCTGATACACGTGTGTTGCGCGACGTGTACGAGACCACTGCAGCGATCCGCGTGGTTGTGCGATCACTGTCACACGTCTGAGCACGCTCTGTGCTCCGTGTGCAATCAGGTGAGGCATTTAAAGAATTTTATCTTCTCTTCTCGCTTACATTCATGGAATGTCATGTATGCACTCTTATATACAGGGTGTCCCAGACCTACCGTATCACCGTTTAATGGTAGATTCCTGAGGTGATTCTGAGACGAATGTTCCTCTTGCAAAATGTCGAGGGTGGCGTAGTTTCGGCACTACGAAGGGTTGTAGTTACCCTATCCTTGTGTAGAATTTTTCCGCGTTCAGTGACGGTGGGTCGAAGGGGTCCCGCGCATCGCGCACACTTCAATTTGAACAGCCGCGAAAATTAAGATCAAATTGAAGTGTGCGCGATGCGCGGGACCCCTTCGATCCACCGTCACTGAACGCGGAAAAATTCTACACAAGGATAGGGTAACTACAACCCTTCGTAGTGCCGAAACTACGCCACCCTCGACATTTTGCAAGAGGAACATTCGTCTCAGAATCACCTCAGGAATCTACCATTAACCGGTGATACGGTAGGTCTAGGACACCCTGTATAACTATATCTAACTATATCTAATATTATCATATATAAATGTAAATCTTATATATAATATAATAATAAAATAATTGTAAATAATTGTACTAAAATTATTATTCTATTGTTTTATATTGTATATTCTTGTACACAGGTAGTACGCGGGATCTATGTGTGGTGCCAGGGTTGTTCGCACGGTGGCCACATAAATCATATGAAAGAGTGGTTCAATAGTAATCGACGATGTCCTGCCGGTTGTGGTCATCGTTGTGAGTACACTTAAAGAACTTAGGATGTTCAATATTAGTTGAACTATTACGATATGCGATCAAGATGACTGATGAACAGAGAAATTGGCATGAATAATACAAGTGAAAAATAGTTTAACGACACAAAAAGTGATGAATAATTTTTAATAATTTAATATTAAAAATTTAATGATATAATTGGTATTATCAACTTATTTAAAAAGAAACTGTAACATCAGATCTCTCAGTGATATTTTACTAATTACTCACTATGTATTATTTGTCGTAAATGTATATTGATATGTATATATTACTAATAGATATAAATTATTTTTAATTATATAGAGAATAAAGACTTTTCCACAATTTTAGTACGTGTCTTTGTAATTTTGAAAAATAAAAATGTTTCTTTGAAGCAAAAATGTTTCCGCCCGGGATCGAACCGGGGACCTTCCGCGTGTTAGGCGGATGTGATAACCACTACACCACGGAAACTTGTTGAGATTATCGCCTCTTTGACAGCACATATATTTTAACACGCCTTACAAAATTTAATGAATTTTACTTTTTTAAATCATTACAATTATTCTTATCTTAGATATTAGTTTGTCGATCATTTCTTTAAGAGTAATATTTTATACTTTAACAATTCTTGAAACGGGAAATAGGACAGAGTTGGAATAAACTTCCAATAAATTATTTCCTAATCTCTTGGAATATTGATTTATTTAAGTAATCTATCTGTTTTACAAATTTAAAAAATAATTAATGATGAGCCGCTGCTTTCCTCATCTGCACCAGGATGTTTCCAAGCTCTTCTCGCTTCCTCTTAGCGCGAATATGTGTGCCCAGCTGGAAAATAAAAAGAATTTTGTTCATAAGCAATATTATATGTAAGATACATTAAACTCTAAAGAAAATTTTGAAATTGTCAACAATTTTCATATTTTGTAATACTAATTTTTTTTAAGAACAAATAGCAGTATGTTGCAGAAAGATTAATTTTGTCTTAGGCTTTCATGTATTATTCTACTAATATCTTAGATTTTACATTAATCTTTGTGACATCAGATGCTGTATCACAAATTACATAGAAAACGATAGAGATTACGTTCTTAAGCACTATTGAATATTTACAGAGTAAAAGAAGCGTGAAACTTACCCTTCTCTTCAAGAATTTCAGAGCACGCTTGTCCTTGGACACTTTCAACAACTCCATAGCACGTTTCTCGTAGGGAGCATGTCCTGTGACTTCACGGATCAAATCCCTCACGAACTTGCTGTGCTTGGTTTGTTTCTGCGAGGATAAAAAATTAATTAGCACAAAGAGAGGTACACCAGGATGTTTCTATGGAACATACAACAACAATAAGAGAGGTTATACGATGCACTATCTACAATGATTGTCTACTGACCCCCTTCAACCTGGATGGGCGAAGACAGACAGTCTTCTGCTTCTCGGATTTATTCTTTGCCACGCGGATCTTCGTCGTTTTGTGGCCCCTGTTGAGGCCAACGGCCAATTCGTATCGTGGAGCCATTCCCTGTGGAGATCGATCTTTTTATAGGTTACTTTGCCAACAATCGTCCTCGAGTTCAAACATGCACTAATTATATCTTAATATAATAAATTGTAAACTCAATTAAACTGCTAGAATGAGTATATCGTTTGCATTTATTTGATTTCAGATGGATTGCAAGAATATAACACGATCCAAAGTCTCACCAACCTTCGCAACGATATGCACGCGTCGAAAGAAAGGCAAGGTCCTTCTCTCGTTTCCATGCGCTCGACTTAAAGCGCACCCTGATGGCTACGATACGTTCCACCAATCAGCGGTGCATATAGCGACATTGTATAAGCTGTTTCTTAGAAAAATTATATCTTTTATCTTGAAATGACTCGAAAAAATATATTAAACAGATTTTTTATCTTTAAATGATTAATGACGGATTAAATAAAATTTTATTTAGCGGTTACACAAAAGTTGTACCACTACGCCGGAAGTGTGTAGTGAGCGAACTTCTCAACAAAAAAAGGAGGAGGTTTGAACTCCTGAACAGATAATCCCAGTCGACCTGATGATCGGGGCACGTGGTGCACGTGGGTTTTAATCGCGTATGGTTAAAAGCACCGAGAAGTAATTTTCAGACGCGTGTACGCGTGCGATACGCGTAGATAGATACAATAAACAGTTTGAAAAATGGCTCTGTATAATTTCAAGAAAATTGCAGTCGTTCCAACTGCAAAGGTTAGTAGCATCGATCTTATTTATGTATAATTTATTCTTTATTTTATTCATCTTTTTCTCTGCCTCGAAAAGCAATGGCAAACCACCGAGAGTGTCTTGCCAAGTGCACCTTTCTAATATAGCCGTTCGGAACCGGCGTTAAGCTATAGGTTATGCGTACATGTGTGCAGAGTATATGTATACATGTCATTTACACAGTAATGATTTGTAGGATTCTAAAGAAACAGATTTACCTTTTCACGAATTAGATTAAATAATGACATTCTTCCTTTCTCTTTTCAGGATTTTATCGATATAATCCTATCGAAGACGCAGCGAAAGACACCGACAGTCGTTCACAAGCAATACAAGATTACGAGAATACGCGCGTTTTATACGCGCAAAGTGAAATTCACCCAACAGAACTTCCACGACAGACTCTCCCAGATAATACAGGAATTTCCCAAGCTGGATGACGTACATCCGTTCTACGCGGATTTGATGAATGTTTTGTACGACAAGGATCACTACAAGCTGGCTCTTGGACAGATAAACACCGCCAGGCACTTAATCGACAAGTAAGAAAAGGATGATTTTTTGATGTAACACACATACATGCGTACGTAACGTGGTACATAAAATTTTATCTTCTGATTACAGCATAGCGAAGGATTACGTTCGCCTAATGAAGTACGGAGATTCTCTGTATCGATGTAAACAGCTGAAGAAAGCCGCGTTGGGCCGAATGGCCACCATCATGAAGAGGCAGGCGGCTAATCTGACATACCTGGAACAAGTTCGGCAGCACTTGGCTCGGTTACCCAGCATAGACCCTTATGCGCGCACGATAATCATCTGCGGTTTCCCGAATGTCGGCAAAAGCAGTTTCATCAATAAGGTGAGAAACGGCAATTATCATTGAATTATGTCTCTTACAAATAACATAATTTTACAAATTTGATGCGACTCGTAGATCACCCGAGCTGATGTAGAGGTCCAACCGTACGCATTCACGACGAAATCCTTGTATGTGGGACACACCGATCACAACTACTTGAGATGGCAGGTGATCGACACACCCGGAATACTGGACCATCCTCTGGAGCAGAGGAACGTTATCGAGATGCAAGCGGTGACGGCTCTCGCGCACTTGCGCGCCGCAGTGCTCTACTTCTGCGATCTGTCGGAGCAATGTGGTCATAATCTGGATGAACAGGTGAGGATATTGTACGAGTAGTATCGCATGACATTAATATTTTAAATATTTAATATAATTTAATATAATATTAATATTTTAAAAACCTGTATTGCTCGTGCAGGTAAAGCTGTTCGAGTCCATCAAGCCTCTGTTCGCGAACAAGCCGCTCATAATAGTGATGAACAAAACGGACATCGTACAGCTGGACGAGTTACCGCCAGAGAAGAGAGCCGCTCTGAAATCGCTCGAGGACGACGCGAATGTACCTGTCATGGAGATGAGCACTGTCACCGACTTCGGTGTGATGGAGGTGAAAATAGAGGCCTGCGAGCGTCTCTTGGCCTTTAGAGTCGATCAGAAGGTCAAAAGCAAGAAGGTAGGTTATAAAAAACTTCCTTCTCCGGTGTGCAAAAAGATGATGTTCGATGATACAACGAGGCATGATGGTCGCAGGTGGAGGGAATACTTCATCGATTACACGTCGCCCAACCGAAGCACGTGGACAAGAATCGCGTGCCCTGCATTCCGGAGAGCGTTCTGAAGAAGCGACAGGCTGCTGCGGAGAAGGCCGAGAGGAAACGTAAACTGGAGAGAGAGATAGAGGTGGAGCTGGGAGACGATTACGTGCTTGACTTGAAGAAGAACTACGACATCGAGGGAGACCAGAAGTACGACAGCATACCGGAAATCTGGGAAGGTCACAATATCGCAGATTACATCGATCCGGAGATATTCGAAGTTAGTGTGAATCCCATTTCGCTTGAATCGCTCGACTTGCCGATCCGACGTGCTTCTAACGAGTCGTTTCCAACGACTGTTTTCAGAAACTGAACAAACTGGAGCAGGAGGAGCACTTGAGGGAAGAGGCTGGCCTGTACGATTACAAGGCACCCGAGTTGTCGCAAACGATGCGCGAGATCAGGCAACTGGCGATGCAGATCCGTGAGAAGAGGGCCATCATGAAGGAGGAAGCGCGAGTAACGAAGGCATCTACGAAACCGGTAATGCCGCGTACGGCCGCGGCCAAGGTCCGCGACCGTTCGGTCGCGAAGCTGAAGGAGCAGATGGAAGATCTGGGTGTGGATATGGAGGGCACCGAGAACGTGAGTATCGTGCACGATACTTGGGTGTCATGAGTGTATTATCGCACCTGATTATTGTACGTACACTTTACGTGTAATATTACATCATATATTGTTTCCAATTGCGACAGGCGCACTTCAAACGCACGAGAGCGAGATCAAGATCGCGTTCGGAGCACGCCGCGAAACGTATGCGCGTGGAGTCGCAGTCACGCGGCCGCAGCGTCTCGAAACCATCGCGGGACGAGATGGGTATCAAGGACGTAGCGGTAAGTCTAGAGGAGATATGTTTTTTAATATATTCACGTGAAGTTCTGTCTAAAGAAAATTTAAGATTAATTTACTCGAATCTGTAAAACGTGAGATGGCCCTTTATTGAGCGGAATCCTTTATCTGAATTATTTCCTGATTTATTTGCGATAAATTTGTTGTCAATTAAAGCATCCAAATGAGTAAGTGGAAACATGATTATCGTTCGTTGCAGATGAAGACGAAGCTGAAGAATGTAGCGCACAAGGCTCTGAAGAAGAAGATTGCCAAGAAGGGTCTCAAGGGCGAGGCGGATCGCTTCATCGGCAATAAGATGCCGAAGCACCTGTTCACCGGCAAAAGGGGAGTCGGCAAAACGGACAGAAGATAATTCAGTTATTTATATTCGTATTACATGTTTCTTTAAAATATGTAGAAACCTTTGTAGGAAGATTAATGTTTGTAATTGAAATTTTTTAAATGACGTTCAACAGAGATACCGACATCGTTTCGCACTCGTTTGAAACGCCGTCGCTGTCCGATCTTTAATTCACGTTAATCAATAATACGATTGAGTGAATGAGAGTTTGTTATTTCAGTTTGCGTGTCCATCGAAACGGAACGCGAAGACGGCATTCCCGTCGTTTATCGGCGGCTAAATAAGTATCTCCGACCGGATAGCATTTTTGTTTGATCGCCCGGCGTAGCGTGAATGCGCGCGGTTGCATAATGCACGCAGGGCAACCTTCGAACTCGAACGGGGTAAGCAACAGCGTCACGCTCAATGGAACTTTATTGCTGTCGTGCCGAGATAACCCTTCGCACCGATGGTAGATCTCGGGCGACGTTCTATTCAGAAAATCGTGAATATTAACTTCGGCTTGAAGCGCCGATTTTACGATTCTTTGATTCTGAGTTTAAGAAACGTTTGTACGCGTGTTACGAAAACTGCACTTGTAAAAAAGAAAAGATAATGTCGCGTCTACTTTTCAATATATTTAATCGAGACAATTTGTTAACAAAAATTATTGGTACTTGAAGTACTCCGATGGTATATACAGGACATCTAGCTTTAACTTTACGTACATGAAAGTGTTTTGGAATTGAAATTTATTTAAATTGAAATACAAAGGAGAAGGAAGGGGAAGAAATAAACGCGCCAATTCGTATTGAAAACCGATAGATCATTTATTTAAGACTTCGCTATGAGTAGATTTCCATCATCAGATATTTTGTCGACAATCGATTAAGAGAGAGACAGGAATTACAATGATAAAACGGCGCCGCCTATGTGAGATTGATTAGATCGTAATTTACAATAAGTGCATATTGATACAATGTCGTAAATTTTACGCAATTGTTATATTAGGCGCGTGAGTAACGATTCTCACTGATTTTGCTATGCGCTCGATAAATATAATACGATATGTTATTTCGTGGTTAAACTATAAATAGCATTATTTCACAGATAATCGTTTTTGGAGCTTGCGCGAAATTCTCGCTACGCACGTGGAAATCATGCGGCGGCCCTCGATTAGCACGGGATTTCGTAGAAAACGCGTTGGGATCTTACAAGAACGCGTAGCGTACGCGCATTCGTTAGACTGCACTCGGAAGGGGAATCAAGAGACTTATGGGGGTAACTCGGGGTTCTTAGTCGTAATACTCTATAGGAACTAACAGAAACCTTGATACAAAACAGGTTCGATACGAGCGAAGACTTCAATAACGTGACATTACGTTAATAGGCGACATCGACGACCGACTCGCGACCCGCTTGTTTCGCGAGGAAGCCTACGTGATTTTAATAAATTAACAAGAGATAGAGGGTACGCGCTCTATAGATACACAATGACGTTTATGGCGTTTCGTACGGCGAGAGACGCTCACCTGGTTAAAAGAGAAGCGAAAAGTCAACGGTCGTCATCGTCGTTGTCGCTGCAACTGCACAACATCGCAAACGCTTAGAGTCTGACAAATTGCGAGAGCTCGTTGCAGCGCGACTCGCTCTCTCTTAACCGGGTCCAAATATAGCAAAAATGTCCTAATGATATATAAAACACGATCGCTACGTAATAAGGAATATAATGACAAGTAAATATCGTTAGTATCACAGTCAATGTGCGAGACCCTAAAGTGAATTACGGGGTGGAGGTCTGAGTATCTGGTGACGCCTCGTCGTGGTCGCGACGATCTTTGTGGAAATGGGAGTCGCGGAGGCGTGCACGAATATTCTAAAAGCCGCTCGGACGAGTACTTCGTCCCCGCTTTTGCCCTAACTTGTGTGCCGTCATCCAATATTCTATTAGTGTTTCAGGGAAAAAGTTACAAGTCTCGCGCGCGCGCGCGGCATCACCGAAGCACAATTCGGACGATTCTTTGGTGAGTCCTCGGCGATGGTAGACCGCTTCGCTCCTTCCTCGTCCTGTCTACATCATCCTCTTCCTCCTCACGAGCAGGCACACTCCAGCACCTGTATGTTCTTCCAATAGGACACCTGCAGCTGCGTCGAGTCGTTCTCGTCGAAGTAGAGGATCATGAGCTGCTCGAGCTTGCTGGGCGCGCAACACGGCTTGGGCACTCGCTTCCGGTCCTCCTTCCACAGCAGACTCTGCAGGAGCGCGTGATGATGCGCCGGGTTGTAGCGCGGCGGGCAGCGACCCTTGCAGTAACCAGCATCGAAGCCCTTCGGGTACACGATGAAGTCGAAGCCCTTCAGGTCTTTGAACATCACCGTCAACTCGTGCCGGCAACACTTCTTGTTGTTGTCGCCCTTGCACTTGCTGCGCCGGCCCTTGTGCAGCGGCATCAGCTCCTCGGGGGTGGATCGCTTCCGTCTGCCGCCGATCGACGGCTCCGAAACGGTGAACACGTTGAGACTCGCGTGGTCGACGTCGCGCTGCGCCGGCCGACCGTCGTGCAGAAACTCCAGCTCAAGACCGCTGTTCTCCAGATCACGTTCCAGCCAGCTGACGACCGCCTCGGTGAGGTCCAGCTCCAGCCATCGCGAGTCGGTCGGATCCATCGAAGACTGGGAGATGCTACGTCGAGCCAGCAGACGTCGGGAAGCAGGCATTCGCAGGTAGACCAGGGCCTCCAGGTCGCGTGGACGCCTGTGGTCGCCTCGCAGAAGGAATCTCAGGGTCGCGTGCTCAACCGCGACATCCTCCGTCACGTCGTTAGGAACCGCAACGGGAAAGTAAAACGAGTGACGGTGATTCCCGTTTACGCTCCAGCTGACGTCGAAGCTCGATCGGTTCCCCGGATGTTCTGCAATGAACAAACGACAAAGTGAATATACACGTGCGTCACGAATATGAAAAATTATGTTCTTACGTTTATATTTATTGTGGAAGTCGGAAAGCTCGCGTCATCGCGATTCTTCCAAAACGAATGACGCGCGCGCGTTATATAATTGTGACGTTTATTATTACGCATATTAAGATTATATTAAAACAAACTTATATTATTAATTTATATTATTTAAGGGAACTCTCGATTAATTCGTAATAGAATTTACGTGTTACGCAACGGCGTTCAAAGATACGATACTAAAGACGAGTAGAAGACAATAGATCGCAGTCCTTGTAAATTAATTGGCGCAACAGAAGGACTCCAGCTTCATCTGGGCAGTAATTGAATTCTCGCAATAATGACACGGAACACCGCGCAAGAGTTTGCTCCGTAATCGTGACTCAATTTTCCTTTGCCGCGATTGTCAACGTATTCGCATTTTCACCTTGAGATCTATAGATTATATTCACGGTAAATTTAGCCGATGAGTTTTAGCGATAGTTTGCCTATTGTCTACCCATGTTCTATGGGTACCACAAGAGCGAGCCTTCCCTTGACCCTTGCACAAAAGCAAACAAGCAGAAAATAACGTGAACTGACCCAAGTTCGAATTGAAAAGCCAACGTCTCAATGTACTGACTTTTTACGAATACCGTTTTTGAAGTCATAAATATTATACATATATATATATCACAATATGTATATGGAATTTGTACATTTCTTTTTTTTCATAGCCATTTTTGCTAAGAATTTATTTTCGTAACACATTTTCTCCAATCCATATCAAATAACTAATAGAAACAATGTATATTATATAATTAAGAAGTAATTATTATTATTATTATCGCGATTACGATGATAATATAAAACAAATAACAATTTATTAATTGCTATTGCAATTCAATTTTTTATAGGATTCAAACTTGAGTCGACCATCTCACCATCCGTGAGCAGCTAACGAGGAAGTAATGAACGGAAACGGCGTTTGTCGGTGGCCCTTGTATGCATAAAGTCGCATTACATAAATGACAGGAACTGCTGAATTCCCGGCGACTGTCATAATTGTCTCACGCGTATTTGCGGATGCAGATACGTCGTTGTTAGCTGCAACGAGCAACGAGCATTCTTGCTACGCGTCGGATCTGCGCTACCGTCCGCAACCCACGTATTGGCCGGGGTGGCGGAATTTTCGCAAATCGCACCGCCGGATGGATACTCGTCGCGCATAAACAAACAAGACCACGATTCTGAGTCACGGAACGGTATTCGGCCTTCCGACAAAATCGGCTTCGCGTAAAACGTTCGCCGTCGATCGCCACGTCCGTGTTCGCACGCGAACGCCCCTAAATTTAACCCCGGCGACGTGATCCACTTCACTATCCTTTAATCCCGATTTAATCTAGTGTTCCGTTATTAAATATTGCGGGGAGTTTATCTATCGAATTCACCACCCCATCTTTCTCCCCGTCTCGAGCTAAATCGCTCCGCACACGCATAGATCACCACCGCGGAAGAATACGTGCGGCTTTGAAGTCGAATTTAACGATGACGATCAGTCCATCCCGAATGCCGTTCCCGTCCGAAATATATTACTCTCCCCTAAAATATCGCCGGCGAAAACTGGTCGCGAGCCAGTATCGTAAATATCCCCGCGCGAAGGTGTTAATAACGCGAAGATCACGCGAGAAAGGGGGGAGGATTAAAAATTTGTAAATCGTACGTTTCGCCGGTTGTAAAAGTCATCGGCTCGTACTCGGGAGGAGGTGTGAGAATCGAATCTCGAGAGAAGATAAACGTCGAGATAGAAGAGAAAGAGGGAGCGAGAGGGAGAAAGGGAGAGCCCCCTTCGGATTGCCAGCCGGTTCTGAAATCCTCTCTTTCTCCGCGTGTTCTTTTCGCTCTCGGCGCTGATTAAGTCTTATTTATGAGGCTCGCGGGCTCTCCTCAGGAAAACTCTTGTGCAGCCATTAATTATCCCCGACGACACCGGCGGCCTCGCGTTGCTGGTTCCCCGTGCTCGTCGCGGCGCGTTTAACTGTGCTTGGCGCCGCTATTACGAGTGCGGTGACGACGATTACGGGGATTTAGGGTGAAGTGCGTCCCTGCAGACGGAAAGGATAACGCGTGTGTGCAACGTGGGAGAGAGGGAGTCTGATACTTGGGGGTGGTGACGGCGACCGCGTCACTTTTTCACCCGAAATAATACGAGCGTGTATTATCCGGGTTTATTATCTGGTTTGTCGAGTTTTCACTTAAATCTACAGCCGTACAAGCGATTAGGCGTTATCTCCCGGTGGCCCGAGAGCGGTGCGGAAAGGAAAAGTGGGCGACGAGAGATCCGAGCGAGAGAGAAACGTTTGATTTGCTTTATCTCCGGGGAACGCACGTGGCACGCGGCGGATCGTGCCGTGAGCCTCTGACAATTTCACCCGCGTGAAACTCTTTAAATAAGTCGCGAGAATAAACGACTGGCGGACACAGCACACCGTGGACGTCGTGGAAAACAGCATTTATTTCCACCGGGATCCGCATTCCGCGAGATCTCGTAAACAAACGTTCGATCGGCGACACTTCTCTCTCTCTCGAGTACCCCGAATTCTTCTTGCGGCATTCGATCATTGCGTCTGAAAGCTGCATTCCGCAGCATCCGCGACTCCCATCGATCTTGTGTGGGAACGCGTAAGTATTTGCCGTATTACTGTGATTGCGACTCGATTATGCTGTTACGTCATGCCTGAAAAAATATTGAAAAATTCGATAAATTTATTACAGAGTTGGAGCGAGCGTATCCACGCACGAGACGTCGCGTGCTCGGAATGCATCGCTGATTAGCCCTTATTTATGAGCCGGCACATGCACGAGGGGACCACGGGGGAAAGGCGGACTGCATCCTCCCCGAAAGAAAATTCGTGACAGCGGAGGACTTTTAGGGCCGCACATATTTCCCCGGTTATCACGTTCCTCGAATAATTCACCCGGCGAGAGCGAGCCGGCGACGACGCACCGCGCCGCTCGCTTCGCGCTCACGATGGAAACGTTCGTTTCTATTTTTCTCTCTCTTTCGCTCCTCTGGCTTTCTATTTTATTTTCTGTTTGTTTCTCGTGGCGCCGCGGGATCCTCCTCCGCTTTTAGAGCGCGGCAAGCATTTTTAATCCGCCGAAGCGCTTCTGCAAATAGGCCCGCGTCTATTTCTGCGGATTTTTTCTCACGTGATTGGACGAAAATATTTGGAAAAATATCGCGCAGAGAAATACTAGAGCGCGCCAATAAACTTGACGAATACGCGCGAGGCGGTGATCGTCGAGACCGTCGAGCGATCACGCGGATTCTTCGCCCCCGCTGCAAACGGGTTTCTCCCCGGCGATGCTTGAATCGGCCACGTCGAATAATCTCGCGTGATCGATGAAATCGCTCGGGTTTGTTTTTTCAAGCCGCGACACGACGAAGGATCCGCTTTTAGATAGGGATGGAACGCTTTTAGAGTGCGCTTGATGCATGTCGCGCGAATGGCGCCGCTTCAGCGAAGAGACATTCTTTCGATGGGACGGCGATCGGATCTGCTACACGTCCACTAATTAGATGTACACACACGAGTGCTTTCCAGTATCGAACAACTTGATTTTTCTTTGTTTTTAGCAAACTCGTTCGTTAACACGTACATTTCGAGCGAGTGCGAAGAACAATTACCGAAACGTGAAATGAAGAACGCGGTGGTTCACACTCTCTCCCTCGCGCGCGAGAGAGAGAGTCTCTTTCTCTCTCTCTTTCTCGTAATGATTCCGCGCGAAATCGATTTCTATATCCGGAGGATTACTCGCGTCTTTCCAGGAACTCGTCAATTTTCTGGACACCTCCGGAACAGGACTGTGGACATGAGGGAGATCGAAGGTGTGTCCTGATGCTCAGGTGACGCATCGGCCGTTCATTCAGCAAGTCGCAGCATCGGCAATGAATCGATCGGAGTCCCCCGCCCGAGGACGATCTCGCGCGTGGCCCGTTTGGCGGTTGACCAGGTATCGACGCAAAATAACCGGTTGATAAAGCGCGCAGGCATCCGCGGCATCCGGGCGATTTCTGTAACGCACGGACGGGGGGGGGGGGGGAGGGGGACAGGCGATGGCATGTGTTCGGACTTCCGTCACTCGACGAGAATTCGCAAGATGCGCGATTAACTCCCCCTCGGATGATGCCGCGCCGGCCATCAATCGGCCCGGCGTGCCGTGCTTATTATAGGCTTTATCACTGGATGTGCTCGCCGAAAATAGATCGCGATGGCACGCACCCTGGTGCAGGTGACCCTGCTCCACCGCCTGCGCCGAGCATGGCCGATAATTTCCGCGAAATCGCGCCGGAACCGGAGTCCGCGAAGCATCGTTAAAGTGGGGCACCGCTCGCGCGCGCGCCGAGTCGATGTAACGTGGAAATTGGAAAATGGAAACGAGAACGAGCGTCGGGATCGAAGTCTCGATTGAATGTTAGAATTCACGCTAGAATCGAGGACAGCGTTTCTCTCTCTTTTTTCTTTCTTCCTCTCTCTCTCTCTCTTTCTCTTTCTGTGCGAGAGATCCCGGAGCAAGAAACTTGGACGTCGTGCAATGCTCCGTGCAGGAGGTCACCGAAAAGCCGGATTGGCTAAAATAAATGTTAGTTTTATGGTTAAAATTGTAGGGACGGAGGAGAGGCATTTTTTATTCTCTCTGCGCATTTTAGTGAGCAGTCAGGAATTGGAGAACCAAGGAATTCTAATTAACGTCAGAGCTGAATACGCTGAGAGACGCATCGTAAGTGACTTTACGTTAAAAGTACAAGATATGATACCCAAGAGGAATATATATTTGTCTAATAAAAGTTGACGATTTCAGAGCAGGACATCCGAAATTGGTTCACAATCGATCTGATCCGTGATTTCAAATTATTTCAAGAAATAGCCAGCGGAATTCGCATCTCGGTGCCCCACATTTGGCAGCTTCGTGGAATCACCGGAGTCGTCGATATTTCGCCAACGGAACCCTTGTGAAAACGAGGAGAGATAAACGGAGGGTGTCGGCTGCCGTAAATTCGAGATTGCCGCAGGCGGAAGCTTAAGCTCCATCAAATTCACAATCTCCTCTTCAACTGCTGCTTTTACCTTCATTAACTTTTTGCACATCTCTCCGGCTAATAAGCGGCGACTAATAAGTACTCGACGATGAGTGCCTCGGCGCGGTAATTGAAATAAATCCCGGGTATAGTGCCGGTCCACGACGAACCAGCAGGTGAAGCAGAAGGAGGAGGAAGAGGACCTCTCTTCAGCTCCTCGAGTATCCGCGCCGTCCCGTTCGCCGTCCCGTGGATGAGAAGCAAGGCGGACCGCTTCTTGTAACGCGCGGCGCGTTTCTGCCCGGGCCGGTACGCGTTCTTATTGCATTCGGGAACTCGTCGCTCGGCATTCCGCCGAGCGGTCGGAATTTCTATTTCATAATAACAGCCGTGCACACGACGACGACAACGATTCTACGACGAAGGGGGCCCGCGCTCCATAGAGGAGCCGGCCATCAGCCGAGGAAAGGTCTTCTTCTTCTTCTTCTTCTTCTTCTTCTTCTGCTGCTGCTGCTGTTGCTGCTGTTGCGGCTGCTGCTTCGCGTACACCTCTAACTCGCTGCCGGTGTACAGACACAAGTATCCACTCGAGACTGGTTTCGACTTGATGGAGAGGCCTCGAGTCCACTCGACGTCCACTGTGCAAGTGTACGTGTCTGTGTATACCGTGTACACGTGTGGCAGTACCACCCCGGAGTAAAATCACACGCGCACACACACGGTGGTCGTCCCCCCGTCCACCCATCCTTCTGTCCGTCCGTCCAGATGCGTGCCGGCTTTTATCTCTTTGACCCACTATTTTCAGGCGACCGTAATTGAGCGGAGTCGCGCGCGCGGCTGGCGAGCCGCAGCTCGTGGGATTCATTAGTGGTCACGTCTTAATCTGCGGGCCCCTCGCATCGCTCAGATTTCGCTGAGAATCAGCCTCAGCCGATTGTATGGGATAATTGAACGGTCGAGTGTACACGGAGTCGTGTTATCCTTGTAAGGCGAGCTGCACGGTGAATTATCTTCATAAATTAATCCTCGTGATTATCCCTCGAAATTGTAGGGCTCGGCGCGGCGAAGAAAAGTAAAATTAATCTTAAAATTGCAGGAGAATCGTATTTGAACGGAGCAGCCATCAATTATCGTGTATCATGTAATTTGGGTCAGCTCCTACGGATTTCCGAGTGAAACTTTTTATTTTTGAGAGTCCTTTTCAATGTCTTATAAAATGTTTCTTCAAAGATCGATCTAAGAAAGGATCATGCGGATGACCCACGTGCACACCGTTACGCAATTCGATTTCAAGGCCGACGATCTTGAAGCGCCCTAAATGCTCCATTATCGGTCTCTTCGTTCGCGCGACGTCGGAATCTTTCAGCGAGGTGCTGAATTCCGCTCGCGTTTCCTCCCTTCGCTCGCGCTTCGCTCTTCGCGATCTTCGTGTATCTCGGCGAAGTATTTTTCCCCTCCTCCTCGGCCGCGGCCACCAGAGAAATTAGGTGGACGGCCAATAATAGCGCGCGTATATTTTCCCAGAATCCTTGAAGAAACACGCTTTTAGATCTCGCTTCCGGCAAGCTTCTTTTTCCTTTTGCCGCGCGGGAGATCGATCGATCGATCAATGCGCCGCTGTTCAATTTGCGCAACCACAATGACTCGGGAAAATTCTCGCGGGACGCGAGTTCGTCGACTCCAAAAAGCAAATATTAGCCGATCGCGTGCACGACCTTCTTTTCCTCTTCCATCTCTCTCTTTCTCTCTCTCTCGAGGAGCCGTTTTCCTTCTCCGAAGCGGCTGACTTTTATTGGCCATCCTGGGGTCCAACGGATCGATCGTCGATGTCGCGTCTCGTGCGGCCGCTGTGAAACCGCGAGGCGCGGGATTTCAATGCGCACCACCGCGAAGAGCGGCGTGACGTATCGACAGCCACGGCGGATAACTGCATCGTCACACGCTTCCTCCCGCATCGGCCCGTCTCCCCGCATTTTCCGCATTTATTTTTGTTGGATGTTACACTCTCTGGATACCGCGAACGTGCCTGCGCACGAGAGTTTTTCACGCGGTGCGCTCGCAAGCACGCAACCGACCGATCCATCCGCACGGGCGGACCGAGTTCGAGGAAGCGGAAAAACGTGGGATTTCATTACGCTAATTATATCGTCGGGATTGGCGATTTTGCCCACCTTCTTCTGCGTGTCGCGCCGAACAATCATTTCTCGTCGCTCGAGCACGTGGTTAAAAATTATTATCCTCTTTAGGGGCATCTTCATCCCCTAATGACGAGTAAAGCGGCGGAGATCGGAATTATTGCGAGACGTCGTAAATATAAATTTTTGCCAGAAATAAAGTATCGCGCTAGAATCGAGAATTGCGAGACAATCGACAGTAATGATTTCTTTCGATTCGACGAAAACGCGCGCGAGTCCGACTTCCAGCTCGGCGGCTTTGTAAAATAATCGTCGAAGTTTATTCTTACCTGTAGTCTGGAATACGTGAAGGTCCCGTCGTACCCTGGTCTCCTGCCCGTTATGCGATAGCTGCACTCGTTTCAGGTACTCTCTGTGCGCTCTCTCATACTCGGCCTGGCTCACGTTCGCCTGGAAACAAAACGCCATAATGGTTTCCTTAAAGCCTCATCATCGGCTCAGAACCGCCGTTTACGTAACGTTGCGTGTATAATAGCGGCAGGACAATTATAACGCACACACCGCGAATAAAGAGTAACTACCGGAAGCGCATTCTCACTTCTTGGAAATCCTGCAAGATAGAAAATTCATAGATGCGTCAACGACGTTTGAGTCCCGCTCTGAAAATCTTTTGCGACGTTTGAACACTCAAACGACGTTTCTCGATCAGTGCGATGCGTACTGATCTTGGAGTAACTAAGAGAAATAAGTAATGACGATTATATTGCAACAGCAACATGTAACACATAACGTTAACGCTTCCAAGTATCCCTTTCCCTTTCATCTTGTTTTTTGTTGAGCAAAAAGAATTCCTCACTCAAAAAGATTGTTAAAAATTTCACTTTTACAGCTCAAATGTCTCGATAACGAGAACGTCGGCCTGCGTATCGTGGTTGACGTACACATAATCCCGCCTCGTCGCGATGACGATCCGAAATCCCGGCCGACTTCCTCTCTGGAGAGTGCGAAGCGTCCACGGGGTCGCCTGAACTCGCCGCTTGAACTTTCGGTCCGCTTAATTGATTCTCGCCTACGTCCGGCGAGGTCGAACTCAGCGATAATTGCTTCGCGGACGTGACATCGAAATTATCTAATTTTCTGGGGTCACGACGCCGCCGCCGCTGCCGGCCTGCTCAGCCCAGTTAAGCAATGATTCTCTCTTTCTTTCTCTGTCCCTCGCTTCTTCTCTTTACGCTCCATCTCCTTTAAGATTCTTCTTTTTTTCTCCGTTCCTCTTTCTTCTCCGCTTTTCTACTCTTGCATCTCGTCGACCCTTTCTCCGTTTCCTCGAGTCCACTCTCGGCTACTGTTTCATGGTGATGAAACAACCGTCGAGTATGCCCTTTTCCCTCCACGCTACCACCATGAGAAAGACCAGACGACGACGAGTCGACACTCGTAAAATTAGCTCGTTGAGGCCCGCGACCACTGACGCGGTTCCAGCAGACGAGGGATAATAGACCACTGGAGGGTGTGAGAACTCTCGCAGGCCTTTCGCGTGTCGAATTCGCTTTCTACAGTAGAAACTTTTTTTACTCTTTCGCGTGCTAAATTTAATAGACAGAGAGAGTGACGGTTTATCGTTCTACAGGTTGCTGTAAAATGAGTTTTCGCGATAAATTTTCTGAGCGATAAATTTTTCGAATGAGATGTTTCTTCATTTTTATACAAATTTTTATCTGGAAAATTAATCTGTTATATCTAGTTGATACATAAATTTCATTCAAGATTTGAGAAGAATATCTAATTTCTAATAGCTTAGCTTGGAAATGACTTTGCACCGCGGCTAAATTAAATTACCCCTCATAAATCTTCATCGTCACGTAATCCGAGCGTTTATCAGATTGCAGGTTACTCCGGAATCGCGAGAGATCGGTCGCTGCACCAGACACACAACTGCGTCGTCATCGTCGACCAGCGTGCAGCCGGAAGTGACGGCCGTCGAAAACGGGCAGGGGACGACGGGCCACGGTGAATCATCGTCATCGCGACTCGCGAAGAGACGCGATGCGATGCGACGCGACGAGACGCCTCCGCAGTCCCTTTAGGGGTACTTAACGTCTCATCTTGAAGAAGAACCGTTTAACTGCACACCGCGGCGGACGGATACGGTTGCAATTGTGGCGCGCGAAAACAAATTTGCGGTTCGCGATACGTGGACCGAGAATTACGCCGCAGAGACCGTCGGCGTCCTCCGGAGCGGGTGAGTCACGGAGTCCGGGAAACGGCCGGCCGGCTCCTCCTCAACGACCTCAATTTTTTTCAATTATTACAAACCATCGAATTAATCCTGCGATTGGCACATCCCACGCAGGTGTACTCGTCCTGCGGATCTAAATCAGATGGAAGCAGAGAACGCGCTGCCGCAACCGCCATCAATTTTATATTTATATTGTATGCTAATGTCGCGGCCGCCAACTCGCACGGTAGTCCTCGCCAACCCGGTCTTCATCCGCGATGTTCATCCGCCAAAAACGCGTCCAGACGTCGGCGCATGTGTTGGTGCGACTTCATCATAATCGAGCACATTAATTGTTCCAGTTTGGCAACGCGTGATACACATAAATGGCCTGCGTTATGATTACGTGGTCCTCCTCATGATCGTCTCGATACCGCTGCGAATGGCAAGCCGACATCATTAACGCCCACGTGGACCTGTCAGTGGTACGGTGCGTGTCGTGATAATCAGAAAAATCGCTGTCGGATGATACATTGCTCTGACCAAGTCCGAGATCAAGTCGGGAGACTTCGTGGGAACGTCGTGGACGTTGTATGCTTATATCGCCGTAAATAAATAATAAATCTGAGGTAGGTGAACGTGAGTTCAGCAAGCGCGCATTCTTCAAGTTTCTTGGTTTCCAAGTTTTCTTGATGTGTCAGATAAGAAGTGTCTGCAAAAGTACACAAGTCCTTCAAGTGACTTCATACATGCTCTATCCTTTTTTACTTTGTTACTCGCGCAAAATTATGGAACGCCATATGCCGTGATCGTTTGATACGAGAGACACTTTGATAATTAACAGAGTCTCTTTGAAAACAATTAATTAGCGAACAACAATAACTCGCCGCGAAGGATCCTCGAGGCTCAACCACGGCGTAACTCGCGAAGAGAATTTCTGGCGTCTTATTAGCGCCGCGAAATTTTAATCGAGAAAAAACATCGATTGCAAATTGCACACACGCCGCGCAATTACGTGAACGCCGAAGCTGCATTTATGCCGATGCGAACTGGAATTTGCGGTATTATGTTGCAAATGCGTCTGCGCGTGATGGTATTAATGAGTATGCGATAACATTAATAGTCCCTCGATGGCCCTCCGACCGTTGTGCAACGTTACCAATGCCGTTTCTCACGTTTATGCAACGTACGTTTCTGCAGCGTCTGCAACGTGACGGGAGGGGCGCCGCTCATCTTCGAGGGGAGACTTCTCCCCTAAGCTCGCGCGAAGAACAAATTCTCTCGGCTCTCGGCAGTGATAATATTTCAGATATTTTTAGAAACGTCTCGAGAATGCGTGTTTCAGTAACTTTAACGTGTAATTATTTATACGTTAAAGACGTAACGCGTTGAGCAATCATTAAGCGATCATTACACGATCACGTATCGATGTATCGCGATTCTGAAAAAGGCGAAGGCGCGCACTCGGAAATTTACATCAAGACGACGTTTTCGATTGACGTTCGTTAAAAGACGCAACGTCTCTCGCGAGATAAATCGTAAATAACGCGCGGAGAAACATCTCCAGCCCTTGCAAAAAATACTGCGCACAAAACTGCACCGGAGAAATGATCCCGCTGAAATGACTGAACACACATGTCGGACGGCCGTTCCGAGAATGCAATGTTATGTTTATTTCTCGTTTATGGACAGCCCAGGAGCCCGTCGAGAGGATCCTCCAGGAGAATCCTGCGTTCGCCGGACGTCACACAGTACGAGACGCGGCGCAACATTGTGCAAAACGCTCTCACCTCCCACGCCCGTGGGATCCCGACGCGAGGGGATGGTCGGAGCGCTTTTGACACTTGGATTTGTTTATTCTGCTAACGGCTTCGCAAAATAAATCGAGCCGGCAGCGTGCGAGGTGTCTGGTTCCGACTGGCGCTGGTCCTGCGTCGCAACGTGCAGGAGCAAGAAGGAGCGATCGCGGCGCCAGCGTCTCAATTTCGCGCAGTGCGACGACCGTTCTCCCGGATGTCTTCAATTGCAGGGCCTCCTGATTGTCAACGACGGATATCCGGATGGCCGGGCGAGTGACCAAATGCCCCGCCGCCGCGCCGAACGCGTAACCGCGCCGGATAAAATCGAGTAAGTACCGAGGCACGGTCGGTGGCACGGTCGGTGTCGCACCTCATGGCGGTAGAAACCGCCTAGGCTATTTATACCGTTAATGAGAACGATCGTAAAACACGCGGCCGGAACTCCTCGACGTCTACCCGTCCTTCCGCCCGTGGAAAGAAGGGCCGCTGCTTGGGTGGCGATCAGCTTCAGCTACAGTCCGACAGCTCTTCGCTCGTCGATCGGCGTGATTGAATTATTTGTTACTGCTACGGGGTAGACAATGAGCATTAATATTCTCTGTCTCTCCTTCTCTTTCCTTCTCGTTTTGTATTAGAAGATTAATTTGTGTTTTGCAAGGAATAATGTCTTCTTTTTACGAGATGATTCAAAGAGGATTAATCCTGATAGAATCGAAACTGACGTCCACGTCGCTCGCGATAGATTCTACACGCAATTACGGCACGGGTGAACAATTACCTGGCAACAATAATAATTGCATCGAGAGTGCCTGTCGTTATCGGTCTGCGTCTCTATCTTCATCTCATCTCCGTGTCTCCGTTACTCAATCATTCATCGCGAGGATCCTTCCGACGTCGGCGGCTTTCCGTCTTCGACGTGGTGAAAAAACGCGTGAGAAATTTTCACGTGCGGCCCTCACGCGAGCGCTCGGCTGCTACGTGAACGTGGTCGGCGTGGCGTAATGCTTCTCGTGCTCGTTAATTCTTTTCCTCTCTTTCCTGCTTCGAGGGACGGCGTTTTCAGAGTAAACACGCAGGTAAAATGCGCCGGCGCGCGTCGCTCGGCTAGGCGATCGGATTGTCGTTCACGGATTAAAATGCATCGGGTCTTCAATGCGCCGCAACGAATGGCCCGCTCGTTGTCGAAAGCCGCTTTCTCTTAAAATTTAAACCAATCATAAATCTCGTTAGCGCCGATTCAAACCGTGCGATCCCTCCGTGTTGTTGTCGGCCTTTGAGTCATGTTCTCGGCACCGGCTTTTCGAGCGGCTCCTCACGAAGGGTTCGTCGTCGGCTGACGAACTCTTAGGGCTTATTGTGCCGTCGAAATATCGGGATAACGTACGTTCTGTTGGGCAATCGTTAAATCGAGGACCCCCAGTACTCTCTTTCAACGTTGACTCATGCAATTCCAACAATAAGCAAGCTTCATTCAATGAAATGTCCATCGCCCTTTGTACAGACAACAAATTGGCCGATAAAATTTTATTTTTATTATCTTGTATCATAAAAAAAGAAAGAGAGAGAGAAAAAAACAAGTACTGGCGTTAGAAACTACATTACGGTAACGACATTGCCGTGATAAAGATTTCTGCCTGTCGGGCGTTTATCCGTATCGAGTCAATTAATGGATTCATCCATCGCGGCATTATCAAGGGAGACGCCACAATAAAGATCGCGGGGCGGAGTTGAAATCTAAATGACGGTTTAGGACCGTTACGTTCTTCTCGCGGCCGTCGCCGGCTCCTCCTCCGCTTGTCTGTAAAGCGTGGAAATTTATTCGTCGGAGGGGCTCCATTTATCGGGGCGACTTTGTCCCCCGAACGTGCCGCGGCGGACGGACCTCTCTTCCTCTCGAGCGGCAATCTGGTCCCCGAGCTCCCACGGGTTCTCCATACGTTTGGATCTCTGGATCCATACGTAGAGCGGATTGTCTCGCGTGTTCGATCTTCATCGTAACCGACGATAAACGCGCGACAAAAGTGAAAATATATCCGCGCTTATGTCACTCGCTCGCGTGGTACCTTGGTGTCGCCGAGTGCAATTACGTAAATTACATATCATGGATGTATTATCACGCCTCGAATCCCTCACGTCCTGCCCTCCCCCTGCCCCCGGATTATTCCGGATAACCGGCGCTCCGCTCCATTCGCGAGAGATTTCACAACCTTTTTCGACGTCACCTTGGCCATACCACGATACTTTATTGGATACGGGCCTGGCTCTCGACGACGAGACCGGGACAAGTCTGTTCTCGTCGAGGGAAACGCGCACCAAGTCATAGTCAATTTAAAGATTCCTCCGTCTTTCTCTCTCTCTTTGGTTTCTCTCTTCTCGGGAAGGCGCAGCAATTGCCCAAGTGCTTCCGATAAATCCGACGGAATGTCGCCGAATTATCGCCGCGCGGATCCCATAAATATCCAGCCCGCTCACAAACATGCCAGCCATGGCTTTATCTTTCGGGAATTTATGCGGCAACGTGAGCCGTGAGATTCGGCTGGTCGGTCAACGTCATATCGGCCGCGTATCGCATCGTGGCTGCTAACAACATAATGTCGCGTTGTGACAACATTACGTTGCGTTATTGTTGATTTCTTTGCAGAAAAGATATCGCTCGGGACGCGCAAACAACACTCTCGTCGTGAGCCATCAACCACCGCTTGCAACGAGAACGCCTGCATGTAGTAGGTTCATCATCTAATGCCATTCGGTCGGTTTTCCTCCGTCGTTATCAAGCTTGTACCGTCGTCCAATGAGTATCCAGTTTATGCACCGCGATTACAATGAAATTTACGTGCACGTGCATGCGTTTTTCTTGGAAAAACAGGATAGTCTTACACACGCAACAAGGCATCACCTTCGTGTTACCCGGACGTGTACGATCTGTCCGACGCATTGGCGGATGCTAAAATTAAATTCCGCGTTTTCCTGCAACGCACACACACGTGGCACCTCGTGGATTCCAACAAAGTACGCACGCGGTTCGTTCGCGGGGACGCTCGTAACGAAGCGGGTTACACAACACGACAGGAATTATGATAAACGACGCGCGGCCGCTGCCGCGAGGAATTTATAACTGGAAACAATTAACGGGTAACGCGATATTGGCTGGCTGGTTTGCTCAGCCAGCGTGAACGAGCGAACGTCGAGCGAAATCGCGAGACAATCTGCCGGCGAGATCCGATTATCAGTTCCCACGATTTAATCTCGGCTCGCTCGCCACAGTTTCTGCACTCTTTAATCACGGAACCGCGTCAAGGACTCCGGGAGGGATTTTACCTCGGGCGGGCTTCTTCTCGAACCGCGAGTGGCGACATAGTCGCCGGAGCGAACAAACATCGTAAACCTCGCCTTTTAATCCGAGCATCCAGCCGATTTAAATCGTCGTCGCTCTAAGCTACGGAACGAGCGAGTCGCATTTTGCCCTGCCTCCCCGCGCGCCAGAAATTATAATAAATACCACGGAAATATTTTCTTGCGATGGCGCAAGGCTCCTTGTTACTCCAGGCGGTAACTTAAGGCTTCTCTCTCTCTCCCTCTTTTCTTTTATCTTATATGCAAATCCGCTTCTGTATCCACGCTTATCGTGCGGTCTGATCCTCGCTCGGCCGAGGAGTAATTCGTCACAGCTTGTCCACGTGCGCGCAAGCCTTCCCGCGTTTTAGCACTCCGGCAACCGAACAGGATATTTAGTATCTGTCATATAATTTTTTTTCTTTATTTTTATCCTTTTCTTCGATGTGCCTGTGCTAACCGCGATCGACCATTAGCACAGTGATGATATACCGAGAACATTATGCCGTGCCATGACATAAACCTTCGGATTAACTGGATACCCCGGGAACGCAGGCCAGGTATCCTCTTAATGATAGATACCTCGGCCAATCTGAAGCGAATTTTTCCTCTCCTTTCGACATTAGGCATAAATTTACATGTTTCAAAGTCTAAGCAGCGTTACTGATTGTAGGAGACTTAGAATTGTGGCGCCGCGTTGATATTCGTTGGTGGCAATACATACGATACTATCTTCCGCATCATTACAATTTTATAATATATATATTCAAACGTGTGACATAATTGAGAAGCCACGTGTCCAACAATGACACACGATCGATCTGGGCGCGTGCATATTCGCGGTTCCCGATTAAAAATTTAATCAGAAAGAGCGCAGCCGGAGTGATTGAAATTTTGCTACCGACCTCGACGCCGATGACGGAAGCGCAACGACGATGACGGTGACAAGTGCCCTCGTCGGGTGGTCCATTCGTCGCAGCGTTCCGCGAGAGCGAGATCCGGCATTCGGTCACGCCGGTAGATCCGCGTGGACCCTCTCTTTTTCGTCGCCTTGCTCGCTCGGCTTTCGCAAGGCTGCGGAGTTGCGCGCTCGGAATTTCCCAGCGACATTCGGATCTCACCTAAGTCGCTCTTTTTCGGTGTCTTACTCATCAGCTGGGATACTTTCGAATCCTGCGGCTTGCGTCCTCTCACCTCGCCACATTGTGTGTGACGAATGTAAACCGGAATTTTTATAATAGCCGCGGAATTTCGGTGAAAGCGGCTCGATCAATTCGTCGAATGGGCTCGTTATATTCGCTCGCGATTAACGCACGATCGCTATTTATGGTCGTCAACTCGACGGCCGAGTGGAATTTGCATGGCAAATACGTAACGCGCAACGTAACGTGTAATTATGGAGACTCCGAGAGCGATCGGCGAGTGATTGGCGAGAAATGTAATTTAGAAGCACGACGATAATTGTAAACGAGCCGAACGCGATCGCGACCGCGAGAAGCTATCCACCGGCTTCCATATTGTTGGAAGAGATCAAGCCATAAACAAGAGATGCATCTCGCCACGGAAGGAATATCCTGAAGAGATCTTCTTAGACCAAATAATACGAGTTGTGCATTTTCAGGGATTTTATTTTGAAGAAGAGCGATGAGCAAAACAAGTAAATGTATGAGCTCCTCGAGATTCTCCAGAAATTTACATAGGATGCATCAGGCATTTCCTTAACGATCAGAATAGCAACGTCGATCATCACACGAAGAACCGCCGGGAAGGCTAATATTTTCTTTATTCAATATTTTGGTTGCTACCGAACGATTTGACTGGGCGATTTCATATGTCAAATACAAGTATATCCGAAGCCACCTAATTGAATCGAATTACAGTGCCCCGCCGTCGTTGACACGGTACGTCACGCGTGTGCTTAGTGTCTTGTGGCTCGTAAATCTTTCCATTCATCAATCGACAGGCAACAAGAGTGAAACTCGTAGTACGGAGGCGATACAATCAATAACGCTTCGACGGAGAGAAAAAAGAATTAATCGCGCCGTCGAAGATCGGCGAAGCGGAGGCATGCAAATTCGCTTCTTCAGCGGATCGAGAGAAGAAGATTTGAAACCTCGGAAGATGAATGCTCCGACGCAGCTGGTGCGGTACCGTTTCAGCCGGGGGCCCGTTTACGGAAACTCCCTCGAGTAATAATCGCGATGCCGAATCCGAATAGACTCAGTGTCTTAAACGAGTAGGCCGTTTCACAGCGACTGGCTGAAATCGCTGACAAACTTTCGAGTGGTTGCGGGGAGCGGTCAGAGGAATCGATCGCCGTCTCTCCAACGACGCGCGCAATTTATTGCAACATTTCGCGTTAAATATGCGACGTCTCCGTGAGTGCTTCTAGTGAGTGAATGCCCCTAGTGCCTCGTGAGTAACACGTTCTGTGGAATTACAATACATCTCGCGTACGACGGTCCACATCCCGGGGATGACGAGGCGTGCGATTGCGGCAATCCGCCAGGAACCGCTTGTCGAAGAGGACGAGTTACGGGAAGAGTTACGGGAGGCCTCGCCAAGATTGCGACATCCATTCAGTAGGTTGGCACACACCGGTTGAGATCCATGAAACATTTCTTTCGCACCTCGCACGCACGCACCGTTATTTCATTGTCGCCTGTGGAATAATATTATCTCGGTCCGCATGCGACGACCGCATTCGACACGAAGCGGCGCGTATTCTCCTCTTGCAGCTTGTCGAGCAACCGCCTGATATCGTCGTCGTCGTCGTCGCTGTTGGGTAACGCTTGTAAGGCGCAAAAGGTTAATCCTTTCGCGGAATTATCACGATGTAACAACTTGCCGCGCGCGTTTCTGCCAGGATCCTGATTTGTTGTAATCCTTGATAGCCGGCCGCGGCGGATCTTGTAATTCACGATGATGCCACGCGTGTCATTTACGCGCGCCTGCTGCGCGCGTGGGACAGACTTCCTCTTGCAATATTTCGACGTGCCTAACGGTGACGAGGTTCTTCTCTCGCGACGTCGAACGATTCTTCGATTCTACGCGTACGATCGGACGCGGTGATCAGAAATTTCGCAACGCGGCGAGTTGCCACAGCGTATCTCGAGTATCGTCAAGTTCCCGGGAAACGGCAACGAATTCAGCGACCGCGGACGGAAATAAACTCCGAGAAGATTTTTACGTCGAGATAAGGGAGCGTTACGATTTTTAGAAAGTCGTGGTGCGCCGGCCTCTTCCGGGATAGATAAGTTCCCGCGGTTGTGCCTAGTCGTTACCGGCACATGAACGCGTCACGTCCAACTACGGTATCGTCAGCGTCAGGCCCACCAGGCATTATGAGACCCGCAACGTTCTTCCCGCGAAATGATCATTAGCGATCATCAACGACGCCTAATTACTCCTCCCGCTTAATTATTGTTCTGTGATTCACCCGATGCGTCACCAACTTCTGCGGATTCAAGACAATCCGAATTTTCGACCCGTGCAGTATTCCTGGGATTCCAGTTTAATTGCCTGTTGTCTAATTCTGTTCCCCTGACCCCCCATTATTTTTTATCCGGTAGTCGGAAATTTACAATTCAGATTGCAAGATTTCAGATCCTTGAAATTCCAGCGCGTGCGCTTCTCTAGTTACACGCATTCCCTTTATCACATTCCCATTCGTGTTTGCGATAATCCGCCAAGAGTTTAACTCCTTGCAGTTTGAATCCCTCGATTTCAAATTCTTGGACCATCACACGCATATAGATGCACGCGAGAATGCGTGCAGCAGCGGCGGACGCGTGCACGTGGAGGCTCAGCCGCCTACTCGCCTGCTCGCTCCTTCGCATCGGTGCTTATAATGCGAGAGCCAGGAGCGGCGTGGTCCAGTAGCGCTCCGCACGTGCTCGTGCATGCGTAAGCGAAAGCGGGGCAAGAAGAAGATGGACCACCCACGCGTTGGTCCTACCGCCGGGACGCCGCGAACACGCTCCGATGATCCTGCCAAGAAGCAGCCGCCGCCGTCATCGGCACCGACCATCGGCGCCCGGTTTGTTTTACGGATCTCCGGCGTTTTGCTGCTTCGCGATTAATCTCGATTTAATTTCGATCCCGCCGCGCGCGTGTGTTTGGGAGAGGCCGCGCAATTAATCCGCGCAAACGCTGTACAGCGACGGCGTTGCGCCGGTATTTGTAACGTCAGGCCGCCACGTGACTGCTGGAGTTTATTGGATCTCCGTGCAACCCCGCGGGGATCTTAATAATTCTCCAATCCGCCGGCAGGACAGGCCAAACGCTCGGAATACATTCGTTACTTGCACTAAACAAGTTCGCGAGGGTCTGGCCTTTGATCTGTCGGTTGTAATTATGTAAGAGATGCGATAAGAGCCTGATCTCTCCATTTCATTGGGATTTCGATAGTTGATGTTATTAGGAAAATAAGAAATATTTGTAGTCGACGAAAAAATGATATGATATTTACTTGGAACTTGTGGATCGAAGAGCTGTCTTGAGAAAACAATCTTTTTTAAGCTCTCTTCTTTCTACACATTCGCAGATTCAAATTTTAGCAAGGTTCAAAAATCCTGCTGAGATGCTGGAACTGTATCTCTCGCGTATAATCGTTCCGTGATAGCCGGTGTTAGTGTATTCTCGATCGCGCCCGCTATACAGGGTGTCCGGCAACTCACGACTCAACGCTCGTGAGTGGATAAGGAGGACTGAACCGAGTGGAAAAGTCCTATACCATTTTGCAATTTTCACAATAGTTAACGAGTTATTAATTATTAAAAATCGCTATATTAGTCCGGCCTACCGCCGAGTGCAAGCGCGCGGCGAGATGCGACCGCCTAGCGATCAAAGTTGCTAGGCGCGAGAAGTTGTTTATTACAAATGGCATGCCTAGCCATTGCCACTGCGATCGCTAGGCGGTCGCATCTCGCCGCGCGCTTGCATTCGGCGGTAGGCCGGACTAATAGCACGATTTTTAATAATTAATAACTTGTTAACTATTGTGAAAAGTGCAAAATGGTATAGGACTTTTCCACTCAGTTCAGTCCGCTTTATCCACTCACGAGCGTTGAGTCGTGAGTTACCGGACACCCTGTATATATCCAAGACGAGCCGCCTACGCCTCTCTCCAATGCAGGATACGTGTCTATCTATAGACACGATTGATACACGTATAATTTCGGCCGACGGCGTCAATTTGAATTATGCGAGTTTTGCGAACGCACTCTTACATCAGTTACATACGCCGGAAATTCCTGATGATACCGAGTTAATTCCAACTGGAGCCGGCGTAACCCCGCGCGGATGCGTGACACCTGTTGCACGCGAGAGATCAACGAACGCCGCGCTGGTACCGTACTTATAGCAAAATGTGTGCGAAAATTCCAAATTTGGTAAACAAGATGAAATTCAGGCATTTCTCGTGTAAATATATAATATGTAATTAATATTAAAATATTCATAACATTCAAGTCTCAAATAACAATATCTTTATCATCAAAAGTTTATGGAAAGTTGATGCGTGTGACAGATAAATGAGTACATTATTAAAAAATACCTATAATTATTCAAAAAATAATTAAATTCTCAAAAGTAATTTCCATCACAGGTAATGCAGAATAATTTGCAACTTTGACACAAGACATTAAGACATTAAAATTCACAGTGCTCGGAGTTCTCTGGTGAATTCCTTGGGGAGGATTCGTCTTACATTGAAACGGTCCATTAACTGCCTAATATGAGGGAGACGGGCGTTATTTTTGGGGGGAGCAGGTGAAAGAGGCTCGAAACGGGCGAGATGAGCCGCTTTCGCCTTTAATGCGCTCATTCGGCGGCGCACGAACAGCCGCGTCGTATAAACGCTCAGGATTGGATAATGACAAGCCGCCTCGCAGTGTAATTTCGCAGGAGGAGAGAACTATACTCTGGTCTGTCGGCACATGCTACCATTGGGCCCCGAGCACCATTAAGCGCGATGACGTACCGCCGCCACCGCGGCTTTCCCGCCGCATAATAACAGCGTTAACAATAAAAAAAAAGAGAGAAAGAGAGAGAGAACCCGGAGACTTCATCCCTCTAGTCCCCGCATGAGAAAGTTGTGTTCTCAATGGGCATAATTACGAGGATCCTCACGGTCTCACTAAAGCTTTAATTGAAAGGCCTCGCGCGATGGTGGACCACAAATCGGTGTGTGATTTGTAGTTGTACACTTTATTATCGTTGTTAACTTTGACTTTTTACTGATCAGTTGCGTTAGCCATGCTTACTGTACGCGCAGCAGAATTCTCTCCTCAAGTAAATAGAATAATTGTATCGTCAATTGCTCAATTATTTCAATTGTGGCTGAATTAACAGAGAAATTAGTAATCAGAGGAATATCTCTCCGTGAATCCTCGCCGTGTGCAGATGCAGTGGACGTGACCTCTCTCGTTCCCGCAAATTCCTAGCAAACATTAGGACCAATCGGCCCACATTGAAGCAAGTGAGGCTGATTACAGTGCCGCGATCTCGCCTTATTTCGACGTTTCGTGTTTAATCGGTGTGTTTAAACCGCAGCAAGATATCCAGGCGAGACAAGGGGTCCACCAAGCGCGCACGGGAAAATATTTTCCATGGGCTTGGGTCTCCATGGCTATGGCGATGCGGCGCGGCACACGAAAAGTCGGCGTTAGTTAATTGCGTCGTCTCCGACGGCTACCTGCCGGTTTTCCCCCTGGGCGTCTTTCCTCGGAATGCGGTCTTCGTCCGAGCTGGAGGCGCCTAGGCGTATTCCTTGACACACTTAATTACGCGATGGGATCTACGGTGCGACACGAGACCCCCGCCTCCGGCCTGCCTCTCGTAAGTCTCGTAACGAGCGACTTCTCGCGTCTTCGACTTCTCGCCCATCGTCGTCGTCCCCGTCGTCGTCGGTGGCGGCGCGGCGGCAGCTTTCTTTTGCTTCTTCAACCGGCGCGGCGGTCCCGGCCGGTTCGGAATGTGTGTGCGTACAAGTGCGCGGTGCGATGCGTCTTGCCGGGATACATTTGCAGAACAAAAGCCGCGTGTGCATCAGCAAGTGAGCCCTTTGAAACGGCGAAACGACGTGGAAGCGACGCGACCTGACGCGACAAGACGAGAGGACGAGAGACGAGAGAAGAGAGTAGCCAAGGAGGTCTCGACGGAGGTCGTGGACTTCGTCCTTCTTCCACTCTCGTCCCGAACTTACCGAGATTCTCTTCTCTCGCGCCTCTGCCTCTCTTTCTTCTGTGCACGGCTCATTATGCTCTTCCTTTCGGCCGAGCCGAATCTTCGAGCGATTTCATGAACGTGAAATACGAGACACGCGATGAGCTCCGAAATCGCGAGAGTGACACAGTGCTCTGGAAACGAATATTCCTCTCGAAACGTCATCACTCAAAAGAGGCGATCGATTCAAGAGTCAAGAAATAAGAGTAGGACAATGCCCTGAGGTGTTCTCTCGACGAATCGGCATTCCGAGATATTCTTGATTCCCGGATCGCAGGAACGAGGCGAGGCAACTTTGGAAACGTGTCTCCTCGTAAAGGATACCATCAAAGTATAATCTGGAAGAAATCGAAAGAACGAGGACGCGATAACTACAGGCGCATTCCTCCAGAAAATGTCATGCCGAAATAGATATAAATCTCGAAAGTATCTCGAAAGATGCGCATCTCCTTCGGCGTCTCCTCCGAAATTAGATTCCCTCTCGCGCGTGGTGAACCGTTAATTCGCTCTCGGAACTCCCGTGGAAGCTCACCCTGAAGGCGGCCGGGCAGTTTCAATGGGACGTAAATCAACGTGCGCGTTACAACCGGTCGCCTGATGGTACATCGAGGACTCGTCGTGCGTAATAGAGACGAGATGAGGCCGTTCGTGGCGAAGATAAAGATCGCCTCGCGCATGTAATCCACCGGCAACGGCGAGGGAGGCGTTATCTATGACAGGAACTGCATTCGCTCGTAAGACTGTTTACCCGGGTCGGCACTGACAAAGGGAACGGCGATTATTAGCTACGTCTAGGCAAACAGCGCGGCGTATATACGTGCCAGATCGCGGTGTCCCCCGATTGTGCGAAGTTTCCGAAAGCGGATGAATTTCCGTCGCTCTGACGAAATTTCTCGTCGTCGAGATTAGGCGCGAAGAGGATCCCGCGCGAGGGTAAACGCGAGTGGAGCGCGAAGAGCCGAGAAATCTTTCACGGGACTACGAAACTGCGACACAGAAACGTTCGCAATAGAGATAGCAAACTAGAATCAACATAGAACATAAGAGATAAAATTCAAATGAAACAAACGGAAATCAAATGAAACGTGTGCCTGAAATTAAGATATACGTGTGTAATACAGGAAAAGTAAGCGGCAGAGGTGGATCGGGGGGGGATTAAGGATCCCCGGCCTGCCGTGCCGCGCGTTTCGTTCCGTGCGCCGGATATTTATGAGACTAATGATCTGGACGACCACGCGACGTGTCACGCGCCTCTCCCTGGAATGGCATTGTCGTGCTTTTTCATCGGTCGGATAGCCGCGGCCTCGCTGTCGCGGCGAACGCGAGTCTTCGTGGCCTACGTGCGGAGGCTAAACCTTTTTCAGCCCGACCGATGTCAACGAACCTCGCGGCGGCCTCCTGGCACTCCCGGGCCCCCCGCGTGAAGGTCCGCTCGCGTACTTCGCGTGCGGACGTGCAGGGCACGTTTCTCGTGATCGCCGGTGCGCCGTGTGATTTACGGCCGATCTATAAATACCGGAATGCACCACCGCCATCCGGCGTGCACGGATCAATGAATACCGTGGACTCGTACTTTGTGCGGGGAATGCCGCCGCGAGGACGTTTGGATCTACGCCACCTACCCTTGAAGAGCTTCGGAGCACAGGACTGCGATGGCGAGTCCATAATTTATCAGTATCTATTTCAAGACGGTGCCCGAGACTAACTTTGGTCAAGTAGATCCTCTTCCGCTCGGAGTCTATACGGTAATTGTAATCTATAAAAAGCGATAGCGTGCTCGCGCACGAACGCGGATAAACTTGGCTTACTTGGGACCCCGATAGTTACCAACTAGATCTTGACAATCTAAGTGCAGGAGACGTTTATGTGCGCGCGACATAGACGGATGTAGTGCTGTGAATATAATCTGGCATCCAAGGGTCACGTATAATTTTAATAATCGATTCGAGAAAAAGGAATAAAATATAAAAGAACGAGTGGGATCAGTTGCAGTTGAAATTCTACTGTTTTCTAGCGCGGGAAGAATGCGAGAGAGCCTTATCCGAGTAATCTCGACGACGACGACGAGGCGTCGAACAACGAACTCGAAGGCGCGAATGAGCACGACATCGTCACCGCGCGTCCGCGTTTGTCTCTTATCGTCACTGTAATAATTTAGGATTTATCGACTTTTTTCCCACTGCCGATGGCGCGGATCGTTGATACAGACGGCGAGGTCTCCCACTTTTTCTCCTGTTTTTTTGCGAGATCGATTTCATTTATATTTCAGGCACAATAACGTAGATATATAGTTATTCATTATTATGCAGAGTGTTCCTGAATATTTTCGATGCGTTTTTCCCCATCAGAATTTTTGACAATGTTTATTTAACGAAAGTCCGATTGAATTTTCGTTGATTTTCTCAATTTTTAAATCAATCAATGTTATCTCTCTAAAATAATTAGAATTCTGTTGGATGAAAGTTTACTTGAAATTTTCTAGATGGAGAATGTGAGTTGCTTACTTTATTTGCAGCATTAAAGATCATGTAACGAGGCATTTTGCCTGAATATCTGTATTCACGGTGAAAAGATCCGAAACATTGATAATATTGACATGATCCATGGATGAAAGAATGCAAAGAATGTAGAACACTCTGCATGTCGATATTATTTTAGCATTGGTTTATAATACTTAAATAGCTTCGCGCTTTCGTAATACATAGTATACTTTCATCATTTACCCTCTCTTCGTATATCATATCGACGGAACTGTAATGTATGAAAAGTATCGTAAATGCAAAACTGTAACTTTCCAGGAGAATAATTTCTATGATTTTTCTTCTGAAAGACTTTTGCTTATCAATTATGATAGAGCAAAATATAAAAAATTAAATGATATAGGTATAATATATATAAAACTTCTATAGAAAATGTAAAACAGACAAAAAACTTGGAAATACCTGAAAATACAGTTACAATACTTTTCACCGAGCATTATTATTAATAAGAATTACAAATGTACCTTTGAAGGATCAGGTATCCTTTGGAGCCCGAGACCTTGCACGATGCTCTTCCTAATGATCTCCAATTCATCCTCACCGAGCTTGTTCCTCGACATCACTAACTCCTCTTCCTCGATACCGTCCTCAAAGCTCTCCATCGTCTGCAAGTGCTCCAAAGTCGACGACAATGAAGACGACGAAGACGACGGCGCGGCCAGCACTACGTCGCAAAGCAAGCACATTGCAAGCAGTCCCAGGAGAAGCGTTCGCAAGCCGAAGCAGATTCTCGGCGATGGTCTCCACGTGTAATCTGTCTTGGTCCATCTCGATCCGCCAGGATCGATCTTCGCGGAAAGTTGTGAAAAGGACGACGAGCCGCTGACGTCCACCTGTTCACCGGGAAGGCGCGATTGCTTCGCGAAATCGGCGATACCGATCAGCCTGGCGATCGGTCCGCTTGGACGAGACAAGACTGGGTCATCAGTGAATCGCTGCATTACGTGATTGCTGGCATCGCGATCGATGCCTTCGTATACAATGTTAACGTCGCTACCGATCGGCTCTCGCACTTCGAGGGTAATTGTCGATTTGGACGTGCGAGCATTTTTAATGCTGCCAGATGAAATGTTTGTGGTATCAGTGATCGGAGAAACAGAAGACCGATTCTGCCCTAGCGGCGTAATACTATCCACCGTGGTGTAACAGAGCACCTTCTCCATCTCCGTGCTGTCGGTCGACGCGCCGATCGACCTGTTGCAAATCGGCGAAGCATCGCCGTGCTGCCGATTTCGCCGTTCGCTGCGTACGATGAGATTGCTGCGGGTCACGCGATCGCGGATCCGTACCCTCCGCGCGGAAAAAGACGCGATCGCGGCGATCGTTACATCGCGATCGTTCCCGGCGATCCTGTTGCGCTGCTCCGCATCCGACGTTACGAGCGCGTCGAGAACAGCGCAGTTCCGTCCGCGATCGTTATCGATTACGTAGCTCCACGTTGATCCGCTTCGATCGGTTTCTGTCTCCTGGACGGCCTCGCTTTCACGCCACGTGTGTCCGCGCGAACGCGCGATCGTGCCGGCGTCGCGACGCTTGCGGCACGCGGGATCGCCGATTCTCGTGGCGATCGGTTTCGCGGCCGCGTCAACGTCGATCGCGACCTCGACAGGACGATCCGCTCCGCCGGTCCCGGAGTTTCCGCAGCATTCCTCTCGCAGCGCGATATTCGGATCGCGATCGATGGGAAATCGATCAGCGATCGCGCCGGATCGCGCTACCGCATCACCGACGACGACTACCGTCGCCGCCGACCTTTCCTCCTTGCTGATCGCCCTCGCGTCGTCAGGAGTTTCACCACCTCGAAGGATTATTGGGAGCTTGCCCATAGCCAGGAACGCGATCTCGCGGCCGGTCGGGCTGACCGGCTGACTCTTATTATCGGAAGTGCGGATTGCACGTTGGAGAACGTTCTTCGTGATGCGTTCGATCTGCTATCGAACCACCTTGGGTGAAACTCTCGCCCGCTGATCACTTATCCTTTCTCGAGTTGAGTAACATCAGCAAGTATCTCTCTAGGCGCGAGAATTCATCACGGGAGGTAGATTACGTCCGGTTGGTGCCGGTTAATTCCGATTACTTCCGCGTTCGCGATCGTCTCCGTTGATTCGTGGGCCTCCCACGAGGCTGCTATTGCGGAATTCGGAGTCCAACGCGGCCAGCCGTGGATCCCGATCGGAGAAAGAGGGGAAAAAAAGAGAGAGAGGGATAGTTGGCTTCTGGAGTCTGGCTTCGCCGTCGGCGCGATCGAGCGAGCTCCTCGATCGATCCCTCGGGTGGCGGCGCGCGGCGCTCTACGAACGCTTCGCCGCGCCAAGAACGGTACGCGCACTGGAACCGGATGTCCGCCAGGGTGATCTCGCGTCGTACGTCGTCTTCCGGCTGTAGAGCGGCGACGTTGACGTCATCGCGCGCGAGCGAGCGAATTAATTGATCCGCGAATCGATCGACAAGAAAAATTTATAGACCGGCGATCGTCGGGGGTAGGTATCTTCCCTCGATCTTTACTTGGCAACTCGGGCGAAGGAAACGGGCGCGAAAAACACTTGTATCTCTTTCACGAGTCACTCCTCTCCTCTCCCGAGAGTGTCAAGAGACTGCGTCTCTTCTTCCTTTCTCTTCCCTCGATCGCAGCAGGAGGGAAAGAGGGCACGAAGGAGACCCGCTTCGCACGAGTGCCGCGTGTCGACTGTTCGCCGCTATGATATTGCGTGTGCATGTATATATCCGGCGGCTACTCCCGCCGCCTGCCCGTTACAAGAATCGCCGCCGCCGCCACCACCGCCGCCGTCGCTTCGCGCAACGCGCGCGGAGGAGAGCGGATTCGAGAGCGTTCCCTCTCTCTCTCTCTTTTTCGCTCTCGTTCTCCGAAGGGCCGAAGGTATCGTCGAAACGGAATGGCACGGGAGAATTTTCCACGTAAAGCGAATTGCGAAATGGATCATCTCGCTCCGGTTTTCCCGTGGCGCTTTCCGATATGCTCGAGCGAATCCGAACTGTATAGTTAATCGCTGTAAAGAGATAAAGTCATGAGACGTTCTACAACGTTTGCATAGGCAATTGGTTCAATTATAAAATTGTTCTTTAGCCATGTATTTATGAGTGTTTTTTTGTCAAGTTTATAAATTATTAATTATAAAAATTATTAATTATGTTAATTATAATAAACTAGTTTTCGATAAGTAGTTTCGTCAAGATTTTGGCCAATTTAATGATCGAATCTTACCTCGAGGAATCCGACACAATCCGCTTCCTTCCGTGCAGCTCCTGTGTCTCCCGCTTCGCTCCTTCACAATCGCAGAAGTCTTTCGCGCCTTCTTTCTTCTTTTCTCTTCTCTCGTCTCTTTGCGCCTGTATGCCGAGCCTGCGAGTAAAGGGCCGCCCTTCTCGGAATTTCATGCATCCGACCGACTGCCCAGAGGCCAAACCAGAGGTAACCGGTGGTGCGAGAAAAGAAGAGAGACTCACCGTTCCGCCTTCTATTACTGTAAGGCGAAGAAATTTCTTTTCTAATCAAATTAAATATGAATAAGAGACGAAATAATATAATCGATAAAATAAAAATCGCATTTTCGCGTTCGTATCTCGCGTTTCCGCCACTTCCGCACTGACTTCCGCACAGGAAAAGAGGACGACGTAGTCTTCAGCGGATCAGTTAATACCGACGTCACGTTCGTGGTCTCCGCATTGAGCATCCGGTCGTATCGACTCGGTTTCTCGATCATATATCGTCAAATTTCGATTCCTCCCGCGTCGAGCCGATTTCTCCGGGAGCGCGACTTTCTCACGCGTCGCGGCGCCTTAAGTGCACCGCGTCTGAAGTTCAATTATGCGTGAGAGGCGAAGTATAATAAGGCGCGATCGAACCCTCCCGTCGCTCCACCCTGTCCCCCTCCGCCCCTCGCTCGCTGTCATCGCCGTTTGAAGTTTAATTGCGAGGCGTAATCGAGTCTCGAGACGCGACCTTCCGTTGATTTATCCGCTCGCCGCCGCCGCCATCGCTTTCGACGGCCGGCGCGACGAGGCTTCGTATTAAGTTTCGCGAGAACGCAACACTGCATTTACTTCGACGAGTCCTCCTTTTTTCTTCTTCCTTTTCTTCTTCTTCTTCGAGGTGCAGCATACCTCGCCCGCAGCGGGGCGCAAAGGGAATCAGCTGGCGATCGGGGATCGAAATTGTTGCCATTTGTGCCTCTTGCTCTGGATATCTCTTCGATACTTGGATGTTCCTACTTCTCCCAATAATGTTCCATGCAGGTACTTGACAAATTGAATAAATGAGAGAAATAGTAAAGCGGCAGCAAGAAAACTTGGTTGTGCAATAAATTATATAATTTAGTCTTCTTTGATGGCATATTTAGAAAAAATCAGGGGGCAAGAAGATGAGCTCGGAGTGACGATTGAAGCAGGAAAATGGTGACATGCCCCTGCTCATCCGCGTGTCTACTGAGGTACGGAATAGAAATTATATATCCGTATTGACCCCCGACCTCTGATTATTCCAATCGCTTGTTCGATTTTCTCAGCGTTCTACTTAGTTACTACTTTCTTCCAGTGATAACGAGACGTCATGTCGCAGCTCCGGCTTTCGTCAGGTTCGACTATTATCTGTAACTAACGTATACTTTTCTATTAATTATAAAGAGCACGTTTCGCATAGCGAGCGATCGCTCGTCGTCATGCGGCATCTTGAGTCTCGCTCGACTCCAAACATGGAAGAAGCGTTCGAGATTGCCATTTTAGAAATGGAAAAGCAGAAAGTAAAAAGCAAAGAAGAAATAAAAATAAGAATGACGACAAAAATATAGAATTATACAACAAATATAATAACTGCATTTCGCGATTTCTTATCGTTACATTTTAAGAAAGGCGAAGACGAATTTTCAAATGTGAGTCTCCTCCGGTGACTAGTGCTGTAACTGCAACTCGGAACGAGGATTCGGGTCGGGAAGAGTCGCCGCGAACTTTCGCTCCTAGAAAGACTCACGCGTGTTAATGACCCCCGTCCCGATTTGTCCGAACAGATTCAGACATCGCGACACAAATCTAACGAGATGAACACAATCTGGTATCCAGATTGTTAATCATCGCGCAAAACTCAGCGGGAAAATCAATCGCCAACACGAGGCGACCGTTTTATCGATCGGCGCGCGAGTACATACATGACAAATCGGGTTTTTACGCGCGCCTCGCGTAATGAGGGGGTCGAAATTCTCACGTGACGAGCAACAGGGGTGAGTGGGTGTGGAGGCACCTGACGAGGCGACGTTCTCCGCCTCTCTCTCTCTCTCTCCGACTCTCTCCCTCTTCTCTCTCTTTCTCTGTACACAGGTCGACCGAAGTAGAAGCGTGACCACGACGGAATCCCCGAATGAAGTCACCTCCCGGAAATCGCTGATCGATTTCTGCGAAGCTCCTGCACGGTACGGCCGCGCGAATTAACATGCGCGGCTCCTTCTTCACGGAATGAAGAACGAACGTCGCGTGATGATCCGTTAATCTCGGGACATGGCAGCAAGATTCCGGATAACACTGCGAAGAGAGAACGATCGCGATCCACCCCGGAGATCCACCCGCGGGGGCGATAATAGGGTCTCTTCGCGCCCGCGCCCTGAAAAATTGATCGGCAACTTCGCCGAATCCATTCGTTTTTGCGTTAATTCCCGCTCGCGCGGGAAAACCTGAAAGATTTACGACGGTTCCCCGAGAGACCGTGCATTATGGATATCGGGCTGCGAGCGGCCGAGATGCACGTGTACGTCTCTCTCTTCCAGGTATACGCCGGGCGGCAGAAGCTATAAAGCTAATGTCACACGGTTTTATGCGATGATCATCACAGATTATCCGCGATCGTTCTTTGATGGAATGTTTCTTCTTATACCAACGATTCATATTTGTTCATACAAAACTTCCCATTTAACAAGATAATCAAGAGAATCAAGATTGGATCGCGATTTACCACAAATACATAAAATATCAAATAAAAAAGTAGTTAACATGAAGAAAGGACAGTAACACCTTGACCATAAGATGGCTCAGAAGATCCAACGATACAGAACGGCCGCAGGGATCTGCGAGATCGCGATGAGAGCGGCCTAAGGCCGAGGCGGTCCCCGGCCGCTGAAGGGCTCGTAAGGGTTCCTCTTTGTGAGGAAGACATCAGGAATGCACGATCGCGATTACACGCGTCTGCATGTACGTACGCGGGGGCAGGGACGAGGGATTTTTTACAAGAAAGGGCCCGGACTGCGGCCGAAAGGGCTCTCCCTACGCGACACGAGGTAGGCTGGTCCCGACCGCAAATATGTCATAATTCATCCGATCTCTCTTCTCTCCTCTGATCTCTCCTTCTGGGGCGTGCTCGTACACCCGGTGCACCGGCATGCGATCGTCGGCGCTTGCGATAGAGCTTCTCCGAAGCGTAGCGTAACGGAAGGTATCTGACGTACCGGACGGTGGACGTTACCGTGAAATGTGTGCGGTAACGCGAACGGTGAAATAATAAACGGAGGGGCCCCGGTTCTGCACGGTATCGGAAGGCGCCACAACCAGCTTCCGAGGAAACTGATTAGCTGATGGAGGCTGACGGTGACCGACGATGTTCCGCTGTGACGTTGATGTGCTCGTAATTAAATAGGTTTTGGGAACAGCACCGTTCTCTAGGTAACACAGTATAAATATATTATAATGTGATATAAAATTGATGAAAGTGGATTAAAGTGAGAAACAAACAAATATGAATGATGAAAGTCGTAAAAGAATGTTTCGTTATTCCATGTTGTGTAATAGGAAAATTAAACGGGAAAATAGAGAGAGGCTATTTATAAATTGCATGTTTGCGACGGCGATAAGATCGGTTCATGGGAAATCGTCCTCGGAAGCTGCTCGGTCTCGATTACCAGATTAATACGAGCAAAGGAGGAAAAACTGGCTTGCTACATTTTCTACGCGATGGTAGCTGGCTGATTCTGATGACGCATTTTACGGGGAAACCCTGGGAATTCACGGAACGGGCGGGTAATGAGCGTGAAGAGTAATCGCATCAGGTATACCTCCGCAAAGAACAACCGATGTTGCGGGACAAGTCATACTTTACGATCCCCGTGTTTCCGCATCCGTGGTTCCGCGTATTCTCTTCCGACTGTCTTTCAAAATTGGGATATATTGCCCAACTGGCCGAACGCACGTAATCCTCCCACACAAATTCGAGGACAGGAGTTTATTAAAAAATAATGTGACAGAAGTAGACAGTCTGTGCGATTCTGAATAAATGGAACGCGGCTTACGTCTGTAACGTAACGTAACAGAGAGATACATAACGCTTATATAACATACTTACCTTTATATATAGGACTTAACTTACCGTCAACTTACCGTCAACTTACCCCTTCTAG
This sequence comes from Ooceraea biroi, assembly GCF_003672135.1. Lineage (NCBI taxonomy): Eukaryota > Metazoa > Arthropoda > Insecta > Hymenoptera > Formicidae > Ooceraea > Ooceraea biroi. The sequence continues at coordinate 7,328,639 of NC_039517.1, read as the reverse complement.
GAAAACGTTTCCCGCGGAGAACGTTTTATGTGGCAGCGAGAGTATTAAAAATATATCCTATAATATTGATCGGGAAGCACGCAATGATTTTGTACTTTTGTGAACGAAAAATTCGCCCACAGAGAACAACCGATAATAATTTTAATTTATTATATTATATATTTTTGGACAGAACACGGGGGGCTTTATATTTTTCTTCCCTCGCGCACCTCTCTACGAACTTCACCCCGCAAATAGCGACTTTCTCCGCGAGCAGTTAACGTCCCGCGAATCTCCCGTTCCGCGAACATCGTTCCACCGATTTCCGCGAGCTCCGGTCCCTACGAGAGTACGCGAGGGGCCCCCCATCGCAGCATCCGTCACGCCGCACCTCGCTGCCTGCGCTTCCGCGACCTTCGGCGGGGGTTAGTTATCTGGTGGAGGTCACGGACACGAAGCGGAAGAGAGAGAAAGAGAGGAAAGGGAAGGGCAGCGTGTACGGGAGAAGACACCGTAACGTCGTGTGTGGGTCTCGGTTACGTGGGGTCGCGTGGGCGCGCGCGCGCGCGCGACATTTCCCAGAAGTCGCGATCGCTTACGAGGTAAAGGTAAGGTTGCATGATTCACGAGCTACGTGACCCACACGTAGCGCGCCCTCGCTCCTTCCCTGTCACGGGACTTGCACATGAACGCGCACGGGCACACACGAGCACGCGGGCTGATGCTGCCGCAATAACGTCCCGTTAATGTCCCGTAATGCCCCGTAATGCGGCCGCTGACTAAGCCAATTTCGTCGACACGCGGCATCAACAGCGGGGGTCCTCCTCCGATTCGCGCGATCGCGATCGCGGGCGGCCGCCTCCCCCGTTCTCCATCGCCGGAATCGCCGTTAATTGGACTTCTAGGTAAATCACCACCCGCGTCCGTAGGAGCGCCCCATGGGGAACGATCCTACGTCCTGACTCCCACCTACGTCTTCTCGCGATGTACGTGTGGTACCACCGTTCTCTCTTCCTCTTTTTCTCATTTGATCAAATCCGCGAGGAGAGACTTTGACTTTAGGCGTGGGAAGCTGGAAGATATCTAGAATGATATTGCGACTAATTCAGATGAGAACTGAATCGCGACTTAAAGCAAATTACTGTAATAATGCAAATTGAGAGTATGATCTGTAAAGAAGATATTAATATAAAGAAGATATTGTCTATAAAGTAAATATTAATATCAACGCGCAAAATTACGTGGTTGTCTGAGATATCGCCATCTGGTCACAGAAGTAGCCACAAATTTCGTGTTCCAATAGAGTAGCGGAAGTCACTCGAATCGATTGAGGAATCCTGACGTGGAACCATGCGGTGGTCCGGAAGGAAGCAACGCTATGACAAGAAGCCACGAGAAGCAGCCGGAAGTCGAGTTGCTTCGTGCAGGTGATAGATGAATATCGGGGTTCGGAGGATAGACTGAAGACGGGGAGGCAGAAAACGAAAAATGCCGGTGGATCGGTAAAAATAGAGAAACCCTGGCAGGAACAAAGTCCACCGGCCGGCGACTGCGTTCTTGAGGTCTTCTCAAGGAGCAGCCGTAAATAATCGCCGGTGGTCAAACTATACACATGCCAAGTTTTGAAATATTTATAACATTCACAATTTTGTATATTTTATAATTTATAATTTTTCGTATTAAGTAAAACTTAATTCAAGAATTGTTAAGCAAATTCATATATTAATCTCGCATTTCAATGGTAAATTGATTTTAATTAATAAAATAAAATGGGTTTTTCTTTCTTTCCTTAACAATTTTTCGTAAACCATATATTTTATGCTAAAGCGGAAAGAGGAAACTACTCTCTTTACGAGCACGTCGAGTTCCAGGGAACCATATCCAGTATCATAATATATAATACACCTGCACGTAATACGCTTAACGGAAAAAATTAACGAAATGCACTCTCCATTTAATTCATATTAAAAAAAGGAGAAGAAAAAAGCGTACTTTCCTTTTACGAATTGAACGTGTTCGCGGCTCCACGCCTCCACGCATCGGGAGATCGATGTAACCCCGTTTCGGGTTGAGCAATCACATGGCACGGCCGGCCTTTTAACGTAACGCGTTTTAACATCGCGCGCGTCCTAGATCAGTGAAGGGACCGAGCCGAGTCACCCTTCGCGAGACCTTTTTACAACAATGCGGTGCATCGCGATGCAGAAAACAGAATATGCCGGCGCCAAGCCGGAGATCGCGATCCGATTCGATTTAATAAGCAGCAGCGATATATCCTCGGCAATAATCCCGCTTAAGGAGGACGCATGGTCGCCGATTACGCAATAATGACTTTCCTTTCTTTACGAAAACTTCCAATTTTTGAAGTATAACATTTACAATTCTATGTTATTTTTATTTTATAATTTATAATTTTTATATTTCTGTATTTTATAATTTTTCGTATTAGACAAAATGAGAATTCGCGCAAGAAAGTAAACTGTTTAAGCGAAATCATGAGCTACACGGAGAGTCTACTCGGTCCTTGAACATTACGCTCACGAAGGAATGGAATCGTTACGATTATTAATTCCCGACGGGGATCGATTGGAGATTAATTGGAGATCTAAGTGGGAGACGTTGACGTTGAGGTAGAGAAAACTCTCTACGCGCAGCACATTTATTTATGTTAAACACGCGGATACATACCCGCGAGATCGGCGACCGCGCGATTGCACGGCAATGAGATTAGAATGCGCGTTTCGCGTGCACACATCTCGTGTACCTCGTTAAACGCAACCGACAATTACCTCGTACGCTGTACGAAAGCAACGTGCGGCTCGCGAATCGATCAATCGGCTCGTTAACAAGCCTATCGAGCGCGCCCTCCCTCCCTCCCCCGCGCGACAGAGAACCCTCGGGATTAAAATCCTCGCGTAACTTTTACCCAAAGGTTATCGCGTATGCTCAAGCATTTATTATTATTATTATTAGAGACGAGGATGTTAGTTTCGCTGCGTAAAGTTCATCCCGCGCACGATCTAAGAGCGAACGAATCGCTCGAAACGATTCGAGGGCTCCGCATTCGCCGGATTACTATCTCCACGTTATTGTCCTCGTTTCGCCATAGACGTTATAGTCGCGTTTCCCATGCGTTTCACACTCTGTGGGGACGCAGGCTGGCGTGCACCAGCTGGCAAGAACGGCTGGACGCCACGGAGATACGGATACCGCGAAAATGTATCAAGGCAAGGTGCTGCGGCGATGAAGAGGCTGCCCATTGTAGCGCAGTGACGCTGTCAGCTTGTCGGGGCCGTGAGAGGCACAGTAGATCGTCCGGTTTATTGAAAACTTCCCGGGCGCGTCTGCCGAAAGTTTAGCTCCTGTTGTGCTCGTAACGTATGCGATAGCTGTGACAACTCGCGGGGAAGTCGCTCCTCATGCCTGGCTTCGCGTTCCGCGATAGATACAAAACGAATCAGCCAAAGATTCGAAAATCATAATTAAAACGTAGAATTGAAATTACTTCGACAACTATAACAATGTAGCAAGATTGCTCGAAATTTTGGCACGATATTCGAAATCTTGATCTCATCAGATTTTGTCACGTAGCTGATCCTCCCTCCGATACTTGTACGATTTGTTCTTGCTTATGGCCTGCAGCAACTAGCTCGCGTGTAGCTATAAACATAATTCTCATAATACAGTGAAAAAATTATGTATGTATGATAAAGCGGATTGCGTGTGCACTACGTGGAATTAATTATGTATCTTCGAGGTGATCCCACGTCTTAATTACGGTAATAGTCGATTATAACTTTCGCAGCGCGAATAAATGTTAAAAGTCCAGCAAACCAGTTCCTGGAGAGCGAATCCTTCGTTCGTAGTATCGCCTGTGCCCCGCGTGAGTCAAGCTCCCCTTCGCACGCCGTTTAACACACGGATTACTCACCTAATCGCGACAACGGTGATCTTTATCACCTAGGCCGCGTAGGCCCAATCAATTCGATGCGCCTAAAAACGCGCGTGTGAGTATTTTCAGGCTGACGCGCGTGCAGAGCTCGATGATCCGCGAACTGCGTGCCAGAATCGTAGAATTCGTGTCGTGCACAGTGTTCTTCGGAAGGATGCGCTGGCCATCCAGCAATCACGCACGATAACGTAACGGTTCACGATGGGAATGTCAAGTTCCCTGAAAGTCGCATGAATTTCATTCGTCGGGATTTAATAAGGTCTTTAAATAAATACAGAGATTTATTTCGTGTTTAATTGCTTCGCTTATATTTAATATTGTTTGTACTCTATTTATTTCTCGCTCTTTTCATTCCCGATATATTATATTATATATTTAACGATATTTAATATAATAACGTGAAAGAGAGAGAGAGAGAGAGATGAGATTAATATAAGCGCTGATACAAATGCATAGGTTTTAGTCTCGTAAAATAAAATATAAAGGTCTTTAAGTTCTCTCTATGTACATGTCTTCGATGATAAAATAATGCACAACAGTATACTATAATAATAATAATATATAAACACATTAAAAATATTATTAAAAATATTATATAAATAATAAAATAATAAAATTGTAAATAGCGCGTCGTAATAATAAATTGTGATAATAAATAGCGCGTTAGGAGATACTTGGTTACCACTCGATCACTCCAGGAATATACTTATCGATCAATTTTTCGTAATAAGGCCACAGTTTTTCGATGTCGGGAACGACGTCACTCTTAGTATAGAGATCGAATTTGCTGCAGAAAATTAAAATTAGATTAATATAATATAGATAGAAAAATATATATATATTTTTTATAATTACTCAGCAATTTGAAATAACGATAAAATGATACAAACATGTAATAAAACAAGACTCACTTAAATTCCACGACCCACTTCAACATGTCCATGTCTTCTGGGGTGCAGAAATACATATAATCGCCGCCGGCGTGCCAGGGATAAAACGAATGATATCGTACCATAGCCAAAGCTTCTTTCGGTAATTTACTTTTATTGTGTACAAGCATCTGGTACAGGTACTCGTCGTGGCCCCACGACATCATCAGATTCGTAATTCCGCACTCGGGCTTGTACATACCATATTTCGTGCTGCAACAAGGATACAGCGCGACGTTACTCAATATTCATGAACTTGATTTAATTTTCATACGTGCATTCAGTCTGCCCCAAGTTTTTTCCCTGCATTTTTTCATTAGTAATAATCTACAAGCGCTACGAATTATCTCCTCCCCCTGTGAATGGCGCGGTTTACTCGTTAAAGCGCTCGTAAAACTGAGCATAAAAATGAAGACGTACTTGTAGCGCGAGTCCTTGCCGTCAGGATTGTTGTCGAAGCTCGTCTGCCTGTAGACGATGGAATCACCCCAAGCGCAACCCACAGGAAACGTGTCGCCGACTACCGCCCATTGGGGTTCTCCGTAAAACGCCATCACCTGCAATCCACGATCAGTCTGGTCATCCCATCGTGCGTCAAGATGTCAAGAAGAAGATTTTACTCGGATTCAGCTGCAGTTCGGCAGATCCGCCTCAGCTCGCGGGATTACCTTGCCCAAGTCGTGGATTAAGCCGGTGAGATGGAACCAGTCGAGGTCCGGATGTGCCTGCCTGATGGACTCCGCGGTCTGAAACGCGTGAATGATGTTGGGCAAGTTGGTGTCCGGATCGCTCTCATCCACGAGATCATTGAGTTTCAACAGGGCATCCTTCACCGTCATCTTGAACTTGTTGAACTGAAGCCAATCTCGCATGCGCGCTGCAAGAAGTAGCGAGTCTGCTGTATGTATACTGACACGAGACAGAATTTGACAAGAACGTTACTTTTCTTTTCTTCTTACTTACATTTCACAAATTCGACGGTTTGATTGGTATGCATTTCCTCGTACGTTCTGCGAACACGTTCCTTGATGGAATCCTCGGGATTTATCTCATAGTTGCGAAACGCGTTCTTCAATTTTCCGGCGTAGACCGGTTCCGGCCGGAGCTGTTCCGATGGGTCCAGCAGGGTGGCATGATCAAGGATTTGTTCCTGAAGGGGAAGCAATTATAATTTATAGTTTTGTATTTATATATAAGATTCATAATTAATCGTTTTTTAGAAAATGCTTATATATATTTCATAATTAATTCTACTTTATCTCCTTATACATAACATTTTTATATTTTAATAAGCTTAATAATTTAGTTGAAAATAATAATCACATTAGATGTCACTGGATTATAATGTCGAATTGACATTGTCGGCGAATATTGTGCAACAATTTTATCATATCGTTTTTTAGTACTCTTGACCTGAAATGGTATAATGAAGCATACACAATGAAACAATTTTATCATATCATTTTTGAGTAATCGTGACCCGAAATAGTATGATGAAGCATATACGCAAACACACACAGACAAAAGACGTTTAAATCTGACCAAACACCTTCACATGATACACTTTGAATAATGCCAGCAGTATTTGAAAAAGCAAAAAAGATTTAGAATAATGTTTTGAAAACAAATCTCCATATCAGCTACAAAAATATCGAATAAAAAGTAGAAGTTTCCATTTAAGATTTTAAAATCGACCTCGAGTTCTCCTTCATAACTGCGCTCAAGATCAAAGGTATGGAATTAACGTAATAATTTAAGCAAACTAGAAGTAAAAGTTCGTTACTAAATGAATTTATTTATTTAATTGCGATGAACAATAATCCTCGAAATATTTAGTAAAATCTTTCAGGTGTTAATATTGCGTTACTAATCAAATTTAACTGTTGCACTATAATTGATATTCCAAAATAAATTTGAAAACGTAATCGGATTACTTACTGTCGCGGCAGTCATTTCGTAGTTCTTCATTCTTCTGGTTACTGATGGAGATGCAATTGACGACTGTCTTATCCTGCGTACCGTCGACTTAACTTATAATGTCCAAGGCAATTCACCCTTGATCCCTCGACATCGAATGGTAGTCACACGTACGAATAACAAATCATCACTGTTATCTCACAAATCCCCACCTTCTCTCACAGACTATTACAAATACGTTGTCAGACGTAAATGTTGCTTAATAAATTATCACGAATTTTCATCAAAAAATTCGATCTTTTATACACTAGTAACGCGTTACATCGATACTTTTTTGTACAAACCCTACTTGTACATACCCTACTGCCACGGTAGATTACATTCTGATATTTAACGTAATCAGAGATTTTGAAAGAATAGCAAAGATTTTTGCAATACTGCTTACGTAGCTCTTGACGCAAGAATGATCAACCCAAATCAAGACTGATAACAAGTTTGTCTCCTCTAATACTGCAATAGAGACCAATATTACAAGAAGCAGGAGAAATCCTTCAAAACATGTTTTCAAATCAATCAGCACGAAATATTGAAAATATTGAAAATTATTAATGTGCGGAGAAATTATTAATAACTGTTGAAAATTATTAATAATTTTCTATAAATTTATGTAATAAAATATTAATAATGTGTAAATGGCAAAATAGAGAAAAATCTCCTTTTAATAGAATAGTAATCATATAATATAATATTTTAATATTAGTCATATAAATGTCGTATAAAAACAAAAATATGGCAATTACCGCGATAATGCAGAAATTAGACTGGAATCGACTGGAATAGGCTGATATCATTTATGGTCAGTCATGAATGATACTCTTTATGGTACGAAAGAAATTGCGACGCGCCTCTATGAGTGCTTTGAAAAAAATTTACGACTGGTATTTCGGCGATTCGATTTCAATGAAGGGCTTGTTTATTCTTGTTATATGCGCACGTGAGGAACGACGAATCATGTGAAACAATAATGAAACGATACTATGTTCTAAAGGAAAAATAAGAACATTGTGCACAAGTAGAAAAACAAATAAGACGATCATCCAATTCTTGAAATCTCGAGGAGAATCGATCAATCGCGCAGTTTCTGCTAAAAACAACATCGTCAACTATAATAGAAACAAATAGAGATACGTTAGACACCAATAATAGCACTTCTAAAAATAAACCTCTAAAGTGTCCACCCATATGTTTACAATTTATAACGGAATTTATATAGCATTGATGACTCATTTAATCAGATCGGCTGACACTCGACGCAACCGGCATGTGAACAATGTCAAATGTATAATACAATTGACGCCGTTCCGCGGGTTTATGGGTTGGCGTGGCACGTCTTCGAGTTCTCCGTGAATTCGCTTTTGGTTGTTCACCGCTAACACGTCCGAGTGACACGATGAAAGAGAAATACTACTTATTTGCATTCTAGTTCCGACGATAACAACAATATTTGCAGCGTGGAAATGTCTGAGTCGATGATATTGCATAATCACAACCGGCGTCTGCATTCTCCCGAATGTTTTACACTCACGTTTTTACAAAGTTTCCGATAATTTTTAATCTTCACTGTAATTTCAATATCTTTTCACGCGCGATATCAGCTTCTGAAAAATAGAAATTAAGAAAACTTTTCAATACACGGAAATATAAGTTGCTGAGGAAAAGTTCATAAATGGAAAGTTCCAGTGGAAAACCTTGGAGCACAGATAAGCGCTTATTAGAAAATGCTACACAGCATGTCCCAGACCTATGATATGCGATGTCTTTTGATAGCGCGCGAAATTCTGACAAGCTGATGTCTGGGACATCCTGCACAAGACAATCATCATCGGAAAAAATGCTCATTCATGATTTTAGTAAATCAGTACTTCAACCCACGTACGTATTAATAAGTATGTAAACGTATACTTACGTATTAGAGCCACAAGAGATAAATTACGAGCGATACGTCAAGTGGAAATTGAAAAGTATTTTTCTCGATTTATCTTATGACAAAAATAGTATTAAAATGCCATCACAATATACACACGATTATGATATATATAATATATGTAATATGTATATACAACATAACTTAATTTAAATTAATTAGAGTCAAGCAGGGGAGCGTCATCAGGGCGAACTCGAGTCCGAGTAACTCGTGTTGCTGCCCCGCCGCCGCGAATTGTGTCGGTGTCTGTGTGAGGGGCTGCGCGAGCGGGATCTGTGCCGCGAGGACGATTTCTTCATCTTCTTGGACCGGTGCAGGCGGGAGGAGCTCGAACTGTCGTAACTGCTGAAATCATAGAATTTTATATAAGTTTAAATAAAATATTGATAAAAATAATAAATGGCAAAATAGAGAAAAATCTCCTTTTAATTGGATGTTAGTCATACAAATGTACATTTTATACAACGTTGTACATACAAGTAACCACGCAACCACAATCGCGACCAAGCAAGATCAACTTTACGTACCTTCGATGTGACGTTTTCTTTTTCTTGTGCTTTTTGTGGAGCTTGTGCCTGTCGGTGCGACTTCCACTTCGACTTCTGGAACGCGGCCGCGATCTCTTGCCGCTCAGATCTGCACTCTTCAGCCGGTCCATCAGCGAATTACCGGTGGACCTCGTATCCTGCGACGATCGGTCTCGATTGTTCTCGAGGGACGGCGATGGCACGGAATGCACCTCGTCGGAATCATCCTTCCGGCTGCTCTGACTCGCGGAGGTGGAACCGGCCTTCACCGTCGGCGTTTGAATGTTACTGAGGAAGATCGCGGCCTTCTTCTTCCTCTCGAGCTGCAACTGTCTCTCTCTGGAGAGCAACTTGTCGCGTGCAGCTATCAGTTTGTCCTTGATCCTATCTTCCTGAGCGTGCTTCTGCCTAATTTCCTTCTGGCAGTCCTCGAGGATGTCGTCCGTCAGGTCCACCAGCTCCTTGTCGTCGCTCTTCAGTTTCCTCTCGGGTTTCAACGGGTCCTTGTCCACAACGGCGAGCGAAGGATTCGTCGCATCGGCGACTCCGTCCTGCGGCGAGCCGGGCTTGGAGCTCGCGTCTTTCTTCTCGTTCTCCGTCACCTCCTCGTCGCTCTCCTCCAAAGGTAACGCGTTACGTTTCTCGATCACCACGCTCTCCCCGTCCTTCGGCTTCTTGATGGAGAACGACACGGTGGTGATCTGTTTCGCGGAGCCGGCGCACTGTTTCGCCTTCGTCTCGCCGCCGTTCTTCTTCTTCGCCTGTATCATCTTCACCCGCTTTTGTACCTCCTCCATCCGCTGCTGCTTCTTCTGCAGCTCCTCGAGCTTCTTCTGCTTCTCCTCCTGCGGCTCCTGTTTCTGCAGCAGCTCCTCCTCCGTCAGCACCTTGGGATTTATCGCGCCCTCGTACATCGTCAGCTTGTGCGCGTAATAACCGTGATATTGATGCGACAGTTCGAGAAAGTTGAATCTGGGGTCGCCCTTGTTCTTGACGATTGTCTCGAAGTCGCGACCGTTCTTCGCTACGTAGCTCGCCATCTTGTCGATGATGATTTGTACGTCCGCTGGCGGTACGATGAACGACGGTCTGCTGAGTGGCTTCTGCGTTGACACGCCGTAGGGTACCAACGGCGACGGTACCTCTTTGGGTGACGCGGTTTGCGTCGCGACAACATCGTTCGGCATGGCTGGCACGGCGAGTTGCGAGGCCGGCTGCATCTGTCCATTCGGCCCGTATATGACTGGACCGTGAGAGTACTGCATGGGCGTAGGGTAAGTATAATTCTAGAAAGAAAAAGTATAATAACGATAAATACGTTTTACAGGATTAAATAGCTCAGCTCAGTCGCCTCAATTTTGTTTCTGCATTGTACTAAAAATTGTAATTGGTCAGATTTGTACCTGTGGTGGCATCGGATGATAATATCCAGCCGACGGTGGCACTGGTGGTACTGCTGGATCCAACGGTGGTACCTTGGACGGTGGTGGCTTCCCCGTGATCTTGTTCACGAGCATGGAATACGCGCAATCTGCCGATGGCTTGTATTGTATGCTCGGTATGCTGGGCGCCTATAATTGGAAAGAACCAATTTTATAGTATGGTTCTGCATCTGGTTTATCTTAAGTTTTTTTATCTGCCTACATACAATATTTATTGAGAAGAATAATATAAAAATGGATATGCTGTGATAGTATTCTTTAATATTACATGTTCATATCTAGAAAAATATTTAATATCAGAATTAAAAATAATTTGTAAAAAATAATGAGCTATATAGATGTAAGATTTCGAGTTTAAATATTCTTCAGACACACATAAAGTTATGATATTAAAGTTTTTTTTAATAATAATTATATATTTAAAAACCTCCTGATTGCATGTAATTGGATTCCGTTCGCTTCAGTATTTCTTTGTCAATAACGAATTAATAAGACATAATTCTTATAAAATGACAAAATTATAAATACTGTTATACGTGCTTGCTGCATTTTTGGGACGCATTGTAATGGTTGCGTACGCGCGCGCGCGCGGAAAGAAACGATCAATGTTCGAAATGGTACAGCGAACGGATAAATAAAAAAAAGTGTACATGGGAATAGGTCCAACGCATACCAGAATCAGTCCTGGAAGCAGAAATATTTAACACATAAATTAGTGTTGTGGAGTACTATTAACATTTTTCATCCTGTCTGGTTGCGTGTATGAGCGCCACTCTAAAAGCAATTCAGCAGTCCAGCAAGTATCTTCCAGATTTCGAACTACTCGGAACGCAAAACTCTTCCGAGAGCGCAGGGGAGACCGCTTATGCATTTTTAAAAGATTAATGTACTGGGTGCAAATGAAATGCTGCGTGTTGCTCGTAAAAAGGTGAAACGTACCGCTTCGATCTTGGTAAACGACGACGCGAGACTCGGGTGCAGGTACGGTTCATCGTCTTGGTCTGACTCTTCCTCGGGTTCCGCTACAGGGAAAGAAAAAGAAATCGCAATGAGAATCTCGTGCATTTAAGAATCATCAAACTTATATGCCACATATTCAGTTACCGATTAATATATTAACAAAAATTCATGGCAATACTTACGGCAAGAAAAACTAAGCAGAATCAAAGTAGGTGTGGGTAATCAAATCCTGCTTTATGTCGCTTCAATTACTTCAACTCAACAATATCAACTTCAATGTAATTACTATGAGACACCGTTTCTTTTCTTTTTTTTATAAAGAACAATATGCTTACCGGTTTCTTCTTTCTCAGGTTGCTTTTCAGGTATATATTTCCCGTTCTTGATAGCGTCAAGCATATGTTTGTAATACCGATGAAGTGGCTCATCTATCGATAGGAATGCAAATTGCGGATTGTTTGCCTGTTTCGTCTTTATCAAGATCTCCAATTGCGTTCCGTGTTGACTTATAAACAGCGCCGTTTTCGTTATAATGGCATTCAATTTCTGCGTCTCTGGCTAAAGAACAGACGAAACAAGTACACATCGTTGAGACTGTCGTATTTGCTTGTTGTACTTGATCTAGTCGAGAAACAGATGAATTATTAACAACCAATGCGTAAATAAATCTTACCAGAATCATTCCATCGGGAATTTCCAACTCAGGAGGCGGCACGAACGTTTGGTCTTCCTCTTGCGAGCCCTCCGATTGTTTCGGGCTTTGCGAATCTTCACCCGAAGCCTTGTGGCCGTTCTCGTCCTCATTATAAGTAAATCCTACTTGATTGTACGAATCAGAGTCTAGCGCCTGGTGTAGCCTCTTTATTTCCTCCTCTGCAAACAGATACAGTTTCTTCTTCATTAAATTGTCCTCTACGATTTGTAAAATATAAGGAAAGAGAATGCGTTACCATGATACATGGATTCTTCCACATCGTTGTTGTAGAGAGACCGATAGCGTTCCACGTCAAAGAGTTCCTCTACTTTCAGTTCCTCCTTGGTAAGTATCGTCCGGTGATCGAAACCACCCGGTGGTGGCTCGTGTATCCGTAAGTCGGCCAGTGCTCCTCGTCCATCGTATCTATACACATACAATACATTTGTTAGAGAAGGAAGATGACATCGTTTCAGGTTGATGTGTCAGGTTGTCCACGGCATCTGGAAATTTTAAATCAAGGTGTAAATCCCACCAAAGCGATTTTTCTGAAATAGAACAGAATAGTAGATACATCTATCTCCGCTGATACTTTGTCTCTTAGGATGTGTTAATGTGTCATGATAGTAACATGGATATATTTTGTGACGTATCGAGTATTTTTCGGGTAATGCAATAGAGTGTCTCATGCTGTTTCTAATGATTCTTATTTATCTCTAAGCCTCTCTGATGTACGTTTACCATCTCTGTTCAAAATCTGTGTGATAAAACTTGGAAGTGATCCAGCATGTTGTCATTGTAGAAATGAAATTTGTGTATTTGTGTGTGTCATGGCATCAAGAAATTTGTACCGTAAACTCGTGAACATGTAAGAATGTCCTATGCGCTTCCTGAGGCAAAGTTTTTCCCGAGTCTAATGTGCTAATACATACCATGCTGAGCGGTCGTATTAATACCTACAACCGTCAGCTGCCATTTGTCTCTCTACGCCGTGTCTCACCTTGCTGCTGCACAGACGGCCTGCCATAAGCGCCGCGTCTCACGAGACCACCTGATTCTACGCCCGTGTAGAGCGCATAATCGCGCTGCCACACTGCGCGTTCACAGCCGAGAGAACACCTGCGGAAGCCTTAAACAGTCTCCAGTTTGCTTATCCAGAGATTAACGATGAGTGGGACCCCGCTGGCATTTAAATGCAATATCTGGCACGTGTCGATTTTGGTTTTATATATATAATTTTTGTTTTTTTTTGGAATTTTGATTTTTCAATTTTTTTTGTTTAGTCTGAGTCGATCATTGATTTTTCGTCGGGGAAACGTAACATTATGTACGGTGCGTAGTCTTATGCATGAGAACAAATATCCTAGATGAGAAATTGGTCTAGGTTAGAGAAACGGACCTGTCTATCTTCAATGTGCTATCGCCCATCCATGGTATCAAATGCTTTCCCTGATCAATCATTTTCGCCTTGTCATCATCGCGAAATAATTTGCAGCTGTATCCGAACACCAACAGCTCCTGCGGTTCCTCGTCGCTATTCTTTTTACGCAGAATGCCCGAGTCTACCATCCACCGCTGGCTTTTCGACGACGCCATTTTTCGACGACCGTGCTCGAACACGACGGGAACGCGGGGACGCACGTTACTAAAAGACGCCGGCGACGGCGTTGCACCATCAAGCAATCTTTTTATATACGTCGCTGCGCATGCGCGCACGTCTTACCTCCTCGCAACGTATAATGCGAGGTGCAGAGACCTATCAGCGAATTCATCTGTAACCGAGTGGTGATATGCAGCACGATCGACCAATCGCACCTAACGTGCGAATGCAATTGCCAAATAGTTATCTTTGCATGAACTTATGATTGGACGCCTCCTCTGCGCGTGCGTCGCATGCAGTTCCATTTCGCACGTGAGACTCGCATCTTCAATCTTCATCTATATGGCGTGCTCTTTCCCTGTAACCAAACGTTATTTGCGAATCTATCGAACAAAACTGTGACAAAATAAATCAATGCGATCACTGCAATCAATTATCGACATTAAAAATATCGATAATACTATGAAATATGAATAAATTCTGAAAAAATTAGAAATCGCGTCGGCTCGGGAATCGAACGACCCGCCGCGCGTCGCAGACGCGCGGCGCGCCGGGGCGCCACGATCGATGCTGAGTTGCCGATGATCGCGCGCTTATTTATCGCACAGCTTTTCGATCCGGGCGACTTTTATTCGCGATAACGGCGTATTAGGCGCCAGCGGAGTATTTCACTGGCCGGCGGTCGCGTCCGCGCGCGATCACCCGCGCGGAGCCCCGCGTACCGTCCCTCAGTACGTTATGGAATGCGCGACGGGTAGCTACCGTGTTACGCGGCTCCGCACGATGTCCGGCCGAAAATGCACGCTAACAGTACGGAAACTCGTGCGCTGTGGCCGCGGGCTTGACGTCTCGCCACCCGACATCGGACACGGTGCGCACTCCGGCCGTTGGCCCTCCACGCCGTACGCCGCTCGCACGCGCTCCCGTATTTTTCGCCGTACTCGGTAGCACATCGTATACGTGGCAACAGAGCGTGGCTGCCGTGCGAGCGCTGTGTGCTCTGTCACTTCCTAGTCAAGAGGAATCCCGTCGGCGGTAACGAGCAACGGTCGCGCGCGTCGCATCCGCGCCGTATCCCACGTCCTGTGCGCGCACGGGGGACGTCGCCGGGACGCCGACCTCGCTACGCCGTGGACTCGCTCGGTCGGAACCCCCCTCGGGGCCCGGGGCACGTCGCCCGCCGACAACGCTCTTGCGCTCTCGCCACGATCGCGTGCACGATCAGCGTCCGCTGTCCCCCAGTTGTCCGGGACTCGCGTCTTCTACATCGTTCGGTCCCCCAAGCGGCATCCCGTCCGCCGATTTCGGCAACGATGCGATTCTGAGGGGAGAAACGAGCGCAGCACCGCCGGCAGCGTCGCCCCGAGCCTCATCGGGAGACGTCGCGAGCGCGAACGCAACGTGGACGTGGAAGTGTTTACATCGCCGTAAAAACGTCCGAGGCGGAGGATCAAATTCGCGCGACCCGCGGCGACGATAGCACGGTGGGAATTTGATGCTGTAAGTATCTCTGTTGGCCACTGGGCTTCTGGTGTTACACGCAGAGTCATGGTCCACTCTGCTTGGCTGTGCTGGTAGCACTGAGCGAGTCAGCATTTCTCGCAGAAGTTACGAGCGACTTTTCCAAGTTTGTTGTTAGTAGTACATAGAACAAGACAAGTGGAAAATGGAGAATCTGATTGAAAAAATTGCAAGATGCAAAGTTGTACCACTGCTCAACAGTAGCAGTTGGAGCATACAACGCAAGTCGGTTATAGCAGTTCTGTTTCCACTTAAAGAGGACGCAACTCTTGCGTGTAATCTAAAATTGAATCTATTCTTATAAAAATATCGATATTCATTGTCTTTTTCTGCGACAGGTATTCCCTGATTGACACATCTGCCGAGCGGGATGATGGGCTGACACGAAATGCCAGTGGTTTATCATCATTGTTCGAGTGCTCTTTCCCCTGCGGCGCATTCCACATGAGAGAGATCACCTGACGAGAGTTAATGGTGCATCTGTGCACTGTTGTCATTATCCTCCGGTCGGTACAATGGAGGAGCCAGTCAAGAAGAAGCAGCGCATCGAGAATAGCGAAGACGCGAAGAACGCCCTCGCCGAGATCGAGCAGCTGCAAAGTAGCCTGCTCGCGCGATGTCTGTGCCACATGCCGGAGAGCAGCCTGCGCAAGCCGTTCACCAATATCACGGTGGAGGCGGCCGACGGCAGCATCCGCTCCGCCGTCCTGTCCGAATGGCACATCGATCAGACGCTCGAGTTCTTGAGCGCCCTGCAGTTGCTGTTCGACCTCGCAGTCAAGCAGAACATGCGTGGCGTAATGTGCAGACGAGTGGTGGACGTGTGCGATGCACTGGCGCGAAACGAGCACGGCATCATCGATCAGATCATCGATCTGTCCTACACGTCCAACAAGTTCGTGTCGTTCGCCGCGAGCCGCGTGCTGGCGTCCTTCTTCATCGTCACGCGGGATAACGTGGAGACCGGCTGGCTGGAGAGGCTCACGCAGTCCCTCGTGGCTACGCACTCGCCCAGCCAGATGCTGTTCACGCTGGACGTGATGAAGAGGGTGGTGGAGCACAAAGACTGCAGCATACACCCGCTCGAAGACGCGGATGCGTCCGTACCACCAGCCGGCTGCAACACTTTCGTCATCTCCGACCCCGAGAGCTTCGACAGCACGGCGATCAAGGCGATGTGCGTGAAGGCGCTCGAGTCCAAGTGGATCATTCTGGTGTCCAAGTTCGACACGATCCTGAGCGCGTACACGCCGCAACACGAGTCCGTGGTCATCACGTTCCTGCATCTATGGGAGACCGTAATCTCAGTCAAGGCGAACCTCTCCGTTATCGACACCAAGCTCTTCTACTCGCAACTGGACAATCTCGTTGCTGTGTTGCTGAACACCAGCCTGCCAGGCGTGATATGGCGCCACCTGCTCGGCCTTTTTAACGAAGTGCTGTGCTACGGTAGTACCTTAGCGTTGCAGGACGTCCTGCCAGAGGAGCCGTGTTCCCTAGCGCATAGAATTGTACGCGCTGTCAAGGACGGGCGTTTACTGGACTCGCTGCCGTATCGTCACGGTTCCGGCCGATTCGGCGGCGGCACCGGCGAGGGCGATCGGCCGCTCTTGCAGAAGATGGTACTACTGGTGCTGAAGAGCGTCGCCGTGACTGTACGTGAGACGCGTAGCGACTCGAGCGATTCGTCCTTGGGCTCCGAAGCGGAAGATCTCGACCAGGACATGGCGGTGATCGAGAGGGGCATACACGAAGTGTTGCGCCAGCTGGACCAGTGCGTGAAGACGCTGATGCCCTTCCATCCGGAGATGCCGTTGTCGCAGTGGGTCGTGCAAATGTTTCACGATCAGGATGATTTCCTCATCGAGGGTATGGTGTGTTGCTTGGACGTTGCGGTGGGTCTCTTTTACCGCGGACCGCCGCAGAACGATCTCGGCCACATGCTCAGCCCGACGTTGACCTTCGTGCAGTTCATCCATGCGGTATCACATGATCCGGACGTACTGTTGGATCTGTTGGTCAGCAACGAGACCTGCTTCTTGCTGTACCTGTTGCGATTTCTCAAGTATATCAGGCGTAACTGGCACGAGTTCGTCGCGTGTTGCGGTCGCGAGCTGGACGACACGATGACGATACTGATTAGACTACGACTGGCCATCGATCGGCTGGTGTCGAAGGCCCTGTTCCCGTACAATATCAATCCGGTTCTCCGTCTGCTCGAGAAATGCGAGTCCTTCTACGAAGGTAACGTGGAAAACGGTAATAGCGTGTCCGTCGTGTAAGATAGAAGAGATGCGCTCGGTGATGGTCAGGTTCACCCAACCAGATCACTCGAACGTGTACAAAGCCGTATGAACCGAGACGCTCTCTCCATACATTAGCTAGGGATCTTGTCGTCTGTAAAATATCGTAAAATTATAGCTGTACAGATTGCCGCATCGCGTCCCTTAATGAAACAACAAAAAAGCGACTGAACTAACTCGGCCCGTTCAGCTCCTGCCAGAGAGATTTGGGGGGAACGAGCATGTTTCTAATTTATTAGGTTTTAGCGAAATTTTTCAGCGCGTGTTCTCGTCAGTTTATGAATCAACAGTGCTAGGTGACGCAATTATATGATTTAATCGGATTAGTAGTACAAAGAGAAGAATAGCAGAATTTTGCCTTAGTTGAAAGAACCGAAGATGCATTCGTGTGGTGCTATCGAGATACGCATCTCCCTGCCAAAGCACCATCGAGAGAACGCACCTTGATGTATACCACTAGGATAGTATTTATGTGTATACTTCGAGCTACAATTTTGTACAATTTTGCCAGTCAAATAGGATATTATCTCACTGTAAATGTAACTTCATCGTACTTCGACGATACCTACGAAATACATGTACATATCCCGTAAAACACTTCCGGAACCAGTCCTGTAATACACAATCAAACGTGGCTAGATAAAATTTTATCTGTTCAACAAATTTCTGAAGAAATCTGGAAACAGGATATTTTCTTGTGGATCAACAGTGCATAAATGATAACAAACTGTCGTATTGTAACGCATAAATTGTGACGAATAGGAAAAGCGTAACGCATACATAGTCGCAAACATCGACGTAACAAGAATACTCTTCGTTAACGTTTTGGTACCGTTATAGGTGAGAAATTCATTTCTTTTTTTACATTAACAACGCTTCTTTCAAATGGATAAGGATTATCCGCGTTTCAACATTTTGAGAGTTTTGTGTGTGTGTGCGCGCATGTATGTGCATGTGTGACAAAACGTATTGTAAATAGTAAGAATAACAACGATTAACGCACGCGCGGCGTAAGATTCACATAAGATTCTGTAAGTACACATGTAATACACTAAAATTCTCATATTTTTACTTTTATAATTGTGGTGTCGTTTAATTCAATCTCCCCCTGAGTGAGTGTGTGACTTCATTCGGGAATTGCGACATCGTTTACCCCGATAGCAACTAAACGGAGTTCCATACTTTGCGGGAAGATTGCTGCGAAGTATCGACTGCAATCGTGGTAGATCTTTTTTCCAATCAGATATTTATTATCATCTTTCTCAACGCAAGTCAAATACAATTGTCATTACTGAGACTTACGATATTATACATAGCCCGGTAGATTGTCAGTGCGAGTGATCGCGCAAAAAAAGTGTTCACTACATTGATTAGAGCGATGTAACGCGCTTATCTCTCTCACCGGGACAAACTGTCCAGATTTATTTCCCTTTCTTTCCATTTCTTTTTACTTTAGAAGGATCAATAGAATTAAGTCCGTAACGTTAGCCTTCTTGGCGTACTTCTTTTTTTTTAATAAAATTATGCTATTTTCTATTTAGAATTTGCAAATATAGCTCTAATTATTTAAACGTTCGATCGGAGCGCGATCGAGAAATTTTGTATTGAGAAGGGCAGTTTCTAAAAACGCAAAATTTCTAACTAAATATTTATATTTGTGTATTAAATCATTATTTATATATACTTCTGTACTTCGTCAATAAATCACTATTTCACAGCATCATTTTCCCATTTAAAACAGAGAACTTAGTGGTACCGTACTGTTAAGCTTCCTTTCTTCACTTATAGATTAACTCATCGTGTTCTCATTTGTCTCTCGTGATCTTGCTTCCTGTCCTTCAAGTCGGTAAAACTATTATTTTATCGCATATTATACACTGATGTACGAAACTACACGAAAAACTGTACATATCTCTGTAGATAATTTTCAGCGTAACAGCAAAAATCCATCATTTTATTGTAACTGCAGCGAAAGTTAGTTCAACAAGCTTCACTAAATCAACAACAGAATCTAAGTTACGTAGCCCATTGTTAGCATCGATTGTTTCAACAGTGTGGATTATTTATCGCTCTTTCGTTTTCTCCCTTCTGTCTGTTTATTGTGTGACCATTTTTCATTCGCTGCTATGCACGTTCTCGCACTATCAGTATAATAAACCGCTAATCGTCCGTAGCATATAATGAAGCATTCTCTCTTTCTCCTTCTGTACACTTGTTATCTGAATGAAAAATGCTCAATGTTGGTCGCGCGACAGTGGCAGAAGCAGTTGAAGCGATTTCTGTAACGACACATGCGAGAAAATTAAAATATCACGAATATCGTATTAGAAAGACTGACTTTGTTCTATCACAAAACGTCCAGCGAATCGCCCACTTCACTTTGGCAATTTCGGACAGGGACTGTCGGTTTCCCCTATCCGCACGCAGCGGATAATCCGGGAGCAAACTTTCTCGATAGAGAACTCGAAAACATCTTTAATTCATTTACCCTTATCGAAAGGTAGATACGCGATTACTCTTAATTCCGGATTAGAGTAAAAAGTTGTGTAAAAATAAAGAGAACGCAATTTGTACAAAACTTTCCGTCGGAAATTACGCAAAAAGATGTATACATAGACATCGCGTTAATCGCTAGGAAGGAATATAAAGGATACGATGATTTCTGCAAGTGTCGCACATCTTATCTCGTATAACTATGTGTATATCTATATGTATATATATATATTTATATATATATATATGTATACTCTTATTGTTTTGACTATACCTATCGGTGTACACGAGGCTTACTCAACGCTTTATTGCACGCTTACATCGAGTAGCCTCCTCCCTTTTCCATCTCCTTTCGTCGTTTGCTTCTTCTAATAGGAAATCAATGTACAAGCGATTAACTCACTACTGGAAAGGATTTTGGTGTGATGTTTAATAAGACTTTTAATTAAAATAAAGTCGCCCCCTTCGTTCTCCTGTCTAGAAAATGATCTAAAAAATACTTGTTAATGTACAGATGTGTACGTGTGTGTGTTGCGTGTGTATATGTATGTGTCTGTGTAAATGATAAGGATTATCGTTAAACAGCACGCACGCGCACATATATATATCGGGTGTAACGGCGAAAATACAGTCAGGCCATTAACACACGCGATCTCTCTACTAACCAGAAGCCATTATATGCTCTACAGCAAAAGTAGTGACTCTCACTGCTCTTTCTTTTTCTCTCTCTCTCTCTAGCTCGCTTCTCACAGTTGTATCACACGTTCAGCCTGATAATTTAATTCCAATCTGCTGATTGGCCGGACCATTGAAATTCCTGTCACACCGGTATTAAGTAGTCGGATGATACGAGCTAATTAGCGCCGCGTCCACCGGCTCCATGCAGGACGGACAGGTCAGGGAGCGCAGCAGCCAGTCGTCGATGCAGATCGCGTGATAGGTGTGCATGCACGGCAGATAGCGCACTTCCTCGCCCACCAGCAGCTCCATCATGCATATCACGCACTCGCCCTTCTTCGCGCCATCGTACTCGCGCATTGGCAAATGCTGTATCAGTCCTATGCGCTTGGCGATTCTAACTTGTTGCTCCTCTTCGCTCAAGCAAGCCGAGCCACCACTCTGCATCAGGTTCACCCCGATCGCACGGCCGATGTTCAGGTTGCTGGACTGCAGGTGACGCTCCCGAGTAGCGATCGATGGGTAATAAGACGCTTGCTGTAAAACGGTGATAAAAGTCAGTACTAGATTTTTCCAGTTTGCAGTGTGCACGTGTATGCACATGTATCCACGTACATGGACATGTACGAGTCAGCAAATACGAGAAATCTTAGAAAAAGATTCTAGAAACGAATTTCGCAAATTTTAATTATTTCTGCTCCTTAAATTTAAATGGCAATCATCGGTAAAAGAGAGAAATCAATCACGATAAAACCATTCCGTTGAAATAGCCGAGCAAACGACACTACGCGATGCAATAAAATTAATCGTTCCGAGCTCTACTTTGCTGCACAATCCTCGTGAAACGCAGCAAATGCACACCGCGTACTGGACACACGGGGAAAGGGTAGAATCGCGGGGAGAAGCTGGAGAGACGCAGTTCTAAGATCGTGCACAATGCAGAAGAAGAGCGACACGATTTCCCGAGCGATAAGATTACGCGCGCGAGAGCGATGTATAATGAGATATAAATTACGTTGTAGGGAATCGGTGGCCCGAGGCCTTCCTGTGAGGACCCGGTGGACACGTTGTGGTCGAGATTGTTGCTCAGCAGAGTGGTATTGTCCTGTTGATTGCCGCTGGCGCGTTTCAAGCAGTTGCCCATGTTCGTGGATTGACGAGCTGGTTGTCAGCTTTCTAATTGCCCTCCGTCGTCGCGTCGCATTCAGATCCCTGCTCCTCGCGGTGCCCTTCGCTCTCCCCGCGCGTGTAATTACAGCAGCAGCACTCCGCGCGACGGCAACAACAGTGGCGACGACGGCAGCGATGCAACGACGACGCACGACGCCCGTTGTCTCTCTGCGGCGCTTCTTGCCATCCTACCTCTCGCGTCGTCCGTTCGCGTAGCCTGCCCTCAGCAGCAACACTCGGTATCCGTCGACGAGACCAATGCGTGCGACACGCCGCGCCAACGCTCGATGCCGAAAGTACGAGTGTCGCGCAATTGCCACTCGACGCAGTCGTCAGTCCGTCACACACTCTTCGCGCTCCGGCCAGGCACCGATCGAGTCGCTAGTCACCACCAGCTGAGCGTCGCCATAATGCGCACGAGCCGAGCGAAACGATGCGCATAATGGCGGTCGATTTTGATGTAACAGTGCTCCGAAATAAAATAAAGATCTACTTACGTAACGGTAGATTGAAATGTAAGATTATTTCATAATTGCGAACTTGGAAAGTTTGTGGTTAAATTACACTACGTGTGAATGTAACTTATGACTTTGAGAAGTAACATATAAAAATATATTTTGTTTGATTTATCACAAGAATTAAATTGTTGCTCGAAATTTTTCGCCGTCGTTGGTCTATATAATTTCAGGCCCGAAAATTGAATTTTGTAACAGGAGAACATGAGTTGGTAAGAGCTGGCAAATTCCAAGAGGCCAAGAGCCAAGAGAACAAATTTCAAGAATTTCGATTCAAGGAATTGCTTCAATTCCAAGAATTGCTCTGGTCGAAGATAATAGTTTGATGTCAAGTACAAAACTTGAATTTTGTAACAGGAGAACATAAGTTAGTAAGAGGTGGCACGAGATAAATTGCAACAGTTGCAATTTCAGGAATTGCTCTGATTCGAATCTAAAAATTTATCTACCAGAGAATTCATGAAAGTGTAGCTACACGTGAAGGTTAGTTCCAAGAATCTCCGCTACGAGCCTCCACTGTCGTTGATCTGTAGCGAGCGTATTATTTATTTGATTATTATGCTACATTTAAGGCAGTTTTAACGCACGAGGAACTATTACAACATTTCGGTTTAGGTGAAAATATATAAAGATGCTGACTTTATTTAATACAGACTAGAACTGATTACTTAATGCACGTGTGACTTAAAGCGCGAGCAATTAGCTTCTTCTTGTTCTCTGATTCCTTCCAAGGCTCTCCATCTCGGTATTCGTGCTGCCCTCTCATTGGTCGGGCTAGTTCTGCCTTGTACTCCTTAGATGCCGCCACAGATCAAAACTTGAGGCAGTAGTACGACTTAAATATTGGGTCAGACGGGACAATAATTTTCTAGACACGAAATTTTATTTTTGAATAGTACAATTTAAAAAATCATATAAGCCTTCTATTTCGAAGTTTATTTGTATTGCACTTTATCCATCCCCTCGGGGTTAAAGGCGCTTTTCGAGGGAGCGTTCCCCAACCCTGTACATTTTCGAAGTTTATTTGTATAATTAGACAAATCCAGAGGCTGCTGCTGTTGGGACATCATATGCTGCAAACTAGGTTGTTGTTGATGTTGAGGTTGATTAGGACCCAATGGACCGCCGACTCCTCCACCATGTTGACCAGGTTGTTGCTGGTGGACAAGTGCCTTTTTATTAAAAAGAATATATAATAATGAATTAAATCTCACCATTATATACTAAAAAATAATATTTCATACTTATTCATTTTAATGCATTAAAATATTTAAAAGATTATTTTATCAGAAAGAAAATTCGCTTACCCGTTGCTTGATAAAGGCGGCCATCAACGGCGGATTACTCTTGAGTATTTGAAGTATTTGATTCTGCTGTTCGGCCGACGCTGGGCTCTTGAGGGTCTGCATCAGCTGCTGTAAAGCGTGCTTGTTCATGCCCGCCTGCAGGCCGACCTGACCGATCGGCCCGATGACGCCCTGTTGCCGCGGGATTTGTGCGCTCATGCCCATTCCTGGTTGAGCTTGATGCCGCTGTTGCTGTTGCATCAGTCCGTAGATCCTTCTTCTTCTTCGTAGTATTTAATGACACCCGATCCCTTGCAGGTCGATATGGCCAATTGCGAAAATAAATTAAAAACAAAATACGAAATACGGAATAACTAGTTGAGAAAAAAACTCGGGACAATCGTTGTACACCTGGGCATCTATCACGTAACTTTTCCCCTAGGATGGAAAATGAAAAATGAAAATTTCGCGTGAACTTTTACGTTATGATTTGCTGCTGAGATGAAGAAATTTTCATTTTTCATTTTCCATCCTAGGGGAAAAGTTACGTGATAGATGCCCTGACTGTCCCCTTCGGAGGTTCCAGTCCGTAGATCCGACTAGCCTCGGCAGACCAGCGCGACGCGGCTCGCGATGCGCGATACGCGACGTGCGATATCCAATGAGCGTACAGCTTTTCCATAAAAACTGTACGCTCATTGGATATCGCACGTCGCACGTCGCGTCGCGCTGGTGTGCCGTAGAGTCCTAAATATTAGAGAGGCGCGAATGGGCACCCTCTTTCTGATTGGTCGGCCGCCATGTTGAGGCACAATGCCCCGCGTTGTTGATAATCGTGATGTGCAGGAGGATTGTCGCATGCACAGTGCTCCAGCAACCATCTCCCATCCTGTGACATTCGTTCCCCAATCACGAAGCCCTTTAAAAGATATCTCTAATATAAATGTGAGTACTGGAGCAGGCAGTAGCATATATATTGTGCCTCAAGATGGCGGCGTGGCGGCGGAGTGGGGGTACCATTCGCGCCTCTCTAATACTTAGGACTCTAGTGTGCCGTACCGGCCTAAAGCCTTGTGTCCACGACCCAAGTTCTTGGTCAAAGTTCTAGGTCCGAGAAATGTGTAGCCAATCAACATGCAGCTTTTACGTAAAAACTGTAAGTTCATTGGCTACACATTTCTCGGAACTAGAACTTTGACAAAGTTCTTGGATCGTGGACACAGGCCTTTAGGCATTCGGATTACATAACCAAGCAGTCTCCTTATTTCGCGTACGCGCACTACGTTCCGACCACATCGAAGGTGCTGACAGGGAGTCGCGCTACTGTATCTCTAGTCGTGTCGTGTTCGAACCTCAAAAGAGCGATTTCGCGCCTGCGATTCGCTCGGACGGGTGACGTGTACTTCTCGTCGTTGTCATCGTCGCGTAAGAAACTATTGAGGAATATTTTACCGAGCAACCTCAGAATGGACGGTCACCGTGCGTCGCGTTTGCTGTTGATGCTGATCGCGGTCGCGGCGAGTTTCTTGGCGCCGGGCCACGTAGCCGGTTCTGGGGTGCTGCAGATCCGCGGCGTACCGGTCGCGAAGAACTCGCTGTATCGGCCTGACCGTGACTTCGAGTGCCTGGACGGCAGCCGTCTGATACCGTTCACGCGGGTGAACGACGATTACTGTGACTGCGGAGATGGCAGCGACGAACCCGGCACGGCTGCCTGCGCACACGGCTCGTTCTACTGCGAGAACGCCGGTCACAAACCGGCTTACATACCGTCGTCATGGGTGAACGACGGTGTGTGTGACTGCTGCGACACCAGCGATGAATACCTGTCCCCGGCGAACTGCGTGAACAATTGTAACGAGCTTGGCAGGGAGGCACGACTGGAGCAGCAAAAAGCGGAGCAACTGGCGCGTGAAGGTAACAAGTTGCGCCTAGAGTTGTCGACGAGGGGTAAGAGTATCAAGGCTGAACATCATTCGCGTCTGGTGAAGCTGAAGGCCGACTATGAGGAGGCTGAGCTGATAAAGAAGGAGAAGGAGATGCTGAAGAAGTATGCCGAGGAACGTGAGAGCGTAGCATTGGAGAAGTACAAGCCTGTAGAGCCAGAGGTACCGTCGCAGGCCGAAATCACTGACGATGAGCAAGAGGAAGCTGGGGAGGAATCAATACAAAATGAAGTAGTTATAAAGAGCTTCTTTAATACATTGGATTCAGATGCCAGTGGCACAGTGACGATAGCAGAGTTACAGGCTGTAAAGAGGTTTGACAAAGATAGGAACGGAGAGGTATCGGAGGAAGAGGCATTGTACTTCCTTGGTGGCAAGGGAGAAGCCACTCTACAGGAGTTTATAGTGATATATCAGATGAGCATAAAACCTTTCTTTAAAGAGGAAGAAGGTACATGAAATTACAATTAATATATTATTCATATAGTTTATGAATTTTATTATGCATTCTCACTTTTGCTTTTTTGATATGTTCAAAGCAGTAGCAGAAGAAGACGATGCGCATCAGCCTTTAGATGAACCGTTGGATCACGAGAGGGAGGAGGATAATGGAGAAATCAGCGAAGGTGAAGAGGAGGATGTCGCCGAGGACGAGCACCAGAAGGAACCGCTAGAACCGGAGGTCCAATATGACGAGGAGACGCAGGCGCTTGTCGATGAGGCGACCAGTGCCCGCGAGCGTTACCAGGAGGCTGAGAAGGCTGTGAACGAGCTGCAGTCAGAGATCCGGCAGCTGGAGGAGAAGCAGGAGCGCGATTACGGGCCGGACGAGGAGTACGCGTCCCTCGACGGCGAATGCTTCGAGTACACGGACTTGGAGTACATTTACAAGCTGTGTCTGTACGGCAAGGCGACCCAGAAGTCCAAGTCTG
Organism: Ooceraea biroi; assembly: GCF_003672135.1. Taxonomy (NCBI): domain Eukaryota; kingdom Metazoa; phylum Arthropoda; class Insecta; order Hymenoptera; family Formicidae; genus Ooceraea; species Ooceraea biroi. The sequence continues at coordinate 7,301,811 of NC_039517.1, read as the reverse complement.
GCAGCAGTGAGGTCACCCTGGGCTACTGGTACGACTGGGCAGGACCAACCGGCGCTAAGTATTCCAAGATGAAGTACGATCGCGGCCTGACCTGCTGGAATGGCCCAGCGCGCTCTACGATCGTCACCCTGTCGTGCAGTACGGAGAACAAGCTGACATCAGTGTCGGAGCCGAGTCGCTGCGAGTATGCCATGGAGTTCTCCACACCGGCACTCTGCAATCCCAGTCTATTAGAGACTGCCGATACGCATGACGAATTGTAGATAATCGTCGCTCCGTTAGTAAAATATAAGCGCTCGCTCGCTCGCCCGTTGGCTCGCGCACACACAACGTGGATGTCAAGCACTTACGCTCTTTTTCGCGAGCTGCGGCACGAGGACCGAGCCGCTGAGATCGGATAAACGATCGTCGGATCCTATCTCGAACTATTTCCGATGCAGTCGCGATTGGTAAAGTGTAGCTAGTGAGCGTTACCGTAAAGCATCCAGGGGATGAGGTTTTAGGGGAGAAAGTTCTTAGGCGTTGGCACAGTAATTTAATTTTTAACACACTTTGTATGTTAAAATGAATTGTAATGTTTTAGGTAAGTCAACCGAAACATTCTAATTTATATCACGTGGACAAAATATCTTCAACAGAATTGTGCGTTAGATTAATTAAAATTCAATCATTCAATTATTTTTCTGTACATTTTGTGAATCAGTCGAAATCGACATGTCACTATATAAATATAATTTTGCTAATTATAATTTTTATAATTTTACGGAACTGGAAATTCACGTGAATTTTGCCGTAAAATTGATGTCGTCGTGTACGTTAATACACAAAACGCTCAATTTTGATTAATCTAATACTTAATGAAGCATTTAAATGGAAATCCCTCGAATAATTCCAAAAATAAAAAGATATACAACGAGTGGAAAGAGTTACAAAAATGGTTACATCAATCGCGATTGATTATTCGTCTTTACATCCGAAGAATCCGTCGATCTACTATTGACGATGCGTAGTTCGTTAGTGATAACCGAAGAGTAATCATCCTCAATCTTATTCTGTGACACTGATAGAGAAAGAAAAAAGATCAATGTTACGCGCAGACTCATTGCCAACGTGTTAAAAACGCGTCGCTGTTACATTCCTCGTTTTGTACTTGAAGCGTTTCTACGATGTGATCTAAGGATATGAATTAACGTAATATCACAGCTGATATTTCAGGTCTGAGACGAAACATACTTTATACCGAATAGTAATAATATGTAGCTCGAAACGGAGATATTGTTAAGGAAGAGGGGGAAAAAGAAGAATACGGAGCTATTCCTCCAGGAGTCGTGCAATCAGTCATACGTACAGACCGTGTCCTAATATTCAGCATTTTAAACATTTAAGTCTTGAATATTTTGTAATTTTTTAAGGGTACGCCATGATGGCGCGATGAGATATTGATGTAATAAAGAGAGAAAGAGATTCTGTTGTCGAACCACAATTTGCGATGGCAGCTTTATTTTACATCAATGGAAAGAAATCCGTTTTGTGTAAATGTGAATACGTGTATATGTATGTCTGTTGTGTATGTGTGTGTGTGTGCGTGCGCGCGCGCGTGTGTGTGTACGCGTGTACATGTATAGAATTTTTTCTCTTGTTATCATGTATGTTATTACATAATATTACAGTGACGTGGTGGTTAAATTCAGTTTTCTCTATTTTACTCTAAGAGGCGGTTACTTCGCATCTTTCTCGAATTCCGAAACATTTATCATTTATCTAGATAACTATGAAGGGGATAACGATACAACGCTCCTGTGGCTACTACAATCGGCGTACTTCGATTCAGTTCCTTGATTGGTTCGGTAAGGCACTTGAAAGGCTACAAAAGTCTTTCCTCCCTCGCAAAATTCGACGAATATAAGACGATATGCTTCACGTTTGCAGCGTTTTCCACGCCTCGGATCACCGAGAAGAACGAGGTTCCAGATAGTTTCTATCCCGCTCTCATTTTTATCCTTTTTTTATCTTACCTTTTTCCGTTCAACGATATCCCATATACATTTAATCAAAGTGAGGCCATATTGATATCACTTATTGATAGGCCCGTTTTAGCGTGATTCGGATTACACATTTCACGTGTGTAGATAATCTGTAGGCAATTTTGGGAGAGCAATACATTTCTGTGTAGAATAACAATAGCGTTTTCGGACAACGAAAATACAGTCGCACGCAAAACATCTCTTAGACCATTGTATATCTTGTACCCCGTACAAGATATATTTATTTATTTCTCTCTATCTTCTATATTTATCTCTCAACGTTGCTAACATAATGATATATATATATATTTCTTTTTTTTCTTTTCGGAATCTTAAAGTGATAACGCACACATATTCTTTCTCGTATTTACACGAAATGCACGAGATAATACACGATATTTATAAATGCATCACGCCGAGGATCACAACTGCTAAACTACTGTACAAACTATAGTCGCGAGTATAACGCTAAAGCTCCCTACGAGAATGTACACGCATTCCTAAATGCGTTTCCCCCTGTGATGAGCACAAATGAGTGCACGTGATCCGATATAATCTCAACAAGGTGTCTGCAGTCGTGTAGAAAAACACGAGCGCGGGAATTGAAAAATTACTGCTTGCTGCGAATAGAGTTAATTTACGTTTCAACATGATGTACGAATGATTCTGCTCGCTCAAATATATGCATCGACAACGACGAGCACGGCTATTACAAACGTTAGTAAACTGAACGTTGTTACGATCTCTGAAATTAAAAATATCGGGACGTTATGTTTATAGCTACATCGATTAACGAAATACGAATATGCGAACAAATTATTTAGAAATTATTTAGAATAATCTAAATACCAAGCGTTCATTTTGAAGTTTTTTTCTTCGAAAAATTCATCATTTCTAAACCGAGAACATCTCGGTTTACTACTTTTATCCGTACGATTATTATTTATTTGATCTATTCTTCATTTATATTATTCTTCCTTTTCGATTTCAACAGCTTTGTGGATAATTAAAGTACGAAAAATTGATTCTCCGCAAGCTAATCTTTGATTTTCTTCCATGATTCGCATTTCATGCATTCGCGATCTCCGAGCAGCTTCACATAAAAATACTAGGATATGTATCCTATGACAACGTGGGTGTGTATATGTATCAAGCGCTAAACGAGATCGTTTATCTCTCTTTTCGTGTTCCTTTCTGCGTAAGGCTTCGAATCGTCGAAGCGTTCCGCTGACTGAATTACAAAAAACAATTCCGCGTTCTATGTTCTGCGTTCACTTCCCGAGCTTTTCGAACATAATTAGCTTTTCTTTAAAGCTCTTAGTGTCGGTCGACACTTCCGATATGTTTCCATTGAGCATGTTCTGCAGGTCCTCGTCGTTCTTGCTCGCCAGCAGGTTGTCAATCAGTATCTTCGTATCCTCCTGCTTGGCTACCGGTGACGTTGGCTGCGACGTGCTCATCTGCTGCTTCTTCGGATAGATGACAGAGCTGCGTTGATTGTTACCATTGTCAGCCATCCTGGTCATTATCGTGATGGCCAACAATTGTTGAATACCCAAGTTCTCCTTGGACACCGGCTCAGAGGATTGACGCCAGTAATACTTGTTGTCGGCAGAGATGAGCGACTTGGAATCCTCCGTGTCGTCTCCCATCGACGTCTGATCGGAATCGGTGGCCGCCACGTTTCTGCTAGACCAAGAGTCCTGAAAGAGATCATTAGAAATTTATTTTGAAAAACGCTCAAAGAAGATTATTAAAAATCTATCGAAAAATCAAAGCAAATTTTCTCGAGCTAACTTTCTCATTATCTTCAAATTTCTTCATTCGCTTATAAAAGTCACGCAATTTTTAAAACGGAAGAACATAAAGACGGAAGGAAAGGCATGGTTAATGCAAATTTTTATTCCGAACTCTTACGTTTTTCTCACGCTTGTCTATCACGCTCTCCGTGATCTCCTCATCCTTTCTGTCCTGTTCCAAGTCCTTCTCCAGACTGTCCAGCGTCTCGGTGCTCTCTGACGACTTGTTTCTCCTCTCCGAATCCAACGTGTCCGTGCTACCGAGCTCCGAGCTTTCGGATGATTTTTGGAGTCTCGATGGCTTTCTGGTAGGAGTCGGTCGTCTCTCCGCTTCCTGATCCTCCGTAGTGGACATCACGTCCACTACGCTGGTGCTCGGTATCCTCTTCGGCGTCCTCCTCACTCTCCTGTTCTCTAATCTATCTTCTACATCTAGATTGTCCGAGCTCTCGGAAGACATTCGTTTCGCATTTCGTCTGCCGCTCGCTTTTGGTACTGCGTCGTCGTCGAGTACCACTTCTGCGTCAACGTCGTCCTTCAGATCACCAATTTCGATCCTCTCGAAATTCTCGGTCGACTTGGAGATGCTCTTCGACAATCTCTTGCCGCGCGACAGATTAATATCCGATACGCTGCTTCTCTTCTGCAATTCCTGCAGACCGACCACCTCACCAACACAGCTGCTCTGCTCAAGCGCATCGAAGCTCTCCGACGACTTGGACATCGCCTTCGAGGTCCTGCGCGCTCGAAAGTCGAAGCTGCTGCGTCGCCGCTCGATCGAGTCGTCGCTGACTAGCGGCTCGATCGCTTCTAGACTATCCGACGATTTGGAGACGCGATCAGTGGACTTGGAGATCGGATGCAGCAGCGGTCGCCTGATGGCGATAGTCGGCTTCGCCACCTCCTCATATTCCGCCAGCTTGTCGAAGCCCTCGTCGGTGGATTTGGAGAACCAGCAGCCGGGCGCTGAGTCCAGACTATCCGGCGACTTGGACAGCCGATTCGACGAGGACCTCCTGCGCGGCAGCTTCGCCTCCAACTCCTCGAACACGTCCGAACCCTTGGAGATTCGGTTGGACGGCCGCCTGTTAACCGATATCCATCTGACCTCCGCCTGTTGTTGCTGTTGTTGTTGCTCCTCGACAGTTGCTGCCGCTGTCTCCGTGCTGCTCCGCGAGGTGGTCGTGACATCCAAGCTATCCGGCGACAACGAGGTCGCACTCGCCTTCCGTGGCAGCCGCGACTCCAGCTCTTCGAAGATGTCGGAGTTGCGCGACAGCCGGCTCGATGACTTCCTGATCACACCAACGGACTTGGGTGTCTCCGTTGTTGGTGATGCTGCATTGCTGGTCAACTGCGGCGGTTGCTGCAGCTGTTGCTGGTCCAGACTGTCCAGGGTATCCTCCGCGATGGTCGGCGGTATCAATGGCGAGCTGGAAACGTTGGGCGTCATGGCAGTTGTCGTTGTCGTTGTTAATGTTGTAGTTGACGTGGTGCGACGTGGCGGACGCCGGTTCTTCGGTCGCACCGAGATCCGGTGGTGCGCCGCCGTGTGACTCAGGCTCGCGCTTTCTAACTCCGCTGTTTAGGTGGAGAAGAGAGAATTGCAGTCAATTCAGAAGCGAATGTAGAGCGTGCGAGGTATACGAGAGTAATGCGTAATGCGTTTCCGTTGCGTCCGGTATACAGCTATTCACGAAATTGATCAAACGTTCGGGAAAAATTCCGCGGAACGTAACTGTTCAACGTAACAAAGAGCAGGAGAAGAGTACGCTTACAAAAACAAATTTTTAAGTGCGATTAAGTAATTTCGATCGTTGAGTAACTTCGAGTGGAGTAACGAAACCGCGTGTGCAGCGTTCCGCAAAACTTACGTAAATCCTCCTTGGCTACCGGAACGGTCCGATCGTGCGTGTCCTTTGTTGTTCTCGTAATCTGCATAAAAAAACCATTCCTATTACATCTAATCAATCCTAGAATTATAATTAGCACGCGATGCCAACGTATTCCGGGATCCTCCGCTCTCATCATTCAGGGCTCATAAATTACTCGAAACAAACAAAGAAAAAAGGAACGAATCCTTTGGGTGGCGAAAGAGAGAGAGCTACATTCTCATCCATCTTCCCACTCCTCGAAACTCCACATACGCATTTCAAATCTTTTCATACTCTTTAATGGAAATCGGAATCATGAAAATTCATACGCAGCCCTGGTAATACCAATATATCATACAGTTGCAATCTGTTTATTACGATTCATAAATCGCTCGGAGGGGAAACTCCAAGAGGCGCCATCCGCCTTTCTCTTGGCGGATCCCGGCGCGAATCGCGTCGCGCGTCATGCACGGCCGGGTCTTCGCGCTGCATCTCGCGACGACGCGACGACGACGATGAGAAGCGAGGAGTTCGCGCCGCGATGCGACGCGTAACGATCATAATTCGCGACGCCGTTACCGGCGTTATTCTCGACTGGCACGTCGCCCGCTCGGTCGGTCTCTAACGGTATTGACCGCCGCGGCCACTTAACCGGGATCGGCTTCGAAAACCGGTCGCAGGTGCGTCGCCGCCGCCTGCTTTCGGTACCGAAGCGGTACCAAGCGCAAGAGAGATTGCGCGCGCACCGCGAGTGGGATGACGATGACGATGATAATGATAATGATAGAAAGGCGAGAGATGGGTACGCTGATCCATTCGCCGATCCTCATAATCGCGTGCGTAATCGCGTGTGCGATTCACGCGATCCGATCGTCACGCGGCACGCTAAATGAGGCACGAACGAGCGACGCGATCGTATAACGTAATCGAACACTAACCCTTGACCCGTTAAAAGCCGCTTGCATGTCCAACGCGATGATTTAGTGCTATATATACACTATCGAGTTTTTTTCTAACAGAAATTACCTAATTAATATGAATTTTATTTTACATGTAATTTGCATTACTTAGCATTACGTAATATAAATGTTTTTAGTACTCAGTAAATCTTCAATTAATTTAAATAAATCTCCAGGACAAAATTTCTTTCATCGATTTCGTAAACCGACCGTGGATTTATCAGACATTTTTCATTATATCAATTTCATGTTATTTTCTTATGATGATTTAAAATAATGTTTAAGATGGTATTGCGTACCGATCGATCGATTATCTCGACCGTGTCGTCGACGCGAATCTGCTGCCTCGTGATCATCTGTTCCCTCGTGGCTCGGTGGATCCTGACATTTGCCACAGCTTCCGGCTGCTTCGATCTGAGACGATCCTCGATCTTGTACAATGATCTGACCGACACCACTGATGCGTCCGCGACCTTGTCCTTGCAGAGCCGTGCACACAGATCGATTACATAATTATTCGTTACTAATTTTTAACGCGATGCGCGTTGAAAAAAGAATAAAAGAATATTTATCGCGATTCGCTCTAAGGTTCCCGCTATTTATTCGTTTGATCGATTACCTCGATCATAGTGATGTCAATTCGAGTCGTATTCTCTCCCTGCGGCATCCGTTGACTTTTTGGGACGATCTTTGTCACTATTGGCGTTGGCGTTGGCATTGTCGTCGTCATCGTCGTCGTTGATCTCGCACAGCTCTCATCCTTGTTAAGGGTTGTCTCCTTGTTAAGGAATCCGATCGACACGATCGGCTGGCACTCAAACTTGCCCTTGAGTTTTCACATATTCAGATTAATTCCACTGTCATTCGTCGCGTGTGTAGGTGCGTACGATCGATGAATTACTTTCGCTCGCGCGGAGATTCGATCGACGGGATTCGTTACTCGAGCATGTTACTTCAACGTAGATGTGATGCATTTTTGCGATAAATTAATACATATTTTTATATAAAATCAGATATAAAAATATTTGATAAATTTTATATAAAAATATCTTGAGACGTATCCCAATCTAGCGGTTTAATTACTGCTATCGCTTCAAGCACTTGATCCGATACAAATGTCGCAAATAAACGAGCGGAAATAAATCTCACAAGTGCCAAAGCAAATATCCACGATTACTCGCGATGAAAAATCACGCGTATTGTCTCCGCAACGCATCCCCTCTGAGCGAATCGGCCGCGCGATCGATCGACGCGATCGACGATCTTGTCGATTTACCTCTTTCGCGCGTTCCTCTCGCGGTCCTCGTTTCACCTGCGTGGCAGGTATCTCTTTCGTCACCTGGCACGCGACGAATGCTTCCTTCTTCTGCGCGGGCAGCCTCTGTCGCGCGTCCGCCTTTGATCTCGCCCGCTCGATCTCGATCTTGCGCGTCGGCGTGGCTTTGCTGGCGCTGATCGGAGTCGGCATCTCGAATCCCGTGCTCCGATCCGAGCAACCGTAAACGCCGATGCTGATCCGTGGCGACTGTGAATCCACCGGGAAACCCGGGATGCCGTCCGGGTAGCTCTTGCATCGCGCCTTGCCCTCCTGTCGGGTCCTGTCGATCAGCCGCCGCCTTTCAACCGGATTCAGGTTCAACTGCTCGATTATCGCCCGTATGTTCGACGATATGCTGGGCTCGCGATGTGACACCACCATGATGACGATGGCGGTAGCGAGACACTTGGTGGTAATCGGATCGCGACGATGTGGTTCTTCTTCTCACGTTCCTCTTGCACGTGCACGTGCGGTTGTCCTGATTTGATCCAGAGAAATGATTTTATGCGAGCCCGCTGCCTGGAAACACGTGTCGTCGAAGCGGCGTGACGCCACGACGGTTTCCCAATCGCGAGATTTATGCGTCGGCTTCGCGGTGGCCGACTTCTCATTCGTAGGTTTAATCTAGTTTTTATTTGATAGACAATGAAATTTTTCCAAATTTTTTGTTTTTTGGATATTAAAAGCGTCACTTGAATTCCTTGTATAAGGAATATTAAAAGAATATCAAGCCGGTTTTTCTGGAATACCGTAAATTTATACTGAATTCGCAAGTCCCACGATTATCATAATTTATAATTAACTTTATAATTATATTTATATATTTTTCAATCTTGAAAGGGGATTAAAGCCTATACGCGTGTCAAAAGAGACTGTTTCCTAATTATCATAAAGGTAAACGGACTTTAAATTTATACGAGTTTATGTTTTTTTTTATTAAGATCCTGTTCGAGCATCCGATGAACTTTTCTCTTCGCGATTAGCTCGTGTTTGACTGGACTCGGCATTCACGCGTTAATACAATACTTTCTACGCGTCTTCAAAGAATACGCGGTATCACATCGGTCTCTCGTGGATTCATACTGAATCCATAGCTCCTTGCGCGACTTCATCAATCATCTCGGCTGATTTTCCGCTCGGACGCGTGGGATTCGATTTTCTACGCGCGTCCTCATAGGAATGTGGTCACGCACGTCGGTCTCCCGATCACCGCAAATTTACGCGGGTAAATACATTCGCTATCTCTCGGCTGGCATCCCGTCCGAGCATTAACGAGATTTTCCATTGAATACAAAAACGCCGCAAGACGGGAGAAACTGACAGAACAATCAAGACCGCTTTTAATGAACATCACGAGCCCGGGCCGGGATACCCAGTTTTTCGCAATTAGTTTGCGCACCCTTTCACAGAACTTCACACGGACCAAGCGGCTAGCCAGCCAGCCAGCAGCATCTCGTCCTCGTTTCCCTGACCTATAAAGGATCCACGCGATCCCGATCGCTTCCCACGCGTCGCCTCTTTCTCTCTCCTCGCCCATCGTCTTCCTATCCTCGCGATTGCAAGCCAAATTGCACGTCGTCGATCTCGATGAGATCGCCGCACGGCACTCTGCGCTGACCTCGAAAATCCTATAAATAACTGTCTTCCCTCCCGCTTATCTTCTTCTTCTTCTTCTCTTTCTTCTTCATCATTTCCCTCCCCTCTCGTTCCGCGCGACTGTCTGCTTCGTGAAGTTTGAAGTGCTGCTAATGAACTTTAAAAAGGCACTTTCCAATTCGCATAATCGATCGGCCGCGTGCTTAAGAACCCGTACTTCTTTTTTCTTCTTTTCTCCTTTCGATGTCTCGGCTAAGTGAATTTCGCACGTCTGGCCTTTCTGGATGAAATTTTTACGAGCAAGCCTCTCGTGGGAAAAACTCGAATTTCGATTTCTTCATTCCGCGTCGGTCGAGGTGGCTCGGTACCAGGCTTGGCTGGGGAACACAGGGGGGACACGGGGGGTGCGCGGGTCGAGTCGTTTCGGATCGAGTGATTCGACCTACGTAATATCGCCCACGATATTTGCTCAACACCTCCGTGATGCTTCTCGCGCAATCGTTAAGCATCGTACATTCACATTTGTCGTAACATCGCCGTGACGGTGGTGGCTGTACGTGACACAAAGGAGAAATTAAACTGCCTGGGTGCCTCGATACCGATCACGTCGGTGATTCCACTTCCACTCTCAAGGAAACGCGTGCTCTCTTAATTGCAATTCGCGTTCGCGATTGTTAATCTTACCTCTTCCGCGCGGATGAAGTTGAATTGTTCTTTCGAAGCCGACACGATCGCGCTCGACTTTCATTACGTAACCGGTAGCCCGATGTAATCGTATAATTACAAGCACGATCGAGACAGCGTTACGTCTCCTACCTACCTTGCGCCGTTGCATCGATAAACAAAAATGGGACTTCAAATTTGAAATCCGAGGTGCGAAAATAATCGCTTATGGCGAATCGGTAGATCGGCGGCGCCAAGTTGAGGGACAGAATTAACGGAACGTCGAACGATCGCCTGTGTCTCGGCTCGTAATTATGAGGTGTACGCGTATATACGCATGTTTGCACGCGGTTGTCACGCACGGCTCGGCTATCCGTATTATAGTATCCCGCAAATCTGCTCGCACCTATCTATCTATCAATACACATTTTACGTTATAAGCGGATACACGCGGATATTCGTGCGCGCTCGCTGTATGTGTCATAACGGATATTGCGGAATACAATAATTTTCTACGCAGTCGAGAGAAAGTAGTTTGCGCCGATAACTCCTGAAGAAACAAGGACTGAACGTGGTAAAGAGCTTTTTAACGTCTCGCAATTGATAATCACGCCGATTGCGTAATTCTATTCCTTCGGACGGCCGCGTTCTTGATCGGGAACGTCATTCTCGATTTTATGCTTCGAAATGTTTTGTTGTTCTCTCTCTCGAAGGAAATTCCGAGCTTCAAAGTGATTTCTGATGCAGAGTTTCGACTCAGTTTCTCTTCGAGTGCAATCACGGTTGCAATTTGCGGACGTAGAAGCGTTTCGCAATTCCGAACGCGCCCGATGAAAATACACGCCTCGGACGTGAAATGTATTATTAATCGCATTGATAATCGCTGCATTGCAAATATATTATTGGGAGAAATGCTCGAGCTGTACATTCTGCCGCGGTGCTCTCCCGGCCACGTACATTTGTTAGAAAATGCGCTATTAGAAAATAATCGCGAGCCACGCGAGATCTCGTTGCGCGATTGTGATTTCTGAACTTTTCAGGCGGACGACCGCGTGAAAGTCGCGCGCGACGAGCGAGGAGCGATTATTCGGACGTAATTTACGCGAACGGCAGGAATAAAACGTGGAACAACGCCCAGAGAAGAGCTCTCAAGCCGCGCCAACATCTATCCGCCTTTTTACGGTATCGCCGCTTCCGCGCGAGTTGATCGGCGATACGCAGGAAAAAATCGCTGTGCAATCGCGCGGGAGATAAACATCGGGCGATTTCTTCTCGATTCGATTTTCTTTTTTCTTGTTCTTTTGTCTTTTTTATGCGATATTGCGCTGTTTTCCGTGAAACGGAGCACGCGCGCGTACTTTCAAATCGCACCGAAGCTGCGTGGGCGCGCGCGATTTGCGTCACAGAAAAAGAGGATGTTGGAAATCTGGCACGCCACGCGCGAAATCACGCTCGCGTTTCCGCGGCATTGTAAAAGCCGAGGAAGCTGATACGAAATCAGGAGCGAGGAAACACCGGGGAGAGCACGGTGAAATAAAAGCGGGAATGCGGGTCAACTGCGTGGAGAAGCGCGGGTCGAACATACGCGTCGTTGAACACGAGCAGTGATTTTAAATCCTAGTGGGACCTACTGTCGCGGGCGCGGCGTTAAAGCGCGGATGAACGCGGAATTTATTATATTATCGCCGTAATAAATTATCAACTCCTGCAACTCTCTTACGTGCAATTACTACAATCATAACGATTGTTGGTGAATCACGATGTTGAAACTTTGCGAGTTTCTCCGGCCGAGAAAAAAAAATATTACGCTGAATATAAATTGACATGCCACCCTCAGAAAGGATTTCTGATAACAAGACGAAAAACATTCTTGACTCATTTAATCGTATTACAAGTATAAAAAATATGAAAATAAAACAATTTTTAATTTAAATCAGTAATTTCTATTCTTCTCTCTCGAATTAAATAAGATTGTCTTACTGTCTTGAGACAAGAGTAACATAACAAATTTATGCTTATATATTCTTGTATGTAGAATAATTTGATATTAGCGCCACTTTATAGTAGGCTTTGTCGATGTCGACGCATCATTTTCTCACAGTCGCTCGTCGACTCGGCGCTTCTGCGTCCTTTATTCCGATAAAACGGCCAATATTTATGTGTTGCAATCGAAAATCGGGAAAGTGTTTCTGTTATTTACAATGAATAAGTGCAATACTCTACAAGAAATATTAAAAGATATGGAAATGTAAGTAAGTATATACAATATACTTACTTGAGAAATAAGATTCGGGATAAGACATTTCCATATCTTTTAATATTTCTTGTAGAGTATTGCACTTATTCATTGTAAATAACAGAAACACTTTCCCGATTTTCGATTACAGCACATAAATATTGGCCGTTTTGTGCAGATTCTACAAATTCTCTTACAAGAATAGAATAAGATGTCTTTTAGATCTCACAATATTCTTAAATCAAGAATATTTTGAACTTGCTACAAATTTTTATCTAAATCCTTCTGAGAAAATTAATGAGATAGCACCAAGATTATTTTAATGTAGATTTTCGAATTTTCTATTCAAGATTAAAATATGCTTCTTTTCAATAATAAATATGATTGTCGCTATAGCGATCTTATTTTATGATAGATTAAAGAGTAATAGCATTAAGTCCAGAAATCTTTTCTGTGGGTGTGGCGCGCTATACTCCGAAGTTTCATCTTGCTTGTCGAAAATCGTGGGAGGCTATGGGCTTCGCTAATCGCAGAACGTCCGAAACGCGATTCTAACTGCTACGTGCACACGAGAAAAAGACACGGTGATTATACCCTTACGCCAGGCGGCCATTTTATTTTCCCCTTTTCACGCGCTGCCGCCGCAGCGGTCACGCTTCCAGCACCGTCCCCCGCAAACACGTTTCGAAAGAAAGAGAACTTGCTCCTAAGTGACACGGAGAGACGCACGGTTTTTTTAAGGTCCACCTAGTTCTCACGACGCGTTTCGCCATCACCGATCTAACCGGCGCTCTGCCCAAGCGCGCCGCCGCCAGAATTAATGCGACATTAATATACCCGACAGTCTACCTGCTTTCCATAAAATGCGTGCGTTCGAACTCCTTTCGATCCGTCGATCGAACGTCACGACAAAGTAAAAGTCTCCTGCCAGACGCTATCTGTATTTTTGCAACGTATTTTTTCAAACAATCGCCTCGATAAAATCACGTTTCGATAACGATGTTGCAATACTAATTAATTTGATAATATTGCCTCGCTCGATTAAAATTGTCAAACCCTAATCAAACCTAATCAAACCCTAATCAAACATTATTAAAATGAAATTAATGCCGCGAGTGTTGCTCGCATGTTGCTCACTTGGACAGCGGCATTCTTTGCGCGACAGATTGGAACGAAATAGTTGTTATATCAGAGGATTGGTTTCGTCTTGATAACGTATCATCGGTATGCCTTTGATGTGCCGTATGGAAGTGCAATAAAACGCGTTTGTCTAATCATATCAGCGATTGGACGACGTCATTTGCATGGTTATACTCAGATACTGCGAAAATGTGATTCACATGTTCTAATTTCGTTTACAAGCGTAATAAAGGATGTAGCTTAATGGCAGGAAACGGTCGTGCAATCTTCAGATATTTTAATCTCGAAAGTTTAAGTGCAATCTGGCGTACCTGGAGCGCACACGAGCAACATTATCGAGTTATCGAATATCAATATTGCGTCATATAAAGATTGAAGATAAATGTAAACTACATTCCAAAAGGCGTGAATTTCCTTTTTCAATATTAAGAAGTTTGCAAAGAAAAAAAGATTTCATGACTAAGTTCACATAATATTTTTGCCACAAGTAGAGTATCATACATAAATAATCTATAAAATTAATACTAATCTATAAAAATGTTGAAAAGTATACTGTATTATTTCAGTCTACAGCTATGATCACGAGATCTCGCGAGTTCGAGAGGAATATACGCTCACAATGTACGAGCTAACCGACAGATTCCTAATTCACGCACGGTCCAGCCGGTTGGTTGCACGCCTTTTTTCCGGCGCATAAACAACGAGCCGTTTCACGCGAGACGCATCCGCAGGAAGAAAGTGACTTCGGCTCTCGCGCAAGATCGCACGATCGCGATAGCGAAACGCGAAACATCACCGCGGGATGATTTACGGCGGCGCCAGAATTTCCCGCAACTCGCGCGAAATAAATCCGTTCGCCGCATACTGGCGATCGAGATCGAGATCCGCGGCAACGGAAATTTAAAAAAAGAAAAGGAAAAGATCGCCCGTCTGTTGCCTCGCCGCTCTGTGTGCATCGATGGGCGGCGAGAAAATTAGCATCCAAGAGAAGGAGGTGGAGGAGGCATGGGAGGTGAGAATTAAATGGAAAGTGAATACTTAAGGGAGGTTCAGCGATACTCCTCATCATCGGCGAGAAATCGAAGGCATTCCGCTCGCAGGACGTCCACGATTTGGTGAAATTAAACGTGAAACTCAAGGATCATCACGCGAGGAATCGTAAGGCGACGACGTCGTCGTGAGAAAGTTTATATGAGATATTGTGTTACCGCGCGCGTCCACTTGAAAAAGAAAATCACGACCTCGGGTTTGAAATTACACGTCGTGCTCTCCGATTGCTTATCGATATTCCTATGATCCTTTCCTATTTATTATTTGCTGTCTTTTATTTCGTTTATCGCGATCGACCGGTAACTCCTTCGCAGTGGCACATCGGAGAACAGATCTAAACAGATCGCCTCTCTGACAAGGGAGATTGTGTCACAAAGATGAAAGTTGGAAAAGATGAGAAAATGTTGCTTGTTTTCATTTCTTTCTAATCTATTAATATGATTCATTGTCGATAATGAAATGATAATAACATGATAATAAAATGATAAAAACGTACAAGTATCCTTTATATTAACGCAACCGAATGTTTCTTACAGATAGAAATTTTGCAATGAAATTACAATCAATTTCTTTGGAAAATGGATACGATGACATATTTGTGCCACCGCAACTATCGACTACCAGCGATGCGATTGATTTGAAATCTGGTGAAAGTGGGAATTTCGCGCAATCTAACAAAATTACCACGGAACGAGGGTCTCGGGGGAAGCGTTGTGCGTTACAGCTACACGTGCACCTGCCCTTGAAACGCACATGCACAGATCTACGTACGTACAAAGAAAGTAAATGGTAGATCGCAGAGCGAGATACCGGCGACCGTGCGCTCGTTATATAAATTGCGGGTGAGGTGTTTAATTCGGGCTGCCGTGGCTAATACAGCGCGGACGAACAATGCGGCAATTAAACAGCGTGCATTAACACAAAACGGTTGAGTGTTGCACACGGCGCGGTCGACGATGTTGCGAAAATTCACAGAAATTTTCACCAACTCGCTCGGCCGAATGCCCAATCTAATAATTCCCCGTTTCGCCGGCATTTAATTGCAAATTGCACCTGCGAGCGACTACGTGACGCGATAAGATATCGGCCAGCCGTTCCTCCGCTCTGAATAAGAGCCGTGATTCCGTTCCGAGTTGAGTTCTGCGGATACCGTCTAATCTAATCGCCCAACGACTTGCCCGTGATTAATAATCGCGCTAATTATGGGAAAACTGAGGGGTTTGTGAAACAGTGGTGACGATAAAAAAAGGAACTAAAAAGCTCGCGCGCATGTTTTGATTTTATTATGAATCGAATTCCTAATTCTAATAACGAATTAATATCAATTTGGAATTAAATAAATTACGTGCATTCTCGTAATTGTTGACTTTATACAATGACATTATATCAGTATCTGCCCGATATCTATCCGATAATGTTGTTCGCAGTTTTGTTTGATATAAAATATTTTAAGTTTTTAGAGAAAATCACCAACGTTACAAATTGCAGAAAACTCTGCGAAATTTATTTCTTGATGCGAGTTCTCCTTATTAAAGAGAGTCACTAGATGAGGAATTTTTAAAATGCGGTGTTTATAAGTGCGAAATTGCACGGAGTAGAACAGCAAGAGAAAGATCATGGAGAAACACGTTGCATCTTGGATTTGCATATGGCGCGCATATGTGTGTGTATTGCAATTTAAGTCTGCAATACACACGTCGAGAGAGAAAGAGATGAGTATTATTGAACACGCAGGGATGACTTATGATACTGCGATTCGACCCAGAAACGTAAGAAATTGCGGAACTGCTCGACCGAGACGTAGCTAACGACGGTAATCATTTCAAATACGAAATAAAGGACATTTGCACTGAGCGATAAAAGAATGCGAGAAGTATATACAAAAACAATTAAGATAGAAATATTGAAAAAGGTTCAAACGATACCAGATACTTCACAGATTCCTGCGATGATTTTTCATATCCGCAAAAAGCGGCGATTAACATTATTGGACGTAAACCAATAATTCTATTACTTTATTTAAATCATATAATTTACGGTTATTTTTATTACATCGCAAATGTATGACTTATTCAATAGATATTCAATACATTATTCACGTCAACTATCGTTTCAATTTAAACAAATATTTGTGTGTGTGTGTGCACAAAAATAGTTTATTCCTTTTTCTTTTTTGATTTCCTACTATTTTCGATAATAAGCTTCGAACAAGTTCAAACAAGTTTAAACAACTTCATAATTTACGAGTATCGGTGTTACCGGAGTGCAGCGACGCAGCTTCCGTGCAACAGCGAGCAACTCGAGAGAACGTGCCGACCGACTTGCGACTACTGAATTTGACACAAGAGCGTAAGGAGTTCCGCGCGCGATCAACCGTGCGAGAGGAGTCCGATAAGATCCCAGATATCGGATTCAACTACGTTCGGCCGATCGGTTAAAACGGTGCAGGAAGCATGCGAATTGCTGCTGCTGCTGTTGCTACTGCTGCGATCGGAATATCAATCTCGTTATATCCGCGACCCGTGAACGCGCGAGAGAGAAAAGCCGCGAGTCCGTTCCGATGGATGCGTTCGCGTAGCGATGCGAAGAAAGAGGAAGCACGACGATACACACGATACGCGCTAATTTCCATCCTATTCTCGTAACGACAACGAAAGTATTGTCGATCCACCAGTGATCGTTACTAGAATTGACTCAATCCGACAAAATAGTTTCTATTCTTGCTGCTTGCAGTTTGCATAGTCCCCCTACAAATATAATCACGCGCTGTTTATGGGAAATTTATTGGAGAAACGATTGCTCCAGCTGGCTGTCGCGTGAAATTCAGTTTTAATGAGACCAGAATGTGAAACCGATATCATTTGAATGTTCAGGACACGCATGTGCACGCACATTCACATGTATTCTCGCGCGATACCAAGAGCGTGATGAAACTCCGAAAGATCGCCGGCACTTCTCGCTGTTCACTGCCTCAGCGAGTCGACGGAAACGCACGTATCCGCCCTTCCGGCAGCGGCATTGCGCTCTTTCTGACTTGGCACTGTGCAGGGCGCGAATGCAATTGAAATCTATTAATCGGGAGCAAGACGCCGAGAGAGCGGAGCGCGCGCGACGTCCCAGCGGTTCGTTGGTCCCGACTGAACGGACTGGTGCTAGGCCCGACCTTCGCTTTCGGTGCGATCGATCCGGATTTTACGTAACGAGAAGCCCTTCACCCGGAGCGAAGGAGGCGGATACGGGAAACGTGATTTCCGTGGCCTGGCACGCGTCGCCGTGCGTCACGTCACGTCACGCCACGTCGTGTCACACGTGCGGAAAACACGGGTCGCGGCACGGTACTGACTCGGTCGAGTCGAGTCAAGTCGAGTCGAGTCGAGTCGAGTCGAGTCGCGGATCCTGGCTCTGCCGTCCCGCTGGACTCGAGCGGGTAGAAGTGGCAAGTGCCGGTCGGACCAAGTGGTGGAGGGTCAGGAACGTACACGGACACATCGCGCGCCATGACTTATGGCGTTTACTTTAGGGAAACGAATTTCAATCGCGCTCAGAAAGCGGCTAACTACATCGTGATTCCGCATCGGATTAATGCGAAAGTGATTGAAACTCGGAACGTACAAGCGCGTGTTCAAGCTGTGTTTCCTTCAGGAATTCTGCTTGAAAACACATCGGGAAGTAATTAGATGAACCTTGCGTTTTTCAATTCATTACAAATTGGTATTTTAATTTTTAATAAGAAATTTCTATGTTTTTTGATTCAGTGTTGCTGTTCAATTAATCTCACAAGTATAGCTTACTCTTTCAAGATATTCATCTAAATACTTCAACTACAAATTTATACAAAACATTATTTTTTATTTATTTTAATTTATTTATCTTAATTCTTAGGAACAATTATAAAAGAATCGGTAATTCCTTGCGGTAACTTTCTCAAGGAATATTCAAATACATTCAGAAATGTGTCGTCGAGATAAAAATTGATGCTTTCATTCGCAAGTCATTGCATTCGCAAATGCAGAATATGATGTTATTTCTCCAGCGAAGAATGTCGAGTCTTGTACGTCCCTGTGAGCGCTTAATGGCCCCTGACAAGAAATAAAGAGAGGCGAGGTACGATCGAGAAGGCTGATCTACGAGGAATCGGCCGAGCTGCGCACGGTAACGGTGCTACTCGTCTCTCTGCTTGCCAGCTGTTGGCTGGAGCAAGAGTACGAGAGCTCTGCCCGATCGCCTCCTCCATTCGTCATCTCTCTAGCTCAACATCGTCCCGGCACAGCGAGGAAAGAAAAGAGTAAAAGCAATCCTCACCATGAAGAGCGAATACTAACATCGTTAAAATCACGAAATATTATTATTCATACAATATATGATGATCATAACTTGATTAAATCTGTATTCAATCAGGATTACAGATCGAGGTGGAAAGTTTGTTAACATTTACGATTCGTTAACGAATTTTTTCTGAGAGGATTGAATCAGTCGGAGTTTCGTGTGTTGCACGCGTTTAAAAAAAGTAACCGTGTCTCGCTATTTGTTTTTTACGCTCGTGCGAAATGTGAGGCTCGCGAGAGTTAATATTAGAATCGACCGATACGGACTCGCCGATTGCTCTTTGACGCGACTCAACAGCTGCTGCTGCTGCTGCTATTGTAATTAATGTTGCAAGCCGATATCCGTTCCGCGAAACGGTCTATATTCTCTTCACCGCCATTCACTTACAACTCGCGGCTGCACCTTTCTCGGGATATTAACGAGAGCCTTTCCCGGCTCGTCATCGTCGTCGCCGTGCGCGCAAATTGTTGCCGTGCGACCGGCTCGAGAACACCGCCGATCGGTAGTCGGATCATCGAACGCTGCACTTTCGTGCACTGCGTTTACTGCGTCTTCCTCCTTTGACGCGGAACGGGTAAACGGATCATGACCGGAAGAGGCGCGAGCGCCGAGCGCGAGATCGATCGAAATCGCGCTTATTGGAACGGATCGTGTCGATCCCGATCAGCGGTTCGAGATCCCGGCGAGATCCGGGCAAAAAGGAATCGGCGGAAAAACTACGCGCACAGAGCGAGCGTTATTCCGTGTCACTGCGGAATTCCTAGCGACGAGCGATAATGAATTCCGCCGTGCTGAGATATGCTAATAAAGTGTGTTTAAACGTATGCAGAAAGTCGCCTCGATATGCGGCGAACAAAGTACTCCAAATATATTACCGTTTCGTTCCACGTGTTCAAAAGAAAGCTGTAATAAATTGGCGAGAAATCTCGAAGATCTATTCGTATCCTTTCTCCCTGTGCAATCATCTTACTCCCGCAGCTTCCGCGCCGTTTCGAATATGTAATTCTAGCGAATTATTATTTAATTTCATCGATTTGTGAAAGCAACTCATAGATTTCGGATTACGTGCTTCAAAGCCAACGTGCAAGTTTGCGGATTTGTCAGGCTTTACAACTAATTATGCAAACGATGGAAGCAGTGGCGACGTGGTCGTTACGTCATCCCGTAAGGACTCGTAATCCTCGTAAGGACTTATAGGGATTCCTCGGCCTTGCCGGCTACGCGGCAAATCATTTCATACGCGATTCAGCAAATGCCAAGCAAATACCAAACCGACTTAAAGACAGTCCCGTGGGTTCGCCTCGCAAATGTCAAGCTACGTACGTGGTGATTAGCGGCCGCGTGACCCCCATAAATCTCGCGTCGATTATCCAAAACTGCCCTGGCGTACGAACCGAGCGAGGGGGCATGCAAAATCCGGGGCGCTTACGTACGTTACGACACGCACGTGCGTGTGCACGTGCGACGTTTCAAACGGGGTAAACGACACGCTGTAAATCTTCCGGGTGAAATGATTCATCGTCCTCGCGACTAACGATTCCGCTTCCGCAATCGTTACTTCAAGGCTTGGAGTTTCGCATGTCATTGTTCGCATTCAATTAACTTTGTTAATTCGAATTTATCTTGCGACCGAGATCCTTAAATCCCCCCTCCCCCCATAAAAGTTTCTTCGTCTCGCGTGAATACGAAATTAAAAAATAATGTGCTAAAATAGTGTATGTGGCTTCTACGAAATTATCCCGAAAATTTATGAGTCTGCAAAATTTTCCATTGTTCGTTTCGTCCTCGAAGCGTGACGAAATTAAGCCCCCCAAACGTGCTTCGTCGTCCGTCCACTCGTCATCGTTGATTCTCTTTAGAGGAAACGATCGATCGCTTGCCGAGTCAATGAACTCGCTCTCGACATCACTCGAGAGACTCTCGGAATTCACAATGTGCTCAAAAAGAAGGAAGAAAGAAAAAGCTTCGAGCAAATGCTCGATCAATAATAAAACGCGAAAAGATACTTGATCTTTGCACCGCTAAAGTATGCTATGTTCGCAAAAACAGCTGCACGATTACGCGCGCGAGTTGAGCGTAATCGCTTGCGGTAAATTTACGATAGATAAACTATATACATACAGAGGAGATATCGTGTAACGATAAATGTATCAAAATAAACGTGCATGGCAAGCATAAATACAAGTACACGCGCAGATATAGCAAACGTTATTGACGATCAAATCGTTTACTCGGGCTCGGATTTATTGGGGCTTATCCGTAAAACGTCCGATGACATGGATATCTGCGATACTTCCTGCGAAAGGAAAAAAGATAACGCGATATTCCTGGAGCCTCGTCGTGCTATAATCGCCGATCGTCGATTGATAGCGAAAAAGAGGCAGGTCCGCTCGTTTTCTACTTGCACAAGCGTTTTCTCGCTCGGTTGCACCCGAGACATCGTCGCTAATTACGACGCTTTACGTAATATCGAGAAAGTGCGTTCAGATACGTGTGCGCACGCTTGTTTAAAAAAAAGGGAAAGAAAAAATTCACCCTGATGGCACGGCCATATCGCGGGCAAATAAATCGCCAAGACTCGCGGAGGTCAATAACTGTTACATCATCGTTAATGCGCACGGATGTCATCGATAATGATACAAGTTGCTACGCCGATTGCAAACGTAATAACGGCAATACGGATTTTTTCCAAAGTTGTTTTGAATTTATTAAGTCCTCGTTTAACGGGCGCCATACTAGAATCTCAATTCTTTTTTTGTACGTTCAGTAGGTTTTGCGCTATTATAATCGTCGATGCAATTCTTTCGTAAGGATATGAAAAGATTGTCTTACCGAAATTTGTTGAAATACATTTGCAGAGACATTTTTAATTCTCATCTGTGCTGTGAAAAGTTTCATCCCGTCAAAATGGCGAGCCAATTTAATTATACGTGGATCAGTAATGACCAACTAGTACCCTCTCGCGGAGATTCCCACGTTCATTAACGCCGTGACGATTTGTAAAACGTACAAATATTGCCATCTACCTGAACTATGAACAATGAATTAAACTCCGGAACTATTTTACCGACATACGTTACAGTAAAATGCTAACTTTTTAACCAACTTTTTACACTGCCTTACCGATGTTATCCTTACCATATTATCGACCGTTTTTACAGGAAAATTTACAATTTGACATCATTCATGCCTCATAATATGAACAAAGAGCTAATAATTAGCATTATTCTAAAAATCGTCTACATTAATTAATGTCAATCGCGAAATTAAAGAAAAATTAAAAACAAAGAAAAGAAATCTACTTAAACATTTACCTGCAAATAACAAAATAATAAATAATATTTTTATCAAGTGCGCGAAAGTGGCAATAAGATATCGGGGGCAGTAATACATCTCATATATTTGCTTCATCGCGAGAAAAAATTGATTTCAAATCGATCAAAAGATTCATAGAAGAAGCTCAATAAAACTCGATATCTCTTATCTGCGATAATATTAACGCAGCTGCATCAGTAGTACGTTTTATCTGTAATAAGTTTTTTTAGAATGGTATATAAAACTTAATTGCATTACTGTATCTGTCACGAAGAAAAACAATCAAAGACACTGCCGTCAGTGTTAGTTGTCTCAGTGCTTTAAACAAACGTAAATAACTAATAAAAGATAACGACGAATTGTTTCAAGACAGTGTAAAATCTAAACTATTACAGCAAATTTAAATAACTAAGAGATATTGCTGTAATAAAACTGCAATTCTCGAATTCACGTTATAATATTCCACACAATTCAAATAATTAAAATTAAAAGTATTATTTCGACAACGTGGCAATTAAAGTTCATCGCACAGTTTTGCACGTTTTCACGCTTTAGCAACAAGATAATAATAAAATATGATACGAATATATGTCGTGAACACAGGACGGAGTAACACTGCTGAGGCAGAGGCGCGTCGAAACGCTCGACGCGTTGATCCATGCACCGCTGCCAGGCCACGGGCCAAGTAACAGTAAACTTTGTATCGTGCCCCCGCTATATTACGCCTCTCGCCTTCTACGTGTTCCGCGCTCGCTATCGAAACGTCGTTTGCTCCCCCCGTATTCTCCGCCGACATCACCCTCGTCGTTTCTGACGTTTACATCCTTCGTTCGATTAATTCGATCCCCGGCCACGTGTTTGCACGTTACAGCGGAACCTCACGTAATCTCAATTTTTCTCCGAGATTGAAAATCGGCTCGCCGATCTTCACCCGAGGATTTCAGGCGGGTAATCATCTTGCAGCGGTAGACACAATAAATGTTACCCGTGATCAAATATTTCACGCTCGCGATTCTAACGTAATTTGACGGTGGAGTTTATTCTACGGTGGAGTTCGCGCGTAACGAACGCACGACTGGAAGAAATAATAACGCTTTCGATTTGATTGACTGCTTGTGATCAATTCTCCTGCCAATGCAAAAATAAAATCCATTGGCATTTTTCATCAATAACAACGGCAATGATGACGAGGATGACGACGACGATGAAGCGCAGTAACGATGGTACAATGACGTGGCGCACGTGTTTTAATAGCTCGCGAAAACTGAGTCAGTGCCGAGACGACAAAGAGCGCGATTTTGCGGAGTGCGGCTCGGCCCGATACAAACCGGGCGTATTGTTTCAACAGTTGTCGTCCGTCACGGAGCCCGCAATAATGGTCGACGGAGATTCATCGTCGTGCAGAGACGGAAATAATGATAGCACGGGCAAGGCACGCGGGTACGAGAGAGAAAGAAAGAGAAACGGAACAACGCGCGGAGAGAATGCCGTAAAAGGGACGCGACGCGCGTTACCGTGTTCGGCTTCGTTCTCTTTTCCTCCTCCCTTGTTCTACCATCGCGATTCCATCTTCATTGTCTTACATCTCGCGGGACGCTCGCTCTCGCATTGAAAGACCCGTAAACGTGTCACGAGCCAAAAATATCTCCCGTTACGGACGCGATGACAAATTCGGATTCCCCCTAGTTCATTGCGTTTTGTCACTTTTCGTTCCGTAAACGAGCGCAGAATGTGTGAACATGTGAAAATGGATTCAGCTGTGTACACCGTACAGAGTACAGGCTTCTTTTAGAGAGAATTGTGCATTGTTAATAACGTAACGTGATAGCAATATTAATTACTACTGCTATTGGCAATTATCCTACAATGATTAATACGTGATATATTTGCATGTTATTAATATTGATAATAACCTGTGGATGCTATTATAAATTAATTTTAGCAAATAGGCCAATCATCATTCTGCCATCCACCTCATTCATCATTTCGCTATTCTAACTTGTTAGTTTAATTGTAATTTCGCTGCAACCTCGATGTTATTAACGTCGCGTAAAATAATCAGCTATTATTATGCAGAATATTTTGTAAGGATTTCAAGGACATGGTTTGTCGATAATAATCGTTCACTGCGTCAAGTGCATCGTGGGAGGAAGAGATAAACGTCGGCGCGGATAAACACGAGACAATCAAAAGATATTCGGAAGAACTTTAAACGCAATATACGACGACAGCTATGTGAGCCTCGACGCAGCTTTATCATTTACCGCGTCGGACAATGAACGAAATATCAGTGCATCCACGGATGCACGCGGACCACAAAGGGTTTCCTGCTAACGTTTTCTCACTGATGGGACTGCGTCATTGTTTCTAGCTACCACACGATTGCAACGTGGAAGCCGTACTTCTAAGCTTTCCGAGTACCACGATAAATATACAGCGTGTTAGTCGTCAGCGACAATTTTACAGAATTGTCGCAGAATTCTACATTCTATCGCCAACAAATAAAAAACAGCCTGCATATCTCATCGACTAAAATAAAGTATCGAAACACACGATCCTTCGATCGAGCGACGATCTTAAAAATTCCCGTTAACCAGCTCGACTCGTGTAACTGCTCGTCCGCCCGCATGCGGGGTGATAACGATTTACTAACTAACGCGAGTCGCGTAAAAGGTAATCGGCGAGAGCGGGCTGTTCCCACGATATTTCGTTGGCAGCGCGTGCACGAGAGCTTATCTAACAGAAAGAGAGAGAGAGACGGGATTAACGGGGTCGCTATCGGGTCCGCCGTTCGCCACCTGTTGCCGATCGCGGAAATTCGCCGGGTGATTCACGATGGTCTTCATTTAACGGGACATTCGGGAACGGTGCGTTTCTTCCCTTTTCCCGGCGGGACGAACGGCGGAACTCATAGGACGCGTTGTCTCTCATGGGATCACGATGGGCTTACCTTCGCTTGCTGGCTCTCCTCCGCGCTGCCGCTGCTCCTCTCTCCATGTCGCTCGAAAACGGAGAAGCGGTTCTGGAAAATAAAAAAGCAATTAATTCGTTGCAACACCGAATGCAATACCGAAGATAAAACGGTCCTCAGGCGAGCAACGAATATTCTCGAATATTCCCAGCGTCGCGAGCAAACACATTAAGGGGGGAGCCTGCTTTAGAACGCTGAAAATAAGGTATATTTTACGAATTATTTTTGGAGAAACTATACAGCGGATCATTATAAAACTTTGATGCATTTATTAGTACATGTTTAAAGATAAAAAAATTATTTTTTGATTTGAATATATCGCTTGTAGAGGTCGTCCTGGAGAAATCTTAGTGCAGCCGCGTCGCCGGCATTGCAAATTGGTGAGCATTCTCCTGCCTCCAAATTTCGTCTAAACTGAAAAATTGAAATATCCTCTCGTTATTTATGAATTCCCATCGTCGATGAACCAAAGAGAGAAGAAAAAAGTTGAAAAGTGCCAAAATGGTGGAGCTTAGAACACAAAAGTACGATTTTTAGGCAAAGTTTTTGAACTTTTTCATGCAAAAATAATTGTTTAACTTAATGTTTTTATGAATATTAAAGGTTCATCGACGATGGGAATTCATAAATAACGAGAAAATATTTCAATTTTTCAGTTTGGATGAAATTTGGAGGCAGGAGAATGCTCACCAATTTACAATGCCTCCAGGACGACCTCTACAGGCGATATATTCAAATAAAAAAATAATTTTTTTTATCTTTAAACATGTACTAATAAATACATCAAAGTTTTATAATGATCCGCTGTATAGTTTCTCCAAAAAAATTCGTAAAATTATACCTTATTTTCAACGTTCTAAAGCAGGCTCCCCCCTTAACGCGCCTGCAGCGATTCAAGCGAGGTAAATGATAAATCACTCGCGCGATGCTTAGCGTGCGGATAAACATATGTACTTTTACCGCGCGGAAACGGGAGAGAGACCAGGGACCGAACGTGAATGTGACGTAAGGAATGAAAGTCGATGACAGACTGTCGCCGCGACGGGATTGCGATTTTTGAGCGTTCACCCGGAGAAAGTTCACGCGAACGAGGATTAACGTGCAGAAGAGGAGGAGCCTTTCCATCTTACTCCACTTCCTCCACTTCCTCTTGCTTTCTTCTTACCCCAATCTTGCTCCGCAAGGTGGACACTATCGAAGACACGAGGAACACCTTGCTCAGCACTTTTCGCACGGATTTCGGGCGGTCCGCGTCGTTGCTCATTTCGGAAGAAACTGCACACGCTTCGTTATCGATACACGCACCGTCACATCACGATCAAGTTGATATCGTTACATCATCGTCCGAAGAAAGCCGAGGGACACAGGGCGCGGTCCGGCGAGGAGGACCGGACAGTACGGACGAAAATCGGGCGATTGAATCGGCGATCGCGGTACCCACTGCCGCACCACCGCGACGCGCGAGCGATACTAGACAGCCGCTGATCGAAACTCACGCTCGACGCTGCATCGGTACCGATATACCAAGAGTAAAAAGCACACGCTCGTCGCGCGCGCGCGCGCGTGAACGCGCTTTATCTCACCTCGGTGGTTTCCTGCTGATACCGCTCGCCGACCGCCTGAAACGCAAAAGCGAAACGTGACGTCAGTTATTCTGCTTGGAGTATATGTAATGTGTTGGGGAAAAATGGGTGAAATGCACGGGTAATTATCCACGGCGCGTGAAGCTATCACCGCCTCTGTCTCTATTAAGAGCGGCAACTTTCCTTCATATTCGCCGAGTCTCGCGCTGCTCGCAGCAAAAATGAAAATAGAATTTACCTTTTGCAGATTTCGTAATTCAGAAAATAGTGATTACGCAGACGAAAGGTAACGTTGCAATTAAAAAATGAAATATATTATGAGTGTAAGTGCAGCCAAATTTCCAATTGATATACAATATATTCAAATAATAAAATTAATCCACTCACGTGCGCTATATTCGACGTGTCCGGCGAGGTCGCCGAGGCCAGTTGGTTCCGGTTCTCTATGACCGTCTTGATCTGCTCGAGTACCTGCGAACAGAACAAGCGGAGGTCAGTAATTATGCAGTGCGTGTGTCATTTTCAGAAATCTCATGGCCCAGAAACACGTAACTCGAGATAACCATCTGTTACTTTCTTCCCAGGACAATTATACGTGTTAAATGCGCAAGAGCTCGAAATAAAGACACCGTTTCTCTGACACGACGTACGTCGCACATGCGGAATGCCGCGCATTTTAGTACATGCCGTCGAAAATAAAGATACGTTTCCACGACGGAGAAACAGAGTGATAAAAATTGTTACGCGCGAAAAGTTTATTGCCGAAAGCGGTTCTTTTACGAGCTACTTTAAAAAGTGCCCCGCGAAGAGCCGTCGCAAATTACCCGAAGGGATATCCGGTGCCTCTGCGCGACATGGTGATTATTGTACTCCTTGTGCTCGATGATCTCGCTGCTCTTCCTGGCCTGCCTCCGCTGGAACAAGACAAAGGAAACGTTCAGATAGAATCCGTTCGCGGAGAAGAGCAGAGCCGACTCTCATCCCAGCGAATCTCGCGACGGAGAATTTTCCATGCGAGCGCGAAAACCGTCCGTGACTTTCCTCGAGTATCAGGACGGAACGCGCTCCTCATTTTTCCCGCCGAAGATAGAAAGGATGGAAAGGATCGTCCTACATCCCGCGGCGTTCCGATATCGTGTATTATCCGATAATTATTCGATCGCGATAATTGCGGCTCCGCCGGAAGAGCGTGCGACTCGCAATAATCGCCATTCTGATCGGAGCGTGACATGTAATTCGCCGGCACGCAAATCATCGATACAGAACAAAATTCATCTTCCGAGCTAACAGTCGCGTCGCGAATCTGCAATGTATACCCTGAGATAGCTCGTAATCAACGCCCCATTCTAGTCCAAGCGTAAAATACAATTTCCCGTGCAAGTCTCTAAACAAAATCGAAATGAGATGCTCGAAGAAGCACCGCGCATGCGTGAGCGAGCGCGATTCTTCGCTCCGACGTGAAAATTAGAAGACAAGTCACGAGTCGATAGTGGACACGTGTAATCGCGTAACTTGATTCGCACGTGCTTAGAATGCCGCGGGCTTTCCTGGTGCTCGCGAGATGAGACGAGCCGAGGAGGGCTCAGACTGCGTTTTTGCGGCCGTTTACGCTTCACGCGATAGCGAGCACGACTCCGCGAATCCGCACACTCGCGTGCAATTTTCACGTATATGTAAATGATATAAAGAAAACGCACATATAATATCGCCAGGCGCGGACACGACGTCGCGCACGAGCATCAGGACTTGCGTCACGATTAACGAGCTTCGAGAGATAATTCTAACGTCGCGGTAAAAGGGAAATTTTATGAATCCTTTGCGTGAACGATTATGGAAATATTCTGTTGATTCTTCAATCATCAAGGAAAGTAATCTGCGATGATTTAATTCACCGTTACATAAATTATATATGCATTTTTATGAATAATTGCTTTACTCATTTGTTTCAACGAATAACTAGATTATCGCAGTATTAACGCATTGCATGATGCTGTTCATTGCATGATATCGAGTTCATAAATTTATAAACTTAGATACACGAAGAGATACACATAAAACTCCTCCTTCCATCTCACGTGTCTTTGAAAACTTTTGCGCTGAATATTTTTCAAGAAGATTGCTGTATATGTTTCGAGCTCCGATTTAAATAATCCACGAATCCTCGTGACTAGTCTCTTGAGAAATACGTTAAAAGTGGCTGAAAGACGTTCCACGGGAACGATATGCGACATCTGAATAAGAGAACAACTGACCTCGAGCGTCGCCAAGCTGGCCAGCGAGGAGAGAGGCCGAGTGTGAGGAACTTCTCCCGGGAAAACGCTGTCGTGCGATACTGACAATTTACCGGCGCCTCCTCGTAACTTTACAAAGTTGTCCTCTGTGCCGCCCCTCCGGAGGAATATGCTAAAAGAGGAGAAATAACTGTTCAATAAAGAGCACGTTAAAAATTAAGATCTTCTTGAGTTCCCTAAATAATGGCGTTATTATTGACAATGAACATTATAAGTTCAATCAAACAAATCCACTCTTAAAAAAGCCGTGAATCAAATCGAAATCATTGTTGCCTCTTTTCCATGACGCTGATTGGTTATCTCGATTCGCGTTGTGCGTTATGTTCAGTTTAAATTACCATCGCGCGGCTGTCTTTGCGTGGAGGATAACAATTTGGTAGAGTGTGATAATTGTGCATATAATAAATAATAGATGAATATTATTATTCGAAAACATTATTAATATTGAAAAATAAAATAGCGCACGCCTGTGTTGTACTGGTAACAATATAAATAGCACAGAACTCCTCGGAAAAAGAAAAAATTTCTAAGGGTAGGACTTTTTCATTTTTGAGTTTACGGTATTTTCAATAGCAGAGAACTCTAGGCAATATAAAAAATAATGATGTCAACAACTCAGAACTGCTCGGAAAAAGAAAAAATTTCTAAGGGTAGAACTTTTTCATTTCTGAGTTTACCGTATTTTCAATAGCAGAGAACTCTAGGCAATATGCCAATTAACAATATAAACATCTCAGAACTCCTCGGAAAAAGAAAAACATTTTAATGGCTAGAACTTTTTCATTTCTAAGGCCCAATTTCTTCACCTCGCGATAACTTTATCCAAAAGATATCTCGTAGAATCAGTTTTCTTCACTTTTTTAACCTGACAGAATATGGTAATTTATAATAACATTCTAGACACTTTGTGTCAAAAGTTAGTAGTATAAAGAATAGCTATCCGTTAAATACGTAATCAGAGGTTTCAATGAAGAAAAGACATTTTTAGTTATCTGGAAGATAGCTATTGAGAAGTATGAAGAAACCGGGCATAAATCTAAAGGATTTTCAATCGTCGAAAACTCTTCGCAATATGCCAAATCCACTCTTAAAAAAGCCGTGTTAAATGTCTTCGCGTGGAGGTTAACAATTTGATAGAGTGTGATAATTGTGCACATAATAAATAATAGATGAATATTATTATTCGAAAACATTATTAACATTGAAAAATAAAATAGCGCGCGCCTGTGTTGTACTAGTGTAAGTAAAATTTTTAGAACGCATGTGATATGTATTATGCATGTAAAATCTAGCGTGCGAATAAACTTAGTATAATTTGACACAATGCGTAAGTGGCAAATGCGAGGATTAAAAATACATATTTCTCATAATAATTTGTCTCTCTAAACTAGAAAGAATCGGAGAGAAAGGTGGCGTAAAATTTATTCGCTGCCGTTAATACTAGTAATTAAGACGTTAAATGCCAAGAATATTTGCCAAGAATAACACGCGTCGACGACAACAGATAATTATGTGGTCTCGTTCGGCGAGACCACTTGAGCGGCAAGTTTGTTCGCTAACGTCACGTCGTTGTAATATCGAGGCACTACGTTATGCATCGTGCCACGTAAATCACACAGACGCACACGAGACACCTTCGAGTTTCGTGCTACTGCGAGGTAAGCTACCAAGGTACTACGAGAACAAAAATAAAAGTTAGCGAGAGAGAACGCGGCCAAGGATTTTAAATTGATAACGGACCGAATGCCTCCTGAGCTTGCAATTTTATTACGATACCGTAAAAAGAATAAAATGTAGTCGCTATAAGGAATAGAGATGTTACAATTAATTTTTACTCTCAACTGTGTTCTTCAAACGAAACTGCATTATGAACGGAAGAAAACCAAAATTATTTCAAGAGAATTACAAACAAGACAATTAAAAAGAGAACTTTTGCCATAAATAGTCACGATAATTATTATCGATATCATTAGGGATATCACATTATTCGTGTCTTAATGTTCACCTGCGATAAGATTATTGCAAACTATCGTTAGACTTTCAATCTTGGACAAGGACAATGTTGCGCTACCAATTTCCTCGTTTTATAATTATGCTTCATAATTAAAGTGTTATTAGCTGATTAGTCAACTATTATCGAATAATACTTTGCCAGCATGACTAGCGATTATCATCTACATTCCTCATTCGAAATTATTCCTAATATGATAACAAGGTTCCTCGGAAGTCGAGCGACTGTAATACGATCTACCAGTGGCAAGATAAGAGTCTCGTAATATTTACTGCTTAAACGATCCGCGTGTCTTGAAAGATGTGGCGAATCTGCGCCTTCTCAATGATCGGATGCACCGTCCACTGGAAGAGATAATACGTTTCGCGTTGCCGCAAGCTTTGACGCATCGATAAAAATGTATTATCCTGATATCGTGTCTAATCTTACCGAGGATCGTCATAAGTATTGTCGTGCATAGAAAATAATATTTATCTTACGAGGAAATAACATTGGAATAATTCAGAATATATGCAGGCGAAACCTGCTTCTACATGTTCATTGTTTTTGATACATTTAAAGAATGTTATCTAATTTCGAGATTCTTGTTATGTTGTTCTCGCGAGTGGCATTCGTCAAAGTCTTCAATAATAATATTTCAATAATTATTTCAATAACAATCTTTAGATGATAACAATAACTTCTCTAATGAGAAATAAGAAGAATGCTCGTGCGGAAAATTTTCAGTAATTATCTCAAATATTTGTTTTAAATTAGTATTTTTTTATCTGATACGCTGATCTGAATAGCTCAGAGTATCAGGAAAAAGTTACCTTTCATGGTCACAGGAGTCGGTAAGAAGTTCGCTGGCGCTCCTGCTGCGTGCTTCCTCATGGCGTCCCGCGGGATGTCTCACCGTAATTTCCTCCCGCGGAACACGCGCCAATTCAGCATCCCGGTCACCGGACGTGGAGACGAGGCGTACGTCAGCAGCACCACGGCTTTTTCGCCGGAAAATCTTACGAAGCCCGCGCAGTGGATGAAAACGCCGCTTCTTTGGTTCTGTAACAGCAAGACCAATTTAACTTTTCAGTCCAGATTATACAATTTTCTCGACAACGGTTACATTAAAAATCAAAAATAACAAACAACTCCATTGCGAGTAAGAAAAATTATTTGCACGTAATTTTTCAGTAACAAGATTACGTCATATGTTTCTCTATATATTATTATCGAAATTGATGCATGATTTCAAGATGCACAAAACGTGTTGGATATTTACCGAGAATGTCCACGAACGACTCGAGGGAAGGCATTATCTTCCCGTCAGCCTAGAAGCAGGATTCGCGTATTGCGTTTACACTGTCGTGCACCTGAGACTGGCTTTACGTATTTCGATAACACGCGACATACGCGACCGACGTGGTTGCGTGATAAGATTAGAAGCTCAGCCTCGATAATTCTATCGGCCAACATATCGCCAGCCGGGAGAGCCTCTCCTTATAAGGCACTGAGTCTAGTGTCGCGCCTATACTTAATTTCTTTCTTTCTCTACCTCTAATGAAAATGAGAGAGAAAGAGAGAGAGAGGCACTTCTCTACTTCTCCGTTGTTCGCCAACCTGTCCCGTTCCTTCATGCGTAAATTAACTTTATCGCTCGACGTGACATGTCTGTCGATATTCCTTAAGAGAACGGTGCGGTGCCTCCGAGAAACGTTAATGCACAAAGAAGAGATTTGGAAGTTTTAGCAGGTAGAGAGACGGGCGTCCTCGAACAAGCCGCGAACAGGT
Organism: Ooceraea biroi; assembly: GCF_003672135.1. NCBI lineage: Eukaryota > Metazoa > Arthropoda > Insecta > Hymenoptera > Formicidae > Ooceraea > Ooceraea biroi. The sequence goes on along the minus strand of NC_039517.1, from coordinate 7,268,885 downwards.
CAAAACGTGAACCAACCTGTGATCGTAGGCGGACAAAAAACTAATGAGATGTATAAAAATATAAGCGAGTGCGAATAAGTACTGACAGAAAAAAGCTAACGACACCAATAAAACGAATATTACGTTAATGGCTGGACAGTTACTTTGCGAAAGCACCAAGGTAATTACGACCCACAGCTTCAACAAATTCGTACAAACAGCACGAATCAAAAAGAGAACTTTTGAAAATGATCTGACTAAAATGAATACTAATTTTAATAAGTTACATAATGCTAATTCTTTCATTTAAAATTTTTCATTTTCAATTATGAACGTGTACGTAATTGAATAAACGCATGAATGTTTTCGTAGATCAAATAAATGCTGATTTTGTGCACTCTGTGACGTAATAACGCAATATACGGATATCAACCAGTATGTCAAAACAGTCACATCCGTTATTGCACGTCCAATTTCGACGTGACGTGATGACGTCGAGATTAAAGCTGATATAACGCAACCCCCGTTTGGAGTTTGATATCGTGCGCGCGCGACGCCACGTTTAAAGTCGATCTACCATAACGTGATGTCGCGCACTGATGGTGATGCACCGCATGGCTTTAACGAGACGAGGGGAGAAGAATGAACGCTTGATCGGCGGTGATCTTTGCTCTGTGCATGACGCTCTTGGTGCGATCATGCTTTTCCACGCTTCAGCGGCGCGCAAACCGGTGGAGCGCGAAAAATAACGCTACGGCCGAGTCGCTCGCTCACGGCTCTGTCCATCGCACGTAACGAGAACATCAGTTTGCACGATATCGGGAAATAATGCAGCTCGCTCGATTATTCTCCTGTCATTGGCCGCAGGAAGCCTCTACGCATAAAAGTATCACGTTCCCGGAAAGAAGTCACTCGAGGCGTACATCACGCTGCAAAAGCGAATCGATCTTTCAGAAATGTAGTCGAGAACGTTGAGAAATTTTAATATTAGATATTAGAAATTTATATATTATGTTGTAAAACATCGTATACTTATTCTTTGTCCTAGATTTTCATTTACTCAATTAAAATTAAATTCAAGTCGTGACGAAAAGCAACTTTGGTAAAATAAATTGACATCGAAATACATTTCATCTCTCATTAATATTCAGTATTTTTGCTCAAGTTTAAATCAAGGTTTAATAAATATGAGAACGATGTAAATTTCAGCTGGAAAACTTGCTGTTTAAATTCTCCCGAGAATTAATGCACCAACGACGACAGAGCAATCGTGGATTCCGGGGCGAGCATCGGGAATTCAGCAAGTTTCCCCGCTAATCGTATCCTTGATTATGAGATTAGCGCACGGGTTAATTCCGGCGATCGCCGAGCTCCGCAATTTGCCGGGAACTCATCGAATGACAGAGTTCGTTGTCATTCCGACCCGGAAACTCGGCCGTAATGACACATAACGCGGTTACGTTCTCGCGAACAATAGTCGCCGCGCGCCGCGGGGAGAGAAAAGAAAACGCAGCCTGCCGTCCGTGCCGTAATCGTAATTGCCGCCGTCTTAATCTTCATCCGTCCTTAATTAAACGTCCGCGCTTCTCACTACCGCTAACGACGTCCTCGATTTAGCATCCTTGCTCGAGATGCAGAGGACGAACGTCCTCGTGCTCGTATAGCGTTACGGTTTATAGACGATACCGTAAAGTGACTTGAATATGAATCATATCTCCTTTGATACTAAATATTTCAGCGCAACTTACAATTTCTTGATAATTTAAGAGCACAGAGATGGTAACATCAAGTAAATTCAAATTCTACCGACTTCTTCAATAAAATTTAATCTCTCAACGTTCAAGACGACTTTCTGCGCCAATTAAACTGCCAAAAATTATTCATGCAAACGATCAAAGCGATCGTTGCTCTGGTGCTTTCGTGAAAGTGGAAATATCCGAGTGTAAGCGAAGATTATAAAGACGGCACTAAAGATGATTATATATTAACGTGAAAATTATTGAAAGCACATAAAAAAAGAAACCACAACGTCGTAATATAATATTACACTATCCCATCATTTCTCCAATAGCCAGCTTAATTACTACAACTTTCTCGACAAGTTTCCATGCATCTTCTATGCATCTTACGTACGGTACGGGGTGCTACAGTAGATGCTGACGGGATACTCGAGTACTGACCTTTGGGCAGAGGATCGACGCTGTGCTGAGCCACCGGGAATTCGGCGAGGCCGAAGGCGCGATGCTGCTGCTGCTGCTGATGATGATAATGCTGTTGATGATGATGCTGATGGTGGTTCTGGGGTGGCGGCGAGGCCTCCCTCACGCAGCCCATCAGGCTGAGGGCACCACCGACGCCTCCACCGCCTCCGGGAGCGGTGCTCGTCGACATCGTCCTGCTCTGAAACACCCCGAAGAACCAGACTGCAACGTAAGATTCCCTCACGCGCTGGTACCACGCCGAGAGGAACGAGCCCTCCGCTCCCTTCCAGCTCTTCCAGCCATCCATCTCGAGGATCGTCCGACGAGTTCGAGTTTAACGCGACGAGAATAAAAAAGGGCGTCCGCTCGCGTTCTAGTCGGTAGTTTGAAATCGGACGCAGATGGAGTCGAGAGCGAAGGTGTGGTCTTGATGCGAACTGTGCGATGTCGGCACGAGATCGGCTGGGGGGATATTGATTTCTATCAGCTGACCTTACTTTCGTCTCTCGGGGCGACCTTGCGCAACTTAATTCGATGCGGGTGATGCTCTTCGAGGCGAGCGGATCGTAATTTATGGTCGAACGCTACGAAAGTAATTACATGTCAGTAGAGAAGAGAGGCAATTGCCGATAATAAAGATTTTGTTTTGTAATTTAATTGGAATCTGGAATAGGAAATGCTTGCGAATAATTGCTTATACATTTTTATTTTATATTTGCATCATGCCTTTGTTATTCTACATTGATGCAATTACATTGCGCAACTATAACACGCGATTAATGCAGATAATTTTCAGTACTTATGTTACATTATTAATCCCATATATTTTATTTGATTGTAACATCATATTACTTTGGCAACGTCAATGTGGCAGCTTGAGAGATATTAATTGCACAAATACTTCTTTAGGTTTACTTTTATCTCCTCCACTGTTTAGTCAGAGAGACACAAATTAATTATCGCGATATTTGTGATCATCTAAAGTTCTAGCACCAGATGATCAGCTCGCGCGAGATTTCACCTCGGGGAACACCGTCACGCGCAAGTATCCATCGCGCAGAGAGCGGAAATCGGGCTCGCGCGAGTATCCTTCTTAGCCGAGGAGGATCGCGTCCGCGCGCGGAAGTGGAGAAATCCTTCGCGCCCCGTGACGGAATGTCGCCTTTAATGAATCACGGAGGACGAGAGGAGAAGACTAGAAGAGGACGCGAAAGGAATGCACTATACACGCCGCCGTCTTCGCCTCTCTCGCGCGCTGGAGCCCGAGAGAGATTGATACTCGATCCCCGGTTTCGCCACGTATGTCGACGGGCTCGCTCTCCGGGCAATGGGGGTCAGGAGAGATGGTCTCCATGGCAACTGCATCCGACGTGGAGCTGCGCGGTGCGGTGCGGGGGCGATGCATCGATTGCACCCTCTCTGGCTGGCCGCGCGCGCGACCCTGACCTTCGCACAGCTGACGACGACGAGGAGCTACGTTCAGCTCGGCTCAGCTCCGCTCCGCTCCGCACAACCGAGAGGAGAACAACGTGGGGAAGCCCGAGAGTGGAATTAGCGTTGCCGGTTCTTATTAAGGTGTCGTCGGTTATGCGGCGGTGATGCGTTAAAGTGCGATATCGTCAGAGATAGACGCGTGGACGGTCGTGGATGAGGAATAAGAAGATCGATGAAGGTTCGCTTCACGACGAAGGGTTCTTTTTGTTTGTCATTTTGGGCTTCGAGAAATCAATTTGATCGCGATGATGATAAAATGCAAAAAAATACTAAAATATTTCCTTTTAATTACAAATAAAAAGTTGTTAGTAATATTAATATAAAAAATAAATATTGACTGAAAGTAAACGTAGAAATGATTATCATTGATCAAACATCGCGTTACCAAGCTTTATCATCAAATATAAATAACGTTCCTAATTCTAAAATTTTCAGAATTCAAACTTTTAGTTAATTCATTGCGTTTATTATCGCGATAACATTCATTTTTTATTTAACGATAGAAAAAATTAATCGAATTATGGCAAATAATTAATTTAGCTTTAATCATTTCTGTTATCAATATCGATTAATCATTAATTACTCGATACTAATAATGTTTTGTAATCATTGACCCACTTAGATTTTCAGCTTATCTCGAGTTTTATTCTTATATCGAGATCTTTTTCTTATATAAAGTGAAAATTAAACCATCACGTAAAAACAATCTGTTATAAAAATTATGGAAATTTACTTTATTAAGCTGTTGGATACAATCTCCATGAGAATGACAGACTCACGAGGAATTGATCGCATCGTTGTAGAATAGTTTTGTCAATAGAAGAACCGCAGCCTTGGCATGGCTTCTGCCAAGATGACGTGATCACGGAATTAATACCGAGTCTCGCGCGTTTAAGGCATCGCAAAGATCACGCTCGCGGAATGCAGCCGACGTAATTTTGCCGGCTTCAAGAGAAATCACCGAAGACTTGCTGGGAAAGTTCGTATATTACGCGAGCCGGAGTGGATATCTGAGCGCCTCATTCAAAGATTGTAAGCCGGCTTCGCGACAAACAAACACACTGACACATTAATGTAATTATATCACGTCCACCTTTCACGTTGATATCGGCAGCCCGCTAAACTACTTTTCTACTAATGGTTTTATTACATTGACCGAGAGAAAGAGAGAGAAAGACAAGTGATTAGCATAAGATAAATTTCAGTATTTCAGTAATTATATATAATTACATATAATACATTAATACTATAAACTCATAAAAATATCATCATTTCATCTCAATCAATAAATGGACACGATAACTTACGTGAAATTTTACTTAAATATTCCGTCTGCTTAGAAACAAAGTGATAATGTATCTCAAGTAACATTTTCGATGTCAACGTGCAAAAAATAAAAATCCTACTGTAGAAATTTTTATTTGCCATAAATTTCTCAGCTTTTTATACACGTCATGCCGCAATCATTTTATTATGCATTAAGAGATCCGTATTCACCATCGTGCCGACATCGCTTTTGAACGTTAACGTTCTCCATTAGCGGCTCGTAAACGTAAAAGTGTTTACGCGTTTTCGTTCGTTGGTGGGACGGCTGGAATCACTGTAAAAATCACTGCAATCCGGGATTGCACATCCCGGAATGCATGCAGAAGCCGCCGGTCGAGCGACGACACACAATTTTCCATACGATACGTGGCGTAATTACGCGTTTCCGGTTTCCCGTAACAATTACAGTCGAGCGACCATCCGCGACGATGCCGAGCAATCGATCCACTTTTTTTCTCCGCTCGTCATCGCGATGGCATCTAGGAGAGCCAGAATGCAAAATAACGTTGCTCTCAATAATGCATCAATAATGCAGTCGGGTGCATTTTGCCAGAGAGCAATGCGAGCACTTTTTTTTGTAAACAGTTACGTGTCGCTCATCTTTATTCCTGTAACCAGAAGAACGTGGCCAGGCTTTCGGCGAATGCCGGCTCGGCAACGAATCACGTTGGTCACTCGATAAGCCATCAAATGATTACATCAGAGGACGTAATCATCGCACTAACTTGACGCATGATTCCATAAAGATATTTATCACGATGAGTTAATCATAGCAGGGCCAAGTTCTAAACTGATAAACCGAGGTGAGAATTGAAGATTACGCAGTCTTTGTCAAACAATTTCTTCAATGTATCGCTGAATAGAAATATAACATTTATGGAAAAATTGGACATTAGAAAATATCTAATTCTCCCGATTTCAAATTTTTCTCGCTGAATTCTGCTAGGATTAAGAGAGCTACATCAGTCAATAATAATGATAATCATCCATATTTACCTTATAGAAAAAGCGGCATGTCAATCGTGGTTCGTACTTGCGTGCACCGAAAATCTGCAACAAAAAAAGCCAATATCCATTAAAATCGGAATTGCGCAAGAAAACGAGAAATGACAAAGAGAAGGATACGCAGAAACGCGATATGTGCGGATATCATTGATGGGTCATCGCCAGGTCAATGGATAATATCCTACTTGTGTGACGATCGTACTTCGTGCGAACTTTACACCTACCCGTTCCACGAATCTCTGATTTATGCAACACCGATACGCGCGACACAGAAAGCTTTCCTCAGAATTTATGCTCAGCTTAAATTTCAAACGTGCCAAACTATAGCTGCCGCTCGATTCGACGCCAAGAGTCGGTCTAAGCCGACCATGAAAGCGTCCCGACTTTCATCCATCACGTAAAACGAGTGGAGCCAGAGCAATTGGCCACACCCACAGAAAAGATTTCTGAACTTAATGCTATTACTCTTTCATCTATCATAAAATAAGATCGCTATAGCGACAATTATATTTATTATTGAAAAGAAGCATATTTTAATCTTGAATAGAAAATTCTAAAATCTAGATTAAAATTATCTTGGTGCTATCTCATTAATTTTCTCAGAAGGATTTAGATAAAAATTTGTAGCAAGTTCACAATATTCTTGATTTAAGAATATTGTGAGATCTAAAAGACATCTTATTCTATTCTTGTAAGAGAATTTGTAGAATCTGCACAAAACGGCCAATATTTATGTGTTGCAATCGAAAATCGGGAAAGTGTTTCTGTTATTTGCAATGAATAAGTGCAATACTCTACAAGAAATATTAAAAGATATGGAAATGTCTTATCTCGAATCTTATTTCTCAAGTAAGTATATTGTATATACTTACTTACATTTTCATATCTTTTAATATTTCTTGTAGAGTATTGCACTTATTCATTGTAAATAACAGAAACACTTTCTCGATTTTCGATTGCAACACATAAATATTGGCCGTTTTATCGGAATAAAGGACGCAGAAGCGCCGAGTCGACGAGCGACTGTGAGAAAATGATGCGTCGACATCGACAAAGCCTACTATAAAGTGGCGCTAATATAAAATTATTCTACATACAAGAATATATAAGCATAAATTTGTATATGTTACTCTTGTCTCAAGACAGTAAGACAATCTTATTTAATTCAAGAGAGAAGAATAGAAATTACTGATTTAAATTAAAAATTGTTTTATTTTCATATTTTTTATACTTGTAATACGATTAAATTAGTCAAGAATATTTTTCGTCTTGTTATCAGAAATCCTTTCTGAGGGTGCAAAGCTCGTTTTAAGAATCTCGCCCCGAAAAGTGTACAAAAATTTATGAAAGTAGCGCCAGACAGATCAGAGTGAAAATGTCAGAGAATCGTGGAAAAAATGTTGCCGAGTTGGATTTCGTTTCTTAATTAGCGTGACGTATAATGAGACAGCAAGCAAGCTCAAACTAGTATAACTAGTACAAAAGTATAACTAGGAACTCAAAAATTCCAATTTCCATTCGAGAAAGCGAAAACAATTTGGAAGTCTGGGTTTCTCGTGAGGGAAAATTGAAAAGGGGACGCGCGAGGGGTATTTTTCTTTGGTTAATTGCGGATTGATGATCGCGTAAAACGCCGTCTACGCCACTTATAGCCTAACAAGATGTTTCGGCAACAGCGGTGAATGTTATGTAAAATAACAAGATGAAAGAGAACTGCCGGCGCCGCGCGCAAGTAGCAAGAGGAAGGAATGAGCGGCTCGCGATGAATGACGTACGTGTGCATTTCGTGACCAAGATCATCGTAGATCTCTCTTTCTCTCTTTTTCTCTCCTCCCAGTCTGCCACGCCCGCGTGTGAGTCGCGACAGAAATTTAAAGCTTCTATTTATAAAGAGTGAACGAACGCGATGGTAGCTCCGACACGACGCATCGGGTCCAGAATGCAACGCACGCACTCGCACGCATACACTCACGATTGCAACACGGCAGAGCAGCGATGCGAACTCTGCACCTGATTTTGAAAAAAAAAAAAAATAAAAATCTCGTATACAATTCGTATCTCGTTTCTCTTATCAATTGTTTGTACTTCAAGATGTCCTAGGCTACAGCGTTTTCAGAATTCGTCAGCCCGCGCGTCAAAAGATTTCCTCCGAACAGATCTTTCCGATGCTCTCGATTCTTCCTCTCTCTCTAAACCCGTAAAATTACGCGACGATAAAAAGAAAAGTGCAAGCGATCCGATTACTTTGAGGAACACAGTGTTGCTCTCTCGATCGCGCTGTTTCCTTGTTAGCAGCTAGTTCTGCCGTAGCTTAGCGTCTCGCGTGGAATTTTCCTTTCAGAAATGGAGCGAGCGACAGAGGAGAGTTCGTTACACGAGGGAGCCCGGAAGTAGTGCACGAGACTAGCGTGTCTCTTTCGGGTGCGAGTACGCGCGCTTCTCGTCTGTCCTCTCGTTTCTTTCTCTTTTTCAAACTTTTCCGCGTCCGCCCGCATCTTATTTCAGCGACGTCTGCTCTGGAACTGTACCGCCGCCGTGAGTATTTTCGTCCCGTAGGGGATGAAAGAGTGCCGGGAAATAGTAACCCAGCCACTTCTCTTTCTCCGCCACCGCTGTGCGCTCAAAGGCCCTTTTGATCAGGGCGAAGTCGGCTGGCCGATTTTCCAAGATTTCTTTGCATTGTCGTCCCTCCTGCGTCCTCACCTCCCTCACCATTTGCGTCATAATGAAAATCACGACCGTAATTCCCGCAAATAGTGGAATGCACGTACCTTCCAATCGCCACACACAAAGGATGGCGTGGCGTATCGAGCCTTCCTCATTTCGTCTCAACAAAGATGAACGCCGAAACAATCAGAGAGAAGAAGTGCCGAAATGTGTCACGAGTTCTCGGTATTTTTTGTTATTTTAGCTAACGTCCCGGGAATGCAGGATTTTTTTTCGTGCGCTCTCTCGCCGTGATTGCACATTCCTGGAACGATATCACGGATGACGAGATAAGCCGCGGTGTTACTGACCGAAGACCGAGCGGCAACAGATGAGGCGAATCGGCGCATTTTATTGAACGACTCCTAATTTTCCTAATGCGACCTAATTTTATCATCCAATTCCCCGCGCAGTTGGGTCGTTTGGATCAATCGCCCATCTGGAAAACTAAAATTAATCCCGAGGGACGCATTTACGCTGTATATCGAATTACGAGCAAAAAAAGAGGAACGGTCTACGTTTCCGATGACGACACGAACACGCCGAGGAGAACGTGCACGCCGCATGACTCACGCATCTCTGCGTGTCCATCCTCGTCGGCTCTTCGTGGCCTCGTGTGCCTTTCTCTGTACGAATTAGCGACTCCCGCTGCTCCGACGCGTGTTTCCCGCTCGCATCGAGTGGAAATTGGCGCGCGCCGGAATATATTGGGTCATTAAGTATGAAACTTTACAAATGTAAAAGCGCCATCTTTAACATTTGTTATCTCAAATTTGGCGCCAGACGTCAGTATCAGGTTAGGTTAGTGTGATAGATGTATGTTCGCTCTTCAAATGTCATATTTGTTTGTTCAAATATCTTCATTAGTTTTATTGGTGGATTCTTTTTTATAGAACTATGGAAAAGTTCAAAATTCGTGTGATTTATGAATATGAGTTCCGCCGTGGAACCACAGTGTCGGAGACAGCTCGTAATATCGACGCTGTATTTGGTGAAGGTTCAACTACTAAAGCAACGGTGGGCAATTGGTTCAAAAACTTCAGAGATGGAGATTTCAGCCTCGCTAATGAGCCACGTGGAAGACCAAAGACGAAGGTGGATAATGATCACTTGAGAGCCGTAGTAGAGTCCGATCCATCTCAAAGTACACGTGAATTGGCATCGATATTCAATGTTTCTATACCCACCATATTGTTCATTTAGCTGCAATTGGTAAGATAAAGAAGTTGGACAAATGGATCCCGCACGAATTGACCGATGCGCAGCAGGCGCAACGTCTAGAGACTTCCCTTTCTTTGCTTTCCCGTCACAAAACTGAATCTTTTTTTAATCGAATTGTGACCTGCGATGAAAAGTGGATACTCTACGACAATCGTAAACGCTCACATCAGTGGTTGAACGCTGATGAACCACCGAGACATCACGCGAAACCCAACATTACACAGAAGAAGCTTATGGTGACTGTTTGGTGGTCCAGGTCAGGTGTTATCTACTACAACTTTATGAAACCTGGTACATCGATAACGGCTGAAGTATATTGCAAGCAACTGGACGAAATGATGCAACAACTTGCTATTAAACAACCGAAATTGGTCAATCGGTCAATGCCAATCCTGTTGCATGATAATGCTCGACCGCACACTGCACGACTGACCGTGGCAAAGCTACGGGAGTTGGAATTGGAAACTCTCCGTCATCCACCATATTCACCAGATCTATCACCTACCGACTATCACTTCTTCCGGAATTTGGACAACTTCTTGGTGGGAAAATTCTTCAATTCTCAACAGGCAGTCGAAACAGCCTTCCGCGACTTCATCGATTCCCGTACTCCTGGCTTCTATAGTAGAGGCATAGACCAACTACCACTAAAATGGCAGAAGTGTGTAGATAACATGGGCGCATACTTCGATTGAAAATAAATCATGTCCATGTGCCAAAAAATGCAAAAGTTTATGTTCTATTTTTAAAGTTTCATACTTAATGACCCAATACGCAAAGAACGAGCAACGCGAGTACGCTTTGCCGGAGCTCTACCAGAAACACAGAAGCGCATCCGTGGGATTCCTGTCGGGCGTTCGTCCCTCAGTCATTCGGTAGTCTCGTATCGCGTACTAGTAGCTGGCATACTAGCAAAGCATAAAGCCTCCTGTCTCTCTCTCTGTCTCTACGTGCAGGCCTCAAAGACAAACCCGGTCTTTCACGTCGATACGACGTAACGGGAACAATCATTCGTTATTCAACGTCCTTCGGAGGTGGAAGAGGTCGCGTTTCATGTCGCGAAATGACATCGGTCGTGTCGATATCGACGTGATTCCCGCAAAACACGAGCCGTTCTTCACACGTTCCTGTCCGGTGGAAACCGATTTGTCGGGGTTCCGCGGCTGGGGCTACGCGCCCCAGGATACATGGGGCCGCCATCGTTCAATCAGACGGGCCCATCGCGGGCGGATTCATCACGGTCGACCGCACTCGCTTTGCGTCAATCAGCGAAAATTAGATTTGCGTCACGGCCGGGCGGGCTTGCTCGCTCGCTCATTTCAGGGCCATCGCTCGACGCGATGGTGGTTGATGGAAAAAAAATGAAACTAGACAACCAAGTACGCGAACGTCGGTAAGAACGTGATTCAACGGCGTACAACGAAAGTTATCCCGAAAATAAGAATAACTCCTCTCCTACGGAGGAAGAAGAATTTTGTAAAATAATCTCGTTTAACATTACTGACAAGTCGAGGATTCGAGATAAGAAAAATGTTGAGCGAAAAAGTTTATCATTAACTACAATAAATTTGTAATTAACAGTAGATAATCTGACGAAGTGACAAAGATAAAGAGTGAAAGAACCGAAAATAGAATTGATGCCACGATCTACAAGTCTGCGGCGAATCGCCGAGGATTGAGTAACCGGTCCCTCCGCGACCGAACTCGTTGTTGGACCGTTACGTTACGTGGGTATGACCATCCGGAAAACCGGTAGGACGATTAATCGATGAGCCGGTGAAGCCGGCCGCTCGCGACGAGTCTTATTCTACTCTTTCTCTCCCGAAATAAAAATACGCGTATTCATAAGCCACGAGAATGTGGAGTTATGCACGTAGGAAAATTCATTTTGCTCCTTTCGCTTGCGCATCTCTCTCTCTCTCTCTCTGTCTCTCTCTGTCTGTCTCCCCTCGTGCCGCCCAAGTAATGTGGAGATTAATATCGTGGCTTCCTCATCAGCCGCGCTTCCTCTTTCATTATCACGAAGGTGGATAGCACGACGATGGATGCAGAATTGAATCGATCTACCCGCCCGCGCTTATTATGTTCCCGATGCTACGCAAGAATGCAATCGTGGGGATAGCACGAGAGCGGACGTGTGCTTTAATTTATCGAGAATGTTTTCGGATAATCGTCGAGGGTGTGTGTGTGAATTTTTTAAAGGCGACGCAAATGGGACGTCGGAAAAAATGTGTAACGCTGTATATTTTACACGATGCATGTAACATGAAATAATTGTTGCCACATTTGTAAGAAAAAATGCGGTCACGCGCGTTTATTTCAGAGCCATTGCATTTCCATCGTTGTGTAAAAGTGCATCTTTGAAATTCATCGAAGAGGAAGTGCAAGAGGAATGGCGAAATGCGACGAGATCGACCTAACTTCCGTCGACGACGATGGAACGCTCGAATTCGGATTAATCACAAACGGCCACCTACTGCTCGACTAATTGGCACGTTAATTGCTTTCGACGAGTCGCCAATTCCGCACAGGGGAACGCCCGGGATTGCCTGGTGGCGTCGAGAAGCCCCCTCTAATACAGACTGGCAATTAATGAGGCTTTCAGACTTGTTTACTTAAAACTTTAAGCTGAAGCGAGAAAATTCAAGCGCGCGATTGAGTTACGAAGTTTGTTTTCGGTTATTAAGATTTCTTGTATTGAACGTAAAAAATTACGTGCGAAAACGTGCGTTCAAATTATTCCTGTACGATATTCCTTTATCTATTTCATTCGTTCTATCCTAAAAATGAAATTCAAAAATATACATGTAACAAATATGTAAATGTAGACAAACTTAAATAAAATTTGCATGATAATATTTAATCGTATACTTTTACGATTTTTATAAATATTATAAAGCCAAGGAAATGCTTTGCACGGTCGCTTCACATCAAGAAGCTCGTTAATTGACACACCATACAAGTGAATGATGCTATTGCAACATGTACATTACGGAATCATTTGGCACATGTCCAAGCGTCGTATAATTGCCGTTCGATGCGATTGCTCCTGGAAACGTCCCGGCAGCACGAAAGATCGCATGTCAAACACGAAGTTTTGTCGCATGCGATGAGTCCCGCTAGTATTTAGTAATTAGTATTCCTCTTTGTATTTCGTAGGTAACTCTGAGTACACAGAAAAATGTCCCCAGAGATTACTCTCATATTTACGTTCACGTTTAATCATGATAAGATACGAGCACAAAATTGAACGGCGCCATCCGTATCACAAAACTAAAATTAAACAGATTAAATTATAATATAAGCTCACAAGTAAAGCGACTTTATTTTATGTTCTCTAAAAATATATCGCGCAGATATAATTAAAAGGTATATCGTGCAGGTATTATTAAAATATTCATACCAACACAAAATTATATTCCTTATTTTCACTTTTATTGACACGAATTTTTGCGACCAAGAGATTCGATTCACCGACAATCTAAAACGCGCTGATAATTCGCTATTGTCTCCTTTCACTCGTGCGATCTCAGGTTATTTTTAAGACGTCTCGAGCGTTGAAAGGACACGTTCCGAACGCCATCGGAACACTCAGGGGATAGCACAACGGGAGATCGAAGCGGGAGAAAGGAATTTGTTACTCTCCATTTCGAAATTCTTTGGAGAATTCCTTGAAGTTTCGTATCGAGAAGAGTGCTAACCGAAAAATAAGCCTTATTCATTTAGCTTACGCGATCGTTTCTCGATTACGTAAAAGCCAGGTGATCGCAGTTGCGTAAGCAACATTCGCAAGCCTTCCAAGAAGAATACACGTTGTTTTAGAAATTATTTTCAGTCAAAATAATATCACGTGAAAGAGAAACGATATTTTGAGAAATATCAATCATCAAATTAACCCATTTATAAAAATCTTTAAATCTCTCCCCCTTTCTTTCTGTCTTCTCGTCCCTTTTCGTACTCCAATGCACCAAAATCCAGGCAAATCGGAGACCGAATGCTTGGCACCGCATCCGGACGCGCGTGTGCGCGAGAGCAGCGTTGCACTCAGCGATGCGATCGCGAGGGATCGTCCCTTTCGCGCTCGATGCGCACCGAGCCTATACGTGGCCATTAGTAGGTTGAGATTGCGAGAGAGATGGGCGTACACTATCGGGCAGAAGAAGAAGAAAGAGGGAAGGAGCGGCGAGGAGAGAAGCTGGGAGGAATAGGAAAGAGCCTACGCGGACAACAAAGACCGATGCGGGAGGAGAGAGGTAAAGGGAGAAAAAGAGAGAGAGGGAGACGCGGAAACAGCTTCTCTCGAGGCGTATGAGAGTTGATCTCGGGGTGGATTCCCACCGGAGGATCGGTCACGACTTGGTGCCGCCGCCGTAAACGCCGTCCGCGAGAGCACTCCCGACGATTGGATAATGCGCGCGAGTTTCGCTATCGTCCTCCACCTCCATCTCCTCCACGACCTTCTCCCGACACGTTTGTAAGCACGAGAGAGCCCGCGCGATCATTACGGATCGCCGTGTAAAACGGTAACCTGCGCTCCAGCGAAAAACGCCTTTCCACTTGTTACTCCAAATAGGGAGTAATTGGTACACCAGGATCGGTATCCTGGCTGTAGAGAGGTCGGAGGGCGGGCAGGGCGGTGGTTATTGAATAATATCATCATGCGCGATACGGCAAATCGCATCTGCATGATCGCACGCTGGCGATTTATCACTTAGGCCCGCTATCACTGAAGGATGAGCAAAAATTGTCGTAAGAATGACGCGCGAGTCGCTGTTGGGAAGATTCGATAATAACCATCATCGAGATGATTGAAACCGAATTATTAAAATGTGTCTTACACATGGACTCTGTTATCTATCAAGATTCTATGCTATTACCGTTAGGATGAATCCTGAATGGATTCACGAGCACCTCGACCGTTTCAACACCGGCGGACGCATCGGGTATCGACAATCCTCGTTTGTGTCATCGTCGGCGGGGTGCGTGCGCGAGTACCCCATGAACATAAACGCCATAAGGAAATCATTAATCTGCCGGAGCCTGCAGAGGCTATCTTCGGCCCGCGCAAAAGGACGCCATCAAGCTACGCTGCATTCGCGGCCGCGTACAACTGCATTCACCGCGGGTTGCTTCCGCACAATCCGTCCGTAACCGCTCCAAGACGCGCATCCCGAAGGGCGACATTCCGCACGTCTCGTTTCGGAACGGAGTAGCGGTGCGCGATAAGATCGCATTAATCCGTAACGACCGCGATGCATCGCACCGACGTATGGGTTATTAATAACGCCGCGTCTTGCAAAATGCGAAGAGAGCCGCGACCACGCCTACGTCGAACCTATTATTCAACTTATCTCATCAAATTTATCATTAATTTGACGCTTCATTACTGATTAACCTGTTAATTAAATAACGATGGTAATAGAGTAGGTATCGATTTAGTAATGATTGCAATTTATTTATTAATAACGGCAGTAATACCATTAGATATTACATCGTCGCCTTTTTTGTTAGTCGCTCAATCATATAGTCCATCATTAACGGATTTATTGAGTATTTTCCGGGCAGATTTCTCTGGCGGACTCTGGCTAGTGATTCGAAACACGAGTTTAATTATAGTCCGCCTGCGACATGTTCCTGGACGTGCAGACAACGTAGATTTAGTGTCAACGTTCTCTCATACGGAACGGACGGTCCCCAGGCTGGAATATCACACATCCGCGAGCTATATAGACGAGACGATTATACCGCGACGGAAGTAGAAACGCACGCCATGCTCGGAAGGCGGACGTTCGGAACGGGTATCGATCGTTTTCCGGATTCTAGCCGGCGTCGGTAGAGTTTTGAGGTCGACGTCCTTTGCAGTTGCACGTTGCAATCGATCGCGCGCGAACGGCTCTTCACGTGGCGATGGTAAAACCGCCTCCGCCAATTAATCCAGCACGTTCGACCAGTGTCAAGTGCCATAAACTGCCGGTGCTAGCACCGGCATTGCCCCTTGATCGCGAGTATATCCGAGGGATATATTTACCGGCGTGCCGGGTCAGGGTGCTTGATAATGTTTCAAGTTTGATCGTCACTCGATAGCACGTCGACCTCCTTCCCGAGCAACACGTCTTTTCCAACTCACGTCATTCTGATTTTTTGCCGCGGTAGAGCAACCTGTGAGATTACTTTGAGATTAATGAACCGTGATCAAAATCGCGGTCCCGCGCGATGTCGAGTCGAATGATTATTAACCAGTTAATATTCCATTCTTCTTTTTTTATTCTTTTTATTTTTACGTTCAAAATGATCCACCTCCCTGTGCTTATCGTCAAGTTTCGTTCACCGGTTCAATACCGAAGTTGACGTAAAGGCCACACGGATGTGAATTAGTAAAAGAGACATCGTTAACGTGAGACACGAAAGCGGACTCGATAAGCTGAAATAAGAGAATGTAAATTTAAATCGAGTGAAAAAGAAAAGTCCAGACTAAATGAAGGTACGACGAGGAAAGGATAAATTGCACGTACATATTTCCGCAGATCGCTTCGCGAAACTCTGTAGCGATCTACCAAATTAACTGTCAGTCAAGATGTCAACTCGGAGTTATGAAGTGCCACGCTCGACAGGTCTTTGTGCATGTCGGGACACACCCGCGGATTAATAATCCGCGTTTTTTCAGTCCCTTGTGCATTTTTCATTCAATCTTTGCTCAGTTCGAATACCCGCGAAAGGGATCTCCGGCGTAGAGAAGAACACGTGAACCACGCGCGCTAAACATCGCGCTACAAGCCGCATGGGACGAGAAAGGAAGACGAAAAAGATTCGCGGACTCGTCGGAATGTGGGCGTGCTGCGCTTGTATGCGCTTGTATGCACCGCCGATGTCCGGGAAGCGAACCAGCCGGCTGATACACGCACATGCTCCCGCAAACTTTTCCACCCGCGCTTCTTTTTCCTGGCTATCTCGTTTCCCTCCAACGATAACTCCGATAACTCGCCCCGCTTTCGCACGCGAGCGCATCCACTCCGTGCCGATTACAGTTTCGAGCCTTGTGTGCACGCTATGGACGTCGATTTACGTCAGAAGATTATTTCATTGGAACAAAATTCCGAAATGGCGAGGAGATGGACAACTTTTCGGATAACGATCGAGCGCTTCAATTTGGCTACACTCGCAAATGTTATTTCATCGGATTATCGTTTATATCGAAATATTGGAAACTGTTGCACGCGAGTTAAATATTTTGTTTAGAGAAAAATACATAGAGATATGTTTTATATATCTTGAATAAAATAATTTACTTGTCAATTGACATCTTCTTCATCTAAAAACTATCAGAGAACATACAAGGTATTACTCTATTAAAATTTGTTGGAAGCTGAGCTTCATCGAAGCTCTGTTGCACGTACATACAGGTATTTTTCTGGGCCGGATCCAGGCAAGCCCTCGAGCCTCGACCTCGCGATCGAAGGAGAAAGATCCGGCCGGGCAACGCTCGATAGGGAGCGGCCACGATTGTGAGATCCACGGAGGGATCGTGACGATCAGGTTCGTCGGACTGTCTCTCTTGCGTAATACGGCCCTGAGCCATAGTCTTACAACGGTAATGGAGAAGCCCGGTCTCTCGGGCTTCCTCCTACGACCCGACCGAACCCGTTCCTCCGTACAGTTTAACGATCGTGGACGGACGTGTCAGAATTTATGCAGTTTGCCGACTTGGCGCAAGGACAGCGGCGATCGCGGAGGAACAAAGAGAAACTCGAAAAGGGAAAAAAGGAGGTGCATCGTGCCAAGAGACTGGCTAGCCTTGCTTGCTTCGAGCTGACCGGATCGTTCCTTCATAATCCTCCCGATCGCGAGGATACCGATCCTCGTGGGAAATCCGCCGACAAATTTACATGCCGTCGAGAAATCCGTCTCGCGGGAGATCTAATGAGAAAAAACGAGACAGAGTTTCCCAGGCCAAGGAAAATTTTCCGAGCGATCGGGATAAAAGTATCATGATGGGAGAATGGCTGAACGGGAGAAGGATACCGATAGAGAGCATTCGGGGAATTTCTCATCTGCTGGAACTGCGCTGGAAAGTAAGCGCTGAGGTTCAGATCCGAGGAATGCCCCGTCCGTATCGATGTCGATCATTCCCGCCGACGATATCGAGAAAGTTGGATCGAGAGGAAGGCTAGCCGGTCTCGTCGGTGCACTCTTGCGAGCGGGCGCATTGGCAGGCGACAGTATCTCTTTGTAAATAATAAAACGAGTCGAGAGCGCGAGAAGAAGCGGCGCAAGAAAACCCGTCGCACGAACGGCACAATTCGCCGAGAAGTGGAGGCGCCGACAAATCCTACGAGCGAATCGATTCGAGTCACAGCACGTTTACGGCCGAGCTTGAAGAACACCGTTAAATCATCTGCGATTTCAAGATTATTCTATTAATAACTGCAAGAATAATATATTATATAATAATAGAGTATTTTTCAATAATACCTACATTGTCACAGAACGCGAGTAAATCGTCGAAAATACCAGGAACGCCCGATTTAACGGCGAATGGGACGTCACGAGAGACTCCGACACAAAAATAACGTTTAAACGCATCAGACGGAGGGAAAAAGAGCGAAAGAAAGAGAGAAAAAAAGAGGAGACGAGCGAGAGGAGAGCCGCGTCATAATGAGTCGCGTTTGCGGAGGCAAGCAGAGCGTGGCGGAGCGGGCCAGTGCACATCGCATTTCGCGTCCGCGATCTCGCCGCGATCCCTCTCCCGTGGACGTATCTGTGTGCGTTTTGCGTACCGCGAGCGAACGAAATGCGGTCGCAGCGAACTCCATCGCGAAATCTACGGACGAGTTTGCAATTCCGACTGGGATCACCGCTTTTTCGGGATACGCGATGGCTGATCACAGCAGGCCCGGCCATCGCCGCTTGACCTCAATACCGGTTCGGCCGCGAGTTATTTATAGCGCGGTTACCGCGACGGTTAGGCGATCATCATCGCGAAAATTACAACGTTACCGTTGAGTATCGTTATCGCGAGGGATCTACGACCAGGCGCTGATGATAAGCGCATTTTTACTGGAAAGTGGCGCGCAACGCCGCCAGTACGTCTGTTTTTGTGTATCCGATTTGTGTGTCTAATAAATTAGATACCGGACGATAAATTGGATGAAAAACAACAGTGCTTAATGATTACGCGTTCTCCGAACTTTCGAAACGCGAGAATTCATTTCAACGATTGAGCAGCGTCTCGGACCGCCACGCGGAGACATCGAGAGCGCCGCTCGAAAGGCACAGACGATGCTACGGTGAAAATGGGCAGGGATGCAGGCGGAGGCGAGTCGCTTTCTAAACACCGACAAACGACCGTATCATCCCGATTACAGCTAAGCGATCTCGATGCCGGTGCAAAAGTAAAATCTGCGGAAATCCACCGGGGAATCGCACGCGGATCGCGAGGAAACAGGGGTTCGTCGCGCGTTTAATCGCGCGAACACATTCGAGAGGAATCCGTGGTGTCGCATCTCTCTTTATCTGTCATCTCGCTGATCCATTTGTCCGCGAGAGGGAAATCGCGAGTCACGGTGAAAACGCCGTAATTGCCGGCGCGGAATTTGGGTTAGACCACTTGTCCGTCTCGCACCTGCCGATGGTGTGTCGCACCTCCGCACCTGTATGCTTCGTAAACGTCGACGTGAATTGACGGCATAAACTGACGATGATGACGACGTGCCGACGTTTCGACGCGCGTGCAAAATGACAACGAGCGGCGATAATCTCATCGCCGTAGTCAGGTCGTGCACGACGATAATTCACGTCACGATTGGGCTTGTCAAGATTCATTTCAACGATCCGCGGATCCCGGGAATCTATGGATCAAAGAATCCTGAAAGAAATCTGAAGATCAATCGATCACAAGCGAATCGAGTAAAATAATTAAATTAATGATGATGAGCGAGAAACCTCGAGATTTCGTCGTGGCGCCAACAGTCGGAAGAAAGGAACGCATTCACGCCGAGACCATCTTTTTTCTCCACCAAAGCACATCGGGGACCCGAAAAGTGGAACACCCACGCCACAGAATGCGCAACCTTTCCAGCTTCCACGGATTCCGCGGAGCGTTTCCGCGCCCGTAATTACGGACGGACGCGCGTAACGAGGGGGTCGTAATTAGCCACATGAAATCCGCTCTAATGAAATCCGCCCGATTCTACTGATTCGAATCACCACCGTGTTGGCCCAGAATCACGCGAAAAATGCAGGCACGACCGATAAACACGTAGCGTGTAACGCCGCTCGTGTTTGACTCCCCGCATTCGTGTCGGCGTTCAGCTGCGCCATGCATATTCAATCGAGCGCTTTAAACGCGATACCTGCCTCGTGATAAACCCCCCTTTGGGCCTGAATAAAAGATAAACCGAAGCGACGCACTAACCCGCGAGGAGGTTTTAATTAAGAAATAAGTTTCTGGAGGAATATTCGCACGAGATCAACTTGATCGACCGAAATACCAAGATTAATTCATTATTTCGCTGCGATACGTGGGCGTGGGATGTTGATTAAACGATAGCGATCATAACTATTAATTGAAGTCCGCCGTGCGCCCTTTCCCCGGCGAGATAAAATGAAACCTCGGTATCACAAGAGGCACTTGCAACATCGAGGACTTTGTGCGGGCGGATGCCAACTATCACGGGGCCGGTGCGTAATCGTAACAAATAAGTGTTATCTAATTTTTCCTGTAATTCCATTAGAAGCCATTACAACGTCAGGGCTGATAAATCGGAGCGAGTATAACGGAATAAATCATGTTCAGCGCGCAGCAACGATCTTAATCCGCGCACGTTTGCCTACTTCCCGTCGTGCTACGATGATAAATCGCTTCATTGTGAGCGCTGAAGAAAAGATAGACACCGTACGCGTTAATCAAACGCGATCAATCCGCCTGACGAGACGGATAGAGATCCGCGAATCGCTTGGGAAATACTCCCGCAAGATACGGTCGATTTTCACAAGTCCTCCCTCTCTCTCTCTCGCTCGCTCCTTTCCTAGTTTTGCTGAAACACGAGACAACGAGATAACAACGAGATTGAAGGGCTGTCTTGCAGTTTATGCAAACGTGTCGCGATTAATGCAATGCGAGTGCGCGCGAGTACGCGCGCGATTTCACCGTAATTCGCGTAGCACGAATCTGCGTGACATCGGAGTGAAGGATATCGTGCGTTTGCCAGGTCTTCCGTCAGTGAAACCGAGGGCCGATCTCTCGAAATCCCGCTCGCACCGTAATCACCGGCATTTCCGGTCTTTGGACAACATCGTCGTCGTCATTGTCATCGCCGGAGAACTTTCTCCTATCGCACTCGCCTCGGGTTTGCGTGCATGGTAGATAGCGTGAAGGCCCTCGTGTGCTCGCCGCTAACTTTGATCGAAGAGTATCGTGCTGATCGCGTGCGTTATTTTAACGTCCGACTTCTGGCGTACATTTACGCTGCTTGCAAATGTTAAGCCCTGAAATGCCTGACCTATTTTTGGCACCCTCGAGAATCTTGCGGTAAAGGTTCGCGAAAATTTTATGTCAAGAAGAAGTAGAAATTGATGTTTTGCGATCGGTCGCAAAAGAGTCGTGAATATTTTACTTGGTTATTAGGAGTACGATGGACTTTGGAAATTTAATTACACTAATAAATGTTGTTTGTTCATTAATACAGTGGCCTCTTTACGTAACAGATTAGTGACGGGGCGTTAACAATTGACAATGGATAGATCAGTATAGCGGAAGAGGTTCTTTTAAATAAAAGCAAGGGAAGATTACCTTGTTACGTGGAGTAATGGGAATAATTGCGCGAGAACGCGTGCGGTGCGTGCAATTAAAAATTGTAAGGCGTGCACATTAAGAATAAAAAAACAATTAAACTCACGTGATGAATAAGAAGGAAAAGCTCCTCTGGCTACGCGAGTAGTTTACGCAAAACTGTTTCCCTGATATTATCATACGACAAGAGGAACAACGACGAGAAAGTTTTCTTGACCCGTATTAACTGTTGCACTAGAGAAACACTATAACTCAAGGATTTTGGTATTGATACAAAACAAACGACTATAAAATCACAGATTCGAGATCAAAGATCGATAATCTCGCGCGAAACGATAACTCGATGATAACTTTCATCTCGAATAACACGGAACATGGAAGAATTAGATGAATTCCTTATAAATCGCCTCCCAGCAAACCACAATTAAATTTCGAATTGTTTTACGGAGTTTCGGTATCGTAATACTGTGGAGATCGCAAATTTCATGCTTCAAGAGTCTAGATATAGTGGAAGTACCAGTCTGCAATCCTTGGTTCCACGATTCCTCATTCACGGGATCCAAAACCTAACATTAATATCCCTTGGCGATAGCTCAAAGTGGATCAAGCACCATTCGACCATCGCAAGCATAAATTCTCGTTTCGTGAGCCATTTATATCACACACGCAGACCCTTATTTTCCCCTCGATATCTCTGATCCTTCAGCATTACGTAATACCGTCGAAACGATGTCTGACACTCTGGCGTAATTTTCTATCACGGATCCTCAGGATCCGCCGCAGAATCTCTCCTGTTTCTACGACCCGTTTATTCCGCGGTTTCTTATTCCCGCATGTTCCCGCGGACGAGGATTATCCGGGATCGTGCGGCGAGTGGTTAAATTGTTTTACGACCGACCGTAAACCCGAATGACAACGCCGACGGCGACAACGACAAGAACGAAGGCGGCGACGACGACGACGATGGCGAACGTGGCAAGAGCACGTGTACAGCAACGATCATTACCATCACCGCCGCCGCCGCCACCACCACCACCACATCGTCATCGGCATCAACTCTCTGCTTGATCTCCCTCTCTCCTAGAACCACCTCTAGAAGCGAGCCCGGCGGCGCGTAAGGTTAAAGACCTTATCCGCGAACCAGTTTCGATCGGAGAAAAGCGTGTACACCAGCAACTCCGAGAGGAGGGCACGAGTCGCTGTACGTGCACGCGATAGATCCTCGAATCGGTCCGATCACGAGTCGTGATAACTCCTTTAAGCTGCGCGTTCTATTTGATACGTGCTAACGACGTCGCCCCGACGGCGAGACGACGCATCTACACCTGGACATCTCCGCCGGGCTTCCTACTCGGAGAGAGTACACTCGTTAAGTGAACGCGGTTTAGAGGAGACGATCTGCGCCCGATAAAATGGGATCATGATGAAAATTGCAGAACCCGATTAGCAATAACCGAACAATTAACAATGACAATTATTATAATTATAAAGATTTTGTAAATTCGATCTTCGAATGTTGTAATTTTATTCTCGGAAGACCGAGATCTGTTGTTCTGAGCAGATGCAGCAACTCTGAAGTTGCAAGTTATGTACATCATAATTCGACATAACGGATTGCACTCGCGATTGAATGGCGGTAAAAAAAAGACAGCTGCGCGATGAAGCTGTTAAATCTCCTTAATTGCATTTCGCGATCGTTATCAAATGAGCGACGTACGATTGCGCGGTGTTGCAGTCGCCTGATCAATGCCGCGAGGATGAATAGAAGCGGCTTGCGTCGCGCAAAAATGCAGCTAATTATAATCGGTGGACAATAAAATCGGCGAGGAGCTTGATCTCGGCCCCTCGTTTCCTACGTCCGCAGATAGAGCGAACAGCACAAGGATGACGTGCATTCTCCCTCTTTTTTGCACGCACGAAAGAAAGACGCGTAAGACGGCGACCATCATTAACGACTGTCATTAACGACATTCCCGGGTGTTTATCGCCTCCCGGCCTGCTCCGGAATTCGAGCGAGTGCCGATACTGTCGAGTAAAGTTTAAACGGACTCGCGACGTCTGCGACGCGCGTGTTTGCGTAAAGCTTCGCGTTGTCGTGCGGATCCGGGATGCAATGGAATTTGCGCAAACGGCACCAAGACTCTCATAGACAAGAAGACAGAGAGAGACAGGGAGATAGAATCGCACGCGAATGCAAACTCCGATACCCTGATGTACTCCACAAGTTTTCTCGCGTGTGTTCGAATATCGGCAGCGCGCGGAACATGGGACGAGAAGCGCGTACGTATCCTGGGTATCCTCATCGACGTCGATGCCTGACAATATCCCTGAAGCGTCCCGCTTTCCAGTGGCGTTCCCGCATTTGCGGTGAGCCGCGCCTAAACCGGGTCGACGCGATACGTAACGACTCCTCTTCGCGTTTCCTGCCTAATGCAACGAGCGCGCTTACCGCGTAATACCGTGTAATATCGGTTCGAACGCGCCTGCCTGCCTACCTGGCCGTAAAAAGAGAACGCAATAGAAAGAGAGAGAGAGAGAAAGAGAGAGGAAGACGGCTGCGTGTATTCCAACACGCTGCGCGTTGCGTAATTCATTGTTCGGATGCAGCACAACGAACACCCGCGCCATCCGCCGAAGCCCTAACAGAGTCGGCTCGGGCTGCTACCGCTTTCACGTTTCATCATCGTCACGAGGCGGACCCTTACCCGCCTCGCATGTTCACACAGAAACCAGAAAAAGCTACATTATAATCCGCGCCGCGCATTCCCTCGCAGCGAACTCGCCGTGAAACTCGCGTCCGATTTTCCCTGCGCCACTCAGCTCTTTTATCCGCGTTTAATAACAACTGAGGTCCAGCGCGCGTTATTAAATGTAGGCTGAATCGTTGGAGCTGCACGTTGGGGCATCGGCGTGCTCCAACTCGCTAACATCGACACGCCACGTTCCCCGCTTTGATCTCGTTTCTTTTATAATAATAAATGCGTAATGCCGGATCGTTAAATAAAGAAGAGAATGTATTTTGCGCTTTCTGCATTTTTCCTACGTGATTACGCGATGTCATTTGAATTTGCAAATATGTATTTAGACATAAATTTCACGGTGCTGCACGATTTTCGCACGACGATATCGCTGCTTTTCTCCCGTGGTACTCATATAATAGCATTCCGGAATTTACAATAGAGTTACAATAAAGAGCTGCGTGCCAGAACGCTACGTGATCAACAAATGCCGGCATGCATCAGTAACAATTCAGCAAATTAGCGATTTCGTAACGATCCGGCATTACTGATCGGACGAGCGATCGTGTAACCTTGTAACCGTGCCTACCTTAATGCCTGATTACGTGTCGCAATTATCGGGCGCCTTTGTGTTCCGAGAGAGATTCGTGGCGTTAATAACAATTTAAATTCGTAACCGCCATCGTCGCCGCAAAGTAATGCGCGCGTGTACAGTATTCAGAGTGCGGTTTTTATTCTCATAATTGACTCTCGGAATTATGCGCGCACTTGCAACGCTTGTTCTCGCAACCGCTATCGCCTGTTTATCGCAAAACAATATTATTATATTTGTTCTTATGAGGCAAATTGCCGGGGAATAATTTACACGCGTTCGCAGCACTCATCCTCATTTTGCAATTTTCACTCTTGCGATCGGCGTGGAATTACGTGCGCGCTTGTAATATACCTTGGTAAACATTATCTTATTCGTGCCGCGGACTGTATTATTATATCCTTGCAATTAATATCGCGCGCACGATGTAAAAGTATTCGCAAAGCGTTCATAATATTTGGCCTGACAATATCGACGTCGACGCGAAATTAAACAGCGTTCTCGGATGTCTCCGTGTGCGCTCGGCAGAACGCAAATATTTTCGTTAAAGCGATCCGCGCGTCGCGCACGACAAATTAAACTATCGTTACCGCGATTGTAATGACCTCGTTACTACGGAGACGGTGCAATCTCGCCGTCAATCACGCGCGTAAAATGCTCAAAACCGCTTTGCGGCACGAACGAGACACATATGTTCGCGTGGCATGTTTTGTAAACTCGAAGCTGCGTCATGTGGTGCCGAATTATGCGGTTTCGAGAATTATTCGGTTCGATTTCGAAACCACGTAACATCGTAAAATCAACATGAAACGTAAAACGTGAGGAAAAAGACGAAAAATAGCAGCATCGATCGGTTTACGTTTCAGAGAGAAACAGATAACTCCTTCTCGACGTAAAGATAATAATCACGGAAGAAAAATATATCGGAAGATGTTGACTGCTTTAATATTGATCGAAAGAACGAGTATTCCACGAAATTCAGCGAAGTACATCGCGAGGGAAAATCTCACTTGCAAAGTTAAATCCAACTTCGCGCGTGCGCCCCGCGGGATTTCGGCCAGCTCGCGGCTGAGACAGCACGGATTACAAAATTTCGCGAGAGACGAGAAGAAAAGCAAGCGACGCGTGCGTTCCCTCCCCGTGTCCTCCAGCCGACAAAAGCGCGAAATTCCGAAAAATACCGGCGGGGAGAAAATTCGCCGCGCGAATCGCAATTGCGCGGACGGATGTTATAATTCGTACTTATCATGCCCGCGACTGTTGAATCCACTTCCGGCGATTTCCCGGGATTCGTGCGCGACGCCGCGCTTTCGGAGTCCCGTTACGTTCTTCAACAATAATAATACGTGCTGGTACAGACGGAATGCGGTGGAGTTAATGGCGAGGGCGAGAGTTCCTCATCCGATCGTATCTCATCCCCGACTCATATATAATACATACGGATCTTATCCCGCTGAGAATTAAGGGGGTATTCTAGTGTAGCATGTCAGAAAAATCGAATTTTTTTGGCATATTTTGCAAGTATATGGTATGGAAAATATGTCTGCGAGAAGATTTAGCCCGATTCGCAAAATTAACAAAGTAATAGCACCTAATAGAAAATAACCTCTGGCGCGCGCTCGGCGGTTGGACCGCGCGGCACACAACAGAGCATTGTGTTAGTATTTTAGATAGGATCGGAAGATCGTTATTCTTTGAAGGTCGTACATTTGAATTGGAGCCTTTGTATAGTACAGGTTATATAGTACAATGAATCTCTAAATTCATTGATTTGGACTTTTGCTCCAAAACATCTCCATGCTGGCGTGAAAGTTGTCGAAATAGCAACATTCTTGGCAGTTATAATTTTCAATAAAGGATTTATGCCAATTTTCAAACTTATGAACGTGATGGGAGTTAGTATTGGTCAGCAAGCGGTGATGTACGCAACTCCCGGAACGAAGCTCGTATCACCCGCTCGGAGCGGCGCTCCACTAACTTCTCTCGAGATCAGAGAATGAATCGCAGGGAAGAGAGATGAGCTCTGCAGGACTTCTACGAACAAGAGGAATGTCCCCTGTATGGCCCTGGACTAGCCGATTGATCGTAAGTAACATTATCTCTATGTAATCAGTATGAAAAACTTTAAACGTGTTTTTCTCGAAACCATGTTTTTCAAATTGGTTCCCATGATATCTCAAAAACCAGTTAATCAATTGACTCAGGCTTTTGCACACATCTTCAGTATATGTGTGGCTATAGCCCCTACCGCAATCAAGTCGAAATATTGTTTTTTGGAATTTCTACAGCCCTTCAATGGTGAAAAAAATGGCACAAATCGAAACTTAATTTTCTCAATGAAGTCATGTTTTAAATTTTCAACATTTTTTTTTCATTCTGGTGCCTGCTATAGCCACACTCGTACTAATTAAGAATCTCTTTGGTTTTTTTGTTTCAGATGAGCAGAACAGCTGAAATCATGGGAACCATGGACCAACTTCTTTTTTCATGTTCTTATTTAATATCATGTGCAGCGCTTATTTATAGTAATTGTCTACTACAAAAATTTGGAAACATACACCAAATATGTATGAATAAGCAGGGAAAACCCTGCCTCAAAAAACCTTATACTTTTTTCCAAAAAATTCACCAAAATAGCATACAAATTCCGCTTTTACACTAGAATACCCCCTTAAATTGACACCGGGTCTAGGAACGTTTTCAGTCGTACGATATTTCTCGTGTGCTTCGGCGTCTCGTCGTCGGCTTCGGTGTAATTCACGTCCCGTTCCGAGTGCAATTAAGCGCGATTTTCGCGAATTCCTATTCAGACTGTGCGAGATAAATGCAAGTATAAATCACGGAGATTGGCCAGATAAACTTACGATTCACATGCAAAGCGAGAGGTTAAAGACGCTCCGCGATCGGCTCGACTGTAGGAAAAAATGTAGCCTCCACCGAATTATTTGAACGTTGATGACATTTTACCTGCGAGTCGCAGATACAAGTCTCGACATCGAAACGGCGCGAGGACCGACAGCTCTTTCAATATTCACGGATGCAGCTTGCGCGTGTAAACTCGAAACGCGTGACGCACACATACACATCAGTGTTTACCTAATTTTACGTCAAGTTCGATGAACCCTTTGCAATTCGATGTTAATTCTAATTTAACAAATTAACAAGTCAATTAAATTCTAATTTAACAAATACGCAATAATATACGGGCTAGCGTTCTCACGAGAGGTTACGTTTACCCGTGATTCCCGTGTTGCGAAAAAATGGACTCCACGCATATCAAAGCGCGCGTCCTTACCGGTCCTGCGACCAATAACGCGATCGTACGAGCTTCGAATACGTTATACATTCTGAAGTAGGTAAACCGAGCCCGCCGATCGGGATCGAGAAGGGAGTGGTGTTTCCACGCGATCGTAACCGCGAGTAAATAAACCGGGAGCCCGGATCGTGATTCGAGGCGTCGGTCGCATCGGCCGTCGCGAGTCGTTGCACTTTTCCATGGCCAACAGGTGGTGATGGCCCCGCGCTCCGGGAACGGGGAAACGCGGCCGCCAAAAGGGACTCCGAAAGTACAACGCGCGCGCGAGTATGCATGCTACATCCACGCACACACGCACACTCATGCACCTACCTCGAAATATTTGAATAATCCCAGCGGCGCAGCTTCTCGATGTTGCTCGACGATCCCGCTCGATGTTGCAACTGTTCTCTCTCTCCTTCTCTTTCCTTCTTATTCTCCTTCGCCGGACGATCGTTACTCCGGAAGACGAACTGCCTTCGCAAGGAACCCGGCACACGCGACGGTTTCACGCGGTACGCGGTGCACACCAGAGACGACGCGGTACGCCGAGCGCAGGAAGACACGCGCGCGAACCCGACGCGCCGCGACGCGCGACTGCGGTTTGCGGACGTTCCGCGTGCTCCGAGACACGGAGACGATCGGAGGCGGCGTATGCAGTGCACGCGTGCGTTCCGCGACGGCGCGACGCACCGACGGACACGACGGCGCGCAGGAACGAACGGAGACGCGACGCGAGATGAAAGGAGAACGGGATAGCGCGACGTACGTACGCGCGCGCCTCGCGGTCGTCAGACGAGTGACGGCGAACGGGGCCGACTTTGACCGACACCCCCACCGCGCAGCTCGGGCGCACGGTGGACGCGCATTGGCTAACTTCGCGGCGCTCATGTACAGGTTATATCGGCGATTGATAAATATTGTCTACCGAGGTTTTGTTTTTTAATACTGCGGGGATTATATAAATCGATTAATTTTGCAGCAAAAATTTATTTATGCGTGATACTGATTCCTTGATACGCATCACAGATCATAAAAAATGTAATAAAAATATTAAATCTCCTTTCACATATTTCGGCACAAATGCCGAAATGTTTTACGAATTTGATGCATCTTTTTAATAGTATTAATAAATATATACACATGTGGCGCGTGGTCCAGTGTGCGAACGAAAGATCGATTCCAATCACAGATAAATGAATCGAGTACTTCGTGTAATTGAATTGATGGAACAGTGTGAAATAAAATTTGCGCAAATTTAGATTCAAATCAGATTCAAAATTTCGAACAAACCAATGACCGAACTGACCAGTTGCTGCATTTGTTACTTTTTTACAATGTCGCCAACCTTCTCAGTGCTATTTTATTTCAATTTAAATTTAAATTGTTCAAATAGTGTATAATTTCGATACCGTCTTTCTTTTTTCGAGATGTATCCTTTCCTATTAATGGAATGATAAAATCTAACTAGGGTAGTAGACAGTGCTCGCGTAATTGGGAAAATACTATGTAACACATATGTATAACATATATTTCTTGCAAAAATTTTTAATAACATCCATCAACTTTCTAACTCGGCGAGCACATATGTAACGTGAAGAATGTAAGAATGTAAATCTGCGAGGATTAGCATTCTGTACACGTTCATTATTATTCTGTAACGTTACAATTGCTCTAGGCAAATTTCGAAAATTTCGTGTTCATTAATATTAACATGCTGTATTTAACATATCTATATGATAATCGCACATATATAATTGCGAATTAATTAGAAATTTCCTTTTAAGGCCACATACGCGAGGAATATGTACAAAACAAATTGCAATGTTGATAAATCGTGATTTCTCGATCAATTCGAAAAATAAAATCACAAATGATTAAAACTTTCAATATCGTCAATATCATTACAAAAATAATATTGCGTTCTTTGTACATACGCGTGTACGTATAGTATTATGTATACACATACATATTTATGGCATGCACGTTTACAATTGAGAAAATATTTAAAGATTAATTATCAAGCATATTTTCATATTTTGAATTTTCTTCGCAACAATTACATTTCTATTGTTGCATAATAGTTGCAATATATACCGAAATAACAATTTCGATCACACAAGTTTCGTTTAAAACTAATTGGAACGTAAATCAGTGGCGAATCTTTAAAAATAGCTTTGTACAATAAATTTTTACAAAGTCTTAATCGAAATTCGTGATCGTCTACGTGGTTCCACGTAGTTAAAACTGGATTACGCTTCGATGAAGTGATCCATGTAACATATTAAAACCTGATACTGTTCAACTGTGATCCTCTTAACCGGTTATTTCTGCGATACGTGTCTCGGCGTCTCTAATTGCCTTGAAACGGACCGCGTCACATGATAAAAACGTCTCGTATATCATTTACTTAATAGCTAAAAAAAATAGGCTATACCTTAAAACGAGCAATACTACGGATTGTAACTGTTCGTTGCACGTAATCGACGATAAAAATGTCTCGCGCTTTAACCCTACGTAAAACTCTAATATGCAAAACCATAAAATTGTACCCAAATATAAGAATCTTTACGACTTGTATATAATACTTATCTAATTGAAAAAGATTCCCCTTTCGAGGGAATTTCCCGGTACGACGACGTCCACTGGCAGAGGTGTGTGAACACCTCGTCGGGTCGTCGGCTGCGTCACTCGTTCTCCTAATCTATAACTTGCTACATTTTTGGTCCATTTTATGTTGCTGTACAATGCTTTGATAACCGATTGCCTCTTCTGACTACATAGCCAATGCAGAATGCATCACTGCAAACCGTCGCTAAAAGGTAAGAGACCGCGGAAAAGCGATCTTCTGGTAGACTTACTGGTAAGTACTGCGTTCGCGTCGCAGTCTTTCGTCCGAGAGGACTGCCAACATCCTCGCGCAGTATTGTATTCACGCGCTATGCTATCTACATTAGATATAGCGAAAAATAAATTGGTCGCGTGAATCTCTTGATCTGTTTAAGGCCTGAAGGTAGTGTTTGAGGTGTAAAAGCCTGACTCACGCATGCCGTGCGGCTTGTACGACAGAAACGCTCGCTCTCTACGCCAACTCGTTTGAGCACAATTTCCTCTCCTCCTCGACTCGCTGCCGGGTGCGATTGAACGCCTCGGTCTTTAGGAAGTCCACGGTTTTGTACACCGTCGTGTTCGGCGAGGACTGCGACGGCGGTAACGTCGACGAGCTGAAGCTCTCCGTTGCCTCGAGGTCGAGATCCAGATACTGCAGTGCCACCAGGCGACGGTTCGAAGCCGGAATAAACGTGTTGTGATCCTGATAATAGTATATCTGGAAATGGAATTGCGCATGCACAGCATGAGATCACACCGCCGCCGCCGCCGCCCGCGCCGCGTCAATGGCCAAGATCGCGAGCGCGTAGTTTCCGCGAATCGCAGTCTTACCTCCTCTTTATCCTCGAACGCGTTATTGTCCTCGTCCGACGTCGACTGATGACGTGTCGAGTGCACGTGTGACGGAGGTGTCGGACTGGGCGCCGCCCGCATTCTTCCCCGACCAGGAGGAGACGCCAACTGCAGATGGGGTCCTGCGAACGCGTCAAATCGCGAGATGACAAATTTTCCGTCGGGAATTGCGCCTTCCAGTAACGATGCAAGTTTACCTTCCACCGGCGACTTGTTCAACGGCGGCTTCAGCTTCCTGTTGATGCTCGGCGGTTCGGCCGGCGAGTGCTCGGCGGAGCTCACTTCGTACACCGTGATCGTTAGTCCAGGCGATGGCTCGTTGCTGATGATGGACGTCGAGTCGCTGGTCTTCCTGCCCGGTTTCAGCTCCCTGTGCACTACCGGTGGTGGCGGTGCCATGGTGGTCGGCACGGCGCTCGCCGTACCGTCCCGTACGAGCGGGCTCGGCAGATTCGAGTACGTCGCCGTGGTTGAACTCTCGGAACGCGGGCTCGGTGGTTCGTCCTCGTGGAAGTCGTAGCGGAATACGTTGTGCGTGGTCTCGTCAACGGTACTCGGCGCCGCGTTCGAATAAAAGTGCTTCGACGACTGATCGATCATTACGCTGCTCTCGACGGTCGTTTGCGGTTGATGCGACCTGGGGAAGTCGTACGACTCGTCGGTCACGGTGCCTGTCGCAGCGGATGGTGCTGTTGTCGATCCCGGCGTCGCTGGCGTGGTTGGCTTCGAGCTCTCGGTAGCGCCGTCCAAGTTCAG
This sequence comes from Ooceraea biroi, assembly GCF_003672135.1. Classification (NCBI taxonomy): domain Eukaryota; kingdom Metazoa; phylum Arthropoda; class Insecta; order Hymenoptera; family Formicidae; genus Ooceraea; species Ooceraea biroi. Next base: position 7,236,322 of record NC_039517.1, on the reverse strand, counting down.
GTAGTTGTGTCCTGGTAACTCGGGCAGCATGTGAGGCGGTTTCGGTGGTCTGGGCGGCGCCGGTAACTTCTCGATGGCTGGCGGTACCGCGGAATCCACGATCCTGAGCTTCCCAAAGCGTTTCCTCACGCTCCACGAGCCGATCTCCGCGTCGGCCGTGCCGTGAGAGTGCCGCAAATCGCCTACGTTTATTAAGAGTTTATCTCGTTGGCAGATGCAAATACGGAGAGTCGATCTAACTGCGCGCAGATCAACAGATGCTCACCTGGAAGCGTCTCCCAATTCGCACTGGGCACGGGCATCGTCCATTCGTCGTCGGTGAAGACGCTTTCAGCGTCCGTCGTCGTGGGTGAGCGCGGTGGCGAGGGTGCCAATCTTCTTGGTGCATCGTAGTGCTCAGGCCCTTGACCGAGAGTCGAGTTTAGGGAACTGGTGTCGTTGAGCCGACGCCCGGAAATGCACTCGCTAATAGGAATGTAAGGACCGGAGATCGTGCTAGTGGGCGAGGTTGGCGGGGATTCCTGCGACTCGTATTGAAATACTGAAAAAAATGTGATTTATACCGATCATTGTGGCAAAAAAAGAAATCTGAGTTGTAGATGCAAGCGTCGTTACTTTGTTGCTCCTCGTCCTGAGTGTACGCTTTTAGACCGCAGACTTGGCAGACAGCGTCCACCCATTTGTTCATGTCCGCCTCGTTCTCGGCTACCAAGTAATAGACCCGCTTGGGCGTCTTGACATTGAACATATACTGATACTTCTGTTTACGGTTCTCAAATCGCAAGCCTGCATCCACCTGTAACAAATCATACGTCAGTATTTGTGGCCAACGGGAACAAACTGTACAAACTGAAGACCGAGATAAGTCACCTGCTCGCATTGATCTAGATCAATGCGTCCTTTAAGCTTGCGGCAGCGTCTGTCCGTGTAATACTCGAGGAAGTATTGTCCAGGCAGCTCGCCGCTGTGACGGAGGGCGAACCATCGCTTCCTCCATCGCTAACAGACAAAAACAACGTTTCGATAACGCTACTGTCTACCGTACTGTCCAAACGCGAACTGCATTACCTACAGTATCCCGCTATCATCGCGAAATTATGATAAACATGCAAAAGGCGCGATAACCACATTACGTCGCATATTGCGCGGATTGCCTCCCTTTGTTGGAAAAGAAACTGCGAGTCTCAAGGAAACGATATTAAACACGAAGAAGAGATCTCTCTGGCGTACGATTTCCCGAGTTAGGTTAGGTCGAGGCATTCCTCGTAAAAGTGAATCGAGCGGACTCAATTGCGGACTCCCCGCGAGAGGTTAGACGAGCCGAGGCGCTCCAGGAGTCTGAAGTCGGCAGAGAGTCGAATAAAGAGCCAACGCAGCGACTCGACAGTCCGAGGCCAGCGTACGTAAACAATGACCAGACTTCCCGGGGGGTTCGCGTTAAGTTTCTAAGCGAAAGCCGCATTAAATTCCGTCGCATCGTATACCGACCGCTCTCCAGAGCTTCGAGGGCGGCGATTTGATGAGCCATCCTTCGTGGACGATCTCCTGGGAAGTCTTGAGCACCTCCATCTCCCTCTCTTTCTCTCTCTCTCCCTTTCTTTCTCTCTCCTCAGAGATGGTGGAGAGCGCAGCGCGGAGCCGTCGCTCGCCGTACGTTATCTACGTTCTCAGCAGTATCCCGAGGTACTCATCGTCGAGGAACGCGCGCGCGCGAGGAACCACCGACGGCGGCGACGGCGAGACGCTCGTCGTCCATTTGTCCTATTTTTGGAGCCGACGGCACACCGCGAAGCACCCGAGAACGAGCGACACCATCCACGCACCACCCTTCGCCGATTCAACTGACTCCCTCTCTCTTTCCCTCGCGCTCGATCACTGCCCTCCCTCTCTTCAGCTATCCTCTGTCCTTTTCCCTCACGTGCGCGCTGGCACGACGGCACCAACACACCGACACCGCAATGGCAAATGACACGACCAGCTCACGAACCTCGCGCGGCACACAAAGACGCCCGACGACGTCGGCGGCGGCGGGCATCGCCTCCCCTCGACCTCGCCTTCCCCGTTCCACCACCGCCGCCACCGCGGTCGCGCGTGCCAAGGCTCGCGCGAGTGACACACGGCATCGTGGAGCCCGTCGATGACAGCGCAGTGACGTACGCGTACCCCGCGACGCCCGAGCCCCCCGAACGCGGGCGCGGCGCTCCGCTCATGCTTCACGCATCGAGCATCTCTCTCGAGTACTCTGCATGCTACCCTACCTCTCTTTTCTATCACGTTTCTGTGACATCAGGTTACCGTACGACCGAATTCGATCAGCGGAACGTCGGAAGTTCGCTAATTCATGCTCGCGCGCAGGCGAAACTGGGAGCCGACGGCACGAGATGATCGCGACGAACCGCGGCTACGTTCACCGTGGTCGCCATTGTGAACGGTCATGCGGCACGCACGATCACGCGTGGTGAACCGTTCACGTCGCGAGCCGAGCGCACCGAGAATGAATTGCCTCGCTCACGGTTCTCGGGAGCGAGTACTCTTGGACAGGGTGCATCCGGCACGCGCAGGGTGCGCCAGAGCGGATCCTGTCGGCTGTTCTCTCGAGCGCCGGCGAAAAGGATTGACGGACGGATTCGCGCGGCGCGTAATGCGGCGAACAGCGCTCGATTTGCGACTCAACATCCACGACGCTTATAAGGCGATCGATACTCGAGAGTTCGGCCCTGTCATTCCGCAAATCTGCCGTCGCTTTGTCTCCATAACAATGCGAAGAAAGATAACGCTTCTTTTACACGAAGGATAGATTCGATCGATATCGATCGATTGCGTCCTATCACTGCAAAAATATTATCTAGACCGCCATCCGGAAGTTGTCCGTAGAAAGTTGAGGAAACAGATTTACAGTTAATCGCGTGATTATAGCTGCTAATTCACTCCGATCGGGATTTCTTATCGTGAATCGCGACTTTCCCTGCATAATCCGTGGCTGTCGCCGTGGAAATGGAGAGTGCGAGCAGGAAATGATCAAATAAGTACATTACGCGCGTACATGCAGGTCGATCTTAACCTCAAATGCTGCACCGTACTCTGTCGGACGCCATTTCTCTTTCTTTGTGCATACATGTCGAGTTCGTGTATCTCTATGATAAAAATATATTTTAATTTGTATACTGAACAGTTAAAAAAACGTACAAAAATTCGTATCACGTAATTTTACAAATACACACTCGTACAACTATCTATTTTGCGTATATTATTTATTATTTTATATACATTTTACATTTTACTTTCCTATGTTTATATAGAAAAGAGGATATATACATTAAAAACAGAAAAAGAAAGCAGGTGAAACCGAAAGGAAGAGAGATCGAGTAATAAATATACGTGCGACAAAGCACGTCGAGGAATCGTAATAAGTATTCCAGCCGATTAATAATTCGTCCGAGGGGAAGATTCATGCGGTCGTGCGGCATCATCGGTCGAACTTTCCTTTTCGGGAGATAACGAACGAACGCGATAACGAACGTTGCCGAAAGCCAGGAGATAATCCATGGGATCGTCTAAACTTCTCGACGTCTCCTTCGTCTCTTCGTTCTACCGTTGTAAAAATCCGCATTAGATTCTAATCTATCATGCATTCTACACACATATGTATATGTATATGTAGTATATATAGAATGCATGTAACTCTATAATATATACATTATAATATAGAGGAAATCCTCTATTATGAGATATGCTCCTAATATGAGATACTGGAGTTTCTGCTGAACTAGTGAGCACCATCTGTTAATTCCACCATAAACTTATTACTCTTGGTGTAAAATATATTTAGTGAAAAATTCATTGTTCGTTATTGCGTTTAGCTTTTGCAAGAAAAGGTTTGTGAAATTGTGAACATGTCAAAGGAACTTAAGGTAAGTCTTTAAACCTTGTTTATTACATAATAAAGAAATGGTTGGCAATAAATTCAGTATGCAATGATAGAGTAGAATCGTAGTAACAGGAAAATACGCGATTTGTTGAATTGCTTAATTGTAGAGGTTAGATTTCATGATCGCGGAACCGCTAGGCGCGTGGCTCGTATAATGAGATATTCAGGGTACTCTTAATATGAGATAATTATTGCTCGAATATGAAGATTATGTAGTGTAATAAAAAGAAAGAAAATACTACGTTAAGGTTAAAGAAAAGTTAATACGAATTTATATTACGAATTTTTGTGTATTTAATTTTTATAGAATCTGACTATGGAGGTTAGAGAAACGAGGAAGCGTCGACAGTGGAATCGTGAAGATTTGGCGAAGGCTGTGGCAGCAGTATTTTTATAAAACTATCTAATAAAGTTTTTTACTTGCAATACTGATGTATTTTGCACTTTTAACACCGATTTCTCAAGGTATCTTATATTAGGAGCACACTTTCGCGATCTTGCGTACAGCTCTTTTTTCAAATTTGTTTAATTTTCAGAAAAAATAATATTTAAATTAGATTTTTCATTTCACCAACCTAAAGCTTATTAAATTCTCTTCAAGAGAACGTATTACATTTTTAAATTCCGCCTATAGATTTCCTTACATTCGGCAAAATCGATATGGTATCTCATAATCGGGGACTTTCCTCTAATATTATAATATATAATACACATATTAATAGATTGAGCGCACATCGTCGGAGGCGTCGGTCGTGCGACAATGTTTCTTTCGTTGCGCGTGTTTCTCGATGCGCGAGGGACTCTGAACTTCCTTGCGTCTCCATCGGCGTCATCCGTTTTATCGCGGCGGCGGCGGCGGTGTCGACAAAGTCCACGGAGCCACGAAAATCACGGCGTGTGCTGCAAATGTATGAAAATAGACGTCCGCGGGCGGAGAGTCGGCGATTCCTTGAGCCGCGAGGATCCCGGGAGGATCCCGGTCGGCGATTTCCTCGGGGAATCGCGCTTCAGAAATCCTCAAGCACCGCTCAAGGAAGACGCTCGACGAGCGCCGATAAAACGCATTCGCAAGTACGAAACGCCGTTGTTGTACACTGCTAAAAAAAAGGATCACCCTCTCGATGTGATCTGTCGTTTGCACAACGGCCGGCGGAAGAGAATGAAAGTGGAACGATGTGTATACTTTGGAAACTGTTTCTTTTAATAATCATTATAACAATGCTCGTCTTATATCCACGATCAACATACATCACTCTTATCTACGTTGCAAATGTTTACATAAAAAAGATATCCGTGGTATCTGCGTCTCTAAAATTATAAAAAACGACAGTAGCAAAAGTCGCGTGATCCCTGGCTTGCTCGGTGGTGGCGTCGGGACGACGTTTACGTTTTCCTTCCCATTCAAACGCTAGAAACAATTGGTAAAAAAAAGAGAGAAGAAAGAAAAAGACAAAGAGAAAGACAAAACGAGAGACGTAAGGGTGCAACTGAGGCTCTCCTCTCCTAAGTTACTCTGCGTCTTTCCTCGCCGGCAAAGGCCGAGACTATAACGTTCTCTCTCTGGCGGCTTTGAGCCGCTCCGAAACGGAGCTTTCGAAATTAAATTCCCTCGGGCTGGAAGGAAGAGCCACGCGTGTACGTATCGTCGTGCGGATTATTATCGCGATTATTATTAACGCTGTTAGTAGAGAGAACACGAGGGTGCAACGCGATCGAGGGAGAAAGAGGTAGGAGAGAGCGACGGCGAGAAACCTCTCTCTTGCTCGAGCGTGCTCGAGGACCACGTCTTCGTGACAGGCGGGCGGTCGGGCGGGAGGGGCGGGGGATAAACGTTACATCATGCGTCTCATTAATCTTTAATTAGATAATTAATTCACTATTTACGAAAAGTCATAATAAAAAGTAGTACTCTATGTATATTCGGTATTTCAATAATAATGTCGTAATAATAATTATCGTTATCCCAGTAGCTTTTTTGTCTGCAGTTATCGTCTAAGTCGGATAATCAATTAACTTCACTCATTCATTCATAGTGTTCATCTTCATCATCGCGTGCGCGCGAGTATCTGTCACGCCCGCGATCTCTCTCTCTCTCTATATATATATGTATATTCTTTCTCTCTCTCTCTCTCGCTCTCTCTTTCTCTCGAGTACGCTCGATAAATATATAAAAAAACAGAAAAAAAGGATCATGTCATATACATATATGTATAACGTTGCGTATATCATATGCCTCTTTCTCTTGCACACTCGTTCGTTTGTTCGTTCGTACGCACTCGCACGCTCGCTCTCTTACAATAGTAAATCTTGTTACGAATGCCACGCGCACCATCGCGCCCCTTTCGCGGCATCGCGTGTCCGTGATGTTCGAGCAGCCGTTCGAAAAAGAAGGGAACAACACCTCCACGATGTCGCCGGTTGCCAAGCACCATTGGTTGGTATATTGTCGATCGATCGCGTGGCCGACCTTCGCAGCCTCCACCTCCTTGTTCACCCCTGCTCACTTCCGGGATCGCAGAGGCGACCATGGCGATGACGACTTCGAGCGTCGTCGTTGAGGGGGGAAAAATTGAAACAATTCGTGATCGCGTTTTTTCTATGATTGATCCGCGGGTCTCTTCTTCCTCTTTTCTTCTGATTTCTCGACGACGATCGAGCGATAATCGAGCGGGCATGAGCGTTGGCGCGCGTTGCGTTCGAACGTCCACAAGTCCTTAAAGAATCTCGCTACCACCACAAAGGTACACCACTTTCAGATTTACAACACTGCCCTAGAAACACAGCCATACTAAGCCAAATACTTTTGGGTTTCTTTTCTTTTGTCGTTTACGTCTCTCGTTTGCCAGTAGAATCGCTTGTTCGGATCTACGATCGCGTTTATCGCGAGTTGCCGTTGTGATTTCCGTCCGTCTCTCCCTCTTCCTAACGCAGTTTTCATTCGTTTCTCGCTACTGGATAATTAAAGGCAGATAAAGAAAAGAGAAGTAAAAAAGAAATAAAAAAAGAAAACCGCGTTTATGGGATGCCTCCACGATCCTGTTCGATCTTCTTCGAGGATTCTAGCTAGCAGTCCGAGCAGCGCGTCAACTAGGCGTATTATCAATTTGCGAGGGAAAGATGGGTGGAAAAATCGGTGTTTCGCGGGAAAAACGGAAGAAGTAACGCGCGTTCTTCCTCTTCGTGAAGCAATTTAAGAGAAGGAATGTACGTGTCTCTCTGGGGCATCTCGAATTTTTGTATCGGCTCATCGAGATTTCGCGCGCTCGAAGAACAGAACTTGGATCGCGGATGATTGTAACGTGCGATCTCCCTCGAATCAGTAGAAGTCAGTAGAAGCGTCGCGACGCTGACCATCCCTCTGAAGCATCCGATCGCGCGCCTATCAATTTACCCGAAGATTTGGTCCACTCGATCAAGGCCGACCGCTGACCTTAATCGAGCTCTGCCGTCCGATTATCGCAATTTTGTCCTTCTTTCTTTCTTTTCTTTGACATCCGATTGATCTCTGCGATGATGATTCAACGAGAAACGTGACGGAAAAGAGCGCGTGCTGCTGAGAGTTCAAACGAGAATTCGTAGCGCATCGTTGTCTATCACACGATGTAATGTAAAGTGTAACATACGCGTGTACATTCGTTAAAATGTGCGTGTGTGTGTGTGTGTGTAGATGTAGGTGTGGTATGTGTGTGTGTATTGTTTGTAGCTAGATTACACCATTGAAGATGTGACGTTTCTTTTATTCATGATCCTCGCTTGAAGATGCGGTAGCACTCGTATTTCGAAAATCGGAAGCGCAATCGTCTTTCACGATACGATACGTTTTCTCTCTCTCTCTCTCTCACTCTCGCTTTCTTTCTCTCTCTCTTATCACGTCGCTTACATACTCTGCACGCTAGTACACAATTCACATGGTTCCAATCTTTCCTTCCTCTTCCGCGATTACCGCAGTTAATTCTTTAGTCGTTACTGTCGTTACTTAATTTTATACACGATAGCTACATCATCATACAAAGTTACGCACTTCAAAAATATCCGACGCCACGGATCTTTTGAAACACAACATGCTCACGCATTCCACGTTATCGCTAGATCATCTTAAATAGGTGGCGAAGAAGATGGGGGGACAGGAACGGCGGGATGGATAGGCGGATAGGTGAACGGACGGGGATAGGAGAAAATTACACAGAGCTTTTACTATGATACAACACTGGCATAATCACGTAATGTGGTACGGTGTGTATTTTTGTACGCGGGCCAACTTGCTAACCCGTGTGTAGTAATAACGCGTGTGAATTTCTCGTTTTGCAAATATTACAATATATCTATGTATGAATTGATCGTAGCAATAGAATAATAATATAATAATATATTATAATATTAATAATTATCCGATAGTGGGCAGAGATAAATCAATAATCGTCATCATTATTATATAATAATAATAATAATAATATAATAATATAATATAATAATAATAATAATAATAATATAGTATTTACAAAGTCGGATTTTTCTTTTCGCGCGAGGGCCCAGTATCGAATACGCATTCTCATAACTACATTTTGATTGAACTGTACACACGTTGTGGACCCTCAAACTGGAAAGTTTCGTTCCTTTTTCGCGCTCCTTCTTTCCTCATCTCATTCTCAAAATCAACACGTTTTTTTTTTCCTTTTATATAAATCTTTCCGCGCACGTACTAGCGAGTCCGTTACGAATTTCTATTTTTTGGTTGAAGTGAATGTTAATAAAATTCATCGTGTGGACGCTCCACTCGGCAGGGTTGCGATTTTCACATGCTGCGGTCGCGTCCCATCATGCGGATTGCAGTTCGTCAAGCTATAAACGACTCAGCCAGCACTCGAATGTGGAGTCATTCGCGATAAATCTCATGACGTCTAAGATACAACCTACTCGGCGGCGGCGCTTAGGGAATATCCTTTCAATAACAAATCCTTTTCTTAAACGAACATATTGTTTAACATACAATTTTCACATGCTCGCTCCGTCTCACACATGCATACAGTGCTACTGGATTCTCCATACTCTATATCTTAATTTCATCTTTCATACAGTTTTTACCACATAATTCGCATCTTGATTACATGGTGTAAATTAATATATATATACTTTTTTATATATATATATATCGATATATAATCATTGCATATAATTATTATACTAATTACAAGCTAATAGTATTTGAACTATTAATTACTAATTATTGTTAAGTATACACAATATATTTGTACGATTTCACTCAGCCTGCCCGACCAGCAGCGAGGAAGGGTAGTGTTGTCGGAAGGAGGGGCAAAGGGGGCCTCTGGAGGGTACGGGGGAATACGTAACAGTTTCTCGGTAGTTTTACTTTAGATTCCTCTTCGTCATTCGATCCTTCCTCCTCCCTTTCTCGTTATCTTCAACCGAAGGACGAAATCACTTGTAATCTCGAGTCTATTTGAGCCAGGCCGAGTAACATTAAAAAAGCAGCACCAACATCACATTTCTGTTACTCTTCTCTCGGCATCTCACATATAGCGTGGAAAGTCGAAAGGAAACGCACACGCGCGAGCCGAATCGTTGCTCACAACGTGAGAGGTCATGAAATCGGGAAGTCCCCTCCGTCGGTCCCCAAGCGTGGCCCAATCGCTCAATGAGAAGTCGATGAAACATCACGCGTCGAACACTCTCTCTCTCTCTTTCTCTCTTTCGCATTCAGTCTCTATTCACAGGTGTATGTGTATGTGTCGCGCGAGCGCGCGCGCGTGAGAGAGCCTCGGAATTGAATTACCTAAGCGACCTCATCGTCCCGCGAACATATCCGCAATTTCTTTTCATGATCACGCGACACGGATGATCGCGGTCGTCCGAGTGCCGCCGTCGTTGCCGTCGTCGTCGTCATCGACATCTCTTCGGCAAACGTTTTCACTTACATAATCATCGAGCGATGTCGTAATCGTTCGTAACAGTCACTACAAGCCCTCGACGAATTTGGAGAGTTGGTCCTGCGGCGTCATTGGTGTCACCTCGTTGGCATCCGCGCCACCATTCGTGGGCGCTGGCGCCGGCGAGGGATGATGGGGCATAGCGGCGGGATGGCCGGTTGGTGCGCCGGCGCCGCCGCTCAGCTGCGAGAGCATCATTTCACTGGGACCGCCGCCGAGCTCATGAGCCGGTGAATGCGTGGGCGTGCCGTGGGGAGGATGATGATGCGGCGACGGCACCGGGCCCGATCGCGGCGATGGTACCGGTTGATTACGCGGCGACGGGACCGGTCGCGGCGACGGATTCGGCTGAGGAGAACGAATCGGTGGTGGCGAGCGGACCGATTGCATCAGCTGCTGCTGCACGGAGATCCCGGGAGGGCCCATGACGCCCTGCGGCGAGGGCACAGGTGGTGGTGTGGGTTTCAGACCCGGCTGACCGTAGCCTTGCTCGTTGAAACCGCCGTAACCTGGGACCAAATTGTTTAAGCCTGGGACTCGAGCCAAGAAGCCACGTACCTCGTTGCTCTCTAAGTAACTACGAGGAATCGTATGATTACCGAGAAGCGACGGTCGTATGGGTCGTTGTTGACCGTACGGAGGTGCCGGCGGTTGGGTGAACGGCTGCTGCTGCTGCTGCTGTTGTTGCTGCTGCTGTTGTTGCTGCTGCTGTTGTTGCTGCTGTTGTTGTTGCTGCTGCTGCTGCTGCTGTTGGACCACCTGCCTCTGCTGCATTACCAACATTTGCTGCTTGTACCACTGCGGCTGCTGCTGCGGTTGCTGTTGTTGCGCCTGCTGCGTCAGCATCGCCTGTATCTGGAGTCTGCCTTGCTGCTGCTGCTGCTGCTGCTGCTGTGGTTGCTGTTGCTGCTGCTGAGGCTGCTGCTGTTGGGACATCATATGCTGCAAACTAGGTTGTTGTTGATGTTGAGGTTGATTAGGACCCAATGGACCGCCGACTCCTCCACCATGTTGACCAGGTTGTTGCTGATGGACAAGTGCCTTTTTATTAAAAAGATTATATGGTAATGAATTAAATCTCACCATTATATACTAAAAAATAATATTTCATAATTATTCATTTTAATGCATTAAAATATTTAAAAGATTATTTTATCAGAAAGAAAATTCGCTTACCCGTTGCTTGATAAAGGCGGCCATCAACGGCGGATTACTCTTGAGTATTTGAAGTATTTGATTCTGCTGTTCGGCCGACGTTGGGCTCTTGAGGGTCTGCATCAGCTGCTGTAAAGCGTGCTTGTTCATGCCCGCCTGCAGACCGACCTGACCGATCGGCCCGATGACGCCCTGTTGCCGCGGGATTTGTGCGCTCATGCCCATTCCTGGTTGAGCTTGATGCTGCTGTTGCTGTTGCACCAGTTGCGGCGTCTGTTGTCGCGCCAGACCGGGATTCTGCTGCATCACTGCGTTCGGCTGGTACCTACTACAGAGCAGAACATGTGCGAAGGTCAAGCTAACATGTCCTTTTTTGAATCAATTAATCGTGAGATCGATAAGTTTTTTTCTCAGTTCAACTCTCGCACTCGTGCAACGAGCTTGTACATGAGCGACATACCTCGTCGTCCACTGCTCCATCGGGATGAGATGAGCGCCGCCCGTATTCGGCATCTGAACTGGTAACGGTCGCTGCATTTGCGGCGGCGGCATCACACCGCCCGCTTGACCGCCCACGCCCACGCCCACGCCCACGCCTACACCAACCCCGGAACCTGGTGTCACCTTGCCGTAGCCAACGTGTGGTGCTTGCTGCCGCGCGGCTTCTTCCTGCACCTGTTTAACTACCTGTAGCACGTGGGCAGGTGGTGTTTGCGTACCAGGTTTCAATCCAATGCCAGGTTGATGCGGTGATGGTAAGTTTGACGTGCTGACACCAGGTTTCATCGTTACCCCCGTCGCCATTGCTACATTCGAGGTCTGCTGACCAGGCTGCATGGTGGCTACAGGCCCAGTCGGTCTCGTATTCATCACAGCCATTCGCCTCCTGCACGAGTAAACGAGAAATTTACAAAAAGTGCTCAAAGAGCTTCGTATACAACAAGAGAGATAGATAAATGGATGAATTTTTAATTTTAGAGTGCGTAAACATCTTAATAATTAAGTTGGATACAATAAATCGATACGTAAATCGATTTAAATTTTATTTTTATACCATTTTAATACCATTTAATAATTCACTAATGTAATTAAACAAATGCTTGTATCTCGATATCGTGTTTGATACGGAGATTAGATATTTTTATACCGACCTGAGTAGTTGTGCTTGTTGCAGTCGTTGCTGTAACTGTTGCTGTTTTATCTTGTGTTTGATGTTCGAACAGAATGGAACTAGACATTTGGTCTCTTGGCAGTGTTTCGCGTGATAGCAGCACAGTGCAATCAACTGCTTACATATCGGACATCCACCGTTCGTCTTTCTCTTGCAATTCTTCGTATGCATTACAACTCGCTTCATCTTCTGACAACTTGGCAGCCGGCAGTTAGCATCTCTGCACTGGCAAGCGTGCACCAGTGACTGTATGCATCTCTGTATCGACAGTTTGCGAGCTTCCTGTATTGCGAAAGCAAGAAAATAACGTATTAACATCACACATCAGATTTTTCAATTGCAGAATATTATAATATATTAATATACTAAATCTGTATGTTACCTGAGGATTTGTTTGTTTGGCATCAGCCGGAGATGATCCATCGTCCAGATCAAAGCCAAGTTTCTCCATGGGATGCGGATGACCATCTTTATCTTTACAACTTACGCATAAATCGAAATCCTGCGAAACGAAATCGAATTGTAGTAAACACGACGATACTTTGAAACACACCAGTAAACACATTTCCAACGCAATCGGATACATACGTCACAAACTGTACAATGGTATCTGGTCTCCACATGGCTCTTGCAGTTATTGCAAGTGTAAACGAATTTATCCTGGCCTTGATTGTGCAGCTCGTACAGCATGCACATAGAACTGAACTTCGCCCGTCTCAGAGATGAAAACTCGTAATGCCTCTCCCTCGCCATCGTGAGAAAAGCGTCACGACCGTCCATCAAATCGCAATGAATGACGGGATCGGGATCTTGGATCGGCTAAAGATTCACAGGCAAATTAATGACTCGCGTGCAACGAGTTTTCGGACCAGTAAAAAACGTATGAGACAAAAACTTACCGCTAAACTGGCTGCACTTTGAGCGCTGTGCAACCTGATGACGAAGAACACCTCCTTGTGCTTTCCCATCGTTGTAAAGATCTTCGTGGAGAGATCGTTGCCAGTTTGGGGCGTGTTCGATTTCTTGCTGTTCTTCCTCTGATTCGCTTTGGACTTGTTGGATTTCTTCGCTTTCTTCTGGCCCTTTTTCTTACCATCTGGTGTTTCCGAATCTTCGGAAAGCGAATACGTCTGCATGATGAAAAAAAACGTGTAGTAAAATAATGAAAAATGCGATAACGCGTGAAATGCGAGCGGAGTCATTTATGTTCCTCGACTTACCGCATTTGCTGCCGCAGCAGCTGCCTCCGCCGCGGCGGCGGCCTCTGCTGCTTCAGCTTGTTTCCGTTTCTCTTCTTCCTCTTGATCCAATTCCTTGATACTTTCTTCCAGTACGTTCGGCCAGTAATCACCCTCAAAATACGGCAAATCCGCTGCGGACGAAAGCCTGTCCTCCATGGCTTGCTTCAAGATGTCCTGCGCACAAAAGTCTCACTCGTAATGCTCTCCTTTGATGCGTGAGCAAAAAGGAATAAACGAAGGAGGAAGTGTCGTTCACAAATCCTATGTTCGTTGTCATAAAATGTCACAAGAACATTGACTTTACGCGAACGTTTAATGTAAGTCTCATTTGACCCCAATACGATAGCACGACACGTACCGGCAACACTAGAGACTGAAAGAAAAGAACTCGCAAAATGAATTCTTCTACTCACCTTGTAGTCGAGCACGATTCTCTCGACCATGCCCTTGTCTAGCATCTTCTTATACCATTCTTGCAATCTTTTAGGCTTTGGTATCTTTTGTTCTGCGGGATGGCAGTGGAAGATGTAGTCGTCCCCTTCGGAGGGTGGACACGCCCAAATATGGGCCATAGTGTATCTGCAAGTGTAATTACGGTTTTCAGATTTCTCAGAAATTTATTGTATATTAATTAGTAGATTGCAATAGTCATTAAGCTTGAATTATATTTAACTAACATAATTTTTCTATTTGTTTTATTCGAACTTACCCAAGTTGCTTCGCGTAGTCCAAGTATCCGAGAAGGATTTCGTGGTACACAGCCGTGCGAAACTGTTTAGGCCGGAAGAAATGTACGGAATCCAAGTACGCGATGTAGACCCTCCTGGTGTTCGGCGGCGTGCACTCGCTCCCGTATTCTTGCACGTGCATACCGAAAAAACAGACGTCCGTACCGTCGACTTCCTCGAACGCGAACAACGCTTTTGCGCGATAGGGAAACTCGCCAGGCATATCGCCGTTTTCGACAAATCTACTCCGCATGCCGGGTTTCACCTCGACTATCTTGTCGCTGGACGCGACTACCCGAATCGCGACTTCGCCAGCGCCCGCCTCCTTCTTCTTCAGGAAGTTGTTCACCCGGGTCTCGATGTACGTGCCGAGTTTCGTCACGGGCAACCGTTTCGCGTTAAATTTATTCTCCTTGCGCTTCTGTCCCTTCTTCTTTAAGCAATTATCACAGGTAAATCTGTTCAGGAATAAAAGTCTCTATGTGACACAAAATACTTCAAAGTTTTTCTAAAAGTAAGAAAACGCGATCAAATCATCCGACTACAAAAAAGCTTTATATTTTAAGTTCTTTGCAATTTTTCACGAAAATAATAGAAAAGGAGAAATTGAAGTTTACTTATTTATATCCCTTACCCTAATGGCCAAATTGCTTCCATGTGAAGCACGCAGATTTGGTGTACCCTCCTACCGCAGTCCGTGCAAGTTACAAACGGTTCCAATTCCAAGTGGTCGTTTTTCATCTCTTGGAACTGTTCCTTTTTGATGGCACTGCAAAGAAGAGAGATATTGTACAAATAATGTGAAAATCGAATCAAACATTAACGAAATATCTACATTAAGTCTCTTTTCACTCACGTTTGTGGTTGTGTCGGATCGTCTCCTAACGTCACTGTGTCACCAGGAATGTCGTTGAAACATTTTTGACAGAAGGTGTATCTGTCGGAAAGAAGACCAAGTCCCTTTAGATAGCTGTTATAGCATCGGTGCCATTTTATCACGTGAAGTCGATGTACGACGACCAATTTATTCGTTGTGTCCAAGTTTCAATTTTTGTCAATTGTTTGACAATTTTTTTCGTTTACAAGTGCGCACATACGATTTTTCGCAATTACACGTGCATGCAATGGTATCGCCAATTGTTTTGGTATCCGATTTCACTCGAAGGAAAGAGACCGTCGTTCATTTCGTTTTTGTATTTTTTGTGTTCAATTAGCATTTTCCAAGTATCGAGTTTTCGCAGTGGTGGAGTCGAAAAGAAGGAAAGGCGCAGGCAACACAAGAAGTAAGCGGCAAACAAGGATTTGTGTGCGCGATCCATGGGCGAAGATAACATATAAAGAAGAGAGAATAGTGCCAAAATTAATATCAACTTGTACGTCAGTAGTTTCTAAGTCCTAATTGCATATACCGAAGGGCTATGTAAAATTCAATGCATACGTGTAACTCATCAAAATCAGTAAGATTATAAAAAAATAATTTTTATCCTGTGCTTTGAAGGACGATATTTTGTACGATGAACAAGATACATATCCCTTAAATATATGCACAATTAATACGGAAGCCGCAACTGCATGAATTTACCATTAAAAAAAATGTATATTATATCCAGCTCATATGCATCTAATATAGTTTTTAAAACTGTAGGTCAGGTGACTGCCTTGCTTCCGCATGTTTGTCAAAAGCAAGTTAATTAACCTGCCAATTTAATCTAGCGTATTCGGCGACAGGACGCTTTCAAATTAAAAGTGTCCGTATTAAACGAACACGCAAAAATAGCGAGCTCTTCCCTAAGAGCGTACGAAATGTATAAAGCCACTACTTCGAATTTAACTACATACAAATGCGATTCTAAATTCTTTACACTAAGCATTAACGTATTGACATGCATACTGACCTATTCTGGTAGGAATAATATTTCGCATCTCTGGGTATCGTACAAAGCTGCTTGCCGTAGCAGCAGAGCACCTGTGGATTGAACGTGTACTTTCTGCCGCAGCAATATCCAAGGGCCTGCATCACCGGATCGATCTCTTGTTCGAACACTTCCGAGAGCTGCATTGAAAAACGGGAATACGTGAATGACACGTGACACATATGCAGATTTTTGTGTCATAAAAATTATATTTGAATAAAAAATTACCTTGGTGCAATATCTGTAAACCCGGGAAGTCTTGCGATTGTAGAGCCAAGCATTGTCGAACATCATCCACACGTCATCGACGTACTCCCAAGGATCACTGTACTTCTCTGTGTCCAGCTTCTTTTTAATGGTCGAAAGATCCATTGGCTTCTTCACGATAGTCGGATAATCCGGTATACCAAGCGCCTGTGGATCGACAGGCTGTCGAAACGGTATAGACTCTGGATCTTGCCGATATAACTTTTCCAACGTCGGCATCAAAGCCTGGCGCAGCTCGTCCGGCTTAAACAAGCACTTTTTCTTATCGGTGGACGTACCGCTTGGCTGTATCGGCTCCGGCACCATCGGTTTGATATCGGACACGGTCGTATCTTGTGACACGGGCGTCATGCTCTCCTCTTTGATACTGGTAGGCTCCTCTTTTATAGTCGCTTCATTCGAGCACTCCTCCATCGGCTCCGTCTTCGGTTCAGTCTTGATGGTAATATCGTTGCCCTTGCCGCCATCCATCCGATCCTCCGGCTCTTGCTTGATTTCCATCTTAATGTTCTCTTCCTTGATCGAGTCCAATTTACCCTTGCTGCTCTTCATCGGCGGACTCGGCGAGTTATCGCGATCCAGCGCCGCCGTGATCGCGGCCATCTGCGAGGACATGGACGTGTTGCGCGGTGCGTTTAACGCTGCACGTTCCTGCGAGGTCATGCCTTTACCGAGACTGGCGAGGCCGGCTGGGGACGGGGTTGTGCTCGGATGGGGCGGCGTTTGATTGGCAGATGACACTGTCTGATTTGGCGTCATCAGTGACGGTACGAGCGGTGTATTCGGCGTGGAAGTTGACTGCGGCCCGTTAGTTGTCCCGGCCGTCGTCGCGGGCCCACCTGTTGGGCTAGGTCCGCTGGACGCGGGCGGCGGTATGGTCTGCGGCGTGGACGTGGCGATGCCGTTATCGCTAGGCGTGGAGGCCGATAACGGTCGGGCAGGAAACTGTTGTTGACTCGGTGGCTGCTGCTGCTGTGCGCTCTGTTGTTGCATGCTGCTGAACGGCGACGGAGTCTGCGGAATTGACGTCGCCGGCGTGCTAACCTGACTCGGAGTGCTAGCCGGTTGCGGCGGTTGCTGACTCTGCTGCTGCTGTTGTTGCTGCGCCTGTTGTTGTTGCTGCTGCTGCTGTTGCGCCTGGACTTGGACTTGCGCCAATCTGACTTTCATGAGATCGGGAAACTGATGCTGATTCTGAAGCGGAGAGCTATTGGGCAAGCCGGAAGCCGTACCGTTGGACGTCGGGAATTGACTAGTTGTCGCGTTGTTAGATGCGGGAGTGGTCGTCAGGTTAGCTTGGGACATTTGTTGAGGTTGCCCGAACGGGCTCAGACCGGTATTTGGAACCATGTTAGTATTGGATGTGGATTGTCCGTTCGGACTAGGGCCTGGTGGACCAACCAGAATTCCTTGTTGCTGTTGTTGTATCTGCTGCTGAGCCTGAACTTGCTGCTGCTGCTGCTGCTGGGCTTGAACCTGTTGCTGCTGCTGTTGCGCCTGTTGTTGAGCTTGTTGCTGCTGAGGAAACTGCATTCTATTGTGTTGCTGCTGCTGTTGTGGGATAGGCATGGCGGGTATCGGTCCGAGTTGACCCACGTTCGGTGAATGACTTCGCAGGGAAGGTGGTATCGTTGCAATGGGTTTCGACGCACCTGGTATGACAGCCCCGACACTATGCGGTGCGCATGGCCTTAATCCGGGACCAGACGTACTCGCCGGTGGTGGTTGTTGTTGCTGCTGTTGTTGCGCTAACTGCTGTTGTTGTTCCTTCCGTTTTTGCCGTTTTTCATCTAATCGATCCCGCAATGTTTTAATATAGTAACGTCACGCAAGTAATAACATTTTGTTGTACTATATTAAAAATATGTATTGTTGTACTATATGAAAAAAAGAAAGTTAATTCCTAAAAACAAAGTTAACAACAGAAATAAATAAATTAAATTAACTAAGAACTTTTATAAATTTTTATAAATTTTAGAAATAAAGATTTAAATAAAACAATATTTTTTAATCAAAACACGTGAAAATTTACAAGATTTAATAAAACACTTAAAATCGGATATCTTAGAGATACGAAAAGAAAAAGAAAGACCGATATTTATACCCTACACTGATTAAACACTAAACGAGATCATGTCACTTACCAAGCTCCTTTTGAATCTTGTAGATCTTTTCCGCCAATAAATGATAATATTCAGATCGCGAGTTAGCCATTTCATACATATCACCCTCTACTTTCCTTGCGTACGCTACCAAATTGTGCATCCTTTTGTCGAGCATTGTTTGCGGGTCGGGAGTAGGGAATATTGCTTGAACCCTGAGGACACAGACGGCAACGATCGCATTATCGTTCTCAAGAAGCAATTAATAATTTCGAACCGATATTATTATATGTAAAGAATTTTTCACTTACAATTTATGAACAAGATGGTTCCTGAGATCTGGAGTAACGGACAAATGCCACTCCTTTGTTCCTTGCACCGGCGCTGCTGTCACTTGACCCGCCTGTAGACTACCTGTAAGTTGCAAATTAGCTAATCTGGCATTCTCTCCACTTAGCGCGCCTGGTTGTCCAGACTCGCTTATCCCGAAGAGCGTTTGCATGCTGACGGCTGTCTGTTGTATGTTGCCAGCGGTCCCCGCCGTGGCTGATATGGGTCCAGTCGTTGGCGCCGTCTGATTCCCGGCCACGCCGACCGTACTAGGATCAGAATTTAAAGGAAGAGATACGTTCGGAGCGACTACTTGTTGTCCAGCACCAACAACTGCCTGTCCTGGCACAGCTAAAACACATACAACCCAGAATTCACTACTGAATGATGCTCAATTAAAAAGTATATTTACGCGAGAAACATATTTTTCATCGAGAACCAAGAAAAATTATATTTTCTTTTTAAAATATCCAATATAATTTATACGTGACAAGTGCGATTTATGCATTTATTTTAAAGAATCTTACTCTGAGTTTGAGGTTGAGCTGCTCTAGCATTGCCCATTGCACCTGGGGGACCTGCCATGCCCGGTGTTGGCATCCTAACACTTCTGCCAACGCCTTGACCAGACAAAAGCCCAGATGTCGTCGTCGGACACACAATCCCTAAAGCATCGTAAGCTCTTCTCATCTCTGATGGACTTGGATTTTGTTGATTATTTGGTTGAATTGATTGAATTGCTGTAGGGGGAGCTATAAAGAAAAGAGAAATATGTAAGATTTAAAACATAAAATATAAAAGAAAAGCACGTAACAGATGTACAAATAAAATATTATTGCAATACACCATTACCATATTAAACATTATGATAATACACCGTATTACAAAATTATAATAAAATAAAATAGAGTAAAATAAAAATGATTACAATAAAACCGCTTCTTCCACTTTTTCCTCCAAATCTCCAGCTTTTTAAAAATACCTTGCGCGGAGCGCTGTTTGGAGTACGCTGTTTTTATCGGCAGGCAGACCGGGCAATCGTTTCGATTACAATGTTTCCAATGGCTAATGATCTGCCTCGACATGCTACAGTGTGGCACCGTACATGTCTTGCCGACTTGGCAGTTTGTCATGTGGTTCAGAACATTCCGCATTGTTTTGCAGTTCGGCAGGTTACACGGTCTCGTTTCGCCATTCGCCATGGTCTCACGGCGCTGACACCTATGCGCATGCAGTAGTAATTCCAACTGTTGCTGAATAAGCCTACATTTCTCTGGGTCAGGAGTAGATTTTGTAGCACCTGTGTTATAACATATGACATATGTGATTGCTTATGTTAGATTAAAATATCACGTTACATTAAAACGGTATGACATGAGCAAAATTCAATTTTGAACATTGAAAGGAAAATACACTTAATAGCAAATGAAGATAATCGCACGAGCGACACGATTTGCAACGGAGTAAGACGAAGGAACGTGAAACTTACCAGTCGGAACTACAGTGCCAGCCATCTGGCCCTGAGTAGGTTGCTGCGGACCTGGCTGCCCTCCGGTCGGTGCTCCCGTCTGAGGTTGTGCGGGACCTGGCGCGGGTGGTTGTGGCTGTTGTGCCTGTACCGTTCCACCTTCCTGAGCACCAACAACGTTCGTAGTACCGATCGGGCCAGCAGTTCCAGTGAACCTGTTAGCGGCTGCTGCCGCCGCTGCCGCTTGCATGGCCGACATATTCGTTCCGACACCCTTCTGTTGCGGCTTGACGCCTAGATAATGATCAGCAAGTACAATTTGATTACAATTCAACAGTTATTATATAGAATAAGGATAGAATATGTAAAAGAATATAAAAATAGCGTATAAAGACATAAAGAATGCAAATTTACATATACATGTATGTTATTATTGCTTGAATATATACATACCGTAACCATAAGGAGTCGATGCACCTATCTGCCCCATGTTCGGCATATTTGCCATGTTAGGTGGAGCTTGCATCCTAGGGCCCCCTTGACCGGGGCCAACCATGCCAACTTGATGCACTTGATGAGGACTCTGTCCTCTCGCCGGGCCGACCATGTGCGTCTGCTGTTGCTGCTGCATCGCCACCGTTCTCGTATTCATCATCCCGGGACCGTTTTGCATCTGCGTGACACCATGGGGTCCGCTAGGATGGTGTATCGCTTGAGTATTGGGCCCCATCATGGTTACCTTGAAAATGTCGTCAGTTAGATATTCGGCTGTTCGTCCTTGAAAAAATTTATCGTCTTGCAATAATGTTAGAAGTGAACGTACTGTATTTAAAGGTTGTTTGTTCAGACTGTTAGTCACTATTAAGCTTCCTCCGGCCATCCCGCCCATATTGTTGTTCCCGCTAGCAGTACTAGTCATCACTAAACCAGAACTCATGCCACCCGGCATGGACATCGCGGGGTTACTTCCGGCCATACTCATGGACGACTGCATTCCTCCCATCGAGTTCGCGATAGACATTTGATTGTTCGCCAATGAACTGGCTATGCTACTGGGCAGATTACCGAGACTCACGACCATCTGCGGATCGACTACTCCCTTGGAGACGGAAACGTTTGGTGGTGACTGCATGTTTGGACTCTTACTGCCTAACGTGCCGGCAGCCATTACCAAGGAATTCGCCACTAAATTCTTGTTGCCCTGCGTTTAATAATTACTCACTTGAAGCACAAACGCACAACGCACATCGTTCGAACGATAAAATCGAACAGGGATCTAATTACGTACCTGCTGCTGAATGAGATGATGAGAGAGTTGTTGTTGCTGCTGGACATGTTGCCGAAGCTCTGTGTCGAGAGCACCATTCTGTTGCCCTGGACCGGGGCCAGTTGCCGGCGGTTTGGTGCTCTCGGTCGCAGAACCCCAAGAGCCAGACGACAGCAAATCATCGGGAAGATCATTCTCAAGATCAAACATATCTGTGTTCGTAATGTAATCTGAGAATAAACGAGAAAGATGTTAGAGAACACGGAAACGTTTCCTATGCTCCTATGTGAGCATATCACAATGATAAATACTGGCCATCAGGAAAGTATCGCTCTTGATTATGATTATGTGAACAAAATAGAATATATTTATATTCGTAATGGCCTCTGTACTTAACTGTTTTCTACTAGCTTTCTATTAAAATGATTATTTTGTGACACGTGAGTTTAATCAACTTTGCTCTTAGTTGTATTTTCCGAGATAACCAGTTTTCACGTTTCAAATGATTATGATATTAATTATATGATGATTATAACATTATAATATGGTAAGTACCATAGATACCAAGAAATTATTAGTCATTTTACAAGGGTAAGATATATTTTAGCACCGTCACCACATAGCTTTTAGCAGAATATCAATATTCTCAATATTACAGATATATTGTATCATCATATGCACATAATATATTGTATCCCTACGTACAACTGCATGTAAACATACACATTCTTACATATATGCATGCATGCATGTATATAGGGACACGTATAGGCAAAAAAAAGCAATCTATCTTCTATCTATAATACAAGGAATATTACTATCAAGGTTCTTTTAAAAACTGTTCTTGTAATATCTTGACAACTAAGATTCTCGAAACTTACTTATCTATCCACGACTGACCATACATTGACGGAGAAAAAAGGGTGTACATATAATTATGTACATATATATAATATAGGAGAATATAAATGCAGGAAGATTCTATGTGTGTGTATGTATATATATTTATATATTTATATGTATATACATACATGCATATGTAAGTGTATATGCATGCATGTATAAAACAGGAATATAAAAGATAAAAAAACGTGGGTGAAACAAACATGAAAAATAAGACATGAGACATACACTGCATGAGCATAAAACGTAAAAGGAGCCTTATTTCTACAGCAGAATGAAAATTTTCGGCACAATGATTTTTCGTGCTAAACTACAACAAGCAGCCGGCGAAGCTGTCGATGGCAAACTTCATAGAAGAGAGTCATGCGAAGAAATCAGTCACTCTAAAAAATATCTGTTCAAGCAAATAATACTCTTGACGCGTTCTGTTCAGAGCAGAACGTCACTTTTCTTCGTCCTAGAATTAATAAAAGTAAAAGTTTCACGAGACTCCCGCGGAGGATCGATTTGTGCACGCAGTTTTTCATTCTATTCACACACACATATATTCTGCTATAAATACCTATATTGGAATTTTCATTGATACGAACGTCGATCCCCCACTTACTCGACTATCTATCACCTGTGTTGCACCGTTAAACCTTTTCTTATGCTTTTTTTTACAGTACAGGTACAGTACGCATGCTTGATTTCGTCCTCGCAGATTCTGCGAGCCCACGGAGCTCTGCGTGTGTGTCGCATGTCTATGTTGCGTTTGATCTACATGAATGTCTCACGTGAATGTTTCACAGCGAATTAGTTAGAGAAGAATTAGGGGAGAACTGGCTTATTCGAGTCTTATGTACCTCTTTAGCAACACCAATCCGATTTTTCTCCATTGCTATGTAAAGTGAATCAGTCCGTGTATTCAAAGTAAGATAACACTTTACGGTATCCGTATTGCCGCTCTATACGTTCTGCCGATATTCTCAAAGATAAATTACCATGACATCCATTTCTTTCACTTTTTCTTTCCTAAATATCGACATAATAGGCTAAAGTTACTGAAGTGACAAAATGACTAAATGCCAAAAACTATGTGAACAACTCGCTCTTTCAGTGGGTCGCGTGACTCGGAGAGAATCTGTATCGATTTTGTCATTAAAAAATAAAATCAGAGACTGAGACGAGTAACTTTACAAGTGTATGATACTGATACTATGAGATGACCGGACGAGCAAACGAATCGTTACAGTGCTGGGCTTAACGTTTGAGAAATTCGAGCTCTTCGCTTTTGATCTGATAATGATATTTACTTCGTTTCTGGACGGTATGGTTGTTCCAATGTTGCTGCAGCTGATGCTGTTGCAGATGTAGCTGCTGCGGCGGACCCTGCATTTGTTGCATGTTACCACTGCCACCTCCCCCGTAGTTCGTATAAGCATGGTGCATCATTAAAGGCGCCATACCCACTACGTATATATCACAGTCGTTTTTTTAATACAGAATGAAGGAGAACTATGTTTAGGTTTTGGCTTTTTACTTCCGGATCTGCGGCGGCGTTCTAAGTGGTAGAAACAGTTTGGCAAGCAGTTCTTTTTTTTTCTTTTCACCGTAAAACGTTAACAATATCAATCTACGTTCTCGCGTCTAGGTATTTTATGTAATTTAATCGACAAACACGGAAAGTCACGGCAACTGTTCCTGCAACTTGCGTTTCTGCGACTTAGTACCCACGCTGTAAGCGTTTCTGGAGGTTTACGTATCACACATCCGTGTAAAATGTAATCGTAGTCGATACAATACAGCGTTATGTGCATTATTCTCAAGATTGGAAACTGTGTTATAAAGAGACGATTAAGATGTTGGTCCGAAGGGGAGAATAAAAATAGTAAAGAGATCTATTAGCGCAAATTGTTTCATGCCAGCAAAATGTAATCTTTAACATTAAAGTGTCATGCGTCCATCATGCACTACTTATGGGATATCACAACTATGTCTAAGTCTAAGTTTGGGAGGAATGTACAGAATCTGCATATCGATATGCTACTGAAATTCAAGACAGGAGGGAACGAGATGGATGTGCGACAGAGAACAAGTGTATAAATAACACATATATCTCCTGATGCGAGTATTCACATCTAACATAGGCCGGCGTGATCTCCGAACGGAATTCGATCGGGCGATCCATCGCGTCGAGCGAGACTACTATCCGTCACGTATTCCCGACGGATCCACGTGACAAATTCACCCTTTCCCGAGGAAGAGGGATGCCAGCGACACTGATGGAGGATCACTTCGGCCATTTGACTCGTGACGTCCGGCCGACGCGACGCGCGGACGCGCGCACGCCGCGGGGGTCGAGCGAGGAGCGCGCGAAGACGCCCCGGTGACGGACGGACGGACGCGCACGCGGCCGTCGTCGGCGCGGCGCGCGCGGCTGATCGCGTAATCTCGCTCAGAGATCGCGTCCGAGGACGCGAGGGCCGCGAGTCGTTGAGCGCGGCGGCGACACTGGCCGCTATCGCCGGGTGCACGAGCCCACCAGGCAAAATCTGGGGAAAATCCCGCGGGCCGCGCGCCGCCGGTCTCGTCGCACACGGGCTCGCTACCTGCGAAAAAATCTCCGCGCTGTGTACACGCGAGGGAAACGTACGCGCCTCGCGCGACGCGACGTAAACCTCCCCCCTACCCCGCCATGCCGTTCCATCCTCCCTCTCTCCCCCGTCCCTTCCATCTCTGGCCGCGTAAGGTTATTCCTGCGATTTTCATTAAAACAGCGGGTATTGGCGGGAACGAATCGGGATGGAAAGATCGGGGGGGAAGGAACCGAAGATGAGATCGCGCGAGATTTCTCGATGCGGGTTCTCTCTCGCGGGTACGCGTACGTTCGTTCGCCGCTGCTGTCTTACCCGTCGAATCCGAAGGCCCTGGATACGGATCGAGCTTCGGCCGCTTGTTCGGCGGTGGGCCGTCCACCAGGTGGTCGGCCATGGCTCCTCCGCGCTGTTATCTTCCTCGCGTATACAACCTAACCTCTTCTTCTATCCCGCCGCTGCCCGTTGTCGAGCCCACGGGCTCACACCAGCGCGCGCGCGGGCGGGTGTGCAAGCACGTCGTCGTAGCGTCAAAGACGCGCGTGGAACAACTGGGCACTGCGCAGCGGGGGGAAACCTCGCTCGTTCTCACTAGAACACCACCGTCGCCACCGTTCTTGTCGTCGTTCGCTCCGCTAATGACGCCGCTGATACCACTGCTACTGCTACTGCCGCTGGCGGTGCCGTTGCCGTTGCCGCCACCGCTGCTGCTGGTGCTGGTGCTGCTGCTGCTACCACTGTCGCCGTTGCTGTTTTCGTTGCCTCTACCGTGATCAACGATGGCACCAGTGCAACCTCCGTACCGCCGGCGAGACCGCCGCGCAACAAACTCACCGCGCCGTACTCGCGGGCATAACGACAATAACAACGCGAACCGTGGCGCGTGAAGCGTCCCCGTGGAGCATACCGTGGTACACGGTCAACCATTGGGCATCGTCGAGGTTGGAGTACGTCGAACTCCGAATCTCTTCTCGCTCGTTTACTTTACTCACGCACTCACTCGATCAGTCACGCGCGCACGGACGGACGGACGGGACACGCGGCGACGGCGACGACGACGACGGTGACGGCAAGGACGATTAATTGTCTGCTCTGCTCTCCTCTGTCTTTCTCGTTTTTGATATCTATCTCTCTCCCTCCCTCTCGCTCACTCACTCTCCGGCGAACGACGGAACGACGGATCGCCGCGCCGCGTCGCCGGCGGGACGACAGATCGACGCGTCAAAAACGAAAATACGATAACGTCTACGGCGGCAACGAACACCGGAGACGACTCCGCGTGTCGCGCGGAAGATCGCCGAGAGATGAATGAGCGCGCGACGCGCGACAACTCCACTCCGCTCTGTTACCGCTCCTCTCGATTCGATTCGATTCGACTCGCGTTTGCGACTACGCTCCCGACGCACGCCGAATCTCGATCTCGACTCGCGCCCGATCCCTCTCTCTCCTTTTAACACTCACGATTTTGTCCTGCCGCAATCTCGGCGGCCGAGCACACGATCCGCTTACGTACGCTCGCGGTATGCGTGTTACCGCACGACGACTCGTCAAACGACTGGCTGCGCGCACGGCGCTAGCTCGCGGCGATGATGTCGCTCCCGAGGCCCCCTGGCACCATCTTCCTCTCCTCTTCTCTCTCGTCTCGGCACACTGCGACACACAGGGCGCGCAAACGATCAGCGGGAATCAACCTCTATCCCCGTGCATTCGCACGCGATTCAAGGACGCTAACGAGCGAACACGACCGCGCGTACAGGGTACAGGGGCGGCCACCGCGCCCGCCACAGAAATTCACTCGAGAAAAGCGACCGCCGAGGTGTCCGCACCGCACGAGTATCGGCTAACGTAAAATGGCGGCCGCTGTTGACGAGAAGTTTTTCTACGCTTGTCAGAATATGTCCGACTGACTCGGCGACAGTGGCCGTGACCATACATCGCGGCCGCTTATTGGCCCCGCCGGTCATGTGACCGCTCGAACCCTCGCGATTGGACGAGCGCCGTGAGGACACGAACGCTACGGCTACGTTCACGCCGTCCACTCGAGAGCTTACGAAGCGAACCGCTCATTTCCGTGGCGCCGTTCACGATCGTCGCCGATCATGGTTCATTATCGACTTTGCCTGACATTTCATCTACCAAATGTTGTTATTTTTCTTTATTTGTTTTCCTCCACCGAATGTTTATGTGATTGGAAAATTTTTTCATTTCTCGAGACTACTTGCACGCTTCGACATTTGCAATGACGTTTGTGTTCTTATGTGATTCTTGCATCGATATCGATGTATCTTAAAAGAGTGACACGTGTTTTTGGATAAGTTTTGAGTTACCAAAATTACATCTTAAATATGATTTCAGTAAGTTTGAGTTTTTATTATTCCTGATTATTTATGACAATAATTTGCAGCAGTCTTCATTGTGTATTATGTTTGCGTACACTTTGCAAAAGTATCTTTATTTTGAGTTGCTGTATATATTTATTTATTAATTTTTATTTTTTTACAATCTCGATATAAAAATTTAATATAAATTTAATTTTTGATTGTATGGTGTTTCTGTTTAATTGTGATACCTATCAAGATAAATTTTCCTGTTTTAGAAAAGAGAATTGTTATTCTAATTAAAATGTTATCTTCTATTAACATATATATATATATAAGAATGAATGAAATATATTTTTCTTTCTTTTCCCTAAATTTACGATCTTTAAAATTATGTCATGCTAGAGATTTAAGCTATCAATGATGATTCCTTATTATTAATATCATTAAACTTGTCAAAGAATTATTATAACCATCTTTCATTATATTATAATGCATTGTTTTATAATACGTACATCACTGTACATACATAAATATAATAAACCAAAGTAGCTTATCAGTAAAGACAATGCAATTACACATACACATTTATATTCTATTCTGGATATAATTATCCAGTAATAATATTATCCAATTATATTGAAAGTTTTCTGCCATATTAGTTAAAGAAAAACATTAGACTTTAATATTCTTAGACTATTATATATTCCTAGAAATCATATATTCTTTCAATAAAAATTATAATAAAATATTATGAAATAAAATAAAATTCTTAAAATGTGCAATTAAATATTAATAATTTCAAGAAGTTGAAATTAAAATGTATCTTGTCATAAAATACGATAATAATAAATAACAAAGTATTTCTCAAACTCCATTCCATCTATTCTGACGTTAATTAAAATCACTTCTACGACCGTCTCTGCATCATAAATGCACAAAATTTAGAATTCTCGGTACGTCTGGAAATCGTCGCGAAAGTAAACGCAAGCAGCTTGCGCGTGGCACGCGTCACGTCGCTTTTTGTCTTGAATCGCTTTCGCCGCCGCGATGTGTCGTGGCGTTCCTATGGGAGGTTTCTCGCAGGATTCTCTTTTTCTTTCTCTTTTGAAGGATCGACACGGGGCATGGGGAGATGCGAGCAACAGAGTAAGTAGAGCATTCTCGTGCCGTTGTCATCCCTGGGATCCTCGTCGATTCTGAAAGGGAGAAACTTGAGGGGGATGTTGGTCGCAAGATGGTCGCAAGGTGATCTCTTGATCGACGGTTCTTCGAGAGGAACGGCCGACCGCGTGCTGGCCGAGAGGGGGAGAGGGCACGTTGTACGGAACGCTCGTCTCCGCTCGCGCTTGTCGGCGCCTCGCGACGTGAACGGAGGTGCGAGCGGCACGCGACCCGGCGCGCGCATCGTGCGTGAACCGTCGGCTTGTGTCCCTCTCGTGCGCAACTTCAGGCATCTCCGTTCATCGGCCGCGCTGCGACCGCGGCGGCCGCGACACCGCGAGGAGAGAGAAAGAGAGCGAAAAAGAAACGGGTGAACGCTCCGCGGACAGCGAGGAGAGGGATGGGGGCTTCGGAAATGAGACGGCAATCGGACGACGGCGTGGCAACAGCCGCCTAGGTCCTGTCCGCTTCGATGTAGCAGCTCTTTGTATACTCCGCGGAGGAACTCGGCGGCTGCTCAGATTCCGCCGACGTTCGTCCGCAGTTCCGTTCTTCTCGCGTTCTCCAGCGAGAGGGAAAATCGCGGAGACGCCGATGAGAGGAGTCGCCGGCTACAAAACGCGAGCATCGCCGAGAATTATCGCAAAGGATTGACGCGGTCTCGCTGATCGTCGACCAGGAATAATCTCGGATAGATCGATACATAAATTATAGATTGAGATAAGGATAAACCGAGCGCGTCGCAGCGGAATTTTGTTCGACGTGCAAAGGATGCGGTTCCGCGAGTGCGGAATGAGAGCAATCGTCTCCTCGTCTACGCGCGTTGACTGTCCGACGGCCGTCTACCGTTACGTAACTCCGTGGTCTCTCGTCGAAACGCGTGCGCTTCGGGTTCCGCCGCGACTCGAGCCGACCGCGGCCGGAGCGGAGCGTTTCTCGCTCTTCGCCTCTTCGCGTCACACGAATTCAGGAAAAGTGTAATCGATCGTTACACCGCGCGCGCGCTCGCACGGCCGCGAAGCGGCCTACGATTTATGTCTAGTCTCGCGTGCACGACCGCGCGCGCGGTGCATCGACCCATCTCTCTTTCAGCCCACCGCGATATTATACGCTCGCGTACATACGTGCGAAGAGCGGCGTAAAGGAGGTTCGCCCAGCATAAGATCTCTCCTCTTCCCGTATCCCGTATCCGTGCAACCAAAATCTCACAAAAAGATCGCCCAATCGAAGAATTTATTCTCGAGAATTTCATCTCGAATCCGTATTTCTATAAGTACGAAAAACGTACGTTCACGAGAAGATCTGGAAGCGAGCCAGATCCCGCGATCTCGCAGGAAGCGCGAGATTTCCGATTTTCGGCCTTTAACGGAGAGCGCGGCGCGATCACACGATCTTCTCGTCATGTTTTCATCACGCGCGGGCGGGAGGGAGGCGCTAACTGTACAGAGACGGAATTCGTAAATATATGCACGTACGTACATAGCATCGCGTGGACGCGAGCGAGTCGCGTCCACGCCTGCATTTCTCGATCATTAATGCGGCACGGCCGCGTTACTCCCATCGCGCCACTGATATCGCCGCTCGTGCGATAACGTATAAGGTTTTCGTAATCCCAAGTCTCTATCGCTACGCCCGGTTCGTCACCCACGACGCGCGAAGCTACAACTGGAGAGAGAAGGAACCTCTGCCGCCTCCCCGCCTCTCCCCGAGAATTCTCATTTAATTAGCGAGACGCGCGAGCGATTTACGTACGCGCGTCTCGTACGGCTGATCGAGCCGCGCGACGCGGTAATTATAGCGAAACTCGCGGAAACAAGGTCGCCCCGCGTTGCGCGATTCGATAACCGCCACGCGTGCCTCGATCGACTGCCTCGCGACGTGACAACCGTCGCAGGAATTCCTTCTTTCATTCATTTTAATTACACGGAACGGCTGTCCTCCGCCGATCGAGAATCGATTTTCCGCGTGTCATCGTGACGTCTCGCGAGCTGGAGTAGCCGATAACGGCACGGAATGAAGGATGATCCCTAATCGTATACATACGCCCTCCCCTCCTTCCCTTTTAATACGGAATATACAATTTGGAAAAGAAGACACGACGATTACGCGCGGCGTGCCGCGCCGCGGGTTAGCGAGGCAAGGTCGATCCGCGCTCGAGTTCTCGGATCGCACGTCCCAAAAAGACCATTACCACGAGGCGAGATAAACGTCCAGCCCCGGCTCGTACCCATAAATCAAAGACGTTCCCCAGTCCCTTCTCTTTCTCCCTCTCGCTCTTCCTCCGCTTCGTGTCCGCTCGGAGGATGCTGCCGAGTCGATCGACCGCCTTCAAGTATCATCGGAAAGCGCAACGCGCGCTTCTCCCGAGCGAATCTCGATCCTCCGTCGCGTTCGACCCAGCTAACTTGGCCCAGCGAGACGGAATCGTCTCGTTCATTCATCGCCGCCGCGATGACTCTCTTTTTGTCCTAATCTTCGACAGAATGATCCAAAAAATTCGTCGCGTTGCAGGATTAACTGCGACTTCGTAACGGATGCGATTGAGAAATTAGAGTCGATTTTCGAAGAACACGGTTGTCCGTCAAGGACCGATTCTCTCTTGAGCGTTTTCTCGAAATACTTGACTAGCGGATTTTAAAACTGATGGATACAACTCGGATACATGATCGAGCGCGCGAATTGATAATTTTTAATGGTTTTTGAACATGAAATTTAGGTGCGTTTTCTGTAGATTATGGGAAGACCTATCTCGCGCAGAAGCTTTCAGCAGATCTCGTCATCGTGTCGATAACGCAGCGAACAAGTGGCACTAACGCTTGTCCACGTTGATAGACGATCATTGCTGTGCCACCATCTAGTAGGAACGCAATGTACTGGAAAATGTTGAATGTCATGGTCAGATTTCGCTTGCCGAAATGATTGGTTCTTCGAAATAAATATTCGCGTCCAAGAATAAAAGAGACAAGTTTATTTCCGCGGCATCTCCGGGCTTTATCCCATTGCGTTTTGCGCTTGTCCTTCGCACTCTATTACCCTTATTAAGGGCTAAATAGAGCTTCTTCCGTTAACATATACTTGTTTTTGACTTATTAATGCGTAAGCATATTTTGCAGTAATGTAATGTAATTAATATTGCAATATACGCATTTCGAATGCATCCCTTGTTCTTGTAAATGAATGATGCTTTTAAGTAACATCTTCCAGTAAATGCTGTTTTCAATTACAGTCAAGCGGCAAGTTCTTGTATTATGAAAAAAATCAATACTTTTAGAAGCAGAAAATAATTCTTCCAGAGAGATTAATCAGAAAATGGAAGTATTCAGTGTAATGTGTATATATATATATTTATATATATATATGTGCGCATACACACATATACTACACTGAATATTTCCATTCTCTGATTAATCGCTCTGGAAGAAATGTGTATCATATAATCAAGCTGAACCGTCCGATCGATATAGAATAATAAAACTGTACTTGCCACTGTTATAATTAATACTACCTAAAAATGAACAATTATTATATACACCGCATATAGCTAACAAGGGGTATATGGTGTACAATGAATAATATTTCTTGTTCTTTATACACCAACAAGATGTAAAATACAGTT
The DNA here is from genome assembly GCF_003672135.1 of Ooceraea biroi. Lineage (NCBI taxonomy): Eukaryota > Metazoa > Arthropoda > Insecta > Hymenoptera > Formicidae > Ooceraea > Ooceraea biroi. The sequence continues at coordinate 7,204,230 of NC_039517.1, read as the reverse complement.
CGATTTACATCGAGGGAATTTCAAGTAGTGCAGGGAATGGCGTGTGCAGATCTTTTTCTTCACGCGTGTGTGGAAATCTATGTATAACGTAACCATATATAATTTATTCGTAAACTTATATCTTCAGATATATATATATGTATATATAACTAGTTACCAAAACCACGTTCTTATTTTTATCGGTGAATCAAGCTATCAAACAGCGTTGATAATGCTCTGCAGTGTCGAGAGATACACTACACGGAAGTACGCGAGTTGTATACGTACACGCGACGAGTTTTCATACCCCAACATTGCGCGCTCGTACAATTGTAACGAAATCTTACAAATCGCTAAAACCTAACGACAAATGTTTCTCACACGTTTACGAATTTCATGTAAAAAAAAATATACACACACAGAACAAAAACCGTTGGAAACGCCGCCGGGCGGTTTCCAAATGCTGATTTAGCAGCTAAAATTCTTACAAAGTGAAAATATACAATTTGCCTCGTCGAAATGGCTCCTCTCATTACCTCGATGATGTAAATGAGGAACAACTCCTCACTTCGCATCATTGGATAATAATTAGATATATATGTATTTGGTGCGCGATTGTATTAAAAATACAACATGAATACGCGACTATGTATCAGCGTTGTATCCGAATGCTAATCGGATTATTCACAGGCGTGACAACTGTTACTCCGAAGTATATGTACGTGTGTATGCGTGTCTCTCCGTATGGGTCTCAGCTCTACGACTCGGTATATCGTGACATCATTTTCGTAATTACAAAAATTATGGAATTGCGCGAACACAATGAGATACTTTGTGAAACTTACAAACTAAGTCCCAAATGCATGTGTCAGAAACTTTAACGTACTCGTCGTACTTGCACGGACGCGGATTACCTCCGCGCGCCGTGCAGCGACCAGGACGCAACTCATAATTCAACAACGGGAAACATCTACAATGGAATACGCTGCATGATTTACCTGCGACTGATTCTCAGCTTAGCGATCTGTAGAGAAAATCTCTTTTTGTACATATGTAAAAAACATTAAAAGACGCGAGCGTTTGCCTTGACCGGAAGTATCGGGCGCTCTTAAATGAAGTCTTCGCGCGCTCTGCCACAGCCCCCTCCAGAACGCTTGCCCTCGTACTTTTGACTCGATTAAAAGCCAGCGCCTCGCCTCTTTATCTGATTATCGTTGCGAAGTAATAAAATATTCGGCCGAACGTCCGGAAATATATTCATGAGCGACAATTTCAGAGATTTCCGTAACAACAGTGTGTGCGTAGTGTGCTTCCGAAACGATTCTGCTTCTTTCGGTGTACGGTCACGCGGTCAATCGCTCTTTGACTTGGCCGCGGCGTCGGTCTCGGAATTCTCGGATTTCGCTTCAGTCTCCTGCTGGCTGCCCTCGTCCTCCTCATCCGAGTAATTTGTAGGCGTCTCGCCGGGCTTCAGTAGCTTTCCGACGTAATCGTACCTCTCTGTAATACAAATATCACGATTAAGATCTTGGAAACCCCCTTAATGATCATGCCTCGCTTCTTTGAACGGTTGTCTCGTGTCGCACTCGGTCAGTAGTCACTCGACCGAAGCTTCCATTTGTTATATCTGCTACGTACTTATTCATATGCAATCAAAAAGCCTTGAACGATGCTCTCATCACTTATTCATCAGGCAAAAAGCTCGTATGTTGATTTAAATAAATTCTGTCATTCAAACTGAATGGACTACGAATGTTGTGTTAATACAAAATTGTTAGATCGAATTTACACATTTTGTACATTAACATCATGTAAAATATCTTTTTGCTATTAATATATTCGCTGTATAAATTACGTGGAAATGAAAAAAACGTTAAAAGTATTGTAAAATGTATCTTCATAACAAAATAATATCATGTATAAGATGCTCGTAGCAACTGCAATTTTCTCTCCACGCGCAAACAACATATGTAAATCACTGGTCCCATTTGCTTTAATTTCCTCTTCTCGCCGTTGTTTAGAAGAACACTCTGCCCGAGATTATTCAAGAAGCGTCAATTTACTCACCTTTGAACTGTTCCTCCCATTCCTTGATAGAATTCATCTCCGTGGTGTTCAGATCGCTCAAATCATCGTACTTATCCGTCGCTGCGTCAACTGCAAACCTCGCTAGTGCTCTGCTAGCGTCTCGGCCACCGAATGCTTCATATGGACCGCCTGTACAAACAATGTAATCAATATTAGCCACCATGATACTCAAAAAGAACGCTTGCGAGAACTCCTGCAATTGAAAAACATTTACGTTTATCAAAGATCAAGTTATGACGTGAATTTAATATAACCGGCTCTCCGCTATCAAGTGCGAAATAATCCGCAAGAGCCTAGAAATCGCAGCCGCGATTTTGTATCATCCGTCATTCGTTTGCAACATTATCGTTCCATCGGATCAGCCTTATCGCCGAGGAGAATTCTGCAGCTTCGAGATTCGAACGATACCCACCCACCCACCGCATATTTAAACAAGACTCTCACCCGGCAGACGTCACGGAACGCGATAAATCGCTGTCGTCCTTGTTGCTGCCGGCGCCGTCGTCGTCGTCGTCATCGACTCGGTATCGCGACGTAGAAGGGGACGCGCAATTGGACGTGACGATCATGCGACTTTCGCGATTTTATTTTTGCGCGCATGATGCGTGATATCATCGCGAGCGACCGCCGGCCGCAAGCTAATAAAAAACGCCTAATAAAATGCGCCGGGGAGGGAGAGGAAAAAGAACACGCGCGCGTGCGAGCGAGAGAAAGAGAAAGAGACGGACAAAAAGAGAGAGAAACGAGTCGCGTCAGCTCGTATGTACCGCTCCCAAAGATCTCGGCTGATCCTCGCGGAGCGGCGGAAGGAGAACCGATCGTCGACTGAGATCCGTTACTCACCGGGCCCGTAGAACTTGGCGCCCCTGGTGACGTCATAGACGCTGCCGTTCACCGCGACCAGTATCCGGCCGTCGGATCCTTTGCCGTCGTACTTGGTCAGCTCCTCGATCGTGAAATCGCGCCGCAGTTTCGGCAGCTTTTTCACCTCGGGCAGGGGCACCTCCGGCCTCGTGCGGCTCTTGACGATCTTGTAGATCAGGATGGCGATCACGCCCACGAGAATGAGATTCACCGGGCTCCGGATGATCTCGCTGATGAAACTCGACAGGAATTGCTGCTGCTGCGACTGCTGGCCGTCCTGGGCCGCGGTCGCGGCCGGCGTACCGCTCTTCTCGGCCATCTTGACGAGAAAACTACGACCTGCCCAGCGGGCGACGGGGTGCCGCCGCCGAGGAAGACGAGAGGTTACACGCGAAGCGCTCGCGAAATGCGAATGCCGCGCGCCTATCGAACGCCGCTAACTTCTCGCGGTATACGCGTACGTGCGTACGTACCTAGCACCGTGCGTGCGGCCGACGCGTCGTCCGTGGAACCGCGCCGAGATCGCAATGGAAACCGGGTCGCCGGCAGGCCGCTAACAACTAATTGCCGCCGACGAGACGCCGCTCGCTCGTCCGCACGCCGCGATAATCGCGCGATACGATACGACGTAATATATGCACTCGACTCGCCAGTGCGCGCCGCCGTACCGACGCACACGCCCGACCTGAATGTAGCGTATTATTCGCGACGAAGCGGCGACGCATTCAGATCGTTCGGCGGCTTATTACGTGGCCGCACCGCGATGGCGAGTCGCAGGGCTGTACACGATCGCCGTGGCGCGAGAGATTTCAAAATTGTTAAAATAGAAACTCGCCGGCCGTCTCTTCCTGCGTCGAAGAAACACGCCGAGGCCCGTAATGATATATCGTTTTGCCCGCAAAATTGCCGCTCTCGAAAGAAACGCGATTTTTCCATTTCTCCTTCGTTAAACGCGGCTAACCCAGGCAGCACACATTGGTTTCAAAACCGTTTCATAAACGTTTTGCCGTAACGTTTCATAACCATTTTATTGAAACGTTTATTTAGGAGAAAACTGTCCAACGAAAAAACGTTTCGGCAAAAAAACGTTTCAGAAATCATCAGAAAAATATTTATCAATTCTATATATCAGTGCCTCAAAGATAGACAGAGTTAAGTCACATTTTTGTAAAAAACTAGATTTTTATATTTTATGAATTACTCTCTAAATTTCGTGTAGTGGAATCTCACTCTTTTGAAATATCACTTCAAGTAATAGTGATCTCAAAAGTTTCAAAAGAAAAGAAGAAGAAAAAGAGTATTGGATCGGTTTTCCGAATGGTTATTTATAAGGTGATAACACAAATGTTACTTGCGAGAACGTCACGTCTGGCCTGGCCATCTATCGGTCGCTTGGTGAATCAGAGGTGGGAATCACACACACTTGTGTTGATTTTTGTCTCTTGTTCCATAATCGAGTACATTGAAACGTATGATGTAAAAATAATTAATACTCGCAAAGTAAGTAGAAATTACTATTTTTTCTATATTAATTATATAATTTCAAATCGATTTAATAAAACACATTTTTCGTTTCCGTGGAAACGTGAAAATACGTTTTTAAAATTGAGGTCTAAAAACGGTTTCTATTTAAACCGTTTCTTAAATGGTACTTTATGTTTCTTAGACATTAGCTACGTCTAAGAAACATATATTAGGCTAACATGTGCTGCCTGGGAACTTTCTCCAACGTCCAACTCTTTCTTTTTTCTAATACTTTGAAACTTTCTCCGATACGTCGGCGTTGCGCGGAGCACCGCGATTGTTTCGCCAACGCGTGTTGCATTTATCAATAATAAGATGGTTAAACCGGACGCGTGTTTCCATGCGCGCGTTCATCGCAACTTCGGAATCTCCGCGATCGACGCGCGTCCTTCGTGCGTCTTCGCGTTACATAGTAATTAATTTCGATCGTATCGCCGTCAACAAGTCGAGTGCTTTTACGATAAACTTTCTTAACACGATCGTCTTGGCGTGGCGGCGCAACGCCGGCAAGATTTCTTTTCAAACGGATTGATGATTAATGATCTCGATATTGCCAGATAAGATAAGCGGCTATATTCACGCGAGTACGATTCGCGAGTAACTTCAGGCGGTTACCTCGCGCGCGGTGTCCATTTTCGTTGCGTCTATCCTTAGGTTTTATCGATCGCATATCACGTCAGTTTCGAGAAAGTTGGCAAATCGTTACTGACTTATGCGTATTCACAGTCTCGTCCGTCCCGCTTTTCCTCGACGACACGAACTCGTCGTCTCGTTCTTGTTTTCTTTCAGTCCGTCGAGCGAAAAACGGACATTTTATGTCACAGTCGATGAAAACTGGTCGTTCTATCTCTAGAATCCATGCTTGCAGTTTGATAACGAAATAAAAATCGTTTCGTATCTATCGAGGATACATGACACGCGAGATCACGTCTCTTGCGTATCGAGAGGAATGCATGTTCGATTGAAGTTACGAAAGTAGCGACGATCGTTACGCGCGTCGAAAACTTGAAAGTCATGCTACGCCAAGTCACGTGTCTCTCCAGATCGCGAGATCCTCGCGATCCGCAGGTTAGGTAGGCTGCAATTATGACGGTCACGAGACCGATCATGTTATGATTACGATATCTTCCTCCGTGGTTTTTTTATTCATTCCGCTTTACGTAACGCGAGACACGTAGCTTTATATATCGCTTTTCGATCCAGATTCCACGAGTCCCGCGTTCACGATAATTATATGCGCGACAGCTACTGCGATTGTTATGGCATAACGAGCGGCTATTAATGCATCGAATCACGCGTATGCAGATTCGTGGAACGCGCGACGTCAATCGGCAAATAGTTTATTTCGCGTTTTATAACGCTGAAGCGCAATTAGCAGGCAAGCTTCCTAGCAACTGATTCGTGTACATGTATGTTTTTTTTCCATGTATACATATGTATTGTATAATGTTTGTAACATCTATATATAGCGTTTTATATATATATATATATGATCTACTTGTATTTGCATACATTGTACTTATACTGGACGGCACCGTTACATTGACAATACTGACTATCTGCTCCCGGTGCGACTGGAATATCGCGCACTCACTAATGCTATTGTTTGTAAATGCTAAATGGCGTTACGTCACACCTCGTAATTACCTCGCGCTTGCTCGAGGCGTATGCGACAAAAAAGAAGGCCTCTCTGATTTGTATAGCACACTAAAGTGAATCTTTACATAACTATTTGTTCCCTAGTTTGTGTGTAGCTTAACTGTACGCGCGACCTACGGCCTTTCTATGCATTACAATAAATGTAGCCTAAATCTAAATATCTAAAAATTACGCTTTTATGATCCTCTCTTCTTGATAGTCGAGATATGGACGGATATCAGTGACGGACGATATCGCCGCGGGATTGACCCGTTCCGAGCACATTGGGCAGGTCTCCTCGGATTCGACAATCCTGCCATAACAAGTTACGTGAAACTTCGTTTAACAATCGCTAAGGTGCAATATTTACCTTAGAAATATTTATTTAAATATATTTACCTTAGAAATTCGCTTCTAATAGCCGGGAAATCGCATTGGGGGCACACCGTGAAATCATCCTCGACGATATGTCGTCCCTGCAGATGAGAATTAACGCGATAAGAAAGTTTGAGAGGCGAGACGTTACCCTTCATCCTCGGATAAATTTCGGAATCATGTAAACTGCTTTACCGTTGCGATGCAGAAAGGTATGGTGTTCTTGCACTTATCACAGGTCACTTCAGTCTCGGGAACTCTGCTCTTGCAGTACGGGCACGGCGTGAGTGACTCATCCTCGTTCTCGACGTCCTTCGATCGCGGTGGTTTCCTCACGATCGCCTCAATCTTCTTGCTGTATTTCGCATCGACCTGCCCGCGGTACTCGGGACGCATCAGCATCGCCGCAAAATTGAACGCCGCATTCTTCAAGCCCGCCCTGTGACACTCGATCACCGTCGACGTCAATATCGGTACGATATCTGAAACAGGAAAAGCATATGTTCGTTATAAGTTTTAAATCCAATGCAATTTAAATTCATTTGGTGGTTAATCGTGAAAGTTCTTCTTGTACTGACGTGACGGGAATTTTGATATGTTGTTGGCAACTCTAATCAACATGCGAGCGCCTCGTAGGTGGTCACTTCTCTTCACGTGCAGTCTCACCAGAATGTAGGAGTGTAGCAGTCTCAGATTCGATTGCATCTCTAAGGGTATGGTAATCTTGTTTCTCTTCAATTCCTGATACATCCCGAACAGGACGTCGTGGGCGTTTCTATAATTTCCTGAGAAGAACAGTCACACAATTTTCTATAGTGCATGCCGATTACATTCCATTCAAATTTCATTTACATTCAAAGTAGCTGTAAATACATACCGTTAATTTGTTCTTCATTCGCAATTATAATTGCCGTTTTAGCCGCTTCTTTATATTGTTTCCTCGCCATGTACAATCGGAATAGATATTTCGGATCCTGCGGGGTAATCAAATGTATTTTATTAGCATTCGAGTCGATCATTTTTTTTAATACGAAAAACTCAATAGTAGCACTAGTAGCAATATACTGGCATTCGAGCAGCGAATATATTTGAATAATAACCTTTGGTAGTCCATCAGCTCCTAGTAAAAAGTCTATTAACTGATTAGCTAATTTATCATCCTTCGCAGATGCAACGGCGTCTATGGCGTAAGTGATAGCTCTATCGTCGTCTGGTACCAATTGTGCAGCTTTCAATAAATGTCGCAAGGCCTGAAAGCAAAACGCATTTGAAACATCAATCGCGAAACGTGTGCTCACGAAATTATATCGTAAACTATTTACCTTCTGATACTCCTTTGAGTGGAAATAATACTTTCCCGCTAAGAGATTGTTTTTCTGAGACTCGAAATGCATCGCGAGGCTTCTAAAGTCTTCCCTGCGAACGTTAGTGTCATCGATCGTGTTCACCAAGATCTCCCCGTACAGCTCCATCTTGCCGTGCTGATTGGCCAGTTGGAAGGCTTCATCGTGGCAGTTTGACAGAATCAGGAACTTGATAGCTGAATTGTAATCGTTCATCTTCTGGAAATACCTCGCAACCATCTTCGCGCCTTCTATACTCTTGGTTTGTTGAACAACTTCAACACTACGAGCTGGCAAGAGAGTGATCAGATATATTATTTATCGTGTCAGTTAAAATACTTTGTTGAGAATTTTGTATTAAATACATTTTTACCAGGATTGCTCAAGTGTTCCAGATTAATCCTGATTATGTTGTCGTAATCCTTGGCGGTTTCGTACGCCCTCGCAGCCTCTTCGTACTTGCCCTCGGCCTCTTTGGCTTTAGCATACTGTATGTTGATCTTAGCCGATGATATTTGTGGCAGAAGCTGTCCCACTTTGTGCCAATTTTTTAGTTTGATATACGCGGTGGCAGCTTTATCGAAATATTCAGCCTTCTCGTACAACTGCGCAGCTTCGCTGAATTGCTGACGAGACAAGCGTACATGTACGTTGTGTTTAGCATTATGCGATAGCAAAATGTAATTGACTTTTTGAATATTTAATTAAAATAAAATGCGTACCTTCATTGATTCTAAAATTTCTGCGCACTCCTTCCGTAACAACCTCGAGCTTTCATTATCCATCGCTATCCCAACGCCCTTCCTGCTGTCGCCACATCTTATGGACATTCTCGCTATTCCGGCTAGACACTGACTTCGATGATGAGGATTCTGCGCGACTAAAGTGGACGAAGTGTTGTAGTCGACCAGACCGCGATCGTAATTCGTCAGGGCTTTTGGATAGTTTCCTCTGTAAAAAGACGTTAATCTCATTTACAGTAATGTCCACCTACGTCTTTTTGAATAACAAAATAAATTTAATAATATCAGAATCCTACGTGAATTCCAATTGTTGAGCGTATTCTCTGGCGATGAAAGGAATTTCGTCGGGTTTTAATTTTTGCGCCAGGCTTAACGCCTGCTCCCATTGCATCAAGTCTCTCCTTAGATACAGGGCTTGCACAGGCTCGGAGGATTGCAGGAAGTACTTCTCGGCCTGGTTGTAATCTCCCAGCAGTATGCAGGCGTGACCACAAAGCAACGCTAGTTCATTTATGTTCTCCATGTTTTGCAGCGTCCACACCATCGCAGCATCCTCGATTTGGCGATATACGCGAATAGCTGTGTACAATAAATTAAGTGTCTCATTATATCAATGAATTATTTTTATACAATTTTTATACAATTTAATGTGTTTGCCAATGTAATAAAATGCCTACCGAATTCGACATTCAAGTTCGCGATAGCACTCCGTCCCAATTTTAACCACGCGTCCTTCTCGTTCAGTTTCTCGCAAGTGTTCCAAGCTTGCTGAAACCTGCAAATGCAATTATATTTTTTTTACATCTTTTTAAATATATTTCTTGATTCCTTTCCGTACTCGTGGCCGTCTCTTTCTCACCGTCTGCATAGAATCTGATTATCCAAGACGTCATTAATTTTTTTGGTTTCCACAATATTCCCAACATCTTCGTGGGAGGCTAACGTTACGTATGTCAATTTGCTACCCGTCGCGCTGAACGTTACTTCACCGGAGTACATCAATAAAGGCGCCGAATCCGATGGCAATTTGGTCGTATTTATTTTTATTACCTTCGTTCCTGCTCATACGATGAATGTATGAGTTTGCTTGCTGATAATACAGTCAGACACGATACTCAACGCAGAAAAAAAAATCAGATATATACCTTCAACGAAGTATTTAACGTAAATGTAGGTCACAATTATGCTTTTGTTGTATATCGCAAATATAGAACGTTCGAATATATTCTGATCCCAGAGAACACCGTCGATGTTGTCAGGACAATCGGGCACTGCGATAATCGTCTCATTTATCGGATCGAACACGTAAGTATCCAATTTACTGTCGATGAAACACAACTGCGTCCCGTTCACATCCAGATACAGCTCCTTTATTCCATTGTTGTGCACATATTCAGTGGATTGATTAAACATTTCCAAGTAGAAATAGACGATATTACCCATCTAAAAATGAAACAAGAAAATATATTAATTCCTTCGATTTATCGTGCGTAATACTCGAGATTATCGCAGAGTGACGCTGACTTACGTCATTACCGTAAACCAGGAAATCCGAGCAAAGAGCGTGGCACGTTATCCTGCTGTGAGAAGAATTTGTGTCCGGAGGAAACATCTTTGTATCCTTTCCACTATTTATTAATGCCTGGTCTGTCTTGATCTATAAATAAAAATCATAAAGCAGAATTAATTAGTCTTGATCTGTCTTGATCTATAAATAAAAATCATAAAACAGAATTAATTAGTAACTGATTTCGTATTATTTTCACTGTATCAATTTTAGAAACTGAAATTACCGAATGCAACTGCAGTTTCCCATCGAACAATGCCGATACGTATATCTCGTTTAAACGCAGACTGTCAATCGTAGCCAAGTAATCTCTTTCGAAATGTATTTTATCGTAATTACTGAGGGAGAGATCCCAAAAGAGCGCCCTGTTGTTTAGCCCTACCGCTAAATGCATCGGACCTACTGCCAATATCGCTGGCTCAATTATGGTGTTGATCATTTGCGGGCTCGGTTTATCCTGGAGAAATAAGATCCGGATCGAAAAGCTCGAGACATCGAGAAAACTTGTACATCGTAAGAGGTACCTTGTCTAACGTGCAAACGTGTATCATCACTTCCATCAGGCTTGTCAGCATTGCTATTCTGTTACCGCAAACGCTGGTCAGCTTCGGGATCTCTATCAGGTAAATCAGAACGTTACCGAGATAAGTTACGACCGCTAGCATTGTCCCGTCCGTCGACCACTGAATAGTGCTGATCCCATTTTCACCGGTCACTGAAATGATCGTCTCGGTTTCCTCGGGGTTTTGTAAACTGTGCACCTTCAGCGTGCTGTCGCCGCAAGTGGCCACCTTCCCTGCTGTTTGGCTCAATGCGACGTCCGTCAGTACATCTTTGTGGTTCTTCACTTGAAACAGCTCCTGGCCAACCTCCTTTATGTGCGTCGATATCGCTATAAAGAAACCAGCCTCGAATCCGACCAGTATGTAACCGTCACCGTACCTATAAATAAAAAGTGCGCATGCATTATTTTTTATTATAAATAATTATACACAAACATAATTTTTTGAGTCACTTCAGACGCGATTACCATTTATAAGTTACGATTGATCCGTAGCGCTTCTGAAAGGCCAGTTCGATCGGATTCTCGGGATCCAGAATGTTGTATAAAAACAATGTCATCTTGCTGATAATGAGGGATACCTAGGTACGGTTTTTTACACGCACGTAAAAATTACAAATTCGCACAGGTAGCTTTCAAATATTTCCAACTACAAATCTTCGCAATGTTTTACCGTATTTTCGCCGCCTATCCTATGATCCATCTTCATTTCGCTAAATTGAATGCAGGACGGATCGCCCTGAAGCGGTATTTCTCGGCGGGTGTCCCCTTCGCTCGTGCTAATAGTCAAAACCTTGTCCTCACTTGCCAGGGCGAGAAGACCGTCTACCGACCACGCGCCGCATAAAATGCGCTTTTTGTGCTTCCCCAAAATAGGTATTCGCCTATTTATGCAAGGCAAAGTAATTATATAAAATTAATTGTGAGCAATGGACATTTCCTGTATTTTATGTATTTTTTTAGTTTCTTATTTTATGATTTCTTTTAACGAGACTGATATCTTACTTGGCATTAATGTGATCGTAGAGCACCAAGTTTCCCTTCTGTGTTCCTATCGCCAAGACACAGCTCTTCTTTGCCCATATCATACAAGTCAATCCGTCCCTTACGCCTGCATCTATCTGAGACTTTTTGCTGGTTGTGGCATCCCATAGTATTATAGACGACGAGTTCTGCGATATTATGGCCAACAGATCTCCATCCGAGTCCCAGCCGAAGCCAGTGCACAATCCAGGAATTGATATTCTTTCCTGGAGATCTCCTTGTCTATCAAAAATGGCAACTGAAGAATCACAACCTGTCGTAGCTAGGTGCGTGCTATTTCCAGGACGCCAGCTAATGTACACGTTACCGGTGCCATGTGGTTGATCCAGCCGATAAAGGGCCTAGCAAGCAGGATCAAATCAACTCTTTTGTATCACAGTATATATATACTTAAAATTGAAGCTTGCATGATGATAATCAAACGAAGCAAACAAAATTGTAGATTTGTCAATTAAAACTGAATTTATTTTTATCTTTACATTATTAGTGTAGTGACACTTTAATTAAACAAATTCGTATAAAGTGATACTGTCACTGTCACATAACCTACCTTCTCCGTCGACATTGTAACGCACGGATTTTTTTTTGACGAAGAAATTGGTCAATTCGTGTATTTTAATAACATGTTTATATATAGTGTTATAATGTGAATAACTTAAATATCGATTTATTAGTCAGTGCTGTTTTTTCGCATCGACATATCGTGGATTGCCATATTGTTTACGTTTGCGTTGCTTGGCCACAACCACAATTGAAATATCATCTGCTACATCGTTTGGTCGTGTTACTTGAAAGTAAAATCACGTCTGACTTATCGTCGAGTCATACTACTACCTCATTTTCAGGCGACGATAGTGGAGGCTCGTAGCGGACGTTTTGGAACTAAACCTGCAATTCAGACGAGATGCAAAGCGGCATTTTACAGGCACGAATTTGCAGAATATATTTTATTTTTTTTAAATTATATTATATTTTTGCTAGTCTTTGGACAAGCATGAAGAAGATTTGTATATAATATTCAATTACAGAAATTATAAAAGATATATTAACTATTCATCTACATATAAAAGAGTAAAACATCGAGATATCGAACATGTAATTTTACACATCATACAACCTTAGCGTTCAAAAATATGTAATTTTAAAAAGATTTTCGGAACATTAACATATTACTTAAAAAAAGTTGTCTGTTCATTAATAAATCCCGAAAATCGACATCAGGATTTTTCGAAAAATAAATACCAAGGATATATTTATTGAAACATTCTTAATAATCACTTTTATAGATTAGAGTCTGTTCATACAAAGTTTCGCACCGTTTGCAGATCAAATTGACTGCACATGTCCTATATTATACATTTTATGTTAAAGGAGAAAGAATATCGAGTGGAAAGATTTATGTTCTCGCGATTACGTCAGTATTCGCACATCGTTTTATAAAGTACACGTTCAGGTATCACTAGAACAAACGGCAATCTCTAAAAATTACGGTTAGATATTATCAACTTCACGGCGAAGCCTTCGGTTTCAGTTCGTCGTAGCATGGTCTCAGGAAGATCTGGTTCTTCTTCGCCGGATTATAATATTCATGACCCTACAAAATTTTGGCTATTGAATGCAGGCACACTGCACAGATAGTATTGATGTGTCTGATCATACCTTAGACCAGTCGTAAGAGACGGCGTATGCAAATATCTGTCCGTTGTGATTAAAACAACAGCGCGTGATGGGCTGCTCCATCGTCTCGGACGACTTGAGTTTAGTACGTGCGTCCTTGTCCCAGAAGCCGAAAGTACCATCGCCACCTACAGTCGCTACCGTGCCATGCACTGGGTGGAATGCTATGTCGTTTACCTGTAAATAAAAATATCATTTTTCTTACGAAAGAATATATAAAAGAACGAACGCGGCAGCGATAAAAATGTATTTTTTCCATAAAGACACGCGAGGAATTTTAGGTCTACTAACCGCGTAGATATCTTGATAACCATTAGGCGTGCCGTTTGTTCTGTGGCACTTGAACGTGAAATTCTCCTTCGAGCTGAGGTTCAAGTGATGTATCGCAACGCGACCTTCGGTGCTCCCGATCGCAAAACCGGTCGGCACCTTCTTCTTGTCCCTGAAAATCGCCACGCAACGATACTGATACTTCAAACTCAGTTCGACGGATTTGTACTCGCGCGGGCTTCCTTCCAGTTGGTAGACTATTAATCCACGTGCGGCTGTTCCTACAACCGCCATCGGGTAATCCTACAATGTCGTAGATAAAATATATTATCATTAACATCAGCAATTTCATCGGTACTCAAACCAATTACAATGCCTTTCACATGCGAACTTACCACATCCGCGCAATAACATCTTTCAGGTAGATTGATGGTCATCGCAGGTTTAGGACTACGTAAATCCCAAAACTAAAAATGGTAAATGTATTGATTAATCAAATATTTTCATGAAGAAATAAAAACTACTTTGAATAATAAGTAAAAGAGTTTGAGTAATGACAATATAATTGCAAGAAAATAAATAATGTGCTATCTGATTGTAAATATTTGATAAATATTGACCCTTAACGTTTTATCCCAGGAACCTGTCATTAAACAGGAATATGAAGATGCCTTTAACCAGTGACACGTTTTAATGGGTGCGTCATGTGCAGCTACTTGAACGCTCTGATTTGTGGCCAAATCCCAACATTTTGCTGTTTTGTCACATCCAGCCATAAATACCTTGGTTCCATCCTAGTTTTATAATTATTGCATTAATATGACAAGTACATGCTCGCATATATAACTTTTAAAATAAATAATTTCATAATACTAATTGTAAAGAATATGTAATAAATAGTATAATTTGCAACAGAATATAGTTTTTTTTATAATTATATAATTGATAAAAAATGATTATTTTATCTCCATTTTTACTAGAAATCATTTCTTCATCGTTGCTACTACAATTTATTGGATATTCGTAAAATCAGAAAAACAAAGATAAAATATGCTTACATCGCTCCAGCATACACTCAAGACTGGCGCTGACATGCTCTGCATCGACTTGGGCACCGTTTTGCCAGACTGCTCAACTTCCCAACAACGTACATTGCAGTCCCACGAACCGGCAACAAGAAAATTCTGCTGAATAGACGCTGGACTGAATGCCAGACTGGAGATGGAATCGTCCGGCGGCGAGACAACCTCAAAGTCCTGCATTGGATTCGATGTGTTTGTCGTTCCCGTTCTCAATGCGTTGTTCTGATTGAACATCTTTAACTCACACCACTTTGATCGTTCCTCCAAGTACTCGTGATTTCTGGAAATTTCAATGTGCAACAGCAAAAGAGATTAACCTTTGTAAGTTATCATTTTCGGAACTGTATGTATTTAACCTCGTAATTTTCTTACCTTATAATTCACGGTACAGAGGCGATAACATATTTTTACGTTAATACGCCAGAGAGAGTCAATACGCAAAATAAAAAACGCATGCAAATGTAATAAGTCAACAAAGCTAGTAACAATCGGCAAATAGGAAGATCAGAGAATAGAAAGCGCGCAATAATTAGTACACTTTTTCGTCGAAAATTGGAGGATACCAACATGGAAGATTGATACACATATTTCCCCTAACATAGGGAAAATTAGAAGGATTAGTAAATTTACTAGAGGAATCAAATATTAAAATGTCAAGCATGTATCCTATCTAGATACGCGCGCAATTCTTAGCAAATTTGAAAACAATTTATTCTCCATGAAATAACTAAACATTGCATAATTCATTACAATTTTTAGTCATAATTTCTAACATAATAGTTACACACATAATTTCATCCAATTATAATCAATATATTAACGCGATGAAATTTTTATTACATTTTCTTTGCCCTGATATAAAGGTGTGCATTTGTTACAAAAATAAATGATCTATTAAGAAAATAAACACTAAAAAAAGTAATTTTACAATTTTCTGAATATTCTAATTAACTCGATGTGTATTTATTATACTTTGTAGTTTTGCGCGGTGCCAGAACCATAAGTACGATCCCAGTCGATATAAATATTCAGGTCCGATTGCGACACGCTCGGCCTCACGTTGATCAGCGCCTCGTCGAAATCGCGGCTCGTTATGTGCCTCACTTCTTCCATCTCGATGTCTTCCAACTGACTGAAGGGAATGCTGCGAATCGGTTCCATACTGGCTTCCTTACACAGATTCGTCATGTCGGCGCCGGAATATCCCGCCGATTTCTCCGCGATCCTCGTTACGTCCTCTTGACCGAGATTATGCCGCACCGAGGCCAGCAGATTGTTAATTATCTGTCTACGTGCCTCGAGCTCCGGCAGGGGCACGTATAGTCTCTTGACGAGCCGGCGCCTAGCAGCTTCATCCAGTTCCTGCGGCCGATTGGTTGCGCCGACGATCAGGATGCGATCGTCGTCAGACGTGGTTGCGCCGTCCAGCTGCACCAGGAACTCCGTCTTCAAGCGCCTGGAACTCTCGTGTTCCGTCTCGGAGCGCTGCGTCAGCAGCGAGTCGATCTCGTCGATGAAGATGACGGACGGTTGATGCACCCTAGCGACCGCGAACAGGGCGCGGACCATCTTCTCGCCGTCGCCAATCCACTTGGAGGTCAGAGAGCTCGCCGAGATCGAGAAGAACGTGGACTTGCTCTGGGAGGCGATGCACTTGCCGATGAGCGTCTTGCCCGTTCCTGGCGGGCCAAACAGCAGGATTCCCTTCGGTGGACGACGGAGGCCTGTAAAAATGTCCGGCCTCAACATAGGGAACACCACTACCTCCTTGATGATCTTCTTGGTGTACTCGAGGCCCGCGATGTCGTCCCACGTTACCGTCTTACCCGATTCCATAATCTCGCTTTTGATCAGCTCGATCATGTTCGGATCAATGTTCCTCAATCTCTCGTCCACTTCTTCCTCCGCTCCTGCCCCATCATGTGACCGGTCAGCTGGCCGGCTAGCGCTGCTCTGCGTCGATCTCTCTTTATCCCGCTTGAAGGGACAGACAAACTGGGCGTTGGCAGCTGTTCGCCCACCCAGAGTCTTCTTCGGTGCAGATCTGTTCTGCTTCATCTCCTGGATGTACAGCTCGTCTCTCGCACTCTTGAAAGAATCAACCGTGCTTCTTCGCGTCTCCTCGTCAGCTTCATCGACAGGTCGGGAAGGACTAGCTGGTTCTAGCTTTGGTGCGTGCGGATTTATTGGTCTGTACAAGTTTTTCAATCCAGCCTTTGTACCATTGCCCAATTTTGGAGGCTGCACAGATTTACTTGAACTTTGAGATGTAGGTGTAGGTGTACATGTATACGACTGTGACCTAACTAGATTTTGTTTGGAAGTTCCAGGCCTGCTGAAATGATCATCGTCCTTGGGAATGCGCGTGAAATACGAAGACACCTTTTCTTGCCTGCTGGGACCAGGCTTTGAGAAAACTTCCTTACTTGAGCTACGACTGGAGCTTGCTTGCAACACTTGAGAAATTTTTCGAGTTTTCTCTGGTGAATTGTTTTTCTTCTTCGAGTTGTTCACGATTTTTTCTATATCACTATCGTCATAATCTCTACCTTTGCATGGTAAAGTGTTAACTTCTTGACAAGGCAAAGGCTTTATGAAATTCAGCGCGACGTCAACGTCACTCAATCCTGACTTCCACTGTAACGGATCGTTTTTGACATCCGGCAGTTGGGATTTAATCTGTTTCCAATAATTGTTTACTCCCTTCTCATCTCGTAGAACAGCGTTGTAATTCAAGAGATCCTTGCGGAGCAGTGTCGCTGCCGTGTCCTCCGAGTCGCTGCAAAAACTTTGGAGATAAATAAATTTCAGAAATAAATAAATTTCATAGATGAATACCAAATCGAATCGCGAGAAAATAAAATATCAGACTTACAACACTTTCGCCGTCCTGTACTTCATAGTGAGGCACCTGCGTTCGATGTCCGCGACCTCGTAACAGTCCTTGTCCTTCTTCGAGAATTTTAGCGTCTGATACGCAACCAAAACGTTGTCTCTTTCCGCTTTTGTGTGTTGTAACACAACAATCTCGTCATCCGTGTCGGTTGCTTCCATATCCGAACTCGTGTTGACAAAAATTCATACAAAACGTACATACGTTCGGAATGGCGCGGGGAGCAAATTGACTATTACGGCCACTCGGATCTCGTCACGGTCGAAAACGACGGCATTTACTTTCACTTACTTCGCGCTACAAAATCGAACGAATCGGACATACGTTTCCCGCGTGACAGCCGGCAACACTTGTTGCTTACGCGGCACGAAACGTGGAGTAGCTAGAGAGCGCACTCGGGACGCAGCTAGGGAAGACCACGTGACCCACTCCCAGCGCTGCAATTGGCTGCGAGAAAATTCTCCCTAGGAGCATTTCGACGCTCGGAGGGCGTCGTTATCGATTATTTCAAATGCAAGTGCGATCAAGTTTCCGTGCACCGCGCGTTCGCGAGACAGTAATTGCAGTATAAAATTGTTAACGAATGATTGTCCTTCGCTTCGAATTATTATTCGGAAATGACTGTTGCTGCGTAGTCAATTCTGCAGGAACGCGTAGGCATATTGGTAAGACGCGGTTTTGCAATTATTGCGTCCAATTCTGTGCGTACGAAGATGAACGCAAATCTTGCGACTCTTGCACAGATCGCTCGTTGAATGTAAATTCATATTTAACATATCGTACACGTTGAGTTGAATCTTTTCGATCATATTTATATACGCGATTTGAGCGATCAAAAAGTATAGCGAAAAAGCAAGAATTCACTGCCGTATCATCATATCAAGCATTTTAATGATAATTTCAGCTTCCTTTATTCGCGATTCTTTACCCGCCATTTTATTTATCTAGCAAAGTCGATGTAATTGGACTTGTGCTGCCATTTTAATTCTCAAGAGAATCTATTCTTCTGTACACACATAGCAAATTTATTTGTCATAATTAAACGAAGCAGTTGAAAGTATCATTATAATTTATTCTAGCCATAAAAGTGCCAACTCATTTTAGATAAAGAATATATTTCTAGAATCAAAAAACAAAAAATAGAACATGGAGAGCAGAACAGGTATGCATTTAACAAGATAAATACTCATCCCGGGCAGCACACATTGGTTTCAAAACCGTTTCATAAACGTTTTGCCGTAACGTTTCATAACCATTTTATTGAAACGTTTATTTAAGAGAAAACTGTCCAACGAAAAAACGGTAGGAGAAACGTTTCTTTTTCGGCAAAAAAACGTTTCAGAAACCATCAGAAAAATATTTATCAATTCTATATATCAGTACCTCAAAAATAGACAGAGTTAAGTCACATTTTTGTAAAAAACTAGATTTTTATATTTTATGAATTACTCTCTAAATTTCGTGTAGTGGAATCTCACTCTTTTGAAATATCACTTCAAGTAATAGTGATCTCAAAAGTTTCAAAAGAAAAGAAGAAGAAAAAGAGTATTGGATCGGTTTTCCGGATGGTTATTTATAAGGTGATAACACAAATGTTACTTGCGAGAACGTCACGTCTGGCCTGGCCATCTATCGGTCGCTTGGTGAATCAGAGGTGGGAATCACACACACTTGTGTTGATTTTTGTCTCTTGTTCCATGATCGAGTACATTGAAACGTATGATGTAAAAATAATGAATACTCACAAAGTAAGTAGAAATTACTATTTTTTCTATATTAATTATATAATTTCAAATCAATTTAATAAAACACATTTTTCGTTTCTGTGGAAAGGTGAAAAATACGTTTTTAAAATTGAGGTCTAAAAACGGTTTCTATTTAAACCGTTTCTTAAATGGTACTTTATGTTTCTTAGACATTAGCTACGTCTAAGAAGCATATATTAGGCTAACATGTGCTGCCTGGGATTTAGCAAAAGTATCTGTCTCGTCGCTATACGCGACATTGTACCAATATAAGGACTCACACACCTAAATATAATAAAATAAAATATAAAATAAGAACATATTTATGCATTAAAACATCCTATGATAGAAAATCTTAGAAAATAGAAAATTTGGAGCATTCTTTATTTTCCATGTAAAAGTGTGATTATCCGAAAATTTCCTTCGTAACTATTCCCTTCCAGGTTCATTACATTGTCTCGTATTGCCTCGTACGTTTTCGAACGTTACAAAACAGCGTAGCGCAGAACGGCACGCTAACGTGGGGCGCGCACGCTCATCTAATCCTGAAACAATATTAGACACGTAACGCCGTTCAACTCGTGCAGTTATCATCGTTTATAACGACGTCGCGTAATTCACGCGCGTTTGTGAGCAACGCGCAGTTCGCGCCGGGATATTATCCGCGGCGCGCACCAGTTTCGAAACATTTAATTATTAACTGCATAAACTCGGCGACGCGTATCCATTATATTTATGTGTACGTATGCACATTTTCGCCTACGTAACAAATCCGCATTAATCGCGGTTTGCACCCTCCGACTTACGTACGACGTTAAATATCGCACATTACGACGAAATTATCAAAAGCAACGCGATCCAAAAGCGCCCGAAGCGAATCAGCTTCGGGATTATCTCGTCGGAATATCACGCCGTGATTCATCACAGCTCTGAAACGTAACGAGGCTGAATCACGTCGGTCGAATCGAATAAAAACAAAATAGGACGAGAGTGCTCGATTCCAGAGAGCGTTCGTTTTCCGAAAATAGATTTTCTCCCCGACTCAATTTGATCTCTCTTTTGCAGGAATATCCAGAGTTCTCCGAAGGCCGTTGAATATGCTGCACACCGCATGACCGATCGTGATTGCCCGCCCCGCCTCGTTATAGATTGTGGATGATGACAAGGACGATTCGCCGCGGAAACCGCTACGGGGTGAGTACACAGCCCTATTGTTCCATTGGGGTTACACCCGATCGCCGCAGCGACCGCGTTTGTGTTCCGAGACCGTGAGATAATAGCAATGGCTCGGGCAGGGCGCTTCAAATTCCACGTTTATACGCTAATTAGGGATCGGCTTTCTTGTACCGGGGAAAGCACGTCCCCGTTGAAACCGCGGGAGTTTTTCTCCATGGAGAACAGGTAAATCTTTTTTCTTTCCGCGGAAAGAAAGTTTCGCGGAAACGCGAGCGTTGTAAAGTTAAAAAGAAAAAATTTGCCAGACCCTGGAAAAACCCCGTGGAAACGTAACAGAGCAGGTGGCCGATGAGTGCCGCCGGCGAGTGCAATTGCAATGTGCGAGCAGCGGGTACGCAACACGCGCGCACGAGAGAGATGAGCGCGCAGCATCATCGCGTAAGATTAAACACGTTCCTCCGCTACGTGCTCGCTGCGTTGTGTAAAGAGATAATAAGATGTCCCGCCTTTTTATTCGAACCCGGTGCGCTGCGTAGCCCGCGGAAATTCCCTTCGTCCTCGCTGCTAAAAGACGCTATTACGCGCGGGTGCATCGTATATATTACGACGAAACGAGACGCTGCGCGTCGTGGTACTTAAGTTGTTGATAGTAAAGTCTGCACATATACTTCAAATATAACCGTACAGGGTGTAATAAACGTAAGATATAACAACCACCGTTAACCGTGAGTACAACGATAATTTTGAAAAATATTTCTGTGATGGGGCAAACAATGCGGAATTACATTGAACGATGTCGCGTACATACTTTGGATAATAACTGACATCTTTTATCGTCTATCAGTGTACTCGAAGAATACTTGTTATGATATTAAAATATGAAATTAAGTAAACAAAATGTTCGTCGGACAAATGCTTAAAATTCAATTATACTTTTAATATATCTCTGACAATGCTTTTGATGAAGTTTCTCTCTTCTGTTCTTATTGGATGCTGCCTTGAGCAGGATAATCCTTGGAACAGGGATAAAAAGAGTTATTACTCTTACTCTCCCCAACTTTAAAAGAAGGCATGTAATATTAATATACGTAGATAAATAAATGCCCACTTCCACCTTTTGGAAAATCCTGGAAAGGACATCACCATAACAGTATCTTATATAATATTTTTATTAATAAGATTTTTATTAATATTTATAATATTTTTATTAATAAGAACGGTTGATATTTTTCTCTCTTAATTTTCAATTTTACGTATTTGTATTTGTGCGTATTCGAGAAATAGGAGAATTGACATATATAAGTAATATGACATTTTTATCTTTTTATCACATGCACATGATGATGCTATTTTTATGTTTGATAATTACAATACATTCCATTGTTAAAAGATCGATTTATAAAAATGTATTTCACCTATTAAGGAAATAATATCATTAGTACAGAAGAGCGTCAATAATTAATCGAAGATTTATGTAATACTGAAACGACAGAGAGAAGAAAAGTTTACTTTTTCAAAAACAACAATAGTTAACATTTTTCTAATAGTGAACATTCTTCTCAAATGTAAGATTGATTGAAGTTTGAATAGGGTCAAAATAGGAGTTTGCTGTAGAAATTGCGAAACTTTCATGAGGTCGTGCATCGCGTTCGTAATAGTAATGTGATAAAGCAGTTAAGACTTGACGTATCAAGCGTCAATAGTGTTTCCGAACTTCTGTAATGAGCTTACAGGGAGAGAAAGAATGCCTCTCCCATGTTTCAAATGTCACTGGCGTGCTCTGCAGTATCGATCTAGCAAAAGAGGATATAAACTTTCCTAATATACAAATTTCTCATCGATAAAGACTAAAGACCGAAGGTCGCTTACAAGTTCTTTTACAAAGAACGTCGTAATATATTGTAATTCCTACAAGAAAAATTAAATTACACGCAATACTTATAAAACAATCATAACATCTGGCATAAAAGAAAGGAAAGAAACATAAACGAGTAGCTAAAGCGATTCTGTGGATTCAGGGAATTGTAAGTAAGGTATACAGGGTGTCCCGGGTTTTAACCGACAAACTGCGGGAGCATATTCTACTAGTGGAAATAAGAAAAAATTCTTATATCGAGTTTGCTTAGAAATGCTTTATTACAAAGTTATAAACCAATATTGAAAAGAAATATCAGATAAGTAACAACGGATTTTTTCACAAAAATATAAATTATCTACGCAATGATTTAGTGACGCATTTCAAAATGTTGTCCTTGCACATCGATACAAGCTACACATCGACGTAGTACAGAATTTGTTACGGTACGACATTCCTGAAAATTTTGTTGCATCTCAGTAACTGAATTAGTAATTCGTTGCTTTAAATCTATCTGGTACTCTCCTGTTAGGAAATCTACGTTGATACTCTCGTACGGCAGCTCGTGCATTTCCGTCACAGAATCCGTACACGAAATGAATATCAGTGTATTTCTCATTTGAAAACACTTTTGGCATTCTGATAGTAATTGCTAGTTGACACGACGATTGAAATCTAACAGCTACTGTTGTGAAAGTAACAATCGTACTGAATCGTTTCAACATAGTGAACATGAATACATGTGAATACACGTAACATAAACATCTTCGACCTTCCAAATTCTACACTATGTTCCGTTGTTACTTATCTCATATTTTTTGTCAATATTGGTTTATAACTTTGTAATAAAGCATTTCTAAGCAAACTCGATATAAGAATTTTTTCTTATTTCCACTAGTAGAATATGCTCCCGCAGTTTGTCGGTTAAAACCCAGGACACCCTGTATATGCAGGTATATATCGTGCTTCTTGAGGAATTAAATTGCTAATTTAATCGGAGGAATAAAAACAAAGCGGAGGGCACAGGGAGAAATGAAAGGAAAAATATCGAAGAGTTATCAAGTGAAATCGTTCTACAGATAGCAAAGCAGGATCGAGGGGTAGGAACTAACCGGATTGGAAATAGCTAAAAGCCGAGGAAGTGAATCGCGCTATTCCGTTGCCTCGAAACAAGACCTCGTCGCTGATTCAGACCGCAATCGACCCATGGGAATTCTCTCGGGTTCTGTAACGGGCTCTTTAACAACCGCGAGACACGCCACGTGGATATAGATACATGTACGTCGCGTCGGCAATTTCTCAGATTAACGACGATTACAAGCGCCAATGATGATAATGGCATACCGGCTCGGCTTACAAGTCTGGAAATTTGCTAGGACGCATCGGGAGATTGGCTTAACATCCGCCGATCAGTTCTCGAGGCTTCCCACTTGCTGTAATACTTGGCCGTAATATTTCATTCATATAGAGGATAAACCGTACTTACTAGCTATCGCGTCTACTACTGATCGCGGTTTCAACAAAATTGATGAGTCCCTAATTAAGGGAATTTTATTAGAGGAACGAATACCCTGGTAATGCTTAAGCGACGAAGAGACGGCGTCGAGAAATATATCCCGTGCTAAATATAATGCTGATAATAATTCCACGTACAATATAAGATAATCTTTTTCCAATTATACGCGGCAAACGGAGGTTGATGCGGCGCTTCGACGCCAAAGCCCCGTGATCCTTGTGGGAGATATAATGAGCGCGCAATTAAATCTTACAGAACAGATGCGACACGTCGATCGATTTAATCCGATTAAATCGGGGACGAGCTACGCGGGCTCTCGCATTTGCGCCTCATCATTTTATCGCGTTGTTGGGCGATCAAGTTACGGGATCTTCATGAACAAGAATATGGCACGGATTAGAAACGCGAAATTGCAACTGCAAGCAAATAAGCTCGTATTGTTCGTGAAAACTCATTGATTGGAGACACTTGGTGTCATCGATATGTGCCGATAATGACGTCATTTTATATCAAAATGATGAAAGCTTGTAATTACTCAATGTGTTTTTTCTCATCTCGGAGTTGGAAGGAATTACATCTCACTATTTCACACATCTAGTAAGAGTGTCAGTGTGACAATAACGAAAATAAGATTGTGCATTTCTCAGCAGCATTAAATTTTCAGTATTTCGGGAGTTTACTTATTAATTCTCCGCATTATTTATTCGCGGTGAAGACAGGCTTCGTATATTCCAATTAAACGTGGAGGGAAATGCGAGAAATAACAAGCGCAGGATATTCCCTCGAGTGAGTTTTACGACTTTTAATTCGGATCGTTTAGATGCGTACTGCCTCGAGCGTAGAATTTAATATCTTATCGAGCTAGTGTTACCCCATCGTGTTTCCTGGAAAGTTCTTTTGCAACAGTTGTCTATGTAAAGGAACACCGGCAGACTCATTATAGCGTAATTATACGAAATCTGCAATATTACAGCACCTACTGTACTGTGCAATGTCTTACGTATAAATATATATGTCGTTCGAAAACTTTGTGTAAAATTACAAGTTCTGTTAATTACATATACACATTCAGTACACTCGTTCACTGTTAAATGGATGTCTATAAATTTAAAAATGCGCGACTTTGAATTAATAAAATTATCACTATTCCGTGTATTTTGTACAAATATTCATCTACTAATTAAAACTTGGCGAGATAAACAGAGTTCACAAATTTTCGAAGAGATATTCACACAATCAAACGCTTAAAACGTTTGAAAAATGAGAATCAAATAGAGAACAACAGGATATTAAAGCGATTGTATCCGAAACATTCGTTTTAATCCCGCGTTGATTGAATTATAATCTCTTTGAAAGAAAATACGTCGGTATTCAGCTACCTACTTCGATCAGAAACCAAAGGGGCATTGCTATCATGGATGCTTGTGTAACAAGCACCAGGTACCTTCTGCAAAGGGAACCTTTGGTAAACGTTTCCACTTCTAATGCCATGGGAGAAGTCACAACAGTACATGGTGTGTAAGTACGGCCTCTTGCAATTGTAGAGCGATCTATTTTCGCGATTTTATTTTAAGATTACCTAAATTCAAGAGCGCAGGTATTAATCGAGGTTTCAATTGCATTTAGATTCGTGAAAATTTTGCAGGTTTAATGTTTCGGGAAATTTGACACAATGTGATATAGGAATTCGGAGATGTTCGAAATATAAATTCGCTTGTCGCTCATTCAAAGGTTGGAGACAGATGATGGCATTTAAAGATGTTCGCCGAAGCCTCTGATTTCTACAATTGCTTGCATCAGCAAAGGATGATAATGTCAAACGGCTCGGTAGACCCTGTAATCATGTTTCCGCAATCGTTTTACTTTGAAATCTCAATTTCGCGTCGCCACTGTTAGACCGGAGCATTCTCCTGCAATGTGTTTGTAATATAAGTAATAAGCAGTTGTATTTCAACTGTATCGCTGTTACGCCAGATTACGCGTTTTACGGTACCATTGAAATCTCATCTCTCGGTAAAGTAAACGACGTCACAGCACGATGCGTTTTCATTTATAACGTCATCTACGTGTCAACGTGACGCAAATGCGAGCGATTTTACTGTGAAAAGCAACACATTTAATTTAGCATAATCCCACGTATTGTATCCCAATCATATTTCACAATTACGGTCTTATTCATTTCCACAATGTACAGATTATTAAAACGAATCCGTTCGCTCCGGTTTCACGACGCGAATCCACACGAAAGCCGTAGGCGGCTTTTTTCCACGCAAGAATTTTTAATCGATCCTAGTGTTTGCTGCTCGCGAACGAGTATGGAGCTTAAAAAAGCGGGAAAAAACCATGAAAATTCACTCGAGCGTCTGCCGATGTGGTCTCGATAATCGATACATCTCAGCGACAGTTCATTTCATCCGAAATGTAGCAGGAATGAAAATCTGCGATTACAATAAAATCCCGGGCGGCCACGCGGATGAAAGCCTCGAGATACATCTTTATTTTATTCCCCCTTTTTTTCCCGCCCTGTCAGGCAGCATCCGTCTCTTACGCATCTCTCATCTCGTACCTGAGGCACGAAAAGTAATTTCTTTCGACGATGTTTCCTCAGGACCACCGGTATCAAATCCCGTTTGCCAGCAATCTTCTGTACGAATACATTATGAAGCCCTCTTCTTCCGGCACGGCGCGGCGGTTTACACGCAAACGCGAATACTTTTTTCCAAATACAAGCGCAATGAGCTCTTCCTATCTCTCTCTTTCTCTCTCCCCTCGGGAAGAACACTTGATGTGATTCTTTCTTTTACGTGAGGCACCAGGTCTGTTTATTCGTTGGCGAAAGCTTCATTCGATCCGGATGGTAGTCCGCTTTGATCGTAACACACGTGTAAGGCGCTTATAAAACGCTGTTGATCGAGTTCACAGAGGAGCCTCCTGCAGCACGTTCGATCGTCATTGCCCAGATAAGCCGAGGTCTAAGTATCTATCCCTTTTCCATGACGGATCGAGGATTTCCCAAAGGGTCTCACGTTCCTCCACGCTTCGCATCCCATTATCGAGCGTTTATTCCTCAGGTGTCTGTGCGATCACTTTCGTCGAATCCGAAAAGAAATCCACTCGCACTCCAGCTCGGTAGACCAGTACTCCATCACTCGTGCCATCTTCACGATTGTTTTCTGAAAAATCATACGTCCTCCGTGTGCTCCCATTATTTTCCCTACATTTGCATGTCCGACCATAGTCAATTGTCGGACGGACAATACAGGTGCTATTACCGAGTTAAATTACGTTACAAAGGAGCTCTATGAAATGGAGCGTATAAGACGAGATACTCATGGATTCAACTGGATTTAATATATTCCGCAAACATGAGACTAGCAGCCCACATAGCTCTAAGAGCTATCTGCTTTCTGAAATGTGTTAAAATGAATGTAACAAAAGACGCGTTAAGAAATATGTTCAAAAATTAACCGTGAAGCATATAATACGACGGTAGTAATAAAAAGTATTAGAAATTTAACTTATTTTTCAAGAAAGTTGCGAAGTAATTATAAAATAATATAGAAAAGTAATCGTACCTGAAAATATCTAAAAATACTAAAACTGCGTTACAATACTTTTAATTGATTCCGTCGAATTATAATCAAAAGGCCAAAAGTCAATTTATATGTATATTACTTTGCAAGTTACAGTTAACTTGGATTATATCGATTGTTGTCGCTTCGAATTACGTTACACACAATCAACAACTTGAAACACTCTCCCTCGCACCATTCTCCTTCCAGTCTTCTGCACTTAGAGAACTGCGCACACCTGAGATCTGCTTCTATCAGACCGCACTCGGTCTCATCCTGCAACTCAAATTCATCACTCGTATAGTTCCCTTGTTAGGCGCGAGCGACCGGTACGCACGACTCGCTCGTGCTAATTAACCAGTCTAATTCCGCGTGCAGGATTTAATTAACTTTGAAATCTTCGCCGAGGGAGACACTGATGTCTGACAACTGGTAAATAAGCACAACTCCTGCCAAACATTCCCAGTTTCTCTTGACACACAGCATTGTTCCCCGCGGATGCAACTTTCCACGTTTCTCTAGGAGACACTCACTCAAATGCAACTTTCCGCAAAATTCGGCTTGTCATTCCGGCGGCGGGCATGTCCTGCGGGAATGATGACGTCGCGGCACATCCTCCTGCGGTAATCGTTCTTCAGCGTGAGATGACACGCGTCATTCCCTAAGCCGATCGCGACGTCGGCCTGGTCGTGTATGCGGAAGCGACACGGCATTTTCTTGTCGAGACCCGGATCAAGAGTGACCCTCGCGATCCTCCCATAATGTTTCTTTCTTCTTCGTCCACCGTGAGAAACCGTGCATCAGATACACGTCTCGTTCGCCACAGTCACTGTGGTACCGTCCATCGTTTTTTCGCTGGTGGATTGACACTTGGCTCTGCCATTGCTAGACCGCACGATGAATGATGACTTGTTCCTCGTGTTCGGTGGCTGCACGTCGGGACTCGGGAGGTTTATCATGGACTTCTCCATGTCGCAGTGGCTCACCTCGTCGTCCTCGTCGTCGAGACGCAGTCTCGACGACAAGCGAAGCATCTCGCTCGCATGCGACGCGTGGCATCTGCGAAGCGAACACGAAAATTGGGATTAGCTGGAAGCAGGATTAATTACACGAAATTGAGTGCGAGAATCAAGAATCATTAAGTAGAAGAAAGTATCTCCTCAAGAAATGACAAAAGAATTTTCGAAACATTTTCAGGGAATTTTCTCTTGTAACAATTGAACAAGTGACAACGGTAGACGCTAAAATTGTTGCACTTGCACTTACCTAATGCTATGTTGATAATGTACACTTCTCACGCGAACCACCTGGGATCCTCTTCTAGACCCACAACCACAGACCGTGCTGTCCTTCATACTGCTGAGATCATCCCTCGTGATGGCGGGACTGGTCGGTGTGCAATAGAGCGTTTTCTTGAATGCTATCCTGTACTTGGCACTCATCAGGTTGTACAGGATCGGGTTCGCGGTGGTGCTGAAGTAGTACAGGCAGCCGCCCAGCGGATATAGCCAGTCGTTAATATCGTCGAAGGCGGACACCTGATACACGTACAACAAGCGCTGAGCGTGAAAGGGCGCCCAGCAGATAAAAAATGTTATCACGACCGCACCTGTGGAATGAAGTCATCGGTATCCTTCACGTAGCCGTTTTACTGTCGCTTCGAGGATAAAGGAGAAAT
Organism: Ooceraea biroi; assembly: GCF_003672135.1. Classification (NCBI taxonomy): domain Eukaryota; kingdom Metazoa; phylum Arthropoda; class Insecta; order Hymenoptera; family Formicidae; genus Ooceraea; species Ooceraea biroi. The sequence continues at coordinate 7,175,039 of NC_039517.1, read as the reverse complement.
GTACGTGGTGCGCCGAGAGAGGATATAATATCAATATCTCAGAAGTGGTATTAAGAATTGAGTAGCTTCTACCGAAAATGGGTATCAGGCTCTTGACGTCAGTACTAAACATGCCATTAATGAAATCCCGTACCGAATTTTTGATGAAGTTCTCAAGTTCGTCTTAATTAGTACTTTTAAGCTTCCTGCTTAAAAGCTGGACGCGTATCTCATCAAACGCAAAACTTTCCCTTTCAAAGAGGAAGTTAAACGGAATTAATGGGCGAGCAAGAAAAGTTTTCGCCGTGCATTTTAATTTGCTAGATCCGTTTATTCGTCAGGAGAATTACCGAGGAACCTGAAATCGCTTTCTGCCTCGTATCGGCAGGCGTATTACGAATGCAGAGATGCCGCATGCGATTGTAAGCTCATCGATTGCCACCACACTCCATGTGATATCTATCCAGCCGTAACGAATGCAGATGTTATGGAAATTCTGCTTTATTGGTATTCTGTATCGATTATGGAAATGTATTCGCGCGATATAAAAAATGCGTATTTTCTACTTCCGCCTGCTTCTTTCTCTCTCTCTTTAGAAACGGCGATAATTTAAGAGAACGTTGCCAGGAGGGAAGTTTAATTTTTATCGTGCCAATAAGTTTCGAATAGTTTAGACTAAGGAACGGTAAGATTAAGTATCATTCTTTGCGTTTCGCCAGAGAATTTACATAAAAGGATAAATCTGCGGTATCGAGAAAAAAGTTTGGCGGATGCGAACGGCGAAATGCGAAGGCGGAGATATTTAAATAGCACTTTTGCTGTCGTATCATGCGATTCCGAACTCGCGCATTGCCGTAATTTATTATACCTTCGCGTTTGGACGTCTGACGGGCGCGTTATTATGCTGCCGTGAATCGGTGAATTTACGTCGATGCATACAGCCTTATAGGTTTTAACCGAGGCGCGTTATCTTCGTGGCTAAGGAAATGTGAGAGCAAGCTGCAGCAGCAACAACAGCAGCAGCTCGATGATTAATCGATACAGCTCTCTTATCTTTCACTCTGTCGCGCAAGGATATTTAACACGGCTTGCAAACGCGATATAGAACAATGACATTGATTATGAGAGGGAAGCTTATACAAAATTTGCTTATGCAAACCGAGAACATTTTTCTCGTGTAATAAAGCTAGCAAAAGAAGCAGAGATAAACAGACTAATAAGCAGTTAAACTCCAGTAGATCTGAACTATCGTTTAAACGGTATCTGCGCAAGAATCCAATATTTTAACGTCTTTTAATATTCAGATTTTATTCTACCAACCGTGAACCGTATTTTTCTCTTAAACATATTCAACGTGAAGTTGAAGACATATATCTGGGCAAAATCCTTTTTTACATGCGACCAGCATACTTTTATCCCTTTTCGAAGAACCTTTTAGAGAACACCATTTTTCTCCGCGACGCGTCGCGAAAACGAGATACCATTTCGCATTACGCGTCGCTGGTTCACATCTTCGTATGTGTTTGGATAAATGGGATAAGAGCAAAAGGATCTGGGTTACGTGTGCATCACACTTCGAAGTGATTAAGTAAATCCCTTATTGAACCGATATCATTCATAGATTATTAACTGTAAACTTCATCAGGTCGAGGAAGCTGATTTGGTAGAGAAAGACAAAAATATCGTTCGCACCTTCGTTAACAAGGGATGAAGCTGAGGTCAAATGCATTGTCTATCATGAGGCTGATGCGAGATCGGGCTAACTTCGCAAACAATGTACGGTTTGCGAGCTGGAAATCTGACGTTACGTCATCGCATTACACGGCGGATCTTCAGCATCGTCGGTCCACGGATGCGCGCGCGCGAAAATGAAAACCACGCGGTTACCTCGCGGAATTTTGACATCTCTCATCTACAGCGACTGTAATCTCGTGTCTAAACTAACGATCACGATACAGGTCCCTTACAGCAATTTATCGAGAGTTTGAACTGTGCATTTCGCATTGGCATCGATATAAGGTTTTCGGTGAAGATTTTGTATGCAAGAGAGATGACGACAGATACCATACATATACAGGGTGTCCCGGGTTTTAACCGACAAACTGCGGGAGCATATTCTACTAGTGGAAATAAGAAAAAATTCTTATATCGAGTTTGCTTAGAAATGCTTTATTACAAAGTTATAAACCAATATTGAAAAGAAATATGAGATAAGTAACAACGGAACATAGTGTAGAATTTGGAAGGTCGAAGATGTTTATGTTACGTGTATTCACATGTATTCATGTTCACTATGTTGAAACGATTCAGTACGATTGTTACTTTCACAACAGTAGCTGTTAGATTTCAATCGTCGTGTCAACTAGCAATTACTATCAGAATGCCAAAAGTGTTTTCAAATGAGGAATACACTGATATTCATTTCGTGTACGGATTCTGTGACGGAAATGCACGAGTTGCCGTACGAGAGTATCAACGTAGATTTCCTAACAGGAGAGTACCAGATAGATTTAAAGCAACGAATTACTAATTCAGTTACTGAGATGCAACAAAATTTTCAGGAATGTCGTACCGTAACAAATTCTGTACTACGTCGATGTCTAGCTTGTATCGATGTGCAAGGACAACATTTTGAAATGCGTCACTAAATCATTGCGTAGATAATTTTTATTTTTGTGAAAAAATCCGTTGTTACTTATCTGATATTTCTTTTCAATATTGGTTTATAACTTTGTAATAAAGCATTTCTAAGCAAACTTGATATAAGAATTTTTTCTTATTTCCACTAGTAGAATATGCTCCCGCAGTTTGTCGGTTAAAACCCGGGACACCCTGTACATATTCATACATATTAACATATTCACTATCAGCGTGTAGTTTCGAAACGATCCCTCATCACAGCTCAAGTTTTGTCCCTGACAAATGAGCATAATGTCTCACATGTGTAACACGTAGTAGCGAACATATTAGGTGGAATTTTCATATATTTTACGAACAGTCATAGTTGCACAAAACGAGATTATCCTCAGAATATATACTCAGGATGTTCTGAGACGTTATGGGATATTATATGGGAGGTGTTATATTCTGTACAATTCAGGAATGGTTCTCGTTTTGTGTAATCCGGACATAAATCTCAACTTTGAGCACACACACACATACACACCGGAAACGTACATCACATGCGGCACGATTTTGGCGGAATTTTCCTATTTCGAAAACAGTTAACGACCGCGTCGCGCCCGCATGTCGAGTCTTTAATTGACTTTTTAACTTCGTTCCTCGTAATGAATGTGTACCGCGTGCGCGTGCGGAGCGTATTGATGGCGACTCTGAAATTCCACCGTGTACAATTTATAAAACATAACGGCACGAAATAAAACGCCGCGGGCATATAAAAACGACGCGAGATCGAAATAAAATTTCGCGGCGCGACGTGATAAATTCAATGGGACGCGTTACGGGGGTTACACAGTAGCTGTGTGTTACGTGCCTGTGCATGTGCACACATTCCCCGCGTATGCGTATGCGGACGGGTGCACGCGCGCGTGTGTATATGTGCATTTGTGTGTGGTCCAGAAAAGACGGAAATTTACTGAGCATTCGGATGATGGCTTTTCGTGATTGAGCCTGCTTCGTCTCTCCGTGAACGGAACCCTCGATGCTGCGCCCGAGGCCGTTATTTTGTATTCGAAGGCCCATCCTTACGTAAAGCACCGCGATGGACAGCATCGGTACGAGGAAGAATATGAGGCAGCTAAGCTCGTAAAGCGGGAATTTCGGCATGTTGGGCAGCAACATCGCGCACATTGCTGACTCCTCGGAGTGGCGACCTGATCCTGCGAGCAAATACAAGAAGCGAATTAAATTCCTCGTGGAATGAATTGATCCTTTGTAACGAACATCTGTAATGAGCGTGCCGGCATCTCGTTTGCAAAATTCACCGGACTTCCGATCGAATGACAGAAAGCCAGTAATCGTATAAGCAGCCGCGAATTATCAAAAATGTTTTAATCTGACGGATTTTCAATGCACAAGCTTTATTAAACGAGTGTCCCGGAAATACAAATTCTCTCGCGCTTGGAATTTCATTGCGATCTTTCGGTTGCACGTTGCAGCTGTTAGATTAAAAGGTTTAAATTCTATCAGTGCGAAACGCATTATAACATGTTCTGACTAATCAATTCGCAATGAAGTTGCCACTTACCCGCGCAATGTGTGTAAAATGTAACATTTCAATATTTTAAACGGGATTTCGCTGGAGCACAGATTTCGGATTTCGAAATTCACAGGTTTTACAGTGCGCGCGTGGATCAAAGCAAAAAAGTTGATCTTGCAATTAAGTTCGTGATATAAATTAAGTATTGGTTTTAATTTAATTTGAATGTATCGCAAAGCCCGTTAATAACGATCTGAAATGCTAATGCGACATTGAGCTCCGCATTATCGCGAAACAAAACTTTTAATTATGTCACTTCATCAGATATAATTTTAATTGCTTCTTACCCCGTTTTACGTTTTCGATATTCCGCCGTTGATTACGTGAAATATAAAACGCGATATTAATGTGTCCGTCATACGTAACAAACGCACGTTACAAGTACACCGTTAGGATCATGAATCGCTGCAATTTAAGGTGAGACGCGTCTCAGTATATAGGTGAAACTCGCGATGAACATCGCTGATGAAAAATCTGAAAATGCTACTACCGTCATGCAAGACCGCCATACTGGGTTCTTTACGTCGCCGTTATTCATTGCGATCCTTTCCTATTTCAACAGCGCGATCAGGTTTGCGATTGCACTCTATAATAACAGTGATATATATTTTTCCGCTTCATCGAGACGAATTGCAAATTGCGATACGATAGTGCGATACGAAAGCAGGGCTTTGTAATTTACCGTATTCGCATATGGAATAAATGCGTTCCGCTTTTCTTCGCCACTGCTGAACTCGTACACTGCCCATATGGCGGAATATATGTCGTAAATTTTTCGCGCGATCGGACGCGGCTTTTTCCAGTACGGTAATCGCGATTTTCACAGGTCGCCGTTGTCGGTATCGTTCACGGTATCAAACAAACGTTAATTCGCCCCGTATAAAGGTACCTCCTTTTGTGCAATGTAACTGCGGCTGCACGCACGCACAAGTATTGTCCTCGTGTCCGCCCCCGGTTTCTCATTGAATTTCCAAAGAGCGACCGCGTTCGATATTATTAATTTCATGTTGCTGCACACAACGCGTCTGAGAGCACCTCTTTCGCGAAACAAATATGTGCCTCTTTCGTGAAACAAATATGTGCCTCTTTCGCGAAACCAATATGTCGTTTTTATCCGTTCGTGTTTTCGAAGTGTTTTTGAAGTGATGTAACAACATGAGAAATTGAACGATATTCATTTCAGCGTATTTTAATTTCTGAAAAATGAAAATGAGAAATTCTGTTAATTGGCAGCTGCCTTTCGTGAAAATTACAGCAAGTGAGTAATGACAGAAACTAAATTAAGTTTACTTAAGCATAATTAACTAGACAAAGAAGAGAATAGAATAAAACAGATTGTTAATTGTTTTGAAAGAAGAGAATTTGGAGGCTATTTCTGATTTTGTAACTAAAGAATTCTTCTCGCGAAACGACTTCCTATCAATCCCATTTAATACAGTTTTTTGCAGTCTGTGCATGCTACCATGGAAATTGGAAAATGCACGCGGTGCCGTGAGCACGACCGGAGGTACCGCTCGCGTTAAGCCGCGACCGGAAATCTGCGGCGAAACGATCCATTCGGCATATTTGCGCCGAATACAGACATGGTCCATACGTCGCAGTTCGTTCGCGGATGGCCATTTTCACAAAATAAAGCTTAACATTCACTCACGAAGAAAACGATCCAGGCAAAACAGAATCGTGTCGTGGAATTGAAACAAATGTGTGAATTCTCGCGAACAAAACACGGAAGGTTGCTTCTCTTTATATTTTATTTCTGATTTCCTGTAAGTCGTAGTTATGTAACGTGTATTCTTATGATTTTTGTTACGTGATTTTCAAGATGCAACTTTTGATAAATTATTTGATAATTTATCTGACTATCGATAGTCGAATATCGATAGATAGATAGATCTCGGAAAACTCGCTGAAAGTATGCCGCTTAATTGGACGAGCGTCTGCTTGAAACGAGTCTATCCATCGCTAGGCCACGAGTGTACTCATGATGAGCAAATAGGCCAGCCATAATTAGATGTAGATCGCAAACGCGCTGCGTGCATACGTTTACTCGGAGTACTCAGTTCCTCAAATGATCTCCGTACATCCGCGTATCGATCTAAAAGACCATCGGAGGACTGATAGAAACATCATATATGTTCTTCTTTCCCGAAAGTTTTCTTCGGGCACTTTCTTCTTGTAGATTTCATCAAATCTTCTTTTGAGTTTTCTTATGAGGCAGAGATTTTGCAGTAATGTTGTTAAAATTACTGATTTAGCTACCATCGAGTTATATAGAGAAACTATAAAACTGTTCAAACAATTGTATCATACACTGAGCTTTCTCGGAGTCATTCAATCTTTAAATCTCAAAAGTTTTCTTTCAGTCCGAACTTATATCAACTTATGTCACAATGGTCGTGATCGGCTTATATCATATTTAATAGAAAAAGTAGATTGACTGTTAGCACTCACGGTAAGAGACACTCACTTGGTGGATACTCGAGGTAATTGACGGTGGTGTACACGGCAAAGGGCAGAGCGAAGATAAGAGCTAGCACCCAGGCACCCACGATGAATCGTACAGGTCGTTTCAGTCCGCTCATTGCATACAGATGTAGAGGATGGCATATCGCTAGGTATCGCTCCAACGAGAACACCACTATCGTTAGCACGGACACGTAAGAAGACCTTAAAATAAAAAAAGGCGATTTTATAATCGCGTGCTGGGATATTTTATAATTGCCTGTATTTGCGCGATGTCGATCGGTGCCTTAATTTTTCAACTCTAAAAGAAGGTAAACATTATTATAATATTAGATTATATATCTCTACCTTCACTTGACTTGAACTTTTAAGTGTTTAAAAGCTTCTTTCTAAACCTTAAAACGTTAAATTAAGGAAACAAAAACTGTAAGTTTAAAACGCATAAATCTTAATATCCAACTAAAGATAAATCTGTGATCGTGAAAACGTGAGAAAGCTTTCAGCGGAAATATATTAATTTAAAAATAAATTAATACCTCTTATAATTGCATAATCGTTATTAAAATCTTGTAATTGTAATTGAGGATAAGATGTTCTCGTTATTCCTTCAAGCATCTTTGATGTTGCGGCGTGGAATATGTCAGACGTAATCTAAATGTAAACTAATAAAATGCATTCCGAGTAACTACTGTTACTAATATAGCTTTGAGGCTTCTTCATGTAGTATGTTAATTTACTTTACGCTTACTTCAGTGTATGCGTTCCTTTCTCAAATTTATGTGCATACTTTTAAGCTTTATCTGCACTGGCATGCAATTTATCTAACTAAGAGAACTTGCTCGACTGTATTTTTTTCAATTTGCGTATAACAAAAATATTAAACTACCAGTTGCTATACACATTACAGAATTATGATAAAAAATTTATAATTAATCTATCGAGTCTTCAAAGTTCTGTATTACAGTATCGCTTTGTCTAATAATAAATAATTCTAATTAAACTTACATTTCTGAAACATACGCTCGTATCTTACACAAACCCACTCCGAGTGTCCATGGATATTGCTGCCAGAATACGCTCAACTCATTGGGCAATCCTGGAAACAGAAAGAAATATCAAAAATAGGCCAGTTTTACGTATTGCTTATTTTTATTAATTTCTATTAATTTTTATTATTTTTATTAATTAATGATCGAATCTTTATCTGTATGTGTAATTTCATAAACGTGGATTGAGTAAAGGAATAAATCGATATTAGAAGAGTGTTTACTCCTTGTCAATTTAGTGTTCAATCTATGTCTGTTATCTTGGCACCATTATCTCGGTTAGGTAAAAATTTATTTCCCGAGGAGAGAGCTATAAAGAGAGAGTAATATAATAATTGATTGCGCATCGTTCAACTGCTTTATTTACTTCTCTGCTGCATTAATTATTTTTACAGAGATTACAAAGAACGCGAGATGTAAGTTTTTCAAGCGGGAAAATGTCAAGCAACGTAAGAGTAAAAAGCGACATTAAATGTTCTATTAAACGTTAGCGCAATTATAATTATAGATGATCATAATGAGTTATCCCTCGTTTACGCGTGTAAACGAAGCAGACGAATAAACGCGCGATTCAAAGATTCAACCGTTATTAATTTAATGTAGCCTGTGAAAAGGATTTCTCCTGCTTTTTATCATAATTTTCTTGATAATTTTATTAATTTTCTATCACCACGTTATTTTAAAATAACGTTAATTATAAAACGCCAGGTTGGAACAGCCCATGCCCTAATTTACGATTCGGGAATCCGCTGTAAATCAGCTTCCGTTGAGATTTATAGCTGCCTTGAATTTAATTCCCCCGACGTACTAAAGAACTCTCCGAAACTTTTTTTCTAAGGATTTCCGCAACGCGTCACATGTCACACTCGCGTCTGTCTCGTAATAAGCTTATAATGACGCAACATCTGCCGAAAATTTCACGAGATAAAATGTGAGATCGATACAGCTACAGATCACGAAATTAAAATTAAAGACAAACCATTTTGTTTTATATAAGATCATCGTTGTCGTGAAGAGAGAAAGAGAGAGAGAGAGAAAGAGAGAAATTTAATTGCGGTCCCATGACGAACGAGAAGCTCTTGTTAGAATTTCTTGGACGGTAACAGCCGAACGAAATGTCGAAATTAATTCTGTTTACAAGCCATGCTGCAATTACCTGTCACCGCAAATTATTTCATGACTCGTTACGCGTTATTTGCGCCCGATATAGCGTATGCTTATATTTTTTCCACGCTTGCCAGTTCCGGAACGCACATCGCTTATTACATTGGATCGTTGCATATGAAACGTTGAATTTCAATTAAAAATGAACACTTTATTATTACGATTGATTACAATATTTTATTACGTTATATTATATTAAAATGAGAGGCACAATAAAAACCATGTTAAAATAACCTTGTACAAAATTGTGACAAATTTTCAAGTTGTAGTGAGCTGTATTCATCATAACGTAGAAATATATTTCTAACTACCATTTTTACAACTTTATGAATGCAAATGTTAATTTTGTACTTGAAAAGAGAGCAATAACGAAAACACGTGCCATTGCATAAGGTTTAATATCCGGGTTACATAACTGGAACGTGCTTTTGATGTGTAATCTCTCTCATCTTTAAATTAGCTATTTAATTGGAACAAAATTATAAAAAATAACTTATGCTAAAAAATGTAGAAACATAACTGAATTGTTTCATTTACATGCATTTTGCTTTCAAAAGTAATCAGGAAATATAGTGGACGTAAAAGATTAATGTTCATGTGTAACAACATAATATCATGGATAAATATGCGATGTACGTACTGCACGCGCACAGTAATCGCCGCTGTAGTATTAATGTGTTAAAGAATAAATCTTTGGGCTAAGCACGAAGATCAAAAAAGGAGAGAGATCCAAAGTCAGGAACATGGGAAATGGAGAAGTTGATAATGTATGCAAACTTTATGGAATAATACCTATTTAGCATGCATTATCTAACGCTGCTAGTTCTATCTCTTGTACGTTTTGCGGGTCGATGCCGGTGGTACTGATACATTTACAGGTGTTGAAAACATAAAACGCACTCATGAATCATGCAAGGCATATAGTGTCAAGGCGACATTTCATTTAACGATTTACCTCGATGCCTGTATTGGGTGTCGCTAAAACGCATCTCGCATCGTAAAATTACAGCATAGTTTGACGGTAAAAGCAGGTAAAAGCTTTAGCGGACCGGGTTAATATCACGCCATTAAGGCTTTAGTTATATCCCAATATGCCACGTGAAGTAAATGCCTATGGTATTTAAATTTTATTAATCGATGTTCGCGCGCGCGACGCATTTTTGCTGATCGATAACTTTTATGCGGACTACCACAGAAGACTCTCATCCTTAGTGCACGAACATCTTTTCAATAATTATCATAATGTCTATTGCATAAATCAAATATAATTCATACGAACGTAGAATATTATTCTGAAATATTAAGAAATTTCAAGTATATGAAAATCTGAAAATTTATATTTTAATGATAATATGATAGAAAACGATCTTTCCTTTAAGTGGGATGTACTAAATCTTCTGGCGTGGCGCGTTTTTCTCTCATAGTTATAAATTTTGTACCTCTCATTTTATGTTCTCGATTGAGAATCGATAGCATGTATCATAATTCACCCTCGAAGATTCTTTCATATCTCTCTCAATCTCTCTCGTGATACTAAAAGAAAAATAATGCATAGATTTAAGAGGGATGAAATTCGATACATACAGCTGACGCGGATTGTATAACGAGCGTGTTGGTTTTATCGATTTTCGTTCAATCATTCGAGATGCTCGCGTACGCATCGAGGATAGATACCGCTGCGAAGATCGCTGCAAATCGTAATTAATTGAAGGTCCGGCGGAATCGCATTAGCTGCGCGGAATCGTCCATTTCACCCGACTTCAGGAGATCACAAAACCCATTAACTCGCGGTTAATATCGAGTACGTGACGAATCCTCAAATCACGCGATAGAACGTGTTCTCGCATAGACACTGGTTTTCACAATAGATTTGTTAATGCCATAATGAGGACATCAAATCATTCGTACTTGACAGCTTCAAATTTATGACTCGGAATTGAGAGCTCAAGGCTCTCGTTGCACATGTACAAATGTAACTGTTGTCAATTTGACAATATAAACACCACTGACTATTATTTATTTTTTGTATTTCTTGTCCTTTCTACTCTGAAAAGATGGAAAGGAAAAAATGCCAAGAACTCTGCGGATTCGTTATTCGCGCGATACTTGTGCGAAAATATTCTTCTCCAACCTTCTAATTAAATTTTCAATTAATTTCTTCGATTCTGGGCATTCTCTCGTTACGCGAAGTGTTGCCGTAATCAGAGAAGTTTCTCGGACGAAATCGCAAATGCGGGATGACGTTGCGTCACGAGATCGAAGTTTTTCTCACGAGAGAGTGGCTTATTAGATACGAAGTGCTTCAAGTTTTCCTCACATTTTTCTCGGCAACCTGAAATGTGCACGACGAAATGCAATATAGATGTTGGTATATATACAGCATGTCACATTCGGAGAACAATTTTTATTGACGAACGTCGAAATGTAGAATCGTTCAGGGAATAGTTCTCGAGTTTTTCGAGTCATCGAAAATGTAATGACTTTCGTGAATCAAACTTTCATAAACTGATGAAAAGGTGGGCGTTCTCCCGATAAAAACAAGGAATATGTACGTGGATAACTTGAGACATCCTGTACGTCAGGTGCGCGGAATCTCTACCATGTGCGATCATACTTGAGAGGCGTTATTACCACACCATGGGTATTCGATATACATACATATTCGCGTAGACGAGCTTCTGCATTTAAATGAGTACGTACTCATTTGTGATTCATGGTGTTTCACGGTGTCGTTTTTCATTTGCCACTTTCCTCGCCGCGAAACTTTCGCGGCATTTACAGTTCTCGAAGTGCGCTGATACGCGGATTAAGCACGGCCCGAATCTTAATCTCCGCGATAACAAACTTATCTGGAGATATCATTCTGGCTGCAATCCCCAGAGTCATTAAAAAAGTTTCGTTACTTTATTAAGTTAGCCCGTGTTAAGCACGTCGAGAATATGAAAAGAGCATTCGCGTTCAGATATAAGCTTCAACTACTTTATTATAGCACTCTCTTCTCTGCTTAAGAAAAAAATAGATGTATAGACCAAATTTCGTACTGATACCGATACTGATGCGATATTCATTATTATCGATTCGTGCGACTATTCCGCTCGACCAGATTAAAACTGGCAAAAAGATGGAGACAGCATTCCCGAGCGCTTTTTGCTTGATCTGCCTGCATTAGTCGCATACTTGAGAAATTCACGAAGCACAAAAGCGCGCTGCATATCGAATAAGGCTGAACAATCGAACACGACCGCGGAATCGAATATACGTCGACATTAAAGGCGAACAATGTTCGAAACTTCGAGCAGCTGCTGTCCGTCGGGAAAGAAAATGCTCGGCATTCGAGAAGAACGTGAGAAAAAAAAGAGAAAGACCTGAAGGACGCGAACGATGAATTCAAGCTCGATATTGGCTGCGTGACTTTAATTGCGATATATATCGGATTATTTATACTCCTTACCTGCGAGCTTGTCGTGCTTTATTGCTAAAGATATTATGCATGACTGTCACGAGATAAAAATATCTTCGACGTTGATCAAGGAATGCGAAGAGTCACTCAGCAGGAAATAAAAATTATTCTCCGCAAAATGCATGTTTTAAGGATCCACAAGTTACGGAGATTGAAGACAATATACATTAAGTGGCGAGCTTGCAGTATCAGGATCAGTATGTTCGCTAATCGTCGTCGTCGTCGTCGAGATCTTGATTAATCGATCTTACAAGCTGACAAGGGTAGTTTCCATTGTTCATCTTATGAAATCTCCCATCCTATCTCTCATCCTATGAGATATTTCAGTGCTAGAATTTATGATGCAAAAATATCTCCAGGAGATACACTTCGCTTACATTTCAGAATCAGATTTACGAAAACGGAAAATGATATTGAACCGATATTGACGATATTCTTCATGTTTCTTACAACATTAAATAATGGTTCGGAAATATTTGACATATCGTTAATCATTCTTGCAAACCTGACAGGCCCAGACAGGTCCATTTATTGTTCAAAAATATTGCAGCGTTCAGATTTATCAAGCGAAAAATATTAACCGGGGATTATGTGGTAAAAAGGGAGGGAATAGTATGTCGTAAATTATAAGAAAAAGTATCAAAAAGAGAGAACGCGAGATCCCCGGAGATATCAAATATAATTATATAATTTGATTTCATTATTTCCGTGATCCTACTGTTTATTCAATATTAAGCAATCGTTTCATGACATTTTATCGTAAATCATCTTTATAAAGCTGACGCATGAAATTCATATTTTTTCGTTTTGACAGGTTCCACGATATCGCATCACGAAGCGAATATAAATTTTCGCTTCGCGAAGTATAAATATCGAGAATACGATCGGCGTAGCAAGAGCGCAGGGTTACGCACTCAGAAAAGGAAAAATTCGAGTGAAGGACAAAACATTTCTGTTAACAATCAGAAAACGAAGGGATCGAAGGAGCATTACGTGGACAATACTCGCATACTCTCGTTCGCCCGAGAAAATTAGAAATTGCGGAGATAGGAACTGGGTTTCCCGCTATATTTACGCATTCATTTAAGGTACCGTGCCGTTCAAGCAACATCCGAACTGCTCGTCGTTGATCACACTTGTAATCCTGATAAATAGACTGTTTAAGATGAAATTGCGCCTGGAGTTGTCAGAAGCAGGCAAACAGAAGAAGGCGAGACTGAGGCATTTTACCGCAGATTGTGTGCCCGATTTATTTATTACGAAAAGAAAAGCGATATCTGTAGTCGATACGATCCAACGGTCCGTGATTGTACGCCATAAGTGTCGTGTAGGTTTTCTATCTAATACACACGGGAGAAATAACCCTTGATTAATCTCAGGAGATCTTTGCTGGGGGAACGATAATAAAGAAATACGATTATCCTCGGTCTCTACACGAGAAAGCATTCAACGGTCACTCGCAGTGAATATATTCTCGTAGATCGTCAATGTCCGTCGTTGGAATGTCCGTAATAAATAATCCGTTCGTTCGCGAAAAGCGTAATGAATCGGGAAATGCGCCTGTGACGGTGTACGTGGGAGTGCACGAGAGTTTGATAACAAGTCGCGCAGAATAAAAAAGATACGACACGTAAAAGCGAACACGCCGGTTGTTTGGTAATGCACACGCTGCAAGGGTCCTCGAATTATTTAACGCGGGCGATCGCGTTTAATTGTCAGATTAATCTGCCGAATGGTGAAAGTGATTTACGGAAATTGAAATTTCTCTATCTGTGTATTTGTTGTGAGTTTGAGTTCTTTCTCGCGACGCCACGGTGAAAATAACCGAAATTCGGGCTTGCCATGATGACGCCCGCGCCGCTCTTTCGGTCGAATAATTAATAGTAGATGAAATAGCATGCTGCGTGTGTATACGCATGGTCTCGTTAATTATCGGCCGTATATCAAAAAACGCAAATAGTTGGAACACTGTAACTTTTGTTTTACATAGCAACATATGCGATCATTCTTTGCCCGCCCAAGATGCGACAGCGTATTCGTTCTAGCGGTAACGCAGGATATCTGCAGCTGATTAAAGTGACTGATTAAATTAATCGTTGTCCCCTAAAGCGAACTCATTACGCATATAATTATCCCGATCAAAGCGATGTAACGGAAATGGGTGAAACGAACGGAATCGCGATAAAGTACCGTTTATGAAATGAACAATTGTTATCATGGACAATTTGTGCACACGCATATACATGTTTTTTTTATGTATTTCATCAGTCCATCACTGGCAGCCCGGTGTAAACACTTTAATGAGATTACGCAAACTAAATGCATGAGTAATTATCGGGCTCTGGCATGAAGCTTACGGTTAACTAATTGAGAATGACAACGAAACGTTAGCGTTTGATAAAATGCAACCGTGAATCGTGAATTCTTCGCGATCTGCAAACTGCCTGCATGGACGGAGTGACGGTGTATATAACAAAAGCAACAGAAAAGTTGATTTGTACGAAAGCTAAGACCGGCGTGCATGACTGCATATCGGATCGAAAGTGTCGGGCAAGTCATGCTTCCGCGATATTCTAGCCGCGCGTGCGGTGTCAAGTAGAATGAAATGAGATAAGTCAGACGTGCACGTAGCAGCTTCCGACAAATCGGGAATAAATCAGGAAGCGCGTTGTGAGGAGTAGATTCCCGAAGAGGGAAGGGAAATTTCGCGAATTCTGTAATCCGAATAAATAAGTCACACTAATTTATCCACTGCAAGCCGTAAATTTCAGAGAAGGTACAGGATATATGAAACTCTATAATTCGAGTAGATAACGTGCACTAATTTGTTCTTCCAAGTGATATAAAGCTCACGGAGGAAGGGAAATTTTGAGCATTCTCTAGATAATTTAAGCGAACTTGTAGTAAATTGTTTTCTGCAAACAATAATGAGTTTTCGAGAAAAGGAAAATTTCAAGCATTTTGTAACTCGCATAGTTAATCCAAAATAGAATAAAACGCGCTAAGAATATTCATTTGCGCAAACTGTAAGCTAAATAACAAAATTATTTCAATAACAAGATAATAAAAGACGCGCTGAAAACTTAAATAACATGAACATTTTTTATTATTCATAAATTCTTGTACGCCTTGGTGTTCGGGTTTGCAGAACGTCTTTTGTAGCTCGAGCGATCATGTCGATGGAAGAAATTAAGAAGAAAGAAGAAATGAATTTATATGACTCACCGAGTATTAAGAGAAGCAGGTCGGATATCGCCAGATTGAACAGATAGTAGTTAGTTGCGGTTTGCATGACGGGGTTCCGCCTGATGACGATGCAGGTAACCACGTTGCCGAACACGCCAGTGACGAAGATCAGGATGTAGACGATGGTGATCGGCAGGACGAGGGTCAGTGGCAGATTCTTCGGGCCCCAAATCGATTTCACGTACTCGGATTCGCTCAGATTCATCAGCTCCGTGATATTGTCGATGGTCACGAGGTACCGGCCCGAAAATTCCATAATTCACAGATCTCGTCAGCTTGATCGATCGTTGTTTCGCCGCAATATCGGGCAATTTCGCTGATCGAGTCATCCGATCGCGATCCGTGCGCGATCCCGCGCGCGAAGTTATCCGTGGAGTTATCTCTCGTTCCTTCTTCGGTCGATGATCATGATGACCGCACTGAATAAAAGTAATATCCTCATCGGCGAACACACAGACACCACGGATACTCGATCGTTTCTTCGGATCCCGGCACGTCAAATCGAATTCCACGCGTACATCCAGTCGCCCTTAACCAGCGACTCATTGTTTCCTCTTTTTTTCCCCCGCCGATTTGGTTTTGATCGGTTGAAACGGCAGAAGGGTGGAAACCGTCGAGAGCAGGCTCGTACGTTTTCCCCAGGAAAAACGGCCGTGACACTACACCGTGAAAATAACAGAGTGAAAAGCGTACCACTCGACGGATCGTGGACAAATGACGGCCGCTGCGGAGCGTTCTAGTCTTCTGTCGGACCACGCGCCCATCCACCACGCATCCAGCCCTTAACTTCAACCCCCTCGATAGAGCACGCCGCGCCACTCGCCCAATGGGATCCCACGCCGCATGCAAGGTATTTCGATTATTCGGCGCATATTGTTCTAAACGACCGTCACTAAACTACACCGTGATACTTTGTAACAATTTATTTTCATCAACGTCGATCAGATTTATGGGGAGGTTTTTCAACGCGCAGTGATCCGTTATCGGCGGTTAACGGGAAACGGGAAATGTGATCATACGTGAGAAAATAAATCAAGATGTCTATAAATGTCTATAAATTTAATGAAATCCGTTCTCACGGAAATCTTGTTTTCGGAAATATTGGATTTCAGAATCGGAAATTTAATAATATTTCGCCTATGTTTTCAGCAATAATTTTTGGATGATACAACTCGATTAATATATCTCAATAGCGGCTTTCGAAATATGTATAAAAATACAATATCCTATCTAAGAATAAAAATGATTTTGATATTTTGAACTGATTGGTTAGCAACTTCAATTATATCACGTTAATTTGTTAAATAAAACATTGAATTTTATTATTCGTATTGATTGCTATCATTTATTTGTCGTTATTGAAATACGTTATTGAAATACGTTGAACAATTTGCTCGCATGTTTTCACATATCAAGACAAAGTTATTTCACTTTCCAATTCTAGCATCAATAACGGATCGTCTTTGTATCATTATGGTTTGATTGAATGTTTTATATAAAGTCACAGGTGCACACATACGTACACATACGTAAGTGAACGGGAATATTTCGAAACGCACTCTAAGTTTCAATCTCGCGTCGAAATTAAATAGAGCACTTTAATATATACCATTTCTAAAGCACTTCACGTAACTTTTCTTTAAAAGTTTCGTTTTTAGTAAAACCACGTCGAATGTTCTGTACGTTGTGTTGCGTGACTTTTCTCCGAATAAAAGCTATTTCTGCCGTGATCGTGAAGTAAATTTTTAGGAAGGAAAAACTCTCTCTCTCTCTCTCGTATGCTCATCTTTTTCTTTTAATTCGCTGGCACGAAACTCAGTATATTTCTCCAGATTTAATACATCGATTTTCGTTTTTTCTTTCCCCCCAAGGATGTGAAAAGCGACCTGATTGTGTCACTATCGTTTGCAGATTGTCTACACTATTTCCTGTGCATAAACTCTTCGAAAGTCGAGGCGCCCCTTGGCAAAGGGCAATGCAATACATCGTGATAATTTATTTTCTTCATTATCAGAGAGTTTTGAACACAGTTTGATACTATTCTCCCTACTAAAAGTGCTAAAAAGTAAAAAGTAATTTATGATAACTTATGATTTCACACAAAGCTCTTTTAATTGCCTGCATTTAAAACGGAATTGTGGATGAAATTCGCTCCTATCGCCACATCTTTTATTTTACCCAACGAGTAAATTTCAGTCTTCGCTTCGTGCTTCGTTTTGTTGCAGTTTATTTAAATCATTAAATTTATTTTGCCGTGTTCCGCCGATGTCTCTGTCTCTTTATCATATTATGTGACACATAATATGCCGTACGTTGTTGCAGGGACACTCTTCTACATAGAGATCACGTTCGTCATTCTACTCGATACTGTGATTTGCACACGTAATTTATTGGACATTATGAGTTACCGGATGCTATAATCGTACATTGCGTCTCGTGACATTTATTGCCGAAGTGACTTTGCTGACGTTTTAACATGTGCACACGAGTGACTGCGTGTCTACATTACATCACGCACCATTAATGAGAGCGTCCTTTGGCAAATTTATATCCTTGGGTAAATATCACCTAGATCTGTATAAGATATCTAGATGAGATCTTGATGTACCTTAGACGCAGTCATTAGAGATCCTATTCTTGACACAAATCTTGATTGTAATTGATTACTATATGTGGAATTGTATTAGTTATTATGAGCAGCTTATCATGTTGAACTGAATCTTTTCTCAACCTAATGAGAAATGATATTATAATACATAAAAGTTGCCAGAGAAAACATTATTTCTCTGGCAGCTGTATGATTATTTCTACAAACTCAAGAAAAGGTTCATTTCTTATTGTTAGAATGACTATGATTTCCGTAGAATATTAAAAATTTGTTGTATGTAATTCAGGATATCGTATGTTGTCCTGTTACCGTTTCCCGTGTATTCGCGATTCATGGAAAAATATATAAAACGCCCGAAGTGAACAATTTTGCTGTGGTAGAACACATGTTATCTGTCGCGTTTAAATAAACGCTCTTTCGACGAAAATATTTTACTCTTTACGCAAGAGCTCTCTTGACAGTAGTAAATCTGTAAGGATATTGCACCGCGGGCAGTGAGTGAGAGCACTTGGTTTTCCAAAAAACAAATCTTTTATAAAGAAAAATGCGCACACAACGTACAGATTTGTTTAACATGTTTAAACGAATAATATAATAGATAAGATTTTTTTCATCTTAACATTGATCGTTTCTCATGTTTCAGTGGAACATATCGTTGTAAGTGTAATATCATAATTCACAACGAGGCGCTTCAATACGACGAAAGTTTTTCCAGGTGGATATTACTTGCGGAATTTGCGCAGAGGGAGATAACTTATCCTCCGAGATTAAATAAGTTTATACAACCAAATGCGAAACTATGTGAATCTCGATCTTGAGAAATGGAATTCCCATTAATCGTGAATTCGTTGTACGTAATCCGTCGCAGATGAGAGGAACACGTTTTGCGGAAATATTAATTCTGAATATTTACGATGCCCGAACGTGCGACGAATATTTAACTCACTAACTGCACCCTGTGCGACATCCCATTCTATGCTTCGTATCTCGTTAGTTTCTCTGTATGTGTGTGTGCTTTACGTGTATATATATATATATATATATATATATATATATATATATACAGGGTGTCCCGGGTTTTAACCGACAAACTGCGGGAGCGTATTCTACTAGTGGAAATAAGAAAAAATTCTTATATCGAGTTTGCTTAGAAATGCTTTATTACAAAGTTATAAACCAATATTGAAAAGAAATATGAGATAAGTAACAACGGAACATAGTGTAGAATTTGGAAGGTCGAAGATGTTTATGTTACGTGTATTCACATGTATTCATGTTCACTATGTTGAAACGATTCAGTACGATTGTTACTTTCACAACAGTAGCTGTTAGATTTCAATCGTCGTGTCAACTAGCAATTACTATCAGAATGCCAAAAGTGTTTTCAAATGAGGAATACACTGATATTCATTTCGTGTACGGATTCTGTGACGGAAATGCACGAGTTGCCGTACGAGAGTATCAACGTAGATTTCCTAACAGGAGAGTACCAGATAGATTTAAAGCAACGAATTACTAATTCAGTTACTGAGATGCAACAAAATTTTCAGGAATGTCGTACCGTAACAAATTCTGTACTACGTCGATGTGTAGCTTGTATCGATGTGCAAGGACAACATTTTGAAATGCGTCACTAAATCATTGCGTAGATAATTTTTATTTTTGTGAAAAAATCCGTTGTTACCTATCTGATATTTCTTTTCAATATTGGTTTATAACTTTGTAATAAAGCATTTCTAAGCAAACTCGATATAAGAATTTTTTCTTATTTCCACTAGTAGAATACGCTCCCGCAGTTTGTCGGTTAAAACCCGGGACACCCTGTATATATATATATATATATATATATATATATATATATATATGTGCGTGCACGTGTACGAAGATACAATGAGAATATTCTGATTAACTCGAACAGGGTGTTTTTGAGACGAAATATCGCCCCTTTCACGAGACGGTAAATTTCTTTTATAAAAGAGAGACACGAGAGGCTTTTTTTAAATAGTTAGTTATCGTGTCGTTTTCATTTTCGTGCCGATTTTGTTTAGGCTGATTCACTATGCTCACTTAAAGGTCCATTTAGGACAAACAAAACCAGACTAGCGAAACTGAGACAAGTTTCGGTAAATTAAACTCTCCGTGCAACCGACACGAAAAACGTTTCTTTCTCCTTTAATTATCGCACTTTTTTATCGTCCGCTATTAAACGAAGTACTCGGTGTAACAATGAAACGAGATGTTTAACAATGAAGACTTGTCTCGCGGAAAATAGGATCAAAGTCATGTGCAACTTCTCTGTAAACTTTATAAATTGAGGTAATAACACTGCGGTCACTCTCTCACTCGCGAATTTTTATATAAAAAGCTTCGCATCCAAATCAATCTAATTCTCTGAAATTTTTTTCTAAAAGTTGAATCGCCCTTGATATTCGTGACGTAAAGATTTTTACTCACGTATTTAGAACATCGAAATTCAAGTTTGTTGTATAAAAATTATACCGGTTTCAGTAATCAACATGTAATCTCTCATTAAAATCGTACTCGGGTTTTGCCGACTTGCAATCCCTGACGTAAAATTATCGTACGCGCTTCGATCAAAGAAACCGTCTTCCTGCAAACTGCCGTGATTTTGTTTGTCGGCCAATATCCTCGTCGTGTGGTTTTCCACCCTTTGAAGAGGACAAACGGCTGGGACGAGTCTCTTGTCCGTTCAAATGTCTCGCCTAGTACCTTCGCCTACAGTTACACGGACGACCGATTTTTCCATTCGTCTTTAAACCACTTTCGCGTCAACGCGTTCGAGTGAATTTCTTCTTGAAATGGTCAAACATTACACATACCCTGCAGAATTTTTCCACAAGTTCCATCTGTTGATATTTGCTTTATTTAAGTTTTCGACAAGATAAAGACTATCTTGTTTCTTTTATTACCTTGATCTTTATTAGAGTAGATACACAACGGGTCTTGAATAATTTTCTCCTCCTGATCCGATCGCTTTCCGAAAATAGGCCTCGAGCAAAGATTAATGGAAAAAAATCGCAGCTTTCAGCTTTCATCGAGTCGTCAATATTTCGGATTTACTTTGTGAATCTTGTCGCACGTGTCCAGAATCTCCGCTTCAACGGTGCCTGAAGAATATGTTATAACGTGAAGAAATTGTATCTAGATATCATCAATAGCAATGATATTCTACAACGCGAAAGGCCAGATTTTATTGGTGTCAACTAAAAAATGTCAATTTGGTTCGGAGCTTTTAGCTTGAAAGCACGCAGGAGATCGGTATTGGACGCGATATTTGCATGAAGTATCGAACTCAACGACGAAAAGGCAGCAAAAGGTAAAAAAAGCTATCAGCGATGCCATCAGCATTTTTCGCTTATTACCTTTTTTGCCAACTATAAAATGAATAACGTCCTTCCGGTTATGCCTCGAGACTTCTTTCGAAAGGCGGTACGTCCTTTCGTCGCGTGTCTGCAATGCTATCGCCTCTTCCGGTAAATGCACTTGATAGTAACAGCAAACGCTGTACGTGCTACTTGCAGGAGGTAATTTCGTTGCTGCGACAAGGAAGGAGTCCACCAGCAGAAATATCGTGCCGAGTAAGTAAAAGTAAAACGTGAACTGCGAAAGATCAATAACATTTTATTGCTACATCGAGAAATCGTATCGTTTGATCGATGGAGTAGACAAATCGGATCGCCGATTTCACGAAGGCAGAAAGGTAAGAAGGAAACGCGCGGAATACCGTATCGCAAAAAAAGGGAGATATAATGAAACTCGGTGCAGAAGTTAAATCGTATGAGAAATTGCGCTCTGATATTTCTCGCTTTCCAGAAGCGTTCCGCAAAGCGTCCGTACCGTCTGCAGTTGTCTACCGTATACCTTAACAGCTTCATCACTTTTTTTTCTCAGACTTTAATATCGGAAGGCGAATCTCGTACTTTACAGGCGGCTTAACGAGATAGCGGTAAGATTGGATTGAACAAGCAAAAATATTGCTATTGTGCGCGGAAGGAGATACGAATTATGAATATTTCACCTCTTCTTTCGCGCTCGCGTCTCTTTTCATAATGCTAAATCACGTGGAAAAGCAAAGCTAGGGATCCGGGTTTAACTTTGATACGCGTGTTGTAACATCTCAAGCTCATTAAAGACGGGCATGAAGAATCATTTTTTGAGACATGATTTTATCAATTTACCACGTGCGTTTCGCGCGTTTCAACATTATTAACTCTCGAATTTCGATACGTACATATTAAATGCGATTTGCCGCGCAAAATGAGAATCGTTCTCCCACGAGATAATATAAATTGCCATGTGAATATGCTATACAAAGGATATTCCGCAAAAAAACCGCCACTTACGAAGAGCTATCCCCGGAGGGCCGGAACTGAATGTCGCATTCCCGGCCTTTTACACGTGCGAATAATGCATCTCTGCAGTATGCGTCACTTTCTTTGCGTTCACATAACTCCAACGATCGATAGAGCACAATGTACGTTTTAATCTGCGGTGTCGTTATGCATCACGAGAGCACGCAAACAAATAAAAGAAATTATTTATGTTTGCGAATTGTACACGTTGTCAAGCAGCTCATTTTGGCAAATCCCGGAATCGAATTTCATTTCCGAGGGTCGTTAAAGTAATCGCGATGATGTCCGTTCATTATACCAGTAGTAATAACGCGAGATTGTCTATTTTTCAATCGGAGATTGCGTCGCGCTGATTTACTGTCTTCATTTAGACCGGCGTACGACCGTCAATCGCTCCATCAGCGATACTCCATCACGATTTAAATCCATAATTTTTTCGCGATTGCAGGATATAACGCTCCCACGTAATACGGCACACTGGATGAATGCGGGCAAAAACGGGAACCGTTAAATATAAACTAGGAATATGCAACGACGATACTTCCCCGCCGGGCGTTTTGCGGCATCCTCGTTTCTCTACGTACAACAGTTAATGCTTACCACGATTACGTAACGTAACGTTAGTGTCGGATTAACGTTTCTTCATTTTTGTCCTTATTCATGCCATATGGATAGGAGAGATTTTACGCAAAATAGGGTGGCAAGATTAAAGAAGCTCTCGCCTGCAAAGAGAAAGCGGCGTCGATCAGACGGGCTGTTTCCAGCGGCTCGTTTCGCCAATAAATCACCGTGTCCTTACCCATCGTAACGATCTCGAGCCCGTTAACTGTGCGATCACCATCGGCAGCACGCATTTCAGGATCGTTGCGCGGAATCGTGTTATAAGGAAAACGGTCAATTCCTTCAGGCAAACGAGAAGCTGCACGAGGATCAGATCTGTCATTTCAGCGCGCGACGACCGAGGCTACTCGCGTAGCATTTCCATATGTGCGACCGAAAGGATGCTGGTGCTCCGGATACATTTGTCACGCGTCTTGCAAACCAGATTACATTTTGCACTAGAGAGAGATTTATGACGTTGCTCAAAACTCCGTGGTAGTCTGAAATCTGTTGCGCGCGCTGTCACATCCTGCGAAACAAAAAGCAACAGACTACCCATATGCGCTAATTCAGTCTGCAGAAATAAAGAGATAGAACGAAAATATTACGTGAAAAGCATGGGAAGAGAGGTTTCTCAGATGTTCATGATCTACGAGATAGCGCTAATAATTTATACGAATAATTTTTCCTGAGAACGAGAGGAAAGTTGATTCTGCACGAGAAATGGTATCTCGCACATTCGCAGGAATGTAAAAAAAGTTCGACAACTTGTTTTATCGTGGAAGAATTGCTTCACTCATATAATCCTATCTTTCGGTATTAAGAAAAATGGAGGTTGTCCGTTTTTGTATAGTTTCGAAGTTTTTGTCACTCTCGGAAATCGTCGTACGGCCTTACGTCGTACCTTGCCTTAACTTGCTTCAAACTTTTCGTACAAATCATTACCATCACTTTGTGGATGGTTAACAGTTTATTAACATCCATGAAACACGAACTGCTGCAACGCTTGCGGATTTCTCGTGGGGAAATTGGAAACAGGGAACGTGGAATATTACTTTGAGGGACTGCGGCTGCATTCACTGTCAGGAATTCCTGGCCGTTTCGCTCGCAGTGGCGTGTAAGTAAATTTGCGAAAACATCCGAACTAACGTTAATTTTTTTAGCTTTTACCGCCAAAAAACCGTTTGCGCTTTTTAGATTTCTGACAAATTAAATTTCCTCCACTGTTTCTCGCGACCATCGTCGGTTTTGCGCAGTCGTCGCGGAATTTCCAGTTTTCGTAATTGCTTCTGGAGAATCGTTGAGCCGAGGAGTTCCTCGCCGCGTTCATTACTTTAAGGAACCAGGACATCTCAGCGTGGTATATATGCCGTGATCTCTGGAATTGCACCATGACACCGCGAACACAGACCGAGCAGAGACAAAAATCACAGCGGTCCCTATAGTAAATTAATACCAGCCGGTCGCGTTAATTGTTAAGATTAATTGCGCGATCACATAAAGCTTCACAGTTAGTTAATTCATTTCTGTTTGTGTTCATCCAAAGCGCTTACATTCATTGAATTGCCACGCCTTTTTCTGTTCAAATTCTTCTGATGTCTTCGTGATTTTTTGAGACGATGATGTGCAAACAAGACAATTTTCTAAATTGGATAGTCACCATTCTCTTTAAAACTAGCTCAGAGGAACCGCCTCCTTGCAACACTGGTTAAATCTACGGTGACACTCCAATTTGCGAAACTCTCTTGTACAAACGTTCCGCAAATGTCCGGTAAATGTTGAGTACGAGCAAGGGCTTCACTAGAATGGATACGTGAATATTCGGCGAGTACGAAACACTATAATTTCTCCATGATCTCCATTTCATTTTCGAAGTTCATGTGCTAAATTTTTCGATTATATATCTCTGAATCGTCGTATAAACTTCCATAATAAATTTTCCAAATGTCGAAGAACGCACTTTGAATAATGCAAAGAGTGCGTCGTTGGTCGCGGTGTGAGCTCGACTTAAGGGGGGAGCCTGCTTTAGAACGCTGAAAATAAGGTATATTTTACGAATTGTTTTTGGAGAAACTATACAGCGGATCATTATAAAACTTTTATGCATTTATTAGTACATGTTTAAAGATAAAAAAAATTATTTTTTGATTTGAATATATCGCTTGTAGAGGTCGTCCTGGAGAAATCTTAATGCAGCCGCGTCGCCGGCATTGCAAATTGGTGAGCATTCTCCTGCCTCCAAATTTCGTCTAAACTGAAAAATTGAAATATCTTCTCGTTATTTATGAATTCCCATCGTCGATGAACCAAAGAGAGAAGAAAAAAGTTGAAAAGTGCCAAAATGGTGGAGCTTAGAACACAAAAGTACGATTTTTAGGCAAAGTTGTTGAACTTTTTCATGCAAAAGTAATTGTTTAACTTAATGTTTTTATGAATATTAAAGGTTCATCGACGATGGGAATTCATAAATAACGAGAAAATATTTTAATTTTTCAGTTTGGATGAAATTTGGAGGCAGGAGAATGCTCACCAATTTACAATGCCGGCTGCACTAACAAGATGCCTCCAGGACGACCTCTACAAGCGATATATACAAATCAAAAAATAATTTTTTTTATCTTTAAACATGTACTAATAAATGCATCAAAGTTTTATAATGATCCGCTGTATAGTTTCTCCAAAAACAATTCGTAAAATTATACCTTATTTTCAACGTTCTAAAGCAGGCTCCCCCCTTAAGTTAGCGCTCAGTAAGATTTACTCAAGTAGCACGTTGAGGTGTTCGGCCGAAGTTTTACAAACACGTAGAGTTCCGTAACTCTCGTCAAAGTTTTCACTAAGGTTCAGAAGAAATATCTTCATCGAACGTTTTCCGATCGTTGGCATGCTTCCCCGTAATATCCACAGCTATACGACAGTTTTATTGGAACTCTGCCGAGCTTCGCTCGGGATCTCGTGCGTAGAACATTTATTTTTATAGTCAAATATCGAATGTGTGGGCGCTGCGGGTGTCGCGAAGGATATCCTCGTCG
Source organism: Ooceraea biroi (assembly GCF_003672135.1). Classification (NCBI taxonomy): domain Eukaryota; kingdom Metazoa; phylum Arthropoda; class Insecta; order Hymenoptera; family Formicidae; genus Ooceraea; species Ooceraea biroi. The sequence goes on along the minus strand of NC_039517.1, from coordinate 7,148,849 downwards.
TCGTCTTGGTATGACGATACAAATCTTGTTCCTGATATAGAAAGATAGACCTCGTCTCGTGACGTTCATCGGGTCGCGATCAATCGCATTCATGGCTTGACACTTTTATTACTACGAGCTTTAGGATGGATGATTGTCATCAATGTCAATGATCAGAAAAAATGCTGCCTTGCACACATATAACGTTAAGGCGTTCTCCAAAGGCGTAGAACGTACAGAATCGAATCTCTTTTCTTGCCTGGTATAAATTGACATGTTCTGAAAATAACAAATGTTATCTTGTACTACATGTGATATTCGTGCGCGGTATTTGAAATAAGTGTTACATTACAATCCGTATAAAATTTAACTGTCGTTTTTAAATTTTGTTAATTTGATTTCTATATTTATGGTCTTCTTTAATTTTAATAAATTTATATTTATGTGTATATTTAGAGCAAACTTACTATGAATTGACTGTATCCAAAACTTATGAAATCCAAGTTTGACGAAGAGTATCAAGTGCCAGCGGAAGTACCTCTAACTTAAGAACTTTGGGATGAATTAACCTCGAGATCTGAAATATCTTTTGAACATACACTGAATGAATGAGTGCGAGGGTTATATCGCTTTCCAACTTCAAGTTGCTTCACACAGTCAAAAAGTCATCATTTACAAGCTGCCCGAACGATTTGAAAGCTAGGGACGTGTAAATAATTGCGCGCCGTTAAATGCATTCCGGGCTCTCACTGATGCCCGCAAAGGCAAAGCTTTCATTATACATAAAATACGCATCTCATTTGAAATGGAATAGGCGAGATACTTCAGCCATAGTGAAGGAACATGCCGTTAACACTTCGATGTGTATTGCAGAATGTTTATATGGAAAATTGGAGTAATTAAATGAAAACGTGAAGAAAATAAAATCTTATGTATGCGATCATTTTGTTGTGGCAATATATTACAGAAAGATTAATCGAGCATTATACTCGATGTGAATGGTTTCGGCAAAAGCCTCGCGCTGATATAACTAATATTTTATTTACGCGGATTACATGCATCACCTATCGGAGATCAGTCGATTGCAAACGGACTGATAATCTCGCTATTAAAACAAATCAGAATTTGATGACAATTGTTATCAAACGATGATACGAGCAATTATAACTGCAAATCTATTTTTATTAAAACACTTATTAAAGTGTGTTACTATTTGCATAAAAATAATCGCATCAGATTCTGATACAAATATTTTATCTTTCATATTTTATCTTCGATCTTTCAAACGCTTTGTTTTTTAATATCGTATAAATTCACAAATGCGTAAAGTGTCGAGAGTGTAATATGTAAAAGTTTATTCCGGAATAAATAATATAAAATTCTTATCGCTTGATCTTTATAACAATTGACGATTCAAATCATCTAGCTATTTACATCTTGTATAATGTAAAATCTTTAGACGATTACAATTGACAGTTTAAGTTATCTAAAATGATTTACAATGTTACATTTGCCTTAAAATAGCGAATAGAAATAGATCACAGATTGCTTTTAGCTATGGAAACGGTATCCTCCGACTTTCTCGTGGACGTTGTGCTTTCATTGCTCGGTTGCTGGTGAGCAAGGAAATGCCCTCGTTCAAAGAGAGGTTCCAAGGATGAATCTTCCTTTTGTAACAAACACGCATTTCGAGGAAAACTGCTCGCATTCCCGTTATTCCTTCTACTATTCTTGGCACTCTCTTCTCTGTCAGGCGTAAAACAAGATATTTCTTTGGCTTGCACGATAGTGAGCCTATAGGAAAGATAAAAATATATAAAATCATGACAATATTCAGGATATCTGGAATATGAAGTAATCATTTCATACTACAATTCTGTGTATTTGTATTATAGAATAGCGTAAAGTATTGCAATGGGAAAAGAGATTTTCTACTATATACGATAAACATATATGTGAAATATTATACCTTACGAAACACATAACACTTCGATTGTGAGCTTCGTTCGAGGAGTCGCATCTGCACTGATGGGAATCCGTCAAAGTACCGCTTGTAGGCTTCATTTTGCAGCATATCGTTTGTTTGAATGCCTGACGATATTTGATGCTCATCAAATTATAGAGAATCGGATTGACAGTAGTGCTGAAATAATATAGACAGCCGCTCAAGATGTACAGCCATTCATTTAAGTCTGGGTAATAGTCAGACTCCTGGGCGTAAATGTAAAGCAGACGTTGAGCGTGAAATGGGGCCCAGCAGACGAAGAACATGATGACAACCGCACCTAGAAAGAAATCACAAAATATTAATTGAATTTAATTAAATTATTGTACTTGATTATTCGATAATTTTTTAATTATCAAAATAATTTAATTATTAAGAGGAGAATAGAAAAAGATGGCATACTTAGCATCCTGATGACAGACTTTCTGGATTGAACCTGTCGATAATCGCCATGAACATTGCCCTGTATCGGACCCAGTGTTTCTTTGGTAGCGCTTTTGATTTTTATGCCCATTCTTGTGTATACCACAAGGATCACGAGCATCGGTATCAGAAAGAATACGATGCAACTGAGCTCGTAAAGAGGAAATTTTGGCATGTCGGGCAGAAGCATCGCGCAAATCGCCGAGTCAGCCGAATAATTCCCCGAGCCTAAACATTTAACGTTACAAGATTAAGTACATTAAATTGTGTCACAACTTTAAACAGAATGAAATCATGGAAATACCAGAATTGCCATTTATATATACGATAAGATGAAATAATTTAAATTGTGAATCTTTAAGCCTGTTGCGACAAGTTAGATTTAATAGAATAGCTAATGACCAGTGCACGGTAACTGAACATGAATAAGTGAAAATCCGAATGAAAGATTAGCTCATGATTTAAGAAATTCAAAAAATCTTCTCTGGAAATCAAAGTTCTTCTTTGAAAATGTATTTCCAATAATCGATAGTCGTGAGGAAATAAATGCGCTGGCTTAACCTGGCGGATATTCGACGAAATTGACCTTGGTATAAATTGCAAACGGTATCGCCGAGACCATCGCGATCAACCAGGCCGCCAGGATGAAGCGAGTCGGTCTTTTCAGACCGCTCATCGAGTAGACGCGCAGCGGATGACAGATGGCCAAATATCTCTCCATGGAGAACGCCACTATCGTAAGAACCGACACGTAGGATGACCTGCGAAAAAGTGATGCTCGGATTTGGCGGAGAGCGTGTCAAATCTCGACGGGATATAAGGAGAACCAGGCCAAGAGGGTATTTCTTACATCTCCGACACGTATGCACGGATCTTGCAAAGTCCTACACCCAGAGCCCACGGATATTGCTGCCAGAACACGCTCAGCTCATTGGGAAGACCTGCAATTAATTAATTAAGAACCTGCAATTAGTTAAATTAATAATTTAATATGTCAAATCTTGTTTTCCTCAAAGAGATACGTTCGGTTAAGATAAATGAACTGAAATGACATGGAAATAATTTGCGTGATTTTTCGCTTTTCGCTCTTCTCATAATTCAATATGACTGCGACGTGAGAGGATCGGAAAAATTCTTTTTGCAACGTCCATAAAGGCTACCCTAAAAGGCGTATTAGAGACAATTAAGTATGCATTAAAGAGTACCAACCGCTCTTAATTTCACCGACAAAAGTGCTACAAAATTTTTTCACTTTGAGAATTTGAGAAATGCGCTACTCAGATTTTCGCTTTAATCTTGCTGTGTTTCCGATTATATCAATCCGACAGCAGCAAAGTTTCATGCGACATGCCTCATCATGGGTAGAATATTCGCGCGATCCCGCGGGAGGACGCAAATTAATTTTCCGAAAAGCAGATTTACGACTGGCTTAAGCCTGGCTGGTAATTAGCGTGAAGAGGCATCATACCGCACATGACAATATTAACGAGACTGCCTGCGTCTTCCCTGCATCATGTGTACACGCAGCTTCAAGTAACTTTCGTGTGCTGCATTTCCGCCACACCAGAATCAGCCACTGAATATTCGTCGTGTATCACGAGTCGATCACATTTAATAATAAGCGTACTTCGTCTATCTTTGTATATCTTTATTATTATTAATAAAGAAAAAATTATTATTATTAATTATTAATAAATATAATAAAATCACATTTTCTATTTTGTTTTATCTTTTTCTTTCAAACTTTCTCTCCTTCTGTCTTTCCACTTCACACGCACACACATTTCAATTATCTCACAATTTATACATTTATAACATGTTTTTACGTTATAATTATTTTAATTACGTTTCTGTTCAATATATTCTTGCTTTATATCTTCTTTGACTCGAATTCTGTTAATTCCGACGAATTCTTTGCTAGCATGTTACGAGAATCTTCCTCCTCGAGAGGAAATCTTGCAGGAGAAATTAAAGGAAAGGGTCAGGAGGGCCGTACCATCTTATAGCTCTTCAGAGATTAATCAAGAGGCAGATTATAAGGCACGGTACATCATGCAGTCATTAATAACGCCAAGGGTGTCTCCCTTCTTTCCGATTTCTCGGTTTTTGCGTCACGATACGTCGAACTTCATGTCTTCCCATCAATTTCCAAAGCATAAAAGCTATCCGGTAGTAGACGTAGTCGTCCACGCACGTCCTTTCAGAGTACCACAATGAGCACCGAAACCCTCATAGGGTTCTCACCACCAGAAGCTGGACGTAAACGTGTATCGGTAAATAGTAAAGGAATCCTTTCTCGAGTGGAAGCCCTTCGATCATGCCTATTGTGCCTAACGTTTTTTAAAGTAACAGCCATTATGTAACAACATCCATCATCCACAGTTGAAGCGTGAAGCCTTTTATTGCATTGTAAAATCATTATTTTCTAAAACCACCAAGCTACGCGATTGTTTCAATTTTTCTCTTTATCTCTATTTCGTTTCCTTCTTCTCTATCTCTCCCCTCTCCTCTCTGTGTATCGCGTTACTCCAACAAATTTATATTTAATTAATTCTCTAGAGTCGGCACTACCGTTCTTGAGAGACTAGCGTATCTCTGTCAATATCGATCGGCTTTGGACAGTTTCACGCGGTTATTGCAGCGTTAGTTACACGTTATTTTTTTCTATAAAACATATTTTCGAGAGAGATTCGACTGATTATAGACTTGGTTGAAAACATATATATTTTCATATTAAAATATTGTAACAAGGGTGTTCATGAAATTGTCATTTATAATACCGACCGCGCTCGAACGTGCCATCAAAATTAGTTTTACATATTATATGCAATAGCAGCATCTTTCATATCTCTGTATATCACTTGATAGCAAAGCTCGGCGTTGAAAATAGTGAGAAAAGATTCGCCTTAGATCTTTCACGTGGAATCGTTATCGTGTCTACTTGTCTTCGGTCTCGTGAATTTCTCGCAATGACGTAAATACGAACGCCGTCGTTAACACTGACAAACAGACCACCGTGGAGATAACAATCGCGATTGTACACAATAAAAGCGGAGATTAATTTCAAGCTTTTATCTATGTGCGTCAATGCTGGAACGGCGGGCAGAAATGTCTCGCGTCGACTGATCATGATCACGATTACACAGATAATACACGACAATTGATTTCGTTTATCCCGGAGAAAGATCGCTTGCGTGTGTGTTTCCTATGAAATACTCACGCATCGCGTTTCTCTGTGCAAATATTTCATGCAAGCGTTATTAAAAATACTGCAATGGTTAAACTGTCACTTGTTATTATTTAGAGAAATATCGTATTGCATTTTTTAGTTGCCATTATTTTCTATCACTGCTTCACCAGTTGTGTTTTCTTTTCAAGCTCCTGCAATTTTCATGATTAATAATTCATGTAGATAAAAAGTGTAATATTTTATCTCCCTCGTTAACAATTATAACTTTTTGCCAGAGAGATCAATGTCCAGTCTTGCAGTTACGATATTTTTTATCGATGCCATCGATATCGCTCTGCTTCTTTAAAAAAACACGAAAGAGCATACGAGATACGCCAGAAATTCTCGGTTTTATTTATCGTCATGCTAAAGGGACTGATACCATCCCTCCGCTCCATCGGCTTTAAATTCAAGCCAATTTGTTCCTTCGACGGAATTCGGCCTCATTCGTTATTAAGACCTTTTTGCACCTTACTCGACGTGTTCGCAAATAACTTGATGGCATTAATATTTTATAAGCCGATTTTCGCGACTGCGATCGACATCGCTATCTATTCCATGTTATCCATATTATTCCATGTTATCCAAACGAGGACACTTCGGTCAAAGCAGTTATCAATCGTATTATCAATCGCTTTACGTGTATCAAACTCATATGATTAACGGGAACAAAATGTCATCGAGGAGTTAACGAGCCACTGATTTAGTGGTCCGCGTCGATTCGGCCATCCACGTTCTTTTGTATCGATCTCTGATTAAAAAGAGGACCTCTCCTACCCTTTGCCGCGATAAGAGGAACGTACTTTCCACTCACAAGTACACAATTCATGTCGCTTTACGTGTATGATAATCTGCGTACCGTGCGGAATAAAGAACGCCGCGATGAAGCAAATATGAAATGTAAAAAGAGCCTTGCATTGTGCTCCGTGAAATCTTGCATTTATATTGGTTATCGTCACGAAGATAAAGAAACAGAGACTCCGAGCTGGTATCGAGGCTTAATCTTGCGTTTAGATAAACTTTAGGCACGTACCTGAGATCTATATTTTATATAAATGATAATAGGGATAGGAAATCAATTATGTGTCAATCAAATCAATGTGTCGACACGTGTTTCCGTTTACTTTTTGTTTTTCTACATTTTAAAGGTGTTCTTTTATTAGAAGTGTGTAATCAGTGGAAGCCTTCTGACGTTATCTCGTTTTGCTACTATCGAGTACTCCAAACATAAGTATCAGATATTGTTAGCCAATCTGCATCAGATATTAATTAATTTAATTTAGATTTAGAATAATCAACAATTCTTTTCATTATTTTATATTATCAAATTATCAAATAAAATCTCTCTTATATTTCTGTAAAGCAAAAATAACATCGCAAACTCTCTACTTATTTAAGATTTATTTACAACTTATTTATGTAAAGCGTTAATGATATTTTTGTTGTAGGAACTGCGTGTATATGTCAACAGTTTTTTTCTCATCACTTATAGCCATAGGACCTGATAAACTCGTCGTTGCAATCAGCGCAACTTCTATCATTGTTCTTGTCGGTAAATCAATTCACAATAAAAGCAATGTAATCGTGATGAGCGATTAATGATTAAAGTCTAAACTCGAGAAAGTACCTGATGATCGATATCATGCATCGACGAGAATTTTTTCGATAATATTATAGACAGATCAAATACACATTATATTTTTATAGAAAATTATGATATTTAGGCCGTCTTGAGATTAATTCCAGCGAATTGCAATCCGATCTAGCAACAACAATATTCTCACTTACCGAGTATAAGTAGAGTGAGGTCAGATATGGCCAGACTGAAGAGGTAGTAGTTGGTGGCGGTCTGCATGGACGCATTGCGGACGATGACGGTGCACGTGGCTACGTTGCCGAATACGCCAGCTACGAAGATTAGCACGTAGGCGATAGTGAGTGGTATCACCATGCTCAGCGGCAGGTACTTGAGCCCAAGCACCTTGTTCAGATACTCGGCCTCGGTGAGGTTGGCCAGGTCCCAGTCCCACCAGAACTCGTAGGTCCCATTGTCGCTCGCCGCACTCATGACAACAAAGTCGCCCTGCGTGCGAGTATATCAAAAACTCGTCCAGTTCATCGCGATGACAATGTTGATGACAATGCCGATGACGACGACACACGTGATGCGTGTTCCCTTCGCGTATGCACTCGATACTCCGATATCGGTCTCGGATATCGCGCGTGCAAACAGAGAAATGTCTGGATAATCTGTCAGCCAGATAAACCCTCCTCCGTTGATGGATCGTTAATGGGTCGCTAATGGACTGTTAGATCATGCCACTCGCAATGGGACTGAGCTGTATCCTCTTTTTCTTATCCTCTCGGGTCAACGGAAGGGGATAGCTAGATGAACCGGGCGGAATGTGGTGGTCTCTCATCAATTTTTGGCTCGCCCATCAACTACGGAGATGGACTGCGAAAGTAATTGCATCCCGGATGCCCGATGCAGACAGGATGCTTGTATTGCTCCTTCGAGGGTAATCCTCTCGAAGTAACGAATCGAACGGGGCGCTGATAAAAGTGAGCACGTTCGTTCCTTATTTTCCGACAAGACAAACGTTCCCGTCCTTGTGAAAGTATAATTATCCCGCGCTCGTTCGCCGCAATCAGAGTATCATGAACGATATAATTATAATCTCGTTTATATTATGGCTCAACTCGATTATAATTATAGCTGTATTAGAGAGAAGATTCAATAGAGAGACCTATCCTGTTTCCCGCTGCAACATTTACGTAACGATTTAATCTTGAATTAATCATCAACGTACATAAATTCTCGACTGCTGCGAATTTATGGACATTTCCGAACGCTAAACGACGCTAAAAGACTGTTTAGCACTCTTGCATCAAATATCGTCGAGAAACTCTATTGTCATTTGTAATGTACGATTCAATATTGAATTAATCCCCAACGTACATAACTACGACGTACTATCAACGTAAATAAATGCCAAATCAGTAACTTCTCTCACTTTTTGTTCCTTTACGTTTCACGCACTCGAGACTGCGACGATGAAGCGTCGCAATAATCGACTAACAATCGCAGCAATCGAATTCCACTCCCAATTGCTGCAAATTTACAGAACTTTCCGAATGCTAAAAGACGCTAAAAGACTGTTTACAATTTAGCACTCTCGCGTAACATCGAATATCGTCGACTGATCGGGAAAGCGTTGCGGTCGTTTATAATTTCGCGAGAGACACGTGTCGTTACGGATACAAGGTGACCGACCGATCGCTGTTTTGGCGCGTCAGTCGGCGTTGACAAGCCGATATACTGGAATAGATAGACATCCACCATGCGAGGGAGAAAATGATGAATCAATGAACCGTCATCCGCGACGGAACGTCGTGTACGAACTGAGCGCGCCGATGTTTCCGATGATACGAGCGCGGACGTCTGTCGTGCACTTCGTCCGCCCAAGATTCCGCTGATAGCAAACTGCTTTTAACGTAGCATCGCGTCGCCACATCGTATCAATCAAATTTCTCTCCGAGGAACGTGAGGAAAAAATGCGCAAGAAATTCCGCGTTACTTAAAACGCGTAACGATAACTGATTTGACGTGCTACTTCATCGCGTCGTCTCGGAAACATAAAAGAGAAGCCGACGTCTCGAGACAACGATGAACCATTTTGAGAAAACTTTCTTCTGCAGACACCTGCAATTTCGCTAACAGGCGATTATTATTTCTCTTCAGGCTGACGACCCTCGAAACCACTTTATTTTGATATTAACTGAATTGTTTCAGGAAAACTGTAATTTCCATTTTTCAGAATCTTTCGGCGATTCATAGAAATAATTTTCCGCAATTGACGGTCATCTTGATATTTTCCAGAAACCATTCTTGCCGGAGAGCGATAAAACGAGCATTAGGTCAGATTTCCGTGGATTCATCCAATCTGCTACCAAGCATGACAAAGTTTTAGCCAGATAATTTAACTTTTCAGTGAGTCGTTAAGTTTTTAAACACGCTGTGCCTTTGCACCCTAATAATTCTCTGGGAAAAGAAATCGTCGTTATAACGTAATTAGCACATTGGACGTTAGCTTAAATTATTAAAATAATTTTTTAGCACCAAAGATACATTCTGTAATGTATATATTTTTCAGAATTCACGTCGTCTACTGTTTAATGCACCGGTGTGCCTGAATATATTATACGATTTTAATTCTGAAAGTTTATCATGGAAGCAGTGAATAAAATACCGCGTAAAACTTGCTCGTGAATGATTTGTAATAATTAAAGTATATACGCATTTTACAAAACAGATGTGAGCTAATTTCATGCCTGTCATTCTAAATAACCTGTTGCAGTAACATTCAGCTACTGTGACACCACTTATCATAACATCCTGCAATACTGTGCGTTTTTTTCTTTTGAAATACGTTTAAAAAATTCGGTGAAACTGACTAACCGTGATCTCCGACCGCGCGTGAAAAATTCATCTCTGAGCTTAAACGCAAAATATAATAGAGGAAAAAAATAACAGGATACGTTGTAAAAAATCGTTATAATATGCATCATGTTAAATTAATTAATTAATTAAAGTAATGGGTATTAAGTGCTTTTCTTTTTATACGTAGCTCATTTAAAACTTGCTATTGTTTCGCCATGGTAGTCTGTAATGCGTGAATAATGAGAGCAAAATAATTGTGTTTTGTCCAAAAGCATCTCCTCGCTATCGTTCCTTCCCTTGCCTTTTTCTTTTCCAAATCTCTTTCCGATTTTCACGCGCAATTCTCATGAAAACGACCTCGCTCTTCTGTTGCCGGCATTTGCGCAACGTTATTCCATTTCCACTTACGTTTGCTCACGTCAAGAAGATTCAGCCGAGCTGAAGCCAGTATATCATCGCCTTATCTGCATAGAAGCGTGACTCCTTCAGTTCAAATAAATCGTTTTTGCTAACGCCGTTAACGTCTTTCCGATTTCAGTCGTGATACGATTTAGCATCGTGCCATTTTATGCACAGGTGAGACTATTTGCATTTCAACATTTGTCTCCGCTGCAAATGTAACTAAAAAATGAAAGAAAGACTTCATCGCGTTAGTTTACAGACACACATTTCCCGTGAACGGAAAAGAATTTCTTCCGGTAGCATCATCTATATGGTCCTATATCATCGCGTCGCGTTTCTGCAATGTTCTGTTTTGAATGCATAATTTTCAATCTGTTATTCTCTTCAGTCTGTATTTCTCTTTAGAAGATGCAAACAGAACTACGAGTATTCTTTATTCGATTGTATCGGCATCGCGATTGGCATATAAAATCTCAAATATCAGTTTGTGTATAATTTGAATTTTTCCCGCATACGCGTGTGTACATAGCTATAGTAATCTATAAGAAATAATATAACGTAAATCTAACGCATTTTAGAGATATATTATTAATCGTTTTTATATAATTAATTAAAATTAATAAATTTGATAGATTCTTACAACGAAATTTACTATTTCATCAGAATTTAATCAAGATGTGTCTCTTTCTTTTATCGACAAAAAGTGAAGATTGAAATTGACGCTTTGAAATCAATTCTTGATTTTCAAGATTAAAAATTTAATTTCACGATGTCAATCGCAATTCTCTTCTCTTCATTCATTTATTGCAAATGCCTTACAAAGTTTGTCACGATAAGAAAAATCGCCAGAGGCAGTTCTTCATTAAGGAAACTTAAGTATTATCCTCGCGTAAATAGAGATCGTAGTGACGGTTTCATCTCGCAAGTTGTCTCTGCTAAAGTAGATGGGTATGTTATCCTGTCGAAACTTTTGATAAACGCAAAAAGTGTGACAGAACTTTTTTCAAATGATATATAAATCGTATGCCGTAAGTTTACGGCGAAGACAAGCACTGTCGTCGAGAGAATTTCAATATTGTACACTCGATAGGGAGACTTATTGTTAGACTTTTGACGAAGAAAGATCAAGTCAGACGTACGAACATTTTTCCATTTTACAACTTTTCGTTTTTCTTTTTAAATTCAATATCTTTTCCTAACCACTCGCGAGAAAGTAATTTTTTCGCGAGAACGAAATTATTCAGTAACATCAAATTGTTTCAGCAGAAATAAGCGAGTTTTAACAGCTGAGATAAGACAGTTACTTTTGCAGATTGTTGAGAACTGTGATTCTAGATTAACACTTCTAACTTAATTTCTTGCATAAATTCTCTTCACAACTTTTCTTAGACGACAATGGAATACCATATTCTTGCTTTTAGATTATTAAGTCGTTAATAACTTTGGAGTTTCTTCTTCTTAATAAGACAGTGCTAACAATTGCTATTTTGAATTAATATCTTACATGAAAATGCGCTAATAGAATTATCTGCCGGCGATTTATTGTAGATCTCTCAGCTGATTTCTCTGATACACTATATTAAAATTTACATTCACATTTATGTTATGAATAACATTTATATGAATAATTTTCGGTAAAATAAAGGGGGCGATATTATATGCAAAAGTAGTATTTTATTATATAATTATCTATACAGTGATATAAAGATATGAAAGGGGAAGATTTCTTTTCTCTTATTACATTGATAATATACAACAAAACAGGATAAAAATCTCGATGCCTTTTCTATATCACATGAAGTACGAACTTATCTATATTATATGCAAATTTACAATATATTTTATATATTACAATATATAAAGAAAGTCTATTATCTTAATCCACGATTCAATAATTAGGATTAGGGTTCAGGATCAAACTCATGATCAGAAGAACTGGAACATGAAGAGCTCGTTTCAGATGAGTCATCAGCGTATCGTCTATTCGTGTTTACGAAGAGATCCTCATCGGTACACGCAGTATAATTCGTCATTATCGAATGTCCCTTTCTCTTTAGGTCCTCATCGAATTCCGAAGGCCAACAATTCTGTGTGCGATACCATGTTATGTGTTCCTGAAAGCAGAAATGTTCACACGATATTAATTAAAACGATAAAAGAATATTTATTTGCAACTGAAATTAGTCTAAATTGCTTTATTATTAAATTGAAGAATACTTTTATGGAAGACACAATAAGCAAATATATAATTTATGAGATGTTAATTACCTTTGTGAGTATCTTAACGATTTCGCCTTTAACTTTGTTGCCTTCTTCCACTGGCTCGATGACAATGTAATCATTTCTTTTCACCCAGATGGTCTGCCTGAATTTATTGGGCATTGAGACTAGATACTGTTCTCCGGTAGGAGTGACGACTTCGTAGAGATGATTGCCACGTGCCGCGGTGATTCGCACGATATGTTGCGAAGCGGTGGGACGACTCATTTCAAAGAGCTCTTTGACGACATATTTACGTTTTGTTGCTACAGACATCGTGCTCCGCAATACTGAATTAGAATTAAGATTTTTATTTTCCTTTTATAATTTATTTAAATATTATGAAGCGCTCAGGAAGGTTGGCATTTGAATATGAATATGAATTTAATTTTGTGATTTTTGTTTAAAGAACTTTAATTAATCGGATTCGTCGGCGTGTTTGCTAGTTTGCGATTTCTCGCGTCATGCCACGAGCCTAACGAGCCACCGGACTTCTCCAAAGCAGCTTGCACGTCTAGACTTTCGCCGGGTGGTACATCGTATCCGGTCTGCAGGCCGTGAGGATTCGATGGAGTTTTGCAGTCGTGTGCGGACTCTTTGCGTAAGACGGTGTCGACTTCCACAGCGGTGAAAAATGCCACGGACATCGGCAGGTCTCTCATGCCTAATCTGGACGCGCAGAACGCTCTCGTCATCAGATTGGTCACGTGCATAGCCAGCGCGGCGTTGTACTTGTATCTGGACGGCACCAAGTATCTCACTTCGTCATGAAACGACAGGCAGAACCTCGCATTATCTCTCATCAGCCATCTCATAGATACCAGCATCAGATGGAGAAAGTCTACCGCGCCGCTCTGCACCACCCAGTTGATCTTGGTGGGCAGGAATTTGTCGTCATCGGTAGTGTCGGTAGTCTCCAGAGCGCGGCTGAGTCTTGCAGCCAGAAACGGCGTGACCGGATGCTTGCTGCCGGCGATCTCCTCCAGCCTGTTGAACATGGCCGATTCCGAGCCGCCTGCCCATTCACTCTTCTGGAACATATCCTGCAGCGTCTTGCCATGCAGTTTCGCCACCTGGTACGCCTGATAACTCGTGTAAAACTTGTCTTCCAGGTAATCACTGATGAATTCGGGCTTCAGTCGGAATACCATTTTGCCCTTGGTAAGCGCGAACATCTTGCGTGATTTGGCAGTCGCTTCAGCGTCCGCCATAGATGGATTGAACTGTTTCAGCAGTCGTTCAGCGAACTTCTGGCCGGCGCCGTAGATTCGAGCGTAGTTGATGATCTTGGCGTGATCACGCGAGATGCCGACGGCCTTCGCGGTGACGCTGTGCATGTCAGTGCCGTTGGACTTGCTGCCGATCAGAGTCATCCAACCGAAAGGCGTCGCCCCATGAACACCATTGTAGTGAGCGTCTCCGATGATCGAAGCAATCCACAGCTCCTGGCTGTCCACGTCCGCGCCGACAATGTTGTATCCAGGCGGTGCTTGCACCATGCATCGCAGTTCAGAACCAATGCGCTCAACGTGCGCGTTCGATGCTGTCATCCACGTCGGTTCCACCGCGCGACGCGTCAGGGTGCCACAAACGATCACTTGGGGTATTATCGCGCCGTAACACGTGTGTTTCCTTGTCCTCTTGACGTTACCAGGCAGCGACTGATCATCCAGCCACACCACCAGCTGCGACATGATTCTATCGCGATTGTTTCGCCAGTAGGACAACATACGGGCGATCTTCAACACTTCCGCTGCACTGACGTCCAAACCAGCAAGTACATTCTCGGAGAACTTGTTGAGGAAATCCTTCGCGAGCGGATTGCCGACGTTATAATTGGCACCGTCCTTGTGCGGCAGCTTGAAGAAGTAGCAGCAGTTGTCGATATCGACATTGCACCACACGCCGGTGCCCTTATAAAAATTGTCATCGGAACCGTCTTGCTTCTTCTTGAACCGCCAGAATTCCGTCTTGTGAAGATCAATTTGCACGTCGGTGCTCAGAGTGGTCATCGCGTCGTCAGAAGTATCTCTAGACTTGTCGGACGTTGGCAGAGGGCAGTGGGCCAAGAGATTTTTCAGAGGCAACTTAGTCTCGATATCAAGATCGTTATTGTACGGAACCAAGATGCCCCAACCGTGTTCCTTTATGTAATGCAACGGGTACTTCTCCCACGTCAAGTTAAGTAACTTTGGGGCCACCTGCATGGAAGTGCTGATATTTTGCGGTCCCAGCGCCCAGTCTTTGTCACTTTGCTTAGGACAAAGTTTTCGGTACCAGGCTGGATATCCTGGCATGTGCGGCATTCTGGCTGGCAACAAATGTCTAGTCTCCTCAAGGTAAGCAAATTGTTTCGCTAGAGAATCTTCCTCCTCTTCCTCATCGTCTGACAAATATTTCTTATCGTCCATCTGGCTTACCTGGTCTGCTTGTACATTTTCTCCTGCATCAGAAAGCTTTTCTTTCGAACGGGACACTTTTTTCTTCACCTTAATTTCCTGCGTGCTCCAATCCTGATCCCACATCCACAGGTCCTCCTTGTACTTCTCGCCGTGCATGAGTTCACAGACGGCATCAGCTCTCTTAGCGAGGGTGAACTTTGCTTCGTAGTTTAGATCGTCGAAGGTGGACTCTGACTCTTCCAAGTATCTCTGCCAGTTGGAGTTCACCGGCAAGTACGCGGAACCGAGTTCCAGCATTCCGGCTAGGGTAACCGGGTGAGGGAATCTTTCTTGAAAAAGTGGGAATATGTTACGCAGGACATTGTGTGTGGCAACTGCGTCGGACGCACAATAGTGCATTAACATGTCAAAATTATTTTTAACGTCCTCAATCGTACCCTCGACGAATATGTTTCTTAGTTCCTTGCTTATTTCGTATCCACAGTACAGCTTGTGCACTTCCGCCAGATTGTTCAGTGAAGTGTTAGACTGCCAGGCATTTTTCTCCGTGTCTATTTTCTTGGACAGTAACAATGATCTTTGGTAACTGTTGAGACCACTGACGCATATGTGTAGCGACATGGTGTCAAGGAAACGAGTTCCCGTACAATTCAGCCAAAACTGCTCCTTAATTCTACTTCTGTCGTACGACACGTTATGTCCGACAACGACCTTCGGTTTCTTTTGGTACTGGCTCAATTTGTGTCCATATTCCTCCTTACTACTCTCCATAGGAATGAGCATGCTCGGCGTGAACAACTGCGTGTCGAACGTCTGACTAACACCTTGGGCCAAGGGGTTCGATACCCAACCGTACCAGGCTTTGTTGCTCACTGCAGTGGCGAGAGTGGGTAGAGGACCTTGCTGCATGCACACTTCAACATCAAAAATCACACCATCCTCCAACGGATAATCTACGCTTTCTGTCTCGCCGTCAGCCGTGTATCTGGTCCATCCTTCCCTAAAGAGCCATTGCTTCGGCATCTCAGGTATGTCCTTTACAATGTCGTTTATAATTTTCAGATAGGGCTTGACTTGTGCTCTTCCAATGTTATAGAAGTGCTCCTCTATGTCTTTTCCTTCCAAGACTGGTAGCTTCAAATTTACATCCGGCAATCTGGTCGCCTCTTCAACGTTTATGCCGAAGGTAGCCAAGTTTTTCTTCACATTCTTGGTTTCTTCCTCCGAGAGGCGTTCCTGCACGTCATCCGTCTTGAACAGTTGTTCGTGTAACGGTTTAGAGAGCATCTGCATATTCACTTCGTTAACTCTGATAGCATCTTTTTCCGAATTATTGTCTGATTGTCCTTTTAATTTCTGTGTACGTTGAAGCGATTCTTGAGGCAATGATCGAGTTCTTTGTAGTTTCTTGTTCGAGTTTGCATCATTACCTTTCACGTCTTTCGATTCTATATCCGAATTTATATTCCCGTTGCATGCAAAATTTTTCGACACCTGCACATTAATGTCCGTTTGTTTGTTTAACGTTTTCTCAGATTTTGCAAATAATTTCCAGAAGCCAGTTTCGAAATTATCGGGTATTGCAGGCGTGTTAAAATCCGAGTTTTGTGCGGGACGATCATTCTTAGAGGTTAGATCTGCCTGCTTAGGTTCATCCCGTTGGACGCTTTTCACACGTAATTTTCTCAATCGGCTCTTTTTGGTTTCAATATCGATCTGCGCGGTCGTGCACTTATGCCTGATGCAAATATTAATCAAACGAACTTTCAGTCTCATTTTGTCACCTCACGTGTCTTAATCGAACGCCATGTGTACAGAACGGAACGCGTATACCGGCCCTATCGAAACCGCAAGCAGCATGAAGCAATATTACGCAGAAGAAAAGATTTTCAAAACATGTAAAATCTTACCTGATCACGTTAAATTAAACGAATTTCCGCTTTGAAAGAATGATCAATAATTCACTAATTTCCATATATATATATAAACGGTTTTCTTTTATAGAAAATGTTGCGATTAATTGAATGTTTACTCCAGTCGTACGAACGTAACTTTCTCCTCCAAAAAAAGATCGAATAGCGACCCGCAGCCGCAGCACGGACCCGTGGCGCCATCTAGAAGAGTTTTCTGGAATTAACGGTGTCTGCTAGAGAATAGCAATCCTCTGTTCTGGGCATCTATCACGTAACTTTTCCCCTAGGATGGAAAATGAAAAATGAAAATTTCGCGTGAACTTTTACGTTATGATTTGCTGCTGAGATGAAGAAATTTTCATTTTTCATTTTCCATCCTAAGAGAAAAGTTACGTGATAGATGCCCTGATTTGCTGCTGAGATGAAGAAATTTTCATTTTTCATTTTCCATCCTAGGGGAAAAGTTACGTGATAGATGCCCTGGAGGAATTTGAGACTTTTTAGTTCCAGAAAATTCCGCTACGAGTCTCCGCTATCCTTGGTTGAAAAAATGAGGTAGTAGTACGAGTCAACGACGAGTCAGCCATATTCTATTTCCAAATAGTGCAGATAAATGGACTGGAAAAGTCTTTATTGCTTTCAGATATGACTTAATCGATGATTAAAATAACTTTTTATTTGTAATTAATATTAATTCAATCAACGACAAATTAGACAAACTTTTAATAATAAGAAAATGATGCAAACGAAAAAGTAAGCTGAAGTTGATCGCATTACTGCCAATTTCTTTATTCCGTGCATTTATTATATAACACAAAATCGAGAGAATTACTATATACACTGTGCCTCGCGATCATGCTATTTGAAAATCAATACCAGCGAACGCGCCTTTTGCAAATAACCCATTTCCAATTATAAATGTAAAATATCTTTTTACTCGATCATATCGTTGTGAATACCAAATAAATAAATAGACAATTTTATTTCCCAATTGTTTACCAAATAAGAATTAGTTGCGTCTGGTTGGGGAAATGAGAGATATCTCGGTCGATAAATTCGAGGAATATAATTTGTGTCTATTGTTCTAACAGCAAAAAGGATCCACAGCGAACATTATTCGAACATCTAGCATATCTATATATATATATATATATATATATATATATATATATATATATATATCAATCCGCATCCGATATCGTGACTGCGACGACATCTCAACGTCCTCCAGTTTATTGTGTTCATCATGGCTTCGACGGGTTAGTGTTCGCTGCAAGTTTGCCGTTTAATTTGCGTTTTAATCCTCGACCCCGCAACGATGATGCATGTGACAAACGAGAGATCTTCCGTTTCACGTTTCGCAAGGTTTCGCGTGTCACTTGTCGCACCGGCGACGCTCGATCTCGTGCTTTTCCACGCACTTGACAGTTTGACTTTCATCGTCACCACTGTTTAGATGTACTTCCGCGTACACTGAGGCGTGCCCGCGGGCCACTGAGAAAACTCTTTGCTCGGTTTCAGAGTCCCTGGTGTGCGACATTCTCGATTTGAGCGGTCAGAGCCTGAAGAAGCTCAGCCGGTGCCCATCAGACGCCGATATCAGCACGCTGATCATCGACGACAATGATCTGCAGCGACTTGATAATCTGGATTCTTATCACAGGATCACCAAGGTAAGACATGCGAGTTTATTATGTGAAAAAGTGCCATCGACTTGTCTAGATAAATGTAAAGTTGCAGAAAATGCACGATGCAACGAGCTCTTTCATTCCATTGCTATCTTCTATATGTAGCTTTATATATATATATAATAATAGACATTATACAACGTTTCAGTACGTTAGAGTTGAAAATAAAAGATTCAAGTCTTTGGAATTTGGTATTATTTATTCTATTACTGTTGTTACTGTTCATAGAAATACATGGTTTACATTACAATATATATATCGTTTTATTCTACTGGTCTGTATTGATCTTGATTTCAGCTTTCGATAGTCAGAAACCAGTTGTTGCGGATGTACGGCATATCGAAGTTACATAATCTTGTTACTCTCAATTTGGCGAACAATGGCATTCTCACAATAGAGGGAATCAAGGACATGATCAATCTGCAGACTCTTTGTTTGGCTGGCAACAATATCAAGGTAAAACGCCAATAATCCATGATAATGCGATTGACGAATTTTGTTTTATATTACATCGATATTTTAATGCACGGTACATGATTGTTGCAGTCCATTGAACATCTACACACTAATACCAAGTTGGGGCATCTGGATTTGTCTGAAAACAGTATCAGCCACATCTCAGATATATCTTACCTGCGAAATTTGAAGGTACGTTATCGGCAATACTTGATGTTAAGTCTTTGTGTAGCATAATAATGTAGTACCTATTTTGAGAGTGCTTTGATTTGAATGCTTCATTTAACAGTGAGTGATCAATTAATCAAAGTGGTTTTCCCGTCGTTTTACAAAAGTGATAACGTTTTAGGAACTTTTCCTGCATAACAATCGCATAATAACGTTGCGCCAATGCGAACGCTATTTACCTACGTCTTTAGAGACATTCACGTTGGCAAATAACAATATTACTGACTTGAACGAAATGTCGCATCTGGGTAATCTGAAAAATCTGGTGAACTTCTCGATCGCTAACAATCCGTGTGTCAGTATGACAGGTAACAGTATGTATCCTTTTCACGAATCACGCACATTCGCCATTATTCCATCTAGAAATTAGTGAGTCCTCTCGATGTTATTTTTTAATATCAATTATAGCTATGAAAAATTGTTACACTGACATTTATAGCGTTCCATTTCTTGAACGTTACGAGCAAAGATTTCTATTCCATTTTTCATTGTCGCTTTTACATTTACTAGATAAGAAAATTAGTTTACATTGACCATAGCATTGTTACGATAGCGTATTGTTCTTAACAAATAGTCCATAGTGGGTTTGACTATCGGCCTTTTGTTATTAATTGGTGTATGAGCTTAAAATCGATCGACGGTTATGCAGTCGACCCTATTGAAAGGTGGGTGTTCCAAAAATGCGTCTATAACTAATATGTAAAAATTAATTAAATTACAATTGCAACTGATTGGCAACAACGTTTGCTCAGCTTGAAAGCGGAGTGGCTGTATTCTCAGGGACGCGGTAGACAATTCCGCGTTGGCGAACATGCCTTACTCGCTCAGTATCTAGCATCCGTCTGTCCGCTCTCGGGCGAGTCCCTAGAGAACGAGACGGACAGGAAGCTAAGACTCATACTGAGCAAAGCTCAGCATCATCAGCAGCAGTTGAACCAGCAGAGTGATGCCGGGAGTGTGCACAGCTTGAGTAGCGTGACGATGAGTCCCTCGCCAGCCGCTAGACGTAGACTTAGCCATAACAGGACTAATTCTCCCAGACGACCCAGTGAGTCCGATAAATCCATCATTCGCTTGCGTAACGCCGTACTGGGGATTCGGGAATGAGAATTTTTTCCCGACGATTCTTAGAACGTCTCTCGATCTCTCTACTCGTTGTAGTTGCGAGAAATGGACTAGTAGTGACCTAGATTTTCTTCCAATCGTCGAATTCAATTCAATGCCATCACACATCCTAGTTATGCTCTGTTTTCTCTAGTGCCAATGTTGACATACTATGAAGATAAATGCTTACAGTCACCAAAATTTTATGAGGCAAAGTACTGTGTCTGCCATACCCCTTGCAAAGGTATCCAAAGTCAAAAACTAAGGATTTATCACGTACTGAATAAAGAGCCATATGGTAGGAATGTGCAAGAATGTGCAAGGACACAATTTAGCTTAATAATAATAAAAATTCCAGACACACGTAACAGATATCAGCCAAAGTACTCGCAACACGAAACACCAGGAAACCAACCACTTTCGATTCATGCACATACCTATAATATATCTTTCGCGTGCATAATACTTTCCGAGCAGTCGCTTTTTTAGGCTTGTAGTGCGAACAACCATTGGCCGATGAAAGCAGTTGAAATATTATTATCGGGTCGCTACTTAGAGGATTTGATTATTAGTGTTGGACGATTTGGAGAGACATAGTTTTCACGTAGTTCACATGTTTTCTTTAGCGTATTATTTCGATCAGTAGACCGTCGTATCATTTGCATGCTTCTGCTAGCAGCGCTAGCGTCGAGGAACTTGTCAAGCACAATTAAATTTTACGCAAATGATGTAATCCCGCTTGCCGCGTGATAAACGTCGATTATAGCGGAATTAATGTTCCACCAGCTTCCGCGAGGAATTCGTTGAAAATGAAATCGCCCGACCGGATGGTATCCAGCTGTCATACCGATGCCATGGTCTCCTCGTGTCACGGCTTGTTGAGCGGTGAACACGAATCAAACCTGATGATGACTCAAAGTTTAGATCCCAATATGCTCACCGGTACACTGAGCAACAAAACGGCAAACAATAATCTACAAGATATGGAGGGTAAGACAATCACAATAAAATGATAGAATCAGGTTATATAATGAAAGAAATTTTGTTTAGAAGCATCGAGTCCTTTGCAAGCGGCTACGAAACTGGTACCGGTACCGGAGTCCTTGATGAGCCCAGACTTTCGTCCGCCGTCTGGCCTTTCACGAATTTTACTGAAGACGCCCACGTCGAGCAAACTGAACTCGCCGTGTCAAGTAACGATACCTAGCAAGCCGTCGATGGATGGCGACCGCGACGGGAAGGCAATCCCGATTATTAACACGGTGAATCCGATGGCGAAGACGAATCTGAGCGCTGTAAAGGCGAACGCGCTCGTCAAGAGCAACTCTGCGACGAATTGTAGCGTGAAGCCGAACATAGCCAAGCCGATCGTGACGCATGCCAACAGCAAGTACCCGCACAGCGTGAAGATCAACAATTACGTTCAGAGCAAAACGTTACCAGC
Source organism: Ooceraea biroi (assembly GCF_003672135.1). Taxonomy (NCBI): domain Eukaryota; kingdom Metazoa; phylum Arthropoda; class Insecta; order Hymenoptera; family Formicidae; genus Ooceraea; species Ooceraea biroi. The sequence continues at coordinate 7,126,876 of NC_039517.1, read as the reverse complement.
GAAGAGGAGCACGAAGAGTCCGAATCTCGCCAGAAGCATACAGCGGCCGAAGAGCGCGAACGAGAGACTGAAGAGCACCTTGAACAAGGTGGATAAGAATGGTGACGCTGGCACACAGAGCAGCGACGAGGACAGCGAAGTGTGCCAGGCGAAATTGGACAGTATCCGGCACAGGGCCATTCAAAGAAGACAAGAGGACAGCAACAAAGGTAAGTCTTCGAGGCTGAATCAGAAGTCGCAAGTATTAACGTTTACTTGTTCATTTGTCAGATCAAGATCAAGTGGAAAAGGCCGCTATCTGCATTCAGAGAATCTGGCGAGGCTACCACACAAGGAACCTCAATAGTAAAGCCACTAGTATATTGAAGACGATCGACATGATGAGAACGAACAAATACATTCAGTAAGCATTTATAATGTGTAACTTATTATTTACATTATAGCAAGTGCACACGTTGTAACAAAATATTTTTCTAGAAAACTTTCAACCGACATGGAGGCGACGAGAACTGCCCTCGAGAGCGAGCACAAGTTGCAGCTGCTGCAAATGCAGGCGATCAACGCGCTGTGGAAGAAAGTCGTCAGTTTGCAACCAGGCGGCAGTCGAGAGAACAACTTCAGCGATAATACCGATGGCGCTCTACAGCCGAACGCGGATGTGGTCAGTAATCTGGCGCAGACGTGCAATTTGCTTCACACGCAGGTGAGCTTGCGCGCATTTTATGAGGGTTCGTTTTCAACAAAACGAAACACCGATCTATGACGTGTCTGTGTCTGGTGTTCCGTGTCAGGTTCAGCAACTGCAGGATTCGATGTCGGAGATCAAGCGTTGCATGTCCAGCATGAAACCGCGATCCGTTGTCGATAACGGCGTCGCCACTCAGACGGAGATATCGGCCGTGCATACACCGGCAGGCGAGGAGAACACGTTCCCGTACGGGCGTCCCAGTAGACCGCAGAGCCTGCCGATCCATCAAACGATACACGAGGGTAACGAGAACAAAAGTTTCGCGTCCAACTTGGTCGACAGCGTACTGAAGAAAGTGTCGCAGTCCACCGACACAACGGACGACGAGGTCAACACGGACATTCTGAATTCGAACGAAAATCCAGAGGCGCCGATCCCTAACGAGAATCCGGAGATGTTCAAGAGCTGCGAGGAAATAATAGAGTCAGACCTGAAGCAGGCGGTCGAAAACGAGGCGACGAACAACTACGAAGATATGATCGAGAACGCGGCGATGGACGGCGAGGTGTGCGAGGAAACGTTGTGCAAAGAGCTGCACAGCTTGATCGAGACGGAAAACGGTGCGGGCGATTACGAGACGCGCGAGAAGGATAATGCGATCGACGGAGACGACAAGGAGACCTGTTAGACTTGGACCATGTGCCGAATTTTCGTGCTACATGCCTTGTGAGTAACATGATCATGATTGAGATAGTACGTTAAGCTAATAATGCGCAGCAAAGCGAAGCGAGTGACGGATGTCAAAAACTGCTCACTGTAAATAACGTCAAAAAAGTAATTCTAATGGTAAATTGATATTGTGAAACAGAATTGAATTCTAATCGCGAATCCACTTCGTTAACATAAGGAATAGTTCGATCGCGAACAATAATGCTGCCATTTCGTCCGACTAAGATATCGGCGTTGCTCGAACGTGAGAGATCGACAGGAACAATGCTCAGCGTGAGCGGCAAAATTACAGGAAAAGTTTCAGCGATAACTATGAAGTGACTAAGTCAGTTTTCTGTAACTTTTATTATATGATTCGCATTGTAACCGTTTTGAGAAATTTCAGAGACTTTCCGTCCATACATCTGGCTAAATGGCAATAATATCCATGCACTCATGTAAACCGTATGTAGCACGTATTACCGACCTGACCAGTAGAGAGTAACTTCTGAAAACATTCCACTGATTTTCTCTTCACCGAGATGATTCCATGCTACTCCGCGCATTGTACGACACCTTGGAGAATGTTAGCTTACATCATTCTCAAATTGAAGTATCCATGCAAAGTATATATTTATTATGCGTACAAACTGCATCTAATTCGTTTCTCGAGTTCTTTCGCACAGCGATTTTGTATTCAATTATTTATTTATTTATTCGTCAGCGTGTATATGCAGAAAAGTATTATTTTTCGCGGACAGTACATCGTTGCGCTCGTGGCCACAAATCGCGATTCACAATACTCGCCCTTGCTCTTGTAAACTGATTTGCACGCGCGCGCGAGCGCAACAATGTACATAAAGATAATAAGACATTAGGAAAGAATAGCGCGATTGAAATACGATTGAATCTAGTCAATATAGTAGCTTTTACATTTAGGTACACTGTAGATATTTACTCAAAAATTGTTATACAGATAATATTCAACGTTATGAAATGAACATTGCGAGAGAGAAATCTTCATCGGAAATATACGCTATTGCATCGTTAAAAGGCACAATTTAAGTTAGGAAAAATATGTAACTGATTTCCATCTAATTATTGATTCCGCCATTACGACGTTATTATTATGTGCGATAAATAATTGTTAATTAACAATTTCCAACAAGTTTTTTTTTGCAAACATTTCGCGGGCATGCAAGCCTAACACTGTGTTGACACTGTATATTGACTGCAGCATATTTTTCTATGTACGAGTGCATTTTTTTGTTTTAATATCTTTCTTTTAAATAAAGTTCTTTGAAATAAAATTCAAACTATTTGTGAATTTTGAGATGAATGTTCAATACGCGTTTAACTTTGCAAGAAAGAGAGGCACATGTAGCAGTGTTTGCTTCGATAGAAGAATATGCTTAGCTTAACTTTATATTCTTGTGATTTTTCATGGGAAACATACGTGACTGTGGTAATAAACTGAAATGATTTCCTAATAATAACACAAGATCGGATGGATCTCGTAAAACGAGACTGTAGAAATTATAAATACAGTGTATTTATTTAACATCCCTCATTCAATTTACAAATTATCAATAAGTATAAGTCAGTCTTTTGATTATTAAACATTATTCAGACATACATACGCACATACATTCGCATTTTAAACTTGCATTCAACACTATTTTATAAAAAGTATAAACGAGTAACCAAGATATGTATAGGCATCAGTGTTTCTGACTATGTCCTCCTTTTTTTAAAAAAAATGTATTTTATTTAGCTTTTGAATATTTATCTCAATTTTAAGATTCGGTTATTTCTATTTATATATTCATCTTGGTCTGAAACAAAAATATAAAAATTGTTTAAATCTTTCTAGATAAATGAAAAACATTAGCCGGAATAATCATTGGAATAGTTTTTGAAATACCTTTCATTCTGTTGGAAGAGTTCATTCTTCAATCATATCTTGTAAGTTTGCCACATTTTTTACTAGGTCGAGAGCCGATGTAAGCAGTACATTATCAGCATTTATTTCACGTACTTTTTGCAAGTCTTCTATCGCTAATTTAGGCTGCCTCGAGTGAATGTAGGCTTCTATTCTATGCAACAATGCTCTTACATTGTGTTGATGGTCCATGTTCTTGATGTCCTGTTCACTTGCAGAATATTGCTTTAATTCAAAATTTCTCAGAATCTGAAAATTTGTATGTTCAGGTAAATAAGGCTGTCTCTCCTATTTGAAAATTTCTATGTTCAGATATAAGGGCATAATTCCTTTTTTGTAGATTATTTACTCGCCTCACTGCTAGTACGTATAATACTACGGTAGTCCTCTTGCTGTAATCTTATATCGATTATACTAAATAATATTTCAGTTCGGAGATTCCTCAATGACATCTCAAACTTATCGTTCAACCATTGTGTCAACGTCCAAGTATAATATCTATAAGCTTTCTTATACTTTCTCGCGGCATCCACCATCTCATCCTTCGCAAAATAATAATCTCCCGAATCCTTTATATTCCTTATGACTGTTTCCATGTATGCATACTAAGTGCACGAGCAAAATCAAAATTTGAAATTGAAAATGAACATGAAGAATTGAAATAGATTTTGGTACGTAGTGAGAAAAGTATTCTAGGAAATATCTTGTGGAAGAAAAAGATACTCACTGTGAGTTCCGTGTTGTATAATTGGTATTGCCAGTCTACAGGAAATGGCGGGTAAACATCATCAGTATCATCCTCCTCTTCCAACTTCCAATCATCATCTGCTTTCAATTCTCCACAGTCAACAATACTTATTATCTAAATCAAACAATAAAGTAAAGTGATGATTATAGAGCTTGAAACCTATCGTCTTGTCTTGCGTTAGAAGATATGGAATCTTACTTCCATCGGAACATCATCTTCAGTCGTCTGTACTTTATTAATCTCGTTCAATATGCCAGTACCAGCTATAACTTTTCCGAATACCACATTATTGCTGTTCTTAAATTGCATGGTAGGTTTTATGTTGATGATAAACTTTGAACTATTGGTATTCTTAGCATTTTCGTTCGCCATGACGAGTACTGCACAACACCTATGTTGTCGCATCGTCGTCCAACTGTTATCGTCAAAGTATTCACCATAAATACTTTCTCCGCTGGTACCATCATTATTAACGATATCACCGCCTTGGATCATGGAATTCATAACGACTGCAGTAACATAAAATTATAAATAAATGTAAAAAGGTCAATAGTTAATAAAAAGGTTGTTTCTCCAAATTGTTTTTAAACGTAGACAAAAGGATTTCAAATTTTCTTCAAAGTCTTTAAACGTGGGCAAAAAGATAATCGATGGAAATAAATGAAATTAATGAGACAAATTAAATCCATATAATTTTAAAAACAGAAATATTCTTGCTGTATATATAACATATCACAACGTTCGATAAATACGAAGATGAAGATTACAGGGAATAAGACTTTCGAAATATAAAAGTATTATGGAAATGTTCCGAAAACGTGTACCTTTATAAAAGACGGATCCCTTATAATGTAATTTCTCGGCGTGCCTTCCTTCACCCTTCTCGCCGGTGCATAGTGCACGGAAATTCTCCACGGCACGCGGCACAGTATTCTTAAATAGTTCTATAACCATCCTGCCCACTAGACAAGAATAAATCAAATTTTAAGTATAGCATTTTCGCATGCAATATTTAGAAGGTTAAAAAACTACCTTTCTCGTGACCGATCGCAATATCCAGGAAAACCACGATGTTATCAGAGCTCGTAAGGAGATGCTCCCTGTTAAAGGGAGATGGTTGAATAGGAGGAAACTTGTATGGTCTGTTGAAGATGGACATCGTGATCCGCCGAATGATGTTCTCTCCGTAAGATCATCAGCTAGAATGCGGTGTTCGTGCGAGAACTTCTAGACTTTTCGTAAACACGTGGATCAAGGTGAGTTTCGAGATGTGTATATACTGTACTGGGTATATTTTCCTAATAGATAGGCAATAATCTTCAGTAAACATCCCTTATCGTTCTAATCTAATCGAAACGCTACATTTTTCTATTTCAAATCATAAAACACTGTTGTATTTTATACACTGTAATGTTTCAGAAAATTATTCAACGACACTGGACCGCACAGAACGACTGCCGATAGATGCTGCATTCGATATATCGAGAGGAAGTTGGAATTTGAAGTCGCGTTCTCTTATTTAAGTCGAACAGTTTTGAACGTTTGGTGGGGGAGAAGAAGAAATGTTTACTCAAAGTCGTCATGCTCAAGCTAGCTTTCCTTATTTTTCATAAATTAGACGCAAAGCTTTACGTTTTCTGTCACCCTCACATAAAACACACGCGGGATATGTTAGTTATGATCAATCTTAAGAATAAAACGAAAATAAATAAGCACATTTTTACAAAGTACTAATAACTTTTACGTCAACTAATTATAATTATAAAATATTCTTAAAAAAAAAGTACGAAAATACAAAGGTCCCACCGAGATTTGAACTCGGATCGCTGGATTCAGAGTCCAGAGTGCTAACCATTACACCATGGGACCTTCCCCTGAGGAAGTAATAGATAAGGTACATATAGATAATTACAAAAAGTTTGTGAGAATTTTCATGATTTTGTAATTTTAAAAATTGATACACTAAATTTGTAATGTTATCAATAACAGGTACCAGTAGTTTTAACACGCCATAATGAAAAACGATAACACATTTTTGATGATAAATAAAAATTTATTTATTCGATGCACTTGCAAATGTTTGTTGAAAAGTATACTTGTGTGTGCAGACTCGTATATATGTAACATGTACAAATGTTTCGTATAAAGTACACAAAGTACGTGTATGTGTGCAACTATACCTGGTGCTACCGCATCAAGAATTAGAGAAGGGTAAAACATAAAATGGTGCTACGTGCTGTTTTCTTTGTTTTATCTCGTTGTAATGAGTATAACAATGAAAGTTCTCACAGATAACGTATAATCGCATATCGCTTTGTTATATATAATAAATTTTCATACATATATATATATATTTATATATTTTTTAAATTTATGTATCTCGCGGAATTCAGTAGGAATTCTCTCCCTATATATATATAATATATGTATGTATATATAAATTATAATACTATATAAAAACAAGAGCAAGATATATCGATATACTTATCTTATAGTCATACCTAGAGAAGCTCCTTCCTAGTGCTAAAATGTATTACGTACTATCAGAACTTCTGTTCTTTATTACTTATATCTGGAAATATAACAAATTGCATAATCCCATCTCTTCGCATAGCTCATTTTGATCCGATTTCGCAATCAATCGCAATTTGATACGCGCTCCACGCGTCTACATATTTTGATGATCCACATTTAAATGAACAATCCGCAAAATTAACAAAATTATTCGCATAAAGCACTCTTGATATTATTTTGAGCAATAAAAATGTACATCTTTTCCCCGTAGCCTGCCTTACGACACCACATAAAATAGTGTTTATGTGTACGCGATTCAGTGTGTATGTATGTGTACGTGTGTGCGGAAATGACTCCCTCATCATCATTACTCTGTTTTGCATTACCTTCATTTTACACAGTGAATTTGTCAAATCTTTCGAAAAATTCGCGAATTTGTTCTCTACAGATACGACTGATAATATATATATATTACGATCTATACAATGCTTTTCCCTTTTAAGAATGTCGATTATATATCATACAAATATGACCCCACATAAAAATGCTGCTTGCTCTAAAGCCAAGTTGGATAAAGAAGGTGCAGATTCTTTTTTTTTAATAGAAAAAGAGCAGACGTTCTTGCGCGGTGCCAGACAGTAGCCTCCAGCCGCGCTTGATGTTCAAGTATTGGATGATGGCACGTACACAAATGAGAACTCCTGAAACATAACGTTGTCGCATTTACGTAATCATCAAAACACGCTAGTTACGCTAATGTACAAGCTTAAATTTCGCAAGTATTGTACGAACCAAATGCCATTATCAGCCACCATAGCCATGAGTTCTCTCGCGAGGCGAGGTCAGTGGAGTGTTTGACGATGAGCGTCCACTTTGTCAAGGACAGTCCGAAACCAGCCAGCGCGCCGTAACGAGAAGCAATAGTGTGGCAGAAGCACATCAGTAAGAGAAATCCGATCCAGTTGAATAGAAATGCGACTGTAATAGAAAAATGCAAATTAATATAGAACGATTGGAGCCCATAAATTTGCTCTCAACAAATACGACAGCATATCGTCTCACCGAGGAACGCTGTGAAGAACATGAAATCTGTACCGAGCAGACCACTCTCCGGATCTCCCTCTGCAGCTTCGGTGTCTATGGCCAATATCGTCAGAGGCTGCTGCGGTGGTCTGACACTTCCCGGCTGCGAAACGTAACAACTTGTGATTTATTTCGCGAGATACACGCTAAAGAATCCTTTCTTTTGTTTAAATACCATATGCACGTGAGGCTGCGGTTCACCCTGCAGAGTCTTTTCCCGCTGGACCTCCTCGTAACTGGGTAATTTGGTGGCCACTTCGTAAGGAGGTGGCGCGGAGAAGTCAGGTTTCGGAGGTGGAATCTCCTCCCCATCAGCCTAGACAATGCCACCACGTTTATGATCAAGTTATATCGAGTATTGCAGAGACTCATGCTAGAATTGTACCATTCTATTTGCCGTTGCGCTGGCGGTAGAAGCACCAGAATGTCCCAGCATGTCAGCCTGCATAACCGGTAATGCCACTGTAAGCGTGGGAATTTCAGTTTGACGTGTCACTTCGCCACTTGTACCCGTACTTGCTTGGGGCGGCTGTAAAACAGAACGAATCATGTTTACTTTGCTGATCAAATATTATGCCTCGAAAAAAGAAACGATACAATACGACTCAAACAGCCGACAGAATTAAAATATGCATGCACGTCGGGTCGCAGTCACTGTCATTGTTGTCAAGTCCGATAAAAATCACCAAAACAGCAAACAATGACGACATCGAGGAAACGTTCCGTGATCTGAACAGAGTCGACCACGAGACTGTCGAGCGAAAAAGATACCGACGGTCGCGCGAGAGACGTTCATTCGTCAATCCGTCAAATCGAAAGGCGTTTCTTTCCGCACGAAGGTGGTCGATGAGAAATAACTCGCGGGAGAAACGCTCCGACTTGAAGGTGGGTTGATGACGGAAACCGCGTTCGGAGAACGGGAAACCATTTCATTTACACATTACATTGACCCGGACGTCGACGAACATACCGTATCGTAACGGGCGTTACTGTCCATTTTCAGCCAGGATTGCGCGAGGTAGCTGACGAACAGCAATCGCTAACGATCCCCGCGGGGACGGAACAATGCGCGCTTACGGGAACGCAAAACGCCGCTCTTCCAGCCAGCAAAAATCTTTAACAATCGATGGCTGACAGCTGGTAAGTCGTAATCGCCGTGACGACTCACGATTGGTCTAGAGTCACGCCCATCACCGTCGAACTCTAGGCTTTGCGTTCCCCTCGCACGAACGACCTAAAAAGTAGTTTTTGTTCTCTCTTCTTTGATAAATATTCATCATTTTTAAATATCGCTCGTCTTCCCTGCTTCCTTCCGTTTCATTAGCTGAGTTGTTTTTCAAGTTTTGTACGAATTGTAGAAGTTGTAGCAAAGTTTAGGACGTCAAAGAAACATAAAAATGTGAGGTAGAAACAAGAACTAAGATTTTTTGGAAATAACGATTACGAGAACAACTCGCAAAGGATAGAAAATTGCACTTGGATTTCGACAGAGAAATCAGGTTTAGTTTTCTTGCCTTTCATTTCCCTTGCTTCTCGACGCGGAAGAAATAAACAATTGTTAATCTTATAAATTGCATGTATCAGAAATTTTGAGCATCGTCAGCACTTCTCGGCAACGATAACAACACGTTAATATAAAAGATTATTCACTGACATTTGAATCATAGAGACTCTGAGCGTTGATTGGTCATGGATGGTCGCACATTGCGAACCGGTCTTTCGGACGGGATCCTAACCACCGGAAAACGGGGTCACGCATCGGAAGTTTGCCGCCTAAAACTGTAGTAAGTCCCTTAGATATTTTTCAAAAAGCAATACGATACATTATTCTCAAACGATAAATAATATACGGATTTAAGAAATAAATATCGCGGACAGAGCGCATTTTTATCCGGTGAAACGGTCACTCGCTTGACTAGTTTCCGGCATCTCTCGCGCGGCGGGAGAGGGGGTAAGTCGGCTGCGTCGTCGCGTACGAACGACGCTTCTCTCGTCGCTCAGTCGCTCGCTGACTGTCGCGGAGGCAAGAGGGTAGATTTCTGTTATCGTGATGTCGGAAGTATTCAAACTGGGCGATCTAGTATGGTGTGTATTGCGAGTGCGCATATCGTGATCCTGTGTTTCTTAAGTGTTTGCGTACTAATTTTCCCCATCTGTCTTTCTGGCTTTCAGGGCGAAGATGAAGGGATTCTCGCCGTGGCCCGGCCGGGTAAGTGATGGGACCCCCACCGACTCCGAAAGCCACCGTGATGCGAGCCCGCGCTCTGCTTTTCGTAATGTCGCCCATACCCGCGCGCGCGCGCGCGCCATACTCGCGCTTACTCGTTTGTTCGCTCGTATTTGGCGGGTTTCACCGCCATTCGCTCGCACGTTTCTTCGTTCGCGTTCCGTCTCGTCCATGCCCGACTAACGATACTAGGCTCGTAACGCAGCAGCGACCGTCGACGCCACTGCCGCGGCTCGCGTCATTGCATCGCGCGCTGTCTCCCGCCACACCCGACCTTCGAATTCAAATTGGCGCGCGACAGCGAACGTATAACCTAAATGGAGCGCATGGAGTAACTGCGTCGCTGTTGTTTTTTCTCCGGCTCACCCCGGTACCTCTCGATATGCTTTCGTAATGTCTTCTAGGTCGCGATGTTAGATAGTTTATCGAAAGCTCGCTGACTCCGAAATTTTAGAATCTGTCGTACATCTTTTGGTATCTCTTTTTATTCGATTCACATAATACTGCACTTGTCGATTCGCATCTGATTTGTTCGTCCTTTTTACGTTTAACGTGAAATAAAACACATTCAGGTTTTAGAGGGAAAAAGAAGTCGTAAGTGTAGAAAGTGCGGGAAGTGTAACTGATCCTTTAGCTTTCCGGGCTGTTGACGCGGTTCATGTCAGGGCCGTACAAATGTTAGAAAAGAATTGCGCGAGTGCGCAATTTTTTCAAGATATGTTACGTTACATAAATTTTACCTCGATGAAAATATAAGAATTAATTTTTTATGTAATGTTAATGAATGAAAAATTATTCCAAAAATGTTAAACTGCAAATTATATTTTTAATGATACAGCTACTCAGCAAAATTTGTAGTGATATTTATCTTAGTTTTAAATTGTAGAAATACATGCAAATGTTGCAATTTATAATAATAAAAAAATTTAATGATCTCTAAATGTAATGACACCGTATAAACATATTTTATGAGAATATCATTTCAGGAATAAATTATAAATAAAAAGTCAGGTATACATAAAAGAACGTTACTTTTTATAATTATTATAATTATAATTTTTATTAATAATTATAATTTTATTGTATTATTTATTTTTATTGTATCTTAGAAAATATATTAACTCTATAATCACATGCAAAGGTGTCAGTTCCTTCAAAGGACTTAAAGAAGCCTGCAAACACTAAAAAGGGACCAGTACAGTGTATTTTCTTCTTTGGCACAAACAATTAGTAAGTTCTTGTTCAATGTGTTGCTGTTTTATTCATAAAACATCATTACGACTTATATACAATATTTTTGTCTCTCTTTTGTAGCGCATGGATAGAAGAATCCCACATTAAGCCGTATCAAGAGTATAAAGATACTTTAGTGAAATCTAGTAAATCTGGCGCATTTAAAGATGCAGTGGAAGCTATAGAGGAATTCATCGCCAAAGGAGAGGTGAGATGAAATGAAATTTTCATACTTGTGTTTAATACTTTATTTGCACCTACATTATTTTTATTTTGATTAAAGTAAATTAATGATCATTAATTTCATTCAATTAAACGGCATGTCAGTATGCAATGTTATTCCTAAGTAAATTGTAATATGTTAAATTATATTTATAATATGTTAAATTAGATGCTGTAAAAAGATAAACACTAAATATAAAATTCAGAATATGCACGTGTTCTCTCCCTCTTTCTTGTTTTTGTACATATCTGAAGTGGTGAAACTTCTTCTTGTTGTCGATCAGGTATTTGAGGATGGCTTAGACCCGGATTCCTTGTTCGATAGACTCAAGGAAGAGACCATCGCTGAGAAAAAGCCCGGTGTCAAAACACCGAAACCGCGCAAGGTTAGCGACAACGTGTACTTTACACTTTTATCTCTCCATCTCCCCCTTTTCCTTCTGTCCTTTTATCTTTCTGCGACGATTGTTCAAGATCGCTAATCACGTTGATTATTTATTTTACGTTATTTTACATGAACGTATTATACATGTAAATTGAAAAATCGCTGCTACAGGAAGTAACAAAGCCGGCTAAACGGTTGAGCGACAGCAGTACCAGCGATCGTCGTCCTGCTAAGAAGCAGCGTAGGGAATCGAGCAACAGCAACCGAGCCGGCAGTATCAGCCCTACATTGAATCACTCTACCCCGGCTAGAAAAACGGGATCGCTACTTAATAGACCGGCAAACATCGCTAGACCCGTAAGTAGTAGCATCTCTCTCTCATATTTTTGATAAAGGACGACTATCGTATCGCGATTATATTGCAGACGATACGAGTAAAATAATAAAATAAAAGTGATGATGTTATTTTTATATAACGCTATGCTTGATTCGAGACACTTCTGCGTCTCTTGATAAATTCGCTCGCTAGTGTAAATTTGAGCTTGATATCTCGGCATTTGCATAAAGTTGTAGACGCATATAAATAATAAAAACAAATGAATGTTCATTCTCCCACGTATATTGTTGCTTGTATTGCATATTTAAATATAGTGCCAAATATAGTTGCTTGAATTGGCGTTTCTTCATAAGTTCTACAAACGTTATATACGATGTCTTCGCGAACCGAGAATTAGACGGCATACGTCCGTACGAAACGTCCCGTATACGTACGAATGCTGGCGCCTCAGTGCCGTAGTTAGCCGCACGATGATCCCACTACCACCTGTTGGTTCCGTAATCCCCCGCTTTTTAGGGCCGATTGTTCCAACTTTTTGGTAAGTTTTACCCGACAGGTAGCATATCTTTGTCTCTTTTCAGATAAGTCCTAAAAAAGAGATAAAGATATAGTACCTGTCAGGTAAAACTTACCAAGAAGTTGGAACAATCGGCCCTTAATCTTACTAAAATACAAAGACTTAACTAACATATTTAAAAATATATATATATATATATATACACAATTAAAATGATAAATATTGTATAAAAATCTTAGAATTAAAATGTATTTTAATCAGGATATATCTGCAGCCATTTTAGGCGCTAACCTGACAGGAAGAACTTAAAAGAGCCGGAAAATGTTAGAAATGGCGGTACAAGTGACATTCTTTTATTTTTCGTCACAGGTTACGCCACCTCTGGACGTAGAAACGATGTCACAAACTCTGAAGGAGAAGAACATCCTGCCTTCGAACTTGAAATTTGGTTTTCTTGGACTCGGCATAATGGGCAGCGGTATTGTGAAAAATTTGATCAACAGTGGTCATAGCGTGATCGTGTGGAATCGGACACAGGAGAAGGTATGTACCGATATATTTTTTCTTTTTTTTTTTTAATGATAAAACACGTTGGAAATTTCTGCTGACGCCCAATGTGGCACGTTATCAACATATGTCCATTGTCCGTTAAACAATTAAGAGTTTGATACACAAATACACATACATGAAATATTTCTATCAATTAAAAAAACCTGACGCAAGAACATATAATCGCGCGTTTGATAACGTATAAATACCTTTTGTTGATTAGGGAATTGTTTTATTTTATTATAATTAAAACAATATGTTTAAATTCTCGATTGCATCATTAAGTTTAAATCATTTTTGTAAAGTGATCGAGTTACTCAAATCGCAAAGATTAAGGAGAGGGTTTGAAAGAAATTAACAGCATTGCAATAAACAATGAGATTTATTAACTTAAAGACTAATGGTAGAATTTGAGCAGATTCTTCAGCGTTATCGTCTCGGCTGATGGAAATAACACGGAAGTATTTCCGCAAAAGAGCTTTGAATTTTACCTCGCACGATCAGAATTTTAAAACGTGATTAAAATCGCATGGTCTCACGTTGAATTATTTTTCAACGTGAATAATTTTCGAATAATGAATGTCATACAACTTCGATATATGCCGTTCGTTTTGCAATCCGTAAATTTATAATGCATTACAGTTCGTGCCATTACACAATTATTATTCTTTTTGATACATTCGTCAGTAATTTTGGAAAAAATAAGAAAGTTTTTTGATGGAATTCTCGACATGATATCTAGAATATTAAATTTTATTGGTTGTAAAACATAGAAATAAAACTCTGGAAGGTGTGGTTCTTGCTGCCGAATTACATTTAAAGTATTCTGAACGGTATCCTTATGGAGATAACAGTAAAAGTTGGTTGGTCTTATCGTAACAATCGATATTGATCGTACTCCGGATAGTGCAAAAAGGATGGCGTGTAAAAAAGAGTTTGCGTTTTACACTTTTCTTCCTTTGGTACATAATATTAAACTGTGCATCTAACACAAGCTTTTACTTGCGTACAATGTACGAACGTACAACGTTGGCTGATAATATTTTTAACAAATTTAGTGATTGGCAAATATCACTTCGTGAAACACTCGTTATAAATTTCGACTTTTTCATTATGCACAAATTTTATGGATATTTTATTTTTATTTCTAAATAGTTTTGAAGATAATTGAGAATTTTATACAAATAAATGTACAGACACTCTCGGAATAATTATTATTCTTATATTCGCTTCGACGGAAATTCACTATCGCAATTTATAGCTGATTGCGCCGAAACGACATTCAATAATGTATTTCAGATAATATTCTCGCAAACTCTATTCTACATTGATAGTAATTCACATCGCAATAGATTCTTCACAAATTTTACAAATCACAGTTAAGAAACATGTTGGATATTCAAATTATACAGGGTGTTTCAAACGAGCAGAGTTGGCAGGTTTGAAACATCTTGCATATTAAAAAAATAAGATTGCTTTCAATCTCACTAAAAACAAACAGTCCTATGAGATTACATATAAATTTGCGCTATAAAGTTATTTCTTACAATGCTATTCAATTTCAATGAGAATGACGTTCACAGAGTCATTAGACACACCAACAGCTGGAAAAATTTTACAATATCAATCTACGGATCGTATATACATTATTCGATGTACAGTGGCGTGACAGATTTTCGATTCATTAACGCATTCTCGGTCCTTAAGAATGAGAAGGTCCCTTTCGCGGCCCTATCCTACTTGCAAAAAAGATTAATATAATATTTTTTATACTTTAGTTTGTTTAAATATCAGTACGATTAACAGGAAATTCTACATTCTAATTTTATAACAAAATTATTATTAATTTGATGTTAATTTTTTATTATTTCGTTAATTTAATACTTTATACTCTTATATCTTAAATTGAGCCTTTTGAGCTCCTAACTTCGTGGCATCTTAAGTACCGCATGCTCACGTTCAGTAGTAGTCACGCCACTGTCGATATAATAATATATCAAAATGCGAAAGTCATTTCTGAAAAGCAATCGCGCGCGTTCTCGATTATCCCGATATTCTGCACACGTCGATGAGAATCACATCAGGAGCACTCAGCATGCCATCATAGTGTATTTATGCGTGCCATGCGCGCGTTACCCCCTTCGTTTAAGGCTTCGCGGTTTAAAAACGCCGTGGTATAAAAAATATACATGCTGGAAGCATAAGTACCATGAGTTTCGATTTACGAAGGAACGAAGAGAAACAGACTCTCTCCTAAGATTCGATGTGCCGTGTCGGTTAGCGTGTAGCTTCCAACTGTCCTTAAGCATAGTGGAGATTTCCGATTTCTCAGTTTGTTGCTCGCTCTTCATTGAAAAAAATGATTGCGTCTCATTATGCAATCTTCGTTATACTGCAAGCTGAATATACGCGGGTAAACATATTGACCATATTATCGTGTACCAGTATCTGGTGATCTAATTCTTACATGTTGCTCTTTTTAAATACTTTTT
The DNA here is from genome assembly GCF_003672135.1 of Ooceraea biroi. NCBI lineage: Eukaryota > Metazoa > Arthropoda > Insecta > Hymenoptera > Formicidae > Ooceraea > Ooceraea biroi. The sequence continues at coordinate 7,111,231 of NC_039517.1, read as the reverse complement.
TTTGAGATGTTATATCGGAAAGCTCTTTTATTCTTTATTCGTTACACTGTATCTAGATAATACAGTAACACTTAAAATAATTTTTAAGTTTACTCTACTAAAAATTATTTTAAGTGATGATTTCCATGATAATATCGATAGAAACGGAGAGGATAATTGCGAAGAGAGAATTGTAAACACAACTCACAAAAGCTCCGATAGATATCGACAGAAATGTTTGGAACGATGCTGAGTGGAGACTGTTATGATTGCATCAATTTATTGTGGCAAACACATTACAAATAATGTTTTATACGATTCAAGATTTAGCCATCTCATTTATTTCCATATTTCCACATTAATGCACAAAAAATTTTAATAAAATTATTCTGTCTCTGTGGCGAATTTACTTTGAAGTTTATTTAATATAAGGAATCGTCAGCTATTGATCTATCCGAGTCTTTGATAAAGTTGTGATTCAAGCTCTCACGGTTACAAGGTACACAATCTTGTTTACAGTTAGTTCGATTGGCTCTGGACAAATTAGAGCGAAAACAATCTTAATTTAAGCTAGAACGCGCGAAGTATCGATGAGATTCGTGAGACCAGGTACGCGATTAGGTTGATCGATTGCGCGCTGTTTGCATAGCGGCTACCAATCCGATTCCTCGATGTGCGGCAAGGTGTATACAGGGTGTGCCTGAAAAGTTAGTAGAATTGGGAATCGATAGTCGGCAGTTGTGTGAGACGAATTTTAGATAAAATTTTTTTCAATTGTTTTTCAAGTTTAGAATAAACACTGTAAATTATTTAATTAACAAGCTTTGACGCAAACGTGTGCTTACATAGAGAAAAGCACTACTATAAACAAAAATCAAGTTTTGAAATAAAAATCTTTTTGGACGAGTGATCCAACTTCTGCTAAAGATATATTTATTATATTTTATTAAAGCAAACCTTATAGTGTTATATTAAATTTTACTTTCTGTTGTTTGATGAAATATATAGAAAATTATGTTTATTGCATGTAGCAATAAAATGAAATAAAATTCTTTTCATGCTAGAACTCGTTACTTTAGCGGATTCTTTGCTTGGACTTTAGCGGAATTTAGTTTGGACTCCTGTTTATGTTATGTGCATTCTCTTTTATTCTCACGTGTTCGAGTTGCAGAGATCAAAGGTATTACTTGCGTAATAATTGTATGTATTTGTAAAAAAATGTGAGATACACACATTAGTAATGACGGGTTTGCTTTGCAGTTACTTTGGTACTTATTCAAGCAGAACGTAGCAGTTATAAATTTATGTTTACTTTGATCGCAGAACGTCCACTCTAAAGTTAGATTCTTCAAGTACGTTAAATTATGAGTTCAAAATACTGCCGCATGATTAATTATTGGTAATCGTTAATCTACATTTATATTTCCAATATAAAATTATCGTTGTGTGTGTGTGTGTGTGTGTGTGTGTGTGTGTGTGTGTGTGTGTGTGTGTGTGTGTGTGTGTGTGTGTGTGTGTGTGTGTGTGTGTGTAAAGAACGTAAAGAAATTACGCGATAGGTTCGGCAGTGATTTCGACAAATATTTTTAATCAAGTATTTCTTATTTATTGAATATATAAAAAAAGACTTGATTTTTTGTAGATAAAATTTATCGGTTTATAAAGTAATTAATCATCCGCTCGTTCCATGAGTTTCATATTAAAAATGAAACTCAAAAGAAGATTCCGTAATTACATTTTTTATTCAACTCAGTCCTGATAACGAGCTTGATCGGGTTCGAGTGAGTAGCGACTTATCGATTCCCATTATCTCGGCTTTAGACCGCACAAGTTTCTCTCGATTCGGTGTGGACGTAACGTCGTTACGACGTCGCGACGTCGCGCGATCTACTACATGGTTTCCATTACAGCTCCGCCTCGCCTGGCTTATCCCGCACGCGGTATTCCCCTCCGCTTGACGGACGAGGTACGATAAAACTTTATCTTTCTCTCGCAGTGCACGCAGACTGCTGACACGATCCAAAAATAACGGCAACGTTCTCCTAATCGCCGCGGTCATTTTCCTTTCCGTTCTACGTCCGCCGTCGCTGTAGTCGTCATCGTCATCGTCGTCGTCGTCGTCGTCGGAGTGACTCAGCCGTTTCCGTGATCGATGGTGTCGCGCTTGCACGAGTGATCGGTACGATACGACACGTGTGCCCTTTTGCCTCCATCGCCACGAAGGTACACGTTTACCGCAGTACAATCGTTGGACGATCGATGACATCCGAATCACAGATCCGCGACAAGTCCACGTTCAACTCTGGAACTTCTCGAACACTGCATTCTTGAATGATTAATTGCTTTGTTAGCTTACGTCAAAAATTAAGAACAAATCTAAATGCTGTCACGTGCCAATCGTATTTTGGTATCGCATATTGGTATGCAGCATTCAAAGAATAAATCAAACTTCCATCTTCTTATTGCGGATGTTGCAAGGATGTTCTCTCGGTGCGAGTAGAGCCGCCGTTAATGGGATCGTTTAGAGTTAGGGATCATAACTGGCCGAGGCTAGGTACACTTCGCTCATTGCTAATTAGCACAGTCGCTCTTACTTGTCCACTTAGCAAATGAACGTCCTAAGAAGGATCGCTGAACCAGTGATTAAATTTCCAACGTGTTTCTTCTGCAAGGTCTGATCGCGAAATGGAATCTGGATCAGGAATCAGTAATTGATTTAGATTTAGCTTGAAAATGATCCGTTGGGATTTATTTAACAAAAGGTCGCATCTCTGCAAAAATCTCTCGTATCAAGACAATTTCATGGCAACTAAAAATGTACATACAATTCTCATCTGCGAAGCGCTGTTTTCAGTAATGCTAATGCCGATGTACACATTTATGATCTCTTCCATGCGTTTTCTTGTCTTGCGAACAACTAGCGCGAGCAAAGACTACGAATTGTAATAATTAAAAAAATTAAGTACGCACGTGCGTTACTCCTTCCGGTAGGATTTCTTCTGTTCTCTTTCCGATAAGCATATACCTCTATGTCTCGAACAATTTGTAACTTACTACACTAAATGAATGATTAAAAAAGAAAAAAAAAGGATAAGCCAGCGAATAAATGCCGGCCGCTTCTTCAATTATTCGCGAGAAAATTGAAACGAAGGAGGCGAAAATAAGCGAATTAAAAATAAGCGATCGCGTGGACGTTTCCTCGCCGTCTCAGTCTTTCGTAACAGAGGACGCGATCTGACTTTCTCGCGGGCACTGATACATAAAACTTTCACGTACGCCTATTTACAAAAGTATTAAGGACGATTCCCTGTCGAGGAAATCGCGACCTCGAGGACTCGTGGAATTGACAGCTAGGCGAAGTTATTTTTTTTCCTCAACGTGTTCACGAGAGAAAATTCGCTTACAGCCGAAAGCGCGAGGTGCAATTCGCGTCTCTCGATCTCTTATTTCTTCATTCAATGATGACGATGATGACAATAATGATAATGATGAACAATGTTGATGATGATGACGGTGATGATGATGATGACGATGACAGTAGCCATCCAAAAGTGATGACACCGATGAAAAAGCACGTTTACAACGGACAGATTGCAAGGTCGATCTATCAAGTGGAGATATCCTTGGAAACTGTCCGTAATTTTTTTTGTTCTCCTAAATATTACCACACATGCACACACTTTTCGCGATCAATAGTTATCGAAGAAGGGATTGCCCCGTCTTTCTTGGCACTGACACGAGCTCCTCTCGATCCGAGAATATTCTCCAGGGGATATTCTCCCTCTCTCGAACCCGTCGTACGGTCGAAACGTACGATTATAACGGAAGAAGCTTCAGGCAGTCTCCTCGATGTCGAGGACGCAATTCCCACTCGTGCGGGCATGCAAACGGAGCAGGGAGAATCCAATGTCCCACCATTGAGTTCCACTGTTCCGTGCTCCACCGCTGATTATCGTCCGAGAACAGTCTCTCTCTCCAGTAGCTTAAACAATAGCAGGAACCCTTCTTAGCAGCTCTTTCGACTCCTGAATTGCCGTCGGCTAGAGCTTGGTCTCACGTGGAAGATCGGGTAGACTGTTGCTGAGTGCCAAGAGACCCATGGTCTCCGGGCCTCGGTATTCCTTGGTCAGGATGTCCACGCCGCTGGAGCCCTTGAAAATCGCCTGGCCATTCTCATAGTTCTTGTGCACGAGTGATGTGCTACCGTACTCGTCGATGCACTGCAGCAACGTCGAGGTGGGGGGCAGCACCAAGGCGGGCATCGGGGGCGGCAGCGGCGGGCCACTCTCCTCGATGTAGTTGATGTGGATGCCTTCCAATGCGTTCTGCCCATGCGGGCTGGCGGACGACAGCTCGGTCGGCGTGTAGTACTCGCTGTTGACATCTTCGAGGCTCGGCCCAGCTGCCAGGCTGTCGTCGAGCGTCGTCTTTGCCTTGAAGTACGTGTCCATGCCGTTAATATCGTCTTTGGTTGGGTCGAACATCATAGAGTCGCTCTTGCCGCACGAACCGCTCCGGCAGTTATCAAAGTACAGGTTTGGCAGGTTCTCCAGCACCTTGGCCAGCGTCTGCTGCTGGTACTTGTAGCTCTCACGCAACCGCAGCACCTGATGGGCGCTGAATTTGCGAATCTTGTTGCGTTGGAAGACGTAATTCTCGCGCACCCAGTTCAATTGGATAGTTGTATAATACCGCGCTCGTTTTACCTGTAAAAGAAGTGGAAAAACATAGATGCAGTTAGACAGATGCATTTTCATTCGTCATCGCACTCTCCGCGCAAATATGCGTTATCTTTCGTCGACGATCACGACGATAATCTACGCAATTCTCTACGTGACTGTTAGACATTATCGCGCTCCTCGACTCGAAAAACTGTAATTTTTTTAATGTTGTCGACATGACGTGTTAACTTTATATGCGTAATAATGTTCTTTTGCACGTAAAAAATGATTGCGTGCATTACATTAGGCGGATCAATGATGTGGATTGGATAGAACATAAATAATTTTCGACTTAAAAATACATTAAATTAACTGTAAAGCTTTGCACTAGATTTTCTTATAGCGTACCTGATCGTAATACTGATCTCGTATCATAGTCAGTTGACTGGTGCCGTAGTCCCGTATGTCCCGTATGTGTTGCATCTGGCCTTCATAACTGTCGCGGATGCATTCCATTTGCCGCACGCAGTTATCCTTGATTCGATGCACTTGCTGAGTATAGTTCTCTCGCAGCTTTTCAAGCTGCTGGCTTTTATACTGCTCGATGTTGTCAAGCATTTGGTAGATCTGCTTAGCCCGCGGCGTCACACCCACGCGTCTGCAGCACATGCACCACTTGATGCATCCGCACCTGCGAGAATTTCAGAACAGACGTTAACGAGGAGCTCTAACAAAGAGATAGACAATATTCACACACACATAAACAGATATGGATGGGAATCCGCTCGGAATCGTCAGGTGGAGTTATCGATCGCGCCTGACCTTCCGTGTTATTCGTTATATTTGTTGAAGTTGACCAAGTCGAATTGTCGTCGGCCGACGATATCAGTATCGCAACACGTTAATACAGTCGCGCGTCATGCATGCTCAGTGTATGTCGTACATATTAAAACAGAATACTTACTTCATGAAGAGATACCGTAGCAGTTGCAGCAATAGCGTCAGCAAGAGGAACGCCACGGCGCAGATCGCACCGACGAGAATGCTGAAGAGCTTGATATTGTGCAAAGTTATCGGGTCTAGTTGCAGCGTCACGTAGACAGTCTCGTTGGCAATTGGATTCACCGCCGTGCATTTGTACTTGCCCACGTGTTGCCGCAGCAAAGTCGGGATGTACAGCGAGCCGTTCTCCAACACGCGCATGCCGACGTCGTCGACGATCGGTTTCCGGGTGTCCATCCAACTGTGCACGTGCGGATGGTCGACGAAAGCGTCAGGAAAATCCGGATCTGGCATCCAGTGGAATACCAGGCCGTTTGGTGTGACCCAGGTTAAAGAGGGTGCCGGATTCCCGTTGAACTCGCACTCCAACAGCACGGAATTCTGTAGGAGATACTGTTGGGTTTCAGTGGCACGTACCAGACTTGGCTCACTGCATTTGAGATAACGCAGGGTCTGCAGGGTGGCGTTTGCGGTACTATTGTCTATAGTATCGCAGTTCAGCCCAGTTCGGAAAGCTGCGCGCAAATGTGTCCTGCTCTCTACCCACTTGACGAACCAGAACATGCGGCAGTCACAAGCCCATGAGTTACCGTCCAACAGCAGCTCGTTCAATAACGGCAGATGCGCTACGTTCGCCGGCAGAAAGGCCAAATCATTAAAACGCAGATCGAGCTTACGCAGGGACGGCGTTTCATTGAGAGTTAGGTGGCCGATCTCGCGCAGCGGGCTCTTCATGATTTCTAGTGTCTCCAGTTCGGCCAAGCCAGCCAGATCTCCATTATGTAGACCCTCTAGGTTTGTTTTCGATAACAAGAGAGTCCTGAGCCTGCCAACAGGTCGCCAGATATTCGCAGGCAACGAAGTGATCGGCAGCCGGCTCAGGTTGAGCCACCGTAGACCGACGGGGCCTTGGAACGCGGTGTCCGCGAGACGCGCGATCGGATTACTAGCAAGGTCCAGATGCTCCAAGGTCACAAGATCGATGAACAAGCCGCGCGGCAACGTATCGATCTTGTTATCGGAGAGATTAAGCACACGGAGCCGTGACAGACTGGAGAACAGTCGCGATGGTAGCTTCGTCAAACGATTGCCGGCTAGCTGCAGCTCCTGTAGCTGGTTATTCGGCTGGAAGCTGTGATTCGGCAATGATATCAATCGATTGCCACTGAGATCGAGCCGTACGAGCTCCCGGGCAGGCGCAAACAGCTGATACGGTATCGAAGTCAGCTGATTCGCCGCCAAACGAATCTCCTGGAGGTGATCCAGGCCGTGGAACAGCTGCCTCGACAGCGCGATCAGCCTGTTTCCGGTTAGGTTCAGGTACTGTAGTTGATGTAATGGATGGAAGACGTCCGACGGCAGCTGCGTCAGCCGATTATCACCTAGAGCGAGTCGCTGGAGCCGCGTAGCAACGCGGAACGCACCCGCTTCCACACTCTCGATGCCGCTCGACGACCAGACGAGATTTCGCAGCTCTGCGGATGTTTCCAGGGCGGAAACTGGAATCGCAGCTGCCCATACATTCTTCAGCGACACATTCGTGACGTTCCGCGACAAGCCGAGGCCGAGGAAACTGCGCTCGGCGCACACCAGGCTGCTGCCGTTGTTGTCCGCCGTACACTCGCACCCACCGGGACATTTTATCCGCGAGAACGTGGGGAACGTGGCCAACGAATTTAACGGCGACGACGTGACCGACGACAGAGTGTCCGTAGGCGCACCCTCGACCCGCACCACCGCCGCTGCAACCGCAACCACCGCGATCGGAAAGACCAACCACCTCAAGCGCGGACCACCACCTCCCCTTGCCACCCGCTCCCGCATTCTTAAGACCAGCAATGTGACACGACGGATGTGCACGGGTACAGCGATCTCCCATGTCCTGATGGGGTGGGCCTCTTTGTGTACGAGTCCGCTACGACCACTGTAGCGAAGCTTTTTCTCTTCTTTCTAGTCGTGTCCTCCACGATTATCGTATGGTCGAAGATCCTGTTCACGACTCCAATATTTTTCTGCCTGCTTTTGCCCGTATCTTTGCTTTTATTCTGTTTTTTCTCTTTCTCTTTCGGTATCGTCGGCAGTGGCCTCGACCACCCAAATCCACGTGCTTTCGAATGCCGTTTGCTCTGTTCCTCGCGTGCCCCGAAATTCCGTGAGAAATTCCCCCGAGTAGCCAATCTCTTTTCTGTGTTCACACCTTCCGAGAATCGCTATCGTGTTACCTACAGGTAGAATACATCCCCTTTACATTTCATGCCGCAGCTTAGAACAGAACAGAGACAGAGCGACACAAAGAAAGGAATTCGCGTCGCGAAGGACCGTTTGCCAAGAATCGATGACTTCACGACGGCGACGGGTAGCAGCAGTTGTCACCTCCTGGTAGATTGACGTCGATAATGCTAACGACGGCGGTGACGGTAGACAATGATGATAATGTAAGGGTGACGGTATCGGTTGTTCGTGGCGCGGCGCGTTCTCGTTGTCCGTCAGTGCTGTCGTAACGTCGCGCCGGTAGCATAATTACACCCGGTACCGTGATAGAACAATGCCGAAAATCGGGGGGAGAAAGAAGTGCCTGATCCCACCGCGACGTTCAAACCATCGAGGTCGTCCTCACGCACGTACGCATGCACCCAGGATGTGCACGCGGGTACAGTTTATTTTCTCTCTCTTTTCCCTCTCTCCTCTTTCTTTCTTTCTTTCTGCGCCTCTCCTCTCCCTCGCCTCCTCTATCCTTCCGCTACCGATAATCGCTCTATTCTTTCGTGTCCGGCGTCGTGCTAGCAACGCCGCGGCGCGCACCACTTGTGTCACCGCGTGTCACATGACACGTCCGTGCATATCTCACGCGCTCCGGCGGCCGGCCGCGTCCGCCCGCCACGTATCAGAAACAAGAACCGACTGTGGAGCGGAGCTCCGGCCACGGCTCTACCAGCGGGGACTCGCTCTCTCTCTCTCTCCTCGTGGCGAGCACCGGTTCGAGCAAAACGGCAACACCGCCGGTCGTCTGGCGCCGACGCAGACCTCACGACTGATACCTTTCCACGACGGGTAGGGTGAGATGGAGAGAGGTGGGTATACAGAACGGGGATCTGGTATTCAACGTGAGGAAGAAGGATGCGCAAAGGGGAAGAGCTGGAGAGTAGGAGAACCCGCTGTGCAAGAATCAGCTCGGCGGAAAGCGTAGACGAAGCGAAGGGGGGCTATAGATGGAAGGCGGTCCCTCGGCAACTATCGTGTCGAATGCCTGGCGAGAGTTTGGGATTTCTCAGTGTGGACCGTTCTACCCGAATCTGCTCCGAATCACCGGATGTGCGCGCGTGTCATTGGCACAGCGCGGTCGAATTTAGACCGAGTCCTTCAGCGTCGCCGGGCGGCGTCGGTTACCTCTCTGATGTCATCGCAGAGATCATCTGCTTTCGAATTTAATGATATCGAGTCGTCCTCGAACGATATCGAGCGATTAGCTGTGTGAAACAGTTCCAAGTTCAGTGCCGAATGAGCTAAGTCGAATATCAGCGTTCGCGGGGAAAATTGCCGGCACGCGCAGATATGACCGAGAACCAACTGCGTTAGCCTTGATCAACTCGGTTTGATATTTCAGCTCCGCCTCTTGATCTTCGCAGCTAGGAAAGAGCATACAAAATTAAATCAATTTACTTCCAATGTGTATTCACGGCCAAAGTACAGCAGATCTGATATTTCCCTCAAGTGAAACAAACCTAGTATCTTTTATAGAATCAAGGATCACGCGTTTCTATTAAGATAATAAATAGAATTTCTTTTTTTTAAGATCATAAAAATAATGATGAGCACAGTTTTCATACAAGATAAATCTAGGATTTCAAATAAATTATTTCGTTTCCGATACGAATCGTAAACATAGCTTTCCCTAGATGGAGAAGGTGATTGAATCGCAAATAGAACTTCTAGCGAAAGCATCAATACAACGCAAAAGGACTATAGAATGTATAGAATCGAGAGTTATTTCTTGTTCTTCATGGGAATATAAATATCAGCTACGTACTATAGTAACTGCGTTTTGCATCAAGTACCTTAGCGAATAAAGTTGTTCTTCAAGATGCCGGAAATTTAGATTATCACTGTTATGTCTGAGGGGATAAAGAGAATTTCAGCAAACGGCCGCGTTGACACTGGACGACACAGCTGGCTTTGAGTCTGCGACCCAGAAAGGGCCTTAAACTTTGATTCCCGCTAATGGAACCGGTCGCTGCAGACGGTAGAATTTTACGAGCATCCGGATCAGAGGCTGCTCCCACGCTCGCTTGCATTTAATCAAATCTATTTCGCCACGGTGCCTCGATGTGTAGCCTTTCACGTTAAGTTTTCCAGAAAACGTCGATCATTTCTCGTTTATTTCGTCGATAAGTCAATTATGCTGCTAAAAGAGTTGTGATAACAGTTTGATGAAGTTAAAGCTACATCAGAACTCTCTCGGAAAGGGTAATATCTGTCACATTTAAGTTTTTAATAGCGATTGATATTTTTGCTTCATCATTTCTGCCACAGCACCGATAAAATTGATGACATAGCACATGCACAAGCTGTAATCGAACTGCATTGCCGTCTCGAAGAGTTTAATTTATACACATATTGAATAGCAAGTATTGAAACGTAAACGTCATTGGAACCTATGGATCAAGAGGTACAATAGTTTGAGTTGGCATTTCAAAGTACGATCTCTTATCGCTCTGTAATTTGCGTTGTCAAACACATTGACTATGAATATTGCATATGATCACAGCGTCTGAAACGTAGTCGCGCTGACGCAAGCGAGCTTCGAACGCATTTTTATTATTACCTCGAGTGCTGCGTCCCCCCAATTGTGAATCTCAAATTTTTTTAATCTTTTATTTTACAGACTCAAATTCTCACATTTGCTCTAGTCTTTGTATGCATTCCAAAAAGACGCACAAACAGGCGTTTTATGAATAGATTTTTTTATTGCGACCTCGTTAAAGAATGCGCACGCGACTTCTTCTTCCTGCATTGCGTTGTTGTTGATGCGCGTTGATTTAATACCATTTCGTTGATTACTCGATTCGAATACGGGGGAAATCGTATCGTGTGGTACATGTGAACGATGTACAAGGGCTAAAGAAGGGTCCCTTAGGTCTCTCCACACTGTACAATATCGATCCATGACCTAACTTTGTTCTTCGCTTTCTTATCCGCAACAACATACGAGCATTCCTTGTCGGATTGGAAACGTTACTCGACCGTCGCTTCCAAGCTTAAGCTGAAGTCTAATCCAAAAGTCTAATCTTGGATAATCCAAAATCGGCTTAAAGAGAAAGGAAGAAACTTTACAAAACCAGTTCCCTAATAAAATTGAATAAAATTTTTATTAATTCAGGAATATCCTATATAAAATATTCTATATAAAATATGCATTAGATGCACTCTAAAAGAGAAAAATGTACAAGAAAATCTTGCTTTGAAATTTCTTGCTACTTGAGGAACTTTGAAAGATAAAGCCTTCGTAGCCAACAAAAACAGTCGTGCTCAGACCGACAAGATACCTTTGTTCCGCGGTAATAACAGGTAATTGCGCAATGCAGGTATTTGCAAATAGTCGATTCAATGGCGGGGATTGTGTATGTACATGTGCACGCTATATATGCACACGGCTCTCTTTGAAACTGTAGCGGCCCTGTTAATTGCGCGGAATGGCAGCGCGCGAGGAAAACAATTTCGCAGCTAAATCAATGAGACGGATGCCGTCGTGGCACGTTTATGAGTGTGTAACGTCGTTCGCCTGGCGAATTAGGAGCAACCATTTGTCAATAAAACTGCAACGCGATTTCTACGTTCGACCGAGAGAGTCCTTTCGTGCCTGACACACGCCGCGCGAATGATCGAAGTCCCGACAATCGAACGTCTGCCGCGTTAATAGATTCATCTCCTGCACCAGCATATAACGAAGGTCAATAATCCGATAAAAACTATTCGTGTCGGATGAGGAATTCGCGATGGCACGCGTTATTGGAACACATCGATTTATTCCCTTACGCAAGCTCGCCGATAGTAAATTCGTCAAATCTGTTGATGAATTGTTGCGGCTTTTTTTCTTCTTTTTTTTGGTAAAAAGGTAATATGAATCGTATGAACGCCAATTCTAGTCTTTGCAAATATTGGCAAACCGGCAGTCGCGTTTTTAGCAAGTAAAAATGTATGCGCGCTTATACTTCGGCAAACAAGAGAGCTATTTCTGATGACATCGAATTTGCATCATTGATTATTTAATGCTCTTTGGAAACGTCAAAACAATCATAAACGCGCGTTATTCACATCAAGATTTGATACATGAATATTGATACATGCACTTGATTCACGTTTGACGTGTTAATTCGCTGCTGTTTTGCATGAGGCTAACAATGTTGCGATATGAACCACGCCATTTTGAAGATAAATGTTTCATGTGCGTGTAGCCGTCTTCATCAAATATGTAGCAGCGCTCTCCTAAATTAATGCATGACGTTTGCGGGAGAGAGAATTAATGGGCAGCCTTCGACCTATACTCGGGCGACATGGGGAAGGATGAGCAACGAAAATTTAATGGTTATCCGTGTTACATTAATCATTCGGCTTCGATTAGGAATATCGTTGCTTAATACTGTCTCTAAAGCAGTCATATTTTAAATTATCAGTAGCATTCATTAATGAATGAGGGAAGATTTCTACAATTGAGTCGTTAATTAGAAAGAAAACGTTATCTCGCAAATGTTAAAAATTTCTTGATGCCATTTCTTCCGTTTTCTGATACGTAGCAGAGAAATAACGTGTCTCCCATGGTAACCTCACTTTTGAAGTTAATAATTCATGTTCAATTCTGAAACGTGAAGTTCTAAGCATATACATTGTCGACCTATTTTGGGACTATGCTCTCTGAGGAGTCTTCGCCTTCTTTCCAAGAGAATCTTCACGAAAATTGTACATTATAGTTTTTTAAGACTTTGTGTGCTTCCAACTATTTCGAAGGAGCAAGTTTCTTTCAGCACTTGGCACGTCCACTTCGTAAATGCTTTGGGGAGGGAGGGTGGAAAAGGACTTTGAGATATCTGGCGCACTCGTCTTCCACTCACTTGTCTCAACTGCCACGCGCGTTTATTCTCTGGCCTTGGGTGTCGACCATCGTCGTGGTCATCCCCCGTCTTTGACGACGTACAATTTTGGCTGTGCCACGATCTATAAAAGCGATCTTATGCGTCACGTGAAGGATTCTAGACGAGCGGGCACGAAATGCCAGCGTAAATGTGAACTCGTGCCGTAGACGTCGCCGAGACATTTCCATCAACGATGCCATGTACGATACGATACGTGTTGAAAATGAAAATCTTTAACAAGCGATTTGATTAAGGAAACCTTTTTAAAATAGCAGTAACATTGTAAAATGCTCTGAAATAACTGACTGATGCTCATGATTGATTGATAATTTGGCTTTTGAAAAAGATATTCTTACTCATTAGTTCGTAAGGATATCCTGTCTCGCAAGATACAAGCGCAGTCGATGAAAGAACGAAGGATCAGCGAACCAATGTGTCGGTCAAGACCGCGGCCGCAAGTCAGTCGGCTCGAGGGAACGCAATTGCGTATTCTCGTTACCTAATAATAAAATCTCGACCTGTCCTCGATCGACAAAGTTTTGTGGGTTACGGGAAGGCCACGCGAAAACATTTGTTTTCCCTTTCTCGTCCTTGCTAGCATCGATGTCGTCGTCGGTCATGGTCAGATGAAGGTAGTTTCGAAGGCTAGGGTCATCTGTTTTTTCGTCCTGATCCTGCGCCAAGGCTTTCTCTCATGGTTGTGCGGCTTAACGACTGTTCTGTAAAACAATTTGTACTTTTATTCGTGCTTTTATGGGTTTCGTATTGATCCTCTCGTCCCTTTTCTTCGCTTATGCAATGAGACGACGAACACGTTGCAGGAGAATAAATTTCAAAGATTACAGATGCATTTAAAAGCGAGGCTATTAAGAGACAAAGAATTTTGCATGAAACGGAATTAATTATAAAATTCATTCTTGGTTTCTTTTCGTTAAATAATTATGTTGTGTGTAATAGAAAGTTCCATCACCGACATCAATTTTTGATGCGTCGATTCCGACGCTTGAATAATTTAAAAGCGACAGAAACGAGAGACGTTATGAATATGACACCTTCTTTCTCGGAAAGCAAAAATATTGAAACTATATATTTCATCTACAGTTTAATTTCTTATATTTCATAAATAATAATTTTTAGGTAACTGCTAAATAACATTCATACTTATCTGACATGAATGCATATTCTCCCAGACAAGAATGACGATGGGAGTTGCTTGAGAAATACTTTCCCAAGAGATCGCGTGCCACCTTTGGCGGCATACTGTATAATTCATCGGGCATTGAAAGCACGTTTCTTCGAAGAACAAGCACAACTCCCGCGCGTATTACGTAACGACACCGATAAGTGGAAAGGCAGATGGAGATCCCTTCGCTGGAAAGGGGTGTACCGGGAGAGCATCGATTGCTCTTAAAAACCTCATTTCGTAAAAACCTCATTGCCTTGCGCGGTGCGATAAATCTCTTTCTAGCGCAAGATCATACGCGATAATTGCGTCGAGTATCGGAGGTGTGCTCGCTCATCGTGCCCCTTGAAACGTTAAAGTGCAATTCGCTATTGTGCTCGGAAATCCCGCGTCCGCGTAATTCTCGAGCACCATGTTTATAACCGTCACGCAAAATGGCGTACTCAGGAATTATGAAAGAGACGAGGATGGAAATGGCGAAGCGTGACTAATGTCGATAATCGTGCCAGGCGCGCTGTCTGATAACGTTTCAATTTTTCAAGATTGACATTATTGTTCTCTTATCATGGTATCAACTATAATATATCAAATCCGATAACGACAATTTTTTTCAGCATTTTTCAAACCGTCTGCGTTTCTTTAACTTCTTTGTAAAAAACATTTGAAGTTAGCTGATCATTAACTTCGAAGCGTCTAGTCGTCGACCCTGCAATCTCTTGCATCTCTCATACTCTACATCCGCAAAAAACAAGTTTACATAAACATCCGTTATATAATACAATGTGTCGTGCCGAAAACGGCAAGAAAGGTTCTCATCTTGCACGCGCGCTTCGCTGAGACAACAGCAGTCGCACGCTCGGCTAGGCAGGCAGGCCTGCCTGCCTGCGTATCGCATTTCTAGTCGCATGACTGCAACGAGGAGCCGCCGATCCCGACGCAGAGCGAAAGAGACGAAGCAATAGCAACGGCGGCGGCGAAGCTCGTCGGAGTCGAGCCGAGTGAAGTCGAGTCGAGCCGGAGCTCCCGATCAGCTGGGAGCCGCGCGACGTTGCCGGCTTGCGACCGCGTGACCCCCGGCCGCTGTGGATCAATAGTCGGTCGATCCGGCAACGTCGCTAACCGCTACCGTCGTTGGACTCTTTATTTAAACGTACCGGTCGCTCCACCGACTTCATCCCTGGCTTCCCCCTCCTCCCTCTCTCTCTGTTTTTCTTTCCTCTTGCATGCGCTCTCGTCGCCGTGCGACTACGAACTGCATCTTCGTCGTCCTCTCCCTTTCTCCGTCCCTGTTTCCGCCTCTTACATGCTTGTTACTCTCCTCCCGCATTCTTTGCCTGCAAGACCGACCTTTCCAAAAGATCTGTTCCTCGTATACGTGAGGTGTAATCTCTCTGAGAAAGGCTCAGGTCATCATAGAGCCGTTGCTCTGGCTATTGTTCTTGAGACTATAAATACTTTGCTCTGGGGTGCAGGAACATGCAATGTGTGTATGGCGTGCGGACTGGATCAGGGCCGTAGATATGCCGCGGCCGTTGCACCCGGGTGTTGCTTGAATGGACGTACCGTCGGCAGCTCGCCGTCGTACCGTGGCGCGGTTGGAAGCTCTCTCGTGAAGCAAGTTCCTCCGATTGCTCCGATACGCCGCACAGTGGGAGAAAAGGCTCTGTTTCTGGACAAAAATCTACCGACAGTCCAATTTCAACCGATTTGAAACATTTTTTTTTTAACTTACTCGTTATGAGTTCCTCTACAAGTATTACTGCTAATTCTTCAAGATAAAGCTGAAATTCAAAATGGCGCATCCATTATGGTGGTCAAACATATTAAACTCCCGTGATGGTGAATATATTATCTACGTATATACAGATTTAAAATATATAGAAATCAAAAAAACAAAACCTCAAAAAGCATAAAAAGATAGATAAGAACCCTTTTACACACACACAACACACGCGCGCGCGCGCACACACATATACAGTTTTACATATCTTGTGGTAAAAGGGAGTAAGTATTGCGTTATTAATAAAATACTTTAATAAAGTAAAATTCAGTCGCTCGTTAAAAATTGAAATATAGATTACGGATTTGTAATTAGCGATCCCAGAAACTTAGATATCAATTTCTGTGCAGACCTACTGAATAATGAAAACTTTCGTTTTTCTTAACTGCCATATCGAATGTTATTCTGAATTTAAACAATTTGATCTCAGATTCGTATTTAGTGACTCTAAAAATCTGTATATACGTAGATAATATAGGTAATATATTCACCATCACGGGAGTTTAATATGTTTGACCACCATAATGGATGCGCCATTTTGAATTTCAGCTTTATCTTGAAAAATTAGCAGTAATACGTTATAGAGGAACTCATAACGAGTAAGTTAAAAAAAATTTCTCAAATCGGTTGAAAATTGGACTGTCGGTAGATTTTTGTCCAGAAACAGAGCCTTTTCTCCCACTGTGCGCCGGTATACAAATATCATTAGAAATGTAGTGATACATTTGAAGAAGATATCGATAATTTGTATTATCAGCATAGCTTCTTCTTGCAAAGTATGAAGGACAATCTTTTTCAGAATTACGTTATAATTTTCGTACAATATTATTTTCCATAATGTGTAATATATTTATTCTACATACGTCGGTTTTCTCTTAATTTGTCATTAAGACGTTAAACAAAATCATTCTGATATTGAGCCTCGATGATAAAACTGACGCGCACTTCTGCTACTTGCTCAAGAGTCGCTTGTTTACTCAACTTCCGGTTGATCGGTGATAGTAGCGCGTGGTAGGATTCCACTTGCGAAAAGCTGAAGCGTGAAAGTTCCACCTGGCTTATACACCTCCACGCTAATGTGATAGATTGCGTTTGCTCCCCATCGCTGCCGTTAAGAAGCGAGGGGGAGTCGGAGGGCTCGCCATAGACAAAGTCGATCTCGACAGAAAGTAACTTCCTTCCCTCTGTGAACTTCTCGGCCCATTTTAACCTTTCGGTGACCCATTTTCTCTCGCCGAGGAGAGAACAAGAGATACGTTTCAGCGGCCAGATAACTGTGATTTGCCAACGTCGACGTTCCGTAGGATCTCTCAAATCTGTATGGGGCAGAAAAAGCACTATATTTTTACATTATTGTTTTCCCAAAAATCAGAGTTGTCGAATTTCTCTTCTTCGATCCATTAAAAGAAAATGGAATTTCTCTTCTTCGATCCATTAAAAAAATAGAATTTCTCTTCTTTGATCCATTAAAAAAAATAGAATTTCTCTTCTTTGATCCATTAAAAAAAAGATATCGCTACTTAGCATTCAAGTAAAATTAAAACATGTTCATAGAACTTTCGTTCACGATTTTGCTTATCTCTCCCATAAAATTGTTCATAACAAATACACGTTCGTGAGAATTTCGTGATAATTGAAAGGCGGTGATAATTAAACGGAGGATTCTCTCGAGTGTCGGCCTTTAGCTTTATTCTTGGCGATGCGGTCGCTGTGTTCCGAGCTTTTGAAGCGGTTTGCTAATTACCTCCCTTCAACACACCCCGCCGCTTGTCCGGTACACCTCTTTACCTTCTCCTCTAGTGTACCGTGTACATTCCCGCCGAAGTTGCCGCCGTTACCGGTGTCAGCAGATGGGTCGAATTAATCGCCAAACAAGTTCCGCTCGCGTGTCGTCTAGAGTATCCATATGGCGCTAGCGAGAATCAAGAGAATGTCGCACCATCGTGCGTGAATAATTGCATGTTTCCATGTGGCGAAACGAACGGCGCGCAATGCAAGCGTGTGAAAGAAAGTGCATCATTTACGAGGTCGCCAAACTTTCGCGTAACTTTTTGTACACAAGTACGAGACATGGAATTCCACGTCAATATGGAACGACGTTTAATTTAATTAAACGTGCGACTGCACGCGAGCGAGTGCAACACGCGCGTTCAATTTGCGTCGCTCTTTTGTCGGCAATCAAAGCGAAAGCGTGCTGTTTCGCACGCCGCATGAAACAATTTGATTATCAGCGGATCGATATTTGCGATATAAATCTGACTTTGATGAAGCTACGGAGAGATTACACATTCGGTTTCTCGAACGTTCGTCCGCGCGAAGATTTTCATTAACGACGTCGGAGGACGTGTAGTTTACAGTTTAATATTTAAAATTTCGTTTTCACGTGTCAACAATTATGATATATATTCAGTCTTTGCTCCTTGAAAAATTAACTACAGTATCCGCTCGCCTACATTCAAATCTCGCAAAGTGTTCGCGATATATATATAGTGTCCTGATAAAATTGGTACTTTAGAATCGAGAATAACATGTTGAGTTCTGCTGAAAAGCAATGAGCTCAGTTTCTTTTGCTTTGAGGATTCTCATGTTTCATTTATGACAGGAAGACGTTTTGTATGATAAAGACCCGACATGAATGAACGGAGCGAACCGATCGCTTGCGAACCAATGCTTTGCACGACGTGTAAGTTGTTAGATTCGCCGTTTGCGGAGGTGTTGCAAGTGCATAATGGGCGCGACGCGGGGGCACGGCGAATGGTATTGTCCGCTTGCCGGACCATTAAAGCAGACGCGAAACCGTCAGTCTCAATGTTAAGCATGTGCGGTTGTCCACCTACGTGCACGTTACGTAGGCCAGACGTGGCGCGGAATAGCGAGTATTTTACTTTTATACGAGGTCGTGCGCACTCGTCCGGTGTGCCGCGTTCGACCGAAATCGCCGAGGGACTTATCTTCTTCTCCTTATCTTTTTCTCCTTTGATCTTCCTGATAGGGTGATTCACGTGCGCGTTCATTCAATATATACAAGTAATCAAAAATAAAAGCTCGCATTTTATGTGCAGTGTCTCCCACACGCACAACTACGCATTATACAGGGTGTCCCGGGTTTTAACCGACAAACTGCGGGAGCATATTCTACTAGTGGAAATAAGAAAAAATTCTTATATCGAGTTTGCTTAGAAATGCTTTATTACAAAGTTATAAACCAATATTGAAAAGAAATATCAGATAAGTAACAACGGAACATAGTGTAGAATTTGGAAGGTCGAAGATGTTTATGTTACGTGTATTCACATGTATTCATGTTCACTGTGTTGAAACGATTCAGTATGATTGTTACTTTCACAACAGTAGCTGTTAGATTTCAATCGTCGTGTCAACTAGCAATTACTATCAGAATGCCAAAAGTGTTTTCAAATGAGGAATACACTGATATTCATTTCGTGTACGGATTCTGTGACGGAAATGCACGAGCTGCCGTACGAGAGTATCAACGTAGATTTCCTAACAGGAGAGTACCAGATAGATTTAAAGCAACGAATCACTAATTCAGTTACTGAGATGCAACAAAATTTTCAGGAATGTCGTACCGTAACAAATTCTGTACTACGTCGATGTCTAGCTTGTATCGATGTGCAAGGACAACATTTTGAAATGCGTCACTAAATCATTGCGTAGATAATTTTTATTTTTGTGAAAAAATCCGTTGTTACTTATCTCATATTTCTTTTCAATATTGGTTTATAACTTTGTAATAAAGCATTTTTAAGCAAACTCGATATAAGAATTTTTTCTTATTTCCACTAGTAGAATATGCTTCCGCAGTTTGTCGGTTAAAACCCGGGACACCCTGTATATGTTGTCATGCATAATGATGACATGGAAAAGATACGAGCTTATGAAAACCGCCTGCAGCAAAGTTACAAAATGACTAATTCGACTTGATTATCGATGACATGATGCAGGAAGACCATTGAGCCTTATATTTACGATGCTAGAAATCGGTCCGAGCTTTCGATCCAAGAATTGCGTGGCCAATCAACTTGTAGCTTTTATGGAAAAGCTGCATTTCTCGGATCGAGATCTCGGATCAGTTTCTAGCATCGTGGATATAAAGTTTTACTGCCGTATCATCGCGAGGAAACACAGAGCTTGGGCTCTTGGATTTAGATCCAATGCCGTGGTACGGCGCGTGTCAGGGTTTACTGAATAAACCAACGTACGGCCAAGTAACCGAGAACGCGTTATCGCGCGATGAGAAGTGCAAACGCCCGCACGTGTGCCGCGCGCAGCGGTGGCCAGTTCGTCCTGGAAGCCGTTGGATTCCTTCCATGGAAACTGTACGAGTTGTCCAAGTCGGTTCAAGGCCGTCGAGCAAGCGTGCCACTTGTGCGCAGTTTTTGCCAATGATGGTAGTTCTTGCGTTGTGTCGTGTTAGGTTCGTTAGGTTTTTTTAGCCAGGTTTCGCTTGGTCCTGTTTATTTGTCGTTATCGCCTGATCACCTGACGACACACACACACACACACACGTTATTTTTCGCACGACGTATTTTCACACGTTGGGATACGAGTACGTTGGGTATCGTGCGCGAATCGATATTCGCGAATTTGATTCGGTGGACTTTGCGCAGCGAAATGTATGTTAGTTTGCGCAACAGTATGCTTTTGATTGACGCAAGAGATTGCGATGGTCGCGTTGATTGATTGATAGCAATAAAAAGCTGAGGAAAATCTTTGCGAATCATCCGCTTCTTGCATTTTCCTTGCGTAACTTATTATTAGGAGTGTGATTTAGTTTTGAGGGTTTTGCAACAAATGGCTGTAGTGTCAGTTTGTTCCAATAGCTGTTGTTTCTTACAGTGTTGACATTATCCATGACATTTAGTAGCATTATAGCAATAGATGCAATAACAGTCGTGTTTATATCATCGTAAAAATGCAACTTCCGAAACAGCATTTTCGACATGCGTTGCTTTTGTTTTTTAATCAAAAGAAAACTGCGGCTGACGGTTATAGAATTCTTGTGGAAACTTATGGTGATTCTGCCCCATCAATTAGGACGTGTGAAGGACAAAGAACGCTCGGGACAACCAAGAAAGCTTGAAAATGCAGATTTGCAAGCATTATTGGACGAAAATCCAACACGATCCACTTCAGAACTTGCCAGAGCATTAAACGTTGATCGTACAACAGTTATCAAACATTTACATGAAATGGGAAAAATTCAGAAAGAAGGGAAATGGGTTCGACATCAATTATCGGAAAGTGCCATTTGAACATTTGCATTTCGTTGATCGCCAGGCAAAAAAAGAAGAGTCTTTTGTCTCGGATTGTTACTGGGGATGAAAAGTGGATCTATTTTGATAATCCGAAACGCAGAAAATCATGGGTGGATCCAGGCGAACCATCAGCATCCACTCCGAGACGCAATATTCACGGTTGAAAAGTAATGCTCTGTATTTGGTGGGATAGTGTACTATGAGCTGTTAAATCCGCATGAGACTGTCACGGCTGATCGTTATCGACACCAATTGTACAAGTTGAAGCAAGCATTGGACGAAAAACGACCACCAATTGCGAGTAAACGACGGAAAGTGATTCTTCTTCGTGACAACGCTCGACCTGACGTTGCGTTATCAGTGAAACAAACACTATTAGAGCTTGAATGGGAAGTCTTCTCCGGACATTGCTCCATGCGATTATTATTTGTTCCGGTCGATGCAACACGCTTTAGAGGATACACACTTTGATAATTTGGAAGAAGTGCGAAAATTCGTCGACGAATGGATCAACTGAAAAGAAGAATCATTTTATCGTGGTGGAATCCATCTCTTGCCAGAAAGATGGGAAAAAGTTATAGAAAAGGAAGGAAAATATTTTGATTAAGGTATTCATTCATTATCATATTTAAATACATGCGTTTTTGAGCAAAAAAACCCTCAAAACTAAATCGCACCCCTAATACATAATATTTTGTTTTATACGCACTCGCCGTTTCTAGATTTGGACTAATTACTCCGGACATTCATCAGTTACAAAAAATTTCTGTTGCTATTTTCTGTTGACTGATTCATTTATCGGTGAGAATATTGCGACGGAATCGGTACGACGTTAGAAATTGGATCTCTCCTTCCGTGTGAAGATTCTTAAAATAACGGAGTGGTTATATTCAATAGTTACACACACACACACTCGTCTTTCTCTTTCTCGGACATGTTCTTAATTATAAATGACCTCCTTTTCATCGCACTGGAGGAGCCTATGTCTATTCCTACTCGCGTGAGAAACGTACTCCGACCCTCCGCTTGAAAATATTTGTTCACCCGAAATATTTTCGAGAGTCATGCGATAACGCTGTGTCGAGGTATTGCCAAGCGATCGATAGGTACCTCAGGCCAAGTGCTCTCGCCAAGAGATGCTAATGATTAAATTTAATTTAGGTAGAGGAGCTCCGCTTTCGTTCTCCGCTTTCAATCTGAAAATTTTCTTGCAGGTTTATACGTTATAATACATGCAATTTATCTCAGAATAGATACTGCAGATTTGAATTACGCACTCCTGAGTCGAATTTCTCACACTGAAAGTTTAACCAGATAATGTAATACCTTTTTGCTTCGTAACCTTGTTAACAAAGTTTTTAAACGGATTCAGGATTAAAATTGCGTGAGAAAATGTTTCTTCCATCTGAAGAATTGCTTAGGAATAATTAATGGCGCGTCGACACCACTTTATTGGACAAGTATCGATTCTAGATCGCTAGAAGGGTGATTTGCCATTAAAATTCATTCGTTCCGGGATGCTTCCCGTGTTGCGTGGGCCGTGCGGGTGGTAATTGAAGAGGAAGAAAACGCCTCGATTGCTCCACGTTGCGCCGCAGCGCACCTCACACACAGAAAGAGAGAAGACGACGAGGTTCTTTGACCATTAATCGCTCAGCGCGATTCCTGGCTGCTCATTCAAAGCCACTTCCGTCTTCGTCGCGAGCGATGACGCTGAAGGCCGAACATCTCGAACGACCGTACAACAAGTTTCACAAGCATGCTGCAATGTATTCTACCAAGAATTTTAAGAATTCCTAGTAACATAAGATTGCTGCATATGAATTTTCAATCTTCTTTTTTGCGACAAAATTGTCTGATGATTGAAGCAGAAGTGTCAGTTATTTTGTTTATTTTAACATTCATTGTTGCGATATTTTCTCATATTTTTCATCTTTATTTTATTTACAATTACAGTTGGCAAGAACAGTTATCTCTCTCTAAAAATCTTATAAAAATAACTGCTAAATTAATCGAAATCATTTCGCGCAACGCGGCAGGGGGAAATAATCGAAACTCCTTGTTGTCCTCTACGCAATCAGTCCCGCATCAGCTGAGTCGGCGGAGATGCGTCACGCAGGGAGAAACGCGTACGCCGAACGTAACGTGAAGTAGACCGTGACGGCGGGATGTTACCGTGGTACGAGAGAAGTAAGCTTTCCGAGCGCGAAAAAGGAGCGAGAAAACTCGCCTCGAGAGCCAGACATCACGTGACCGCTGAAAATGGCGAGATGAATTCCGAGACGGCTTGTTCGTCGCGTTTCGCCAAACGGAATTGTTTCGCGCGCATGCCAGATTTGATATCTAATCGCGCTGGTATATTTATTGCGCACGTGGAGGTCGTAAGCCGGAAAATTGACACGGCTTGTTTGCCTTTTCAGTCGCGGCTTGTCGAAACTGCTCGATACGACAGGCGCACGCGTACGTACACACACGCACTCACGCACTCCGTGTACGCGATGAGATAGGGACTCGTAGATAGGACGCGTCGCGTGCTAGACACAGAAATTGAACTTTCACATTCACATCGATAAACATTCAGCTGTTGTTCAACTTCCATTCAACGTTCGAAGATTGCGCGAGTCTTAAATGTAGAAGGAAAGATATTTCACGATTAATCCGCGGTACTTTTTTATTACGCGACGTCACGGCACGTTCAATACGACATGCGATAAGGCTCGATGTACAGGGTGACTTAGAAACGCAATGCTCGAGTCCTGCGCGCGTTAAGGGGGGAGCCTGCTTTAGAACGTTGAAAATAAGGTATAATTTTACGAATTCTTTTGGAGAAACTATACAGCGGATCATTATAAAACTTTGATGCATTTATTAGTACATGTTTAAAGATAAACAAATTATTTTTTGATTTGAATATATCGCCCGTAGAGGTCGTCCTGGAGGCATTGTAAATTGGTGAGCATTCTCCTGCCTCCAAATTTCATCCAAACTGAAAAATTGAAATATTTTCTCGTTATTTATGAATTCCCATAGTCGATGAACCTTTAATATTCATAAAAACATTAAGTTAAACAATTACTTTTGCATGAAAAAGTTCAACAACTTTGCCTAAAAATCGTACTTTTGTGTTCTAAGCTCCACCATTTTGGCACTTTTCAACTTTTTTCTTCTCTCTTTGGTTCATCGACGATGGGAATTCATAAATAACGAGAAGATATTTCAATTTTTCAGTTTAGACGAAATTTGGAGGCAGGAGAATGCTCACCAATTTGCAATGCCGGCGACGCGGCTGCACTAAGATTTCTCCAGGACGACCTCTACGAGCGATATATTCAAATCAAAAAATAATTTTTTTATCTTTAAACATGCACTAATAAATGCATCAAAGTTTTATAATGATCCGCTGTATAGTTTCTCCAAAAACAATTCGTAAAATATACCTTATTTTCAGCGTTCTAAAGCAGGCTCCCCCCTTAAAATGTGGTACACAGTAGTCTCGTACGACTTCGAGAAACGAATTCGTAGCATTTTGTCCCGATGACTCACGCTCGTCAGTTGCTTCGAGGTAACTCGGCCCTTCGGCCCTTCTCGAGCGGAAGCGTCGATAATACGGTCCGAGCGTGCAAAAAATACACGCGAGACGGGTTCTAATGGCGTCGTCCGTCATGTATCCTGCACGTGATAATTTTCGCGCGCAGCTGTTACGTCGCATTCTGCGGGCAAAGATAAAGATCGGTCGGGGCCGTCCGTGCCGGCTCCAGGAAATAATGCACCGTAGCGACGGCAGCCACGTGACGAAATCAATTCGCCAACGTAACGTGGCAGTAAATTGCGTATCCCCGGACTCGTTGACCTCGTCCCCGATGAAAAGCCACCTCGGAAATCGCCCACGTAGAGGCACCGACCGCTCCCCAACGATTCATTATTGCCCATCGCTTGAAAATTCGCGGACGTTCATCGCCCGAGCGCTCCGTGAACGCAAAGCCGACGCTAACCAGGTCGCCCGCCATTTTTGCCACGCATTCGACGGAGAAGACGCAAAGTTCCCGGAGGACTGCCGGGGCACGCCCTGTTCATCCTCCCTCGACATCCTCGCCGGAGCTTCGTCGAGAGAGCAGAAATCCCGGAGATTGGACGCGCGATAGTTGCCCGCGGCCGATAGAGATCGGGAAAAAATTGTCAACGAGCGATAATGGCGTCGTTTGATGATGTGGCTGGCGAGCCGAGACGCCTCGAAACGGCTCGCGTAACGAGCGGAAGGACGGGATGCGAGTGGCGCCGGCTGCTCGAAGTGTCGCCATCGGTCGGCGGTACTCGGAGTTAATTGTGGTTGCGCGGTGCCACGGCGGATGCCGCCACTATACCGATTTTCGCGCCGTAACAATTACGCGTTGTGCATTATGTATAACGAAAAGTAAACCGATAATAAAGTTATACTTAAATATTATAAAGCTGTTAATATGAGAAGCATTGAGAAATTTAATTTTTGACGTCACGCAAAAAGAACTTTCATCGTGTTTTTATTGCTAGGAACAGATGTATGGATATGAGATATTAATTTGCATATTTATTTTTTGCAGTGTACGGACTTCGTGAAAGCAGGGGCGGAACAAGGCCTGACACCGTCTGATGTCGTGCTGGCAGCCGATATCACCTTCTCCTGCGTAGCTGATCCTCAGGCTGCCAAAGATGTAAGTACACGATGTTCAAGTTTCTATCGGCCAGAATAGCTTGTTCCCGAGTAAATCTACGTGACAAAGATTGTATTAATATTACGAACGATTTTTCTTTTCAGATGGTTTTTGGCAATTGCGGTGTCTTGACAGAGATTTCTCCTGATAAGAGCTATGTCGAGATGACTGGAATCGACGCCGAGACATCTCAGGATATCGCCGAAGCAATAAATGGTAAAGGCGGGCGTTACCTGGAGGCGCAGGTGCAAGGTAGCAAAACACAGGCGCAGGAAGGCACCTTGGTGATCCTGGCGGCTGGCGATCGGTCGTTGTTTGACGAGTGCCAGTCTTGCTTCGAGGCTATGGGCAAGAATAGCTTTTATCTTGGCGAAGTCGGCAATGCTTCCAAGATGAACCTTGTGTTACAACTGATGGCTGGAGTGACCTTAGCAGCTCTGGCTGAGAGCATGGCGCTCGCAGATCGTGCTGGACTTCAGCAAAAGGACGTTCTGGAAGTCTTGGAGTTAACGTCCCTGGCATGTCCAGCCATTCTTGATAAGGGCAAAGGTAGACGTTGACTTATCTAAAGAACAATTATTTTATTCTTCATATTAATTTTCATCCGATTTCATGCAATAACGATCTTTTCAAGCAATCTAAACATGTAAATAATAAGAATTCTATATTTTCTCTCTTTATACTTCTTTTCTCCTTGTACAAACTCTTTAGCCACTTGTCTAGAAGTGTTTGCATGAATTCTTTAAAGATAATAATGAATTTTATTTATATCTCATGATTTCTCAGCACTGTGCTTGAAACCTAACGTAGAACTTTGCTTTCCAGCTATCATCGAGGGTGGTTTCCCCACTCAGTTACCGTTGCAGCACATGCAGAAAGACTTGAGACTGTCACTAGGTATGAGCGATCAATTGGAACAACCTCTACCATTGGCAGCCGCAGCGAATGAGGTGTACAAGCACGCGAAGCGTCTCGGTTACGGCGAGCATGATGCTTCTGCTGTTTACATCAGGGCCAGGTTCTAACGCAGTATAGGTGTTGTGTTGTCTCCGAGCTTCTGCTACATCATATTTATTGCGATACCTGACGTTGTTTCCCGCCGCTCGAGATAGAGAGAAAGAAAGAGATGCTTTAACAAGATACTCGGCTTGCGAGCTTGCGGGCTCGCGACATCGACGATTTCGAGATACGTACATCGCCACACTCGCGCGTACGTCGTAAGATCTTGCGAAATGGATGAAGCTAAGCGAAGCGGAAAATAATCTGCGCAGGACACCTGTGCTGACGTCGAGAAGAGGAACGTTGTAATCATTTATCAAATAATTTTATTAATTTCATTCTTTTAATCATTTCCGTGGAAAGCGACGAATTATCTCGACTATTCCCGAATGCAACGTGCATTCTTTCCTTTTAACGTTTTTTAGCGGTAGTTATCTTCCGTAGGAAGGAAATACATTTCTCTTCGCGCGTGCGATCAGATCTCTTAGACGTGACTAAGCCTCCTCCGAGTCGCGTTTCTCGACTTCGATCGCGAAATGCCGGACCCTCAGCAGCTTTGAGAGATCCGGGACGTGTCGAAAATATGTGCCTTACGATACCGATTGAGGGAAGGCTTATTAACGCTGCACGCGCGTCGCGTGTCGTCGTTGACGATGATCGAGACGATGTGAATATCAAATTTAATGACACGAGCAGACCGACTAACACGACGACGATGACGATGATGATCACCGTGTTAACGACAGTCGCAAGGAAATGTAGGGACGCACTATGTGGTGCAATTGTAAAGTTTCAATTACTGTTATACTGCTGATTATACTGACGATTCTGGCGATATTTAAATATCCACCTCTCCAGAGCTCTCTGACGACGGCAAGGGGACAAGATCCTTCCACGATGCATCTTTCTCTCGTCTCTTTTGTGACGATCGCAACCAAAAACCGGGGCAACATTTAACGGATCCGTTTTTTATAAACGCAGTTTTTCTTTCGAGCTTCTATCTCGTATTTCATACAACGAACAATGAAAAGAAATGCACGATCGATCCTGTATTGAGTATCGCACAGTAGAGAATCAAAAGTAGAACGTAATTGATTATTTTTCGGGAAATATACTGATAAATCATAGTATTGACATAACTCCACTCGGTCATCAACTTATTCGTGTGAGGAAATCCATATGTCTTTCTAACGAATTCTTCTAATCGATGTCTGAATCGTGAAGAACATTTACATTTAACGCAGATCTGGCTAGCTTTTCATGACGCTGCTATCACTTTGACGAACTAATTCCATTGCCAGCACAGTTAGCACGGAGCACTTTTAAGTGTAGTAGAGGGATAGAACCTGTACAAGAAGTAAGAATTGTTATTTAGTACATTGTTTGTTGCGCTGTTCTCTCGATCCATTTTAACGTTTCTTTTTAACATTAACATTAGCAATCGAGTTAGCTCTCTTCGAGGATCTAGTTTTTAGGAAGACGGGAGCAGTATAACCGAAGCTGTACTCTGCGAAAATCGTATTTTACACCATCCGCATTCCATCTGGCTGGGGAAGGAAACCGGATCCCACAATCGATAAATCATCGATAAAAAAAAACGCAACAAAATCTTTCATTTTCCTAACAGAAGGCGCATTTGATGTATCTTTAATGCGGGGCCGCTCTCCCGAACCCTGCGTTTCCCGTAGCGTTTAATCCGCACGGGGTTTAGTCCGTTTCCGTGGAGAAGCGAGCAGCGTTGGTGGTATCGCGTGTTCGACGGACATCGACTTCTCGGGACAATTCTCGGGGACGGTTGCCACGGTATGACGTATCCCGCTCTCTCGCGCGCCGCGATCGTACGATCTTACGCGAGGTGAGGATTCCCTGGAGGAGTGGAGCGCTTCCGTTTTCCCAGGACGGTCGTGCGATTCTCACGGACGACAGGCGAGCGACACGAAGTCGAGAGAGCGACCGGTGGGCCATGCGAATCGGCTCGTTGCGAAGACCAGCGCGGTCCAGAAGTGCGCACGAATTTCCGCGACCTCTCAACGTGACGAGAAAATCATCACTGCGTGTATCAAAGGGAACGTGAGAACCTGTGAAGAATGAAACTTCTCCATTCGTCAAGATAAATTTGCAACATCGCACTTCCCGATCATTGTTACTTCGTGTGAATCTTTTGCCTTTACTTTTTATCGCAGAAATATTATTAAATTTTTCCTGGCGAATGTGCAATATTCTTTGTTCTAAATTGTTATTTATACAGATTTTCGGTTTTTTTTACTACGCGAATAAAGGCTTCATGTCTAATTGGTAGTTTGCTCGGCTCTTCGAGAGAAAACATTTAACGATTACGTTCTTTAGAAGAAGAGCTTTAAATACAGAGAGCAAAAAAATGGAAAAACTCGGACGAGATAGCAATTGTAAGGAGAAGTTCACCGGTTCCATGCTTTAGTTTTCCTTTTTTGATAACAGCAGTGATCCCGTTGCATAGTTTCGACAGATCTTTTTAAGAAGGTCGAATGGAAAAAATCGTGTCGACAGGATCTCGAATTTGTGAGCGCGTGCGGGAAATCACGTAGCGTATGGCAACGTAATAAACTTGATGGCTTGGCGCCATATCATGTATGACGACGAATGTAATTAGAGAAAGAAACACACGTACACAATCAATCAACTAAATAATAACGATTACAACGGTAAACTGTACGCTGCAATTGGCGTGGGTGGAGATAGAAAAGAAATACAAAATATTAAATATTCTACACGCCAAGCATAAAAGAATGATATATATATATATATATACATATAATTAGTAAATATTAAGTTTACTAAAAAAAAGAATAGAGGAGAAGAAAATGATAATACATGGGAGAATTGGCGTGAGTGCGAGCGAATGAATGGGAGTATACGCGCGTTACGTAACTAAACGTAATGTTCTATGTTTTGTCACGGATACGATGGTTTTTGAATAAATACCTATTTGAACTATGAATTCTCTTGCTCATCCCATCCCCAAATTTCCCCAAAGTAATAAATGGAGAATTACTTTATTACTTAGTTTATTACTTATTGTTAGACCTTTCCCATTTGGATTTTCTTTTTTGACCGGACAGTAATTTCGAAAACTCTTCCGACAGATACTCTGTTAATCACTCTGCATTGTCGTTGCTTTGGCGTTGATCCCGTCAAATTCACGCTTGTAATCCTTAATGCGTTCCCGATTCTTAGTTCAGAAAATTTGCCAGAAGGAAAAGCTGTACTTTCATTTGAACTATTATTACGTTTCGATTCATTAAGTATTTAATAAGCAATTTCGTGAGCATCAAACAGCGGACGATTTATTCCACGCAATTGCGTACACCTGTCGAGAGATTCAAGCTCAACATTTTCTAGTATCGGAATTTTCGATGGCTAACTTCATCTTACTTTTTCTTTTCCTTTCTCTCAAGTTAGCGAGCAAACGCGCAACGGTCATACAAGATTTGTTGATTCTTTGTACTCTTACAATTGAACTACTTTAATTCGGACCGAGGAACGGGACAGCGGCCAGGATATTCGTCATTATATTTTAGACTAAAATTGGCACATGGTTTAAAATCGAGAGCCAAATCATCATCATCATCATCGTCATCATCTTCTTTTCCTTTCTCGAATTAATGCACGCGTGCACATAAATCGAGAAAGAAATTGCGTAAGGAACCCCTGCAAACGTCCGCCTCCGCCAATCCGATACTGCACGAGAGGGGTGCGAACGGTGGTGGGGACAGTGACGACGGACTTCAACGGAGCACCGAGTACTCGTGACGTGGTAGAGGGGGAGCATGCGGGGCTAGGGTGGGGGAAGAGACACTCGCCGTCAGATGACACCTGTAGCTCGACCTCCGCAATCAGCGAATCAGTACGTTCGCAACCGTGCACGCGCTGTCTCGCTGGATCGCGGTCATCGTAGAGCTCGTTTGTTCTTTCGCTTTCCTCGGCTCCATCGCGGGCGTGAGACACGCGTGGATTTAATACGTTCGTGCATCCGATCACGACGGACGGTCGAGTGTGACGGGGGGAGGAAACCTAGCGCCTGCACAGGTAGGTCCCACGTCGACCCAGCGTCAATGACGAGTGCAGGTGCACGTGTGACAACACCGACGACGGCAAAGTGCTCGTGCGACTTTCACGTGTATCATCGCGCTGTCATCCATCGTCATCCGCTACATCCGCCAGTCGCCGAGCCATCAGCATCGCGACGATCGACCGGAGGGCAATGGAATCACGACGGAAACGGTACGCATTTGTAATTCGTATATATCTATGTTTACGTGCGCAATCGTGAGCATGAGGGTCGAAACCGGTGCAACTTCAGGGCGTTCGTAACTCCTGGCTGCCACTGGAAATCGGATCCAGCGTTCGAATCCGTATCTCGGTGTCCTTTCTCTCGCGCGCGGATTATTATTGCTGCGCATCGCTGCGCATCGCGTTGCTGGATCATCGAGGAACAAACATCGCGCGTTTCCGAGCGCGGAGATCGTTCCGCGAGCGATCGAACGACCCGCACCGCCTCTCTCGCGTGGTTCGCGCGCTCTCCAATTCGGATTTCCACGAAACGGCGCGACTGGTTCTGGGAATACGTGGAAGATATAGGTTTCGTCGCTCGCGCCTCGCAACTTGGTTTCGCGCCGAGAAAAAATCGCTCGTAATGATGGCGCGTGCATTTCCACTCTTGAAAGACGGACGCGGCATCATTCGACGTTCTCTTTTTTTCTAGCTCGCGCGGGACGCCGACGTCGACGTCGTCACGGTTCGAAATCGCTAGGGAAAGGTCTTACGCAAATGATTCCTTACGTCATGAATAAATATGCAGGCCATCGCTCGAGCTTGGCTCGGATCTTCGCGCGGGCAACAAGATTTCCGTCTCTTTCCGCTCTCCTGCAACAGCCTAGGGAGAAGCATCTCGAAGAGCTTCTGTCTCGTCTCGGCAGCTTGATAACTGGTCACCGCAATTGTCTCGGTGGGCCCGAAAGCGGGGCCGGTCGTCGCGGATACGCCGTGCGTCGCGTACCGAGGCCGATCGACACGCGCATGTAGATCCTAGGAACAAGGTCGTCGATGTGGAGCGTTACTTTCTAAACGGCACGACGTACCCGGTGCGACCGAGAATTGCCACGAGAATCGTCCTCCCCGCGAAAACGCGTGTCCGCGCGTGCAGGTTCACGCGAGCGCGAGCGATGTCGTCGTCGATCCTGGAAATTCTGGAATTCTGGAATTCGCGTTGGATGCATCTATGAACGCACGGTGGTCCCAAGTTCCTTGGGGTTTTTGCCGAAACAATCATCTTATCTACACCCTCGGAAAGGATTTCTGATAACAAGACGAAAAATATTCTTGACTAATTTAATCGTATTACAAGTATAAAAAATATGAAAATAAAACAATTTTTAATTTAAATCAGTAATTTCTATTCTTCTCTCTCGAATTAAATAAGATTGTTTTACTGTCTTGAGACAAGAGTAACATATACAAATTTATGCTTATATATTCTTGTATGTAGAGTAATTTGATATTAGCGCCACTTTATAGTAGGCTTTGTCGATGTCGACGCATCATTTTCTCACAGTCGCTCGTCGACTCGGCGCTTCTGCGTCCTTTATTCCGATAAAACGGCCAATATTTATGTGTTGCAATCGAAAATCGGGAAAGTGTTTCTGTTATTTACAATGAATAAGTGCAATACTCTACAAGAAATATTAAAAGATATGGAAATGTAAGTAAGTATATACAATATACTTACTTGAGAAATAAGATTCGAGATAAGACATTTCCATATCTTTTAATATTTCTTGTAGAGTATTGCACTTATTCATTGCAAATAACAGAAACACTTTCCCGATTTTCGATTACAACACATAAATATTGGCCGTTTTGTGCAGATTCTACAAATTCTCTTACAAGAATAGAATAAGATGTCTTTTAGATCTCACAATATTCTTAAATCAAGAATATTGTGAACTTGCTACAAATTTTTATCTAAATCCTTCTGAGAAAATTAACGAGATAGCACCAAGATTATTTAAATGTAGATTTTCGAATTTTCTATTCAAGATTAAAATATGCTTCTTTTCAATAATAAATATGATTGTGGCTATAGCGATCTTATTTTATGATAGATTAAAGAGTAATAGCATTAAGTCTAGAAATCTTTTCTGTGGGTGTAAAAAATCATCTCTCGCTTCACTCGTAATCTCTCCGTTGCATGTATACTATACGCGTGGAGCCGCGGATACGCCGCGAGAACAGGCGAAATTCCGAGCAGGCGATCGATCGTGGAGCCTCTCTCCTGATTTACGGCCTGCCGATCACTTTGTGCGCCGATTAATACAGAAATAAATCAGCGATTCGAGATTTCGGGTGCAACTTCGCTTTTCGCTCGGCGATAAATTTGATTTTACGTGGCGCGGTTAAGGGGTCAAGGCACTCCTCGCGAAGCCTCTCTCGGGCGCACCGCTTTATCTCCTCTCGTATCTTTCATAATAGGCATATCTTCTTTTTCGTTGGCGCATCCTCGTCTCCGTTCTCGCGCAGTCTTGAGCTCGCGGCGAGAAAACGGAGCGCGGCCCGCATGCCCGCCAATGCGAGACGGAGGCGCGTTTCGCTCGCGACACGCGCCGAGCGAGACTTCGGAAATCCCGTTCCCGGCTGCTCCAACTGCTCTCGTCTACGTAGTATAATATACGGCACTTCTATGTGTTGAGACAGGGTCGATACCGGTCAATACCGTCTTGACTAACTCACACCTGAAAAGAATGGTCATTGAGTGGGAAAAAATACAGAGCGGATTCCGCACACGGTTTTTCGTTCCATTTTGACAGTGAGCACCATCCGTGCAGGTACCTGCGTTGTGTTTTTCTGCCGCAAGCGGACTTCATCAGCTAATCGTCTCTCAGGTTTGCTTCTTTATAAATTCTTTAGCGGATTTAATAGATAATCGATATCTGGAATCTGAATAATGGATATATGGCGGCTAGAATGTCAAGTAATCGCTATTCGTCGCGAGTTTCTAATTTATTGGGTCGTCCGGAAAGTGCGTGCCGATTTTGAAGGAAAATTCAAAGGCAACATTTTTTTATGTCGATAAATATTTATTGACTTATGTATGCACCGTTTTGTTTCACAACCTTTGTCCATCTTTCACGCAACTGGAAGATTCCATTCTCCCAGAACTTCTTAGGTTTCTCGGCGAAAAACTCCTCAAGGTGGTTTTTTATGTCGATCAAAGAGTTGAAGTTCTTGCCGCTAAGAGAATTTTGCACAGACCTAAATAAGTGAAAGTCTGAAGGTGCAATGTCTGGTGAATACGGTGGGTGAGGTAGCACATCCCAGCCAAACTCCAACAATTTTTGTCGGGTAGTCAAAGAAACATGAGGTCTGGCATTGTCCCGATGGAACACGACGCCCTTCCTATTAGCTAATTCTGGACGTTTTTCCTGAATCGCTGTCTTTAATTCGTCCAGTTGCGAGCAGTACTTATCTGCATTTATCGTTTGGTTGTGTGGTAGGAGCTCATAATATAGGATTCCTTTCCAATCCCACCAGACACAGAGCATGACTTTTTTTGGATGAAGGCCGGCTTTCGGAGTGGTTAATGCTGGTTCATTTCGCTTACCCCAGGATCTTTTTCGTTCTACATTGTTGCAAATGATCCATTTTTCGTCACCCGTCACTAATTGCTTCAAAAATGGTACGTTTTCGTTGCGCTTGTACAGCGAGTCGCAGATGGAAATGCGATCCATTAAATTTTTTCGGCCAAATTATGCGGAACCCATACATCATAGCGACTTACGTAACCAAGCTTCACTACATGATCGTGGACAGTGGTTTTCGATATTTTCAGTATCTCTGCTAATTCACGTGTCGTGTAGCGCGGGTTATTCTCGATCGGTGTCTTGATTTGGTCATCATCAGTAGTAGAGGGTCTGCCCGAGCGTTCTTGGTCTTTAAGGTTAAAATCACCAGCTCTAAACTTAGCGAACCACTTACGCACGGTTCTTTCAGCTAAAGCGCCTTCTCCGTAAACAGAACATATCGAATTTGTTGCTTGTGAGGCATTTTTGCCTTTCCGGTAATAGAAAAGCATCAAGTGTCTAAAATGTTCTTTGTTTTCTTCTATCTTCAAAAGAGTACAAAACTGACACGAATCAATTTATCTGAAACAACTTTTTCCCTAAAGATGCGTTGAAATGTCACCTTTAAGCATATGTATATAAATCGTATGTTTTCAATAACATTGATATATTCAGACATGTTCCAACGCCATCTATTAAAAATCGGCACGAACTTTCCGGACGACCCAATATATCATTAAGCGTCTCGGTAACTAATCTTTGAATCGAAAACTTCTTCGAGCAAATCCGCTTGAAGTGAAATGAGGATTAAAACTACACCGTCTAGACGGTTGAAATTTAGCTTCCGAAGATCCTTTTGTTTTCGAATGCTTTTGATTTGACCATTGATTGATTTGATTGTCGCGTATATCATAGGGAAAAATTGATGATTGTTTGTTGTGCAATTTATTTTATTTGATTTTTATTGGAGAGTCAATCCGAAAACAATTAAAATTTCTAAACGACGTCGCGGTATTTACAGCTATACAAATCTGCGAAATATAAATGCAGTCTAACACGTCTAAAATCTTGCTTTTATACATATTTGCCGTCTATTGGATAGCGAAGAACTCATGCACTTTTTTTATGATGTATTGCGAATCTTACGAATTTTACACAATAATTGATGCGTTCTTAATTTATTTTATTTTTGTCTTTGACTGTTTCATAAAATTGCAATGTAAATATGTCTGCAAGTCTTGCCTAAATAGAACTATCAAGTGGCAGATTCTCAAAAAGAAATTCGGCCTTCAATAGGCCTATTTTTCTTTCCATCGTGACATCTGTATCTTAAAATGTTTTAGATTTTCATTTTTATTGCCTTTTTCTCCTTCGTCTCCTTTTGAAACGTCTTGGATTTTCCGAATTGCTCTTTACAGAATTGAGAGTTTATTATCTATAAAGGTTCCTTTACAAATTTGAGAAATTTAGAGATCCAGAGTTTTAAATGGGTTTGCTTTCTGATGATTTAAGAAGCAAGTTTAAAAGTGAGATAAAATATAGTACCGTAAAGGTAACAAATCATCATAGGACCTATAGATTTCACAAGGACATTCGTCTTTTACGAGTATAATAGGGCATAACAGGTATCCACTTCAAACAGGTAATATCCTGTTGCATGTGGAACATGTGTACGTTAGTAATCGTCGAAAGATTGGTTGAGAAAACAGATCGAGGAAAAAGTGTGTGAGAGGTGAGAAGCCTACGAAGGAAGCGACATGGACAAGGTTACGATGGCGACTCGAGTCGAATTTCTCTCTTTCCTGCGTAGCTCGAAGCAGAAAATGTATCTCTCAGCTCGAGTATCCCCCAGAGATTAATCCCTTCCGGCCGAACGGTTTGAATCGTTATCGCGACGCGATTGTGTTTTACCTAAGCGAATTCGAGCGCGATCCGACAACAGCTGCGACATTCCCTCTCCTCGAGAGGAGTTTCCTTCGGCGGGAAAGCTCAAGGAAACAAGGCCTAGAACGACGATAAAAGTTACTTCCGTAACGCTCGCGACATCAAATGATAATTATCGCGAGTAATATGGAGTAATTATCAAAAGGCAACGCGATAATTGAAGCGTGACATGCCAAGGCGACGTAAGTGCTAGAAAGAGGCAAAATCGACGTTTTATCGCATTCGCATTGTGGGAACTTACGAGCTGTTAATCCAGTAAAACAAATTCCGGCCGCTTATAACGCTTGGGCGCGTGGCCCATTGCAATTATTAAATTACTGATAATGCAGAGACATTATTGAATCAAAGAGTATTCAATTACTAATTATAATTATTAGATCATTAATGACACAGGGGTACGATTACATTACAGAGAATATTTAATTACTAATTATAGCCGACAAATTATTAATGACATGGAGACATAGTTAATTTGGCGTGTCTCGTGTCTTCGTTGCGGGAAAATCGGCTAGATACGCTATAGCTAGTAGGGAAATCGGTTAGCTGGACAGGTTGCGTCGTTCGTGCTAACAAGTCGGGTCTCGTCGCCGTCGTGCATTCCGAAGTGCAGATTCCGGAGCGGTTTTCTTTTAATGGCGAGGGTCGAATCGGGAGGAAGAAAGAGAGACGGAGAAGGAGAAAGAAAGAGAGAGAGAGAGAAAGAGAAGTGGAACGCTTACGGTACTGATTTTCCAGCGTGCATTTAACTCGCCTCGACTCTCTTTCTTTTTACCCTCTGCCAGTTTTCGTTTGCGCAACAAGTGAAGGTCCGCCATGTGGAACAGGATATGTAAAATGTGACCGAACACATCGCCGGCACGCCGTAGAATTCAATTTCGTTTACTCGACGCTAATTGACAGTGCTTCTGCGAGGAAACGCGCACGCAAATAAATGCACACTCTAATTACATCCTTTTTCCTACGCGAATTCTTCCGCGCCGGGGACCGCTTCTTCTTCTTCTTCCACGACGACGGCGTGTTACGCAAAAGGGCATGGCGTCATCGGCGTTCAATGAAGGTAATAGCGGCGATGGAGAATACGGTGCCTGATCGGTATCGGCACGCTTGGGATGCCCGCAATAAATTTGCGTCATATTGAATTGCGATCTATCCGCGCGCGAAGCGCCGCCGACTTTGTTGGTCGATTCGCCGTTTAACAAATCGCGACTCGCGAAAATGTCAGCGACTCGACGAGCAGGTCGTTTGCCCTTGTAAGCGCCGCCGGATACTTTCGACTTTGGCGAGAACGGCGTGTATCAACCGGTTCGTGTAAAAGGATCTCGCTCGCGCTCGATCATCGCGACGTAACTTTCAGCGCGGCCGCGCTCATTCCGAGCGTTTTTCCCGAGGAACCCTTCCTCTTCTTTTTTTATTTTCCTTCTGTAAATTTGGGGACTTTCCTCCTCTTGCTTCGTGCCATAAATTGCGGTATCGTGGTTGCCTTCTGTCCACGCCGTTAACAACTTGCCTATTATTGCCTATTAAGATTAACGAGGCTTCGAATTGCCGTTTCTGCCGAATTCTTGCGTTTACGACGTTTCTTCGCCGTTTCTGAAAAATAGCTCATCCTCTTCTTCAGTAAATCAAAGGGTGTAACTTGGAATAACCCGAGATTAGCGACGACACTTTGTTCGCATTCGATTTGATTCGCGTAGGATGGCACATTGGCTTTCCGAAAATATGTCTACATCTGGTATAAAATTAAATTTCAATTTACTTCTTTCACTCTTCATAATTCTCTAATAATCATAGCTTTGATGCGATCTTAATAAGAGCTTCGTGGCTCGTACACGTTTTTTTTCCCTGAGTGTTACGAGGAAAAAGTTATATAAAGAGATCATCTCTCTAGGATCCCTACGGCTTGTGTTTAGTGTACGCTGACCGAGAACGGGTAAAAGTAATTGCAGGTCGCTCTCGATGTCGTGAGGAACGGTAACATGTAAAGCTGTGTTCTTTAAACTCGATGCGGTGCGAGAAGGACGAAGATACCAGCGGTGAAAGTGCAGGGCGACCAAGAGACGGCAGAAGCTGTGAGAGAAAGGAACTGTTATGTCTATGACACGGACAACATTATCGTAGACAACAGGATTTCAAAAATCAAAGGAAATAAGGACACTCGCTTTTTCTATAGACCTTTTCCGATGCCATTATTTTTATGACAGCCTGCAGCTGTGATTTATGATGCTTTCAAAGAAAATTCTTTTAGCTCGAAATTTAACGCTTACAGTTACATTTTTCGAATGTCTTCTTTTCTAGAAATGCAGAAATGCAATTCGAAAACATGAGATGTAGAATCACTTTATTCCAAGAAAATATTTATTTCGTCTGTCACTAATTCTTCATTTTAAGACTTTCTTATACACCAGTGTTAAAATTTTTGAATTACCTGAAAGGTTGTTAGATCGATTCATTTTATCTGAAAGATGTCTCGACGTTTTTGTCGTAGAAAAGTCGAATTAGCGATGCCGTATAATTTCAGCGGAAAAAATGCTGGACTTTCTAAATCGGTAATCTGTCTATTGAATGCATTATTTTAGTTTTATTTTTGTTATATTTTTTATTAGTTTGTACTTGGTAAATATATTCCATTGTTCAAGGTCCAAGATTTGGACACGGATCTATGTCCTTGTAGCGCTAACTATTACCTAACTATATTCATTCTGAGAAAATGTAGAAAGAGGAAATAACATTTCTCAAAAACTTTTAATAAAAGTAAGAGTATTTTCAAGGTCCAAGATTTGGACACGGATTTATGTCCGTGTAGCGCTATTACCTAACTATTTATTCTGAGAAAATGTAGAAAGAGGACATTTCTCAAAAAATTTGAATACAAATTTATTGTCGAGTATTGTCGTCTTACATTGTTCAAGGTCCAAGATTTGGACCCGGATTTATGTCCGTGTCTTAATCTTATGTCCGTGTAGCGCTAATGCCTAGTTCTAAGAAAATATAGAAAGTGGAAACAGCATTTCTCAAACAATTTTGAAAATATAGAAAGAGGAAACAGCATTTCTCAAACAATTTTGAGAAAAATAAGAGTATTGTCGTCTTACAAAAAGAATCTTACTAAAGAGTCGTACTAAAATTTCTAAAAAGCGTAGTCATCTATTGTCTAATTTCAACTTGAATTTCTAACTAACAAATTTGGAATGCGTCCGTTACGATTGATAATATCGAGATTACCGCATCGCGCCTCGTGTTTACGCACTTATTTATCGCGGTAACTTGACGATAAAACGACAGCGTCGCGCATCCGACGCTTTATCGGAATTCGCGGAGAGCCGGCGCCGATTAAAATCATTCGATGCTCGCTTGTCGCGGAACTAATTGGCGTGGATGCACACAACAGCGATTCTTCTGTGTTAATCTCAAGATTAAGCTCTTTTTACCGCGATACATTTTAGCATTGTTTACATAATAAATATGCGAGATGCATGTGCAAGTACGCGATAAGCAGATGCACGCACCTGCTTGTATCGCATGATAAAATACTTTGGAAACAACGCTTCGCGTGACAATAAGAAACAAACCGAGAGAAATATATTGGGTTGGCCAAAAAGTAATTGCGTTTTTTTAAATATAAATAAAAGGCGAATTTTTCATGGAAAACAAAAACTTTATTAAAAATATATTGTCCATTTTGTTTGATTATCTTTTGCCATTTTTCAGGCAACTTCATGATTCCGCGCTCAAAACAGTTCTTATCTTTTTCAGCAAAAAACAATTCCAACAACGATTTGATATCCTCATCAGCAGTAAAGGTTTTACCATTCAAGGCGTTTTGCAAAGAACGAAACGAATGGTAATCTGATGGTGCCAGGTCTGGCGAATATGGTGGATGTGGTAACATCATGGTAACACATCCCATCCAAGCTGCAACAATTTTTCACGAGTGACCAAACTTGTACGTGGTCTAGCGTTATCATGGTGAAACACAACACCTTTGCGATTCACCAATTCTCGACGTTTCTGTTTGATGGCATCATTTAATTTATCCAGTTGACGACAGTATACGTCTGAATTAATGGTTTGATTCCTTGCAAGCAGCTCAAAATACACAATGCCTTTAAAGTCCCACCAGACTGACAGCATAATCTTTCTTTGGTGAATATCTGCTTTTCAAGTGCTTTCAGCAGGTTCATCACGCTTGCTCCACCATCTTTTTCGTTTGACGTTGTTGTAGACGATCCATTTTTCGTCGCCTGTTATCATACGTTTCAAAAATCGATCATTTTCCTCACGTTTCAAAAGAGAATCGCAGATGTCAATACGCTTAGTGAGATGAATTTCTTTGAGCTCATGTGGTACCGAAATATCGAGCTTACTAATGTATCCAAGTCGTTTTAAATGGTTTTCAACACTCGATTTCGATATGTTAAGATTCTCAGCAATCTCTCGTGTCGTTAAACGCCGATTCGAATCGATCAGTGCCTTTATTTTGTCATCATTAATTTCGATTGGCCTTCCTGAGCGTGGTGCATCTTTCACATTAAAATCTCTAGATCGAAATTTAGTAAACGAATTTTGACACTGCCGCAGTTTTAAAGCATCTTCGCCATATACATGACATAACTTTTTATGAGCTTGCACAGCGTTTTTCCCTTTTCGGAAGTAATAAAACAAAATATGAGGAAAATGTTCTTTTTGATTTTCCATTTTGAAATCGACGGCAAAGAAACAATTGTTAACGAAATCGTGTACTTTCTTTTTCTAAAACAAGCTTGAACCGTGAGTTGTTAACCTACATAATGAATTTGCGGTTTAGAATGAAGTTCGTTACATTTCAAGACATGTATGTCCATCTATTGGAAAAAAACGCAATTACTTTTTGGCCAACCCAATAGATGTTCGAAAAACTTTTCTCTCGCGCGTTGCGTCTTTTTTTTCTCGGTTATATCTCAGTTGCATATCGAAAATTATTATTGCGGGCGCGTATTGATAAGTCGGCGCGCTCGGCGGCATTCCATCTTGGAACGGTACGGTGCGGCCAATCACGTGGCGGGCGCGCGGTCACATGACGCGCAGGCGCAAGCGGGCCGGCAGTTACGAATGCGACGCAGCACGCGCGCGTGTCGTTCGCGGTTTCGCGACGTTTTATAAATAAACCGGTGCATCGCGGATTCGCCGTCGATGCCGTTGTCGTTTCGCGTTGTCGTGCGGCGGCGACGCGCGATTCCGTTCCGATTTCGCGCATCCGGAAACGGCGACGACCGTTCTCCGCAGTCCATCGTACGATTTACGGAAGAGGTAAGGAGGGGGAGAGGTACGATTCGGACGGAACTATCAGCTCTATGAGACGAAGTTGTCTGCAAGTGGCACTGCCGAGGGAAGTGCATGGAGCTCGCGGTGCAGGTGCGCTGAATAAAACAATCATTTATGAAAAACGTGGATCTAAAGCTCGCAGTTTTTACGGAGTTTCGAACACGGTAAGAACGCTTTCGAACGTCGCATTATAACAGTAGACGTATCGCGTGGCATTGGCGTCGGCGTTGCACTCGAAATGCCTCGAATCTCCGAAAAAGATTTCTTCGTCGCGACCGCTTTTTCGCCGAATCTGGAGACTCGCGATTGCATTTGTCATTCTTTATGAGAAACGTGCGTAACACGCGTTTTAGGATTTCTCCGATTTCCAGAGATTACTCTGGATTATTCTGGGATCGTACCGGAGACTTGAAAGCCTTAAAAAAGCACTTGGAGAACGCCATCTTCGAGCAAAGCCAAATGCACTTTAAATTTTCAATATGGCGCTCGGTGAAACCGGCGATCGTCTGTCGATGATTGAGATAGCTCGTTTGCCACACGGCGCTTCTTCACTTTGTTGCAGCAACGAGATATCGGCTTGTTGACTGTTTAATTGCGCCGTTGGTACGTAGAGCACATAA
The DNA here is from genome assembly GCF_003672135.1 of Ooceraea biroi. Lineage (NCBI taxonomy): Eukaryota > Metazoa > Arthropoda > Insecta > Hymenoptera > Formicidae > Ooceraea > Ooceraea biroi. The sequence goes on along the minus strand of NC_039517.1, from coordinate 7,069,073 downwards.
AAATTCAGGATCGCTGTAATAAAGTGTCGCGGCGAGTAAATGCGATGTGCGTCGGAGCGCATCGTCCACTTGGTGTAATCTCGAACAGCGTATAGATGTCGCGATCGGATCGAGACGGTTGTACGCGAAACCCGTGATTTTATATTCTAGTTCTAAGCATATGACGCCTAATAGCTGCGAAACGACCACTGACAGCGAGTGGAACGATATTTTCATGTTGCGCGCGGGATAGAGCGAGACAACGATTTATCTCGAGACAAATCGTTCCGCTAAATAGGCCTTTACTTTCGTGCGTGGCGAGGGACACTCCACCGGGAATATTCCGTTTGTTTACGTCAACGGCAGCCTTCGTGCGCGAGTAGGAGAGAAAAAGAGAGAGAGAGACGAGCATACGCGAGAGAAAAAGAGGGAGTGATAGACAGAAAGAGATAGACGAAGACGAAGACAAAGGATCGCTCGAGCGACTATCGGCTGCATTCAGCGCACTTTCACTCGACGACCCGAGCAAATCGTGAGCGCGCGTGCGCATGATTTCGGTGGCGGTGAATCGTAACAGATTTCGCGCGGCCGATCGATCGATCAAGCCGCGGTACAATCGTTGACACAGGAATATATGGACGGAGCCTTTTACGAGGGGAAGCTGAGATTAGCGGTAAGGGGAGAGCACTGGCACTTCGTGTAACTTCGGCTGTTCGGGTATGTTCGGTTCCGCTAGTGACATATATATATGTACGATGAGTTATTGCGTTGTGTCGGAATGTAGCAATCGCATTAATGCAAAAAGGAAAAATTGGCAATAACGTATGAAAGAAAATAATGGTCCGAACATTTCTTTTCCTCTGTAAGTAAAACATACAATTGTAGGTTATACACAATGCCGGTAAAACGTTTCAGATATTGTTATGTGTTTATTATTATTTAAATTTATTATTATTGTGTTAAGAAAGAATTTTGGCTTGTTTATTATTATATTCATATGAACAATTGTTCGATAACAGTTTTTCATTTATAGTTTTTATTAATTATGAATTAATAAAAACTATAAATGAAAAACTGTTATCGAACAATTGTTCATATGAATATAATAATAAACACATAACAATATCTGAAACGTTTTACCGGCATTGTGTATAACCTATAATTGTATGTATTTTACTTACAGATGAAAAGAAATTTTCGGATCATTTTCTTTCATAAGTTGTTGCCAATTTTTCCTTTTTGCATTAATGCGACTGCTACATTCCGACACGACGCAATAACTCATCGTACATGTAATTTCAGTATCATAACTTTACAAAACTTTATCAAGTGTCATTCGGGCGATGTCGAGAACAGCCGAACTCGCCCGATTTGCCAGCAGCCTCTCCTTACCGCAAATCTCGTAACCCCCCTTGCCTAAGTTCGTAGCATAGGCTCCGTCCATATATTCCTATGTCAATGGGTACAATCGCGAATGAGGATCGTCCGCGATCGGTGACGAGAACGCGCGAGGATTCGCGAGCGAGTGAACGAGCGGGGAAGAGACAGAAAGAGAGAGAGAGAGAGAGAGTCTCGTGAATCGAGAAGCGATCGTGTCGCTCGGTCGCGAATCGCGGAGTGCGGTCGGCGGTCGGGCGGAGGGCGGGGGGGGGGATTGACAGGCGGCCATGTTTGGTAGCGGCGGCCGCACGTGTCGACGCGGCCAGTCGCAGCTACGCGGCCAGATGGAGCACGTGCGCGCACGTGCGTGCGCCCGTGATACGAGCGCTCGCTGACGGGCTTGCTAATTCTGCCCGCAGGTATAGCGAGGGACGCCAAGGACGAGTAGCGTGAGGGTACTCCCGTGCGGGCCGACGAAGCGACGCCACCGTCGCGACGCCACATCTGGTGATTCGAAGACCCACCGACGGACGGACGGACGGCGAGAGGGAGAGCGAGAGGAAGGAGGGGGGCCACCGTGGTTCTCGCGCGTGCGTACTGGCGCTGTCGAGCAGTCAACCGGTGGCGAACATCATCCGCTCGTTCGACTCGAAACTCGTGAGAGATCGTCGCGAGCCGGTCGATCCGCGTTGAAATTGGACCAATTGCCGCGATTGCCGTCGCCGTGTCGTCGTAATCGCCCCGACGTTCTCGCACGCGCGCGTGTGTCCTTCGTCCAGTGGGTTTGTTTACGCCGCGTCGGTCGTCGCGCGCGCACGCTTCGTCGTAACCGAGTTTCGCGAAGTGAAGGAACAAGCGAAGAACGAAGAGATCCGTCGTATCGACGTCCTCGTCGTTTTCTCGGTACTCCCGGTAGTCGCGAATAAACTCGGGCAGCGGTAGCCGCGAGTGTTTTTCGCGGACTCCGGTGCGAGAAAGGGAGACGGACCGCGCCGGCGGATGCACCGGTGTGTCCTTCGAGGCGCGCGCTCCCCGCGCGTTTTCACGCGACACAGATCCTGATCTTGGTACTGCGACGCGATTCCTCCGCGAGGCTCTCGTTCGTTCGTAAGTACTTACTTCACGCGCGTTTACTCGTAAGCACGCGAGCGCGCGCCGTCGTCATCTCTGTCGTACGGGACGATACGCGTGTAACGACCGTGGATCATCATCGGGATCGCCGGTGGCGCGTTGTCGTTTTCGTCGTCGGTAGTGAATGAAGGGCTGACAGAGAAGGGTGTGCCACGGGTCAGTTCACGTGACGAACCAATGGAGTGATGCAGTGCCGTAGTGTTAGTGACCAGTGCCGCGTGTCCGTTGTTTGGATTACTTGAAGATGCCTTCGTCCGGTGGCGGATATTATGACGACAGGAATCCTCTGCTCAAGGGCACCTTATCGAGGTGAGTACGATTTCCGTACGAACTTGGATTTCTTACATGGTCTGGCATGCGTTTTCGACCTGGCGAGAGATGGTACCGCTGCGAAATACCTGAATAGAAAGTTGGCAAGTGTCGCATTGTGTATATGTGTGTACGCGTGCGTACCGTGCCGTAGCGTCACGAGTAGCGAGATTCGGGATTTCTTTCTAGTAAAGGGAATAATAAAAAAATTCGTTTAATAGCTTTTAATAAAAGCAATGATAGATTTCCGTGTACATAAATTTCGCAGTTACTAATATTCAAATGTTTGAATATTGGATAGAGACATATTTATTGATTCACACGTTTATTATCATGAATAATAATGTCCATTCATTATTAGGAGACACGATAATAATGAATGATTAAATTACCGATAATGCTAGCAATAATATTTTCAGCAATTTCTATTAAACATACACGAGTATCAAATTTATCATACTATTATTCTTATTTTCCCGTAATTTATCTTTTTTCTGAAACGAGCACCATGTAACATGACTGCCAAGTATTATTATACAATATTAATCACAGAGTACCATCGCGCTGTGTCTAAAATATTAATTAGCAATATTCATTGCCGACCACCATTGGCTCCATGGTCGTTGATACATGCAGATATTCTTCGAAGGATACCTTCGACCTGCGTATTTTACATATTTTCGATATAGACGCGAGATATAGTTTATCGTTTTCTACTTTGAAGACGCGCTGCAAGGAGGGAGAGAAAAAGAGAGCTACTTCTTGCAGTCGAGTGAAAAGCACGTTCCCTCTGTAGATGTGTTGTTGAGAGTTAATACGACGCGGTCAGCATTTTCGCCACACATTTAACGCCAACTGCGACTATCTAAAGTACTACGCTTACGTTTAGATGGCGTGTACATGGCGTTTGCTTTGCTAAAATTCAGCTTTAGACGACCGCGTTTAACGCTAAACGAGAATGAGGCGCTGCAAATTAATCGATCCCCGTTTTGCATACGGCCGTTGAAAGCTGTGCTGTCTTACCTGAAAATATATTCAAAATGCTTCCTTGTCAACGTGTATTACGTTAATACCGCAAAATACGATTATGTGTAATAGTTCATGATATCGTCAAATCGGTGACAGTTTTATTAGAAACGTGGCACCAAGTAAAACTCGCGGGTTGAAATTACGTGCAAGCTAAATAAATTCTTTTCAGCAGTTTATTAACATTTATTTATCTGTGTTGTAAATTGCTCTATATGTGGACAAAAATGTTTTTAAGCAATTGTTTCTTGTTAGACGCGTTTCAGCCAGGTCGCCTTTAATATTTAAGTATTAACAAATATTTCGGCACGGCTCCAGAAAAACGGTAGTCTCGATCGTAACAATGCACGATCTCACATTATGCATTTGCAATCGTTATCCTTGGCACGACCCTGCCGAATGCAAAATAGCGTACGAAGGGCAACGCGTGTCGATGATATCCGATTTGCGTCTCGTTTACACACGTACGCGTAGCCTTCGTGCGTTCAATATAATGATCGAGCGCGCACGCAGCTTTGTCTTTAATTTACCTCTTCAATATGCGTCAACGTCTCAATTCACTTACCGCAAACCCAAGTGAATTGAATGCAAACGCGTGATTCATAATGATTACTGATATAGATACAGAGAAAAAACGGTTACGAAAATAATAACGAGACAGTCGATTGTTACAAATTTTTAATTTCTACATTCGCAATGAAAAACGTAATCAACTTCTGCGTTCTCTTCGCTTTCGTCCGGGTTTATATGCAAACGCGTGTACGAGCATAATGCTCCGTATAAGTAGGATAAAATGTTTCGTGACTCGATGAATCGCCTCGTAAAAGCCCGTGATGACCGTGGTATCGTCGAGTGTCGGGTTCACATACCTACAAGTACGCACATTTTGCACGTCAGCTTCGTTGTTAACGACGAGAATTCGCGGCGACGTGCACGCAGTATCAGCCCCGGCACTTGGAACAATACTCACGTAATGCCGTCACGGCTGTCCTCGAATTTCGCAAAATAACGTAGAGACTTACACGCGTTGACTTATATTCAATGTAAACGTAATTAATGACTGTGCAGCTGGTAGAATAATAATTTCGCTGTTTACACACCTTCCCGCTCGAAATATTCGCGAGCCTTTTTAAGCATAGGCAGCATATATCTCTCGTTGACCACAGATACACACTCGGCAGTCGTAATCGCTTCCCAAATTGCGCGAAAAAATCACAAATGAGGCGAACGTCCTCGACGTTGCTTGAGAATTGCATTTATTAATAGTTTGATTGAATTAATAGAGTCGTAGCCGTTTAATAGTAATGATTATAATAACGCATATAATACGCTGATTATTAATGTAGAATATTATTAGCGAGAAGTGCTGTTGAATACAACCTGCATACTATTAATCTAATTCCGAATTAATTTGATTCGAATTAATAATAGCGTTAGCTCTGGGACTCTTACTATCAGATATATTTGACTATCGCGGGATTGGTATAAAAACGAGTCAGATCATTTTCGGACAATGAGTCACTTCTTTTTGATGTACATTAGATAAGAGCTGGAATTAGAAAACATTCTTACAATTCTGTGATTAAGTTCCTCGCCGTAAAGATCGCCTGAGGAACGAAGAGAAAGTTAGTCCGAGCGGACGTCGCCGATGACAATAATAACTCAATAACGAGGCAAGTTCGAGCGCGTTTTATTCCCGATTCTGTCGAAAGAGTACGTCGCCGTCGTTCCGAGTGACGCGTCCGTCAATAAGAATCGCAGGCGTGGAATTCCTTTCACCGTGGCCGATCATCGTTTCGCCTCGAAGGAAACGAAGAGAGGTTTCCTCGGGACGCAGCGAGCTCGAACGTGGAAACGGCTGATTTTTCGACACGCTGAACTTTTCAATCTCATATCAATTACTGTAAACGTATCACGAACGCTCACTCGCATGTGTATAAAATGCAATTTAGGAGAATCGCCCGTTTATTAACTTGATCAAACTCCCGACTTTTGTCTCCATCCATTAAAAAATTACATTTATTTAATTATATTTCGCCACATGTTTAATACGCGTTTCCCGTCCTTTGCCCTCGGAATTCGACCTTCCGCGGAATTTCTAAATTGTTTTCGATGATGAAATGAACGAAATCCTCAGAGCGATCGCGGCGAGCGTGTATTTTCTCATTTGGCTGACGAGCCTTCGCAACTCCCGTTTGTTCAGGCGATTCTTGGAGGCGCGCGAAATATTGGGTCGTCCGGAAAGTGCGTGCCGATTTTGAAGGAAAATTCAAAGGCAACATTTTTTTATGTCGATAAATATTTATTGACTTATGTATGCACCGTTTTGTTTCACAACCTTTGTCCATCTTTCACGCAACTGGAAGATTCCATTCTCCCAGAACTTCTTAGGTTTCTCGGCGAAAAACTCCTCAAGGTGGTTTTTTATGTCGATCAAAGAGTTGAAGTTCTTGCCGCTAAGAGAATTTTGCACAGACCTAAATAAGTGAAAGTCTGAAGGTGCAATGTCTGGTGAATACGGTGGGTGAGGTAGCACATCCCAGCCAAACTCCAACAATTTTTGTCGGGTAGTCAAAGAAACATGAGGTCTGGCATTGTCCCGATGGAACACGACGCCCTTCCTATTAGTTAATTCTGAACGTTTTTCCTGAATCGCTGTCTTTAATTCGTCCAGTTGCGAGCAGTACTTATCTGCATTTATCGTTTGGTTGTGTGGTAGGAGCTCATAATATAGGATTCCTTTCCAATCCCACCAGACACAGAGCATGACTTTTTTTGGATGAAGGCCGGCTTTCGGAGTGGTTAATGCTGGTTCATTTCGCTTACCCCAGGATCTTTTTCGTTCTACATTGTTGCAAATGATCCATTTTTCGTCACCCGTCACTAATTGCTTCAAAAATGGTACGTTTTCGTTGCGCTTGTACAGCGAGTCGCAGATGGAAATGCGATCCATTAAATTTTTTCGGCCAAATTATGCGGAACCCATACATCATAGCGACTTACGTAACCAAGCTTCACTACATGATCGTGGACAGTGGTTTTCGATATTTTCAGTATCTCTGCTAATTCACGTGTCGTGTAGCGCGGGTTATTCTCGATCGGTGTCTTGATTTGGTCATCATCAGTAGTAGAGGGTCTGCCCGAGCGTTCTTGGTCTTTAAGGTTAAAATCACCAGCTCTAAACTTAGCGAACCACTTACGCACGGTTCTTTCAGCTAAAGCGCCTTCTCCGTAAACAGAACATATCGAATTTGTTGCTTGTGAGGCATTTTTGCCTTTCCGGTAATAGAGAAGCATCAAGTGTCTAAAATGTTCTTTGTTTTCTTCTATCTTCAAAAGAGTACAAAACTGACACGAATCAATTTATCTGAAACAACTTTTTCCCTAAAGATGCGTTGAAATGTCACCTTTAAGCATATGTATATAAATCGTATGTTTTCAATAACATTGATATATTCAGACATGTTCCAACGCCATCTATTAAAAATCGGCACGAACTTTCCGGACGACCCAATACATACATCGGAGCGAGCGCGGAAGTCACGGCGCCGCCCTTCTGTTCTCATTATCGCGCGCGCGGACGCCAAGGGGCGCCATGAGGACGGGGACCCTCGCGGCACTTTCTCTATTTACTGCCCCCTCCGGTACTCGCGCAGGCCGTACGTCGCCGATATCGATTCGCACATTCGCGGTAAATTGCGGGGATATAAGGTAATTGGAAGAAAATTAAGGGCTGGATAATCGAACGGCGGCATTTCGAGGAAATTACGCACGGGGAGAGGGGGGGGGGGCGTCGGGGCATACGCGTACGTATCTCACCGCTAATCGCGTGTTTCCGTCGTCGGCGAGTATGATACGTCGCTTTTTCTCGATTCTCGATGGGATTAAGAGGCGTGTAATTTGAATGAGGTTTTTATGCGCTCCCCGCGCAGGGCACGCGGGGAGAGCACGAGATTATTATACCCGCGAGGAAAACAGCAGCCTGCTTTTTCAGCTGCGCTTTCTACGCACTCTACGCGTTCTCTCTCTTGGAACTGTCACGTCCGCGACGTTTACGGTTCGAGTTACGCGAGACACGCGGCGATCTTTTGCGAAACTTCCGTTGACGTGTACATGACATTTGATTTTCGAGAGAATAGATAGAATCGATGTTATCTTATCACCTCGACGGAAAGACAGTGTTTCAGGCACGTACGTAGTGATCTTCCAATAGAATTTTATGCCCGTGATAAATACGTTTCGAAACTCGAGACGGATAAAACACAGTTATGCTATTTTCTACTTTGCGCGTGGTAATATCAGACGCGAGTCGAGCGTGAAGCACGGAAAGGGGGAAAGGGAGAGAAAAGGCCGTTCGCAGGGGGGCGTAGGAGGAGGACGATGGCGCCGTGTTTCTTTTCTCATTATCGTAGCCGCGGGGTTCCGACACTGTGCAACGCCTCTGGTACGTTGACCTATTTTCTGTCCGGTAATCTCCCGTATCTCCGCATCGTCGATTACGTGACAATTTTAGCAGAACCTTCAATGGAATCGTCTTTTATTCTCCGCTCCGAAATTTCAATTAATTTCTATTAACTGCTACAAGCAAGACATATTACGTGAATAAATATTTCATATTCATATTTATATTATTATATTATTATTTATATTATCACATTGTCTATACTGCGATTTAAATAAAAGAATACAATTCGAACGCAGTGATAGACGATGCGATAAGTTCTGAAATGCTGAAACGCTGAAACGTGAGATGTTGCACGCGATGTCCCGCGTGCGAAACACGATTTACAAAGTTGTTGCGCTTTGTTCAGTGCACTTTGATTTTTCTTGTTTATTATCGCGTGACGCGTGAGGGTGGGTTCGCCGTTCTTGAGTCCGTTTTGACATTTTCACCCGCTATCAGCAGGTAGCGGCGACCGAGCGGTGAAAGAGCGATGGAGCTGATTCCAACACGAACGCGCGCGACACGAGAGAAGGAAATTTTTCCTCCCGACTTCGAGGCCGGGTTTGAAGTTTGGGGTCGAATGGGGCGAGCTTATCGGTCGCACGCATCGTCACGCCCCGAACATAGCTTCGAAGACTTTAACCCCCGAGTGAGCGTTCGCGATTCTGCCGCGCTCAGATTAAAGTTATTTCCCTCATACGTGACGATTATACAAGATATCATCTTATAACTTTGTCCGTCTTCACGTTCAATTTGGAGCGGCGTTTTGCAAACCGACAGTGTCTCGTAAAACGACAACTTCCTCTCGCGATCGTTGCACAGGTGCACCACGAGATCTCGAGAAAATCGATTTTCGATAATGTTCGATTTGTTTCATCTTCATTCGAAATAATGTCGAAATATGAATGAGTGCGAATCAGTTAACAGTTAATATCAATTAACATCGATGGAATGCATAGATTGTATGCATTCACACGCAGATATGCGTTTATTTATTGTCACCAATTATTTTAGAAGTATATCATATTTTTTCTTCTTACTTTTCGACGCGAGTTTTGCGAGTTGATCGAAGCAATCTTTTTTGTAAGAGTTTTCAGAGTAGTTCGCAGCCACGACTGATAAATGCGCACGAATGTAAGAAAGGAGACAACTTGCGTGCATAATCTTATCTGGGGTCCGCGGTAACAGCGATATACGTACGCGTTTATTCGTCGTAAATTGCTTTGAGAAAACACATTTGGCTCATTAGTGTGTCGAGGCTGTAGGAACGAGGTAATCGGATCAACCGAGAATTCTTTTAGATACATTAATTACCTAAAAGCTGTCCGAGTGGTTAATTAAATTTTCGGCTACAATTAGATGCGGAATAAAAAATTATTCGATGCTACGCGAGGGGAACTAAATTAAAAGCATGGTTTATTAACAAAATCCTTCTGACTCATGGCAGTTTTTCAGCGATAATCAACTGACGTTTCTGAAGAAAAAGAAAGAATATTCTTTCGTATAATTCCGCATAAAAATGAGCAATGCAGTTTGTCATTTGCATTCTAGATTTAATAAAAATTTTTTGACGGTTTTTCTCAGCAAATATCTCGAAAAATGTTTAATTACATGGCTATTTAACATTATTTTATCAAAACTTTTAACTTTATGTATTTTATTATTATGTTAATTGGTTTTTTTTATTAAACTTATAAGAGCACTAATGTTGTGGAAGGAAATGAAGGGAATTTGTAATTCTTATTCTGGCAGGATAAAAATAGTTGTTTAATTTCAATCGACGTTCAATTTCCATTTATATAATTTCTACGCAACGCTAAACACGGAAGGAAACAACGTCGCGTAGTCTACCTCGTCGAATTGACAATGATTGAATAAAGCGAGGTACTCTTGTACGCCATCAATAATTCGTAATCAGAGAGAAAGGCCGTGAAGGCGCTTTCGCTCACTGGTTTGTAGCTTATTCGTTGCCGAAACAACGAAACCGTGCAATAATCGTATTCGAGAAGAGAAAGAGCAGCCAGCAGAGGCCGTCGAACTTACATTGATCGCGCAACCTTGAGCTTGCAAGATAATCGGTGGGTGATAAATGCGATAGAACGCAATTACGTGTATCATAGCAATCTTGACAGTGTTGCAAAAAGTTTAATATAAAGTTCAATCTTTTATAGCGTTCTTATATTTATTATAGATATAAAGTTATAGTATGAAGGATACGTAAAAAAGATTATTTTATTGTTAGTAAAAGTAAAAGTCTCTTAAACGGAAAAACATCCATTCTAGATTGAGAAGTGACATGTATAATATTGTAATAATACATTTTAACATTGTAGGTATTGTAGAAATTTGCATTCTCCGCAAATAATTTTGTATTGTAAACATTTACAATTTTACAGTATTTCTTTGAAGTATTTCCTCATAAACAATGTCGCCGATTGAGGTCACAATTTCGCATTTTGCAAAACTCGTTAGTCACGCAATTGATTTCACGAGGCTGATTCGCGCGACAGTTTCGAGGGTACTTTGTTGTAATTGAACATTACATACACATATACGGTGGCATATAATCCGCGAGCGGCGCGTGACTGCACGCCTGTCTCGGACAGTTGATGTTGCAACTTTGGACGCTCGCAACGAGGCATTAGCTGCATAACTAAATTGCATAAATAAGCACAACGTATCGATTACCGGCGCATTATTCACCAGCGTTTTCCTCGAGTTACGCGAATCCTCGGCGAGAATCGTCGCGAATGATCGTCCCTTAAGTCCCTTAAGTAACGAGACCGTGACTGAAACTCACGGTCTGCCTGGCTGTTAACCGCACGCGATCGATTTCTTCATAGATAGCACGCTAATTATGCGGATGGCACGGCCGGTCGATCAGGTATTTCCGGGATGAAATAAGTGTCTTTCAGTGGGAATCGCGCTCGTGGCCATGCGGGAACTACGCGATGACAGTCAATCGTGCGATTTGCATCCGCCAGGCACGACTCGTCATTTCCTACCGTTTCTGCGGAACGTCTCGCTGCTTCGCCATCGCGGCTCGTTCGATCGTTTCATTCCTCGAGTGCATCTCCGATCGATCGCGTTGCGATCTCTCCTCGATAAAAATTCGGGCAACGCGAATACATTGTTCGCAATCCTACGATGCTCTAATGTAGCGCATACCGAGCGAGATAAAGCGTTTCGCTAGCAAAGATTCAAGATACTGGTACTCGAAAATCGTTAAATGCTTTCTCGGCGTCGCGTCGCTTCTAAACGAGACGCGCTTGTTTACGCTCGCCAGTTTGCGATAGCACCGCAAGATAGTCGCCAACGCAGACTTCGCAACGCGATCATGGATCATTGGGTTTTCCCGGCTTTCACGTTGGCGTATCCGTTATTATATCCATCTCCGAGATACCTCTGAAAACCTTCGGCGGAAAAGTCAGGTAAATTCGCTTCCGCTTTGCCGTGAATTGTCGGATTGGCGATCGGCGGCAATCGAACGTACCCGTGCGCGTTTTGGCGAACTTCTGGGCAGAATTGGAGGTTGGCGGTAGCGGATCTCGCGATTAACACGCATATACACCGAATCGGGAACCCCCTGTACCGTACTTTCGCGACGTAACACGCGCGGAAGGCACCGCTCCGCTTGCCGGGCGTTCTAACGGTCGTTAGACTTGTGCGAGAAGCCGCCTGTGCGAGTCCAACACTTTCACCGGCGGATTTCTAACGCGTACCCTGCCGTCTTCGGTCGCGTTCACAACGACGAGGAGACAATCGTCGATAACTCGCGCAGGATCGTCGAGTGCGTACTGTACGATATTTCCGAAGCACATCGCGTAACGTCAACTACCAACTAGTAAAACTAAAAACGTAGTAGATACTTGTATTTTATTCCAAAATGCATGCGAGGCAGTGTTCATTGAGTCTGGTAACACGAGAGTCGAAACTCCGGAAGTAGAGTTGAAGATTGTTGCAGCAAAGTTTCATTTTGAACACGCAAGCGTGTTAATCGCCAACGAAAAGGCGAAGCACGTCCGAATTAAAGTGCGAAGTTTACGCTTACGCTTTATTTTGCGGTTTTGCTCCGTTTGCAGGAGATATTTTTTCAACGACGTTGCATCTGGCTGGTGCAGGTAGAGAAGTACCGAGGAAAGATGGATTACGACGGATGGTTCGTCGCACGTCTCCGTATGTACTTGCATGTGTGGCGAAACGATAATTCTGTTTACATTTTGTTGCAGAAGTTAATTATCGAGTTGTTATGTGAGTTGTTTCTCGATTTCCTGGAATATCTTGATAACCTCGGCGCGCGGATTGACATCTGGCATGCTGAATCCTTTCGATCGAGAGATCGAAAAACAACTCTCGGGGAATTAATGTCCGCGGTATGCTAGAACTCGGCCGAGTTATCGCCCTATGCGGATCATCCAGACTTATGCAACGAGCCGTTCATCGTAATCTATTAGTAAATAGAATGATGAAGGTTGTTCGATATTTATGACGCGCGTGTGTTTAGCCATGTTTAACGACAGGAATAACTCGATTTTTCCTCGTCGCGTCAGCAACGGTACAGATCCATACATTGTTGCGGAGTATTGTGATTCCATATCGAGAGAAGTCGTGGATTTATCATTTGTATCTACGTCTGATATCGGAACTGTAAAATGACATCACGCGTCGACGCGATAAAGCGATAAACACACGCATACATTGAGCGCTGAAGAAAGACTAAATCTTTGCATACACCTAATACATGTTCCATATCTTTTATTGGACTTTTACGTACACGATTTGCTGAAATTTGCGGTTTGAAGTGGTGATCGAAATACGCTCGTGGTATTTCGATCACCCTGTATGTATCCGCGATACGGTCCGCTGTTTGCTCGAAAACGAGTATTTACGCATATGGTAAGACCGTTTGACAGTCGCTTTGCAGCGCCCTGCGCGCTCGCCACTAAATGTAAATCAGCTGATATTATCGCACCGCTAATGTCAACTGCGTGCGATCGCAAGCGGTCGTGTGTCTATTCATAGCATTTTCGCGGATTATATTTGCACGACACTCGCAATAAAGCTCGCGCGCATAATATCCGCCCGCCGTTGATAATCGCTGTCGATAAACACGTCCAATGAGATCATTAATAATCGCGAGACTCCACTCCACCGTTTAATTCTGATTTACTCTGCGCGCATAAAATTCTCTTTATCACGTGGATTATCGCTTTATTTATCCACCGTGCCAGTGATTTACGCTAAAATCAATTATTACGTCCAGCATCCGATCGCGAGCATTAATTTGCTGTTTCGCGTTTAACGATATATCGCTTCAAGTGTAGTCATTTATCGCGATGCGATGCGAGATGAGAATCTCTCGGCTCTCAGGGCCAGTTTTGACCCAGAACTCCGATGGTCCGATGGTTTTATATTTATTTTACACAGATATTTCGGGACTTAACGAGGGCTAACGGAGGACGATCGCGTTCCAGCGTCGACGCCGGTGAAAGTTACGATCGGCTCGTCGTCGTCGTGTATACATGTGTGGCCTCGTTCGTCGTTCTCCTGTAAGCTCGTGTGTCCGCTCGCACACGGTGTGAACGTTCCCTAACATGAGACAGTAGCGCAGCATGGCTCTCGGGGCAGGGACCATGTCGGAGGGACACACGGTAGGTAGATGACGAAACGGTAGAGAGAAGGCAGGGGGACGAACCGACTAGCCTTACCTCGATAAACGGTTTATATATTTACGCCTAGAGCCGCCTGTATCCGTGACAATATATTGCCTGCACGTTTCGAGAGTTGAGATGAATGTTTCAGCAAATTCTGCGTGCATCTGGGAGTCATTATTACCTTCGTGATTTTTTTCTTGAATTTACCATTCGCTCCCCTTTTTTCATAAAAATTTAATCGAACGTCAATCTCTTTATTTATGACAGTACATTTTCCACTTGATAACAAGAATGGATATTCCAGCAATTCCATCAGCCGAGATTGAAAATCTGTACAACTGGCGTGAAGTAAAAGGCGTCTAGAAAGCCACGCTTTTCGAGTTAATTTACGCACATGGGCACGCGTGTAACCGCGTAATCGGGTGATCAGAGGGTTTGCATTGGTCAGTTGCACCTCGTCCCGCGAATTTACTGCCGCCGATGACATAACGGGAGATTTGCAATCCCATCAACTCGTTGATTACTCGGCGTTGTCGATGAAGAAAGTAAATACTGTCGGGAAAGAACAACAGGAGGGGAAAACTTGCCTGCTCCAGTGGCGTTCCGCCCGAATGAGCGTGCACAGCGTGATATAACTTTCGGCAAAGTTGATACATTGCCGGGTGCGGGGGTGGCAGCGCGAGGGCTTTGGAAGGGTAGGTGACACACTTCGCGAACCAAGCTATCGGCAAGATTGGTCGTTTAGAGAAGTCGACGACGACGAGAGCAAGCTCCTCCTCGAAAGTAGGTCTCCTCGGGGAGACGACCAATCCTCCGCGTAACGCAGCCTTGCTGTGCGCTCTGCCGATGGTATTTCTTCGAACATGAATGGCGCGAGACGCGCGGTTGTCGGCATGATTTCCTGCGCCGTGATAAAGGAGAAGATTACTCTCTGGAAAAGATGGTACGCGCGTTCGTTTGACATAACTATCTCTCTTTCTCTTTTTCCCTTCCTCGTACCGAGCACATTGCACGGTTCCCTGCTCCGGCAGCACGTAGGTGGATGATATCCCGGAGCACCGCGTCTAATTTTCTCGGGATAATTTTCTGCGCAATTTACTTGATTCCGAGATACCGAGAATGTCCCACAGTGCGCAACACCTTGACTTTAAAAGCGAATCCCGCGAGGGATTTCAGAGTCAACGTTTGTTTATCGGGGATTAGAATCATGATGCAGAGAAGTATCAACGCTGGGACACAGAGAAGATTAATTGTGAATCGAGAGAGAATGAATGATTAAAATTGGGTATTTATCAGGTGGTCAGAGGATCCGTATTATGGCTTTGAGAGACGGATATTCTTCGAATCGAGTAAAACGCTCGCGAATCGATACTACATGACTTAGCAAATTGGGGAACGCTTCGAGAGAGATGTTTACTTTCAGTCGAGGTTTGATCTACCGCATCGGGCTGTTGTAAGGAAACATATGCGTAGAAGAAACGTGGACACGTGCTCTGGCCGGCCGAGCATTTTTAGAACTTCTCTGCAGGAGTGCGTCACTTCGAGCCGAGCCATTCCTCCCCTTTGCCGGTCTTCTTTGTCAATCATAGGGTTGCATTGAATGCGCTACCAGTTTGCAACTTCCGCCATGGAGTTAGGGGTCCGGTCGGTTAAGCCTGCGAACACCTGCTTTGGTGCGGTGGTTCGATTACCTGAAAAAATCGCCGGTTGGTGCCGTATCGCTCCTCGAAGCAAAACTCCCGGCTTCTGAACTTCATTCTTCCGTCTCGTGCCTCGACTCTCCATGAACTCTCATTCAGCAGGGCTTCCTTGCTATCGATCGCCGCCCCGTTCGGTAATACGATTACCTTTAACCTTCGTTTTCGAGGCTTTTCATGTGGAATAGAAATGCATTAGTTTCTATTTGCGACTTCATTTGGACAAAGCGGAGGCTATTTCCGCAGGGGCTACATCTTATTAGGATGGCACACAGTGGGCATTCACGAGCCTCGTTATCGAAGCACCAAACGTCTCAGTCACGTATTTCTTATTTATCTTAATGTAACGGACGATAATGGAATTTAATATGAAGAAGCAACTTGTCCGAAGGCAGTTTTTTAATATGAAACAGTTAATTCTGCACAAATTAGCCGAAGTAACGAGTGAAAGTTTTTTTTCCTGAGCAACGCGCGACTTTCTGATCGTCGTCCGAGATAAATGGCTTTTCGGGGTCATCTAGTATTATCGCAGATCGGACCAAAGTAAAAGCGACAAGACACGATGATGTTCAAGCTAGAAACGGTAAAAATCGGTTTCAAGGCCTTTCGAGAGGAACTGAGGACCCGTTACGTGCGGCCAAACTCTATCCGGCAGGAATTGCCTCGCATCCGAATTCCGGCGTGATGTGGCATGGCGCGTGCGGCCGGTGTCTTCGAGGTCGTCGACCACGCCGACGACCTCCACAATCATTATTATTTAAGCGTTACTGTTACCAAGGTGAAAAGAGGTGAGCGACCGACTTGAACAAATCGCACGGAATGCATCGTCAATGACAAAACGCGTCGACGTCGCGTTCTCACCTCGCATTCGCGTTCGAGGTCGCTATTTCGAGGCTGAGGCCGCGCGAGGACCAGTTGGCTGAGTCGCGTGTCTCTCGTTATAAACAAACTGAATAAATGATTCAGAGTTCTTGGTGTGGAAGCGTGAGAACCTCTCATTAAATAATACTTAGGCGTCAGCTTTGTTGCGTTGAAAAATTACTTGTAATTTTGACGAAGCATGTCCCTCATATTGATCTTTTATTAATGCGCTCATCTTTTAATCTTTATTAACCCTCGTCATTAGAAATCAAATTAGGATTTGCCGCGTAATTGGCTGCACTAATTAGCCACAAATTAGTTGCTTTAATTCCTATTAGTATTAACACATATTAACAAGAGATTATAATAATGATGCAGTTGGAATACTAAACTTGCCATTATCATGTGACAAATATTCCTCAGAAATAATCTAGTTAGGTTGAGATAAAACTTGAGATAAAACCAAGTCTTCGTTATAAATTAATTATTGCTTTTTTTTTGTTATTGCAATCTACAACATGCGGGCGAATATGAACAATCGTTTGCATCAGTAATGAATATTAGTTCCGTAGTCGCGCTATGTAATTATTACGCCATACGATACTTTTGTCTTTTGAAATGTTATTATTTTTCTCGTTTGTATATTCTTCGGTGTCTGCAACTGCTTTGTAGCTCCTTACTCAATGATGATTGCGCCATTGTAATCGTGGCTCTCCGACTGACTGCTTTTTCATCGTATAATTAGCGACCGAAACTTGAGACGCAATCGCGATTGCGCGGAATCCGACACGGTTTCACGAGACTGTCTGTAAAGCGCCGCGTGACTTCCGCGTGACAATCAATCGGGCTTCGAGCATTAGATTATCCAACATGTTAGCTTATTCAGCTTTAATCCAGCAATTTATCTTTGCGTACATCTGCCGGTAAAATTGGATTTTACAGCTATTCTGCAATAATCACAAGTAACTTGCTTTATATATATAATACTATTACGTAAAAAACGCATAAGGATATTTATGAAGACATCGCGAAGTGTATCTCAGTACAATAAACGATAAAATTAGAAGCGGACGCGCGTGACCTTCTTACGTGACGCTATATTTGCAGCAAGAACTCAGAGTCGTCGGATTTCTCAGAGAATTTAAATATGCGCGCTTTTTTGCGTACGTTTATCCTCGCGAAATATTATGGTCGCCTATCTTTTTATCCCTCATGTATTCGACAATGAGTTTTTTCGTGACGGGTCGAAGGTGAGAATAAAGCGAGACGGGACTCTCCGTGTCGTCTCTCGGATTGGCCCGGCAGAATTTATCGCGAGACGTTTCTCGCGTTTTAGTGACGTCAGGATCGCGTAAAGGGATCCCGTTAGGAACTCCCCTGCCCCCCGCAGTATTGTGGGAATCATCCGGTTTGAGCATCGCCTCCACCGCCTCCTTTCTTCCTCCTCTCCCTTTCTCTCTCCCTCTCGTTGCCATCGCAAGAGGTGGCGGCCTCCACCTCGGTGTTCCATCCACCTGCTTTTCAACGACCTACCTTTCTACGTGCATCTCGTGTGCACGTACTCCGCCCTGTTCTCCGTTCTCGTTATTTTTGCCGTTTTATCGGCGACAATTGCTGAATCGAGCGCCCCGCTGAGGTCTGTGGAAGAACTCTTCCGCGACCCCTCGACACTCCAAGAAGCATCCAGGTGTTTACTGAGCGTTACGTTTGACGTACAGAATGATGCTCGTGAGAGAGAACGCTTTTCCACGAACCAGGAACGTTGATTAAACTTTCATTGATTAAAAAGTTTTCAGCGTACCAGCGTTCGAGGAAAGTATTCTCGTTGACAAAAGTGGCACGTTCAGTTTTTGAGCGAGAAGATTGCGTCAGAAGATTGACGAAGAGACTTTTAACCTTGCGATAATTAAATGTTGCACATAGAGAAGGAAAATAGGAATGCGGTATTTCACTGGTGATTTAGTATCGTTTTATTTAAAAATTAATCTATGCGGTGCCGGGTATGCATATGCAAGAGATAAGATATTTATACATTGCGGTGCACGCGACCCGAATGCATACGTTAGCAAGTGTGCCGACTGACTTCCTATGAGCCGGAATGTTTTTCGCCTTCTTTCGCTCGGAAACTCGAGGCCTCTCGCAAGCGAGTCGCGAGACCGAATATTGCAAGACTGCTAAGCTGAAAGTGTAGAATATGCAAGGATTTCAGAAACATCCCTATTGTCTCGGAATATGATCAAAGCCAAGCGTAAATGTGACAGATATTTTCGATCAAGATTATCTTCCTGTCTGTGCCTTTTCTAATATCATGTAGGAAAGATCAAATAAAAACCTTTATTGTTCATATCTCAAAAGCACAAAATAACAAAAAGTCATTGACAAAACAATTAATAGTAAAAAGTGTAAATTGGGTGTAAAATATATGCAAAGGAGACGCAAAATTCTGCAGTACTTCGTCGCTTTGAATGTCCATCATTGCTTTATCGTGTACTATATCGTCAAACATCTGTTATCGAAGAGACATCGAGTGCACCCTTGCAGATTACACTAGACAAAAGAATGTTCTGATGATTCTCGCTGTATACGCGTCGCAGATTCCCCTGAAGGAGAACAGAGGGGGACCAGAGGGGGACCAGAGGGGGACCAGACTCGGGAGGAACGAGAGACGAGTCAGCGGACGAAGGACGGAAGGGGGAGACGGTAGGAGGACGTGATTTGATAACACGGCATCGATCCAGGTTCCCAGAATGCTTCCACCCTTCTCTTTTCTCTGTGCCTCCGTGCACACCCTTTTGCCTCCCCCTGGCCCTTCTGCCGCGCCAGTCCCGCGCTCCGTTTCTCCGTTTGCCGCAACCACCCAGGACTGTAAATACCGGCGACGTTGGTCCATCTCACCGGGGCGGCCCTCATCCCCCTTTGCCAGCTTCGTCCGAGATCCCCGATAAATTCCCGTCACCGGGGTTATTCCGACCGCGTCGCGAAAATATGCGGCGCGCGTGGCGCCGTTAATAAGTGTGCTATATCATTGCGCGGGAGGATTATACATGGCTCACATCTGAGCAAACACATGCGAGCCGCGAGCGAGCCGAGAGAGCCCCTCGATCATCCGGGATGGTGTCTTTTCAAAGAAAATACCTGCGTATGAATCGTTTCCGTCTGCACTCTCGAACGTGGAGTAACCCGATTACAGTCTACTCTTCTTCTTTCATCCGTAGCGAGTGAAGCGTAAATCAGTAATCTTTGTTTAATTAGTAACCGTGATCTGGTAGCAAGTTAAATCGTAAGTCAGCCGAGTTCAATTATGAAACGGGGAAATTAATTAATCGCGTACGACTCACACGTACTCGCACACTGGCAACAATTTCTTGATGCCGTATGGCCTCTGACGAATGTCGGGTACTCCGTCGCGCCGTTCCCCGAGACTGTCCGGAATATACAAGGTGTCCGAGATTTACCGCAGGCGTTGAATTGAAAGAACACATTTGCGCCATACGTAACCGGGGCTGGCTGGTATCGCGCGGAACACACATAACCGGAATGTCTCGAGTAGTAACCCCCCGATAAATTCCCCGTCGCCGGGGTTATTTCAGACGTGTCGACCCCACGGAAATATCCGGTGCACGTGGTTGGTGCCGTTACGTCGGACGTCCGTGCGGTCGGCATTACGTCCGCGGGTACGACAAGCTCTCTTGCTCGTCTCTCCTACGAAACCTCGTTGGGCCCTGTAAGCACAACCGGAGTCACGATAGGGAAAGGGAATCTATTAATACACGGTCGCGGAAAAGCCCGGCTTTTCATTTCCTGGCGAGTGTTGCCCGCTTGCAGCGCCGACTCGGTCAAAGTTGTCAGCGCGGAATTGCTTTTATCTGCGCGAAAAAATAGAACAGTATAAAAAGACGCGTTTTGCTAAAAATACAGGGATCTGTCAAGCGATCCGGTAAATAAGATTTGATGAGGCTAATAACGTGGTAAATAAGTGAAATCATGGTAAATGGCATGTCCGGCGGATGCAATTGATGACGCGGATTGGCTAATGACTTGAATCGGGAAATGGAATTCTGTGGTATATCGGGATGCGGATGCAGATACAAATAGAATTCCTACGCATCTACGATCGGATAAACAATATCTGAATGATCAAACGGATTAAATTTCAACACACGCGCGCGCACGCACATACGTAAACTTACATTACGAAATAAAACGTTTGCAGCTGTTGCGATTTTACGCAACGTGCAAACAGGCAGTACAAACAATCGAATATGCGTAGTAATTTTATAAGCTGGATAAATTGCAGTGTGGATATCTTCTCTTTTTTATCGTTAACACGTGTTTTCAAAATGTGATTGCAGCAGGTAATGAAACGGCACAAATGCAAAACTGGTTTTTATTGATTTCACGTGGCAGAAGAACGGCATTAACGATCGTGTGCCGCGTCGACTTGTTCTTTTGATATTTAATGTAGAATTACGATGACAATGTGAGGAAAGATTAGGACACATGTCGCCGCGAGATCTGCTACATTGCCGAGATAAGATTTGCAGCTTGAACTGTTGCAGGGCGCGATTGCGGCTTCAAAACTGCGTAATCAAAGCTCGGTTGGATAGTTGCTAAGTAGCAGAAGCTGGTAGAGTCACAAAAATAGCTTATCTCGGTTCCCCTTCCACGTGCTTATCACGCGGTAATTGGCTATACAAGTGGTCGTCGTCTGCGATTTGCGATACGGAGCTATCGGGAAACGCTGATGCTTTATTAAATCGTTATTTGCGACGGGTTCGGCACATTGCAAAACTCCACGGCAGGAGTGACACAGATCTCTATCCCGAAAAGAGATAAACATTACGTGTGCGAAGAGAGAGAGAGAGAGAGAGAGAAAGAACTCGAAGAATTTCGTAGTCCGCATCCCGTAATTACGATTACGGTATCGCTAATGGAATATCCCCCAAATCGCGAAATTGCTACTTTTCAGTCAGGAATATCGTACGTCGTGATACATGACTCCGGCTTCCAATTACTCGCCCGTTGATTGGAAAATTGAAAGGTTGGAGTAATGTTGCGGCATCTTTCATTTTTATCTATTTTCCGTATTTTTGTTTTCGCTCGTTGTTTTTGTTTGTTATTGTTAATTAGTCGCGCAATTTTGCGTGGCGAGGGGAAAATTGAATCGATGTCGGAGTCCAAGAACCGAAGTTGCGGGAAATGCAATCTCGCAAGTGTCCCCGCGTGTGTAATTTTCGATGAACAATTGCCTTTGAATGACTTCCCGGTGATGATCGCATGACCGTCGTGCGGCTTCCGAAAACCCTTGCGAGTGTCTTTTCCCTCTGTTTCTCGGCGTTGCGGTTGGAAACGGACAATTAGGCAAACTTAATCACGGCAAAGCCGGCGTCGCGTGCACTGGCTGCGTCTTGTTTACGTTTGTTATCCGAGTGAAAGTTCCCTCTAGCTAACGCTATATTGCGGCCGCACTTGTGCACATGCTACCGAGTGCATGCCCGGCAGAACGAGCGACGTAGCGAAACGGATCTCGAATGGCGCGGGCTTTCTTTGATCTCGATTAAACATAACGGAGAGACGCCGTGTGAACTCACTTATCTTCGGATTAGATCTTGAAATTCGGTTGTCGATGTCTCGAGCTTCCTCTGAAAAATCCACTGCGCGTTCCGCGTCGTAAAAGCGAACTTCCTCGGACCAGAGGGCAAGATAACAAAAAGATAAACCTCGCATAACTTCCCCGTGCACGTCTCGCGTGGAGATAATTTTTAATTCTTGCACCGTGCACGCAGAAAATCACGGGCTTGAGGAGCGTCGTGGCTACCGCAAACGTGGTCTTGCAACCGGCGCGTCTCGTCTGCGCGCGTGATAAATTGATTAAGGGCGAGAGGGATGAGCAGGATGGAAGAGGGGAGGGGCAGGGTGAGGAGAGGAGATCGGCGGGCCGTAAATTATGGGCGAGTTATTAAATTATCAGCCGGCGAGACAACTCGCGTTGCACGCGGAATGCGAGCACGGGGCGATTGCTTTCAAGGCGACAAGTGGCCTGGCCAATGAACCGACTGCTCCTACTTGCTCCAAGAGAGCTCACACCGCGAGAAAGAGACGAGGAAAGAGGCTATCGCAAAGATTCTTTGGAAGTTATCAAGTGCTCAAGACGCAGTTTCGGTTGGAAGTTCGGTAACAAGTAACGAGCTTGAATCGTTCGACGTGCGATCGATACGAACTTATCGCGAGAGAATGAGACAAGAACGAAGATTCGGTGAGCTTGGAAGAGTTTAATCATGTTTCCTCCCGCGATCTTATCTTCATTTTTCACTCGTTTTTGCCGGACTCTGCGGTGTGGAAATGAACGTGATGCGTCCGATGCGGGCTGAGATAAATAGTTTACTTGATTATGGATGATTCTATAATTAGATTAGCATGTTTTATGACTTACTTAACGCGTGCGTGTCGCGGCGTCCAAGTGCTCTGTTACGTCGTTTAGGCTCGCGTGTGCCGTCGCCGTGACAGTGTCACGGCACGTACGTTTCCACGGTCATAAAAGATACGCGCATCGATTTGATCGGCTTACGTTGCATAATCGCTACCTGGCTATTATCTGGAATATCACCGATACTCGTTAAAAACTCTTCACTCCCGCAATCACTCCACTCAGATCGCGATTATCTAAGTTGCCGTTTACCGTATCTGCAGTTTTCTTGGTCTTTTCTCGCAGAAGAATACGTAATCAATCTCTCTTGAGCGTGAAAGATCGAAAAAAGACGGTGGCAGAAAAACGACAAGCGCGACGCGAAATCAGGCGGTTTTGCATTTTGCGGTAAACGTCGCCTCGATTGGGGCGGCGGATAACGATAACTCTGCTTCGCAATACTGCAATTCTCTGCTCGCAAGGCTTCCCCCCAAACTAGTCTCTGGTATTTTCGCGAGATATAATCGCACGCGATATCCGTTTATCCGCGGTCGGTATGTTCTCCCGTGGACGCAGGTGAAGAGAACTCGATCGTTAAGACCTCCTCGGGTTTTCGATTCGCGTTCTCCGCCGCGCATTTAGCGTCCAAACTGGCGACTGGCTGATTCCAAGTTGTCTCACGAGGAGATCGTGCACTCTCCGAACATAAGACAAAGACGTAGATGTTACTTTTAACGTGGAATATCGAACAACGTGGAGACTTCTCACAGCTGTTTGCATTAAAGGACATTGAACGAATTTCTGAAAATAATACGCAATTTTTCCAGTTATTAATTGTGCAATATGGGACATGTGCAAAGGCGGGAGTGTGAATGAGACTCTTCCGAGGCAACGCAATCTTGATTTAGGGCGTTTTTCGATCGCGACGCAAAATGGAATCCTTGTCCATGGTCCTCAATTATTGTCGCACAGTGTCGTCGTGGACGAGATCCGCTCGGCCTTGGTCTGTCCGCCTGTGCGCACTCCTCGTTTCGCCATTCGATGATTATGACCTTCCCCGCCATATTTTTCCCGCACTCCGCGTCTTCCTCGTTCCATTAACTTCCCATTAACCGGTCGGGATTTTGTAATTAAATGCCGGCGGCGCGAGCTTCCGTCGCGACGCCGTCGAATTAATATGGGGCACGATAGAGAGAAACAGAGAAAGAAAAGTGAAATATCTGATACGCGCAAAAATTTTTGCAACTCGTAAAACTGTGTATATGTCCTAAAATCAAGTATTTTAATGCGTTTTCAAAAAATAGATGTACTTTAAGATAAACAAAAAAAAATATTGAAACTTGTACTAGTATTAACAAAATTGTTATTGTAGACTGCGAAATTAATCAAAGTTGGTCAAAGTGTGCGTATCCTGATATTTTATTTTAAACTCACTACTCAATTTGGGCAACAAAAAACGTTAAACGAATGCGCAATTTCTTTCTTGTTGTTGTAACAGTTACACAGCTTGTTTGAAAAAGATCGTCAACGTTATCAATATTATTTTTATATTTTCGAGAGTGCGTGTTTCACATTGAAAAAGTCCAATGTATTATATTTTACTTTATTATACTTTACGTTACTGAAAATTGGATTTGTCGATTAATTTTTATCGCATGACGGCGATCGGCGGCGATCGCAAACACAATCACGCTATCGATCATGAATTATCGCGCGTATTCGCCCGTGAGAATTAATTATGGTTACCTCGTGGCTACTCGATGCAATATGGAAGACTGCATTGTGCATTGCGCACAAAGGGAATGAGTGCCGTGCACCCGTTAAATTACCACCAGGCCGTCAAAGGGTTAACGCGCCGAGCCGTAACAGAAATATGCAGCAGATTTTCGCGTGTAAGCCGCGCGCACACTTATTTTCTCCGGATTTTCATTGATCTACAAGTGATTTCATTCACGAACGTCGCGTGGAACGTTGACGCCAACTTCGAGATTCTACCTACACTTGCGAGAGAGCGTTTCGATCTTTATCCATGACCCATTCTAGCTCGGGATGCAACGACAATGTTAGGCTGAGTCATTACCCACATGAAATGTAGTATAAAGAATTTCGGCAAGATAAAATTCATATGCAAATTAAGGGCGCATTTACATAATACAAGAATCGTTTCTACATGCGTATAAAAATCGGAGAGCAGAGAAACGCGTAACAAAGAACTCGGGAATGGGGAACGGGGGGTGAGAAGAGAATTTAAAAGAACGATTTGGTCATAGAATAGAGATGCTGAATAAAGAATTTAAGAAGATGAACGCGTCCAGGGACCGGAAAGGTGGACGTATGTCGGAAGATGGGTACTTGGAATCAGGAGTATCGATGCTGCGGTGGTATCGACATGTTCGTAAGCATGTTGTAGGACAGCCTCGACCACGGTGTCGTTCGAGCACACGAGATTTTCGTTAAGGCGTGTAAATAGCGCGAATACCGGCTGCGTCCAAAGGTCCCGACGCGACAGATTGACGAATCGATTTCTCTCTGCGGTGCGGAGCTGCTTTACGAGGAGACGCGATGCCCATTCGATCGTTGAACAGAAAGAACGTGGGAAGAAAAAGGAGTTGTCGGACTTGATCCGATCGCAACTTTTTGGTTCTACGCATCTAAAAGTCCACGCATCTTCACGAGTTAAGCTTTTGAGATGTAAATAGACGTTAGTTATTCGTTCAATTGCAAGCCGACTTTATTTCCGCGGATATCCAATTTGAAGTCTTTTTACGAAAACGCGTGAAAAATTAAGCGCTACTAAGTCGTTAAGAAAGAAAAACCGCATAAAGGTGGATGCAAAAGACCACCTTGGGACACCCTATACATACTTAAAGGAGAGTAGGAGGGCAAGGGAAGAACGGAGTGGAAAAGACGAGGGAGAGAATGAGCTTTGATGGGGAGGAGGCGACTCTCGTTCTGCTTGGAAAGTAAATGAGCCTCCTCAAGGAGAGAGAAATGCTCGATCGTGACTCGGTCTTCATCGCTTGTGCACGCACACACGCGCCTCCTCCTTGCCGATATATATTTAGCGAGCACGGCATTTCGCGACCCACATACTCAACGGGAGGCAGAGTGTCTCGGCGAGTCTCGGAGGTCGTACCATTCCGCCTGCTGGCGACGAAGGAGGCGTGTTGCTACTCCTCGCTTCCTCGTGATCCTCGATTACGTTGACACGACGATCGACACGCACACCTGCACCCTTCCGCCAACTAGGGGCAGTGGAATCGTTAATACGGTGGAGCAACTCGTTAGTAACGAGTTGCGTTCGAAATATGATGGGGTGGTTTCTAAGGGTGATTTCTAAAGGGTGATCCAAGGGACACAACGATGATGTTATTCTTGTTGCGAAATCCTCTATTGATTTCTTGTGAATGTGTCAATTGAGACGAAATTGGTGGAACCGAATGCATAGATTGAGGACCGTGCGACCTGATGCAAGGGGACCGTCGTTAAGGGTGCTTAGGGTAAATCCTTGGCCCTGCGTATCACTTCCCGGATCACTACGGCGTGTAGATGTACTTATGGAGTAGCTATTGCATTTGATGGAGGAGAAACAGTGACTCATTGTCGGGAAAGGGGACCTCGGGTAACCACCACTAAATCACGGCATGCTGATGTAGATGCATTATCTTGCTAGGTCCTCGTCACTCGTTTTGCGCATCTGTGTGTAACTCCGATTTACTGGAAATCGATAAGGGCCAAATTTTACGAACTGTCCGCAAAGCCTCACGAAATATTGCACGAACGTGCGCCTGATAGTAGTGGTCATATGCGACGCAAATCTGTTTCGTTCAATTACATACATATGTACATATTTATAAATTGCACACAATTGTTTAACGAAATGGGATATCAAAAATGCATATTAGCACTCATCGATACATATTAATTCTGTATCTACTATGCTTTCCTAGAAACAAATACGTATCTCTTTCATTCATGACGTGGCTCCACGTCCACGTGAAAAGAACTTATTTCCGAAGCGTGCGCGATACTCAAAATAGTTCAATTTGCACTACAATGAACGAAAATTTGTTCACTTTTAGCCGCAGTCGACTAAAATACTTTAATTCCTTTCGTGTCGTTTTTACTTCGTACCAGCGAACCGATGCAAAGTAGCAGTTTACGCAATTCACGTAAATGAATAACGCATTATTAACGCCATTAACATTGACGCGCTTTCGTCGAGGTGTTAAATTGTTAATCAGCTTGGAAAGGCGCGCACGCAGAATCGACGCGAGGAAAAATCTATTATCGGGCTAAATACTGGATATACGTCGCGGGTGAATCAAAAATTTCATTCTTGTCCGACAGAAGTGCGCCTCGTGTCGGCGCGATTACGCAAACGCCATTCCGTCTCTCTCTCTTTCGTGTCTCTGTCACGAAAATAGTACAGATTACATTGGCGACGCGCGCGTGTACACGAGTTTAAAAAAAATCACTATAAACGGTGTAACAATAGAACGGGACAGCCACGATGGGCGCCCATCGTGAAATGGACGACTGGACTCTCGCGTCGCGTATGGCCGCGCGACTCATAAATACGGGTTCATTGTTTCCCATCGAAATGTTCCCGCGTGCTTCCTTTAATTGATTTCCCACGCATCTACCATTGCGCGTCACGTCGCGCCGCGTCACTGCCAGTATTGTAAGCCAATACGTGGATTTATCGGCGGGCGACGCCGATTGCCGAGCAGTCCTAAACCATTTAAGCGCGCCGGCAACGACTGGGAATCAGCCGCTCCCAGAGCAATCAGAGCAATCCCGCGTAGATCCCAATTATCCGGTTTCTGCTGATGATTTTTTCGCAAAACGGAAATAAAATATCGTCGAAGTCACGTTCCGCGGTGGGACGGTGAACGGTTTACGTCGAAACAGGAAACGAAACGCAGTCCACGTCGCACGCGTGACACGCCGCGAATTAAACAATCTAGTTTGATCCAGCGTGCGGCAATTGGGATCTCTCGCGAGAGCACTGACAATAACGTCGCGCTTTTACTTTCCACGCGACGTGAAACTGCATTTCTCCTCTCGCAAGGCGCTCGTAATCCGCGAGCATTGCTTGGAGAGCCACGCGCGACGGTTGCTGTTCTCTCTTGCGTAACCGCGCCCAATTAGGATAATGATTTGTAGAATCGCGAAAGTACATCGATGCGCTCGCATCCGCCGTGATTCGTCGTTGTGTGTCTCTCGACACGATTGACACGAATCCGCCGCAGTGGGTTACATTAAGGGGGGAGCCTGCTTTAGAACGCTGAAAATAAGGTATATTTTACGAATTGTTTTTGGAGAAACTATACAGCGGATCATTATAAAACTTTGATGCATTTATTAGTGCATGTTTAAAGATAAAAAAACTTATTTTTTGATTTGAATATATCGCTTGTAGAGGTCGTCCTGGAGAAATCTTTGTGCAGCCGCGTCGCCGGCATTGCAAATTGGTGAGCATTCTCCTGCCTCCAAATTTCGTCTAAACTGAAAAATTGAAATATCTTCTCGTTATTTATGAATTCCCATCGTCGATGAACCAAAGAGAGAAGAAAAAAGTTGAAAAGTGTCAAAATGGTGGAGCTTAGAACACAAAAGTACGATTTTTAGGCAAAGTTTTTGAACTTTTTCATGCAAAAATAATTGTTTAACTTAATGTTTTTATGAATATTAAAGGTTCATCGACGATGGGAATTCATAAATAACGAGAAAATATTTCAATTTTTCAGTTTGGATGAAATTTGGAGGCAGGAGAATGCTCACCAATTTACAATGCCGGCTGCACTAAGATGCCTCCAGGACGACCTCTACAGGCGATATATTCAAATAAAAAAATAATTTTTTTTATCTTTAAACATGTACTAATAAATGCATCAAAGTTTTATAATGATCCGCTGTATAGTTTCTCCAAACAAATTCATAAAATTATACCTTATTTTCAACGTTCTAAAGCAGGCTCCCCCCTTAATTGATTTCCTACGGCGAGCCACGCAACGCCGATAGCATCTATTGTATCGCGATGGTGATAGGGAAAGCGCGTGCGAGGGCGAGCAATTGAAACGATATGTAAACCAATTACCAGTTAACAGTCGGAATGTATAACCGGTGCTGATTTTCGCCGCGCGCGCGCGCGTGTGCTTGGCGGCCAAGCAGATTTCGATCGCGCCGTTTCGCGCGCTTGTTACGGATGAATGCTGTTATTATGGAACTTGATATTATCGTTTAAAACACGCTTCTCATTGCTCCCTTTTGCGCTGCGTGGCTGCAGCTCCTACGCGTTCTCCATTCTCGTTTCTTTCTCCATTAATAACAAACGGAATAGGAAAGATATTTTTCAATTTTTACAGTTTTCGCCCTTATTTTCTCATTTATGAAGATTAAGCGCAGCGACTACTCAAGAACGACGCGATGGAGATTCGAGGAGCTAGCTTGGCTTATCAGAAATGTCAATATATTAAGTAAATATTAAAGACCGAGTTATATCCCGAGCAAGCGGCAGCCGGACGTCCATCGAGCTGCTATTTCGCGTGATTAATATCGACGATACATTGCGGTTATTGCCGGGAGAAGAACGGGGGGAGCATGGCTGCGAGACGAGGTGTGGATTTATGGCTTGTAACCCCAGCGAGGCTCTAAAATTCGTTATTTACGGACTGATGATACCACGTGTGCAATGCGCGGATATATATCGCGCTAATGTAGATAAAGTTGGAGCGGTGAATATAATAATCTGTTAAACTCGAAAACGGGAAAGGCCGATAGTATCTCGTTTCTTTCGAGCGAGAGTTCTCGTGCTTTTCCACGTTGGAAGCGCTGACCCAGTTAACGTCAAGCCTAGAACGATCCAATTACGAGGAACCTATAATCAGACGCGTAATCGCATTATGCATGATCGCCGCGATCCACCCGCGCGTGCCCGGCCAGTCACGAACATCGTGTAATTGTCCCTTGCTCGTCTAAACGCCTCGACATCCTCCTAATCCGCTCAAGAAATCAGGATTCGCCGGCGCCACACGTCGCCGAATCCCTCTCGACGACGCTAACGACGGTATTAATTCCTTTAGACACTTAGACGCACTCCGTGATAGCATCGTCGATGCTATCGGACGAGAGGAGTTAGCGACTATCGAGAATAGATTGGAATAGAGTTTCCTGCATGTTTGTGGACGGAAGTGATTTCTCAAGACGGTAAAAATAGAAACTGAAGAGGTGGCGGGGAAAATGTGGGACGTAGACTCCACATTGTCCTCTCACTGCTAAATTTTTTATTGTACCTTTTACACTGAAAGAAATTACAAGAAATATTAACGTATTTTATTTATTACGCAGAGCATGTCGAGTATGTCGGAATTATCGAGTTATCCCGCGTAGCGGGATGTGAACGTATTTTAGGGTTAGTATCTTCCGTTCGCTGTTAGCTCTCAGATATCGATACGTATTCAGCACCAAAGTAAATAACAAAATATAAAAATACTGTTGATATTCCGTGTCTCATGTTACATCACAGTGTGCATAGCATTGCATCCGTCGTTGCATCCGCAACGGCGTTGGGCGAGTGCGTCGCCGATGATCGGCGACGGCGTCGGCGTCGCGACCGATACGTCGATATCAGCGCAGCGCGCGATTACGGTCGCGTGTCGACGCTACAGCTAATAATACTCTCGCCGTTTACCGTCGTGGGCAGGTCTGCGGCAATACTACTACTACTACTACACTACTACCAGTGGTATCACTACTACTATCGCTGGTGCTACGATGCTGCCGCACGACCAATACGAGAGTGGTTACCATCGCCGCTCTCGTTCTCTCGTCGGCACGTTGTAGCTATACGCCGTTTACCACCACGAGGACCGGCTTCGAAGAGCGAGCGGGATGTAGGACACGATAGGATCGCGATGAGAGAGAAAGAGAGAGAAAGGGAGAGAGCGAGTGCGAGTGCGAGGGCGAGATGGAAAGACGAGCTCGAGAGATGCTGGGAGGCATAGTTAGGAGACACGGTCGCTGACGTTCTTTTTTCGGTCCTTTCTCTTTTTCTGCCGCTCGCTAAATTTTTCTCCGTCCGACGTAATTTCGGGAAACGTCTCGGTTCTATCAACTCCGTTGTAACTTCGTTCGCGTCGATGTGCCCGGCGTATGAAATCACGCAATTTCTCTCGAAATGCCTGTTATTCTGCCGTTGTTGCATCATTGTGCAGGATGTATGTATTAATAACGGTATTATCGATAATAGGTACGCAATATTTGCAGGTAATAATCTCGCGCATTGAAAAAAGTATTTATTCAAAGTGTTTACATATGATGCTCAGTGCCGTGTATTAAACAGAATACTCATAAATCTCCGTTTACCTCTTTGCACGCGCGATTTATGAAGAACTCGAAGATTTACGATCGTATAACTCTTTAGCGACTCGAGTTTAGCCGGTCAAAATTTTGGCTTCGCGGGACTTCCGCTCCCACATTCCTTTCCTCTCCGAGAGGTCTCCTTACCTCATTTGTCATACTTCTCGGTGGTCTTCTACCTTTTCTCTTGCTTGGACAGCTTGTTCGCCGAATTACGACGGACTCGAAGAAACGATAAGAGGGTAGGGAGAAGTGAAAGAGACACCGCTGAGAGAAAGAGAGAGAAGAGCCGATATCTAATCCTCCCTTCGCTGGCCCACCCTCGGCAGGAAATCAATAGAGAGGGACTTTCGTCCGTCTCTTCCTTTCTCTCTAACTCTCTTCGTTCCGCTCTTTCCCTCCATCTACTCGTCTCTATTTAACCACTGTCATCCCGCTGTTCCTACTTTTTTTTCCAAGTTAGTCGCATCGCTCGAAGAAGCCAACAGACAGAGAAAAAAAAGAGATTGAGACAGAGGGAGGGAAAGAAGGATAGGGCGAAAGGCAGGCACGTTTGTTCGCTTCTGTCGTCGTGAAATTCCCTCTTTAAAATCGAAATCTTTCGAAAGATCGTCGATGTCGCTGATTATATTATCGCTGACAAAAGTGCTTTTCGCAGACAATAACAGTTGACTGATAAAAATAGGTAGTTATCAAGTTAGTCTCGAAGTCTATCAGGATCTTCGAATGTGAGCATTATGTAGCATGATTTACTGACGTGATATGCTCGGCTTTATCTAACAATAATAAATATAACAAGCATTTAAATAAATTTTCCCATGTGCGTGATGTCAGAATAACGATCGCTGGGTCGGCTTAGTTTGCGTTATAATTTTACGCACAACGCGCCAGCGTTGTCATCGACGCGCTTGCATCTTGCCTATCACGATGATTCATTGGTTATAGCTTCGCGTAAGGTATGCAACTCTAAATAACGACACACGTGTCTCTCGGAACCCCGTTTTCTCGCATCACCGCGCGTTTCAATATTTACCGCCTACGTAATTAATAACCGATGCGCTCGGATGCTATTTGCTGCAAACCGAACGGGACGGATTCCGGGCGGGACAGTAGGACGGACGGGGTTGCGAAGTGTACGAGGAGGTGGGTTACGTCATTGAGCGGCGCGTCGGCGTGACGTAGCGGAAGTCATGCGTCACCGCTGACGTAAGCGACGTCGGAAGAGGAGGAACGTCCGAAAGAGGCCATTGACGAGGACTTGTTGCACGCCCTTTTCTGCATGCGTCGCCGACAAGGCGATTATCGCGCGAGTGTCTAGGCACTCGCTAATCGGTCGAGATCGCCGATTTAAGGGAGGAGGTTCAATCTCCGGAGATTTCGCTTTTTCCCACCGTCAATCATAAATTTTTGCATTCTAAGCCGAGGTCCTGATGATAACGGGGAAGATAAAACAAGATTCAGCGACGATAAGGAACTGTTATTTTTTATTTCACTCTGATAAAGAGACACGAACCAAAGTTTGGAAACGATGGTAGCAGAAAACTGCTCGGGACCTGTGTGTTTGTTGAAACTTTCCGGCACGTCGATTTTCATCCATCTCTCGCTGGGTTCTTGCACCGGACAGATTTAAATCGCCGTGGCTGACGCTCGTTAGAAATCATTTCCTGAAGTCGCGGTTGCCTATCGGGGGACGTCCGCAATCAGAACGGAGCCTGCGTAAGATTGCGGCGACTGACGTATACTTGTTGCATATCCGCTTGCGCATGTCTCGTCGTTCAGAGTAGGTCAGTGAAATAGGATGTTTGGAAAATAAAAGAAAAATGACGTCGCGTGTAAAACGTGTACGAGATCCGCGTCGAATTGCGTGGCTGTTTAGATACACGTGTGCATTACATTTAATTATATACGCTGTACGTACGTATTGCACAACGACATCAAGATATAGAGATCGAAGATGCAACATTTATTATGCTATTATCTTTGGCAAAAGACATATATTTTTGGTTTTTTTCTTGTTACTGCAAACTTGGGTTTAGCTTTGCCCTGACGTTGCGTAATGGCTGCATCAGAGATTTTTGCACGAAACCCCCGCGTAGTTACAGTCTACCTTGACTCGACTTTAATCAAACAGCTGTATCTATGTTTAATTAAGGCGGTCCCGTTGCGCAGGCTGCTTGGGAAGGTCGGAGGCGGATATTTCGATTAGGTGGATTGTGCCGGGCTGCAAATTAGTAATTTTCCGCTCGATGTAAGGACGCCTTGACGGGCGCCGATGTCATTTGCATAATCTGCCCCTTGTCTCGTTTTATGCTTCTTGTTTTCGCGACGCGCGATAAGCCGCGGGACGATTTCGTCGGTGGCTATCGTGAAACATGGTACCGATTTTCTATGCAGACTTCACAATGTGGATTAAGGATGTACATAACGGACTGTCTGTACAAAAAGTTAGTCAAAATTGGAGGTTTACAGTATCATCTTTTTCCGTTTATTTCTTCTAGAAAATTATTTTAAATGAACTAAAAGGTGAAAAAAGTTTTCAGGTTTCAAAGCACATGCATATTGTTTTGTTCAACTTATTGAAAAGTAAAATTTTTGTGATAATTAAAATCGCTCATATGCTCAGACTGTACTATGGTACAGTTTAAATATAGAAGAAATAAATGGAAAAAGACGATATATTGTAAACCTCCAATTTTGACTAACTTTTTGTACAATCCATCATCTACATCATTATTGGATAGACAGCCGTAGAAAAGTAAACACACGAAGTTTGTCGAATGATAAATTATCATCTTCCGGAGAAAGATACGTGATTTGCAACACTGTCTCCCTATAATTGTCCTCTTCTTCGAAAAATCTTGTCGCGTTGATGCGGTCTGGAAAATTTGCGGGCGTTCCATTATTACGTAAAATTAATCTTCAATTTAATAATGCATACAACCGTGACGTTGTAAGCAGATTTCGATCAGCCGGTAGATTGATATGAAAGTCGCGAACGCGACGACACAATGATCACCGATAGCTAATGCAGCGATAACGCATACAAGCGCGATAAACATAATTGTACTCGTTATCTGCTCGTGACGCTCAACATACGGCGATTTGCGCAAATCGAACGTGTTTTACCGTGGTTGGCATAGATTCGAGCGTACTTGACATTTTTCAAGGATATTCTTCGCGAGTCGATACAGTTTACACTGCATTAAATTGGAAGACTGCAGAAATAACAAATAATTCATATTACTACGTACTGCATTTTATATGTATATGCTATTTTGAGTGGCATGCGCTATTATGTAAAGACGAGGCGTTTGAGGAACGATTACTGGGAAATGATTACATATCGGCGTATTACGAAACAGAAGATAGTGGAACGTTGACAAATGAAGAACGGAAAAGGTTTCAGAATCTGAAACTCTTTTATATGCATTTTAACGCGTTTTTCATATTTTAACTTTATCGCGCGCGCGAACACAGAATATAC
The DNA here is from genome assembly GCF_003672135.1 of Ooceraea biroi. NCBI lineage: Eukaryota > Metazoa > Arthropoda > Insecta > Hymenoptera > Formicidae > Ooceraea > Ooceraea biroi. The sequence continues at coordinate 7,034,338 of NC_039517.1, read as the reverse complement.
AAAACGATATTCATGAGTTCGACGAAAGTATTCAGCATTACACGCAATCCAAAATAGACCGTGACAAGTATCTTGTTGATAGCGTTACAGCTTAAAACGTCAGAGTCGCTGTACAAACCGCAAAAGAGGCAGCGTTTCCTGCTCTCCCGTTCCTCTGCGGTGGCGAGGCATTTCCTGCGCCCACGTCATTTTTACCATTTTTATCTCGTGCAAAATAAGTAATGCACTTTATTAAGACATAACAGGGAGACGCTGACAGACATTCATTTAACACGTAGCCGTGATAATTAACATACATTAATTAGCATATTAATGTCAGTGTCATTATAAAAAGTTTTAATCAACGACTTCTTCTCGGCAAAAAGAATGACACGTTAAAGATCTCTTCTTTTAACATAATTATATCAAAAAATAGGCTATCAAGTGACAAATCAATCCGATTTTTTTAGTATGTTTTATACGCTGGGTAAGGTAAAAACTGACCGAAATACAACTTTTTCGCTCGTGTAACTTGGCCGCAACGACGAAAATCTCGTTCACCTTCGGTGGCACGGGATAACTCATTTACGTATCGACCTGTATTTCATCGCGACTGTATATTTTCAACCTCGTTCTACTTCGTGCAGGACAACAAAGTTGTGCAGCTTCCTGCACTCTTCCTGTATTTGTTTTTCTACCACGATGAGCCTCTACCACGACGGGTAGAAAGCATAATCGCGTCACGCATAATCGATCCGGTCGCCACGAGCGAACACAGCGCGATCATTGTTCGATAATCGTGTCAGTGGAAAGTTCGAAGGGCTTAGGGGCGATCGAATGCCCCGTCTAATTATCTAACCGTGCGAGGGTTGGATGGACGCGATAAGCAATTTATGCGCGCGTACGGCACGGCTGATGGACCAAGTGTCCATCGCAGAAGGCCATTATCCCCCGCGTTTAACCCTCTCCCGTCCCCGAATTACTTCTAAACGTCAATGGGACTATCGGAGTTGGCCGCAATTTATATGAAGCGTGCGATAATTTCCCGATGATACCTTACTCGTGCCCCTGTTATGCATGTGCAACACGAGGCGATTTCTGCTTCTCGCAATTGGACTTTGCATCTTTATTATTACGTAATAGCATTATGAGATAACAATTATACAATCATGCATATGTAGATACGCACTTCTCTGGCATTATTGTCTTTTAATAGCAGATGTTGGCAGTATGCGATCGATCTTTTCCCGACGAAAACATTGGGCCCTGTACGCGGTTAAAAATCGTTAAAAATCCGCCTTGGAGTCGCGACTGAACAGCGGAAGTAAAGGTCACGACGCTGACATGAATCGCATCGCATCGCATCGCATCGCGGGTAATAATAGCGTTAGGATTTTGCGTGGTGCGTGCGGAACGCATCGCGCGTCGTGTCGATAAAACAGCGAGACGGTAGAGCGGCGAGCATCGGCGGAGTTGCGCGTGTGCGGCCGCAGATGTCACCCGTGTCGGCAGGTGCGCTCGGCCAATAGGCGCGCGCGTAGGTCTCCCCGCACCGCCGTCCACTGGTGCTCCTACGGTGGCACGAACAGTGATCGCAATATGGCTTCCGCCAGCGCCAGCGCGAGTGAGAGTACGTCCGATAGAGGTGACATCGGGTCATGTCGAGGTATTCGGAGGTGCACGGGCGGTCGCGCGCGTAAAACCCGCTGCGTGTCGCTCTCACCGTCGCGCGGACTTGCGTGGTCGCGCCGTTAACGCCGCGAATACTCGCGAGTGTAACAAAACAATCACGCTACTTGCGAAGGAAGACGAAGGCAGGGAGAGAGAGAGAGAGAGAGAAAGGGAGAAGTGGACGGACCGAGTGAGTGAGTGAGAGAGAGAGAGAGATCACGAAGTGCACTCCGCTTCGTTCGAAACGTTCCTGCATGATTCCGCGCGGCAGGTAGGACGAATCGAATCGAATCGAATCGCTGCTTCACGTCGTTTCGGAAAGTTCCGCGCCGCGGAAGAAACGCCAGGACGCGTTCTCGCGGGGCAGATAACGTGTCGCCGATTGTCTCGCGCGCGTGCATTCCGGTGACGGGATCGAGTGAGAATCGGGAAGAAAAAGGACAAGTGTAACGAGGGAGAGAGAGAGAGAGAGAGAGAGAACTCATAGTCCGCGTCGCGTCTCCGAGACGAGAACGCTCGTGTAAACGCACCACCGTGCACCGGTCGTGCCTGCGCGTATGTGTGCGTGCGAGCGTGTCGCGTGCGCACAGGTAGATGCACATTCGGATGCAGGCGGACACGTCGCGGCGAGAGAGCGGTGAATGAGCGGGAAGTCGCGAACCCGAGAGACAGCGCGCGACAGGGATAGATAGATAGACAGAGAGGGGGAGTGGAGCAAGGGAACGAGAGTGAGCGAGAGAGACGGGCAGGAGGGAGACGCGCGCGGGGTGCATGACGGCGTTTCGTCGGTGCGCGAGGCGACGTTGCCAGAGTTTTCCCCCGTCGCGTACTCCCGCTCGCGTACACGCTACTACTACTACAGCACCACGGCGTCACACGAGGGAGGAAAGGAGGGCGACATACGCGAGCGCGACGTCCTACGTGCGACGTTTACGCATCGCCGTCCGTCGTCGTCGTCGTCGTCGTGGTAGCGGTAATAGTAGTGGTAGTAACAGCGGTGCGCGATCGCCGCCGCGTCGCGCTAACGAGTATCTGGACGCGGACGAGTATCGTTCGGCCTCCCCGGTGACGAGAACCCGACGAGGAGGTATTACGCGTACGTGTATTGGCCATGGAACGACGCCCGACGACGCGCGGCCGCAGCGACACGTGACATGCCGAGCCACAAGCCAGCGCAAGCCATGAAGAAGCCGCCACGGTGAGTCGAGATATTTGTCCTTTGACTCTCGAGACGGCGAGATCGGCATGGCGTTCCTCGCGTTTTCATAGGTTTCTCGTTCAACTAAAGCGCGTTGCGAAGTGTTCGATGCTTTTTAGCGTTAGCTTAACCGTTAAGAATTACTTAACGGCGAACTTTCTAAGGCCAAACTGTTGCGCCTCTCGTAGAAGACGTGACGCTTTCGCCTGTTTCCCCGTCTATTTTCTTTTCTATTTCCTTGGACCCCTCGAGCCTGTATCACTCGAGGTGGGCATAATAATACGAAATAATCATGGATATGGAACGAGGAGACATTTGCGCGATTCGTGACGGTCGGACAATGTCGATCGGTAAATCGGAGAAAAGTACGGAGAAGCGAAGAATAGTACAAAGAAAGAAGAGAAATGATAATAAAATTATTGCTGAATATCAACGAAAAATAAATGTTTCTCTTTTCTGAATCATTGGCCAACATCGAGAATCTTGAATAATTCACCGATTTGTTAATTTTTATTTACATCTGTTCTTGATTCAATCCCGACTCGGATATTTACATGAGAAATCCCAAAATAATACTACATCACAAGTATGTAATTACTCCGCAGAACGATCAATATGATAACTCAGTGATATCACTGAATCTCTTACCGCCAAGTATTTTTTATTAATTTAAACTCGACGTCACTCAAATTGGATGACAGTTCTAAATTCTTAAATTCCAGGCACTTGTGGTCTCCTCGCGGGTAATAGGATTTCAGTTACGAGCAAATGAAGTCTGGAAAACGTGCTTCGGTTTACGCGGAATTCGAGTCACGGGTCTAACGAGTTTATTTCAAGGGAAATGCAAATTTCGAGGCTTACTTCGCCCGTGGCGTACCGTTGTCGCGGGGGAGAAGAGATTTCCTTAGAAAATCAAAGCAACGGTTCGCCCACTTATAACTTTGCGGGCTGCCGATGATTTTAAAAGCAATACTCGGCGCGAGGCATCATCAGTCGTCGCGCGATTTAATTAGTTTCCTACAAAGTCGCGGAGCATTAATTATTCCTGCGGCGTGCGCGCGATAAATAATCACGAACGAAACTTTGTGGTATTTCAGATTAATCCATGTACAGTGTACTTTATACCAATATACAGTAAGAAAACGAATACTCTGCTCTTTTTCATCTCTTCTTTTGCACTTGGAGCATGATCACGAACATCATCGCGATGCTACACATTCCTAAGTATCAATGGTAGACTGCATTAAACAGCCGATCCAATTAAAACATTATGCATCGCGTCGCACATCGCAATCGCGGCTCTCGAAACGAGAAAAACCCGTTGGATCCACGCGGCTCCCCGCCTTTTTTCTCTGCGGAAAAAGGGCAGACAGCCACGTCGAGCACGTCTCTATCGGCTTTGTGCGCCAGTTGTCGGGAAATTAAAAGGGATCAGCGACTGTTCGGCGGGGATCATCGATCGCGCCCGCCATTTCGAGATTCCGCAGAATGTAACGGTACGTCGCGAGTTATTTCTCTCGTGCCATATGCGGTTTCCGCCCGATGCACTTTATGTACCTACAACGAGAAAATCATCGTCCCAAGCGTTGAACAAAAAAAAAGAGAAAGAAAAACGAACTGGTCACGCGCGTGTGATCCTTCTGGAAAGTATTTTTTTTCTCTCGAAGATTTCTCAAAGATGAGATCACAGAAAGGAAAGCCATAAACTAGATAAAGTAAGATATATTCAATTATAGCGTTATGAGCTATTACGGGCATCGTATCAATATCGCGGCACTTGATTTTTGCCTTTATTTGATAAGCTGTACGAGAGACTTTCTCACGTTATGCAACATAAACTCGAGACTCCACAAGTCTCGTAGTGTTTATTTCGATCGCGGATTTCTGCGCATCAAACGCGATCACATCATGTTCGTAATCGTCAACCGATATCTCCGTTTTTCTGCAAGAAAATCGATTCATTTTCCACGCTCACAGAAATAGATCTCGCGTTCGCTGCGAACTGCTAACAACGTGAATAATAACGCGCGCGAGCACGAGCGGAACCGATAATTACGTTCGAGTTGAGGAATACGTAGTAATAAGACGACGCGGGGATACCGGAGCGAGGGCGAAACCGGAGTGCATATCGATTCCGACGACGACGGTGGGCGAAAGGGATGCAAGATGTTTCGGGGGCGCTTGTTTAAAAGTGAATACGATAATCCACGTGCTGCTGCAATCATGCCGTTCCCGCCTGCACCCGCGCGCGAGGTAAAGGTTACGAGAACTTCGTCGTATTGACCTTCGCTACCTACACGAACGGGTTCGCGCACCGGAGGCCACCGGAATCAATTCCCGCTGGAAATCCGCCCACGTCGCGTCGTCTTACGGGTTACCTGGGCAAAGGTACCGACGTATAATATCGACATACTGAGGCAGCATCCTTTGTAGCTGACCTTTTACTCCGGAAGGAATCATTTCACGCTAATCCGATTACGTAAGATTCCGAATCGGTCAATCTTTGCTGAAGAATGAAATACTATAGATTTGTATAGGATATACACACGTACGAGATCGCGCAACAATCACATAATTCAAAAACTTAAGAGAAAAAAAAGAGATTGTCTAACACATTTAAACCTGAGCAGAGAAACATGCGAGACATTTACACGAAGGGATTCGATGCAGCTTGATTCTATAAACATATTTATAAAATTAATTTATAATTTAATTCTAGAAGTCTAAATCTCTTCGTCATGTGTTGTACAATTACGTTGATTTATTTTACGTTAAATTTTCAGATTTCTAAAGAGATATAAGAGAAACTTAAATATCACGTTGTCTTTCGATTCCTCAGCAATATCAGAGGATAGAAAAATAATTCGGTACGCAACACGTCGAGCGATGCATCGAAACGTTAAGTCGATCATGTAGTCGTACTGCGATATTATTACGACGTTTGCGTAAGAGGCTCGTTCACTTTTTTCTACGAAAGTTTTTCGCATAGCAAACCACATCGGTTCGATCGAGAAAAAGAGACGAACGGCGATGGAAAGAGAAAACCAAGCTCGGCGTGCATGTGAACGAAACGGGGAAAAAGACACGGCGAGCCTCAGCTTGCGAACGTGTAGAAAACTCGCATGCACAACGAATCGCAAATATTATAGCCATTGAGAGTGGGCGGCTGGGATAAATAAAATATTATAATTGTCGTGACGCAACGTCTCTCGCAAAATCGATACCGAAAGCGGTTTTACGCGCCTTCGAGCTTTCATTTTATCTCTCCTCTACGATTCCTGTCACGTCGCGAATGCTGCATCCCGAATTATTCCGATAGCTTGGTATTTTAAAACGAAAGATAAGCAAAGCTGCGGTAATGAGAATTCTTCACTCTATAAACTGTACTTACAGAAAATTTTTAATTAAACGTAGAAAACTATTAACGTTGTATGACCAATAAGAAAAATAAATGCCAAGATGATCCTCGCTAATAAAGCTCGATTTGACATAATAATGCTATACGTTGTACATTCTACGCTACTTCCGAATGCTTTTACGTCAGTCGTGACAATTTGCATGTTTCATGTAAATTCTCAAGAATAGCGTATCGCCGTTATCGACACATTGATTTCACATTCGCGAGGTATTGATTTTGCTCTCTCCCTATCAAGTGATAAAATATCGATAATAAAGTAGCAACCGCCACGGCGGGCAGTTCCATTACGGTTTCGCAGCGCGTGTATGTTGCTCTCTCTCTCTCTCTCTCTTAGTTCCTCTTCCTTTTCCATAAACCGCCCCTTTGCACTCTCTATTTCACAGCTTTGCGGGAATTCCTTTTCCGCGGTGAAATACCGCTCAAAAAGGCGGCCACATCGCGCCACCGACGTCGTCTTTCTTCCGTGAATCACCCCGTAGATCGCACGATAACGTTCTCTCTCGGATTCTTAACGATTTCTCACGGCCGACGCGGTCGGACTTTTACTTCGTGTGCGGCAGACGAATAAAAAAGAGTTACCGAACCTCGGGAGGGGTGTTTCGTGCGTAGGAAAAATTTCCTTCTCTTCCCTCGCGATACTCAAATTCTTTCAGCGGTGATTAACACTTTGTGTTGTTGCATATGAAATATCGCGCGGTTTGATACGATACATTAATTAATAATTTTCGAATTTAAGCAAACTAGATACGCTACATCATAGCAAATATGAAATAACGTGAATTCTATTCTACATCAAGATGCGCGTTGATCGAAAGATCTTCCCTTCGATTAACCTGTCGCTACGGCAGTATCGCAATGTAATTCGATTGTTGGCTCACTGACGGCGGTTCGAGCACCGCGGGGCGCGGCGACGGAGGTGGCTTTGAGTTCCTGAAATTGCAAACGACGAGACAGCGAGGAAGAGGAAGACGACGACGACGACGACGACGCCCGCCCAGCGGATAGTCGGCGCGCGGCCTTTATCAAAATGGGTTGTCAGCCGCAGCCTTTATCGTCGAGTTATCGGGCAAAGAGAAGAGCGAGCGTCGCACAGCCCGGGCAAGATAGGAAGCGGACCGAACTCGAGTCAGAGTCGGAGAGAATCCGCGTGTGCTGGTGTACGTGTGTACCGGCGAGTTCCGGCGGAATAAGAGTCGAGTTTCATCGCGGAATCGAATTCCCGATTCCGCCTCATCCGCCCTCGCATTGATCACGAGTGCGTGAACGAGTGATGGCGACGCGGTGAAATTAATGCGGGCAATTAATAATAATTATGACGACGCGGCGCGTGACCGTTCCGCTTCTCTCGTCGCGATACAAAGATACACGTTTACTTATTTGACTTAATTGGCATGGCTCGACGAGCAATTTCCACGCAAATGATTCTCACGATTCAGATAACCGACCGGCGCGTGCGCTAATAATCTAATAACTAATGACCCGCCCGCGATCGAGGCTCCATTAGCGTTAATATGAAATTCAAAATAGCGATAAAGGAACCTACTTGGCTCGAGGAAGCTGCTTGGCTGCCGTGAACGGGAGTGAGACGATCCGTTTCGGATTTTATCTCGTAAATCTATGCCGTGCAGCAACCAGACCGATAGCCAGGGATAATTATTGCCACCGAGCCTACAATCTCGTCGGTAATAGGATCATTACCGATATTGTCTAACATCTGATAGGCGAGTTATGTGATCGAACATATTGATTATTCGCGATTGGCGTGTTAAATACCGCGTGTAGCGAATAAACATCAATCGCCGGCGCGACAAACGCGAACTGCAATCCAATTACCGGAAATCAAACTGAGCAGGAACGCTCTCGAGGAGCAACGTTGCCTCGTTACTCTTAATTCTTCGAGAAATACGCGCGCGCATCGATCGAGTGATTTCGGTATCACGGATGCGGGGATTCAATCGAATAAGGAGGGCGAAATTTGTGATAACGCGATCGGATTTTATGCGCGTCATCTCGGAATGCCTCTTCCGCCAAAAGAGCCGTGCAGTAGTTCGACCCCAACGCGAGGAGCATGGAGCACACGGAGGGGTGAATAAGCAGTAAAATCAAGCGCAAAACGGTGCCCGTTTTCTACATACTTTACGCAGTCGAGAGAAGCAGTTCCCTCCCGCGCGGGCTGCTTGGCACTGGCCGCATATTTCAAGCGTTTCGCAGATAGATACGCGTGAGATTCCGAGACCGGTTTCTGTCGATGCCCGGCCGGAAACAATGACGCATGCCTCGCAAATAAAATTACAAGCAGCATGAAACCAGAAAAGCGCGAGAATATCGTGGAGATCATCGTGGAGAGGATCGAGCAACGATTAGGCGTGAATGATTTGACCTGACAATGAGACTAGCTTCTTGACTGAGCGGTGATTCTGAATAAATTGTAACGCGAGTAGGAAACGGCGGAAGGTATGAGTCCTGTCTCGAGAACGACGGATAAGTCTATAAAAATAAGATTAATGGCATCTGACTCTTCGAAGACGTCTTTACCATGAAAGATCAGCATCTTAACTCTAACCATGTCATTAGCGACTTGGCAGCGTCTGCGAATCGTCGTTTGCACGCGTATACGTACAGATTAGATTCTCTTTCTCTCTCCCTCTCTCTCGTGAAATGTTGGCGGTATCTTGTGCGACCGCACACGTGCATTTCGGTGTGTCATTTCAACATGTAGAATCGAGACATTTCGCTGACGCGTTACACTATTTGCGCACCCTGCGATAAATGCATAACACGTCGCCGCACAAACAACAATGCGTCAGATGGAAAAGAAGAGAGAAGACTCGCCTCCAAGGCCTTCTATCGCGAAAGGATTTACAATCGTCAAACTCGTTAGTGCTTTCGCGAAGCGCTGTCTCCGTTACGCGTAATTGACACTGTATTTGGATTAATAATTACGTGATGTTGCGTGTATTCCCGCAATCTCCTGTGCAGCCTTGAGGATCACATTTGACAGCAAAGTAGTTTCAAGACTATTGTATTATACATGTTTTTAGAACGCACATAGTTTTCTCAGAATATTATATAGAATAGAAAAAAATAATTACGAAGATATAAAACATAAGAAATATAAAGAAATATGATATTTGAAAAATAAAAAATTTATAGTAAAATTAAGAGCAAAATAAATTAGTGAGAGAAGAATGTAAAAACAACGATACAGATCCCCAAGGAACATGCACGATGCTCAGGTTTGAACAAACAATATCGATATCCTTGGGACGTAAATATCCAATGCCAGTGCATCTTACAAGCAGAAAGAAGAGAGAGGAGCTGGCGAGTGTATATAGGATACCGAGAGTTTTTTAGATCTTAATCGCGGAGAGACGTTCCTCAGATTTCTCTTGCTTCAAGAAATTCATACAGTGTAATAAACAGGCAATAAAGTAAATGAGCAATAAAAATAACCGCATTTACGTTGCATGTTACATAAACTGTTCGTTGTCTTGATAGACTCCTCCATAAATCTTTACATAATTTTACGTTTGCTATAATATACAGGGTGTCCCGAGTTTTAACCGACAAACTGCGGGAGCATATTCTACTAGTGGAAATAAGAAAAAATTCTTATATCGAGTTTGCTTAGAAATGCTTTATTACAAAGTTATAAACCAATATTGAAAAGAAATATCAGATAAGTAACAACGGATTTTTTCACAAAAATAAAAATTATCTACGCAATGATTTAGTGACGCATTTCAAAATGTTGTCCTTGCACATCGATACAAGCTAGACATCGACGTAGTACAGAATTTGTTACGGTACGACATTCCTGAAAATTTTGTTGCATCTCAGTAACTGAATTAGTAATTCGTTGCTTTAAATCTATCTGGTACTCTCCTGTTAGGAAATCTACGTCGATACTCTCGTACGGCAGCTCGTGCATTTCCGTCACAGAATCCGTACACGAAATGAATATCAGTGTATTCCTTATTTGAAAACACTTTTGGCATTCTGATAGTAATTGCTAGTTGACACGACGATTGAAATCTAACAGCTACTGTTGTGAAAGTAACAATCATACTGAATCGTTTCAACATAGTGAACATGAATACATGTGAATACACGTAACATAAACATCTTCGACCTTCCAAATTCTACACTATGTTCCGTTGTTACTTATCTGATATTTCTTTTCAATATTGGTTTATAACTTTGTAATAAAGCATTTCTAAGCAAACTCGATATAAGAATTTTTTTCTTATTTCCACTAGTAGAATATGCTCCCGCAGTTTGTCGGTTAAAACCCGGGACACCCTGTATATATATATATATATATATATATATATATATATATGAATGTTTAAAAATAAGCGGATAAATAAGCGCGAGAAGAGAATTAATAAAATAAAGTGTCACAATGAAAAATGTCGAGTTCACATGATAGATACCTAAATTTCCACTGCTTTTCATGATAGCGAATTAAAGCCTTTGAACACCATGGGGAATTATTCAGCGTCGACCGTACGACCCGAGCACTCGTTCGTTTCTTTCTCCTCATTTCCCCTGGCTCTCTTTTACGCCGTTGCTCCATAATTTAGCAACCTACGCAGCTTCTCCTTCGTCGTCGTCGTCGTCATCGACGACGACAACAATGGCGACGACCAGAGAGCATTTGGAACGTTCTCGTTGCTTCGCCAGTTCGACCCTCAAATTCCTAAACGTCGTGCTCATCTCTTCGACAGTTCACCGGCTTAGAGACCACGCAATCATTCGCTCGCGCGCACGTCCGCTTTCCTTCTCGTCGCCGAAAGTTGGCTCGGAAATAAAACTCGTGATACGATTAAATTCATTCCCGAGAACGAGCGGCAAGTGGCTCGGATTTCAAGTTTCGCTAACTGGTACAGATCTGCCTTATGGGGTTTTTTAAGTTACAAACTTTTGTTGTGCAATGCGACCGAGATAAAATTTTCAGGCTCCTTGAGGGAAGCCGGAGTTGCTTATTCTTTAGCAAAGACAATGAGCTTCAACATCAGGTATCCTGAGAATCGAGCTTCGAGTACAATATTTGCTCGAGTAAAACAAGAATAAAATATTTAACAAATATAGAATTCACTCGCTATTCTCGAATTCTCTCATTTCTTAATTAATGGCAGAATCTTTTAGCTTCTGAGACGACTATCTTTACCCCGAGAATAAGACAAAACCCACCGACGGGTTTTTAATTAATTCAATCAACATTCTCTTCAAAAGAGAATAGACTCTTAATTCTTCAAAAATACTACTTGCTACGCGTTCGATAACAGAGAGACTCCTTTTCCCCGAAAATCCTGGAAACAATTATCCCAAAGAACCCTCAGTGTAATAAAGTTTAAAAGCCGAGCGTCTTCGACTTTTGATACACCGACAACACTAAACAGCCGATATCGTAACGAGCGCCATGCATCTGCGTCAAGATCAATAAACAAGGCGTCAATCTTCTGTGACTCATCCCCCCATAATCGCGTCGCTTCACCACTACGTGGTACCCGCTTCTGCGGCGTCAGTGACGTATCGGTGACCCCGGATCACCCTGGGAACATCTCTCCCCTGCCAAACCCCGACCCCGAAAACGTCACACAAACATCTCGCCAGCTACAGAATCGACGGACGAGCAATTTCACCTTTTAAGTCACGCTGCAAGGTCGCACGCATTTTTCCGACGCAGGTAGCGAGTCCCTTGTGTTCCGAGAATTCTTTTCCACCGGCGGAAACTCGGTCGACGGCCGATGAATCGAATCAATGACCTCGGCAAGACGATCCTCGCGCAAGTTGTGAAAGCAATTTCTGTATTTATCATTCGCGGTAGTTCGCCGTTAAGTAACTCTTAACGGCTAAGCTAACGCTAAAAAGCACCGAATACTTCGCAACGCACTTTAGTTGAACGAGAAACCTATGAAAACGCGAGGAACACCATGCCGATTTCGTCATCTTTGCTTATTACGGTCGCTTAAGTTCCCCCTCGACCGATCTTGAAATAGGAATGTACGGGAAAAAAGCTGTTCTCGCGATACTCTCAGCATCGACTTTCACATTGCGCATCTGCGCCTTTAACGTTGCGTAGCGAGATAAAAATGGAAACGTCTTATTCTAGTTTTCTTTTTTATTAAGGATGAATTCTTATTAAAGATAAATTTCTTTGCAATAAAATTGAGAAACGGAACTTGTTAAATTCTTTCTATTTTAAGAATCTTACTGGAGCTCTTTCTTAGAAGTCCGCAAATATGCAAACTGCCCCACGTGAGATATTTTTCGATTTGTACAAGCACACATTCCTCTCGCGGTAGAATTTTTACATATTGTAAAATGTTGTCAAACATTTCTCTCTCTCCGGAATTAAAAGAGATATAATTAAAGCTGGAATTGAAATTTTTTTGTTATTATGGAACAAAGAGTCATTGTTTAATCGTGGTTAGTGAAATTGATTGGTAAAGTTTTATAAAGCGCGTTTGTGTTGGACTTGATTAATACTATTATACATTAATATTAAATTTGTGCTACTATTGCATCGATAGTAATAATTATATTATATTATATTTTATTTTATTTTATCTTTGATTTTAATGTATCAAACGTGCGATAATCAGAATCTTTTCGCCTAGAATTACCGTGATATCACGAGATGTTCAGGATGCTGTAACATCGCGAAATTATTCAGGATAATCGATTTGCAGTTAGGTCACACGTACTGACGGTTCACCCCTGAGCATTCCCGGCACCATTCTCATCGCACATTCGTTCTTCCCTTCGTACCATTAATTCGCTCCAAACTAGGACACTCGTTATCGAAAAGAGGTTCTCTTCAGTGTTTTGTCGAGTCTCTGGTAACGCGTTCAGGTTGCGCCTTCAGGCAACTCCGCTGATCGCGACAACAACAGTTTAGAAACAAGCGGCCTTTAATTAACTTTTCAGCATCGTAACGCTGATGTGCTTTGTGCTACACGCGAATGAACGTGTCACGTTTGACGTCCCTGCGTATTACATTGCTTGTACATTTAAATGTCAGCTACAATACGGAAATCTAAATGCTTGAGATCTCTCGTTGAATCTCTCAGCACGGTGGGTTAACAACGAAACGCGCGTAAAGCTAAATTAACCGCTCGCAATAGCATCGCATTGGCAGCACACGCGTGTTTTCTACGTGTATGACATTTTGAATTAATCCATTAACATAGTTGTTGATGATAATAAGCAACAATCAAAGATGATGGGATGATGTTGAGTGGTGTTAGAAAATAGTGAATGCAACAACAGATTTATCCTTTTCCTCACAGATGCTCTCATAGATATATTCATTCCGTGTACCGTTGGGGAATATAGTCGACGTATCGCGCGTAATATCGGCTCTTAAATTTTACGCGCATGATTCCACGGCATAAATTCCATGGACGATCGCACGTTAAGCGCCTTTCATGCTCCGAAACAAGTCAAGATCATCTCTCCGGTTGGTGTCATAAATTCTTATCCTATCTCATATTCTCTGCCTTATAATCATTGAGAAAACATCGTTTATCATAAACGACACGCGTTTATCACAGTACGTACACATATTGCGGTATATAATTTAACCCTCAGTGCGCACTGGGTTAGCGTAACCCGGACCGATTTTCAAAGTTGCGGTATTGGAACATGCGCTGAGGCTTGGGGAGATAAACTTATGTATCCCTTCTACAATTTCACTGCTTGGCAGCCTAATGGCCGCATCACACTAGAGATCCTTAACTAGAGATCGGACAACGTGTCACCATAGAGTAAAACCGGATATGATGTTATCTTACGCTGCGTTTTAATGTGGTTTTGACTAGTTTTGACGGAGTTATAGTCTGCTAGGATTTCTTGGTTAGATATATATACAGGGTGGCCCATTTTAATTTATACAGTCGATTTTTAAAAAACTAAAAGAGATACGAAAAAATGTTTCAGACAGACATGTCACGATTTCGAGGGGGACATAAGATGATACCATTGGTTTGACCTTGAATAGTCGTTTGAAGGTCACGCGAAGATCACCTTCAATTTCTTAAATTGAAACCCCAACTTTTTATTGCAGATTCTTATTCTCCATCGAAAAGTAAGTAACTTTTGTCTGAAACATTTTTCCGAAAAATGTCATCTTATGTCCTTAAAATGATCTTCAAGATGAGTTTTGAGGACATTTTAAGGACATAAGATGACATTTTTCGGAAAAATGTTTCAGACAAAAGTTACTTACTTTTCGATGGAGAATAAGAATCTGCAATAAAAAGTTGGGGTTTCAATTTAAGAAATTGAAGGTGATCTTCGCATGACCTTCAAACGACTATTTAAGGTCAAACCAATGGTATCATCTTATGTTCGAATTGACGTTCAAATCGACTATTATCATGTATATTCATTTTTCCGTTTTTTTCTTTTTTTTTTTTTTTTTTTATATCTTTCTTCCGGTTTTCTTCCGGTTTTACCTCACGCGACGAGATTGATCAATCAGAAATTGTTCACCCGTTGTCTGATCTCTGATTCATCTCTATATATCTATATCACACTAGCGGCTCACGGCTACGAGTGCGATTCCTCCTCGGCCAATCAGTAAGCACCAACTAGTGACCTCTCTCGCGTCTGCCATTGATTGGCCTAGGGGGAATCGCAACCGAAGATGCAATCATATCCGCAGGCGCGAATTGCTAGTGTGACACGGCCATTAGTGCGCCAAACATTCTCGAGCTATGAGTTTTGAAAGTGCGTGTTCAATCGTCAGGAAATCCGGATTTACAAAAAAACTTGAAATAATACTTTTTCTCTTTGTGAGCTGCCATTTTTAATTAATATTAAGATTATTGTAATAATATTGATTATTGTAATAAATTCCTCACTGAAGAATAACGTGATGTATTAAGAGTGTGATTTAGTTTTGAGGGTTTTGCAACAGATGGCTATAGTGTCAGTTTGTTCCAATAGCTGTTTCCAATAACTGTTGTTTCTTACAGTGTTGACATTATCCATGACATTTAGTAGCATTATAGCAATATATGCAATAACAGTCGTGTTTATATCATCGTAAAAATGCAACTTCCGAAACAGCATTTTCGACATGCGTTGCTTTTGTTTTTTAATCAAAAGAAAACTGCGGCTCAGGGTTATAGAATTCTTGTGGAAACTTATGGTGATTCTGCCCCATCAATTAAGACGTGTGAATACTGGTTTAGACGCTTTAAAAGTGGTGATACTGATGTGAAGGACAAAGAACGCTCGGGACAACCAAGAAAGCTTGAAAATGCAGATTTGCAAGCATTATTGGACGAAAATCCAACACGATCCACTTCAGAACTTGCCAGAGCATTAAATGTTGATCGTACAACAGTTACGAAACATTTACATGAAATGGGAAAAATTCAGAAAGAAGGGAAATGGGTTCGACATGAATTATCGGAAAGTGCCATTGCGAACCGGTTGAACATTTGCATTTCGTTGATCGCCAGGCAAAAAAAGAAGAGTCTTTTGTCTCGGATTGTTACTGGGGATGAAAAGTGGATCTATTTTGATAATCCGAAACGCAGAAAATCATGGGTGGATCCAGGCGAACCATCAACATCCACTCCGAGACGCAATATTCACGGTTCAAAAGTAATGCTCTGTATTTGGTGGGATAGTGTACTATGAGCTGTTAAATCCGCACGAGACTGTCACGGCTGATCGTTATCGACACCAATTGTACAAGTTGAAGCAAGCATTGGACGAAAAACGAGCACCAATTGCGAGTAAACGACGGAAAGTGATTCTTCTTCGTGACAACGCTCGACCTCACGTTGCGTTATCAGTGAAACAAACACTATTAGAGCTTGAATGGGAAGTCTTCTCCGGACATTGCTCCATGCGATTATTATTTGTTCCGGTCGATGCAACACGCTTTAGAGGATACACACTTTGATAATTTGGAAGAAGTGCGAAAATTCGTCGACGAATGGATCAACTGAAAAGAAGAGTGATTTTATCGTGGTGGAATCCATCTCTTGCCAGAAAGATGGGAAAAAGTTCTAGAAAACGAAGGAAAATATTTTGATTAAGGTATTCATTCATTATCATATTTAAATACATGCGTTTTTGAGCAAAACAACCCTCAAAACTAAATCACACCCCTAATATTTCACGCTAGCTGTAAAAGTGTGACAACGCCATCGCCGCCGCCACAATGGACATAATAAAAAACAATGATCAGGGGTGGCTCGATTTTAATTAATCGTCTTGAAGATCGCTGATTAAGGACTTCTTGCAACCGCGGGAGAGAACACGTGGTGGTTGCGTGCACTGCAGCGTGCCGCGCGAGCACGTGTGCAGTGAGCGCAACGCGAGTGAAGTTAGCCGTAAAACGGGTCCTGCGAGCTTATTTCTTCGCGCGCGAGCTCGTGCTGGGGCAGTAGGGGCGGAGTGCCGCTGGCCGCCGGGTGATACCGGGACCGATAAAGGGCGCAGTGCCATTATAAATATATAGTGTCGTTAACGTTACGTACGTTGCACCGATAACGCGATAACCCATAAATAGCCGAGCGCACGATCGCGTTGGCGGCGGGGGTGGAAAATCTTGTTGGCGGTGGAACTTCTTTCGCGCTGGTGTGAAAAAGAAGTCGCGTTTTACGTGCGGATACACGCGGTAATTCTCGACGGCCGCGGGCGAAACGAGACACGATATACGTATACCTATATATGCACACGTAGGAACTCGGCCGAGTTCGCCGTAACGCGGCGCGTCTCTCTTTACGATGCGCCCCGTGGCGAGGCGTGTATTATAACGATAATACGCCGAGTACATAATTTCCTTTCTTTATATTTGCTGTGTAATCTCTTATCACGCATCGACAGCGTGGAGCGTAGGGAGAAACGAGCTCGTGCTAGGCAAAGTTTTATTCCCAGAGAGAATTTTCGATACCGCGGTGTGAATCATTCGCCGTGATTTATCGTGCACACACGTAAAATATGAGAATATAAATAATTTTTTAATCGGTGCAATTATGAAGAAATATAGTTCAATTTTAATTGACATATTGTTGTCTCCTTTAGACAAGGATTTTAGAGCTTGATCGAAACGGTGCGAGAATGAAAAACGCGCAATTAAATTGGATGATTTGCGATTGATGCAACTGCAGAAATGCGTGCGAATATAATTATTCCTGCGCCTTGTCGGGTTTTGTACGTGAAATTAACTCTTTCCATGAAACGAGCTAAACCAGGCGTTGGAGCGACGAGGTTCGGTCTGTCCCCCGAGCATAAACGAGATGGGGTTGTGTCTCGCGTCTCTATATTCAGCAACCGCGCGGTGTTGTAACCCTCGTCGTAATTTGTAAAATAAGAGGCTGCGCCGTATCACGCCTTCCAACTCGAGCTCGAGCTCGCCGCCACTGTCGTCGTGAGCAAATTTGCTGGGTATATATTTGCAAATTATTATCGACCTCTCGGGCGCAACGAGGAAACAACACCCTGCGAAAGACGTATATAAATGCATCAGCGCGACCGCTTTCGGCAATGCGAAGTAGTATATTTCAATAAAAAGTATTAAATTTATCGTTTGATTTTTTCTTTCATTACGTAAAAGACATCGTAACATATTATATTATGCAATTATCCATACTGCTTTTTTATAAAAAATATCTTGAATAAAGTTAATTTCCTAATGATATGATATTTTCCAATTTTTCTTTGTGTTTTAAGAGTGAAACATTTTATAGCTTGGATTAAATTCGGGTTTGATACGGTGGATTTAGCGTGGATTTTTCGAAAATAACCGGTTAAACAATTGAAATAGTTTGGCAACAATATTGACGTATATCTTTCTGCAACGGATTTTCACGAGATTTTTGCCATGTGACTGACAAGTGAAATTTGCATCTGAGGTACGTATTGCTCGTAGAGTAGCGATTTTTAGTCAGCAATGCAGTTTCGCGGCAATAATTCATAACGGAGCGACAGATTGTATCGTGCGGGGCCAATTAAAATCACTCGTTTCTAACACGAGTAAAGTTCGGTGATTGTTCTCGCTTTATCGAGCGACATAAGCGTCCACACGCCGAAACGTAACTTACTGCATACTCGCTCGGGGAACCGTTCCGGTTAATGGAGGAGAAAGTCATTTTCGACTTTGATGCGTCCCGCGTTACGACACCGCTCCTCGTAGTCCAACTTGCGAAACTAATTTCGTTCACGTTGCAAAATTACGCCTTTTTAGTACATGGAAATGCCTCCCCGATCCGAAATCAATTTTATTAACTAGAAATGATTCGACGCACTTTCTCCATAATCATAAACATTACACAGCAATTTGGACTTTTCTGTTCACTACGTTTTCGCATTAATCATTTTCTACAAGCTCATATTTATACGATGTCACATTTCGCGGCATTTATTTCAAAATCTATCTAAAGTCCGTTCTTCGTTTTCTTACGTTTCTACATTAAAAAGATCTCGCATCGTTTTCCGTTGCAAAAGTAACTTCGCTAATTTTTATCAAAATTTCGTCACGTTATTTCAAACGAATTTACAGTAATCTCGTAATGATCGTGGCGGATCATCTCATTAGTCGCTCAAGATGACTGCCGGTTGCGCTTACCGTAGGAACTTGGGGATTTATCTCGATAAACCCGGCGTAAAATCTCAACTCATCCAATTCCGTAGCGACCCCATAAAACTCGCTCGTGGTCTCCCATTATACGGCAACCTCGAGAAGTATCGGCAATATCTCGGGTGGAGAGTCGGGGGGGGGGGGGAGGGAGCTACTGTCGCGACAGGGACGAGAAGTATTTTATGTGTACACGTAGCTGATGGCGTTTGCGCCTAAGCTCTCGCCAACGTAAGAGGCCATTCTGCCCTTCCTCGGACTAAAAGTCGCGGTATCAGAGGTAAGAGGAGGAGGCGCGTGTGCAATGGGAGGGATAGCTTATCTGGGGCAATGGAACACGACCGCACAATCATGCCGTAATCTTTTTACTGACGAACTCTGCGTCCGGCCAACAAAAATGGACACACAGCTCGCGCTAACTGATCAGCGAACTCTCGTCGTGATTACAGAATACCCAGTTTCCGCGGCTCTTTCAGCTCGCGCACGTCATAATGCGGTTCCCCGCGAATCCTGTGACGCGATCGCGATGGTACAGGATGATGGGCATCAAAGAGATCTGTCGAGTAAAGGCAGATGTAGTTGTTTCGATAAAGCTTTGATAGAATCTTTATTGCGTGAATAATATAGTTGAAGATGTACTATAAGAACACTTCCAGCTGTTGTTAATTTATTTCATGCCAACGAGTTAAATAGAGAAAGAGGCAATTGAATAATTGCCAAGTTGATTTCTCAGATTGATGCACGGAGCTAAAGAAAAGTGCGAAAATACGGCAGTATTCTGTAACATCCCACACCCACAGAAAAGATTTCTGGACTTAATGCTATTACTCTTTAATCTATCATAAAATAAGATCGCTATAGCCACAATCATATTTATTATTGAAAAGAAGCATATTTTAATCTTGAATAGAAAATTCGAAAATCTACATTAAAATAATCTTGGTGCTATCTCATTAATTTTCTCAGAAGGATTTAGATAAAAATTTGTAGCAAGTTCACAATATTCTTCATTTAAGAATATTGTGAGATCTAAAAGACATCTTATTCTATTCTTCTAAGAGAATTTGTAGAATCTGCACAAAACGGCCAATATTTATATGTTGCAATCGAAAATCGGGAAAGTGTTTCTGTGTTTCTGTTATTTACAATGAATAAGTGCAATACTCTACAAGAAATATTAAAAGATATGGAAATGTCTTATCCCGAATCTTATTTCTCAAGTAAGTATATTGTATATACTTACTTACATTTCCATATCTTTTAATATTTCTTGTAGAGTATTGCACTTATTCATTGTAAATAACAGAAACACTTTCCCGATTTTCGATTGCAACACATAAATATTGGCCGTTTTATCGGAATAAAGGACGCAGAAGCGCCGAGTCGACGAGCGACTGTGAGAAAATGATGCGTCGACATCGACAAAGCCTACTATAAAGTGGCGCTAATATCAAATTATTCTACATACAATATATAAGCATAAATTTGTATATGTTACTCTTGTCTCAAGACAGTAAGACAATCTTATTTAATTCGAGAGAGAAGAATAGAAATTATTGATTTAAATTAAAAATTGTTTTATTTTCATATTTTTTATACTTGTAATACGATTAAATTAGTCAAGAATATTTTTCGTCTTGTTATCAGAAATCCTTTCTGAGGGTGCATATATAACGTTTCAATTTATCATTGTATAACGCTTCATCTAAATTAATTCATAAATTGCGCAATTTGATGTGGCATATTATCTCAAAATATGTATACCTTTACATAATCGCTTGCGACCAAGCCTTGGGATTGTTGCTTTATCATCGTCGTTATCAAGCGCGTTGCCGTATCGGAATCGTCTCGCTGGGTAGATCCTGACCGTATCCGCCATGCGCTTTGTCAAATCAGGTGGCTAGTTAACTCCAAGGTCGGAGGAGGCAGAGAGGAGATATAAACCGCTGCGTACCAGAAACTACCACGTGTTAATGCGTTAGGTGGCAAACGGGATTGGTCCCGCTCTCGCGCGGCGTACAGATAAAAATAATCCACTGACTAAGATCTAGGTTTCGGCGACTCTATTATTACTCCAAGTCTTACTCACCAGCGGCGAGAGAAAGAAATCGCGCGCGTCGTTCGCGCAAAGTTCGAACGCTTCTTCTCATGAAAACGATTCGAACGGGTTTTGTAAAGAGAAACACGCGTTTTATAAATTCCAATATTTTCTCTTTTTAACATGTGCTTTCTTTTTCTCGTTGAACGTGCAAAATGTTTTATTAGACACGAAGACTTGTTGAGAAAAGGAGTAAAATGAAAAAGTCGATATATATATATATATATATATTTTATATTTATTGTTTAGAAAAATCATCGCGTTCTAGAAAAACGGAGATACATTGTTACTCGCGGAATCGCGGGACACTCTGTATAAATTTTTCCTTGCGATGCTACCGTTGCCATTTATCGCTGGCATTTAATAACCTCTAACTCTTTATGACTTTATGGCATCGGTGAAATAATTGCCCTTAAAATTGTTGAAGCACCCTTGGCCGTCCGATAATTACTGCGACAAGACGACGAATAAATCAGTGGCCATCAATTAATTCGCGGGAATATGATTTCCCACGGTCTGCTTTCTCTCCGTGTCCCTCTCTTTCTTTCTCTCTCTCTTCCTTTCGTTCTCTTTCTCTTCCTGCACGAACGCGGATTTGCATTTCTCTTAATCGCTATTCAATTTCACGACATCGGTGCTTCGAATATAATAGCTCCGCAAATTTTCGCGCAATTTACCGACTGTGAATTTTTACGACTCACCCTTTTTTTCGTGTCTCGTCTGATAATTTCAGAATTAGAATCTTCTAATCTAATAAAAGTGATAAACAATGGTTACGATTAACGATACAGGGAGAACTGTACGTGTCTTAATTGGGTCAAGCCTTTATCCTCCATTTAAATAAAAACTTGATTACTGCTAAAGGGGGAGAAAAACACTGACAGATTTATCAAAGTGTACATTGTTTAGCGAAACCTTGCGTCATTTTTATGACGCGTAGCATATCATTCTTATCTGCAGAAGGAGCAGATAATTGCGATTAATTAAATCTGTGCGGCTGTGTAAATTATTCTCAACGACGAGAAAGTGATTTTACAGAATATTATAATATCATTAATTGTGAGATTGGAGAGATTGTGGTATATAAATTATAATTATACGATCCTCGCGGTCTTCTTGAAAACAACACGATTAATTTTGCTGTTATTGTGTCACTTGTCTGTCATCGACAACTGTACGATTTGATAAAACTGCTATCTCGCGACACTGTCATACGTTTATCTACGTAGTGGGATCTTGCTTCTTTCTTCGGCGACATATGCGATAATTTGAAATGTGATCGGTCTCTTTAGTAGATAACAAACGCGATAAATCAGGAAAGTGCTCGAGGGAATAAGCAAACACGGTACAGTCCCCTTTTCTCTCGTCTCGGACACCATATCCTCTTTTCCGCCTACGAATGCCTCATGTTGTTAACTATTCAAAGACCACGAAACAGATCTCGCAGCTGGACGAAAACACCCATAAATCAGTAGAATATCTCAGAAAGCTGACAAAATCATGACAATCATTTTAACTCATCAAAGAATATCTCTAATATAGCAATTTAAAAAGAAAATGTATATAATTTCAGAATACTGCGTTATTGTAGACATAAAGTGCTAACGTAGAAATTGCAAGTTGATGATGCTAAATGATAATGAGACCGCAGAACAAAGGAGGACACGCCGGTCCTTTCTCTCCTCCGAATATCATCCTGCACTTCCTCCTCCTCCTCCTGCGCCTCTTCTCGCTTTCGCCCCTTCGATAGACAACGACGAAAGCCGTGGTGTAGGTCGGAGCACACCAGTCAGTCACCGGATGGACCATGGGTGTTGCGATTGTCAGCGCGCGAGATCGAGCCGAATGGCGGAACCGCCGGGATTTCCCCGGCACGCCAATTTAGCAAAGTGATTGACAGACGGCGGCTTGATGGCGTTTGGCTTCGAGCTCGCCCGCTGGTGCCATCGGCGACGAGTTACTTCGTCCGTGCGATTTCCACTCGAAACGCTCTGAACCATCAACGGGCGCAGTGGCCCCTTCGCAATTATTACATTGCGTGATAAAACCGCCCGCCGGCTGTCTGGACGATTGTGGACCATGATAATCTCTTTTTTTCATTTTTTTTATCGCTCGACGAGAAGAGGAGGAGGAGGAGGAGGAGAGAGAGAGAGAGAGAGAGAGACGGCTTACGCGAATAGATTAGGTGATCATTGATACGTATAATGTTGATGATGGAAAAGAGTACCGCCGCAGCAATTTTTATTCTCAGATATGCTAGGTACTATTACGCCAAAGTATCATTAGGGGGATGGATAACATCTTGATGTTACAGTGGCTCGACTGTGGACTGAACTCAGCTGACATGTAACGTTCATGAAGACAGACAAATCAACAGATTTGGATTTTCTGCGTTGAAATAGAAAGTTATTTGATATACAATGCGTGGATAGGTTATTGAATGGTTTTGGTTCTATATTTTTATATTTAATTTTCGAATCTCGACCTGGAGTATCAATCTACTACACTACGATACTACTACACTAAATATCTTAAATTCTTTTTGGACAGAAAAGATATTCGTGGAAGCTAAACTGTCATACATTTGCATCTATTACAATAACACGTTGTAAAGTGTGTTTTCACGTTTTCGAAATGATCCTTATGATCTCAATTGTTGCACGAGAAAAAACTGCACTGCAGAAAACTCTGGTCGCTATTTGCGTTACGATTTTTCATGTACGGGATCAATGCGCAGGGTATTTTAGAATATTTCAGAGCGGATGCACGTGCACAAGAGCAACATTTTTCATGAGTCTGGTTTTACTCGAATCTGTGACTTCTACTTTTAGTGCTTGTAGTCTTTCTGCTGTTCTCTTCGATTAAATCGGAATCTGACAAACTCGCCGCTTTTAACGACGCAAGCCATTTTCATTCGGACGCCTTCGTCTGATCCCCGTCGAGCATGCGGACGCGATTATTTTCGCGCTCGCTGCGCGCGGGGCCGCGTGCGTATCGATCCGGTGCATTGTACGCAAGACGGTTTTCGCAGTCAACCGCTCGCCGAAACTGACAGACGCCGCCGCCGCTTCGTGTCGGTCCTGCTTTCCTGCATAAAGCGCTTTGTCCGGGAATTAGTCGTAGGTGGAGGCGGATGAGTATGTCTCGAATTTCAAAGCGAGTTTAACGCGATATTATGTACTCCGAGCCGCGAGGGAGGAAAGGGAGCAATGGTTGCCGCTGTATCGTAACCGGCAACTTTAAATCGAAGTCTCTTGCGTCCGACGATGCCGCTGGAAAGCTTTTCCGTCCGCACAGCTTGCACATTAGCGGGTACGCTCGCGCGATAAAATGAACCGCGCGCAATTAGAGTTCCTCTTGAGAGGGCAGAAGGAACGAATTAATCGGCAGCGGAGCGATTTTTCGTGCCGCTGCTGAGTTATTTCCGCGCTCGCGTTACATTACGCGCGACATGTTAATTATCGCAATTACGCGATCGCGCGCGCGCGCGCGCGCATAATGCGGGGTGTCTTGTCGCACACGCACAATATCCGAAAACAAATTGCCAGCGCGCTTATTACTCATAAACGACGATTAATCGTTACTCGGCTGAAACGGTGAGTTATCCGCTTTGAATTATTTACACGCGCGAGCGCGTACGCCGCGCGGATGCAGAATGATGCGGTCCATCACTAATGGAGCTTTTTCCGTTGCGCACGCTGTTAATGGGATTGATTCGCATCGATTCTTGTTTGGCAAGATTTCCACAGACATTTACCTCCGTTAACGCACGTTATTACACGTTGATGAAATAATCCGGATTCACGTGTTATCTCGGTCGCTTTGTGATATTCATTTCTTCTACCAATCCACTAGTAAATAATGGATCTCGATTGATTTAATTCAATTCTAATTCGTTTGCAAAATCTTTCCATTTAAATATTTATCATCGCATTTAAACTTCATTGGAGTCTGTTATTTTTATTTTTCGACGAGTTTCGACTGCAAAATCCGAGTGTAGCGTCACGAGATGACAATGTTAGAACATCAGGAAGATTTTCTTCCGCCCCAACTCGCGACGCGACCGGCGACAGCTTCCGTTTCTCTACCCCCGGGCTCACCCCGTTTCCCAACTCGTGTGTATTATACCACATCCAGCACGAGCCACCACCACCACCATCAGTGGCGGCTCGCGAGACCGTCACGATAGTCCACCACCATTATATCGGTCGGCATTGCGCCTGGCGGTTTCCGCGCGGCGCGTCGCGTCGCGTCGCGTCGCTCGAACGAGGTGGAGGAATAGCGGTGGCGGCGGCGGCGTCGGCAGAGGTGGTGGAGGTGCGGAGAGAGTAGGAGGACGTGGAGTAGGTTGCGCGCGCGGCTATTTTGATAATCTCCCACTCCTCCCGTCCTTCTCCGTTCCCTCCTCCCTGTCCCTCCCCGTGCGTTTCCCTTTCTTTCTTTCATTCTGCGACTCGTTCTTTCCCTCTCGCCGTTTCTCCCATTTCAATCTTCGCGTCGCGCTCTCTTTTTGTTCTCTCTCTCTCTCTCTCTCCTTCTCTCTCTTTTTGCTTCTTCGTGCACGCACGTACGCACTTTACGCACGCACACGAAAAACGACTGATCTCGCGGCATGCACATGTTCTCTCTCTTTCTCTCGAGAAAGAGAGAGCGAAGAGTCGGTAGTTGGCCGTCCCCGTGACGGTGGTCGCTAGTGTCGCGGATTTTCCTCTCTGCCCCTCGCTTCCTTCCCTCTTTCCCACTCTTCGTTCTTCCTCGTTCGCTCTTCCTCCTCCGACACGCGCTCGCTCCTCTCTCGCGTATACCGATACATACACAACACCCACACGCGCATGCATCGTCGACGTCGTCGCCGCCGCCCGTATACGTACGTGTGTCCGTGCGCCCGTGTACGTGTGTATCTCGCTCGGCGTGCGCGTCTATCTCGGCGTCCGTCCCGCGTCCTCCCGCCGTTCCGACCGGAAGGTGCCAGTTTCTCGTCGACCATCGTCTGGTGCGCAACTGCGCCCGTCTGTGCTGCGCCTCGTTCCGTCGTCACCATCGTCGTCGTTATCGTCGTCGACGTCGTCGTCATTATCGTCGCCGACCTCGTCTCGATATTCGTGGTCAATTCCTCGCGGTAGACCGACGTGACGTTCAGTTCGCGCGGAACCTAGTAGTGTCCGCCGTGCGCGTCGTACGTACGTATGTGTGTGTGAAGGTGTATATGCACGCGCGCCGGTACGGCTGTGTGCGCTAACGCGCAGAGATAATCGCGTGAAACGCAGCGTCGGCTCGCGCGAGTGTCGCACTCTCCACTTCTCCGCTCGGTACAACGGTCCTCCCTCGCGAGAAGGCGCGCGCGATACGTGCCGAGAGCGTGTGCGTGCCGAGGTTTTTCCCTCGTCGCGGCGAGTTCCCGCGCGCGGGAGGGATTCCCCGTTGCTTCCTTCCCCTGTTTCGGATTTTTGCGACGAGTAGGAGCGCGCGCTTCTTGGATTAGCCGCTCCCCTCGTGCCGCACTCTCTCTTGCGTCGTCACGTCACGTCGTCGTCGCGGCGCGATCGGTAACGGGAACTCGCCGGGAGAATGAGAGTGCCTTCGTCGTTGTTGCCATTGTTGACCAGTGTCCCGTGTGATTATCCCGGTGATCGTAGTGATAACCCGCCGTCAGGATCGCCCTCGGTCAGCGCGACGACAGCAGGCGTCGTTCGCTCGTGAAACGCACGGTGAGTCCCCTTCTTTCCGTTTTCCTCCTCCTCCGCCGCCTCTTTCTTCTCCCCTTACCCCTCGTCTCTGCTGGCTTCTCCAGCTGGTAAACCCGCGGCGCGTTTATTGCGAAATGACGTGTAATCGGCGTACATTGCGGCGGCGTAACTCTATCGTGGTGGTGCATCGCACCGCCGCCGCCGCGTCGCGCCAATTCCGTTCTTGTTTTTCGGAAATATTTCGCTGTTGACGGAGAATTTGTCAATAGCTTGTCGGTGATGTCGCGACGCGGGATTAACAGTTTGTCAGTTATGTACAATGATGCGCCGAATATTTATCACCCAAAAAACTTGGATAGATAATTTGAATGCGATGATATAATGTAACATGTAACGGGGATAATGAGAGTTATCGATTACACGTTGTGTAACCGTTAAACAATTAACTCGGAGGTTGATGCTTGTGCAGTTTGCTACGAGGGATAACGGAAATTGTTTTGTCGGGATGATTTTTATCAACTCTCACATACTCGACGGCGAGTCGTTTCATTTCGTGCACGACAAGGTATTGCGTAATGATCCGTCAAGAGCCCGGATGACGCATAATTATCAGAAATTGCACGACCGGTCGGATCTCGCGAAAATGTTTGGATCCCTGCGTCGCTCGTGAAGCGGGCAGCTGCGGCGGTTGATTTCTCGGTAATCTCGCGGAATGACGCACGAATGATCGCGGAAGAATTGCGCGGTAGCTTGGCGCATCCCCGGCCTGTCTGGAAACCACTTGTTTCAATGAAATTTTCGGCCGGTGGCAATCGCGTTATCGCGCGCGCCACGTTAAGTGGCAATTTTTATTTTTTACAAGTTATATAATATAATAATAATTTATTATCTCGCAGCAGCGCGAGTTATAAATAATTCGCTATCGTTATCGGTAGATATTAAAAGTCATCTGATAGCTATGTAGTGGTAGCATGTGCGACATTGTCGCGCGTATGTGAGCATCATCTCGAGATGATCGATCCGGTTCAAAAAGTCAGGGTCGCCTCCGATCGCGATTTGCGCTTTTCGTTCTAGCATTCGATGAGTATCATCGGATGCGGATCGGTTGATAATCGCAATGAAACATGTACTTTGCACCGCTGATACTCGGCACAAGTTGTTTCTTGTGCCGTGAAAATTGTCCGATGATGGGAAACGCGCGGAAAATTTCGCAACGGAGCTCGCGTGAGTATCGTCGCCATCTAGATTTCTCTGCTTCTCGCGTCTCGCTTTAATATTGCGCAAGTGTTTTCGCGATGGATCGGTTACTTTATAAAATGCTTCATGAGCATTTACGTCTCCATTAACACTGCATCGTCTTCAAAACGACGTGTTTGCGGCATCAAACTCGTTTCGTTAAAACTGCGAAACATGGAATACATAAACAGAGTGGTCAACATATTATAAATATTTCGCGGATTCGCAGCGTTTCTCTCTTCTCTCTCGCCGTATTAAAAATTATCTCTGTATTTCTCATCCATTAGAATCTATTTGTTTCCTAAATTTAAGTATAAATGTCAATGTTGTTGATTTTATTGCCCAAAAACTCGATGTGACACGCCGCTTTGTTGATCCGCGGCTGAATTTGGCCGACAAAAACCGTGTCCCGAAATGCGCGCCGGAGACAATGCTGTTCGCGCCAACCTTGTGATTCATCTCGCGGCATTACTATCTAACAGTTGAGGCTCTATGAATCACGTGTGTGTGCTTTTGCGGAAAAGCCGTGTACGCGAAGAAAGCAATTTTCTTGCCGGCGTGTCGTCACCGGGCAATAACACTACGTCATCGAGCGACCGAAGTTACGACGCGTCGAGTGTTCCCTCGAATTTTAATGTCCGTTGTTTATGAATGACCAACAAATTGCTGGTGGCATTGAACGCAGTGTTCATCCAACAGTTAAATCCCGAAATAGGATCTAACTTGCAAATCTGGAAATTTTTAGCCGTACAGAAGCTGGTGTTTCTTTTGTTTGAACTTGTTACGAAATAAAGTAGCAAAGTACACTTATTTACCAAGCCGTTGCTCCCGACTTTGTTATTTCATTTCGTTTAGCAACTCCATTAAGAAATGAAACTCGGTGGCGATTCTAATTAAAGACAATTTATAAGCGCTGCTAACGATTCAGTTTACGAGTATACATTTGTATCTTATTTTCTTAAAAAGGAGAGAAAGTCTGTCGGAAAATCCATTAAGAACCGATGCACACACCATGATTTCCTGTCCGTTTCAGCGAATCTGTCTCGCTCAAAATCACCGGCGGATCGATGTAACCGTTTCGTACCTTTTACGAGAAGCAATAAAACTAGAAAAAAATAGGAAATGTCTCTGACGAAAATCAGTTATCCTAGCTAGTTTGACGTTTGCCTTCAAAGGCACGTGCGGTTTTTTTGTGCAGTTGAAGTCAGCTTGTTTGAACCTGACTTTTGAGTGTCCTGCTCTACCTGTTTAGTAGCTTTTTATAATAGTTGGCTAAGCAGTTGGTTATTCAGTATAGCATTACGAACGAGGATTTTCTGGATATTTCAATGTTAGTATTATTTTATGTACATGCATATATTTATAATATATTCACACTGATATCGTTTTACATATAAAGTAATATAAAATGATAATAAGTTGCGTACGTGGACTACTGCGTTTGTAATTTTTGCAACGTTGATTAAACTTGAAATGTTAATTATTTATATATTTCTTACTGTAATATAAGTTCGGGAATTGCGTAGATCGATTGTCGCGTCGTGAACGAACACAAAATCGCGCCGCTTTGTAAAGAAAATACCAAAGATATTAGAGAGCCACTGTGTTGCAAGAAGCAGGAAAAACGTCGCAGGTCGTTGCAAGCGACGTTTTACGGCCGATCCATCTCTGTCCATAAAATAAATCTCGTTATTTTACGAACCGGCCGCGTGTCCCGGATTTTCTCTCCCGAGACTTTATCGTTGTCCAAGGACGATGAATCTTCCCCGCGTTCGGCCACGTTTTTCTCGGTGCACGCCACACAGGGGGGAGGATGTTCTTCAATGACGTCATGAAAACGCGAGGTCAAAGACCCCGATGCAATGTGAGATGCGAATAAACTATGAGGAATAGGATGCAACAAATTTTGCTATGTTTTATCGATTTTCCTTTACGAATTAATACTCGCACTGTCTTCTCTTTTCGTGTGATTATCGAAGAATTAATTAATCTTGACATCGGTTTTCAAATAACTTTTATTTGTTATCGAGCTTTGTAAATTTACTTCTAAATTGATTGAGTAGGTCTATTTACAGTTAAAGCATCTTGGATCAAAGCAGAATTTGTTGTAATCTGTCGTCTTGAAATTTCATCTTAATTTAATATTCCATTCCACACCTCTCGTTTCCTGTCTCGCGCTTGGACTTTCTCGCTTCGCTAACTCGATATATGACGCAATCTCGTCTATCTTCTATTTTTCATTAATAATAATGTCCGATAGAAAGGATCGGTATAGACTTTTACTTTTTATTTTAACACAGTTACGCTTTTAGACGCATCGTAGCCGCTCATTATATTCGACTGAGCGGAGGTTTTGACGTCATTACCAGCGTCATTTTTCTTATAGCGCGAAGTATCGAAAGTGTGTATCGTCTTTCTGTACCCGTTAATTGAGTTAAAGGAAAAGAGTAAATAATTTAGCTTTCGATAAGAAAGTATGACCTAGATGAATCCACTCTAATAATTAATTTCTTAAAATCTTTATTCTCATTCAGTTTTCTTTATTTTTCTTATTCATCTTTATTAATATTCAGTTCTGATTGGAAAAGTTATTTTACATCCGGAATACAGACTCAGATTGTTCGAAAATTCATAAACCGATAGATATTGCGAAACCGGGAACAATATATCGAGTGAAATTTGCTCTCGCCAAGGTCGCAGGTATTTTTGTCACTCGGCATTTAAGATCGTGCGACTGATTTACGAGATCTTGGGTTTTGGAAGGGAAATGCAGGGAAATGAGCCAACACACCTCGGTCCCCGCTCAGTGGGAAGGGAGAAGGCGTGACGAGGGAATGGTACACTTTATTGGCGTTACGGACGGCTTCATATGCTGCTGTCGTGTGCGTTTCGCAGAAAATTCAGAGTCCACGCGAGAAAAGGCACAGCGCGGTTTATGGTGACCATTAAAAGAGTTCGGGACGGCGGGAAAAATCCTGTCGTCGTAAAAGTACCGAAGAATGTCGTTATTGCCGGACGATGGGACGATGGAGGCTTCCGAGGAGGGAGCCCGAGGCATCTTCGATGGCGGGAGGAGGAGGACCTACTACTCGTGCGCAAAGTGTTGCCGCGGGGCTCGACTCGATAATAAAATTACGGCTTCGTAATAAAGCTGATACAGACCTAGTTCATTTCCGAGCGACTCGCGGAATGCACTTCGTCGCGAACTTCATTGGCGAAGTGAAGTCTATTCGAAAACGAGACCAGGCGGGATAAACGCGTTAATAATGTCCGGATATATCCGCGTCGCTTCAGCGCGAAACGAAAAAATTACATTACGTTATTCCGTAAGTGCGTGATAATTAAAACAGTTCCGCGAAAGCGAAAGCGACGGAAAGCGAAGCGTTGAATGACGATGCGTTTCGGAGTAATATCCCCGTATTCGATTAATACCGGCTAATTTCCACGATCCCGGAGTTACAATCCATCTTGTGAACGAGCCATTTTAGTAATACCGACCAAGTGCTGCTATTGTACTTTAGCAAAACTTTTCGCTGCTATAAACGTGCACGAAAGATATCGCCTCGCACCTGGCTGTTGCTGCTGCTGCAGAGATCTGTTTGCTCGTTTTCTCCCGGCTCGATTTCTCCAGCGTTGAGGACGATGTGCGTCTTGTGCTACTCGCGAGCAATAAGCAGTTTTGCTCATAATCGTATTCATGAAGCCAGCGCGTCACCGCGTGTCGCCGTCGAGAACGTGTTGCGTAATCGATTGTGTCGACAATGAGCAAGCGGACTTCAATTTTGCCGAGGTGGAGAAGCTGCATGCTCTCTCTTTCTCTTTTTCTCTCGTGGCTCTCTCTTTGGCATCGCTGCTAGATGCGCTCTCAACGCGGCTGGTGAAGAAAATCGAAATTGTCTGACCGCTGTCGAAAGTACTGCTGTGATACCGTCCGTGAACTCGAGGTGACCGAAATTTCAACATCGTCGTATGACTACTCGAAAACCGTGGGATAAAATCCTGGTGACGCCAGCGATGATAATCTTCTCTCGGTTTTCGCGCTTGCGAGCGTTTCGCAACGAGGGAAATTTAATTGGGAGGAGAAGTTATTTAATAACACCATTATTAATGTACTAATAACTGAAATTTAGAAATATATATCCTACGGTTACTCCATATTCTCACGTTGCTTCACGACGATAGCTGATACAGGAGCCTCTCTGTGCACGGACGTCTATGCGCTATGGCGTGTCTGTATAGAGGAAAAAAAAACTGGGAAAATGGAAAATCAGAGAGAACTCGGCGATGTTCGCCATTATTGGAACGGAATCCTTTCTAAAAGCGAGTAATCCGATTCTGTGAATAACGGAGTTTGTGACACTGGAAAAAATTCTACGGTTTTCACATGCGCTTTAGATAACGATTACGAGGCCTTTATTGTTATCGAATGTGGAATCGCGATCGTAAAAATATCTGTACAAGCACACACACGCGCGCGTAGTCGTGGGAGTGTCTTGGGCCACTTCCACGTATAAGACGGTCGATTTTCCGGTTAGAGAACCAGCGAAATAGGTGTTTCGCGAAAATCCGCATGTTCCAGCGAGCTGCGAGATGGATTTCTAAGAGACGACGTTCTCGCGGAACGGGTTTCGCGAGGTCGCGGTTTAATTTCACGCGAAACACGTGAATCCGTCGTTGGCTTGAATCTTCTTAATAACACACGTTCAAGGAGATTAGCCACGAAGCCGACGCCAACGACGACGACGACGACGACGACGACGACGACGGTGGTGATGATGGCGACGTTGTAACGCTGCTTGTTGGCTTTCGAAGGCCGCGCATTGGAGGCGTCCTACCGCCGCCGTGCGAAACGATGTCAGTGTGTCAGTGTCAATGGAAGCCGAGTCATCGGGGTCCGCCGATTGTGACTCAACGGGAAGATGATTTCGCTAATCCGTTGTAATGTCGACTCTCATCCTCGGTGCCGATCAACGGGGTGCGAGAGAAAGAGAGCGTGCGCCGTGAACGATATCTCTCGCGTAATATCTGTGTCATTAGCAGATTGGATCCATTTCCGATGCTTCTGTGACACGTTACCTCGACTCACGTCACCGGCGCTGCCACGGGCGTGTATTTAATTCGGATTATTTCGGGTCTCCGCCATTTGACATCGATACCCTCGAAGATAGGGACCGATCACAGTACGCGCGATAAAAATCGATTTAGGACAGCATATGTATTATTGACGCGTGGCGAAGGGAGTTTCGGGGATAAATTTATAACATCTCCGTTCGCGATGAACCACCGGAGAATAGTCAGGTGCCTTCAATATTTAATAACACATCCGACTCTCTGGTAAATATCTTCTGATCAGAGTTGAATGCTTCAATTTAAATATCAAGAAACGCGAGGATGTGTTATCTCGAAATTTCATTCTGACTCGAAACGCGAGACCGTTGAGCCGAACAAACAACGAAAGTTTGGCGCCAGAGATATCTGCAACGAGACGCATATATTTAGTCTCTTAAACCGGCTATTTGTTACTTAATAAATAATAATGTTGTGGCGCGGGATGCAACGACCGTGGCGGAAGGAAGATCGCGGCGAATCGGGGGGAGGAACGAGACGCGCAGCGACAAAACGCTCGAGAAGAAAGAGGCCGTCGAATCGTCGGGAATTCGCGAAGCGCGCAATCCGCCTTAGCCTTCGCGCCGCGCTCAAAATAACCGCGACAACTCGTCCGTCCCTCGCACCATCCTCACCTCCGCTCCTCCTCCGACTCGTGTCGTCACTGTTGTTTCTCGCCGATTCGCTGCAACCGTCTCCTCCTTCGACGGTCTATCGTTGTTTGCGCGGCGCAACTGCGCCGATGATCGCTGATTTCTCGCGTCGCGGTCGCGTCCAGCTTCTCGCATCTTTATCGAGAATGTTATGGGATGTTATGGACAATTGCTGAGAGAAAGAGAGAGAGAGAGAACGTCGATGTGCCAGTCACATTAAAACGCTTTGTATCGGGATGCTTTTATTCTCGCACGTTTCAATGAAACGGTGACAGGGAGAGGGGAGGAAATTTTATTTTAAACGAGATTTTAATTCCGTATGCTAATTATCGGGACGTTGTTGACGCGTGGACAGCACTTTGATGCGCCATGAAATTTTTACCAAATTCGAATCGACTCCGAGGATGCCGAGCGAAGCTTCGGGTACCGAGCTATTTAGCGTCCCGTTGTTCATTCGCTATTTTAACTGTGAGCGACACGCGTTTCTCGACGACGACGACGCTCGCGGTCTTAAACGGACGTCGTCGTCAGTCCTAGTTCGCGTTAACCGGAACGCTCGTCCCCTCTCTTCTCAGCGCTCGTCGAGTGGTTAACGAAGTCCGCCACGTCGAATTCGCTACACGTACGATCACACTTGAGCACCGTGCGTGCACATGTGCGAGCTGTAAGCGTGCCGTGCGGACTCTCACGCGTATTCGCTCGCACGGGTTCTTTGAAGAACACGTGTGTGTGAGAGAGAAAGAAACGAAAAAGGAGACGAGTGGCTCTTTATTACTTTGTTAGACTTGTCAGACTTGATTTTGCTGAAGACACAAGAAGTCGTGCCGTGAGTTCACGTATGATCCGATGTGAGATCTCGCGAGAGAAACGAGAGAGCTATCCACGTACGTTGTTCTTTCACGCGTGTCGTATCGCATCGTTGCAGTATCACGGGCGAGTCGCGAGTCAAGTTGACGTAACGGGCCCGAGTAAAATCGGCTACTTCCTCTCGCGCTGCCCTTCTTTCCCTCCTGCTTCTCCTCTCTCTATCACCATAGGAAAAATGATTACGCATTAAATCGTCACGTTTATTTGACATTCGAACGCTGACGTCGGCGCGTGCGACCGTATCGAGTTCCTCTCTCTCTCCATGGAAGCGTCGTACGTTTCGTCACGCCGAAGTGTCGTAACCGACTCTCCTTAGCGAACTCCATTTTCACCGCACTGTACATCGCATGAAAACAAGATTGCCTGCATCGTCATCGGCGTGCAATTATCGCGTGCCACATTTTCAACGTTTATTTCTCTCTCAATGCTTTTATATTCTCTTTATTATTACATTACTATTATTTTATTTTACAAAAATAACTTGGAAGACGTTCGAGAAAGCGAACATCGTTCGTTCGAGAAACTTGGCGTGGATCAAGGGAGGATTCAGATCGATTTTGACGTTGGCGACTATTTTCAACGTCATCATGTTTATCCGATTATTTTTGGTGATCGAATTATTTGTCGCGTTTGCGAGAAATTAAATCACGACGACGAAATTACATCGAAGGTGCTTGTATGGGCTCGCGGTTATACGAGCTCGTCTGACGTTTACAAAGTAGCGAGCCTAGCGGAAAGAGCCAAGCAACGCGCTTGATGTCCCTCGTAAAACATGGCCACAGTGTTTTATTGGCTGGTCGAGAAGACGATCCTTCCGTGGCGGGTGGGGTCGATAACGCAATAATCCTTTATCGCGCAATTGAAAAGGACCGGCAGCAGGAGGGAGAGAGAAAGAGAGGATATTCTTTGGTCACCCGAACGGCCTGGGAGCGATGACGGTTTTACGGACCGACGACATAAATCGACTTGCTCGCGAGTCGGATAAGGAGCGCTGAAAACGTTTTTATCCGCTTGAAGCACCACTAGTGATTCTCCTGACGGTAGTTTCCTTTCCCCGTTGCACTCTCCGTCACCGTGGGATTCCGTGAAAACAGGTCAGAAGGGAAAGGACGGAAGATCGTGGATGTAAAATATCGGAATAACAGCATCGAATGCGACGTTGACTCTCTCGTACTTCGAGAAAGATATTCTGGTTTATGCACCCGTCATGCTATTTGTACAAATGCACATCCGCAGGAGAAAGCACGTAAGAAAAATGACATCAACAAAATTAACGTAAGAGAAGGGACAGAAAAGGAAAGATTTGAGAAATTATGTAATTTCCCGATATAAGTAAGAGCAACTTGCGTTACCGTTACAAGAGCAGCATAACGATGTCGAGATATTTCCGACCGCGACAACGGCCGATAAAATTGCGTCGAGCGGAAGCGAATCGCGGCATCCGCCGATGAAAATGGCGATAGCCGCGGCCTCTCTATTACGTGTAATCCGGGATTTAAAGCCAAGACGTGATGGATCGAGACGGATTAGAAACTCGGAGTAATAGATGTCGAACGGGTCGGCGAGGAAGAAGCGCGTGGTTAAGGCAGATCAACGTGGATTCTCGATCTGTGTTTTGTTCGTTTAATCACCGTTTATTCTCCCTTTTCCCCCTGCGCGTTACTTTCGTCTCAGTTTACGGGCTCGAACATTGCACATTATTCTCTCTCGCCAACAGGATTTTTATTTCTTTACTTATAAAGTAATCAGATTGTCATTGTATCGTATAAACGCATTCGGTGTTATTTTATCATTTTTTTAAGCATTCATGTAATATGAACGTGTATTTATACGTAATGACCAATTATTGCACATTTTGTTTTCCCTGGAGAGTTTTGTTTCAGAGCAACGTTATAGTCTCTTTATCTCTGCTTCTCTCTTTGCCTCTCTGGCTTTTACGTATCTCCCTCTCTCTCCTTATCGGCGAATTGCGAATCGCAGCTGGCGAGGGCCGCTTTAAATCATCCCTTTCTCATTACCATTTCAAATGGGCCGCGATTAACGCGAATTAATTATCTACCATGGCAATATTCCGCCTCGGGAGCGGACCGGGACGCCGTCGCTAAATGCTTGCCCGACGAGAAAAATCCACCTCGAGGCACCCACGCTATCCCGATATTGAAAAAATATCGGCTAATTCGGCCGCTACTACGTCGCTACTCGAGAAAGAGGCGCGAATTAATCCTCGGAGGATTAAATCGATTGCGACGCACCGCCGCGCCGGTCGCGAATTGAAAGCATGGAAAATCGCTGGCATTTAAGGCTACATTAATCGCGTATAATAAAACTCGGAATGCTTACGCACACCCTTGCACGCTTGTAGTAAAAATAACGAATCATCGTGATACGATGATAAATGTAGCGCACAATTTTATCCGCTTCAAAAGACTACTTATCCCGAGTCGAAATTTTGCGCCTACTTTAATGCTTTTAGTAGTCGTACGAATCTACTTTTAGGAAAATAGAACCTAGAACTCTTACATTGAAACTCAAACTCCTACAAACAGATGTTAAGATGCTATTTTCACCCTGCAACATTCGGCTATAATCTTGATCGTAACCTGCTTTGACGCTCTAACGGCAAAAAAGGCAATTTCGGACATATTTTAGTGTTAAAGTAGTAGCTAAATAGACGCTGAATAACGCCTCAAATGAAGAATTCGAGGTTCAATGTAGAACTAAAATTTCGACTCGGGATATTTCGATCTATTACCCGAGTCAAAATTTTGCGCCTACTTTAATGCTTTTAGCAGTCGTACGAATCTACTTTTAGGAAAATAGAACCTAGAACTCTTACATTGAAACTCAAACTCCTACAAACAGATGTTAAGATGCTATTTTGACCCTGCAACATTCGGCTATAATCTTGATCGTAACCTGCTTTGACGCTCTAGCGGCAAAAAAGGAAATTTCGCACATATTTTAGTGTTAAAGTAGTAGCTAAATAGACGCTGAATAACGCCTCAAATGAAGAATTCGAGGTTCAATGTAGAACTAAAATTTCGACTCGGGATATTTCGATCTATTACCCGAGTCAAAATTTTGCGCCTACTTTAATGCTTTTAGCAGTCGTACGAATCTACTTTTAGGAAAATAGAACCTAGAACTCTTACATTGAAACTCAAACTCCTACAAACAGATGTTAAGATGCTATTTTGACCCTGCAACATTCGGCTATAATCTTGATCGTAACCTGCTTTGACGCTCTAACGGCAAAAAAGGAATTTCGGACATATTTTAGTGTTAAAGTAGTAGCTAAATAGACGCTGAATAACGCCTCAAATGAAGAATTCGAGGTTCAATGTAGAACTAAAATTTCGACTCGGGATATTTCGATCTATTACCCGAGTCGAAATTTTGCGCCTACTTTAATGCTTTTAGTGGTCGTACGAACCTACTTTTAGGAAAATAGAACCTAGAACTCTTACATTGAAACTCAAACTCCTACAAACAGATGTTAAGATGCTATTTTGACCCTGCAACATTCGGCTATAATCTTGATCGTAACCTGCTTTGACGCTCTAGCGGCAAAAAAGGAAATTTCGCACATATTTTAGTGTTAAAGTAGTAGCTAAATAGACGCTGAATAACGCCTCAAATGAAGAATTCGAGGTTCAATGTAGAACTAAAATTTCGACTCGGGATATTTCGATCTATTACCCGAGTCAAAATTTTGCGCCTACTTTAATGCTTTTAGCAGTCGTACGAATCTACTTTTAGGAAAATAGAACCTAGAACTCTTACATTGAAACTCAAACTCCTACAAACAGATGTTAAGATGCTATTTTGACCCTGCAACATTCGGCTATAATCTTGATCGTAACCTGCTTTGACGCTCTAGCGACAAAAAAGGAAATTTCGCACATATTTTAGTGTTAAAGTAGTAGCTAAATAGACGCTGAATAACGCCTCAAATGAAGAATTCGAGGTTCAATGTAGAACTAAAATTTCGACTCGGGATATTTCGATCTATTACCCGAGTCGAAATTTTGCGCCTACTTTAATGCTTTTAGTGGTCGTACGAACCTACTTTTAGGAAAATAGAACCTAGAACTCTTACATTGAAACTCAAACTCCTACAAACAGATGTTAAGATGCTATTTTGACCCTGCAACATTCGGCTATAATCTTGATCGTAACCTGCTTTGACGCTCTAGCGACAAAAAAGGAAATTTCGGACATATTTTAGTGTTAAAGTAGTAGCTAAATAGACGCTGAATAACGCCTCAAATGAAGAATTCGAGGTTCAATGTAGAACTAAAATTTCGACTCGGGATATTTCGATCTATTACCCGAGTCAAAATTTTGCGCCTACTTTAATGCTTTTAGCAGTCGTACGAATCTACTTTTAGGAAAATAGAACCTAGAACTCTTACATTGAAACTCAAACTCCTACAAACAGATGTTAAGATGCTATTTTGACCCTGCAACATTCGGCTATAATCTTGATCGTAACCTGCTTTGACGCTCTAGCGACAAAAAAGGAAATTTCGGACATATTTTAGTGTTAAAGTAGTAGCTAAATAGACGCTGAATAACGCCTCAAATGAAGAATTCGAGGTTCAATGTAGAACTAAAATTTCGACTCGGGATGTCTTTATAAAGCGAATGGAATACATGAAAATGAGATATTTCCGGAGTAAATGCTTCTTTTCCTAATTTATTATTTACGACGATATGATACGATGTCAAAATTTCAGGACAAATATTTTTGGACCAGCAGCGAACTCTGCATCCATTTGGTTGTTGCATTTTTAGAGAATCGCGAATGGAGATGAATAAATTGATCAGACAACATGTCGCAATCGGCGCGCGCAAGAGGGAGTTCATTCTCGAGCTGTGATTAACACCCTCGTGGTGTGCACGAGTACTGGTGAATCGCGTGCGAAAAAAATCGATACGGAAAATAGCGAACGACGAATTCGAAAAGGCAGGCAAGCGGTTTCATTGTGCGAGCGGACTCCGGTGATTCCGATACGCGGCTCTCCATAGACGGACGCGCCACCGTCGACAGTTGATTGTAGCGGACTGTTAATCGAACATTTTTGGAAACTGTCCGACCCGTTTCTCGCGCGGAACCATCCGGGTTTCGATCGGGTGCGAGCGGACGAGCAGAGGGAAAACGACGCCGTTTGTCGAGCGGTCCGAGTTCGTTAGTTCGATGAACTTCGACCGTTCTGTGTGACGGTGTCCCAGATATTCAATAAAGCCGAGCCGAACGGAGCGTTAACTTGGAGTTTTACTTCCTCGCGCGAATCCGGAATAGAGAGACGCTCGGTGCCTCTCGCGTGCCTCTGTGCAAATTTAGTTCGATTCGGAGAAGGGAGAGAGGAGAAAAAAGTCAAAGAGAATTATCCCGGGTCGAAGCGTCGGCTCTTTCGAATTAATCCATTGTAATCGAGAGTTGACAATCGCTAAGTCGGGAATTTCGCGCGCACGTTAGCGGGAGGGTAACACGCGTGAGACGTTTGTTAGAAACGCGCGGCGTAATTGTATGCAATCGCCTTAATCTCGAGGAGAAATTTACCCGCTCGTCGGGTTCATTTGCATTCGTCTCGCGCCCTTGTTTCCGGAGCGTCGCGAAGCGCCGATTAGCGGTGGCGAGCGAAGTCGGCGCGGTCGGTTTTTCTGACGTCGACTTAGTTAAGAGTATACTTTCTAGCTGATTTAGCGAAGCATGAAGCGACGCGGCGAAAGAAAGAAAGAAAAGGAGCTCGACGACACGCAGAGAGGAGGACGACGTCGGTTGGTATCGATCGAGAAAGTATCACGTGCGCGACGCGAGTAAACGCGATTCCAAGACCCCCGGAAAACTAACGTGCAATCTGAATGTACGTGTGTGTAAGTGTGTGCAGATGCACGTGTGCGAAAAGGGCTCCCGTGTATCCCAACGGCGATGGGATAAACGTACCAATAGTGGAACAACAAGCGCGCGCACAACTCGGGCACAAAATAGAGTCGTTCTTAACTTGGCTCGCGATTACGCCGCGAGTCTCGAGAAATTGCCGAGTCGCTTACCTGCACGAGGAGGGACGCGATTAAACTTTCCGACGGATATTTCTTGCCGTCGCGAATAATAAGCAGCTTTGAATTAATAAGAGGGAAATACGTCACGGCGCGGAAAGGAGCCCGGTCGCGACGCTCTGCCGTTCTAATTGTGTGCGTGCGTGTGCCTCTCTCAGTCTTCCGTGTGCAGGTTTCTTCTTTTCAAAGGACGTTTCTCTTGCTCGACGTGCATGACGTGCGTCAGTCTCTCAAAATTTTTCTTTCAACAGCCGGAAACAGATTGTTTCGTAGCAACAAGCAGCGGTGACAATAACGCCGAATATCGGCCAAGCGGGCATCATCTGTCGGATGTGGTAAAAACGAAAGTCCACGCGCGATCCTTTTCGCGGAGATGGGAATTATAATTCGAAGCGAACGACTTAAACGCGATCCGTAGCGTAGATCGACAGCATTCGTCTTCGCAATTAAAAGATCGTGGCCGATTACTGCCGGCGCTTTTAATTTGCATGACAATGCATGCCGTACGTTCATCGGCATGCATGTCCCCCCTTCGCTTGGCGCGCTTGAACGATCGAGAAAGTATCGCGCGACTACGTGTTCGCTTTTTAGAAGAGGCGAACTTTGCTATCTAAGCCGCGAAGGTTCTCGCGGAGGAATCGAGCGCGAGAGATTATCGTTACTCCGCACCTGACAAGTGTTTCCGAAAATGGCAAACTCTTCGTGGCGCACTCGAGCTCTCTCCTCGGAAATTTTCTTGGGAGATAATGGGGATAAGAGACGTGCGCGTGGCATTAACGAGCGACTAGAACGGACGGCTCGTGCATGTTTCTCCGAAGGCGTGAAAAAAGGGTGTAAGGGTGTAAATGCGGCACGCGAGCGCTCGTGGATAATTGTTTTATTGCGGATCTCCACGTTTCTTCACGTCCGCCGAGACTTGGCAACCCGTTCAGCAATTTATTTATTTATCGCTTAGAGCTCGCGACCTTTCGCGCTCGATGCACCGCCATTCCGATCCCTCGTTCGAAGGCACGTATATAGTGTCGGCGTTTCCTGCGTGCGAGGGACGTCTCGCACGTGTTAAAAAAAATACTTTTCGATCGCACGCCTGTGATAGCACGCGCGTTACGTGGAGGAAAGTCCTTATATCTCGATTAGGAACGTGTTCCGAGCGTTTCCTCACACGCTCCCCGAACGGGCTCGCGAGCTCGCTCGCCCCGCGCGCACATTATGTTAATGCATTCGGAAAAATTCTGCAATGACCGTAAGTGGATGTATATCACGGCGTGTGACATTAGCATCGCCTTGACGTCCGACGTGTGTCAGATAACGCACACAACGAGCAGGAAAACGGTACCGACCTTCAACCGTCTATTTAAAGCGCTCTTCGCCCCGTACTCGCCATTTTGATTGCGTTACATGCTGCCAGTTGAAACACAAAAAGCAGCTAGG
The DNA here is from genome assembly GCF_003672135.1 of Ooceraea biroi. Taxonomy (NCBI): domain Eukaryota; kingdom Metazoa; phylum Arthropoda; class Insecta; order Hymenoptera; family Formicidae; genus Ooceraea; species Ooceraea biroi. The sequence continues at coordinate 6,992,324 of NC_039517.1, read as the reverse complement.
CAGCTGTACGCGCGGTATTTCTGGAAGTCTCCATAATAAAAAGAATGGTCTATCAAAATAGTTTTGTAAAATGTTTAGTTATTAATATCGAAAATGGTGGAGGTGTACGTTTGAAATAATGCAACGCAGATAATAGTCAGAGCAATATAATATACATTTTATTCTTTATATAAGTTTCGTTAATACGAAAGATCGTTTCACTCGGAAGTCACGTCTCCGTAGATCCGTAGATTCCTGAGTGTATCTTGGTGCTTTGAGATCGCTGGATATTAAACGTGGTAGTTGTAACTGCTGTGTTACAACCGCCTCTTCGTCATTGATGAGCAAAATGGTAGTTACAAAATCCTAGGAGTAATATCTTTTCCTCCGCACGTAACACATCGGCGTCACCGGAAATGTGACTAAACAGGTGTTTGCGCCAGCTGCCCTCGCTATGCCTCGTCACGAATCCCTTCCGTCCGTTTCTTCGTCCTCGCCTTGCCTCGGCTCTGCGTTCCTCGGTACTTCTCTTGGTACTTCCTAAACCGTTGCGAGTTATTCCTGGCGCTGCGTCATATAAGCAACGAAATTCCATCTCCGTGTATAATACCGTCGACGGATAAAGGCAATGCCAGTACACCGATAATTGCGACTGACAGTTCGTAATTAATGGATGATAATTTCGGCGATCTCGTTTCGCAAAATTCCCGCAAATTTCGGTGATAAAAAAGCATTCGATCTAAAACAGTAAAACTTGATTTAAATAACTTGCTGTACTCCGTTACGTGTCGAGCTGGATTTGCAACGATTAATAAATGAACTTGCAGCTCTCGAAGCTCCGAGTGCATTCGATTACAGCGATTAACTGAAATCAAATTCTTTATCTGTTTGCCGGTACTTGCGCTCTTAAAACCGCAAAGCAAATTTTTTATCCGATTTTCCATATGAAGTCAACGCGAATCCTCATGCTTGCCAAGACGCACCAAGACTTTAAGCGCGATACATTTCGTGAACAATTTCTCATGCATAAATAATGTCGTTCAGAAATGCATCGCTGCTAAACTTTGGAATGCGTTGCGAAATGCGTACGAAAAATAACGATGGAAATGGAAATCGGTTTTAGAATTAATGTTCATCATGTCGGAACAAACTCATTCTCATTTGACATGAACGCATGAGTACTAATGAATTGAACAATTTTGGTATTGCAGCGTGGAACGGGACCGACTTCGAGAGCGAGAGCGTCAGGCCCGCGCGGCGATGTCGGTCCAGGCGGAGCAGGCGGCTGCGGGAGGCGGTCCTGATACGAGACACCATCACCATCATCATCATAATCATGTGCATCATCACCACTCCAACGTGCATGTCTCCGCAGTTACGCCCAACTTGTTCCGCGCTCCAGTTAGGGTAAGTAACAATTTCGTTCATTCATTCATTCGCTCATTCACTTCGTTTCTCTTTCTCTCATTGAGATCCGCGAGATCGTTTTCCAATCCTTTGCGGTGTACAACCCTTTCGCATGTACTCGCGGTGGCATTATTGATCACTTTTTTTGCAACACCTGGTCGAATATCGAGTCATTGGGAGAGAACGATATCTCTGCCTCGACTTTTTCGTTTTCTCGAAGTTCCTCGTTAGCTCGAGAGATTATAAAAGTTGATCACGTTGATATTGGTGGACGCTTTTCATGTTTCTCGCGATCTCGCGACGAGCAATGTTTTCTAAATATAATCGCGCGCGCGGGTTGCAGCGCGAGTTAATCCAACTAACGGCGTTAAAGCATTTCCGTGAGTGGAAATTAAAACAGCCGCCGTCCATCGGTTATTAATTTATTGCGAGCGATAATACTTTTTTCCTCACTCGATGGAGAGAGGAGAGGATGTGTGTCAGGTAAATTGACACGCCAAACGTTTTGCGGCGCTCTCTTTTTTTCTTCTTTTTTTTTCATTCATTTCATTCGCCGGGACGACGTTAGCACGATGCTTCCGCGGGGAAATGAGAGTAGCGATGAATATTGACCCGTCGATCAATTTTGCCGCGCGCGATTGCGTTTCGCCATGTTGTGGATTCGCGAACGGGCACGGGTCTAGTTTTCTTATTAAACAGCGTTTCTATTAAACGCGATCGTTCGCTTCCTATTCGCGGACACGCGGTAGCAGAGTCGTGAGTAATCAACGAGCGGGAGACGAGAAAATCGGGCTGACATCCGTTTCTTATCGCTTGTCATCTTTATTCAACGCGGGATCCCGACCTCGTGTTGTCCGATCGCTTAATGGATCTTTCTCTCGCGTTTTAAGAGCCATTTCGCCCATCCTTTTCGCTTCCTCTTAGTTGGCAGTCGGAGGCACTTTGCCGAGTAGATTCACTGACCGCTTTCAATTAACGTTAACCGATAGCCTTCCGCTCTCGTCTTCGCTCTGTATATAAATCCGTCGTAATTCGCGGCGCTTAATAAATTTGCTCGCAATCACGGCCATTAACACGTTCGTTAACGCTATTCAGGTGAAATGTATGAATAACTTACTGGAGCTTCTTCTGAAAATAGCGAAATCAGTAATGATCATATTATTATCGTGAAATACACCAAGAGATACAGAGGCAGAAAGAGAGGTGGAGAGAATGAGAGAAATTTCCGGTAAAGATGTATTTTTGTGAATTACGACGAATCGACGGCGATGTGTGGAAAGTCGCAATTAATCGCTTAAGCGTTAAGTCACGGTGACGTAATCACCGCACGATTTCACCGCAGCGTTATATCGCGTCGGAAATCTTTCCGCGAGTGGAAACGCGGATAAGCGTCGTTCCTCCTAAGAACTCGCGACTTCGCGATTCGCTATACAACTCCTCCGTGGAAGCTCGAGAGAATATAAAACACGTGCGACATAATCGTAACCCAGAGCGTCGGCATTCTTACCCTTTGCTCCCGAGACCTCTAATTCGAGTTTTGCAAGTCGAGCATCACGAGTCGCACGTGTAAAACAATGCCTTTGCGCTATTCGTTCCGCCGTTACTCTACGTTACGTATGACACGCAATCGCGGGTGTAGAGTGCAGCCACTTTGGCGGAGAGACATCTGGTTTCCCCCCTGGTCGCTACCCTTAAATTCTCTCTCCACGTGTCCGCCGTCTCTCGACCGTGGAACGTTTCACGGTCCTCGACGCACAACACGGGCCACGGATTCTTAAAGCTTGCCGACTTCAATCTCGAATCTGGACGATGGCTGTAGCCGCCTTAAGGGCCTATAGGGGAACCTCATAGGGCCATTACGGCAGAGTCAAGGACCCGGTGGGTCTTTCTCGGCGCTCGTAAACATGACCTTCTTTCCCCGTCTTCTTCAGCTCCACCTTCACCTCACTTTCACCCCGACGGTTTTACTCGTGCCGTTCTCCCGCGGGGGGGATCGCGCTCGGCGAAATTTATTTCTAATCCACGACGCTTGAAGTAGGAGCAGGATAATCCTCATCCCTTCCTCTTCTTCTTTCGGACTGAAAACCGTGCTACAAATATAGTATAAATCGGAAAATATCTCGTTCTCTACGCTTTCTAATCGATCATCTCGCAAAAAGCATTGTGTCTCGGATCATGTCGGTCTCGTTTGATGATCTCTCGCGAGAGCGGTTCTGGACAGCCGAATTCCACGGACGATGATTCTCTCGGCTGGATTCAGTGAGAACTCTCCTTTCCACGTGGCTAGTCGCTCCCGAGAGTAAAATTCCGGCAAAAGGATCTCTTAGGCGGCGAACGAGAAGATATCGTTTCATCGAAGCTGCGGTGAAAGCACTAATTGATCAAATTCACGCTGAACTTCCGCGGTTGAGATTTTCTCTGATTTTACAACCGGTTTATCGGCGTAATATTGAAATGTGACATTTGAATAAAACCGCCTCTCGCAGTGATTGCGCTCTTTCCGGGACGTGTCTCGCATACCCGATGGAGACGAGAGAAAAATTTCGTTTCCTTTGGCTTGTTAAACCGCTTAATTATATAACAGCATTCTCTAATTACGCTCGCGCGATTCGCCGCCGTTCCCCTCCCTCCCGCGCGGCTTCGGCTCGTTAATACTATTTCTTTTGCGGGATGCAAACCCGAGGTGTATGTGCTCCGATTGGTCCTTTCGTACTCAACAGGTGTTTCTCCTCGACTCTTAACCTTTCTTAATGAGCATTTCACGGAGACGCGCATCGCGATGCCGAGCGACTCGATTCTCTCCGGCTCGGCATCGCGGACCATCAAGAGCTATCAGTTTCCTGTTTACTGCATTCTCGCGTTATGTATAAGAAATGGAAGAGTACTCTTCATGGAGGCCTTGCATGACAAGCCGACGTACATCAATCTTTCTCTCAATCTCAGCTAACTTTATTTCTTCACTTTGCTTTCAAGCGTTAGCGTTTTGTGAATAACAAAAATGACTCGTTGTGGAAACCAAACAGAAACGTTTAGAGATCGATGATTATTCATTCTGTTCTGCCAGACTGACAAGTTGATGATTCGGATCGCGTGCAATCATCCTTCATCCACGTCCGAGTACGCGCGGCTCGTACCAGCGTATTTTTGCAACCGTGTGAATTCGTCAAGGTACATGGGAGACAGTCGAAGACAGACGTACGTCGGTTTCCGGATACAGTTAGTTACTTCGAGGAGGGAGGAGCGACATGTCGTCCGCTTCTTCTTCTGCTTGGAAGAGGCGGCCGATCGGTGCAACGTGTCGGCTCCCCTAACAACCGTAACTGTAAAACCGCGCGTTGGTAACCGTACGACGAGTCGCGAAGCCGCTCGGCGTGTTCGTGTCGTCCGAGCGGAACGTAGAAGCGGGCAACCTGCACCTCGCTCGGTGGAGGAAGAGAGAAAGAAAGAAAAGCGCAAGGGAAGGGAAGAGGGGACGCAGGTAGGGAGGCAGAGGGAGAAAATGGCGCCGGTTTCTTACGACTTCGGCACTCCTCGTTCTCCTCGTCCTCTCAGACGCGGTCCGTGCGCGGAAAAACGGATTCCATGACGGACTCTTCCGCGGCGCGTTACGTAAAGCGCTCCTCGGAATACCGTATCCGAATACGATCGCCATACTGCTGTATCTCAATATCGGGGAACGTGACGTCGTGTTAGGCGAGCGCGACGTTGAAATATCGGCTCTACCTGCACGATTATTCCAGAGGATATAGGTATTAATATATCCGTCCGGTTTTTCATGCGTACGTGCAATGTACTTTGCGCTGAGATGGAAACCCACATTTCGCGCGCCGTTACGTCCTTACATCCACGCGGAGATTATTCTGGCCGTCCGTCGAAAATTCCCCCGGGTATACTGCGCGCGTCCTCGCGCGCGATAGTTTACGTGTTCCAGCTCGATGTTTAAAGTTCGCCGAGATTAAAGCCCGCAAGCTGGGAGATTACCCGGTCCGATAAAGCACAGCGCCGCTGGATCGACCTCGCAGAGACGCTACTACTTGCGTTGCCTTGCCTAGTGGAGTCTAGGAAACTACGCTCTCTAATAGCGACAGTAGCCGATAAGGTACTCGAGTCGAAATTTTGCGCCTACTTTAATGCTTTTAGCGGTCGTACGAACCTACTTTTAGGAAAATAGAACCTAGAACTCTTACATTGAAACTCAAACTCCTACAAACAGATGTTAAGATGCTATTTTGACCCTGCAACATTCGGCTATAATCTTGATCGTAACCTGCTTTGACGCTCTAGCGGCAAAAAAGGAAATTTCGCACATATTTTAGTGTTAAAGTAGTAGCTAAATAGACGCTGAATAACGCCTCAAATGAAGAATTCGAGGTTCAATGTAGAACTAAAATTTCGACTCGGGATATTTCGATCTATTACCCGAGTCGAAATTTTGCGCCTACTTTAATGCTTTTAGCGGTCGTACGAACCTACTTTTAGGAAAATAGAACCTAGAACTCTTACATTGAAACTCAAACTCCAACAAACAGATGTTAAGATGCTATTTTGACCCTGCAACATTCGGCTATAATCTTGATCGTAACCTGCTTTGACGCTCTAGCGGCAAAAAAGGAATTTCGGACATATTTTAGTGTTAAAGTAGTAACTAAATAGACGCTGAATAACGCCTCAAATGAAGAATTCGAAGTTCAATGTAGAACTAAAATTTCGACTCGGGATATTTCGATCTATTACCCGAGTCGAAATTTTGCGCCTACTTTAATGCTTTTAGCAGTCGTACGAACCTACTTTTAGGAAAATAGAACCTAGAACTCTTACATTGAAACTCAAACTCCTACAAACAGATGTTAAGATGCTATTTTCACCCTGCAACATTCGGTTATAATCTTGATCGTAACCTGCTTTGACGCTCTAGCGGCAAAAAAGGAAATTTCGCACATATTTTAGTGTTAAAGTAGTAACTAAATAGACGCTGAATAACGCCTCAAATGAAGAATTCGAGGTTCAATGTAGAACTAAAATTTCGACTCGGGATATTTCGATCTATTACCCGAGTCGAAATTTTGCGCCTACTTTAATGCTTTTAGCGGTCGTACGAATCTACTTTTAGGAAAATAGAACCTAGAACTCTTACATTGAAACTCAAACTCCTACAAACAGATGTTAAGATGCTATTTTGACCCTGCAACATTCGGCTATAATCTTGATCGTAACCTGCTTTGACGCTCTAGCGGCAAAAAAGGAAATTTCGCACATATTTTAGTGTTAAAGTAGTAACTAAATAGACGCTGAATAACGCCTCAAATGAAGAATTCGAAGTTCAATGTAGAACTAAAATTTCGACTCGGGATATTTCGATCTATTACCCGAGTCGAAATTTTGCGCCTACTTTAATGCTTTTAGCAGTCGTACGAACCTACTTTTAGGAAAATAGAACCTAGAACTCTTACATTGAAATTCAAACTCCTACAAACAGATGTTAAGATACTATTTTGACCCTGCAACATTCGGCTATAATCTTGATCGTAACCTGCTTTGACGCTCTAGCGGCAAAAAAGGAATTTCGGACATATTTTAGTGTTAAAGTAGTAACTAAATAGACGCTGAATAACGCCTCAAATGAAGAATTCGAAGTTCAATGTAGAACTAAAATTTCGACTCGGGATATTTCGATCTATTACCCGAGTCGAAATTTTGCGCCTACTTTAATGCTTTTAGCAGTCGTACGAACCTACTTTTAGGAAAATAGAACCTAGAACTCTTACATTGAAACTCAAACTCCTACAAACAGATGTTAAGATGCTATTTTGACCCTGCAACATTCGGTTATAATCTTGATCGTAACCTGCTTTGACGCTCTAGCGGCAAAAAAGGAAATTTCGGACATATTTTAGTGTTAAAGTAGTAACTAAATAGACACTGAATAACGCCTCAAATGAAGAATTCGAGGTTCAATGTAGAACTAAAATTTCGACTCGGGATATTTCGATCTATTACCCGAGTCAAAATTTTGCGCCTACTTTAATGCTTTTAGCAGTCGTACGAACCTACTTTTAGGAAAATAGAACCTAGAACTCTTACATTGAAACTCAAACTCCTACAAACAGATGTTAAGATGCTATTTTGACCCTGCAACATTCGGCTATAATCTTGATCGTAACCTGCTTTGACGCTCTAGCGGCAAAAAAGGAAATTTCGCACATATTTTAGTGTTAAAGTAGTAACTAAATAGACGCTGAATAACGCCTCAAATGAAGAATTCGAGGTTCAATGTAGAACTAAAATTTCGACTCGGGATATTTCGATCTATTACCCGAGTCGAAATTTTGCGCCTACTTTAATGCTTTTAGCAGTCGTACGAACCTACTTTTAGGAAAATAGAACCTAGAACTCTTACATTGAAACTCAAACTCCTACAAACAGATGTTAAGATGCTATTTTCACCCTGCAACATTCGGTTATAATCTTGATCGTAACCTGCTTTGACGCTCTAGCGGCAAAAAAGGAATTTTCGGACATATTTTAGTGTTAAAGTAGTAACTAAATAGACACTGAATAACGCCTCAAATGAAGAATTCGAGGTTCAATGTAGAACTAAAATTTCGACTCGAGTAAGGTCCTCGTTTTTTACCGCCGGATAACGGGAACAAAATATGTGAACACCGAGATATTTCAGACCTCAAAGATCGCGGAAAAGATACGACGCCAGGCCAGAGAAGACATCATATCGGCGAAAACGCGTCCGAAGTTTGTCGCGAATTCCGTATATGCATTCGAAGATCGTGTCCGAAATCTGAAATATACCAATCTGAATAATCGATCTTCGCGCTGCGTTCTCCAGCATCCCGTTCGTCACGCGAATACCATTATAGAGTCTGCTCGGAATCTCGCGGATGCAGCATCTCGGCATGCGAGTCATTCCGCGCACGGGCGGAAATAAAGATGCTGCGGTACATGGCGGGGACGCGTTATAGCGCCGCTGCGAGCCGAGAAGTTCGACGCTGTGCACCGCGACGGCGGAGGCTGCGTTAGGCCGAGAAGGAGAGAGAGAGAGAGCCGCGCGTATTTATTGCTGAGATTAACGGCGCGCATTTGCATCTTCATGCAGCGAGCCATGGGGCGGCGAAAACCCGCGCTCTGCGATCGCGGCTGAGGGGGATTATGATAGAGCTTGTGTCCGCGTATGTGTGCGAGTGCACGTGCGCATTCGTTGCGATAGCGTTTTACACGTAATGACATAAACGATCGAATCTGTTTGCACTCGAATGTAATTACATATTTATTCAGCAGTCCAGATACAGACCGTTAAGCGTATCGCAAAGAAACTGTGCTCGACATATTACGTAACTTGCGGTATGAAAAATATTTTTTTGCAATCATGTGGAATGTGGAGCAGGGTTGCTTCTAATCCAGTATTACTAAATTGATGAAAAAAATTTTAATTACGGGATCAACTACGAACAAGTTACATTTAAAAATTAAAAAATCCAAAGACCAAGTTACATAAATCATATTTCAGAAATAGTATTCGCACATGTTCAAGTGTACTACAATGCTGCTCAAGCTGGGAGCATCGTTTTTATGCACATCTCTTATTTTATCTCGGCTCGCGGACATGATTTGTCAAGAGTCGCTCTTTTTATACACATTCGTGGATGTCTGCGCGCGCGCGCGATAAAGCTTTGTCGTTCTTCCGCGGGAAAAACGCATTTCTGGTGACACAACGGTCGCGACACGCGTTTTATTCCTTTGCGCGGCGAATACGAGGACTCCTCCACCTCCGCACGGGTTTTCCTCCCTTTTCGCCGAGGAGACGTGTTCAAACAGAGACGGCCAGGCTTGAGGCGTCGCTCTTTCCGCCACCTTTGCAGCTGTTGCAGTAAACGAGAGCTTCACTTCCTTATTGCGCGAATAACGCTTTTCTCCGAGTTGAAATCGCGAGAGCGGAAATAACAAAAAAAATATATGCACGCGAAAACACACTACTTGCGGCAAACGATGCGTTAATGTACAACAACATTGATCGTTCAATTAATTTATTAAACGATATTTGATGAACTTTTATATTTCTGGCTTTAAACTAAAATGTAAATTTGAACTTTCTTTACAATTATCATACAAACCGCGAATAAGCGATTTAAATCTCCCAGCGTGCATAATGTACACTCTTTACGCAAAGGTAAAGAGTGCACATTATGCACGCTGGGTATTTACGCGCTTTGGTGTATCTAAAATTCTACCGGATAAAGTGCTAAAACGCCAAGAGAGTGGCGATCGATCGCGACGGGCTTCCTCTCTGGCAATAGAACGGCTCTTTTAATCCAGCGGACGAGGGTGGTCGCTCTCGCGTTGATTACGTGGTCACTGCAGTCTTTGGTCGCACTGGGTCACGCAACGTGCATGCAGCCCCCACGGATCGCACCGTAATTCTCGTTACAACCGACTGTGTAATTAACCGGTCGTAAAGTGCGCTCGTAACGCTGACGATGGTCGACTACGCGAGAAAATCCCGAATCAAGTGAGTCTTTCCTTCGCGCGCGCACACATAAGGAAGCTGATTCACGCCGGGGAGAGAATTCAATGGAACTGATAGGGACTCTGTCTGTTTCTCTCTCTCTTTCTTTCTCTTTTTTTGAAAATAGCATTTGCTATCCGCTGAGGTTCCGACGAGAGCCGGTTTCTTCGGCTCCTTCGGTTCGGCGATTCCAAGAGTTTTTCTCGGACTCGCTCGTGTTAACGGACGGATAACCACGAGGCAGTCGGCGAATATTTGGAACACGAGTGCGACGCAAAATGAAAAAGTAACGAGATCGCGAAATTAAAAGCACTCGCAATGCCGCCGACAAGCAGGAGAAATGCCAAAAGCAAATTATCGTGTGCGATAAAGCGGACGAATTCGCGAAATCGCTCGAACCATCAAGGTTGAACGAGCGACTGCTTTTTAAGATTAAGATCATGGTCGAATTCGCAAGCCTCATATTAATCGAATTAATGGATTGTAATCGCGCGGTATCGATTGATGAAAAATTCACAGATCGTTCTTCCTTGATGAGCTAGGACTCGCGCGCGGGATTAAATGCTTTGCGTCGTCGGCGACGCATCCGCTTCGCATACTGTTTGACCTGTCTCAGATACGATCGTTAATCGCAATATTTTATTGCACGGTGGTAATACCGCGTCTGTTTTATTACGAAATACGATTCGTGCGTCATAAGAATATCTCGCAACCGTAAAAGCGAGTTTACGTGAATAAAAACGTGTGCGTGCAATATATTTATATGTGCATATGCCATGTATGTATCCATATTCTCTCTCTCTCTCTACCTCTCTACGGGTGTTACCGTCACGTGCCGATACCATTCTTCCGGTATGACATTACGATATGCTTCTGTTAAACGTGCCGGAACTAACGGAGAGGCAAAGAAACACATCGCGTCGCATCGGACGCAGCGAAGAATCCGCGAGCGAAGCAACAATGCATCGGCAAGATATCCTCCGTTTCCTTGGCGGAGTGGGTGGCGAGACGGGGTGCAATCCTGTCCGTATTCTGTCGGATATAGCGGCCGTTCGTGTATCGACTTTACGTTCGAGCCGTGGCGCCGCGCGCGCGCGCGGGAAAGCGAGGGAAAATGCCGAATAATAAGAGAACGAGGGAGCACCGGAAGCTCGAATTTTCAGCGATGAACGCCAAGCGGAAACCTCGGCCCGACGTGCCGCCGCGGGCGATCTCGCGCATTTTCGCCATAGCACGCGCATTACGCGCTACGCGCTGCAGTATAAGTTAACAACGGTTCCGTTGGCACAGGCATTTTCGCGAAGAACAAAAACTGTGAGATCTTTTTTATTACGTGGCAGTCCTCCGCTTTTAATCATAATTAATGCCCGAAATACATTTCCATGCTTTTACTTACCCATTTTTCATTATTTATTTTCTATGGGTTTCATGTTCCGACGAAAATGTGATATTTTAGTGCACTCGGTTAAATTGGGGAAAATCTGGGTGAGGTGAACGTTCATATTTTAATGCATGCATATCTTTTTTCTACGTTCCTAACAATACTATTTTGATGCGAAAAATTCGTTCGAGCATATCGAGTCTCTCCAGGCTGAAAAGATTGTCTGATATTTATAGATATTTTCTGTTTGTCTCCGACGAACGTATCCGCTGCATATATAACTCCGCTCGTGAGTAGGAGACGCTGTGGGTTACGTAATATGCTTTGTTGTTGCGTCGGAAAATAGTGATGTCCCGACTGATTAACAGGCGCGTTTAACGAATCGTTTCTTGTCGTTGAAACCTCGATTACCAGCGGAAGCATTACACGTTTATTAATACACTGTGAATGAATGTCATAGCCGTACGCGCACAGAGAGCCGTGTAATTAAACACTCTGCGGTCATAATCTTGCTTTTGAAGCGATGGTGATTAAACGCGGTCTCGGCGCGAAATGTAATAGACTGCGACAAAAGCATTTATGCGTGCGGATTTCCAATGCCCCGTCAAATCCATTTATTGTACATTGCATATCTATACATATACATATATCTTGATTTATAATTCTCGAAAAGCGTCGCGTACTTTTTGAAAAAAATATTGGATGTGCAACTGAAAGAAACTCGCGACTGTTTCAACGTCGCGATTACTACGATATATTTTGCAATATATTTTGCAATATTTTTTCCTGAATAATTGTTTATCCCTGAAAAATATCAGTCGGAGAAACCGTCTGCATCGCTGCTCGACAGACTCGTGCGTCGCGCAGCGTATGGATTACGCAATTCGCGCTGTACGCTTTTAATGGCTATATGTATCGAACGACGCCAACGACGACGACGACGATGACGATGATGACGATGCCCGGCAGCGATGCTGGCAAACAACGATCGTTTCGCGACGAACATTCGCATATTGGTAGCGGGAATTCATTACTGCCTCGGCGCTCGCGTTAAAATTAATCGACCAATTGTCATTGCAGTCATGTAAATTATCAGAGTTCCGTTGTTGCATCGTCACGCAAACGATACCTCCAAACTCCATAAAAACGTGCACGGCGCAAAACTTGTTTCGCTTGCAGATTCGAGAGAGACAGAGACAGAGAAAGGGAAAAGAGAGGAAAGAGAGAGAGAGAGAGAGAATGCTGCGCGATTAATTCTTGCGTAGTCTGCGTCCAAAGTTCTGACACGAGTATTTTATCATCTAACGTATCTGTTATTACCGCAGTATTAAACCGCGTTTAATTATTCACATGCTCGTTGCTTCGTTAACTTCATTTGCGCCAAGTTGGAAAATCGCACCAAGGATATTAGATATCAGAATATTATTATTTACGCTCGGCTCTTATCGTGTACAGATATGCATCGCGATTAATTTTATTTTCCGAACGAGTGTTACTCGCGAGTATTAGCTTCGCGTAACACATTTCGCAAGGTAATCGCCGAACGTTGTTTGCAACCAAGCACGCTGCGTACATCGTAGCGCAGGATCAATTTCTCAATCGGCGCTAATCCCAGGATAATGAACAGATCTGGAATGCACGATTATTATTCCTTGGACTCGGCGCGAGGCAGTTTTCTCACGGGGATTGAATCCAGGTCAAAGAGAGTCGCGTTTTTTTTTCGCGAGGATGCGATTTAATTCTGTAAAAACGTGGAACGTATTTCGCGCAGAGGGACGTTAATTCGCGTGGCTATAGCTACTCGAGCTGCATTACTTCTGCGTATGTCCGTTCATTAGCGATGCGCGACGCGTAAACGGCCGGTCACGTAAAATCCGCGTTGGAGAACGCGTTGAGCAACCGCGGCGATTCTTCTCGTCCGTTCGGCGTTTCATTTCGCACGTTTCGTGCGTGCATTAAACGACCCAGACAGAGGACACGCGTCGGCTATCGACTCGGCTCGCGACTGCTTCGGGAATCCGCTTCTCATCGCCGATCCGCTTCGGCGCGACGCGACGCGGAATGAAGTCGCACGCGCTTTCGCGGCTACGCGGAAAGCGAAGCCCGTGATTTGTAGGTCGTTTGATCGCGTTATATCCGACCCTCTCGCGAGTTATGTAATCCAGACGTGCGTGTCTGCTTGTCATATGTGTGCGTGTATATGCGCGTATGGGCGCGTGCGTCGTGTGTTTACGCGGAGGTTTGTCTCGTGGTTAGAGATATACACGTTGCGAGCGTGTGGGTGAGGAATGTGGGCGAGTGTGAGCGCGCATGTTCGCACGTTGCTCCATCGGACGCAGACATGTACATTTATAATATATGTATGTACATGTATACGTGAACGCTAGATTATAGACCTACTAGATTCATGGAGGGGCGCATTCCCTCCGTTTCTCGTCCTCTCTCTCTCTGTCTCTCTCTCTCTCATTCTGTCTGTCTCGTGTCCGAGACTACAGAGATGTGTGCATGCGCGCCTCCGCCATGCTGCGTCGGTCTTTTTCGTTCTCCGTCGAGCGTGCACACAATGAGGTATAAAACGAGACACGGGGAATAAGACGTAGCATTATCACCGCATGATGAGGTACTAACTACAAGAAGCAATCAGTCAGCGAATGCGAGTGTGACTGGAAGATAGAACAAATGAGCGATCCTATACGTCCATTTCTCTCGGCTGCATCTCGTTACACATTCTGCATAGAATCATACAAGTGTACATCTGTCCCTCGACATGAGGCGAGTCTTTAAATTGAAGCTCCTGAGAAGTTTAGCGAGTACAGTATCGTTCGTAAAAAGTTTATCGAAAAATTAATCATTATTACTCTACTAAATATTAAAGTATTATAATATAAGAAAAATAAAATATTCGTTTTAACAGAAAATTTAGGGCGCAAAGTGTACTTAAAAACAATTTTGAATATGGAAAGCTTTTTAAACGCATTAAGGACAAACAAGAAGCAATGAGAGCCAAAGTATAGAAGAATTCGCGATTTGATCGCAACGAAGGAAGGCACGGGAAATCCGAAACGTAAGATGAAACAGGCTGACGCGGGAACAGGGGTTTTATTCGCCTGCGCGCGTCTTCTCTTCCTCTCAGGAGTGGAAGCTTTTATAGATTCAGCGGGATAGCTGCGGGGAAATGCGTGTTTACATATATGAGCGTCGGATTATGCGTCGAGGCGTGCAGCGAGCAGCTCCACGCGACGAGAAGCGGCGTTCTCTCGATCCCGCTGTTCGATCGAGCGTGCCGCGTCTCAAGGAGAAAGATCGCTTTATATTATACAATACTTTGCATCGCGCGAACGCGATCGCGCGTCGCGTGCTTTCTCGCCTGTCGCACGATTCAGCGTGAAACGCGAGCGCACACGACCGCCTCGTCTAATAGCGCTTAAACGCGACCTATTGAACCTTCCTGTCGGTGTGCGTGTAACATTTTAACGCTCGATCCATCGGACGAGCGCGAATTTGCATAAGCGAGCGTGCACGCGCGACCTACGATCGCTGCAACACGCGACATAGTCAATTGGTACTGCAAGCGACTTTTTTTCGGCAAACTGCCATTTACATTGGTTTTGATTTTTCATTTTATGTTTGCGTCACGTAATGTTTGTCAAGAAGACAAACGCCCGCATTTGCATTTCTTAATAATAGAGGAAAGTCCCCGATTATGAGATACCATATCGATTTTGCCGAATGTAAGGAAATCTATAGGCAGAATTTAAAAATTTAATACGTTATCTTGAAGAGAATTTAATAAGCTTTAGGTTGGTGAAATGAAAAATCTAATTTAAATATTATTTTTTCTGAAAATTAAAAAAATTTGAAAAAAGAGCTTTACGCAGGATCGAGAAAGTGTGCTCCTAATATAAGATACCTCGAGAAATCGGTGTTAAAAGTGCAAAATACATCAGTATTGCAAGCAAAAAGCTTTATTAGATAGTTTTATAAAAATACTGCTGCCACAGCCTTCGCCAAATCTTCACGATTCCACTATTGACGTTTCCTCGTTTCTCTAACCTCCATAGTCAGATTCTATAAAAATTAAATACACAAAAATTCGTAATATAAATTCGTATTAACTTTTCTTTAACCTTAAGTAGTATTTTATTTCTTTTTATTACACTACATAATCTTCATATTCGAGCAATAATTATCTCATATTAAGAGTACCCTGAATATCTCATTATACGAACCACGCGCCTAGCGGTTCCGCGATCATGAAATCTAACCTCTATAATTAAGCAATTCAACAAATTGCGTATTTTCCTGTTACTACGATTCTACTCTATCATTGCATACGGAATTTATTGCCAACCATTTCTTTATTATATAATAAACAAGGTTTAAAGACTAACCTCAAGTTCCTTTGACATGTTCACAATTTCGCAAACCTTTTCTTGCAAAGGCTAAACTCAAAACGAACAATGAATTTTTCACTAAATACATTTTACACCAAGAGTAATAAATTCATGGTGGAACTAACAGATGGTGCTCAATAGTTTAGCAGAAACCCCATTATCTCATATTAGGAGCATATCTCATAATAGGGGATTCTCCTCTATTTATTATCGGAATTATTATCGACCGATATTATAAGATGTCTTTTCTTATTTCACAACCGCATTTTTGGAGATGAAATTAGGATACGGTGAGATTAGCGTTTGATTGATTTTGTTAGAATGATTTTGCAGAGAATGATGCGCGGCTACCTGAAAATAATATTTATTGAAACGTAGAGACGAGATATTACGAATCATAAATGTTGGATCGTATATGTATAATATATCGTAGTTTCTTGATGTATACGCGTGCTCGAGCGCCGTGTAAACGCCGTGTCAAATTTCATTGTCGTACGCAAAATCTAACTCGGCACTGACGCAAAGATGAAGAATGTTTCCCAACGAATCACATTAATTCACGCAGAGGCAATCTCTCGTTTGCCTCACGCTACGTTTTGAAGAGAATTTCGCAAGATCCCACGCAGAGAAACACAAGAATACATCTGATGTGTATAGTATTAAATGTATCTATATCGCAGAAGAGCAAAAGTACAATTTTAGCGCGTTATATTTGTGTCCGCAATTGAATTATTCGATATAATGCATTTTTTATTTTTTCCCCCATGCTCGCGGTAAATTTCACCCTCGGCATTTCGTATGCCAGCTGCGAGCCACTCCGTGCTGGATAATTCTATCATCCGGATAAAATCTGACGAGCTCGTTTTTCAAACTTGATGCAAATTTTGATTGACGACCGAGGTGCGCCGATGCTTTATCGGTGCCATCGTGCCGTACACTCTCAGATGTGTACCATACGCGTAATCCGGTCGGTTGCAAAAATCGCGACATCTTTTTACGATAGTTCTCGCGAGCGTGGTTGCGCAGGCAGACGCCTCACCTTTCTGGAGCGACAAAGGCTCGGAAAAAGGACGCGACTCGGCCTTGCGGTTGGATCCGCGGCAGGAATAATCGCGTTTTCTCCTTAATCGAGAAATTCCCACGGAACACGAGGAAGTAGGAGAGAGGGAGAGCGCTATCTCGCAAGCAGGAACTCGCCGAGAACTCCCACGATACCATCGGTGATTCCCGCGCGCGTTTATTTCGCTCTGTCTCTCGCTCATTTGTCATTCGCCATTGTACGTTCGACCGGAGAGAATCCTCCAGTGCTGCAAGGAATATATTTACCAGGGCAATTTATGATGCGGACAGGAGCGCCGCGAGGACGACGGTAATAGGATCGATCGACCGAGCGGAACGCTTCGGTTTTTATACGCCGCTTAAAACGTAGTGCCCGACTGCGCGCGCGGATCGGCGACGCGCAGTTCCTTGACGCGTGGCTTAACGATCTCGATGACAGACGATCGACGTGAAATGACACGTTTCGTCTCCTTTCGCGACGAGTCTCTCGATTTCAGATTAGTGATGCAATCGTGACATTTCATTGGAAATCTCAATAAACCAGAATAACCCCGGCGTCAACGGCAGATGCGTCGTCGGTTACGCAACACTCCGCGTCCAGCATCGATCGTTCCGGTTACAGACAGACACTGACAGACTCCTCTCTTCGTGCATGCGAGAACGAAAGCGAGCGTTTTCCAGGACGTCGACTCGCATGTGCCATAAACACGCGCGCGATGCGCGTGCGAACGAGCGAGCGAGCGCGTAAGCACGTTTATAAATTCTCTAGCGTATTCAAGTTAAATCGACTATCACCGCGATAACGGGGATGCGATGGCTCGGGGAACATCTTCCCGAGATCGGCGTTGAGCTTTTCGGGATCGCTTTTAATAACCTTAATGCCCTGCGGGGAAACGGTCGAGAAATCCTGGAACCGTGCATCCCGCTCGTCTTTTTCCGCCCTTCCTTAAGTTTCGGATTTTCACGGAGTCATGAGAGGGCGACCGGGGAGGAGAGGATAAAGGGAGAATGCAGCGCGTGCTCTCTCGTCCGTCCCTCGTCGCCTACTACATTATTCAGATCTGTCCTGAGAAGAATACCGGGTTGAATTTTAAGGGGATGAAGAAGTCGGCGAACAGCCCAACCGCCTCGCTCCCTTCCTCCCCCGTCACTTCTTAAAAGCGCCCCCGATTTCCTGGCGCGATTCTGCCTCGCGACGATTTACATATGTCCTCGTATCCTGCGAGTTTGCGTCGCACCCCGATCACGGTTCGTCATCTCGTTCACGCTTGATCTCGTCCGATAATCCGCTCGATAACGCCGCTGTTGCGTTCATCCCTGACTTCTTCAATCCGCTCCGTTTTCGCACGGATTTCTGCGGACTTTCGCGCGGCCTCGCTTATGTCCCGCTTTTGCAAGTTTTGCTTGTCGGATCGACTCGCGTGCAAAACGATTGTTATGTCGTGCACATCGAGCAACGTGAGTCATCGGGAAGTAAATCTCGCCGTTTCGCAAATTACGTTATTAATGCCACGATTTTCCATTGAAAAGTTGAACGCACCCTGTGGTGTATCGGGCCATCTTTTTGGCACTCGAGAAAATTGGCCGTGAGATTGAGAAAGTTAGAGCTGGATTGATTTTACGTCTCTGAAGAATAGTTAGACACAAGTACTCGAAAAATGGACGTAAAAAATTGGAGTAGGATTCATTCTGCCGAGTGCTTTCACAAAAAGCGATTTTCATCACCACGGTAAATCATCGCTCGATTGGTAACGGTGGTTATGTCGGTTTGCAGCAAAATTAGAGGTAAATCGTAAACAAATAATTATTAGATAATAATATTATATCGTCATTATATTATATTATTACGCGTTAAATCGCGCTGGCACGTATTCGAGTGTCGCTTGGCAGTGGCGACATCATGACGGGTTTTATAATTAACACGGCTGACATTATCAGAAAGCGTTTGTATTACTCTTTCGCGCTTTATAATAATCATCTAGTTGAAAATGCTATTTCAATGCGCCACATGTGCGTTGCAATAACGTTACGACGATTTAGTCGCGATGCACCGAAGCGGCGATTTCCGTCATAGAGGCAGGCTTCATTCGAAGGACGGCCAATTATTGCACAACGCGCGACATAATTAATTAACCCACCCCGCGCGTCCAAAAGCGTTTATCCGTGAAACACACTTTTCACCGGGAAACAATTCAACGTGCGCTCTCGACGCAATGAGCGCGTTAATTAAATGTATAAGCTCTGTTTGATTTGCTCCGCGCTACGACAAAATGTATATGGCATTTAAAATGCACACATTTACACGGCGCACTATTGTGTTTTATATAATTGATCGGGATTCTACACGATACAATTATCTAACGACATGCAACAGTGATGAGCTCTGAAATTTTAACGCTTTCATTTGCACCGCGAGACCGAGAAAACGTCGTATTTATAAAAAAAGTCTCCGTGATCGATTCGGAATATACAACACACAGACGCACACGACACATACTCACGGGCGAGCGCGAGAATTAAAAATGGTTAAACAAATATCTAAATTGAATATCGTCAAACGCGTGACGCTTTGTTTTACGCTCGCACGTTTTATCTTTGCAACTACGCGTTCGCGTCAGGACAGCTTTACGCAATATCGGAAATGAAATTCCTTCGTCGGTATCGCTTACCACGCGAAGAATTAATTCTGCGTTTAAACAGTCGGCAGGCATAGCTGTCGACATATTCGCGCACTCGCGTTACATCGAATTTACCATAAGCTACACATGGTGCAACAAAGAGTCGATTGTTTTTGACGGCGCATTACCATAACGCACGTTACGTTTCCGTTACGGATGTGTGTGCGTTACGCGCCCGCCGCTATTTAGCGCAATTTATTAAACTGCCCTATATCGACCTCATCTCCCCCTTCGTGCCTTCCACATCGCCCGCTTACTCTTTCTCCGGGTTTCTCTTCTTCATCCCCCTTCCGCTTTGGCCGCTTTGACTGCGCTACGCCGACTACAAGAGGCAGGGTTGAAGTGTGCTCGGTGGCTAAAATACGTACACAGACGCGATGGTTGGCGCCGCCACGCGTACACACACGCACACGCACACGTCTTTGCCGAAGAGAACAAGCCTGGGTCTCTCTTTCTCTTTCTCTCTGATTCACTCACTCACTCATTCACTCACGGCGGGGGTGGTATGACGGAATCAATACCGGTGTGTGAGAGGGTGGGATAATGCGGTGGCTTGACGAGAATCGTAGGTAGTAAGAGTGGAGCGAGAAAGATGGGGACGCACGGACACACGAGGAAAGAGAGACGGAGAAAGAACAGGAGAAACGGTGGATAGGATGCAACGGCAGGGGTGAGATGAGCGGAGACAGAAGGGAGCGAGACACAGGGGGTTGGAAGTCGAGAAACTACTAGAGGAAATAAACAATGGCTCGGTAATCCGCGTTCGGTGTGGTACACGCTGCCGGAAAATTACCCGAGATACCGAATAATGGTGAAGCGTGGGTGGATGAATCCTCTTCATCCCTCCTTCCACCCTCCCACGATCGTATTATTCCTCCCGGTATTTTGTTCTTTCCCGCTTTATTTTCCTCTTTATTGGAAAATAATAATCATGAGCTTTATGGTGGCGGTCGGTACACTTCCACCGCTACGTGCTCTTCCGGTGAATTTAGGGAGCACCGTGGGATGGGTAAAATAAGAGCGACGTGTATACGAGCGTAGGCCGTTTATAAATCGCGCGTTAGCTCGCCACGTAGGCCGGGATTAACTCGCGCGTTAATTTTGATATCGAGGGTTAAGCGAGCTCCGCGTCGTATTTTTGCCATTTTGTCGAAAAGGGGATCGGATAAATTTCGTTTTTTATTTTCTCAGCATCGGCTGGACACACACAGCACATAAATTCGCGGTATGCGCGAAAGAAAGAATAATCGGTAGCTAGTTTGGAAGAGTGAATGATAAAGTCGCGGCGGATGATAAATCGATACCGCGAAAACTGGAGCACGCGTCGTAGTAACAGCGTTAAGCGCATTAGAATAAGAATAGGGTAACGGGATGTCTTCCGTCTTACCTTTCTTATCCCGTTGCCACGATCGCACCGAGACGCGGCATTTCTCATCTTTCTGCAGCCGCCCACCATCCTTTTGTTCTCATTATTTTTCCACCTTGGCGAGTCGATTAGCGTTCAACTTGCATCACAACTCGAGATAGTTTGGTACTTCGTCGCTCGTTTCTCTCGAAATCTTCCCTCGTGCCATCGGCATGGCGCGGGTGCTGCGCCATCCAACACAGAGGGCGGTTAATTAATCGCACCCTTGGCACGAGTCCACCGGGTTCGAATTTAGCCGTAGCGACCGCTTAACCCCGGTAATGTCCGTCGTGAATTTGGATAATGCGCCCTCCTTCGCCTGTCGCGCGCCCGGTACCCCCTTTCACGCTCTGTCGCGTTTAGTTTCGTTCATTGTCATCGTCCCGGGCACGCTTATTACCCCTTTGTCTTGGCAGGCTAACTATTTCGGTCCGCGTCTGTCCGTGTCGACATACCGACCGCAATCTCGATCACGCGATACTTTCCGTGCTTCGGAATTACGTGAGGAGTTTGTCGAGACTCGACGTTACTCGTATAATTTAATATCTCTGCCGGTATAAATGCTTGGAACATTGGAATCACGTAATGTTGAGTCTCGATTAAATTGATATGCGCGTATGTCTTTACACGTCTTATCTTATCCGTCCTTGATGAGATGCGCTAACCATACGGATGACAGACATTTGTCTCTCCTCTAACGTTAGAATTATTAGAATTACATTTTGAGGAGCACGGTTTCAGTAAAATAAGGATTAAAGATTTACGTGGATTAAGTAATCAAGTTTCTCCACCGCGATTTCCCACGAAATTTTGTGTCGGAGCAAAACGTCCGCCAACGCAATTAGTAAGCCAACTGTGCTCGGTGTTTAACTTTTTTTTTATTATGCACTTTGCGCTCGCCCCGTCGATTCCGATATTCGATATAGGGCCGCGACGGCGGAGAGCGTTTTCGCGCGAGCGCTTAGTCAGTATTCCATCGGTTTCTATCTGCGGACTTGTCTCTCCGTCGGCATTTTCCGGTATTCTTCGCCCTCTCGGCGATCGTATTAACGTGATGTCGACTTTATGCCGAGCTTTCGATATTTCTACCTTCGCCAGTCAGCAGATATGAGAGATTGAGGCGTAGCAGCGCGCGAGCACAGTCGGCACGTGCATCGCATGCACACTCGCGCTCGGTAGCGCGAGCGAACGTGAGCGGAGTCAATGCACTTGCGTTGCAAGTTGCAACGTAGAGAGGAAACAGCGTCATTTTTATATCCTCGCCCCAGGCTCACGCGAGCGGGATTACACGTACGAAAATATTGATCGATCTGAATCGATAAACGCGAGATCACAGATAACGGTGCCCCATTAATAAGATACAGTTTAATGGAACGTAATTCACGCAGGATGTAAATAATCGAGCCGGATTTTTGAATTTTTCTAGAGTATCTGATTATACCACGCACGTAAAATTTCTTGATACAATATTAAATTGCATGATAAATGGGAATTAAATAATGATATTGTTTGTTGGCGAGGACGCAGCGGTTTGCTCGCTGACGCGCGCGACAGTGCACGATTTTCCAGCTGCTCTTTATCCGCGTGAGTATGTTGCTTCGACGATTGATGCTTGACACTGAATGCATCGGTAATAATGGAGAATCAACGTGTTGACCTACGTCGACGCTGCCGCGTATAACGGCACTGTAGAAATGTGCATTGAAGACTGCGACTTGAATTAAGCTCTCTCGGCGCGGGCACTTACGCGACGTAATGACAACGTATAAGCAAACGTAATACGATTAACGACGGATGGTAGCGGAGGAAATGGCCGAGAAGCGGAGAACACCGTGTAACAATAATAATAACAATAATAATATAGCTGTTTGATTGCTAAGTATGACAACGTTAAGCTGAAAATGTGCTTAAAAGTTGAGAATGTGAGATTCAAATGTGAATTCAAATCTGGAAAATCATTTGACGTAGCATGTCGAGACATTCGAATCGTAAGTATCATATAATTTAGCGTTTTACAGAATCAGCAATAGTTGTAATATTTATTTGGGACATACACGAGACTTTTTATCGCGACGCTTGATTTAATTTCGACGAAGAGCTTTTCTATATTTGAATTGGCAAGATTGTAAAGGAACGTGATAACATGTTAATCTGAAGTAAAAGATTGAACACGTTTATTATTATCAAAAGATAAATAGCTCCATCAATGCGATAGATATCGACGCGATCTGGAATAATTTGTCGTCGGGACGTCGGGACGTGTTACGAATATCGCGAGTCGTCCTGAATTTGGCGTCAGTGATACGATAGCAGCACGTGTTCACCTTACGTCGAGCATATCTATCGAGCAAGTGTTTTAGCCGACCTCGATCGGTTTCGGGAAACGAAGGCCGCCGTCATGCCGGAAGAATGGCGCGCGAAGGACAGCGATGAATTATGGCTTGGAAGGAAACCTCGGTCTATTAGTCTCTATCGGTTACGGAAATTGATTCTTATTACTTAACGTGCGCGAGCGAGCGCATGTTACAGGCGCGCAGCTTCCCTCGCTAATCTCCGTGCCATTAGGTAACATCTTCGTCGCGATGTCAATTGCGCATTTAACCGTCCGCCCACGCGATGCGCACGGCGCCTCGTTAAAATATTCCCAGAGCCGGCCAATTAATTTCAATGATAACGAATTTTCTATCCGCTTCGAGGCCTCCGGGTGCATCAATTCTGAAAATAACAGTTTGTGTGACTAGTTCGCGCGTCGTAATATCGAACGCGATTCTTCGATCGCGGCGATCGCCGCGGAAATGTTTAAGAGGAAGAGAACGGAACGTAGCTGACAGGTTTTTGGGTTTTCTTTCTTTTCTTTTTTCGGACATTATAACGATGAGCGAATGAAATTAATCGGTTTTTTGTTTTTAATAAAAAATTCCCTCGCCCACTCACACCCCCGTAGTAGTCTTCATTCACTTCAATCTACTGTGCGCTAACTTCATTGCTCGCTAGCGTATCTCCGACAATCGCTATGCTTCTCTCGGGGGCGCAGGGTGCGGGAGTTTTTACTTTAATCCGATTTCGCCCTGCAATCTCTTGCACCTGCCGTTGCCGCGCTAAATATCTTCTATGCAAATTTGTCACCGATAAGCGTATCATATCGATAACCGCGTTTATTCGGACGTTGTTTTCATTAAGACTCGGGAAATCCCGCAAAATCGAGACGAGAAGGAACATTAACCGGAATGCAACTTTTTAGCTTGACGCATACTTGAAGATATTATTATTTGCTTGAATCGATTAGACTAAATTTTTTGAATACGTTTGGCTTCACTGAGTATCGATGCTCCATCTCTTTGGAGGTATAAATCTTGATCTCACTTTTCTCTAGCTTAGCTCGCTACATTTGCCAAATGCGGCATATATAATGCGGCTAATAAATCGATCGCTACGGATGTATCGCGTGTCAAAACTGTAGAGTATACGGTCTCGATGCTATTTCTGCCACGACTCTCGTCTGAGAGAAGGCCGCGCGGCGACTCCTCTATAAATATACACGAGTGGCGTGCGTGATCGGTCCCGATGTAATTTCGTCCTTCGTCCTTCATCCTTCCTCGCCTTCGCCTTCGCTGATAGGCGTCTGGCGCGTCTGAGAGTTACGCAAGGATACCGGCGCGAGATTGCGAGAGATCGAGCTCGTTCGACGAGAAGGATGGGGAGGAACAGTCGGGACCGAGGAGGGAGATGACATCCCGAAAGGGCAGACTCGGGGGATGAAAGAAGATTCCGGAGTCGCGTCTGTGCGCGGACGGGCGGGAAAAGGAGGTCGGAGAGAGGTGGGAGAGGGTGGGTGGCAGACGTCGAGGGCGCGAGAGGATAGAGTGGATGCCGGGTGGTTAAGGGAGTGGAAAAAGGACGAAGGATGCCGCTGTGAGCGTAGTAGATCGTCGCGAATCGACTGGAGGCGACGGTGAAAAAAGGTATGGTTCTCTTGGTCGTCTTGGGACGAGAGAGGGATGCGGGACGGATCGCGAGGGTGAAGAATAATCGCGCGGCTGAGTGGAGCGATGGATGGCGAGCACCACCCGCTCTGTATACCACGACGAAAAAGTCATCTTCGTGATTAGACGTGACTTTACCGCCTTTGCTGAATAGCGGTAAGATTCTTCGACCGATGAAACGTTAAACGGCGACTGACACGGGGAAGGGAGAAGAGAAAGAAAGAAAGTCCGAAGAGATACAACTGCTTTATTTTTCTTTCTTTTTATCATCGTCTTATACATGTTAATATTATGCAATGATATACAATAAATTATGCAATTATCTCATGATACTCCATCATCACGGATCGGATATCGCGACGGGTGCATTTTCCCCGGAGCGACGTCAGGAATCCGCCTCAACCTTGCAACGCGATCGGCGCGCGGTTAAAGTCACGGTCTCCCGGTAGAACGAACGGTCTAGAAGCAACTTGCACTACTTCGGTAGCAGACGTATCAGTGGCGTAATGATGAGTGGGCTGTTTGTCTCTCCACCTCGGCCATGATTACCAACCTGCCGCGGAATACCTTCCGCGCTTTACCTTCGACGTTTCAGAGTGATTTATCGCCAAGGCTGCGACGGCGGCAGCAGGTCGTGTTTCGTTCCTCTCTCGCGGGCACAAGCTCGAGCCGGGCTGTCCGTAATTCCTCGTCGGCGTTTACATCGACGTCGTAATGCAGGCGCGACGGACTACTCTCCGCCGTGGATCAGGGCATGCTGTGGCAACTCGTGCATCGTATATTTTCTCAAAGTTATGTAAATTCGTCAAACAGCGTTGCAAATCTTGGCGTCGATACTGCACTTGAGAAATACGCGTTTTCGCGAGATTCCGTGTCATTACGAGGTCCTGGATCATCGGACGAGGAACGTCTTGTCTATATCGAATCGCTGCGAGATCACATACGTGCGATTGTTTGATATCCCGTTCTTGATTTCGAGGCATGTACGACGTTGCTTGCCGCGTGAATCGCTTAACAGGTGATACCGCGCGGAAATTGTGGTTCGATTCCGCGATGCCGATAACGGGCTCATCTTCCGGGCTTAGACCCGGGTTATGGAGCTGTTTGACGTGGGATGGGCCGTCGTGTATGCATCGGGATGGCCTCGAGGGCTGTGTGGCGTTGCAGCGTCTTCCATTGGCAGGTTCTCACGAAGCGAGCCACATATCCGAGTGGCCGGATCGCTCACAGTACCATCCCCGTAACACGATCCCTCTCTGCAAAGCGATCTCGCAATCCCGAATTACTCCGCGTTCCGATCACCGGATCCGCCACGTGTTTGCGTGACGGATTGCCGTAATCATCCTGGGCAAGAATAACTGCATACAATCGCGGTGTACATTATCCGGGCCTTGCTTATTAATCCATTTTCATGTTTACGAGTGGCAGCAATTACGCGTCATTCATGATTAATCGCTTGTGAATTTCGACGAAAAAGCACCGTCATGCACAAATATTTTATTCGCTCATTACGATTACAAATGACCAGTCGGTATTGATAAAAATAATACCGATGGACGGATTAATAATAATAAAATTCGCGAGCTCTGGGATTTTGAAGGAACGTTGAAGAAGATGAACGAGATGCGGCGATTATTCGGATTTTATGGACCGTCGGTCGAGCATACTTAATTGGCCGAAGCGTGTATCGGCCGCGTCGAATGATCCGAGCGTGTGCGATGAAGTGTTTGCGGACCTCGGCTGAAGCAAAGTTATAAGTTAATTGGGAACCGGGAGATCGCGTAGAGCTGTTAAGTTGTTACGTCTCGACGAGGCATCCTCCTGGCTCAAAACACTCGCGCGACGTGCTCGGGAGCGCACGAGAGAGTTAACTCGCACCCCCGACAAGTCGAGAAATCTGTCAGACAGTGCGGGGCGGTGCGACTCGCGCTCGAGACGTCGTTACGAGTAAAGTTGTGAATTAATTGGAGTGTGCGTGGCCGGCTTCCGGGTTCGCGATTCCCGAGGAGGGCGACCGTAAAATGGCCACGTCCAGCCCGCGTCCAGCTAGACAAGCGAGAGAAACACGACGGCTGTGAATTCTGCAATTTATCGCAGAGGCTCTTGAGCGTGTGCTGTTTACCTTGATTGACGAGGGAAAATCATTTTCGGGAAATACGAGGCTCGCGGATAACGCGTGATGGAAGTCAAGATCGAGTCGATTAATTTCGCGCAAAGGGATGGATGCTGATGGATGATGATGGCGTTTACTAACGTCTCGCTGTGACGATTCAAGCGCGCGCGCGCTGCCTGTCGAACAGCCGAATGTAGACGGCCGAACAATATTGAACAGACGTTTCGTTATCGGAGATACGATGTCGGCCGTCAGTAAACAGCCCCGGAGCGTTTGATCAGGCCTTCCCTCCGTTTTCCGTGGCCGATACTCCGCTTTTTCCTCCCGCCGGCCCTCCCACAATGCCCGTAATAGCATTGTTCCACCGAAGGCGATCCGGTAATATTTCCGACTTCTCTTGATGGTCGTCGTCACACAATTCGGTAATAAATATCGAGTTTCTCCCCGGTATCGATATTTGCCGCGACACTGCCAGGAGGAAAGCGAACGTGTGTGGTGAGATTTCGACAGCGAGCGGTCGTAAAGTCGACCGGTTTGCCCGACACATTTGATGATTCTTGAATTCTTTCTCTATTCATCAAGACGCACGCACGCAAAATAACGTGACGGCGAGAACGCTCGCTCGCCCCACGTTGTCGTATACACAGTGCTTCGTGTCGGATTACAAATGCTGAAGGTAGAAACGGAGTCGACGTTTCGCGTCGCACGAATATCGAGTAATTTAGCTCCGCCGACTCGAACGGCCGGAAAACAGAGGGAGGAGAGCTCTTTGCTCTTGTGGATTGCTCGCTGCCGCCTTACGATCCATGAATCTACGATGCCAGTCGTCGTCGTCGTCGTTTCCGTTGTCGTTGGTCGCTTAATGCAAATTTCACATGCATGGAGCGAAACTGCGAGAACGACGACGACGACGACGGCGGCGGGCAAAACGCGGGAAAGCGATGCCAGGCACGTATCATTTTAAAATGGAAAGGGACCCAGAGGAAGGCGGTGGAGCGAGAGAGGAGAGAGGAGTACAGACCGTCGCACAGACGGCAGCCCTTTACGTGCAAAAGCGCGATCTTTTTTTTACACGTTCTCCACCCGCCGCCCTCTTCATTACCCCTTGATTTTTTGCCCCGTCGTGCGCCAGTCCGTCGACTTTCATCCACCAATTTTTTTTCCGCTCCCCTCACCCTCTCCTCGTCGCTTGCACATTCTCACAATCCAGCAAGCGCGGGGGAGGCGGAAGCAGAGAACGGGTTCGAAACAAACGGGCGAACGCGCGAAAGGGCGATTTTAATACTTTAGCGCGGGGCGGCTCTCAAGGTGGCTTTTATTAATTCGTTTCGTTAATTCGCGCTCGTGATCCGCTAATTTGCTTCGAGTCCATTTTTGTATTTTACTTTGCTTCGCGTTTTTCCCCACGTTCGTTTTGCTTTTGCCGATTACGACATCCGCTTGATGGCTCGCTCATCAATTTTAAATGCTAGAGATAACATCGCGCAGCGAGTACAGAATTTTGCTGGAGTTTATGAGAAAATTTTCAAAGTGACGATCAAGAATAAAAAGATTCCAATTCTGTCTCTCCAACGTTCTTTTGTAGAAACATTCGTCTTGGAGTAAAGTAATCGATCGCAGTTCTTAATCTTTCATACGCTAGCTACTCTTGATCGTATTTAAACGTATCGATCGCTGAATGCAAATAGCAGTCTCCGAATTATTGACAAGGTCGGTTATCAAATAAGAGAAGATCCGACAAATATCTTTAATCCAAGTGCTATCCGAAATGACCACTTTGCTCAACAGCACATATTAATCTTGGCTCCCTAGCTTGAATAGTCCAATCGTAATATACAGAGAATGCGAGCAACACGATAAAACAGTCACGACGCACATTACACGCGTTACAAATACATTAGTGTTAACAAGATGTCTTCGCAAAACTTACATCCGATTCAACAACACCGGATCAACTGACAATCCGACAATCGTTTCGTACGCCGGTCGCGAGTCGCTCCGCGAAAAGTCGAAACGGAGGCGAGTGAAATGAAGGCGAGACGCGACATCGCGTATTACCGGCGCGTAAGAAGCGGATAATACCTCCGATCTGAGCACGTCGCTCATACTAATGGCTCAACGACGGTCCTCGCCGCGATGGCTGGCTGTCAAGTGAACTGGCAGCGCGCGGAAACCTCTCTCGCGTGCACCAGCACGTCGATCTGCAAGCGGGTTGGTTGGTAAGTGCACTCGCCGTCGTCGAGCGAAATATATCTTCCTCCCGGCGAGCCAGAAGCCGTGTAGGAGAAAGGAGCGTACGTGCCGCGGCTCACGTAACTTCAAACGAGACGTCCACCTGCCTCGCCGTCGAAATTATTGCGGCTTTTTCGTCGCTCGCGGCGAATTTACGCGCGCTCCGCGTCCGCCCCGGCGTTCCGAGCGAATTACTCGCGAGGAGAGTGAACTCGCCTCCGCAACGTTCCCGGGAATGACCGCTCGTTAATGCGAAACGCTACGCCAGACGAAAATAAGTGGTCGCTGTCATTGCTGACTTTTCATTGCTGACTAATTAAATAATATTATCATCGTCGTTGCTGAGTTAGACTGGTGTGTGTTGTATAAATTCGTGTAATTCGCTCGTCATTAGAGGTATCTCGTGTTTCATCGACTTTTTCAGATCTGAAGCTAAGAAGGTTTGCATTAAGGTTCCTGCAATAATCGATCCTTTAATTTTGCCATTAGTGCATCGTTCGACGGATTCTCATTCTCCTGCCAAACCCAGTTGTTTGATATTTAACATTTTTCACCGGCGCAAGGCTACAACTACTGCGGTCTACGATTTCCTGCGGTAAAAACCGCAGAGAATGACATTCCGCCCTCCGCGAACGGTTCGCTGACCCTTCACCCTTCGCCCGAGTTTTTGCCTCCTTTTTTCTTTTCCCCTTTTTTCGTATACTGGCCATTATATTTATGTGCACGTGTGCGTGCCGTAAAAGGGAAAAGTGCGGAATGGAAGAAGCGAGAAAGGTCGTTTAAATCCCTCTTTATCCTCCCGCGAAATCGCGACCCCGACGATGTTTTCGTCCCTCGCGATGCCAAACTTGTGCCGCACGATATCAGAGATACAAACACCCACGCACGATAATGTATGGAAGAGCAAAACGAGCTTTTTCAAATATTTTATAGTGGCCCTACTTTTCTTCATGAGAGGCTATTTTTAATCATCGTCGGTTTTATTTTCTGTTTGGCTTTCCAAATATTCTATTAACCTTTAAAAAGATTTGTTCCAATTAGTATCGACTGTGAAAGCAAGAGAAAATAATCGATACTGCGATAATATTACTGCATTGACTGTAATAAACTGACTATTAGATAACTTTATAAAATTATTATTAGATAACTATTAGATATAGTTAAATTAAATTTAATTTAATTTTAAAAATCTGCGAATACTTTGACGGGACATCTCTTCGCATCAGGCTTTATAAGTATCTTTTGTTTGACGACAATTGCGTAATATTCTTCATTCGCGGTGCTGGTAGTCTCTCAGGCTTTGTCAAATTTCTTCGAAACTAAAGGAGCTTAACTCGGACGCGGACGCGCACATCCAGGTTTTTCCGAGCTCATGCTCTCAGCGAGAAGAGCTGCACCCGTGGATCAGTCATGCCGCAACAAAGCGCATTGTGTCGCAATGGATCTTTAGCGGTATTCGCAGACGGCAGTCGCTTTGTGCTCTGAATTGTATTCAAACGGTACCTATCCTACGCTTTGATTGTAACGAGTAATAAATTGTGTAAACGTCAAGTGCATCGATACACGTATACATGCACGTATGTGCCTGCATGATCCCACAAGAGGCTTCGCTTTTCTTTCAAACGAGAGTAAAACAAGTAGTAGTAAGAGAGTAAACAGCGAAATCGTTAATTGTGTACACAGTCAATACTGACTGTCCAATTAATTAATCACGCTTTTTGGTATTTCTTTTTCTCTCTTTACGTAAATTGCGGGATGAGCAAGAACGCGGAGAATCGAGAGTGAGCTTTCGCAACGCGCGATGGAGCGTTCGCGAAGCGTAATTTTCCGCTGGTCGAAACATCTCTCACTGAAACATTACTCGCATGTCGCACGCAACGAATTTCGAACGTGCGTTCGATGGATCGTGGTGCGTTAGTTGAGTGGATCAAAGCCGCGGCTTGATCGGCACCACACGACGTTGCGCCCGCTCGCGCGGATCGCTTCCATCCGTTTCTCGTTTCGATTTCGCACTGACTCATAAATACCGCACAACCGCGCGTGTGACGGCCGCGTTTTTGCATGCAGGCACACCGTGACGCCGATATTTGTCGGCGTGCCTGCATCAAACGGCTGCGAGTTTGTTCATCGGCGCGTGTATTCGCGACGCGAGAGGATTGTTCAAAGTTGTCTCGCGTGATCCGTCCTTCTCGACTTCGTTCGTCCTGACATCTGAGACATTTGTCGACAGATTTCTATATTTCCTAATTAATATAAAATATTTGAAAAGTAGCTGTGCAACGTTGGAGAACATTCCACGAGAGACTCGAGAAACACACGCTCGCTCAAAACTACCGAACAATTTTCCCCTTTGCCGGAGTTTCGTCGCTCTCCTTGTTCACCCTGAAGAGAATCCCGTCGCAAGGGTTGTTCGGTAATTCGCGTGCTCGAGCAGGCTGCCAGGCTCGTCGGCGCGAGTCGCGGGGTGCGGAGGGGTTTATCGATTGTCCTCGCGCGCACGGCGGCGTGAGCGTTTCATCGCTGGCGGTATCATCTTTCGCAATATGGCGGTTGCGTTACGGTGCGCTATAATTATGGCGTTTTACGACAGGCTCTCGCCGATATAGGACGTCGTTCTGTGCGCGCGCGCGCGCGAACGTTTTACGAGCGTTTTACGCGCATATAGTGTGTACGCACGGGGGTACGCCGCTCGGTGGCACACGTGGAGTACCACTCGACGGCGACGAGGGTGGCGGGGGTGGTTGACTGGCTGGCTGGCTGGCTGGCTCGAGGCGGAGAGAGAGGACGGAGGTTGAGCGAGGTCAGGGCGGATGAAAAGTCCCTGACCTGGTCACCTACGCTGTCTCTCTCTCTCTCTCTCTCTCTCTCTCTCTCTCTCTCTCTCTCTCTCTCTCTCTCTCTCTTTCTTTCTGTCGCTTTTTTGCTCGTTATTTTGCGTTTACATTATCGCAAACTTTATGGGTGGAGCGGCACCTCGGGGCTTAATTAACGAGATACGTCGATATTCTGTCACTCCTTTGGAATGAGACGTTTATCCTGTAGGGTGATTTAGCGGAAAGGTCAATGTTTCGGAGGGACGACATATGTACGCCTGCTATGACTGCACCCTCTACGCGTGGGTTATTTTTTTGTAATTGCATTTATTCATGCGATACTCTTCTTTTGAGCTGGTTTTAGAGAATCGTGTTTTTATTGAAACTCGCGCTTTCGACAGATTTACTGTCGTGTCTCGCCTCGAGAATCTCCTCGCGAATAATTAATATTAACTGTTTTGCAAATCTTATCATTTTATCTGTGACGTGCGCGCGTGATATTTAACGACAAGGACGGCGGCGGCGTCGGCGGTAGCCTCTTCGTCGCGTCGCTATAATCAAACGCTAACAGTCTCTCGACGATTCCATTGTCCCTCGTCGTCGTTGTCGTCGTCGTCGATGCCATTACCGACGCATCTCTGAGTACTCGAAGGGATTTCGCGCTGTCGCTTTCCGAAATTCCGATCTGAGCGCATCCAAGTCGGGCGCGGGCGGCGCCTTCATTACGCGAGCGATCGACGCGAAAAAGTCTTCCGGCGCTAACAAGCGGACGTGATTTATAGCGTCGCTCGTTAATCATCTTAAATTCTCTCTCTCTCGCGCGCGCGCTCCCCGACCTCCTTATTAAACCGCGGTTCGATCTCATTGTCCTTAACGGACAAAGGCGAAACGCGCGACTGCTTGCGAGAGCGACGCAAGAGCGAGCGAGCGAGCGCTCAGCGAGAACAGCGGATGTATTATTGCACGCGTACAACAAGAACGTGATTCATATTAGCGTTCGCGCGCTGCACGCTAAATTGCCAGTCGAACGCTCGGTGTGTCGTAAACTCGGCAGTCGCCTGCTCCTCGGCGCATTAATTTTTGCTAATTGCCCGTGCAATCAGTGCGCGACCGAGGAACGTATAAACTCGAGCGTTCTCCCCGCGACTGTATTGGCGACTGCGGTTTCTATCGTTGCGACTTGGCGCTGGCTCTGATCTTTGTTTGATAAATTACAGCGGTGAAGCTCACTGCACAACCATATACACGTGCGGCATGATCGATTCGTTACGTACGTCGCGTTTAGGACTCCATTTAAACACCAGCGAAACCGATTAAGATATAACTTGTCATTGTCAGCGTTTTCTCACGTATGTGTGTACGTCTGTTTGTATATGCAGTCTTATCAAATGTTGAATTTGTTGTCAAGTGGAACGGTATAAGAATAGTTTAAAATTCTTTTTCTCCACGTTCTCCATTAACGTATCTCTGTTCTTATCTGTTTTCAGGTGAACCCGGACGCTCATGATCGTACCACGCAGCAAATTCAGTCCAAGCTAGGCAACTACTCGCTGGTGAAGCACCTCCTGGACGAGCCTAAGCGTCTGATCGGTATCGATGGCATCCCAGCGAGCCCGGCGCCGTCGCCGACGCCCTCTCCGCACAAGAGCAGCTCCAGCAGCTCCGGCAGCTCCACCAGGAGTTGTTCCCCGTCCTCGGTTCAGGAGTTCAAGAAACCCGGTGGACTCAGGGGCTCGTCGTCTTCCTCTTCCGCCAGCTCGTCCGCGAGCCATCAGCAGCGGGGTGGTTTCGTCAAGCCTGCTGATAGCAAGCCACCCTACGGCGGCCGTGGCGGTTATCCGGGCCAACCGGCAGTGAAACACGGTGGCAGCAATAGCAACGATCACCGTAGTCACGGCTTACTTCCGGCCAAGGGCCCGCCGCCACCGGCATCGCAGCCCACCAATTCTCCCGTGGGGACCGCGCCACCGATTGGCAATTCCGGCAGTTCCGGTGGCAGCCTCGCGAGCCGCGCTAACTTCGCTGGACGACTGAAGTTAATCGACGTCAACGTGAGTATCGATTTGATTTTTCCCCGATTTTCTCTTCGTATTCTCTCCGCCTGGCTCTCGCGTCAACGTCGATCGCCGCGGGTTCGGGGTCTCGGGGGTCGTTTCGGGCACGGTATGCATGTGCGTCCTGCTCCGATAGCGATGGACGATAATGGCTTTTCGGGGATAGCCGATTGATCGTCCCGCCTGCGAGCAGAGAGATTGTTTGCACGTGGAGTGTCCCGGAAGCCCCGGCGTGTTTCCTGACATGGGTATCGAGGGGGTGAAAAAGCAGCTGTAGCTTGTTACGATGCAAACGTTAAATTAATCATTATTAATGTTAAAGAAAAATATAAAAATTCAGAATTGTTATTCTAAAAATTTGTCGGGAATATAAAAATTCATGAAATTGGGGTTTTATACAAGTACATACCTATATTGCGGTAGTGTCGATCTTTCATTTGATGCATCGTCACTGCATACTGTTGGAGGTTCTTCGATCTTAACGACGCGCGAGCCACGACGATGATGTCGCGACGACGGCAGTGTCTAGCAAAGTCTCGAACTACTTTAATAGCACGTCTCGCCGGAGTTGCGATTATTTGTCACGTAAGAAGATTAAGAGCGAAGTTTCCGCGGCGGCCGGCGCGGCACTCTATTGTCGCATGTTACTTAGACGACACTGTCGAAATTAACAAGTTGCCGGAATCATTATGCTGCCGCTAATTTTCCTGTATGCTTCTAATCATTCTTTGCCGACAACCTGTGCGCCGCTACACTGATAACGCGATGTCTCGGCAAATTCAAGATCCCGTTTACTCCGCGATTACGTAACGAGATATTGCGCGAGCAATTTATTTTGCGTATCTTTGTAAATTCTTTTTCTTGAAATGTCGTTCGTATCGAATACACGCGGAAGCCTTTGAAAAGCTAACGATCCCCCGAGTTACGGCATTGAAGCCTTTAAATTATCAATCACTCCTCGACATCTCACGAGCGCCATTTACTTCCGCGTTCAAACGAGCGCACCGCTGCACCACTTGCACGGTCCGCGAATCGCGGGAGAGAGATCAAGCAACCGTGGCATTAATCACCGAAGAGCCATAATAAAGAGGTTATTATTATCCCTCCCCCTATCTCTCTTCCTCCTTTCCCCCATGCCGACTCTGAACTTCCACTTTGGAATCATCCGCCGGGTATCAAACGAGACCAGTTGGCTCGACAGGCTCGTTGACAGAGAACGAATTGCTTTTCAATGGAAATTCAGCTTCGGCCCGGGGTGGACCAGATCGCGGAGGGGTGATTCGAGTCGGCCGAGCCATTACGCGCCGCTCCTCGAGGTGCAAATTTCATTGAGATTGACTATCGATCCTGTCTGTCCTCCTTTGGCCCGTCGCACCGGATCCTCTCGGCCACACGTCGCCCATCCGGAAGAACGATCGCGAGTGCTTCTCTTTCCTCGGTCGGTACTTATACAATTAGGACCGGTTGGGTTCCGAGCGCATCCCTCCCGCCTCCTCCTTCGCGTTCTCCTGGAAAATTGATTCCCGTTTGTCCTCCCTCGCCCATCCGGAAGTCTTGGCCTGGCTTCCCTCTTTCTCCCGCCATGCGATGGACGGCGAATCGTTCACCGCCGAGTCGTCGGCCATTCGTTCTCATCCGCGAAATTAGTTTGGAATTACGCACGGCGGAGGTAGAGGGGAAAGAGGGACGCGGGTGCGGTTGACAACGAGGGTAAATTCGCAAGCTGAGTATCGCCGGACGTCGCGCCGTTAATGAAAGCGATATATCGTGAGCTCTTCTCGCAGATTTCCTTATTTTCCGTCGTTCTTCCTTATTTCTCGTCTCTCTCGGCTTGTTGTATTATGTCGGGGAAAATATCAGTAGCCCCTCTGTCGTTACATGTATCAAAATTGTATGAAAATTTGTTTTATTTTTTTATTGGATGCTTTCGCTGAGAGCGATTCTGGCACTCTTGCTCAAGGAAGCTGCATTGCGCTTTCGATCGAATAATCCGTAAACACATCTGAATGGGATTTATTAAAATCTATAATGATTCAAACGTAGCCGTATATTTTGCGTTTATCGCTTCCCCTTGCGCTCGCAGGCATGATAACACAAAGTATGCATCTCCCTCATCCTCCTTTTTTCTCGCCTCTCGCTCTCTCCGGTTTTCCCATTTTCCGCTCGTTCCTTTTCCGTGATTATCCAGTCTCGTCTGCCTCCGTTTTTCACCCTCATCCCTCGGACTCGCGGTGTCCTCCGGCTAAAAGTTACTAGACACTCTCGAAACGTCCCTCGCAATCCCCGCGTCCGGCGCTTCAGCCGTCCCACGCATTCACTATTGTTCCCGCATTTTCTTTCTCGGAATGACTACTCGCCGTTATCCGTAATACCGCCCTTTAGGACGTGTCCTCCAACTCGTCCCTCCCAACTCTCCTCCTGCGCACCCTTTTCAATGCCTCTTCTCTTCCCGCCGACGGTGTTGATTAATGATCGCTCGAGGAGGCTCGTGATAAATCGCGGAGAAATCTTGCCGGGAGGGCGGATTCTGTCTGTGTAAATTAGTGCTGGGCATGCGGGATATTTTGAATTTGCTTCTTGCCCGCGACGAGAAGGGTACGGCTCGATCTGTCGAGCGAGTGAATTTGATTAAACCCGTTATTTCGCCAGTATTTAATCGATGTAATCTGTTTTACTATCATGCCATCGGCTTATTCGATGTCAGTAAATGAATAGTGGACGAAATATCAAAGATGAGTTGTCATCGCAAACTAATGCATCTCTTTAATTTTGTGCTTTCAGGGGTCTAACTCGAGGACGATCGACAATTCTCCGGATGTAGAAAATATTTTGAAGGTGAGTCTCTTATTGAAATATAAACCCTTGGTAATACTTGAACGATTATTACAATCTAATTAAAATTGGCTCATAAGTGGCTTACTTCTTTTCGAACGCGACGTGTCAGAGAAATTCCGAAAAACAAAATTGTGCGAGAACCGCGCAAAACGGGACGCTCGCGAAATACGTATCAGCGGCTCGCTCTTTGTGTGAACTCTTTGATTGAAAAACACCCGGAACACCCTGCTGCAGATAAATGCAGGATCAGTTGCCGCGAGACGTGAGATCGTCGGGCTATCCAATGTTCTATCCCGACTCGATGGGAGACTCATGCTCGATCAATAAGTCAATCTTCTCGCCGATACAAGGCTATCTTGTCTCGAATCGATTTACCATTCTTCCGTGTTCACCTCCAGCGCGTCTGACTCCCGGACGACGGCGATATTATGTCACGCGTTCACGTGATAAGCGACCTCGATTTCCCGTTAATCGGAACTCCACTCGAGAATGCGACGTGTACTCTCACTTGGCGTAGGTTTTTGGCGGGAAACGAAGATGAATCCTCGTGTTTACGGTCGCGGACGAATTTATTTCACGCTCACTCGAGATGGAGCGGTCTTGCACTCCTCCACCCCCTTTTACGGAGATTAAAACAAAGGAAGACGCGACGAGATCTTTCCGCGAGGAAAGATTACGGTCGTGCATCCTTTCTCGCTGGATTCGCGTTCGACTTCTGTCGATCTCGGGAGCAAGAGCACCCGAGCTCTCTCGGCGTTCCTCGTTAATCCAGAAATTAAGACGGGAGATTGCATTTATCTTACTTGTGGCCGGAGATCCCTCCGCTTTTACTCGGCAAGTTTTTCTCGCGCTTTTTCCGCAAAAGTTCTCTCGAGCGAGAACTGCGAGAAGCACCGTTATCGTCGTTTGCGGTTTGCGGAGACGACTGCCTCTCGAGTTTCTTTGGGTTCGTTATTAATTAGTGTTGATATGGTTAAACGTAGTGCGCCCGCGTTGTTCGCGTTAATTATTGGCGGAGTGCAGAATTTCGAGCCGCGGGAAAATGTCATGAAACATTTCAGCGGTTTTCAGTGAAACTTTTATGTCTGCTTGCCGATCGAAGTTACTTTACTGTCTCCTATGTGCTTCAGCGAGCTTGTTAATGGAAAATTTATTAAACCACTGCCACGTGGTCATATTCCCAGACAGCCTTGCCGCGAACGACAAGTCGAGAGACAGTACAGATGGATCTATAATGACTTATCACACTTTTTTATGCGGACATGCTAACATGCGCGATGCGCATTCTCCGCTCTTTGATTGTTAAAACTTACATGCAAATGGACGATCTCTATAATTTACATAATCAGCAGAACATGAATCCCTCGCGGCTTATTAATTGTTTATTGTCTGCATTCGAGTGATAATGGCGAGTAAGCAATATATTAAATGGTAAAAAGCGCAAGGTATCTTTTTTTTAACAATACTTTTTATTATATCCAGAGCAAACAATCATTTATTGTATTTGCATTCGAACGGTATGATTATGACACTCCTCGCGATCGTAAATACTTTTCTAAACGCCAGCGGCAAGAACTGCAGCGGAAAACAGCAGCACGGTTGCTGTTCGCGCGCGCCGAGAAACGGAATTACGGTGATAAAGAACGCGTCTTCGCGAGGAGTCCGGGACTCCGCACTCCGACAATGGGGAGAATGCGCATCTTCCTCGGCTTCTGCCATACCGTGGAAAGCATCTTGCATGGCGTGTTGCGCGATACCATCTCGTCGAGACACGCGAACTTGGATTTCTTCAACGCAGAAGGACGGAAACGCGAGATAAAAAGTAAGAGGACTCCGCGTCTTTCTTTCTCTCTCTTGGGACCGCGCGAATCTCGCGGAAGATCGAGCGAAACGCCATCGTATTAGTTGTTTATTCAAATTAGAGCTTCGAGTAACATTAATTACGCTCTGGATCGGCAATTGAGATTTTCACTCTCGCGTTGCTGGCGCATCGCGTTGAACTTCGGCCGTGTCGTGTATCCCGGCGCAAAACACGGAAGCGGCTGTCACGCCGATCGCCATGAAACGCACCATAACGAATAATGATGACGCTGGAAGAGTACGCGGTACATCGCGGAACTGCGGATTATATAAAGTGCAGATAGTCGCGTTATACGTCATATCAATGTATACAGCTGGCGACTAAATTATCCGGGATAAGTAATTACGGTCGTAAATGCGATTCAGCGGCGGAAGGGTAAACGTTTCAGAACGACACATGAATTTATGGCGCCCATTCACGCGCGCGCGGCACACGTGTGGCTGCGCTCCGCGCGTGCATGAAAATTTCCACGAGCGTGGAAACGGAACAAGAAAGATAGAGACAGAGATAGAGAGAAACATAGAAAAAAAGAGAAAAAGAGAGAGAGAGCCGAGTCCTCGTATGGAGAATCGCGCGGAGCGCTTTCGACGTGTCGGACGTCGCGATGATTCACACGCTGCCGTTGTTTTTCCGGCGTGACGTATCTATCACTGTGATGTCGACGTTGAACCGGAAATAGTCGTCCCACAGAATCCTGATCCTTCGATCACCAGCAGAGTGCCCTCGGAGGGTAATTCCCCGACTTCGCTCCACGCGCTGTTCTGGCTTCGACGTTCGAGTATGTATATAACGGGATTTTGGCAGTCTACTACTCTGCGACTACTACTACTATCGGGTCTCGGTGGAGGATCAGTGAAACGAGTTAGGGGGTTGTCGGAATCGTATGCTAATTTATGGATATGGTTTAATGGCGATTACGGGCTCCGATAACACCGAACCCCAACAGTCGTAACGTTGTGACAGTATCAATTTCACCTCCGCCATTCAGATTGACGTCGCCCCCGACACCTTCCTCCTCGTGATTGATACTTTCGTCCGTGGAACGTTTCTCCGTGCGCTTTGCGCGACAGCTGCATAGGGGAGAGACGACGTCGCCCATGTGAAATCTCCGCATTACAGTCAGGAAATTATTCAACGATGAAAATTGCAAAAGGTTCTTCTGGTTATTACCTCCCAGTAGATTCGAGTAATTTTTCAAGCTCGTCTTCGAGCAGAGATTTTATTCAAGTCTCGATATTTTGTCACTAATATGGCGTTGAAAGTTGAAGAATCCTCGAATCGACGGTGCTCCAGTTTGATGCGACGCACTGCGTGTTCGCAATGCGGGCAAACAAATGCGCACACGCCCAGCCAGAGCGAAAAGAAAAGTGATATTATTAATTCTTTCATGAAGAGGAGCGGCCCGGGCGGGAGGCTACAGAAACAAGAAAGAGAAGCCGCTGTGCATCCCATTTGTTTAACGAGCCAGTTTCGTATGGCGAGACGCGCCGCCCCCGGGGCTTTTCCACTTTCAACACGAATTTATGACGATGCTACTGCCTACCGAGTAGCCGGTACAGAGCTCTACCTCTGAAATCCCTCCCGTTCTTCGTCGCCCTTCGTCCTTCTCGTTTCTCGCGGCCGCAGCGCCGCGGCGTTCGGTGCAGGAGCACCGTCAGAACCCATGAATTATTCTCACGGCTCTGTCCGTGGGAAAATACGAGAGTTGCGCCAGTAGGCATCGTAAATGCGACTGCTAATTGCGCTCGCCGACGACGACGACGACTAACGCTCTCTGGCTGACTAGCTCCGCTGGATATCGTATTCTTTCCTGGGCAACCCTTGTTTAATTCGACTCTGTTTTTGCCCTGGTCTCGCGGCCCTTTGTCGTCGCGCGCTTCGCTGCTCTCAGACTTGCAGCATTAGACGCGTGAAAGCGCGACGTGCTGGTATCCTGGAATCGATCCGGAATTATCCAGAATTATCCAGAATTATCTGGAATTTCTGATTGACCGTGTTCACCATGTAGAAATTCGAAAGTACTCGACCGCTAGCTTGTAGAAAACGTCGGGCAATGCGACTTCTGCTTCCGCGTCGAGCGAAGAGGCAGATATCGTTGCGGCGCTCGGGCAACCAGACTCACGCTTATCGAGCTAGGATTCTCTGGAAGAAGCAGCGAGAGGAAGAGAGAGATCTAAAGGGTGAAGGCTGAAGGGACGAAAGGAGACGGGCGCAAACGTGCAAGTGCAATTCCGCGAGTGCGGTGCCACCGGTCGACCGTGCGGTAACGGGTTTTCGCTCCTTCTCGCGTGCCTGGCATAATTACCGACATTACCTTCCACCGTACGAACTCTACTCGCGCCGGTAGTTACCCTGAGTGTCGGATTGCGAGAAGTTTTTGTTGTCGCGGATGAATTGCCAAATTACTGGGAGCTCCCTAGTTGTTTCGTCGTCTGGCGCCAGCTGCCGTTGCGATCTTCAGGGTCGCGCGAGGGATGCGAGGTTCGTTCGCTCGTTTTCTCGTTAGTTTGTCCCTCCCGCTGTTTGCAGGTGATCTTCAACCGTGCGGTTTATCCTCTCTGGCAAAGAGGTCTGGAAAATTCAGAATCGCCCATAAGGTTGCGCGCGAAATTAACTTTGCGCGCGTAACATCGCCAAAAGTGGCTGGCATGATTGTTATTTGAGCTCTCCGAGGGTATTCCTCGAAGGAGCTCACGAAATGTGTAGGTGCTGCGCGTTCGTTGTCGTCTGTCGGCCGAGTTCCAGGAGCGAGTTTAACAGGATCCAATTATGAGGCTTGCGAGAGCCGAGCCGAGCTCAGCTCCCGATACTGAGCTCTCGAACTGCGGTATAACGGCGTGTAATCCAATTTTTTCGCGTTCTGCGAGAGACAAGAAGCTATCGTGTTGCGTGCGGCAACCACGAGCGCAAAAGTTTCCTTGCAAAAAGTGGGCCACGCGAGTTATACACAGTGATCCGTTAATGCGTCAAGAGGGCAAGACAGGCGCCGCGCGGGCTTATCGGGGTGCGGCAAGAGGTGCATTAAAGTCGCGCTTTAGCGTAACGAGCAGGTGCGACTTGCAAATTTCTCGCCGCGGTCGGGTTTCTTTCTCGTTTTTCTCGTGTTTTCATTGCCCGCTTCCTTCTCG
Organism: Ooceraea biroi; assembly: GCF_003672135.1. Lineage (NCBI taxonomy): Eukaryota > Metazoa > Arthropoda > Insecta > Hymenoptera > Formicidae > Ooceraea > Ooceraea biroi. The sequence continues at coordinate 6,950,487 of NC_039517.1, read as the reverse complement.
CACGTCCAGCATAATTATCGTACCGCCGACTAGCCGGCTGGGTGTAAAGTCGCCGCATAAAGTGCTCCGAAGACCTTTCGACACAGCGCAGTGGGTCACGAAGGTATCCTTCGCGTATCGTTGCAAATATCTTACAATGTTCCGGGAAATCGAGGTCTTAGAAATATTTAGACGTGACTACAATTCTATCAATATCGCGGGATTAACTTCTTGACACTTCTTGAAAAGCTCAAGACCGTTTTGCGATATTTCTTAGCGCGGAATCATCAGGCCTATCCATCGCGTTTTCTCACGTTCCCGGCAGACCAGAAGCGTTTTCCGCTGCTTCGCGTTTTTGTTGTTTTTCGTTTTTCTCGTGTTTTGCGAAATCCTAGCCTCTGTTATTTTTTATCACGTATTGGACGTTTATTTGGCCGATATCATATCGCTATAAATTCCTCATCTGCGGCGCGTGTAATTTGCATAACTCGATGTCGTCTTTCGTGCGGCGCGGAAATAAATGATCGGCCAGCGTAAATCATGCGCGCATGAAACATACGCCCATGCGACGATCTGTATGTGTGACAGAGAGAGAGAGAGAGAGAGAGAGAAATAGAGAACCAAGAAGGAAAGAAAGAGAGAGATGACATCACGCAGGGTGATTCAACCCTCGAGAATTCCTTTCGCTCTCCTTCTCTTTCTCTCTATCTTGGTTGGTATGCGAGTCCTTTTTCGTCGCTCTCATCCATAGCTATGCAAACCGTGGTGATGCCGCACGCGCGTCACGTGTACCGATGCAACTGCAACTGCAACTGCACACGTTCCGCGGCGAGAATAACAAGCACGATTAACTCGAACTGAGAAACTGGTTTCTCTTGACTACAATTTGAATCTTAATGATTTTCTCTGATTTCATACTTAATGGATTCTTAAAAGGGAAATGCTCTGTAAGAATATGACGAATTTATTCTTCGAAATTAATTAGCATTTTATACGAATGATGTCTAATAGCGAACACGTTGAGACATTTTATAATATTTCTGCAAGTTTGTATATACATATGTCAACGTTTGCACGCTCGATATTGAAAGGAAAGAAAGACACTCCTATGATGCAAGGCAAAATTTTTATAGCGCGAATACTAGCTGTTCGTTCGAATCTCTTTCTCTCTCTTTCTTCGTCCGTTTCCTGAAAACCGAGTTGAGTTTTATCGGTGACACGCCGGCGTCGCGCGTTGCGTTTCCACCAGAGTAACAAGTTTCATGGACCGCTGGATCTGCAGTCGAAATTAAATTGCCCTTCGGGGAGTTGGCGATTACTCACTTTCTGCGCGATGCTCTGCGCGCGACCATCTCTCGTCGATAATTGAGTATCGGTTTTGTACACGTTATGACAACGATAGACGACTTACGCGGGAGGGGCATGTGCAGGTACATAGCCAAGCGTCCGATAATTACACTAACAACAGTTCCGCAGTTCGATTTCACATCTCGTGATTAAGAAGAATGCAAAACAGGGTTTCGTAAAAAATTTATAGACGTGTTTGATAAAGATGCGCGATTTTTTAATAAATGTATCACTTGAAATGTATCATTGATACCATCGTCGTCGTCGCTGCGTTTGCCTACAACACGATAGAAGCTATTTTCGGTCTCAATTAAAGGATTTGCATGTGTCGTGTTTTTAATCGCGACGAGATTAAGAGAAACATTTCCTTCGATCGCAATTATAAATGTATCTCTCTATAATTCATCATTTGGCGCATCATGTTGCTCATTGTCAGCGATAACTTGTTGCTCGCGCATACTTCCCGAGCAATCTGACATTTTATATCGAGACTGACGGGAGGATGTGCATCCAGAGCATGAAACGTTCGCTTCCGTTCCGCGGCTGATATCATCGTAAGCCGCATTAACGTGATACCTCGCATTTGACGAAATTGCCGTGCAATTTTCTTCTCGGCACAATACCGTCGTGCCTCGAATGCCTCGGCGTCATTGATACCGTCGTCGTCGTCGCTGCGTTTGCCTACAATCCGAAACAAAATATTTATTATGATGCGACCGGGATCGGGATTCTTTTTCTTTACGCCGCAGCCAGCCGACCGTTAAATTGACCGCGCCGCTAAATTGCAAGTGAAATTACGGGTAAGAAGCCCGTGAGCTTGAACCATCGCGAGCAAACGGAGTAAACGCGGAATCAAGGGAACCAGCGCAGGAAGAGGGTGAGAGGGGTAAAGGGGAACGTTCGAAAACACGCTTTCAGACTTTTTACCCCCGGCTCCTCTCTCCCGCTCGCGCTCGTCCTAGCTTTTAGGACTTTATTTCCCGCGAGCCTCGACGTCGAGTACACCGCGTCCGCCTCCCCTAAACCCGCGGATCGTGCACGTAAGAACGTAAGCACTTCGCCGCGAGAGCTTTTGTCTCGGCGGCTCTTTGTTTCCCGTCGACGGGTGTCTCCGCGCGGCGGGTCAATGAATCGGCCTGTGCGCCGCCGCGGCGATGACGCTCGTCCGTGGAAATGCGTCTCGTTCATTCGATGCATCGAGAACGACGCATTGTTCGAGGGTTTGCGACTTCGCGCGCCAGCGACGTGCTGGCCGGCCCCCACTGTCCGCGTCGTGATATGCGTGCGTGCTGCGTGTATTTTTGCCGGGGTCGAATTTATGTGGAGCAACGAAGCTTGTGGAGGTTTATACGGTCTGAATAGCGTAGCGAATTTAGCAGTCGTTGAATCGGTCGGTAAAAATTCTGCATTTTGCGGAGCAATCGTGCAAATTAATTGCAAATATTCGGATGCATATGTTATTTTTTGTTTTATTATCGGCGCAATATTGGCGCAAGATGGATGCTGCGTTGGTGGATTGTTGGAATATTTCAGAGTCGATTTTCTTGTAACGAAAATTTGATTGCATCCGAAAATAGTTGCACATGCCCGAGAGTCATCACTCGCTTTAGTGCGTGCGAGCGTGCGTGCATGCGTGCGTTAATAGGAGCAGTTGCGTGTAGGTGCTTACGCTCGTGTGGAATTCGTCCGGCGAGGCTCTGCTCGTGGACATTGACGTAATCGTGCCCCAGTTCCACGCTCGTGTTACGCAAACGTGTTGTAGAATCGCGACCGCTTTTTTCTCGTCGTTCGAGAGGCGGAGAGATTGACTCGTCATTCGTTCTCGTGGATCGTCTCTGTCACGTCGTTACATCGAAATCTTTCGCCAATATTCGTCCTTCAATTTATTATCATTCTTTTTTTAACGGTTCAACTCTAAAATGCATAGCTTTTCAATACAAGCCTGTAAACTTAAACAGCAACAAACCGATTGAGATAGATCTCAAACAAGTACTTTATATCGAATGTTATCAAAGAATAATAAATTTGCAGATTTTCTGGAAATACACTAATTTGCAAGTCGATAAATGTCAGAAATTTATGTCTCGAGGAATTGTTTCGCTAATCATGTCTTGCTTGATTGATTCAGGAGATGACAGTGCCGTTCACGCCGTTGACAGCAATCGCGCAGACCCCGCGGAAGGAGCAGGAATCCAAGTTCACCTTCAACCCCCATCTGGCGAAGGTAAGAATCGATCGATCCACCCACTCGCCGTAACTACCTCTCTCACATCTCGTCCATCGTTTGGCACCGAAATGCCAAATGGGGATCGAGAGTAATCACTACTCCGGGTGAAAAAGCGCTTTGACGGTCACGGTTGCAATCTTAATTCCCCCGTTACCACACAAGCTACGAGCTGCTTCGTAGATAGATAAGATACTTTATTCGAACAAAACTGGAAGATATTTATTTCAATCACGCAAACGCTCGTTTTGCAATTTTAACGTAATTGCAATACGCGAAGTTTTATAAACTGGACAAAATAGAAATCACGAACGCGAGAGAATCAAACGGGAGACAAAAAAATAAAAGTCATAGGAAATGTAACGACACAAATAAATGTTGGCATATCGAAGTTTCGTTTTTAATTAAAACGTTTAATTTCCGCTTGACAACGAGAGAATTAAATTAATTCGGGTGGTTCGGCGGGGGTTAACGCCGCGGCGCGTTCCCGATAATCGTAATGATTACATCGGCGTGACAATCGCCGAGTGGTCAATGAGTATGTGCGGCCACGCTTGAAAATGAGCCAAGCACGCTCGGCGCGTAACCCAACGGGGACGTTTCAATCAGGGTAGTGGCGAACGTTAACTCGGTTATCGCGAGTGCGCGCATATTTTCGTGAAAAATGAGAGGCGCGGATGCAAAACGCGAGATTGACTTTGCGCGCGTGTCACCGGCGAGCGCGATAACTCGCAACCGTGATTTCGATCACGGTAACATTTCAGATCGGAACGATCGTTCGTGCCACTTGGCACGATGCCAAGCTCCGCGCGTGTACGTGTGCGTGCGTGCATGTACATGCATTCACACGTAAAGACAGTTCGTAGGTTGTTTTGTCATGATCGAGACGAGGCGGGAGCAAAAGGAAGGGAGGGAAAGAGCGAAGCATCACGTAATGTCTTATTCGCGGGAATTAGAATTTTATGATTCGCGGCGGTGCTAATCTCGCGTTAAATCACAACGGTAACGCGATGATGTGTGCGATAATGTGGCGAGACACGTGGTGTCCGATATCCGCGCGCGTATCACAGCAACTCGAAATTATCATCGAGCTGAAGAGACACGCGTCGGCGTTTAATTAGTTGTCGATGTATGTGCGCGTTATGCCTATTACTTGTAATAAGTGTTTAATTTAAATTCGCGTTGATGCGCCCGGCTATTATTTTCCGCTGCTTGAAATTATCGGCGTTGCGGCGTTTGCCGGGCATTTGATCGGTATAGTCGCGCGTCTAATTAATTGGAATTAACAACCGCGGTCACTGTCATTGAAACACCGAAACTGCCAACGAGCAAATGCGAACGCGTTCGCCATCGGCCGAATAATTCCGTGGCAATAATGTCGGCCGAATGGGAAATGTCTCGAATCGCATTAATTCGAGCTAGGTCTCGTGCCACTTGGCAACGTATCAAGCGCGTTCGCTGCTCTCAAAAGCTGCGGCGCGGCCATAATGCGGGGAAAGGAGGCCGGGCGAGAAGCCGGGGTTGAAGCAGGTTGACATCGTTGCAGGAAAGGGGAGAGACGCGGGGAGTCTCGTAAAACCACCGCTTTAATTCGGGGTGTGCTCTTCTTACAGTGGCGGCTCTTTTGCGGTGTGACACTCGTCCGACGTAAAAACTCGGTCGTTTGACCGCGAGAAACGGTATTACCCGCGCAAATAAAATCGCGGGCGAGATTCTGATCCGCCTTGTCTCTACTCCTTCCCACCTCGTTTCTTACGCTTTAAATGTTATCGAGTAAACGTATGGAGGTGCGAATTTGCATCGGCTATTTTTCTCACGTGGTAACACTTTCATCGCGATTCCATATCAGTCAACTCGGTCAATTGATTTATGTAGAGGATTAATTGGAAATTAGTCTGGAATCTTATTTGCATGTTACATTGATAGGATTAAGCAACATTGATGTATTAAAAGTAAAAAGTGCAGGAATGAGAGAAAGAAAACAAGTAAATGACTTGTAACGGAGTTATCACATTGCAATGCATAATAATTACGCAGAAATCGACCGGTTTGTAATCGGGTAAAAATCGAGCAATTTATGCGCATTATTTATCGGTCGATCGGGTTTCCGAAAATTTTTACGCAATTGTCGAAGCGGCTCTACTCGCCGTTTATCGTGCAACTCGTTTATAATGTCGATGATAAAACTCGCGTGGTATTTGCACTCTGCACAGGGGACTGCATCGCGTATTATAAATTCGTTTCCTCTGCTTCCCTTTTCGCCAAGCGAAGGATCGGCGAGAGACGAGAAGGAAAAGAGCACGCGCGATGGAAAGAGAAAGCAAAGAATGATGATGAGAGAGAAAGAGATAAAAAGAGAAGCAAAATCAGCCTCGTAAGAGTGAATTAATTCGAACCGGCATACATACTTTTCCGTCTGGGATCCTTTTAGCGCGCACACGAGTAAATTGTAATAACGGCCGAATGGAAAATCGCTGCCGGCGTTTTCGCCCTCTTCCGCCCTCCTTCCCGCCCAAACGTCGCGAGAATTACTCGCGGACTTACCCGGATGAAACAGCGCGCGGACCACTCGCGAAATTGCGTAACGCGCGGAATCCCGTCCGTGGCCGATTTCGTGCTCTTGCAGATGAAAGGGATCATTACGCGGTAATACCCCGCGTTTTGTAGACACAGCGCACAATTACCGTTTAACAGGTAATTCAAGCAAGTGCGTGCGTCTCGTAATTCCGGTGTTCACAATGTTATACGCGAGAGAAATATGGAGATTTCTGCTGTAATTTAAATAAGTAATACGTTACTTTTGTGCCGTATATTGTAACGTTCAAATTAATAGTCATTGATATTTGATGCAATTTAAATTAATGACAATTTCTATTTTTAATCTGACAATAATGACTTTGTATTTTATTATTGCATAATTGTTAAAATGTTTATCGCGATTTTGATTTACGGTGCTCGGAGAACGTTTACTTACGCGATGCCCGTTGATTACTCCACGTGGAGTTTTTCGACGGGAACGCAGTCGAGACAGATGCTATTTCACTCGCGATTACAAGGACGCATGCAAAGAGCCGCCAAACCGCGCGATAAATTTCTATTATGCTGGGAGGAGGGTCCGTGGTATCAAGGGAGACGCAGGGACGCGTTGTAAATTACTTGATGCGGAAACAAGGAACGGGGAGACAAAGTACACTTTCGCGGTTCCCTTTACAAATTTTCCCAGATCCGTTTAATTTCCCGCCGTTCTCCCGCGAACTTTCCTTCTTCGCCCTTTTGCAGCTTAAACCAACGTTAAATCCTTATCGGTCTTGCTTGACAAACTATTCCGCGAACTATGCGAACCCTTGTGCGATTTATTCACGTTAGGTCATTTTGCAGAAGTGAATGTAACATAAGTGTACAGAGTGTTCCGTTAACCTTTCCAAAAAAATATCAAATTTTGTAAAAGGAACTGAGGAGTATTATCGATCGCACCGCGGCGAAAAAACTAATTTCTCCAAGTAGACATCTTTAACATAAATATAAATTTTTCTGTTGCAGTTGACGGAAGTTACTCCGCCAGAGACCGTGAAGCCCCGTAAGTACCAAAAACTTGCTCTTGTTCAATTTATTATGTTGGATAGAAGGTGCAAACGTTCGAGAAGATACATTCGCGACGGAGATTGCAAATTTGTCTTGGTTTTGTAATTTCTTTGCTTCCGAAGAAATGATCGCTTTTTACGAATTACAGCCGCGTAATTTGCATCTGTGTAATTAGTATGCGCATCTTCTTTCGCTATTTATTTTCATACGAAATTGCCTGCTACTACGTGTGCACGAATACTTAACGATTATTATATCACGGTTTCCGAAAAAAAAGTTGGACGAGGCAAAGTTCTCTCGTCATGCTCGTTACGTTTACACGGGCTGAAGTTTTATTAATGTTACGCTGAACGCGCGGTCGCGGCGCCGCTGACTTTCGTGGTCGGTGTTTCAGTATTTACCGCAATTTTTCGCGATAAAACGCAGCGTTGTGCCAGAATACGGAATATAGGATTAAACATCACCGCCGGACATAATTTCCGGAAACTGTCCGCTACATTCGCCGGCGATTAAAACACGACGCTACGAATATTGCCCGGAACGATATTTTAAAGTCACGCGAACGGTCGAATGGATATTAATCGGCGCGCGTCTCTGTAACTCGCGTGTGCAATATCGATATGGGTAGTTCACGGGTCGATGCGACGGCCATACACAATATATCCGCTTAACGACGTGTTTTAATAAAAATAAAAACAAAAAAATAACCGAGCGAGAGAAACACTCGGCGGCGGGGAGCGAGCAGTGCTGCGCCGCCGGACGGCGGAGTGCAGGGGCAGGGGGAAGGAGCAGAGAGAAAAAAGAAAAAAAAACCTGTGGATTCCGTGCGCGAAACCCCGATCGTCGATTTTGCGGGCGCGATTTCATGAATCAACCACTCGGCGACCTCGGGCCATCGTTCAGCCGCCGTTTAAGCGCACGGAACACACGTTATTTATCCGCTCGCGCGATCCTCGCGCGACTGCATTATTTATCGCGAGCGCTCATTACGCTTTTCCGCCGCGCGGCGACCGTTCCGCGGCTTAATCTCGGTATCAGGTTTTCGTAACGTACTGTATCATCGCGACAATATGCACACGTGCGATAAAGCCTGGCGATTTAAATGCGAGCGACATGCTCGAGCGTGCGATTTCTCTGGTGTTTTGTCCGAAACGTTCGTGATATTCGAAGAACGAAAATGTCGGCGTATGCATCAAGCTTCACCGAAATGTAATACCTCGCATCCTGGTCCATGGAGGCGAGTACGCACTCTTCGGAAAGTATCTTGGCGCGTTAATGGTTGCGGGACGCGCGATAAAAGTGCAACCGCGAGGGTCTGAAAGCGTAATACTCGCGAGTACTGCAAGCATTTAAATATTTGACGTCTCCTCGCGGATATACCGGGCCGGCTGGCACTCGGAGGCTTTCCAGGGTAATCATTTTTACATGTTAAACTTATATGCTAAACGACGTTTCTCTGGACGTGCGAGAGAACCCGGGAGACAGGTTGCTATTATAAAAGGTCAGTACTGCGCGCTAATACTGCTCTGGTAATTAAATAACGCGGTCTTCCGGCAAAACGGCAGCCTGTTTACACGGGAATTAATTATAAGCTTTATCGGAAGCGCCGTACGTTACAATGAATAATAAACGGCTGAGTTTGTTTGATCGATCAAATTAATCCGTGCGGAATCGGCGCTCACGCATGATTTGCTCGACCAAGTCGGGCTTCCGAAAGTTCTGCGCGCGAGCATGCGGACTCCCGCGAAAAGACCTGTAGATTCGTCGATATTCTCGAGTATTTCTAAATGAACAGGAGTGACGGAGAGGGTTACTGTTTCATGAATTAACCATTCTGTCCTCCCCCACTCGGGCGTTTCCTGTCCGATGCTCGAACACAGTGGCCACTTTACAACGGCTATTATCGGGGTTACAACCACCCTCTGCTAACGATCGCGGGTCGAGTTGCGAATTTGCTTCCCGTTGGGTAAATTTGAACTGGTCGCCGCGATAAGCTTATTTCGCGTCCTTCCACGCGAGTGTGCATTGTGTGAAAATTCCGCGGCTTGTCCGCGGTTGAAGGGTGTCAGGTGTGTCAGAACGAGAAAGAGAGTATTGGAATGATCTTGAAATTTTTCTGGTTCTAAAATCGAAAGAATCACTGATAAATTTGTCGGAGAGCGAACGAGTAGGGTTTTTCAGAAATAGCGACATGCAATTAACTCGCGGTAATTATGCACACGCGGCCGTCTGGCCGTTACGTAAAGCGTTTTATGCAACGGTGTTTGCGATTGAATTAAGCGAATTACGTTTCTCGTAACTCGTAAGTGACTTAGCTGGCGTGAGATTGAAATGGCGCAGCAGATCTCGAAAGGGCAAGAACGTCCGAAAGGGATGAACGTCCCACGCGCGCCACCTCCACGCTGGCATTTCGCGGAACGTCGCCATTCGCGTGGACTTGATTTACGACTTATCAATTTATTTCTCTCTGGAATTACGAAGGTCGACGGATTCCCGGTTAACGAGATCCGTCGCATCTTCTGCGAACCTGCACAGCAAACCACTGGAGGGTCCATTCGTGCGAATTTCCTCGGGATGTGTGCCACGGGAGAGCCGTGCGCAGTCGAGAAATATCGCATTCTCCTGGAATCGATCCGGTGCGGGATTCTCGTCTGGAGAACAATCGGGAGTAGCGCGAATTACTTTGTTATTCCGTTCGCCAGGTGAATATTAACGCAGCGAGAATCGCCAAATCGCAGAACGGATCACAGGAAGTAGAATTACAGGAAACTGTAGAATTGTTCGGAAAGCGGCGAGATGGAGGGAGCCCTGCGGCTCCTAGTGCCCATGAACCCGCCTTCTCGCTTGAACTTTCGCGTCTGACCTTACCGCCGACGCGTTGAATTTTGACCCAGTCTGTACCTCGATGTTCCATTGAGTAAATTAATGAGGACCGTGCGACATTATTGAGCCACGCAGGCGCACGTGTTACATTGCCGGCACGTAATGCCGGGTCGTTGTAATATTGTGATCTAGGAGTTCGCTCGCGATGAACGATATCGGTGTTGCGCAACGTAACGTTGAATTGCGCGATCTTATATCAAACACCCACGACGGCGTTTCGTCGGAGACAACAGGAAACGACCACGCACGATTTTGTTGTCACGCAGAATGCCCCTTAATCCCGACGGCAGGTTCTTTCAGGCGACGTGGGTCTTTTTCTCAGCTAGACGTATCGCGATCACTTGGTTCCTCGTTAAGCATAGTCTGGATTTCAATCTTGATTCGGACTTGAATCTCGCTCATTTAGAATTCTTTCGGTGATTTCACTTATCACCGATATTGTTCGGCCCTCGGAATTGGCTCGTGTCAGATTTACTGGAGGATTCTCAAAGGAACACGAAGACGCTCTTCAAGGAGCGCGTGAAAAATTTTCATGTTTCTCTTAATAAGTGAATAGACTGTGAATAGACAGATTGTGTTACGCGAGATTGAGTTGTTTCTTGATTAACACGCGACAGACGACGAAGCCTGAGCTGGTTATTTATACGCGAAAGGAGGGAAACGCGCACGTTAAATGGAATCCTGACACGAGTGGAAAACCGCCCACGACGCGCGATCTTTATCCACCTGTGCACGTGTGCCCACGCGCGTTAAACCAATATCCACCTCTTCTCCGATCATGTCGGTTTTAATGAGCGAAGGCGCCATCGCGTGACTGCCCATAGACGCCCGGGGTGAATGAGGGATGGACGATTGTGCCGATCTGTCCGTCCCTCATTCACCCTCGGGAATCAAACAACTCGACAGTCGATGACGTTCGTTGCACGCGGAGTTCTCTTGCATAAAGAATTTTTATCCAATATCCGGTTTCGGAAAATAGGTACGTTAAAATAGTTAAAATAAAAAACACGAGATGATTGAAGGCATCAAACGCGAAACACGGAAAGAAATTTGAGTATGAAAATATCTTGAAAAGTGTCTCTAAATGATATTCCAGAATAGATGTAGGGGAGTGCATAAAATGAAAAGGATGTGATATGTATTGTAGATTAATTCGCGCGAATTGTGAAGAGTAATATCCGCTGTTTCGATGAACATTTGCACATGGTCATGTTTTCCCGGCAGACATGCGCAAAACGAGATGAAATGCATTAAACTGGGATTAATATGAATCACCAGCATCTCGGAATCCAACGGATGTCGATAAACGCCGTTATTTCGGAGCGCGGATTACGCTCGCGGGCGAATTTGATGGGGAACTTTGGTTTCCGGTTTCTGTGGTCGCCGACACGTGTGCGGGGCAGGAGACGTGCAAGTGTTACGTTCTAACGCAACAAATCACCCTCTATGAATTGATGAACCGCGAAGATTTCTTTTTTTATCTCTTCGAAAAGGTCCTTCTTTCCTTCTTCCTTCCTCGCGTATCCTCTTCGTATTCCTCTTGCATCTCTCCATCTCTCTTTTCCTCCTCCTTCTCTCTCATCGTGCTTTCTTTTGTCGTCCTCATCCCTCTAGTTCCCCTCATCATTCGCAAAACTCTCTCGTCCTTCGCGTTCACCCGTCCTCCTCTTCGCGCTTCTGTCTTCCTCGTTTCCTGGTCTCCCGCTCGTCACCCTCTCCGTTCTCCCTCTCTCCCTCTTTCTCTCTTCCTCGCTGCACCTCATCCCCCTGCTTCCGCCGTCCACGATACGTCGAGTAGGATGAGCGAGGGCGATGAGACGAGGAGGATGGTTGGGTCTCCATGGAAACCAACCAGCTTGCACCGGCATCCCGGTTGAACCACCAGCCGCCGTCTATCGTCGCCCGCACTCTCACCCGCTTCGCGTACCCCGACGCGGGACGACGCGGCGGCGAAACCGAAGCAGACGCGCGGAATCCGGCTCTGAATTTCATGGGGCGCCGTCGCCCGAGGGGGAGGATGGCGCCGTCTATTTTCGAACGTTTTGCTGCACTTATTTCCCCAACACAGAAATGAGAGAACGCGCGCGCGCGTCCTTCTATTGGTCAAGTATCGGTTAACGAACAGTGAAAATGTTCGGGTCGGGAATACCGGGGGGATGATACGCGTGTAAAATATCTGCTATTTTTATTCCCTATTCCTAGGGGTACTTCTCGGGACTGTTACCACCGTATCCCGCAGAGACCGACGATTACGGACGTATTGTTCGGTTGTGGCTCGAGCTTATCACGCGCGAATGCATAATGTAAGAATGTCGTTGTTTTTGATACCGTACATACACGTGCCTGCACACTCGATCAACAAAATTATCGATAACGTTTTACGTTTGTGAACGTCCGCGTAGTTTTTTGTATCTCTTCCGTGGAAAATTTCCGGAATAACTGAATTTATTGTTACGTCAAGCTATCAGTGGTAGCGTTCAAGTAAGCACACGAGTGGCGCGCAATATCGGCTTATTTGCGAGTCGATTCGAAACCGCCGGAGAGGGAGACGGGGGAGGAGAGTGACGAGGAACGCTCGTCACCGTCGAGCTCGCTTCTCTCTCGTTATCGAGGCAGAGAGAGTCGGCTCCGCTCTTTATAGACTCGTCCGCCGGATAATCGCAATAATTATCCAGCGAGAGACGAGAGACGCGCCGCGTCGCGACGGCCACCGCGACACGGGGAATTTCAAGCTTGCGGCAGTAACTCCGCTGTCACCACCATCGCGGAGCAATTCCCGTGACATTAATTATTGAAATCGCCGTCGGCGTCCCATCCAACTGTCCCCCCCCCCCCTCCCCGTCAGTCCCCTTCGCCTCAGTCGCGATCTCGAACTTCTCTCGAGTGTTCCATCTCCTCTTCCTTCTCTTTCTTCTCTTTCTCGCTTTCATCTTCATCCTCGCGCGCTCTCTCGCTTATCCTTCGCGGCCGACATTCCCTCCTCTTGATTCTCTCTCCCGCCAGCCTCGTTTTCTAGTTCGGAGGAAGTCCCTTGGGCTAACTTCGCCGAGAGGAACAGCCTAGAGACTGCGCCCCGCTTAATATTCAATCGCTCAGACCTCGCTCTCGTTCTCCATGATACGTACGAGATGTGAACCAGGATAAATCAGTCGGACACTCCGCGTCGATTTTACATGGTCGGACATGGTGTTTTCACTTGCCGTGGTATTTTTCGCGGTGATCGATTCGCAGTCTGCCTCGTAAGATGGGAATCCGCTGCAGTTTTGCGTCAGGTATTTTGAGCGTGATGTCACAGCAATTTCGAGCAGCTCGTTTGGGATATAAAACGATGTCGATCCTGTTGGTGTCGAAACACAGCGGTCGTTGCTTTTTCTTCGCCGAGTTTCGCGATGGAAATTCACGGTGAATCGCGGAGAAACGGCGCGCGATCAGACGTGGTGTGCACTGCGTGCGCGTTTTAAATCAATATTTTGGATGGCTCACGGCATCCGTGCGATACGAATTTCCGGATGGAAAAACGTTGATTGGCCGACGGGGAAAATGTAGCGGAAAATATACGGACGGAGAGCCGCGACGGCGCGAGCGTGTACTCTGTCAAAACGAATTTATCGCGGACAATGATACCGAGTTATCGAAGCCGCTGCAGCGAAATTAGATTTCGTCGCAATTCGCGACAGAATTACAAATGAAAAGCGCCACGACTTTGCGGATGGCAAACCTCACGTTTCAGACAACACCGAGGAAGACGAGTAGGAGTGCGTCGTACTTTCGCGAAAGTCTAGTTAACGTTGCATAGTTAAGGATCATTAATCTCCATTATATTATCAACATGCATCATCAATCTGATTATGCGATGCTATAGTGTCCGATGTAAAACAGATAGTTCCTGAGCTATATTAGATTAGACAGATGCCAACGCGATCAATCATTGGACAATTCATTGAATCATTCGAGGTAGCTACTTTTAATATAATACATTACAATCATCGACTCTCTCTCGGTACTTGAATTTCAGACACGCAAGGGTTCGAGATAACATTTTATGGAAAAAAGAAGCTTGGGGCTTGAATTTAGACGATAATGATTGCTCGCAGCACATGCGTACACACTATTCTATTCACCCATTATCATTCCACATCTAACGATGTCCAGTTAGGTCATTGTAGTTGCCCGTATTGCTTTTTTGTCGAGACTGTCATCATAACGAGACCGAGCGATAAGCAAATGGGACGGAATATGGGTCAGCCGGCTGAGACCACAATTTAGTAGATTGCAGACCAGAAAGTGTCACCGTAAAAGGGACAGATTATTAAATATTGCGGCGGCAAACCATTAAAACGTACGTGACCGTCGAACACTGCCAGGCCCTGTCTCGTGAACGAACGAAAGAACGTACGAGTTGATAACATCTATTGAAATTTTCTCGCCGCGCTTTAAAAGCGTAAACGCGTGCGACGTCGCGCGTGTCGATCGAATCTGCGGCAATTTTTATCTCGATGAGAACGCGCGACTACAATCCCTCCAATTAGCCGATCCGTATTACATTTACACGTTTGCGCCGAGTTATATGTATTTTTCGTCCCGCATTTTCCACGAGTACCTGTCGATTCGATTCATTTCGCTTTAACTTACTTCAATTTTACATTCAATTAACTTAATTGGATTGATTGATGGTGCTTTGAATTTTTCAATCTAGGAGAATAAAAAATTACACGTGACACTGAACTTTCATGGGCGCGATCAATTTTTAACGTTATTAAACTAGACTTGTCCATTAATCGCAGAGTGATGCTTATTCGGAGCGCACGTGTGGACACGATGCATTTATTATAATTATAATTATTATTTCATTAAAACAATAAATCGTGAAAAAAAGTCTCACGAGTGCAGGAGCACTCACAGGTGTGTCTTGTTGGGGGTACAACAATTTAATTTGACATTTCGTTCGCGTGTCGTTTGCGGCCTAGCCAGCAACCGGCCGGCGCCGGATAGCGATCGCAATCTAACCATGTGAAGGCTATTTAATATTGCACGTGGAAAGCCGTTTTAATGGCATTACATTGATAAGCGGTCCGCTCTACGGGGAGGGATCGTTCAATTTCTGTAAATTAAAGCACCGCCGTGCCGCCTCCCGGATGAATCCCTCCTCTCGCCCGTCACGCTGTAACGTCGCTATTTAAGGCTGATACTTTTATTTAAATTTCTCATCAAGCACGACGCGAGCACGAGTGCGGTATACAATGATTACGTCGCGCCCGGCTAATGGCATAAAATTGCGCGTGTGGAGAAAGAGAGAGAGAGCGAGAGCGAGATGCGCCGGGTTTTACGGGCGGCCAATCTGCTACAATGTATTGACGTAAGTGTGCCGATAAACTGCATCCTGCAGTTTGTTATTAAGCCTTAAGTGCCGTGGCACATCGTATATCTGTTACGCTTTCAATGCGAGCGGCGCTCTCTTGGCTCTGCCGGAGCGTTGTCGCGCGAGTTGCATGCGACTCGCCGCTGGATATTCACACGCGATACACGTCGCTCTTCATTCGCGACCGTTTTCGAACCGTGCCGTGTATCGCCTCTCTCTGTCCGCGATTTGCGGTTTATTTCCTCCCTCGAAGAACATTTTCGATCCTTCCCCGTTACCCGAAGACACAATGAGCCCAAGGGCGGGCTCGAAGGCCTTTCCATGAGCGAGTCGCGAGCGGCGACCTCGGACGTCAGAAATTCATCGCGGCGCGCTTCGAACGGCTCCACTTTATCAGATGTCCTTGGCAATCAATCCACGGAAAACCGGGTTTTGCTCGTAACGCGATTACGTAACCGCGCCGATGCAATCCGGCGCGGCGCGGCGCTGCGCGAGGACGACGACGTCGGCGTCGTTTATTTATGCGGGGGCTGTATTGTCGCGCGGCACGGGGTATATTATAACCAGACGAATCAAATTTTCATTCATCCTGCATACACGCCGCGTACATGCCAGAGGTCGGCGTCGTTCGGTCGCCGCTAATGAATTGCGAGCGCACGGCGCGTCACTTCGCGCGGAAGTTATATTTAACGCGCGCGCTCGCGCCGACAATTCGTCGGTTTTGCTTGCTCACGTTGTTCGGATGGCGCGGTAATAATCTCATGGTGAATAATAGCATATCAGCGCGCACACACCCGCGCACTTGCGCTAGTGACGAACGCGCGCGCGATAATGCTCGCGCACAGCCGCTAGGAATTGCAAAAGGTTCATCAGTTATCGCGAGCGTTCCGGTCATTTATGTCGATATTAAATTGATCACGGGCAATCGAGCTTTATTGCGCTCATCGCTTACTAATGGCATGACCAGCGCACACTCGCATAAAATATATTTTAGTACGGCGGGGCGGAGGGTTCCACCTTTTTTAAATTTATTTTTTATTCATTACTTTAATCTCCGTGCAACGCCGCGTCTTGTTATCGTCATTCTGATTCCTTCGAGCCTTTTGGCACGTCTCAAATTGGCGAAAGAGACGACGCGTCTTGAACAGCTTGAGCAATCCGCGAGAACCTATGATATTCGCTTTGAAATATCGTCGACACGTAATTATTAGCGCAGGCGCACGATAGCCATGGAAACGCTTGAGCAACGCGTGTCTTTCTCTTCTTTCTCCTCGACTGTAGCTTCATCTTGCACAAGCGGTATCCCACAACAATGTCCGTCGTTGCACCGACAATCTCCGCGCTCCCGCCGCCGCCTCCGCGAGCCGACCGGCGACGGCGGCCGCTTAATATCACAATTCCGCCATTTAATTAACGTCCTGGCTGCTAACCGCGGATATAAATACGCCGACCGGAAGTCGACGGGGAGAGTACCGCGCGCGCGTTATAAATAAGCATGTGCACGCATGATTATCGAGGTCGCGACGAGTGCAAGAGAGGAGCAAGAACAAGAGAAAATTATGCGCATACGTTAGAGCGCGCGACTAGCGCTCGAGGATACTAGCTTGCGGATATTCGCCTTTTACATTACGAATCATGTGATACCCCGTCCCATCCAGCTATTGCCGCTATTACTTCGCACACGGCAATTACGCGCTCGATTCCACGGTAATTACCGGTATCGTGCATCGTCGATATCCAACCCCCCCCCCTCCCCCCTCGATCGAAGATAAGCGCGTCTCCGCGTACTTTCTCGCCGTTAGCGGACTTTCGCCGTGTCGCCGCGAGAGATCGAGTGTCTTCAACGAGACGAGCGTGTATTCCACTTTTTAGAACATTTTTTTAGAACGTTCACGGGGCTTCGAGGTCTGTTGTGCGAGGGGAAACGGCAGTGTTTCGCGAGCGTGTCCGTTTGATCGCTCGCGGGGGTCGTAAAGTGCGTGTCGGTGCCTACGTGCTTTACGGGGGTGCTGTAACCCGTCATGTGAGGATCGCGGATCGTTAAACGCTCACCTGCATCGGGTGCAGACCCCCGCAGACCCTTTTACGACAATGGCTCGTCCAATGGCTCGAGAGATGCGCCGGTCTTTTTCCTTCTCCAACGCGAGCGAGCGGAGGTGTTAAGGCAGCGGGCTCATAAAATATTCATACGAGGGCGATATCCACCATTTTACCGGGGCCACCGCGGATTCGCCTGGGCTCGGGGGGATATAAATACTCAAAGTGGAGGAAGTGGCTTTTTCGGAATTGCAACGCTTGCGAGCGTTGCTCCTTTGTTTCCGCAAACCGTCGCCGTCTGGCTTGCAAGCTTGCAAATTTCATCTCTCAATCGCGATGAATTCCCTCGTTGTGATAATAATTACTAGAATATTAATAGAATGTTAACATAATTCGTCTCTTGACGGACATATCATTCGCTGTAAACTTGTCGCAATATATCGAGCTTGAAACAATGTATCAATCTCGGCTGCGTGCCCTTAAGATGCACGAGCGCAGAGTACTCGAAGGTTCGCCAGGCATTTCTTCACTTTTACGCAGTTGCCTACGCTTTCGATTAAATCTCCGAGATCGAATAGGCATCTCCAAGATTGCACGCGCGCGATAGGAAAATTATACGAGACACCCGCATACGAGACGAGGCGCATGCAAAGATCGTCTCGACGAAAGTGTATCCCATTAAATCAATGATCGAGCTGCAGGCGGAAACGCACGCGCGCGCGCGCACGTTGCGACGCGTTCTCGTTTATTTTTCAATATTGCAGTATCGCACAGCCATTTCGCGCACCTTCACGCCATTCCGCCGGAGATCGATACCTGTTGAGTGCGACCACGCACTCACCGACATACATGCATACGTATCGCACGCGCAGAATACTCGCGCGTGCGGCGGCGTGCGTACGCGTCCCATTCTACGAGATTACGTCGGCTCATGAATACATACACGTTGTAACTGTCGCGCGGGTGATTGATAAATCCATACCACTCTCTCACTCGATATTATTTGCTGCACAACAAGTCGCCAGCGCTTGTATACGCGCTTCCGCTTCCGGCGATGCGCGAGGAACCGATTTCTGACGCGCGTCTCTCAACAAGCACGCATCGGAAAGCTGATCAGGATAATTGCGATAATGCGTTCGAGCACACAGCGCTCTTGATTCTTCGACGAGTACGTTTTCAGATAATTATTGATGATAGATTTTATTAATTTGAATAAAACCGCAACCGATATTCCCATGCGATAATAATTAATTTTCCGCGGATTTATTGCGGGACTTATAGATATCGCTTTTTAATGATCCTCGTGGATGAATATTAAATTAACATTTGTTAACTGATGATTTTATAATGATCGCGTTTTACCAGAGAATAATGCGGGCTGATACATTTACGATCGCCGCGTCGCGGTTACCTCAATTGACCAGAAATCCACGGTGATTTTATTTCGGAATGATTATCGGCTCATTCGCTCGCGGATTTTTTCCCTTTTTTCGTCTCGCGGCAATGCTTTGATAAAGAATCGGATACGATTATCTCGTGGTCGAACGGCACGCGGAATCAGTCGGCGAATAATCTCGCGCTCGCTACGAGTCAGTAATCGGCTTAATTATTTGCCCGTTCTCGGCCGTAATAAAGCGAAATGAAAATTCGAGCCGCAGATTTTCAAGCGAGTCCCCAGCGCGATGGGTCGCCATAAGTCGTCTGTCGCGAGACGATTTGCGGGAGTCGCGCGTTTTTATTTTGTTTTTTTCCTTGCGATTAAAACGCAATGCTTTAATTAATGCCACATTGTCACGCGGAATAATTTCGCGATCTATCGATTCTGTCGCGGCCGAGCGCGCGTATCTACGTACAATTTATTGCGCCGTATCTCGGCGCGCATCTGATTTTCATCGTCGCTTGTATCGCCGGCCATTAATTTCCGCCATTATCAGTATTATCATTGATCGGTGTTCATAACGTTCGAGTTACGGTAATTACCGTATCATCGAGCGATATTAATTACGCTGAGGAATCGATGAGCATTGTGCCGCGCATGTCGTCGGCAAGATGATCCAATAAATTGGCTCCGAAACGGCTGAACAATACGAAATTAATAAGACTACGTTTGCCTGCATAATGAGCCAATGTACCCATATTCTTCCCTGCACATCCCTCTTTTTTTATTTCCAATGTTATTCGCATCGAGTTTCGGAATCTTTTTATTCACGTTGCACAAGGAAACTCGAATAATGATCGAAACTTGGCGAAGCGTTACTCGATCCTGGATTCGTTTCCCGTCCGCTTCGTTCCGCTTTCGCGTCAAGGTGGCCAAGCTCTCGTGGAGGAGGATATAGGGGTTGCACTGAGGCAGCCCGAGGGGGCTGCTGTATACAGGCAGGCATACCGAATCAAATATTGAATATCGATCGGCTGTTTTTACGAGCTACGCTCGATGTGCGCGCATTGCGCCGATCGCGTGGCCTACTTGCCCAATTATATTGTGTCAATATATGTGTGCTATCCAGCGGAAGTGCTGGCTCATCGTCCATTCGCAACGATATAACACTTGGCGAGTAATTTACCTGAGCCTCGCTTAGCATATTGTTGTGTCATCCGACTTGATCGTCGGCCGATTACATTCCGGATTAATTCAGTCCGCGGTAATTCCGCGGATAAGTAGCGCGAGCAAGAAAAGGTCTCGCATTTTTGAGTCTGGATTAAGAGAGGGACATCTCGCGAGCGCGATTTAATTGCAAAATTAGTAGTATGAATTATTTATTTCACTCGCTGTATTCTTGCTTGATCGAAAAGCGAGAACTTTTTCCTCTCGCGTGGGAATTCGCGGTGTATAAAAAATTCCGGTCGTTTAGAAGCCGTCGACTCATGAGCGAGGCACGGTTCAACCTTGCTCCGAGGCACTTTCGCCTCCTCCGCTTTTCGAGCCGCGGAGTGGCATTAATAATCCCAGTTGTAAATCGCGAAAGTGGAAGGACGCGAGCGGGATATGAGCGAATGAATATTCCGATCTTACTTTGCTGTTTCTCGTCGTTCGCTCGCTGGCTGGCGCAATAAACAGCGGCCGCTTCCGCGGACGAATACGTTCGCGCGTAGCGGTACACGCCATTATCCGAATCGAAGGGTTGGAAGAATATATACCGGGGATTCTCTTTCTCCCTCTCTCGGCTCTCTCGCCTCCGTTACCGGGAAGTAAATTGTCGGTGGCAGCAGGTTGGCCCCGACGTCAAAAAGTTCAACGTCTCCGAAGGGTCTAGGGGAATGAGGGGGCGGGCGACTCGATGGCAGAGGGTGAGAAAGGGCGAAAGGATGAGAGACTCGAAACGGAGAACGGAGGAGAGCAAGCGGCACGGCAAGACGCCGTGCTCAGTTTATTGTGAGCGAGCGCAAACGGGCAGAAGGAGGATGGCGAGAGAAAAGGAGGTCCATTTTCCTAATAACGCCCCCGGGTTCAACCGTGCGCCGGGAAGGTTGGGTTGCTTCTCTCGCCGCCTCTTCTCGTCCTTCTTCACCACCTTCTCAGCCCTCCGTTTCTTCCTTCCTCTATCCTCCTTCGCGCTTTCTCTCTTCCCTGCCGAGACATAACGGGTTTCTTTTCCTTGTTAAGCCGCCCTTTCGCCACCCCCATGACACGAGCAGCGTGTCTTCTCTCCTCTAACCCACCCCCCTCGAACGCTCTTCCACGCGAAGGTTACTCCAGGCTTGCTACTCCAACGATAAATAACTAGACAAGGACGGGTAAGACCGAGTCGGGGATGGCACGAGACCACCGGAAAATAAAGAAGCGACGCGCATCTTGTGCATTCATCTTTTCGTTAGCACTCGGCTGCCGTGTGCTTTGATTAATTAATAACGTGGCGGGGAAGGATGAGCAGGAGCTCGCCACGCAATTATTTGTTAATCTTCCGCGAGTCAGACTGGGTGAATCTCGTTGATGGTTGTGGCTTTTTTGTTGTGTTGAATGAAAACCAGATGAGACCAGAGGAATCATTTTGTCGCGAACAAAACTTTAATTTTAACAGTATTATCACGCGAGCGTCCGATAAGCGTTCTCAATTAATCAGAGAGAAGAGCTATTTTCTTAGCAAAAGTGCAATAATTTCGGAATCCATATCTGGAGCAATCCACGCGACTGTGATTAATCGATAATTAATTACCCGAAGTTATTGAAGCCCGCCAATGCCGTCCGAACGTGTCAAAAGTAACGCGATACTTCGTAATCAATCGCGAGACTCGTTTAGCCGAGTCGACGAGTCGACTTTCTCGATTATCTGTCGGCGGCACGTATGACTGCCAATTAATCTGTCGAATATACTGACACGAGCGCGCTGCGAGAAAGACGGCGGCGGTGAACCGTTTAATGGCTGAAATACGCGCGAAGGAGATGGCACGTGTGCATGCGTGTGTATGTGTGTGTGGTCACTGCTAAAAGGCCGACGAGGTAGAGTGGAAGAGGGTCGATAACACACCCTCCCACCCTCTTTATCTTCGAACCACCCTTCGCTCGCCCCTGTGCGGCCAGGTCGGAGTTACTTAACGTGATTAAATCCACCCCTGCGATTCCGCCCTTTCCTCCCGGCTGTTCACGTATCCATCTCACCACCCTCTTGCCCCTCCTATACCTGCTTGCGCGCCCTCGTTACGTTCCTCGAATCACACGTGTGATGAATATCGTGCGAGAGCCAATTCGCGATTAACTCGTTTGCGTTTTATTAGCGACGGCCTCTATCCCTCTTGCGCTGCGTTTAAACCTCTTTTTTTTATTACGCACCCGTCGCGAAGCTCAATGCGTTTAACAGTAAAACGTCACGACTTCTTTATGACGCTTTCGTCGCCCTCGGCAGAATTATCAGGGGATGCGAATAGCACTTTCATGTCAGCTGATTTGATTGATGCATCACTTGGATCTGCAACACGATGTACTTTAAGAGGATATTTGCGCGTTGATCGTTCACATTCCCGCAAGAATGTTGCCCGTTAATCCCGTTACGCGTAAGATTATCAAAGTTTCATTAATGTGGATTCGCGTAACGAATTTCTTCTGCTTTTTGCGCCGAGAGAGACGCTTCCCCGGGGACGCGCGTTCGAGGAGATATCGCTCGAATGAGCAGAATTCTGGTAATAAACCTGCCGGATGATATTTCAACGGAATAATCTGCTGAAGTACCTAAATCCAACCCGTTCTCGGCACCACCCTCTTAATCAATCGTCACACTGGATCTACGGCCAACGGCGACAACGCCGAGATCCCGGAAGTTCGCGGAAAGTCGCTAATAATAATATCAGCTGCGCGAGTATTCGCCGCGTGAGTCAATCCGCCGAATTCGACTTGCAGAACTCGCGCTCGCGCGGCTCTCCCTGCGAAGGGCCTCTCGTCTCTCGGGTGCGCACGGGAAGGGCCACTTCCGGTAGGAAGAGGTTACCGGGGCGATCCGCTCGGTCGCGGGTGTATCCGCGTGTGTACCACACGTACGTTTGTGTGGGCGCGCGCGCGTGTTGGTTGCGTCACATGGAGGAAGTCGATGACCTACCTCCACCTCCTCTTCCTCTTCCTCCAGCGACCTCCCTCTCTTCTGTTCCTCTCTTCTCTCCTTCGGACCCCGCGCGCACCGTTCCTCGGATATTCCGCCGAGTAAACCTCTGGTAACGTCAGTGTGTATTATACTTTCCGTATCTGACCGCGCGCTCGCGGCGCCTGTGTGCGTACGTGTGGGTGGACGGATGGATGGATGTACGTGCAAAGAGGAAAGATTCGTGAATGAATATCGTGCGGTTCGCATGTGCGGTTGGCGAGTCGAGAACGCTCGATGGAGGATCGTTGCCGCGTTATTAGGTTGATCGTGCACCGGGGCAGGAGGAAGGGGTTTGCGGTCGAAAAATGAAAATGTTCCTCTCTCGCTTGTTCGTAAAACTCTTTATTTAGTCAGCTCGAAGCTAAATTCACTCTACATAGTGTTTCCTACGACTATACGAATACATTATTAAAATTTCGATGCTGAGGATTATATCGTGTTGCACTCTTAGAAGGTTCATCTCGAGATAACAACGTATCATGCCAATCGACAGATAGCACAGTCTAACTCACAGTCTATGGCTATCTTACTCGGTAAAATAATAGCAAACTAAACCGTTCCGTCGGACGATCGAATCGCGAAGCGCGTTGCATTAGCAACTTTGGTCGATCGGGCCGCATTATCGAGCTCGTCGCGTTCTTTGTGGCTCGTTCCTTATTCCATACTGCGTCGCAGAAGGCATTCTCACGGTGGATTCTTCCGTGAAGGGGTCGCGAGGGAATTCAGCCCCTCGCTGGTGATCCGACTCGTCAGTGTGGTTATTCATAAGGCCGATATCGGGGCGACTCTCGGATGCAAATCGAGCGGAAGTCAACGGCGAGGCGAAACGACGTCGCTGCTCAACTCTTGCTCGTCTGAGAGCGGGGCCGGAGGGGTCCGAAAGAAGCACGAGGGGGAAGTAGCAGTAGGAAGGAAGCTCGAACGACTCGATTAAAACTCTTCAGGGTCGTTTAACATTCTCCCTCTCTCTCCGTCGTCCGTCCGGGGTGTCTCGCAAGAGTATTCATCTCGGATCTTGGCCGACACGGTTGGTGGTGGCCGTTGCCGAACTGCGGGCTAAACTTTGCGAGAATCTCGCTGAGATCACTTCCGGCCGGATTAATTTCTTTCCCCCGAGCGCCAAGCTCAAGAGAAAGAATGTCCTCTCGGTGTGCTTATCGTTGCGAGTCGAGACTTGGAGCTTGCGAATTGCCGGCGACGTTCTGAGAGACCGCTATCAAACTTGATCGTTTAATCTTTCATGGATATCTCGTTGTCGCGAGGGACACTGGCGAGGTAGGATGAAAAATTGCTAGGTTTATTTCAATCTGCTTATTTTAACGTAGAAACTTTGCGAAACGATGCTTCGGAGACAAGGGCAGAGATGATTCGACTTGGTAATGGCTTGGAACTCGGTACGCGGAGCGGATTCTAATTACACGTGTCGCATCGAAATATTACAAATTATTTAAATTATAGACAGATTTAATTATAGACAGTTTACTAAGTTACTTAAAAGACAAATGAAAAATGATAATTGTACCCTACGAGGGTTACAAGATTGGCATTCAGCTAAAGTACCTAAAACGACTCTATAATTTTCTCTCTCACTATGTGAGCGATACACGTGAACGACTCGATTGATCTACTGCGTCGCGAGAGAAAACGTTTCCTTATGGAGTCCGTATCGCAATTACATGAGAAAAAGATAATACCATGCAAATATAAATTAATATGCAGCGTACCAGTTAAATAACCACTTGCTGACATTGACGTTGGATTACTTGCCGCGACTGGCAACTAGCGCGCGCGTTTACTTGAAATCGCGACGTAACGCGAGGCTGTTCAGTCGAGGAGGCAGGGGGAAAACTGATTATATAAACGCTAATTAATTAATTATAAGAGATCGTTGATCGTCGCGTTGAGGACAGAAGATCGCCTTCGGTTCGTAGCTTCAGTCAACATCAGCGGTACGCGGAGATAATGACTCTCTTACGAAAATCGCTCGCCATCCTCCTCCTCTTCCTCCCGATAATTACTGGAAATACGTATAATTATTAGAAAGCCACTCGCTCGCCGCTAGCGGCTTTCAGGTCGCGTCCCGATGAAGGGGTGCGCAAATTAGCGGAAAGGGCCCGATGTAAATGAGCCGTTTAAGCATTCACGACGTCGTCGCCCCGTAAAAAACGCGAAGGAAGAGGAGCCCTACCCCTCGTCCGTCTGCCTGTCCGTCCGTTCGTCCGTCCTGCCGCGCCTGCACCCCGCGAACGTCATTTAACACTCATTCTCTCTCTCTTCATTCTTGTCTCTCTTTCTCGCTCCCTTTGCGAATTCAAGGCCGACGAACCCGGGCTGACCCCTCATCGTCAGCTTTAGCTTTACGTCTGTAACGTCATCGTGCGACCCAGTTTGCATAAGCCCAGCGGCGACTACACGCGCGGCCACGCGTGTGTGAATGTGTACATGTGTACGTGCACACGATTCAAAGTGGTACGGATAGGTAACCCCGACTCGAGGCGATCGAGTCGGCAACGCTACGCTTTTATTATTCACGAGGGAGGTGCTCGCCTCTGCGGCACTGACATCAACTTTCGGTGAAGTCATCAGTTTTCTTCCCGATGCCACGAAGCTTTGGAATTACGCTTTCGTGGCTATGGTCACGGAATATCCGGCGTGATGATTCCGTAATGCTGGGACAACAGATTTGAATCATCGTTCATTGTGCATCTCCTCGTAATTTCTGGTCTCGTAGAGTCCATCTGACAAAATCCTCCATCATGTTGCTCAGTTTCTAAGAAAATTATTTCAACGGAAACGGGAGGCAGTAACGAGAAGCCACGTGGAGGATTTTTGGCTGAAGGCCGCGCGTGCATCAAAGTTGCATTCGATAAAGTATAATAAGCGAGCATCTAAAGCAGCGATCGATAACGTCATAGAAATTAATGATGCAGGAAAATGATGGGAGACACGGCGGTTCGATCCAGCCGCGGCATTGAATTCCCCGAAATTCTCCAATATTTATTAACCATGCACGATCCCGGCAAATTGCCCCAACGTGCATTCAGCGTGCAATCGAAGCGTCCACCAATCCAGCCCTTGGATGGTTCGCCGATCGATGGCGATGGACGCACACGCGATGGTCTCCTGCGGGGTTAGCAGCTATCTCCTGGAGCACCGGAGGGTGAAACGGGGGTGGAAACGAAAGAATCGCCGAATATAACTGGAGACGCCGCGGGGGCGTACGACCTTCAGCCAGGTATCGATTAATCGCGGGTTTAGCTCAATGCCAGGTCGAGAGCGATCCGCTAATCCGCCGTACAGCCGTATCCGCAATCTGGCGAACAGCAGGGTTTAAGTGACGTCAGGGGGAGATGCCGGAGTGCCGCGAGTTCCCCATTCCCTACGTACCCTAAGGGGCTCCCTACCCTCGCAGCGAAATGAATTATTTATCCATTTATCTGTCTAATATCGCGCTTTATGCAACTTTAATTCACGCGCCCGCTGCGGTTGGATTAGCGATTCGGCGAAATTGCATTTTCGTTTGGCCCGAGTTTACCTCGAGTTTGGCCCTGCGTACTCGTAGTTTCGAGAAACAAGACTTTTTGATATCGACATATTATTATTGTTGTTTCTTAAATTCTTGTATCGCCAAAGTTTCGCGCTTGTAAGATATCAGGCGCGATGCGTTAAAATTGTGTCGCGAGCGTTTTTCGGCTTGCTCCACTTTATGTTTCACCCTATCGCTGCTCGGCTTTTCGTAAAAAGGGCACGGTAAATTCGAGCCATCTCACCTATTAATTTATTCCGACAGCAGCGAAAGGGAGCACGAAGAAAGAGACCAAAGTGGAGTAGCTAGCTACTAGCTGCAGCGAGTCCATGTTTTCCAGCAGGAAACTTTTCACTCGGGTAGAAACGTATAATTCACTTTCGCGCGCGGACAGGATTTTTGTTGGAAGTCGCGGAAAAGCGCGGCCGGCGGCCGCTCGAGATGGTATTTCTCGGTCGAATTTTTAGCCCCCGAGAAGGAGAGCACAAGTAGCGACCATGCAATATTTATACGCCACGGAACTGTGCGAAGCACGTGTTAAAGAATATCTCGCTCTCTCCCGCGCGCGTAAACGTCGGGCTCCTAAAGTTTCATAGTTTTTTTTTATACGCGCGTCGATTTTTTATTTCGTATAAAATATCCAAGGATACGATGTGAATAATGGCGGAGTCGTTGCGCACGTAAATTTCGCGCTGCATCGCAACAACAGTACTGTGAATCAGCATTATCCGCGCTATCTTTCCTAGTCTGCAAACAGTAGCGAGTGGTCTGATATCAGAGCTGACTTCGTGCGGATATTCTTCTCTTCGACGTTACGATCCCCGAGTGGAGAAATTGAATCGCGTCACGCTGGAACGGTACCGTGTTCCGCGCCGTTTCTTTTACGATGTCGCTCGTGGTTGCCGAAGTGCGGCGACGTTGAATTTGCAACCCCGTTCGCGAGCGGGTCAGGAACCGTCGAAACTCGGCCCGTGCAGGAACTCGAGACGACGGGGAGGTAGAACGAGGTAGTTACCCGGTGGCAGTCGTCGCCTCCTCTTGGGGAAGTTTCCCGAGTTGGGGGCAAGTTGTGCCACCGAGAGGAGAACTTCCGAGAATATCGCGTCGTCGCGTTGCGGCCCGTTAATAACTATCGTGGATACGTTGACGTGCACCATGGGCTTGGCGACTTTGTGCATCGTCATTCGCCAGTCCGAAACGACGACGACGACGACATTGCGCACGTTCCCTCACGACGTGGTGAATGTGATAGAAATTATCGAACGCATGTAAATGGTTCTTACTCCAAACTTCATTTACGTCTTTATTGTTTCCTAGATTGCTTCTCATAAAAATGCTAAGTTTAAGGAAAAAGTATTCTTTTCTGAATGTCGACAGATAACTATCGTGACATATCGAGACAGCACCCTTGCTCCTGCTTTCTAAAAAGAATTGAACAAGTTTCCTCTTTCCTACTTTTCGCGAGATACACGTGTGGTTTTCGGTATTACCACGCGACGATACTCGTCGACGTAACAGATTAAATATTTCCATAGATCCTATCTCTGTTTCTCCACGGAATACCATCTTGGTTTATTCCGCAATTTCACGGGAAGATAGGCGCGGATGCTGTTCGGTCGCTCGCTCGAAAAATCAATTCCGAGGACCTCGCCGACGTCGGCAGCGGGGGGAGACTCGCAATTGCGGGCGAGATGACCCAGCCAAGCGATATGGAGATGCAAAGCCGCTGCAGATACGTTCGGATAAGCTCGAAGGAGTCGCCCGCCCGGTCGCGGTAGTGGCGTGGCGTTTATGCAAGTCGATTCCGCATCGGGGCATCCTGGAGAGAGGAGAACGGCAAACTGGGTCGTCGCCGTGCGGCCGCACCGGCCGGTGGCACATGTCGGTTCACATTTTTCCTTTGCATCCCTCTCGCGTGCACAGCCTGCCCCATCCCCGTCCGCGTGGCGGGCGGTAGCCCCCGTCGTCGTCGTTGTACCTTCCGACATGCCTCCGACACAAAGGCTCGGTCCCGCCGACCGTATGACGTTGCGCATTCTTATTCATCCTCTCGCCGAAAACAGTCGGATGCGCGTACTCCTCATGACGGACGTAACGCTTTTTTGGGCCGCCTTTGCAGACACGTGTTTGGGGCTCCATCGTGCTCTTTGATGTCAATTAATATAACGGAACGCGTTACCCCAAGCGGCGGATTGATACGTTAACGAGATAATTGGGATTCCCCGTTCGCGGCGAACAGAGATGTCCGACAGCTCTATTTTATCGGGCAGAATAAAAAAGCGCGTTTAGCGCGTTCGTGTTCTTATTGCACATCGTGCGCTGTTTATATATATATATATATATATATACAACGAAGCTGTCATGCATGGCCTCGCTTCTGCTGCACTTGACAACGCAAAAAAGCGTGAGCTTTTTGCAGGTAAACTCGAATAATCTGCCAATAAATCTGAGTTGGCCTTTGTCAGACGATAGCACGCCAACTTTTTTTATTATCTATTCCGCTTTGAAGCTGGAGCGACGTCCGGCCTTCTATTTGAAGTAATATGATAGATCGTTGTTACACAAATCACAAAGGAATGATAGCAGGCGTCGGGTAGGTATATGAATTAACAAAACAATCAATTTAATAATAACGGACTCTGTTCATCCTTTGAATTGCTCCAGTTAAGTTTTTATCAGATCAATTGGAGTTGATCGTACGACTCGTCTAATCGCGTCCGCGATTAGATTGCGCTCACTGATTAATATAGAAATGACATGATCGCGCGTTCGTTCGCGAGTACTGCACTTGTCAATGACTAACTCTGCGCTTCGGTAACGCTCGGTTTCGCCTACGTTCCCTTCGCCGGCTCGTCATCGTCCTTTCCTGCGGATGCAAATTAGGCGTTGCCGGCCAGGTAATTCCCTATCATCATTCCGAGCCGAGCAACAATGAAAAGGATTGCTCAATATCACGTAGCCTGCGCTCGGAGGAGGCGATCGGTTCCCTGGAAAGTGACTCAGAATTTCGTGGTGGTACCGCCGATGGAATCTGGGTCACCTCGGCACGGCTTGCGTTTCCTCAGCTGCGATGAATTAATCTTGTGACCGTCCACGTTTAGCTGCAACACGGCGTTCCCTCTTAACGCGTCGAGTGGCATCGCGGACGTATCCGTCGTGCGATGTTACTCGATGTTCGATAAAGCACATTGCGTTGAGGGCTGGCATGATCCTTTTGACACCGGAGATCTTCGAACCATGACAATGCTTGTTATTTATCATCTGCATTCTGCTATCGGTGTGAAGGCTTCGCAGGAAAATACTTTGCGTTTTATGGGTCATTGTGTAGATACTTGAAAATTCATGGAATTATGTAATTCAACACGATGTTTCCGATGTTTTATCGCATTCGGATTGACGTTTTAAGCGACTAGTTCGAGATTCATTCTCGTGACGCGTACAGGAAATGTATTCTCGATTCGACACATCTCAATCGATGATTTCGTCGGTGGCGAACGGATGGCATGATGGAAACGTGCTTTCAAGTTGCGGCGTTAGGCCTCTGCTCGCATTATCGCGCGGCCCTCGTGGAAAAGGCAGAGGGGTGGGCCATAGATCCGTCGAGAATGATTTATAACCACCATCGGCGGACTCTATCTGCGTCATCACGATAGCTGGGCATAAACAATTCGACGTACCGCGTCAGATATAAACGCAGAGCCGCGCGTCGAGCGATGTACACGCTGCTGCATCGCATCGCCGGCTGCAAACTAAGGAGTGAAGCGTAATCGATCACAAAGTCGACTACTAACGGACGTAATTAGACACGCTGCAGTCTATCCTGTAGAAACCCCATAAGAGAAAGACTTGAGACTAGAACCTGTCGATGAGAGTGAGCCGTTGTTTATGAAGATGCGAAATCAGGTCGGCATCATTGGAAGGCAAAAGCACCTCGAAGAGTCTTGATCTCGTTCTTGGGATACTTCATCCCTCGTCATCGTCGTCGTGGAAACACGAATCCCGCCGGCAAATCGCTTGCCGCCGGGTCGTATCGACGGTCTGCTCGGGAATCCAATTTCGGGAACGAGGCTGATCGACATAATGCGCCCCGTGATTCCCTCGTGGATTATCTATCGAGACATGCGCGGGAGAGGGAGGCAGAGCGGGAGGAGGAAAATACTGAGAATTATTATGGTTGATGAAGGGGCGAAGGAACGAGCGGTGGAGGGTGGCAAGAGGAGGGAAGGAAGGAGCACCGTAGACGAAGTCGACGATGAGAGGAGGCAAGGTGGTGGTCCAACCAGATCCTTTCGGCCAAACAGGTGCACGCGGAGTCGCCATACGCCGTCCTGGCGTGTGCCGGCTAACTACACGCCTTAATAATACTCGGACGGTCTGTTCACGACCGACACGCACGCACACATTAACATAAACACAGGTCACACGTACGGACGGCATCGATCGATACCGCACGTACCAGCTAAACAGCCATCGAACGTCAAGTCGAACTTTTCATTTTGTTTTTCAAGACGCGCTGCCCTGAATGATGCGATGAAGGCGCCTAGAGAGCAAAGCGGGACCGATCAGTTTTACATCGTTGTTGTTGTTGTTGCAATCTCGGTTCTCGTGCGCAAAAAACTGTTAATTGTTTAGAGATTTGGTCATGTAATTGTGTATTAAACTCGCATTCATAACCCAGAGATAATTTGTGTAACGGTTAAATATTGCGCCATAAATTTCGCACATTGTGCGTATCATGAGAGTGAAAGAAGAGAGAGAAAGAGAGAAGGAAAGAGAAAGAGGGAGCATATTTTATCGACGTTGAAATGCATTTGCACGAGGGCTCAAAGCTGTAATATTTTACGCCCACTTAATTAAATTCGCAATTTCAACGAGAAGTCTATTCGGCTCCGCAAATTTAACAACCGAGATACATGATTAATTAATCCGAACGTGTTCAACCTCTGACTGCAGAGGCTCGCGTTGCTCGCAACGACGACCGGCGACCGATCGTTCGCGCATCGAACGTCACTTCCCACGTTGCACGCACAACGTCTTCGATCGTGAACGTCGATCCGCGCTCACGTGTGTCTCCGGTGTATTAAATCTGATCGCGAAGCACATTAGTTCGCGCAAACGCGTTATCTCCGGCTCTTCGTGCTGCGGATCGCGCTCAGTGCCCTGATAGAGAGGAGGCACCGTAACAAGGTGGAGGAAATTAGCGAGCGCTTCGAGAATGCTCGAGGTGTGTGCACGGAGCGGGGCGGCAAACACGAGGAAGGCAGGAGAAGGCCTTTACAGCCAGTGCATTAGAGTGCCACTTGTGCAAGACGCTCTTCGTCAGGGCGTGTCGCACTCGCAGTGCGCTCGCGGTGCGGCACGCACGAGGCGAGTGCGTGCGGATCGGCATCATGCTACCGATCAGGGGGCAGAGGAGAAGGGGAGGGAGGTGGAGGCAGGTCGTTCCCCGCAAAGCGTATGTAGCTGTAACGCGCTCGCGTTACAGCAGTATTTGCATCTTGACAGTAGCTGCTTTTTGAGAGGAGAAAGAGAAAGAGAGAGAGAGAGAGAGCCAGCTTGTGCTCGTAATTATCGTTATCGCCGCTTTGCATCGCGATGCATCACGGCCGGTCGGCACTTATTCATTGTGTTCCCTCGCTGCGCCGCGTCGGTTCGTTCCGTACGATATAACGCCATCGCCCTGGTCGACCGGCGCGTGCAGAGTGTTTTATCGTTATACGTTAAGGTCTCTCGCGGTCTTTCACGGCGATTGTCTCGGAGAGAGTTGGGGGAAGACCGGAGTCACGAACTACACGTGGAGTTTTAGCGTTTAGAAGCGGCGGGTGAATAATTCTATTTCCAGGCAATGAGGGGCGTGTTCGGTTACCGGATATGGCATGCAATTTAACGAGTCTTTGAAGCTTTTGTTAATCGAATCACTTTTTCTTTCACAAACGCTTTCATGAATCCTGATTATTCGGGAATGAAAATCCAAGATTTAGTGACTCGTCGAGCAGCGGCGGGCTCACGTGTCGCCACATGTGGGATTGCGTTTCGGGTGGGGTTTTTTTTACTCGTCATCCCCATATTACTTTTATGCTTCACGCCTCCCCCTTGCCCTCATAAGATTACAGTTGGCGCGCGGGACCGTCGATAAATCCCGGGGAGGAAGGTTTCCCTGGCAACCTAAAACTCGCATAAATCTCTTGATCGAGCCGCGCGGCCGAGTTGCTGGATGAAGGGTTCCTCAACCCCGACGACAGCCTCGCGATGTACGATGTATTTACGAACGCGCTCGCGCTACGTCAGACTTCGCTCCGGGAGCCGTGTCGGGCCCCATCGGGCCCCGTCGAGCCCCGCGTCGCGCCGCGCCGCGTCGAGAGTGGGGGGCGAATAACAAAGCGATCGGTGCACGCAGGTGAAGCGACCGTCTGCTCGCCAAGCTGCGCGCGCGTTCGCCGCATAGGGCCCCTCTCGTTGGCGCGTGTTCCGGGGCCCGTTTGCCGCACCACCGGTGCGCCACCCGGCAGCAAGCGGCAACAGCAGCGGCGGTAGTAAGCAGAAAATCGTGCTGCGGCCCGATGCTGCCCGACTAGAAGGGGCCCGTTCGAGCGCCTCAGTCAACCGACGCGCGTCGCTAAGGCCGTACATGCCGCGCTCGTGTTCCAGCGCGTCTACGTTTCTCTTTGATGGCACCCGCGAATGCTTGAGAGACGTGAGACGTTAACGAGAATTCGCGATACTGCGGGAAATTGAGTGCAAAAAGTGTACGATCGACAATCGGTTCGTCTCTGAAGCAACGCTTGATGTGCATTGTGTCCATTGTGTGTTGAGTCATTAAATCTTGAACGTATCGCTGGGGAACGTTGGAGTCGATGAGTTCACGACGGTGTGGATGGATCAGTTCGGGGGCCGGGATTGAGTGGACGTTGCATCGAAGTTCCGTTCATCGCTGTTGAAATTCATTTCGATTAAATTTGCAACGGAGGTACGCGGCGTATGGGGTGACGGGTCGGCTGGCGCGGATTCACCAGGTTGCGCTGTATATAGGCGTCGATCGATCCGAGTCGAGCGGTGCGAAAAGGAGGAGGTGCTGCCTTTAACCAAGGGGTACAGTTTGCCTCTATCGATTGTAATAAGCGACAAGTCGCGTCGTCGAACCGCCGCCGTGAACCACTTAAACGCACACACCTGTGACATATTGACGGGATCTCACTCGTAAGTTTCATGCTCTACACGGTGTCGGATCGTTTCGCGCGCGGCGCGATGCCCGAGCTTTCGGAAACAAAGCCGAATCATGTATTTGCGGCGGGACGCAACAATAGGACGCGCGAGCGATAATTGGATGTGCATATTTGAATTAATCAGCGTACGTGTCGTCGGGACTGACGCTCATTTAAATTCAATTCGCCGTCAAGTGTTGACGACGCGGTAAGGGGAAGGGAAGGTAGAAGGAGAGGAGAGGGGCCATGCGGAAGGGACGGAAGGAACGGCGGCCGCGGGACGGAGGAGGAGGAGGATCTCACGGTGGAAGTTGCGCGCGGTATCGATCGGTTCAAGCGACAACCGGTGTTGAGTTACAAAACCGGGGTTCAACTGACGACGGTGTCCCGATTGGCGCGTGATGAAGTGTATCGCGTGATGTTCTTCTGACGCGGGGTGGAAGCGCGTAACCCGCGCGCGATATTTGTCATCCGCCGTCGTCGACGTGCGTTTATCGTCGCGTCATTAAACTTTCGCGATTAATTACGCAGCCGCGATTGCTGCTGCACCGTCAATGAGAGGTTTGCGGAATTCGATCGAGAGATTGGAGTGCGAAGGAAACTGCATGCGATTCTTAAACGAAATTAATTCGTCGCGAAAAAAGTCATACGTGTGAATGTGACGCATACGTGTCACGTGACACGTATGCGTCACATTCACACGTATGACTTTTTTCGCGACGAATTAATTTCGTTTAAGAATCGCATGCAGTTTCCGAGTCGAAATTTTGCGCCTACTTTAATGCTTTTAGCAGTCGTACGAACCTACTTTTAGGAAAATAGAACCTAGAACTCTTACATTGAAACTCAAACTCCTACAAACAGATGTTAAGATGCTATTTTCACCCTGCAACATTCGGCTATAATCTTGATCGTAACCTGCTTTGACTCTCTAGCGGCAAAAAAGGAAATTTCGGACATATTTTAGTGTTAAAGTAGTAGCTAAATAGACGCTGAATAACGCCTCGGATGAAAAATTCGAGGTTTAATGTAGAACTACAATTTCGACTCGGGATATTTCGATCTATTACCCGAGTCAAAATTTTGCGCCCACTTTAATGCTTTTAGCAGTCGTACGAATCTACTTTTAGGAAAATAGAACCTAGAACTCTTACATTGAAACTCAAACTCCTACAAACAGATGTTAAGATGCTATTTTGACCCTGCAACATTCGGCTATAATCTTGATCGTAACCTGCTTTGACTCTCTAGCGGCAAAAAAGGAAATTTCGGACATATTTTAGTGTTAAAGTAGTAGCTAAATAGACGCTGAATAACGCCTCGGATGAAAAATTCGAGGTTCAATGTAGAACTACAATTTCGACTCGGGATATTTCGATCT
The DNA here is from genome assembly GCF_003672135.1 of Ooceraea biroi. Lineage (NCBI taxonomy): Eukaryota > Metazoa > Arthropoda > Insecta > Hymenoptera > Formicidae > Ooceraea > Ooceraea biroi. The sequence continues at coordinate 6,915,397 of NC_039517.1, read as the reverse complement.
ATTACCCGAGTCAAAATTTTGCGCCCACTTTAATGCTTTTAGCAGTCGTACGAATCTACTTTTAGGAAAATAGAACCTAGAACTCTTACATTGAAACTCAAACTCCTACAAACAGATGTTAAGATGCTATTTTGACCCTGCAACATTCGGCTATAATCTTGATCGTAACCTGCTTTGACGCTCTAGCGGCAAAAAAGGAAATTTCGGACATATTTTAGTGTTAAAGTAGTAGCTAAATAGACGCTGAATAACGCCTCAAATGAAGAATTCGAGGTTCAATGTAGAACTAAAATTTCGACTCGGGATATTTCGATCTATTACCCGAGTCAAAATTTTGCGCCCACTTTAATGCTTTTAGCAGTCGTACGAACCTACTTTTAGGAAAATAGAACCTAGAACTCTTACATTGAAACTCAAACTCCTACAAACAGATGTTAAGATGCTATTTTGACCCTGCAACATTCGGCTATAATCTTGATCGTAACCTGCTTTGACGCTCTAGCGGCAAAAAAGGAAATTTCGGACATATTTTAGTGTTAAAGTAGTAGCTAAATAGACGCTGAATAACGCCTCGGATGAAAAATTCGAGGTTCAATGTAGAACTACAATTTCGACTCGGGATATTTCGATCTATTACCCGAGTCAAAATTTTGCGCCCACTTTAATGCTTTTAGCAGTCGTACGAACCTACTTTTAGGAAAATAGAACCTAAAACTCTTACATTGAAACTCAAACTCCTACAAACAGATGTTAAGATGCTATTTTCACCCTGCAACATTCGGCTATAATCTTGATCGTAACCTGCTTTGCTCTAGCGGCAAAAAAGGAAATTTCGCACATATTTTAGTGTTAAAGTAGTAGCTAAATAGACGCTGAATAACGCCTCAAATGAAGAATTCGAGGTTCAATGTAGAACTAAAATTTCGACTCGGGATATTTCGATCTATTACCCGAGTCAAAATTTTGCGCCTACTTTAATGCTTTTAGCAGTCGTACGAACCTACTTTTAGGAAAATAGAACCTAAAACTCTTACATTGAAACTCAAACTCCTACAAACAGATGTTAAGATGCTATTTTGACCCTGCAACATTCGGCTATAATCTTGATCGTAACCTGCTTTGACGCTCTAGCGGCAAAAAAGGAAATTTCGCACATATTTTAGTGTTAAAGTAGTAGCTAAATAGACGCTGAATAACGCCTCAAATGAAGAATTCGAGGTTCAATGTAGAACTAAAATTTCGACTCGGGATATTTCGATCTATTACCCGAGTCGAAATTTTGCGCCTACTTTAATGCTTTTAGCAGTCGTACGAACCTACTTTTAGGAAAATAGAACCTAAAACTCTTACATTGAAACTCAAACTCCTACAAACAGATGTTAAGATGCTATTTTGACCCTGCAACATTCGGCTATAATCTTGATCGTAACCTGCTTTGACGCTCTAGCGGCAAAAAAGGAAATTTCGCACATATTTTAGTGTTAAAGTAGTAGCTAAATAGACGCTGAATAACGCCTCAAATGAAGAATTCGAGGTTCAATGTAGAACTAAAATTTCGACTCGGGACACGCCGATGTCGCAATCGATCGCGCCGTGCCGTTGCGTAAAAAAGTATAAAAATTCATGATTAAAGTATTACGTCAGCTCCGTCCGACGCGCGTGTAAAATCGATGATGATTCCGCGGCAGCGGAACCTTCAACGAGCCGGAGCTCGGAGTCGAGCGAAGTCACGCTCGCTCGTGGCCGTCTATTCGTTTATTCGACACGAATTAATCGCGCGACTTGATCCTCGTCAGCGAAACTGTTATACTAGCGAATCGCCCGGTGTGCGAAAAGGCTTTACATTCCAGCTCCGAGGAAGCAGAAGGAGACTGCACCATCGATTCCGCACTCTCGATCGAGATCACTGTCGTCGCGTGGCCACGCGTGCTTCGCGTTCAACCGTGGACATCGCGGGAATGCCAATTATTTCCTGCCGGAACAATTAATCGCGATTGTCACGTTGACTGCCACCGACGAAGTGGAACATGACCGGACTCTGGCACACGTGTCGCTATCATACTCGCTCACGTGTGTATACCTTGCGTGAGTACGCATAAAAGTTGCGCGGGGTGTGCATAAGTGACCCCAAGGAGCCATTCCCGACCGGGTCTGGGTCAGTCGCTCACGTGTGAGAGTCTCGGCGCGTGTTTGCGCGCTTCCGGCGATTGCGAGGGCGAATTACCCTCCGAGCGCGAGGCAGCCTTGAAGAGTCTCCTCTCGACGCTCCCTCCGCGTCCACCGTTTTTCTTTTAACGCCCCGTCCCGTGATAAGACGGCTGGAAGTTAATTGCGACTGTCGGCAGCACAAACGCAAGCAACTTTCAACGAGGCACGCGTCGAAGTTCGCCACCGAAGGTCCGCGGACTCGCAATTTTGCGACCTTGAAGAATTTCTCGCGTGCCCGCGCTCCGCCGCCTGTCTTCATCGCGGAGCGTCGTTCCGTGACGGCATGACGTGGATCATTCGGATATCGATCCGCTTGTGGGAAATGCGCGTGCCGCGTCTTCTTCCACAGTTCGCATCTGCATCTGACGTTTCGCAACCTTGAGGAAAGCTTGGTGGACGGCAATGGTCGTTTTTCGCGAGTGCATCTTGCCCGTTCCGCGCGTGTGACGACGCCGTGGTCTGCATTCGTTCCCTGCGCGCGGATAATGCCAGCTTTGTGTCCGAGTTGCGCCACCGCGTGCTGAATGCCCGTCTGTGCAACGAGGGCAAACGTCGCGGCTACCTTTCGCCAGCCACGCCGAGATAAAGCCGGTTCAGTGCATTGTGCACGATGCGTGATAACGGAACGCCACCCACGCGCCCCAGCTGGTTAAACGAGAGTGTGCCTCCTCTAGTTCCGTCTGATCTGTCTCATTAAATCTCGATCAAAGATCTTCGAAACCGGATAAACCTGATCGGATCGCGAAGCACCGACGAGTTAACGTCAAGTTAACTTCAAGGCATTCCGTGAATACGTCATTGCCATGTAATCAGCCGTGAATCTGGAGAACGTCGCCAAATCAAGATACCTCATCGAGTGCGACTCGCACGGTCTGCACGAGTTGCACGGAAGTCGCATCTGATACCAGTCCGACGATTGTGCCTTACTTGCGTAGCGGGCGCAAGTAACATGAGACAGAAGCAACAACGGCAACGGCAGTAACGCGGGTGATAAGTCATGTTCAGCAGGTTCGAGCTGCTTCAGGGTGCTGTCAGCTATCTCCTCTTATCAGGTGCGCAGCATCAGGCGGGCTTGCTTGCTTGCTCCGTCCCTCGATTTGCAACGATCGGCGTCGATCGATCAAGGGCGGTGGTCGATGGGCCCTTCGCGCGCAGCAGTTCGTGAGATAACGCGACGGTGAATTTATGGCGCATTGTTGCGCCAGCGTTGCGCGCGCGCACGGCTCGGCTGCGATGATCAACGTTGTTACGCGATCGAGGAACGTCGCCGCCCGGCAAATTTCGAATCACGACGATGACTCGAGATTCATCGGTCATCGTCCATTGATGGCGAGGGCGCGAGTCGTTGCCCTTTGCGTGTCTAGACCTTGGTGCATCATACTCGCGGATCGCGTTTATCGGGCAAATCTGGTGCAAGGTTGTTTGCCGGTTACTGCTTCTTGTTGCGGAATGCGATTAACAAGTTATTGTTTAAACTACTTTTCAATCTTTGTGTCTTGTTTGCTCGATCGATTCCCCCTCGTGACAGTTTTCTCTGATTTAGCATCGAGTGTCGTGCGCGAAATTATTTCCCCAGCGATTTATTAATGTATGTTTAATGCAAATGACAGTGCTTCGAGATTATGGATGGTCGCGCGAAAATTACGGGCGCATGTACTTTCGCGTCGAGAGGTTTAAGTGGAACCGCCGCGATTCGAGCGGCTTGATTATTGACACGCGCGTGACGCGTTAACAAGATACGCAACGGCCTCGTGATACTTCGGCGCTAATTATTTTCTGGCATCAAGAACAGCGGTTCTATGTTGTGCCACTGATTGATCGCAGTTATATCCACACGGTGCGGACCGCTAAATTGCAACGTGGCGAATATTATTGATAATTAGGCGGTGGAAGGTCGCGCTGGATAATTTTGTAGCTATTGTTGAAACGGCGGCCGTGACGGCTGATGAATAATAAGCGCTTTGACGTACGATTATAAAATCGTTTATTGACATTTCAAACGTGAAAAGATTCTTCGATGAGCCTCCTGCGATCAGCAATAAATCATTCAGCACGTGCAACGTGGAACTGCAATTTCTTTATGAACATATCCCGCATCTCTTCTCTGCAAAATACGCCAGGAAATATTCACAAAGAAGGAGTGATTCATTTGTAACACATTTTGTCATAATGGTACCAGCGTGGAAGATACTGAAAATTCCACGTGAAAATCTCAAAAGCGTGCAGTAAAAACTTCATGATTATTTGCAACATCCTCGGAGGATTATAATCTGCAGCGTCTCTCCGTGCGTGTGACGTGCCGGGAGAGGAGTTTTTCCGAGGACGCAATTTCGGAAAAGTAGAGACTAGGGATTTTCGTGCTTTTGCCGGATTTACTTCCGGCTGTCGCACGGCAATTTGTCGCGGCGCGGCTTCGCAATAACGCGGGTACCCGCGTGCTTCCACATTAAAAAGGAGCGAGCGAGTAGCTTCCTTTCTCGCTAAAACGACTGGGAGAGTTTCGCATCGGGAACTCGTGTCGCCGTGTGCGTGTCAGCAGCAGCCCTCCCCGTCGAACGTAGCCCCATGGCACCCCCTGTTCCCCGCTTCTACGCCGCAGACTCGCCCGGGCACCCTCCGAGTCCTTTTCCCATGACGTACGTGCGTGCGTGTTGCACGTACGCCATTGTTTACGCAATGCCATGCCGGTCTGCCCGCGTTCTGCTCTTCCACCTCTTCCTTTCATCGTTACTTCCTCCCGTGAGCCCCCTTCTGCCTCGACAGCCAAGCAGGTCATCAAATTTCTAAAGGCGATCCCGACGACGCACAGCAGACGGCGCGGCCTCGTCGAAAAGACCGCATCCCGACGTATCGACGCCGGTTACGCCTTACGACAAACTGCTTCTCCTTACGTACACATTATGGCTGTGTACGCTGTCTACCTGCGTCTTCGTCGATCCTCTTTCCCTCCTTGACATCGTTAATCGCGCTTCCTCTCGTGCCGTTGAATCGCATGGTAGGTAGGCCGGGTCACGATAGGAAAAAAATTGCAGTCTACGTAGGATCGATATTCTCGAAAATAACCCGCGTGCCGGGAAGGATCTCGATTTATTCACAGGCGAATGTCTCTATGAAATTTTTTCTTTTTCTTTACCGGACGATATACAAGCAGGAAAATGTCGCATCTAATCGATTTCGTGCACACGTTTAGTGATTAAAATGAGTAACGAGTTAGCAATTAAGTTTGCGTTTGCGCACGGAAAACTAGTTTGATGAAGACCATGTCTTGCACAGTTCACGTTATCTTTGAACGTCGATAATTCAGGCGATAATTAGTAGCCGATTGCTAATCGTTGTTTTCATTTTTCTTGTTGCAGAACGCGAGAGGCACAACGACAGCAGACTGCCCACGTAAGTGCACCTATTATTAACATTACTTTACATATCTGTTTGTTTGAATTGTTGACATCTTCCCTGAGAAGTAATCAATCAAATGCTAAATTCATTCGCGTGAGCATCGCGCTCCTAAGAGAAATTATTTTCTCGCGTGAGTTACGTATGCGCGGAGCTTCTTGCATATAACAATTATTTATCCTCATTTCCAGAGCTGTTACGGAAATATATGCATACACGCATGTAAAAGTATTTCTAGCTCAAAGTAACGCGCGTATTACTTCCCGACACGCACCGGGATTAATTATGCATTCGAGTCGAATAACTTTTTCTCCGTTTTTTTTCCGAGTTCTCGTGAGTCGGGCGAGGATTGCTTTCTTAACATTGTTGTAAGCGTTTAAACCGTTAATACCGTAACCGGGAGAAAAAACAGACGTGCGGACACGCGCACGGTGGAACAACAAAAAGAAGCGCGACGGACGGATCGGCAAATATACCGGTTACACTGTAAACGCCGTAAAGCTTATTTCACATTCTCGCGAGGGCTTTTAATTAAACCATGCAGCGCGCTGCAATTTTTCGGGACGTTGACTATTTCGCCAAATATTTTGCTTTCCACCATGCACAAGCAAACACACAGCAGTAGCGCAGTCTCTGCTGTTTACTCTTAAACAAGCAGCTTTTTAATTCGCGGTAAAAAGCACCGCCGGGGATCCGCAATTCGAAAATAAAATTATCAGAGAGCGGTGGCGAACGACGGATTGACAAGCTTTTCGCCATTACACGTTATGCGCGTAAAAAAAAACCTCGAAGCAAGTGGCGAAAATGTGGTGTACACGTAACGGCGAGGAAAGCACGGGTAACACGTGGATGCCTCTAATAAAGATGTTTCAAAGTCTCTCACGTGTCGTGGGTTTCTTGCACGCTCTGGAGAACTTTCCTCCTTCTCCTCGCGTAGACGAAACACTCCGTACATTTTTATGACGTTCTTACCAGGTCTTTTCTAGGCCGGTTATCCCGTCAGGCTTTCCCTCCGAATACTCCTTAGAATTTTCCTCCAAAATTTTCTCGCAAAACTTCCTGGACAAAACGGTTATTGTCGTTAATAAAACACAGTCGACTGCTGTGATGTAACGTTTTTCTGTGTAAACCGTTATCGTAATTAAAACGAGGGATTTTGGCAATAAAAGAGTTCGCTTCCCGGCGTGTCGAGATTGCCGAGCTCGCCTTATCACAATTCTCACCGTACGCTCGTACCTCGCGCGCGATAACGTCGCTTATCAAGCGATCACGATACGGAACGGGGAGCAAAACGCGTCTTGAAACGAGGCTGTCATGCACGCGCGTTTCAACTGCTCGTGAATTGAATGCGCGAAGAATTCTCTCTCTCTTTCGTCGAGGACGATGGTAATCGACCCCGTCGATTACTGGACGGCCGATCCCATTTATTCGTGTCGTGCATGACGATTTCCCGAGATCCCGATCGTTTAGCATCACGACGCCAATCCCCCGCGCACGAGCCGAGGGGAAGAAATTAACGAGCCGACGAAAAGGGTAGGCAGGACACGTTTCTCTTTCTCTCTCTCTTTCTCGCCGCCCTCACGTCCGCTCTCTAACTTGGGGGCTTCGACCCTTCCAACCGCCCCCTAATAACCACCGCGCACGCTTCGCACTGATGGAAAAGTAGGTCGCGACACCATCGCGATCGCTCGTTCTTTTCCTCGTGTTTCGTACGTTTCTCCCCTTCGGAGGGGTAGACCGAGGGGATTTTTGGGCTGATTTTTTATTTGTACGCGTCGCGCTCCGAGGAGGGCACGTAATCGATGAAAATTTAATTGGCCGCTGGTCGCGCCAGTTGCCGTGAAAAATTAAAAGGGTTGATTACTTCGTCGGTATCAGATTGTCCTTGGAACGCGCGGAATTGTGAACGAATTATTTCCTAAGGGGGATTCGTGGTCGGGTTTTCTTGCGATTTTCTCGCGCTTGCACAAGTCGCTTGTTTTTCCAACTTGTGCGCGTGCCTTGCCGCGCGCACTTCCCAGAACGTGATTAACGCACGTGATTATCGCATAACTTCTGGTTCGTAAAAGTTGAGATAGATTACGACTGCGGGAAGAAAGAACGTGCTTTTCTATTACAATTCGCGATGAGGAGAAACTCGCGTGTTATCAGGCTCGCGACTCGCGGCCTTGCACGGTCCGATAATGCCTCAAGTTGCACTTAAACGAACTGATAACGAGTTTTGGTTCTTCACGCTTGCTTACTATTTTGCAATAAAGTGCGTAAATATTCTCGCAATTCTGTTCTCGATCGGCAAGACTCCCCGGGCATGCAGCAGTCAGTGTTCGAGTCGCAAGCTATGTAACCCGATATTTTCATTGAAACTCGATTCGCTCCCGCGAACGTTAACGTAATTTCCTGATCCGCGTCACGAGGATCGCAGCTAGATGCCGTGTTTGAGGAGCGAAGCACCCAATTGGCAACTCTGAAATGATTGCAAATTAGACTCCGCGGCGTTGCCGCGGTGTTAATTAATAATGATTCCCTCGCGGTGCGGGTTTATTAGCCGCTTCTACCCGCCGATCACGCGCGTAATTGATGACCGCGTCCGATCGCTCGATTACTCCGTGGCTCGTCGAGCGTCTTCTGGCGCGCGGCGTGCACATTGTATATCGCGGACCGCGATAACGGGTTATCGGGATACCGATCTGCGGCATGTGCGCGAGTTGCAGACGTAAGCTGCATCGTCGACATAGGAGAAACCGGCCAGCACGCCACAAGATCGCTCGTATACCTCGCCATTACCAGCGCGAACGGCGGTGCTTCCATTCAGGGATCCGCTCTCGGCTTATTCCGCAGCTTCCTTAAACGCGACGCGACGCAGCGCGATCGCAATCACACGCGGATCCGAAATGATGATGACGCGAATCGAGAGACGAAGCGGCGTCGATCGACGAATGAGAAGCGTCGTACGCACGTACGAGGATAATTATCACTGATTGCTACAACTATCTAAATGTATCTGAATGTATGCGATAATTTAATTGTAATTTTTAATTTATTCAATGAACGGGAAATTACCCTCTAGTGTCACAAAAGATCATAAGCAGGATAACAATGAACGTAAATAATCAAATAAGCAATACAATAATCCAAATCGCAAACTCCAGAACCGAAAAGTTCAAAATCGAGTGAAAGCAGGATAAAGAAAAAAGGCATTATGCCAACCAAATATTCTGATTAAAGTCGTTAAAAAAGACAAATAAATTCCATTGCACACAAAGAATAAGAATACAGCCCAATAAAATTAATTAAACGCATATCAAGACAACTAAATTCAATTGCACACAAAGAATAAAAATGCTAAATTCAATTGCACACAAAGATAATCGGGAATTGAGAATCTCGAGATTGAGAATTCTCAGAAATAGCCAGGGAACTCTTCGTTTTTCGGTCGCGATGAGAAGACGATATGGATGTTAAGTGGATTGAGCCGGGGAAGTCAAGAATATCATCGCGAGTGAAGAATTGAGAGAGAGCTGACAGCGCTGCAGATTCGACTCGAATCTCGCACGTCAACGGCAGAGTTGGAGCGACGCACTCGTGCATTCTGTCGCTAGGTAAAACGAGCCACCGCGAAGAATGAGAAATCTCGTTATCAGCACCGCTGACGAACGGCTTCGCGGCGTGTTATCGCGTCATTCTTGCGCTCTTTGTTACTCGCGTTCAACAACGGCCGAGAGATTCCCAATCGCGATGCGATCAGGCGGATTTAATCAAGCGGATATCGCGATTAGAGACCGTATCACGATCGTTCGTAGTAAATGAACAGATACGGGACTGTCGATTATATTTCTCTGACTTCCAATTATCTCGATTTCATTTCAATGATGATTCACCGCGGATCGGCTCTCTCTCTCTCTCTCTCTCTCTTTCTTCAGTTGCACTCCAAGTCTCTTTCGTGGTCGACAACGTACTTACATCGATGGCACTTACAATGTGGCGCCACTAAGGAGCACTCGAATGGCGAATACCACCGCAGGAATCGCCGATCGTTTCTCACTTCTCGCGATCGGGGAGAGGAGGAGAGCGTGTAATCGGGGAGGACACATAACGCGCGTTGTCCGACATTATCTCGCGAGAGTAATGAGAACGAGCGAGGCGCTTTGGCGCGCACTCGGCTCGAAGATGTTACGCGGATAAAACGGAGGCGAGACGGGCGAGTGAAAAGAGAGAGAAAGAGACGACCGAGTTGCGAATATAAAGACCCGTGCACCGGATGCGGATCGCGTCGCGCTCGGCACGCGACTTTTTTTCCGGCGGCAATGACTCGAGATTCGCTCCGCTCCGCGCGGCCAGATTAAAATCGCCGCCGGAGGAGTTTAATGTTCGCTCGAGAAAACGCAGCGCCGCCCAATTATCGCGCGTATGCTTCCGCGGGTTACCGGCGAGTAAATTACCCGGCGATGTGCACCCTGTCTTCAGTCTTTCCGTATTAATCCCGCCAGCATACCGGAATATTTTCGTTCGTGGAAATTCGAAAACGTGGAATTTGGGAAATTTTAATATGCTCATGCCTCGTTAATGAAGTCTGCAACTTGCAACCGTAATTTAAGCGCCGTGGAATTTTACTACCATTTTTCACTTTACTCGAGATATACTTGAATCATTTAAAAGCAGTATTTTAATTAATTGTGGCAAAAAGTAAGTGGATATGCAAATGTACATCCATATAGATACTGTTTGCTTGCATTTTATTATACTATCGACACGGGAGAGACCGCGTGGCGCGTCTCGGATTAGAATATTCGGGACTCGCCACTTTGCGGATCCTCTTTGACGAGCGGCATCGCGCGTCCTCGCGCGTCTCGCGGCTCGGCACTGCGATAATCTACTTCGGATTAAGGGACTCGCAGTAAAGCAGGCGATCTCATTACCGCGACGAGGTGACGGCTCGAAATGGCCATACGACGGCGCGATTTCTCGAGCGAGTGGAAGCAAGAGAAATAGAGAGGAGTAATGCGGAGGCGCGTTCTCGCGCTCGCGCCGCTTATGCTCCAGCGTTAACTAAGTCGCGGGATTAAACCGGATCAGACGTCGTTAACCGGCGGCCCACCCCGTCCGTAACGCCGCGTGTCCGCTTCCGACTCGTTCTCCAGGTCGATTTGCACCAAGTGAACGACCTACATCGCCACGCCGTGCGAGATCTCGTTAGGGATCCTTTGTCGCTCGTGCCGCCGTTTTCCCAGCGCGGGTACGAGTGGACGCACGCGGAATTTCGGAGGGTAGGTTCTCTTGCGCGCGGATGAGCTTTCTCGCGTAATCTGAAAAACGAGCGGATAGATTTTATTTGTGTATCGGATAGTTGAGAAAGCGTTACTTGGCCCGCCTCTCTTGCTGTCTCGATATCGCGTTTTCTTGGTAGAGCTCCGCGCGATATAAGCTTCTCTTAACACACAGGCACGAACAAAGAACGTCTATGAATAGCAAGGCGAGCGCTCGCGCGCGAATTCCTTCGAGACGTCTTTTTTAGCGTCGCGACGTCGCGTCGTCGATCGACTAGAACGGGATTAACGGCGCGTTCGATTCGGTCCCGCTATTGCACGATTCTATTTTCGCGATTCCAACAGAAACACTAGGCGCCTGCTGCGCGCTCCAAATTAACTCGTCGGCTTCAAAGTGAATCGCCAGTGGTCAGTAAACGTAGTTGTGGAAAACACTGAAGTATCGGTCCAATTGTTTGCGAAGCACGGCGGCACCAAGCACCGAGCAGTCTGGGCGACCAATGAAAAATTTACGTTACGGATGACGCAAATGCACAATCAGGATTAGTAAAAAATAATTATATGTAAAACAATTTATCTAAGAAAAGTATCGTATCGAAATTTATGAATCTCTCGCCAAGCGAATTCAGCCACCCTATCGCGATGACCGAGATGGTGCCCCTCGCTTGGTACCCCATAATGGTACCCATATAAAAATACGCGTTTACAGTGGAATCTGACTTTCGGCATTCACAGGACGAATCCCGTTAGAATGGGCAGACACCAATTATAAGAAAAAAAACCATCTGAATCGCGTCGTTTAATCATCGTAAAGCGAGATGATGGGCCACTCGCGAAGTAGAAACGGACCGCCGGAGCCAGAGGCGGAAGTTACTCGTGGTCCACGTGACCATCGCGTATCGCGTTCTCCAAGGCAATCGCCGGTAATCGCTTTATTGTCGCGCAAATTCACCGTGGAGTCGAGCGTTTATCTTCCGGCTACAGCGTAGTCGATATTTCGTCTCCTCTCTCCCCCGGTTTCCCATTTCTCATCCCCCGTCCGCCGTCCTTCCTGCCTCTCTTTCCCTCTATCGTCTCTCTGCACCTTCCTCCTCCCGCTTCCCCTCCGTCTATCTTTCTATGGAACAGGATAGGGGCGAAATTATTACTGATGCTCGCCGCTACGGCGCCCTCCACCACCGGTGCAGGCGCGTTTCGGGCGGGTACAGTCACAGTCGCACGTGCGAGCGTGTAATTTACAGGCACATGACACACGCGCTCGCGCACGCGGAGAGACGCATATGTAGGTATATGCACATGCACATGCACGTACACGCCAGGGCACACACCAGGTGGACGTGAGTGGCGTATAACCAGCGGCGGCAAGTCGTCCCAAGAGGGAAGTACGGGAAGTTAAAAGTGGGTTAGAGGAAGGGAAGAAGGGTGAGGCGGGTGGCGGACGATGCATCTCGCGCAGAAGCGCGTCCCGCGCGCCTCCGCGCAATAATTCCGCGCGAGGAAGCCGAGGGCGAAGAGGAGGAAGATTGCGAAACGCTCGCGCGAATGTCCCGCAAATTTAGCCGGCGAGCAGTCGCGCTAAAATTATCCGCTTCCTTCCTTGATCGCTTTGTCGTGGCGCGTCGTGACGCGCAAGGTATGGGAGAGGGCCAATAGAGTGGAAAGCCAATTTCCTCGTTCGAGGATAATTAACATAACGACGCGCTGGATTACCCGTCTATTAATCCGCAGGAGTATTTTCCCACTTGAGGCGGCGGGCTTGCCCGTTATTTGCTTTCCATCCCGCAATCGGAGAACGAGGAGCGGAAGCTTCTTGTGCTCGGGGTTGATGAGCCTGGTGCCTCGATTCATCTTACTCTCAACCTTTTCATCGTCTTCTTTCTGGATTTTGTAGATACATTTTCGATTAGCGTGTGGACATGTGAAGCTCCACGCACAAAGAATCGTATACCGAATCCCGATCAGTTTACTAATGATACAATTCCGTTGAAAATGACACGCGCGAAATGTCATCGGAATGCCACCGAAGTGCTATCCTCCGCGAGAGAAGAAATTTAATCGAACTGATTAAAAATGATGACAGCACATACGGTACGATACGTGTGTAACTGTATTAGGCGTGTATTCGAGCACCACAAATCTGCCGGAAATTCACCCTGTCAGGTACAGGTGTTGCGCCCTGTATCGAGCCAGCCCTGCGTGCCGACACGCACACGTATGTACACGTGCACAGTACACGCTCACGGGCACAGAGGCGAGTGCACGTGTGCGAGGTGCATCGGTGGTGTGCGCGGATGCAGATGGTGTATAACCAGAAGCGGTAAAGTGAACGAGAGGTGGGGTTGAAGCAGCACATGGGAGGGAATGCGAGACGCGACCGTAACTCGTTGGAAAAGGAGGCGCAAGGCGGAAAGCGCGAGAGAGACGGGATACATCGCGTTGGAACGAGACGCGAATACGAGAGGCGAGGGGTTAAAGGGATTCGCGATAGAGACAAAGGCGGGATCCTTGAGCGAACGGAGATGGCGCGATGGAGCAAGGACGAGAAAGGGCCGAAGGGTGAAAAAAGAGGGAAAAGGAGAAAAGAGACGGGTAGAGAAAGATGGAGGATGAGAGAATGGAAAGAGCGTAAAGGGGGATGAAATGGGGGGTAAGACGAAGTGGGCTATCATTGTTGGAAGGGAAGAAATTGGAGAGAAGGAAAGAGAAAGAACGTAGGCAAGGAAAAGAGAGAGAAAATCGGTGGCACACAGGCTGTTCCGCCGAATGACCTCTCAGTCGGATTATTTGATAAATCTGGTCTTGTTTCTCCTTTTGTGAACCGAAGGAAAGAACATCTCCCGGGGAGAATAACTCGGGAACGCGGCCGAAAGCGGAATTCGGGGTGTATCTCGCTCGTGATTTCCCCGACGTCGAAAATTGGTCCTCCCCGTTCAACCGATTGATTGACACGTCGCGCTTCTCTCCCAGCCGTGTGTATATCGATAAGAGACCTCTCAGGGCACCTGGCACATCCTGAAACTTCCCAAGTTATTCGCCTGGCTGGCTACTAGCTGCCTCGTGGAATTCTACTACCACTATCACCGCTACTCGTATACACTAGTCACCATCACTATCATCGTATACGGCATCGTCTAGCTACTACCACCGTCGCATTACCTCGCCATCGCCTCCTCCGTCTCGTCTTGTTCCCCATCGTCACCACCTCCGGAGGTTCCAGCGGCCAACCTCCCGCCACCTCCAGCCAGGCTCCTCCCGTCCCTCCTCTGCATCCCCTCTCGCCGTCCCTCTCTTTAATAGCAAGCAGAACTTACTGGCTCGAACTCACTCCGTGTACACATGCATATATAATACGTGTCGCGCGCGTTGCAGGGCAACGCCGGACTGGAATTAGGGTTGCCGCCTGAATCGACCACGCGGATATTGCCTTCCGTTGCGTCGCCAGGAATAGTCGCGCGTTACTTACGCCGATTAATCCATTAGGCCTCTCGCCACCGCCATTCGTTTCTGCGTGCATTTACATCGGTTCCATCTCCTCAGTTAGCTCTCCACGTTGGCTTTCCACTCTGTGCACCGTAAGTGCACGAACGCCGTAAGACCGCGTTCTCGGATGGTCTCGGGACTTATCTTGTTTCTCGTGCACATTGGATATCCGCGCATCTCTTTGTGGCTGCGTACGTTCAATGTGCATACACTTGGAGAGCCACTCTTCTCCGACGTCGATTAAATTTTACCGCAATTTTATCGTGCGTCTTTCTTCCGATCCCGCCTCTCGAGAGACGGGAAAAAGCGAGGATTGAATTACGACCGATCCTTGAATATTGATTCAAGGATTTCAATCATAGAATGTAGCGTAACTGTTTACGCACGCACATGTGTACCTGTATCTCAATATGGAAATTTTTCCGATTTCTGCCTTTCTTCCTGCAGTAAATAGCAGACATTCTACCGAGTATCATCGACGTAGCGAGTAGACGCGTTGATTCTCCCTGGCAAACGCGACGAGGCCGCCGCCGCTGCGAAATCGCAGACGGAAGCCACCGTCAATTGTAACGGAACGGTAAAAGCGCACGTGCTGCGAGTAGCAAACGAACGTGGCGCGATAAAGAGAACGGCAGACGAGATAATGAATGGATAATGGACACTGCGAGGCGTTTGTTCGCGCGAGCGGTGCGGTCGGGTCGTCGTCGTGCGAACAGAAACTCGCAACCCGTGAACGAGATTCTCCTGTGAACCTCCTGCCGATTAACGTTGTCTAGCAGCTGATCTTGACTTTCCTCCCGTTCATCGCTCTTATCGAGCACTCATTCACGTCTTTCCCTTTAATGAGCTGGCCTCTCGCACTTGGAGAGTTGTTCTCTCATTTCTCTCTTTCTCTCTCTCTCTTCTTCCGTCGCGGAAGCGTTTTCCGCTCGTTTCCACGCGACCGGATGCGTGTTGTTCCTCGTTGCGTGCGTCTGCACGCGTGGGTGAGTGTGCGTGCAACGCTTACGACACGGCAGTTCCGTTGCATGCCGGAACGCGAGGTTGAAGGAGCGCCTCGTGCGAACGGGTTCCCGTCCTTTTCCACGATGCCGACCGCCGCCGAAGGGAGGCGGCGAGGAGTTGCGTCAACTTTTCGCGGCGACACAGTCCGCGGACTGACAATGGACCGTGTTTCTCAGCGCGCGTTTCAGCGCGAGGAGCAGCCGGTACCGGGCAACGGTACCCGCCGAGCGGATCGTCCTCGCCCTCGACGAACATAAATTTCCACGTCCGTCCCGATGGACGTATCGGGATCGGCGAGCCACGATCGCCTCGTATAATTAAGCTTCGTGGAATCGTACGTGGTGGAATTGCAACTGCGACTGAGCGATACTTTATTCTCGCGAGAGCTCGCTTATTTTCCTAGGAGGCGCGCGCGCACGCTTCTCATCGACGTGGGCTTTGATAAATCGCGCGCATTTACCATTAGCCGTTTACTCGTTTACTCGTAGACAAAACGCCATTCTTCGAGCGGCGGCGCGGTTCTGAAATTGTGAACGTTCCCACGAGGCCGAGTAATTTGTACCGTTCGAGACGCGATCGTTAAACTCTTTCGTGCGGCGATTTAGCAGGTTTCTTGCTGGCAGCGCAGAGTTGCCAGTCGGACAGCAGTCGGCAGGAGCCTAGACGCTCGTGTGCGCTCGAATTAAACGGTGACTACCACCAATTCGCGGCACAGTGTGCAGGAAGCACTCGTGAAATTGATCAGATATTTTAGAAACTCTACACCTTTTTTTCTTATACGAAACTCGTGCGGAGAGTAGAATACAGAATTCAAATGTGTGGCATAAGCATGCGAGCTCTCACGACTCGCTTCTGGCAATTCGCTAATGAAATTATCTTAATCCAGCTTTCTGCACTTTCATCCAATTCAACAGTACTGTCCCCTGTCAACGAGTCAGGTGCCAAGCTGTAGAGACAAGAGAGAGAGAGAGAGAGAGGGAACTTAGGCGCGCTCGCACATGCAGAGTCGGCGTGGCAAAACCACAAGGCACCGCTCGCACAGTGTGCGGACGTAGGACAGTGCATTTAGGGTCGATGCCCTCCTCCGTGCGCCGTCGATGTTCGGTGCTCTACGTATTTTCTCCTTATCTCCTTCTTTCTCTCTTTCTCCCCACACCGTGACTTTCCGCCGCTTCTATCCGCCACCCGCCTTGTCCCCGGGCTCTATCCCGCCGGTCGGATACTTGTTGGACGGTCCTTAGAGGCTCGGCATGCTTCTCCGCGATGATCGAGAGGGCGAAGGCCCCCCTCATCCCCCGGCGCGCGCGATTCGCTCTTGTCGGCGAGAAAAAAGGAGGAAGAGAGGCGAGAGATGCGCTCGAGAGCACGGGATGGCCGAGCGGCACGCGCGATTATCCCTCTTATTAAATTAAACGTCGCTAATTCCAAGGGCGCACCAATAAACGACGTATTTGCTTAATGACGTAGAAGCTAGGTAATTGCGATCGCCGTCTAACAGTTTATCCGAGGCGTTTTCGTCGAGAGAAGCAGAGGGAAAGAGAGAGAGAGGGAGAGAGTGACCGAAGCGATCTCTGGGAATCGCGAGATGCCGAGCTTGCAGAAGCAATTTACTCGGACCGTCCGCTGCTCTCGCGGAAAATCGACTCTGCTTTACGGATACGATTGCCCCCGCGAGAATGACATGTTTATTCCTCGCTCGAGCATCGAATGTTGAGGAGATATCAAAACGCATTTATCTCGCATCGCTGCGAAAGCGGTATCATTTCTCGTAGGCTTCGTACGAGCCCGGCCTTGCCCGGCGGAATCGTACATACGCTGTTATTATCCACTTTATTAAATTAAGCGATTCCGGGGGAAGATAACGAACGACATGACTCGGAATTAATATCTCAACTTTTTAATACAGTGAAACACTCCCGAAGCGCGTTTAAACACATCGGTGCGCGCGATTGTGTACACCCCTGTTTAAAAAAAGAAAAAAATATATAAATTTCAGATGCAATGCATCGTGGTAAAATCTAATTTTGTTCAGTCTTTCTGCCTAAATCGTTCGACGAGATAATACAAAAATACAAGCATTGCTTCACGAGTTCTCGATACTATTTTGGCTTGACTGAAATTTTCTTAATCTCCCAATTGTCGTGAATCTGGGCTCACTATCTCGATCTTCGGGGCTTTCAATGGAGAACGACAATGTTGCGATAGAATGCGAGGAACATTAATGGACGTAGGACGAGAGGTAGCTCTAAGGAATCAATGAACGATTGTTCCTTAATACGCGATGCTCCACAGGTTGCAGCCGCGCGTGTACCTTCTCGCATGCACCCTTCTCGCTCCGCCGTAATCGAGTGTGCTTCGCTCTGATATCGAATTATCTCTGCTTTCTGCTACCGCCGCCGCCGATCTCACGTCCGCAGTCGCGTCGAACGGATTTCCTTGTTTGACGAGTGGCGCTCGAGCAATTTCAGGAGAATCGCGTTAAACAGAGAGATATAAATCCCTGTTAGCGTCCGCTTCGCTGAGGCACTCGGATGAATTACAGTTCGGCGCTTCTCACACTCGAGATTTAATCGAACGATGCTTTCTTTCTGTTGCAGCGATCTCGAGCGGGATCTGAGTCTTTCTGAGGATAGCGAAGATGACGAGGGCAAGGTAAGTCAATTCAAGGCAAAGAAAGTATTAAAAAAAAAGTTGATAAAAATATTAATACGTTCTACGTCGCGATTGTTTAATCGATATGAATTTCTTGATTATCGTATTATAATTAATCGGATATCGTGATGAAACGGTGGGCGAGAGATTTGAAGGATTGGCATTAGACAACTTGCACTCTCGTCTCCGAGAGTGTCTCCTCCATCATGCCTTTTTTCTTCTTGGTTTTCGCAATACCGCAAAGTACCCTCGCAAATCGATACAATCAAGTCGCGTTTGAGGAAAAGCTAAATAGCCGTTCATCACGGCAAGAAGAATTCCGTTCCACTTTATTTCACGCTGATAGCGGTCTCCTTCTTGTTCTCAGGAAACATCGTCGAGGCCGACGAGGGGCAACAGGACTCCGGATCTCCCGGCTGAGTACGTAATCGATTTGTGACTCTATCCTCTTCTATCTTCTATCTATCTATTTCTATCTATCTACTTTATTTGTTGAAATTGATGTGAACCACAGACATGAGACAATCAGACATATAAAGTATCCTCAAAATTCTCTTGTCAGTTGCTTTGTTAGAGGAACTCCGGGATAGATATGGAGATAGTTTTTTTAATTGCTTTATTGGAAAACATCTTAATTGTTTCTCAATCATATAAACAATTAAGCTGTTTTTCAATAAAGCATGATTAAAAAAATATTTAAAAAGGGATGGTATTTTTAACGTTAATTGATATGCTGCAGGTTAATTTCATATATTCGCCACTTTCTTTCTGTTTCAGTTTTAGAGTGATTTATTACTCTTGTTTATATTGTTATTTTATTTAGTCTGTCAACGCCATTGATCTCGGCTATGGCAGCAGCCCCACCTCCACCTCTGGCACCGGTATCACCGATAGACATGTCGCCCATGGGGCCACTGTCACCGTCACGACCGATCAGTCCGCCTAGATACTCATCACCACCACCGAAGCGGTCGACGCCGGAACGAGTGTCTCCTGCACCTGTCAATCCCTTGCAATCCGCGTGCTCTCCAGTTAACGCAGCCGTCGCCGGCCATCAGAGGCCACCGAGTCCGGCCGGTGAGGCGCCTCAAAGCTCGGGCAGCGCCAGTTCAAGCTCAGACTCGGGCTCGGATTCCGGTTCGGACAGCAGCGATTCCGAGGACGAGGACGACCGTGCGTCCGCTCCACCGCCTACTAAGGGTCCCACGACACCGCCTTTGGCGTCGCCTAAACTGGAGAACGTAGTTGAGGAGCTGCCACCCGCTGTTGAAGAGTCCAAGCGCCGATGGGATCTCAGCTCGTTTTTCAACAAGACGGCGGTGCAACATGGTGATCAGAATTCGGAGTCCAAGCCGGCTCAGGTAGAATAATAGTTTCTAAAGCTGGCATATAAAAGTTGATACATGAAAATGATTTCTTTGAAGTTTCGAAAAGGTAATTACTTGATTCCTCATGTCTTTTATTTCAACTTTATAAAGAGATATAAATATATGCTTAATTAAATCAATGTTTTAAAAAATTTGAAGACAAACTTATTCTTTCCGATAGGATAATGCTAGGCGAGACGATACGCTTGGAGCGACAACGGAAACCAGCAGACCGCACAGAGAACAGTCTCACGATTGGCAGCTTGACGACGGAGCTCTGAAGAGGACGCACAACACGTCGATGAGGAATCTCCTCAGCGACAGTGATCATCACTCCGAGGAGAAAAATCGTCAGCTGATCGAAGATAATCGCGCCCAGGCGGAGAAGCCGAAAGCAGCCGATACTAGAAAGCGGCCAGGGCGACCCAGGAAGTCTGTCAAGAGTCCCAAGCGCAGCCACCGTACCTCAGACGAGAGTCTGAAGAACAGCAAATCACGCAGTCGGACGAGAACGGTCGCAACCTCCAGCAAGAAGAAGCAACCGATTTCGAAGGCCACGGTGGCCACTAGCGACGACAACAGTGACTTCAGGTCGCACGTTGCTTCCAGCGATTCCGACAGCGACCGTCGTGCGGCAAATGTGGCGGCCACAGTACCGGCGATCACCGAGAAAAGAAAGAGAGTGAGTGCATCGTCGAGCGACGACGAGAGCTCACCACCGAGTAGGAAGAACAATAATAGTGCCTCCGAGGATGACGCCGCGCGATGGAGAAGGGTCGCCATCAAGCGGAACAAGTTGTCGGACTCTCCGAAGAAGCAGGACAAGAAGAAGAGCCCGTCCAAAGGTAAACCGAGGCGGCCCAGGTCTAGAGTGAACAACGTTTCTGGCGTTCCAGACTCGGACTCTGAGGCTGAGATCGATTTGGAGGCAGTCATAAGAAACAATCGCATCCAAGTTGCGAGGTAAGATATCTTTCACAATTGCTTCAAACATTTTGTTTGCTTGTTTCTTTCTTTGCAAAAGCTTGATATATGAGAGATGCATGAAACATGTTTTGTCTATTTAAATTTAATCACATTGTTTTTAGCAAAAGTTACATTAGTCAACAAATGACAATGTGCTTTTTTAAAGAAATTGAACCTCACTCACACTTCCTATTGTATTGTGAAAAATGTTAAAATATCTGTGCCTCTTTCAGTCACTGCTGTTTTTTAATTTGCACTAAATTTTTTTAATATTTAGCTTTTTATTTCAGTTAAATTTAATTATATTTTAGTTACATTTAATTAAGTTTAATTATATTTAAATATATTATAAGAGTTTATAATATATTTTACGAAAGCGTATCAAAGTGGCTCAGATAATTTCAAAATTGCTTTTTCCTTTTATTTATTTGCTTTTTTGTTTTTTCCTCTTCTCTTTGTCGTTTATTAAATAAACAGCAAAGAGAAGACGTTTATTAAATAAAGGATGAGAGCGAAGTATGATGAAAGTATAAACAGAGATATCCTCAATAGAGTGCCTCCTAGGCCACGAGCACCACCCACGAGGGCAGCCTCACCCGAAAATTCGGACAGTGATAACAGTCCGGCATCCAAGTTGCAAGAAGACGATGCTGGCAACGTTCAGGATAAGAAAAAAAGTGACACGTTGCGCCACGTCTTTTCCAAGAGCGGCGGAAAGGGTGGGGGGAAAGGTGGAAAAGGTGGTAAGGGCGGTGGTAAATGTGGCATTTACGTAGAGGAGTATACAAGTAACTCAGCAACGCACACACCGACAGGCGGAGACAGTCCCTACAAGAGACCGTCCTCGCGAATGTCCAGTGCCGTACTGAATTCCCTTCCGCCGGTCGTTCATTTGAACGGCACGCCGAGTCTTTTATGTAAAGTTGATCTTAGCAAGCTTCCGCACATATCGCAATTATCGAGAGGACAGGAATTGAGGCAGCGCACGGAATTACCGGACACCAGGCCGT
Source organism: Ooceraea biroi (assembly GCF_003672135.1). NCBI lineage: Eukaryota > Metazoa > Arthropoda > Insecta > Hymenoptera > Formicidae > Ooceraea > Ooceraea biroi. The sequence goes on along the minus strand of NC_039517.1, from coordinate 6,894,052 downwards.
CTTCGAGGCAGCGACCGTCTTCCAGACTGGCGGCGCAACCGCCGAGACCGCCAACGCCAGAAGAGGGCGAGATTGTTGACACCCCGCCATCGCAGCAAGTCTCATCGGACCACTTGAGAATCCATCGCGACGGACTGCTGACTGCTAGCGACGCCGGCAGAAGTTCACGTTCAGTGGTGAAGACCGAGTCGATCGCATCGGACTCGAAGAGCGGTGCTGTGCTCGGCGGTGCTAGTGGTGCTGGTGCGATTGGCCGCGGTAGTGGATCCAAGAGGAAACGTAATCCAAGTGGTAGTTCTATATCCAGTATGAGTCCTGTTCAATGTTCGGTGGACGCGAAAACCAAGAGCTCGTCCGATCATAAGGACAGGAAGAGACAAAGAAGACACGCAACGAACGACGATCCATCGTCCAGAACCGTGTCGAGTCAGGTATGAATTCTTACTGAGAATTGTGTAACGGCGGCAACGAGTTGCGTGTACATAATTATCATTTTTATTTCACAGCAGAACGACATCCAGCCAACAAATCATGAAAGGGTGGACAGGCAAGATGCGAACTTGCTGCCGCCACCGCCTGTTCCACCGCACCGCGTCTTTTATTCTTACTTTGATCCTCAAAATGAAGTCCCAGAGGATCAGGAGAGGTATAGTTCTTGGCTCGCGTGTGATGATTTTTTGAAATTGTATGTATTTTTTTTTGCAAAATTTAACTTGCCGGTCGCGAAGGAGGAAAAACAAAAAGTGTTCATTTTAATCGCGCTACGAGTTATAAATTTAGCTAGTTAGCCGATCTCGAATATTCTTGAACTTTATCGCTCGATCGTTTCCGACCTTGAATAACGACTCTCTGACAATTCGCTATGATCAATACACGCACGGGTGTGTTTGTGAATAACCAGTCTCGAGCTAACGATCGAATTCTCTCGAACTAAACATTTACACTTGTTTTCCCTCTTTCGAGATTTCAAATTACCGGTCTTCTTGATCTCTAACAGTAACTATAATTATATAAACACACGTGATGTTGATATTCGAATAGGGACCAGAACCAGTACCTGACAGAAGCTAAGCGATTGAAGCATAATGCCGACGAGGAAAACGATCTTACAGCACAGGGCATGATGTATCTAGAAGCGGCATTATACTTCCTTCTAACTGGCGACGCGATGGAAACCGACTCGGTTACGGAGAAGGCGTCGTATACCATGTTTAAGGACACTCTTAGTCTCATCAAGTGAGTACATCTCTAATTAAGACTCGGTATACGCACACGCACCACGCGGTCCAATTAAAGCGATCCCTTCGGTTTTTACCTTTGTTCTTTCGCAGATACATCTCGTCGAAATTCAAGAGTCAATCCAACAACTCACCTGAAAGCAATATACACACAAAGCTGGCTATACTAAGGTGAGCTGTCGAATCTCCTCGAAAGCATTGCAAGTATTGCGATCTTGAGACGCCATAATTCGTCTACCTTGATCTTTTTCAGCCACTGGTGTCAATCCCTGCTATATCAAAAACTCTTTAATTTACGAAAGCAGGAAGTAAAGGAAATACAAAAGATTATGGCCGACTACAATCAAAAGGTAGGAGCCACTATTGAGAATCATAACGTCATAACGGGATCATTCCTCCCTAATTCATTCTACACTGATTCAAGAATTAAAAGTTTGGCAGCCCAAATACCCTATATACGAAAGTTTTACATGCAATTCACACCAGAAAACAAGGTGCACCAATGTATTTATGAGATTTGGCAGCATTTTTGATATAACACGCAATGGCATTGTCAACAGCCTGCTCAAACGACGACACCGATGCAGCCCGAGGGACAGGGTACACCATCCCTGTCGCCTACGCCTTCGCCTGCTGGTTCTGTTGGCTCCGTTGGAAGCCAGAGTTCTGGATATAGCAGTGGTGAATTGGCACATCGTGGTGCAACGTCGGGGCAGGGTCCATCCGGACAATCTGTCAATTTGTCTGTACATGTTCATAATGCGGCGATTAAGCAAAGTCAACATTTGGGTCTCCTTATGAACAGCTTGGAACTGTGGGATCAGGCAATAAACAAGGCGAAGGAAGAGGAGCATAGAGGTATGCAGGAAAAATACAGAATGATCCTCGACGTTTCTTGCTTTATCAATTAGATACTTAATTTCTCCGCCTTTTTTTCTGCTTTTAGAATTTTTCATCGACTTGGACCAGCGATTGGGACCCTTGACGCAGAGCAGCTCGCTACGCCAACTGGTGCGTTACGTTCAAGCGGGCATAAAGAAATTACGAGCCCTCTGACCACAGTGGCACAGCCCCCGACCACCCACTCCGAACTACATTACCTCTCTTCCTCAAAATATGGTCACTTACCCGACCATGTTCACGTAGTTGCGTAGCGTCGCGTCGCGCAGCGTTATATTATGATGTTGCACTCGTTACCCTAACGGTGACGAACGACCGTAGCACCAACCAACCAACAGAACGACAGAAACGCGACGAACAGGCACGTTGCTAATGTGGCAAGAATAGATTATTTTCTTCAAGATAAGTGGTCTCGGGGGGGAGGGGGGGCATTACCAAATCGATAACAAGGGTCACAATCTGGAGAAGAAAAGAAAAGAAGAGAGAGAGAAAGGCAAGGGCAGATTGTTAGAATTTCTGAAGGTCGGACGGTCCGGACGACATGGGGGCATTCTTCAGAAAACTTTAGCAAATTAACCTATAGTCAATTGCGAAGTGCGTGCCTGAAGAGGCAAGGCGGCAGAAGCGGTTGGGAACGGAAGAAAGGAACCGCTCATCTTAGCACGGTGCACAATGAATCTCGTGCACTCTGTTTGGAGCACGCGTTCTTACTTTGGCAGAAGCGCAATGAAGAATCGTCGGGAAGAGCGCAAATTTCGGAAAAACAGACGCAAGGTATCACCGAGCGATATCTATCCGCTGAGAAATCTGGAACGTGCTTGCGTCGTCGCTCACGAGCGTCTCGTCAAATTATTACGTCATCATCATCATGACATGGGGGCATTCTTGAGATAAATTTCGCGATTGACTATAGGTAAATTTGTTGCTAAATTTATCTGAAGAATGCCCCCAAGTCGTCTGGATCGCCCGACCTTCAGAAATCCTAACGATCTGCCCTTGTCTTTCTTTCTTCCTCTCTCTCTCTTCTTTTCTCTTCTCCAGATTGTGAGCCTTGTTATCGATTTGGTCACACCCCCCGAGACCACTTCTCTTGAAGGATACAGTCTATTTTTGCCACATTAGCATCGTGTCCTCCCGTTCCTCGCGTTTCTGTTGTTGGGTAGTTGGTGCTGGCGGTCGTTCGTCACCGTTAGGGTTAATCAGTGCAACATTATTCTTTAAGTAAATTTATTGCAAAATTTATCTCAAGAATGCCCCCATGTCATGATGATGATGATGTAATAATTTGATGAGACGCTCGTGAGCGACGACGCAAGCACGTTCCAGATTTCTCAGTGGATAGATATCGATCGGTGATATCTTGTGTCTATTTTTCCGAAATGTTGCGCTTTTCCCAAAGTAACGCTCCAAACAAAGTGCACAAGGTTCATCATTGTGCACCGTGTTGAGATAAGCGGTTCCTTTCTTCCGTTCCCTGTCCCAATCGCTTCTCCTGCCTTTCGTAAAAGCTGATGTATGGGTAATCATGTACTTGCGATCACTTTGGAATGATCTTGAGTCTGACACATTTTGTCCGGATTATTGAGTAATTCGTCACACACCTGATCGCGTGATCGCTTACATGTAAAAAGTTATTAATAACATTTAATTAAATAGAATTAAATTAAAAATTAAAATTAAATGTACAGATACGGACAAATAGTCCATTAATAAACCTGAATTTTAATCCTTTTGACTTTAATATTTGAAATCAAAAAACATATATGTATGAAAAAAATAAATGTTGCAAGGGTGGGTTCTCACAAAATCTAATGTAGTTAAAATTACATTCTCATATCTTGTTTCTGATAACAACGCAGGCAACGTATCATATGTAAAGATTATTACATAGAAAGTGCGAAATTGCAAGCATTGAATGTGATTGTAGATTATGTTAGGTTTTTTGGGATAAGGGTGGGACGCACATTTAATAATTTCATACAATACTGCAAAAAGATCACGTTTCCATCGTTTAAATTTTCTTATGTAATATTTATTTCTTTGATTTCTTTTTTACATAATATTATTTATTATTTATTATATAACTTATTAAATAATTTATTGCTTCATACTATTACATTACTTTAAAGTAGCATGCATAGTACTCTGTACTACTTTAATATTACAAAAAGACTACATTTCCATTGTAATTTAAATTGTTTGTTGGAGTCTTTAATGCACAATAACGACGGTTGAAATGTTACTCAGGATCCTGACAACACGAGTCGACATCAAGATCATTCTTATAGTGCTCTCTGAAAGTAAAGAATTATCAAGCATGTACAGATGTATCGATGAGAGATAAAGTCGAGAGAAGAATCAGACTTTGAGAGAAAAGAGGAGGAAACGAGAGGAGAGCAAAAGAGAAAGAGAAGAGAAATGAAGTGAAATCATAAAGGGTTACTTAGAAGTGCCACTGAAAAGCGCCCGTGTGTTCTCGCTTCACGGTGCGCCACAACTGACGTTACCTGAAGCATGAGTTTCGTTTCGACGATTCGAGTGCGATGAATATATAATATAATATGTATACATATTTAATATATATATAGTTTATTACCTATATAAATATATAAATAGTTATAAATATAAGAATATATTTAAAGAGATGAGACGAGGGAAAAAGAGGAGAACGGAGATAATGCATCTCGCGCGCCGGCGCCGCGCTTCACTATAGGGGAACAGATGACAGTTGTCGTTCGAGAATAACGGATAGATATCGTGATAGAAGAAGAAGCAGCAGCAAAAAGGGCAAAAGGCGGTTATAAAGGGGTTCTCGGTGGAGGGACGCGCGAGCAACTGGATCAAGCGATGTACTATAGTTACGTCTGACGTTTGCGTGCGATTCCTTTTTGTAGATAGACCACGGGGGAAGTAATTTTAGATTAGGATAATTAATATGCGACAGAGAGCAGTAACACAGGCACGCAGCAGCGACGATCGATACATATTATTTACATTATCTAGAGCTAACCAGGGAATAAAGTAGAGAATCCATAGCGTGACGAGGGAGAGGAAAAAAAAAAGTAAGAGAAGAGGAAACTACAGATATACCGCGTACACATGTATACATAGTATAATTTAACGAGAGACACACAAGCAAAGAGGAATAGCGAGACGAAGCGCCGCGCGAGGAGCGTGCTAAGAGGCGATTGGCCAACGCGTGTTCGCGATTAACGAAGATCTCGTACATATGTAAATACATATTTTTCGCAGTACAGTAGCGTATATATTTGATATGCGCGTTGTATATAAGGAGGCACACACGTGTGTAGATGTATTGACGTGTGCAAGGATATATCTCGCGGATATATGATTCATACCGCGCGCGCGCGGTACATATATAATATATTTATAGATACATATTCGAGATGGTTGCTCGTTATTTGGGAGTAACGTGTTGCCCGAGCCCGTGGACGAGCACTCTCTTGCGCGCGGACGCGGAACGACAGAAAAAGCGCAAAACGGATAAATAAGTTGCTCATGTGTATATTTTTGTAAATAGGTATTTGTGAGTGCCGCCGTCTTGAGGGCGATCTATCGCACTTGAATCTGCGGTAGACCGGCCCGCCCCAATTTTTGCTACCAAGACCTTGTTGAGAATCAGCGAATGTCTCTGGTGAGAGATCGCAAAACATAAAAAAAACAGAAGCGAGCGCATAAGCAGACGTAACGAACAAACACGTACATACACGACGAAAAATGCCCGTTGGATCTGATTTCGAAAAAGTTTCCTCGAAGAATTCACTCGTCCGCGCTTTCCCTTTCTTCTTTTTTTTTTATAGAACCGTAATCGTGGATGCATCCAGAGTTATACTCTCCCGGACGAGTCTTTGATCTGTCCCCGTTTTTACGATCGCTTCTCGGTATCGACCGCGACCAAAATCGCCTCGAGAAACATTTTGAACGTGTCGCGGCAGCTTCGTTGTTCGAGTTCTCCAGAGACCCGACTCGCTTCGCGTCTCAAAACGCGTCTCTTCCCCACGTTCGGTCGGAGCGATCGGCGACGTTCACCAGTGACTTGACGAGTGATTTCGCGGCGGAAAAACGTGAGCGAATCGCCGTATCTACTTTTCTCGATAGAACGCCGGAAATAATGAATAATCGAACTTGCGAAATCTAAACGCACGAACCGCAGGGAGCTGCATCCATTCGGGAGATCGATGGAAACGCGATCGCGTAGTCTGACATATCCAACTCGAGTTTAATTCTCCAAAACACTGATGAGCCTCCCAATCCCCGTTGGGTTGGGGGTGATCGGGAACATTCTGCGAAAACGTAGGACCAATTATCATTCGTACGATAAAAAAAAGAAAGAAATTTACTATCATCCCATTGCCGATGTTGTTCTGATCGTTAAGAAAAAAATCTGAAGCAGAGATGCAGGTGGACGCAAACGGATTGGCGGGATGAACGATGGCCCATAGTTACTAAGCGCGGTCCAATGGTTCACGGGATACAATTTTATATTTCGCGAGTGCTGAAGGGATAAAGTGGTGAGAGTAAAAATTTTAAAAGAAAGAAGAAGTCTACTAAAAAGAAGCTTCGATATTTTCGAGACACGTATTTATAGCAGATACATACTATATCAGGCCCCTTTTCCCGCCAGGCCGGTCGCCCGAGACGTGTGGAAACGCGGTTTCGAGATTCTTTCGGGATTTCCAAGTCGCAAGTTGGCGGGTTCTATCGAGAAAAGCACACGACCGAGTGACGTGTACTGCAAAATGATGGAGCACGGAGAGGATGCGAGTTTGGTACACGCTCGTCGCGCGGTAGGCGTCGAAATTGTCGACTTTATGTAGATAGATTTCCTTTCGAAATATTCCTTTCGATATTTTTGAGCTGATGTATGTTCCTGTACGACTTCCAAAGATAAAGCGAAGGGTGCTGTTGGTCCGTAGTGCTCGGGTAAGTCAGGCGACTTTCGATTAGAAGTTACTCGTTTCTTTTCCGGTTCCTCTTTTAGTTTCATTTCAGTTTACCTTTTATGATTTCTTCTTTCTCTTCTGTTCTTAGCGGTGATGATTCGACGTGAGTGATTCGCGGAGTCGCGTCGCGCTAGTTTTGCTGTTCTACGGAACAACTATTGTCGATGTCATCGTTACTGTTATTGTTAACGTTGATGATATTACCGGCGATAGGCGATAGCAGATTACAATTGATAATAATAATTTCTATGATAATCATGTAACAATAATAATCATAATCGTAATGGTAACAGTAACGATATTACCATTCGCGTATAATAATTATTGCGTTTACGGATAATACTATAGTCGTTATCATTCTTTTTTTTTTCCTTTTTGAGATATTTATGTGAATGAGAGAGAATGCAGAAACGGGGCGAAGTGATGCGTGGGAGAAATAAACGGAAGACGGTAGCGTACGCGTATTTTTCACATTGAAGAAAGTACATTATTCCCACTTTCATCCCCCCCCCGCCCCTCCCCCCAGAATGAGTCTCAATCGGACAAACGCGGTCGCGCGACAAATATCACGCTCGTGTCTGCAAAACAAGCCCTCGGCAGAGTTTGATTAACGCCGTTTGATTTAGTCTTGTAGTCTGTAGAACACTCACACACGCGTATTACCCTCTATACATGTAAAATATATTTATGTATATATTGTTTATATATATACATACATACATAATATACATTTTTTGCATATGTATATAAAAGAGACGAAATATATTCGCAAATGCAATGTTTTAATCACGATTATATTAGACGTTATTGATATTATTACGCTGAAAGGAATTATGCGGCATGGTGATTTTATTACATTTCTGCAGAGAACGTGTTGTCTACTATCCAAATTCGTATGCAAACGTGTGTTTTAGCCACTGCTAAATCTCCCTGTCTGCAGCGATTGTGCCAAAAAAAAGAAAAATAATCGTCTCCAGCAGCCACCGCGATGTCCGTTTAGTAACTTCCGTCACAAGCTTTTCAACGTCCTCGATATCTTCGAAACGTCTTCTTTTCATTGGCAATGTCAGTTCTGACAGAGAGACAATGTCCGGCAAATTGAGAGGACACAATGAGTGCTATCTTCTACTCAACCTGCCAACCGGAAGAAGGCCTTCCGAAGACGTCGAAGATGTTCAACAGTTCGTCATGCGTTCTCTACTCGACGGGAGATCGTTCCAATCGTTTGATCGTGCCACCCGCACTTGCTACGTGCTACAGGCCGAGAAGACACCGATGAACCGCACGGTGGCTGCGCGAGACGGTTTCGCGGGCGAGGGATGAGCGGGCGAGCGGACAGGGTGGTTTAACGGCGGCGTGACTCTGCTTGGCGAAGCATCTGAGATGTACCGGTTGCACCGGACAATCCACGAGCGATTCGATGGATTACGTTGAGGAACCGCGTTGGCGAACCTTCACGAGGCCGAGACTCCGTGTACGACCGCGAGGGTAGAAGGGATCTCCGCCCCTGTAAAAGAGATAAGATCATTCGCAGCTCCGTAGGCTTCCAATGCTTCGCATGTTTCGTCACGCGGTTTCGAGACGATCGAGAGATCAATTTTGAGAGACGCGAGGAGATCAGTTATGCGGCACATTCGCGAGAATGGAACGCTCGGAGAGGTCTACCCTCCGCTCGTGAGACGCGGAGTCTCGTCGTGCCGAGCAAGCAATATTAAACGCGACAGGCGGCCGTCTTTTATTGGCAATACGATCATGCGATGCACGCGCGTGCTGAGATATATATATATATATATATATATATATATATATCGACCACATATACACGACACACGCCACATCAGCTAACTACGCTGAACATACTTAACGAGTCGTTCAGTAGAAGGGAAGAAAAGAGGGATGTAGAGAGGCGAAAATAGAAGGACAGACAGGCAGGTAGAGAGGAAGAAGCAGAACAGATAGAATTGATCGAGGAGGGGGATATTTGAATGACAAACCGCACCAAGGAGAGAGAACCAAATTATATCGCTTAACGAGATATAATTACCCGCTTTCTATTTATTTTATTTGTTAATTAATTAATTATTATATATTTATTGGCGCGGAGGCTGACACACGTAACACACACATGAGATACACACACACACACGTACGCGCACGCACACACGTACGAATGTGCTCGGCCGAACCACCGCCATTCTTGCGCCCCAATCCGATGCGAAAGGGCTAAATTGTTAGAAGTATTCTAATTATTATTTAAGCGAGAACTCGTTCCTGTCGAACGAAGCGAATCGAGCGGCTGGATAAAGGGAGAGAAGATTCACTCACGTGAGCCAAATCCCAACCGGTTTTTTCTTCTGCTTCCTTCCGCTTTGTGGAAAGATCGATCGGACAAAGTAAAATTATTCATTAACAATCTTCGTTCCTGCCTGAACGGAGATCCGATCATGATATATGTGTAAAAGTTCGATATCGAAGGGACTTTTTTTTCCATGAAATGCGTTGTTTATTCTGTACTGATCATCAATCGCGTCGCAAACGTATCGACATCAGTTTCGTCAGCAATGTTGAAAACGTTTCGAGTGCAATAGACATTTAGCTTTATCGGCTTCACTGTGATCAGACCTTACGCACAATCTTGGATCACATGATCAATGTTAATAGTTATGATTACACGTAGTATCCCGCCTACGGCCTTACGAGCTTTTCCTCTCTCACGGAGTGAGGGGAAAAGCTGGTAACACCATAGGTGGGACGTCTCCCAGGTATGCATGGGATCTGGATACGACGACGTCGCGATCGATCGATGCTTTCGGCCGTGCGCATTGTCCGTTATAGCAATACAACTTCCTCGTTGATTACGGATCGATCATGCGTTTCGTCGCGTTCTCGGTACGCGGTAAAATTTCCGACGCGTAGCGGAAAGAAGGAAGTACAAAATTTACTTAGCGGACACGAAGTGACTTGTAATGCTCTATCCTTCGGCGAATGTATCTTTGTAGACGTTCCAGATGCCTCTCACCTTGTACATCAAGTGATCGATATGAACGCAGACCCTTAATAGTCGCACTTTTATTACTCACGTTGCCAAATAAAAAAAAAAAAAAAAAAACGATAGAAGGAAAATTGGTGCAAATTGTAAAAAAAAACAAACACGAGTTGTTCTCTGCTCTTTTCGCTTTCCCTTCGTGAGAAGATCTCGCCCCGTTCGTTTTTACTTGATCGCAATGTGAGCTGAGGGCCTCATCTTTTATCGCGATCATGTCTTTCACCACACACTTTTCGCGCGCACTTTGCTTTTTCCCGCCGCGACGCGACGCGAGACGCGCGTCTCCACGACGACGAATCGGTGCAGCTTCTGATTTCTCACGCTCTTTGCGCGGGAGCGCAAGGCAAAATGTTAAAAGTAAAAAGCAAAAGATGGAGAAAAAAAAGAGAAAAAGAAATATGTAACGCGGAACCACGTGTGAGACGACGGCGACAGGGGAGATAAAACGTGGGAAGAGAAAGACCCGTGACAATATATACATATATATACATATACATATATATAACTATATATTTGCGAGATATTTTGTGAAACAGGGCTTTTTTACCTATTTTATAGTAATCTCAGCTTAAACGGTTTGAGAGAGTGGGTGAGCGAGAGCCTTTAACTAAAAGTAATAAATTAAAGCGAAGAGTGACGAGGATGTTGGTGAAATGACATATAAAGTTGATTATAAGCAGTCTGTAAATGCGTAGCATAAACGCCGTCGTTTAATGGGGACGGTTTCACTATAAAGTGTATTCTATAATTTTTGTTTATGTTTTGCGCATTTTAAATTTGCATTATTACTATTATTCTAATTATTATTACTTATTTCGATTATTATTATTATTATTATTATTATGTTTAGACTTCCCCTTATTAATTATTATTATCATTATTGTGTATATGGTATAAATTGTAAAAAGGAACATATTTACTATATATCATATTCATTTCACGGGAACTTCCCCGAATGAACAAATTGTTTAAACTAAAGTGAAAGGAATAAATAAAATATTGACCAAATTAAGAAGAGTTTGCTTTACTATCACACCCGTTTTATCCCTACACAAATGTTTCACCCACACAAATGCGTGCATGTGATACACCTATACATAAATGCATGTGATACTCCTCGATTTCCAAGAATAGCTTTTCGAAATCTTGCGCCGTTGTTGGTCCGACTTCTACGAAAAATTAGTATTGTAACAGGAAAACATGAGTTAGTAAGAGGTGGCACGAGAACAAATTCCAAGAATTTTTTTTATGATTCCAGAATTGCTCGTCGAAATTTTTCGCCGTCGTTGATTCGACTTCTGATCCAAAAACTTAATTTTGTAACAGGAGAACATGAGTTGTTAAGAGGTGACACGAGAACAACTTCCAACTTTCCGATTCCAGGAATTCTTTCCCACGAGTCACATGCATTTTATTCTAATCCTATGCACTAATACGTATGATATTCACTTAATCTCTGAATTGTAAATGTCTTTCTTTAAAGAAACATCAAACGATTAGTACGCTTAAGGCATTCTATTAGACAGATTAATATTCATGTCTTACTAACGAGTCTTATCAAAGACACAGTAACTTCTTCCTTATCCTTGCTTTTTCTTTCGCAATCTCCCCCAACGTGTGACCGGCAGCAACTCCGACAGAAACACGAGGATGGCGATGCTGAGTCCTACGAACAATATGTAAAAGGCGAACATTACATCGCTCACGTGCAGCGCACGGTACTGTTTCCTCTTCATCTCCTGCTCCTTTATTATCAATTTGTTCTTGTAGACAACCACGGTTTTCTCCCGCCAGTAGTTGGCGAGTCCGGCCTGGGAGATCGACATCAGTCTTTGACCGATTCGTTTGACCAATGGGAAATTCGGGCGCACCACATATCCCATGTACAAGCTCGTGATCCTGTGCCTCGCCACGTGCAGGCCTTTCTCGAAGGCGATTCTTGTGACCCTGTTGCGATCCGCCACGCATGCCGTGTCCGAGTACTTGATCACGTACTCGCTGCAGTCCCAATTATCCGTTTTCCTCACGTGCGATCGCAGAACGGGATCGAAGACTGCGTTCATGTAGGCGGAGTACATGTAGACCGGATAGCCGGCTTCTTTGAGCTGCTCGGCGTCGTCGATATTCGGTCTCGAGGTGGACGAGGTCAGCAGGGCCGACAGGCCGCCTTGGAAGATCGAACTGGTGATTACAAACATGAGCATCACAATGATCAGGTAGATCCTCAGCGATGTGCCGCGCGGTAAGTGTAGGATGGACACGTTGGTCGCCATTCGCAGGACTTCCAGGCATGCCGAGTTCGTTCTTTCATCGGCTACTTTGCTAAGGATGAAGACAGTGATAGCGGACACGGCCAAGATGCCGAGGATCAACTGCGGCGTCATGAACTTTAGGATTTTCACACCGTTTGAGTCGAAACCACTGGGCCTGGAAGAACATTGATTAAAAATTAATTACTGTTGTTTTAAATCGTACAAATTAACATAACATTAATTGAAGAAATAGCTCCAAGACTTTACTTGGTAAGCGAGCTTATTCCGGACTCTATGTGGGGGTAGGTCATCGTGTAATTCGGCTTGTTGAAGATGTACTGCGCGTTCATTAGCATGTCGTACTCGTTGGCCGACACGTTTTGGAGCAGCAGATGGAATTTGGTGTTCGTCTCGAGCATTGTCGCCGACATAGTGGCGTTCATTTTGTCAAACAGGGTGGTCAGGATAAGTCCATCCAGACCTCCGTACGACGTTTTCGTGCCATTTCCTTGATCGACAGTGAGGGTTGATGGAGATAGACCACCCACTAGTCTCATCGTGTAGCCGCCCACTGTACTCTTCTTGTCGAAATTTAAATCCTCGCACGTTGTGTCATCTAAAATTATATTCATGAAGAGTATCGATTATATCGAAATGTTCGGAAGCTTTTTCAGTTATCGTCGGCCCAATTAAAATAAATAAAAGAAAACCTTCTCACAAAATTACAATTTTATAGAAATTTTTCTAAATGCAAAATCTCAAGATAAGTTGGCCGAAATAAAATACAGGGTGTCCCGGATTTTAACCGACAAACTGCGGGAGCATATTCTACTAGTGGAAATAAGAAAAAATTCTTATATCGAGTTTGCTTAGAAATGCTTTATTACAAAGTTATAAACCAATATTGAAAAGAAATATCAGATAAGTAACAACGGATTTTTTCACAAAAATAAAAATTATCTACGCAATGATTTAGTGACGCATTTCAAAATGTTGTCCTTGCACATCGATCCAAGCTAGACATCGACGTAGAACAGAATTTGTTACGGTACGACATTCCTGAAAATTTTGTTGCATCTCAGTAACTGAATCAGTAATTCGTTGCTTTAAATCTATCTGGTACTCTCCTGTTAGGAAATCTACGTCGATACTCTCGTACGGCAGCTCGTGCATTTCCGTCACAGAATCCGTACACGAAATGAATATCAGTGTATTCCTCATTTGAAAACACTTTTGGCATTCTGATAGTAATTGCTAGTTGACACGACGATTGAAATCTAACAGCTACTGTTGTGAAAGTAACAATCATACTGAATCGTTTCAACATAGTGAACATGAATACATGTGAATACACGTAACATAAACATCTTCGACCTTCCAAATTCTACACTGTGTTCCGTTGTTACTTATCTGATATTTCTTTTCAATATTGGTTTATAACTTTGTAATAAAGCATTTCTAAGCAAACTCGATATAAGAATTTTTTCTTATTTCCACTAGTAGAATATGCTCCCGCAGTTTGTCGGTTAAAACCCGGGACACCCTGTATATTTCAAGCGTTTAGTATATTTTTATGCGAAGAGTAATACTCGTACTTTGAAGTTTGTACTTCAACATATCCCACGTTCGGTTCTTCCTATTGTTCAGCGATGTAGATTGAACCACTTGCCAGGCTTTCGGCGCAGGATTTCCAAAACGATTATAAGTGTACACTGCATTCTCTTTATCAGAATCAACGCAGAAAAACGAGCTTGTTTCGAGATCCAACTTCCAGACGATGGATAGGTAAGATTCTGGTTGATTGCAGGTGACGCTGGTAGTGTCGACAATGGCATAAAACGCCAGAGGATTCCACCATATGGATGCCATTAATTTTCTAATCAAACCAGTCAAATCCGACGGAGATGAGACGAAGAGAACGAAAGCGTGCAATTTGTTATATCGAAACGGATTGTTGTAATAAATATCACGCGGATAAAATGTCTCGTTGATATCCGAAACAGGAACTTCTAGTCTAATCGTTGGGATGCTTCTCATAGAAGTGAAAGACCAATGTTCGGGAATTTTAGATGACCAACATAGACCAATGTAATTCATTTCACCCATCTGGCAGCTGCTTAACACCTTATTCTGTAAAATAAAACGAATTGGAAAGATTATATATTCACAATTAATTAAAGAACAATTTTTTCGAATTCTATTAATATTAAGAAATAATAAAAAAAAAAATGAAATAAATATTAATAATAAATATTATGAAATTGCTAAAATGTTAATATAAAAATTATTGTATACGCGCTATGTCAAGATCTTAAAAAGAGCCAATGTCTTACCATCCTTTCTAGCATAATGTCAATTTCTGTAACACTATTTGGCACGTACGTTAATGATTGATATGAGTATTTTACGATCACCAACAAAATAAACGACCATTTCGAAATTGTCATTAAAACGTCTTAAGATATTCTCGTATACTGTATTAAATATTAATGCCAAATAAATGTTAATAGAGAAAAATCGGGTTTCGTCGATACACGAGTTGTCAGAATGCTCGTGCTTCTCTGCACTATTTTCTTGCAAGTTGCAGTAATTGTATTATTGCAAATGTCAATACTTGTTGACTCTAATACGAGCAAATTGCTGTGGAAACATATTATCAGCGAGGATAACTGGCTATTTTATGGGGGTTTACGCAAAATCCCATTACTGGTTTTCGCGGAAGACAATTATCAATGAGCTGTAAATTTGTTAGTAAGCATTTACGGTTAAAATAACTCAAAGTTTTCTTTTTAGTTATACATTTTGCAGATTAATTTTTCAAAAAACGTTTCTTTTACTTACAATATTTAAACTATATTATTTATTTATATCAATTATTTAATTCTAGTACTTGAAAATAAAAGGAAGAAAGTAATATAATGCTTTTCTAATATTAATTAATCTCTTTTATTATATTAATTATAATATAAGATCTATTAAGAATTTAACTTGTTTTGTTAATTTATTATAGTATTTGACTCGATTTTAATACACGTGGCGTCATCCAGCAGTACTGAGGGGAACGAACAAGCACATTTCATACCGTAAGATAACTAGTTGGTTACCATTTTACAGATATGGACACAATTTTTAGTTTCCAAACACGCCGCTACGAGTCTCCACTGTTTTGATCGAAATCTGAGCTAGTAGTACGACTCAATATCAAGTTAGACTCCAGTATTATTTTATCGTAATGTAATTCAATAATGTATAATAAAAATCTTTTATATATTATGTAGCTGTATATTTTAAAAGCGGCTTATACAAATTCTTTATTTCTAATTAATAAGACTCAACAGCGGATCAAATGTATCATATTTGTATAAATTATGTATTGAAATTATATATAAATTATACAACTACGTATTAAAAATAAAATTATAGAATAAAACATTTTAAATGTTCTATATTATTTATATCTAGTTTATTGCCTTGTATTATTATTTATATTATCTATAAATGCACGAAATGCTTCAGCTTCTGCCTACTTGATGGCGTCTGAAACGAAATCCGGTTCGTACTGTACCGCCGCTACGTTACTTCCTCTTCAACACCAGTCGCTTGGTCCTTTCGTTTCTTTTAGCGGATCCGCGTAAAACATGGAGAATCGTTCGATATCCAAGAAGAGGAAGGTTTGTGATTTTTAATAGTTTATAATAAACAATATCTAAAAATATATACGTTATTGTGACGTTAAATACCTCTGTACTCATATTCCGTTAAAATTGAACAAATGTGCTAGCCGTGAATTGCGGATGACACGGATGCGTCCAGTGTCGCGTTTCCGCAGCGATCTCACGATTCCGCGTGTCTTTTTACGATATTATGTCAAAAGTGTAATATTTTGACGTAATATTCCATGAAATCTAATGTGTTGTAAACTCTTCTTTACAGTATTCTTACAGTCCTATGTTCAATCGTGGACGCGTGTAATTGTTTATTTAAGTAAGCTCACCTTTGAGGTTATGCTAACCTCTACCTTCTATGATCGAGACACGGTGAATGGTGATCTGCGTAATACAAAAAGTCTTATATGAATTTCGACATTAAAAAAATTTTACTTAAAATAGTTTGTAAATAAAATTTGTTGTGAAAAAAAAGAATCGCGAGTTTTACAATTTAGTACGAGGAGAGCTTTGATATCTGTATCCTTGTTTGTTTTCAGTTCGTAGGAGACGGTGTCTTCAGGGCCGAGTTGAACGAGTTCCTGACTCGCGAGCTCGCCGAGGATGGCTACTCGGGTGTGGAAGTCCGCGTGACGCCAAACCGCACAGAAATCATTTTACTGGCCACACACACGCAGAGCGTACTCGGTGAGAAGGGACGCAGGATCAGGGAACTCACGTCTGTGGTGCAGAAGCGTTTCAACTTCAAGGAGCCACAGAATGTTGAGCTATACGCGGAGAAGGTCGCGACGCGTGGTCTGTGCGCGATTGCCCAAGCCGAGTCTCTTAGATACAAGCTGATCGGTGGTCTCGCTGTGCGAAGGTAGCTTAGTGTTTTTCTTTGTCGATCCTAATCTATTTATTTATAATTTCTGCTAAATACTCTTGCTTATAATCAGGGCGTGCTACGGTGTTCTGCGTTTTATCATGGAATCGGGCGCCAAAGGTTGCGAAGTGGTCGTCAGCGGTAAACTGCGTGGTCAGAGAGCGAAATCGATGAAGTTCGTCGACGGCCTGATGATCCATTCCGGTGAGCCGACCAACGAATACGTAAACACCGCCACCCGGCATGTACTCCTCCGACAAGGTACGATCATTAGCAAAATGATTCTTTCAGCGTAACGTTGTAACGATTTGTCTATGGAATGAACGTGGTGTTAATTACGAAAAGTTTACGTGTTTGATATTACAATTATTGATTAGCGATAGATTTACGTTACACTTGTATATTTGTACTTTCAGGTGTGTTGGGAATCAAAGTTAAAATCATGCTGCCGTGGGATCCTAACGGCAAGAGCGGACCGAAGAAACCGCTGCCCGATTACGTGTCGATCGTGGAACCGAAGGACGAGGTACCACCGATGCAACCGAACTCCGAGGTGAAACCGTCGAAGGACATACCTCAAGCTGCCCCACTCGCTGTGTAACGATCATTTGACTAAAACAATAAAAATTTAAAACAGGATCTGTCGTACTTTACTCGCAACGATCTCCGCATGCTCCGCAAAAAAAGACAATCCCAAAAAGATCTGTTAAACATTCTGATACTTTATTTTTAAAAAGACTTATTGACCACGGTTGGTTTTTTTTTTATTATTCGCTACACAACTTTATTCAAAAATCCTATTTCGAAGTACCTTTAGAAATCGCCAATGTTTTAATAACCGAATAAATTCTAAGTGAAGTTACACAAGTTAAATAAGAACAGACGATCTTCCACCAGAAAAAAAACAAAAACTAGATTATAACGTACATAATATGTAAGCATTAAATTAAGCTTATTTCGAAGAATTTGACCATTGTACAACACAGAGATGATAATTTTACAACTTATTTACTAAGTAATTATATGTATATATATATATATGTAGTAATACCGCAATACCGTGCAGAGTAAAATCAAGTTAAAAAAAATTAAGAAACCCGAACTGCCACATAAACCGCACCATGAACTCCGTTACCTAGTTGTTACAAATCTATTTGTTTTCAGAAAATTACTTTTAAAACTATTCACAGTTAATATCTATATGTGCATCATTATACTTTTTTACCTCAAGTCTTATTATTCAGAATAATACAAAATAATGAAATACCGAACGTGATAAACCCATTTATATAAAGATAAAATTCTTGAGTCGTAAGATTCACGTGACAACGGTGACAATTAGTATGAAATATCACTATGGTCTTACGTAACATTCAGTAGTAAACGAGCGTAATTACTGATGTAAGAAAACGTTCCTGCTTTGATTGCTTCCGCGGGGGATGTTTCGAAAATCATTGCATAATGTACATTCATTATGGATTTTGATGTCGGCACTGATCTCGCGTACCTAACGCTAATTCATGAAGGTGTCGCTGAGTGGACCCTAGAACCCTAGGAGATCTGGTCTTGAGACAACATGAGAAAGAGAGAGAGAGAGAGAGAGAAAGACAGAATTCGAATTTAATATCATGGATATTATTGGCGGACGGGTGCCATTTGTTGAGTGAGCGAGAGCAGAGCGTCGATCATCCTGCGTACGATGTCCGGCACCGCCGGCTTCTTCGACACCGAACTCAGTCCGTTGCGGAGCTCGTAGAACACGTTGCGCGTAAACGGGTTCCTCTGCGACGCGAGGCGCAGCTTCAGGAACTGGTAGTAGATGAGGGGAGTCAACAGACCGGCGCGTCCTCTGCGAGGGGGGGAAAAAGAGAGATCCAGTGAGACCGTGTGACGCTTTGATTGTCGGATGATAAAACGTAAAAAAAAAAAACGATAACATGACAATGCAGTAGTGTAGTAAATTATACGTGATACGTACGTGAACACGAGGAGGACGGTGAACGGCAGATTGATGATCTCCGACAAGGCGCACAGGCGAAGGATATTCCGCGACTGGAATTCCACCAGGGATATCAGAAGACGAGCGCCCCACCAACTGTTTTGCCCTAGGCACTGCGCAGGTAATGCATAACAGGTAATAAAGTTCATACTTTGAAGAATGACTATGAAGAGATCGTAATGATCATGCAAATACGAAGCGTGTAATTTCCTCGTGGCAGGTAGCGCACAGTGTAAGTTAATGAGGAACAACGACGCCTGTTTACTTACATCTAGCAACGTGAGAGAATAGCTCGCCATGTGCATCAGGGCAAAGAGAAACACTGGCGTGAGCACCACTATGTATCGGTTCAGGATTCTTCTTCGTATATGTATATTTTTATATTTACTACTTAACTTCGGAGATTGAGCTGCGCTAAAGCAAATGCGGAAAAAGGATACGCGTGACCGGCGCCACGTACAAAAATATCAGGGAATAGAGCAGATAATGGCACGAATCCTCCAACAGCAGCGTTTCTAGGAACTGCCTAGTGAGCTGAACACGGGGCACCCTCTGGTGAAGGCGTAGCGCGCTGGTCGCTGCATTGTTCATCAGTATCTTGTAGTATATATTGTAAGGGTTGCTGGAAAATGAGAAGAGGCGAGATGCAGTCGATGTTCTTTGCAAGAGATAAGTATCCTGCTTGCTACAAGGGGAGAAAATTTACCCGAATATGGGAATGATGTAACCGATGGTGAATACGAGGGTGACCACTCTCGTGAGCCACAGTCCGAACTTAATTTTATTTTCTATGATGTGTTGCTTCAAGGCAGGCCAGCCCTTCTCCACCTGTGGCGACGAGTCGCTGCTAGTGCTGTCTGCCATTCTGTAACTGAAAGGGACAGATATTGGAGTAAATATATGTACATCTGACACTGGCATAATGAAAGAAGCAACGAGATCGAACACTATGTCGCGCCAATAGAGGACGCTTTTTTGTAGTCCTTTTTTAAAGCGACATTTCCGCAGAATAAGATGTGTCCGTATAAATTTGCGTGATTCACGAACGGGCACCGCGAACGCGCGTCGCGCGAAGTCGGCTGCTTCGCGCGACGGAGGGGCCAACTGCGCCGATTACGACACCACGACACATTTCTAAAGTGAAAGCGACCGCTTTCCGCGGGAAACGTCGCTCGCACTTTTCCGCGGTGCGAACGCGCGTATCGGGGCGGCCGCGACCGCGCAGGGCCGACGGCGCGAAGCGGAGATTCGACTCGGACGAGCGCGAATGCCATCTTTTTGTTGCCTTAACCCGCGATCGTTGCGACGTAATGACGGAAAGGTTGCACAGGTAGCTCCGAAAATGACACCGTCACAACGCGAGCCGTCGAGTCCGATGCCAGGGCGAACGAGTCGAACGGTTAATCGCGCGTCAAGTCGCGCATTGGTCGCACTTACGCGTTGCCGAGTCCGTCCAACGATGCGCGGGGATACCTCGCAGCTGTTCTCACGCTAGTGACAGCGGGAAACAATTGGCGCGGGTCCACCTATTCGGGACATCTACGTGTCTAAACGGGACGAGGATCGGGAGCCTCGCGACATTGGCTGATTCTCATTTTTGCAGTTGCGGCCGCGAGCTACAGATGCCGCGCCCTCCGCGCTGCATCGTGGCGCCAGCTCAAGTCGATCGTACCCGGAAGATCGTAATTTGTAGCACCGCGGTCGGTAAGCTTGAGAACGACATGGTTCTCGATCGATGCGATGATTACGATGAAATAATTCTAGATTTAGGTACATGCACGCGTATGCAGATTTGGAATCAAAATGCTTTTTTTCTTCTTTTTATTGCAGAGAAGAAAGAAGATAGAAAGGGTTTTTGAAGCGTTTGTAGCGCCAGCTGGATTGCATCCTAAATCTAAAAGATTCCATCTATTTGCAATCCTTTTCTTATAATTTAGTCATTGAATTACACACACAGAATATTAATTATGTATATGTCAGTTTTCTGTCACGCCGAGCTTTCGCTCCGCTGCCTTTGAATTGGAAACTGCAGGTTAGGAACGGTAGGGGTTCGTGTTCGATCTCTCACGAGCAACCAGGGACTGAATGGCACTGACACTGAAAGAATTGAACATACTTCGCTTGCCTATATTCTATCGCGTTTGTATTGTTAGTTAATCGATTCGAGCGGCCATTTTAAAGAGAATCCTTAAAAAGAATAACTTTGCGACAACCATAATGTAGAATACGGAAGTATTCCGCATCATGCAAATTTCCCAGGCAGCACACATTGGTTTCAAAACCGTTTCATAAACGTTTTGCCGTAACGTTTCATAACCATTTTATTGAAACGTTTATTTAGGAGAAAAATGTCCAACGAAAAATCGTTAGGAGAAACGTTTCAGAAACCATCAGAAAAATATTTATCAATTCTATATATCAGTGCCTCAAAGATAGACAGAGTTAAGTCACATTTTTGTAAAAAACTAGATTTTTATATTTTATGAATTACTCTCTAAATTTCGTGTAGTGGAATCTCACTCTTTTGAAATATCACTTCAAGTAGTAGTGATCTCAAAAGTTTCAAAAGAAAAGAAGAAGAAAAGAGTATTGGATCGGTTTTCCGGATGGTTATTTATAAGGTGATAACACAAATGTTACTTGCGAGAACGTCACGTCTGGCCTGGCCATCTATCGGTCGCTTGGTGAATCAGAGGTAGGAATCACACACTTGTGTTGATTTTTGTCTCTTGTTCCATAATCGAGTACATTGAAACGTATGATGTAAAAATAATGAATACTCGCAAAGTAAGTAGAAATTACTATTTTTTCTATATTAATTATATAATTTCAAATCGATTTAATAAAACACATTTTTCGTTTCTGTGGAAAGGTGAAAAATACGTTTTTAAAATTGAGGTCTAAAAACGGTTTCTATTTAAACCGTTTCTTAAATGGTACTTTATGTTTCTTAGACATTAGATACGTCTAAGAAACATATATTAGGCTAACATGTGCTGCCTGGGTTGTCTCGAGTCACATCTCGAACACAATCAGATCTGAAATATCAGCTGAGGGCTCAATTGACTGTGCACTTGACCGAATAAATCGATCAACCGCATGTATATCTCATCTTTGGATGCCTCTGAAGGCTTTAGCGTGCTGAACTGAAGTGTCCAGTGCACATGCGCCGGTTGCATCAGCTGTTGTTCCAAATGTACATGCTACGGACTTAGCATCATCGTATCTTATCAGTACTCCTACCGAGCGCTGGACAAAGTTACATTTTATCGGCAGTTTGACTAAAAGTTCTTGTAAAATAGCGAAGTCGAGAAAGAAGCGTTCCGACACAACACATAGCAGTCGAGTGCACGTGCCGTTGCCGAAGAGGCATTTCTGCAGAGCGATTGCGACGTCACGATCACGATTATACGAGAGTTTGTAGAGAACTTTAACTCGCAAGAATTGATTAGATTATTTTTTATCGCTTTATGAATGTCGTTTGAAGTGGTCAATAACTTCGAGGAAGGAAAGGAATGACAAGGACAAGAGAGAGGGAAAGAGGAAGAGAACAGGTACCGCTGGGTCCTAAGCAGATATATATTTTACGTTTTATGGTTTTATTTTATGTACTTCTAACCAAGGACATCTCATTATTTTGCGCCTCGTCACTGAATGACTAATGAAGTTGATTTTTTAACATTTCCGTGAAGATGCGACCAAATGCAAATTTGCAACCAAATGATGCCTTATATAATTTGTATGTGTTACAAGGACGAAAGATCAAATGGAGACGCGAGATCTTTCAATATTCTTCATCGTGTGACGATGTCAAGATAGAATTTTTATGCGTAAATAATGATGACAACAATTAATATTCAACCATACTGGCCATATCTTTAATGAAAAATCCGTCACGACGTTTCGACCATGGGTTTCGGTCCTCTTCAGGTGACAATAAATCTATTTAATGTAACAACAGTTAACGCAACAATTAATTCATCGCAAGATAAATACAAACAAATCATATAACTGAATAAACTTACGTGTAAAACACAAACAATGATGTAGATAAAATAAAAATTAGCGCAAAGTCACAATTTATAAAGTAAAACTTTATGTTCAAAACAGCGTGCGCAAAACGTATAGCCGAAACATTCAAGGGCAGAACGTTCGATCTCGACTGATCAAGAGATCCTAAGTATGTTGTCATAAATCTCCGGCAAATCGTCTGTATCAGTTTGAAGGTTGATCGTTTCTTTACATTGTTTGATGAGAAACATCTCCGCGATTTGTTTTTCTGTTTTTGACTTCGAGATACCAGTTTTTTACCGCTATGTTGACGATACTTTTGCAATTCTTCCCTATGATAAAGTTCAAGATGTTTTGAATGTTTTTAATTCTTACCATGAGAGATTGAAATTTACTTTTGAATTAGAAATTAATAACAGGCTAAATTTTTTAGATGTTACTGTTATTAGGGACAGTCAACAGTTGGTGACGAATTGGTTCAGGAAACCGACTTGTTCAGGGAGGTATATAAATTTTTTTTCACACCATCCTTTGAAATATAAAATCAGCGTGATAACGGCTTTAGTTGATAGAGCCATTTTATTATCAGACTCGCGTTTCCACGATTCGAATATAAAAATAGTAAGGGATATTCTGGAAAACAATTGTTACCCTCTTTCTTTTATAAATAGACATGTGAGTAAAAGAATCAGAAATATTAAATATAGTGTAAGCGATAATATGGAGTTTCATAAGAAAGATGATAAAAAATTTTTTGTTTTACCCTATGTGAATGGTTTGAGCGAGAACATTGAGAGGAATTTAAATGGGTTGGGTTTTGATATTGTTTATAACGCTGTTTTGAACATAAAGTTTTACTTTATAAATTGTGACTTTGCGCTAATTTTTATTTTATCTGCATCATTGTTTGTGTATTTATTTTATATTTCTATCTACATCATTGCTTGTGTTTTACACGTAAGTTTATTCAGTTATATGATTTGTTTGTATTTATCTTGCGATGAATTAATTGTTGCGTTAACTGTTGTTACATTAAATAGATTTATTGTCACCTGAAGAGGACCGAAACCCATGGTCGAAACGTCGTGACGGATTTTTCATTAAAGATATGGCCAGTATGGTTGAATATTAATTGTTGTCATCATTATTTACGCATATTGATACCCACTGGTGAAGAGAAGAAACTTTTACAACACTGTCTTATAAAATTTTTACTTCTACTTTTTTCTGGACGAAATTTCTTTGCTGATTTGCATGCGACACGTGTCTCATTATTTGAAATTATATTGCTTGCATTTATTCATTTATTCGCGATTATTATTTGAGACAACATCTCACTGATGTTGTACAATACATCTTGCTGCTTTTATCAGATGATCTGTAATGCGATATAATATTAAATTAGGAATCTTTTTTCTTATGCGCTCTGATGTCTCTTCCTGTTTAATGTCATATGCAAATATTGAATTGTAGATTTACCAAGTACATAATTTTGAAATGTTCTTGAACACTGATATCGATATCGTAAATATGACTATTTTAAATTATTTCATATTTAAATTATTTCTGGCTCCTATTTATTTAAATGAGTTGTACATTTATTGATTTATAATATGCAATTTAATATAAATCATCGTTACTTTACATAAGCCTCAAACAAGAAATATTTAGTAATATTAATGCTATAAATGTTGCAATCGAAAGATAAAATGAACGACTTTCACAACATGAATTTACATGAATGTCGGAATTTTTGTATCGTAACAATTACAACATCGTGCGATTCTTTTCTCGAAGAATGAACCTATTAGAATCTAATAATTAGATGAGAGAAATACTGAATATTCTTTTGTTTCCTCGTTTTTTATTGAAATTATACTTCAATTAAAATTATCTAGAAATACGTAAGAACAAGAAATATAGGTAGATAAAGATAGGAATAATATAATATCGAAAGTCCGTTTTAGACTATGCAATATATTGCGCTAGATTTGACGCAATTTCTTGAGCAATTGTTTATTGTAAGAATTGCTTGCCGTTAAATTGTATTGTGTTTTATACTGTACATTTTATATGACAAGATTGGTGCACTTATGCAATGTGTACAAACGGAAAACATGGAGGAACGTATTAGTTATATAAGAATGGCGTGCTTATTACTAAAAACAAATAATACAGAGGCGAGGCGATTATCATAAACTTGCACTAATCAAACAAGTAACAAAAGTGTTCTTTTTCGAAATTCTTTTTGCACTAGTGCAGACAGCTAAAACAACAGATGTATATACTTTTTGTATTAGTGCAGACAATTCAGCTAGAAAGAACAGATCTCAAATGTATAAACCATGACGCATGCCAACAGGCAAAAAATTGCTCAGGAATAGAGCACGTTTTCAATATCTCGCGCAATTTGCGAAACACACGCAAATTGTTTGCAATTTGTGTATGATGTATTATATATTTCTTGCTTTAAAAATTGCGTCAAATTTTGCGCAATATATTGCATAGTCTAAAACGGGCTTAAGTCTTCATTTGCCTTTAATGATTCGATAACATATCGTCATTTTCGTACAGAATAAATAAAGATTATCGAATCAGTCGCATGTATATCGTTTTATATTAAAGTTTTCTTTTCTCGACACTCGTGATACCCCGATATAATCTCAGACTTTCATTGTAGATTTTCACTTGTCGATTAAGGACAATCGGTGCGCGTCGTTTCATCAACGGGAGCATTGGAGAGATTTTCCCCGCGGAAAATTATTGGAATCTCCATTCGTGATCCGTGATGGCTCAAGAATGCGTGACAGATCGACGGCGACCGACGGACCGCCTCCGCGACGTCGCAAGGAAACCGAAATCATGAATGAAAATCGGGGAGGACTCCCACCCGAAAGACCACGAAGTACCCCTGGGGGGATATATACATTCCCCCGTTAGTGAAGACGCCTTTCTCCGCATGACGGCACGTACATAAACCATCGCGCGTGTAACGGTTTGTGAATCGCGGCCAGAGAGTTTGGATGCCAAGACGAAGCGAACGTGCCTAACGGTGACATTGATTTTTTCCTTCCTTTCTTTTCACGGTAGTGCTCAGACAGTCGTTAACTTTGCACGAGCGAAGGCACGTTGTTCTCCCGACCGGTCCGTCCGAGCCGACTCAGCCCGACTTGGAGTTGCGACGAAAGTGTGCCGTTCTCGTTTGGTCCGTCCTCCTCCCGAGAACTTCGGAAAGCATGTTGCTAGAAGCGGCTGCCGTCTGCGCCTTCGTTGGGTTTGGCATCGCCGCGTATTCGATTCGGCGTACAGGGTTCACGGTGTTCCTCCATCAGGTCAAGTATAACTACATCGGATTCGTTTACTATTTCGATGATCTACGGAAAGCCAGGTACAACAGAATCGGTAAGCAGCGACGTAGATTTGTCTCGCATTTGAGATTCTACATTTTGAAGCTTGTTAGATAAGCAATTAACGAATTATTGACGATATGATCAGCAGTAAGAAATATCGTAGCAAGATATCGATCTCGTAAATTAAGGTGAATTAAAATTACATTCCTTTTGCAATTATTATTGACAAGTAGAATCAAAAAGGTGTGAAATACGAAATATGATTAGAATGTTCCTCAGAAATTTTGTGCAATATGATCATCTGATTGGCATATCGATTTTAAGTAACTTCATAATGACATGTGGTGATTCAAATTTGATGATTTAACTGCTCAGGTGTCAACAAAATTAATTGCACTTCTCCTATTTCAAGACGAAAAAATGCCAGCAAGCGCGTTATTCTTCTCTTATTTCATGTTTGCGCCACATGCAAAAATAAAATGTAATGTATGCGTGCGTTCCTTTAACATTGCTAGAACAGAAACATCTATATAATAACAGCCAATCGTTCGAAGGTCGTAAGAACTGGTCACGTCAACAGTAAACTTATTTGAACGCTTGCTCGGTATTCTAACACAGAGTCTTGCGACATGGCGGATTAAATAGGATATGATTGACTTATCCTTTTAATTTGCGCTAGAAAATTGCAAACGTTCTTGCAAACAAGTTCAAATCAGATTCTCATTCGCTAAATTCCTAATAATCTTTCTCAGAACTACCGTTGCTGTCGAAGAGAGTTGCCGTTGTAACCGGCGGCTCGAGGGGCATAGGCGCAGAGGTGGTGAAAAAGCTACTACGATGTGACATGGATGTTGTAGTTGGTGAATTATTTATCTGTCTGCCATCCGCGCAGTATTGTACGATATGATACGATACCGTAACACATCGCGATGCGATTAGCTTGCAGGAGACCTGCCGCGGGCGAGAAGCTTGTTCGCGAGATTCGGAAATCCGGCACCACTATAGGACGCGCGAAGGTCCGCGAACTCAACCTCTCGTCCGTCAAATCGATAAAGGCGTTCGCGGACTGGGTGCAAAGGGAATATGGCAGAGTTCACATGCTGATCAACAACGGTATGTTCAAGAAGAGACAATTAATAATCTCGTTCTCGTTCGACGCGCGCGCGTACAACGTATCGTCTTCTCCCATTTCAGCCGCTGTGATGTTTCCCCCTACTTACACCGAGACGGAAGACGGCTTCGAGGAGCAATGGGGTGTGAATTACTTGTCGCACTTCTTGTTGACGGCTCTTCTTCTGCCGTGCTTACAAAACGCCGGGCAAACCGGCGGTTACAGCAGGATCGTCAACGTATCGTCGTGCGCGCTAGATATCGCCACCATAGACTTCGACTACATCCGTAACAGCTCCAGGTATGCAAAATGATCCTGGCACGTGTTAGTCTGTCCTCTTCTTCTATCTTCACGTAACGTGCTGCACGTGCAATTACGATTCCCCTCGATAACAATGCGATGATCATTTTCTTCTTCTTCTAGGCGCCCGTTTAACACGTACGCATCGTACGGACAGAGCAAATTGGCGCAGATCATGTTCACGCTAAAGCTGGACAAACTTTTGAGGGACAAGTCGCTGAAGGTGCAAGCATATTGCGTACACCCGGGCATAGTGCGCACTGATCTGTTCAAGGAGACGCTTTTGGGGCGACACAAATGGCTTATGATTAGATGGAAGGTAATAATGGTGCCATATAGGTTCGTTGAATCCTCCCGAGCTGTCACTTAATTTACGCATAATCGCGCGTTCATTACAGACAGCTGAGGAAGGAGCTACGCCGATAGTGTACACTGCGGTGAATAAGGAAGTCGAATATAAGGGTGGTTTGTATATCAGTAACTGCAAGGAGCTTCCCATTCCTCCGCACGCGCTAGTAGAGAAGACGCAAAAGGAATTGTTCGACTTGTCCTTAGAGCAATTACAGTTGCGCGATTTCTTCCAGTTTTTATAAAATGGAAACATTTTTTCTAAAAATAATAATATTTACCATTTTATAAAAATTAGAAGAAATCGCGCAGCTGTAATTAGTGTAAAAATTTTTTACACTAATCGGCAGATGAGTATTAAGGTATCACGTTTTTTAAGTGTTTTATAAAATAAATAGTAAAAATATTAATTTAAACTTTATGTGGTACTTTTATTAAATTATGTATTTTGGTAAATTTATATATCTAAAAAACGGAGCAAAATTATAATTAAATTTATGTAGAACTGAGAAATTATTTATACAACAAATCGAAGAAAACATCTTTCTCCTTTTGTTTAAAATAATATAACGGTACACATGTTTCGTCAGATTAATTCCAATCGCGAAGAGAAACGTATTATTTTCGATTACAAGCGTCATCGAAAGCGCAACTTCGAAAATGCAAGATAAACAGGAATAGAACAATTACTATTTATACTTTGATTTGATTTATACTGAGCGAGTCGACCAAGTCGATCATTTGTAAGTTGTATCGCCGTATACAATATGAGGAATATTCATGACAAAATGCATCGGCATTTCGTATGTATCCCCCAGAATCGCATTTTTTCTCTTGTCACGCTGGTCAGAAGGCGAAAGATAAAACGTTTGTAATATTGTTGTTATTTTTGCTCGAGAAATGCATTTTACATGAGAGATAACTTACATCTAGGATCTACACGTAATTTTCCACGAGAGATGGTCGCACAATAACTCGATGCAATGTGCTCCGCGTTTCCGTACAAAGAAAATTGATATGTCTCGACCAATATGGTTTTTTATTACAAGTTACGATTCATATTGTGACTCGTATGTATCATTAGTCGCTTACATCGATAGTAATAAAATGTAACGCAAGTCTTTGGAGCAATTTCCGAACAATTTGTATAAATCTGACCTCATCTCGGTACGCGCGTGTAAAAAAGCTCTGTGAAAATTATGAATGTGGATGCACGCAAGATGTGTGTGGTACGTTCACTTTTTATGCAATCTGAATGAATCCATACTGTTAAGCATTTTGCGGAAACATTGTGGAATTTAATATAGAATATAGATGTGAGTGTTCAGATGGGTATTAACAAACGAATAAAATTTCTATAAGAACATAATAATTTCTTATTTCTTATCTACCTTATTTCGCGCGATAAATAAAATGAACGTTCATGAAATCATCCAACTGATATAAAACAACACAGATCTACGCAACAATCACATGCTAAACGTGAGCCGTAAACCATCTGAAAAAATTTCAGCCGCAAATAAACGATAAACGATGCACATATCGTTAACGTTCACATACACGTAATCGCTATGTATAAAATCTATCTAAAAGAAATGTGAAGACTAGAGCGACGTGCCGGAATACTAGTACAGTACTAGTACACATAAATGATCTTAACTCTATAGTAATATAAATAAGAAACAATTTTTCCTCGCAACATTACGCGAAGATATAAATAGAATAACCAGTGATCAACCGTATGCCTGTACATTAAATGTAAAGCAAGTGTAACAAAACTCAGATCGTACAAATTCTCGTCGAGATTCTACGACGATAGATATTTTTGCAACGTATCTTTAATTTCCTATAGATTATCGTGTTACAAATAATCTACCAAATGAAAGATCCTCGTTGATTACCGTATGGTTGTAGAGCTAGAATGCCACCTACACTTTATTTAACGTTAACATGCCGTTATGAGCGTACGGTGAGCTGCCTCCTCGTCAAAATAGCGTGTGACAAACGCGTAAAATATATTGCACATTAGAAATAACTCTATACACCGTAGGCTTGCGACGTGTCGTAAAAATCTTATTGTTACTAATAAGATCTTGGACAGGTTACCAAAATCCGTTGCGATAATAACTATTTGTACTTCCGAAGTGAACTGAAATAACTATCGCGCAGCTGCGTAATTAAATGCACTTCCGTGCACGCAAGTGTGGAAATAATAAATAGCTGAACAATTTAACATCGTGCAGTGTCAAGTTGAGTAATAGCCGACGATAATGGAGCGTAAGTCCCGCTTGCGATGGTTGTGTGTGTCTATAAAAATTTGACGCTGTATAAACTAGTGCTCGATAATACGCGGAGACATATTCTCCCGCGTTCGCGCGCGCCTCGCCGCCTCGCGTTTTAAATATATTAAATATATCTTGCAACATAGCATAAAAGCACAACGTAGCATATAATATGATAACGCTAAACAATAACACCGTATCAAAGATGCACATACACGTATTAGGTACCTCCCGAATTATCAAATGTTGATACGCTCGATACTCGATTCATAAGAAAAGACGTGTAATGTCGTCCCGTGTGTAAAAGTCGCGTAATATGCGCGCGCGCGTGTGTATGTGTGTATAAAACCGAAAAAAATAGAGTTTATACTGAAATACTTGGTGTTACATACATTAGAAAAGTCAGCTTAAGAGAGTCGGCTGCAACCGCAATTACTACTATCACCAATCGATGTCGTTTTACCGTTTATCGACGTTGTATTCGTTTCGTATCGAGGTAATTCCTTGCTGCGTGCTTGCTGGAACACACATCACCAGTGAAAGATCCTTCCAAATGACGTAATCTTAAGTAACGTGTGAAATAGCTTACCTCCATGAGTTCGGCTGCTATCTCCATAAATAATCTCTCGACGTTTTCCGCTTCCTTGGCGGACGTCTCTAGAAAGTACATGCCGTGCCTCTGCGCAAAGTCCTCCCCCACGTGCGTCGGTATCTCCCGATCCTCTCGATCGATTTTATTTCCTGATGTGCACACGGAGATATGTAATGTGTTAACGTGTTACGAATATTTAATAAAGAGAATTTGCTTTGTTAAATTACGCTCACCTACTAATATCCTAAGAACTTTGTTACTCGCATACTCCTCGATCTCTCGCAACCAATCCGGCAGACAATCGAACGTAGGTTGACAAGAAATATCGTAAACTAATATCAACGCGTGCGCGGATCTGTAGTAACTCTGAGTAATCGAACGAAATCTTTCCTGACCCGCAGTATCCCAGATTTGCAACTAGAAAGGAGATTAATAAAACATAAATTAGCTGCATATTTGATGCGCTGCATCGTATCAAACTTGCAGAAACACACATACCTTGACTTTTTCATTTTCTACTTCGACAGTCTTGATCATAAAATCAACTCCAATCGTCGCGCCTTGTCCAGGTGGAAATAAACCCTGCAAAGTTTAGATACGTTTATTTATATTTGTACACGCTCCACATTGTCTCCATCAAGCACATCTATTTAAAGGTTTCTAATAATAATTGTGTAATTTGTTGAGTATCTCTTATACATCCTCGTTCCAGTAAACAGAAATTGGAGTAATGATGCTTCCTATTATAGGAAATGACAAGAGCCTGATCATACTTTCTATTATAAGAGATGACAACTTCTTAGAATCACAGAGTATAAGTCTCGCTCGTGAAACAATGTTTAAAACCTTTTGACAGATACAACGCCACAACGTACTAGCTAACGACACACCACTAACTAACTAACACACCAAATATCGTAGGAACCAAGAGCTACCATATAAGGAACAGCAAACACAAGGCCATTCGAAATTCGACGTGCACGTAGATGACATCATCCGTGCATAATGCATAAACAATGAACTTTCCACCCTTCGGGGAGCGCAACGCGCGCGCCCACTCGCGCGTGAGCTAGCTCGTGCAGGAGTTCGTGAAAGCACCCGCGTCCGTCACGCAACGTCGAGAGCCGCGTCGTGGCGTCGTGAAACTCCGAACTCGCCTCCGCGACCGAGACGAGACACACGGGGGGAAAAGGGACACACACAGGGAGCCCGCTCAGGGACGCACCTGAGTGAATCGTCGCACCAGGCAGGTCTTGCCCACGCCGGCGTTTCCCACGAGCACGACCTTGAAGAGAAACTTGTAGTCCTCCATGGTTCACGGCCGAGTGTCCGGAGTGCACCAGGTAGCAGCTGCGGGTACCGCGACGTGCGCGCTCGCGAGTCGCCTCCTCCTCTTTCTCAGCCGCGACGGGGACGGCGACGCATCGGACGACGTAGCGGGGCGGTGATCCCGCCGCGGGCTTTCCGCAGCCGTTCACCTTGGAGACGTAAGGAACGTACGCGGCGGGCCGCGCGCGCGAATATGCCGCAACGGACGCTCGGTGCGTCGACGTCGCACGCGCTCTCTTCGGCTTCTCGCGGCTGCGAGGAACTGGAGGAGCGGAAAGGAAGAGTGAGTCTGTGCGAGAGAGAAAGAGAGAGGGAGAGAGGAGGCCGAGAGAAAACGGCGAGACGTCGACTACCTCGACATCCTCGTCGCTCACCGCCACTGTTGCACGCGATCACTGGTGAGGTTGCCCCGTTTCCCTCGGACAGGAATGCACGCGCGGCGCGAAAGTTCAGTCTAGTTCTGTCTTTATAGTTCCTTCGCGCCGTTTATAGTTAATATTTTATGATATTATGTAAACTGAAACAAGTAGAGTTAAAACTCACGCTTTAAATTCGCAAAAATAAATTTCACGTTGAAATTAATGTATCTCTTTTAATTTAGCGTAAGGAAACTATTAAGGGGAAGCTGGAGTTGCTAGTGAACTATTTTTTCACTATAGCGATGGTAATTGCAGTTTCGAAAATTCTCTTTATTGCTTGTGCAGAATAAAAAATCCTTTTCCACGAATGAAGTGTAGATAGAAAGAAAGCCCGCTCTACAGGACTTTATATTCAAAATGGAAAAAAGTTAGAAAAGACAAATGCAAGTTTTTAACTTTTTTCCATTTTGAATATAAAGTCCTGTAGAGCGGGCTTTCTTTTTATCTATACTTCATTTGTGGAAAAGGATTTTTTATTCTGCACAAGCAATAAAGAGAATTTTCGAAACTGCAATTACCATCGCTATAGTGAAAAAATAGTTCACTAGCAACTCCAGCATCCCCTTAACTAAATGATTTATGAACGTAGACACTAGTGACAAGAGAGCAAGACCGCACTTCTAGTAAGAATATGGACACCGTTCATCGAGTTTTGAATTCATTATTGTATTTAGCGATAAATTACAATAATATTTTAGTTAGTATATTTTTTAACGATGCAACTACAAATAAAATTATTGTTAATATCATTGTAAATAATAAATAATATAGATAATATGGCAAATAATTTTAAAACTTTTGCATAGACTAGTACGTTATATAGAAGTATGTGATTGGATTTGAGCCTTTGTAAGGAAATGTTCCAAAGACAAAGTTTGAATAAACAATGATACGAATTAAATGATAATTTTACTGGCAGTAAAATCATCAGTCTATTTTAATTCTAAAATGGGTGCAGTTATCACTGCGATCAGCTGGTAAGCGTCTCACAAGGGAAATCCTGACATGGCTGCTCTCGGGTTTGCTCTGTGAGAGCCAAATAATACATCCGAGATAAATTTCTGCCGGGAAATTACTTTGTAACAGAATAAATTTCCCTCAGAAATGTCTCGCGAGCCAGACATTTCCGCAAGATTTCACATTCTGACATAATTCCGACGAACTTGGACACGATCTTGAGACATGTCAAAAGTGTAACCTCAAACAGGTTAGAAATAGGTTAGTTTTGAGTTTCCGGACTACTAAGGAACATTAACGGCACTTGCAAAAGACGCGTCGAAAGTAATAGCTCGCACGACAAATCCCTGATTTGAATCCGACAGTCGGCGAACATCAGCGAGATGAGGCGGAAGGCGGGCGTGGGTGCGATACAGAAGCAGAAGCTGGAGCAAGAGAAGTACCGAGACAAGGGCACGGAGATTCAGGAGAATCAGTTCGAGCAGATGACGAAGCACATGGAGACGTTCCGCGTGAACCTGGAGGAGTTCGCGTCCAAGCACAAAAGCGAGATCAAGAAGAACGCGCGTTTCCGTCGCCAGTTCACCGAGATGTGCGCCTCGATTGGGGTGGATCCGCTGGCGTCTGGCAAGGGTTTCTGGTCGGTGCTGGGCCTCGGCGATTTCTACTACGAGCTCGCCGTGCAGATCGTCGAGGTGTGCATGGCGACCAATTACAAGAACGGCGGCCTGATATCGCTGGACGAGCTGCGAACGCGCCTCGTCCAGGCACGGGGACGTAGGCGGGAGCACCAGGAAATCACCAACGAGGATCTGCTGGCCGCTGCCAAGAAGCTCAGGATATTCGGCAACGGCTTCTCCGTGGTGCCTATCGGCCGGGGGAAGCACCTGGTGCAGTCGGTGCCCGGTGAGCTCAGCATGGATCACACCGCGGTGCTGCGGCAGGCCAGTCTGTCCGCGAACGCTCACGTCTCCAAGTCGATCCTGTGTAAGGAACTGAGATGGGAGGAGGACAGAGCGCAGAAGGCTCTCGACCACATGATGAAGGAGGGTCTCGCTTGGCTGGACAAACAAGGCGAGGGGGAGGTGCTGTACTGGTTCCCGAGTTTATTCACAGCTTGCATCGTTTCCAAAGAGTGAATCCTGCAGCAACATTCTTGTCACCGCCGCGTAGGTAGGATATGCTTCAAGGAAAGAATCGACGTTGCTTCTTAAGATCCACATGTTGAGTACGACGAGTAAAACTGTCCGTTCCGTAATCTGCGCATCCGAGATCAGTCGCGACGGTTCTACGTCCAGTGCAGGACGCTGTCAGCTGATCTCAGGTCTTTGTACATAACTGCAATGAGAGATAAGTGGAGAGAGTACAAGATCGTTCTTTATCACTCAATTATCGAGATTTTCGAGTACAAACCTGTGAACCGTGTCTGTTTTGTATCGCGCAAACTGCTGTCTAGAAGTTAAAAGCGCTTTCTGCAGATCATCCTTCTCCTTCTTCAATGAATTGATCTTTCTATGTAGTTCCTTAGATTTTACTTTAAAACGTGCCGTCAAAGATATCGCTTCGTCTCGAAACCTGAAGAAAAATTCGTCGGATTCGTCAGTCTCAAGTTTCGGATAAAGTCCAGTTTGTAAATTTGCGAATTGTGAAATCGAATAACTTTCTTACTTTTTACTCAAGTTCTGATGAATTGTAACATGTTGCGTCATCTCTTTCATCTTGTTGTCGAATTGCTCTTGTTGCTTGCTTAGCTGCTCCGCTAACAGAAGCTGCCAGTTGTGATCCGCATTCTCGAACCTGGAGAACATCGACTCTTAGGCACGTCCAAAGCGAATTATTTATTTCATGTACAGATAATAAATATTATGTAGATATTATACTATTGCACACGCATTAAAATGTTGAGGAATAAAATTATTTACCGTATGTCCAAAGTGTGTTTCTTTATCGTATCCGCATGATGTTGCAGAGGAATTTGAACTGGATTGACATCAGCACTTGATTTGGTCTCCGTTATTGCACTCGCTCTCTGCAGATTAGTTTCCAATTCACGGATTTTACTTTCCAGCGCGTGCCGCTCACAGTCTCTCTTACGTATCTCGCGATCGAACGCCGACTGCAGTGACTTCAGTTCCGTCACGAGAGATTCCTTGTCGCCGGTGGCTCTCGTCAATTGGTTCTCTACGTTCACGTAGCGCTCGATCGCATCCTTCGCTCTCTCGTCGGCTAGTCTTATGCGGTCGCGCGCCAAGTCCGTCGAACCCTGCTGCTGAATCTGCTTCAGCCTCTCGCTCGACGCCGCCAGCTGCCGCTCCAGGCGAACGATCTTCTCCCGCAACTGCTGCATCTCCGAGTCACGCTGCTTCCTGTACGCCTCGTCGGTGGCCTCCAGCTTGGAATCCGCGTGTTTCAGCGCCTGCTCGTAGTTGACGATCCTCGCGGCCGATTTCTCCAGCAGGTCCTCCGAATCTCGTCGCACCCTCTCGAGCTCCTCCTCCGCCAGTCTGCTCTCCCGTTGCGATCGATCGAGCAGCGTCACCTTCTCGCGCAGCTCCGACTTCAACTCCTTCATCTCCAGCAGGTACTTCTTCACGCTGTGCTCGTGAGCGTCCTTCAATCTTGCGATCTCGTTCTGCATCTTCGTGGCGTGTTCCTCGACGATGGAGGCCAATCGAGCCTCCAGCCTGGTCCTCTCCTCGGCGATTTGCGCTTCCCTCTGCAGCACCGTGTCCCTCTCCCTCACCGCGGACTCTATCAGGTCCAGGGCTTCGGCCATTTTGCACTTTGTCTCTTCGTTCTTCGCTGCGATGTTGCTGGCGACTTTCCTGCTCTCGCTCAGTCTCTTCTCCAGGTCGGACTTCAGGTGATTTGTCCTTTGTACCTCCGCCTTCGCGGTGTACAATTCCTCCGTTAACGAGTGTATTGCCTGCTGACTGTCCCTATCTTTTGAATAAGATAATTAACGTACACTCTATTCTTGGTGTTTTAAATTTTTTAAAATTACTTATGCGAATAACTGACCTTTCTGTTGAACGTTCCGCTGGAGTTCCTCGAATCTCTCTGCGGCTTCCCGCTTTTCTCTCTGCAAAGTTTCCATCGTTTCCTTGCTCGTCATCCACAAGGACTGCTGCTTCGCGAAATGTTCTTTAGCCTGGTGCAGCTTGCTCTCCAAAGCCTTTATAGCCTCTGAATATGATTGTCGAACGTCGTTCAGTTGGTCCTCGTAAAACTTTACGTTTCTGTCGTCCATCGGACGAGCTCTCAACTCCTGCTCCAAGGCATCTACGGCTTTCATCGATACTTGCCACAGTTGAACCGCGGAATCCTTTTCCATCTGTAGGACCGCGATGCGCTCCTTCAGATTCGTGACCACCTTGTCGTGCATGTCGACATTACCACACTCTTCCAAGTGGATGCGCGAAATGTAATCGCGCATGCCATCGCTGCTATTCTTGCTCTCGATTTGCAGCGTCTGCAGCTCAGAGCGAATGCCATTTTGCTCTGTCTGCAAAAAATATATATGCATATTAATTTAATGGAATATCAGGATTTAAAATAAAATATAGTAATAATTTATAATAATTCGAAATTTGGAGTAACATTGGATGGAGATTCTTGTAAGAAACAACTCACTTTGCAAATTTCCAACTCTCGCTTAAGATCATCAGCAATATCGTTGTACTCTTGAAGAATGATATGATGCTCGCTAAGCGTATAAAAGGAATGATTATTATCTCTCGTTTTCAGCGACAAGGAGAAATAATGTTGACACTTCCTAACCTCATACTCACCCGCGCTTCGGTGCGTCGTGCTCCGAATCAAACATTTCGTCGTACGGAATTATTCACGGAGGGCGAGTCGAGTTACGAACAAATTTGTTATAACATACCTAGTTTGCGATTCAATTTAGTCAATATTAAACAGTCTACTCGCGTTAGTTAGTCTGTTTCGATTGACATCGATGTCACGCATCGCAGACTGACGTATGCGCTTCGATTAACGTTTAGCCATTAAACATGTACAAGGAAATGTACTGACGTACATCAGAAAAAACGTAAAAGGTTTCCGAGACTTCGCAGTTTCGTTCACAAACGGTACATCGGAAATTTTCATTCATGAATTTATGATTAAAGTGACAACAATCATACGCGCCTCAAACGCCATTGAAAACCGGCCAGTTGCATCCGGTCGGTGCTGATAAGACCAATAGCCATACGGAAGATGACGTAACCTAAAAAGTCACTGTCCGCTGGCGCCCTCGGGAAATAATGCGGCGCGAATGCAACTATTCGAACTGCTTCCAAAAATGAAAAATCGAATCCACTTGGAGCATGATTTGGATTTTGAGGCTGACTTGGATTTTTAGCGAGAAATTATGTAATTAAAGAGAATTAATTGAAAATATTCATAATACCAAGTTCTAAGTAATGATGGATGAGGTATTTGAAATTTACCACGATTTTTTTATTTATTTACTATTACGGATTTCTTTGAACGATTAAGAATATAATCAGACAGATGTTCCTCGAAGAATATATTTTACGACTTAAAATCTAAAGAAAGCAGTGATGAGATTAATATAGTTTTTTTCTTTTTTTCTTCGCGGTCGCCAAGTACGTAGTGTTGTGCGTAGTTGGTGCTACCCTCTCCGCAACCAGTGCTTCAGTATGAACTGTATTTGAAATTTACCACGATTTTTTTATTTATTTATTATTACGGATTTCTTTGAACAATTAAGAATATAATCAGACAGATGTTCCTCGAAGAATATATTTTACGACTTAAAATCTAAAGAAAGCAGTGATGAGATTAATATAGTTTTTTTCTTTTTTTCTTCGCGGTCGCCAAGTACGTAGTGTTGTGCGTAGTTGGTGCTACCCTCTCCGCAACCAGTGCTTCAGTATGAACTGTATTTGAAATTTACCACGATTTTTTTATTTATTTACTATTACGGATTTCTTTGAACAATTAAGAATATAATCAGACAGATGTTCCTCGAAGAATATATTTTACGACTTAAAATCTAAAGAAAGCAGTGATGAGATTAATATAGTTTTTTTCTTTTTTTCTTCGCGGTCGCCAAGTACGTAGTGTTGTGCGTAGTTGGTGCTACCCTCTCCGCAACCAGTGCTTCAGTATGAACTGTATTTGAAATTTACCACGATTTTTTTATTTATTTACTATTACGGATTTCTTTGAACAATTAAGAATATAATCAGACAGATGTTCCTCGAAGAATATATTTTACGACTTAAAATCTAAAGAAAGCAGTGATGAGATTAATATAGTTTTTTTCTTTTTTTCTTCGCGGTCGCCAAGTACGTAGTGTTGTGCGTAGTTGGTGCTACCCTCTCCGCAACCAGTGCTTCAGTATGAACTGTATTTGAAATTTACCACGATTTTTTTATTTATTTACTATTACGGATTTCTTTGAACAATTAAGAATATAATCAGACAGATGTTCCTCGAAGAATATATTTTACGACTTAAAATCTAAAGAAAGCAGTGATGAGATTAATATAGTTTTTTTCTTTTTTTCTTCGCGGTCGCCAAGTACGTAGTGTTGTGCGTAGTTGGTGCTACCCTCTCCGCAACCAGTGCTTCAGTATGAACTGTATTTGAAATTTACCACGATTTTTTTATTTATTTACTATTACGGATTTCTTTGAACAATTAAGAATATAATCAGACAGATGTTCCTCGAAGAATATATTTTACGACTTAAAATCTAAAGAAAGCAGTGATGAGATTAATATAGTTTTTTTCTTTTTTTCTTCGCGGTCGCCAAGTACGTAGTTGTGCGTAGTTGGTGCTACCCTCTCCGCAACCAGTGCTTCAGTATGAACTGTATTTGCAATTTACCACGATTTTTTTATTTATTTATTATTACGGATTTCTTTGAACAATTAAGAATATAATCAGACAGATGTTCCTCGAAGAATATATTTTACGACTTAAAATCTAAAGAAAGCAGTGATGAGATTAATATAGTTTTTTTCTTTTTTTCTTCGCGGTCGCCAAGTACGTAGTGTTGTGCGTAGTTGGTGCTACCCTCTCCGCAACCAGTGCTTCAGTATGAACTGTATTTGAAATTTACCACGATTTTTTTATTTATTTACTATTACGGATTTCTTTGAACAATTAAGAATATAATCAGACAGATGTTCCTCGAAGAATATATTTTACGACTTAAAATCTAAAGAAAGCAGTGATGAGATTAATATAGTTTTTTTCTTTTTTTCTTCGCGGTCGCCAAGTACGTAGTTGTGCGTAGTTGGTGCTACCCTCTCCGCAACCAGTGCTTCAGTATGAACTGTATTTGCAATTTACCACGATTTTTTTATTTATTTATTATTACGGATTTCTTTGAACAATTAAGAATATAATCAGACAGATGTTCCTCGAAGAATATATTTTACGACTTAAAATCTAAAGAAAGCAGTGATGAGATTAATATAGTTTTTTTCTTTTTTTCTTCGCGGTCGCCAAGTACGTAGTGTTGTGCGTAGTTGGTGCTACCCTCTCCGCAACCAGTGCTTCAGTATGAACTGTATTTGCAATTTACCACGATTTTTTTATTTATTTATTATTACGGATTTCTTTGAACAATTAAGAATATAATCAGACAGATGTTCCTCGAAGAATATATTTTACGACTTAAAATCTAAAGAAAGCAGTGATGAGATTAATATAGTTTTTTTCTTTTTTTCTTCGCGGTCGCCAAGTACGTAGTGTTGTGCGTAGTTGGTGCTACCCTCTCCGCAACCAGTGCTTCAGTATGAACTGTATTTGCAATTTACCACGATTTTTTTATTTATTTATTATTACGGATTTCTTTGAACAATTAAGAATATAATCAGACAGATGTTCCTCGAAGAATATATTTTACGACTTAAAATCTAAAGAAAGCAGTGATGAGATTAATATAGTTTTTTTCTTTTTTTCTTCGCGGTCGCCAAGTACGTAGTTGTTGTGCGTAGTTGGTGCTACCCTCTCAGCAACCAGTGCTTCAGTATGAACTGTATTTGAAATTTACCACGATTTTTTATTTATTTACTATTACGGATTTCTTTGAACAATTAAGAATATAATCAGGCAGATGTTCCTCGAAGAATATATTTTACGACTTAAAATCTAAAGAAAGCAGTGATGAGATTAATATAGTTTTTTTCTTTTTTTCTTCGCGGTCGCCAAGTACGTAGTGTTGTGCGTAGTTGGTGCTACCCTCTCCGCAACCAGTGCTTCAGTATGAACTGTATTTGCAATTTACCACGATTTTTTTATTTATTTATTATTACGGATTTCTTTGAACAATTAAGAATATAATCAGACAGATGTTCCTCGAAGAATATATTTTACGACTTAAAATCTAAAGAAAGCAGTGATGAGATTAATATAGTTTTTTTCTTTTTTTCTTCGCGGTCGCCAAGTACGTAGTGTTGTGCGTAGTTGGTGCTACCCTCTCCGCAACCAGTGCTTCAGTATGAACTGTATTTGCAATTTACCACGATTTTTTTATTTATTTATTATTACGGATTTCTTTGAACAATTAAGAATATAATCAGACAGATGTTCCTCGAAGAATATATTTTACGACTTAAAATCTAAAGAAAGCAGTGATGAGATTAATATAGTTTTTTTCTTTTTTTCTTCGCGGTCGCCAAGTACGTAGTTGTTGTGCGTAGTTGGTGCTACCCTCTCAGCAACCAGTGCTTCAGTAT
Organism: Ooceraea biroi; assembly: GCF_003672135.1. Taxonomy (NCBI): domain Eukaryota; kingdom Metazoa; phylum Arthropoda; class Insecta; order Hymenoptera; family Formicidae; genus Ooceraea; species Ooceraea biroi. Next base: position 6,852,703 of record NC_039517.1, on the reverse strand, counting down.
GAACTGTATTTGAAATTTACCACGATTTTTTATTTATTTACTATTACGGATTTCTTTGAACAATTAAGAATATAATCAGGCAGATGTTCCTCGAAGAATATATTTTACGACTTAAAATCTAAAGAAAGCAGTGATGAGATTAATATAGTTTTTTTCTTTTTTTCTTCGCGGTCGCCAAGTACGTAGTTGTGCGTAGTTGGTGCTACCCTCTCAGCAACCAGTGCTTCAGTATGAACTGTATGGAGACGTGATTACGCGCGCGGTCCGACGATCACGCGCGAAATAACGTTAAAAATTGCACATTTTTCACGGAAATTCGCGCAAAATTTAATTAACTTGTCGTTGCTTTAACGCTCCCGCGTTAGCATTCCGGAAAATTTCGCGACCGAAGAGCGTGCGATGCGGTAATCGGAGCAATCGCGAAACGATTTTTCCAAAACCACTGCGCAGTGAAGTCGCCGATAGTCGAGAAGCGCTCGAAAGCCGCGAAGTTTGACGCAGTTCGCGCGATCATATCTCGCGGCCGTCTTTAGAGACTTGCGATCGCCGCAGCATTCATCAGGTTGTTAGTGAAAAGTGCAATATGGCGCGAAACAGTGTGAAGTGCCTTCGTTTCACGCGATAACATTATTAACCGAACGATGCGTGAATTAATTCCTTCGGTTGCTCGTCCGAACGTTCTCTTCGCTTCGATGTTAATCGCTCAATGAGAATCATCACCGACAGATGAATATCGCGTCGGAGTGAAGTGAAGTGAAGTGAGTATTGAAAGTGCAAAGTGTTTGAAGAACCGCAATGGACGAGGTCGAATATATGCGACAGCTAATTCTCGCGGACGGTATCGTGGATGGTATTTGCAGAAGAATTTCACCGGTGAGTCGAGACTTTAATAGTAGACTACAGGGTGTCCCGAATTTAAATGTCCAAACTTCGGGAGCGCGTAGGGGATGATAAATCAAAAATAAAAAGTCCTTTAGAGATATGCTCGTTTTTACTTCGTTTTGGAAAAATCGCAAAAAAGAAAACGTAGATTTCATGCAGCAATGACTCGCCGATCCGGCACTCTTCTGTTTGGAAATCGGCGCGCATTCTCTCGCACCGCCTCCCTAGCATTACCGTCACAGAAACCCTACACGAAAACCATATCAGCATATTCAACGTTAGAATATGTACGCGGCATTGTGACGGGAGTAATTCACTCGATGGCTTCTGATGAGTAACTGACGAATTTATGGGAGAGAAGCAGAAATGTAAACAAACAAAGGAAGTGCGAGAGTATGCGCGGCGCCGATTTTCAAACAGAAGAATTCCGGAACGACGAGTCATTGCTGCATGAAATCTACGTTTTCTTTTTTGCGATTTTTCCAAAACGAAGTAAAAACGAGCATATCTCTAAAGGACTGTTTATTTTTGATTTATCATCCCCTACGCGCTCCCGAAGTTTGGACATTTAAATTCGGGACACCCTGTACAATAGTTATAGCAGTAGTAGCATACTTGCGCAACAGTACTCAAAGGTCACTCTGAATTTCAACGAGCGAAATGCGCGAGAACAACTTTACGCTCGCGTCGCCGCGCGCGATCGGTTCGTACGATCGCGCGTTTCGCGCCGCGAGCCTTATTTTCCGAATCTTGCCGACGCGTCGAGCGCGAAGGAAATTCTGGAAGGCGTTATCTATCCACCCGCGGGATACCGAAGCGAGGAGGGGGGAGGGGGTGGGAGCGACGCCGAGAGAGAGGCGTCGGGACGCCTCCGTCCTCGCGCTCAGTCACCGCCCAAGCTGCACCGCGAGCGATTCGTCGTGTCGCCGCGTGAAAAGAGAAAGAGAAAAATAACGAGGGGCAGGGAGGAAGGGAGCGCACATCCGTGCTACGATCCCGCGCCCTTTGAGCCGCGTCGAGTGCGACTCGCCCTGCACCCTTGCTCCTCGTGCTCTCCCGCAGTGACCGCTCCCGGTGGTCGTCGTTTCCGCTCGCGATCGCGATCGCGATCGATCGATCGCACGCGCGCCGCGAGTGACAGAAGACCCGGTTGCCGCCTTTCGCGCGCGACTTTTTCGAGCCGACGAAGCGAAGCGAGGGCAGGAAGTGGTGGTGGTGGTGCCGCGGTGCCGTGGAGGTGCGTCCGCCGGCGAGGGGGGTCTTGAGGGCAACGCGTTCCTCTGGAGGCGCTCAGGAGGCAGTCAAGATCCATCGCCGCCCGGAGATGTCGGAAAGTCAAGGTCAGTGCTGCTGCGGCCGCAACGCGGTGGCAACGCGCCTCCTCGCCGCGTTTACCACGTCAGGGGGTGCGTGCACGCGTGCGAAGTCGCGCGCGAAGGGGCGGATATAAGGGTGGAGGGTGAGGGCGACAGGAGAGCTTCCGATCGAGATTAATAACTGAAACGCACTCGGGATTAAATCGCCTCGATGATCAATCCATTGGTAATACGTGCGATGATGATCTTTTCGAATGATATCTCTTTCCTTTGATGCATGAGGAGGGTGAAAGGCAAAATGCAAGTATCAGAGACACCGAGTGGTGATCTCAGCTCCTGGTGAATGGGACTCGGGGAGGATGAGTCGTTTCGTTTCGGAGTTTTCTTTTTAAGCTTCTCTCTCTGTTCCTCGCCGTCAGGGAGAAAATGTAGCGATGGGAGATAAGAGGTGTTCTTTCCGGGCAGAGAGTTATAGAGAAGCAAGTTCGAGCGAGTGGAAGTGGGTCGTTGCGAAAGTTTTTAATTTAATACCTCGATTTATCCAGCTACTCCGTACGCTCGCTGTTGCAATATCCATTATATAATAATAAACATATATACGAAATACTTCCCGACGCCAGTTTTCAATGTTAACTTCTTAGCGACTGCTTGGTGGTCCACGTTTTAAGAAGAGTGTGTTTAGTGATTGCACTACAGATACTGCATCGATCAATATTACATCGTGTTTTATTAGTCCCCGCGGACACATCATGTAATCCGTATTATGTTTCGCGAAATCACGTTAACCCATTTGCATGCGTAACTACGATAGCTCGTTTGAAAACTATCAGTTTTCGCGGGATTTGTCCGGTTTGCATTTTTGCAAGATTTTATTTTAATTTGCTCGTTTATTATTAATTGCATCACAATTTAATTACAATTATATAATATATTACAACTTAATAATTAAATTGTTCTCTAATTGTGTCATATTTATACATTCGATTTATATTTCACATATCAATATAAATAAATCTATTAAATTGGAGCGAACATAAAGACAAATATATAAAAAATATATGTATAAGTCGAATAATAATTTCTCAGTAATATCCATTTGTGGGGGCAATGTAAATTAATGTGCGGGAGGTATCAGTACATTTGTGGATGCAAATGACATAATCTCAGTCGCTAATCACTCCGTGTTCGCCCCGGTTGAAATAGCGTTATCTAATAAGCCCTTCCTCTCTCTCTCTCTCCCTCTGGCGTGAGAGAATTATTAATGAACAATCTAAAATCATTCGTGAATGCAAACACGACGACGCACGGACGAGATAACATCACTCTCTCGTTGCGTATCCGCAATTTACTTGCGAGCTGCACTCGGGATCCTCGTGAATTTTGAATACGACGCACCACGAGCTTCCACATCTCGCTTTCCACATTTCTGCATCCTCGCTTGAACGTTTTATCAGCCAACACACAAAACTGCAAAGAAAAAGACCAAGGGGTTGCCGGTCGGTGACATTTACGACTCCGTCGCCGCAACTTCTTGATTAACATCGTCGGGTCGCGCGCTCATAACAGCGGTTCTTCCCAAGTTTCAGTCACCCGGGCAATTTTGCTTGCGAGGCTCGACTTAAGTTGCAGCTCTTATCCTCGGCGAACTTTTCAGAGAAATCGCGTTCGCTTGATACATTCGTGTTTCTTGTTTCCTTCCTCCAATTTCTTCCTGTCGTTTACCGTCGCGATTTCGCCATCGTTCGTCGTTCCCGCGAATACTCCTCGGTGTATTCGGGGAAAAATTCTGCCGCGGATCTCATGGTTCGATCAAACTATTCGTAACAGTGAGACGATACTGCTGCGAAGTGTCAGGGAAAGTTAAATTAACTTTCGATTGGTGGCTTGGTGGTAATCGAGGGTGCTCCCACTCTCACGCATGTCGGACAAAGTTCCGAATTCGAGTTCCAAATTCCTCGCTGGGATTGTAAACCGATGTCAGTGTGTCAAACCGATAATATTCAATGTCTGGAAGAACATTGTAATTGAATTAAGAAAGCGTTTTCAGCACGTACAAAGAGATTAATTGTTTTAGCAAAATACGTATCGGAGAGCACGATGACATTTAAATTTCTTACATTGTAGGCTTTGTTTAAAGTTTATGCCACTCATGCGCGACACAGAAGGGAACAACGATGCCACGAACATTAATTACACTACGCTAATTTTCCATCGCGACGCTCGACGTTCCCTGTTTGCGCATTTGTGCTGATTCGCGCCGGCACGATACTATTTCCGGTGAAAACACGGTGTGGATCTGTATGTGTGTGTGTGTGTACGCACTGGGAATCGCAAGTCATAAATTCAAGTCTCTGTCATCTAATTACCACACCTTCCGTTACACTCCTATGTATTGCTCTCAAGAGACGACGAGCAAGGATCGTGATGTAACGAGGCGTAGGAGATTCGCGAAGCTGGAATCCTAACAAGCAGTCGTTTTCCGGTATGATCGTATTCGTCTAATTTCCTTCTGGATAGTACACAATGTACTCCAGATCTCCCGTACTTCCTTTCATCTGTATGCTGGAGTATCTTAAGTTGATCAGTCTGATTAAAATTTAAACATAAAATTCGAGATACTTGAAAATTCGAGCACGCTCTTATTCTTCCCTTCTAATTTCAAATAGATTATAATAAAATTTTCATTTAGAAATTAATTCTTGAAAAATGCTTGACATTGAATGTCACAGACTTGTCAAGGAAGATGGAATTTAAAGTTCGATTAAAGAGAAATCGGTATTAAATTGATCAAAGAATCTGGTTGAAGTGTAGAGTATTCGGGGCAACTTTGGAGCATCCATGATTTATTACATCACTTCCCCGACCATAGATTCTTAGATGAACTTCGAATGAACTTTTTAATGTACGGGTAAAAGAAGGCCATTGTTTTAGTTGGATCATTGTAACTTTTTACTTTGCACTATTAATTATCTCAGCTATTAAGCTCGAAAACTTTAGGTTCAATCGGTAATCAGGCGCAGAACGATGTTTCGCTATCCATTTGTTCTCTCGAATACTTTCTAAGAGCTTTTCACCTTTAATCGTTTATAATTAGCAATTTTCGTAACTCAATGGCTAAATTTCATTCGAGATATTAAGAAAATAGAAAAATACCTGGCAATTAAATTCAAGCGTGGGCAATTTCGATAAGGCAGAGAGGGTCTCTGAAGAATTTTATGTGTCAAGGGGGACACGCGTTTTGTCGGGAGATAATAACGAGGCTCCTCGATTGTCGTGAAGTGAGGTGTACTCTAGATCCATCTCGATAGGGAGGACCCATTTACTTTCATCAATATATAAAAGAGGCTTCTCTCTCTCTCTCTCTCTCTCTCTCCTTTTCCTCTTTGTATCGCTGACGTTTCGTTCCCTTATACTTTGCGTCGAGCCGCTCCTCGTAATTCTGTATACATCCTAAATTTCACTGATCCTCCAGAAGAATACGCGAAAATCCCGATCAGCGACGCGATCGTGAAAGTAAAATCAGTAACTCCTAAAAATACGAGTAATAGGAAGACGTGTAGTCGATTTATCGAAAACGCGCTCTCAAGATAATCGCAACGTACCGCGCGTACATCGATCCGTTTATTTGTACGCGTATGTCAATCCGCGGTGATACGTTTGATCGATTTCGACATGTTTGCCGAATTCAAAGGGATCTATGTATGGGCGTTTCCGGCAAAAGTGTTCGTTTATGGATTTTTCTTCCTTTGAATCTCCGCACATGTACGTCGTCGACCATAAACGCCATTTTTGCGACTCCGGAGGGTTGTGCGTGATTTTAATAAAATACCGATATTTTTGGTCTTATTTCGTGCATCGAGAATTATCGAAACGTAAAGATGAAAATTCGGAGACCAGATTAAACGACTCGAAAACGTTCACACACTCTCCGACTTTCTTGCATTTTTTTAAACGCCTATTTCACCGCGAAAGTTATGCCTACGTTTTACGAAACATTCTAGGTAACGTTGTCGCATATTTTCGCGTTTAATTCACACGTTGCAGAATAACGTGATCGAGTGTACTTCTGTTTATTTTTTCGCACGCAGTTGCACATTTTTTCGCGCGTTGTGCTCTTCGACGTGAGTCAAGTGGGTGATACGATATAACGATTCTCATTTTACAAATAATTTGCGTCATAAGCGTGACTCACATTTATGCATCTCGATTTTGTACATCTGATATGATGTTTGCATGTTTTTAACGTACCTGTGACTTTATTTTTCTTCCTTTCTCGCTTTTTTTCTCTCTATCATCCTCTCGTGATTTTATTATCTTCTCTCGTCTTTTCATGACGTTCCTCCATTTCGTGTAGTTAAGTTCCGACGTTCATAAACCTTGTTGTAAAACGCGCTCGCGTCAGGCGCGGCTTGTAATAAGTTATAAAGAAGAATATGGGGCTACGTTCGAAGTTTAACTAAAGTGACTGCTCTAAACGGATCCATTTGGTTTTGGGAAGCTTAGGCCTTTCGCAGCCCTTTCTCATAAAATATGTAACAGGCCGCTTGGCTTCGATACGGACGTAAGCGATTCTTCCTAACTTTTCTTCGCTGAAGGTATCCAACAAATCAAGTAGACATAATTTAGATATTCGAGTGAAAGAATATGGCACAAAAGTTTTAGAGACGCTTGTAAATAAACTATATATTTAATTAAAGTATTTTTATAAAATTCTCATTAATTCTTCTCATTAATTTTTCTGAACAAAATAGAATTGTATTTTTTAGCATGAAAGTTTTACTTAAAGCTCAACTCGGAAAAAGAATTCTGAAAAAGAACAACTTTGCAAATTTCATTCTATCTGTATGCAATTAGTGTTCAAGAACATCTGCTGTAAATGAGAAGTAACAATCGATTATGCCGTCTTAGCCGGCTGCGGCGTCTCCGTGTGACCCAATCGATTAACTTTTTCAAAGACCGAAGAATATTTAGCACTCTGTAATCTGCAACTCGAAATAATTGCGACGAATAAAACCGTGGAAAGCGACACCTTATATAAACGCAGATTTTCCGAGTGGGCGGAAAGCAGAAAAATTAAGATGCACTGACGAGGAACCTCCCTCTTGCATTCGCGCGTTGGAAAAGGAATAAAACAAAGATCGGGTTTCCCGCAATCGGGAAAATACACAGCAAATAAATAACGAGGATCGGCGTCTTTTTTAATTATGCTTTCGCCATCGTTAAAACTTTTTTCGCCCCCAAAAGAAGAAAAAAAAACAGAAAGAAAAACAGAGAACATACTTCGAGCTTTCTGACGATGGCAGATATTAAAATTCTCGTTAAAGTTCGGCGTACTTGCAGGAGGGCGATTTCTTTCAAGGACCTACTCGAGTCCCCTTTAAACCGTCGGTCTCGGCTCTCTTCTTCCGTCTCTTGGCCCGGAGCTTTTCACCTGAAAATCTCTTATTATCCTATTTCCATAGTTCTTCATCGGACGATGAATCGGGGTTAGCCGGGCACTCAATTATTCGGGTCGGCCAAAGCCGTTGCGGCGGCTTTTGTGTCGCTGAACGAGTCGAGGGCGGTTCCCGCTATTCCAACGACTAACGATAAATAGCCCTTTCGCAATTTTAACGACGCGCACATTCGTACGGGTTCGCCATGCCATGCGTAAAACTAATTACACAAACGCGCTGTTGCTGGCCGCGTCAACTCGCTGTGCTCATTTATAATAACATTCATGTAAGGGTTACCCTAGTCATTTCCAAGCGAGAACGGCAGAACAGCTGAAAATTTACACAGCGCGAGAGTTTACAACACAGGCATCGTCGTAGCTCAAAATATTAGCTTTTTCGATACGTCGAGTGTGCTCCCACGATTATTCCGAGAGATCTAATATACAGGGTGAGGCACCTAAAACAGGCCACCTGAATATCTCGGCTGTTATTGGTGATAGAAAAAAATGTGTCAGACCAAACTTGCATGGTTTCGAGGGACACATAATTTGTTCTAAATAATTTTTTATTAGGTGGACGTGTAGAGGTCATATGAAGGTCAACTTCGTTTTTTTAAATGGTATGATATGTTTTTTTACGTACCATCTAGTAGAGCGTTTGAAGATGCGCACATTGATCTACGGGTCAAAATCATTCAAGGTCACTGAAGGCTAAAATTTCTAAGTGCTAGAACTTTTTCATTTCTGAGTTTACGGTATTTTCAATAGCAGAGAACTCTAGGCAATATAAAAAATATAGATATCAACAACTCAGAACTTCACGGAAAAGAAAAAATTTCTAAGGGCTAGAATTTTTGATTTCTGAATTTACCGTATTTTCAATAGCAGGGAACTCTAGGCAATATAAAAAATAATGATATGAATAACTCAGAACTTCTCGGAAAAGAAAAATATTTCTAAGGGCTAGAACTTTTTCATTTCTGAATTTACGGTATTTTCAATAGCAGAGAACTCTAGGCAATATAAAAAATAATGATATGAACAACTCAGAACTTCTCGGAAAAAGAAAAAATTTCTAAGGGCTAGAACTTTTTCATTTCTGAATTTACGGTATTTTCAATAGCAGAGAACTAGGCAATATAAAAAATAATTATAACAACTCAGAACTTCGCGGAAAAAGAAAAAATTTCTAAGGGCTAGAACTTTTTCATTTCTGAGTTTATAGTATTTTTAATAGCAGAGAACTCTAGGCAATATAAAGTAAATTATTTTCCCTTGCAATTGGCCTTCAGTGATCTTGAATGATTTTGACCCGTAGATCAATGTGCGCATCTTCAAACGCTCTACTAGATGGTACGTAAAAAAATATATCATACCATTTAAAAAAACGAAGTTGACCTTCATATGACCTCTACGCGTCCACCTAATAAAAAACTATTTAGAACAAATTATGTGTCCCTCGAAACCATGCAAGTTTGGTCTGACACATTTTTTTCTATCACCAATAACAGCCGAGATATTCAGGTGGTCTGTTTTAGGTGCCTCACCCTGTATATATGTGTGTAGCTTTACTTACACATATATTATTTCGAGTCGCAAATCCTCGAGAGCGGGTTTTACTTTTGAACTGTGCTACCGTTTATTACGCGCATGCATTATGAATGATTCTCGTATCAAACCGTTTGCCATACGTAACCATATGTTCGCCGCGGAATTCCATGGGAGCTCCGCTAATCACGGGGAGCCGCAATTAATCGAGACGATCAAATAAATAAGGTGCACAGCGCGAATAAGGGGTACGCACATACGCGTATAACAACGTTGACCATACTATGTATCTCTACTATGTTTCTGTACTGATCCGTTTCCGCATCGAATGTGCATATCGTCACCGCTCGCTCGCCCCGGCAAGGCTATCACGCTCTCCATTTGCATGCGTGCAATTTGCATCGCGATCCAATGCGAATGCAGATTAGAGTCCTCGCGACGGATCGCACGACGGCAAATATGAGCAAAGTATGTCGCGGAATCGCGCGCGTCCGGAAATTTCGATAAGCGATACATGCCGGATTATCATGATCGATCGATCCGCAACCGATCCGTGCCGACTAATTCTCCAGCACGTGCTCCTCCTCTATCGCGAATTAGCCGCGTCCCAATGACGATTTTTTTACAATCCTCGGGCTCAATTGTGCAAATCGATCGCACACGCGGACTTGATCCCTCTCATCTTGCCTCCTTATCCCTCGCTTACCTCCTTCATGACCGGCGACGAATGTTTATGCGTCGTGCGCGAGCAGGGAAGAGCTCGGAGAGGAGCGTCGCGACGCTTTGCCGGGCATCGGTTGCCCGGACCGGGCGTCGCCATCCTCATTGATTCCCTCCGCCCAACCCCTGGCGATGCTCGACATGTCGAGGTTCCTCCTGCGCGCACTTCCCAGCTTGACGCTCGGCATCTCTTCGTTCCACGTGATCCTCCAGATGTTCATGACATATTAACAACGCCCGTGGGAAAACTCGTGATCGATCATTACACACGATTCCTTTACGCTATCTCCTTTTCCTTCTGTGTGTGTTCCTTTCTTCTTGATTCTTTTATTTTATTTGCCTCGTCGCTGCATCTTTCCGTCATTGTAGTTGCGTCCACGTGTAGCCGCGTGAGAGGATAAATCGTCACTGAGGCATCACGATCTCGCGGCGACTCGCAATTTCTTCCTCCCGCGGCGTGTTTCCTTGATCCAGCGAAATGACGCTCGTTAATTAACGTTGACCCGTCGTTATTGCCGCCTTGCTCGTAACCGCACGGCCGTCCGGCGATCGAGCGAGCACAATTCCGTCAATTCCATAGAACGATCGGCGCGATCGTAAGTCTCCCTCCGCGCGTATTTAATGTAAATTGCGTGTACACCTGTCACACGCCACACGATAAACAATAATGGACCGGGATCCGTTGATATCGATCTCGGTAATGAGAACTGCGGGAATTCGCAGGAACGCAATGAGTTAGCGCGTGCACATACCGGCCGCGATGACCGACTCTCCTAAATTCGCCGTAATTAGGCGACCTTTCCGTTGTGCCGGACCCTCTGCGGGTTCCACGTGAAATATCTCTAATCCCGCCGTAACGAAACTCGGTCGTGTACCGGCCAGGATTTATCGTCATGCCGTAATTGCCATATTTCATCGTGGAAGTCGAATTTAACGCGACGTTAAACAGCACGCTCATAATGAAGCGAAAAAGTTCAGCCTATCGTTGCGCGTTTGTTCGCTGCTCGTTTGGAGCTCGTAAAATCGCGCGAAAATGATTAACTCGCAAAATTCTCAATACCATGCACGCCGCGCGCGTGCACACCGCTTTCTCATTAAATCTCATCGCATTTTCAGCACGAATCGCACGAGTAACTCGCACGGAAACGTGTTAATCGGATGTGCGCGCCTTTCTGAGTGAGCTACGAGTATCGAGAGTGACGTGTGAGTCAACAATGAAAATAAACCGTCCCGACGGATTTAATGATTATTTGGCAAGCCTTAAATGTGCTTAGTCGATCGTGGTCTATCTATCTATCGGCGTAACAAATCGCGCCCGACTTGTTGCTCCGAAATCTGTCCAACGGGGGACAAACGCGATTATTCGTTCGATCGATCACTGCATCCGTAAACGGAACGCACATCACAAATCGTTAGCGGATGATTCCGAATTAGAGTACGTTCATCCGTGCGCTAGAGTGTAATTCACACGAAACATGCGTATCTCGCGCCGATTAGGCAGTATTCTCTGCGCATTATGCGCAGTACAGAAAAGTGAAGAATGAGTTTCTCTTGAATAAAGGCAGAATAAACTGCTTTCAGTCCAGATTGAAAAGAGTGGAGGGCAGTTTATCCCGTTAGTTTAACAACGTAATCCTCCGACAATACGCGATAGACCTTCCCCTGTAATCGATTTTACACAAAACCAGTTTTAGTTCAAGGTCCGAAAACTCTGGCGTTGCGGTGTTCGGCATCATTCAGTCCAGAGAAAATGGAAATCCCTCGTTTCGTCGATTCGCGTTTCTATTTTCGCCGGCATTTGTTCCCCGTGTGAATGCGTGCCTATCGGTATCGACACACGGGAGGAGCGGCATGAATATCGACGAGGAACGGCGAGAGAAGCCAACGGCAGAGCACGAGACGTTCGTCATGAAATATAAAAGCTCCTTTTGACACCGGAACGAAAACGTATATAATAATACGAGACCTAATAAAGTCGAGATGTTACTCGGGCCTGGAAACTTCGCGTTACGCTTTCAGAATCGAGTACAGAATAAAGTGCATTACTTACATTCGTCGTTCTTTGAGGACGGACAGCGGAAGGAAAGCCGGCGTGATAGATTTATTTTTTATAAGTTGCTTTTACGCGTATCCCGTTTTCCATGATGCGATACAAATTTAACAGAGCGACCCCGACGCAGTGGAAGGAATCCTCTTGTGCATTCAGCAACCAACCGATCGTGCTCTTGATTTCCTCAGATATCTTCTTCCCGATTGTCTCTCGCCGGGAAAGATAAGGCTGCACCGGATATTAACTGAATTCTCCCTCTCTTGATCTTGCTGGTTTTCAAGAGTCAGGGACAGGCCTGAATCGTCACGTAAATGGAGACTCGAGCTGTAAAGAGATGCATGGGAAATGAGTGTCGACGTGGTGGTGTACGTTGCACTTGTTCAACGTGTCTCGATGTAAACGATCGCGTTTCTTTATTTTTTTCAAACCGCGGATGGATGTACCGCGTTAAATACAATTCAAATTTACGACTAAGAATTACGACTTCCTCCCTCGGCTCAGGAAAATAAAAGGACATAGCCAGGAGGCACGGCGGTAAACTGCATCGACGGAGAAGACGAGAAAATACAAAAGCTGTAGTACGAGTAACAGGGTCATTACCCGTATACTTAAATCCTTAGCCAAAGTCTGAGCTGAACCTCTGTCGTCCTCCGAGCTGGCTCGCTGTTTCCATCGGGTAGTTTTCTCCACTCTCCCACTAATCTCGTCCGTTAATTACGCGGAATTCGAATCGACAGGCAGTTCGAGCGAACAGCAGAATTTTATCCTGTTTCGACCTCTGTATCCCTCGAGGGAAATTCCTTCTCTGCCCATCCTCGATGTCGAAGCATCGATTGTAGCACTGCCTCGTTCGCGGCTCTCTCTTTCTCTTTCTCTCTTTTGCTCGTTGCTTTCGCTGGCTTGCAAACTCGCAAAAATAGAATTTAATATCGATGTCGGTGCAAATAGCCTCTGGTTTCTCTCTGACATGCCGCTACCGCGCGGTCAGATAATAATCCTTGCACAGGATCCGCCGCCCACGTCGTCTCCATGCGGTAATCGTTCATTTAATATCCACCCGAGGAGAATCTAATCCGTGTACCGAGGATGCAAAAAGACATCGTCGCTAGGGCGTCCGGTTTGGCTTGCGACGGTTTTACAACCGCGCACGGCACGGCGGCGTTAGCAAGATACAAACAACATCTCGTCGACTGCCGTAAAGATAGCTAGAGAAGCAGATCTCGCTCGAACAAAGAACAAGAAGCGCGTTAGTTTACGAGCACAAACGTTTCTCTCAACTATCGTACGTTACATCACACGCGCGATAATCGAAAGAGAAAGCATGACTTTCTGCAGATAAATATAACAATTGCAGAAACAACGAATGTTAAAGATTTGTGCATACTTTGAAATTAAATAGTATCAATATCATGCTACATAATTTTGCTGTGACAATTATGATATATTTATGAAATATGCTGTATTGATTATTTCAATTGGCTTAAGGGGGGAGCCTGCTTTAGAACGCTGAAAATAAGGTATATTTTACGAATTGTTTTTGGAGAAACTACACAGCGGATCATTATAAAACTTTGATGCATTTATTAGTGCATGTTTAAAGATAAAAAAAATTATTTTTTGATTTGAATATATCGCTTGTAGAGGTCGTCCTGGAGAAATCTTAGTGCAGCCGCGTCGCCGGCATTGCAAATTGGTGAACATTCTCCTGCCTCCAAATTTCGTCTAAACTGAAAAATTTAAATATCTTCTCGTTATTTATGAATTCCCATCGTCGATGAGCCAAAGAGAGAAGAAAAAAGTTGAAAAGTGCCAAAATGGTGGAGCTTAGAACACAAAAGTACGATTTTTAGGCAAAGTTTTTGAACTTTTTCATGCAAAACTAATTGTTTAACTTAATGTTTTTATGAATATTAAAGGTTCATCGACAATGGGAATTCATAAATAACAAGAAAATATTTCAATTTTTCAGTTTGGATGAAATTTGGAGGCAGGAGAATGCTCACCAATTTACAATGCCTCCAGGACGACCTCTACAGGCGATATATTCAAATCAAAAAATAATTTTTTTTATCTTTAAACATGTACTAATAAATGCATCAAAGTTTTATAATGATCCGCTGTATAGTTTCTCCAAAAACAATTCGTAAAATATACCTTATTTTCAGCGTTCTAAAGCAGGTTCCCCCCTTAAGTAGCACTTTAATTATTATTATCGTGATCTCTACGAAATGTTTTTGTTTCATATATATCATCATAACATGTTAAAATACAGCATATCTAACAACATAAATTATAACAGTATCGTTAAAATCTCTTAAGTCACTGCGTATGTACACACAAAATTCCTCATGATTAACTCATCGTATGCGAAGATGCCTCACATGCGCCGTAATTCCGATGTGGACGTGATTTCGCAGGCATTTAGGTGGCGGCAAGTTCCGGGAGATGATTTATTTGTCCGTGATACTCCGACGAACTCCAGCAATCCCTTCGAAGGGCGTTCCTCGCGTTTCCCGGCTGCGTGTGCCAGCTCGGCGCAGTTGTACGTCGCTGTAATGAACGACGACGCGATTCAGGCGGTGTGTTTGCCTCGGAGTATTGACGAGACTCGTGTGTTCGACGGATCCCCAAGGCTGTTCTTCGATTCTCGCACTCACAGAGAGAGAGAGAGAGAGAGAGAGAAAGAGAGAGGCTTACTCTGCGGTCCAATATAAATGTTTGATGAAACGCTAAGGTTCTCCCAGCTGGACAAAGTAACTTCAAAGTACCAGACCAGCCAGAGACAAATATTGCCCGCTCCGGTAAAGGCTTTGGGAAACTTTGCGACGCGCTCGCACCCATGGGAATGCAGGATTTAATCCTGTCGCTGTCGGAAGAACGATTCCTCACGTGTATCATCCATTTCCGTCCTCATACGCGATAGCGCGTGCTTCTTGCTCGTTCCTTTAAACGCTGGAGCACTCAGCGATCTCTCTCAGTCCCGCGAAAATCAATTGCAAAGAAAAATTAATGCGGCGTTCGGAAATATCGGCCAGGAACACGCTAAGATCGGAGGAACAAAAGTTTCTTCGCGTTGTCTGTCTCGAGACGAAACTATTCCGAATACTGAATACAACGGGAACTCCCGTTGGTCGATCAGTTCTCACATAGACGTGGCCTTGGCGCAGCTCGTGAATCTGGCAACAGCTGGAAGCAATCCACGGGCTTGTATACACACGTACATCGTGCTCCGGAATTTCGCTCTCTCGGAGATGAGGCCGTTGTCGCGGGAAATAAAGTCATAACGGCAGAGGCGCGAATTCGCTAATCGAATCGGCGAACATCCGGCGATGATTTTAGAGAACGTTTCGCTTTCTCGAAACGTACCATCCATCGAGGAGTTCGGTGAATAAACGCAAATGATCCATCGAGTTCCTCCAACGAGATTTCGTGCACGTCGAACAGGGTGGTAGGTTTGTGGCTGCACGAAACTCTCGCGAACGTAAAACAATGACGGTTCCAGTCCCGCGGTCATGTTTGCGTTTTGCGTGCTCCATTATTCCGGTTGGGCTGCAGACAGAAACACGGAATGTCCCGGGAGGCATACATCTGCTCGTCACTGGGAACGCGTTACTCTAGCGATTTACCTAGAAAAAAACAGAAACATTAGACAATTAAAATTCTTTGTACAGTTTTAATAATTTTAATAATTTAAAAATACGGATTAAATTGCTCGAGACATTAAGCGCGATGTATCCGGATTTGTTTCTGTCCGTTGGACTATCGTCCCAAGTTGCGATAGTGATCAAAGTGAATTGGACGTCAAAGTGAATTGTATTGGGTTGGCCAAAAAGTAATTGCGTTTTTTTTATATAAATAAAAGGCGAATTTTTCATGGGAAACAAAAACTTTATTAAAAATATATTGTCCATTTTGTTTGATTATCTTTTGTCATTTTTCAGGCAACTTCATGATTCCGCGCTCAAAAAAGTTCTTATCTTTTTCAGCAAAAAACAATTCCAACAACGATTTGATATCCTCATCAGCAGTAAAGGTTTTACCATTCAAGGCGTTTTGCAAAGAACGAAACGAATGGTAATCTGATGGTGCCAGGTCTGGCGAATATGGTGGATGTGGTAACACTTCCCATCCAAGCTGCAACAATTTTTCACGAGTGACCAAACTTGTACGCGGTCTAGCGTTATCATGGTGAAACACAACACCTTTGCGATTCACCAATTCTCGACGTTTCTGTTTGATGGCATCATTTCATTTATCCAGTTGACGACAGTATACGTCTGAATTAATGGTTTGATTCCTTGCAAGCAGCTCAAAATACACAGTCCCACCAGACTGACAGCATAATCTTTCTTTGGTGAATATCTGCTTTTCAAGTGCTTTCAGCAGGTTCATCACGCTTGCTCCACCATCTTTTTCGTTTGACGTTGTTGTAGACGATCCATTTTTCGTCGCCTGTTATCATACGTTTCAAAAATCGATCATTTTCCTCACGTTTCAAAAGAGAATCGCAGATGTCAATACGCTTAGTGAGATGAATTTCTTTGAGCTCATGTCGTACCCAAATATCGAGCTTACTAATGTATCCAAGTCGTTTTAAATGGTTTTCAACACTCGATTTCGATATGTTAAGATTCTCAGCAATCTCTCGTGTCGTTAAACGCCGATTCGAATCGATCAGTGCCTTTATTTTGTCATCATCAATTTCGATTGGCCTTCCTGAGCGTGGTGCATCTTTCACATTAAAATCTGCAGATCGAAATTTAGTAAACGAATTTTGACACTGCCGCAGTTTTAAAGCATCTTCGCCATATACATCAGATAACTTTTTATGAGCTTGCACAGCGTTTTTCCCTTTTCGGAAGTAATAAAACAAAATATGAGGAAAATGTTCTTTTTGATTTTCCATTTTGAAATCGACGGCAAACAAACAATTGTTAACGAAATCGTGTACTTTCTTTTTCTAAAACAAGCTTAAACCGTGAGTTGTTAACCTACATAATGAATTTGCGGTTTAGAATGAAGTTAGTTACATTTCAAGACATGTATGTCCATCTATTGGAAAAAAACGCAATTACTTTTTGGCCAACCCAATAGTTTACGGGAATCGAGTAAAATTACGAGTCGTGCCGTAATTAGTTGCAAGTTGCCAGATTACGAGAGAAAAAATGAGAGAAAAAAGGCGGGATATGTAAAAAGCGCAAAGAGCGTCCCGCGGGTTTTCAAGTTTTGCATCATTTTCACGAGACAAGTAATAGGAAACACAGTCCGTGCACGAGATGATATCTACGTCGTAATTGAGTACTTCGTGACGCGCCGTCGGTCGCATTCTCTTAATTACACAAGTGGTCTGCGCACTAATTACGGATACGACATTCTGTGTTCTAGGTGAGGCGAGGACGTGAGGGTTGATCCGATGAATGGGGCCGAGCTCAGACAAAGGTATTGTCTAGAATAATTTCGAGCGAACGGGTGAAAGAGAGAAGAAAAATAAGAAGAGGGCGGGAGGGGTCTCGATTAATTTTTCGAACATGGCATTTGAACGCGAGAGATCTCACGCGCGCGCTCTCTCGCTGCCTTCGAACAATATTCTTTTCAGAATATTCTTTCCACTCGAGATACGTGAGGCAAGCGTAATGCGTCTTTCATTCACAAGGGAATTCGCAAGAAGGCTTCGGCCTTCGCAAAATTCCGCTTCTCTCGATAGCGGAAGCAACGATCTAGAACATATATGTATCCATATATACAGGGTGTCCCGGGTTTTAACCGACAAACTGCGGGAGCATATTCTACTAGTGGAAATCAGAAAAAATTCTTATATCGAGTTTGCTTAGAAATGCTTTATTACAAAGTTATAAACCAATATTGGAAAGAAATATCAGATAAGTAACAACGGATTTTTTCACAAAAATAAAAATTATCTACGCAATGATTTAGTGACGCATTTCAAAATGTTGTCCTTGCACATCGATACAAGCTAGACATCGACGTAGTACAGAATTTGTTACGGTACGACATTCCTAAAAATTTTGTTGCATCTCAGTAACTGAATCAGTAATTCGTTGCTTTAAATCTATCTGGTACTCTCCTGTTAGGAAATCTACGTTGATACTCTCGTACGGCAGCTCGTGCATTTCCGTCACAGAATCCGTACACGAAATGAATATCAGTGTATTCCTCATTTGAAAACACTTTTGGCATTCTGATAGTAATTGCTAGTTGACACGACGATTGAAATCTAACAGCTACTGTTGTGAAAGTAACAATCATACTGAATCGTTTCAACATAGTGAACATGAATACATGTGAATACACGTAACATAAACATCTTCGACCTTCCAAATTCTACACTATGTTCCGTTGTTACTTATCTGATATTTCTTTTCAATATTGGTTTATAACTTTGTAATAAAGCATTTCTAAGCAAACTCGATATAAGAATTTTTTCTTATTTCCACTAGTAGAATATGCTCCCGCAGTTTGTCGGTTAAAACCTGGGACACCCTGTATAATATAAATTGAAAAAGGAGTGGAATTTATATAAGGGATTTCTTTTAAAAGAACCTTTAAAATTTTTGATAACTAATCCTTGTAGATATTACTTTCTAATTAGCGTTCTCAAGAATCTCGCATTTCATCTTGACGGAATTAATTGAATGCTCTTCAGAAGCATTACACGATAGACTTAATGAGCTTTGAAACGTTAGAGCATACGTCACGCGTGTATTAGGGATAAAGGGAGTGCACAATGCGAGATCCCGAATATCCTCTCGAGAATGCGTGGTGTCGCAGAACACGCGTGTTTCGCAAATTCGATCGTTTGTCCCGCAGTACTTACTCGAGCCGCGTATTCTCCGGGAGAGCTCTTGATGCATTCTAAGCTTCATGCTGCGAGCGTATTTACGTCGACTTACACGCGAAGCACCCATCCACGACGTTGTTAGATCTTCGGTTACGGTCGGTTTCCACCCTGCACTCGCTTCCGCCACGGAACGGAAGAAGCTTCATCGTTCCGCCTCGAGCAAACCCCTCGTCCATCCGCGTGCCTTCATCCCCTTGCCACATTTTCTTAAAAGCGCGGAGAGAAACGCAAGACGCGTGGGAATACTCGGGAAACTCGGCGCGTGAAATTAAGGACAAATTCGTTCGCAGGAAAACGCAGGAGCGAGAGAGAAGTCGAAGAGGAATGTAAAGAGGACTCGATCTTAATAAAGGGCAAGTTTGCAGAAAGAGACATTTCGCATCTGAAGTTGCGGGATTTCGTGGGGCAAATTGTCGAGCAAATTCGCCTCCGCTTTCCCGTTAGCATGGGGATAGAACACGATCGAGGGAAAACGATTTTATCCGTCGTGGCAACGACAAAGCGAAAAAACACCTTTCGCGCAAACATCTTTTCAGGACCACGTATTTTTGCGTGGTCGTATGGGACGGCAAAAGAACAAGGGGACGCCGAACGAAGGATTAGATTGTCGCTCTTCTTCCGTTTTGCGATTGAAAATGCGAAAACTCGCGATCGATCCCGCCTGCCCACTCGAGCACGCTTACGTCACATCTTAAGAGCACTCCTCTTCTTCACTCGTCTTCGTCTTCTTGCATTTGCTACGATCGCAGCCGAGAACGTGTCAACAAAGTCTCGTACTTTCGCCACGGAGTTTGCAATGTCTTTTCTTCCCTCGACTGCATCCACTTAGGATTCGCTTTGAGCATTGGTGCGAAAGCGAGATCTTTTTCTCGCTCTTCTCGTTTTCTCGTTGAAAAATTGAACATCGATCGTGATTGGCTCGAGTGTCGGAGGGCTTGGAAAGAAGGACCGAGTGTCGGAGGAAATAAGTGTCGCGGGTGATGCAGAATTTTTGTCATCCCGGCATCGCGCTCTCGAAAGTGCCGGACCGTTCGTAAAATTTTAACAGAGTTTTAAAAGCCGTTCGTACGCCCGTGAGCGCCACGTCTTGAAAACGGCCCTCGTGATATTCCATATACCGCGTTACGATTTGAGCCAGTTCCGCGCTTCCGACGTGGCCGGAATGGATCTGGTCGCGATGCCTCACCTCGCTCGCGTAACGCTCGCGTACGACGCCCGCAAAGGATATTTGCTCGTACGTGGAAAGGTTTCGTTATCCCCATTTGCACTCTTGAATTTGCAATTCATTCCCAATTCCTCGGTGACTACGTAACCATCGAGATGGACGAGGGATCCCCCGATATCCGAAACGTAATTCCGGTGACTATCGATCACTCGATTTTTCTGGCACGAACTCCATCCTTTTTTTAATTCGATTCTGCGTGCATTCTGTTCGCATTTTTGCTCTCCGCTGCTATATAATCGAATAATCGAGTTTCCACGTGTTTCCATTTGATCGTTGACGTCAATTTGGAATTCTAATAAGTTTTATTATACGTGCATGCACGGTAGAATATTTCATGTGCCGCTGCAGTTGCGTAATGAGGAGAATTTGTTTAAAAAAACGGGGGAAAACGAGGAAGAGATAAAAGCGAAGAAAAAATAGAAAGCAGATACATGTTCTTACCTTGAGTGCGGCGCACTCCCGGCGATCTTGAAACGTTCGGGAGACAGAGTTGAGTGCTGCGGAGATTCCAGCCGTTCTCCTTCGTTTTATGCGATTCACTTCCGCTGGATGCTGCACGCCGGTCCACGGTATTTGGTGTACCGACGTGAACCGACTCAAGACGGAGGGCCCGCCGTGTTCGTTAGCATATCTAAACACTCGTGAACTTTGCCATCTTGCATCTTGAATCTTGAAATACTGCGATGTTGAAATAAGATAATCCGTTGTTTAACAAAATTGCTGAAACTGCGATCGATTGAATAGAAAAGGTACTAGCCATTTCCTTGTGTTCCAGGTTTCCATACCCGTGGAAAGCTTCACACATGTCGCGTTAAAATATAAACAAAACTCTCTTGCGTTTACTCGCTTTAAATCATAAACGAGACGCAAGAACCCGCGCACACTAAAGTGCATGAACTTTCGTTTCTGCTCGCGATGAAGGTTTACACAGTATTAAATCTCAACACAGTATTAAATATCGCAGTCTGATCATTTTGCCGTACTAGTTTGCTTTTTATTTATATCTTTTTGTTGACATTTTCGTTTTTGTATTATTTATATCTTTCGGTATATTTTCCTTGACTCTTCTTTTAATAGCATGCAGTGGAAGGCTGCATAAACTTTTTTTCTGACTTGAACTTGCGATTGCAAACAACAATCAGTTTATAACGTGTTTAAAAACATTTGCGTTAGAAATCTCATTAATTACGTACGATCTAGCTATTTTGATAAACTTTGGTGTGTGTGAAGCTGGCGTATCATTTCGCGGAAAATCATTAATTATTGAGAGTTCTGGCTCCCTTTTTAATAGTTCTAGAGTTCCTGATAAGTTAAACACATAGTTCTGGCCATTAAAGAGAAAAAATCGCATAGTGCAAAGTGAGACGCCAACTTCACGCAGCGTCTCATTTGTCCTGAGACAGTTTCCGCCATAATTCCGGCTAGATTTTAAAAGATCTACAGTTCTACATGAGTTCTAGAAAGAGTTCTAGCGAAAACAATTTTTTTTCATCTTTTTATAATTATTAAAGCTAAAAAATGTTTAAGGGAATGACGACTGGTTAATTTCAGAGAGTTCTGTGCTTTATGAAATATTTCTCGTGTAGTTCTGACCATATTTAACCATTTTCCAAAGAGTTCTGAATACAAACATTAACAATTATTTAATAAAAAATTTTAATCGTCCGAGAAAGACGGATATACGGAGATATGGGTGAGACGCTGGTCGATTTTCGAGAGTTCTGTGAAGACTAAAATATTTCTCGTGTAGTTCTGAACGTATTTAAGCGTATTCCAAAGAGTTTTGACTGCAAACATTATTCATTAGTTAATAAAAAATTTTTATTGTCTGAGAAAGACGGATATACGGAGATATGGGCGAGACGCTGGTCGATTTTCGAGAGTTCTGTGAAGACTAAAATATTTCTCGTGTAGTTCTGAACGTAGTTAACAATATTCCAAAGAGTTCCGACCGCAAACATTAACAATTATTTAATAAAACATTTTTATCGTACTAGAAAGACGTATCTAAGGAGATATATGTGAGATGCTGGTCGATTTTCGAAAGTTCTGCTTATTCTAAAACAGTTCTCGTATAGTTCCGGACATGTACAATGCCTTTCCAAAGAGTTCTGATAGGAACAACGATTAGAAAATTTTTTTAAAAATTATTTCGCCCAAAGAGTGGACGTTTTCGACTTTACCAGTGAGACGCTGGTTGATTTTCGAGAGTTCTGCTTATTCTAAAACAGTTCTCGTATAGTTCCGGACATGTACAATGCCTTTCCAAAGAGTTCTGATAGGAACAACGATTAGAAAATTTTTTAAAAAATTATTTCGCCCAAAGAGTGGACGTTTTCGACTTTACCAGTGAGACGCTGGTTGATTTTCGAAAGTTCTGCTTATTCTAAAACAGTTCTCGTATAGTTCGGGACATGTGCAATGCCTTTCCAAAGAGTTCTGATAGGAACAACGATTAGAAAATTTTTTTAAAAATTATTTCGCCCAAAGAGTGGACGTTTTCGACTTTACCAGTGAGACGCTGGTTGATTTTCGAGAGTTCTGCTTATTCTAAAACAGTTCTCGTATAGTTCCGGACATGTACAATGCCTTTCCAAAGAGTTCTGATAGGAACAACGATTAGAAAATTTTTTAAAAAATTATTTCGCCCAAAGAGTGGACGTTTTCGACTTTACCAGTGAGACGCTGGTTGATTTTCGAAAGTTCTGCTTATTCTAAAACAGTTCTCGTATAGTTCGGGACATGTGCAATGCCTTTCCAAAGAGTTCTGATAGGAACAACGATTAGAAAATTTTTTTAAAAATTATTTCGCCCAAAGAGTGGACGTTTTCGACTTTACCAGTGAGACGCTGGCCGAAATGTCGGAGTTCTGCCTTTCCTAAAATACTTTTATAGTTCCGCACGTACTTATGATTTTCCTACAGAGTGCTATGTATGAGAGGTGCATAGAACTCTTTAGGAAATTCATAAGTACCTTCAGAACTATACGAAAAATATTTTAGGAAAGCCAGAACTCCGACAGTTCGACCAGCGTCTCACCCTTTTCTGTCTTAAAATGCACTTTTCGAGCAGTTTTAATTTTTTAAAACATTGTACAATGTCGCTGGCGCATAGCACTCTGTAGGAAAATCATAAGTACGTGCGGAACTATACGAAAAGTATTTTAGGAAAGCCAGAACTCTGACATTTCGGCCAGCGTCTCACATTTTCTGTCTGAAAGTTCACTTTTCGAGCAGTTTAAATTTTTTATAAAATTGTGCAATGTCGCTGGTGCATAGCACTCTTTAGGAAATTCATAATTATGTGGGAAACTATACGAAAAGTATTTTAGGAAAGCCAGAACTCCGACATTTCGGCCAGCGTCTCACTGGTAAAGTCGAAAACGTCCATTCTTCGGGTGAAATAATTTTTAAAAAAATTTTCTTATCGTTGTTCCTGTCAGAACTCTTTGGAAAAGCATTGCACATGTCCGGAACTATACGAGAACTGTTTTAGAATAAGCAGAACTCTCGAAAATCAACCAGCGTCTCACTGGTAAAGTCGAAAACTTCCACTCTTTGGGCGAAATAATTTTTAAAAAAATTTTCTACTCGTTGTTTCTATCAGAACTCTTTGGAAAGGCATTGTACATGTCACGAACTATACGAGAACTGTTTTAGAATAAGCAGAACTCTCGAAAATCGATCAGCGTCTCACTGGTAAAGTCGAAAACGTCCACTCTTCGGGCGAAATAATTTTTAAAAAAATTTTCTAATCGTTGTTCCTATCAGAACTATTTGGAAAGGCATTGCACATGTCCCGAATTATACGAGAACTGTTTTAGAATAAGCAGAACTCTCGAAAATCAATCAGCGTCTCACCCATATCTCCGTATATCCGTCTTTCTCGGACGATTAAAATTTTTTATTAAATAATTGTTAATGTTTGTATTCAGAACTCTTTGAAAAATGGTTAAATATGGTCAGAACTACACGAGAAATATTTCATAAAGCACAGAACTCTCTGAAATTAACCAGTCGTCATTCCCTTAAATATTTTTTAGCTTTAATAATTATAAAAAGATGAAAAAAAATTGTTTTCGCTAGAACTCTTTCTAGAACTCATGTAGAACTGTAGATCTTTTAAAATCTAGCCGGAATTATGGCGGAAACTGTCTCAGGACAAAGTGAGACGCTGCGTGAAGTTGGCGTCTCACTTTGCACTATGCGATTTTTTCACTTTAATGGCCAGAACTATGTGTTTAACTTATCAGGAACTCTAGAACTATTAAAAAGGGAGCCAGAACTTTCAATAATTAATAATTTTCCGCGAAATGATACGCCAGCTACACACACACTAAACTTTGCTATGATATTTATTGTATTAACTTATATCGGCAAAGGAATCATGCGGCTCATATGAAGCAATGTTAAAGTACATGCACTAGTCGATCGCGATTATCATTTCTTTCTTAATTTTTAAATCTAAATCGCAAGATTTTTCACCTATCATTAACTAATTATTCCTACATATACGAAAGCATACGTCAATGAAAATGATCGAGTACAAGCATTAATCAAGTTCACACATGAACACTCTCAAGTTAATAAAAAGGCAACGTGGAGTTCTCGAAGGACGGGCGGCCGGAAAAAGACCCGAGTCTGGTGCCGTCCTGGTATTTGTTTTTGCAGCGCGGGCTGATTCAGCGTTTCAAGTGCGATTTTCGCGTTTCGAAATCGTCGATTTATTCGCGGCAATCTCTTTCGCGAAAGGGAAAGCACTGGATTCTCCCGAAGAGCTCCCTCGAGGCCGCCGCGATGGGAGCGTGGGAGCGCGCGAGTTTGCACTTCCTTCCGAGTTTTCGTTCTCCCGTGCGCGGCTTTTATTTAGCGCGCATCTCGCCGTTACGTCTGAAACGATGCTTGCGAACGTCGATAGCAGCTTTCGGGGAAGTTTGCTATTGGCATGCCGAGAGGAAAGGCCGCGATGCGCCGATATTTCGCGCGCGGTTACTCTTTTATCGCCGCTCGCGGCCATTTTCCGCGCGGCGACATCGGGCGGTGAGCTTTTCTTAAGTTTACCCCGCCGTGGGAATCGCGGCGGGATGCCGACGACTTATTTCGCTGATGGAATTGCTCTTCCGCGCCGGCGATGATCGAATTCGCCGCTCCACTGGGAACTGAACGTATCGGCGGCAGAAGATATGAAAATTATTGAAAAGAGAAGTGCTTGTCTCCCTTTGGGGATCAACTCGAAAGACTGAAGGTTGCATACTTGCGCGTGTGTATCATGTAGATGTTATTACATTTTTATATGTACCTATTCTTCTAGATAAAATAGTTTTTGCATTTTCTCATCAGCGAGTGTCTAATAAAAATATCTCAACAATGCTTCTCACATTGTTCAAGCTCTTTACGTATTTCTTGATTACCATATTAGGTAAACGATGAATATTCCGATAATGCGCTTGTAGATGAAGCAATATTGCTGTACTAGCGAGCACGCACACACGCAATCTCGCAAGATGCTGCCGTCTTAACAAATTGTAATCCGCACAATCCCCCATAGCGTAGCATGAATATTAAACATCGGAGGCAAGATTGTACGACACACAAGCTCTCGCGAAAGTCACAGCTGCACTTGCGAATGGTTGCGGAACTTTCTCAGAAAGAGTTTTGCGGAAGGCTTCCATGGGTGCGACGAAGAATTTCTCTTGTGAACCTGAAAGTTAACTTTACTAGCTCCTTTTACCTCGGTTTCATAAATCGGTTGGGGGGAACGTAAACTTCAAACACGAGCCGCGCAATATTCGCAATATATTCGCGTACTTTTGGCGCCGACCGTTTCGCGAAAGCTTTTATATGTGGGAGCTCGAGAAATGAAATAAAGCTTTGCCTGGAAAGACCGTTCTCCATTTTGAAGCTGGAAGCAATTTTACGCGGTTAAAAGCAATTTTTCGACGACGGATTATGTGTAACATTGCATTAACGTGTCAATTATAACATTAAGAGATTATTTTTTAATTCTTACGCTTAACTCTTACACGTTTTGCAAGACGAAAGTAGCGCTCTCTACTAAAATTACATACTTACTATGAAAATATAATATTTCTTTTTCCGCGGTAACGAATTAAACAAATTATATAACATTAAAAACTGAATTATTCCCTTTTCTTTTCCGCGGTAGCGAATTAAACAAATTATATAACATTAAAAACTGAATTATTCCCTTTTCTCTCTTAAACGTGCTGAAACGCGAAGGTCGCTGAATACATACGGAATATATACGGGAGAATCGCAATTACTCAAAATTATTCATATCTTCTCCCTGAAGCATATTATACTTTTGACGTAAAAGCGAGCGAAATGGCAAGCGACAGCGACGACGACGAGTGCGTAACGTACGAATCCAGAATTTTCAGCATTCTTGAACAATTTCCGACGCCTGCGGGGAACCGTCATTAATCCGATTTTTCCGGCGATCCGATTAAAACAACTGGTATCGACGTCCCGCGATGATGCGATTTGCGCGAGATACGCGCTCGTAAAACTCGTTGTTCCAAACAAACGCATCCGGATGACGCGTTAAATCGCCGGCAATTACTACGCCTCCTCTGACATGCGCTGACGTTTTTCGCAATTTTGTCGTGTTAACGTGAACCAAAAATCATTCACAGGTGCGAACGCCGAGGAATGAAGGATTGCTGCGCTGAGAAGCGCGATGATTGTCACGCGAGCAATTTCCGCGCGTAATCGCGCAGCAGAATCGCGTAAAATAAAAATCGTGCAGTCGCGTAAATTATCGCCGCGATGAAAACGTTCCAGCGATCAGTCGAGTAATCCGCCGTTCGCGAAACCACTTGCGAAACCCACTTTCTTCTCCCGTATCTCGTGTATAGAACGGCGCACAGTGGTCAAAACGACTGAAAACGTGGCCAAAATCCATTAAAAAAAAAATTGTTTTTATCGTCATTACATTATTGTTTGTTAGTTCTAAGTCCGTACTAAATTTCTCTAACGTTCTAGTTCAAACAAATTTCATTTATGAGAGCTATAAATGTATAAAGTTCATTATCGTAAGTCTAATATGATTTTGGCCATAATCGGTGTCACAATTGTGATTTCATTCACGAAGTTATCACGTACCGGGTTATTAAATCTCTTCGTCCTTGTTTTATTGTATCCTTTGTGCTTCTGATAACGCTGTTATTTATTCAATTTTCACTACAGTTAATAGAAATAAAATAAGATAGTGCTGTTGTGATGTAACACTAATGAAATATTGCGATTCAAAGTCCCCGTCGTGAGTCGGCGCGATAAATCAAACAGAATTTAAAATTTAATTATATATCAAAAGAAATAAGAAAAAGTTTATCTGCGCCAAACTGCGCCGAAGTTTTTTCTCAAAATGCTTCCCTGAAGACATATTTCAGTGCAACTTTTAAAATGGGACACCCTGTATATATAATTAATATTATATTAATTACATTGCATCAGAATTATGGGAAAATCACTAAATTGCAGTTATATATATGATTTAGAATAATTTGAGTATGTACAGAATTTCGACCAGGTTTTTGGTAATCTTGACCACTGTGCGGCGATCGGGATCAGAGAGCATTGAGCGCAATGCTGGATGCTGCGCAACGTAAGCCGCTGAAAGAGCAGCACGGCACTCGCACTCGCCACATGTTTGCCGTGTATTATACAACTGACATCGATATTTTGATAGCCAGCTTACTGCTAATTCGCCCACCACGAAAATCCACCAGCTCGCGGCTGCACATATATAAATAGTCGAAGCGTTTCGTCTTTTCTCTCTCTGGTAACGTTCGGCTGCGCGCGCGTTGAGTTGTGTCAATATGGTCCATCGTAAACCTCTTATTTCAGTTTTCATCGCGGCACACGTACCGCCAAATTTTACGGCCGGCCGTAAAATTGGATCCGGTAATCCGACGTCGCAGCCGATACATTTTTCTCTCCGCACAGCGACGAGTTCGATCAATCCGCATTGCGTTGCCCGCTCCACATGCCCATCAAAAGTAGGACTCTGAGAGAAAAATATATAAATGCGGTAATTTCAGGGTAATTTCAGGTAATTAAATAAGAAATTATTGAACGTTCAATGTGGCCGAGATGATTGCAGAATAACTTAATTAAAGCGCGGTGACATTTCGCTGTTTCTTGTTACCTTCAGATTACTGCAGTCGCGGAGCGGTTAATAGAATGTCTCCTTGCTTGGAAATAAATAGCGCACGTGTCCTCGGCTTGTTTATGTCTCTCTTGCTCCTTTCCCAAATTCAATTCCGTAAATGTCTCGATGCAGATCGATGCGATTGTTCATTCGTCAGCGTCGACTGTCGCGTTGACGATAATTCATGAGTAGGCGCCAGTGCAAGAGAGTAATCACATGGTCGGCCTAACGGGATGACGAAACACAGTTTGCGTTGAATTTGTTAAAACTGATCGCAATATCTGTAATTATTAGTAAGTCATGCCTCATTAGTAAATGTAGCGATTTCGTTATCAGATAATGCACGAATCAAATAGCGAAGTTTACGAAATTAACGAAATGGATCACCGCTTGATTATTTGCAAGAGCGGGCGTGAACAATGTTGAACAAATCCATTCGGGAATGTGGAACATGAGGGATCAGAGGAAACATGAGGGAAATGCAAAATTAAGGGTGGCATAGATTATCGTGGAAATAAAGGGAGCATGCATACATTATCGTGGTACATGGTGGTGCGAATCAACGACGATGACGACGATGGGGACGAAAAACACCGATAAAATGTGAGAAGATTTGGCGTTCGCGGGCGTACAAAAGCTGCCCTCCGTTTCCGCCTGCAGACGCCTTTTCGTTTCTACCGCGTGCGCGAGGCGCTTTAATTCCAATTATATGCAAATTCGACCGCAACCACTCGCGAGCGTTTAATTATAGATTGTTCCCGCCGTGCCGGACTTTACGAGCGGCCCTTTCGCGAGAAATCGCTCGACGTGCGTACAAATACCTTATTTCACGCTCAATTGCGTTCCTTTACGCTCGAGCGCCGCGGCGGGGTGACAAAATCCCGAGGATACGGTGTTATCGTTCGCCGATAGCGATTACCAGACGACAATATAATCATTTGTCAAGAGAACGAGAAAACGAAATGTCTAAAGCGGATATTCTTTCACAAAAGCTGTACAATACTTTTATACGACTACAATCGCACGATTGCAGCCTTAACATTCGTTTTGGTACACGCAAGATTCAACATCTTTCGATTGTCACAGCGAAACGACGTAGATTTCTCATCTAACGAGAACACGAAGACAAAGCAGAAAGTCGTATAAAAGTATTGAAGAAAATGAAGAGATCCAAACGCAGAGTGTATTTTACGGATGGCGATTCTCGGAGTCTCGTGACTCCTATCGCGCGTATAAATTGCCACGATAAAAAGTTACGTTCCACGATTAGAGTTCGTAGAGGAACCGGGGACGCGCAACGCGAATCCTATCACGATAATTTACGTTCACTTGGCTTGGGAAATCAATGCCACGCCGATTCGCGCAGTAAAGTCCATTTTATCGCGGAACGGATTGCGCGTCCTTATACATCATCCTCGCTATCGAGCGCGGCAGTCGCAGTCGTCGCTCGCTTGCAACGATGGAATCTCTTCGATCAACCGAGTGCATTCCAGCATTCGAGATTTTTCATCGTTTTGCGCAAACGGCAAATCTCCAACGCGACAATGCGGAAAAGTATTTGGACAGCTGTCGTCGTCGCGAGCCGAAAGGTCGACAGGAAGCGCAGCTGCTTTCCGGAACATCCCCCGTGTTTGTCGTTCGCCACGAAGCTCAGCTGAAAGTCCTCTCCTCGCGCAAACAGGACCATTAATTTTCAGACCGGAAATTGGTCGATAATATGCTAGTATCGCGCGGCGGGACGCGACGAGAGAACTTTCATTTTCCGTTCGCGTAGCCGCATAATCGCATGGTCTTCGACAATCGTCGAGGGTGCAATCGGGTCGCCACCGGAACGAGCACAGCGAAACTGCCGGACATTGCTGCTGCTGTTGCAGCTGCTCTCGTTGTTGCTGGCAAATATCACCGCGACGATACGACGCTGTTTGTTCCCGTTTTCTCCCTGCCGTGCCGAATCGGTCGTTTCGGTAATGCGTGATTTATAGCAGCGGATATGGGGTGCACATGGCGTTCCCTCGTGCGATGGCCACGTCCCGCCGTCGTATTGTTGCGACGACAACTCGTTCTTGCAGCCAGAAAGCTCCCGTCGCACCGCTTTCGGTCTTCTCTATCAACGACGATGCAGCCCCATCGTGCGCCCTCGCAAATGTGACTCGAGAAGAATTCACCTTTTCGCTGCTGCGCGTTTCTTTATCCGGATTTTCCACGGATTTTCCCCACGGTTGCCTCCGCACGTCTGGATTCGGAACGACTGTGCTGAGAGAGAATTATAAAGTTATTTCTAATCATATAATATAATAGAATTACATAAAAATGGATTTTATTAGGAGGTAGAATTAGTATTTGGAATTAGTCATATTCACTTACCTATGGTGATTTACGGAGGTGACGACGCTTCGGGATCGAATAGCTTTATTTTCGGTTCCCCGCCTTCCGGTTCTTCTTCACTTTCTTCGCTGATCTTGCTCAAAAATTTCATTTCGAGACGTTTTCTTTTCGAGGAGATCGATGATCCCCTATTGGAGTTGCTTTGCAGCGCCGGTTATGGGGTTTCTTCCTCAAGAGACGCGGATATTTCACGATCCAATTGTTTGAGCTCCCGTAAAGATTACCTTTACACAAGGCAATGAATAACCAACGAGACTGAAAGAAAAAAAACGACGACTGATGCAAGAATAACGATGCACTCGTTATGCGCGACATTTTGCCTGGGACTGCAATTTCCCCACAGTTTCGTTTAACTTCCGCG
This sequence comes from Ooceraea biroi, assembly GCF_003672135.1. Lineage (NCBI taxonomy): Eukaryota > Metazoa > Arthropoda > Insecta > Hymenoptera > Formicidae > Ooceraea > Ooceraea biroi. Next base: position 6,821,751 of record NC_039517.1, on the reverse strand, counting down.
GACAATCTCGTCCGTCCATCCACCCTCGCAGACGTCAGGAACATCCTGCCATCATTCTGCATGCGGTTTTTCATTTGTGCAGCTCCGCCCGGGGGCCGTTCGTTTCCGGACGATCATTAATTCCTGCAGTGGTTGTTCCGCAATCACCATTCGTCGTGCGAACCTTGTTTGCATGATTACATGAGGAAATGTTTGTCCTTTCATTCGGGCACTTGTTATTGCTCGTTTACCTGGAACATATCGATATTCGAAAACATACATCCCTCGTTGACTAAATGTTACGGAGTAATTCGAGTGGAAGTCATGTCGCGTGGCGTTCTCATTTATCTTCTAGAAATTTGCGTTGCTGTTATGGTGTTGAATCCACCTTGTTTCCTTTGCGGAAAGAGTGGGACTATTTCTCCCTTCTCGTGGAGCACCAACACGTCGCACTTATTTCGCCACAACTATTCGTTTACGTTACATTTGCGCCAACGTGATCATCAATCGTCGTTTCGGAACGAGAGTGAGAGAAAGCCTTCTGTTATTCACTCGGCGGGAAGAAATCAGCGCTCTGAAAGGTGGAGAAGATAATTAAATTCATTTCGTGCTTACGCGCGTGATCGCCCTTCGAACCCGCGCGCTTCTCGCAATATAAATATAATATAATAGAATAATAAAACGAAAGTCAGATATCAAAGAAACAAAGTGTAATCATAAAATAAATAAATTCTCACTTCAAACGGCAGCGATATGGAGATTCAAGCGTAAACGATGCGATCGCGGATCAAGGTTCGTAAAGAAGAGTCGCTCTTTTCCAATTCGGTGATATCCCTTCGGTATCCGCGCTAAGGCTCGTAAAATTTTCTCTATTTCCGAGCGGATCTCGACGTTGTCCCGTTCCAAGGGAAATGCGAGGGAGAAACGAGGGAACGGGATATGACGGAGGATGCTTGCGATATTCGTTAGCTGCTGGCACACGTCATGCGGCATGTCGCACCAGCAAATTCGCGGGAAATCTCGGCAAAACGACCGACAGCTGCGACGAATATCCCGCGGTCGCGCTTCCGTTCGTCATACTCGCTCGCGCCTCTTTGCGCTGCATCTTGAAACTTTTTCCACTGTAAATGTGTCGCTATCGTCATCCTGTCGTCATTTACATGTGTGTCATGTATGTATATGCTCGCGAGTCGGTACCGATCGAGAATTTGTTATAAAAGATGCAGCTATTTTTTGTTGAAGGAGTTTTCGACGAAATGCGATTTTACAGCGGCAAGCTGTTACGTACAATCCTGAATTAATTAAATTTTATTATTTTATCGATGCGCGCTTGTACATGAAACTTCGTATCTCATGAAAGTTTCTTAAGATTATTAATGTTGTTTAAGGACACATGTCTCAAGCCAGGAGCGAAGTGGGAAACTAGAAAAGTATATGTTACATCTATTTAAAAACAAAATTAAGAAATAATAATAATAAAATTTAATTATAATACATAATTAAAATTAATATACATTAGACAGAGATAATGGTGGTACAAATGTATTGAACGTATATACATATTTTGTACAAATAATCAATTTTTCAGTTTTGTTTCCTTAAATTTTGAGATGATTCTTTTATAGCCTCTAGCCAAAATTGCAACTCTTTCGTAGGCTTCGGTTTTTGTATATCCGATTCGCATGTGGAGAGTATATCTTGTACTGAGATTTTTGAGTTGACTAGAGTTTGTCTAGTTATTACGGTAGTATAAACAAAGTCGTCTTTGAGACCAATAAATTGTTGTTCCATGTAAAAATTCCTGTCGTCCCAGTAAATGAGCTGTAAAAATGAAGAATGGATTTAAGTTATCGATTACTTTTGTATTTATCTAGAAAAGATACGAAACGCAATTGAAAGAGAAACGTTTCATTTAAAACGATTTATTTTCCTTGAAAGTCAAAATTGCATTTACTTATAACATATTTAATTGATTTACAACATTAAACTGTAATCCGACTTCTTTAATATTTTCATAGATGAAATTTTCAATAAGAAAGGAAAACAGATTTTTGAGGTGCGAAATTTTGACTGCGTCTTTTCAACGTTAAATGATTTAATTAAAAATGAAAAATACTAAACATAAAAGAGAACGTAAAAGAGATTGATTGTGAATTACCTTCGTGGTGATCTTATATGGCATAAATATAAGAATCGATCGACGATGTCGTACGAGGGATGCAGTTTGAAAAGCGGCACTACTTCTTTTGAACATATGTCGATGAAGTCCTGTCTTGTTGTAATAATAAAAACGTCCAAAATCTAGCTCGCGTAGATATCTCGCATTATTCATGTGTGTGAGAACTATATCTATGTCCCGAGTAGTACAGATGCCTGAAACAAGGAAAAGAGAAATCTGTGTTTAATACTATCACTTATTATAAAAACATACAAACACGATGTGCCATTTCATTATTATGCACATCAACATAATTAATAGTTTTAATAATAGAGGAAAGTCCCCGATTATGCCTTACATTTCCTTACATTCGGCAAAATCGAGATACCATATCGATTTTGCCGAATGTAAGGAAATCTATAAGCAGAATTTAAAAATTTAATACGTTATCTTGAAGAGAATTTAATAAGCTTTAGGTTGGTGAAATGAAAAATCTAATTTAAATATTATTCTTTCTGAAAATTAAAAAAATTTGAAAAAAGAGTTTTACTCAGGATCGAGAAAGTGTGCTCCTAATATAAGATACCTTGAGAAATCGGTGTTAAAAGTGCAAAATACATCAGTATTGCAAGTAAAAAACTGTATTAGATAGTTTTATAAAAATACTGCTGCCACAGCCTTCGCCAAATCTTCACGATTCCACTGTTGACGCTTCCTCGTTTCTCTAACCTCCATAGTCAGATTATATAAAAATTAAATACACAAAAATTCGTAATATAAATTCGTATTAACTTTTCTTTAACCTTAAGTAGTATTTTCTTTCTTTTTATTACACTACATAATCTTCATATTCGAGCAATAATTATCTCATATTAAGAGTACCCTGAATATCTCATTATACGAGCCACACGCCTAGCGGTTCCGCGATCATGAAATCTATCCTCTACAATTAAGCAATTCAACAAATTGCGTATTTTCCTGTTACTACGATTCTACTCTATCATTGCATACTGAATTTATTGCCAACCATTTCTTTATTATATAATAAACAAGGTTTAAAGACTAACCTCAAGTTCCTTTGACATGTTCACAATTTCACAAACCTTTTCTTGCAAAGGCTAAACGCAATAACGAACAATAAATTTTTCACTAAATACATTTTACACCAAGAGTAATAAATTCATGGTGGAACTAACAGATGGTGCTCAATAGTTTAACAGAAACCCCATTATCTCATATTAGGAATATATCTCATAATAGGGGATTCTCCTCTACTCATGCCGTGACTGACATAAGATGTTTATTCAGCATATGAAAGGTGTTTATTGAATATGAAATAAGCTGACGTAGTCACGAATGCGATATCAGATTGTGTTAGTAATGCACGTTGCAGTGAATCTTGTTTTTATTACAAATTTTCTTCTTCTTGATGCATTATAAATGTGGAGACAAATGTATGCAATTATAATATAAATTTCTTATTATCCATATAATTATAATAACATAATTAAATCAAGTCATTATTGATTCAAAATAGATTGATAAACGAAGAAAGTTGACATTAAAAATGTAAAGTTCGACACATAGCTTGCTCTTATTTCAACATGTATTATTATTTTATACCGCGATACATTCAATTTGTAACATGTGTATGTTTGCATATTCAGCAGAACGTGTAGTACTGTATTTGGAATTCCTTTATACAACCATGCCACTGTGTTGAGTGAAAATATAGCTGCGGAAATGTGAATGTGTTCTCTCTCTCTATAGTCTATGTTATTCATTCATTTATTTGTTAATCCACACCTTCGAAATTTGACACTAACGGCACATAGATAAAATTATTACATAAAATGACAGAGTTAACAAAACAGTTTCAATAATCGAACGCTCGCGTCTGAAAACTGTAAAATTCTATACGCAATATTGTCGTAGAAGTAAAAAACAAATTCATAAATCTCTACATGTCTATCCTTATGTCTCGTTTTTCAAATAAATGAGATTGAGACCTTATGTTGTTGGAAACCGTCGAAGCTGGATTTTCACCAATAAAACGAGATATTAAAACACCTATATAACACGTCAACCACACTCCCGCTTCAACATTGACAGAATCCATTTAAAGAGCTCCATTTTTTACACTCGCGCAACACGAAAATTTACCGTAAATCGTAGTCGTGTCCAAGATCTTCTTCTTATTTCTGAAGAAAATGACCCAGGCATAGAGGAAGCCAAGTCTCAGGAAATAGTTCACGTCGAGTAGAACGTACATGATGCCAATCACTATGCCGTAGAAATATAAGGGAAACATGAGAATAATTTTGTACACTTTGCTCTTACTTGACTTGTATCGCCGTGGAACACGCCGTATCACTATGGACTGAAGATTAATCGCGAATAACATGATACGTTCGTGATCTTCTGTAAAAGTCGTTTCCGTAAGCTAACCACAGCGTACCTCAGGTGGCGCAGTTTGAGAGGTTTCATTAATGTTTTTCAGTTTCGTCTATCCTATTTATATTTATAAGTTACTTATGCGCGACATAGATCGTAAATCAATTTAATTATCATATCTTCTTGTTCAGTACTGTAGATATGATATAAATAAGTTTTTCGACATACCTGCGATTTCTTGAGGTCAATCTGCTGTAAGTCGTTAGGTTTTCTATATCTTGTTCCAAAGGAAAAGGATGCAGAATAGACTTCGCAGATTTAGTTATCTCGGTCAGTTATCGACGGAGCTTTAATTAAACAAAAGATGATGGCTATACAAATTGGCTTGGATCACGAGCTAACTGCTCAGTTCGGACTATCGTTGCCGACTGACTACTCACTGCTCCGACTTTATTTGCCTGGCTACACGTCACCAGTTTTTAGGATGTTTCCTTTATACAGGGTGTCCCGGGTTTTAACCGACAAACTGCGGGAGCATATTCTACTAGTGGAAATAAGAAAAAATTCTTATATCGAGTTTGCTTAGAAATGCTTTATTACAAAGTTATAAACCAATATTGAAAAGGAATATGAGATAAGTAACAACGGAACATAGTGTAGAATTTGGAAGGTCGAAGATGTTTATGTTACGTGTATTCACATGTATTCATGTTCACTATGTTGAAACGATTCAGTATGATTGTTACTTTCACAACAGTAGCTGTTAGATTTCAATCGTCGTGTGAACTAGCAATTACTATCAGAATGCCAAAAGTGTTTTCAAATGAGGAATACACTGATATTCATTTCGTGTACGGATTCTGTGACGGAAATGCACGAGCTGCCGTACGAGAGTATCAACGTAGATTTCCTAACAGGAGAGTACCAGATAGATTTAAAGCAACGAATTACTAATTCAGTTACTGAGATGCAACAAAATTTTCAGGAATGTCGTACCGTAACAAATTCTGTACTACGTCGATGTCTAGCTTGTATCGATGTGCAAGGACAACATTTTGAAATGCGTCGCTAAATCATTGCGTAGATAATTTTTATTTTTGTGAAAAAATCCGTTGTTACTTATCTGATATTTCTTTCCAATATTGGTTTATAACTTTGTAATAAAGCATTTCTAAGCAAACTCGATATAAGAATTTTTTCTTATTTCCACTAGTAGAATATGCTCCCGCAGTTTGTCGGTTAAAACCCGGGACACCCTGTATTTGCCGGATTCAAACACTATTATTACCTTCGAGATAGCTACGAAACCTATATCTTACACTGCAGTCTCAAGTCTACGTATGTACGTTCGTACGCAGAATATCAAAGTGCCGTCTTGTCTTATCTTTGAAAATTACCGTGGGTCGTGGAAAATCAGACGCATCGCACGGAAAACGGAGCTCTCAATTATCCATGGCGGTCCATCAATTCCCAGCAGTCTTACGCCGCTATCAGCACTTCTCACCGGAATCGACAGCCTGATAACAAACGATGTAGGGAACGTAAAAAAATAAAACGTCGGGAAAGCACGAGATACGATGGAGGATCCGATCCTCCCGCGCTCTTAATGCGCACCATCATTTATCCTGACCGAAGTCTTGTTTCACGCGAAGGAGCATACAAAAAACAGTATATCCTATAAATGTTACGTGCAGGTATTATACCTGCGCCCACTTATTCACACACTGAACGTCATCTGTATGAATAAGAAAGAAATTAATTCCATAACAATGGAATTTCGCTGGATGAAAACATGTTATGTTATTCGTTGCTTGATTATCAGGTATTAAACAATATTGTGTCAGAAACAAACGTCAGCAAGGACCATATTCGTAAAAAGCAAACTTAACAGATAAAGGACCTGTTCGAATAATCCTTGAGCTAATATGTTAATCGTATGTTAATCAGCTTAAGGATTATTCGAACAGATCCTTTATAGTAACAATTATCCTGGAAAAAACTAATTAATACGTCGACTCGCACAATAATCAAGGTCATAATATAATAGAGGTCTATTTTTGTACTCACGCGATTGTGACAATTAAATCCATAATGCAAATCCAGTGCATGTGACGAACGGAAGCTATTAATAGCAGTTCTCGGATTCTGCTTGCGCGGTCTGTTGTCGCGATTAATCGGCGTGGAACGGGTTCTCGTGAGATTTAATCGGGACCCCCATTCAATCGCCATAACGATGAACCAAATGTCACCCGGCATTCCCTGAGCCCTTGCTCCGCCCTTCCGTTATACGTTTATCGTTACACGCAAACTAGTACCTGGCGCCTACGAGAAAACGTAGGAAATCGAATTCTGCACCGTTCGCTCGTTTATCTGTCATTCGCGCACGTTCTTCGCCGGCATTATCGATGAGTTTTCCTCGAAGCGCCGGGATCTGACGGATAAGGAACGATAAGGCGAAACCGGTCTATAGAATGTCCTGGCAGGAGAACAATTTCGCTTGCAATCATCGATGGGGGATGTAGTAGATGTTACGTCGTAGTAACGTGTCGAAGTATTCTTCTTTTCGGGTCAATGTATTTAATTTAAACAATTTACCCTGGGACGGAGTGTGCAGGTTGCAGCAAGATGTCTGTTAAATTATGACTCTGGAACGGGTGGAAGTATAGGATACGAATTCGGTATCGTGATTTCTTTTCCGTCTAAACCGAGCAACTCCCGAAACCGGTAAACTACGCGTCGCGGATCACCCTTACGAATTGTGCGGAAGTCGGGATATTTATCTCAATGGTTAGTTCCCAGAGAGAATAAGGGTTTTCTTTGATTAACGCCTTGTTAATGTCGAATTCTGCTAATTTTTGATAAAAAGGAAACGGATCTTGGTTATTAGAGAGAGCGAGGCGAATCTGGTAACGGAGCTTCCTTTCCTGAATTCTACGCCCCTTCTTGGTCGGCATAGATATGATTCTAATTTATTTAATTAAGGTACCACGGGTTGCTGAAAGATTATTGTCGCAAGGTAGAGCCACAATCTTCGGTAGCGCCAACTCGAACGACTAGGGCCACGCTCTTCGGCAGCGCCAGTCGAAAATCCTTCAGTAACTTAAGGAAGGAAAACAATGCGAACGAGAGATCTTTTAAAAGATAGAGAGGAAGCTTCGCTAGAGATTTCTCCGTTATTTCGTATTAAACTTTTATTAATATGATGATAATCTTTGGAAACATGGAAGAATATTAATTGATAATATAATTTCTACCTTGATCCTATGGGTGTGAGTGGCCGCAGTCTCTCTTACAGATCGCTTGCTGGGTTGCGCTTGGTTTATACAGGGTGTCCCGGGTTTTAACCGACAAACTGCGGGAGCATATTCTACTAGTGGAAATAAGAAAAAATTCTTATATCGAGTTTGCTTAGAAATGCTTTATTACAAAGTTATAAACCAATATTGAAAAGGAATATGAGATAAGTAACAACGGAACACAGTGTAGAATTTGGAAGGTCGAAGATGTTTATGTTACGTGTATTCACATGTATTCATGTTCACTATGTTGAAACGATTCAGTATGATTGTTACTTTCACAACAGTAGCCGTTAGATTTCAATCGTCGTGTCAACTAGCAATTACTATCAGAATGCCAAAAGTGTTTTCAAATGAGGAATACACTGATATTCATTTCGTGTACGGATTCTGTGACGGAAATGCACGAGCTGCCGTACGAGAGTATCAACGTAGATTTCCTAACAGGAGAGTACCAGATAGTTCTGTGTTTAGTAATACCCATTTGCAATTACGTAATTTGGGTTCATTTCGACCTATGAATGAATATGATGATGTTCGTTCAGCTCTAAGACACCGACGACGCTCGGAAAGAATCTTAAATCTTCGCCAAAACAGCTGGATACAGTTAGACGGTTGTCCATCGCACTATGCTAGACAAGTTAGAAACTGGTTAGATGAACATTACGCTCATAGGTGGATTGGTCGAGGAGGACCGGTTTTCTGGCCTCCAAGATCGCCCGATTTAACGCCTCTTGATTTTTATTTATGGGGAACTTTAAAAAATAAAGTTTACAGTACAGAAGTAATCTCGCTTGAAGATTTAAAGCAACGAATTACTAATTCAGTTACTGAGATGCAACAAAATTTTCAGGAATGTCGTACTGTAACAAATTCTGTACTACGTCGATGCCTAGCTTGTATCGATGTGCAAGGACAACATTTTGAAATGCGTCACTAAATCATTGCGTAGATAATTTTTATTTTTGTGAAAAAATCCGTTGTTACTTATCTGATATTTCTTTTCAATATTGGTTTATAACTTTGTAATAAAGCATTTCTAAGCAAACTCGATATAAGAATTTTTTCTTATTTCCACTAGTAAAATATGCTCCCGCAGTTTGTCGGTTAAAACCCGGGACACCCTGTATACTCGGTTAATCACGCTTCTAACTAATTGGACACTAATAGCGCTAATCGAACTCGGAACCGAATTCTGAATTAAAATCTGAACTGAAAAGCCGAAAAGAATTGGAAAAATAAGACTGGAAAAGACTCTATTACTACTCTTCTTCTACTTCTTCTGTCTATTTTTTCTACTCTCTGTCTATTTCTTCTGCAGTGTTCCGAGCGTCGACAGTCCTTTTTATATCTTGGACGAAAGGGTGGGCGTTTAAAAATTACGTATGTGGGGGTCAACTTTGAGCAATAAGATTCTGATAAGTGTCTCGAACTTTGGGATCCACGCCGTCGTCGTCTGGTGTCACGGTTCTGTAATGGGGAGGTGACGTAACATAGATAAGCGCAAGGAAGAAAAAAGAATTTAGGTAGCATCGCAAAATGCATGGGAGATCCTCGTTGGATTTTGCGATTCTATTTTCGTTCCTTGTTGCTCTGCATTTTTCCGTTGCTATCCGTTTTTTCGGCATGGCTCGGACTATCATCGCGTTCGATCGCGCGTATTTCTAGCGCGACCACGTCGAAATTTCCCCGTGCATCTCTCGATGCTCGTCCTCCCGATATCACGGAATATTTCATTCCAAGTCAATTGCAAATTTAATAAGCACTTGGTCAAAGGCATCAAATCTCTCCATGGCTCAGCCGGCGCTCGATATTCAGAAGTTCGCGATTACGAAATATCGGGAATATTTAATTAAATGCAGTGACGTTAAATATGTATTGAAATTGTCTGTGTGTATTCCGAGCGATTATAAGATTCTCGTTTATCATAACGCCTGCTTTTTCTCTGAAATATTTAATTCAAAGTTATAACTGCTGGCAAAAACCGAAACTCTTACGTATCTGCCTTTTAACCTTCTCGCGAAGTATTCACCTTGCAATGAATTTCTTGTTGGAAAAAAATCAAAGATTGAGATTACATATCTTGTTGATATCGAGAGGGAAAAAACCAAATCGGAGATGCAAATGAATTTGCTCGCTTTGGCTGGCTTGTGTCGAAAATTGTTCGGGATAAATGGGCGTAATAACTTGAATAAAATAATATCAAGGTCGATCGTCACGATTTCGTTAATGTCCGAAAAGGAAGGGTTGCGCCCGTGATTTACAGACAGCAATCTTGCGAAGCGTCAATCTCCACGGTCTGTCTAAATATAGGGGACTAATGGAATTGAGATAAATTCAACGAGTTGGCAAACACTGTGGAACTCGAGCCGTCCACGTGGCCCGCGTTGATCGTTACGTTCACGGTCGTTGTTAGATAACGATATAAAAAAGACATGTTCTCGCCGATGTGTTAAAGAACCATGATTGCTTACTTTATTCGAGATCTTATAGAAAAGTTCTTTCACGTTCTAATCACGTATACACATTCAATGATCCAGTTTTCCTCCAATGTTTCTCGTTCCTCAAACCTGAAAATTGAAAGAAAATGTTTCATACTGTAAAGAAAGTGCATCTCCCTTAAATTTGAATGCTCGACAACATGCTTCGAGGAAACATGCGGACAATGGCGCCCGTGAGAATCGAAGCAGAGCCCAAGCGGAGCAGCAAAGTTTACTCAAAAGAGCACAAAAGGATAATAATAGAACGTTCCGTACCGTTTCCCGCGGAACTTTACTCGCGAATAGTCCGAGTAGTTTTTAATCTCGAATGACGATTCCGCGAGAATATACGTTACTATAAAATCCCGAGCGATGCGGAAGCTGATTCAAATTCGGTAGCACAGAGACTCGCTTCCGCAGTTCGCTCGGCGTAAACTTCGCGAAATGAACTTCCTCATTTGCACCGGCACGTGTTCTTTCGCTGCATACGTATACGCGTCATCGCGCGACAAAAATGATGTTATGCAAAAATCTCGAACTCGCCGATTGGTTTTATAAATTCGCAGCGCCGGACTCATCAAACGGATTTAACAAGTTTGCGCTGGTCTCCGCGCCACATTAACAAGTTTACGCGAGTTCCCGCGTATTTATCAATTTCGCTGGAAGCTCGGTTTTTGCGGGATAGACGAGATAGCGGGCCTTCATCAATCCTGACGGGTGTACGCCACGGTATTTCGGAACGCTCGTGAGGAGAAAAGGGTTGCTATTTGGGCGGAGGTCTGAAGGCATTGGAACATCCGCAATGAGGGTGTTCCTCCGAATTGACGTGGAAATAGATCGCGATGCGTTCTCCAGTCGAATCGTCCCGTTTTCACCTCAGAGAGATCAATGCACGGCGATCAGACTACGGAACTGCTGTTTACGAGTGATCTCTCGCTGTGCGCGGCTTGTTCGTTAGATTGTAGTAACTCCTCCCGCATACAGGGGGTGATTAATCACCCGGGGGGTAAAACTGCGTAAAGGGCGCGACTGTGAAACCGGCAACCGGAGTAATTCGTCCTTTTCTCGTTTTTTCATTGCGCACAAAACGGGAACGGCTTTCGCCTTTGTTCGACGTTTACGCCGCGTTTTACGGATGAAACGGTAGTCGATAGACGAGAGGCCACCCGTACGTGTCATTCTCCGTTTGTATAAACTGCGTGTGAATCAGTCGGAAGGCCGCTCGGAAAGTTTTGCTGTCCAGGAGACACAGACAATACCAGGACCGTATATACTAATAATATATGGATATAGACACTCGTAAATAATAAACGTTGATCCATAGCATTGAGAGAGCAGTCCTTGATAATAACTGCAATCCCTGAAAGCATAAGAAAATTATAAAAATATGTTTCCAGTAGCTTAAACAGAAATTATCATTTTCTTTTGTTCTCTACAAATAAAATAGCAATCTAAAGTCTCGGCTCTGTCTGTTGTAACAAACAGAGCAGATATGATGGCATTACTCTTGGACGCGAGTGGCAGAATTCAGGACGTATTAACTCTCGTAGATATTAGGTACTTGTTAATGCAGAAGACGCGGTAATACGGATATAACCGGGTATAACGGCGATCATACCTTAATCAGTCTCTGACGTGCGATGTATTGGCATCGATCGACACATGAACGTTCGTGCGCGAAGACGGTGCGAGTACTCAATCGAGGAGAATCACAGGAAGCTGGCGGGGGCGGAGGGTTATCGATTTCGCAAGGCCGGAAGGGGAGTTTGCTCTAGGAGGAAGACGCTTCCTCTCTCTCTCTCTCTCTCTCTCTCTCTCTCTGCCTCTCGACTTCTCTCGTACGAGTATATGCGCGCGGAGGAATCGAGAATCTCTCTCCCAGTGAGAGATGGTCGCGGGATACCTTTTTGCCGGTTTCTATTTCCTGGAGAAGAGTCACGACTTCGCGAATAAACCTGGTTTATATTTCGCGGACGGAGGTCGCAAGCGGAGACTCGCGAGCTGAAGAGCGGAGAGAAGCCACGAATGAGTGCCACCTTCCTCTCTTCCTCGTCCCATTTCTTTTTTACGAGTTCACCACGAGACGTTAATGCATATTTCAGTCTCGTTGTCGCATAATTTAATTGTGGAGACTGTGCCGTTTATGATGTTGGGTACCTTGTTTAAACGCCGACATGCTCATCCCGCTGCTCCTTGCTTGGCTTTGATAGATTGCGCGAGGTGTGAATTTCTTAATCGCCACGTGTTCTTGACATAACTTTATCGCCTTTATTATGAAATAAGGGAATGACTTTATAATTTTATAATATATATCATTACACATGTCTATGTTAACATTGCGCATACATTTTAGTCGATTAATTTAATTCAGTTTCCTATACAAACAGCAAGTTGTGTTAATTAATTTAAATCATTAAAATTTAACTCTACGAAATAAGTAAATACTAAAATTATTTTCAACATCATCCCCTGCAACAACTTTATCGAATGTTTTAATATAAACTCTAACATGCACAGGATTTCATAAACCCCAGGTTTTTCCTGGTTTTCCTTTCAGATTTCAATGTGCGCTGAAGTCCTTTCCGAGCACGGGGAACATTCTGTAAAGCAAAAGTTTGCCATGAAAGTTACAAAGCACGCGCGGTGACGTAACGTATGGATCCGTTTACTGCCACGTTCGCCCGAGAATAGGGCGAGCAAAAGTAATAGTATTTGTTAGAATCCGAGAGAAACAGCGGTGTCATATTTTATCTCTGGTGATCCTTTCGCGTCATCGCGTCATCGCCAGCACGTCGAAGTTTCTTTCAGCGTTGACGACTAAAAGTATTCTCTTGAAACGCACGCTATCTCGCTGTTCCCGGCGACCGCCGTTATCCTGAGCAAACTTCATTTGATGGAAGCGGGAACTTTTTATGGGCAATCTTGAGCTTGGGCTCGATAGATCGGTAACGCGATTGACCACGGTCACCGCCAGTGGCATTATAATGAGATTATGGTAATCCCGTATTGCGGAAGAAGAGAGGCCGCTATCCTGGATGCAAAGGAGATGCGAATATAAATTGCAATATAATATGTTTCGATATGCAATGTTGTGATATGATTCCGCTTACCCCAAGTCTCCAAATCTGCTCTATCGCGATTCTTCCATCTGCATTGATTTCTGTCTCCATCATTAAAATGCAAGGTCCATGTATCTGATTGTGGAATACCTCTGTTTCAGTTTTCAGCCGAGGGCGATCATGACAGGAACATACCGGAGATCGGTGAGTACAGGTAGTAACGCGATGCTTTCTATCGATTCCGTTGTTGCCCCTCTTCTCACTTTCCGTTGATCATTTCCCGCCATCGATTTTCTAAAACTATCATGAACCTGCTTCCTCCAAGCATGCGAGGCTTTTATTCTGTTGCACATTTGCGAGTTTTCGTTGCCACCGGAAATCCAGCTCACCTGTAAAATCCATTCGCATTAGTCAACCAAACTTTGCAGTAAGAAAATGAAGAAAAGAGATGTGAATTTCACGTTAACGCGCGCATACGTGCTGTATGTATGTAATTATGTGCATATAAATTACATTTTTAATCTACCTAACAAATGCGGGATGCGCGCACATTCGCTTATCTCGTCAAGTAACAGGATGCGCAATGCCGTGACTCTCCCGCTTCAAATGCACTTAATGTAACTTAAAAATATCGCCCATCCCGGCATTTCATATTGCCAATAACCAGCCGCATGAGAATTAAAATGGCGCGACATGCATATTCCGGAAATATTACGGTATTAACCGGCGCGATCAATCTCCATAAATTTCACGTTCACCGCGTTCGTCGGGAGCGGGCGAGCAGAGCGAGCGAAGTTTCGAAATGCATCGCAAAATCCCTGATACTTTCCGTTTGACACGGGAGATTCGCGCATGATAAATCGTCGCATATCGCGTCGAAAGTTCAACATTCTTATTCTGCGTAAGCAAGAGGGGAACTTTGTGTGTTTCGTACACGTTGTTGATCACAATGACCGATCGTTTCGTTCGTTCGAGCGAAGAAAATGGCTGTGGCATCTTACGAAAATATTTATGGAGCGCTCTGAATTACTTCCGAGATCGACGAAGAAATATTGGTGGATATATTTCAACCGGAATCTCGTTGCAGTGTTCGCGTGTTTATTAAAATCTCGCTCTTCCATGCCGCTTGAGTCTCGTTAAAATTTCGGAGAATTCTACGCGCATGGGCGGTATTATTCGAAAATTATTTTGCGGTTATTCGTTTTCTTCTCGTGCGAAATTCTCATGAAAAATTCGGATTCTCTCTCTCCCTCTCCCTTTTTTACCAAGCTTATCTCGTAAATTGTAGTTGACGTTATTAACTTTGTTCGCGATGCGTTAAAGTCCTGTTAAAGAATATTTTGTGCATTACCGTCAGATATTACCGCGTCGCCAGCTGACAATGGTTCGTTCAACCGCGATACCGTTCTCGTTATTCACGCATCATTTGTCTTGTATCCCAGCAGGTCCCCATTATATCGTTCCTGATATTCCGTCAGAAATGTTGACATGTATTGGACGCGACGCCGTGAAAAACCGACCACGGAGAAAGGAACAGGCAAGACGCACAAAATGACAAGGTGAAACTGTTTGCGCGAAATTCTCGTATCAGCACCTGCACGAAAATTATATTAAAATAACGAAAGTTTTGCTTAAACTTTTTCATTTCACGGGATGATAGATTTTGTAACATTAGCGAATTAAATTTTTAATTAAGAAACACGTGTGAAATTAATTACTGCAAATCTAGATATTATATTATTAAATAGCACGCCAGTAAAGTTGTAAGATTTATTGAGAAATTTATTGTGACAATCTCTGTCAGAATGTTTTCATTTTTCTCAATTTTTATTTTTTAAGAGCATCCAATAAAAATAGCAATGAGAGATCTTGATTTCATAATTCTCATCTTCACGATTAACATCCATACTTTTTATAAGTGCAACTTATATTTAAATGACTAATGAATTCTGATGAGTATTAAATGATTAGTAACTACTTTAATATTTGTACGAAAAAACTATACATACCTTAATCAATGATACCGTTGGACAAATTTAACGTAGATTTGCAATTACGTCGTAAAGAAAGATCCGCGCGACAGCAATGGCAGTTTCAACATGATCCTAAGCCATTTAGCCAGTTTCCGATGGATGGACTACCGCTGGTCTGCCGTTGAAGCCACGGCGATGTAACCCGAGGTTGACTTCCAATTTGCCTTGCGCGCAGGATCAGGGGTGGGTGGACACTCGGACAAACAAGCCAAAGGATCACGCCCTGACGGTTTCCGGTGACTGTTTACAGAATCCCGTGTGAATTGCTACTTTGCATACCGGTGACCGTCCTCGTGCAGGGATAACACGGTACGGGCATTACGGGAACGCTGATGAGACCGATGCGAATCCGGCACCTGGCGTTGAAGTGACCGAAAATTTCGGACAACGGTTCCTTCGTATCTGTCTGCGGCTCTCGTCGTTTATTCCGCTTCGTTCGTTCCGCAAAGATTTTCCAAATCCGCTAGTACCTCGAGGTAATTCTGGAGGATGGCTCCCGAGTTCCGTTTCTCAAGAATTTTGCCCGGGAACACGGGAACTTCCGGGAAAAACCGTTTCGCATAAGAAAAGAGAGGAAACCAGACGGTATGCGAATCGCCTGCTGTCTGAATATGTATAAACTTACACTTCGGTGAACTCCAACACTTGTGCTAAGTTAAATCCAGCGTTACGGCCTTTCTTACCACGCGATCTGACATGGAAAAACAATGGCTGAAGACATACGGGAGACCCTATCTCTTCCGGCGTATGCTTCCCGTCGTCCGTGCGAAAACCGCCGGCGATGGTTTTTCCAGCAAGAAGCCGGCGCCGCGCAGCACATTATCCCGCACATTATCCACCGGAATTTTTTCTCCCTCGGAGTGGTCCATCAGCGGCGTCGTAACGGGAAACTGACTTGGCGGTCCTGAGAAAGAGAAGGGCAACCGGCTATCGGATTTCTAATGACCAAAACCTAGCTGGCCATGTTCGGCTCCTCATTCGCCTATGACATATCCTTTCCGCCGCGGCTAATGCGCTTTTTCGCTGGTTTCTTCCCAGCGAAACGAAGGGAACGCGCGACGGGATCGCATTTCCAACCCCCGCTTGTGTTACAGCCTGTTATGATCCTCGTCGATTGTCTCAGTTCTTGTTATCCTTGATTCGCCTCGCCTTGAGATACTGATCTACAAATAAAGATCAAATTTATTATTATATTATAAAAGAGGATAACCTTGGATTAAGAACAAACTAAATTTGTACTTTTAATTTGAATCTTTCTCTTTCAAAACTAATGATCGTAATGTAAGAAGACCTCCTCTATAAAATTCTTCTTAAACACACGAAAGAGAGACGACTACCTACATATCCTGCACGTCGTTTAATGTGACCGCGTGTTGCGTAAACCCCCAGTAAAAGTGCCCGGATCGTTAGAAGTGCGAACCCTGGTTGTTTCCCGAAAGCCAAACGCGTTACAAGTAGACACGGTCCACGATACGTCGGGCGATGATAGATGCGCTCGTTCGCCCCCGCAGTGATTGGATGAAGCCACATCGAAGTCCCGAAACCGTTGCTCCACGATGTCCCCTGACATAACGCGATTTTCCCATTAACTTGATCCGGACAAGGTTCGCCGCGCGTTTGGAGTAAGCTCCCGCAAGCTGCAACGCCACTGTATCATCTTACTAACTTACCGTTTCGCGTGTTGCCAAGTCCTGTCAGTAACTCAGCGTCGAGTCCACCCGGAACATTGTCAGAGTGACATTTTATCGCAGCGTTGTCCACAAAAATGGAAAGTGGGACAGACATGACGACACGTGGCCAGACGTCCTTGCATTCATCCACCGCATGCGTCAATAACGCAACGTATAATAATGAAATTCATTAAAGGCGGCATTTTCGTCAGATTGTCCGTGAAGACATTATGTGGTCAATGAGATCAATGAGCTCGAAAATCAAGAGAGCTGTCTAATATGATGGTAATTTCATCGCGATAACACGTGATCTCGCTCACGCAATAGTCATTCTGTCAAAGATGCCAATAGAGAATGACGAACGAGCACGGTAACGCTGCGATAAATTGACGCGAATTAAACTGGGTTCCCATCGGGTCCCCTGCGTTTAACGAGATAGTAATCGGCTCCGCTATTTCTGAGGGAGACCTTAATGCCACGAGATCTTAATTAAGAAAGGTCACGCGGAGAGAAAGAAAGACCGTTGGTCTGGTTGCTCTTGTTAGACATTCTATTGGGTTGGCCAAAAAGTAATTGCGTTTTTTTCCAATAGATGAACATACATGTCTTGAAATGTAACTAACTTCATTCTAAACCGCAAATTCATTATGTAGGTTAACAACTCACGGTTCAAGCTTGTTTTAGAAAAAGAAAGTACACGATTTCGTTAACAATTGTTTGTTTGCCGTCGATTTCAAAATGGAAAATCAAAAAGAACATTTTCATCATATTTTGTTTTATTACTTCCGAAAAGGGAAAAACGCTGTGCAAGCTCATAAAAAGTTATCTGATGTATATGGCGAAGATGCTTTAAAACTGCGGCAGTGTCAAAATTCGTTTACTAAATTTCGATCTGCAGATTTTAATGTGAAAGATGCACCACGCTCAGGAAGGCCAATCGAAATTGATGATGACAAAATAAAGGCACTGATCGATTCGAATCGGCGTTTAACGACACGAGAGATTGCTGAGAATCTTAACATATCGAAATCGAGTGTTGAAAACCATTTAAAACGACTTGGATACATTAGTAAGCTCGATATTTCGGTACCACGTGAGCTCAAAGAAATTCATCTCACTAAGCGTATTGACATCTGCGATTCTCTTTTGAAACGTGAGGAAAATGATCGATTTTTGAAACGTATGATAACAGGCGACGAAAAATGGATCGTCTACAACAACGTCAAACGAAAAAGATGGTGGAGCAAGCGTGATGAACCTGCTGAAAGCACTTGAAAAGCAGATATTCACCAAAGAAAGATTATGCTGTCAGTCTGGTGGGACTTTAAAGGCATTGTGTATTTTGAGCTGCTTGCAAGGAATCAAACCATTAATTCAGACGTATACTGTCGTCAACTGGATAAATGAAATGATGCCATCAAACAGAAACGTCGAGAATTGGTGAATCGCAAAGGTGTTGTGTTTCACCATGATAACGCTAGACCACGTACAAGTTTGGTCACTCGTGAAAAATTGTTGCAGCTTGGATGGGAAGTGTTACCACATCCACCATATTCGCCAGACCTGGCACCATCAGATTACCATTTGTTTCGTTCTTTGCAAAACGCCTTGAATGGTAAAACCTTTACTGCTGATGAGGATATCAAATCGTTGTTGGAATTGTTTTTTGCTGAAAAAGATAGAACTTTTTTGAGCGCGGAATCATGAAGTTGCCTGAAAAATGGCAAAAGATAATCAAACAAAATGGACAATATATTGTTTAATAAAGTTTTTGTTTCCCATGAAAAATTCACCTTTTATTTATATAAAAAAAAAACGCAATTACTTTTTGGCCAACCCAATAGAATATACTACTTTCTGTTATAGGCATCTGATCACCATGACCGGCTGGGAAACTGTGAAATTTCCGTTCGCAATTCACGCTGGCGTCCCACATATGATTGCCGAGTTTAACATTTACGCTGAAGCTCGCGATGCACTAATAATTACGTGAAAATTGCATTCTTAATTGGCGGCGGATAACCGCACAATCGTCCGAACGGCTGTTGGTCGTAGCAATTATTGCATTGATTCACCCCCCAAGCTCGTTAGCAAGTTAAATAATTCAGTACAACATCGTGCTACCGTTATAAATTGCCGGGTAACTCAGCGTTACCGTGCTCGTTTGTCATTCTCTATTGGCATCTCTGACAGGATGACTATTGCGTAAGCGAGATCACGTGTTATCGCGATGAAATTACCATCATATCAGACAGCTCTCTTGATTTTCGAGCTCATTGAGCTCATTGACCACATAATGTCTTCACGGACAATCTGTCGAAAATGTCGCCTTTAATGAATTTTATTATTACGCGTTGCGTCCTCTTATTATCCTCTTTGCGTCGAGGAAACGCATCTCAATATTGACGCCGAAATATATCGATATATAAACGCAGCGTGTAACGTCGTCACACGCCGTAATACCGATTGGCTTTCATTTATGAGATGAAAGCGATGCTTCTCGTTCGATTTATAATGCGAGAGCCGAGCGTTTGAGTGCACTTGAATATTATCGCTTGGCCCTGGATTTAAAAGGACATCGAGCAATTTCTCTCGATCGCCATTAATCATTTTCATTATACGCACTAATGGCTCATGTTCGTTTACGCACGCACACTGGTGTTCATTACGAACAGCAGGCGCAAGTTGCACCCAGCTGTGCTGCGTGACGAGCTTTTATTTTGTCATCGAGCTTATGGATCGCATAATGGCAACCGTCCGTAAAGCGGCTGTTGTTGGAATATTCTGATCGAAATTGAAAGAACAACTTGATAGCAAATTCCTCACAATCCGCTGCTTTTCGAGAGTACACTTTTCGAGAGCATAATAAACGACAATAATATATATATTTTGCTGCATGTATACATGACTGTATTTCAAAGTCGTGTTTATCACAAAATAACCCACGTTAATGCAATATTATAATCTCTATGTAATTGTAAGCTATATTATACGTAATAATCGTGCGCGTTGGGTAATGAGATAAATTCTAATTAACTCTATTATTATACATTACGTATGTAACTCGATGTTACGCTCGTACGAACTGTTGTAACGATAAAAATATCAAGTATAAGATGAACAACTGTAACAGACCAGGAGAAAAAATTATGTAAAAGCTGGATTAAAACATATAGCGGTTCTTAAAAATTATCTTCAAAGCGAGGGGAGATAATTTTCAGGTCCTCTTATTAATCTTTAGATCCAACAAAAGTCGGAGAATCGTCTGACAAATTGTCATTAACTGCGCGACACACTTCTGCCACGAGAAAGAGAGATATGAACATCCTCGCGCAAGCCGCAGTAGTAACAGATCGGATTGGATCAGACGGGCTGCCGTCTCGCCGTTTTAAGCCTGATGAACATATCTCTCGGGGGATACCTCTCACAAAGGACGATTCACGAGTCTGGCTTCTTGCCAAGCATGAGGATGTGCATGCGTGTTCACACGGGGCGATATCCATTTATTTCGTCCGTCGTGTTGCGGCGGGCCCGCGTAACCAGCCAGCGAAGGGAAAAAGGATTGCACGCTCGCGAACAACGAGATCGTCCGAGTAATCTGGCCGCAGCGAATCGTTCGGTTTCTCTTCTCTAACGACGACGATTTCTTTGACTTGCCGAGGATTCCGTTTTTTTCTTTTTTTTTCCTCGTACTTACAGCAACACGATGCCACGGTGTGTGTCAATTGAAAAAATCTGAGAAGTGCACTCCCGCAAAGGGAGAAAAGGGAATTATTCCGAGGTTGGCAAAGGATACTTTGCAGTATCGGAAAAATCATCTTCGATTCCCGGGGTGGATACAGCGATGAATACCGAAGTCTTGAAAGGAGTGTCTCCCGATATCGTCCAACGAAGTTAAGCTGGTACTCATCTCGCAGCTCTTCGCCTTGACGTATCCTCGGTACGCGTTATCTACATAACACACAGAAAAGAAACCTTGTGCTTTTAGAGCGAAGTGGATCAATAGTGGTGTATCTATCTATCTAAACTTGATAAATGAATATTGTTCACGATGCGCGATATCAGACGTGTATTAAGTACTGGTACACACACATGAAAGTTAAAATTGATCACTCGCTGCACGATCCCATGTTGAGCTTGATGAGTGGGTGAGGCGGACAAGTAGACGACATTATATATTATTCTCGTGTATTCCGAGGCGATTTTTTACCCGTCGCAAATTACTTCATTGTAATAGTCGCCATTGTGAGTGAGGTGCTCCTCCTCGTTGCACGTCATTACGTCGACAACGGCACTTTGCGTCGACACTTTGTAACGACATGGCATTAGATGACTCACGGAAAGTACAAACGAAAGTAGCTAGAAGCGACGGTCGACGTTCGGACGAGAGGAATAAAATTTTCCGAGAGAAAGGGGAATGCACGCCGACGACGCGTAATCAGCCGTGGAGTTTCTCATAACGTCGTTTTTCCCTTATTTTTTCCGTTGGCGCGACCAAGAAGAATCTAGTCACATGAAAAGAAGGCGCCTCCGTCGCCGGGAGTGAAACCGTTTGCCGTGGGATTGCGGGGTGACATTTACTCCTTTTGATTCAGCGATTCATGCAGCTACGATGCGATAAATTATCGCATCACACGCGCGAACAACTCGCCCGCTCGTAACTGGCTATCATATCTTCCTCGCTTCTCTCGTTCTTCATCTGAGCTGCGTCGCGGAAATAAACGTAAATCCTACGCGTTCGACTAAATGACAGCCGAAGAAGCGAGCGAATTAAGAGTGATGTAAAGTGAACGAACAGCCATAAAGCATAACGATATAACGTCACTTTTACCTCTCTGTAGCATAGCCAGACATTTATCAGAACTGTTGCAGGAGAAATATTCAGTATCCGTGACAGAGCTACGAATAGCTTGCCATCCCAACAGATTAAGATTGAATCAAGCCATCGACAGAAATGTCCGCGGATCGCGCGGAAATTATTCGCTGCGCCACCAACGTGTCCGATTCATCCGGAGGGCGGCTGGATGGAAGTGGCAGGATAGTGTCAGTAAAATCTGTCAGGCTTTATCACCCTCGTGTCCTGGACACGCGGCGCGATACGTCATGCCTGTGCCTAACGAAATGGTTGGATTTTAAATTCTTCGCTTAGCGCGATTCCGCAGCGTTCACTCGCCCGCTCGTCTCGTCTTTCCATCGCGTCGAAGCCAGACCAGCCAGCACCGCACTTCCGCTCTCTCTCTCTCTCTCTCTCTTTCTGTCTCTTTGGCGAACGACCTATTTTTCCGGACGACACCGAACGGCCAGGCAATCGGGTCATTGTAGAGAAAAAACATTGGAGAAGAGCGAGCGGGGGAGGCGGGTGGCGCAAGGCGAGCAGCTTCGTTCGACCGTCGAAATTAAATTCGCCCGTTTCCATGCGACACACGTTCCTTTCGAGGATACTAGGCGAGTCATTAATTATACGGGCTTCATTGCGCGTAAACGAGAACGCGAGGGAGATAGCTGGACCCCCTTCTCTAACTTTTGTAGAGCTATCTCTCGCGATGTAAGCTCGCGCGGACCTTTCGCTGTAAAATTGGTCATCGTGTAGCCCGGCTTTAATTGCGGCGCCTCGATTCATGCGACGTCGCTCGATTGCTGGAGTGGTGCAAATTGAATTTCTGCAGACAAGCGGGTCTCTTTGTCTCTGCGAACGAAAACAAATAACTCTTGACCGCGCGGTTCCCCGCAGGATTCCTCTTTTTTCCACTCGCGCGAAAAAGAAGCTTCGTGGAAAAGGGCGAGGAGCGCGAAAGGGATTTTGCACGAGTGTGGCGCGGGATCGTTATCCAGCGAGTTGCCGGCAAATTGCATTCGTCTGCATGCGTGCATAGTGGTGCAGCTACGTCCATTTTATGGCTGGCAATTTTTCCGGGCCGCTCGCTTGTTCGTTACATTGTGGGGAATTTACGCACGCGGGAGAGGCGCCACGCGAAACATCAAAGACCGTGCGCGAATATTCGCAGTCTTTATGCCTTCTGATTGCCAGGTTGATTCACTTAAAATATGCGCTCTGTGTCGGCGTGTCACCTGCACTGCAACGTGCTTTATGACGCGGCCGGGGAATTTTAATTCCGGCCGACGGAATCTATAAACGCGGGATCTAAAATGTAACACGTGCAGCAGAGATTTATTTAATAATCATAGGAGCTAACAATGGAGACACCCCGCGCGTGAATCTTAATCTAATGTCACGATAATGCAATATTAGTGTTTGACGCATTGTATTGACTAAAATATTGTATTATAATTGTTAATCGGAGTGGCAAAAGATATGGAAATGTATTTCGGTGGTATTTGTTTCACAATTGCACAAATTTGTTCCTGTTTCGCTGGAAAAATCAAAATATTTTACCAACCTGGAAATCGTGGAAAACAGTTTGCGTTTTATGCAAAATTGAGAACCACATTTCCCTTTTCTCTCCCACGCGTGTGTATCGCAAAATCAATTGTCAGTCGCTTGATGCAGTCTGATTTATTGAATAAATATCGATTTTTCGTTTGATTTGCAAATAAGCTTGCTTAGTAGAATAACACACACACACACTCTCTCTCTCTCTCTCACAACTTCATTACAATTCACGTTACAGCAACACTTACGACGAATTCAGTAACAGAAAAAGTATTATTTATTTTACTAATAATTTACATTAGGAAGAGCAATTTATCATTACCCGGACAACAGACACACAGACAGTGTCTCATGCGTTTATATAATTAATATAATAATAATTAATGCGTTAACAACGTACCTAAACTGGAGTTTTGGTGCAAAATGTGATATTACACATCTTGATATCATATTCCGTTCAAGTATCATATGAAACATTAATTTAACTTTTCTATCAGAACGCGTGTTATTTTCAATATTTTTGATCGCGGTACAGATTGCGATAAAAATTGTATATCGTATTTCGTGTCCAGCTTTGAAAACCGTGCACGTATACGTGTCGTGCCGCGTTAATTCTCGAAGTGCAGCTTCATGATAAATGTGATAAAAAAAGATCGTGCAGATTAACGAAAACGAGATCAACTTTCGCGTGAGAAGAAGATGGCACGAACGAGCTCACACGAACGGGGATGAATGGTCGCCTTGAGAATCGAGAACGCTTTGCGAAACGACGGAACGTGTTGAAGCTCGCAGTCTGGCAGGTTTTCAATTTTGAGTGAATACTTATCGACGAGGACACGCGATACAGCATGCGATTCCGACGGAATGTCTTTGTGGATTTTCGCTAAGAAATCGCGTTTCAACGCGACTAAACAGAACGCGAGAGAGATACAGAAAACTGCAGAGAGATCAAATTTAGTTCAAGTGTGGATTTACGAATCTATGAGAACACAACACGCCTACTCGGATTATTCAAATTACTTTTCGCACGTCTGCACGCACCTGCCATTAATTGGCAAGTTTAAAGAAACGTTGGCAAAAATGTCGGTAAAAACGAAAAAAACGCGAAAATGCGACGAGACGTTCGCGAGCGAATAAAAAATATTGCTAATTAATGTTTCCGTTCTATCAAAATTATATGCGCGAGCAGAACCTACAATGCGGTTGCCTGTGCGCATAATTCAATCACTCGGTTTACACAGCTGTACAGTATCCAATATCGATCACGTCGATCCTGTTTCGGATTCTCTTCAGTGGATAGTTACAGATTAAACCTGAGAAACTGGTAATCGCGCAAACAACTGCGCGGTCCAGTCCTGCTTTTCAACTCCCTACACATCTGCATGACACGCCGCAGTAACCTTGATAAAGTGGCTCCACTTCGTAAATTCGTAGCGGCGTCGGGGGCTGAGTTCCTCTGCGTCCGAAAGGCTCGAGGGAGATCGCTCGCACCTCTTGGTGTCGTGGAGTCGCGTTACGCCACGTCGTCCTTTTTTTCCTGCAACCCTGGAGTATCGGACGGGATGAGGAACGCCAGCTCGTAAAAGCCTCGTACATTTAAGCCGCCGTCTGTTTATTCTCGCCGGGCACGTTCCCATTCGAGTAATTTCCCGGGGTCTCTTGTCCTCTCGCTTCCCTTTCTTCTCGCAGATCTCACGGCGATACTTCATCCCTCCATGGACCTTCCCTTCGAGTATCGTGAGAAAAAAAACTATCTCCCCCGCGCCCGGTATTCGCGATCCATAACCGTCACCCGCACTGAAAATGCGATACTATCGTGGATGTAACGAGGGGATCGGTTACAAAAAAGAGCTTCATGAAAAAGCGCGTGCATCTATTTCTGATACAGACAACGCGTCTCGCGTGACTGATAATGTAATGATCCTTCATGAAAAGATCAGTGAAGCGAAGTGTGGAGGAAAATTTGTCTCGTGGGAATTTCGCTCCTCTCGTTGTCTGGAGAATTACGCTCGATTGCACGTAAACTGTTTCGAAATTTATGTAACTAACTCCGCTCTCGAAACTGTTGTCTCCGTAAGAAAATACGGCACTTCCGTAACATGTGTGACCCGTTTTGTCGTAACTTTCGCGTTGTAATTATTCCGTAATGTGCTCACGGGAATGGAAAGCGGAACGCACCGACGAATAATCCGATTTCGTTGTATAATATAATTATATTCCCAAAGTGCGAGTCGTTTAGAAATAATATCGCGTTTCTTGCCGTGGAGATAAGTTAAATTATGCGACAATTTAATTACGTTCCTGCATAAGTACGCGAAAAGCGTAAATAATCGAATTTTACATCAAGGTTTCATTTCCATTTCGCGGTGATGCGTGTATTTTCCCTGCAATACAGTTATAATATAAACATTTATACATCTCAGAGACTGCCGTGTGCCAATTTCGCAATGTATTCCGATTTCAAAATATATTCAAATAGATTCTTCCTTCGCTGTTTTTTCATTATTTTTTTTCTTTTCAATTTGAAGCCTCGCTATTTGCGCAGATATTTCAAAGTTCGTGCACAATGGGTCGACGCCCATGCCATAACTTTGACGTTTGTATACCTATTATTTAAATCGCCGTAGTTTTTACAACTCGTTACGAGCCTTCCCAGCAGCGAAATTTAACTCGGCCGTGGAAACTTGTCGCATCACGATGAACTTGCGTAAATATGCCCGGGCTGCAGGCGGCGCAAAGTTGAAGGACCCTGGTTCACATCGGTGGGAAGTAGTCGGCTAATGCCGTTCGTTAAAGTAATAACGGTGCTTTGCGCTTTCTTCCTGTTTTGTCGGAGCAAAGTTTTACGCGCAGGGTCCGGCCGCGCGACGGAGCTGTGAAAATTCGATTGTGAAGTCAGTCGGCGTGGCATAAAAAAAAGTAAACGCGCGGGCCCCCGCATTCGATGCATTTCTCGCTATTTCGTTCTTGCTTGGCGATCCCCTTTGAAGTTTCATTAACGACATTTCCTGGAGTCTGTCCCGTAAAATTGAACTCACACGGGAACGCGAGTTTCTCCCTTGCCTCGGAGAGTAAATGGAGCACAACTGAAATGGATGGGGGAGAGAGAGAGAGAGAGATGGCCGGGGAGAAAAATGAAAAAGGGATGAATAAACGGTCGGAGAGCACATGGAATCCCGGAATGCACATTGCCGCGCCTTTCCTCGTAACGCGATTCCTAAATCAACGCGCGGATGTTGACGGGGCAAAAACCCGACCGACTGGCCATTAACCTCGTAATTAACAATGCTTTCTTATCATTCGAACGCATAACGACCAAGCCGAGGCTTCGTGCCGACGTTTTCGTCGCGTGCGCTCGTAAACCACTCTTGGCACACGCGATTGCAACTGCGATTCATTAATAACCTGCACGAACATATGTATAACAATATAGACACTTTTCTTCGAACTCTTGTGATTTGCGTTCGTAATTGTTTTGTGTTTATTTTTAGAAGCAACGTGCATAGTCTCTCGGCGCCATTTGGCCAAAATCACTTTGTACACGTTTATTGTCAGGAGAGAGGCCCGTTTTATTTCCCTCATCCAAAAGTAAGTTTCCAAATTTGCTGCGAGCTTGTGGCTCGCTCAAGCTTTAGACTTTAATTTCATTATTTTCTCTGTGATTATTTTACTTTTGTTATGTCTTACTTCTGAGAAGAAATAGCAAAATTATTTATAATATGAATAATAAAAGAATAATCCGTTTTCTCTAAAATTCTGAAATTATTATACGAACCAGCAATACTTGCGCTGGTTTCGTCAAGCGTTTCGCGAATGTGTGAAAGCTCCAAGGCTGCATTTGAATGTTTTTGAAAGCTTAACAACATTATTCCGCATTAGCGCGGATTAATATTATATTAAGCTCTCAAATTGTATTTGCGGATATTATTCCACATATAGAGTGTGTTATTACACATTGCACGATCAAAACACACTGTAAACGGAGTGTAAGCAACGCGTGTTCGATATTGTAAAATTATTTATCGGACAGGTATGAGACGGCGTGCAACAGGTGTAACGGCATACGGCTCGACCAGCGTCATAGTCTACCAGTCCGCACTTCCGTACTTGCTTCTGATCGTCGATTAAGTGACAGATTTCGAAATTCGCTCATAGTAATTCCATTATCGACTTGGCCACTAAACTGGAATGCGGTTTTCAATTGCTTAACGCCGAATAATCTATTGATCGAGAAATCTTCGTCGAAATCCCGGCGCATCTAACGTCGCTTCGCCGTGTCAAAGTTCAGCTTCGCCAGATGTACGGGGTAGCCAGTTTCAGATCCAATAAATTCGCGCCTCGCTTTGATGATGATAGCTCGCGTGAGGTACTCACATTCTGAATACATCAAATAATGAGCGAGAATTTCGTGAATCGTTGCGATCGCGATTCAGGTTGAATCGTTGAAACATTTAATCGCGACATGAAAGGCACGAAAAAAATTAATAAAACATTCGAACGAAATGAATCCGATCTGAAATTCTTATTTGAAAGCTCTTTCGCTGAAACTCTACGTGGCTCAGTTCGCCGCATAATCTACTGTGAATACTGTGAATTTAACGTATATCGCGTAGATTCAGGTGTTCCTCATCTCAGATTAAGTGACAGATTTTCAAACTCGGTCGAATAATTCCATTACCAACTTGTCGGTGAACCGCGAAGCTTAAGCTCGGCGATCTATGTACACATAATTTATCAGCCAAATGCCTCCACTGCGATTAAGTAATTCGACATGTAGTACACGTATTAAAAACTCAATATTAAAAATTGATTACTCGTGAGATTCTTGAAATTTTATTCTCTCGCCTAAGCAAGGTTATTGAACCTTCGATATGTTTAACCTTCGGTATGTTTAACCTTAAAGTGTCTTTAGAAATTTTCAATGACAGCTGTTTTACATCACACTTGGGATGATATCAAAATAGAATTTGTCGCGATAAATAATCGAAATCAGATTTAATAATTTGATATATCACGTTTGATTCGTCATGAGATGAATACAATCTTAAGTTAATTATAACGATTCAATGTAACGAGCGTGACTTTGAAAAATTACGTCGGCAATTTCGCGATTCTCAGAGTCTCGCGGGCTTCGCGTTTTGCGCGCTTAATCTGATCGGAATTTCATCTTTAGTGAGCACTTTCATAAATATTAACGCGATATATACTCTTTATGCAGCTCCGCCGACTTTGCCGACGTAAGCGTTTCAATGCAACTTTTGATGTAAGCCGGCCGATGTGATGCTTCGAGAACAGAGGGTCGAGGCTGTTCAACTGCACGCGGAGAACAATGGAGGGTAGTTCACTCCGCGGCTACCTGAAGTAAAAGCAGCTCCGGCAGATAATTTGATGCTATTCCTTTGTAGGATTGAGTTCCTTAAACGATTACTCGGCTATGCACAGCCTGGGAGTTGCGGAACAAATTGGCCTGCGAAGCTACGAATAGTCCACGGTACTTTGCACTTGCACTTACAGCGCAATCAATAGCCATTGCAGTTATCTTGCGGCCGTTTATTGCCTCAATTCTCATCTGTGCATTACAATTTAGTGACAACATTCGAGTTAATACCGGTACCGCCAGACGCGTTACACTTTGACACTTTCTCACTGCGTTTTCGATTTTATTAATATCTCTATTTTTATTTATTTAATTTTATTTAATATATCTATTTTATTTTATTTTAATTACTGCGTTACATTATTACGGTATTATCCATTATACAGGGTGTCCCGGGTTTTAACCGACAAACTGCGGGAGCATATTCTACTAGTGGAAATAAGAAAAAATTCTTATATCGAGTTTGCTTAGAAATGCTTTATTACAAAGTTATAAACCAATATTGAAAAGAAATATCAGATAAGTAACAACGGAACATAGTGTAGAATTTGCAAGGTCGAAGATGTTTATGTTACGTGTATTTACATGTATTCATGTTCACTATGTTGAAACGATTCAGTATAATTGTTACTTTCACAACAGTAGCTGTTAGATTTCAATCGTCGTGTGAACTAGCAATTACTGTCAGAATGCCAAAAGTGTTTTCAAATGAGGAATACACTGATATTCATTTCGTGTACGGATTCTGTGACGGAAATGCACGAGCTGCCGTACGAGAGTATCGACGTAGATTTCCTAACAGGAGAGTACCAGATAGATTTAAAGCAACGAATTACTAATTCAGTTACTGAGATGCAACAAAATTTTCAGGAATGTCGTACCGTAACAAATTCTGTACTACGTCGATGTCTAGCTTGTATCGATGTGCAAGGACAACATTTTGAAATGCGTCGCTAAATCATTGCGTAGATAATTTTTATTTTTGTGAAAAAATCCGTTGTTACTTATCTGATATTTCTTTTCAATATTGGTTTATAACTTTGTAATAAAGCATTTCTAAGCAAACTCGATATAAGAATTTTTTCTTATTTCCACTAGTAGAATATGCTCCCGCAGTTTGTCGGTTAAAACCCGGGACACCCTGTATATTACGTATTCGTTCATAAAACTCGCGACGACTCAGAAAGGATATTAAATTATAATTATCATTTTCTCTTTAAATTCCATTTGCTGTAACTGTGCTTACAATGTCTTATTAACGTATTTCATTAACGATTACTTGTCGCGTGCTAACTTGTCACGATTTGTATACAGCGCGAGCTGTATAATATTAGCATATAACGAAGCACAGATAATTAATTCATCATCGTCTCGTATTTTCTTCACTGTAGCGTAAAGCTTCGCACCTCGTTCTATCGACTCAAATGCGGGGCGGCAAATTGCGTAAATCCATTATCTCGTTATACGGAGCACACGGGCCAGCAGCTTTATGCAAATTATCCGTCTTTAACAATTTCGTCTCGCGAATAGCGACGCGGTGGCGCGACTCCGCGCGGGGTAATGGCATTGTCGGCCCCATAAAGCGTGTTTGCAATCGAAATTAATAACGCCCAAAGAAATCGGGACGGCATCATTATTATGGACGCTTTTTTTCCCGCCCACTCGCGCGCTCATTAATCGCGCGGACGCTTGCTTCTCGGGAAGAACTTCCCCTGAATTCGCTCGTCGTTGGCCCGATTTCACGCGCGAGCTGCCATACCATTTTAGTGCTCAATAAATAGTGCGGATCATTTTTCTGCTTTTTTTTCTCTTTTCTATTTTTGCGCGAATTGCGCGCACAGCGAGACCATTACTCTGCGGACCCATTGATGCGCGCGATTCCATGAGATAACCATTCCGATTGTCCGGTCCCGAGCGGCACGAATCCATTTGTTTAAAATTGATTTGTGAAACGCTCGTTCGATCAATAATAAACGAAGCGCATTTCATGAAAGATTTCATCTCGATACCGTAGTACCGTTGCAGTCCAGCTTAGGGAGAGATTGACGGTGATAACGGAAAGATTTGCGAGAAGACGATCCAAAATTATTCACTTTCTTAGCTGTTGAGACAGATTGATAGTGCTCGAATCTGCCTTCTACCGTTTCTTATGCATTTTACGTTATAAATAATGATTTCAATCTATAACTGTGCCTTGGCTCTCGGTCATTCCTTTGCGATGTTACGTGGAAAGTAGTCCCTTTCATGCAAGTCCTATTTTTAAAACTGTTCTATCTTCGGAGCTTTTTTCTTGCCGGCGCGAAAACGGCACGCGCCGCACGAAACACAGCTGGCAAGCGTAATTTACGTAGTTTATAATTGACGCGAGGAAAGCTTGTTAGTAGCACGCGCACCGATGAAAGCACCGTAGACCTCATTTTACGGTATCCCGATGCGATTCAGGCACGCTAACGCGACGCGCATTGTCTCGCCCGGGAAGGGTCTCGCACGTCCGACGTTAATAATCGTTGACTCCCGCCGTTAAACTTTCTACTCCAAAGCTCGATCTGATGTAAAGCGCCGGCGACGTTGCGAATGTCGATTGCATCATCCCCCGTGAATTACGCGACGACAACTCCTAACGCTATAAAAGGCTGTCCGCCGTTGCGTTTGTTTGTGGCCAATAAAACAGAGTGCGTCCTCCGATCCATCATTTCTTCGAATAGTTCATCGGGGATTGCATCGCTCATCCGTCCGGTGGCCAAGCTCTGTCTCTTTCTAATCAGAAGCGTAGTAGAGAATTGGAAAAAGAGAGCAATTGACCGAGCAATTACTTCGTTCCTTCTTTGTCGAATTTTAGCACGAGCGACACTTTTCGAGGGCTTCCATGTATGACTCACGCAGTCCATACTATATCAATATATACTATATCGATATATACTATATCGATATATTTGTCGATGACAAATCCTAAGTCGCGAGTCAAGGTTTTCTCTTCAGAATTGTTTTTTGATAAATATAGCAGTTGATAACAATCACCTTTACCCGAGCACTTACATAAATATTCGAGAGATAGTTTCATGTCATCATGTCCTGCTATTATTACGAGAGCTTTGTCATATTGTGAGAGCTTGTTCATAATTTTGATCACGAATCGATGGGATGACTATTTTCATGTTTCAGAAAGCGCGTACGAAGATGAGGAGCAGTTCGCCAGGGGCAGTGCAACCCCTGGTGAAGTTGTCGGTGAAGAGGACGACAGTCTGGGTGAAGGTAGTGCGAATAACTTCCCCTTGAGGATGGCGGCCGACACAGCGAGAGGTCGAATCGCCGCCGTCACCGGCGGCTTCCTACGGGGTTCCGGGCAGCACGTTAACTTTGATCCCGAGGCCGGCCCTCCCCCACCGCCGTATCCCGCCGCCGTCGCGCAACAGCAAACGACTAGTCTGCTCGAACGACCGGAAATCGACAAAAAAGTCAAGGTACCATACAAATATAAAGTGCAAGCGTAGCTATTTGGAAAGAGTGACGTATACGGTATGATGGAAATAAATTGCGGAAAACCGCGAGATTGTAGAAATTTTCGTCGACATCATCGAGAGAGAAAGAGAGTCACAGGTATTAAACTTATTTCAAGATATCAGCGTTTCCAGCTTTTTTCTTTATTAAATTTTTATTTATTACATTTTACTTATGAAATTAATTTGCATATTTTTCATGTCATTATAGATTGCGATCTTTTTTTATTTATTTTTGATTTATTTCACTTGTTCAGTGACTTTGCTTTCATTATTTATCTCTGTTTCTCTCTTTCTTTCTCCGATGTAATAAATACTGCAGAAAGAGCGAAAATGATGCGAGTTTTGCCGCTTTATCAATTTAAATCGCGATCCGACCGTAATGGGGTGGCGAGCGTAAAGGTCATCGGGTAAGTTCCAAGGGCTGAAAATAAATCGCGCGCACCGTCGCCGCGGCACTCGCGTAAATTCCCTTCTTCTCGCCGGAGAACCGGAAACGCCAACTACGAGCTCGACAAACCTGGAACGAAAGGAACAGAAAAGGTGGCAGCCGATAACGACGTTCCGATGTCGGTGCAATTTCAGCGCGGCTCGAGAATCAACGAGAGGAAACGATTGCTCTCCTCCACTCGCGTTCTTTATTGGCTCACGCCGGAAGTTTGCCTGCGCGCGATTTGCCTCTTCTTGATTTTCTCGTCCGTCGACGGAAGGAACTCGGGGCAGCCCCGGCACCGACCGGGTCAAGTTAGATTAAATCTTAATGCTGTTTCGATAACCGCGTTTAACGCAGACGACGAAGCGACAGACCGTCGGCGGGTGATTATTTTTGCATAGAGGCCGAGGATTGGCAGGGGGATGTGTATAATATCGGCAGCACGGCCGCGTTGATCGATGGCGCAGACGTTTAACCTTCGAATAAGGCCAAATCCCTTCTCAAGCCTGGTCGAATTCCTCCGCTCGCGGCTGCATTATTTAGCGGAATTGCTATTTGCAAATCTGCAAATAGCAGGCACTGAGTCTGATTTCCGAGTCTGCTCTCCACGGTTCTGCGCGCAATTAATAGCTAAATGTCTAAAGCGACGGGACGCATGTTGGAAAAAGAGGCAGACAGCAAGATCGAAAGTAAATAACTCCGTAAAACCGATCCGACCAGAATGACCAGAATATGCGCCGCTTGGGAAACTGTTTTTTCTGTATATCGTTTCCCGGATCGATCGAGGACATTTCCGCGGTGAAGTACGAGACGGAAAAATTCGCGCGGACTATCGGACACTTCGTGTTAACTGCGCGCCGGAAACGTTCGTTTTTATCATCTCGTAAAACGACGTGTCGACCAAATTCCCTAAAAGGATAAGAAAAGGACGACCGGGAACGCCTGACCTAAAGGTTTCCACGGGCCATCGTCCGATTACGTCCTCGTAACGCTTTGCCATCCCGAGACGCACTCTGCACACGCCGTAGAAACGCGCGCTTAATCTATTTGGGGATGGAAAAGCTCCCGCGCAAGCGGGATGCTTTCATCTTTTAGTGCCTCGTAAATGTCCTCGGCTGAACCCGCGCTGCGAAACCGCAGCCACTGAATTCTGGTGTATTACGCGAATTTCGTGCCCGTCCTCGGCGTGCTTTCATTAACGCGAGTTAATTTTTCACCGAATCAAAGTTGACCAACTGCAGGAAGCAGTCTTAAGTTTCAAGGAAAATTTCCATCTTGCGATCTTTGACCAGGGCAAATAAAAAAATTTCTTACCCAGCAATCTTTATTACTTTTTTTAAAATTTATCAATCATGCGTTACCAATGACATATAGAATTCTCGGCTTGTCGCGATTTTATTTCTTCAATTTTAATTTCTATTGTCCTCTCGAAATTCTTACAAATTAGATTCACGTTGCCTTCTTTATTGTACATATTTTCACGCCGTTCACGTTACACTCGTAAATAGTCATAGACAATGCGATCGCTTGACAATAGATCACGTCGCGCGATAGTCAGTAGAAATATAATATATATCTCCATAGAGAGAGTTTATCGTCGGTGCAATACGCAGCCCGTTACGAGGCGCGAATAGTAGATACGAATATTCGGACGCAGACAGTGGAAACGACGGACAGTAGAAATAGCAACCAAATACAGACAGTAGATACAGTCACCATCTAGACAGGCACTAAAGGCGACAGATAGTCTGCACGATCTGACGTGTCGCGCGTGTCGAAATCAGGAACGATGGAGGCGCACGTGTATTTCTTGATGATCATCAGGCTAAACAAAACTAAAATTAAATCACTGTCCGATCAATTATTATAAATGACGTGGAAGTATTTTATTAAGGTAGAAATATTTCATTATTGAAAGTTATTGCTATATTATTGTGCGCCAAATTGTCGTTTCTATCATAAAAGACACAAAAGCTATTTATCATTTCATAATTATAACAGTCTAAATATTCTTCGTAACTAAAGCTGGTGCTGTGATATTGCGAGAATAATGTTGTCAAAGACAGGCTCTCCAACAGTAAATTAATGATTATTACGTAAGTTTAGCTGTTTCGAAGTTTCTGCCTGAACGAATGCATCCGGTATTGATTGCAGAGGTTGTAACGTCTATCGACTCGTACCACTTCTTGCAGTTGCGAGCAGAGTGATTCCTTAATGACGCAGGATTCACGAGCCGTGTTACGTGTCTGCTTGCTGGGTATATGTCGTACCTCAGACTCGAAATCCTTTAAGGTGTTTCGTAACGGAGGCACTGAAGCATTTAATCCACGATAGGTGAGCGAGATGCCACGGTCGGCGAGCAGCGTTGATGCGTTTTCCCGTTGGCGGATTTAATCCTGTTTGCAAAACCATCTCGACGGAAGCAGCTTCTCACCGGCGAGAAAGCGAGAAGGAATCTTTTTACGAAATTAGAGGAGAGGCTTCACTCGGGCAGCTTTTCTTTGAGGGATCTGCCTTGTCGTTTGGGAAAACAAACGAGTCGAAAAATAGCGCTGAGGTTTTTCCGTGAAACGGGAATCAATATCCGAGATTGAGGACGTCGATACAATCCAGGACGACGTGAGATTCTCTTTCCTCAGAATGCCGGGAATCTCCTAATATTTTTGTAATAGAACGCGATAAAACGCGAGAGCTCTTTGGAGCTCTAAAGAGAATTTGAAAGCCATATGACGATGCTTTTAGGGTGCACACAGCGACGCACTCAGTGTTCTCTTTCTTGCATTTAAAGAGAAGAGAACAGGAGCACGAAGTTTATACTTTAATAGTTAGATTGCCAAGTTGAATCGTAGTTAGTTTAGTTAAAATTAAGTAACAGTTTGTATTTTGCATTTGAGGAGGATGAATTAAATATCCTCCAGATCGTTTAACAGTGACATAATGCGACAATCGTAATTAAATTCTCTAATTTAAAAACTCAACGCACGTTGCATTCCCAGCGAGCAGACACAATCAAATCGTTCTCATATTATTCAGAAATACATAATTTCCAACAGAAAACTTTATTCTCCACATTTGATGGATAATCAGAGTCTACAATCTGAGCTTTTATAATCTCTGCGATTAATACTGAATACATTTGTTCATTTTGAAGGAAGATACCCGATCTGATGAAATACAATCTAATTAATTCAATTTGCTCTTGAGGGATGGCGAAGATTCGCACGTGCAAAGCGGAGGATGGGACAATAAAGTAAAAAGTGGAAAAAATGTATATATGACGAAGCACTCGACACACTGAGACATAATACCGCGTAGACCGACACTGACAAGTGTTTGCTTAAGGGCGCACCTTAATTGTCGAACCGGCGCACCCTCGGCAAACACCGTCTATCATATGTGCCCACTACGGCCCGCTAAGGCCCACATGAGCCTTTTTCGCCGTAACAGTTACGCACTCTTCTCCTAAAAATGGATAAAAGTTCGTCTCCCATCGAGGCAAAGACGGTCATGCGAAATATCGACGTCCAGTCTTCTTGGGTCATGATTTACGTTCAACTTACACGTTCCTACGTCGTACATGTGTCCGACATTTACGGATTGCGTCTCGCGCTACGCAATATCGTTGATCGCTGAGCGATCACATGGCGACGGATGAATTTCGTCGCGACGAATAACTAGCGCATGCATATTGGCTACGTGCGAGCCAGTTCCAATAAATTTTGATAGTC
Source organism: Ooceraea biroi (assembly GCF_003672135.1). Lineage (NCBI taxonomy): Eukaryota > Metazoa > Arthropoda > Insecta > Hymenoptera > Formicidae > Ooceraea > Ooceraea biroi. The sequence continues at coordinate 6,785,256 of NC_039517.1, read as the reverse complement.
GACGATAAAATAGCTAATCTCGCTTAATATCTATTTCGACTGTTTCGCTGTTTACGACAATGTCTGGGAAATTAATTGCAACCGAATGTATGACACAAACGAAACGTATGCACCCGTGGCACTTGAAACACGCTATCAAGTATGTTTTACATTTATGGTTCCCATGTGAAACAGGATCGCACGGACTCTAATTTCTACTAATTTCTGTGGCGAATGGTAGCATACGATTTATACGATGACACTTTCATTTCCATCTACGAGCTATGTGATAAAATTTTATTCCCCTCGTATCAATTTCACCGTTGCGATCGTATCTCGCGTTCATGCAATCAAACTCAAAATTGAATTAATTGCGTTCAATTTCCGATGTCGTTTCAATGATATTCGATATTCAAGAAATAGCGAAAAGAGCCGAATGCAGAATTAAATTCCAAGTCAATTAATAATAAATTTGCAAACCCCGGCTGCGATTCGTCGAGAAATCAAGGAAGGCGATCGCGGTCGAGAGGTGAAGCGTGTACAGGGTGGAATGTAATGCAATGTTACGTCATGTTGCACATGTATCTCACAAGGACAGTCATGAAAGAGGGACCACGATTGATCTCCAGAACAGGACCGCGTTTCACCTCGTTAACTGCTTCTGCGGGCGGATGTGTGCTCTCTCCGTATTTTGCATGCGGCTTCCGCCGCGCGAAATCATACGAAGGCAGAATAGGAGAACGCAAACTAGACCGGGCGAAATATGTGCAACTTAATGCGCATCCTGGAGGGTGTGTAACTCAACCCCTCCGCGACAATGGCGCAACGCATCGCAGTAAAACGGGGCGAAAACATTTAGAGACAGCCAAGCCGAAGAAGCGCCAGAGGAAGAAGATACAACGCGAGAAACACGACCAAGTTTGCGTACTATAGGGTATACAGCTGCGGAAGTTACGTTTTAGGAACGCTGTTTGTCTCACGGAAGAATTCTCCGTCTCTCTCTCTCCTCTTCTGCACTCGATACGAAGAGCAACAGAGCGATCCAAACATCGAAATGCACTTTTTCTCCGCAATCTAATTAATTTCTGCGTTTTGTACGTTTTGTGCGTTTATCGGTTTACGGCCAGTATCAATGTGAAATATCCTTTACGTATGACATGAAATTACTGCGCTTTCAGAGGCACAGCATACACGGCATGATGGAGGAAGAGAACGTGGTGCGACCTCATCAGGAAATGGCCAGCCTGTCGCTTCAGGAGAAGAAATATCTTCTTGCCGTGGAGCGCGGAGATGTGGCTTCCGTTAGAAGGTGAGGTCAACATTTGCGGTGAAAAATTTGTGGTCCCCGTTGGCTTTCTGTAATGTTACAAGAGATTAATGTAGGAAAAGTGAAGAAATTTCAGAATTAATTTAACGTACCTCATTTTAGTTAAGATCAATGGGTGCAATAAGATGCAGCATTGCAAGGCGGGAACGCGAATTTGTAATAGCTGAGAAGAATGTCTATATTATGAAAAAGGAGAAATATGCGAAAGAAAGAGAGAAAGAAAGAAACTAATGAAAAGTTTTTTGATCGATATGAATTTCTTAAGTTAACTAGAGAATTTGCAAATATGCTATTACAAGACACAGATGTCGCCTTGTTTATCGGGTATAAATGCACGTGTGCACTTACCATCTCACTTTCTCTCTTTTCGAATTTCTTTTCGAATTAAGCGCACGATTATTGCTCCTCGTTAGTCTCGTTATTCTGCGGACACGTGCACACATACGTACGCGTGCCGGCAAAGACGTGGGCGAGTGTGTCGAGTGGAGATCTCGTTGTACGAGCGAGCGGATTCTGCGAGAAAAGAAAACTCTTCTCCTTTCGTGGTAAAAAGAATACGAACTAATGACAATAAACTTTTTCGCCGAGAGAGACTAAATGTTGCAGCGTTGCACGGAAATTTTGTTTCACTTGGACTCGCTAAAAGGCTAGAAAGTCTTGGTTTACTTTATCGTGTTAATTTAACTTTAGCATGCGTGTTCTATAAAAATATCGGGATAACTGTAAAACGGGATCATCACGTAACTATCCTCGCAATCGTTTTCATAATATATAGAAAATTGCGTAAAATACGAAAATAAAATAGAATAAAATAGATTGCCGTTTTTTAAAATGTATTAATGAATTTTCGTTAAGCATTAAAGAAACAAATTGCTTGATTTATCGTGAGAAACAGTTTACTACATGTACTGTCTTTTAAATGCATGAACTCTCGTCTTTGGTCGGCAGAGGATCTCGTAATTATCTTATGAAGCACGCTCACGTGATTTTGAAACTTTCAGGAATTCTCTCTGCTATTCCCCTCGCACTGGCGTAATTGAAACTAATTGCGATTTATGATTAACGTCTCAATCTCGTAAAATTCTTCAACTCAGCCTTTACGTTTCCGTGAAGCTACAGCCGCCAGAAATTTTTCTTGGATCATATTGGGTCTGTCCCGAAACCATCGGATGTCTTTCCTCATATATTTCTTGGCTAACTTGAAATTACTTTCTCCTCGACGAGAATAAACCACTTGTAATTTGCGATAAAGATATTCTAGCAAAGGTAAAGCTTAGGAGAAGATAAATTAAAAGAATTATCAATATATTAGCTTAACAAGCGATTTAGAAATGGATCTTATTTTAATGGAATTTTAATATGAAGTTTGATCCTAGGTACACAACATCAAAAATTAAAAGGGTGCGGTAAATGTCAAGCTCGCTCGATATTTTTGTCAAGGAGAGCTCTTCACATTAACCGCAGAGATCATATATTAAAAAAGACGTGCGATGGATTTAGGATGTTCTATGTATAAATGTGTGTTGCTGCGAATCGTAAACGGCAATTCATCAATCTTCGGTATATCCCCCTGTCACTGCAGAATGCTGCAAAAAGCCCACGAGACCGAAATTAATATCAACTGCGTGGATCCTCTCGGACGATCGGCTCTTCTCATGGCGATCGATAATGAAAATCTGGAGATGGTGGAGCTTCTAATAGAGCACAAGGTCGATACCAAGGATGCGCTTCTCCATGCCATCTCCGAGGAGTTCGTCGAGGCGGTGGAGGTTCTTCTAGAGCACGAGGAGAGTTTTCACAAAAACGGCGATCCACATGTAAGCGTTTATGTTTTTCAAGCATCTTCTCTACAACTCATCCCGCTAGGATGAAAAATAATTTGTCGATAAATCTTCTTTAATGTTCTATCGTGTAAAAGTTATTGCAAATGACATATTTGTAATAATTTATTAAGCCATTTCGCTTGCTGCGTTTGCTTGAAGAATCGGCAATGTTGAATTCACGACAAAAGTTGTCTCCAAATTTCTTTTTTAATGGAACAACACAAAACAGAGTAATATCAAAGTGAAAGCTATAAAATTCTTACAACTTCCCGGCACGTGGAGAACGATCGTATTCATGATCTAACTTTACGATTATACTTTATGTGTCTAATCAAACCGCGCGATGCTGTTGTGTTCTGGCGTGAATGCCAAATACCTAGACATGCGGATTGTAAACTGATTTTGGAGCCGGTAAATCTGATTGCTCGTTGTTTCGATTATCTCACACGCGGATATTTCCCTTCGCTCCGTCGTCAAGTTATTCCTGCGTCATAAAGGCGACTCTGTTGCAACGCAAACGACTGAAGAGTCGTTCGCGACAGCGAAGAGAGAAACGGAAGCTGGATCGCGAGGGAAAAAGGGGTAAACCGAATCCCGAACGGAACTGCAATCGGCTTTGGCAAGAAATCAGCTTACGTGGAACTTGTACAAAATGATATCCGGCGTCCGCGAGCGTCGAACGAATTCATTATACAGGTTGAATCGATTTCCTGGGGGGAAGTGCTACCACCCGCGACGATGACTGATTAAGCTGATCGCGTTAGCACAATGGGAACGTGAGTCTGCACGATGGGAGATTATTTGTCAATTGTCTGCGTGGAGAACAAACTGTCTTCCATTCGGTCGATTTATGTATCACTTTATTATTTCATCGGGCCGTTCCTTTTATTTCACTCGTTAATTCATTCGTCAAATCGAAAGAGCGAACTCGCCAAGAAGGGAACTCGAACGTGCCGAATTAAGAACGATAATTGCAGCTCATGAATGCTACTTTTAGAGGCTGATGAGCGGACTAATGAGTGAAAAATTACCGGTGCGAGCGCGGAAGATGGGAAGCTCTCTCCATGTGCGACGAAACTTTACGAAAGTAATGACTTGCGGTTTTAATCCTTTAGAGCTGGGAGGCTCTGCCGCCTGATACAGCCACGTTCACGCCCGACATCACGCCGTTGATCCTGTCGGCTCACAGGGACAACTACGAAATAATAAAGATCCTCCTAGATCGTGGATCCACTCTGCCGATGCCGCATGATGTTCGCTGTGGGTAAGACACTTTGGAAGTTTATTAAACGCTTTCATGATAAATGGGAGTTATATGCGCACACATAGTGAACTGCAATCCTTCTTTATGCGATAAAATTGGAAAGCGGATAACTTCTCGTGCAAAAATAAATAAAGAGAAAAGAGATAGAATAAAATCTGTAAACTTTAACTTAAAAAAGATTAATTTATTTATTTTTGCACGATTATTAATGAATAATGCGGATGACACTTTTACTGAGAGATGTAATTTTCCGAAATAGATGTTAAATATTAATTGAAAATTGATTTACTGTGGTTCTTTTGAGTGCTTCTCAGAAGTGTCCGGTCCTTGATCCCGAAGAGCGCTCTTTTCGGGGCTAATTAATTCTCTCGACCGGTTTATCGTCTTATCCCTTTATGCGGACGCGACAAAAGCTAATTAAATTAGGCTAAGCGTATATGAGCGTTACCACTACGTTATCACTCTCTAAGAGAACATTTGATCCGTGATAATAGCATTATATATTAAGCCTCATAAACTTGCTTTGTCTTATATCCCGCATCAGAGAACTTTACAGAAGAATTTCTTCATCCATGATATGAACAGAGTGAGAACTTACGTGCTTATTTGAACGCGAAGATAACAAATAGATGCTGTCTTTTTTCGCACATGGAGGCGAAACGAGGCAATTTCAAATATACAACGCCGCTTCGAACGAAATTACTTGTTCTTGCATGAGTTTCTAAATCTCGAAACTCGCAGGAAAAATATTATCATTCAAAACCGCGTCTCGCCTTTGAAACTATCCTCCTTTTCTTTATATAAAAGTGTCTCGCGAGAAAATTCCAAACAGCTACGTTCTCTGGATCCGAACAAGATTTCCCGTTGGTCGTGAACCGGTCGAAATGTTGAAAAGACGTTACGGTGTCATAAAAGATGATATAATGTCGCGAAATACACGGTCGCCCTGGGAAATATTCGAGAAACGCCGACACCATTCGGCGATCCATCGGAGTTGCTTTCATTTTAGCCTTTAGTTGTTGATCATACGTTATTTATTGTAGATGCGACGAGTGCGTGACATCCAGGATGGAGGATTCCCTCAGGCATTCGAGGAGCCGAATAAACGCCTATCGGGCACTGGCCTCACCATCCTTGATAGCACTGTCGTCTAAGGATCCTATCCTGACTGCCTTCGAACTCTCCTGGGAACTTCGACGACTATCGTTCCTGGAGCACGAATTCAAGTGCGAGTATCAAGTAAGGAACGGCCATTTTCCATGGTATCGCCATGAATTCATAAATAAGATAAATTCTTTACACTGGATCGTTGCACGTAAGATATTCCAAGTTCGACACAATTGATTTACCCGCAGCGTCGATGTTCCTCGACGAGATGCCTCGTTTCCGCGGCAGTTTATTTTCACGTGACAAATTTATTCTGCGGCAAGGTTCTGGGTAATATAACACGGCGGTTAATACGTGCTTTCCTTAATTTAACGGTGATATGGAAGATGTACGTTCTCGTCTCTCCTCCATCGATCTCTCGAGCCGGTCGAGCGTCGTGCTTGAAGCGGTGCCACGTTTTCTCTCTCCTCGTCTCTCGATTTTCTATCTAACAATAAGTGGCGAAAGTTAAAGTGCTCGGCGCACTCAAGCAACTTTTGATTTATAGGTGCATAAATCGCGACCCGCGGCGGCAATACGGCGACCGAAGCAACGCACGCCATTATTGAGTTGCTTTATAGTTTTCCTTACCACGCCCTTTGTTCTCCCTTTCAGCCTCGTCAACGTTCAGGCTTCTACCAGGGTTCTTCTGCATCATCATTTCGTTTCTTTGAACCTTCGCTCTTCGTTCGCCCTTCTCGAAGAGTTCGATTTTCTTTGCACCCTCGCACCCTTGTACTTTCCCCATTTTTCAAGCATCGATCTCACGGAACTTGAATGAAGATGATTTTGAGACCATGAACCAATAGGCCCTGATAAATTGCTCCGGGAACCCTTCTCAATTTCTCTCCCTTTCCGTCCTGCTTTGCCCTGCATGCTTTCCCTCATTCTTGAGGATGCTTTCGGGGAAGTTTGGTTCGTGAGTCCTCGTTTATCTCAGCTACGCTAATCGATCATGAGTCTAATTTTTCGTGTGATCTCTTTGCATATCTCTTTTTCGTTAAAAATTTCGTCGAGCGACACGTTAAGTATCGTGCATTGTGCGAGCATTATCGCGTCCCACGAGATAAACCGAGTTTACGGCACCGTTGAGATTGAAGGTTGGCAACCTGTCGTTGCAGACTGCAATTTGAGGTAACGGTGGTGTTCGCCAGATAAGCCGCGCGCGGTAACACCCCGAAGTAATAAGATTGCATCGTCCGTTTGCTTCGCTGTTCGACTTGCATCTTAGTATCGTGTATAAGATACTATAAAAATGTAACAGTGAAGGAGCTAAAACTAGGGTTCCATCAAGGAAGCAATTCTTTGCTAAAACGCTTTGGCAAAACGATGAAACAATGAAACGGGAAACGCTGCTCACTCGAAATGCGAAGCGTCTCGGGAAATAAATTCCCTCGCCGGCAACTGCGCATCGCCAGCCGATCGGTAAGCGATTAACGGAAATAGATTATGTCGATTCTGGACGAGCGATGTCATCTTTGTCTTTTTATGGAGGGGGCGGAAGAAGACTTCCCACGGAAATTCTCGACATTCGTTCGGTCGACAATGCGGGACACATTGTGGAGACTGTTATATCCGCGGGTTACGTGACGGGAATTCAATCGAGTCTCCGAGGTGAGATCGGGCCGAACGATTAGGACAAGATCTCGAGCGCTTGTCGACCTTGCAGGAAGCCTGGAAGTTCGATCAGCCCCTGGCTTTGTCAAGCGCGCGAATCCTCGCGGCTCGCAATTCCCGACACGCGAAGCAACACAGCGTGGAGAATTTCCTCTCTCTCTCTCTCTCTCTCTCTCTCTCTCGAAGATATTGGGCGATTGTGTCTGGCATCTCACGGCGGAATTACGGGAATTATTTTCGACGACCTTAGGGGATTAAATGTTTCGTGGAGAACGCGCGTCATCGAAATTGCATTACAGCGATCAAGGGGAGGAGAGAGAGATAAATGATGTACACCGACGTCGTGATTTCAGGAGCTTCGAAGACAGTGCCAAGATTTCGCCACCGCCCTGCTGGACCACACTAGAACTTCTTACGAGCTCGAAGTCCTGCTGAATCATGACCCAACGGGACCAGCTTTTGAGCACGGAGAGAGGATGCATCTCAATCGTTTAAAATTAGCCATTAAACTGAGACAGAAGAAGGTAAGGAATGACAGAAAAATTAATTTTATAATTTTGTATCATATACATATTGTTTTTCTGTACGTGTTATTACACCTTATGTTCAATTGTATTAATATCAAACTTTTGCTCTTAGTGATTAAAATCACATTTTATTTTCTTGGACGAGCATTCGAATTTGTAAAGACATAAATTGTCTTGAGTTGAACATGCGAAGGAATCGTTTATTACAATTCTCCGAAACATGGTCATGTCGCAAATTTCTCGCTTGATTGCGACATCAAGATTTCGAAGCACCATCGACGCGGCGCGGCTACAATCAAACTTCAATTAAGCGAAGGAGATGCAGGGTGTCCGTTAATTTAACGTTATAATTAAGGACGACAGTTCGGACAGAGAGCAATTGCAGTTTAAACTCTGATTGAAGCGACCACCTTTCGCTGCCCGTCCCTCCTCATCTCGTTCACATGAACGGAGGGAAAATGTCGGTCCAATATTACCTTACCTGGCTATTTCCAGTTCGTGGCGCATCCCAACGTGCAGCAGCTACTGGCATCGATCTGGTACGAGGGTCTGCCGGGATTCCGGAGGAAGAACTTGTTCCTCCAGGTGCTGGAGATCGTCAGGATCGGCATACTCTTCCCATTTCTCAGCGTGGCGTACATCATCGCGCCTCACAGCGTGGTCGGCCAGACCATGAGGAAGCCGTTCATCAAATTCATCTGCCACTCCGCGTCGTATTTCACTTTTCTATGTGAGTACATATATCCTCGTGGTGGATCGCTTGCATGACCGACGTCGTGCGGTATATAAGTCGCCGTCTTCTGTCGACTTCCCTTGTATAAAACATTTTTGTCTTTATCGACTGATCGATAACTTTCTGAGAGATCAAAACCACGTCCGGCGCAAGGAAGTCTTCCAGGCTGACGCATGTGCGAAACGGATGAACCATCTGACGGTTCCGGGCGTGTTTCGTTCTGCCGAGGCGGTTTCATGTCACGCTTTAAATCTAACTGCTTGGCACGACATCCGGCCGTAACCTGCCATTTCCTAGATTGTTCGGCACACTTGATCAGCAGTGACCCAAATATCCGGTTCGTTCCGGAAATATCGGTGGTACCGCGCTGAATCAGCTCAATAAGCCCGATCTTACAAACATTCTTCCTCGTTCGCGCCGGTCGACGTTATTGCCCCCGTGTTCGCCACTTTGTGGCGCTTCATTAATTTCTTAGCCAATTGAGAGACCGAGTCCGCTCGATCACGTTAAATATCTCACTAAGCAAATAACTTAGCAGGAAATGTTTTGCAAACGCCGCAATTTTTCATTTATCAGGAGTAATTATTTAGTCGATCATGTTTTTCGTCTGGTTCTCGTGCACACGTACATTATTGAATCGTTACATGAAAAATACCTGTTTCGTATCGATCAGTTTCGGATTCATTTTATGGGCAACAATGAGTATAATTTAAAAAACTTAATATTTTTCATATCTCTGAGATTAACGAACCATACTCGTATTTATTTTGATGGAATACAGAAAATTAGAAACGTAAACGTAAAATCAAAATTAAATCAAGAACGTACTTTCATATTCATCTGGCGAATGCTAAATTTTGTGTATTCTAAGTATAATTTCTATTTTTCTTGCATCGGTTCTGCCGACTCCCGCGAACAATGTAGAATTTATACTGCGAATTTCTGAAACGTTACATCTGACTTTAAAATGTTATTTGAAAATTTCGTGAAAAATCAACAACTATCTCGCGAGAAGCGAAAGTTTTTAAAAAAATTATGTTACTTTAAATATAACATACGTGATATCAAGAGACACTCATGTTGAAGAAATTTGCTTAAAACAGAGACTTTCGAATGTGCAATGATCTATTAATTTCACGTGCTTACAGTATCGAGTATGAAATCATCCTGTATTCGAAGTATTCGGCGACATGCATCTTGCGCGAGCAGCGTTTTCCTGCGACGTATTTAACTTCCCGGCACGTTGGCGGATCAAACATCCATGTGGCGAATGTCAAACAGTTTACAAATACCTTTCGCTGCCGCTACCAATAATAGTCGTGCACTAATGCGCGGAATTCAGGCTAAGAAGCATTACTGCTCCGAGATTAATTGTTCACCCGGCCACGAGCGCTATATCCTGCTTGGCTTTCGCCATTCAACACGATCCGGTTGTACAAGTCGCTTCATTATCGCCGACGAAAATTTCTATATTAACTAGACACTAACGAGGTTTACGAAAGAAACATGAAAGACAATTTTGGATGAATTCCTTCGGGAAGAAAAAACAGAAAATTTTTTAAACTGAAAACCAGTAGCTACCGTAGTGTTTTATTCTTCAGCCTAGCTCGCTGGTTTCCAACATTACCTATCCGAGGCATTAAATCTCCGCAAGTTGAATCTCCGCTGAAATAAAGTCCGTTTTAATTGGACCAAGAAACGAGTTCTATTATTACTGTCGCGACTCGACGTCACGAGAAAATCGTCCTGAATTTTCAACGATGATGATTGTGCATAATTTTGCTTGCGCAGTCATGTTAATTCTGGCTAGTCAGCGGATAGAAAGCGTGATCGGTAATTGGATGGGACACGACGTAGTCGAGGAACCTCAACCAGCGCCGACGAAGAGAGGTGCCGCGCCGACGATCGTGGAATGGTAAGACTTCTCTCAAGTTTCGCGTAAATGTTTGTACACATATCTCACACACGTATTTGTTTTAACATATTTCTATACACCCGACGCTTTATTAAAGTTCTTAAATTCCCGATGAGAAGCAACGAGACGAATACTTATGCCGAATTTCATACGCGCGCCGGGAGCAATTTTCCGGCGGAAAATTACGGAAATAAGAAGAACGAGCAAAAAAATACGGGTAATAAAGTAAAAGAAGCCGAATAAAGTTCGTGTAATATCCACCGGCTTATGACATTCCGCGCTCGGTGCAGAAGAGACCGTAATATACATAGAACGTCGAAGTATTACATACTAGAGTCGACAGTAGATAAACCCGGGTGCAATCTCGAGGAGTCTTTTCCCCGGGACGAGAGCGAGATCGGGAACGAGGTGATCAGGACCCGTCACATTGCGAATTTATGCTTATCTCGGCGTCGGGCTCGCATTTAATTTACTACGATCGATAAGCCGCCGAGAGAGCCCGCTTTTCGCGCGGAAGAGGCAAGACCAAGGAGAAAGAAATGTGGACACGCTGCTAACGAGCCCCCGAACAAATTTCGAGACCGCAACATCGATCAAATCGATCGAAGCGAGGCTTGACGCTTAACGAGAGTCGCGTTAAGTGAAACGAATCGCGCAATTGCGTGCCGCAGTTCTCTTCTCTTGCGCTCGTAGCCCCGACGATCGGATCGAGATGACTGTGATGCGACACGTCGCAGGTTTATATTGGCCTGGGTGTCGGGGTTGATCTGGTCGGAGGTGAAACAATTGTGGGACGTGGGCCTGGAGGAGTACGCGCACGACATGTGGAACGTGATCGACTTCGTAACGAACTCGCTGTACGTAGCCACCGTGGCGCTCAGGGTTGTAGCCTACTACAGGGTACAGAAGGAGAACGAAGAGCAGAAGCCGGGCTTTGTGACCGAGCTTCAGCGGGAGCAATGGGACACTTGGGATCCGATGCTTATCTCCGAGGGCCTCTTCTCTGCCGCCAACATTTTCAGGTAATAATAAGCGATCGCGCGTCTCTCCGTTGTATAACGAAGCCCGTGGGCCATGTGCGTTTCAGTTACAACGTCGTTAAAAGCCCCGTGAAATAGAGCGTTTTACTCTGCGACGTAATAAAGTGGATACGCGTATGCGTGTGCATGCGTGTTACCGATATTTCCCCGCGCGTTGTAATTTCGTAATCCCGAAATACGCGTAATCCGTGCACCGCACGTAGCATGATGAATACGTAGAAGTGGTGGTACCGTGCTCAGAATGCGAATGAATTTTTTATTGCGCTGGTTAACGCGAGGTGGAAGGGAGATAAAGCCCGTGATGTAACGTAAAACTCGATATTGGGAAAGTTAGCACAGGAGACTGCTAACACCGTCGATGTTACTTGAATTAAATGCGAACGATGTTGCGTTGCAGCTCGCTAAAGCTCGTCTACATATTCTCCGTTAATCCGCACCTCGGCCCCCTCCAAGTTTCCCTGTCGAGGATGGTCATGGACATTATGAAGTTCTTCTTCCTCTACGTGCTGGTTCTCTTCGCTTTCTCGTGCGGTAATGTTCGACGTTATACGAATAATGGCGTCGCAATAAAGCGTGCACGAGTAAGATCAGTGTAGAAAACGAAAAACTATTCGCCAGGTCTGAATCAACTTCTGTGGTATTACGCGGACATGGAGAAGAAGCGGTGTCCCACAGAATGGACGTATCCACCGAACGCCAACGTTACCACCGACTCCAACGCGTGCATCGTCTGGCGCAGATTTGCAAAGTAACTCGACGATTATTTTTGCGTGAATTTTTGTTTTCCATAATTTTCCATAAAAATTGAAGAAAGTCTCTTCTTTAGTTTAACTCTCATATGAATTTTTAAAGTACAAAAAAGCGAACCATAGCTTTGAGATTTATAAGATCTAAATTGTAGAATGTTTTAGTTTGAAGATATTTTTTCTGTTTTATTATATCTCTTCGATTTTTATATCTCAAATCTTTGCCGACAGTTTATTCGAGACGACGCAAACGTTGTTCTGGGCGGTTTTCGGTTTGGTGGATCTCGAGAGCTTCGAACTGGACGGCATCAAGGTGTTCACCAGATTCTGGGGTATGCTGATGTTCGGCACTTATTCGGTCATCAACATCGTCGTTCTCCTGAATCTCCTGATCGCGATGATGAATCATTCCTATCAATTAATCTCGGTAAGTTTCCCGCACATTTCTTTCTCACGTACAGCTATAAAAACTTACGAAAAAAATTTGTGAAATCACGTATCGCGCGTTTCATGGTTTTCGCATTTTACAATCAATGAATCTAATTAGCGGGGTTACTCGATATTTGCAATCAGGAGCGCGCCGACGTCGAGTGGAAGTTCGCGAGGAGTAAACTTTGGATCAGCTATTTCGAGGAGGGCGGAACCGTGCCACCGCCCTTTAACATCATACCAACCCCGAAGAGCGCCTGGTACGTTGCACAATGGGTGTATCGGAAGCTTTGCGGGCATAGCAGGGCGGCGAAGAAGGAGCACATGCGCACGATCAGGGTAAGCATAACTTCCGGCAAATTTTTGCAAAATAGAACAACAGCGAGCGCAGGACGCCGCCTTTACAACCGAATTCTCGGGAGGACCGGCCTGCTTCCGGTTTACGAACGTGAATTTTTATCTCGTACAAAATGCAAAGCAAGCTGCGAAGTGTAAGGGACGTCGGTGACTGGGAACGTACTGCGAGAGCGAACTCGGTGAATGCTGAAAAATGTCGAGAAATGCAGTTCACCGTAAGACGCCTTTTTACGAATTCCCGCTGCGGAGGGCCGCGGCCAGGCTTTGGATCTCGAAATCTGGTTTCTGGATGCGCGAAAGAAGGCAGGAATATTTAGAGCGGAATTTCAAGTACTGCTGGAAAAGTTGGCACATTTTTTAGAACTTGTAGGAGATATTAAATTCGCGGGAAAGTTTTGTCGTTATTAGCCGCAACGCCCCGTCGCGTCGCCGTGCCGATTTATGGATCGTGCGAATGTTTTTTTTTTTATTATATAGAACTTCCTTTAGAAGAGACTTACCAACTTTTGTCCGTATGAAAATTCGTCGACGAATCTGAGGTTCTTGACGGAAACGTTAAGGGACTCGTATTTTACAAATTACGAACGATTTAGGGCGTGTAAAAGAAAGAAAGAGAGCTCTTCGAGTAAGACAGCAGCATTTCATTCTTCATTTAATTTTTCAACTTGCTTTCCTCGTAAACAATTTTTATATTTTGGCAGTTTTGAAGATTTAATTGAAATAGATACAGAGAGTCGCAAACGAATAATGGCGACCCTCGACATTTTGCCTAAGCAGAACGCGAATACATACATTATTGAAAGAATCCACGATTGAAACGTAGCTTGGCAAGGTTTCGAACGCGAACACCGCTATGCGCATTTTTGACGGGAATCTTTGAAGTTGGAGGACTTCACTTTCTGATTCTTGTCTCAGCGAAAAGTCAAGCAGGCTTCTGAGCGTGACTTCAGATATCAAAGCATCATGAGAAATTTGGTAAGACGATACGTCACCGTCGAGCAACGTAAGGCCGAAGGCGAGGGTGTCACGGAGGATGACGTGAACGAGATCAAGCAAGACATCAGTGCATTTCGCTGCGAGCTCATCGAGATACTCAAGAATTCCGGCATGAACACTTCAACCGCGGCGGGCAGTGGTACCGGTAAGTTGCACCGAAAAAAGAAGAAAAAATAAAATAGAAATGAGTCAGCTAGAATTATTCTGCATGAAACGCACAGTTTTTGCTAGTTAAGCACTAGTATTATCAATTACGTAACGTTAATAACTAATAAAGCACGATAGCGTGAATATCGATTGCGAATGATTAATTACATCAATTTTAATAAGCGGGTTTATTTAATTAAATAATATTATTGCAGAATTTATTAAGCGGATTAAAAGCGCAATGTATAAACAGGGCTTGATCATAATGTATAAACAAATAATTATTTCATCTTTTCCATCTAGAAGTTATAATTCTGCAAGAGGGACAATGTGATACGCTAATAAGAGCACATCCAAAGCGCATTCAACGGTGCACCAATGAATGCACGTGCTTTTGAGCTAAGGATTAAAATTATACGAGCCACAGCGCAATTCTTGATAATCCGCAAATTGTTAATCGCGTCACGCAAACCTTTCAAAACTTTCAATTTAACTTCGTGACTCGGCTCAAGAATACCGATTATTACTTCATTCGCGGTAACGCTCGCGCGTTAGTCATCGAACACGAGTCTCCCCCGTAATAATACAGAGTTAAAAAAAACGTCATTAATCACGTCGAATTTTACGGCTAATTACCGCAATTAAGGATTTCTCCGAGGGGTTCTCGAATATCACGCGAATTTGAATCTTCGAGCGTTCATAGATGGAGCATAGATGAATAAGTGATTAATGATTGTTATGTTATATAGCAATTATTCACTGCATTTCTTTTCTATTGTTCTTTTACCGAAATCTATGATTTCTATGATCTATTCTATGATTCAGTGAGCAGGTTTATATATTATTTATTTAAAAAATAAATTTAATAGTCGGATGCATTATACGAGCTGTATCCCTTAGTTGTTTAAGTTTCTTTGAGTTTTTAGTAGATCGCTTGAGGTTGCTCGTCGTTTTTTGTCTGCCCCGTAGACGGTAGGCTTAAAGAGCTGTCCATAGGTGCGGGCGGCAAGAAGAATCGTCAGAAGGAGCGGCGCCTGATGAAGGGTTTCAACATCGGGCCACAGCCGGGCGGAAGTGGCACTCTACCGCCCGTGGCGGAATTCATCGCATCCCTACAGCAGGTGCAACACGAGAACTCCCATGAGCTATTTGGCTCGACACTGAGCGGTATATTCGGACCAGGTGCGACCCCGAAGAAGAGCCCGCATCATACCAGCACTAATAGTGTGCCCGGACTCGCCACCGGATCCCGACAAAGTCGTGGTACCCGAAGCAGCTCTCGGAAGAAGCGTTGGGGCACGCTAATCGAAGCGGCGAAGGCCGGAAAGGTCTCCAGGCTCATCGGTAAGTCCACCAAGAGTCCCTCGCACGATGATGCAACGTATTAAATTATGAATCAGCCAATATTGAATTTGTTTCACATGTAATCATTATTCATTATTCGTATAAATATTCGAATTTATATCAATATGAGATTTCATATTTGATTGCAAACTCCAGAGTAAATCTACGAATTTAAACGAACGCGAAAATGTTTACTACAAATTTCGAGAAACAATTAATATTTATAAGGATTCTTTATAATTAGTAGTCAGAATCTTTTATCGATCATCCATGCTTTTCGTTTCTCATTAATTTGATATCATTAGTTGCCAAGATAGTGTTATCAGAAATTTTTACTTAAGAATTCGAACTTTACAGCAAATAAAAGATCGTTCTCTTTCTCCCTTTCCAGGTAGATCTCGTTCGGAAGATTCGGTGTATTCACCAGCGTCGGAGGACGGCGGCTCACGATCCGAGGGCTCGTCCGACTCCAAATCCTCTCTGGAGACGCCTGGTCCTGATGTACAAAGCGTGCAGCATCCCCATCACTCTCACTCTCATCACGCGCACCATCACGAGGCCCATCACGTGTTCACTCACGGTTTGGGCCCAGCCCTGGCCGCCCTGAGGAAGAAGCGCAAAAAGTTCTCCGCGTCGAGATCCTCCACGTCCGCGATGACCAGCAGCACCAACACAAACCCCGTGGATCCGGGCGCGATGCATTCGGTGGCGACCGTCCTCGCGTCCAGGGTCTCGAAGAAGCAGCTGCAGCGCGCCAGCAGCGTGCCCACCCGGGGCCCGGAAATGATGCCGCAGTCAGTGTCACGACGACACGAGGCCATTCAGAGCCAACAACCCAGCCTCGACGTCATCGAGGTCGCCAGTATCAGCGAGCAGCAGGGTGAGTCGACGTAGTCATAGTAGACGTAAATTATACGAGTAGTGTGTTACTTCACGAGGATGGATCCGGTGCACACTGCGTATCCGTGCACCTATAATGCTACGATCGCCGGTCGCACTTTGTTCTCCAATAATTCTACACCGCGATAATATCGGAAATTAAGCGATTAAGCCGGCGTTTAACTGGCGTGGAACATTTAACGTCTGGATTTTTCATTGGAGCTTATCGGATATGGATTGGAGCTTACCGAATATTCAATCAATTTCTATTAATTTTATCATTTCATTACTGTAATTCTAAATCGATGGTAAATTTGTAATCATTATTCTATTAATCTCGTTCGCGTATAAGTGTCAAAAGTTCGTTTTTAAATTTCCATTAAATCGAACATTTTTATAAAAAGACAGACTTTGGTAATGCGGCCGTGATTACGTTTCCGCGTCATAAAAGATAAGAAAACAATTTTTTCTTATCTTTTAAGGTGTTGTCAGCACGGGTCCACTGACGCCGTCTACCACCGAAGAGAGCGTGGTGGTGAGCGGCGTGCCGTCGAAGTTCACCGTGAAGCGTAACGGATCGGCGACGCAGCTGCAACGTCTTCCTGGCATCGAGCCGATTTCCGGCCACGACGAGTCCGCCGGGTGGCTCTGAGGAAAACGACGTGTCGCCGACGGGCGGCAGTCGACCAGCTGACACCAGGAAGCATCAGTCGGAACTCGCTAGCTTCGAGCTTCGTTTTCAACGGCTATGAGGCTAGGACGACGCTGACGACGATCGTATACCTATACACGCGCGCAGCACGACCGTCCCGACGTCGGCAGACGCACAATGATGCCTTTCTCGCGACGCGATGCGCCCACGCCGATTAAACGTAAGAGCGACGTCGATCGGGAATCTCGAAGAACTTCCAACTTCCCGTCGGCCCACCGGAAACGCTCCTCATTTCACAAACGAGCGTCCCCCTTTAGCACGAGCGCAGTTTCCACCCTCTGATCGTATCGACGTCCGACTGCTCGAAAGCACATTCTGATAACGATTGCGTTACATTTATTCCAGTACTTCTTATATTTTATACACATATTTTTCTACGTTCTGCCTTTCTTATACACGCAAAAGAATTTTCTGATAAGTTTGTTTTTTATACGTCTTTTCCGATTTAAGCAAATTGTTTTGCGATCGTACGTAAGATCGTACGTAGGATCGCGTTATTTGCTTAGAGTTCTTGTCATTTATTCGTTGTGCGGTTGACGAGGACCGCGGATTGTCTGTCACGCATCTGTACGATCGATCGCGCGAGCTTCTCCTTTACTTTGCGCGATCGTAGGATCTCCTCGCGTGATTATCTTTGAGCGACGATCGACGGTAGGTCGTATTTACTACTATTATTACTACTGCCAGAACGGGAAGTTGCATGTGTGGGTCGGCGGTAAAAGTAGCCTAGTCAACACTAGTCAGTCAGACGGTCTCGTTACAGAAGAAGATAAGAGACAGAATGACAATTATTACGTTATTAAGTTAACTACCGTGGAATTACGACGGGTTACGTCACGTTAAGTAAGAGTTACACGAGTAGAAGTCGAATCTATCGCATCTTCAGAGCTGGTCTACTGAAGAAAGAGACTTTCGCAGCCACCTGGCTTCCTTCAGGCATACGAAGCTTGCGGTTTTCTTTGGTGGTTTACGTATTTATGTATTTCCTCCGCGCGATCTCACGGAAATCTCACTCTAGTCAGCGAATTTCAACGATACGATTATTGCCAAGGCGGTGGATTTTTATTATTTTTTAATCTACAATAGCTCAGAGAGAGAACAGCCACGAACGGAGGACAACTATTACGTAACAATTCTTCCGTACGATGCGCGCTGTGGATTGCACGAAAGGGAGACAGAGAGAGAAAGAGAGAGAGAAAGAGAGAGAGAGAGAGAGAGAGAGAGAGAGAGAAAGAAAGAAAAGCTGGATCCTTAAAGCTTTGTTCGCCGAAAATTCTTGTCTCAAGGTTCATTGAGTCCTGCTTCAAGCTCACGATTGCGTCGATCTTCGACGATCCAGCGCGTGCTTTTCACGGTCCGCCTATGTTAAGGCTGTCGAGTAGCTACGAAGTCTTTCGTTCTGCCGAATCGGCGAGAGACATCGTCTTGATCCGCGCGCGATTCGCCCGGACTTTTCGCGGGACGCAAGAAAGCGGGAAGCAAGAGTGGCACGACCAAAGAACACGCCGCAACACATAGTCGAGTAGTGGCCTAAGGAAACGGAAGTCCGTACACTATTTCCTAAATACTATCGTGTATATGTACGTTAATAATAATAATTATTATTGTTAATGTTAAACGAGCCGCGCACTCGCGTGACCGACATCACGGGGAAGTTTCGGGGGCGCGGTTCGCTCTAAGGGCGCTATCCAAACGCACGTTCGCTTCCCTATTCATCAATTTTTCCCGGTGGCGGTCTCGTTGGCGCGTTGCAAAAGAGATACCTATAGTTATTATTGAGGTATTATGTATCTATCAAGCGGACCAAACTGTACTTTATATATTTATTTAAGCGACATAATGTCTTAATTAAGGTAAAAGTTTATTTGAAGAATTTAGAATTACGTAATCTTGCACTGAAACCAATAATCGAAAAATATATTGCTTGTTAGTTGAATACGAAGATCAATAATGACTTTTCGTCTCACGTTTATTTCAGTTTATTTAGTTATTTATTTCAGTGCGGCAAAATGCGAACGGTTTGGCGCTCTTGGTAGATGTATAGGGTGATTTAGTCGTTATACCGCCTCCATGTATTATTTATATGAGATTATTAATGTAAATGTGTGAAGCTAGATCTCTCTCTAGTTGGTAGTAAGCCGTAGCGAGCGTTCACTGTGAAAGAAGCATAGGCACCAGTGAACAAATTTAAACGAACAACACGGAACCAACTGAATTTAATCGAATTCACGGAATTATTCGGATTAACAGGCAGTCCTGCGAATCCGATCGAATTTTTTCACGATTGTAGACGTCAAAAAAATGAAATGCCGAGGATCCTTCTTTGCGGACGCGCGTGTTGCGCGCCTTCGTGCGAGAAACGCATTAACATATTACGAAACATATTACGTAATGGTAATACGAAAAAAATGTAGCACGGAGAAATCTCTCTCTCGAAAATCCGAAGTTCCGGATGTTTTCCAGAGGAAGCTGATCGCGATCCGAGGCCCGTGATGAATTATGGCCGCATGAATCACAATGCTCGAGTAGTAAAGATAACAAGCGTGATACCTGAGGCATTAATCGCTCGAGCCACCGTATGTTGCTCAAGGCGATGCTGCGTTCCGAATTGTAGTTGCGTAACTACAGAAAAAGCGAGGAATCAGTCGGATTAATCTCAATTACGAATTTTGTTTCTTCTCTGAAACGTATATATAAATATGCATATACATATTTACGATGTGACATTTAGCGAGTTGCGTCAAACGCAAAGCGATACGAATGCTCTTTCAATCTCTTCGCATTTAATGCAGTGTTACAGACTTAACGCTACGATCTGTTCGATACATTAACTCGCTATTATCCGAACGATGGATTTTGATCAAACAGACATTACGATAAGCGACAAACATTTCATTCAACGTAAATCGATTACATCGACTTCGTATTGTAGTATTGATTGAATTTCGGTGGGAATTAGCGGACAACAACTGACACAAGATGACCATTAATAAAATATCATTTATTCTGATACATCCGTTCATTTCGTATCCAACATTTTGTAGAAAAAATAAAATACGATATGATATTTATTATATGATTAATTTTGCGAGAGAGTCGGCAGTAGTAGATCGACAGTAATGTTTATCATTGTTGTAGAAAAAGTCGTCAATCCATGTTAATCCTAAAATATTCAACGTGAATTGCTGTGGAGCACATAATTCGTAACAATATGAAAAACGATATACTCTAAATTTCTCTCTCGATATACTTTCATGAAAAAATTGTTAATCTTAATCTTAAAAGTCTTAAACTGCAATTCATATGCAGTGAGTAGAATTGACGATTGGAATTTCTCAGTTACATTCTCTATTTCTCGACTCATAGAAAAAAATAAAATCTCGATTAGGAAAGCGCAAGTGAAAAAATGAACAAGTTTCGAATGGTTCGTGATAATCTACGCATTCGATCGCGTTAATCCTGACATCAAAGTTTCGCGGCGGACATTTAACAGACGCAATTAAATCATCAATTTACTGACAGATTTTTTTTCTCTGAGTGATCTCCTCAGGTTCGTTATTCGAGTTCGAGATGCCGCCGTATGGAGTTGCCTTTTCTTTCACGGACATGGGACCTCGCAACGGTAACGACGATGCAGCTTCTTCGGGCAAGGACGTCCGCCGTTCGCAGCTTCTCGCTGAATTCAAAAAACGAAATGTCAGGAGATTCCGTAAAATATCATGAAATTATTATTAATTATTAATACCGCGCTCGTAACATCGACGGTCGGCAGTCATGTAAGACTTTGGAGAATATTTTAAGCTGATTCATAGCTGATTAGCGATTGATTAGCTCACCTCGATGGTACGGTAACTCGTAGAGTAACCGAAGCCGCAAGTAGCATTGCACGGTGACCAGCGTGACCAACGAGTCACCACGCAATCTACGGGAGGATCGGACGGTTCCACGTCTACTTGTGCTCGGTTTATGAATCCGTTAAAAGATTGGCCATTGCGTATCTAAGAACAAAAAAACCAAATGATGTTCCAGACTCTCCCTTGCATTCGTAATATTGTAGCGAAACATTTTTCGCTTACGATGCCGCACGTTGTGTCGCACTCCTCCGCCGTGAGGAAGTTGTTCCTGTTGCCGCGACATCCGCCGTACACGAAGGGCACGCACATCGACTTTTGCGGATTGAAAGCCCATCTCTCGAAATAGCCTCTGCACGGGCCGGGATCTGCCTCCTCCATGCACACGACTGCAAGAGAAAACGAGAGATGTAACGCGAGTTCACCAACTTTTGAGAGATGATCGAGTTCTTGCTACTTCTGATGCGACAGGCGTGAAGTCAAGATTGACGTTTGGCTTTCTCAAGCGAGTAAGACGAAAATTAAATTATTCAAAGTAATATTAATTATTATAATTTGTCATGCTCTTCTTACCCTTTGCCGTCGCCATGTCGAACGTACAATCAGATTGGACGAGGCACGGGCGTTGCTGAAGCAGCTCGACTCGCGAGGCACACTCCGACTGCAACGATGGATCGACCATCAGCAACCTGGTCCTCAGCTTGATGCCTTTGCCACAGGAAGCACTGCAAGGCGACCAGTCGGACCAATCTGTCACCTAAAAATCATCGTCGTTATCATTGATCGTCGTAATGATCGAGAGGATTTATCTCGTCTCAGGCAGACATGAAACACGCACCTTACACACAGGATCCTGCACCTCCGTTCCCGCGGAGCACGGCGGTCCCATGCATTTCTCCTTCTCGACGAGCGACACGAGCGGACACCGTTTGCGACCCTTGCGATCTCGGAACCTCCTCGTGCGCATTTTCAAGCCGATCCCACACGTGTCCGAGCACTCGGACCACTCGCTCCACTCGGTGGTCTGGCAGAGTGGATCATTGCTCGGGGATGAAATCACGTCGTCATCGCTCTCTTCCTCTCCCCTGAAATAACAGCAAACGTGAGATCGCATCAGAAGATTTTATTCTCAAATCGTATTGCCTGAAAAATCCATATTTCTGAATAGAGAACGTTTTTAGGAAAAGGAAACTCTTGACGAGAGGAAAGAGAATTGGAAAACCATGAAAATGAAAAGATTTCTAATATGTAATCTCCAATTTTAAGAAATATGGATTTCCGAAAGATTATTCATTTTCACTAAAATATTTGTTTGAATATATTGTTAATGCACTCACGAGCACTCTGGAATCGACGCGACACACATTTCCTTCGAGACCAGCTGTCTATTGCAGTTGAACATGGCAGCTTTTTCCGGCATTCTGTACGATCTCGTGCGCATCCTTAGACCCTTGCCACAGGTCACTGAACACGACGTCCAAGGCGTGTATTCCGTCGTTTGGCATTCCACTGAAAATGCAGAATGAGATAGATAACTGAATTATTTCTCTCGCTCGTACCCCATAATGACAGGGATAAGGGTGCTTAGCATCTTCATCAATAATAATTAATGATATTAAAAATGAATATTCTCAAAAAGATTACTCTCTACGACGTAATGTGCGTACCTCTTGATGTGTCCTCGGTGTTCTCGGCTACTTCCAACTCGGCTACCTGCTGTTGCAGAAGCTCTTCGCTGCATCCGCGTGGGATAATCTTTTCTCTGTCTATGTACAATCTGGCCAGTGGATGCATGGGCCTACCGGTCGGATCGTAGAACGGGGATCGCGGATCCTCCGGATAGGAAGTCGTGATCGGTTTCATCTTTTCGCGCGGCTTCGTTTCGGAGTTCGGTGACATGTAACTAATACCATTGTCAGTCCCGGCGTCCCAAGGATAGAGATCGATTATCATGCTCTTCGCCCAGCTGCAGTCCTTCTGACAGAGATTCAACTTGCTCACGCCGACCACCCAATCGGGAGACGGGCCCAACATGGAAGCCACAGAGAGAAGAGGATGTCGGCGATCTACCCTAAACCACGAAGTGTTCATAATTTAATAAAGATATTACTCATTAAAGATTGTCAGAACAATTATAAAATGCGCCTAAAGCGTATTTTTAAATAATTGGAAATTTTTTCAATGGTTTTCAAAAATATTTATAAAGCTATGTATATTTCTTGATTTAGATATCTGCCGCAATAACGAGAAATATAATTATTGATGAAAATGCCTCGCGATATCCCGAAACATATAAATTCCACTTTTACAAAAATATAGTTTTTGTAAAAGGCTCTTACCTGAAGCTTGTGGTGGTATTGGTATTGACGTTGGGATACCAGAGACCCGCGGCTTTAATAAGCGTCTTGAGATGCCTGGCTCGCTCTCTTAACTCAGCTTCGACGCCGGTTGCGGAGCCCCATTCAGCGAGTTGTCGAAAACCGTCTGTGGCGATGTGATCTCTGCCCCAAAAGGAGAAATTCGGCTCATGCGATGCGCCGATAACGTCGCTGAAGTGGGTCAGCCAGGCGGAAAACGGGAAATCCTTCGGATGAGTTCTATTCGACCAGATGCCCTCCATAGTCAGCTGAAAAATGAGAGATATTTAGAAAAGATGGCAGAGTTTGCTGCGAAACACAGAGAAGAAAGCGCAAATTATTAATACTATTTGCCGAAATTTTTTAAGAAGTTTGCTCACCGAATACTTCGCCTCGTCGCAGGCACAGCACCTGGTTTCGTTCGCATCTTCCGTATCTCCGCCACTGGTCGACTCGCAAATGGTTTTGGAGAGATCATCATCCTCGGCGTACCATCGTACGTTGTTCTCTAAAACCATCGCGGTGAAAATAACGCATCCGGAACCGGCACGAGGCGCTCGCCACATCACCTGGATCTGGATCAAGAGAAAAGACACCTCTAAATATGATTTTATGTATAATGCAAATTAATGACTATTGTTAGTATAACATGCATTATAACGTTGTATAAAGTCGAGATACATAAATTATCGAGAACTTTCTCGATCATTTTTCGAGATCGAGATTTTTCTTAAGTGACCACGATCTCGCGCGATATTTGCACTCGTACCTCTGATTTCGGGAAGTCAGTCGCCTCGGAGACCGTGTTGATGCAATCATCATTAAAGACGGTCAAAGAATCCGGGAATAACTGGAAGTAACCGACGAGTGCAGAATTCGGAGCATGCTGCGAGTGCACTGTGAGCGTGAATCGCGTAAATTGTTGCAATCTCTCGTGCGTTTGCGATCCTGAAATTCCGCATTAATTATTTGTTGGAACAGCATTTCGTGATCATGCGTGGAAACCGATATCTCTCTCGATCCCGGTGTTCTTTGCTTCGATATACTAATTTGTACTAATAAATATTTTATTTATAAATATTTTATTTAAATACGACCTCTCAGACTAATCGTGTAGAGCGCGTCGGGAACATATCCGTTGGCCGGACCGCTGATGGAAATCCTGTAACCACCGTCGCCCTGCGTTCTGTTTGCTGAGGTTTGTCCCACCGACGGCCTCATGGGACATCCGGCGTGAGCCACGACGAGGAGGCACGCCGTTAGTATCAACGATAACATCTTGGAATCTGCAACAATTTGGTCAATGTTTATGTATGGAATTTTATTTTTATCAACTCAGGATTTAGATCAATCATTTCTGGCGTGACCAATTTGTTAAATTGTTCACAATTATTTACCGATATTTCTATATAAGTCTGTGAAATAATTAATTGATGTCATCTACCAGACGTATTTTGTAGAATAAGCAGACAATATATTTTATTTTGGTAACAGAATATTATAGAAATATTTTATCATGTATTTTGCAGGCTCGCAAGTTCAATATTATAACAATATATTATTAAATTTGTTCTCGAAGTAGCTGTAACATTCTCACGGAATTCGTAGCACGGGAATGATATTCCTGCGACCTGGCCTTGAAAGCTCACCGCCTGACTCGGTCTGTCAAGAAAATTGCAGCAATTGACAGTAATATGAAGCCGAGCGAATCGCAGGCGATCTCTTAAGTGCCATTGTTGGAGTTCACGCGAAGGTATGGCGAAAGGGCACGTCGCGCAACGCGAATGCGTATACAATATTGCCGATCTTTTTTGAGCATCCGACTCGACCTGAGGCGTTGAATCGCCGCAGCAGCACCTTGTGCTACATAGGGTCAGGGAACAAAGTAACGATGTAGAGTCACCAACAGATCACAGTTGAGCGCAATTTCGTAATCGCTAGTCGAGAGCTTGTAATCGCGGCCGAATCGTAGTTTAGCAATGTTTCCAGATAACGAATGGTCAAGGAGAAGATGAGGAGAGATCGGAGATTTAAAAATTTTGTTTTGAATAAAAATATAATTCCGACTACGCTTCCACGGTTGACAGCTTAATAATCTTCATTTGATAATGATAAATAAAATTGTTCTTTTTTTTATGCTGACCTGGAGCACGCGATCCTTGAACAATGCTGATATTGTTCGTGCAACGACGTAATGGTCGTTGTGTGCATCATTCGCGAATAATGAAACTCTTTTCTGCAATAATAATAGAGAAGAAATTGTTTTCTGTATTACAAGAAAGAGGAATAGTGAGAATGCTATTATTATCGCTCGCGCGGTTCTCTTATAAATTGTAATTTCCGTTAAACAAGGGAAGATAATAATCACGATCATGTTTCGATACATGCTTGCAGTGATCAAGCGAACGATTTGCATGAATTTTTCTCACTTTCTCCATTTTCTTATCGAAACGATATCGCATATCTTTTATTAATTATCTTTGCATGTAAGACTGCGAAATTCTATGATGATCAATGCGACCGCATGCGTGTGTGACGTTAACTCCACTTAAGATTATGATCCGTGTCAAGATACGCGGCTCACAATTCACAATTGCCGTAACTAATGAACGTCTTCGCCGTACCAGACAAGACCATTATGCCAAACCCATAGCCAAGAAAGCAACTTTGCGCATCGTAAGAAGATCTTGCCTCAAGGCATACATTATTCATTAATTTTTGCAAAACTTGTAGATAAATATGAAATAAAGATCGTGAAAGTTCAGACATCTCTGAAAAACGTAAGAATGTAGCTTTGAATCTGAATCAATTTTGAATTAATATATATCATCAAATTTTTTCTTTTAAATTTATAGTCGAATGCCGACCATCTCTTCAGAATGCTATAATTTCTTTCGCGTTCAGTTAACGAAATTATTTTTACTATAAACAACCACTATTATTGACCTTTTATTATTAACAAAAAAATTCTATTATTTTGTGTATTAAAAATTGAAAAACATTAAAAGTGGAGTGCCAAGTTCACATAGGTCCGAGAACTGGGTCGCGGGACTCGTGCCAATCCGCTCCGACCGGCTTTCGAGATCGACGGCATGTAGGTAGGTAGCTGTAGGTTTCTAGAACGCTAGCCCGAGAGATGAGCGTAAAGAATCAACACGCGGCGCGGTGCATGCGGTCCTGCCGGCCCGGAAACTGCAGAATGCAGCGTGCGTGAGATGCATCTCGTGCTCGCGCGTGGCGCGATCCCCTTCGTCCCGATCACTCTCCGGAAACCTTGTTCGTCCCGTCTCGTGAAATTCATCGTGCACATGGCGTGCGGGGAAACCTGAGAGCTCTCTCCTTGGAATCTCAAGAATGTCCCGCTGCCTGACGAATTTATCAAAGCTGCTCGCGAAAATGCGCAGCGGAACGCGTGATAAATAATCTCGAGTGCATCAACAAGATTGCGAAATTAAGTGATTTCCCGCGCACGTCTTTTATATTCCGGCTTAGCTTTATTCCGACGCGAGCGCGCGATAAGATTAATTAACAATATACAGGGTGAGGCACCTAAAACAGGCCACCTGAATATCTCGGCTGTTATTGGTGATAGAAAAATGTGTCAGACCAAACTTGCATGGTTTCGAGGGACAAATAATTTGTTCTAAATAATTTTTTATTAGGTGGACGCGTAGAGGTCATATGAAGGTCAACTTCGTTTTTTTAAATGGTATGATATGTTTTTTTACGTACCATCTAGTAGAGCGTTTGAAGATGCGCACATTGATCTACGGGTCAAAATTATTCAAGGTCACTGAAGGCTAAAATTTCTAAGTGCTAGAACTTTTTCATTTCTGAGTTTACGGTATTTTCAATAGCAGAGAACTCTAGGCAATATAAAAAATAATGATATCATCAACTCAGAACTCCTCTGAGAAGAAAAAAATTTTTAACTCGAGAACTTTTTCATTTCTGAATTTACGGTATTTTCAATAGCAGAGAACTCTAGGCAATATAAAAAATAATGATATCATCAACTCAGAACTTCTCGGAAAAGAAAAAATTTCTAAGGGCTAGAACTTTTTCATTTCTGAATTTACGGTATTTTCAATAGCAGAGAACTCTAGGCAATATAAAAAATAATGATATCATCAACTCAGAACTTCGCGGAAAAAGAAAAAATTTCTAACGGCTAGAACTTTTTCATTTCTGAGTTTACAGTATTTTTAATAGCAGAGAACTCTAGGCAATATAAAGTAAATTATTTTCCCTTGCAGTTGGCCTTCAGTGACTTTGAATGATTTTGACCCGTAGATCAATGTGCGCATCTTCAAACGCTCTACTAGATAGTACGTAAAAAAACATATCATATCATTTAAAAAAACGAAGTTGACCTTCATATGACCTCTACGCGTCCAGCTAATAAAAAACTATTTAGAACAAATTATGTGTCCCTCGAAACCATGCAAGTTTGGTCTGACACATTGTTTTCTATCACCAATAACAGCCGAGATATTCAGGTGCCTCACCCTGTATACATTTTCTCGTGCGTAATATCGAGATCGATAAAAGAAAGAGAGATCGATAAGGAGCTTCGATAGATGGTGAACGTTTCCGATAGGATAATTTTTGTATTTCGTGCTGTTCGGGTACCTTCTGTTTTCGCTCGTGCGCGCTTTTCGCATGCGGCTCGTAATCGGTGCCGTAATCGACGGCCACTTTCACGGTTTCACTCCGCGTGTGCGTCGCGCAGATTAATCGTGAATTTCACGTGGATCGGCGGAAACTATCGTGTGACGACGACGACAGCGATGGTCAACCGTTTCACGTGTGCACACGCGTGAAAACTGATGCGTATATGACGCATCGCTGAACTGGTACCCCCGGCAATATCCCCCTACCTGTTGTTACACACGTGGGTGAATTTACGCGTGTCCCCTCTTTCCCTCTCCGCGTGTATGCTCGTAATTAGCGAAATAATTACACGTTAACGGCTCGTTTAGGAAACGCGATCCGCGACGTGTTCGCATTCGCGAATTGCCTGCATCTGCTCGGGAGAATGACGAAATGATTAATTGAATCGTATTTTTGCCCCTTGCGATATTTCCAGAGGCTAGATCTCTTAAGCTTTCACTTTTAATAAATTTTATTTATTGTAAATGCGAGTAGTCGTTCAACTTGTACTTTTATCGATTGGAATGATCGTTAATGCAGTAAGATTTTCTTAATTGCTGCGTGCAGACGGTGATTTGCGATCCTCATATTCTTCATGCCGCTCGTCTTTAGTTATTTTTTTATTATATCTTATCCTCAACAAGTTGGATCCATCACGAACGTACGGATTTAATTAATTCGTACTTCCACACTGTTCTCTTGGCACTGTTCTCGTGAAATTTCGTAATGAATTTTCCTGGAGAAATTGCTAGAAACTTTATTAAATTTATAAAGTTTCATTAAGTCAACTCTTAATTACGTTTCCGGAACGATAAAGATATCTGATATCTTACGTTTATTAAATTTTAATAGTAAATGTATATAATTAATTGATATACATTTTGTTTGACACAATTTCATTATGATAATAGCATTCATACTCCATGAGTCAATGCTGCGGTACGCGACTCACCATTAGAAGCAATAATGTGGATACACGTGTGTCGTCCCTCTCGCGACGTTCCTACATCTTGGTCATCTTTCAACTTTAACAAGCTATTATGCAAATGCACGCGTTAATTTAACTTGCGGCTCTACGCCTGTCTAGTCCACCGTGTATTGTAGTCTCATCAAAGTTGTTGTCATGCATGATCAAGCAGTGGTATATCACACGTCACATTACATCTCTCACGGACGATATTAATTCATTGCGTTCGATTACGTGTCTGTGCGATGGTCAAAGGGATCTATCACTCTGGCTGTCCGACGTGCCATTCAATAAACGTTTTGTTCGACAGCACGTCGGAAAACTCTGAGATTCAACTCACCGAGCGGTCCA
Source organism: Ooceraea biroi (assembly GCF_003672135.1). NCBI lineage: Eukaryota > Metazoa > Arthropoda > Insecta > Hymenoptera > Formicidae > Ooceraea > Ooceraea biroi. The sequence goes on along the minus strand of NC_039517.1, from coordinate 6,756,096 downwards.
CGAGAATCTCTTTAACGCGTCATCCGGAACTGTTATTTTATCAACGACGCGTCAATTAATTCATACATCGCTGGCTTAATTAATTCATGCTATCTCGCGGTGGGCGGTAATCGATGCTACTCTAAAGCTGTCTTCGTCAAGTGACCTGTAACTCCCTTTCATCTCTTGAACAATGTACTCCATCGAGCGTCCATCAATTAAGCTCGTCACAATTGTGATATATGCATATACATACTTTACCGTGCTACTTCCGGATCCGCCTCCGCCTGTTTATTCAACACGATGAGCGTATTCGTTCAGCAGGCAATTAACACACGCGACAAACACACGCGAACTAACATCTAATTCCGAAGATAGATTCGCGTGGAACGCGAGGAAGAGACCGGAAGAACGCGCAATTATCGCGCGAGTATCTCGTCGGGCACAATTCGCGGAGTGACAGAATCTCGCGGTGCGCAGCTTCTTTTACGGTGCTGTCGGCCCTTTCACGCGCTTGCAGAGTTCTATGAGTTTTTAGAGTGCTTCGGCCAAATCTCATGAGGTTTTTGCCTCTGATCGCTTAACGGTCGCGATACGAAACAGATACGCTCCCATCGAATCATCGAAGCTCTTAATTCAACTAAGAGAACTTCTGGTCTGATCTGGTGTCCGAGAGCACTTGATAGTATCAGTAGACTAGAGCCCATCTCATCTTCAAATTATATTGAATTAGACCGCGCATAAATATATATCTATGAGGCAGCTAGCAAATAGATCAATGATAGATTTTAACGCTTAGAGTGTTTATTGGCTTCGTGTAGACATCTATTTTGCAATGAAAATTTTATACCTTAGATGCATGATAAAATCGCAAGGCCAAATTGTCATTATATCAACAATATTATTGATCACTCGAGAAACAGTTATCTGTCGCGATTAGCGAGGTCAGCAAGCTCCAGTTTAATTCTGATGCGTGAGAGATCACACGTTCGCACACGCGTACGTTAATTGCAAGCTACTACTAAGCAAGCAAGTCGCGATGACGAATCGATTAGTCACAGAATCACGTGCCTGATGCTGCTCTAGCACACTGGATCACCGATCGGATCAACAAGTGATGAGTACTCACCGGCGGACGCACGTCTTCTCGCTCCGCTCGAATCGGATGAACACCAACTGAGATCGGCGGACGTGAGATGCGCGTCCGCACTCCGTCCCGAGCTCACTTGGCGATACTCCGGGGGTGTTATCAAGAGTCACGGGTCGGTTTCAGGTCAGCGAGTATCGCCTCGGATTGCGAAGTCTCCGAGATAGTACGGAAACGTGCACGATAAGCACCCACAATGCCGACATCCGATGATGCACAAGTCCGTCGTCCCACTAATTGCTGCCGCTGCCTTTCTACGGTTTCTCTCCGAAAAATCATTGATTTCCATGCTGCTCCCTCTCCCCACTCTCATTAAACCATGAAAATATAACATTCCGGCATTAACGCCGAAAAGAATTTCGGTCAGAGATTGCTATCGCAATCGCTGACCACTAACTGACCCTTGCTCGATCCTTTTTTTGTAGATCTTTACGACACTGCGACTCCAACGCGCTTGATTAACATATGCAAACGGTGGCACTTGGACAATCATGCGAACGAGAAGCAGAACGTCGTTCGTTCGAGGCGATAAATGTATTTGTAACAATGTCGCACGTTTATTCATTACGTAACAGGAATTTTTCATGCGTGTGTCAGCCTCGGGGTCAATCAGAGAGTAATTAAAATCTGGTAGGCGACTTTGCTGGTGTCGGCTCGTCGCCAGACTCTTATACCGGGTGTCGTTCGAACGTTGGCGCGTCGGGAACGATGACGCATAGAGCATAACACACGCATGCGTCATATTATCGACACACACTCGGCACAGTCAGTCGCGGCCGAGCCGCGCCGCGAGAGGAGCCGTGAATTCACGTCTCTCCTCTTCTGCCTCTCTTGATCATCATCCACGATCTTCACCCGGTCAGTCGCGGTGCTCCGCGCAACTTCCAGCTGCAGCGAGGTCGGCGCACGAGTCTTGACGACCTCTTCCTCGTCGTCCTAGCAGAGTTTCCTCATTGTCGTCACCGGCGCGGCTCTTCAAGAGCACTAGTTCCTCGAGAGGTGCCATCGGTCGCCCATCGCGTTCGCCGCTCCTGACTCGCCGGGGCCAAGGACGCTCCACAAGAGGCAGACGCACGCAGGTGGAACACGCAACGAGTGTTAAACGGGAGAGAAACAAGGAGCGATATCGAGAGGAAGAGGGCCAGAGAGAAAAAGAAACAGAAAGGGAGAGAGAGAGAGGCTGGACGGAACACGCAGTTCGTCGGCCATGGCAAGTCTGGCGAGCAGCTCGTCATCAGCGGGCCTGACCCGAGCTCCGACCATGTTGGAGCAGCTGCTGGAGGAGATAAATTTCCAGAGAACCAAAGAACTCAGGCAGATGCTCAAGGATGGTTCGTATTCCGGGTGGAGCGGCGTGTTTGTGTCTCCTTCTGAGCCGGGGGGGTGAGGGGTTGATCGTACGCGTCTCCCTTCTTGCCACGACGAGGGTGAGAATGTGCGCGAGCGGTTCGGGATGCGCTGCGAGCGAAGGAATCGTGCGAAGGGTGTTTGGGGGTGAGGATGGGAGGAAGAGAGGGATGTGTTCTTTGAGAAAGCGAAAAAATTTAGTTGGAATTTTAAATGTCTTTTTTTAATGATTATTTATTTAGTTCTGCATATGGGTGAAGAAATTTAATTAGAAATGTTTTTTAAGATTTTTTAAAATTTAGAAAAATTTGGATTTGATCGAGATTTAGATATCGAGGATTGTTCGGCGAGGCATAATGGGTTCTACTGTTTTTTCTACATACATATTCCTATATATATTTCGTAATGCATGCATCAAGTAATGATCAAGTAATCAAATTTGAAATCACGAAACAGTCATTAGGGTTTGCCATGTGTCCGTTATCCATGCTTTCCATCTTTACGTTATGTCAAAAGCATTAAGTTAAATCTTATCATGTAAATATACGACATTTTCAGCATATTAATAAATATACGTTTGTCCTCATCGCTACCTTGTATTTCACATTATTTTGTTTTTTTGCCGCGCTGATATGACAGGAATATCTCTCTAAATATAGAAACGTTACCTTATCATTACTTCATTTTAATTTTCTTGAAACGTTATTCAGTAGACTGAGCAAAACAAGTAGCGTATTTGTTAGATTATCAAAATCGAACGAGAATTGAGAAAAATTAAAGAGAAATAAGGAAAAATTTATTAATCATGATTCTTAATTTTAGTTTCTTAGTCAGACCTTTACAATCAATAACTGCGTCATCTACATATTGATTACCTGATATTTCCCTCCTCTTACGTTCATTATTGTGTTCCCCTTTCTCATATATATCCTGTCATACGTAACGTCGAATCTATTGAGGGTGGGTTTGGTATCGGTCGGCGAGACGTTCTTCAGAAATCGACAGTTGGCCGGCATCAAAGATTCGTTCGGATTTTAGAGCAAAGATGGAACTGGATATTGATTAAAATCAATATTTAATTTTAATTATTATCGTTTGATTAATATTAATCAATATCAATATCTAATTTATCCACCATTTTGTTGAATCGCTTGAAATTATTATATTTTATTGAAAATTATTCTCGATGTTATGTTTGAATATTTATTTTTCCTGAATTATAATAATTTCTTGGTGTTCGCCAGATTCCGGATTTGTCGTACTCCAAGGCACAACATACTGGACGGACCTGTTCGTCCGGCACTTCCTCTTTCAAGCGGAGCACACTATCGATGGTGACGACTTGCTCTTCTTCGTCCGCAAGAAACACGTGAAGACCTCGTCAAGATATTTGCCCAAGTTTGAGACCGAGGTCGATGTGTTCCGCAAGGATAGCAAGAAACTGCCGATCGGCGATCCCGACATCGATTGGGAGGAAACCGTGTACCTGAATCTCGTCGTGCATCAGTTCGACTATACGCTCACCTTAGCGATCTGCACAAGAACGAGTCCCAAGGAATTGCAAGTGAGTGCTGTCTGTGAAATTATCTTTTTATCTATGCAAAGAAATTCCCCTAAATTAATTACACTTTCTTCTAATGGCACTCTAAAATATTTTGACTCCATTCTTCCTATTGCCATTTTCTCCTTTTACGTATACCGAAAATTTCACGAACGAAATATCGTCTCTTCCTCTTTCGTAGTTTTTCCTTTATCTTAAATGTGTCAATAATTAAGCTCGTAATTTCTTTTAAGGTCCACTTAAGAATATCTGGAAAATAAAATTCTATTACGTTGAAGAACCTCGCTCGAACCTCGGTAATTGTTTTCAGGTGTTGCGGAGGCACTCTCAGAAAGTATATGCTAGTCCGAGTCGACGGCGCATGGACGCCAAGGGTGATCTCGAAGAGATGACGTACCCGCACATATGCTTCATGGTGGACAATTTCGACGAAGTTTTCTGTGATATTTTAGTCAGGGACGGGGAGATGGTGTGCGTGGAGCTGGTCGCATCCGATCGGGAGGGCGCGATTCAGGGCGTCATTTTCCTCGGTTCGATCAGATACGACGCTCTGAAAAAGGTTTACGACGCGAGGGTGAGTCGTCGCTTGCGGTCGATGCAAATTATTAACATTATTGATTTACGTGTGTAATTGGAGCGGCGGTTTTTGTTTGCAGTCGAGTCTGAGCACGAAAATGGCACAGCGGATGACGTTCGGCCTCTTCTCCGGCGCGGCCTCACAGAGAATAGAATTCGTGCGAATGAAGGGACCACGTGGTATGAGAATTTTATTTAATAACATACTATATTTTGGTTAATTTAATTAATTTAATTCTAATAATTATTGCTCTGATAAAAATAATACTGAAATGGCGAATATGATAAGTATCAAAGTTATGCATCTAATAATCGCGAATTCTTCGACTTAAAACCGCAAATTTCAGGCAAAGGGCACGCAGAGATGGCCGTCACGAAACCGAAGGGTTCCGGCGCGGAGACGCCGACGTCGGAACCGGGTTACTGTGCGACCGACGCTCTGTGGGACGCCGATTGGGACGACGCCGAGGAGCTCTTCATGTATCGCCATCAACGAAGACTGTCCGATCCCAGCTCGAACCTGAATAACTTCGTGCGTGGCGGTTGGAGAACGAAGCCGGACACGGCAGCCACGAAGGCGAGGTCGGAGAACGAGGGCCTCGATTCCATGGCGAACGGTCTCAACGAGATCGAGGCCGGTGACGTACGAGACGGTAATTATCAGAGACGTGACATAACGCGAAATAGCGGAAGACGAAGATGTCTCTTGTTACTTAGGTTCTTTAATTTTACACTCTTAGGCCAGTATTCGTATCCTGCATTTGGCGCTAAATGTAACGGCCTAATTTTCGATATTTTTTTGTTCAATACGAAAGTAGCGTTATCGCATGAGATCAAGCGAGAATAGCGTTAAATATGGGATACGAACTTTAGCATCTTTCTCTTCTCAATGTATTTCGTTTGCATCCACTCTCGGTCTGTGCATGCTCCTGTGTCGTGTCTGTGTGATGCACAATTGTCTTGATGTTATCACAGGCATATAGAAAAACGCCCCCTCCTCCTCTCTCGGCAACGTATCAATCTTTTCTTGACGTCGGCGACTGATGATGTGCATAGACCTGAGGTTGACGACGAAAGTCTAAACGCACTCGAAGCTGCGGATCGTAATCGCGTTAGCGTGATGCGGAAACGCACGCATGTGCACGTCGACAAAGATTCCCCGGAAAACTCGCGAAAAAGACGTTTCTCTCTTTTACTCGGCGCAATGTTGATCCATATTCGATCATCGCCAGCTTTCCCGAGCGTTTCTTCAGATCGGCTGGCATTCGGAGCTTTGCTCGATATCCCGCAGCGTTACTTAACGTACATTAAAGCTAAAACGACGTGAAAGAGAAATAGAAATACACCGAGAAAAGAACAGATCAGTTTACCAACACCATCAACCAGCACCACTGCCACTGCCACTGCCACCACCACTACCACCACCACCACTACCACACTAACTTCCAGTTCGATTCGGCTGCGCGTATCGATCGAAAGATGATTGAAAAGAATAAATGAACGAACGAACGAACGTATGAAAGAGTTGATCGTAGTCTCTAATCACTGACACATGCCATGCCGGCTCTTTCCTTTGTAGCCGATGTACAGGATAGCAGCTGGGGCGGCCGGGGCTCACCTGGAAATCGTCGGAGTCCCTGCTCGCTCCGTCGACGAAGATCACCGCATCAGGCCCGGCAACACCCCGTCCAGAACAAGCAACAACTACGTAACGCCACCCGGGAACGATCAGGAACGAATGAGAACTCGCCGATTCGCAAGGAGGCGATCTATCGCGAGACACACGGTGAGTGTGCCCGTTCGCGCTGAAAACGATCAGTCCGCGTCTCTCCCGTCTCTGCTCTGACGCTGTCGCTTCTTGTGTGACCAGTAGAACTCTTTGTGTTAGAAGACCCTCCCCGGAAGTATCACATCGTGTTCCGTGTCCTTAAACTGAGCTTTGAGCCAAGAGCGCGTTATCGATCTCGGAGAAGCATTCTGAGTTCTTATCTCTTGCCATTCGAAATCTCGAGAGTCTTATCTCGGAAAAAATTGGCACTACAGGCTGCCTTGTACATACTAACGATGCGGTTTCAGTAACTTCAGTAACGATTTACGATTTTCAAGTAACGCGAGCCAGCTGGCCTTTAACGTACGCGGAAGCACAAAGCGCAAGGAAAGAGACCGGGGGCACGATCGTTTGTAGTCGTGACACGGGTGCAGTCGCCTAAATGACGACGTGGTTCTCGCGGCAGGTCTCCACAATCACCACCAGAACAATCATCAGCAGAACCATCACCACCATCACCAGCACCAGCACATAGAAGTGGGCAGCGAGATCTTGGTGCCGGCCGGCCGGTGTCTGACGGACGACAACGTCCGGCAGAAGCTCGACTCGGGAGCGATATTGGTTCACGGGAAGGAGGAACTGCCGCTAGGCTACGATGTACCAGCCACCGTCATGGCCACCGAGGACAATACAAACCGGAAACGACGGCCGTACAGCGCCGGGCATCTCCTCAATCATCATCACAACGGTCTGGAAAACGACGAGGAGGAGCGCAGGCGGCTGAGTGACGACGAACTCCTCAGGGTGAGACGCGCGGATGGCCGACGCCGCCTGCGTAGCGCCGGCTCTGATCACGAGGACTACACCAACGGCTCGAACAAGTACGACGAGATCAGGGACAAGAACGCGAACGCCCGCGAAGTGACCAACGGCGTCGACGCCGCATCGACACGTCGTCAATGTGCCACCCTACCTCGAAGAAGACGTCGCAGAGCGTTCTCGAGCAGCTTTGCGGGTAATCCGCTGCCACCGCATCGCGTCACCCCTGATGGCACCGCGATCTACTACTGGTGCGAGCTCCCGCGTCGCCCCGGCTCACAGGGTAAAAATTCTTTCTACCCCGATTCCCCCGTGAATCGTCTGGAGAACATTCCTAGTCTCCTGTCTCTAAATACGTAAACGCAGTCCTCACTTTCAGATCATCATTCTCATCGTATCGATTTGCTGTGTGTGCATATACGTAATATAAACGTAATGTAGACGTGCGCTATGTAAATCCGGAGCATTTGCTTATCTGTGACTAACGGCTGCATTTGGGATGGTAAAGGGTATCTTATGGGGACGGCCATGGCGTGCGATGGTGGTAGCGATGGTGGTGGCTTTGCGATGCGCTGCGAGAGAGAGAGAGGAGGGAGACGATAACTATTTTGATGAGACGTTACTTTGGAAGCATCGCTTTTACTTGAATCCCATCACCGGAAATAAGCGTACTCGCACTCGAAAGCAGGCAGAAACTGAACTGGCCCATCTCATAAAAAATGATATTGGTTCTGCTTGGTATTGCAATTTGCAAAAGATATATAATATTATCCGATTTCTTTTCGAAGCGGTATCTGTGTACAATTTGCTTGCTTGCAAACGGCGAGTGCGATTCCGTGTTGCGCGTAATGCGATCTGTACACGCAATGCATTAAGGAACCACCATGAAGCTAGACCTTATCAGACCGAGTAGATAGTTAACATGGAAAATTTGTCCTCTAACACTCGTTATTTTATTTGCTCTTTCTCTGCACATGCATTTTTCTACGTAGTCTGTGTATTTCACACTTTCATCTTTCTTGGACTCATTTGTGACGTAATCGCAGGTGCATCCTATTCTTCACTTGACTTTAAGCTTGCGTCACCACGTTTCATCGCTCGGCTGTTGGTCTCGTACAAACGATTTATCCTGTTGATTTATCCTGTTCAAGTCGCTACAGGCTACTGGATGTGTAATATAATTTATTTATCTTACGATTAATAATATATGTTTTCCCTGCAGAGCTGGACGACGGAGCGTACAACCCGCTCTGGACGATGCGGGGATTCACCCAAACCTTCCACTTCTGGAAGGAGACGAAGCGGGCGCAATCCGTACCTCTTAACGCCTTCTTAACATACATTACGTTACCGTGGTGGAGCATAGCCAAAGGTAAAGCAGATGTTACACATTCTTTTTTGTATAAGGTGTACCAGAGTTAAAGTAGACTGAAGCCAATAACAGTTTCCTCTTCGATTCTCGTTTGAAAAATATATTAGCACAAGTTAAATTAAATTTTGTGAAATGCTCTGTGTATATGCTACGCGAACATATAACACACAAATCGATTTCTTGATTTAATTATTGAGTATTCATCGGGTTATTTCTGTTGCAGATATTCTGGATCACCGGGAAGGACCTATCTTGACGTTCTAGCCGATAGTATAATATATTCTTCTTCAAATTTGAACATTTACCTTTTTTTTTTACTTTGTACGCATGCCGATGTAAGATTGTGGCCCAGGAAGTATGATGTATAGATTAAGTAATAAATCAAATATTATTTACAAAATTCTCGGGTTGCACTGACTTTGCATGATACTCTCATCTTTTGTTAGTTAATCGATTTAGAATGGCCGATTTGAAAAAATCATCTTGAAAGTACAAACGAGAATATCTAGGGGGAATATCTTGCATTTGGAGTATACGGTTTCATCTTGCACTATTTAAGTCATAATATCATATTATCGGTAACTTCAGACATGCATTTTAATAATTATTACATCGCAAATTTCTGAAAATATTCTAGTGCAAGTTTTCTCTTTTTCTTTTAATTAATTTTAATTCAACTATTTTAATTGTAAAAATATGTGTTTATCAAGTAATAGAAGCAGAAATTCGACTCTTTCGCGCTCTTGATTGATGAAAATCAAAATTAATAACAATAATTTGAATTAAATCGCTAGGAAACACGCCTTTCGTATTTCTTTAGCATTACAAGTAACGTTAAAGACGTTATAAGTAACAAATCACGAACGTTATCACGTTCGTGGAATAATCTTGTCATGTGTGATTACATGTACAGCAACTTCCTCGTCGTGCCAATCAGGCAACATTTTGCGGCGAAGTTAAAACCGCATCTCACCCCTTCTACTTTCATATCATTATGAGTGAAGAACGAGAGACTTTTTCAGTATTTAGTAATCTATCGTGCTGCTGCGAACGACTTTAATCTTTTCGACGTTTATATGCTTTATTTACTAACAATGAAACTTCTCACGTTAACTTGTGTCTTAATCACCATCTGCAGTTGTGCCAGTCAAGTTACGTTGTGCGATAACGAAGAGTTACTGCCTCACGATGGTTCAGAGATTGGTATTTAACTTAATTTTATTTTTTGTACATTATATGTAATATCTTAGTTTTATATTATATTAACATGTTATATTTTAACTTTTTTTATTTTTATATTAACAATTTATTTTGTATACTTTGTATTGCACTGTCTATATGTTAATAATTTGTGTTAGTAAATTATTATTATATTAGCCAATTATATTAACAATTATGTGAAGTAATGTTTAAGATGAGAAAAACATGTGTGTGATGAACAAGATTCGATAATGCGCAAATAAGTTTACCATTCACAAAGTGGAAAAGTTATCTTCATCACAGTTTTATGCGTGAAGAGAAAAAATAGCTGTTCAACGAAGAATTGTACACATTAAGTAAATTGATAATCTATTGACCTCTTACTTATTAAGCTGCGTGATGTGTTTGTTCCAAAAAAACTTACTTTCTAGAATAACCCAATAATTTACAAAGCGTATCAGGTTTTATCAAAAGAATAACAGCAGTATATTTATTTATTCAGACAGATATTACTTTTTGAATAATTAATTTTATATATGTATATAACGCATATAAAATTTGCCCGTCTATGAGGTTTATGCATGAGTTCCTTTTTCCCATTCCATAAAAATTGTTGAAATCAAATTATAATATAAAAATATATTCCCGCTCTTTTATAGTTTTCTTATTCAAATCTTCGGAAACTTCTATAGTACAATAGAAGATCATTCTTCACATATTATAAAAATGATGCGAGTTTTCGAAAAAAGCATATATTTATTAGAATAATTAATTTGGCGAATCTTGGTAACAGAATGCACGGGAAGACGTATGGAACTCAATCATTACATGAAGGAGGTGACGTGCGTGCCGAGGCTTACTCATGTAAAACTGGTACCGGAGCGTGGCTACACGTTCTATCCAAATTATGCCATGGTGAACAGATGCGGTGGCTTCTGCCCTAATTCGAAGTCATGCTTGCCAGTCAAGACGAATCTCACAAGTATTATCGTAAGAAGAGATAGCTACAACTCCAGCCAGTGTTATGAAGTGTTGGTCGAGGAACATATGAAGTGCAAGTAAGACCGTCTACTGTCACTTTTTTATATTATGCAACACGAATAGATCAAGTACAATATAACATACGCATAATAAAAGGAATGTACGATTTCTTAAATGCAAGAATACATACGAAAAATATTCGCATTTTTGAGACTTTAGAATAATTTCTCAAAACATTTCCATTATATCAAGAAACTTTCTTTATTACTGCTTACAATAGTTTTAATTTAACAGCAAATGAAATTTTGGAAGTGTCTGGCGGATGATAAAACCGGAAATGTCTAATTAGCACTATCTGATTAGAGCAGAGTTATCGCGCGAACTGCAAGTCATTAATTTTAATGTTACTATGTTTCACATCTTCCTCTGTCGTGATTTCAGATGTGCTTGTAGCGTGATGGCACACCATTGCAGTATACACCATATATACTCGGAGGACAATTGCGCGTGCGAATGTATGAACAGATTGGAATGCGACGAATCACGCCAGATGGTCTGGGACGAGAAAACTTGTAAATGCGTCTGCAACAAAGCTACAGAAATCTGCGCGAGCGGACTCGAATGGGTCCGTTCTCGCTGCAGGTAAACCTGTCATGCATAATAAAATGAGCCTTGCTTTCGGTAGCGTGAATCAAAACATGATCAAAACTGAATTTCTCTTGCTTTTTCATGATGCATCTAATTTTCTTTTGCAATAATAATCGTCCATCATGTAGAAAATAATGCTATTTTCGATCCACGATACCGAAAAGCGTGCAGATTGATATGTAATTAATCTGCGAATTTACATTAAAAAAGCACACGTGAAATTTTGAATTGCATTTCACACTCTTTTTATATTCCAGATGCCTCAGAGTTATGGACATGCCATTCGTACCGAATGAAAACTTTATCATTGGTCAAAATAATACATTATGAAAGAAATAAGATGAAGAACCAGTAATATTCTTATGTATTTGACTTATTACGTATTATCTTGTATTTTGAAAATTACTCTATACTATCATCTATAATAAAATTGTGGGTACGTTACTTCCCTTAGTGCACTAGAATCAAAATGCAGCAAGATGATATTAACAAATTGAACAATAATGTAATCCGCACGCTTTTACACGTAACAATGTTACACGTAAAATGGCGTGTAGACTAACAACTGATTTTCAGACAGGATCTCGTACACGTCATACATCATTCATACATTCAGTAGGTAATTCAGCAAAATAACGAACGCGGGACACGTTGCTGGGCTCGGTCAGGCTGCAGCGCTCAACATAACGTTCACGTAATCCCCAAAATTAGTCCAAGTGTGGTCCCACAGGCTCGGATCGCCCTTGCTATCCCACGGAAGGTTTCCGGGCGGGATAGCGGTGCTGTTGAACTTCCTCAGCTCATCCTGCAGCTTCCTGATGATCGTGGGGAACCTTTGACGAAAAGACGAACGATATACTCGCGAAAACCTTCTCAGGTATCGATTACATCGACGTGAACTCATCTCCTGCGATGTATCTCATCAAGAGCGCGTTGCACTCACTGTCTGGCGAGATTATTATCCTCGCAAGGGTCCTGGTAGATGTTAAAGAGGCACGGCTCTTGCAACGGTGCGCAGATCGGCAAACTGTCGTTCCTTGGTGGGCACTTGATCATCGCGTTCTCGCGCAGCAACCTGACCATCTCTGCGGTGATGCTCAATCCCACAGTGGCGACGGCGTGTCCTGTTGTGCTGCTGATCACACCGTCCACGTCGTAGACCCATTCCCTGCCAGATGGCCCGTACCATCCGTCCCACGTTCCGTTGTACGTGGAGCCTGGGCGACAAAGTGGATTAAATTGGGTCGAAAATCTCTGTTAGCCATATGGACAAGCTTTTTGTTCCTTTTTTCAAGAATTCTCTTTACTTTTACGATAGCTTATATTTTATATAAATATTATCAGAGGAGCAAACTTTTTCTACCTTGAATGAGCTTCCAATCGCCAACCGTGACAGCAGACACACCATAGATATCGTCGATGTTATGAAGAATGCTCGTACGTGGCGATTCGGTATCCTCGCTAAGTGCATTCCACAGGTCCATTCCATCGATGGTTAAGTTTGAGGGATCACCACCGGCAGCTGTTATGAGTGTCGGCAGCCAATCGGTAATGTGTATCATTTGCCTGCTTACGCGGCCAGATCGCACCAGCCTGGGTGACCATACCAATCCTGCAGCTCTGACACCACCTAGTAATTACAGATTAATATTGGAGAATTAATGTAAGATAATTAATATGGAGAGTCATTATAAAAGTTATAATCGACAGATGGGATACTAGAGAACAAAATTTTTTTATCAAACAACAAAAGTCTCTTCGCTTCAATCAAGAAATTTTATACACGGCATGGCACTAATTTGTTAAAATTGATATCAATAATATGATTTGAATAGAATTACCTTCCCAAAGTGTATTCTTGACACCTCGCAGTGGCCAGTTGGATGCGGCGTTCAGATTAAATCCTGCTGCAGGCCCACCGTTGTCCGTCGAGAAGATAATTATGCTGTCTCGCAGCATGTCTCGATTCCGCAGAGCTTCAACTACTTGACCAACCGATTGGTCTAGCCTGCTCAACATACCTGTGTCGGAATTTTGAAATAGTATCATTTTCTCTCTCTTTCGTTAATAGTATATTTAATTCTACTCAACAGTCACACATATCTTAAATTGCTGGCAATCATCACCTGCAAAACGTCTCCGTTTATAATCGAAGATATTGTCGAACTTGGCTACTTCCTCGTCCGGCGCCGGAAGCGGATTGTAAGGATTTCCGGAGTGCACGGCCGTGTGGGCCAGATACAGGAACATCGGCCGATCGGCTTTGTGCTCGTTGATCAGTTTCACCGCCTCTTTCGTAAAAACGTCCGTGGAGTACTCACCATGTAGATCCCATGCCGGATCCATACCTCGCCTCATATCCAAACCCCAATAAGGCTGCATGAAATTTGCAGATATGACATCTTCGGATTAGTATGAAGAATTCAGTTTGAAGTGTAAAATTGCACTATCAGATTCGATTTTAAATATTATTTTGACGTAAAGTTGTATTTTAACTTTCGTATCAATCGCATTGAATTAGATTAGATTGATTCATGTGTTCCCTTACGCTTTCGACAGCCGTGTGATCAAAATAATCTTGATGTCCCGTCCAAAAGCCGGTATGAGTGTCGAATCCTCTGTAAGTCGGAGTGTATTCCTTCGTGTAAAATCCTAAGTGCCATTTGCCGACAATATGCGTGCTGTACCCGAGGTCTCGCAAATATTCTGGCAAGAGTTTCTCGTGTAACGGCAATCCTCGGGGCTCGGCACCTTTGAGAACCTGAATTATTCATGAAATCCGAGTTTCATAATTGTAATGGAAATCTTTTCGTTCTTAACATGATATTCTGGGATAAACTTCGCAAAATCAGCTGCGCTTTATTTGTACATTCTTCGGCGAGAATAAACATTAATTAATCTCGAGATAAATGTTCGTAAAACAGATTTTTCTCAACGAGAAATCAAAGCTCGTATAATAACTAAATCAAAACTCTCTTATTGCAATTTCTAAACTCGTCGTTAATGTTTACTATATACAGGGTGAGGCACCTAAAACAGGCCACCTGAATATCTCGGCTCTTATTGGTGATAGAAAAATGTGTCAGACCAAACTTGCATGGTTTCGAGGGACAAATAATTTGCTCTAAATAGTTTTTTATTAGCTGGACGCGTAGAGGTCATATGAAGGTCAACTTCGTTTTTTTAAATGGTATGATATGTTTTTTTACGTACCATCTAGTAGAGCATTTGAAGATGCGCACATTGATCTACGGGTCAAAATCATTCAAGGTCACTAAAGGCTAAAATTTCTAAGTGCTAGAACTTTTTCATTTCTGAGTTTATGGTATTTTCAATAGCAGAGAACTCTAGGCAATATAAAAAATAATGATATCATCAACTCAGAACTCCTCTGAGAAGAAAAAAATTTTTAACTCGAGAACTTTTTCATTTCTGAATTTACGGTATTTTCAATAGCAGAGAACTCTAGGCAATATAAAAAATAATGATATCATCAACTTAGAACTTCTCGGAAAAGAAAAAATTTCTAACGGCTAGAACTTTTTCATTTCTGAGTTTACGGTATTTTCAATAGCAGAGAACTCTAGGCAATATAAAAAATAATGATAACAACAACTCAGAACTTCGCGGAAAAAGAAAAAATTTCTAAGGGCTAGAACTTTTTCATTTCTGAGTTTACAGTATTTTTAATAGCAGAGAACTCTAGGCAATATAAAGTAAATTATTTTCCCTTGCAGTTGGCCTTCAGTGACTTTGAATGATTTTGACCCTTAGATCAATGTGCGCATCTTCAAACGCTCTACTAGATAGTACGTAAAAAAACATATCATATCATTTAAAAAAACGAAGTTGACCTTCATATGACCTCTACGCGTCCAACTAATAAAAAACTATTTAGAACAAATTATGTGTCCCTCGAAACCATGCAAGTTTGGTCTGACACATTGTTTTCTATCACCAATAACAGCCGAGATATTCAGGTGGCCTGTTTTAGGTGCCTCACCCTGTAGATTTATATAAAAAAATGTATAAATATTAGATATTACTGACTCGCACGGAGAGGAAAGAAGCTTTTATACATTTATTCTTGTCTGCTCGCGTGATGATGGGACATTATGCACATGCACAGAGTTAATACGAGGATGTATTCGCGAATAAAGTAGCAACATCTACCGTCTAATATGATAATTTCCAATTGAACTATTCAGGTCAGTGCAGCAAAAGTGCGAACGTATAATATCCCTTCTTTTGTATGCCGCTGCAAGAGGAACAACATTTCCGCCGACAGTTCTCGATTGCATTAATCTGTCAGATGAAGAAAGACGATTAAATCCAACTGATAAATTATTATTATTTCAGAGAGCAATATCGGAAAGAGAAAACCGGACGAATCTAAGACGGTTTAAATGCAATGAGTGTGATCGCGCCACAAAGTAAATTCATTTAAGAATCATCAGAGCTCGACGGAACTCGACAGAACTCTTAACTTCTTCCTGCGTCTTTATTAACACTTAATGCAAGTTGGGCCGTGGAACACTATGCTTTTAGCACTTACGCCATGCTGCATTCCGGTGTGAATAGGATGTTTACCGGTCATCAGGGCACTTCTGGACGGTGTGCAAATCGGCGTGACATAATACCTGTCGAGCAGCAATCCGGAGTACGCCAGGGCGTCGATGTTCGGTGTGGGGATTTGGCCGGAACCGTGAAAGCCGACGTCATTCCATCCCTAAAAACAATAAATGAGACAGAACTTCTACAATACCATGCCGGATATGTACGAGCAACCTAGAGAATTCGTCTCGATGTTCTAGCCTTCACTTTTAACTCTCGAAGTCGGATTCTCTAATTTCTCTGAGAAAAAACAACTTGCCAGATCGTCTGCTAGGATGAAAACGATGTGTGGCTGCTTCGTCGGGATTGTCGCTCGAGCTGTCGCGAAGAGGAGAATTAGGAGTGACGTCCAGCACGCGATTCCCGGTGGGCGACACATTGTTCCGGCGCTTGTTGCACCAGCTCGCCTTCCTCGTGGAACCGATTCCCGGTTTCTCCACGAGAATACCGAACAGAGGCCAGGTTCGCGTGCGGCGACCGATTGCTCGAAACTATCTCGTCCACTTGAACCTCTTTCGAGCAACCTCTTTCCGGGTGCGGATAGTGGGGCGTCTCCCACCTTGAGGAATCATCTTCACTGATCTCGCGTTCTCCACGATGATCTCCTCGTTGTTTTGTCCGCGATCATTAACCGCTCGAGCTCAGCACGTGCTAAATGATCGCGTAATCTGTGAGCGAAAATTATACCGATACTGCACGACATCGCACGGTACCAAATACCTTTCGAATCAGTCGCACAGATCTTGATGAGATTCGAGCTTCCTGCTTCTGCAGAGAATGTTTCACAAGTTTCAGTTTTGTAATTTGTGGCGGTCCTGCGAGGTTTTGTTTTACAATGTAGAATTACCGTGCGACGTCTCCCCGCGGATTATGGTGGTGAGATGCTATCATGCTGTCACGTGTCATTAATTTAGGAGCAGAACGGTTGGGACGTATAATTATTTCTTCCGAAATAACATTCTGGATTATCTCACCCTTCATCGCACGGGATGGACGAAAGTATGGGTGAAAGCGTCATGAGCGCGTTGCGATTGTCATCGCGACGATCAAACAATCGTCGGGAGACTAATGGAACGATTACATTGGCGCAATGGATACAGAAGAAATGACTGATGTATAGAAATACATGAAGAAGATATGTATCTTTATATGCAGGAGACAGGCGAATCCCTCGACAACGTAATGCCGTAAATAAATCAATCATTTTGCAAAAGACATTACAGCAAAAAATTGCCATTTTCTCGGGAAATATGCAAAAACTGCTTGGTAGCGTTAATAAAATTGCATAAAATGCATTTTATCACCGTCTCCAGTCTAACTGCGGAGACGTCGTAGAACGCACGCAACTTCTCAGTTACGCTGAAAGAAATTGACGTCAGACTGACGCTGAACAGTGACACATATTTTCTGACATAATTGAAATACATGTGCAATGAGCTGTATAAAAATATGTAGAATCTCAGCCAGGGTATAAATTATATTGCTGTGCAGTGTGAATACACGCTTAAACAGCGCCTTAAACGAGCGGACTCAAATACCTTTCAGTCTGTTCCGTCGTGTTAGACTCTATTGTCGTTTATCGGTGTAATAAACGCGTTAACCGCGGTTAACCCGTTTATTACACCGGGACAACATCGACGCGTTCACTTATCGTATCACATCACGCTCGTCGCAGAACGCCGTTGCTGCAAATATATCCCTTCCGACGTCGTAATGTAACAGCTTTCGCCGAACTTGCTGTTACGTTATCTTTCTATCCAAATGGACGAAAGCGCGCAGAACGTGATGCGAAAGTAAAAGTGAGCGACACTCGCGCGCTTATCCGAGCACAATCGGTCAATTATGCGGTTGAAAATCGACGGAATTTTGTCCGCAAAATTGTAAGTTAAGCCGAGTAACGCGTTCGACATTCGATCGTTTTGCAGCAGTACAACAACGCTCGCGGATCATCTTTCTGGTAAAGGCAATCTAATTTCGAAAGTTTAATGTCTTCTGTATGCCGAACATCAAAATATCTTTCAAGACATGTCGAGGATATTTCTCTGTGCTCTCTTTTCATTATCAGCCGCAAGCGTGTCTCGTCACGTTATTAATCGCAATGCTACGTCATCAGAAAATAAGATTGGATACAATGACATAGTCTCTGCAACGGTAAGCGCTGAATTCTTTAAAGATGATTGAAGATGATGTGACATCTTAGAAGCAACTTTATTCATGTAAACGTTCTATTCTGTAACATTCTCTGTAACAATCGCGTTCTCAATGGCGTTAGTCTGATAATTAATTTGTTCAAGCCATTCCCATCTTACTGCAGATGCATGTAATTGTTCGAAAGTAATCGGTTATTATAAAAATCATCGCGCATTAATTTTGCAGATATCAATTCTGTTCCTGTGTCGACCGGAGGACGCTGAACCGACTCTGCTATTGGGCGGCGAGTACAACAAATTTCTGAGACGAGCATTCTTCAATTTCATACCGGTAACTCTGATAGCGGAATCGAGACCACAGTTTAACGCCCTCGCGCAGTTTACCCTGACGAGATACTCCTTCATAATATATCAGAATTACATGCTTATCCGCTATATTCGCAAGGCGCATCGTTTCGTGATGGTAGCATCTTCCCAGCCCATGTTGCGATCCATCTTGCAGGTAAGGAATAACGCAATAAATCAGTAAAATGTAAGAAGAGCAAATATACGGGATTGTATTATTAATTCATTTTGTAAGAATAATTGTATTGCATTATTCTTCCGCTTAGAGAACGAAGGACTCGCCGTGGGCCAATTCGTACGGATTTTACATTCTGATCGACAGGCGAACCGAATCTCGAGGCTGTATAAACGCTCGTTCGTACCTCTGGACGGCATGGGAATACGATTTGCTCTCCGTAATATTCTTATGCATCGATCCAGAGGATGGTATCGTCTGTTATACATTCAATCCGTATTCTAACGATACGCCGGCCAGCTGGCAGGAAGTTGGACGCGCCAAAGGACGAAACGGCCATCCTTGGATAATATTTAAACGAGTGTACATACTGGGTACGTATATCTTTCCTAATTTGATGATATAGTTTGACAAATAAATCATAAAACGTGACAAATGGTGCTTGTGAATTTTGCGCAAATCTAAGTAAAGATTGTTTTTATTTAGGTAAGGAAATGTGCACAGATCTGGACTTTGATAAGACTACCACTCTGAACGGCTACGAGATTCGACTGAACGCCCTTCAGGTGGAACCGTACCTCAATATTAACTTGAATGCATCGGATTTGGAAAAATTTTCCGGTGACAATAGCGAAATCATCAAGATACTCTTGCTCAGGCTAGGAGCGTCTCTCAGCATCGAGATTTACAATGGTACAATCTACGATCTCGGCACTATAGGACCAAATGGTACTTTGGAAGACATGTTAGGCGCCGTAAGTGACGGCAGGGTAGACATGGGCATGAATACGAGATCCTTACTCGTATTATGGAAAGTCAGGTACGCTTGAATATCTCTTACAGAAATGGGAAGCCATTTTTCTCAATAAAACTTCCATACTTCGATTTCGTTAAATGCGAATTAGATGCATTGAGGCATTTAAGTGATATTCATTTTCTTCAGATACACGTATCCCCACATGAGATCGGGATTCTGCGTAATAACGCAATCGAGCGAAGAAGTATCCGAGTTCGTCAAGCTGGTGACTTTCATGCCGTGGCTGGCGATCGTGATAATATTCTTGGTATGCCTTCTCACTTATGGGATTCTCGCAAGGAAAGAGGGCTACGGTAATGCTTGGGTACAGATAATAAGGCTCGTAGTGTGCACAGGAATTCTGCATCCACCCAAAATCAATTCCACGAGGATCTTCATATGCATGACACTGATTCTGTTGCTGAATGTGAACGCTATGATCCAAAGCCATTTGTCGTCTCTACTCACCATACCGGTCTTCTATCGCAACATCGACACCATGGACGATCTTAAGGTAATGACAGAATTATACTGGGTCGTCCGGAAAGTTCGTGCCGATTTTGAAGGAAAATTCAAAGGCAACATTTTTTTATGTCGATAAATATTTATTGACTTATGTATGCACCGTTTTGTTTCACAGCCTTTGTCCATCTTTCACGCAACTGGAAGATTCCATTCTCCCAGAACTTCTTAGGTTTCTCGGCGAAAAATTCCTCAAGGTGGTTTTTTATGTCGATCAAAGAGTTGAAGTTCTTGCCGCTAAGAGAATTTTGCAAAGACCTAAATAAGTGAAAGTCTGAAGGTGCAATGTCTGGTGAATACGGTGGGTGAGGTAGCACATCCCAGCCAAACTCCAACAATTTTTGTCGGATAGTCAAAGAAACATGAGGTCTGGCATTGTCCTGATGGAACACGACGTCCTTCCTATTAGCTAATTCTGGACGTTTTTCCTGAATCGCTGTCTTTAATTCGTCCAGTTGCGAGCAGTACTTATCTGCATTTATCGTTTGGTTGTGTGGTAGGAGCTCATAATATAGGATTCCTTTCCAATCCCACCAGACACAGAGCATGACTTTTTTTGGATGAAGGCCGGCTTTCGGAGTGGTTAATGCTGGTTCATTTCGCTTACCCAAGGATCTTTTTCGTTCTACATCGTTGTAAATGATCCATTTTTCGTCACCCGTCACTAATTGCTTCAAAAATGGTACGTTTTCGTTGCGTTTGTACAGCGAGTCGCAGATGGAAATGCGATCCATTAAATTTTTTCGGCCAAATTATGCGGAACCCATACATCATAGCGACTTACGTAACCAAGCTTCACTACATGATCGTGGACAGTGGTTTTCGATATTTTCAGTATCTCTGCTAATTCACGTGTCGTGTAGCGCGGGTTATTTTCGATCAGTGTCTTGATTTGGTCATCATCAGTAGTAGAGGGTCTGCCCGAGCGTTCTTGGTCTTTAAGGTTAAAATCACCAGCTCTAAACTTAGCGAACCACTTACGCACGGTTCTTTCAGCTAAAGCGCCTTCTCCGTAAACAGAACATATCGAATTTGTTGCTTGTGAGGCATTTTTGCCTTTCCGGTAATAGAAAAGCATCAAGTGTCTAAAATGTTCTTTGTTTTCTTCCATCTTCAAAAGAGTACAAAACTGACACGAATCAATTTATCTGAAACAACTTTTTTCCTAAAGATGCGTTGAAATGTCACCTTTAAGCATATGTATTATAAATCGTATGTTTTCAATAACATTGATATATTCAGACATGTTCCAACGCCATCTATTAAAAATCGGCACGAACTTTCCGGACGACCCAATATTTCCACATTTGAGAATTTTAATACACGAACAGAAAATTATTTCGTTGGATCTCTTCGCAGAAATCTGGTTACACTGTCTACGGTCCGTCAAGCTGGCGACAAATGATTACCGAACCCGAGGTGAAGAAGCGTTACGTTTCGGCCTCGTACGACGCCTGCAAGGAACACGTCCAGAATTCGACGACCGCGGCGTGCATGGAGAACTGTCTGCATGCGTACTACAGGATTAAAGACGTCGATTTGCACAGATCGCGGATGTTGCGCTCGGTAACGCAATCGTACGTCACCCGTGAGGATTGGCCGCTGTTCCATCGCGTGAATCTCATCATCCAACGAATGTTGCAGAACGGCTTGATCTACCGGTCGCGTAGCCTGACTTTCTTGAGTGTAGTAGGCGCGCACTACAGGAAAGAGAAGAAGAAGAAGACCTTCAAGGTGATGTTGCTGAAGCAGCTGGCATTCTGCTTCTGTTTCCTCGGAATTGGATATACCTGTGCTACAATAGTCTTCATGGTGGAGCTTCTAATCGGCAGATCCGCTCCCAGATC
Organism: Ooceraea biroi; assembly: GCF_003672135.1. Classification (NCBI taxonomy): domain Eukaryota; kingdom Metazoa; phylum Arthropoda; class Insecta; order Hymenoptera; family Formicidae; genus Ooceraea; species Ooceraea biroi. The sequence continues at coordinate 6,734,249 of NC_039517.1, read as the reverse complement.
GCAAAATCGGAGGGGAATCGTAAAATGCAAGATGAAGAAGACAGAAGAAGCCAAGGCGAACAACAAAAGCCGGATGATTCTAGCTTGGAAATAAGAAATGGAGTTAACGTAGTATTTAATAGATGTATCTTACGTAGATGAACAAAATTTCTCTATCGAGAAGGGATAAATGACAATAATGAAGAAGTTCGAAAACTACAAAGTGTCACACTTCTTTTTGTCCTTTAATCTAACTTTAGTTCATCAATAGTTTTCTGCGAGAAGCGTCTTTATAATATTATATTTGACGCGTTTATGACGGATCATTCAACGTTATATCCGCGATCTTAAAAAGAAATTTTGCAAGAATATATCACGCGTAAAATGAGATGAATCTCCAGAAAATCGTCTCGTAACTTTGAACATCACCTGCAACATCGCAAGCATAATGCAATTTCACGTTTCTATCACGTGGAGCTACTGTTGCGTGATCTCTCTGTGAATCATGCTGGCAATAAGATGTTATCGCGGCGTTGTATGTCTGCTCTGGCAATTTAGGAAGCGTATTATCTCCTCATCAGAAATAAATGAAAGTTTGAAAGTGCGGTGAATCGTCGAACGCCGGTGAATCGTTTGTCACCGCACACCATCGCACGCGATCTGCCGGAATAATGAAACATCATCGGTACAAGGGATACACTCACACGCAGAAAACGACACGGATTAACGAATACACAGATTAACTGATTTATCAACATGTTCATTTATCATCTCGAGCTAAAATGTTACAGACAATGTTTTCTTGTCGATATTATATAATAATGGCTTTACAATTTAACATTGCGTTATCTTCTGTTTGACCAAACGAACGAAAACATGGCGTTACGACAGTTAAAACGTGATACGCATCCTTATCGGGACATCATGATCGATCGGTTGCGCTGATAGGAATAACGAAAGTTCATCTGCAGAAAATAAAATTATAAGACATGTCTAACATTTGACCATTCTTTATCAGGATTGTGCTCGCGGAACCGCACGAAGCTTTCGCACAGGAATTAATTTGGATAAAGCTTAATTATGAAATATCTTTGAAAGCGATATGTCACACATATTTCTTTCTATACCGTTTCTCGTTCTGTTACTCATTATAAATGTGTTATCCATCATTTTTAATGACAACGTTACACCACCAAAGGGAAAGCTGGGATACGAAAATTTAATTAATGCGACGGTGAGTTGGAGTTTCAAAGATCGTCCAGACGTTAAAAAATATCTAAAAATTTCCAGAAACATTTAATTGTTTGAAACAATTCATATCTCGGATCAACAACTGTTTACAGCGTTTACATCGCAACATTTAATTGCTACTAGTCATGCTTAAAAAGCTTTATTGTACGCAACAGTAAAATCAGTTGAACGTAAAGATCATACATTACATCATCTTCGACTAAAAATTCCAAACTCTATTATTCTTCGCAGATCGCCATAGCGGGATGTATACCGCAAAAGGCCGAGCTCACTGTGCTACTGGGTGGACAATACGATGAATTTCTCGGACAAATGTTCTTCAATATCGTGCCGGTAGCTCTGATAGCGGACTCCAGTTCACGAGTGAACACCTTCGAGAAGTTCACTCTGACGAGATACTCCTTCATCGAGTACCAGAACTATCAGCCGTTCATCCAATTCCTCCGAAAGACGCATCATCTCATGCTGATCGCGTCCTCGCAGCCGATCTTGCGGTCCATTTTGCAGGTGAAAAATCATAAGGATAAGACTGATAAGGAATCGTCACAATGCGAGAAGCAACGTACGCAATACTTTGATCACGCTGTAGAAAACGAAGGACTCGCCGTGGGCGAATTCGGATGGATTTTACATCCTGGTCGATCGGCGGACCGAGCAGCGTGGCTGCATAAATGCACGCTCGTATCTCTGGACAGCGTGGAACTACGATTTGCTGTCCGTAATATTCATGTGCATCGATCCAAACGAGGGTGTCGTCTATTACACGTTTAATCCGTACTCGAGCATTGCGCCTGCCAGTTGGCGCGAGGTGGGCCGCGGCAAAGGACGAGATAGCCACCCTTGGATACTGTTCAAGAGAAACTATGTGAAAGGTATGAATCCTCTTTCCTTTCAACGCGATATATTGGCACGTGAATAAATGTTTAACTGCTGTGATACAAAATGAAATTTCGTCCGATGTTCTAAAATCTGTTTTAAGCATATTTATCTGATTCAGATGGAAGAATTGTTAGAATTTTGCGTGTTTGGGATAATTTAAATAACGGTTGTTACTTTTAGACGGAAGTCTGTGCAAAGATCTGAATTTTGATAAAACGGTCAATCTAAACCGATATCACATTCGGTTAAACGCGGTTGAGATGCAACCATACGTGCACATCAAGTCAGATAAATCGGGCTTGGATCGGTACACCGGTGAGAGCAGCGAGATCCTCAAGATCGTTTCCCGAAAGCTAAACTCAGTTCTGCAAATTCACGTTCTTCATACCAGTACTTATGAAATCGGCGGTATAGGGCTCAACGGTACTTACGAGGGCATGTTGGGTACTTTGAGCGATGGCCGGGTGGACATAAGCTTGAATTCGATACCCATAATCGTATCTTGGAAGCTCAGGTATGCTCGGGCATTCTTCAGAAATAATTAGTAATTATTAGCAGTGTTTGTTAAGATCTCTTTACGAATGTACCGCGTGATATCTCGAAAAACAACGAAAAGTTATGAAATTTAATACGTAACGCTCATTTTTCAGATACACGTATCCTCACGCGAAGTCGGGGCTCTGTGTCATATCACAGCCGCACGTGGTCTCGTTGTTCACCAGGATAAAGCAATTAATGTCGCTGGGACTGATTATAGGAACCTCCACGGTTTCCTTGATCACCTTCATAGTTTTCTGGAAAAAAGAGGGATTTTCGAGAGCCGGGCTACAGACGATGCGGATAATAGTTGGCCTGGGAGTTTTACATCCACCTGAGATCAATTCCACCAGGATTTTTGTATGCTCGGTGCTCATTTTGTTTCTGAACATAAACGCTATCTTGCAGGGTCACTGGTCATCTCTGCTTACCATTCCGGTCTTCTATTCCGACACCGACAGCGTGGAAAGCATCAGGGTAATGTCACGCTTTCGTGTATTCTTTGAATTTAATAAAATTAAATTCTCGCAAAATATTCTTTATAAAAATCATTAATTATATCAAGTGAAACGTCCTCGAAATAGTACGAAATTTTTATAAATCTTTTATCAGTATCAATTACGATTTCTGTGTAAACTGAGAACATCTTTTGATTTTCAAAAGATTAATTTTCTGCTGGAGTTTCACATCAAAATTAAAATTCTTTTTTTAAACTATTTGGCAATGCATGACGTCACATTGTAATATCATTTTCTTCTGCAGGAAGCAGGGTACGTAGTGTACGGTTCATCATCGTTGACCGGATTACTAACCGATGCCGTGATGCAAACGCGCTTTCAAGGGGTGACGTACGACGAGTGCAAGGAATTCGTCAAGAATTCATCGAATGCCTTATGCATCGAAGAGTGTTTGCACATGCATTACAGAGTTTTTAACGAGAATCTGCACAAGTCGAAGGCACTGCGTGAGTTGAGTGAGTCGTATGTCACTCGCGAGGATTGGCCGCTGTACGAACGGGTGAACCAGATTGTTCGGCAAATGGGAGAGTTCGGCTTGATCCAGAAGTGTCGAGACGATAGTTTATTCACGTTTTGGCTTGAATCGAAATGGAGAGACATGAAAGAGCAGAGCTACAAGCCTCTGTCGATGAGACAGCTGAAATTCATCTTCATCTTCCTTGCAGGCGGATATGCTTGTTCCATCATAATCTTCATAGCGGAGTTGGTATTTCACAGACGTGATATCGAATCTCGAAATCGAAAGAAGATCAGAAAGAAAGAAAGAAGAAAGCAAAGTTGAGACGAATAATAAGACTCTAGCGATGAAATTATGTTATTCTGTTTAGAAGTTTTTAGACATTTTTAGCGAGCAAAAATGAGGTTTCACGCGCGATATAAATAGTTTATGTTCTTACTTTGATGTAACTTGGAATAGTTTGCATGCAAAAGATGTGGGTTGTTGAGTCTTTTATGAGAGTTTGAGTATGCAATATTTTATAAATTAATATTTTATTAATCGATGCGTATAAACTCTTTTAAAAAATAATAAATTAATGGATATATCTCTCTGTGAAGTCAGATTTTTCTGAAAATCTTTTATATAATCCGTAGTTAATCATTTAAAAAACTAAAAACATATACATATAATTTTATCGACGCAAGGTTTGCTTCTTCGCTGATCGAGATACACTTGCGAACGAGTCTGGTTGGCGGCAGCACGTTTTAAATAGTTGCTAAACTCATTACACTGACTGTTCTTATCCCACCTCTCTACTCGTTATATCGCCTACTGCGCGGCGATGTGCACATCGGGAATGTGCGTGTCGTATTCATAAGATATGGAGTGGCGAACAGTGGTGACGATAGTGCTGGTCGTAAGCCTTTGTTTTTTCATGGTACCAATTAGAGTGGAGCCGGATAAAAATGTTGAAGACGCCAAATTGTTCGCGAATTACATTGACCGATATAACAAATCCTACAAGGACAATCCTGAAGAATATAAAAAACGGTTCGAGCGTTTTCAGGTGAATGACAAGGCGATCTGTCAGTCCGATCGTACTTGCGCAAAATATTTTATATTATTATTACCAGACTTAATATGATAATAATTTGATATATTCAAATATACAAAGAATGCAACTAATACATAGATATTAAATAACATAATATATAAACATGGTGTCTCTTAATTTAATATTAATCAGAGGAGAACACTAATTGTAGAGATCATTGCAACATATCGAGAGGATGAACGGTTTTCGCTCGTCACAAGAAAGCGCCTATTATGGACTGACAGAATTCTCCGATTTATCCGGGGATGAGTTCCTGGAACGAACCCTGATGCCCGATTTATCCGTACGAAGTGAGTCTAATTTTATTGGAAACCAGTTACACGTTGCAGGATAATTGAGTGGCCAAGGTTTTGGGATATAAAGATACTGTATTTCATACGGTGTGAATCGTAGCTCGGTCGAAGAGAGACTGCCTAATACGCCCGGTTTCTTTATAAAAACGGCGGAATTACAATCCGTCGCCGATTCGGCGGCTCGTCTGATATTCGAGCAAAGCTATGCCGCGCTGGCCGGTATCGTTTGTTATTATATCGGCGGCGTTCGAATTCTTTTTATCGCTTACATCAAACGCCACGGCGTCTTAAACTCTCACAACGTGCGATTACTTCGATCTACCTGACTCTGATTGTGGTTTGTTCACTGATACGGCAATCTTATCGATCAGGTCAGAAGCACACGAGAGCGTCGTATCATCGTCAGCATTCTACGGGCTCGGTTAATCGTGTAAAAAGGATGCCAGGGATACTCCCTAAGTTTGACTGGCGGGACAAAGGGGTCGTGGGACCAGTTCGAAGTCAGGAGAGCTGCGGCGCGTGTTGGGCGTTCAGCACAGTCGGGGTGGCCGAATCCATGTACGCCATCAAAAACGGAACTTTGTATCCCTTTAGCGTGCAGGAAGTAGGTCGTTGTATTCCTGACACGCCTCTCTGTTCACACACGAGGGGACTGCTGAAAGAAGCTCGTATTAAATACAAATTTTGCGAAAGCGTGCTCAGGCAAATTATGCTCCGATAAATCGGCGGATATCGTACTCTCAGGGCGATTGGCTCCCTTATTTCAGCAGCTCCCTTGAACTTTCAACGCAATTTTGCCCGAGGATCCAGGAAAGTCTTGAAGCGAGAAATTTAAAAGATTTCCTGCACGATTTTCAATGCAGCTAGAGAGAAAGAGGAAGAAAAGGAAAGAGAAGATAAGAAAAATTTGTTGAAAATCTCTTGAGAATTTCTTCTTTCCTGGGTTCCGCTTATCCGTTCTTCGATAATTCAACTTTTATCTTGCGATATCGTCACGCAGATGATCGACTGCATGCCAGGCGATTACGGGTGTCAGGGCGGTGATATATGTAGCTTGCTCTCGTGGCTGCTGGCGTCAAAGACGGAAATCATCTCCGAGAACGATTACCCGCTCACGTGGCGAACCGACACGTGCAGATTATCCAAGTAAGTGCAATGTAAATATCAAAAAATATTCGATAGTAAAAAAAAATAATTTTCAAGACTCGATATAGTTGCATTTGTAGTCCGACAGATCTTGAAAGTGCCTTGATACCGTTTCAGAATTTCTGCGAAGGCACAAAGAGGAATCACGGTGACGGACTTCACGTGCGACAGGTAATTGATTTTCGCTCGGACATGATTATTTTATCTTGATGAGAAATCTTCTTTTTTCATTATAAATTTCATTGAATTAAATATCGTATACATATTTTATATTTCTACTACATCGGTTCCCGAACAATCAATCGAGCTTGTTTCAGCTTTGTAGATGCAGAAAAAGAACTCCTAAAGACACTCGCGATTCACGGACCCGTGGCGGTTGCCGTGAATGCCATGTCTTGGCAGAATTACTTGGGCGGCGTAATACAATATCACTGCGACGGATCGTTTGAAAGCGTGAACCACGCGGTGCAAATAGTGGGATACGATCTAACGGCCAGCATACCGCATTACATCGTTAAAAATTCGTGGGGCCCGACCTTCGGCGACAAGGGCTACCTTTACATTGCACTCGGCAAAAATCTATGCGGTAAGATTAATTACAAGCGGTTTAGCATGTGCGATATTTATAGTTATTAAATTATTTGTTTCAGCGAATAAAAATAAATTATTGTGTGTGTTTGCAGGCATAGCCAATCAGGTCTCGTCACTTGATGTCGCATGATTGATTGCAAAATTTCAGATCGTGCCTCTGTTTCAGGGGTTCAAGTACTCAAAACTTAAATAAACATATGATATGTATTTTATTATTTGTTTTACATATAAGCAAGGAACTCATAATATTATGATTTAATAAAAACTTAAAATTGTGTTAAATATATGATAATAATATTTTCCCTACTATTTATATCGATCGTCTGTGCAGCGTTCGATGCGAAAATTTATTATGTTATTGAGGTAAAAATGATTCGAGATGAAAATTTATCTTTCAGAAAATGATAATAATATTTGTAGTTACCCAATATAAGAATATATTCATATATTCATAAATATCATATATTCATATGAGTTTTCTTTCCCCTTCAACAATCTCGATATCGTAAATTTCTAAAAAACGCTGACTTTTCCTTCTGAATTATCCTGCAGAGTTTACAATTAATAATTTATACTTCATAATTATACAATTATATACATTGGTACAATTAATATAAATTACGTATTGTAATATGTTACAATTAATGTCTAAATAATTTTCAGACAGAGAATTTATATTTTCAATTTTAACATAAATAAAATTTTCTGTCGCAGGACGTATATCGGGACGTTTTCCCCTCGTGATAATTCAGGCTACATGGAAAGATTTGAGCTACCTGCGTTGCTTAATCGTTATCTGCAGTGCACTTATACGCTGGCCATGTGACGTTAGGAAAGCGGAACTTATCTGTTGACAGTTTACAAGATATGTTATGTCATGCATAAGCTATTTTCGGAGTTGCTCGAGGAGTCCTCCGGTTTATTCTGTTTTTCGTCCGAGCTCCAGCCGTTCGAGGCAATCGATAACTTCGTCTTCATTTGCTTCGTCAACGGCGGAATCATGTGCCGAGGTATCAGGAAGGTCGACAAGTTAAACAGATCCAGAAAGACCTTGTATCTATCGCTGCTCATTAAAATACACAGAATAAGCAATTGGAGTTAGAATTTATCAGAAATATGCGTAAGCAGAGAATAATGCGATCGCGAGTATTCGACGCGAGCATTCTACGGGATGCCATGTAAAGTGACGTATTGAATAATCAATTAAAAATAGTTATTTGTAAACGATAATTTTACTGGCGAGCGATAAACTCGCTTCGTTGATCTTGAAGCAAATTATTGCAACAAAATATTTGCGCTGATAGTGGAGCACGCGGTATAAATAAGTATTACGTTTCATTTGCAACATTATTTTCGCCAACGTCGCGTCGTATGCAATCATCGCTTTCTTTCTTCAAAGTAAATCAATCTCGTTTATAAGTACCGGAATAAGTAATTAATTAATGTACCTTAGCGTGGACTTGAGATATTGATAACCGGAGGAGCCGCCAGTGCCCAATTGTTGGGATCCGATCATCCGTTGTACCATGATAACGTGATTATCTGAAAAGAAAAAAATTAATATTTTTAATATTTTTAATATTGACGAAAGAAGATAAGATTACACTGGACAATATGACGCTAACGTGCATTCCGTATACAACGTTACATCATCTGAATAACTTGAGACGAATACGTCTTCTTACATCTCCATTTTGTGATTAAGGAGTCAATATCCATTAACGCCATGAGGATTTGGTGTGGTTGGCTGAACCGTGGCTCGTCCCGGTACAAAGTGATCATTATCGCTCCTTGAAGAGCACCGTGCGAAAATCTACGTTCGCCGCGCGACACCAGGGCGTTGTGGAGAGATTCATTGAAGATGGTATCGAAAACCGCTTGCCGCGAGCGCACGTTGGCCAGCAGGTGCTCCTTAATTTGTTGTTTGGTTTGTGCCTAAATTCAAATTGAATTTTAATTTAATTTTTTATACATACTCTTTATTTGTTTCATCGACATTCCGCATCTGTGATTTTAATTGATATCGTTTTCTTTCATGTGTTTTAGCGTTATTATCCTCAAAGAAAAATTCGTTCTCAAGATCGTCGGAGAGTTACAAACGCCAGAGGGTTTTCTGTCAAGCTACAATTAACTTGCGGAATTAAAATAGACTCAGGCGTGATTACGTTCGCGGTTTGTTCCTGTTCACTCAGCATCTTCTCCACCGATCGCTTGTACTTTCCCCAGAAGTCGAAGTCGTCAGTCTCGAGACCCGGTGTCCTGGTTAACCATCTTTGAACCAGAGTGCTGAGACTGTGCTCCTCTTCCGACCGCTTGATCGCCTCGATAGCCGCGGGATCTCTACCAAAGACCCTCATGTAACTCTGATTATATTTGACCCTGTGTTCTTGCTTCACGCCCAGTTTGTTCTCCAGCAGGCGGAATTGCAGCGATTGGAAACCCGAGGCTGGGCACAGGTAGTCTCGAAACGCCATGAAGTCCAACGGCGTCATCGTCTCCAGAATAGTCACTTGATCGACCAGCAACTGCAATATGCATTGGTCTCATTCCATGATTTCATCCAAGATCGGCAGAGATTGTTGTAATTGTAAATTCTTGTAATTATAAGTCATGGAACACGTCATTGAGACTGTTGGTATTTCAAACCTCGAAAAGACACGTTTCTTATCGATTGTTCAACGAGACTGCTTTCGTATTTCTATGGGTGCTGGCATAAAGGGTGCGTACATAGGGTCTATGCAAGTCTAGTGCGCCAATATGGCAATGCAAGTACACCAAAGGATCGCAATGAGCCTAGCGTAATCATATTCATTACTAATGAATATGATTACTAATTTATACGCTAATGAATCATTAGCATATAAATGATTTCTCTTAACACAGATTTAATCAGATCGATCTGTGTTCTCATTTTTTCTCTAATTTTTCATAATTTTTAATTTAGAATTGTTTATAGAGTTGTGACATTAATTCTCTATCGCGTAATATAGAAAATTCCATTTTATTTTACACTCAAAGATAGACTGAATTATCTTTGGTTATTGATGTAGGCGCGTTGCTCTCATTTCACAACGGTAATTCTGTCGCAAGATATTCAATATTATGTTTTGATATTATATTCACGTGCGTATCGAGAATACAGCAGGTTGCGGGGAGATACCTTGTGAAATAAAAAGAAAGAACCACACCTTCGTTCCGCTGTATTAAAATGTAATGCGGTAAAAAGAGTAACGGGTTTGTTACGTAATGTAATTACGTACACACAAGTCGATGTCCGGTGTCACATGTCATCTAAGAATATTATCTTACTCAGATCCCCGATATTGTTTTCGCATTTTCCACGGTCTTGCCTATCGGATTCCTATCGTAATTGTAATGGTAATCGTTGTTAAATACGAAGGAAAATATGCCGCTACGCGTCAGACATTCTACATGTCGGTGTTATCTTCATTGATTTGCAACAACTTATTACGAAATCAATTTTGTGAGTGAGATAGTATCATCTCGGATATTCTATTAATTTTTTCTTATTTCTGTTTTGCTACTAACAAGTATCAAATAAAGAGTTCAGGATTCTTGAAGATAGATAGAATTTATCAAGCGAAAAAAAGTAAATGTAGCTTAAAATCGATTCTGCGTTAAAAGCGAATATCTATTCCGTATTTGCATCACGTAATATTTTAGCTGGCACAAGTTACAAGTCGCGATTTGTGATTTCGCATGAGCATCGTACGTGTAGCTGCACGTTACTTCGCACGTGTTTCCGTAACACGTAAGAGGATGTAAGAGGAAGCATCACGAACAGCAAACAGCTTTCACTGATGAGATGAAAAAATTTGATTAAATGTCGGGGGAACACGCATGGTAATCGGCTTATGATTAAGGGTCGTTCACCTTTCCTCGCCATCATTGTCACCGTGGATGTAAGCGGATTTATCTGCGATGCATCTAATTAGCATCTCACTCGAATTACACGCTATTATTAGACACAGGACCGCGTCCCGTTTTTTGCGCAAACGTTTTTCAGAACGTACTTTCAGGATGAGCACGATGCGATTCAGTCGCTTCAGAATCTCCAGAGTTTTCGTCTCGTTCAGGACATGGGAAACTCCGTTTTCCTGGTTGTTGGCCGAGCTATTATTCATCGTGCCATTGTGCGCGTCATGAGCATCATGAGCATTGGAGCTGAAGAGCGCCCTGACGGAGTCGAGCTCGAAAATGATTTGTTTGAACCACAGCTCGTACGCTGAGACAATCAAGAGGCATGCAGTTAGATCAGTGCATACAAGAAACAATAGTGGACCAAGGTTGGAACGATATTTACTGCGCGATAGATATCAATTCAATTTTTGAATGTTTGCTTGTCATTTTCAATCATTCATCGGCGATGAATACATTAAGTTTGATACGATAAATTAATTGCATTAGTACCTTGGTGAGTGATGATGAAGAGATGTTCATCGTGGACCTCGTCACTGTATTCGGCGCTGAGTAATCGTTGCGCTGACAAGATCTTGTCCAAGTGTAGATACTCGCCGTAGAGCAATCCGTGCATTAACTTGTCCTTGTCCTGATCGTGATCCTCTCTTCAACGAAATTGATTCACTCTTATCAGCACTATCGGTCGCGTGCAATGCATGCATGTGCTCGCGAACGTGAGTGGTAACACGCAACCGGCTTACGATGTTACGAAATCAAATGTAAATTACGCTGCCGCACGTAATCTGTTTTGACGAATGTCGCGGAATGCTTTTATCATTATTTCATCACTTAAAAGCGTGAACCAAATCATTGAAAGTAATAGTCACACGTGAAGCACGTACTGCATCCGAACATGCTCGGTTTTTTATCGCGTAATTTAATAAATGAGATATTAAAAAGAATTTTTTCAAGGTACTTAGGATGAAAAAAATTACTTACGCGATACCACTTGATACTGGACAAGCCATGCTTGAGATATATGTCTCTTTGATGAAGAAGTCAACGAAGTAACACTGAGTCTCTCAAGAAGTTTTTTTAATATAAATTAATTTGTTCAAATGCTCTTGAAACTAATAGACTAGATCTTGTCAGAAAGATCGATGCGTTTCTTGAATTGTAAATTTTTTTGAAATGTAAGTCATCGAATGCAGGGGAGACTACACGCGATGCACGTTGTCGAAGAGGTGGCCGGCGCGAGACTAACGTCCCATTGGCAAAGGACGGTAATGAATTATCTTCTGGATAATATCGGCGCCTGAGAGTTACATTGCAATGAAGCATCTTTTAACGATAACGGGTCGTATATGGATAAGCGCGATTATCGTCATTTATGTCTTGTTTTGATTTGTTATAGTTCACTTGTCGTGTCAGGCTTGATGTATTCATCGCCGATAAACGAAGTGCCAGGCTTGCAACAGCGAGTAAAAAATGCTTACCAAATAATTGGGACAGAGTAAAATATTTTCTAGAAAATACACGCGTTTTCGTAATTGAATGATAATAATGTAAAGAAGAAAGCAAATCAATAAGAAAATTATCCATGTTTTTGAAATAAAAACTTGCCTCTGTACATGTATTCAATATTTCGATTTTTTAATATATCTTAGCAATTATTGTATACTGCTTGAATTTTAAATTAGTTCTTAATGCAGTATATAATATTATTAAAATTATAATTTTGTTTAGTGTTATCACGTTTAAACAACTTAACATAACATTATGACAAAATTATAGTTGATAGATATTTTCATCTTGTAATCTTGATTTTGTAATCGTGAGAAATTATCTCAAGAGTGAATTAATCACACAAACACCAATTTTTAATTAAAGTGTTTTATCATAAGCTTTTGCAGGCATATCAAGCTAGTGTCCGTCTTCTAAACTTTTTCAATCCTAGTATTGGCCAACATTTTAATGAAAATTTAATAACAAAATGATAAAAACATCTTTTAAGATTTATATAACAATTTATTGCAGACTCCTATGATATCGTCGGTTGCGATAATTCTCTCTGATTTCCTAACATTTCTCCTCAGTGGCAGATGTCGCATCGTGTATATCACGTTGCCTTGATTGAATAATAAATTAAATAAAAGGAAGATATCCTAAATATGCAAAAGGATAAATAAACAAGAGATTCTTATAACTCGTAAACCGACATCAATTATAATTACGTCTCGAGCAATTTAAAACTAATTTTTCCAGCGAAACTGAAAAAGCTTTATTTTATCGCAGCATTTTTCTCTTTTATATTATATATATTTATATCATGATTAATTGGTTGCAACGTTTCTCGCAAATTTACTCTCAAATCTGCTTAGGTTTCCCTTGAGCGATCGTTCGGCTTTTCTGGTGAACAGCTGATGTAGTTTCCGTCCTTGAAATACCGTTGCAGAATAAGAATGCTAAACTTTCTACGAGGAACAACGTTGCAAAGAAGATTGAAGGACCGTTTGCCGATTGATATTCCTACTACGCAGATTTTCGCAGAAATTGGCAGTAAGCTTGAAGTTTAAGCTTGCAGAAAAAATTAGCGGAGCAGGAATTACAAAGCAGAAATAATGTTATTTGCGATGAATTCGCGTAAATGTTTACCCAGTATGAATTATTAATTTACATTTTCATACTTGTTTGTATCTTATTGATTAAATTCCCATTTGAATGAGGCGAGTCCATCATGCCGCTGAGATTATTTCGAAAATAATCTCCGGACCAATCGTGAGCGACCACAGAATTTTCAACACAATGACGTTATAATTTAAATTGCGCAAATAATAATGCACATAACTGCCAGGATAAATAATAATAATAAATAACAATTATTGGTAATAACAATTATTGTTAATAAAATCATAACGATGGTGGTTCCAGATAGCAGAGAGATCTGTTGATGCGTTCAGCTATCCACAGGACACGTAGTTTCCCGGAAATATTGATAACACCGCGGTCACTGATTAATTTTCTTCCCTTCCCCCGGAGCTTCGTTCTTCTTCATCTCGCGTTCCCAGCGACCTATCGATTTACCCAGTACCGAAGAGCGAGTGCCCAGTGGCCTCTTTGTCGTTGTTCCGCTGCAATTTTCACGGAATTTCCTCGATATCGGATTCGAGTTCGCATCTCGTTCGCGGAACGCACGTTTGCCCATGAGAACGAAACAAAATGCAACAAAATACTTGCAATGTGCGCAAGTATGCACACACAGCAGGAAACATATCTCGTGATAAGCCGTTCCCTGAAGAAACGTTCCCTACGCATAGACTTTAGAGGAAGTCACTTGTCGAAGAGAATGTTGCAAGTAACGATCGTTGCTTGCGGATCTCTTAATCGCTTAAGGGGGGAGCCTGCTTTAGAACGCTGAAAATAAGGTATATTTTACGAATTGTTTTTGGAGAAACTATACAGCGGATCATTATAAAACTTTGATGCATTTATTAGTACATGTTTAAAGACAAAAAAAATTATTTTTTGATTTGAATATATCGCCTGTAGAGGTCGTCCTGGAGGCATCTCAGTGCAGCCGGTATTGTAAATTGGTGAGCATTCTCCCGCCTCCAAATTTCATCCAAACTGAAAAATTGAAATATTTTCTCGTTATTTATGAATTCCCATCGTCGATGAACCTTTAATATTCATAAAAACATTAAGTTAAACAATTATTTTTGCATGAAAAAGTTCAAAACCTTTGCCTAAAAATCGTACTTTTGTGTTCTAAGCTCCACCATTTTGGCACTTTTCAACTTTTTTCTTCGCGTGCATTACGAGTATCATCATTACATTCGCCGTTCACAGCGCAGCATTAAGGGGGGAGCCTGCTTTAGAACGTTGAAAATAAGGTATAATTTTACGAATTGTTTTGGAAAAACTATACAGCGGATCATTATAAAACTTTGATGCATTTATTAGCCGGCATTGTAAATTGGTGAGCATTCTCCTGCCTCCAAATTTCATCCAAACTGAAAAATTGAAATATTTTCTCGTTATTTATGAATTCCCATCGTCGATGAACCTTTAATATTCATAAAAACATTAAGTTAAACAATTATTTTTGCATGAAAAAGTTCAAAACCTTTGCCTAAAAATCGTACTTTTGTGTTCTAAGCTCCACCATTTTGGCACTTTTCAACTTTTTTCTTCGCGTGCATTACGAGTATCATCATTACATTCGCCGTTCACAGCGCAGCATTAAGGGGGGAGCCTGCTTTAGAACGTTGAAAATAAGGTATAATTTTACGAATTGTTTTGGAAAAACTATACAGCGGATCATTATAAAACTTTGATGCATTTATTAGCCGGCATTGTAAATTGGTGAGCATTCTCCTGCCTCCAAATTTCATCCAAACTGAAAAATTGAAATATTTTCTCGTTATTTATGAATTCCCATCGTCGATGAACCTTTAATATTCATAAAAACATTAAGTTAAACAATTACTTTTGCATGAAAAAGTTCAACAACTTTGCCTAAAAATCGTACTTTTGTGTTCTAAGCTCCACCATTTTGGCACTTTTCAACTTTTTTCTTCTCTCTTTGGTTCATCGATGATGGGAATTCATAAATAACGAGAAGATATTTCAATTTTTCAGTTTAGACGAAATTTGGAGGCAGGAGAATGCTCACCAATTTGCAATGCCGGCGACGCGGCCGCACTAAGATTTCTCCAGGACGACCTCTACAAGCGATATATTCAAATCAAAAAATAATTTTTTTATCTTTAAACATGTACTAATAAATGCATCAAAGTTTTATAATGATCCGCTGTATAGTTTCTCTAAAAAAATTCGTAAAATTATACCTTATTTTCAACGTTCTAAAGCAGGCTCCCCCCTTAAAAGGAAAAAGCATCGATTCCATTTTGACATTTGCTTTCGCGCCTATACATGTATGGTATAATGTGCTGATGCTGCGTCCTCTCACGTGTACGCGGCCGCGAAGTTGTTTCAAGGTACTCCACGTGCTGTATGTGCATCACTTATTCAAGAGCCGGAAGCGCCATTCGGGAGTTCGTTCGATTACATGCGACACTCATTTACGTAATTGTGTTTGTCCCGTCGAGAAGTGTTTTGCCATGATTACCGGGAATATTACCAGAGACATTATGCCCGTCGCACGCTAATTTCTAATATTTCGCTTAACGATCGCGCGCGTCTCGCCGGATTACATCCCGCGTCGCGCAAAGTAGCCGGCTCAGGAGCTGTAACATGTTGTGAGTTGACACGCACGGAAGTTTCGTTGGACATGCTGCGATTTATTTACCGCGCGACAAGTTCAGGG
Organism: Ooceraea biroi; assembly: GCF_003672135.1. NCBI lineage: Eukaryota > Metazoa > Arthropoda > Insecta > Hymenoptera > Formicidae > Ooceraea > Ooceraea biroi. The sequence goes on along the minus strand of NC_039517.1, from coordinate 6,718,252 downwards.
TTCCCTCGTTATTAGAGGGAGCCGAACGATATCGAGAAGGTGTAATTTCCGGCGTAATCATCGGCATTAATGAACGCCGAGGAGTCCGCACTTTCCGGTTTCTCTCCTCCTCTCTTTCTTTCTTTCTTTCTTTCTTTGTCGGATTCTCTCGCGTACAGGACGCGTGGCAGTGGACCTCGTTCGCTGCAATTTGCATGAATTAATAGCTTTGTATTCTATCCCGGTTTTTCCGCTTAGCGCTCATTATTACATTTTCTCTTGACAAGGCGAATGCAGGTCTGTCCGTCGCGCGTAATAGTTTCTTCGCGGGCGGCACGTTTCTCGTGCGGAAGACGTGGCACACTTCGAGCGATATTTTTGCGACAGCCGAGAGTTTCGGATAGAAATTCGAAGTCGGTGAAGTACGTGACGGGAAGGTACACGTCAGTAATATTTATTACAAGAATGAATGCTACAAATACAAGCGTCATTTAAATGATCGACGCATAGGGGATAGATAATGTCAAATCGACATAGCCTTCTGCTGATACGCTATGTGTGCGAGGAAGATTAAAGAGCGTATTAGAGGTTCAATCGTAATCTCAAGGTTGATACCACGATCGAGTAATAATTTACTAAGCGTGTTTAGCCGACCAATTCTTTTCCAGGCGGCCGCTTGCGCAATCTGCGGAATTTGCTCAGAGATAAGGAGCTCGTTCTGTCGCAATCGAGCGCAACGGCATAAAATGAAGATAATGGACCAGCGGCCGATTATTCGCCCACAGTAACGGCTTCTCGTTACTCAATATTCGTCGGCAAGGGTCAGCTCAGGGTGCGGCCAGCGCAAGTCGGAATTTACTTCGCCAGACTTCGCGCAAAACGCAAAACGATCGGAGCGGAAACACGCCCGCGAGCTCGCACGCACGGTTTTGCCTCCCTTTCTCGCGACAACGATAACCCGTTGTGCAAAATCGTTTGCCACGTCCATCAAGAGCTTCGCTTTTTCCGTCGTCCCCGTCGTTCGTCGAGCAGAAAAGACTAAATCGCACGTGTCAGATGCCACTGCGTCTGGAATTGTTTTGGAGAACGGAAGGACTGAACGACGCAGGATGCATGTTCATTTCGGCATTGCATACGAGCGAATTTCATTAGGATTGCGTTTTTTGTTTAATTTACGTAGTAAATATAGAAATCCATGCAACCACGTCAGAACATCTGACGCCATTGCGGAAACACGTGAGAAGCCGGTTAATGAGATACCATTCACCGCGATTGTCCGTCCTGTTCGGGCAATTTCCCTTCGACTGCGCGCCCGCGAGCAGTTATGGGAGTAGCTGCGTGTTTTTTTTTTTCTGTGGAGACAGAAGCCTAGATTGAAGCTGGCAGTCGCGCATTGATTTCTTCGATCAGATCCTTCGGCCTCTATAAGAAGGCATCTCTGCGCGAAGATCGACTGATGCCACGTGCGTTCGTGGATCACGCTGAAAAGCGAAGAATGTTGCGAAACAGGAAGGATGCACTACGTTGCATTTAACATGCACACAGATCAGGATATATATTTCTATATACTTTTAATTTTAAATATTGAAAATTAAAAAAATTGCTTCTTATAAAATGGTTCATGGTTTAGGGTTTGTGCGAGATAGAATCTTCTCTCTTCTTCCTGCTGATTAAATTACTCGTCGTTAACGTGTCAGATTATTTGATATATAGCTTCTATGTGTTTCCATCATGAATGTTACATCTCTTCGCGGCGGCTATTATGTGTCAATGAATGACGCCTTGATTAGCAAATTACATTTGCCACCCCGACGATATCGCAATTAGCGTTATGTCAGTTTACGCTTAAACAATTGTTACCGCAGTGTCGCATAGCAGGTTGCTGGGACGTTTTCGCTGATCACGAATGATCGTGCATCCAGATATCGCGATATTAACGTGCGGTAGCGTAACGTATTACTCGCGTACTCGCGATTCTCGATTTACATGAAGTCAAACGCGGTGTCTGGCCTCGGTCAGTTCTTGCCGAACGGGTTTTCGCTTTTTTGGCTCCTTTTTCAAACACGTACGTCAGTCCTATCTTCAGATGTTCTCGGAGAAGAGCAGAGTCGCCTTTTTTCTTAGATCGGTCTCAGGTAGTTCTGGCTATTTTGCACATTACTCGTCACCATTCGATCTAGATACAGTGAAAGTAGAATGAAATGATATAATGTTTATAATATATAAATAATGTAATAATGAGAATAGATAATAAGTAAAGCACTGAAAATATAAGGAACTTATTAATAAAGTTAATATAAAAAAATGTAATAAGATTTATTTCGCAATTTAATATGATTTTAAACGTTTTCAGAATATGGATATGTCAGTTTGTTATTTTAAATAACGTCTTATTTTTATTTAATGGCTACATTTTAATAGAATACCGATAAATCGTAATAAATCACTTAACTGACAGATCATCATGCATGCACCGGGCTTTCAATGGAAATCGCTGTTATAATGATATTTGCCAGAAAAGGTCAGTTGGATCGACCTTCACCGTTAGCATTCACGATTGTACGATAAATAAATTATAAAATAATCAGGTAAGTTTAACAAGCCAAACGTTTCGCAGCATGCTTTCAAGATGAAGTCGCTAATATGTTCGATTTATTGCGCTTGATGCTTCTCGATCTATTTATAGATTAAACGAGATAAATTGATATTGTAGCTAGCAGTTGGTCCGGATAGTCACTTTATACAAGATTGAAATGTAGAATTCGCCATTTTTCTCACGGGGATTTGTGATTTCCCGTACGATTCCGTGCACGTAGAGCAGGCTACGTGTGTTCTGAAAATCTCGACGATCTGCCTCTTCCTCTCTCACTTCCTCAAGATAATTGCATTATTACCGAGATTTACTAAGTTTTCGCATGTACGCCGTGATCAAGAACGAGCGTTCTTCTAGATCCGAAACGCTCTGATCGATCTAATGATTCATCCACGTTTAACGTTGATATTGTCAGTCATACATTATTGAGGCTAATTATTTTATTGCACGTAAACATAAAAAAGAAATCATTTTCCTGGAATGTTAAATAACATCAATTAGATCAATATAATTATTGAGGAAAAGTATCTAATACAACTACATTATTTCCCGACAAGATTACATATTACATATTACATGTTATTCTTCTAAATACTAAATTCTAAAGCAAAAAGATGAATAAAAACGAATAAACATGTGTTGTCCAGCGTGAGAAAGCATTTTCAGATGATGATGAGGTAACTCGTCTTTAAGTTAACAATTAAATAGACGATCGAGTTTCCTTCATATTCAATTCCCCCCAACTCTTCAGTCCATCTTACAGCCAAAAAGTTCGTCTACTCAAGATACTTGGATTTCGATCGATCGAATCAGAAGGCGATTCCCGATCGACTCGCTCGTTCGCTCGCTCGTTCGTCGCGTACACTCGCTTATATACACGAGACAGGCGAGCTGGTGTGTGTGTGGCACCTCGAAGGTCCACGTGGTTGTGGATCACGGTGGTGGCAACAGTCGTCTCCCAACCGTCGTTCTAGTGTGCATGAACGTCATCATCTCCGATCGGCTGCGGTTGCCGAGTAGTAGCTGAGAAAAACGTGAAACAAGAAAACAGGCCGGGACAAGTTTCGCCTTCGTTCGGTGGATCGGCGTAAAATTTGCGCGCTCGCTGTAACGCCGCGTCTCGCAGATCTCGGTGCGTGGTCCTGCATCTCGCATCCGCGGTCCCGCGACAGATCCGATCTGGAGCGGAGCTGGTCTTCCCCGCTCTTGGGCCTCTGATCTTCGCCGGAGCGCGTGCGATGCGCTCCGAAAAGCTCCGCGAGCTTCGCGAGAACCGCGAGACCGGTCACTGATCGCGCATCATCCGCGTTGCACGATCGTGACGCCGCTTCTCGCGATTCGCGTGTCTATCCTCGATAGATCACGCGGATCGATAGATCATCGACGCGTCCGCGCGTGCTCCTTTATCTCGGAGTTTTTCGCTAGCGTCTAGCTGAAACGAGCGTGGAGCCAAGGTGATCAATAACTTGTAAAACCGTAAGTACGACATGTTTTTAAATATGTGTTAAATAAATTTTTCAAAAAACAGGGAGTTATAGAAGAAGCAGGTTTCCGCGGTGAATCATATTTACAGCAAGAACTCAGACTCTGAAGGATCTCTCGCGACAAGCGATTATCTTTTTGCATCTATTTAATTTTCCTCTATGCAGCGTTTTTTATAATTTTGTGCGTATTCAAGTTAGCTAAACAACATTTACATAACATTAATATTAGTTGAATAATTTGCAATTCTGCCGGCTGGTAATCGTTTACCTCCAAAGAGCCTCAGAACTAGAGTTGTACGGGCGTGCGCCGGTGTGACTGCTACCTTACGCTATTGTCTCGTACCGTGCTGTTCATCGCCCGGAAATCAAGATAGAAATAATGGTTATCTTTAAAGAGTAATCTATCGCATCTCGTGACTGAGGCAGATCCGGAATAATGAAACCGTCTTGGAAACGCAGGTAATGAATGCAGGCACATGTATGTGATATCACGTTATCCAAGGTGTGCAAGAGAGTGTCGGTAAAGATTGTCAAGCCAAAAGAACCGGCGTTTCCGAGGAATTTTTAGAGTTTGATCTTACAGCGCGTCATTGACAGACAAACGGTTCTGCTCGCAAACGCGACTTTGGAGAACGCTCGTGACATCGTTCGCATACCTTGTCTTCCGAAAATTCACAAGAGCTTCGTGAACCATCAAGTTCTCACTGCAAACTCTCGTTCTCGCCACGGGGAATTCACGCGGAACTCGCGGAGGCACGCGAGCGAGCAAGCTTTATGGCAAATCGTTACGCGCGGAGATTCCTCTTTGCCATTGCGCTCCTCCGGAGAGAGTTCGCGATCGTTGAGGGACGATCGGGAAACTTGCTGGACCAGCTACTACTGCTGCTGCTGCGTTACTGCGGAATGATCATTGGAGATTTCCGAGAAAGGCGAGGACGTCTTTGTTCCTTCCATTCGTGCATTCGTCGCTATTTTCTGCGGCTGCACGCGACTCTGAATTTCACGCTCGTAAGATTCTCGCGCGGGATGCGTAAGCTGCGAGAAATCGAATTCGCACCTCTTTAAATGCAGATGGTGGAAGACAATTAACGGCAACCACGGACGATCTCGTCTCTCGTCTCGCGGTCCATTAATTCCCGAATAAACTCGAGTCGCCTTTCGTATCTCTTGTGTCTCGCTACCATATGAATCTTGTTTCTTTTTACGGTAATTTATAATTTCTGCGTCATTGTAATAGTAAGGTTGATGGAAACCTCGCCTCCAGCATATCTACATTTCATAATTATCACGCTTGGTTTCCTTTCCTTGAATTTTAATGATTTTCAAAAAGAAACAGTTTCTTTATATTAATCGTTTCATATTGTGATAATTTATGTAACTTTGTTTAGTCCCTCACATAAAATGTTGTTGTTATGCGACGTTTAAAAAATGCTATGCTCGAAAAAAAATTATGATTTATATCTAGTCATGCACTTTGCTTTGTTTCATCCTTGGATTTACTTCATTTTTCAAACTTGTTTGTCTGATCAATTAAATGTCTGTTTTTTTTCTATAGCTATAAATATAGAAAGATCGGAGAAAGAAAGATTCTAAAAAAATGATTTTCATATTAGATGATCGGACATTGGATGATCGGACTTCAATTTCAATTGAACGCAGATTCAATTGTAAGTTATTGTTCAAAATCCTCATAAAGAATTTGATAAATGCGCTTGCATTTTTTTAAAAAACGTTTAGAAACCTGACATTGATCTAGTATACAATCATTATTGTGTTACAGTCTCTTGAACGAGCATAAAGCTGACTAAGTATTAATATATACAAAGTTCAATATATCAGTTTATGTCACTATCACTGATGTCACTTAATCAATCGTCAATCGTCTCAATTTATTTTGATCACTATTATTTATATTATTCATATGGAAAAATTATTTACAACTCTCGTGTGTTTTCTCTCATAATTATTGTTTCACGTACAGACGTTCCTCGGTAACTTTGTGTTTCGCAAAAATAGCTGCTCGAGAAGCCCCTCGTTCGTCCTGGCAATTCCGTCTTTTCGGCGTTTCGACAGTGAGACGCAAATTGAATTAATCATGATCAACGTCCGATAACGTCACAGAATACTGCTACTTATTGTCATAAAGATTTAGCGTGCTTAGTCACGATTACGTCTCGATTCAAAGCCGGCGACCTTGAACTCTGAACTTCGCTTGAATTCCAGATCTCTAGGAAACTGAAGGAGAACGAGTTTTGTACGTGAAATGCTCCAGCAAAAAAACAGAAATTAGATTAGCGGGTCAGCAGAAATTAGCTGGATATCTCAAAATTCCAGCTGATTAGATATTCTTCTTTTAAGTCTTGTTTAGGCAGATTCCGGTTAGTCCTGAATCTCCTAAATTTTAAAAATAATCTGATATACTCATTAATTCATTAATCGCGAAGTTATTCATTTATTTATTAACGCCAACACACGCAAATAATTCTTGATGCTAAACGTCTCATGGACGCATCAATGCATCGATCTATCGATACGGGAAGACGTTTGTGAAATGCACATGCATTATCTTTTGTAGTTGCGTTTGTCGCAATCAAGAGTCACTGCCGTGTATAATGATTACGTGCCAACGACACCCGGTCGAGCTGTACACGTCGTGGTCGCTCGTATTAATAATCAGATCACGGAACTTCAGTTGGAAACGTGAGAAGAAGCGCTTAACAACGTATTGCACGCTTGACATCAATTCCTGTTAATTTTGTAGAAAAATGCACACACAAATTAATCGCGATTACGCGTTGATTTTTTCTCGTAACTCGAGACCTTGTTTGTCGGTGCTATTTCCACAGGTTGTATACGAATCATCGTGCCGTATAATGAACGACGTGCGCGCGTTATGAAGAAATCATCATTCAATAAAAAGGCATAGCTTTAATTCAAATGTAATACCATTTTGATTGATCGCGCGCGATCGTGCTGCTTCGTCGGCCTTGGACTAAATTTTGTTGCTTTCCCAATAGCGAGATGCAAATTATATTGGCGCCTCTATAATTTATATGGGAACCGCCTAGAAAAAAGAACAACGTCGTGACCGCCACACATGCCGGACCGGCAGATACTTACGAAATGATCCGCGTTTATTCGGGGGCCTTAGCCGCGACTCGCATAACTGAACGAGGGTCGCGGTGAAAGTGCACGTTGTTCGCAGAGTGTTAATAAACGAAGCTCTGAGCCCCCTCGAAACCAGAATGCCTCCTTTTTCTTGTTGACCCGCAATCGCAGCAATCGCGCCGGCGATATAAACGAAGATAACTAATTCATGGTTATTGAATAAAATCCAGAAAACGTCATATTCAATTAGCTCTACATATTTCTAATTTTATCGGTGATGATTATGCGCATCGATTTGCTTATAACGATAGACTTAATGTTGATTAGCCTTCATATTGATGGCTGTGGGGTCTCCACACCATTTTCACAATATTTGTTAATATTAGAAATATATGCTGAATATTTCTGATAATCTTCGATGAATTTGCGATAAACTTGGAGTCTTGGAAATTCTTGTCACTTTTAGATCAAACTCTTGATATAACAAAGGAAGCCTCGGAAAGCATTGTGAGGCAATGCACCGTTTGTGGAACAGAACGTGTAGATAACGCGTGCGAGTTTGATCTTATTACGTATTCGCTGCACTCTTGGCGATAATGCCGAATTTTTCTTTGCGAAGAATATTCCTCAAGTTTTTCCTCATATTCTGTTTACATTTGTATTAACAACGCAATATGATTTACTTGTAGTATGCAAGGATAAGTCGTAAACTAACGAGAGAATTATTCGTTACGAAGCATCATGTAAGCAGCGTGGAAATTCGATTAATTGCGTAATTTTTAAGAACCATCATTTTAGATACAAAAATAGCGTACATAATTTATTTGTTCTTTCATGAGAAATAATTTCTCCACTGATTCTATCGCGACTTATTGGACAGCTTGTGGGGATGCAGAGGCAGGCTGCGTTGCAAGATAATTAGGACGATGCACGCTTGTATTATATTTTCGTGTATTACCGCCAATCGCATTACGGCCACGTAGTTCTTCGTAAGTGCATCCGCGTCGTCTGCGATTATATTAATGACATACTCATTCTCCGAGAGAGAGAGAGATTTGCAAATCAATAATTACTACGGATCTTCGTTATCTCATGGAGGACTCATGTAATCGTATACGAATGGCCGGTCGTCATGCAAGTATGAATGCTGATTAATTTGGAGGTCATTGGAGGCGATTAAAAACGAAGAAATCCCCAAGAATTGCCTTCATAGGACGCGATATCTTTTTGCTTCTTTTCATTTGTCATGATTTGCAATTTTGTATCAAGTTCTGTAATTTCCTGATCAAGGATCGCTACAGGCGATTTGTTGTAATTGATGGGGGACTTTGGCGCGTGAAAATTATTATTTGTATTAATTTCCGTCTCGGGCGAGTATTAATTTTCCAGCATAAATTCATTTAACGCGTGACAATGTGCGTTTCTTCGATTTTGCATCAGATTTGTTTGTAACTGGAATTATATAGTTACGCTTAATAATACCGGTGATAAATGGTAGTCGTTTTTCTTCCGGCTTTTGCGCGCATGATAGTTTGCAATTGTAATTTCTCCCGGAAGGGAGATTGACACGGACAGAACATTTATTTCTGATACGGATTTTATCCTTACACACACGAGAACCATCGCTGGGTTCACCGCTCCATATCTCCGCAATGCATCCTGTCGTTGTTGGTGCAGCACGCGACAAAACAGTACGCATTTCCGGCTGCAAATAGATCGACGGACATGCGAATTAGTCATGCTGTTCACATGTTTTCTTCGAATCTTGCAGTATCGTTCGACTTTTTTTGTACCATTTGACAAACGCGAATTTCACCCTCGTATTTTCGTTAAACGCCACTCTTATGACGCGTCGTTTCTTTGAAGCAACGTAATCAGGCTTGAACTTGAGCTGATAAATTATCAGAAGCATTTCTTCTCGGAAATACGAGGAGTATTTTTCTTGATATCTCAGAATATGACCTCTCATACTTGTTTAATTTTTATCGACCTAGTTATAATTAATAGTTACGATTAATGGAGATGATACCGTAGTATTTATTACCGTAGTATTCGCTTCATATTTTAATACGCGTGCTCCACATTTGCAGACTAGAAGAAAACAGCTAGTAAACTAAAGCAAACAAACCACGCGAATTCTTCCTAAAGGGCTCTGATTGTTCGCCAGAATGCTATGATACACAGGATATACAGGAAACGGAACACGCAAAGCGGCCTTCTTGAAAACCATGAGATTGAGTGAAATGGCATCGCAGAAATGTCAGACATAATAATGGGAACAGAATGAAACAGATAAAGAGATTTGCATTCCTTATCGTTAGTTTATTCAACGATCTGCCGCGCAGATTCTAAAGCTGTACAACTTTTTTTCAATTACGTCAACAATGTTCTCGTATGAATATAATTTAACGTAAATGTCGTGGACAGTCTGTAATTACGAAACGTATCGCGTACAGATAAACATATAGAAATATCTTGCCGCTTATCGCGCGCGATACGCGAGAGAAGTGCATCGTGACGTCTCTTGATCATCTTTTTTTAATATTCTAGACTTTATTGTTGCATTTCTGCAGATTTCGTATTCGTAATGTTTCTTTGCGTATCCTCGTGTCATATCGCAGTAGGGTTGCGAGTGATAAGACGCGATACAACATGACAATTTGCTTCCCGCATCATCTCATCGCGTATCATCATGAGTTATCCAATCTGTCGCACCGACGTGATAAACATTCCGTGAATGCAGATTCGGATATGTTTCATTCGTTGTGTTTTCTCTTTGCGACGTCAATATATCGCCGTTACTTAGAAGACAATTAGTCTACGGAAGCAGATACTTATTATTCATGTAGGTTGAATACAAATACATCGAGCATCATTAATGCAAGTGACTGATTATTATAGTAATCATCTTATCAAGGCCGAATAAAATATATAAAAAAATCTAAATTATTGCATAACGATCGCGTTTCAATAAAACTGCTATTTTGTAGCGCAACTTTTTAATTCATATTGTACATAAATTGTAGCCAAGTAAAATCTCATATGCAATTAATTAATCTCTTAAATACCGCTAATTAGATGAAGATCTTTAATTCTTCGTACTGCGTACGAAAAAAGCTATTAAAACGCCATTAAGCATTGCATTAAGTTGATCACCATTGCATCATTAGATTAGAAATAAATGAGAGATATCGTCACGTCGAGAATTCTCGATTGTTGCTGTAATAACATAAGCATTTGTATAATGAAAAGAAAGAGAGGAAATATAATAAAGGGAGAAAGAGATATATATCCCGAAATAGTAATTCGTAAACAGGACTAGTTGACATTGAATTGTACGTTAGACAGAGCAGTCAGTAGAGCGGATCTCCGGTAGAAAGAAGGACATCAGCGAATTCATAGACTTTAATATTGAACTATCGGATTGTCAAAGCGGGACCAAGCGGACCAGCTGTGAAGCAAGTAGCTGTTTAATAACAAGCACGTAAATTCAACGCAGTTACACAACCAAAAACAAATTTCCCTTCTGATTTAATTCGTTCAATTAATTATAGTCTTCGTATCGCACGGATTTTCAGATGCTTTACGCATCATGCGTCGCGTCTCTTGGAGTTAAACTACCAGCCGATCTTGCGTATACTGTTCTGTGTGCGGTGCGATAATTTGTGAAGATTATTAATCGCGCGATGCATTATCCTCGAGTGTGAATTCGTAATGAAAATGGATACGCCATTGGTAATTGTACGCATAATTGTGTAACGCCGCTTGGCAAAGGATACAGACGCAGGAACGTAGGAACGCAATTCCGCTAACGGTGAGAAATTTTCAGCTGTTTCTTCATGTACCGCGATAAAATTTTCTGATAGGCCACCATTCACCGGCAGCATTTTTCCGAGTGCACTCAGTTCAAGTAGATTCCACACGTTTCGAGTACTCTAGACGGAAAAAGTATACGGTACGGCTGCACGCGAGCTCGCAAAACTTTCCATTGTACCGCGCGAGGTTTTCAGTATAGTTTTCCTAGAGGCATCTCGATCTGTAAGGATCTGCCGAGTATTATCCGGGATGTTACGTTGCCTCGACTAACCTTTTCCAACATTTGTGGCATGCAAATTATATATATGCTTTAAATATAATTTTAGAAAGATTCTCGCACGAGTGGACTGATCGTGCGTTTGTATAAACAAATTTCTTGCTACAAGGAATATATTTTTATACATATCCTTGGAAAATAATAATCAATAAGGAAAAACCAGAAAAGATAATAAAGATTAATAGAATTGTAAATCAATCTAAAAAGACATAAATTTCAAGAAACTAGCTTTCGCAACATTGCGTCGAAATAAATTATCCTTTTTATATTACATTAAATTGTAAATCATCTTTCAAATATTCATATTTAAACTTTCGTTGAAACAATTTGCAGTGTTACAGGTCATTCCCAGTCGTCTCTCATTAAAGATGAGGGTCGATCAGCTTGGACTTCTTCTTTGGAAGAATTACATTGTTCGGAAGCGGCAGCCGGTAAGCTGAATTAATTAACAAGACGACCAGTTTATAATAAGTTTATAATTAGCATGTACTAACGTAAATAATCTGTTTCAGGGAATCCTGGCTCTGGTTTTTCTCTGGCCCGTAGCGGTTTTCATGCTTCTTTACACGGTGCGCGACAATGTCGATCCAGAGTATTATCCGACCTGTCAGTTCCCCGCGAGATCGATGCCGCAGGATGGACTTCTGCCCTTCGTTCAGAGCTACATATGCAGCGTCGGCAATCCCTGCGATCCGCTGGCGGAGTACGAGGAAGTGCCGTCGTACAAAAACGCCACGTTAGTTTCTTTTGCAACAACGATCGTGTCATTACGATTTAACGTTCGTTCACGCACCATTGGAGTAGCCTTTGGAGAAGCGAAACTTATCTTATTCCTTCTTCTTTGCGATAACAGCATGGGTTCACTAGTCACGGAGCTGCAACCGATGATCAGCAACAAGACGATCGTCTCCGCCGTGGAAACGTTGCCGCAGAGTATTCAGCTGTTGAAGTCGATGGCACAGATACTCACCAAGCCGGAAATCAAGGCGCTTTTCGGTACGGTTGCACACAGACACTCTGAACTCCCACTTGACACTTCAGCGCTTGACAATTGAACGCATGAATGTATGTTCGACAGATAAGGGAATTTCTCTGGGCGACTTGTTCAACAATCATGACGAAATCAAGGACTTGCTGAGATCGCAAATGCCAGGAGTCAGGAAGGGCTTGATTGACGGTCTATTCGAATCGTCTGTAAAATTGATATATGTAAGTAATTGCTTAAGATATATGTTATCAACTAAGATATACGTAAGCAGTTACCAACTATAAATCTGTAAAAGTTTTTTTACAGCTTTGCATAATTATTATACTCGCAAATGATTTTAACATTTTTATTAAGAGAACTCTGCGTGAAAAATTCTTAATTAAAATTTATCAGATAAAATTTATCAGCGCGTAATAATTCGTAAATAAAAGTCGTAAATTACGTAAATTTAGTTATTTCATGTAAATTTTTATTTCTTTAATTTTCTGTTTCAGTTGATCCAATCTTTCGGCTCATCTAACATCGATGGCGTCATTTGTTCCGCGGATAGCCTGAAGAAATATTTGATCCTGCCGAAAGAGGAGGATTTCGCGGAGATCTCGAATGCCCTCTGCAACATTGACTCGAAGGCGATCCCTGACATTCTGGATAATCTATCGAAGCATCTGGACTTCACCGGCTTGCTGGCGATGGTGGATCGCGCGATGGCAAAATTCCGCGATTACGATTTCTTCGAGGATCTGAAGCGAGCGGTGGAAACCATCCTCAATTTAAAGATATCCGAGAAATACATACCCGAATACTTGAAGATCCGCGAATGGCTACCAAAAATGGTCTTGGCATTCCGCAACGTAACTTTTAAGGAAATCGATGTCGGCTTGTGAGTTGGACACTCTTTTTTCTTTCTCTAAATTATTACCTCTTGAAATCGCAATTGAATTTTCGAAAACTGCCCGTTCTCGACTTGAGATAAATGTCGCACTTTAATTCCAGCATGAATAAAGCTCTGGAGGTCTTGGATCCCGTGTTTGCGTACGAGCGAGATTGGCCCCTCGCCCGAAGCGGATTTTTGAAGTTAAACAAACTCTTGAAGATGGTGAAGGAACTGGTGAAGGGGGATGCAGCGAATTCCATGGATGATTTCTTCAGCGTGATGGATCGACTGACCGGAACGATACAGGATTTCTCGTCGGATCCGATCAATTACGAGAATATCACGCAGATATTGGATCTATCTTTCACGATCCTGCAGGATGGCATCATGCTCACTAGAAAACTGTTGGATCGCCACCAGGACCAATTCGAACTGCAAGTGTCCTTTTTTTAAATCAGTAAATCGGTAGATCGATAATATATCTGAGCGTACGTAATTTTATCATCCGTTTTCACGTTTTAGAGCTGCTAATGTTTTCGATGGACTCAAAAACTTCTTCTCCGACAACCTAGTGAACTCAATAACGTACATCGTGTCGTTAATAGATAATATCGTGCAAATGACTCATCACGTTGTCATTCTTCACGAAGATAGTATGGAAAGACTGTATGAGATCTGTAAAAAGCACCAAGATTTGGTCCAAAAGATGCTGACAAACTTGCAGCCCACTGTGTACAGAAGGATTATCCAATCCTTCTCTCGATTAGATTTCATAGAGGTGTGCTACCATAAAAAATAAATTTTTGTGAATTTTGTATCAGGCATTTAACTTGTGACTTATTAAATTTTTCCTTACAGCGTCTACTGGACGATTTACGGAAAAAGAGTCCTGAGGAACTGTTTTGTGAAAAAGACACGATGAACGAGATATTCGATAATTTTGTCGAGTTTAAAGACAAATCCGACGAGATTAATGAATTATTCTGCAGTCATGATGGCAAAAGATTCATTAATGACGTCTACAACAGTTTTGAATTCGACAAATTCGGAACAATCGTACGTATAAAACTTATTCGCAATAAAGTAACAGTTGCGCTTAAAATCTATTCAATTAAATAAATCACATTTCTCAGATACGCAATACTTTGTCCTCGATGGTTACTATGTCGTTCAAGCAAGTTGTCAGGATCAAAAATTCCAACTTAACGAGCGTCGTGAAGGATGTCAAAGATTTCGTGTCTTATCTGGATGAGCAGAAAGAGACAAATCTGAACTGGACCATTTTCCAAACCAGCGACGAATGGGCCGAAACCTTCGTAGACACGCGACAGCAAGGAAGATTAGATATGTAAGTAGCTTAAATTTACGTAAAACTCTTATTGAAGAGAAGCATTTATTGGATTAAGTTAATGAAAGATTTATGCCATTTATATTTAACTTAAAATTAATTTCATGGATTAACATTTCATATCTTTCTTCAGTTTGGGAATTCACTTGAGCATCGCGAAGATGATGGGCTATCGCAGCATATCCTACATAAGCATCAAACCAGATCTAGAAAAGATGGACATCTTGGCGGAAGTGGTCGTGCAAGATCTGCGAACTAATCCTAGCGACTATATCGGAGAGGTGCGGCGACACGAAGCAGAGTTGATCGAATCGTTTTATTATACGGTTTCGGATAAAGAGAAGGTCAGTACCGAACTTTTTCATTTAAGTTTTCTGTAAACTCGTGCGAATGGAATTGATCGGTCACTCAAATTGTGGATCAGCGTCTCAATGCGATCTTCGTTAAACAGACGTTGCAGATCCTGGAGTATTCGAATTTCACGAAAACGTATTGCATGGACCCGAATCCGCCGGCTTTGTTGAATTTTCCTAAGGAATCGAACAGCACAGCGTTGAAGGAGCTGGTGTGCTACCTATCCAAATCGGTGCAAGCGGATCTGGAATTGAACGTGACCAACATCGAAGCCGAGGAAGCCACGTATAACCAGAGGGAATTTAATTGGACGGCTTTCAACGAAAAGACAATTGAGATTTACCAATACATCGATAGCCTGGTGAATCAGGAGGATCAGCATTATGATTTTGCGAAACTGCAGAGATTACGGCAGGATTTCAAGACTTCGTGGACGACGAATAGCACGGCGAAAGCCGCATGGGAGATCAGGTAAGAAATATTTTCAATGAGTTTCGATTGCATATACGAAGAACTTATTCTTATAGTTTATTTTATTAATAAATAATATATAATTTTATTTGATTCATATTGAAATATTCAAGTACACGTTAAGAGATTGAAGTATTAAAATGTTTAAATATGTGTTAAACGTTTTGTGACACGTCACGTATGTCTGCAGCGTAGGTTTACTTTGCAAGGTTTTCGATTTGATGGAGAGTCCAGTGTTCGGGATACAAACCAAATCGAACTGGAAGAACATTTACGGCCTCGCATGGGCGACGTCGATGATCTTCGATAATATCGAAAAAATCGTCGATCAGATCCAGAGGAACCATCACGAGGCGAAAATCTCCGACGTTCTGCAGGAGATGCCGCAGACAGAAAGACTGGTCAGCTCGTTCCTAAAGAACCTGTCACCGATTATTCTCGACATAGTCGACATAATAACCCTGCGGCCAGTGGCTCTTGTAAGTGAATTTTCCAAAAATATGCGCGTACGAGCACGTATAGTTATTTAATTTGTCCGAGCGACTTTATTTTATGATTTTATAATCAAATAAATTGCGCTACTAATGCAGTGCATTTTCTCTCGTTAGATATCAGTGCTTGATGATTACAAGGAACGCGAGCGAATGTGGCCTTGCGTCCTGATCGAGAGCGTTGGCACGACGTTAGAACTGAGAAACGGAAGTCGGGAGGTTGTACAACAGATCGAAAAGATTGGTTGCAATCCGAGCTCCTTTATTAAGGAATGGAAAGAGCAGCCTGTGTTGAAGAGAGTTCGGAAAATCGTGAGTTTACTCATTCACTTACATGTACACGAGCATTTTGCGCGTTGAGTTATAAATGTTATAATTGTTAAGTTATGAAGCATGAGTTGAGTTATAAATAATTGCAAAAATTATCATCTTTGCCAGCTGGACCATGACGAGAACGTAGATCTACCGCCATTCAATTGGACTCTGGGATACACGAAATTCCGGCGTCTCGTAGGAAAATTGGACAATTTGATAAACAATGCCAAAGATATCGCGTTGGCGGAGGAGCCGAAATTGGCAAAATACATGGATACACTCATGGAAGAAGTGAATAGCATATTCGAGGAAAGATCGCCAAGCAAGAAAAATGACTGGAGGTAAAATATTACATTCTATATTAAACAAAATGTCAATGAATTGGTAGTAAAATTTTCGTGCTCGAAATTTATGCTAAAAGAATGTCTTTTGAGTATATGAAATATATCTATCTTCGTGTGCGTGTTCAAGAAACACTCTGGAACATATTGATTTGGAAATGGACAAGACGGTGAAAGCTTTCTCCAGCCAGAATTCCGCGAGCGACGTATTGAAACGATCATCCAGCGCTCCCAAAGTTATCGACAACGTTCTCATCTTTGTAAAATATCTTTCGAATTTCGTTCACAAGGGCGCACGTATCGCGATCAATATATTAAACAGAGGTAAATGGATTCGAACAGTATTCAGATACTGTAATGAAAATTAATATTACTGAATTTATTAAATTTATCATTAATTCATTAAACGCTGAAATTTAATTTTGCGATTCTTACGGTACTCTCTTTCTCTTTTTCAGGTACGGGAAAAATCAGTCTGCTGTCTTTGCTGGGATTCGACAGCACGTCTCCTATCACTATCTTTCACGATCAGCTGGCTTACATTCTGTCAACGATAGTAATCGGAATATCCGATCCCGTGATCGGCGATAAAATCTTTAGTGCGATTGACCATAAAACGATTACGTGCACCATGATGTTCGACTTGTTGTCGGAGGTCAGAGTCGGCCTGAGTGCCGAGGATTACAGGACTCTGAAGAACTTCACCTGCGACTCCGATCCCGAGAACTTCAACGTCTACATGGATCTTTACATGGCGCAAATGATGAACTGGGAAAGACCCGCCAGCAAATATCGGTCTTACGTGGCTTCGATGTTCGGCGATATGTATGATCTTGCAAAAGCGATCACCCTCACGTTGAAGAACAAGGTGATTATCGAGCCACCATTCTCGAAAAAATACTGGGACCACATGTTGCATTCGCTGAGAGATTCCTTGGAACTCGGAGGAGAACACGCTTTTCACAGGGTAAATAAGTAATGAATAAACATCGTACATCACGTTACATTATTTCTTCAGCGCTTTAATTGAATAACAAATGTGCTACGATCGTAAATCCTTTGGCTGTTAGATGTTTTTCGTATGAGCGTTGCAGCAAGCGGTTATTTATTGTTTTTCAGGAGGAAAATCCGGATAAGAAGTGGTCGTACAGAGAATTATACGAGGAAGGTCTGTCAGAGATTCTAACACACGTTGGTAACATGATAAAGAATGCGGAGATACGTAACAACGAGCTTTACACTTGGCAATTAACGGAGAACGACGATACACGTCAAGTAATAAAGCTTCTGGAGGCTCATCCTGAAAATACCATCGCGCTAATTGCTACCCTTGATGCATTGCGTTATGATCATCCGTCTCGGCTCATGCCCTTCAAGGATATTAGAAAAATCATGTGCAATTTTCATTTTGCTTCAGTCCCCTTTAATTCTACTTATTGGTCCACGCCGAAAAGAAAACAGTTTCTACAAGAGGTGTGCTCATTCGATCCCTACCAGCTGCTGAAAACTGCCACGAGCAACGAATTTTACGTACGTAAACCAAAGGAAATCTCCTCAAGTGATTCTTCTCGACTTTATTTCAAGAAATTAGAAAAACATTCATTTTTCAGAATAATAATTAATAACATGACATAAAAAATAATTAATAACATGACAAAAAAATAAAAAATCCAGTTTACACAGTATGACTGAAAAATAACGGGATTAACGCTATATTAATTCAAGCACTGAAATAGCATTAGTCTCTTTATTTTGCAGACGAATTACGTGTTAAGCTACACAAGTACTGAGATTTCTTTTTCTTCCACAGAACATTGTTAGCGGTCGATCGGATACGCTTTCAAAATCGACGCCGCTGACTATGTCATTAATGAAACTGCTGGACGTAGTACTGAATCTTACCAGCACGTCGCCCGGCGTGACTCTCAAGTCAAACGTCCTTAATATAACAACCTGGCAGAATCTGTCCAACGATACTTGGCTCTTAATCATGAAGACTGAGAAATACATTATCGATGAGTACATAAAACATACTATATTTTCTATGTACGTAAACGACTTCATTCTCGACTCGAGCAGACTGTTCCACCTCCTGGACTTTGCGGCCGATCTCGCGTCCGGAGGAGATATCTGGCAGAAGCTTCGCGTCATGTACGAATCCTCGAGGATCAAGCCGCTGCTAACTCTCTTAGAGGACATGCCTAATCTCCTAATCACCGCCGTCGACACCTTCGTCTCGTCCGAGAGGCTCGATGACTTCGTGCAGAAGCTCTTCCACGGCCAGCTGCAACTGTGCGACATCGATCGTTACTTGATCCCACCTAACTACATGAGGAAAAGGGGTCTGCTGTATAGCATCACGAATTTCTGCCAGAAAATCGTCATGAGTGAGAAACACGTGATTTTGCTGGAATTGTTAGCCTTCGACGGGAAATACAATGTAATGTTCGGATACGTGCGATTAATCTTGAAGCAACGAATTTCTTAGATTTCTTGAATATTTTTTAATTTTTCAGGGTTCTTTATTTTTCATCTACAACGAGTCCGGAACAACGGAAACCGGCAACGAGGTACATCTGTTGAACAGAATACGTAAGTTTCAGAACACAGTGATTCGCATTTCGTCGGAGGGCTTTAAGGAACCGAAGATACCTGCGTGGTGGACATCGTTTGAGGAGGGTACTTTAAAAGACTTCGTCGCGGAATATAAGAAGAAGGTATTTTTATCGATAATAAATTTTTATTTATCAAATGCTTTCTGTATGAATTAGCTATTTAACAAAAATTGCTACGCTTTAATTACAAACACTTACAGGACATGAAAAGTCTGGCGTATTCCATGGTGAAGAAGACAATGTCGCTCTTGAGGAATCTTTTCGAAGATCAATTGAACTCCAAGTAAGTATTTTATTAAAAAATAACGTGATCTATTAATATAATAGGATAAAAATGTTATCTATTACTTTTATCATATTTTTAGAGACTGCAAATGGTGCACCACGCTTCCAATGGAGATCTTAAATTCTCAGCTGTCGTATCATACCAAATATCCAAAGCTTTTGTGCGACTTGAACCGATTGAACATATCAGAAGTACATAATATCTTAATCAATGATTTTAATTGGAATAAAACAGCCAATATGGTAAGAATGGATGACTATAAATTGAAAAGATAACAGTTTTTTATTTTAATGATAAAAATCGACAATTATGTATTCATCAAAAAAATCTCTTGTTAGATCAAGGATTATAAATATCTGAACAAAGAGAAAACATTCGATGAATTTCTTAACACGCTTGAAATTACGTTGCACTACATCTCCGAAATCATAATCGACTTCCAAAATCAGACGTATCATGACAAAGTGACCAACTGCTTTCACAAATTCGTCGGCGGATCTACGTATTCCAGACCGGGATTGTAAGTCTTTCATTCTCCTCTCTCTCTCTTGTTGCGTTAAAAAAATAATTCACTTATCCGCGATGGATTCATGAATCATTAATACTGAAGTCATGAATCATTAATAATGAATCATTAATACTTTCATGGTTTATGGATTATTACGGTGATTTATTATCATCAACTTGATTTCAGGTATATCACATTGCTGTTGAGTGTACTGGACATGCTGCAGAAAAACGCTTTCATCTTGGATTCGGCATCCATCCACGAGAATATCAACGAGCTGACTAGTCTATCCGAAAAATACGTACCGATCTGGAAGCCGTTACGCGACGTGGTGAAGAAATCCGACATCGCTGATATCGATGCTGCGTTGCCGAACGCTACCATCAACGTGAACGCGATCATGAATGACTTGGAAACGGCGCTATGCCATACGAGGACCGATTGTCAAAATGCGACGGTACTTTATGATTTCCTCAGATCGAAGAGGGCGGCCAAAGTCTTCCGATACGACCCGAGTGCGGCCAACTACCCGTCAGTATCCGACATCGCGAACCGGCTGGCTCGGAGTCTGGATGTAGATCTCATAAGTCGGAAGAGTCTTTCGTGGCGCATGGAGGCCTCCTGGGACCTCATCTGGTTGAAAGAGATCTTGGGTCATGTGTCCATGATTCTCGAGGAGGGCGGAAATCTACTGGACGTCGCTAGTAAAATAGATTTCGAGAACGCCTCCGATCTTCTTGGAGTTCCCGACCTCGCCGATGGCATAGTCAACATATTGAACGATAAAACAGTCGACAAATTGTTTGAAGGGTATGCATATCTTTTTATTATATCTTACTTTATATAAATTATTTACTATATAATAATATGTACAGAATAGATTCAATGAATAATGAAATTTATGGAATTATATTCTCGAATAAAAATTTGATCAAGATCGTTGATGAGGATAGTAATAGAAATTTTAAAGATGCAAATATGTACGTATATATTTCATAGGATGAAGGAGCTTCTCGAGGATGTAAAACCATTCCTGACTGATCCAGAAGTAATCGACGATCTGCATAATATAATCACAGCATTGGAATCGATGGACATTTTCAAAAATCTGGGACTGCTGGATATGAAATGTAATAAATTATTCAAATTATGTCATTTCAATTACTCTATTAAATTTTCTCGTAATCTTTTCTAACGTAATTTACATTTTGCAGACGTGGTCAGAGAAATGTTCGACAATTGGGACGTAGTAAGAACATACCTCATCGACAAGGTTGGCATTACTAACAAAATCGCGGTCACTTTGGGCCAAGGCAAGATAGACATGATCTCGGTCTTCTTGAAAGAACGCGGCGTCGTTAGTTTGAAAGATACTATTTGTTCGCCCAAGAAACTCAGCGACATGTTACTCTTCAACAACAGTCTCGTCACTGCCGAAGAAGTCAGTTCTACGCTCTGCCAGTTGGATCAGTCGCAAACGCAAAATATCGCTATCGCATTGATGAAAAACTTAAACTTCAATTATATTTTCAAAAATGTAAATTTCTATTTTATTATCCGTGTATTAATTCGAGATGAAGCAAAAAATGATACGCTGTTCTGTTCTAGTTGATGAGCGCCAATGTCAAAAATATAATGGCTAACGCTAATTTAACCGAAACCGAAGGAAAAGTTGTATTGGACAATCTCGCCGTCGCCGCGGATTTATTCCCATTTTTCAAAGACAAATTGGCGGGAAGTTTTTCTACCAGCATGACAGATGATGTCGATGAGAAAATGGAAAAGATGTCCGGTAAGAATTAAGAAAACGGAATACACGTATATCGATATTATATTTTAAACAGACGTCACATAACGCAGAACTAATGTGTAGCGAAATTTTAATACTTCTCATCGAAATTGTACGTTCATAAAATTTTCCAGACTCGCAGCTTCTGACGGAAGCCAGCAAAATGTTTTGCGGTAAAGAACTGATCCAAGACAGCGGAAGACTTTACAAACTTATCTACAGTTTAGAGGATAGCAATAAAGCATTTGATCAGAAGGAACTTAATTCCCTGCCAGGTAAGAAATAAATGTGAGAATGGAAAATAGACGGACGAAAAATGAAAAGACATTGATTGATTTAAAAAAAGTTAACTAAATATAATCTTCTTGATCACAGAGTTTTGCAAAGAAACGTACAAGAATGTGCTCGGCATACCCGGTGGGAAGATCATCTGGTCCTACGTTAAGCCTCTGTTACGCGGCCAGATTCTTTATGCACCTAATACTACCGTGATCAACGAAGTTATGACTGTGGCGAACAAAACTTTTGTACAGATAGATCATTTCAGCATATTAATGAATAGTTTCGAGAAAACTCTCAAATCGCTGGCCAGTCTGACGGAAATGAGTGACAGTTTGAAAGATCTACAGAGCATCATATCTTCCGATGTAATGAAAGTTGCGATCAAATCGATGGGAGGTGGCAATTTCCAAGGTGCCGTGAAAAATTAAGATCTCTCTAATAATAAAATTAAAATCTTCCAATAAGAAAATTTAATAAATCAAATAAAATTCAAAAAATTACTAAAAAATGCAAACTAATTCCTATTCGCTTCTGCCGCGCAGGTGATGGTTTGTCCGAGCTGGATCTCAGCGAGATCGCGTGGCGGCTGAAGAATTCGGACAAGCTGATCTCGATGATGAGCACGTTGAACAACATGATGGGATGCGTGCTGGTGAACAGGACTCGAGGATTCGCCACGGAAGAGGAGCTGGAGGCGGTGGCCAGTCGTTTGACCGACACGAACGAATTTCTGGCCGGGGTGATCTTCATGAACGACGATTCATCTGAACGGACGAAGAGATCTCTGGACCGCGAATTACCGAACAATATTACGTACAAGATTCGTATGGACGTGGACTACGTGCCGTCCACCAAACGTCTGAAGAATCAGTTCTGGACTCCCGGACCGGAGAGCAGTTTCATCGAACATCTTAGGTATCTCCGAGGTTTCATTCAGCTTCAGGATTCCGTCGATCGCGCCATCATAAAAGTGAAAGCGCGCAGAGACATCGACTGGAAAACAGTCACGCAGCAGATGCCGTATCCATGTTGGAAATATGCACCGTGAGTAACTGAGGAAGCCGTTTTGTATCCTTGCACAGAAACATCATGCTCGCGATGAAAAAGAAAAAATTTCACCGTCTTCTCTTTAAACGAGAATTCTTTGCAATTACCTGTTAATGAGTAAAATGAATTCTGCAGATTCCAGACGACGCTTTACGAGTCCCAAGGTCTGCAGGTGTGCTTCTTCTTCGCGTTAATGATGTGCGTTGGATCGGCCGTCCGGCACATCGTTTGGGAGAGAGAGTCGCAAAATTCAATGGTACGATCATAATTAATAATAAAGTAATATCTAACGTTTCTCCTTAACGACAAATGAGAGAGATAATAATTTAAATACGCTGCACTCTCTTACCCGCTCGTCGCAATTAATTTTTCAGGTAATGAGCGTGATGGGATTGAAGCCGTGGCGCAATACGCTGGCTTGGTTCATCACGACTTTCGCGGAACTGATGATCGTGATGATCTCCATCTCCTTGATTTTATTGGCTGGAAAAATCCTGCCACGGTCAAATCCTCTGCTAGTACTTCTCTTGCTTTTCGACTATATCTTCTCTATAGGGACATTCTGGTAAGTAAGAATCTCGTTTCTCGCGGAGAACTGTGCATGCGAACTCGGATACACTTCCTACTTCCGCAGAGAGAATTTAACCGCTGTAAATCTTAATTACATTTCAGCTACATGATCTCGACGATGTTCAGCTCCGCCAGTCTCGCCGCGGTTACCACGGTTGTCATGTTCCTGTTAACTTACATGCCGTACATCATCGTTATCGCCATGGACGCCGTATTCGGGCTTGGATACAAACTTTTAATCGTAAGTTGGAAGCCAGTTCAATTCACTTCCGCCGTCATTGATGCTCAAGCTTGAAAATATGCGACTTAAATAACATATAACATCTCGAGAATTGAAATGAGCTGAATCAAGACGAGATTAGAGTTTCGATCAGCGATTTGTATCCCATCGCCGAAATTTCTTTCGCAGTGTCTGAGCATGTCCACCAGCTTCTGCTACGGATGCATGTACGCAGTGCGAAAGGAAGTTCAAAGTATCGGTCTCAATTGGTCGAACTTGTGGGAGGAATCGAGCCCCGGCGATCCGATGTCCTTGGGATTGGTGATGGTGATGATCGCATTTGACGGCTGTCTGTACGCTGCGATCGGCTATCTGATCGCCAGATACACTAACTCAGGTACGAGGCGATTCGTATGCATTCGTTTGGAAAACGAACTCTTCATACTCTGGTGGAGGTGTTAAAAATGACTGTAGTAGAGATTGACTAATACTGACGCTATTTATCCTCCCAATTTTGCGTACGAGGCCGACCGTGATTTATTTTCGAATGCAGTACCTTACGTTAAGGCGGACTTTATTAACGAGAGAATTTTTCACGGAGTTTTATCTCGATGTAAGTGATACTTTAGGATTTGTGGAATCTGTTTCTCTATGTATGTGTGTGTGTCTGAAAATGCTCCATTTTTCTCTCGCACAACTCTCTCGTCAATAAAAATTACTAAAATTTGTCAAGAGCCATGCTGCGGGATTACATTCACAATACTCGTATGGTACTCGATAAAATGCGTTTTACAATGGTTCGCCTTTTAGAATCACACGACGCGACGGTTTAATAGAGTTTTATTCGTAAAAGTTATAAAATTGCCTCCGCGTGCTCCGCATTTAATATACAAATCGTCGTAATAAATGTGGTAACGCAATTGTTGTAATGTTGTATATAGAGGGCTTTTGTATAAAAATTCAATGAACGTTTTACAGATAAATTAATATAATTTCTCACTACTAATTATCCACTTATTAATTACATTTATTACTTTTATATATTGCATTTACCTATTTATTACATTTATTACAATAATATTTAAAATAATGTCTTTGATAATTCTGACACATCGCCGCCGCATGGTTCTGCTCGCACAAAGGAAATAATAATTAATTCACGCACACCATTCAGACGCGCGTTTCCACCATCACCACATTCACGTAAACTTTGCGCACACATACACTTTTCATACATTCTCACCCCCTTCGTATAATCACGAGATGCACCCGAGAAAAAGTCCGGAGGACGAACCCGACGTGACTGAGGGCGCGTCGTCCGAGGGAGAGTTCGATGAGGAGACCCCGGTGAGTTATCTGCGGATAAACGGAGACGAGCATTATCGATAATTTTCCAGGCAAGGGCTTTCATGGTTTGAGGTCCCGTAGCTTATGGTGGGCCGACATACGCTCTCTCTATGGCAGGCCGACCTACCTCGCCTTCGTCAACAACTTCTATCTCACTAACGACGTTCTCCACCCTTCAGCCACCTGTCAAGGTATCGCACTCTCCTCCGCTCGCGTTAAATAACGCACACGCATGTCACGAAAGTTTGTTCGCGCTTTTCGCGCTCGCTTTTCGACTCGGGCTCGCATGTCGGCTGGCATGTCGACTGGCAAAGGCTAAAGAGAACGCTTGCAATATAAGCGACGTAAACTGGGTTAAACTGCGTCCTTCTCCGTTCTCGATCGCGGGGGGAAATTATCGTGAAAAATTTTCATGGCTACGCGACGGCATGCATAATCGTTAAAACTTTGACATTTCTGTCGAAATTTTATCGGCCGCCGTATTCCGCGCGACGTGAAGTAGCGTTATTTGATTTTACGTCGCCGTGAAGAGAACTTGAGCACGAGGGACTCGTTCGCGGCGGTATCCTTTGCTGAAGTGCTCAAAAAATTGATTTTTTATGCGCGATTGTGTCATTGTCGCATCGTTTCGTTCTCTTGTTACTTGTCTTGTGCATTTTCCTGTTGCAGCTTTCATGTTCAATCCTGTAACGTATGTCTGAACGCATAAATAGCATCTGCATGAGCTTTGCTAAGTACGCTGTGCATTTTTGTAAATCTTCGATCATCTTGTCTTTATATTCTGCAGCTGGTTGATGTTTCTATAGCAATTACATTTTGCGATGCACGTATTGCACGTGAAGTAAAGAATGCAATTTAAGTCGACAGAAACATATTTTTGTTCTCGCTCGCTAAGAGTGCTTCGATTCGAAGGCATTGGATTATTTATGTATTATCTTCAATGTTGGAGAGAGACGTTTGTATTGTTTTTCCGTGCTGCAAAGTTTTGCTTCTTCTTAGAAATAATTTATAAACTCGCTTTTTCCGAAGGTGTAGCTGGAAAACAATTGGTAAGAGCTTGCTTCCGACTACGAAAGCATAATTATTCAAGACGTGATGTAAAATCGAGTTGTTTGTTGTCGAATGCAGATGATGATAGTGACACAAGCAACTTGACAGTCACCGAGAAGCAGATTGGGGTGAGATTCGAAGGTGTCAGGAAAGTCTACCACACTGAGCGAGGGGATGTTGTGGCTGTGGATGATTTTACGTTGAAGCTTTGCGAGGGTGAAGTGACGAGTCTGCTTGGCAGGAACGGCGCAGGCAAAACTACCATTATGTAAGTTATTTTGAAATTTCTCGCTATTTTTGATTCACTGGATAGTCGGTCTTATTTTTAATACGTTAAATAATCGTATTATTATTTTATCGATATCTGAGAACGTTTATTAATTGCATTTGCGAAATTTTTCGTTGCAGCAAGATGCTGACTGGAATGGTGGCACCGACAAACGGCGAAATTTGTCTGAATGGCGAGGAGGATTGCAAGCCCGAGATAGGAGTGTGTCCTCAGGATAACGTGCTGATCGGAACTCTCACGCCGAGGGAACACATGATCTTTTACTGGAAGTTGAAGCGACCCAACGATAGTAATATCGAGATGCAGAGGCACGTTAATGAGTAAGTTGCAAGTTGTAAATATAATAATATTGTTGTAGGAAACGCTTTCCACATTTTCGCATAATTTAACAACGAAAGTCCGGAATTAGTAATCTAATCGATACACTTATAAAACTCGTAAATGTGTCATTAATCTCTCTTGTTTAACAATATTATTTTTTCTCGTTCGTAAAAATAATCACAATATGTTTCTCTTCATTTTGCTACCACGGAAGTGGTAGCAAAAGGAGGAGTTCTAAAGAAGTTAGAAGAATCCCATCGCGCTCCCACTCCGGTGTTAAAGAGCAATCAATCTTCCTTCTTTTAATTTGTGGCGAAGCCGACTCTCGATACTGCACCTCTAACTTTTCTTCATCGAAATCGAACTGGGATAAACTCCTTCGTTTCTCGGCAGCATGCTGGCTTCGTTGGAGCTCGGACGCCAGGAACACGAACCGGTGTCACGTTTGTCTGGCGGTACGCGACGTCGACTCTGCGTGGCTCTGGCCTTCCTGGGATCCCCGCGATTAGTTATTCTGGATGAACCTGGTGCCGGGGTGGATCCCGCGGCCCGACGACGGATCTGGCGACTGATCGATCAGCACAGGATCGGCAGGACCGTCCTCCTCTCGACCCACCACTTGGACGAAGCCGACATGCTAAGTGACACCGTTGTGGTAATGCACAAAGGGAAGATCCTGTGCACCGGCTCCCCATTGTCCCTAAAGATGACGCATGGCAGAGGATACAGGCTCAATGTATCCTTCCCGACTGAACAATACGCCAACAAAGAGGAGGTCGATAAGAAGAATGTGAAAGCCCTTCGCACCGTCATCGAGGAGATTGTGCCGAATGCAACGATAAACGAGATATCAGAGTCGGAAGTCACCGTCACGTTACCTTTCCAGGAGAAAAGCGGCATGAACAATGAGTAAGTGAACATCGATGATGCATTAGCATTAGCATTATCGATGTTGCTTTGAGATTTATTAATTTCTGGGATAAACTTCGCGCTAACATGTTTCGGACCGTTTTACGAATCCGATTATTTCAAGAACGTTAAAAGAAAGAGATCTTTTTTTCCTTTTTTTCTGCTTTAGAGCACAACGTTAAAACAATTTTATTAATTCATCAATCGCGTACAACGTTGCATGTGGTCCAAGAGAGAAATCTCAGATGAGACCTACTTATTCCGCAGTGATTTCGAAGTAACGCACGGGTTGTTTGTAATTCATTCCGGCTCCACAAATATTTGACGCTTCAAGTCCCAAGTAGTTTGAAAGAAATTTTTATAATCATACTAGCGAGCGCTCGTGACGAAATCGGTTAAATGCCTGCTTTACATTCGATTAAAATCGAGGATGTTACAGCATCGCGCAGGTGGCGAAAGCGCTGGAAGACAATTGTAAACTCCTGGGCTATTCGCACTTCTCACTGGAATGCGACACTCTGGAAAGAGTCTTCCTGGATCTCTGCGCGCGAGCAGACAGCGGATCTAGTGTCATCAAAGCAAGTCAAGATAGCATCGTCAGCGTGGAGCACGTCGGTGAGCATGAGTTTTCCTTACGACGTTGTCACGTAGATAAAATTTTCTCTCATCCCTTAATTAAAAAGTTGATTTAAATTTAGTTCTTCATTGGTCGAGTTACTTTTTATGAGACTAGACCTATACGTGTAAGTTTGCAGAAGAGACGAAGATTGTGATTTTTGCGCAGAAATTCCCATATCGGATGACGACATCGATTTAATTTCCACGAGCACGATATTGAAGCCCTCGCCGATCCGACAAATGAAATCCATAATAAAGAAGAGGCTATGGCATTTCGCGAGAGACTGGAAAGCGCCGTTGGCCGCGCTCGTTTTACCGACCATGTTCGTCGCAGTCGCCATGGGATTTTCTCTAATACGGCCGCCGTCCGAGGACGAACCATCTCTGGTTCTAACTCCCAAGCTGTATAATACTCATCCGACTTACTTCTACAGGTAGGAGAAATCAGAGCCACAAAGAAAGGATATAAAAATGGAAGATGATAAAAATATCTAATTGACGCGAGAATAGCTGACGTTACTTTGAATATATTTCTGCTGTTTGATCTCTTTAACGCTTTCCAACATTTGTTGTTCCAGCATTGATGGCAGTAACGATCCGTTCCTGCAACATGTATCCTTACAGCTGCACGATCGCTTCGGGGATGATTACGCCGGCGCATGGCAAACATTACCTAACGTACGTACGCGCGATATATTTAATTATTCCTCGCAGAGAGATTTATTCGAATATTAAATATTAAATTAAAATATCGAACTTAAAATGTAACGAATATTAAATTCGAATATAACAAAGAACGAAAGCTTTTAAAACGAACAACCAATTATACATTTGTCTTGGATGATTTATTGCAGGATACCGGAACCTGCGAATGTCTCGATGGTCAACAAACCTGTCGGGGTGTCTCCAAAGCTGTGGAGGGTCTCCTGCAAACCTTACCTGGTCGACCGACTCTAGACTGGATCACTTCGACACACCAGGAATATCTGGAGAAACGGTAGGCTTCGCGATTTCGCAATGAATGGATCAAATATTAAGCTCTCGCTTTGAGAAATTTTCCGAAACAAACGTTTGCTCCGCAGATACGGTGGCTGGTCCCTGTCGCATTCCAAGGAGGATCCTCTTTTCATCGTTTGGTACAATAACAAGGGCCACCACTCGATGCCAGCGTATCTGAACGCCCTCAACGAGGCAATTCTGCGAGCGACCGGGGTGCAAGGACACTTAACCACGCTCAATCACCCCTTGAAGCTATCGAGCGATCAGCTGAATCGAATGACTATGTGAGTGTTAACTAGAACTTTCGCGATAAATCCGTATTTACAGGCGAGGATCACTTTTTAACGAGGGAGCGCTTTTTCGTCGTGATTCTCCCGACTGTTGCATTCACGCGCGCTGCGCTCCGTTCTTCGGGGCGGATTAATTAATTACGTAATTTCGCGTAAAGAGATGCGGGCGAATCCGTCCAAACGGATAAGCAAGGATGTTTGCGCGCAGTTTAACTAAAAGATCCGGCGGGAGCGAGACAGCCAGTGCTACCGGCGTGGATGTTTCATTTACTTTTAATTAACGTACCACATCATTTGGTATTCATGCCGAGACGGTGGCTCAGCGAGTAGATGCTTCGCCGTAGATTTCGTGCATCGAGAATCTTGCTTACGTGTCGTTACGTCTCTAATGATACTACTTTCATTTACTTTCCTTGTTTAATATTGACAGCTGAAGTTGCACTCGCGCTCGCATTTTATAAGTTTCACGAGTAAAATACGCGAACAATTGTCTTCTTCTGTCTTTTCTCTCATAAACTTTTGAAGTTTGTTAAGTTATTGTCCCGGAAAGATTATTAAACAATGCATATTTTAAAGTGCACTTGCCCGAATAAAATATTCCATTTCTGCTTTAGAGTGCAACATGTAGCAGACGTCGGAGTGGCATTGGTGCTCCTGTTAGCGTTCAATTTAGTCGCGGCTCAGGGCGCGAAGGAATTAGTGAGAGAACGATTGTCGGAGGAGAAGAGGATACTCTACTTGGCTGGAGTTCATCCGATCACGTATTGGACGACAGCTTTAATTTGGGACTTTATCGTAAGTCATTAATGAAAGCAGCGTAAAAATATTTTCTCTCCGAACTAAGACTGAATTGGTCCTCAACGCAAAGTATTTCTACTAAATTTCTAACAATGATATTAAATATTTCAAATTTCTCTCGCTCTAGGTATTCGGTTGTGCTATGTGCCTGGCGATCATCATTTTCGAAATCTTCGGCCTGTCAGCTTACGTCGCGAAAGATAATCTCCCCGCTGTCTGCATTCTGCTGATCATGTTTGGGTAAGTTTGTACATCGTCGTTTACTTGTGAAATAAATCCACTTAAAAATTAATATTAATTTATTAATTTCTTAATTTTATTAATTATTAAAAATAATTATTAATTTTTTCAGATGGGCGGCGATACCATTTTCGCATCTCGTCGAGAAGGCATTCGATGACTCGAGTCTGTCCAACATGGTGCTGTTCTGCGTGAACACCTTCATCGGCGTGGCTGCCTTAGCGACCATCCTGGTGATCGATATTCTCGGCAAAAGTAAAACGGCCGAAGACGTGAGGAACCTCCTGCATTACATCCTAATGATCTTTCCACAATACACCCTTGGCGACGCGCTGGTCGAGATATCGCGAAACGACATTACGTCCGAGCTGCTGGGAAGGTTCCACATGGACACCTATCAGTCCCCGTTTAGCTGGGATCTTCTCGGTCTCCATTATGTGTTTCTCGCTGTGATCGGCGCGATCTTATTTACGCTGAATCTGATGATCGAGTGCCGAGTTCTGCCGGATCTCAGGAAGCAGAACGTCACTTACGAGGCGTTGGAGGAGGACGATGACGTCGTCAAGGAGAGATTGAGGATCGAGACCGGCATGGTCGACGACACCCTGAAGACCGTGAAACTGAGAAAGGAGTACAGAAGCGTGTATGGAACAAACGTCGCCGTGCAGAATTTAAGTTTCGGCGTGCAGTCGGGAAAGTGTTTCGGCCTCTTGGGAGTGAATGGCGCGGGGAAGAGCTCGACGTTCAGGATGCTGACGACAGAAATCATTCCTACGGCCGGACGGATTATTCTGAAGGGCACGGAGATCGGTAAGGGACCCCTGTGCAACGGCGAGGTCGGCTATTGCCCTCAGAGCGACGCCCTGGACGGTTTTCTCACCCCTCATCAGTGCTTGACGATTCACGGGGAGGTTTGCGGATTCAGTAATGTTCCCAAGGTAAGCGGGAGGAATAAATTACGGGGGGCAAATAGAATGTCATTAAGTTTATTAATCAAATCTTATTATCTCTGTGCTGTTCGTGATAAATTAAATTTTCTAGATTACAAATCTGCATCATCGACGTTGACAATTTCAGGGGCATTATCATTTTTAAAAATTCACATCTTCTTAAAATTGCAAATAAAAGTAGAGCTCGAAGGCTTGCAGACGCAAAAGTTCGGAATTCGGTATTCTAAGGATTTTATTATTTCAGGCTGTCGAAGCGATGCTGAAGAGGTTCGATCTGCTCAAGTATGCTCATCGAAGGGTCGATAGTCTCAGCGGCGGTAACAGAAGGAAGTTATGTGCCGCTATAAGTGTTATGGCACCCGTGGCAGTGGTTCTCATGGACGAACCCACGAGGTATGTTTCGCTCGAGATTCAATTTTACTGTTACGTTAATTAATTAAACCTACAATATTCTGTATTATAATAAATATCATTACAACTAATTATTATTACATACAATTACAGTTATATTACATTCATTATCGGCAAATATTTAATTCCGCATTAATGATGTACAATAATTCTGTTACCTAGCGGAATGGATCCCGCCACGAAGAGCCTCGTCGCCAAAGCCATCAGGCACGTAACGAAGAATCAGGGATGCGTTATACTGACTTCGCACAGCGTCGCCGAATGCGAAAACCTTTGCTCGCGGGTAGGCATCCTCGCGAAGGCTGGTCTCAGGTGTATAGGAACGCCGCAGCATTTGAAGCACAAGTAAGATTACATCGAACTTCCCTTTTTCGTGCGGAACAGCACGTCCCTTAAAACCGGATATTTCCCAGCAGACTTATAAACCCGTACACAGGAAATCGGGTGGTTCTCCCATCGGTTCTGATTTCCCGCTTTTGTTCGCGGCTTTCCGGTTTCCTCCGTGCTCTTCGTTCGTTCGCGTTCGAGAATTTCAGTCGCACACTTTTGCATTCTGTAGCTTAACAAATTTTTCAATTGAAAAATCTGATCTTTATACCGTTCTATCCTGTTGAGTAATCCTCTTTATGAAAGGATAATGTCAACGATACGTGTAACAACGGTAACGCAGAGTAGAAAGAAGGCAGCTAAAGTGCATTACGCTCCATTACAAGAAGTCTGACTTAATCGCGCAAATATGTTTTCCTTAGAATCAATCAGAGGAATTTAACGATCGCCGTTTAACTTTAACAGCCACGTTTTAATTGGACACCTCTAGCAGATTTAATGCAGTCTTTTGATCGCAATGGACTTTTAGCTAAAGAGAGGCGCTCTTTGTATTGAAAGTATTATTCATTCAAAACACAGTCGCATATTGTGAAAATGAATGTAATGATAACGAGTTACCGTTATCAGTATGCGATAGCGATGGCGATTTCATCGATTAGATTTTGCTCTGGTTGATATTGGCTACGACTGCAAGAAGGAAGAGAAGAAGGTCCATCCTATGTCTGTTCTATTTTCTAAACACATATGCACATACACACACAGAATGGCCTATTCGGAATAACATAGTGCACCGTAAATATTTAACTGCTAACATGCTGAAGTGTTCCGGGAAGTATCTCGGAAACTGTCCCTCTTCTATCTACTTGCGCCCGTGCCGATTCTTTCTTTCCCGGCGGTGTCTCGCCATCGAGGGTAGAATTTACGATTTGGTCTTGCCCACGTTAGCAACCCATCCTGCAATCCGCCCATGTCTCGCGGAGAGCACGTTGAATGATAAAGAATGGCGAATGCACTTTGTGTTACGCTATAGAAAGCACGGTAAAAGCTTATCTTACTCGCGCGCTTTGTCCGGAACGAGTTTGAAATATAGATCTGCGTCCCTCGTGATCGAACGCAACAAGAAAGCGAATATACATCGTAGCTGCAGGAGCACCCTCGTAAGAAGTCAGTTCCCTTCGTTACTGATCGTTCCCGCGATTTTCCAAACACGCTCGTCGCGATTAATTAATTTCGGAAATTAATTTCACTCTGAAAAGCGAGAATCTAGGTGATAACTATCTCGCTCTGACTTTCAGATTCGGCGAGGGCTACGTCGCCTTCCTGAGGTTCAGCCAGCCGGTCACCGCGGCGGATCTTAGGAGAGCCATCATGAAATATCTGCCACAGGCGATTATCTCCTCGAGACAGGCCACGGCTGCTCGACTTCTGCTACCACGGAGCCAAGACATTGCGCTCAGCGTGAGCTTCAGTATGGTGAAGCTCCTGGCCGAGGAGCTTAAGGCCACCGACTACACGCTCACACAAAGCTCGCTGGATCAGGTGAGTAAGGGGATCAAGTGAGGTCAATCCGACAGTTCAGCGTTTCTCATCGATTTAATAACAGCCTGAATCAGACGTGAAAACGCGAAAATTTCAACAGGAACGGCCGTTCTAACAAGAGAGCGTCGAATGCGAGTCTGAATAACAAAATGACGCGCATTTAAAATACATTTAGCACTTCTGCGCGATTGCTCGTGGCGCGATTGACCTCGATCTCGATTTCCGCGATCTTCCCGCGGGTGAACTTCGGCCCGATTGCATCGGTAGGATATTCTAAGGACTCGTCTTGAACAGATGATGCACCGTCGGTGTACGGCGCCTCCCCCTGTCGTCCAAAGACGATCCCGCGTTTTCGTCCCGCCGATCCTGACGGATATTAATGGTCCCGCCGTCTCCCGTAGTTCACTTACATACAGCCTCGCGATGGTTTACAAGCGGAGGGTTAGGAAACTCACCCCGTATCGGTTGGCTGCCTCCGAGCTCGCCTAAACGTTTTCCGGGTAGCTGTAACGCGCCACTGCTCACCCCAGGCCACCCCTTTTCACGAAAACTGCTGTTAATTAACCGTTCACTCTCACTGTCTCCCTCTCTCGTTGTCTTTGTTTTTCTCTTTCGAAATAATTCACTGTCTGAATAATGAAGTCTCGAGTCTTCCTGAAATTACCGAGTGTGAATCGTACTATGGGGCTATCTTTCTCCTTCTGTTTCTCGCGTTCCGTTTGCACTCGAGGCACTTGGACGCACGTCGGACGCCACAACGACGGTTGTCTTTTACGCCGTTTGAATGCACAGGAATTGCAAACGTTGTCGGTTAATGTGCATTGTCGGTAAATGCAAATCAGCACGAGTCGTAAATGCGCCACGTCTCCGAGCACCAAAGTTATTTCCGCGTGTATCTCTCTCTTTCTGTCGAATCGCGCGTCTAACAAAATTATTTGTCGCGAGGAAAATCGCGCGGCCCATTCTCCGCGTTTTACGCGCTCCGCGAAAAAGAACTGTTTGCTTGTTTCATTGTAATCTATCTTTATGCGCATTTTTTTAAAGTTCAGACCGCGCTGCGTGACGTAACACGGCGTGCCACATCTATGGAAGAAATTTTATATTACTCCATCCGGCATGCGTGAAGTTGTGGAAGCGTACGCAAAGTTCAGGCGGCGTCTCGTGATGCTTCTCTCGCGCGCGCGTAAAGTCGCGCTCTCGGCCGGAATAAAAAATTTCGAGAAACGAAAAATGCTGCTGTGTAATTGAGTGACCGACGTATGTTTCGAGACGCACGCGAGTTATGTCCGACGCGTGTTTGTCGCGCCACCTCCGAAAAAAGTATATATTATATTTGCGCGCGGAGGATGTGCACGCGCCGAGAGGAATTTGCATTTTGCATGGCACCGTTCTTACCACACCGAACTCGAGCATGCGACTCCTCGCAAAATTTACCGCGCGCAAAGTGGTCGTCCGTCGGCATTTGCATAAGCCGGTTAATAAAGAAATTTTAATTTCGAGATTAATTAAAAAACTTCTTAAATTTTCATGGGTCGACGAAGCCGTTGACTTTAATTAACATATAACCTCGAACGTCGCGATATTACATTATTAATTATTTTCATGGTGCGGACTGGGGCGCATCGGGGTCGAAATCTGACAATGAACGAGCAAATTCAATTTCGTGCCCTACAAAAACACATGCGCGTCAGTGCGATGCACTAACTTAAAAAAGTGGCCATTATGGCGATACATCGAATGTGATACAACGTTATTGTGCTTTTTTCAATTTATTTTTATCATCAGAAGGGCGCTTGGGGGAACAAATTGGTTCAGAATGCAAACCTATTGCGTGCACCGTTTTACGTTTACGTTATAAAAGAAGTATTTACGCTTGTTTTCAGCTCTTTCAAATTTATCTCTGTTGACGCCCGGCAAAATCTATTTCGCGTTAATCCATTTTATTTGTCTATTTCCTTTTTTTACGACTCTGGAGTCGCGAATAAAGACCGTAAATCACGCGACGGCGTGTTACGCGATAGCGCGGGTGTCGGTGTGGCCATGCAGATTTTACGGATCCGGAAGTGTGTGTGCAATTCACGCCAAACTATTCTTCGCGCTTCTATGGCGTCTGAGAACTCCGAAGAGTGGATCTAAGATCGAAATGAACCGTCGTCGGCGCACGAGAAAAGCGGGGAATTGAAATCGTCGCTTGATTGATCGATCGTTCATGATCAAAAAGGTGCGATTTAATTCGGCCGAAAGGAGAAACGTGGCGCAATGGCGGGCAATGGCGCTTCTTATTTCTTGGGAATGCGAATTTTTATTACGGATCATTATCCAAGCTGAAAATTCGATTCGAAAAATTTGCTCGATGCCGAGCATCTCTTTATCGGGACTTATTACAGGAAGCATGACGTAAACGCATGCTCGCGAATAAAATGTCAATCCATTAAAAACAAATCGAGAGATTCGACAGAAATGTTATCGAATTGTGGAAGCTTAATTGATAGCTTATGAGATGGGGTGCAGAACGACGCTTGGGGGAGCAAGAAAAATTCAGTACTCTTGGGGGCGAGAAGTGGAGCTCTATGGCAATCCTATGGAAGCTTTTTGTCATCGGAAACAGAATCGCTTTTCGACAAATAATACGGTCGATCTATCAGCACGCGCCACTCCGCGATTCCTAACGTAATTGATTTTTTCTGAAAATATTGACGCGTCCGAGAGCGCAATCGCGCTTCTTCCCTTGCAAAATTTAACCCGAGCTTGCGATTACCATTGCCGCGCGCCGTTAACGAGAAAAGAAGTTCATCGCGCATCGTCATTTTGCGAAAAGCTCCCTTTGACGCATTTAAATAGTCGTAAATGGGAACTTGCGTCACGTACTTCATACTTCGTTCGCAATTCGATCCACGCGAACATTAATGGCTGCCATGAACCACCCCCGTTGTTTTGTTACGCTTCCGGAGTAACGGCAATAGCGACAGCTCAAGTTAGCACGGTTCGGAATATAAATTAAGTTCGAAGCACGGCGGTAAACTGAGTCGAGAACCGAATCCGAGGAGTTCTAGATTGCTGCAATGCTACGGAAAACTATTTGCATGAAGTCTTCTTGCAGGTTTCGCAAGCACATGCATTCATCCCTCGGTAATCGGAGACGTGTATATAGAATCAAGTGAAACCATCAATAGGTGCTCCTAATCACATTTCAATAGAAATTTAAAAAGTAATAGTGCTCTCGCGAAATCAGTGCAGTGCATTGATACTTAGAGGATGAAAATTCGAGTGTTTCGGTGGAACGCTCAAGTGGAACGTTGTACAATGTTAATAATATTGATCACACGTATCTTGGAAATCGGTTCATTGCACTCAGTGAAAAAAATTTATCTCTTGCAGTCGCTCGCGTGACGTCAGGGCATTATGTAAATGTATTTCTTGCTGTGACGCGAAGACAGTACGATCTCGCAAACAAAGTGGGAAATTTTTTGTAATATCGCGGCGGGTTTGCATGTAGACCGGGAAAACTTTGTTGATTCGAGAAGTTTTGAGATTTTTATGGGTCTTCGTTGCAAGGAGAGTCCTCCACTCGTCGTCTTGTGTCCCACTCACTCCCACTTGGCTGCAAGATCGTGCTTCAACGCAAAAGCACGCGCGGAACTGCAGCGATGCAACGACTGAAACTTCCCGCGTAGTCCTTATGAAACTTTAGTTTTGCGACTCGCATAGTCGTGATAATTACGCGAATGCGAACGTTATGGTTTTATGGCGCATTTGGTCAGTAAGGTGAAACTGTGCGCAAAGACGTTGCAAATGCTTCCTTCAAAAAGGATTATATACCGGGAAGGTAATTAAACCCACACTAATAATACGTTAAAAATCTTAGCTTTATTATAAATATCACAAAATCACAATATAGTATAAAGTTTAACAGAAGAGACCGTTCGTCAAATTTATCGAGACTTTTTCATGGAAGAAATATGTCTTTTTACTATTATAAGAAAAATCTTAGTAAATATTAATATCCAATTTTAAGGAAAATGTTTCCTTAGTACCATAATTAGAATAATAATAACTACAGCAATTCGTCGTGGAATTTGCAGGTCCTGGTAAACTTCTCGGAGGAGCTGGACGACGAAACCATCGACGCGGCCGCCTTCGGCCAGGCCAGCAGGAACAGCATGCCCAACATGTACTCCAGCACAGATGTCATTCACATGGACACGTTTTGAGCGTCATTTAAT
Organism: Ooceraea biroi; assembly: GCF_003672135.1. Taxonomy (NCBI): domain Eukaryota; kingdom Metazoa; phylum Arthropoda; class Insecta; order Hymenoptera; family Formicidae; genus Ooceraea; species Ooceraea biroi. The sequence continues at coordinate 6,680,185 of NC_039517.1, read as the reverse complement.
TAGGCTAAGCTCTTTTCACTGCAGTTAGACGCGCCAAGTTAAAATCAACTCAAATCAAATCAAAGTTTTATGTTTCGCTTCAACGAGCGAAACATAAAACTTCTCTTTCCCTGTCTCTCTTCACTCGTTGTCCTCATCGTCTGTTTTCGGGATGCGTATTTTCGTGGCGATTACTGTGATAGTTTGCCTTTACATTTGACGCCACGGCGAATTAAACGCGCAATTAAACACGTACGAGCTTGAGAAAGGGCGAGAGCGCTTCTTCCGGTTCTCACGCGGCCTTCCGGGCCTCACGGGCCTACGAAGGAATTTCGCGATTCTCGCGAACGACGGGGAAGCCAGATCCAAATCGAGCCCGCGAAGCGGATTTTATTAGAGAACCTCATGATAGATCAATAAAAATACCCGACTTGATCTTAGATTTAAAATCTGTAAATATGTTGTATTTTAGAATTATTATAGTTTTTTTAAGTAGAATGCGAGAGCGCAAGTTTGTGCAGTCTTTTTTAGATTAACGGAGTCAGGTACAGATACATAGTTTTCAAGATACGACTCGCATGATCCTCGCTCCGCCGAGCGAGTGCTCATCACGAGAATACAATGCACGATCGATTTAAGAAGAAGCTATACTTATTATGTCTTATGTCAAGGTTGCCGTGATTGCATCACGCGATGATTCTTTGATAAGCAAGAGGTACTGATGTCATTAACGAAATGCGAAACACTGATGCGATACCACGTTGTCACATCTATCTACTTGTTATCAAAACCTCAAACGTCGCTGCCGATGTCGCAATCAGAACGCGTTTCGTACGTTGACCGATACGCAATTACGTACACGTTACCTAGGTATAGCTGAGAATTAATTGTACTCGCTCGATCGAGCTATTTCCATTAAATACAATCGTTTCTTAATTGAACCGGGGCAATACGTTGTTCCGTTTAATTAAAAATCCGCGCATTAAGCGAATCGATATTACCGGCACCGCCGGCAGGACGTCGTTCCCGTCCATATTTCGCCGGCGCCGACGTCGCAATTTCGAAAACAGGGGATTCCACGCGCGGGGGCGAAGCCACCCCCATCAATTCTCGCCGAAGGCGATTATCGGCGCGCACGTTTGACACGGCCAAACCGACTGGTTAAATATCGCCGGCCCGTACGCGCGGCCCGGGGCTTTTTATTTGTCGCAGCTTGATGCGACGTCGATTCATAGAAACATGAAGATCGATGTTTATGTGTCGAATGACGTAAAATTAAAAAGAGACGCAGCGCGAGACGGCAGAATTTATCGCCATGGATCGGGGATGCAACCGAGCATATGGGGGATGAAGGCGCACGCTTCCGGAATGCGAGGTACGTATACATGTTCCAGCCTCCACTAGCTCCCGCATGCGGAATCTTTGATCTGTCTGATGGATGAAAGTTTCCTTGATGGAACTGTCAGGATGTCATCAAGATAGCTCTCAGCCGAACGACGTCGAGCCTAATTTTTGTTAAGAAGAAGTTGATTCGGGGAAAGAAGGATTTTAGATTAAGAGCGGTTAAAAGTTGTCGAAAGAATTTTTAATTGATCAATGCTGGTATGGTAAAGAGTCTCTCGATCCAATGTAATTTAATATCAAATAGATTTACGTTTGTTACATATTTTTGTGCTGCAGGATTCCATTAATGTATACAAAGAATTTGCAAATGGAATAGACGCGGATGAGATAAGCGCAAAGAAATGCGGGAAGCTGGGGACACCTCGTGCATTCGAGTTTTCTCATTTCCCCTCTCGATGCCACTCTTTTATCTCTCTATTGCACTGCACGCCCTTCGACGTCGGTTAAATTCTCCATCCAGGACCGTCGGTTGCAACGCTGTCGTCGACGAAAGTTTTGCGCCAAACGTACGTAGTTTCCAGGTAATAAGGACGAAATTCCGGCGTCGCGGATTACAACGAAGGAACAATGTTACTATGCTATCCTCCTGCACAAGACTTTTTCACGCTTTTCCTCCGTAACATTCCACTGGATTCCCGCCGAAGTCAGCGGAAATGATTCGGCCACACTGTAAAAAGCGGACAAAATAGTCGCGCTCTGGAGAAGGTAAACGCGCGAACGTATATTTCGCTGATCGCGCTAGACGAATCGAGAAGCCGATACTTCTGTGACAAAAGTCCAGCAAATTTGTCCGTAGATGGAATCGGAAATGGAGAGGGTACAAGTTTAGTATGATGTCTCGATTATATTAAGAAATTTGTTAATTTATTTAAAAAGATATAAAAAAATAATATACCACACAATTACGTTATGAGAGAAGGCGTTCGAGAAACGGAGACCATTAATGGCGTTTTCAGGACGGCGTATTCGCGGGAGACGAGAAGCGCGTTAAAGAGAAGTTTAGTCGAATCACCTACGTGTTTGGAATATCCGGAAGTTTCCGCATCGGCTGGAAAAGCGGCGGGAGGAAGAAAGAAATGAAGATAAAGATTAAGTTGCCGCAATTTCGTCCGATACGACGGCATTTAGCTCCGTTCCCCAGGGTGAGACCATCGCCCGTGGCAAGGACGGGAGGAAAACGAATTGCGGTCGATTATTCTCCAACGAGGCATAGTTTCTCCCCTTGCTCCTGGCGCACGACGAACCTGGAGCAACCTGGAGTGTATGCCGAACGATGTTTCCGCGTTAAACGCCGTTAAACGAAATATAGAAAAATCCCATTTCTGTCGAATCGATTTTCGCCCGCCGTGCGTCGCTATTTTAAAGCGGGATCTATAAATCAGCCCGGGGAGAGATCAAAGATAGCTTCCCGCGCGCCCAGGAAGCTATTGGCGATAAATCTGGGGCTTTCCGGCGCAGCTTCGGTTCCTGCTTTTCGCGCCCCGCGCGAACTTTGCGCTCCGCGGGAAATTCTCGCGCGATCCGTGATACCATTCTTACGTTGGCGAGAATTTACCGTTTCATCAACGAGCGCAGTAATAGAGAGAACCATATTTTGCTGGAGCAAGTTATTAAGTTTATCGTAACGTTTAATCTCTCACTGATCGTGATACAGCTCTTCTAATCAATCCATTCTCCTCGGCTTGTCGCGTCTGGATTTCTTCGTTCTGCTGCCACTAAATATTCTTTTTCCTGTTTTTCTGCTTCCTGTCCTTCAGTGTCGTTTCGCTTGTTAAGCCAGTTAAACTGCATCGGCATAACGATAACGAAATAAATTTGACTAACAAAGAGACACGAGCACGTGCGTTCACGTGCGAGGCTTTGCCGGATACGTGGCGATTATCGTACGTGTGTCTCCCCTCGCCTCCTCGAAAGCGCCGACCAAGAGAGAGAGAGAGAGAGAGACGAACGAATTAAGAGGCCGGATACGTTCCGCAGCTTCGGATAAACTTGGAAACAACTGCTGTCATTCGCAGATGCGCGCGGCGGCGACGACGTCGCCGGAATATGGCTCGCTTACTTCGGCGCGACGAACGGCGAAAGGCGCGCACCCGGAGAGAAGCTGGGATAATGGCTGGATAGTAACGTGCATACCTGCACAACGGCTGCGGGGTTCGCAGCCGGCACCGTGCAGACGTACCGAGAATCTTTTGTGAAACACGATGGGACCGACTGCGATGCCGCGAGGATTAAACGCGCCGCGCTTCTCCTTCTGCCGTCTGGTACCAGCGTGTCTTCCAGACTTCCTAGCTGGATTATATCCAGTGAAGAGGCAAACCGGCATCCACATACGCGTACATCGCGAGAAACAAATGCACATACGCGTCATCGCGCGTCGCATCGCCGGGAAGTAGAGAAATGAGGGTGAGTCAGATGAGAAGTCCGGCAGGGGTGAGTCCTCGTCGCTTCCCGCGGCGGCCAGCCGCGGACGGATCGGATTCAACAGTTTGCCGATTCCGGAGAGACGATGGAACGATCACCGGCGAGTAATTGCCGCGATTGTCCGGCCGACTCTTCCGTCCGCTCATTCCGGGGGGTGGGCTCGTGTTAATTACGCGCCATTTGTCTCGCGATAACCGGGATAACCCGCGGCGTGCGGGGATGTCTGAAATTCGCTTGGGAGATAAATGACGACGGCGTGGCGTGGCGTCCGCGCCGATTCCTCCGGGTATCCTCAACTCGGCGGTCATCGGACGCACAATGCGCACAATGCGCATTCACGTGGCCAGGATACCCGGCGTAGCTCGGGAACGCGCCAGCTACGGCCGCAACCAGCGGTCCGTTCTTGTGAACGGGGATCCTTTGTCAGCATCGCATCCCCCTGATCGTCTCTGCGAAGATTCCTGACGACGACGACGATGATGGTAACGGTCGGTGAGAGTTGAGCTGGATCGCTCGAAATAAATCGAGGGGGTTAATCTTTACGGGACAGGCAGGAGGAGGATTCCGTGCGGTGCTGCGCTCCGCGATCGCGTTGCCGCCGGGATCCTTCCAACATGGAGATTCGGGATCAATCGCCGGCGAAATTAAGCTCCCCGTGCTTGAGCCGGATAATACCGGGGGTGAATGGGATAGTTTTTGTCCCAGTGAACTCCATCCGAGCTGGGATCCGTAGTAGGAGGGCGGGAGCGGAGGACAGGAGGGCGCGAGATACCGTCATGTGCGGTTATTTTGTCTCTCCAGGGTAACCGAGGCATATTAACCCGGCTGTTCCATTTGGGGCTTATTTGACCCGTTTTCAAAACGTGAGATACTCGGCCCGATACCGCGTCCGAAAATTTCCCTCAATTTCAGGACCCGGTTAATTCCGTATTTTTAGATCAGCATTTGTATTATATGTTGAAAAAAGGATGTTCTTCATTGGACTCTTTGCACCGATCTCGTATAAAAATTATTTTTCGAGTCGAATACTGTAATAAATGTATGCATATTTTGCGAACATAAACGAGAATCCACGAGCTTGTATGAGCGCTCATTACACTTGCCTTCATTAGCATTAACGAGCACATAAGTTACTATAATATCTCTTATGAAATATCAGCTGATCTCGCAAATTCTTTTTCGCTAAAAAATATTATTGTTTTTAAACGTTCTTCCACATATTTTTCAAGTATAGAGCAATGACGATACATTATGAAAATTTCTGATATACAATTACTTTATATTTAATGCAGGAAGAATGCGTTCCTCGATAAGGCAAGCATAGGAATCTAATGTTGCGGGAATTAATACGCGGAGAGATAAGCGGTACGGGAAAACCGCAATGCACAGCGGTCCCCTTAACAACAAGCTCCTTTCCGATCTCGGCTGGTGGTCGTTTATTTTTGATAGCGGAGGATTCACTGCGTGAGTCGCGAGCTTTATCGCACGGAAAATTCGGAGATACGCGATTAAATTCGTTTGCGCGGGCGGCGAGCTTACACAGCCCGGCGGAAGATAACGATAACACGTCGACCGTGGCCACTCTCGCGTCATTAGCAATGGAAATTTCGAGTTTCCTGCTTTTTGGTTCACCGAGCCGTAATAATATCGCGCACGTCAGTAATGAGCGCGAAAAAAAGATGCAGGTATTGGAAAATGGGGGTTGATGGGGGGCTGCATGAGCACGGGAAATAAGCGATAATTATATGCCAGGCTGCGAATTTCTCCTGTGCGGGCTGTGCTTCGCCGCGATATCGATTCGCGGCCTCCACGTGAAGAAAATAACAGGTGCGAGAGAGCGTCAAGCTCTGGAAAACGCTCGTGATGGATGTGCCATTAAAGAAACCGTTGGAGAATGACATTTTTTTCTTTTATAACATATCGCGAGCAAACATTTCCGTAGAATTGGACGTTTGCAGGTGCACGTTGCGAATCTGTCTTACGCCAATTCGATTAACGATCGAACGCTCCTTCCGGGTTTCGTAGCCATTGACGGAAGCGTATCTAATTAGATCGGCCGCCGCGCTACGGAATCCGTCTTCGGATGATACAGCGTGTATGTAGACACGGCGATCCATCTTCCGAATTACGTAACTCTATCGCCTGCATCGAGATAAACGCGCGAACTCTATACTTCCGCGATACTCTGCGAAAAAGAAATCAATGCCATTCTATGCCGGAGGGTAGAATGTTTCGTGTTTGACTAGCCTTTTTTCAGAGAGGTTGCATGTGATTAACCATAAAAAGAGTCATCAATCTGTTATCAATGAGTCATTAGAATAATGAAAAATTCATACATGTCGCGCGATCCCAAGCAATCTTGTTATTCGATTGTGACGTAACGCGATACCATTGTCGGATAACGGTATGCGACGCGGAATACGCTGTTGACGCAAATCTGCATACTGCAACTCAATCAGTTCTCAGCATCCGGTCTTGTTCCTCAGCGCGGCCGTAGGTGTTTAATTAGATCGATCTGCCACCGCGCCGAATTCGTCTTGGCACAGTCTCGGTTTGCCGAGATCCGTAACGATCCATCACGGCATCCAGGTAAGACCTCGCCGTTTAACCCGGATCTCCGTTGGATCACGCTGGAAGACGGAGACGGAGTCTCGGACGGCGGGCGCCGCTGCGCTGATCAAGATTAATCGTATGCAAATTACGGGAGTGTCGGCCAGAAGATTTCGCGAGTTCCTGGGACTCGTGCGGGACTCGTGGAGGAAAGCTGTGGCACAGGCAAGGATCGAATACCCTGCCGAGACTACGGCAGTAATTGAAAAGACACGAGGAATTCTGTCAGCTGCGAGAGATCTCGTTCTCGCCGGTGAAAAACGGTGCTCTCGGTGCTGACTTCGCAGATGGAGTCAATGTGCTGGACGGCAACGAATTGTATTGACAGAAATGTCTGATATATTGCGTTTCGTATGTCGAGCAAGATTCGCCGAATTTGTCCACGTTTCAACAGAGTACCCTCTTAATCTTCCGATACATCTGATTTTTTCAGTCATCAATAAAGTGCCTGAAAATATTTTTCTCAGCATCGTGCACGATATAGTGCACAATAATAAAGTAATAAAAACGGAGCCGATTAATCGCGTGTTATAATATTTATCTAAAGTACTTGGAAAAAATCTCTTCAGATCGTTACTTGAAGGAAAGGTCGCGTGAACTCCTTCTTTGTCGAATAAAGACATGTGTCGAACAGACTCGTGACAGATACATACGGTCAACTGGCAGTGCAGATACACACTTATACATGCTTAGTCACGCAATATGGTGAATGTAGTAGGTTGTAGACGGTGGTATACATAGAGATACTAGTGGCAGAGAGGTCAGTGTAAAACTGCCTTCTGCCCGTAACGTATCGAACCGTAGTCGGTGGAGTGAACTGTCCTGCTGTTCGATCAGAGTCCTCCTTCGATCCTGAAGAGCTCCACGGAGAGATCGACAGCCCCTATCTGGGGATTTCCTTATCACGAGGACTAACGCTGGACGCCAATCTCTGAATTCTCGTTCTTTCTGTACAGGATAGTAAGTACCTGCAATCTGGGTCATGAGAAACCTCGGTCGCGATCAATTTTGGCGGTCAAAAGCCATTTCACAGTAGATCGCTCAATCTAATTTGTTTATTCATTATTATTTTCTTGGTACGAGGGAAGAGATGAATTACCCTTCATTTCTGTGCTGTGATTATTGAGTTTTCTTAGTAATAATTAATAGAATAATTTGGTCAATCAATCAATTGTTTTAAACGATGCTTTTGTTATCCTGCTAATAATAGAAATCTATATCAGTAGTTTATAAAGAACGTAAGCATACATCTAAGGGATCGTTAATGGAAATAGCGTTATCAGATAATTAATCAGATTTAGTTACTAAGCGACATTTTATCTAATGCATAATGAGGATGATGGACTTCAATTATTAAACGGCACGGTAATTGACCTCTCGTCTCTCGTCAGATATTGGAGTTTTGACCTGAAAAACCAGCTGTCATCAACCCCACTAGGTTCCATTTAAAATTCGATATCTACAAACTGCCACGAAGAGCAAATTTAAGGATCTCTCAGAAATAAGTCAAAAATAATTTTATTAAAGATTAAAAATAAGACTTGACGCTGGTAGCATAAAGCAGCGAGAAATTTCGTTCGATTTCGCGTTGCGATTTTACCGCAGATCTCTCCTCCTCTTCGCGTGTTTCAACCGAGATTTAGATAGTCGCGGGAATAAAATCGTTTCGAATCTCTCTCATAATGACAGTATGGATGTTTGTGTCTTCTTTACCTGGTGTGCGTGAATATGGGTCACGCAGAGTTCAGGCGGAATTATGTGAGTTTATACGGGATAACATGCCGATGTCGGCGGGTCGCGGGTACTTATCGGCGAACATTATCGTGTCGGTCGAGAGTGGTTGGAGGCGGCGCACGTTCGACGTACGTAGCGTGATTATACGTACGTACGTGGAAAATCGTATGCCATAAATTTGCTGGTCAGGCCTCGAGGCCGCGGCGCGTGCGTTACATGCGAATAAATCAATGCTGGTGTGCAGGTTGCGGCGAAAAAATTCAATCATACAAACAAACGTGTCGTCGCTCAAACGAGAGAGACGAATGGCTCGTCGATGGGGCCGGCGAATACCGTAGATATCGTGGATACCGTACTTTCCATGCTGTTAAATCGATCTGAAGCGAAGGGAACGCCGAATGAGAAAATTCCTCGGCAAACTACCTAATTAACTATAATTTAGGCTGATTTGGTCGAAGACCGGTTGGTTTCTTTTATGTGACACGCAAAAGTACGTGATGAACGAAAGCTTGACGTTGCTTATAAATTCAGTCTTGTAATAAGACCTTGTGGCCTTAACTTTATCGTATCGTCTTATCTTAGTTTTCTTTCTTGGAAGGTACGTATGATTAACAGGATGTTTTCATAATCTAATTTCTGCACACTGTCTAATCTTGTTTCAATAGTCATTCGCAATGAAACTGACTTCATGTACTGTTATATAACGCGACTGTAATAACTTAAACTTTAATGAGGAACATTGAACATCGATTTTTTGCCCCGTTAATGGAAACACCGCATTACTTATCCAGGTCCTGAAACGGTAATCATTTCTTCGTTTCGCTATCTCGTATTTTATCGTACGTCGTCCTTTATGACTAATAAATGACCGTACGTTTCCTTCGCGTACGGAGAGACTTTACAAATATATGGAAATAGCCCTACCAGTTTTAGCACCATGGCCGCATTATGCGTTCGCGTGTGTTTGTGTGTCTGTGAGCGGATTCACGTACATTTCACGCGTTGATCGTTGTGCTACGTTTAGTCTTAAAATAGCGGCAACCAACCTTAACCCGCATGGACCGGAGCAGCGTTTTAAATCGACGCTTTTTCTCCGAACACCATGTGTGACGTAACGCGATGCTAGATTGATATCTCTTTCCATTAGTAAATTGATATTGTTTAATTCACCTCGCGGGCTCTCCATATTACTTAATCCATTTAATTGTAACCGCGTCCTAATGAAACCGCGTCTGATCTAATTGCGCTAGGCATCAAATATTAATTGATTGATGGTGACGTGAAGCCTCATATGGCAAATCTCTCGCGCAACGCGAATTGTGTTTGATAGGAATTTGATTTTTTCCCTCAAATTTGTTCGATCATCGCTTCGCCAGCAAATATTAATAAAATAAACTGTCGATATAACGTGGCATTTAATCTCCCGTGCAACGCGACTAGAAGCGAATTAAGTGACATGACGCGTCCGCGAAGGTACCGATATCGGGTAATTTTCCAGCGCGTATTTACCACAGGTAAACGCTTTTGCCACACCACCTGACGAGTTTTCATCGCGGAAAATGCGGGCGCAACCAGAGAGACAGGAGAGAAAGAGAGTTTCGAAAAATCGTGCCACCGATTAATTTATCTTTATCTTCGGACGCGTGCGATCACGCTCAAATATCACGCTCGTCGCCGATCGTGCTTTCTGTTTGCACGATTTTCCGATCGATTTCGCCGATTTGCGAAATGCGAATCGCGAATCCATGTCGACAACGTGACGCACCGTCTCGATTCTTTCCGCGCGAGCGATGTTTATCCGTTCCTATTAGCGTCTTTTTGCAAAACGCATCTGACGGCCGTCTGCAACGTCACATTACCAGAAGCAGACGCCTTTGGAGGATTTCGCAGCCGTGAACAGAGAGAGATAGAGAAAGAAAGAGAGAGAGAGAGAGAGAGAGAGGAGTCGTCTCTACATGACGTTTCCCAACGTCTATCGTGCCGTCTCACGTCTCTCGGTTTCTCTCTCCTCTCGGGTCTTTCTCAGCGGATGTGACGCCCGGTAGTTGGCCCTTTCGAGATCTCAAGGGAAACGTGCGATGCATACACCGTGAGCGCTGCAGGGGAACCTGGAATCTTATTGAATCTGCTGTAATCCCCGACGCACCCCCAACGCGTGTACATTTCGGATGCTTCTGAAGCGCACACGGCGGTCGCACGGCTCGATGATGATATGACGTAACGGCTTTTTCGGGACGATATCGATTTTAAGTGACCGCTGCAGGCCATATGAGCGACCGCGATAAGCGGGCCTTTGATAGAAGCAGCGAGATAGCGGGAATTTCGTGTGCAAATTTGCTCAGTGCTTGTGTGAATTGTCATTGAGTCATCCTATGACGAAGCGACTTTCTGCTACCTGGAGAACGTTCTCAAATGATAATTCCCTCTTTGTCTCTTTTTTCAAAACGAACTCTAATCAATAACATTTAATTAATAATCATTATAGGCACGTATCTCAGATTCCTCAGATCTGCGCCGCTCATAGACAGGGCACGCATATCCGGAACATCGATCCGCCTCGTCTCAGCTTTCAAAAGCCGAAGACAGTATCCTGCCCGCAGCTTTCTTCCTTCCTGTCTCCACATTACAGCTTCCGGTCGAAACGTGCGGTTTCATCACGCGTCGGCGATAATTATCGCGCTCGCGTTACTGCATAACAAGCGCGGCTTTCGAGCGGACCTTAGGTTTGCAATTAGCGTGAGTAATTTCAGAATTATCGATCCGTCGGCCATGCGGTAGCGTAGGTCGTAGGTACGCTGCGGGAAGGGCGATTCGCCGTGTAGGTACATGCCCAAGTGGCAAGCAGGAAACAAGTCGACGAAATCGTCGCTTGAACGGCGAACCGCCAGTCAGGTCTGAGCCTCCATGCGACTCGCTGTTCGCCAACTCCGACTCGAGCACGACTTCGCGATTCCACAGCGCGTCTTTCGCGATGGAGAACTATCGATCGCGGCTGTCAAGCTTCCGGTACGTGTTATTGAATCCCGAGTCGCGCTATTCCTGGCGACTGATATCTGGTGTCACATCGCAGCTTTTTACAGTGTCGTATTAGTCACACTTCCACGATGCTGGTCGATAATGATATTTAGGTGCTGTTACGTGTAGATGCTACACGTACAGCCGTGCTGCGGCATTGCGTCACGCGAAACTCGCTGCAATCGTCATCAGCTTGCACTTTGAAAGCTTAATCGGCGGGATTGATGAATAACTGAATAAATGTTAAATCCTAAGTAATTAATGCGTCGTGAGATGTCCCTTTTGGATTATTTGAAGATGGCACGTCAAGCTTTGGCGTCTCTTGTGCATTTTGCTAATTAATAACTCCGCTAATTAATGACTATCATATTATCATTATTTCGAGATGTTCGCGTATTCTCAGATTATTGCAGTATCGATCGGCAGCACGTAATATTGCTTTGATGCTGTGTAATTGTGCTTCGGCATTGGTGTGCCATGCTGGAGGTACACCGCATCTTCATCGAGAGAACCCTTTGATCACTTTGAACCCGATTTTCCGTAATATTTTAAGAATTCAAGTATTGAGAATTCAAGTATTGCTGGAAAGAACTTTTTTCAATAGGAAATTAATATATCAGACTAATTTTAACGTTGATGGATTCGTCGGCACGATATTTATCGGAAGTCGATTTATTTAACGAGCAACAAATTTATTCGCTGTAAAAAATAAGATCGTTCAAGGAGACCACAATCGCTTCCTGCACATTTCACAACCAAATCGATTTTCGGCGAAAGATAAGGATGTCGCAAGAAAGATGTACTAAGGTGTGTCCATATATTCGAGTACGTTCAAACAGCGCTCTGTCGTCGGGTTTAGCGATTCCGAAAAAGCAAATTTACGTACTTATCTCTCAATATTACATAAAGTACTTTTTCAAGGAGCATCGCATTGAAAGGGAAGAGAAGATTCTCGGCGGGAACAAATACAATGATAATTCTTTTACACGTAAAATCAAGAACGCCATGTAAAATATCGCTGACATATCGTGATTTTCTCCGCGAGATGCTCCGGAAAAGTGCACAATGCTTTTTCCCACAAGTTCCACACGTGCCTCCACGGCGGCATGCGAATGTCTCTCTTACTAAAGGGTTCGGAACGGGCGGTGGAGAGAACGAGCTGATCGTCTTGCTTCTCGCGTTTCCACGAGGTATCTCCGGTAGAGAAAGGGATGGATGCGCCGAGGGATGCATTTAGGCGCTGATGGGATGCTTCCACCAAAGAGCCAGGAATGTGAATGGCCCAGCAATATTCCCTAATGTTACTCTCCATTTCTTTAACCTGTTAACGAGCATCCCAAGCTTCGATACTATGGGGTTTCCTCTATTTTACCTGATAATATCGAATCGACCGTTGCCGCTCGAACTTGAGCCTTTGTGACGAAGAGTGGATGATTAAAGAGCAACGTACGAGCCACCTGCTGATCACGTACGATATTATCAGGGTTGTTAAGGGAATAATCGATGAGGAATTATCGATTTTCATTCAAGTGTCTGGCGGATGCTGAACGCGAAAATATGGAGTCCGCGTAAATGAAGCTAATGAGACATCAGATGTATAATATAAATGAATTTTAACATGGGACGTTTCCTCGAAATTTTTCTCGGTATCTTCAGGAGATGAGAAAAATGCAGCTCTCGCGAGAGAGCTCCTTTTAGTACCATCAAACATTCGTGAGAGGAACGATAGACAATGCCGTAAGGACGAGACGTGGCAAAAATTGAAAATGCGGGGAATGTCCCGCGGTGTGTTTTGTCCGTCCGGCGAGATTTCTGGTCGTGATGTTTAACCGAGATATTCCGAGATAAAGAAGAAGGGAAGATCGCCGCGCTCTGCATTTTCTCACGAAAAGATCCCCGACGTCTAGACGCGCATCCCTCACGTATTTCACGGCCCCGAGGGCGTTTGCGGAATTCTTGTTTGCGACGGGGGCATGGGGAGGAGAAGCAGAAGGAGCAGCAGCAGGAGGAAGAGGGGAGGAGCAGGAAGAGACACGGTATAAGGAGAAAGGGAGGGAAATTCGGACGTGAGAGGAGAGAAACGGCGGACCGTCGAAGATTCGTCGTCCTCTTCTTCGCTTTTCCATGCGGGATGGCGCAAAAGTTCAGAATACAGCCCCGGGGTGACGAACAGCCGCGGCAACGGAGATGATTGATAGCGAGGAGAGCGCGCGGCGTGCCCCTCGCGCACCACAATGGGGACCAGAAATATGAGATCGGAATAAAATTCATAGCCGTTGCCAAGGGAGACGTTAGGCCGCGATTGAGATGCAAATAAGAACGAGACACCCGGTAGCGACGACGACGACGACTTCGTGGCATCCCCGTAACTCGTTCGTCCCGACGACGACGACCTGGTTGTGGTGGTGGTGGTGGCGGCGCGCGCGGGAGAGAATTTTTTATGAGCTCGGGAAGTCGCTATCTGTGTCGAAGTTTCGGGAGGTCCTTGGAAATTTTCCGCGGTGGGACGCACGACAAAGATCTCCGTCGCTATCGCAAATCAGCTGTTTATTCCGAAAGTGGTGTAAAGAATATTTTAGGAAAGTCCGTTCTCCCTCTTTTCCTTTATATCTCTCTTGTACGCGGGATGTCGCATACAAATCAATACGACGTATTCTTAAACCTCAACTACCGCGACAGTCCCGCGCACGCTTTGTCGCCTTGCTCCGTTTCTTTTATATTCTTCATCATGAATTAATAAAACAACTATTCGCATTCCAGTAATTTTACTTCATGATTCATTAAATAATTTCTTTTTTCTATAAAAAATTGCAGCAATCTGATCGATCATTTCTCAATCCCTATTTATTAATGAAAGCAAACTAAACGAGGCATATTATTTAATTATGATTTCTTTTTTTCAGATAAATTCATGTGAATGTGAATGGATACCAACATCATCGGCTGAAAGGCCCGTTACAGATATTCTTCAAACTGTCAACGCGGAAACAGCCCGATGAATGTGAGTATCGTCTCGCGCCATATATGTAAATATATTTGCAATTTTCTTGATTGATATTCGCTCATTATCTAACTACGCATCGTGCATCTCCTAAAATCGCCATTATTTCGACTTTGCTGGCACAGCATCAATTCCATCCGCTGAAGTCGCTCATTTCAACGTCGTTCGTGGAGTTTCAGATCCGCGCGAGTCCGCTTTTCTTTTCGCGTGCGGTCATTTTTCCATGTTTATGCACCGCGATTACGTGTCGGGATTGCAGCTGACTTCGTTCTTTTTTTTTCCGACAATTACCCGTGCCTTTTGTGGGAACAGACCACAAGTGACTCACGGAAAGGTACAATGAAGCGGACTCAACACAGGCGTTGCACGCCTATCCATTTCATTATCACGCGATCGAGTTACGGCGATTCCGGCGAACGAATCAAGTTCAATAAAAGGCGACTCGTGCGAGAACGTTGCTGCCATTACGACGAACCGACCGTCGTGTAACGACATATACCTGCTGCCATGGTCGCACACCTCGCTTGCTCGGTCCTTATCGATCGCACCACCGGTCTCTAAGCACCGTAAGAAACTGTATAAATTAATCACGAGAGCCGGGAGACGCGCCGTGTGCTCTTAAACGGATTACCTCACTGATCGTTAAAAATTTAGAATATTTGAGGGAATTACGGAGAATATATAGTCGCACGTGATTTGAGTACGATTTATATATTTCTCTGTTTAACGGGATAACGAGAACCATTGCTCTCTCTTTCTTTCTCTTTTTCTCAGTCATTTTTGTGTATCATATCGATTCTTGCGAGTCTGAGGCAGCGGGACAAATTAATTAAGGCAGCTGAAGCAGCTGACGAGTTCGCGGTCACGCCGTTTCAGGCGACGAATCATCCAGAAATTAGATGATTGAGAAAAATTGGGTCAAGTAGCTTTTTGAGCTTCAGTGAATTAACCTTTTGTGACATACGAGTACATGTGTGGTATATTTTTATCGTCACTGGAATGCACAACGATAAAACGGTGGAACTAGAGTATGGCGTTAGAGAGAAGAGATTTAATACGGAGAGAAATCACATGTGCTTTTGTATTACCTCAGTTCTGTGAAATATAATAAATTATGTACTTGACTCGGAAGATTTGTAGATCTATAGGTATATGAGATATGCATGTACACGGAGAAAGAATTATTTATTTGTGCTTCATACTTTATTAAGTTTCCAAGTATTTGTGAACTTGATCAGGCGTTTCTAAGTATTTTTCATTTTAAAAAATTAGAAATCTTGTCACATGGCATGTACTAGTCATATCTGGAGCAGATACCTTAATAACAATATACATAATATGATAATACACTAGTAAAATAAGTTTTCTAGTATATGCGTAACAGATATCTAACAACTGTCGTTCTCTTTATGTTTCAGATTCGATTGACAGGTGGACATACGGTGAAGCAAAGGAGATTTATCGGGAATACCAATAACAAAATGATCAATATATGGGAATATTTATAGATATTTTAGGAAGATAATTTTCCTACGATACGAATGTAAGCGAATGTTGTCCCCGCCACGTGTCACAGTGAACATACATGCTTCTGAACGGGGCTTCGCCAGGCATTTTTCACAAGGCAACGGTTTTCCACATTTTGAGGATGCAAAACGCGTTATCACGTTATCACGTGCCGTGACGAGACTTACAGGTTCAACAACGACAGCGGACGGCGACACGTCTCGGTGGATTTTTGTGAGCCAGGAGACGAGTGTGGGGATCCGCGCGGATTCAAATGTGATATCGTGCACTTGCGCGATTCGATTTCCTTTTTGTATCCTATTCAGATTTAGAGATACCTTTTATTTCGTTATGATGGTGAGTACAGCACCAGATATGTATTATTCGTTCGGGCCGTTTCCCTTGTATCGGCCAACGCGATCGAGCAATGAAATCGAACGGGATCGCGCTATTTCGGCGGAACGTGAACGCAACGTCGCGAGGCATACGTGTTACGAGTTACGAGCTCCACGAGGAGGTCGTAGAAAGTTTCCGATGTCGGACCATATGTAGAATGGAGCAGAGATTATTTTTCGATCGCGCACCGCCCGCATACATGGAACCATCGTGCAATGTCACGTACAGTTACGCCAATCGTAATTCCGATTCGCAGTGAAAGTCGTTTTCGAGGCAACGAACTCTAGTTACGATCGTAAGAATGCACGATGTGCAGACCAGGGATCGGCAAAATATTAATAATAAATTAATATTACTTGAGTATTTAATTATTTATTTAACAGGAAAAAATAATTCCCGATTAATTGATTAATCAGTAATCAAGATAAGCAATTTTTCAATTGCTCGGTTAATCAGTAATCAAAAAGAACAATTTCTCAATTACTCGATTAATCAGTAATCAAAATAAACAATTTTTCAATTACTCCAGTAATCAAAGTGAAAAATTTTTCAATTATTTCATCACTCAGTAATCAGTGTCGGATGTTCCTTGATTATTTAGTTGATTTTTTTCTGGATTATTTTCTTGATTACTGACACTGATTACTGAGTGATGAAATAATTGAAAAATTTTTCGGTCTGATTACTGATTAATCAAGTAATTAAAATTATTACGTTCTGATTGCTGATTAATCAAGTAACAAAAATATTTTATACTATAATTACTGATTAATCGAATAATTAAAAAATTTTTCACTTTGATTACTGATTACTGGAGTAATTGAAAAATTTTTTATTTTGATTACTGATTAATCGAGTAATTGAGAAATTGTTCTTTTTGATTACTGATTAGATAAGCAATTGAAAAATTGCTTATCTTGATTACTGATTAATCAATTAATAATAAATTTCTCGAAGTTGATTACTGATTATCAAAATAATTGTTAATCAAAGCTGAAAATATTACTGAAAATATCGTTGATGCCGATCCCTGGTGCAGACGTGATTCTAGATTAATGTATTGGTGAAGCTTGATCCTTGCATCGCGTATGCAATCGTATTGTGCGAAACGAGAAATTACAGAGCAATTTATCATAGTTCAATATAGATTATCGAAAGACGGCGGAACATTTGCAGTGATCCGCTTCGATAATGTATCGAACGGTAAACAAGTTGGCCGAGCTTAACGCGCGGCCAATATAACAATAATTTGTCAGTATTTCGCGTACGTTTCTTAAGCGGGCTGCGCCGTCGAACGACTATTGAGATTAATCGATCGCAACGGAGCAGCGATCCTCCACTCGGATGCGGTTACCAACAAATTAAAACGAACGATGTAACACAACTAACTCTGTATTTTTTTCAGATTTTAGATAACGTCAGTTTTTTATGTGAGACAAAGTGTGAGCCAAAGTAATCGAGTATTAACCGCAGAATTCATTTCGCTCGTAACTCCTGCGACATTAACGCGGGACAGAACTAACAAATTTGCATATCACAAACGAGCAAACACGTGGTCGAGAACGGATGGTGCTTTAATTCGCAGAGCCTGAGCGAACATTCGACCCGTGTGCCGTGCTAGGCAGAGTTTTGTTATAATGGTAAGTGATACACACGTCTACATACACATACACATATACCTGTGCATCGTGCACTTTATAAAATTTGTTTTCCGCTGCATCCGGAATCCGGATATAAAATTCGTTTCCATAGCGCGGCGCGCATATAAAATTTCATTTATTAAACCGCGCTCCGCGTTCTTTACGTAACGCGATATTCATAATGGATACCGTACGTACTGGCGCGTGTAATCCACGTAAGCGGCGTGTAAGCCGTAATACCAGGAGACTTCTCCGAGTCGACAATTTCCGCCATGGTCAGCGGCAGTGTCTTACGAATTCTCGTAGGCTCCGCTCCAGCTGGAGCTTGTCGAACCGATGGAAATTTCCGCGCGAGACTCATCACGTCCTAAAAGATTTATGCCCGTTATACTCCTGAGTTCCCGATCGCTCAGCAGCACTTGTCATTTATGTAAATTCCCAAGGGGAGAATTACGGAGCTCTCCTCATTAATCAACGTTTCCTGTTGCATTTGAGAGATCGAGAGAAGACCCGTGCGCGCACTTTCTACCTGGACTACCTAGACGCGATCTAATTTATTTATTTCTCGCGTTTTGGAGCGCATTGACACACTACGTGCCATGTAATTCATGTATGAATGCCACAGATCTTTTCATTAAAATTTCTCGTGTATGTTGGTGCTATTTTCTTAAGAAACCATGCTATTCAATAAGAAATGACGCTATTTTAGTTCGATCTAACGTGGAGAGTCTTACAATCCAAACGAACAAAATTATGGAAAAAGCTCGCGTGATCCCTGAGGGAAATTTTAAAAATTAGCTCACCGCAATGCGTTTCTTGCAGCGCAAGGAGAAATCATCTCTCTCTTCGAGCAATCTTTGATCCTGCGAGGAAAGACGCATGTGCACCGTTACGTATGATTCTCTTGCCTGTATACGTGCGTCGCTGAATGTCTCGCACGAGTGGTATTGAAAATTATCTGTGAAATCAGTCGTGTCATGCAAATCAGTGACGCAACGTGGATCCTCAATATATTTCGCGCGCGAAAGAGAAAATGTATCTATGCAAACCGGTTCGTTGCGGATCGTGGATCAAAGGTGCCTTAGAAGATTCTGCGAATCTATTGACTCTCGTAACAGGGATCAAGCCAAGCATGAGACGCGATCCGGAAATTTTCCGCCCGAGATAATGTAATTGTCGTCATAATCGCGCGCCTCGTAAATGTCATCTCGGTCTGGCGACGTATGCGCCGATGCGCGGGGTGCAATTAAAACGGTATTGCGTTCATTCGCATGATTTAAAACGGCGTGCCGTTCGCGGCACGTTCTGAATAAAGACTTCCTCACTCTCGCAACTGAAAATTAAGTCCGAGTCCGTCGAGAATGCTTTTATGTAACATAGTGGCGTTCGCTATGTCGTGGAGTATAGGACGGCCCTCGAAGCGACGATTGAAGTAGCCGCGCTATTTTTACGAAACTGGTATTTTTACCATTTTATTTTTTGCCAGAGCGTCGCGATGTTCAGCGTTTCTTCATAATGACCTCGATCTCAATTTTTGGTTTGATTGTCGCGCGAAAGTGACGCGTGAAAAACGATCGGTATTTCGGTATCGTGTGACAAAATTCGAAAAACGGCGAGGGAGAGAGAGAGGGAGAGGGAAGCTCATTCGCGCGTAAATCCGATTCGGGATTAACACGGTGGAAAACAAAGAGCGAATAATGCACTCCGATTCCCGAGAGGAAACCTCTCGCGGCTCTCGCCCTTGAAGCGCGCGTTTAAGGGTTCACCCGCTGGCTTTCCTTCCGGCTGATTCACTGGTTAATCAGAGCGACCGCGGAATTCCGCCGTGAATTTCACTACTTGGCTCTCCGGCGTCTTATCTCGTTTGCTGGCAGAAACGGCCGCTCCGCTCGCCGCTAATGGCCTAGTAGCGTAGGTGATTAATCGGTTCTCTTCGTTGTTTCCACTGATCGCAATTATCCGATCGTAAATTATGCAAGAAATTTCGCCCTGCGCTCACAACAGTGCAGCTGTGAAGGAAAGCGCAAAATTTCGCGTGGATCGAAATCGTTCTTGCTTCGCCGCGAGAGAATCTTCAGTGTCGCGAAAGGTATCGTCGCTTTTCCACCGCTGCTGATTTCCATTAATCGGCGAGTGGATCGATTTATAAGAATCCGACAAAGGTCTCTCGTGTTTTATGACAAAGCATCGGCCGCAGCAATTGGCATTGATTAATCGGCGAATTAAATGCGGAAACGCATGGTTGCGTACAAAGAAAACTCATTTTTATGTCTACTCTTACCAGGCTGTCTAGGAAACTCCTTTGTCACGTCAACTGTTCTTGAAGTTATATAATCGTATGAGAGACGTTTGATAAAAATTACCGTATCAAGAAGCTGAGACACCGGTAGCGCGCGTGTCTAGACGCGCGCAAAAGGAAAAAGGAAAGACTATGGCTATACTTAGCTGGCCATGAATAACCGCTCGAGCACGAACCGACCTTGTACCATAAAGACAACGACGACGACGACGGTAATCGGCGAACGTACAAAGCGCGCCGGATTTGTCTCGCAAAACGCGCGGCCCTTCGGCATAACGTGAGGACCTTCCGTTTCCCTTGGCGTAAAGGGTTTTCCAGCGGAAATAGCAGTTAAGCGAGGCAAAATGTACCTCTCTCTCTTTCTCTCTGGTGGTTGGCCGTCGTGCGGATTTAACGCGACCACGTGGAAAGCTCACGTGCGTCAGCGGTTTTCCGTATCTCCGGCCTGGCTCGTGTTTTCCACCGCGCTCGATTAAGCGCCCGCGTTCTCTCGTTCGGAACTGCTGTGGGCGAATAATTAGTGGTAACCGGCGCAAGAGGGTGAGAGGGATCACGGGGGAGGAGAAGGCATTGGTTGCCTCGTTATTAGCGTAGAGAGCTTCATAAGGGCAATAAAGTGGCTTCATCGACGATTCGGCAATTTTGGGACAATATTTTGTGCATCGCGCTATAGTCACCCCCTCGGTGAATTCCCTCCGCACTTCCGTGTTGGGTTGCGAGTATAAATGATTGCGTCGGATCTCGATATCAATTGGCTTCGTTATTGGAGTGCCTCGTGAAAGCGACAAAGTAGCACCGATAAAGTAGCGACGTCGCTTTTTATCACGGACGATCTGCGGAAAGGGTATTCCGGATGCCTGCCAGTCTTGGTCAGAGTCCCGCCATTGTATCGCGTTGCGACCGAATGATTATCAGCACCGGAAAGTCACGTCTGATTTATCCACGTGATACGCGATAGCCGCGATAAAATTGCATTTTCCCTTTTTTTCTTTCGCGTGCCGCCGTTGCGTACTTCGGCAAGTATGCCGAGAAGTGTTTTCCACGCTCGCGAATTAATAAGATAGACGTCGATCTCTATTTGGTTGAATCAATCATCGTGTAATTTCGCTGGAAGCGCGGAAGACAAAACGCAGCTTAAGTTAGACTCGATTTCGAACCAATGATTTGAAATCAATCGGTTTATCAATTCTCCGCGAAGAAGAAGCTCCTCGAGCGACGTCTCGTCGCCACTAATTTGATCTAAATGCTTGCTCGGCGAAGCATCGTGATCCTATATTATGCATTAAGACACTTCAGTGATTGACGATAAATTAAAGCATAAACTCAAGTGCAAATTCGAGCGCGTGTATCGCATCGCGTGTCAGAATTGAAGCAAGGAGTCTAGAAAGCTTATTGTTCAAGCTGATTAAAGAAGGTCGAGTTTGAAGCTATCGACCACGTGTAGATACGTATCTCCTCGTTAAGCCAAGTACCTCAATGGTACATATACAGGGTGAGGCACCTAAAACAGGCCACCTGAATATCTCGACTGTTATTGGTGATAGAAAAAAATGTGTCAGACCAAACTTGCATGGTTTCGAGGGACACATAATTTGTTCTAAATAGTTTTTTATTAGCTGGACGCGTAGAGGTCATATGAAGGTCAACTTCGTTTTTTTAAATGGTATGATATGTTTTTTTACGTACCATCTAGTAGAGCGTTTGAAGATGCGCACATTGATCTACGGGTCAAAATCATTCAAGGTCACTGAAGGCTAAAATTTCTAAGTGCTAGAACTTTTTCATTTCTGAGTTTACGGTATTTTCAATAGCAGAGAACTCTAGGCAATATAAAAAATATAGATATCAACAACTCAGAACTTCTCGGAAAAGAAAAAATTTCTAAGGACTAGAACTTTTTCATTTCTGAGTTTACAGTATTTTCAATAGCAGGGATCTCTAGGCAATATAAGAAATATAGATATCAACAACTCAGAACTTCTCGGAAAAGAAAAAATTTCTAAGGACTAGAACTTTTTCATTTCTGAGTTTACAGTATTTTCAATAGCAGGGATCTCTAGGCAATATAAAAAATATAGATATCAACAACTCAGAACTTCTCGGAAAAGAAAAAATTTCTAAGGGCTAGAACTTTTTCATTTCTGAATTTACGGTATTTTCAATAGCAGAGAACTCTAGGCAATATAAAAAATAATGATCTGAGTTTACAGTATTTTTAATAGCAGAGAACTCTAGGCAATATAAAGTAAATTATTTTCCCTTGTAGTTGGCCTTCAGTGACCTTGAATGATTTTGACCCGTAGATCAATGTGCGCATCTTCAAATCCTCTATAGTACGTAAAAAAACATATCATACCATTTAAAAAAACGAAGTTGACCTTCTTATGACCTCTACACGTCCACCTAATAAAACACTATTTAGAACAAATTATGTGTCCCTCGAAACCATGCAAGTTTGGTCTGACACATTTGTTTCTATCACCAATAACAGCCGAGATATTCAGGTGGCTAGTTTTAGGTTCCTCACCCTGTATGTGTGCGTATATATCAGTGCGCTATTTTTGTCAATGCCTCGCGGTGCGTCATGCAGGTGGCCGTCACACAGACGCGAGTGATCGACGTAACAATTTGCATTGTTAATTGCAGATTCGTTAATACGTAGCGTAATAAACTCGGAGTTCGTTATGCGATTAATGCATGATCATAATTGAGATAATTGCGAGCGCCGGGAGAGATGCGCAATATTTCGCGTGTACCGTGCATTTTGTAATTTATCATGACATTTCTGCGACAACCGCAAACGATCCTTCCAAGATCGTTCGCGCAATTATGTTCTCCAGAGAAATAACGCGAGTGCATTACGTATGTCTGTGCATGCACGTGCACCAACAATCTCGCACTTTTTACTGCGATTCTTCCAACTTTTCGTCACTGTGACGAGAAAGAGCGCAGGGAAGGGCCGTACCTTTCAAGAACTTCTAGATAGGAAGAAAGAGAGATGTATACATGCAACTCGTACGAATTTTTTTCGCTCAGAGCGACGACAGTGTGTTTGCGTTTTCGCATCATTCGTTTTCATCTCCTTAATTTTCTTCCGCATTAGTCCGACCAGCGAGAACTTAAACGAGCACGGCACGTCGCCACTCGCGCTTCAAAGGAGAGAGCGAAATGTTCCCATTCTTTCGCGGACAAGCATCCCACTCTCGCAGAACTCGCAGTCTTTTTGTTGCCGCCTGCGTGCTGACGCCTCATCCCCCAAAAGGCACTCTTTATGAATCGTGTCGACGCCCGGTTGCAATTCCTTGTGTAAGGACTCGGCACAAGAAGTTCGCTGCGGGAAAGAAAGATCAGGAGAGCTTGGTGAGCTTGCAAATCAAAATGCGGAACCTGCATCTGGCACTTGCACCGATCCAAGAATCTATTAATTATAATATACCTTGCATTTGTTTGCACAATAGACGCGACAGTTTTAATTTGTCTGACATTATTATTTTGTCGCTTCTTCAGGAACGAAAATGATACATGGAAGCTTTTTATAAATATTCTCTTACACGACAATGACGCGTTGCATCGTCACGAACAAGTTGTAAAAAGGTTTTGTGTTTCGGCACAATGTGGGGCAATATAGGGCAACGTCTCCACCAGCATTCCACGGGCGAACGTTTAATTATCACCTCAGAGATAACAGCTTGCTGTCAGAAGTGACGCGAGTGTTTGCCGACAGTAGTTCTTCTAGTGCAAGAAGATATCGTCTGGCTGACGTTCGTCGGCTCGCGTGTCAGACAATTTAGCTTAGTTCAGTCTGGGCGATATCGTGGAAATTGCTCGCGCGATTCCATGAAAATCCGCAACAATGACGATGAAGAGAGGCCGTGCCACGGCGAAGTCAGTAATCCGAGCCGCGTATCTCACGCGCGATATTTTAATTAAGAACGGTACCGCGGCTGTATATAGCGCACATGGCCATAATTCAGGAATGGCGACTCCCATTTTTATGACGTGCACATCGAGAGCACAGTCGGGCCGTAATTGTATCGCGCAAATTTATGATCGCGCACGCGGCTCCGGATACGTATTTACGGTATAAATACAGGGTGTCCCGGGTTTTAACCGACAAACTGCGGGAGCATATTCTACTAGTGGAAATAAGAAAAAATTCTTATATCGAGTTTGCTTAGAAATGCTTTATTACAGAGTTATAAACCAATATTGAAAAGAAATATCAGATAAGTAACAACGGATTTTTTCACAAAAATAAAAATTATCTACGCAATGATTTAGCGACGCATTTCAAAATGTTGTCCTTGCACATCGATACAAGCTAGACATCGACGTAGTACAGAATTTGTTACGGTACGACATTCCTGAAAATTTTGTTGCATCTCAGTAACTGAATTAGTAATTCGTTGCTTTAAATCTATCTGGTACTCTCCTGTTAGGAAATCTACGTCGATACTCTCGTACGGCAGCTCGTGCATTTCCGTCATAGAATCCGTACACGAAATGAATATCAGTGTATTCCTCATTTGAAAACACTTTTGGCATTCTGATAGTAATTGCTAGTGAACATGAATACACATAACATAAACATCTTCGACCTTCCAAATTCTACACTGTGTTCCGTTGTTACTTATCTCATATTTCTTTTCAATATTGGTTTATAACTTTGTAATAAAGCATTTCTAAGCAAACTCGATATAAGAATTTTTTCTTATTTCCACTAGTAGAATATGCTCCCGCAGTTTGTCGGTTAAAACCCGGGACACCCTGTATATCTATCCGCTTATAAGCCCGTGATAAAAATACAATCCCCGAAAGAACCGCCCGCGTGGTGGACGCACGATCATAAATAATGGTCACCCGCACGTTGGGTACATTGCAATGGATTTCCCCATGTGTGATTCAGAGAGGAGGATATTTCTCCTTCGTCATTCTCTCGTCCCTCTCACAATTGCGCTGTACACTCCGCAGAGAAATTACACGGTAATGAGTTTTATTCATATCGAGGGAGTTAAAGAAACGAATAAACATCTATTTTTGGTGGAAGGCAAATTGAAATTTCTTCGAGCCGAACGGGATTTTCCGATGCGATTTCTCGCGCGGGACCATCGCACAAGCGCGCATTTTGTAAAAAATAAGGGCAACATCGATTCGCTGTTCAGAGTTCCGTTTCATCGCGCGGAAACGCTTATGCCCGCTCGGATGAACATCGGACTGCCACTGACGCCGATACTCGATAAATTCGACGGGATACCGTCCAGTTTCGGGTTCGGGTACCGTTGTATTTAAGGGCACTAAAGTGTCCGCACACGACCGGCGAAACGTCAATCCGCGACTGATTGCGAAACGTTGCGTATATCGTCGGCAGGATCCTTCATTACGCCGTGTTTGATTTGGATTCAACGGTTACTTGCCTCCGCAGACACGGCTCGTCGTGTTTGCTCGTCAGCTTTGCAGAAAATATGAGGCGCGCACGCGAGATTCCCGACAGATCGTGGATTGCGTGTGTCGACGTGTGCGAATAGCTTTAATTATATACTATAAGCTGATGACACTCCGCGCGACATGTTATTACATTCTGCAACCAATTCTTCGCATCGTGCATTGACTGTTCACGACAATTGTACCACAAAAGCGTCATCCCCTAAACCTTTGATCTATAGTATCGTATTAAAAAAACCATACGGTATCACAATCAGCTCGTAATTACCATTGTATGTACGAGAATCGCATGATACCAAGTTTCAATCGATTTATCGGCGAATCCGAGCCACGAATGCGTTGAAAATACATGAGCGTCGATGTTACATCAAATGTACGTGCTGAGACACAAAATACCGGGCTGAAATATAAAGTGTACGCTCGTGTGTCACAGATAGAACGTTAACAAAGTGAGTTCGTTCGTTCGTTTGTTCCGATCAGTCGCTCCACCATACCGGTGCATACAATGATAAATCATCCGCTCGAGAGTATCGTTCTCGGGCCGGATTGTTCTCAAGCGGATCGCACATCGGCGATACGTACGCGCGCGATCGTAATTCCTAACGCTAAAGGTTCTTTATTCTACGATCGGCGCGGCCTCCGCTCGCTCTTTCCGCGCTGGATGCGAGTCGACCGTGAAACGAGCTTAACGAGATAAAAATCATGCCGCGCCATCGTCGCTCTCTTTCTCTCTCTCGCGATGAAAATATCAAGAGAAAATATTAAAACCGTAAATTTTCTCGCGTCTCGATGCACCTTGAATATCGACGGCCGCTTTATTCCTGACCAGCGATCCGATTTCCCTCCAACGATCTGCTCTCGACAGGTTCACTCCCTTTTCGTGCGTGGATGGGCAATAATCGCGAGATCGAAGGGACCACGACAATCCGATGTACCTGGACAAGCATGGGCGTAATTAGATCTGGCGCAACGATGTGCCTTCATCATCGACAACCGTGATTTTGCGATTCATCGTCGCGCTTAAATAACAGGCGCGGTGTACCGATACGGATCACGTGTTCGCGATGATAATAGCGTAAGCTGACTTGATGAATTTTTTATTTTTTGCATTAACGAGGTATGGCTGGTATCTCCAAGTGTCCAAGGATAAATTTCTGGCGACGCCGTTGCTTGTGAGCGCACGAAACGGAGATGAGTACGTCGCGCAGGTTGCAATTATATCGAGGATGAGGCGACCATGTCATTAAAAATTATTAAAGAAAGAAACGCCACGCTCTGCACGATGCTTTCGTGCGGTTCGTTTTTCAAATTTACTCGAGCGCGCCTGACGCGATGTTTTTTGAAGCAGCAGAATTAATTAATAAACCGCATGTATTTACGGAAAGCGAGTTATCGGTTTTCTTTTTTCACCTTGTACGTATGTATTTGTATTGTTTAATTAGATCAGCATTATTTACTTCGTCACTCGTAATCACACTTTCGCGCAAAGTTATCAAGCGGCACGACTTGCGTAATGCGTAGTAAGCGTCTGATAAGATACCGTTATTCCACCGTTATTAACTCTAGCTGAATTATTATAATCGAAGATAAGTAGAGCTCTTAAGGGGGGAGCCTGCTTTAGAACGCTGAAAATAAGGTATATTTTACGAATTGTTTTTGGAGAAACTATACAGCGGATCATTATAAAACTTTGATGCATTTATTAGTACATGTTTAAAGATAAAAAAAATTATTTTTTTATTTGAATATATCGCTTGTAGAGGTCGTCCTGGAGAAATCTTAGTGCAGCCGCGTCGCCGGCATTGCAAATTGGTGAGCATTCTCCTGCCTCCAAATTTCGTCTAAACTGAAAAATTGAAATATCTTCTCGTTATTTATGAATTCCCATCGTCGATGAACCAAAGAGAGAAGAAAAAAGTTGAAAAGTGCCAAAATGGTGGAGCTTAGAACACAAAAGTACGATTTTTAGGCAAAGTTGTTGAACTTTTTCATGCAAAAGTAATTGTTTAACTTAATGTTTTTATGAATATTAAAGGTTCATCGACGATGGGAATTCATAAATAACGAGAAAATATTTCAATTTTTCAGTTTGGATGAAAT
Source organism: Ooceraea biroi (assembly GCF_003672135.1). Lineage (NCBI taxonomy): Eukaryota > Metazoa > Arthropoda > Insecta > Hymenoptera > Formicidae > Ooceraea > Ooceraea biroi. Next base: position 6,652,638 of record NC_039517.1, on the reverse strand, counting down.
TTGGAGGCAGGAGAATGCTCACCAATTTACAATGCCGGCTGCACTAAGATGCCTCCAGGACGACCTCTACAGGCGATATATTTAAATAAAAAAATAATTTTTTTATCTTTAAACATGTACTAATAAATGCATCAAAGTTTTATAATGATCCGCTGTATAGTTTCTCCGAAAAAATTCGTAAAATTATACCTTATTTTCAACGTTCTAAAGCAGGCTCCCCCCTTAATGCTTGCTTTTCCCTCAAACGCAGAGAATGATTGAAGAATCGATACGGAGTTATTTCAGCGGAGAAGCGGAAGGAACAGCCATTAAGATCGTGGATTCCTTCGGTACTCGCGGAACGTTTCAATAACGGATTAAGCTAAAGGAGATCCTGATTATTTATGCCGATAATGCCGATCATTTGAGCGGATAATTTGCTATGCTCGTGCGTTTGCCGTTTCGATTAGTTCCACGCAATTTCATGGACCCACTCCGACCGTTTCGGGGCTCGATGTCGGGTCCACTCAAATATAGTATATTATATTATTTCGACGGTGCACGTACTTGCACGTGGCTCCACCATCTCTCTCCCAGATCGCTTCAAAGGTCTCTTTGTCACCCATGCAACTGTTAACGGGACGCAATTGCGCCACCAGATTATATTGCGCCACTCGATTATTGTGGCGAATCTAGAGGAGGCTCCGTTTCCAATTCTCCGTCCGTGACCGTCCTTTGTCGTTCGAAATTCTCTGTCGCCGCGTGCATCCGGAACTCAGGTACTCGCATTACGCTATCCACTTCGTAGTTATAATTACCGATTGGAGTTGAGTTGAACATTGAGCTGCGTTAAGATCGCCGACGCAGATATGTAGATACAGCGTTTCGTGGAGAGTTATGCTTCGCCAAAATTGTTATTGTCGCTTAAAAACAGATGTGTCAAATATTTATAATTAAAGTTACGTCAGCTCCAAGCATCTCAACATGAATGTAATTTAATGCATATCATCGAGACTCGATCTCACCTTCCTGAAGGCAAAGCTTTGTGCGTCGTTGGTTTATTGTCGAACGATCCACGTGGTCGTGTAAAACAATACGCGCGGAAATTCCGGCACTCGTCGTTATCGTTATTTATCAGCGGCGTATATTTCAGGCATATTTCATCATATGAGTTATCAGGAACCGCTCGGTCGATTGCCCCGGATTTTAATTCAATTTTGTGGCACTCGTTTTCGGAGGATCCGGATCTTTGCTGATTCGAGTGACATCGATATGCGCGTGGTGTCGCGTCGTTTGCGGGTGACAGCAACGGCAGGTCTGTCGCTGACAAATCACTTGGCGCGCTCGGAAATGCAAGTTCACCCGCTCGCATAATATTACACGATAATCCTGACAACCGACGATACGATAAGCCGAACGGTGCACAAGTGCACCGAAAGTGAAACACGCGCGGTTTAATTAATTATGCTCGGTCACATATTGGGTCATTAAGTATGAAACTTTACAAATAGAACATAAACTTTTGCATTTTTTTGCACATGGACATGATTTATTTTCAATCGAAGTATACGCCCATGTTATCTACACACTTCTGCCATTTTAGTGGTAGTTGGTCTATGCCTCTACTATAGAAGCCAGGAGTACGGGAATCGATGAAGTCGCGGAAGGCTGTTTCGACTGCCTGTTGAGAATTGAAGAATTTTCCCACCAACAAGTTGTCCAAATTCCGGAAGAAGTGATAGTCGGTAGGTGATAGATCTGGTGAATATGGTGGATGACGGAGAGTTTCCAATTCCAACTCCCGTAGCTTTGCCACGGTCAGTCGTGCAGTGTGCGGTCGAGCATTATCATGCAACAGGATTGGCATTGACCGATTGACCAATTTCGGTTGTTTAATAGCAAGTTGTTGCATCATTTCGTCCAGTTGCTTGCAATATACTTCAGCCGTTATCGATGTACCAGGTTTCATAAAGTTGTAGTAGATAACACCTGACCTGGACCACCAAACAGTCACCATAAGCTTCTTCTGTGTAATGTTGGGTTTCGCGTGATGTCTCGGTGGTTCATCAGCGTTCAACCACTGATGTGAGCGTTTACGATTGTCGTAGAGTATCCACTTTTCATCGCAGGTCACAATTCGATTAAAAAAAGATTCATTTTTGTGACGGGAAAGCAAAGAAAGGGAAGCCTCTAGACGTTGCGCCTGCTGCGCATCGGTCAATTCGTGCGGGACCCATTTGTCCAACTTCTTTATCTTACCAATTGCAGCTAAATGAACCAATATGGTGGGTATGGAAACATTGAATATCGATGCCAATTCACGTGTACTTTGAGATGGATCGGACTCTACTACGGCTCTCAAGTGATCATTATCCACCTTCGTCTTTGGTCTTCCACGTGGCTCATTAGCGAGGCTGAAATCTCCATCTCTGAAGTTTTTGAACCAATTGCCCACCGTTGCTTTAGTAGTTGAACCTTCACCAAATACAGCGTTGATATTACGAGCTGTCTCCGAGACTGTGGTTCCACGGCGGAACTCATATTCATAAATCACACGAATTTTGGACTTTTCCATAGTTCTATAAAAAAGAATCCACCAATAAAACTAATGAAGATATTTGAACAAACAAATATGACATTTGAAGAGCCAACATACATCTATCACACTAACCTAACCTGATACTGACGTCTGGCGCCAAATTTGAGATAACAAATGTTAAAGATGGCGCTTTTACATTTGTAAAGTTTCATACTTAATGACCCAATATGACGAATATTAGGGCGACATTTACAAATTCGCGTTACTTTAAGCGAATAAAAAAAAGGCGCCTCTCGGTCCGTAGTTGGGCAGACGTAACCGCGATCTCGCGATGCGATTGCGTGAATCAGTTCGTCCGCCAGCTGTTCCACGCAACAAGTGATACGCGGGTTTCGGGTTTCGGGTGATGATCGAGAAAAATATGGAACAAACGTGCCTCCCGTCGTGACAATGTGCGGTAACCGCATTTCCCACAACGATCGACGTGACGTACACTGTCCGATGTCGATCCGAAAAATGTAACGGAACGATTGTGTCCCACGAAACGGCTCGAAAATAATAACGTCCGCAATGTTCCCAAAAAAGAGGAAGCCTGAAAAAGCGCGGAGGAAGTGGGTCACCCTGTCGATTTGGGCGGACCGGATCTGTCCGGTCGTGTGCGTCTTGTGTGCAGTTGCAGCTGTTGCTGCTGAGGCCTCTCTCTCCCTCTCTCCCTCTGTCTCTGTCGCTACGTCGTACACAGCATATCGCGGGAATAATCAATGCTTCCGTTTTGCGTCCAACGAACGCGACACCGTCATCGCTCTATCCGTCTGTCTGAAACTCGAACGGGTCTTGACGCGGCGCTTATCTCATCAGCGATCGTCGTGATTCCGAAAATTGAAGGCTGATTGACGAAACAGCTGTATCCAGAGTGTACCTCGTCGCCGTACCTCATCTGATTCCGCCGCAACATCGACGCGGATTGAGGACGACCGATGCGACGTCGCGACGCCGACGCCGAAACCTCGACCTTCAGGCTGTACTGGTTACGACCGGTTCAACGCTGAATCGTTTCGGTTCGGCTCTACGTGGACGGATGACGTAGACGATGGTCTCACGATCACGATATAGAAGGGACCGAGACGTCGTCATCGTCATCATTGCGTAAGCGTTGCCGACGTCCGGGCGTCGCGGCGTCGTTCGTGGGTCGCAGAAGATCGCGGTACGCGAGAAAATCGTCGACCGGAAACATCGTGTGGCCCGACGCCGCTTCATGATCATCCTCGGAGTGGGCATCGCTGATAGATGTTGCCGCAAAGTCAGCTCGATCGAGTTCGAGTCGGTATTCTCGTTAGGGAAGCTTTTCTCGCCGCTTCCGAAGTGAAAATTTATTTGGTTTCTGATTCGGTTATTTTTTGGCTTTGCGCTCCGCGAATTTCGAGGTCAAGTGCACATCAGCTGGCAAGGGAAAATCTGTGAGACTGTGAGTGCAGACACAAACACGAAACGATTATCGTATGTTGCAACACGTGTATTAATTGCGAGTAATTCTGCAATAAAAATGTGCGACGAGCAAGCGCGTCGATGAAAAGTCGACAATACGTTATACACGCACAACGATCGATGACTCATTATTACTGCTTCGATCTAATTGTTTGTCTGGTCGGTGAGATTGTTTATAATATGTATTTCTCGTAATTCGAGTCTCTTCGAAGTAATTGGAGAGAGCTCTTCAGAGAATTCTAGAGAATTAATGGAAAACTGATAATTATGAGAAACGATAGCATTTGCTGTTTCAAGATTCATGTGGAACATAAATAGATTTAAAATTTGAGATATTTTTTTATGATCTCGCATATGCGATGAATTTTTTATGCTGTTATGCGATGAATCTTTTATGTTGTTACAAATCATCGATGGAAAGTGGAATTGGACGGTGGTATTATTTTTTCGCAAGCGAGCCGTTATGAAGAGAAATGCGATTAATGTTGATATTATACTCGAGATCAAATAACGGTATCATGTTTGCAAAATGAGTGCTTTAAACCGTGATATCGCAAATGTCGTATTCAATTCGGTGAACGTTCTCCTTTAAAGAACTCGTATTGCTCTTTTCCCTTGAATTCTTTTGCGACGTTCTCTCGCGAAATTCTCGTACTCCCTGTAATTTACACGACGCGCAAAGAGAGAAAACGAACGTTCGCAAACAGTCCGTGCCTCTCGAAGGTAACGGACGTGATTAAATTAATGTAATGCCAGGAGGGGAACGGGGAAACTTATTCGATTACCGGACCATTCGGCCTTTTCAGAAATTACTCGAGGGATTTAATTTGGTAAATACGCGACAAATTCATCAGTTAATTTCATTGCTAGCCGGATGTTCTCCCGGCTAGTTCAAAAGCTTTCGGCAATATTTAATTGCAGCTGCAAGGGCAGACTACTCGTCCGCATGTACGTGCGGAGACTTGGCGATATTTTCCTTCTGTCACTTCATTGTAAAAATGGTTCTCACGCTGCCCGGCATTTTTCCATGACGAAATCGCACGAGGAAAAGACAGATTAAGCGGAAGTCATGGTTAATTCTATCGTGCAAAGTTCCCCACATGCGATCGACAATTTCAGCATTCAGGGAAATTTTCCGCTTGAGATATGAGGCAAGATCGTGCGTTGCTTTCGTTGTTAATTATCGCTGCATTCCTGCCATAATCAACGCATTTGTAAGAGATAATAAGGGGAGAGATTCTTCTCTCCTATCTCACTTCTGATTAGTTGTAGAAGATTGAAGGAACACGTACGTAGATAGAAACGCTTTATTGGAGAATAATCTTAACAAAGGTATCAGGATCTAAACAAAGGTATCGGGATGACTCGCGATAAGTGCATTGCACAAGGGCGACTCCACGGGTATCTTACCACGAGTGGCTCACGAGTGATTCACGAGTGAGTGTCCGTTCGAACACGTCGCTTTTATACGCTTGCAAACAAAGAATCATCGCCACGATGGACCACCCTGTGACCATATCGTCATTTGATCACAGGAGCGCCGCTAAATAAACCATCGCTCGCTTAAAGATATCAACTCGCATGCTGATGGCACCGTCGAGACGGCTCGGCCTATAAATGATAAAATCGGACATTTTTGTCCTACACATTACACGCGCAATTAAATTCTACTGCTCGATAAATATGCAGAACTTGATCTTTTAAGAGAGTAGACATGAATCCTCCGCGATTACCCCTAATGTCGCAATAAATCGTATTGTCGAGATTGTAGATAGCGAAACACTGTGTCGCGTCGCGCGTATTTATTATACAAGAATCACTCATGTACAACCGAGAGATCTCTAGACATTAGTGAATTGGAACTCGCAGCAGATCACGAAATTATTCAACTCCGCGAGCAAATCACGCGAAAACAATTGAGTAACATCTTGCTACTCAATTCATCCCACGAACAAGGATATCCTCATGGCGTATTTTCCTAAAGATCTCTTCATTTTCTCGCGTTCATTGATAAAGTACACACGCATACGTCTCCTTTCAAACTACGCGGCTTTGATCAGCTTCGATTATTCGCCGCAGAAACCGCGAATTACGGTGTTGCACGAATCTTTCGTCGCACGTGACGCACGCTTAGCCGTAAAGTCGATCATCGTGTGGTGAGGAAATCTTGCCCCATCTAAAGCGATCGCACCTGTATGAATGCCGCGGCACTGTCTTATCTACGCCGGTCTCCCGCGGCTATAAAAGACACGCGTCTCCATACGGAACTCTTGATAATTCGTGCCTACTAATCGGACGCGCCGCGTCGCAACGCGACGTTCCTCCTCGCGCACTCTCGTATCGCATCGCATCGTAAGGGCGTTCTCCTTAGGGAAACCAGTGCACGTATCTCATCGGAGCATCGCGGCGATTCACGTGTGTCTTCCCTTAATCCTGCTCGAGTGCAGACACGTGTGTCCCTTGAGGAGGACGTGACGATAGGGACGAAGGACCGGACGTTCGCCACCGGAGGTTCCTCGTAGGGCGCAAAGTGTGGTGACCGGCGTGTGGTAGTGGTGATCGCTGGAGGGACGCTTATGACGGAGCCCAGGCGAAACCCATCGTCAAGCACGTTTCTTCAAATAAATTACGGATATCGATTGCTCGCGGTAGAGAAGAGGAGGTGAGTTCTCTCTGTGAATTCGCTCAGCAGCTCCAGCTGCTGCGTGGACAAAATGCCGTGGACACTCGGCGTTGATTAGATTGGACCGAATAGCCCGGCTCCGATCAGCGATCGGTCGAAATATTTTCGAAATCTACCTGCGGAAGCTGGGATCCGGATAGGAAATACCGTGGCGCTTATGAACGAGAACGCGGGATGCCTTTTTCGAATGAACGCGTTCGCTCGCACGTCCGTTCGTCCGTTCAAAGGTACTGAATGGATCACCGAAGGGTCGCTTAGGTTGGCATATGATCGAATTTGGATCCCGCGGATCTCGTGGTTATCACCGATGCCTGTATCGAGGTAATCACGATGTTTCCGTTGGATTGATTCACGCGACTGGAATCGCTAATTTGTAATTTCGGGGCGAAGAAGGGTGGCGAATCCTCCTCCACTTCGCGATACGTGTGATGTCTTTTATCTGTCGTAGTCGTGAGTTTAATTGTCTCGATCAGTTTGTACGATCATCTGCATCTACTTTCGAAACTCGAAATGCATATTGTTGCATAATTCTTTTCCTTTCTTTTCTCGGTGCTTAGACCGATCGTAATTCGACGGAGCATCAAAGGCCATAGCCGGATAAGCATACTAAAAGTGCCCCCGGCGAGTTTTGGAACGACACTTGGACTGTTATTTTGTCATTATAACAAAAACATTTTCTCAAAATTTCAGTCCTTTAATTGTATTATTTCTCGAGTTATTGAAAAAAATGCGATTTTCAGTTTTTATTTTTTTCTTCCATAGATATTATAGATGGACTTCTGTCGATTTTTTTTTAAAGACTTATTAATATAAGACATAAAAAAAACTTTTTTCATAGTTCCCGATTTAAAACTCCATTTACAAAAAAAATAATAAAATTAAAAGTAACTTTTCCGAAGTGTTCTCTTCGAGGTACAATCACTAAACTTTCACAGAAAACTCTTCTCTTTTATGAAATTGTTCTCAAATTTTTTCAATTTTTTCAAGTTGGTGCAACATCATGAAAAAAAATAAAAATCAATTTTTTCCTTTTATTTTTGCAGTAAAATAGAAATTTATTTACTTCTCTCAATACAAATATAGTTATAATTATACAAACAAGATTCTAGAAAGAATTTTTATACAAAAATCATAATTTTTATCGAATGTGATCAACAAATTAATTTTTTATCAGTCTTTATCAATATCTTCAGTAATTACTACGGTGCTACCCTGTATCGTAAACAGATGGCTCAAAATTTCAGCTGGTCTTATTATTTTTGCTAAATATCTCGCATAAGATAAGTAATATACAGCTAGGGTGTATTACTAAAGGTGTTACAAGCTTATATTTTTAAAACTAGATGAAGTATGAAATTTTTGTTTTCCAGCAAATATTTGGTATCGAAAATAACATCATATGATGAAGTTAGTTTTTTCCTAGGTGGAGTGGGTAAAGTCACATCAAGGACATTTTGATTTTATAACTGTCGACGTGTAACAGGACAGATGAAATAGGAAATCGAGAACGGCATCAAAGACCAATGTCCACTTACGGGCTGTGTAATCTACGCAGTCACGTTAAATCGGTTACCTTTGATATCCCTCGCGTTGCATGCGCTGCATCGTGCGCGCGGCATATAAATTATGTTCGACTCCCAGCATCGCTTCATAAAGTCAAGAGCCGCATTACCGCTGATTGAGGACCGAGTCCTCGCTATTCGCAAATTCGCGCTATGCAATCGATCCACACTATTATTAAGATTGTTTACCATTACCCGCCGATGTATCCGATGCTCTCGGTAAATCATGAACTTTCGTGATCAGCCGTTCGTGCGCCCGGAGAGCATTTTTCTCCTCTTCTCGTCGCGCAATAAACCGCGGCTCTATTGCCAGCCGACCCGAATCGATCTATTTTTACCGTGTCGCTTCTTCGGATGGAAAAATTGATGCTCCTTTAACCGTCCACTGCCAAGTTTTTCGACGAAATTTTCAATTGAATTCCCTTGACACACAGCACTCTTTTCCCCTGCTTCCCTTGGTGGAGGCAAATCGAGCCGTGTAATAAGCATGAAACAAGAGATAGACAGCTAATAAATAATGCATTCTATACTTCTCGCTTTAATCTTTATCTACGGAGCATACCACGTTGTATGTAACGCGCGCATCAATCCTCAATTGAAATCAACATCGATGTACGTTGTGAAAGAGAAATTCATGCCACGCGATTTCCGTGTATCGCGTGTATCGCGTATTTCAAGAGTGCATTGATAACGGCACGTCAAATATTTGCGGCCGGTAAAAACAGCAAGATCATCGATCCCGGCTTGATTGTGAAATATTACCGAGACGCAGATAACGTTACGTTGCGTTCGAACCCGCGAGTTATCGAGAGCGAGCGCGATTTCGCAAATCAATAAATAAATTTCTCCATTCGGCGGCAGTCGTGCAACAAAAATTCCCGGTCCACGTCCATAATCTGGATCAATTATTTACCGTTGCGAAACGCTCTCGGTGAACATCGTGTCATTAACCCGGCGATTTTAGTTTTCCTTTTTTTCTTGTTATAACTTTCGTTTCTCCTTGTTAATTAATCACGGTTGCATCAATATGCGCATTCCAAGATTGTGGCCGCTTTCGGTTACGGCTCCGTCGTAAAATTTCGATAAAGACAGATAACGCATGGAATCAACATAGAATGACTTTCAGAAAACTGATAGTGTCTCTCTGGAATTGTCATTATCTTTTCTGTTGTGTCAACAGTGTTTTATTGTTGTGACTCAACAGATCAGTATTGTCTGTATTGTCATTTTGTTCTTTTTGCAAGTTGTGTTATAACAAAAGTCATGTGGAATTCTGGATTATTGAATAATTGAAGTTTATAGGAAGCCTTGAGAAGTATCAAGCAAAAGAGATAAATCAATTGAAGCAATAAAGAAGCAAAAACACATTTTACATATTTATCAATCGGACTACAATTCTGTTAAACAAATACGCAGATCACTTTGCATGATTGATTTCCTCTGTTATATAAACATTTCAATTAATATCAGTGAATCACGATCGTAATCTTGTTAATCGTATCTCTCGTCCGGTAACACAACTGTACAAAATTGCGCTAATTAAGATACTGATCAAGCGGATTAATCGCCAAAAGCACGAGGCTACAAATAAGCACATATTCAACGCATTGAACGCTCTCTCTCTCTCTCTCTCTCTCTCTCTCTTTCTCTAGTGTCATTGTGGAAATTCTTTAAATTTTTATGAAAGAAAAGTTTAATTTATTCTTTAGGAATTTCTTTTATACCTTTGTTGCTTTACATTTTTTTCGTTATTCATTGTAACCGTAATAGCAGAGCGAGTTGTATATAGAAATACGTTTTTGCAAAATACAATTGGCAACTACAATTCATGAGTCATTTTCGAACTGCATGACAATAAGAAATTTCAGAAAAGCGTAATAGTAACAATCAAGCACTTAATGTTTTCCTGCGATAAGCGGATAAAACTTGTGGAGATAGCAAAACGTAAGAAATTGTCGAACCAGTCACAGCACTTCGCCCACAATCGAGTGCAGCTTTGTGTCTTATGTTTGATTCCATCAATCAGCCTGAATTTTGTAATCGCTTAAATTTTTCACAGTATTGCAACAATCAAACATTTTAAAACGTTCGATCGCCATCATTATAAAAATATACTCACTGCGCCTATCTGCGTTAGATGCGTATTAGTTGGTGCTCATTAAGATAAGTCCGTAATTGCATTGCAATTTCCTATCAACAACGTACTATATGGTATACACTCAATATTCCATTCTTTGAGTTCATAAAAGACGCGTGCAAATTCAAATCGAGCAGCTTGTAATGCACTGCACATAGCTTTATTCCATAAACCGTTATTGTTGCCATGAAATACAGTGTATTCTCTTGTATGTGCGCGGTCGTGTCAGCCTTGGCTTAATCTGGGAACATTTCTATATTACAATACGCATGATTCTTCCCGGGACGTGACCGTTTCTCCGAGATTACTCGAGGAAACTCTGTGAGGAAACGGTGTTAGATACTCTGCAAAGATAACGTTCAGACTAATAGTGTGAAACGAGGAAGATTCCTGCGGACACGTCTGTTTCGCGTTGATTCTTGTGTAACAGTATTAAACTGGAAACTCAGGTAACGGGATTGGACGGTCGAAACAAGTCGAGGATACTTAGTTGCGAGTGCCGGGTCGAGGATTTTGAGCTTTGTTACTGACGAGACACTGCACGCTCTAATCCTCTTCGTTAAGCGACGCGAATTTAATTTCGATGTTCAGCCCGTTGTTAAGAATCTCGCGCAATAATCAGGAACAATGTATAAAATCCTCTTTTCTGGATACAATCAGAGATAAATCTCCTTCTTATTTCGCTTCCATTAATTCCTCACGTTTTTTGATCGATTTACCTGTCATAATTCGTTAAACTTGACAATTATAATACCATTTCCGTTTTTATCAATTCATGCAGAGAATGGATTTTATAGAATGTATAAAGAAACTTTTATGCAAATTCCAAAGCACATATTTACCCTGCATCTACCAGTTGAGTGCTCGTGTTCCATCTGTTTTATAAAGAACACGCTAAAATCGTGAACTGATAGGACAGATGGAGACGTTGCCTCCCGAATGTCTCTCTATTCTCATCGATTTTCGCAGAATTTACCACACCGCCTCCGCATTCTTTCCTTGTTTCTTCTCTCCTTCCCGATGGCTGACCCGTACGCGTTAGAACTACTGAGAGAACTCGTTCCGCGACTTTTCTCTCCATCGTATTTCCGAGGCGCGATGTCTCCTGGGGTAAAGTCGGTTGTTCCTTTCGCAGGTTACACGAGATACCCCGCGAATCCCGCTGGATAAAACCTCGCCTTAGCAGGGATGATTCTGCGAAATGGTCCCACAGTGACCACGAATCGATTAGATCCGCGAACAAGAACGCTGCCGGCACAAACCAAATTTCTCAGTCCCGTTTTATCTCATTATTCTGAAACGCTAAAGTTTGCGACATGTCCGGCGCCGTGGCGCACTCGTGGAGGACTTGAAAGAGGGTAGCAAAATATCTCGAAAATTTCACCGGCGGGGAGTCCGCCGAGGCCACCATCACTTCAAACAACTACCCTCATGGAAGATTAACCGGGTGAAATTGAGCGGTTGATTCTTTGGACGCGTAAATCTAATTAATCTTCTGTTTACACAGTTAAGGAATTAAATTAGCAAATTGAGTTAGAATATTAATCATATCCTGCTGTATATTTAACGACCCAGGCAATTTCATGCCTCAGGAGGAGAACTGGAGGCGGAAGGGAGAGGGCCTGTCGCGTCATCTGCTGAATCGATTCCTCCACGTATCATTTCTACCTTCCGGCCGTCTTGTGCAAGGAAGTCGCAACTTTCCGCCACGTTTTGACATTAGTTAACGAAGTTTGCTCACGCGGGAGTGGCTCGTCTCTTTTCACTGGCAAGAGTTTGCGTCTGTTTGGAGGATATCAAATCCTGAATTAATCTTCGACATGATGTATCGCACAGTCATCGATCTTCCTTGGACCTTCGTGGATTGCAGTATCGTTGCATCTGCAGCGACACAACATCAGGAAACTCCAAAAGTCATGTTATCGGCTGCGGTGGCCCGCCGTTAGGCTTTTACGAAAATTATTTGTTGGTGTTCATCCTTATCAGCGTATTATTTGTAGGCGTTACAATCTGCCCGTCTCGCCAATAGAAACTGAACGTGAAACGGTTGCTCGGACGATAACGTCAGGCTGCTTCGACTCATAGTCAAGTTTTATTGCGTTACAACGGAGGCAAATCGAGTCTAATCTTATCTCAGTTAATCGATCGCTGCTATCTACCAATAGATATTGTTATTACTCGGAGAATAAACAGATTAGCGTATGATAACATTCTCAGCAATTCAGCGCACATAAGGGAGCCTATTATTCGATCCTGATGATTTTATTTTTTTCAAATATAATATTGTTGAAACATCGGACCATTATTGTGGAAACCATAACAAATGGAACTTTACAAGATTTCGGAGAGCAATTAATCTGATATTCGTTAAAGATTCCGCGCGGAATAAATGAGGATCGTCTTCGCCAGGAAACGCTCGTGTAGCTTCATTGCATTGTATTATACAGTTCGCACGTTTGCATTCTGCACGAGGTATCATGACAATACTTTGCGCGACGTGACTTGTTGGCTTTAATTTGCTCTTTGCCGGAAGAGAAGCGCGGAAAACGCGCATGGACCGAATAACCCGTGTCGCGGTTTCTTTCGCGGCCTCGCGCTTCCACTGCTCGTATTTTCCGCTGCCATGGCATCATTTTCCACTTGGGAAAAGGGTCATTGACCGGCGAAACGGATGCGGATCGCGCTCGTGAATCGCTGCATTACGAGCGTGGCGCACTTCGCAACCCGCGCGCGCATTCATGTCAGCGCGGGCGAACCGCAAGAATTGCGGTCGGTCGGTTTGAAAGTACGATGGAAATTAATTTGCCGAAGTTAACAAACCCCAAGACCCACAAAGCATCGCGAGGTCTGATGGTATTCACGGAACGTCGTGTTAATTACGTTAAGACCGGCAGAAGCGCGCGAACGGCAAAAATGGACTTTTATCTTTACGCAACGAGATACAAATTCGCGCTTCAATATCCGAAACCTCTTCAATATCGAGTATGCGTACGAAAAGTACCAATAACGAATATAATATCTTGCAATCTGGGGCGATAACATGCTCAGGTTAGCAAACTGACTGCTAAATTAGCATCTGGTAAAAAATTGAAAACAGTTACAAATTAAAAATCTGATACGTTGATTTGCAATCTCCAGATTTGGTCCGTTCGTCGACGTGTTATTCGGTCTCCGAAAAAAGAACACAGGAGTGTATCGTTTTTACCATAATCAAATTAAGTGTTAATAATTATTCCCGGAGCTCTGCCGTGTGCTATCGGTCTTCATTTATTTCTTATTCCTTTCTCCGTCTTCGGAGAGAGGCTAATTTTTGTCACCGTCAGGAATTAATCCGGACGATTCTCGCGAGCCGCAAAATAATAAATCGCCGATTCCCCGGACACGTGTCTCGAGAGCTGCGGACCGCGCGGGATTACGAGGCCGGCCCGCCGCTGGAGGTCGGTTGGGAAATTAGTTTCCGGGCTTAATGGAGTTCCGTGAGCGCGAAAGATGGGCACCGCGCAGGCGACGACTACCGGGCCAAAGTTTCCGCAACTTTCGCAATTTTTTCAATTAGCTGCGATTTTTCAGAGACGAAGGCGACGCGGAGCGCGCGCGCGCCACGCTCAGGAATGAAAGCGGGTTGCATCCCCGTGTTTGTCAGAGTCTCCACTCTGCCTGGTCATTCTTGCTCGTTCTAACGATGTTACGCGTTATATTGGCAAAGTCAAGCGGCGTTATAAGAATCTTAGGGGCTCGCGCGCAAACTTCTTTATTCTGGCGCGACTCGACTTTATTCGCGAATCTCCTCGAGGGGTTCATTCTTCTCCCCCGGCAATAATAACGTTTCTCCATCCGACATTAATGGGCCGTATTATGTGTACATATCGCCATATCACGGACCGACGAAACGCGGCAAATACGTCTCGGTATCCCGGTGACGGCCACCTCCGCCCCGGCTTCCGGTTTGATCGCATCGATGATTTACGAGCCCCGGGAGGAACCGGGAAGGCTGGAATCGCGCGGTTGCCTCCAAAGCTGCACTTGTAAACATCGCGAACGATCGCGCGGGCGAACTGCAATTTACGGCAATTTTTCTGCCGTCCGAATGGAAACATTCGTTTTAGTTTCAGGAGAGATAGGTATTCACGTGCGAATGTGTGTTACGAGATATGTGTCTTGCGCCGAGTCTCGAGACACTCGGGATTGATTTCGTATCTTGAGCTTTCCGAAAGCAGTTGCAGTGATCTCGGGGCGGGCAGCAGAGGGTGGGAACGAAGGGAGGATTGCACGAGAGAGACAATTTATCGCGCGGAAGCCAATAAGTCGGTCGTGTCAGATCAACCGAGAACGAGGGGCAAATTTTATAAACTCGTTCGCGAGTCGGGCTCGGCGGCGCGGCGGGAAAAAGCACGTCTTATTGGAGACAAATGAAATCGGGAAATCGTGCCGTGAAATAGGATAATCTGAAACTGACGTCGCTATATTCTGCCCATCGCGAGCGCTTAAACATCCTCGCCGTTTCGATATCGGGGCAAGACAGAGGTGGCTTCGTTAATGTTAACGAAGGAGACAGAGCTCTACCTTTAGCACGAACGATTCATTTTCTAGCAGCGGTGGATAAGTCATCCGTGTTGCATCGTACGAAAGGGGCGGACGTGATCGATAATGATACTAATATGACACGATACTAATGGAGTTTCAGCAATGAGTATTGTGTCCAGAACGCGAGGCGAAGGTGCTTCAGATTATAATATATCTATTCGGAGAGATATTCGGAGTTTTATGAACTTGCCAAGGCGATAAGGAGGCATCTCGAATTAATTCGAAATGGAAATAACTGACGATGATGAAAGTTATGTGAAAAAGCATGAATAATTACATTAATTCTATAAAATCCTATATGATAGTTTGCACAAAAGCGGAATTAATCCGCAGGACAGGGTAGACATTGCTGATAGGTACATGATACGTCTGAAGAGTAACGAGATCGAACCACTGGTGGATGGAAATCACTCATATCATTCATTTTATTCAAAGTACATCCTTTCAGCGCAATGTTAAGCGCGATCAACCGATATCAAAAGGCAGGAAGGCCTGCAATCGCGCACCTTCGCGCACTCTTTGGACAATCGGACGTGCGGCTCGCCGCAACGTCGATCGAAGGGCCGGGTGAAACGCCCCTCGTCAGCACTTTTTCACTGGGCCTAACGAAGTCTTGTTCGCGTCCGCGCTTTTCAGAACGCGTTCTTAAAAGCGTCCTCGTGGTGGACTGGGTGAGCTTTAATGTCGCACTCGGTCGATCTTTTTTCCCTTCTCATCGCCGCCGGCGGCCGTCCGTCTCCTCTTAACGGCATGAAACCCGATATCACATTTGCATATCGGAAAAGTCGATCCGTCGGTCGAATAAAGTTTCATTTTATTTCCGACGTATCGGGAAAGCGAGTCGACGTTTCTCTTTGTGAGCAACCAGCATGAAGGGCCGACGTGAAGCGAAACAAGATATCATTAACGGGGTAGAATTCGCGGAATCAACGTGAATTCGTCGCTGTTGAATTGTTATTGATATTAATGCAGCTCGTAGCAGCCGATCGATTAATTAACGCGGCCGGCGCGGTGTCTAATCATTGTTTAGATTGGTATTTCCGCGTGCAAACATATGATACAGTAGATAATGGCGAGGGTAAATAGGGGCGCTATTTGCGCCGTGTGGCTAACTGCACGCGACGCGCGTTTTATTCGGTAGAACTGTTCATTTCCAAGCCTGATATGATGCACCGCGATAAGGAGGATGTCTCGAGCGCATGCCTAATGTCCTATGACGCTTGCAAAGTGTCGGGAGATCGCGAAATTGCGATGTAAAAGCAATTCGATGAAATAAAACGTAAAACGTAAATGTATGGAAAGAGGGAGTGACGAAATCAATTAACCGACCGAAAATTCGACTCTTGTTTAATTAATTTGCTTTTTGTATGATTGCAGAGTCGTTAATTAAGAATGCGCGATGACGCAGCGAATTTACCCGTGGTCCACGAGTCCTCGCGAGGGGTCGCAGGATATACAAATGGAGATGCCAAACTCCAATCATTCCCTCCGCCAGGGAAAAATCCTCTCGAGATGTAAGTATCTACAGCGCGATCGGTGTGATCGTGTTTGCTTGCTTTCGGAGTTAGCTTCATAAGCGAATTTCCCCGTGTTTTTCGATGTGAAATTGAGCTGCGGTTGATTAATCGTGGAATTGCCATCCAAACAGAGATGTCTCGTTGCGTGTTACGCGATACGCGACTTAATTACATCGGAGTTCTCAAGTAGCCCGAGTGATTAATCCGTGATGACGTCTGTTTTATAACTCTCACGAATGCTTCCACTTTTCAATTTCAACTATCATGATTGTCCATTAGCGTAGATACAGAGCACTTTAATTATCGTCATCTATCCATCTTTAATCGCAAATAGTGTCCTCTCGATTATTATTCGCGCATGATATCACTGAATATGGTTAATTAGATCGTTCCGAATAATATATCGGAAATATATCGAAGAAATGTACTGTGTGTGAATTATTGTACTTTCCATCATGTATGCAGCCGTATCGACAAGTCGAGCATTATTGAATTTACTTTCGGTACCTACGGCATCTTCCCTCGCAGATAAAAGCGGTACGCGAGTAGGGAACCGCACATCCATTCAAGATAAGCAAACGAGCAAAAGTTTTCATTGATATTAACTATTTTATTAGCCACTTTCCGGCGACACTAATGCATCCAGTGAACACACGGCTTCCGCGAATCTCATTTGAGTTCCGCGATAAAAGTCGGCTACGAATTATTCAATTAACCTGCAGCTTGCGAGGAAAATGTATTAAGGGGTACTAAATGTCTCACTTGAAATTCCGAGTGAGGATTGGCATTCGTTTTAGTGCTTCCTCGAGAGTCGCGACTGGGAAAGTTTCCCTGAGAGGCGATCGGTTGCACAGGACGACGTTTCTGTAAAGTATAGGGGCTACCGTAGTGCAGTGCCGTAGCGTATCCCCGAATTAGCTAGCAGAGCTTTTTCATTATAAATACCGTCGTTGCATTATTCATTACTGGTTATTCGTTATTCGTTAACCCGATAAAATGTGATTTTGAGATGACGTATATCTTTTTGAAAGCGACGGCGGTTTGACAAGCAGAGTACGTTTCGCAATTTCCGGCGTAAGGATCTGCCCTCCAGTGAATCTCCCGGTGCGACGTAATGTAATCGCGATTTTTCGCGGTTTCGTGCTTGAACGCGCCAGCCGTTCTCCGCGAGCATTTTGCGCGAGAACACGTTTAACTACTTATCGTCTTGGAGCATGCCTCTGGCTACGGCACTGCTATTACTTCAGGTGGCAAAGCTTCCTATATTCCGCGCCGATCGTAGATTTGTCGGGGGAGTTTCTAACAGCAATTACGTCGCTAATGGAGCCCCCACGGAGAGATGCCGGCCGACTTTCGCCAAAGTCTCTCATCCAGGACTACTCTTCGGGTTCCTGGGCTTTGCGACGACGACGGCGACGTCGAAACTTCGCGTAGATCCCGTAGTTTTTGCGCTCCCGCCGAGTTAGCCGGAAGCTCGCCCGCGTTCTCGTTGATCTTTAAATTGTCGATTTACGAAGGTCCCCTTCGTTCGATTTACGATTCCTGGCGGAGACCCTGCTGCGCTATTTGTCGAGTAATTTCCTCGGGACGACAGCATCCGCCGCCATTAATAACAATCTCGTGTACGTCAAACGCGATCAAGATAGACGAAAGCTGCACGTGTCGAGACGGCTTCAACATTTTCTAGTGGAAAGTATAATATAATCCGAGCATTATATTGTATGCTATTTCGGAGCAAAACGTGTCTCGTAGATGCGTTAATCTCATTATGGGTCTTACGAATAAATTGGACAAGTTAAAGATAAAATCTTGGCGATGAGATTAGACCAGCTGAAAATCCGCGTAGAATTACCGCAATAGCTTCGCGAGTTATGACGCGACTCCTTGCATGTGACAGTTGCAAATTTTGTGTGTACGATACCTTGTACATTTAATTTCAGACACACAACGAGACAGGGAGAAGGATAAACATGAAGCCGAATACATGCTGCAGGAAAATAGCAAAGCAATGTACGAATGAGCTTGTTACAGATTGTGACAGAATGTCTGTCGAGAAATAAGTGCGAGACGTAGAGACCGGATAATGGATCGTCGTGCGACGAGACTCGTCGACTTATTAACGTCTCGATACTGTCGTAGGAGACACGCATAAAGCTTTTACAGACCGTATACGGTTTTGTACGACGCAAACGCATGCTTTTACGAGGATGCTGCCGGCATCAAGATTTCTCACCTTCGCTTTACCGCTCCATAAAACCATGCTTTAACGTCCTCTGTCCTTTTTTCCTCCAGCTGCACTCGCAATTTTGGATGCCGCAAAGTATCCTCCAGCGTAGCGGCCTTTAACTCTTTGGATGCCTGATGCTCCTTGAAAATTCTCGAAGCGGATATTCTCTCGCAGAAGCGACAATTCATGTCCGCGGATTTTTTTCTTTTTTGATAAATTTTTATAAATTGATAAACGTACTGCATTCTCGAGAAGAGAGTATCTCCTAGGATTTAGGGATTTTGCTATTTAAATCACGTACACTGCGAAAGGAGGTATCGGTTTGTCGAGATCGTCCTTGGAGGAGTTTGATCGTAAGGATTTCGATTAATAATCAATTTGCACTTTGTGTCCACAGGGAATTCGTGCCACCGGAAAAGAAAGAGGAGAAGGAAGAGAAACCAGCCTCGCAGACGCTATTGCCCGTGCCTTACTACAAACTCGTGAGTTTTTCCCGCGAATAATTTATGAGCGCGTTCCCGGTGCGAATTTCGAGGGTGACGTTTTCCCGCGGCGGATACTAGTATATTTAAAAAGCCGGGGATATACGAGGGTGCTGAACCTCGGCTTTTAATTCTGTCTATAGATCCGATATTTCGACAAAGTATAGCGCCCTTCCGGACCTCGATCGTTTATAATCGTTAGCGCATTTCCGTCAAGGATAAAAACTCGAAAGGGACCGGTAAAGCAAATAAAGAATAAAATAAAATAAACGGGAAATTTAAGATACTTCGTGGAGGGCTTTTTTTCCCGCGACGTTTACACGAAATGGAACGTACATTTCGGAGTGAAGTGAACCGCCGAGGAAAACCATTAAGAACGTTGGAAAATCTTTCCTCTCAATCGCGCCAACTACGGAACGTCCCTGAATAAGTGACGGTGATTAACGACACGTTCTTTATGATAAACGGCAGTTAATGACTCATTGCGGGATACATTTGTATAATTTTCTGCATTATATTTTAATAGAGCGTGAAACTCTTCGCCCCGGGGAATTAAGCGCAGATATTTCTCATGATATCGTAGATTTGAATGCGTTTTTCAGTCAATTGATGTGATTGTTTTTACACGCAGACAGAGCATGCAAACGCGCACGCTCGCTCGTTAATCATGGTTAGTCGGTATTAATTTTGCAAGTTAAATCTTTTGGAAAGCGTGAATTCGCGATGCTGAATCATTGAAAAACGCCGCACGTTCGCCGTGCTGAATCACTGGAAAACGTGTTCATGAAACTTTTCGACATATTCGCTGTAATGTGACTAATTACATTCTTATTTGCATCCTTGTGGATATGCGTCCATATAATTTCCTCGTAAATATTTTCGTCTTTCCAACTGAAAATCAATAATTATTGTTACAACCTTTTCAGTTCCGATTCGCGACGTCGCTCGAGCTGATGCTGATCTTTTTTGGCCTAATATTGGGCTCATTAGTAGGATTTTGTATACCACTTGGTACAATACTATACGGCGAGTTTAGTGCGCTCCTGGTGGATCGTAACATGGAAAATCACACGAGCAATCCAACCAATATACTGAAATATTTCGGAGGCGGGAAAGTTTTGTAAGTGTCACTTCATCTCTCGACTACTACTGAAGAAAATTCTTTCGACGAATACGAAGTACTTTCCTCCGGCGCAACGGCAAGAAAAAATACATCCCAGGATCAATCTTTTGGAATAAAGATGTTGCTTCGTTATTTTAGATACGATAACGCAACCCGCGAGGAGAGGATGGACGCTCTTTATGACGACGCGGTGTCTTTTAGCATTGCTGCGACAACAGTAGCGCTGATCCAGTTTATCCTTTCTACGCTGGCAATCGACTTCCTCAATATCTCCGCCTCGAGACAAATCAGCCGGGTGCGCAAGATGTTCCTGAAAGCCGTCTTGAGGCAGGATATGGCGTGGTATGACACGAACACGTCGACCAACTTCGCCAGCAGAATTACCGAGTGAGTCCCTGGCTCTTTATTATCTTTCGGCGCAGATGCGCCATATCACTAATTGTACTTTGCGAAGCCGAACGGTGCGATGGACAGATAACGATGACGATGACTATTAACTTGATCGAAATTCCACCGTGATAAGCAACTTCCGGCACGTCCGAGTGGAGCGAGTCATTGGCGAATATTAATCGGCGTCAATATTAGATCATTAGACAAGAAATCGGGATGACAAATGTGTGCGAATGAAATCAGAGTTTTCGATCGAGCGACGATCGATTCTTCGCGAGATACGTCCAAGAGACGCCGATTCGATATTTCGTGATTCGCGAGGATATCACTTTCATCGAGACGTCAGAATTTAATCGAGATTAACAATTTCAACGGGAGCTTCCTCCCGTTTTCGCGGAATGATTTTAGCAGGAATAATATCCTGTACCTTTTCACGCGCCGGTGCGTCCTCAAAGGGAGGACGTTATACCTTCGATTTTCGACACCGTCGATGTAAACGCGGTAACGGGAAGCGGAGAGCAAAGTTCAGGAGGCGAGAACCGGTGTGTTCATCAACAGGTGGGCGTTTGCGAAACTCGAAAAGCCTGCTCCCACACTGTCTCCACTTCCGCTTGCTCGCAGTGTGATCGAACATGCACTCGTATTAAGTTATTAATATCGTCGCGCGAAGGATGAGCAAGTTATTTTTCATCACAAAATATCCCGCAATTCTCATTAATGCGGCCGCGAATTTGCATCCGTCTACATCGTGCTAAGAAACTGAGGAAAGTGTTTAATAATAAGAGAAAATTCATTGCGTTATCTATTGTTATCTGTAGACTGGATGTCTACTGTTGTGACTACGATAATGGCAGAAAACATTCCGTGATGTATTATCTTGCAGCAAAGAGAAAGGAAATTCCTTCATTTTTTCCAATGGCTAACTGTCCCTGAGTCCGATAATAGCGCGTGTTATAGGAAGATTCCTAATCGGCAGCAGGTGGCATCAGAAAGAATCTAACAATAAGATACCGATAATGTTGATAATGACGAGCGCTGATAAAGTCGGATCTCGATGAGAAAATCAAAATTTCCAATACATGTAGCGCTAAAATTGAATCTCGTCATCGACAATGATCCATTCCGGACTGTGTAAAAGATGATAAGGTGCAAGGCGCACGGGGAATCACGAGATTCACAATGTTCGATAATTATTACATTAAAACGTACACAACAAGGAAAAACCGATATTATCTCGCCCACAGGGACTTGGACAAGATGAAGGAAGGCATTGGGGAGAAGCTTGGGATCTTCACCTATTTGATCATGTCCTTCATCAGCTCGATCGTCATCTCATTCGTGTACGGCTGGCAGCTGACTCTGGTCGTGCTAAGCTGCGCACCGATTATAATAATTGCCACGGCGATCGTCGCCAAGGTGCAGAGCTCCCTGTCTGCTCTAGAGCTGGCGGCTTACGGACAGGCCGGCAGCATCGCCGAGGAAGTCCTCGGCGCCATCAGAACCGTGGTCGCCTTTAACGGTGAGCAGAAAGAGGTAGAGAGATACACGGAAAAGCTCGTACCCGCGGAGAAAACCGGGATTAGAAGAGGGATGTGGTCCGGATTGGGCGGTGGAGTGATGTGGCTTATCATCTATCTCAGCTATGCCCTGGCATTTTGGTAAGATCATCTCGCGCATTATATTGCATTTATTCTAAAACCCTTTTCCCTTTTACTTCGCAGTCATTCTTAAAAATCTTAGATAAAATCGCAAGTGACATAAATTCTCATTGTAGTTCTCTTCGAGTTTTCCTGAATATTTTCTAATCTAAAAAAATCAGTAAATTATAAAAAATGTAATTCTACGCTCTGATAATCATTTCGGCCTGAATCGTCCTTCTTTCGACGAAGCCACTGCCTTTCGAGTGTGAAAACCGCGGAATAATTGGACACTTACGTTCGGAATAGCGGCACGTCTTTCCCTTTTTTACTGTTCAATAAAATAGCGTGTTAGCTCCGGCAGACGTGTCGCATCCCGATAAAAAGCAAAGTTCCTTCCGTGCTATGCAGGTACGGCGTGCAATTAATCCTGAGAGATCGTCAGGAGGAGTACAAGGAGTACACGCCGGCGGTATTGGTGATCGTGTTCTTCGGGGTTTTATCCGGGGCGCAAAACATGGGTATGACCTCACCGCATTTCGAGGCGTTCGCGGTGGCGAAGGGATCGGCGGCCGCGATCTTCCAAGTACTCGACCGTGTCCCAACGATCGACAGCTTGAGCAAGAAGGGCAAAAAGCTGAAATCCGTCAATGGCGAGATCGAGTTCAGGAACGTCAAGTTCTGTTACCCGGCGAGGAAGGACGTCGAAGTGCTGCAAGGGTTGAACCTGAAGATCAATCGCGGCGAGACGGTGGCGCTCGTGGGCGGATCCGGATGCGGCAAATCGACCTGCCTGCAACTGATCCAGCGACTGTACGATCCGATCAATGGAGAGGCAAGTAGCGATTCGTCGATCGGCTTTATTGTTCGCCAGATGAATCCTTCATTCTGTCGGAATTTTCGTTTAAAACTTTTGCGTACGTCTGCAACGCGAAACGGAGCACGTTCACTCGAAGACGAGACAATCTTGGATCATATCCGTGAAATTGCATTTAATATCCCCCGTTTAATTAGAGGATTTATTAAAAATTTTATGAATTGTGTAAAATATCGACAAAATTTTATGTGTTACGTAAGAAACAGAAGTTAACAACTGCGCGTACAGCGCCATAACTGCCCAAGCGACGTTTTTATTCCTCGCGAAATTACGGCGACGCTGAATAAACGACTCCGTGCGTGCGACGGTGTAATTCACTTGGCGTTGCTCAGAAAGTAATTGCTTCGCAGCTATTATCCCGGTGTTTTATGTATTTCGTCCTTTATATGGGATCGACGAACGTCTTGGAGCGTCGCCTGAAAAATTCGTGACGGATGTAAAAGCGCCACAACAATCTTGCCGCAACGTTTTCGCGAAGTGGACGATCGACATCGTTCAATCGCTGCGGCTCGATCGAAACCAAATGCGTGCGACAAATACGGACCGTCATTGCAATTTCGCTGGAAATGCAAGCGCGATTTTTACGACGGCGGAGTAGCTGCGGGGGTGGTAGTAATGCGGCGCGCTGTATGTTTGCGTAATAAACATTTTACGGCTTCTACATGCCTTCTGAGTTTATCGCGGTGGCGAACGCGACGACGAAATACATCGTGCTTGCGCGTTCGACTTTCACAGACTTTTTAGCTGCCGCGTAATATTAAGACATTACGTAACATAATGCGCTTTTCTACGATTTTCTTTGGTTCTCGTGTCCGTCATTCATCTCGTGCGTTTTTAACCCGCTCGGCTATTCCTCTGAATTTTCGTTTCGAGTTAGCTCGGTTATCGTGTCCAACGATCGTGACAGGCGATTTTTAAGCGTTTCCGTGGTTTTGTTCGCAGGTTCTTCTGGACGGAGTCGACGTGTCGACGTTGAACGTTCAGTGGCTACGCTCGCACATCGGCGTGGTCGGCCAGGAGCCCGTGCTCTTTGACACAACGATACGGGAGAACATCCGCTACGGAAATGACAGCATTACCGAGGACGAGATGATCAAAGCGACCAAGGAAGCGAACGCCCACGATTTCATCAGCAAACTGCCGGAGGTGAGAGGCACTCCGCTACCCTTTTCTCGTATTCCAGTCGCGCCCTTTAGCCGCTCGGAATTATGGTTCCCCTTTGCCCGTGCTAGACGCGAGTTCGATTGATTCAGCCAGTTCCAACGGGAAGCCGCGGAGAGGCGGATACGTTGGTGTGTCGCATGATTGAATGATGATGAAAACCCGATGAAGACATTGTACGTTCTTTTCCTCAAAGGCGTCTTCTCGCGGTCCCAGGCGCGCTTCTTTCAATTATTTTAGATTTGCAAAACGAGTAATATCTGCTAGAAATAATTTTGGATATTTAGAAATAATAATACTCGAGCTTTTCGTCGCAGACGCTCAAATTCGCAACAACAGATGACAATGTCCTGCAAACGGAATTACCGTGAGAGATTACGGGATTTCGCGATTTGACTTTGTCGGACGCGTGTAAGTGTAAGTGAAATTTCCGCGGGCGTGATTAAATGTCAAGTTTGATGTAACGAGATAAACCGACAGATGCAACGTGATGCACAGATAGATAGATAGATAGATAGATAGATAGAGAGAGAGGGGGAAAAAGCTAGAATGATTTCCCCGTGACGAGAATAAATCCCTGCCTGGATGCAATCGTTGTCATTGGCTGTGCATAGTGATGTGTTAACAATAGTCTCAGGTGTGCCTGGCAGTCCGCGTAGCGCGCGCGCAAACAGACGATAAAACACGCGTGTTGAACCGTGCGCGGGTAAATAACATTATCCGAGATTACGCCCGTGTGTCAACGATTAGGCGTTTATTAGCGGATTAT
Organism: Ooceraea biroi; assembly: GCF_003672135.1. Lineage (NCBI taxonomy): Eukaryota > Metazoa > Arthropoda > Insecta > Hymenoptera > Formicidae > Ooceraea > Ooceraea biroi. The sequence goes on along the minus strand of NC_039517.1, from coordinate 6,627,486 downwards.
CGGTAGGTGAATTCGATATTCGCGATAGGTACCGTTGCATGCACTTGGTGGTGGTGTCGGTCGCCGCGTTTGCACGCGAGTTTATCCCGTTTACATTCACGCGCGAATTATGGTTTAACCATCCGCCCATTGCACCCGGTTGGAAAAACGGGGCCCGCGCGGACATATCTGTCCGTAAGTTTATCAGCATCGTAATTGATCGACGCGTCGCGCGGCGTCATCGATGCTGATAATATTTTTGAATTACTTCCGGCGGTCACGCTTTATGCATTAAATCCGATAAATGACCCCGATCGTAATTACGCTACACGTAAAGCGTGATATTCGTTGATATTCGTTGATGGGAAACCTCTCTATATCCCTGAAGCTATGAGGATTGTTTTTTGTTGGATCCGGAACAGCTTGTACTTTCGGGCTCGGAGCTGCTGACTCGTCGGGAAAGCGAAATTATCAACGAACGCGGTATCGCAGCTTGCGAATTTATTAAACTGTGCGTTGCATATGCACCACAGGTGTGACACGGTGTTTCTCCCTTGATTAAATAACCGTTATTTCGAGCCACAAATCGCTCGAAAACCGGCCCCGGGCGATTGATGGCCCGATACCACGCCCGGCATTGCCTCACACCGACGATTACAAATATGCATTGCTCGCAAACAACGTAGTACCCGCGGATTTAAATAAAATAATACTCGAAAAAGTTATCGTGATTCCAAACAGACAAGAGAGACTTCGATGAAAAATTGCACGCTAGTTATTTCACGAAAATGCTATCGTACGGAAAAATTTCCCGAAATCTCTCGAATAATTTTTGTTCACGGATAGCGGATTGAAATTAAGGAATTCTAATTAAATATTGGAATTAAGAAAAGATACATAATCGAATAATCAACATTTTAAGAAAATTTTATTTAGTTTTGAAACGATTCGGAAAAGTTCATCTTTCTAGAGCTCTGCGATCGTCATAATATCTTTCCCTTCAATTTTAGTGTTACGATAGTCCCGTGGGTGAGAGGGGTTCCCAAATGTCTGGCGGACAGAAGCAAAGAATCGCGATCGCACGTGCTCTGGTCAGGAGACCAGCGATCCTTTTACTGGACGAGGCGACCTCTGCTCTGGACGTTCACAGCGAGGCGACCGTTCAAAGGGCTCTCGACGCCGCGTCGAAAGGGAGAACGACGATTATAGTCAGCCACAGGCTCTCCACGATCACGAATGTCGACAGGATCGTGTTCATCAAGGACGGCGTTGTCGTCGAGCAGGGAACTCACGACGAATTGATGGCACTCGAGAAACACTATTACGCATTGTACTCTGCCCACACGAACGCCGAAGTTAAAGGTATCAGCGCGTTCCTGAAGCTTTTATCATCATATCACGTCATGCATTTTCATCTTTATCGTGAGCATTTGGATGCGTTAATTAATTAACTCTCGTTATTTCGCCAATAGACAAGGCTACGAAGATCGCCGCGAAGACCATGACGACCGCGAAGAGCCCGAAGATGAAGACGAAGCCGACGCTGATGAAACAGTTCTCGACGCTGTCCATGCACTCTCATCGACTTTCCTTGGCAAGATCAGAATCCACAGTGGAAGAACTCGAGGAGCACGAGAAGCCTTATAACGCGCCCATGATGAGAATATTCGCGCTGAACAAACCAGAATGGCTATACAATCTGATAGGTAACGTCGTCGTAATCGTCTCCCAATTTCCCGCTTCAAGATCTTCTTTTGACGCAATAATTCCTGACCTGATCACACGTTCACACAATAACCATTACATGCAAAATATGCTTATGTGCAGGATGTTTCGCGGCGACATTGGTAGGCGCGTCCTTCCCGGCGTTCGCCGTACTGTTCGGCGAGGTCTATGCCGTGTTGGGTCTTCAGGACCACGAGGAGATCACCAGACGGACCATCAACTTCTCGATACTCTTCATCGTCGTCGGTATCTGTGTGGGTATCGGAACATTCCTGCAGATGTACATGTTCAGCTTGGCCGGCGTGCGGATGACCACGCGAATAAGAAAGCTAGCATTCGCTGCGATGGTGAAGCAGGAGATGGGCTGGTACGACGAGGATGCCAACAGCGTGGGTGCCCTTTGCGCGAGGTTGTCGTCGGACGCCGGGGCGGTCCAGGGCGCGACTGGAAGCCGCATCGGCTCGATACTCCAGGCCTTCTCGACCATCGTGATCGGAATCGGGATCTCCATGTACTATACATGGAAGATGACGCTGGTCTCGACGGTGTCGATCCCGCTGGTGCTCGGCGCGGTGTTCTTTGAAGCGCGAGTGATGAGCGGTCAAGGCATGCAGGAGAAGAAGAAGATGGAGGCGGCCACTCGGGTCGCTATCGAAGCGATATCCAACATCCGCACGGTCGCCAGTCTTAACAAGGAGGAGCGCTTTTTCACTAGGTATTGCGCAGAGCTAGACCACGTCGCCAGGGCGACCAGGGTCAGGAACAGATTGCGAGGACTGGTGTTCTCGTGCGGACAGACCGCGCCATTCTTCGGATACGCTCTGAGCTTCTATTACGGCGGTTACTTGGTAGCCAGGGAGAATCTCAACTATGAGGATGTCATCAAGGTGTCAGAGGCGTTGATCTTCGGATCTTGGATGCTCGGCCAGGCGCTCGCGTTTGCGCCAAACTTCAACACGGCCAAGATTTCCGCTGGCAGAATCTTCCGACTGCTCGACCGGGTGCCGCAGATCACTTCGCCACCGGGATCGGAAGGGAAGGATCTGGACTGGGTGAGTTTGGTCTAATATCATATTTAGAGTGTAAACTCGTTAGGTAAGTTGCAAAGTATACAGTGTGGCTCGCGCGCATTGACTCAGCGTTGATTACCGAAAAATATTTGCGAGATTTTAATCGTAGACTCGAAATGACCAAAATATTTAACGTGGAATAATAACGAAGTGACGAAAGATAAAGTATCTCATTTTGCTCGAGAGAAATAGAAAGCTCATCAAAGAATGTACGTCCGCTCGTAAAACGCAGAGTATATACAGGGTGTCCCGGGTTTTAACCGACAAACTGCGGGAGCATATTCTACTAGTGGAAATAAGAAAAAATTCTTATATCGAGTTTGCTTAGAAATGCTTTATTACAAAGTTATAAACCAATATTGAAAAGAAATATCAGATAAGTAACAACGGAACACAGTGTAGAATTTGGAAGGTCGAAGATGTTTATGTTATGTGTATTCATGTTCACTAGCAATTACTATCAGAATGCCAAAAGTGTTTTCAAATGAGGAATACACTGATATTCATTTCGTGTACGGATTCTGTGACGGAAATGCACGAGCTGCCGTACGAGAGTATCAACGTAGATTTCCTAACAGGAGAGTACCAGATAGATTTAAAGCAATGAATTACTAATTCAGTTACTGAGATGCAACAAAATTTTCAGGAATGTCGTACTGTAACAAATTCTGTACTACATCGATGTCTAGCTTGTATCGATGTGCAAGGACAACATTTTGAAATGCGTCGCTAAATCATTGCGTAGATCATTTTTATTTTTGTGAAAAAATCCGTTGTTACTTATCTCATATTTCTTTTCAATATTGGTTTATAACTTTGTAATAAAGCATTTCTAAGCAAACTCGATATAAGAATTTTTTCTTATTTCCACTAATAGAATATACTCCCGCAGTTTGTCGGTTAAAACCCGGGACACCCTGTATAATTAGTTTTAACTTTTAATTAGTTCCTTCCAAAGTTAATCGATATTTGCGCGGCATTGAGCATGGTATTTAAATTCGCTGAATCGCAAAATCGTTAATCTTGGCGACTTATTTCAACGTACGATAAGCTATGTTAAAGTTAATGCACGCGACATTCCGTCGCCAATTCGTTTCTCTTGTTAAAAAAATGTAAAAATAAATTTCACTGAATAACTAAATTAGTAAAATAATTAAATTTCACTCATCAGAAATTTTGCACACCATGAATGACTGAAAAAAATATATCATTGGCAATTTTTGGAGAAATTAGGTAATTCCTAGAAATTAAACAAGTCTGTTTTGCCTCAGCTCTTTCGTGATCTGTTTTATGACTTCAAAATTTTCCTAATTTATTTAAAACTGCTTCACCGTTATCTTATCATAAACTGAATCCAACGTGTGTTACTGTTGAGATTTACTCAAGCGTACTATATTCTCGGAATTATCAACGAAATTTTTAACAGAACCCGAAAATTTACAATGTGCTCCGGCAAACAAGTTAAAAGTTGCGTAACCGCAACACAGAACGCACGGGGGATTGCAAATAGTTTTTAATGATCTGTGAAGCACACGCGACAGATGCACAAGTTATTCGAATGATTACCGTAATGCCTTGTCGTAAACATCGCTGATTGCCGGATACAAGTTTAATCATCGCATTCGTGTCGCGGTTTTCTGTTTCGTTTGCGGTGCAGCGCGTGTTTGGGCGCGCGCATACCGAGATGCCTGTGCAAACGTTATAACATCCATTAGAGATTTACTGTTTGATGGCACAGCCCCCGGAGCAGCTCGTCTCGTTAATTACATTCGAAACGCGCAACTGACTTGGCTGATTTCCGTTGAATCAACACCGGCGAGAACATTTGAGAGAGCGTCCCGCGTAAATAAATGAAATGAAGCACGATATTAAATATTAACAGCATCTCCTCCATTAAATGCCCCGAATAATAATTCTCTTAATTATTATTATCTTAATTGTAACAATCTTTTCTTCGCAACTGAACAAGAGAATCCCACGGGAAATGCTGAAGAAATATGAAACGTCGACTTCGTTTCCCTCACTAAATTATAACAGGTTTTATCTTGTAACTGATCTTATAACTGATCTTATAATCTTAGGCAGACGTCGCGAGGCAAGTGGCGAGAGACGTGGGATCTTCTGAACGCTAAAGCTGAAACTAAAGCTCGCTTTACGTATGTGTTTGTAGAAGGCGGACGGCTTGATCCAATTCTCGAAAGTCGACTTTGTCTACCCAACGCGGTCGGAGGTGCAGGTGCTCAAGGGGCTGAATCTAATCGTGAAGCCGGGTCAGATGGTGGCCCTCGTGGGCCAAAGCGGTTGCGGCAAATCTACTTGTATTCAGTTGCTCCAACGGTTGTACGATCCGATCGCCGGTACCGTCACGTTGGACCGCCGTGACGTCGCATCGGTTTCCCTGTCCAGCCTTAGATCGCAGCTCGGCGTTGTCGGCCAGGAACCGGTTCTCTTTGATCGCACTATCGCCGATAACATCGCCTACGGTGATAACTCCCGACAGGCAAGCATGGACGAGATCATCGAGGCTGCCAAGATGTCCAACATCCACAGCTTCATCGCTTCGCTGCCGTTGGTCAGTTGCTTTGGAATATTCACGCATGATAAAATGATATATACTAAATAAAGATTATCCTCCCTTGTGCGTGAGCATAATAGGAATAAATTTGATAACCGGAACCACGTACGTGAAACTTTGCGCTATTATTCGATGGAAATGTGGATGAGTTTCGTGATCGGCAGTAATTTTGCGACAATTATATTACAGTTACTAAAAGGATTGAGTGTTATGTAAGACAGTATATTGCAAGGCCTTGCAATAATTTCTTTCGTGCGAAATAACATCCTGTGTTTTCGTTTGCGCTATCCTTAGGGTTACGACACAAGATTGGGATCAAAGGGTACTCAGCTTAGTGGCGGACAAAAGCAACGGATAGCGATCGCACGTGCGTTATTGAGAAATCCTCGGGTATTGCTACTGGATGAAGCAACTTCGGCCTTGGACACTCAAAGTGAACAGGTAAGAATGTCTAAAAGAAAACCGTCGACTTGCGAATAATTTAGCTCACAATTTCATCTCTCCTTTTCCTCTCAAGCATTACATCAATCAATTTTAAGTACAATTCGTCACGATCGTTCATCGACTAATAACGCTTGGAGACGCATCAGGCAGCAAGACGAGAGAGCGTGAAACGAGCGCAGGACGAAACCGCGGAGGAAATTTGCTGGAAAAATAAACGCGTTCGGCGATCGATCGCGTAATGATTACGGAAAGTCGTTTATTAACCGCACCGAGCGGAACGATCCCCGCCCGGAAACGAGAAGCGTCCATCCGGCTTTCACTTTTTTTTGTCCGATGTAACGTACACGTGTATCTTTTCCTATCCTATCCTATCAATTAGCCGGGCACCACAATTCCCGGGATTACGTCTCGGCGCACGAGATGACGTCTCGGTCCGCCGCTGGCGATGTGCGAGATCGACCTGCGGCCAGATTGGATCCGATTGAAAATCTCCCGAAGAACGGCGACCGTTATCGTTCCCGCGAGGGACCGGTCGTCGGCGACCGGCAATCGAGTTAATGGCCGTCGAAAGTAGGTTTTGCCCGTCGCATCCGGCTCCCCCGGGCGCCGTCCGTGAATTTCCTCCGCGGGTTCCGCCGGCGGAATAACGCACGCGCCCTTAATAATACCGTCGCCGTAGTCGTTAAGAACGTCTGTTGTCGCGAACATTCTCGTGTCCATTAATTCGGCGGAAACGGGAAATGGCAACGAAGAGGAGCGGCTACCGAACGACCGTCGCATCGCGCAAATATCGCGAAACTGTGCTGCAAGCGGAACAATTTCCGATAGGCAATAACGAGCGCGATAGTCGGCGGTGTCGGATAATAAATATCTCAGTATTTACGGTATAGCCACCACGGTGGACGACTACCGGCCGTACGAACCGCGCCGATTTCGGTGATCTCAACTACCGTGGCGCTGATGAATATTAAAACGAGACCCGATAGAGTCTGATGAAAAATACGGGAGAAAAGGGCGAGTGGAGGGAACGGCCGCGGATATTACGGAGCTATACAGCGGCGCGTTTGTATGATAATTCTCGCACGTCCGATTAAAACCCGGCGATACTCGCGCGAAACTCCGCGATACTCCGTCACAGTGGCACAAATTGCGTAACTGCGCAATCAAATTTTTCCATTCCCGTTTGTACGGTGATTCCGTTAAAAAAAATTCCGCGATAATCCGTCGAACGAATCTACGAGTTTCGACAGCCGGTTAAATATTTTTTTATACTCCCTTTCTCCCGTTCTCTCCCTATTTCTCCCTCTCGGTTTTGTCGATCTGTCGAAATACCATTGTTAGTATTATCAGCGCTAACAATCGGAAATGCCCGGCTTTACGAGCAAGCGGTAGTTACGCCCGGGCCGGGAAACCGCTCGTAGCGACCAAATGAATTTCGCGGCAATATTGTTTCGTACGAACCCTCTCCCGGAACACAATCCCCCTCGTCGACAGGCCTTCTTTTGTTGTCGGCTCGTAAAACGAAAGTGCGAAAGAGCTCACGTTCGATTAGCTGCGAAAACAGCCGGTGATTCGGCCGCCTGATTTAAATCGTGTCTCGCGCGTTAAACCCGGCCGCTCGCGTTAATTGCTCTGCTTGCGTTTACGGAATTAGTTTGGCAGATGTACCCTGAATAATTCATATCCCAGAAACAAGATACACAGCGCTCGTCGCGCTATATATTATTAACGTCGATCGTTTTCAGCGCGGCCGCCGACGTGACAAGCGTGATGTTTCGCTCCGCGTAACGAGTCCGCTGCGAGAATCACCATCGTAATATTCCCCATGCGTAACACCGAGCACGAAACTTTCTTCGGTGATTAAAATGTATGAGACGGAAGCGCACGCCTGATCTCACGAGCCGTTTTACGTTCCGATCCGCGTCGCCGTCGTGATCGCGCACTCACCACCGAGAAACGCTCTAATCGCGTAATTTCGATATTTTCTCTGCTTGTAGGTCGTGCAGGCGGCCCTGGACAAAGCCATGAAGGGCAGAACGTGCATCACCATAGCCCACCGTCTGGCCACCATAAGGAACGCCGACGTGATCTGCGTGGTCGACCGGGGTGTCGTGGCCGAAATGGGCACTCACGACGACCTGATGGCGGCCGATGGCCTCTACGCTCACCTGCACGCCCTCCAGGAGACCTCCATACAGTAGAGGAACGTCGGACTTCCGCTTTTCCCTTCTACGTGCGCCGCTTGGTGCGACCGACACGGTGGATTCGTCGAGGACAAGGGGGAAGTTAATTCGGGGACGGTCGAGCGCGCGAGAAACGGAGGAGGACTGACCAACCGCGTAAAACCGCAGGGCGGAATTCGAGTGGCCGCGACCACCGCCGCAGGGTTCGTTGCCCACGAAACGTCGAGGGACATGAAGCGACGAGCGATGCTCAAAGGAACGAACGCGTCCAGGATCGACGGGGAAGTCCCGCGGGCTTCCCTTCCACGGGAAACGTTAACGGCTCATCTGTCGCGTCCATCGACTCACACCCTGCAACGAGTGCCAGCCGAGACGGGCGAGATCGAAGAGGAAGTATTGGCGATCGCTACTTCCGCCGGAGATGTGATTGAACTTTGAAAAATACGAAATCATTCTTTCTCCGTCGGGATCCGGTCCAGTTTGATTGACTTTCGCGAATGAGCTAGCCAATTTTCATCACGATAGGTTTTCATTCATCCCATAATGTAGTGTTCATCACATTGCGGTACGCATGCATCGACACGAACATGGATAGATCGACGCCGTAGCTTTCCCATAGGCGTGAGCATTTCTGTGTCGCGAATTTCGTCGGATTTCGATGGATTTCACGTTTTCCGGAGAATCGATCCTCGCAGCAGCGAGGTTCCTCGAGCTTCACCGTGCTCGCGTCTCCTCGTTTTCCCTTCATCCCTACGTCCATCATTCTCATCTGCATCTGGTCATTTGATCATCATCTTTGTTAGTTTTACGCGAAATGTTACGCGGCCGAGAGGCTTAAATTTGCGTTGAGAACGCTGTGCATACACGCGCGTTGCTTCTCTCGGCCATGTGACTTCATTAGGCATCGTATCGTGCACACCCGCGTGACGATACATCCTTTTAGACGACGAAACGCGTAGCGCGCGGCATTATCCGTAATGGCAGTCGACGTAATAGACTTTAACATTCCCCTTCGTATCCCGCGCCGCCCCTATTCGTACCCGTCGACTTTTCTCCCGGTGGCGTTTTCTCGGGTGATAATATTTCTCCACGCGCACACGCTCGTACACGCACACGTACAACATGCTCGCGGATGTCGTCATATCCGACGACGAGTACTGAGACGCTTCGACTATCCCTCTTCTTGTGAAAAGAGAGAAAGAGATAACTAGATCGGATAAACAAGAACAGTCGAGATGGTTTCGATCCACCCAGCGTGAAAGGATTCGAGGGTTTGTCGGGGACAACTCGCTACCGTATCCCGCTGATCGAACGAAAGTCGATACAGTCGTCAAATGGACCCAATTAGCGTAATTAATGTTATTGATCTGCGCCCATCCCGCCGTGTCTCGCTAGATTAGATAGACGAGCGGCGAACGGATCGATCGACTTGCGGGAAACTCGTGACTCGTGTAACAAGGCGTGCAAATGGCGACAGATGTTCAGGGTTATAAGGGCGTGACGTGCGTAAGACCGTCTCTCCGTCTCGTCGTAATTTCGCCGATGGCGTGGCGACGTTCTAACGCTGCCATGAAAAATGTATATAGGTCCCTCTCTCTTTCTCTCTATCTCTCCTGGAGGTGTGGACCACGCGTCATCCCGCGCGTCCCTTTATTTCTATTCTTTCATCTGAAATATTCATCTCTTTATTCCCACGCAGAGAAAGAAAGAAGAAAGGAGGGAACTTCCCTCTCCCATTCAAGCGCACAGACATACAGTATAACGTAAACTGTACGTAAAATGTGATGATTTTATCCACGAGCCGAGACGCAGGAAACGTGATAAATCGTCGTCGGTCTCGTTCCACTTCTGGTGCTTCAACGATCAGACGTTAGTGCGGAGAACTCACCGTCGCGTGGCGGAAAAATATGACAAAGACGACGAAGCGAGTGACGAGGGAAGCCGATGAGGGACGCGTACGCGGTATTAGTTTACGTCAAAGGAGGAGATGCCTTCCCCTGTCGGGGGTGAAGGCAGATATATGCGATCGCGAGAGCGCGCGCTCTGAATTCGATCGACAGGAATTATGTAAAACAATGCTCATGCACGAGTAAACCGAAATTTATCGCCGCAATAGCGGTTACGCCGCGCTATGTCTTACGTATGGCGACATATAAATAAAGCGAAATAGGAAGTCGTATATCTGCGGGACGGGGGGGACGACCAGGTCCCGCAGGAATCTGGCCTCGCCCGTACGAAACGGTCCCCGGCGCGCGAAACGAAAATCGATAATCGCGAAACAATCAGCGATACGGCGCAGCAGGCGACGCGCCCTTCTCCCATAAATTACTTGTCAGCGTCATACCGCGATTATGTTCTCTCGATACCCGGTGCCTTCTTTCCTTCTAGGCTTTAATAACAAAATTTGCCGGCGAGAAGGCTTATCAGCTTTGCCGATGACGTACGCACCGCTGCGAGGGAGTGCGTGCGAAAGTGGTCCCCGGACGATTTTTCAGAATTTGTGCCTTCGGCTTAGGGGTGCCACTATCCCGATCCATTACCGCGAGATAATACCGCACGAGCACGTTGCGGCCGAATGTAAAAGGGTGATAGCTACTAATCGACGAATATTCGGGGTACGACGGGATATACCGAGCAAAGATGCGGTTAATCATGGGCTCGAAGGGGTGATTAGCCATTGTTTCAAGAGAGTGTTATATATTGCCCTCGCGGTATTTGTGTCTACTTACAAGCGGATTTAACTCTATCCTTTCGGGATATTCATGGAAAATGAAGAATTATCATTTTAGACTTATGGGATATGTAATTCGGGGAAAACGGTCAACATCGGAGGAATCAGTGGGCCATTTCTTACGACCCCTGGTCGAGTGACTTATTTAGGGCTGCGGCCATCGTAACTTAAAGATCTTGCATTAGTTAAGCGAAAAAAGAAGAAATTCTTTCGATTTGCATGTGCGAAGATAATTTCTAAAGTGCAAGAATTAGCGTAATTCACACACGAGTAATCAGACATGTACGTTGATTTGTAATCGTGTAAGCGTACTTATATGATGATACTAGATGTATGAGGAGGAGGAGGCAGAGAAGGAAGTATTAAAGCTTTTGTTATAAGAGAGAACAATATCATTGTGACGTAATAATAAAGAAAGATATAACGAAAAGAAGACGTGCGGAAAGAAAGCGATCTAATTACGGTTCCCCGCTTCTTTTTCTTCCTGACGTTTCATCCCTTCCCTTCCAACATTCTGCTCTGCATTATTGTTCGCGAAGAAATTAATTAATCAGATGGAGATGACGTTTATAAAGGATGTTCTCCAGACACAGTATAGCTCATCCTTCATAATTCCACGATGAACTCAGACTTTTCCTTGGAAAAATTTTACGGGAAATCTAATTTTGAGAATGTTTAAAACTTGAGAAAGGCGAGGAGCTCCTGACAACTAATAATTTTTCGCGATTAAGTAAATTTCCGATAAGATCAGACGGCAAGTGTCGATCTTAAGTAGCGCTCTTCGCTACTTGAGAGGTGATTAGCTCTTTTACATCGTTGGCGTAATTTATACTACGGGACAAGGAAGGAACGTCTTTATCTCTCGTCTGGCGCCTCCGTCTCGTAACAAGTGTATTATATTTTTATCATGGTTTTTATTTATATTACCAGCCACACAAATACACGCAGCGATGTCGACATAACAAAGGCAAGAGGGTATGAATAAGCTGCACAACTTGCTGGTTAACGAGAATACTCTCCCTTATTTCGTGCTTCGAGTAGGTCGACTCACCGTAAAACTCGCCGGAAATTCAATTATCGTACCATCGCTTCCATTCAGAGTTCCCGAAGCTCGGTATTTTTTCCCCGGCGTAGTTTTTAAAATTCGCCCGTAAAAAATCTGTAGGTTCTCGTGGATGAAGAGTACGGCGGGCGCTTCTATTTTATCATCGAACTGACAATTGAGGAGTGGAAAGTGTCGGAGGTTTGAAAATTCAGGCAGAATGAGCGAAGATAGTAGCGAAGGGGCAAAGTGAGTAACAAGTTGGATGGGCGACAGTGACTCAGGAGGCAGGTATCAAGAGGACCAGACAAAGAGAGAGAGAGAGAGAGAGAGAGAAGGATACAAAGCGTAAGAAAGAAGGTTCTTCGAAGCTCGGGTGAATTTGCAAAGTTACGAGAGGACGGTAGCTGCGATAGCCGATGAAGTTTTAAGCAAACTTCCGGCGATGCCAGCGCGCGACCTCCGCAGGGAAATAAGTCGCAACAATGACGCGCGTCTGAGTTTTATTTCACGTCGATCAAGTAAATTAATGTAAAGTAAATTACACCTAGTTATAAATGTGCGAAGTAATCATCCCTGCACATTCGCTCTAGACTGAATGCATCAGTAATGAGTAAACCCTATTACAGTTTGACAATTAAGAAAGAATCATTCATTTATCAAAACAAATAATAATTTATTATAAGCGGAGTAGTCAAGAGAGAAAGAAAGAGAGCGAGAGAGAGAGAGAGAGAGACTTCTTAGTTGCAATTTTCTTAATACTCTCTTCGCGCTGAATCCTTTAGTTGTTAAAATATTTCTCGTAATATTTAGGAGGAGAAGGGGGTCTTGCATTAATTTGACAAGTTTGCAGTGAGGCTATAATACCCATGCGACATCGAGCTAATAGTAATTCCTGGCTGCACGGCGCAGACGAAATTTCGGGACGGGAATTTCGCACGGATCCGTCGTGGTCGGGTGTCAATTAGCATTCAGTGAGGAACGTCGTCCTTTGTTGTAGGCGAACTGGTCCTGGTGTTTCGTGGGAACCGGGGGCTCGTGCCAACTAGTTGGGTGCTGTAGAAATGGCGGTCGGGGTGGCCGCGCCGTACGATGCTGGGCGCAGACACGTTTGAATAAGCACGAGCACGAAGAAGGGATCGTGTAAACAGATACATATCTGTAGTCGGACACGCGGAGGGTCTGGCGGAACGACCCGTCTTCGTTATTTATTGCTGGGACCGCAAATGTGTACGATGGCTTTATCATTATTAAAGATTATCACCTCGCCGAGTTATTCTCGCCACCTCCGCGTACTTTCAGCCGTAGAAATTGTGCGAAAAATATCCTCTCGCACACAGGCAAACACAGAGAAAACAACGTTCATTTGTGGAGCGGGAATAATAAAATGCAATACTACCCCTGGTATTGCTTCAACATTTTCGACGGCCAAGTCAGACGGGATTATTTTTCATGGAACGGGTGATTTGACGCGCGAGAGGGAGACCCGCTGTAAATACCGGTGTTATTTAATGCTTTGTATGAGAAATACACGGAAACGCGGATTCTGCCGATACTGTTAACGGTCCCGTCATTTTCAAAAGGCTCTAATTAGCTTACGGCGCGCACACGCATAGACGGCTGACACGGCGTTAGAGAGAAGGCCGACATAAATAAATCGATATATATATATCCACGGAGGGAAGACGGAGACGAGACAACCCGGCTGAAAGCGCCGTTGTAGATTTCGCTACAACCCGCGCAAACCGTTGCGCATATAAATCAGCATAAATTGCAACGCGGAGATTCCGTAGTCGCGGCATGCATCGCCTGCGTTTCCTATGGACGTACGCGTTTAGCGGCAACGCAGGTGGTGGTGATACTCATAGAGGATGCAGACCGCGTGCGACACCATAACCAAAAGAGAGCTTCGTCAATTCGTCATAACGACGAGATGATCGGCGGGATACCTGCACGCGACATGCACGCGTACTTGCAATTATATCTATTGTGCGATATTTTTTTTACTTGTCGATTGTACCGTTTGATCAAGCGGGATGAAACGTCAAGTTAACGTTAAATGTTTGCCAAATTAATCGGGAGAAGTACGAGTTTCCGTTCTGCACGTTCCTCACGTTTATTGCTGCGCTCATGTACGAGTGTCACGCGTGATGGATTGAATTTTCGTGGAACTTCCCCGAAACCCACCGGAATCTACGACTTCAATTATATATTTGACAAATATATACGACGCGGAAAATGTAAAAGCATGAATATCGTAGGGAGCGAAAGTCCGTGACGTGTATGACGTTTAAAAGGGTGCGCTTTCTCGGAGTTGCGACACTTGCTCCGATAACACGTTAAAAATGCAGCCTGTAATTTCGCTCAAGTTTTGAATATCGCCTGAGAGATGGTATATCGATCACGGATAACGTCAACATCCCGCCGGTGTGCAAAGTTGTCGCGAAAATGTTTTCCCTGGGCAAAGCTACGAGAGCTGCCACGGGCGGCGGTATTGCGTTTTCAACGTCGCGACTGAATCAGCCTTTACGGACTTTCGTTTAACTTGGCGACTTTAGAGCGGCTTTGCCGCCACGCCGTAAGATACTTTCATCCCCCGTCGCGTTCTCTCAATGGAGAAACCGCGCTGCGGACTTTTCATATCTCGGATCTCTGTCGCGACTAGATCCAGGATCGTCCGAGATCTCCCGCCTGCGGATGGATATCCGGCTGCTGCTCGTATATGTATCTCCCGTTCGGTCCATCCAATATCGCGATTCCGATCAAAATCTTGGCGCGCCAGGGATTTCTTGCGGCATTTCCCGACCGACTGATGAAACCACCAAGCACGTGGATCATTGAAAAATTTAAGGGCCGCTGGCGAATCTCTCGACTTGAATTTACCAATTTTTAGATACACTTGGCATTTTGAGGAATGCGCTTTTTTTCGTTATTTTTCTATTATTTTATATGAGAAATACGTATCGTTGTTACACAGAAATTTTGAATCACAAAATCGTGGGTCAGCCATATATCTCACTCGGTAACATAAGCGTGTAATAACAAACGGACTAGTCTGGAAGTCGTAAATATTTCAACGCTTGTTTGAAAGCAAACTCTTGAATCACGGCTGCGGTATCGAGCTGTCACGTGGCGATGCATCCCGAAAGCAATCGCGTTTTCGTTATCTTGATATCGATTCCATTGTGCAGCGACGAACTCGAATTTATAATCGGACTGACATCTCTAATCAGTTGCGCGACACATTCCTTATTGCAATCAGTGGAGAAAAAAGAAGAGAGAGCGACAGATACGACAGCGATAGGAGGTACCGCGTCGATAAGTTTGACAATTTTATGGTGGGTACTTATCGATATCGTTTATATCGTGGCGAGGGTACGTAAAGCACACGTCTGTCGCACGTGTGCGGATAAGAGGGAAAATTCATTGAATCATCGTGGCACCGGCACGCGAAGAAGGAGACGAGCCTGATGGAAATTGCATATAGGATCCAGACGGCGGGTGGTGCAACGTAAATTTACGAGCTTGCGTCGCCGGCCGGAAACGAGCTCGTAATTCTTCGGTTCGAGCACGAGCAGAAGGACACTGCACCAGGCTTGCGGTCCTGCCGAGCATGTCATATGCCCAAAAAGTGCCGTGACACTTTTTCGTCGTCGAATCGAGCGCGAGATACTTGCGCCCTTATTTACGTCGATTTTATTCGCGGAGATATCGTGACGTGAAACGAGAGAAGCGAATTTATTTTGGAATGCGCGCTTGCATTTTTATCCGGGATTCCTGTTATTTACGCCCGAACGAGAGCATAACACAGCGAGAAAAATGAGAATAATGGAGCGATGAGAATAAAGAATCCAGATAGAGCTAGTTTCGCGCGGCACAGCCGTATCGGCATTCCATTTTCGTGACTAATTGACCGTCTTGCTGCTGTTATGCTCTTCTAATTAGTTTGGACTCTGGTAATTGGGGATAAGATGCGCTCGAGCTGATTGCGTCTATGGTAAATCTCTTGTCAATCAAGCATGATAGATTAATTTGTAAACGAAACTTCTCTCTCTCTCTCTGAACAGGCGGCTGCTCGCCGTAACTGTCGCGAAACATTATCAGCTATTATTTACATTCATGTAAAATTATTACGTAACTTTTCAACATGCTTTCATTCCGAATTTATTATTTCAGGAATTATGCTTTAATTTATGCTCGTCATTACTCGCCTTGCCTCCATTGTTCGATACTAATGTTCTCACGTCTCTCATAATTCCCTCATAATCAGTACTCGTCTCCCGTACTGAATTGCAAAGCGAAGCGACCGGTTATTGTTATCCAGATGCCTCGAGATGCCGGGAAGCGGAGAAGGCGAAAACAAACATGTGATTCTCGCGGAATTCGCACAACGAGGAGGTTCGATGGAGAACAAGATCCGACGATGACGGCGAACAAACTCGCGGCCGAGTTATTTATTTCGCCGCTGCTCGCGGCCGTGTATCGCGCGGCCCGAGGGTAAAATCCGATTTTCCGAGTGGAACGTGGATGCGCTCGCATTGTGTAACCCCGTGGTCTCGTATACGCCGACGTCTCGTATTCGTCTCGTCGTCGTCGTCGTCGTACTTGCATCCTGTGGCACAAATACGGACGTGCGCAACGCTAACAACGGTGGCCTCCTAATGATGCTTTAATTTTAATGGATGTCGCCCGATAGTTGAATCCCTCGCGCGCAGGTAACGGTCGTTATCACGCTCGTAGTACTTGCCTCGTACTTGCGTTACGTTCCCTCCTTTATCCCCCTTACAGTTCCGCTTTCCGTCACAATTTCTTTTGCTTCGAAACTTCGTTTCTGCGATACGGAGCCGCCTACGTGTCCTGCTGTCGTTCGTTCGCGTTTTACGTGCAGGATGCGCCCTATTTTCTTGGTATTAAGGTCCATATCGGCTTTATTCACGTGTAATTTTCTCGCACAAACCGGCAAGCATGTGCAACCAATAGCAGCAGTTGTAATCGGCACGTTGTAATGCGCGTAAAAGAGTACTAAAACGTGCATGGCACGAAACCGCGTTTTGCGAAATGGTAACGTGGAAACGTGTGGCGCGCCAATGATTTCATGTGAATCCGGAATTTCGAACGGAATTAATTGATTAGAGATTAGCGGTTATCGGCGAAAAATACTTTGCCCCTACCGGTGCACTGGTGCTGTAAAAGTTAAATAGCTTCCGTCAAAACACGGTGGATTTAATAACCTCGCGCGCAATAATTAATTGATACTTTCTTTTTTATTCCGCGGCAGCCGTTAATTAATAGCATTTCACATGGACGGGACAATGGTCGAATGTAAATCATTAATTGCAACACAGACCGACACCTTTTCCCCGATTATAGAATCATACCGTACAACGAGATGTGATAAATGACATTAATAATTTTATTTATTCGAGAAAAGTGCAATCGAATTAATGCGATCTCCCCGACAATTCACATCGTTAGGCTTTATCGCTTACCGTAAGCGCAGTGAGCGCGTGAAACGGTTAGTAATTATGGCGAAACGATGGCGGCGCGCATATGAATGCGCGCATACTAAACAAATTTTATTTCGTTTATCCAGTACTAATGATATTAATGATTAATGACAGGCGGATCGATTGAACTTATCGCTTATTAGGTATAATATGAAAATCAATTCGTCACAATTCCCGACGCGGTCCACGGAGGCGTTAATCATTGTTAACCGCGAAATTTACTTATTCTCATTACGGCGAGCAAAATGCGTGCCCTACATTTTAAACGAATTGACGTGCGGCAATCTGCATCGCGGCTTAATTTATCTCCTATGCGAGCATTAAATAGTATTCGATCGTATTACAAGTTATACGTGTGTGGTATTATATTAGGAGTGTGATTTAGTTTTGAGGGTTTTGCAACAGATGGCTGTAGTATCAGTTTGTTCCAATAGCTGTTTCCGATAACTGTTGTTTCTTACGGTGTAGACATTACCATGACATTTAGTAGCATTATAGCAATAGATGCAATAACAGTCGTGTTTATATCATCGTAAAAATGCAACTTCCGAAACAGCATTTTCGACATGCGTTGCTTTTGTTTTTTAATCAAAAGAAAACTGCCGCTGACGGTTATAGAATTCTTGTGGAAACTTATGGTGATTCTGCCCCATCAATTAAGACGTGTGAATACTGGTTTAGACGCTTTAAAAGTGGTCATACTGATGTGAAGGACAAAGAACGCTCGGGACAACCAAGAAAGCTTGAAAATGCAGATTTGCAAGCATTATTGCACGAAAATCCAACAGAATCCACTTCAGAACTTGCCAGAGCGTTAAATGTTGATCGTACAACAGTTACCAAACATTTACATGAAATGGGAAAAATTCAGAAAGAAGGGAAATGGGTTCGACATGAATTATCGGAAAGTGCCATTGCGAACCGGTTGAACATTTGCATTTCGTTGATCGCCAGGCAAAAAAAGAAGAGTCTTTTGTCTCGGATTGTTACTGGGGATGAAAAGTGCATCTATTTTGATAATCCGAAACGCAGAAAATCATGGGTGGATCCAGGCGAACCATCAACATCCACTCCGAGACGCAATATTCACGGTTGAAAAGTAATGCTCTGTATTTGGTGGGATAGTGTACTATGAGCTGTTAAATCCGCATGAGACTGTCACGGCTGATCGTTATCGACACCAATTGTACAAGTTGAAGCAAGCGTTGGACGAAAAACGACCACCAATTGCGAGTAAACGACGGAAAGTGATTCTTCTTCGTGACAACGCTCGACCTGACGTTGCGTTATCAGTGAAAGAAACACTATTAGAGCTTGAATGGCAAGTCTTCTCCGGACATTGCTCCATGCGATTATTATTTGTTCCGGTGGATGCAACACGCTTTAGAGGATACACACTTTGATAATTTGGAAGAAGTGCGAAAATTCGTCGACGAATGGATCAACTGAAAAGAAGAGTGATTTTATCGTGGTGGAATCCATCTCTTGCCAGAAAGATGGGAAAAAGTTATAGAAAACGAAGGAAAATAATTTGATTAAGGTATTCATTCATTATCATATTTAAATACATGCGTTTTTGAGCAAAAAAAACCCTCAAAACTAAATCACACCCCTAATAATAGTCTTTGGTGGCAATTGTAACAATCGCTAATTGTATCAGCGGCATCATGCGTTTCCCATTAACTCGTTGTAGCAGAATTATTTATACCGATTCTTCCATGTTATTGTAGTGCGCTTCAAAGCGAGCACGCACGGCACGTTGTCATTATAACTATTATAATATTAATATTATTGCACAGGGATGCGCGCGGATACGGGGAAACATTTAATAGCGACGCGAAGGTACGATCTATAATTATAACAGAACGAGAGTACCATCATCGGGCCGTGTATCCGTGTTTCGAGAACGTGTTACGAGGGTGCGCACACCTCTCGCGATTTTACCCCGGCGATATGACTGCAAGCAGAAACAGCCCGCGTGCGGAGATAGAGAAACGCGCATTCCGCGCGGAACTCCAATACGACGCGACCGAACTGCGACACGATATTTCTGTAACGCCCGTTACAATGGCGCGCCACGGGTTCCACGGTAATTGTCGCGTGTTCGAAGTGGCTCGGGTGGAGAGGGTGCAACAGTTCGGTCGGCCCAATATCGGGAGCACGGGACAATCCTATAAGGGGTGGAAACTGCGCGTTATATTAACTGTCCAAGTTGTCAAAGGTGCGGAGAAGGTGGCCGATCTAGCCGGGGGCGGAGGTGGAGGATGGTCCCGGGACGAACTTTCAACGGCATCGCCGACCATTGTTTCCGGCGCGCGCGCATGATCGTCGGCAACCGAGTAACGCCAAAGTTGAGCAACGTTGCCGACTTCCGGGCGCGTCGACTACGCGAGATTGAAATTCCCCGCGTACGTTCGAGGGTGGATCGTGCCACCCTTGCTCCCACGCCACGTCTAAGATATTTCTGCAGTCGCGATAACGAGCTTCGTCAAGAAACGGGTCGGGTTTTAGTGGAAGAGCACAATGCGTTCGCCTGCACGTGCGTGCCTGACTGTCGTAAAAACATGGGAAACTTGGAACAAGGAATCTGTATGCTTGCAACTTCCGGAAAGGCTTTGTTGCATAAATTTGGAAATGATGTATTGAGTAAATTAAGTTTTATTTTAAAGGGGAGAAAGGAGTGTGTTTTCTATTTTTGCTCCAACTGCATAAACTAAATTAGACAAGTTAAACCAAATGATATTTTACTTCTGAACTTTACAATTCTACAAGATAAACAAAATATATATTTATCATATAGAAAACACTACACATTCGAGCATATTGTTGCGGAGTGTTTAATTAGTGTTTAATTGAGGATCGCGCGAGTGTATAAATTTTCGGTCACGTAATTTTGATTTGTAATTATTAATTTTGATGGGTCGAAATAACAATTTCAAAATGGCCCTACGACATTAAATTAAATTAATTAGATAGTCTGCCAGAATATATTAATTAACGGTGATCGACCATATGGGCGCGTGCATTCATTTTAATTAATTTTGTCGCGATTAATTAACGCTCAGGGCAAGTTATTAGTAAGAGCTTGCTAATAGGGGTTGACCAGAATGCACGCGAATAATTTATGCCCCTCTCTGCATAATAGAGTGGGTGATGTAACGATGTAAAGCTTCATGCGCCGCATAATGTTCCCCTTTACCCTTTAAGGACATTAGGCTCAAATTATATTAAGAAATATACGCTGGTACATGCGCGTGCACAGTAATGTCAATTAAAATCAGCTTATCGCAAAACGGAATTTAGTTTAGGAATTGCATTAATAGTAACGAGCACGTCTGAGAAGAGGATACACGTATCTCTTACTTAACTTACATAAAAAAGAAAATTGGGAGAAATTTACGTAACCTACATATATAAGGCTTCGTTATACTGTTGAATATTCGTCATTAGAGAGCGGCAATCAATGTTCTTACGCGAGAGTACACTCGATTGTAACCGTCCGATAAAACGAAGAGAAAGAGGACGATTGACGAAGGAGAGTGGAGTGGATAGAAGCTGCACGTGATGGAGAATCACTGGCGAAATCCTGGAGGTACGCCAAGTGAGCAAAACGTAACGAAACCAGTTTGCGGCTTGCCGTTACCCGGCCGCTGATGGAAACGCTGTACGAACCGTAACTCGTCTCCTTTATGGCTCCAACTTTTCTTTTTTTTTATATTCCGTCAATGCGCGCTAATTTTAATGAGCAACCTGGAGGAGATGCGGTGGAGATGCGGGGAACAGGATCAAAATTTGAAACCGGCCGAGTTGATCCCGGAACAGGAGGGTCTCGCGGACACGTTTGGATATTTCCCGTGCACGGTTAATCCCGACTTCCTAAACTCGATTACTCCCACGAGCCGCAAAACCGTCGCCCGTGGAATTGCGAGCTCGCATTAACGTTGCAACCGAAACGTCTCTGCCGCAGATCGCGTCCACTAAATTAATCATACTATCAATTGCATTCGAGCTTGACTTGTCGGCGAAGCTTTTCCGCGACCGAAAAAACGCACGGTGCAGGACGACGTCAAGATATGGGGTATTCTGCGTGCGAGCATCCTTCGTTTTACGAGGGCGCGTTCAGCGGAAGACCCATTGAAGCCGGCTCGCATTTCCGTTGGAGACGCTGTGTGCAATTACACGTGCATTATACAGATTGATTACACTCGGGCTAATTGAATCTGCGACGAGTTACGGCGAGCGCTATTATTGCGGAACACGTAATTGTTTTGAATCCAGATGGTAAGCGGGTTAATATCTCTTGTGACATGAATAACGAGGGCTCTTCGATACCTGGGACGAGAATATTTCTCGAGGTAACGAAATTTTATGGAGCTCTTCACCGGTACGGTAGAGTTGGCGAAGTCTCTCGTGTCTCACGTAAATACCGGGGACTATCTTTGGAATTGCAAACTTCTCCGATGGAGATAATCGCGCGGATTACGCGCGGCCACGTTATTTTAGGTACGAACTACCGAGGAATAATTCACGTAACTGTGCGGAGTACAAATCGCGGCACTGTCATGTATTACTCTTGAATCTATCCGATACCATGTATCGAGATAACGAACCAAATGATCGCTCGTCTATCCTGGCACGTACCGGTAACAAAATTAGGAACGAAAATGGAAGCGCGGAACAATGGAAATAGCCACAAATCGTAACACATTTGTCGGTGCACCGAAGGGAATTTAATTGGACCGAGCTATCGACGAGCTTGATATATTCATCAGCGTGTTCGCGTATCCTATGTCAGTGTTCGGTTTTTCCTTTTGACTAACGCACCTGCGTAATACAGAAAATGATATCACAGCAGAATATCATTAAACCGTTTGAGTATATTCTCTTTTAAATGTGTCTCACTCGACATGTGAAGATTATTCACTGTTACTACGATTGTTTTGTAAAATTAAAGCTGCAGCTATGCACCCTATGACGTGGAGGCTAGTTAGCAAAAATGGAAGGAACACACAATTATCGGACATTCCCCGCGTCCCCGCCCCGGAAATTCCAAGTCGCTCATTCGCGACTTCAAATCGCGTTATCCGCGCCTGGAGCACCGATCGAGAGACAATCGAGGACAGAACGCGAGGGGGTTAATTCGTAGCGCAAAGTTTTCCCACCTACTCGTCGTTGGCCGTTCGCTCGTTAAATTGTTCATCGATTAATTGAATTACCGGCGGCAGCTAGTGCCGTTAAGTGCGATTTGCTTCGGCAAAGTAGTCTTACTACTACGAAGCTACGTGGTGTCTCGTGGTGCCCGTGCGTACACCCTCCCCGCTTGTTCTTCTTCCTATCCACCCTGGAATCACCCCCATCGTCCGCGCCCACCGGCCTCTTCCTTCCGCTTCCCGCTTCCGCGCTCCCACGTCTCCCTAATGCGAATCCCGTTAAAAGCACGGATATATATATAAGTGGACGGAGCTCTGCACGGGGAAATGTATTTAAGCTGCGTTTTCACATCCGTCGGCTACACCATCCACACACTCGCCGGCGCACCCTCCACCGGGGCGCGGCGCAACAACGAAAATACCCTCCGCCGGTGTTATTTCACGGCGTGGCGTTTATGTGGGTCATCCAACGCTTTTAGCCCGACGACGTGGAGCTCTGCTTTGTAGGGCACCAAGCGCTGCGCTCGATCAGGATTACTTTGCTTCCGAAAATGACCGCGTTTAACGTCTTCGCGTAAACGCACGCAAAGTCTGACGCTGCGAAGGCGCGCGCGTATGTGCAGACTCGAGCTCGGCGAATCCCTCAGAGTTGTTACGATTGCGATTTAATTCTTCACTTCCGGGATCTCGTCAAGGGCCAGGTCGTTGCCAGTGCAATCGGATAATTTGCCAATGTGCAGCCTTTTCATCAGATTAGCGTAGTATCGCGCGGGTGTATACTTGTTACACGGGAAGCGGACATGCGGAAATCACCCGAGCAGGGAGATATCGCTGGGAACTGGGTTACGATTATAGTAGCCACGTAGCAATAAATCGGGAATACTAAAATGAAATTCTCCGCTCCGGGGAACTCGATAACCCGTGATTTTACAGCGCGCCGAAAGGGGATTCGATCCCTCGCGAAAAAACGGACGGCAATATCGAAACGTCATCCCGGAATCTCGTGGCGAAGTCGGACTCGCCCATCTCGATCCATCGGGAAGTTTCCAAAGCGTCGAGAAAGTTATCCGCGCGGAACGGTAACGCTTTCCCATCCCCTTCGTTTCGCTATCCCTTTTCGACGGCGAGCGAGGCGCGTCCGCGAAAATTTCGGCTCGCGGCTGCAGCGGGCCACGCGTCGGTAAACAAATAAATCAGCGACTTTCCGGCTGCATCCCGTTGCGCGCTGATTTCGCAGTTTTCTTCCCCGTTCCGCGTTATTCCAGAGTATTCACTCGGAGCGCGTTCGATCGGAGCGAAACGATGGGAGATGTAAGCATCTTTGCTGATGCATTAGTCCGATGTAGGTCAGTAAGACAAGTGGAACAAGTGTTTAGAAAAAGGATCCCCTATCTGAGCTCCGCAGAGCTCCATGATCGAAGAGTCAAAATGCAAACTTTTCTCTGATAGATAGACGATTTTTTTCTTTAATCGATAAATTTATTTTTGAATTTAATAAAAAGAAAAGGATTGGGACGAGATTGGTCTCGATGTAAAAATGAAAATGGTTACGACGCATTAGGTAGGAAGCGTAATTAGAGCAGCGGCGATCTTCAAAACGATGGAGAAATTGACGAGAGAGAGAGAGTGTTTTAACGTAATGAGATCATGTAACAGAAAGACCGGGCCGAGGTTCGGTATTAATAAAGAAAGAAGCGAAAAGGGAGGGGAAGAGATTTATATCGCTTTCGTGTCTGGGAGTCGTTTAATGAGATTGGCTGACCACGTACGCTCTCGACCGCGTCCTCCGACTGCGAATGCCAGACTCCCAGCGGGGGTGGCGGTAGCGAACATCAAATTTGCGCGTGAGATTCCGCGAAAGTGGCGTAGACAATAAAACGCAGCGTTTACATAAACCGCCCGATGACAATAACGCTTTCGTTTAACGAGAATGCATTACATTCCAGCGAAATGGTAAGGAAAATTATCGAAGAAGGCGGAGTACAACTACATTGGGATTCCACCGCGTAATTTCGAAAGCGCGCGCGCGCGTGGAGGTAAGAGAAAAATAAAATCGACACGGCGGATAACGGCGATCAAATAGAAAAATATGTTCCAGAAAAAGACTGATGCGCTCGTGAGATAAAGCGATGAAGGGCGAAGGGATCGAGTCGAAGTGGCGTGGTAGAGAAAGGGAGATTAGATAACATGCCCATGCGACTTCCCATGCCGACGTAACATTCTGGAATTGGTTCGATCCGTGTTCCATCTCGCGAGAACCACGTAGCACCACTTTAGCGGAACAGCTACGCGTACACGCGGAAGAGTAAAGTCGGAAATGTAATAATAAGAAGAAACGATTCGAGCGTAGTACACGCGTCGGGATCGTATCGTTTCGCTTACGCTTACGTTTCCTGAACGCACTGCGTCATCATAACGTGATGGCAAAGGGATGAAGGGAGAATAAGGGAGGCGTTTGCACCACCGTCGAATTCCAGGAATGCTCGTAAAATTTGTTGGGCCAGTTTCTTCTTCCCAGCGCGTGCTGCGAGAGAGAAATCCACTCCTACACCGACCATAATATCCACCCTTCCGTCGCCGGCTGACCAGCGGAGGGATGAAAGAGAAGGAAACTGAAAGGGCGGGTCTTAGGCAGGCAGAATCAGGACATCCGAGCGGTGGATAATCCGCTGGATTTATTCCGGCACTACTTTTTCGCTAAGCCACCCCACGAGGGCAAGGGAGCCGTCTTAAAGCAGGAACGCGTAGTGGACTCCGGGGAGTTACATTTTTGCCACTTTACCCGTCCCGCACAGAACCATATACCTATTCGCAAAATTGGTTTCGAGCTTTACGAACGCGTCGCGCCTCTATTACGTGGAAACGTAGCATCGATTTCGCATCAACGATTTTCGGGTAAGTTGAAAAAGCAAATCGTGCGTATGTAACAAATTTTGATGATTTTTCCGTTTCTCAAAATCAGATATTATTTTCGTAACCTCATTCCGTAATCTTTGCTATATGTAGGAAGTCAAGTGGAGCGAAGAAGCAAAGAGCTAAAAATTCAGTACGCAATTACGCGCTTTACATCTCAGTGTAAAATTTTATACATTTTATAATTAATATAATTTTATACATTTTATAATTTTATATGTATCTCCCTAACAAAATTTATTATCGAAAAACGTTTGCATTGTGAAGGCATTCCAAAGAATAGCAATTTCCAAAATTCGAAATTTCATACGCAGAAATCCAATATATTTCGGCCTCTCATGAAATGACGATTAGCAGCAAGATTTTAGAGCGAATTGAATTTTCGGGAAATACCCGAACGATATCGAGAGCTCGCAATCGTTCCGATTTAATGAAGGGAAAAACTTCTTTGAACGAAAAAGGGAATTTTTCCCGGTGCGAGCGCGCTCTTCGATAAATTCTCCGACGCGCGATCCGAACGAGGAGTACTCTCTCAATTAATTACCGCGATCTCGTTTTACCGTCGAACGCCGTGTTATCGGTATACGGGGAACGAAATCCTCGTTTACCTAATTAATTGCGCTTCACCTTTATTCGCGCGAACAAAAAAGAATTCACGGACGCGTCGCGAACGCGACGAAGGAGCGCTTACAGCTCGGTGGAACGGCGTGATATACGGCAATAATTAAAGCGCTATTAAACCTGTAGGATTACGTCTTCGAAGGCAGAACAATAAAGATGCGAGCTGCGTTTAATAATAAAAGTGCATGAAAATTTCGATTGCTGCATGCTGACACCAATGCGAATATGCGACAATCGATTTACGATTTTACTTTTATGTTTTAATTATAGTGCAGTTTGTTCCGCCAGGTAACAATCAATAGTAACAGAATTATGATATGTCGACACCACTGGCAACTTTATTGTTCAGTGAAAAACAACGTTTCGACCAGAATGTCTGGCCCTCTTCAGGTTTCAAGTTAATATATACAGTTAATTACAATGTCGTTTTCTTCCAAAAAAAGGACATCGCATAAACTATCGAACAATGACAAAGAATCACGTCCGTACTCGATGATGACTTCTTCGACTTGTCATCATCGAGTACGGACGTGATTCTTTGTCATTGTTCGATAGTTTATGCGATGTCCTTTTTTTGGAAAAAACGACATTGTAATTAACTGTACATATTAACTTGAAACCTGAAGAGGGCCAGACATTCTGGTCGAAACGTTGTTTTTCACTGAACAATTGTTACGGAAACAGTCAATGTTACCGACATCGATTCGGCGACTTAGGGCGGTCGATAATGAATCGATCGCGCTAGAGTTTCGGGCGAGAGGGGCGCTCTGCTAGACCGGTTTTCCGAGTGCGCCGCGCGAATTTTTTTCATTGTTCGTCGTTCTCTCTGTTTGATACGGCGTCAGTTGCTGAGAGAAGAAAAGTGTGTTCTCTGCGAGCGAAGGACGAAGGGATTTAGAGAGGACAGTGGGTCCTGTGAATATCTCCTGACCATGTCAGCGAGACCCCTCCTTCGATTGCGATCCCTCAGTGCGAGGCGAGTTTACAATCCTCATTGTCGTCCCTCGGTGCGAGGCGAGGTTACACGGGTGAGCTTTGCGGACACGGAAGTAAGTACTCACTGTACTAGTGAGTACTTTTCGGCCTTGATCAAGCCGAAGCCCTCTTCAGGGTGATAATGTCTCAGGTAGACACTTTTTCCACGCCCCGAGCGGCTTGCGTCAGTGAGACGCACGGTTTCAAGGTCAGTGAGACACTTACATTTCTTTAATTTGGGTCGTGTCAGCGGGACACGTTTTGCACATCTACATTGCTCGTGTCAGCGAGACACTCTTTCTTTCATTACGATAACGTCAGTGGGGCGTTTTGGTTCTTTACTATTGCGATTTCAGTGTCAGTGCGACACTCAACATTCTATTATTTATTCGATACTAATTTTCACTACGATAACGTCAGTGAGGCGTTTTGGTTCTTTACTATTGCGATTTCAGTGTCAGTGCGACACTCAAACATTCTATTATTTATTCGATATTAATTTTCACTACGATAACGTCAGTGAGGCGTTTTGGTTCTTTACTATTGCGATTTCAGTGTCAGTGCGACACTCAACATTCTATTATTTATTCGATACTAATTTTCACTACGATAACGTCAGTGAGGCGTTTTGGTTCTTTACTATTGCGATTTCAGTGTCAGTGCGACACTCAAACATTCTATTATTTATTCGATATTAATTTTCACTACGATAACGTCAGTGAGGCGTTTTGGTTCTTTACTATTGCGATTTCAGTGTCAGTGCGACACTCAACATTCTATTATTTATTCGATATTAATTTTCACTACGATAACGTCAGTGGGGCGTTTTGGTTCTTTACTATTGCGATTTCAGTGTCAGTGCGACACTCAACATTCTATTATTTATTCGATATTAATTTTCACTACGATAACGTCAGTGAGGCGTTTTGGTTCTTTACTATTGCGATTTCAGTGTCAGTGCGACACTCAACATTCTATTATTTATTCGATATTAATTTTCACTACGATAACGTCAGTGAGGCGTTTTGGTTCTTTACTATTGCGATTTCAGTGTCAGTGCGACACTCAAACATTCTATTATTTATTCGATATTAATTTTCACTACGATAACGTCAGTGAGGCGTTTTGGTTCTTTACTATTGCGATTTCAGTGTCAGTGCGACACTCAACATTCTATTATTTATTCGATATTAATTTTCACTACGATAACGTCAGTGAGGCGTTTTGGTTCTTTACTATTGCGATTTCAGTGTCAGTGCGACACTCAACATTCTATTATTTATTCGATATTAATTTTCACTACGATAACGTCAGTGAGGCGTTTTGGTTCTTTACTATTGCGATTTCAGTATCAGTGCGACACTCAACATTCTATTATTCATTCGATATTAATTTTCACTACGATAACGTCAGTGAGGCGTTTTGGTTCTTTACTATTGCGATTTCAGTGTCAGTGCGACACTCAACATTCTATTATTTATTCGATATTAATTTTCACTACGATAACGTCAGTGAGGCGTTTTGGTTCTTTACTATTGCGATTTCAGTGTCAGTGCGACACTCAACATTCTATTATTTATTCGATATTAATTTTCACTACGATAACGTCAGTGAGGCGTTTTGGTTCTTTACTATTGCGATTTCAGTGTCAGTGCGACACTCAACATTCTATTATTTATTCGATATTAATTTTCACTACGATAACGTCAGTGAGGCGTTTTGGTTCTTTACTATTGCGATTTCAGTGTCAGTGCGACACTCAACATTCTATTATTTATTCGATATTAATTTTCACTACGATAACGTCAGTGGGGCGTTTTGGTTCTTTACTATTGCGATTTCAGTGTCAGTGCGACACTCAACATTCTATTATTTATTCGATATTAATTTTCACTACGATAACGTCAGTGGGGCGTTTTGGTTCTTTACTATTGCGATTTCAGTGTCAGTGCGACACTCAACATTCTATTATTTATTCGATATTAATTTTCACTACGATAACGTCAGTGAGGCGTTTTGGTTCTTTACTATTGCGATTTCAGTGTCAGTGCGACACTCAACATTCTATTATTTATTCGATATTAATTTTCACTACGATAACGTCAGTGAGGCGTTTTGGTTCTTTACTATTGCGATTTCAGTGTCAGTGCGACACTCAACATTCTATTATTTATTCGATATTAATTTTCACTACGATAACGTCAGTGGGGCGTTTTGGTTCTTTACTATTGCGATTTCAGTGTCAGTGCGACACTCAACATTCTATTATTTATTCGATATTAATTTTCACTACGATAACGTCAGTGAGGCGTTTTGGTTCTTTACTATTGCGATTTCAGTGTCAGTGCGACACTCAACATTCTATTATTTATTCGATATTAATTTTCACTACGATAACGTCAGTGAGGCGTTTTGGTTCTTTACTATTGCGATTTCAGTGTCAGTGCGACACTCAACATTCTATTATTTATTCGATATTAATTTTCACTACGATAACGTCAGTGGGGCGTTTTGGTTCTTTACTATTGCGATTTCAGTGTCAGTGCGACACTCAACATTCTATTATTTATTCGATATTAATTTTCACTACGATAACGTCAGTGGGGCGTTTTGGTTCTTTACTATTGCGATTTCAGTGTCAGTGCGACACTCAACATTCTATTATTTATTCGATATTAATTTTCACTACGATAACGTCAGTGAGGCGTTTTGGTTCTTTACTATTGCGATTTCAGTGTCAGTGCGACACTCAACATTCTATTATTTATTCGATATTAATTTTCACTACGATAACGTCAGTGAGGCGTTTTGGTTCTTTACTATTGCGATTTCAGTGTCAGTGCGACACTCAACATTCTATTATTTATTCGATATTAATTTTCACTACGATAACGTCAGTGGGGCGTTTTGGTTCTTTACTATTGCGATTTCAGTGTCAGTGCGACACTCAACATTCTATTATTTATTCGATATTAATTTTCACTACGATAACGTCAGTGAGGCGTTTTGGTTCTTTACTATTGCGATTTCAGTGTCAGTGCGACACTCAACATTCTATTATTTATTCGATATTAATTTTCACTACGATAACGTCAGTGAGGCGTTTTGGTTCTTTACTATTGCGATTTCAGTGTCAGTGCGACACTCAACATTCTATTATTTATTCGATATTAATTTTCACTACGATAACGTCAGTGAGGCGTTTTGGTTCTTTACTATTGCGATTTCAGTGTCAGTGCGACACTCAACATTCTATTATTTATTCGATATTAATTTTCACTACGATAACGTCAGTGAGGCGTTTTGGTTCTTTACTATTGCGATTTCAGTGTCAGTGCGACACTCAACATTCTATTATTTATTCGATATTAATTTTCACTACGATAACGTCAGTGAGGCGTTTTGGTTCTTTACTATTGCGATTTCAGTGTCAGTGCGACACTCAACATTCTATTATTCATTCGATATTAATTTTCACTACGATAACGTCAGTGAGGCGTTTTGGTTCTTTACTATTGCGATTTCAGTGTCAGTGCGACACTCAACATTCTATTATTTATTCGATATTAATTTTCACTACGATAACGTCAGTGAGGCGTTTTGGTTCTTTACTATTGCGATTTCAGTGTCAGTGCGACACTCAACATTCTATTATTTATTCGATATTAATTTTCACTACGATAACGTCAGTGAGGCGTTTTGGTTCTTTACTATTGCGATTTCAGTGTCAGTGCGACACTCAACATTCTATTATTTATTCGATATTAATTTTCACTACGATAACGTCAGTGAGGCGTTTTGGTTCTTTACTATTGCGATTTCAGTGTCAGTGCGACACTCAACATTCTATTATTTATTCGATATTAATTTTCACTACGATAACGTCAGTGAGGCGTTTTGGTTCTTTACTATTGCGATTTCAGTGTCAGTGCGACACTCAACATTCTATTATTTATTCGATATTAATTTTCACTACGATAACGTCAGTGGGGCGTTTTGGTTCTTTACTATTGCGATTTCAGTGTCAGTGCGACACTCAACATTCTATTATTTATTCGATATTAATTTTCACTACGATAACGTCAGTGAGGCGTTTTGGTTCTTTACTATTGCGATTTCAGTGTCAGTGCGACACTCAACATTCTATTATTTATTCGATATTAATTTTCACTACGATAACGTCAGTGAGGCGTTTTGGTTCTTTACTATTGCGATTTCAGTGTCAGTGCGACACTCAACATTCTATTATTTATTCGATATTAATTTTCACTACGATAACGTCAGTGAGGCGTTTTGGTTCTTTACTATTGCGATTTCAGTGTCAGTGCGACACTCAACATTCTATTATTTATTCGATATTAATTTTCACTACGATAACGTCAGTGAGGCGTTTTGGTTCTTTACTATTGCGATTTCAGTGTCAGTGCGACACTCAACATTCTATTATTTATTCGATATTAATTTTCACTACGATAACGTCAGTGAGGCGTTTTGGTTCTTTACTATTGCGATTTCAGCAGTGTTAGTGCGACACTCAAACATTCTATTATTTACTCGCTATTATTTCCAACGATTTTACTTACCGCAATTTTATTTACAGCAATATTATTTACACCGACATTATTTGCAGCTATATTATTTTCAACGATATTTAGTTGCGTCTTATATTGTAAACACTGTTATTTGATTTATGTTCGGTACTTTGTCACGGCGTAACACACCAGTTTTGTCATCAAATATGAAGCATTTTTTAGAAACTAAACAACAATAAAGTTGCCAGTGGTGTCGACATATCATAATTTTATGTTTTACACGTACGTATCTCGCAGATACGTACAATGGCGATGTTAACGGCGGGACAGCACGGCATTATTTACGAGGAACTCTCTCGGCGGTGTTCTTCGACGGTTCTCGCGTTCTTGCGTGCACTTTGACGTACCGTCAACGTGAAAGGTTGCACAAGGGAAGAGTCGCGCGCGGACTCGCAAAAATTTCCTATGCGTGCGTCTCGTTGTACCTCCTCGTGTGTGAATATGGATTTCACTTTGTACGTGTACCCTCCGGCCTCCCCCGGGACAATACCATGGAACGGCACACCTACTACCTTTCGGATTGTGTCACCGGAGCCGCGTACACATGCTTTGCATTTTATAGATCGCGCACGGGGCCGCATTGAATATTCTCTCGCAGGATTATCGATATGTGGATTATGCGCATCGTATTTCAATTTGCTTAACCTTCCCTTCTTTCCCCTGCTGCCGGTCAGCTCTATTTGCCGAGAGAAAACTGAATTTTTCAGAAGCTGCTACCACGTGACTCTCCGCAAATCCGATAGCGCTTCCGGTAATTTTTCACGGCCAAAACGCGGTAATTAATTCACTTTTCTGATTTGCTCTGGTACATCCGAGTACTTTCGCCGGGATAAATTTGTCCGAGTTTCGGGCGGCGGCAGCGGCACGCGCGAACGGTGTTTAAAAATATCCCTACGTGCGCTTTTTTCCACGAGTATGCAGTTTGTTCCAAATATTAATGAAAGTGCAAAAAAGTAATGATAAAAAAATCTGACATTTTACGATGTCGGTTATTCCGCGAAAATACCCGCCGGCGAAATGGTTAGCATGTGCTATTAGAGTAATAACGCAAGCCACTAACACAAGCTGTATGAAGAACCGCAGTTTCCACAACGTTTCCGATGTTTTTATAGGTCGCCGCCCATCATTGCATTGCATCATCGCGAACGTCAAATCGTTGCGTTGGTTGGTTAATCCGCCAACGGTTAATCGCATCCCGCGAAAATGGAAAGAAGAAAGATTTCATCGGGCGTCGATCTTCCTAAAAGCACTCGTTGCAAACGCTCTTTTCGCGCGTACGAGGAAGCCTCCTCGTCGCTGCATTGTTTCAGACGCCAGCGAACTTATTCGTGTACCGCCTCTCCCTATTGTTGCGGACGATGCACGCGACAGTTCGAGAACGATGGATTCGACGATATAAAACCAAAGAGCGCAATTTCTTGGCAGCTCTGGTCGCAATCGATACGCCAGGGCGTTCTCGGCGTTTCGTTCCGCACGCTCGCAGGCTCTCGCATGACGCGTCAGTGGGTTTTTCCAACCAACAGCGTTTTCCTTCCATCGTTCGAGGATACGCCATCGAGAAAGGAAGGGACAGTCTCAAATCCAACGGCGGCGTTCACGAGACGCAAAGTGCTACGCATGGACAGAGATAAAGTAAACCGCGGAACCGTTGACCAAGATCGGTTTGATTTACAAATTTCCATTCTCGGGGTAACTTCTGCATTCCTTTGTGTTTATCTTCACCGTATGTTCTGTACTGGCTTGTACATCTTGTCTTTGTCCAACGTGATTTCTCGATTTGCCTTGATGCGCTTGTCATCAATTGTCGTGTGTTTATTCTTTCTGAAAATTGTTTGAGTTGGCGCCAAAGTTGAGAGAGAACACGAGACGATTGCGCTCGACCGAGGACCCCTATCTGCTACTCGGTGCACTTTATTCAATGCAAACATTTTATTGACTCGGCAATCCCTTGCGGCAGGCTGATACGAAATTTTCCTTTGAATTAACGAGGGCAAGTTTTACGACGGTGAACTTCCGGATTTTCCGGCAACTTCTCGACGACGCGTGCGAAAAAGTGTTTCGCCAAACGGAATTTTCCGAAAGCCGGAGTTCGTTTCTTTTACTTCCGCTCGTTCGTTTCCTTTCGTATTTCCAAATTTTGCCCGGGACGATATCGTCCCGTACGATGTAGGATTATATAGCGAAAAGTTTATGTTTGCGCGCGGAATCTATTTTATTTACGCTACCGTGTTTCTCTTGCATCAGAATTTTCATCCCTCCCGCATAGCGTATCCAAAAACTGCGTTGCATTGATTGCTCCTGCGTAAGGTACGCAATGGGCAAAAACCTCATTCCAACAAATAATGCCATTCGCGATCCTGGATGTCAGAAACAATTTTTGATGGAAACGTATTGTTATATATCTCCAACGTATTTACATATTAGCAATAACGTATTTGCACGTCATGTCACGACAGATTTATACCGCATCTGTAAAGAACGACGCGAATAGAAGACGAGTATTCTTCTGTACGCTGCGAAGAATTATTGTGCGCTCACTTGGGAAGGCATTCTTCACTTTTGTAAATGCGAGAATCCGCGAGGGTCGTTCTCGTTGCACGTGCAATATTGCCGTAGCCTCAGCGGGATGTTCGTATCCCGTACGTATAACGTTGTGTATGCGGATTTATATCATATACCATTTATCATCATCCATAACTTATCAAACGTAACAATGGCTCTCGATGTAAAAGTATTGTCCCCAAGAAGTATAAAGAAAACCGACGTTCCGTCCATGTCCGTGCCGTTCTTTCTTTCCTCACTTTTATTTCCCGTTTCATCATCTACCAAGGCAATCGTGCTCAATTTCACTCGGAGTCGCCGTCTGTTTGCCCGCTTGTTTGCTCGGGGTATCGCGCAAGAACGACCAAACTGATTCCCGCGAAACTCGCGGCGTATCTCGTGACCAAATCAACTTAGAACTGCGGCTACACGCCTTATTATTTTCATCCGGCAGAAAGTTATTTGGCGGCCGGCGAGAACTTATCCCGGAGATCAGCGACGTCGCCCGGAGTATCGATCTCGTCAGACTGCGAAAGATTTTCGTCACGAGATCGGGTGTGAGGCTTCGGGGGGAGAGGCATATACAGGGTGTCCCGGGTTTTAACCGACAAACTGCGGGAGCATATTCTACTAGTGGAAATAAGAAAAAATTCTTATATCGAGTTGCTTAGAAATGCTTTATTACAAAGTTATAAACCAATATTGAAAAGAAATATGAGATAAGTAACAACGGAACACAGTGTAGAATTTGGAAGGTCGAAGATGTTTATGTTATGTGTATTCACATGTATTCATGTTCACTATGTTGAAACGATTCAGTACGATTGTTACTTTCACAACAGTAGCTGTTAGATTTCAATCGTCGTGTCAACTAGCAATTACTATCAGAATGCCAAAAGTGTTTCCAAATGAGGAATACACTGATATTCATTTCGTGTACGGATTCTGTGACGGAAATGCACGAGCTGCCGTACGAGAGTATCAACGTAGATTTCCTAACAGGAGAGTACCAGATAGATTTAAAGCAACGAATTACTAATTCAGTTACTGAGATGCAACAAAATTTTCAGGAATGTCGTACCGTAACAAATTCTGTACTACGTCGATGTCTAGCTTGTATCGATGTGCAAGGACAACATTTTGAAATGCGTCACTAAATCATTGCGTAGATAATTTTTATTTTTGTGAAAAAATCCGTTGTTACTTATCTGATATTTCTTTTCAATATTGGTTTATAACTTTGTAATAAAGCATTTCTAAGCAAACTCGATATAAGAATTTTTTCTTATTTCCACTAGTAGAATATGCTCCCGCAGTTTGTCGGTTAAAACCCGGGACACCCTGTATATACATTACTGTGCGAGAGAATCGAGGATTTTTCGAGCTCCGTAAATCCGGGTCCTTCTGCCTACCGCGATAAGAGTGGTCGCCGGCGTAAGAGAATTCAAAATCGCCGTGCCAACATGGCACTTTTGGCGTCACTAAGGCACGTATGCGCGCATGCCGGCGAATATTTATGCGTTTCCTGCGTTCGCCTACGATTGCATAAACCACGGCACGGTCACTTTCCTGCTGCATAAAGCATCGGGATACGTACCTGTTTTTACGTTCATCGATTTGGGAACGCATATGTTCCTCCCGGGGACGATATCTGCCTCTGTTATACGGGCTTTACATTCAACTCTCGTATACCGGTGACTCTCGAGACCGAACGACGAGAAATGCGAGAATCCGCACAAACGTATATTCCCAGATACACTTAGAAGCAATCTTCTTGAAGAGAGAGTGGAAAGGCAAGATATTGAGAAAACTTTCAATTAATTACAAAGTTGTTACATTTGACGTTAAAGGAAACAAGGAATAAAGTAACAGTATAGGAGAAAAACTGTCATTAGATTTCATTTGAAATTGCCGATAGACGTCATTTGCCTGCTCTTGGCTTCCATCGATAATAAGTCGCACTACGTTACGATCGAGAATGATCGGAGTCGCCAAAAGGACTCGGGAAATGTTCGCAATCCTTTCATTTCTCCGATGCAGCTGCAGGCCGTCTTCTTCTCGTTCCCTTCAATCGACCGCCGTTATTAAGTAATATGGAGAGATTTCGCCGGACGGTTCGATGCGTCGATAAAATTTTCATTTCGCGGTTCGCTGCTCGCGCTCGAGCCAGCCCGACGAAATCCATCTCGAAAGTCACCCCGCATGGCCCTTCTATCTTGCAAGCTCCTTTCATGCTGCCGAACATATCTATCGGTTAGACAAAGATCCACAATTGTGACTTGCGGAATTAATTGGTGAATCCTTAGAATCGCAACGGTTTTCCATTGTCATCGTAGATAAAGCACAGGTGGTTCAAATAAGAAAAGAGAATGTTTCTTTCGATAAGATTAATTTGATACAAATTCTGTTTTAGTAGATAAATTAAGTTGAATAAATTTTGAAAGATTCTGGTTGCAAAATATTGTTCTACAAAAACAATTAGAAAAGTATTTAAGAGTCTTTCTCAAATGCGGTTGTTTTTCTAAAAATCACAAATATTCATTAGTCTTTCGCTTCACAAAGCGACGTTTAATTTAACGATCCTATAGAAAGGATAACGTGCGGTCCGCTGGCTATAACTCACGAGAAAATGTGCTTTTAACGATCGAACAATATTTAATCAGGATGGAAAAACGACGTCAGAACCTTTTAGACATGACCTAGAATGTATTTTTGACTATTAAGCTATTTTTAGTTTCAACACTTTGCAACGAATTATGTATCAAACCATTCGGATCATCTTTTATAATAAAGTTCAACGATGTCGAGTCTTCTCATAGTTGTTTATTGTGTTTTTTCATTATCAATAAACTATTCAAAAGCATTAATGAAATTTTCAATTGTGCGTTTCGCTGGAAAATGTATTTCTCTGGTTAGGAAAATATTTGCCTGCTTTCCTGTATGTAAAAAAAGACATGGTTTCACTCTCAGAAGCCTGCCTTATAAATTGATGTATTTTTTGATCGTTTTTTGCTGTTATGGATGCAATATTTCGGCACGCGTCAGTGCCGAAAAAAATATTTTTTCGCGAAAATTTCACTCCGCGTTCCATGCGTATTCGCGCGCTTGGTCAAAGAGAACTACATAACTTCCGCCTGAAAATTGTATACAGGCTAAACGTGTTGTTTAAAAAATGGAGACCGGCCGTTATTGAGGGCAATTTTAGTTGAATCGCATACACAGTGATGATGCACAAAGAGACTCACGCGTTTTAGTGTGTGCACTGAGTCTTTGCACAACAGCTAGTCATGGTTGATCGCCGAAACCGGCATGAATGTTTGACTTAACAAAGGCCTAATGATCCAATTAAAAGGAGATTACCCTAATTGGAAGCTGGAATCCGATCAAAATCGCTCGTTAGAGCTTCGATATCATCCGGCTCGTGATACGTCCGTAATCGGCCTTCAGATATCCGCGGCTATCGAACAGTAGCAGCTTATCCTCGCCTCTCGATGAATATGCGAAGATTAACCACCCGGAAATATGCCCGGCGCTAAAATATGTGTTGCGTCATGGATTCTTTTCGGGCGGGTTTAAATTTTATCTCCGCGTTCCGTTAGTTCGTTATTAAGCCCTGTCGCCGAGCTCTTCTATCTAATCCCGCGTGGATTAGAGTTTAAACGATCCCACCGTGTTTAGCGCTTTATCTTGCGATTTCACGCAGCTCGTACCCTCATAACTGCGAAGTTTATTGCTCCCGCGAAAATACATAAGCATAAATTGACGGTGGTTTCACAGAGGGTTGGAATTTGGCGAGCGGAATATTCAGCGAATCGACTGGTCACCGGCGCAGATCATTACGAGGAGCAAGTTGTCGGCAGAATCCGATTTTGTGTACTTAACGCTATACGATAATAATAATTAATAGAAATATTTGTTGAAAGATAATTGAGTAAGTAAAAGTTTTCTTTATATGCACGCAACTAAAACAGGAAACAACGAGCAGATAATAAAATTTACTTGCATATCAGTAAGAAACTTTATACATGTCACAAAAATGTTCAAAGTACTTTTCCGCTTTTATATTTTTTAATTCACAATTTTTTATTTTTTATTAATATGCACATGTATAGGTGTCATGAGAAGACCATACGTAATTAACATAGGAATACGCGCTAGGTGAAGAGAAAAGGATTGGTTTTTGTCGCATGTCGCTACGTCAATTTTTCGCCGAGTTATGGTATTTCAAAGATTCCGTGCGCGCGCGCGCAGTATTATATAAGTACAGGGAGTACATGTTATGCAAGCGCGTGTCGTAATGCTATACGTAACCAGATCAGTTGATCAGCTGACTAACGGTACTAGGAGTAGTTCTTTGCGGCTATACGTGCTCGCGACG
This sequence comes from Ooceraea biroi, assembly GCF_003672135.1. Classification (NCBI taxonomy): domain Eukaryota; kingdom Metazoa; phylum Arthropoda; class Insecta; order Hymenoptera; family Formicidae; genus Ooceraea; species Ooceraea biroi. The sequence goes on along the minus strand of NC_039517.1, from coordinate 6,589,060 downwards.
CTCATTGGTTGCCGACGGTCACGTGGTTCCTCCATTGGACAGCTTCCTCGCTAGATCGTGATCACAGGTCGATATAATTGTCAATATTTTCTGATAAAAAAATTGTAGCGGGATTCAACAAAGCTTGTTGGAAAGCTGGGACTTCGGCGCTTCTAATGAGCCGATAATCACTTATCTCGGATAGATCTCAAGGTATCATCGAATGATTACAAAACTATAATTATTTTTCGAGAATCGATCACCGTATTTCAACATAGAAATATGTGCAGAACAGAAGCATTCGGAAAAATGTATAGCTACAATATTGCATAGTGCGTCTGTATATTGTAAAATATTTCGGTGATCGACCGAAAGGTGCCGCGAACCGTATCATGCGAATCATATTGGCTCCGAATGGTATCATACTACCCCTCCCTTCGATATTAGAAATCAGGGGAATCGATCCAGAATATTCGATCGCGGTTCCACGCGTGACGAAAGGTGCCGAATGGGGACTCTCGATCGCGACGGGGATCAGTACAGTCGACACTGCACCCTGGGAGTCACTTCGATCTGTAGAGAGAAAGTAATACAGAAATAAATATAGTAATTTACAAGTGTTAATTACAAGTGAGTTGACTTATCGATCCATCTCGTTCCTCACGGAAATCTCGATATTATCCCGCCACGTGGCATACCAACATTATCCCCTCGTAATCACCCCGCCGCTAGACGCTCAGCTATTCTGAAAAAATCGGATTCCATCCAATACTAAATATTGGGTTGGCCAAAAAGTAATTGCGTTTTTTTTATATAAATAAAAGGCGAATTTTTCATGGGAAACAAAAACTTTATTAAACAATATATTGTCCATTTTGTTTGATTATCTTTTGCCATTTTTCAGGCAACTTCATGATTCCGCGCTCAAAAAAGTTCTCTTTTTCAGCAAAAAACAATTCCAAGAACGATTTGATATCCTCATCAGCAGTAAAGGTTTTACCATTCAAGGCGTTTTGCAAAGAACGAAACGAATGGTAATCTGATGGTGCCAGGTCTGGCGAATATGGTGGATGTGGTAACACATCCCATCCAAGCTGCAACAATTTTTCACGAGTGACCAAACTTGTACGTGGTCTAGCGTTATCATGGTGAAACACAACACCTTTGCGATTCACCAATTCTCGACGTTTCTGTTTGATGGCATCATTTAATTTATCCAGTTGACGACAGTATACGTCTGAATTAATGGTTTGATTCCTTGCAAGCAGCTCAAAATACACAATACCTTTAAAGTCCCACCAGACTGACAGCATAATCTTTCTTTGGTGAATATCTGCTTTTCAAGTGCTTTAAGCAAGTTCATCACGCTTGCTCCACGATCTTTTTCGTTTGACGTTGTTGTAGACGATCGATTTTTCGTCGCCTGTTACATACGTTTCAAAAATCGATCATTTTCCTCACGTTTCAAAAGAGAATCGCAGATGTCAATACGCTTAGTGAGATGAATTTCTTTGAGCTCATGTGGTATCCAAATATCGAGCTTACTAATGTATCCAAGTCGTTTTAAATGGTTTTCAACACTCGATTTCGATATGTTAAGATTCTCAGCAATCTCTCGTGTCGTTAAACGCCGATTGGAATCGATCAGTGCCTTTATTTTGTCATCATCAATTTCGATTGGCCTTCCTGAGCGTGGTGCATCTTTCACATTAAAATCTGCAGATCGAAATTTAGTAAACGAATTTTGACACTGCCGCAGCTTTAAAGCATCTTCGCCATATACATCAGATAACTTTTTATGAGCTTGCACAGCGTTTTTCCCTTTTCGGAAGTAATAAAACAAAATATGATGAAAATGTTCTTTTTGATTTTCCATTTTGAAATCGACGGCAAACAAACAATTGTTAACGAAATCGTGTACTTTCTTTTTCTAAAACAAGCTTGAACTATGAGTTGTTAACCTACATAATGAATTTGCGGTTTAGAATGAAGTTAGTTACATTTCAAGACATGTATGTCCATCTATTGGAAAAAAACGCAATTACTTTTTGGCCAACCCAATAACTTTGAATATTGTATGTTCTGTTCCGATCGGCGATCTTTTTTCTCTCCTCGCTCGTCTCGTTGAACGTGTTAATTGCGGACCGTTTGCGAACTGATAGTTTCACAGCGATGCCGATTGCATCGCGCGCATGCGTTTTATACGCATCCGGACGTATCCATATGACGATGATAACGAGCCGCGAGAAATATGGAACTTCATGCGAATTCTGGGCCACACGCCAGGTTCTCGATGAAGGATACTTGGTGCGCGACTCGAGTGAAAATTTCGCTCGATCGGCGATCCGTGCAGAATCGCTCGGGTGAGTATGTCGAGTAAAGAGCCGAACGTCATTACTGCGTCCCGCTCGCGGCGAGTTAAACCTCGCTGCCATGAAACGTGCGGTACCAAATGACAAGTCTCGAACATCGGCCAGTTCAATTCGCTTCCATTTGAAGTTCTGGATTTCGTAGATTCCGCACGACGAATCGCTCTGACATGAGTCGGCTTAATAAAGTTCCGTTAATTGAACTCATCGCAGATGAAGCGTGAAAAATATGCTTCACCACACCACATTAGATCGTAGAGTAGCAAGCTTTCAAGAATCATCGCGTCTCCCTTTAGTGACAATCCAGTAGAGAATTAATATTCAACTCGCTCACCGTGCAGAATGATAATAACTCGCGTGGAGACGAATCGTTGTTTCTCTACTAATTGGGAAACTCGTTTCTCTCTTCAAATTTCCATCGAGTTCGGGAAAGCGCCAGAGTTTTATTCATGAATATTTTTCTTTCCCGTTCAAGAGGCGTCGCATTTTGTCCGCGCAAATTTTATTTCCACAGGGAAGACGGACAATTTGTTTTCCGGCTACAAGTCGGTTTTGCACGCGGCGCGGTGCGGTTTGGAGTATTCCGCCGACCAGTACACTCGTTCCACCATGTCTGTCGCTGCACTTTACTCGAGAAGCTTTCGATTCGAGTGGAAATCCAATCAAGGGCCGCTGAGTGTAGCGAATAACGAGTTCGATGAAATTACCACGCCTTTTTGTGTACTGTTCGGCCGTCGGTCGATCGGTACCATTGAACGTTGCACAGGGTCGTTGGCACACTGACTAAATCGATAACGCACATTGTGCACGCGTAATCCCGTTTATCACGATAAAAGTCGTCATATATGTTTACGTATTATTATACGCATCGTGCAAAGAGTAATAAAGCGCATCACATTCGTCACTCGTATGTCGTACATCTCGTACATCCGTTTTATCGAGGCATATCGTGCTTGACTGTGCACATTATTGTTATTGAAAACTGATGCTTCGCTATCTTTCGTCAGAGATTCCGATACCAAATTACAATAAAAAACACGATAATGATATTACACATCGCGACCAATATTTAATCGTCGGATTAAAAACGCATGCAAGGGATGAACAGTTAAAGAATAATCCTTTTCGGTCGCCGTGAACATCTTCCCGACAATTTACAAGTATCAGGAGTCAGCCAGTTTGGCGCAGATGGTCCTTAACATAAATTCGCGGAGGCGCCGCCGCCACCGGCGACGCCGGCGTCGTTGGAAGGCGCCGAGAGCGAGTACCGGCATAATTCCTCGCGAGCGGGAAGTGCGCGCGCGCGCGCGCGCGAGTGCATACGTATGCGCTCGCGCATACGCGCTTATTTAAGTGGAGTTTAAGCGACGCGGTCGGCCCTTGCTCGCGGCTGCACCTGCTCGTAATTGTCCTGATATTTGCTGTGCTGCCATGCCACCCCCATGCTCGCCACCGCTACCGCCGCCACCCATCTGGAGCTTATATATTAATCGGCTCTAAATTCAAGCACGAAAATGTATCCCGCTTTGTGAGTAGTGGCCGCACGTGCACGCATGTACGCACGCACGTATGCGGTCACGTCGCGAAAGAGTCGAGCGTTTACAGAATTGCGAACTGCTACCACCGAATCCACCCGTACTGGCTGTGAGGGAGCGTTTTAACGACCGTGGCCGAATCGGAATAATTTTTTCATGAACGCAAATGCATTCATACAAATTGGAAAAAATAATCTATCCCGCGAAGCGAAATTAAACTGCCGCTGGGCAGTTATTCCCCGGGGAGAGCTACGTTCTCGCTAATTGCGCTATTGCATCTCGCTGCGTTCCTAAACTACTACTGTAACGTTCAGCTAGTAAAAACGACAGGTGATGTTTAAGTCAGCATCGCGCGCATCACGTATGTTACACGAGATGGCGATTAGAATTCGGCCAGCGAATTCTGTTCCTCCACCGAAATCGGCATGGAACGCAGATAATGAAAGATCATGCAACAACAGAGATAAAGCGAGATGGATTCGAGGCGAATCAATTGTGATCCGGGTAGATTCGTATTGATAAGTTCGAATGCGCGCGCTAGCTCCCATGAATGATGGCGATGGAAAGTAGGTCGCCGCTGCATGTATCGAGATCGTTCCCTTGCAAAACGCATTCAAGATATCGTTTTTGTTCGAGAAATTATTTTCGGTTGAGACGTATATTTTACGATGAAATATTTCAGAACTTTCATTCTTTCCTTCAGTTACAGCGACTCTGATAAATCTGCAATCAACTCCTCCGAACAAAAATTTGATGGCAACTCTTGAATTTTATACGTCAGGGTTTTGATAATAATGTAATACGAGCAATTATAAAGAGAGAAGTTTAATGATCAATTAAATGATCAATTAAATATTTTATATTTAATTACACACATAATAATGTAGATATTATTATGCAATATGGCTCTAATTTGAATACTAAATAATATTGTAATTTAGTAAAATAGCAAAGTAATATTCCATGCAGGCCGTATGTGTAGAAATATTTAATAATACTTAATAATAACAATGCTTGATGTAATATTACAGAAAAATTTCAAGAGATATGTAATAGTACTTGACATTTTATACTTGATTATAATGTGAAAGTTGGATATTATTATATCATAAAATGTTCTATTTTTTCTTCTAAATAATACGCGAATTTATTCACTCTTAATATTATAATTTTTAGTTATATACATAATTTAGTTACATCACCCGTAACCATATTATTCAATAAAATAGTTCAGTCATTAATACCATAATGCTAAATAATATTGTAATTTAGTAAAATAGCAAAGTAATATTCCATGCAGGCCATATGCTATAGAAACGTCCAACCATAATAATACGCCGCGAACTCGCAAGCAAACAATTTCGTAAACAAATATTTTAATATTTCATGTCACGTTGTAATATTAAAGAAAGCAAGATATATTTTAGTCAGGTGTCGTTCTAATTATGATGTCCGGATAACATCGCAATTTAGTGAAACGTCAGGCCATTTAGATATTTAATTAAATGTCTCCGGCGACGCGCGAGAATGTTATTAAAGCAGATTAAATTCCCGAAAAAAGAGAATATCGTGACAGTTTCCGTTGGGCGCGCCAAGGCGCTTAAATATAACTGAAGAATTTACGTCGGGAACCGTATTCCCGCGGGGCGAAGCCGTGTAAACGGCATTATCCTGTCCCCCGGGAAGAGGAGCTGGCATCCCTTCATTCCGTAAGATTCCGTTTGCTCGTTAGATCAAACCCTCGCCCTTCCTCGTCCAAGAGCCTCCGGGCAATGATGACCGGAATCAGGGATCGAGCAGGACTCGTTACCAGGTATCTCGCGAGTTTGCGCTTCCTAATTCGTAGTTTGCTCCCGCGTCTGCACAACGGCTATCGTCCCGATAGGTATTTTTGAACGGCCGAAACCACGCTGCTCTCCTTTAAGTTCCGCCCGGCATTATCACGATCCTTACCGCGTGATTGCAAACGTTTACTCATTAAGATCGGTACATACCAGCAGTTATTATATTAAAAAGACGCTTCTATGTGCGCGCCTGCAAGTTCGTTCCGATCGATAACGATCCGACGCGTTCACCCACACGCGCGAAATTTGACAACTCCCGCCGAAATTTAATTTTTTGTCGGTTGCTCTTTTTTTAAATTTGATTGCACAATACGAACCTCGCGTAATGGTAACGTGCTGCACGCGCGCGCGAACACGGCTCCGTCCGCTGCTGGTGCGCACAGCAATTGGGTTTTGCGTAACAATGGCGAACGAGGCTGCAGTGGCTGCCGCGATCAATAAGCAATTACGCCCGATCGCTGATGCCGATAATGTATCGGTCCCATTGTCGTCGCTTTAAGAGTCGGACGCGAAACGCTGTCGCGAAACGGCGACTAAGATCTATTATCCGTGTGTACACAGTGTGTGTCACGTATCTGATGCAGCGCCCGCGGACAATCCCGAACAGTTTCCATTGTTCCCTGGTCGGCGCCACGATCACGGTTCAAAGGATTCTAATCGAGTTCGTCCAGTGGATCCGTGCGCGATCCGTCATCGAGATTCGGGTTATCCCACACGCACGAGCACTTTCGATAATCGCGACGCAGGACACCGCTGTTTGGACAAGAGAACGGCGCACCGGACACGGACGGCACCAACGCGCGTGGCAGCTTCAGCTCCTGGCCTGCGTGGACGCGCAATCGATTCCGCTAAATCGATTTCAGGGACGCGCCGACCGACTGCAACCGCCATTTCGGAAAACCATCCGGCTGAAAGATGCACCGCGATGCCGATGAGTGGTCGGGCACTGCTGAAGCGGATGATACTCAATACAAATCGATGAATCGTCCGGCGTATGATTTCTCCTCTCTCTTTTTTTTGTTTTTTAGAGTTGCTTGTTTTGCGACTTGGCTATCGAGAACAAATTTTGAAGTGACCCGAGTCGTAATTTTGCGCCTACTTTAATGCTTTTAGCAGTCGTACGAATCTACTTTTAGGAAAATAGAACCTAGAACTCTTACATTGAAACTCAAACTCCTACAAACAGATGTTAAGATGCTATTTTGACCCCGCAACATTCGGCTATAATCTTGATCGTAACCTGCTTTGACGCTCTAGCGACAAAAAAGGAAATTTCGGACATATTTTAGTGTTAAAGTAGTAGCTAAATAGACGCTGAATAACGCCTCGGATGAAGAATTCGAGGTTCAATGTAGAACTAAAATTTCGACTCGGGATGTTTCGATCTATTACCCGAGTCGAAATTTTGCGCCTACTTAAATGCTTTTAGCAGTCGTACGAATCTACTTTTAGGAAAATAGAACCTAGAACTCTTACATTGAAATTCAAACTCCTACAAACAGACGTTAAGATGCTATTTTGACCCTGCAACATTCGGCTATAATCTTGATCGTAACCTGCTTTGACGCTCTAGCGGCAAAAAAGGAAATTTCGGACATATTTTAGTGTTAAAGTAGTAGCTAAATAGACGCTGAATAACGCCTCGGATGAAGAATTCGAGGTTCAATGTAGAACTAAAATTTCGACTCGGGATGTTTCGATCTATTACCCGAGTCAAAATTTTGCGCCTACTTTAATGCTTTTAGCAGTCGTACGAATCTACTTTTAGGAAAATAGAACCTAGAACTCTTACATTGAAACTCAAACTCCTACAAACAGATGTTAAGATGCTATTTTGACCCCGCAACATTCGGCTATAATCTTGATCGTAACCTGCTTTGACGCTCTAGCGACAAAAAAGGAAATTTCGGACATATTTTAGTGTTAAAGTAGTAGCTAAATAGACGCTGAATAACGCCTCGGATGAAGAATTCGAGGTTCAATGTAGAACTAAAATTTCGACTCGGGATGTTTCGATCTATTACCCGAGTCGAAATTTTGCGCCTACTTAAATGCTTTTAGCAGTCGTACGAATCTACTTTTAGGAAAATAGAACCTAGAACTCTTACATTGAAATTCAAACTCCTACAAACAGACGTTAAGATGCTATTTTGACCCTGCAACATTTGGCTATAATCTTGATTGTAACCTGCTTTGACGCTCTAGCGGCAAAAAAGGAAATTTCGGACATATTTTAGTGTTAAAGTAGTAGCTAAATAGACGCTGAATAACGCCTCGGATGAAGAATTCGAGGTTCAATGTAGAACTAAAATTTCGACTCGGGAAAGCACATCGATTGGATGTTACAACTGTAGCCGCATGTGTACTTAATGCATGTGTGCATGAGTTAGGTTTCCTATATTTTCAGAAAAAGAAAGAAGTAAATGGACTGATAATTAAGTTGTGGAAAATATTTGCTATTCAAAACCGTTGTGCTTTAATTTCGCAAAACGAAAGCTCCTCGTTGAGAGTATCGCCGAGAAGACATCGCATGCACGACGAGCAGCGCCGACAGTCCAATGCAATCTCGTTCAACGTAACGTCTGATCAGACTTTAGGGATGAGTGGATATTTACGAGCTCTGTTCGCAATCGTAACCCCGTAAAGCAAACCCCGGTTCTCCGTTTCTTCGTTTGCATCGTGAGTGCCGGGAGCGAATGGCGTTTCACCGCGTAACGAAAAGGCCTCACGTAGCAGTAGAGAGTAGAATTGGAATAATGCAGTTGAGAGGATAGAAACGAGAGAGTAGAATTGCGCCGCATGTCGACGAGTAGTTATGATACGATTGAATCAGACACCGCGCCCCGCAACGGAACGATTTCCACCTGCAAAGCACCCTGGCGTCAGGATGTAAATCCGTTTCGCGGAATTTCATTTCTACACGCGCAGCAGATGCAAATATTTTGGGAAAGAAGGAGGAAGGAGAACGAGATGCAATCCGCAGCGCGGTTACGTAAAATCTGTTCTTTGCGGAAAATTTCTGTACGCCTATTCTTGACGCATTATCGCCGCGAGGAAATTGCCGCGGAAAAATGTCATGCTATTCCACGAGCTTTTCCGAAAATCGGGAAATCGCGTGGCACTTGCCGCGCATCCGGAACGTAAAATCAGCCGCAATCGCAACAATTTCCGTGTAATAACGGAACCGTTTAATATATAATAACACAACGCTTATCGTTGCAGACATAATGCGAATAAAATTCTTCTCGCGGTTAAATCCCATAATCTTGTGTAACTATTGTTCCTGGTCCCATACTGGGAGATGCTTTTCCCGGCGCGCGTTACGACGCGTCACTTGCATCGTGGCATGTGCGCTCACCATGGGATTTTCTCATGGCACGTGAGTGCTCCAATCTCCCTTCGTCGCTCGATAACATGCCGATCATAAATTCCTATACACGGCGCGGCTGAAAACACCTCTCTGAGAGTACCCCGCGGATTCGTTCATTCTTGGATGCTGACGCGATCAAAGCGCAAGAAGAGATGCTTCTCGCGATACTCAGACGTGATACGTCCCGAGAGCGTAACGAAAGCAACATCTTTAGTACAATCTCTATTTCTCGGCTAGAAAACTCGTCATTGCATTAAGTTACAAATGGCTAATCCGAGTATTCCCTGGAGTACGCGTCCATCAATTACCGGCACGAATTACCGGAAGCGGGAGGACGGTAAACCACGTGGGAGAAAGTACGCGTGATTCTTGGCACGAATTTATTCGCCTAGAATCGTGGAACCTTCAACCGCAAGAGGAATAGTTGGCCGCCTGAGTTGCTCGCTCGAGCTTGGCTCGCGCAAAGTTTCGGATATTTTTAAGTTTGCGCGTTATTGGATTTCCCTCGTAAATTCAAGAGCCGCGCCGAGAAGAGCGCGCGATCTTATTCACGATTCATGGCTCATCCGGTGGTTCGCGTATACATTATATAATTCGCTCGGTGCGGCTTAACGTATTATTGCTTCCAATTGCGCGTGCTTTACATGCCCTAAAGTTTGCTACCTGGTCGCTACTTTCGCCACTTGGTCTCCCGCATCGGTCCGCAATACGTCACGAGAGTTTCGAGAGAAGGATTGTGCGCGCTCTTTCGAAGGCGGAAAGCTGAAGAACGATGAAATTGCGCTGCACTCCTGCGCCGTCGACCATTCTTAATGCCGCGATACAGAAAACTTTCCCGGTCCTATCCGTTCTTTTTTCGCTCTTGTCGTGACGCCTATCACCGGAGTGGGCAAGAGTCGGGTGCTTTCAACTACGTGGAAATAATAAAAGAGACAAGAAAGAGGATACGAGGTCCTTCGAGTTTCCGATATCGGGCGGGCGAGCTAAAAGGGAGCTCTAGGGCCTGCACATTGCGAGCGCGACGGCTGTAACTTTCTCTCGCCGTTATCGGTAAACAACGTTTATTTCCCGCCCGTTGTTTCCGTTTTCTTCTTGCGACGGGAAGCGCCTTTGTCCCGGAAATTTAATTACGTGCTGCATCGGCGCGCGCAAGCGTATGGAGGCTGTTTTCCCACCCGTCAGCCCTTCTTTTAATAATGAATTAAGCGAAAATTTATATGTAGCCCGATTTCACGCTTTACAGCGCGTGGACTCGAGGGAAATTAAATATTTCACCCGCTACCGTATTTATGAAATCAGATACTGATAAAAAACACTCTGTCGCAAGGATTGTCCGATCATGAGCTTTCCTGCTGGAATTATTCGCATGTGCAACAGTCTTGCAGGTTTCAAGATTTGAAACAAATTCTTTCTACAGCTTGCCATGCCGCAATTTTTCAAACTTTTACCTTTAACTCGTTCAGTACTTGTTTTTTTTTTTAGCTATGATAGAAATTTAATAATATAAAAAAAGAGAATTTTTGGAAAACTTCAAAACTTTTAAAAATATCCATCAAACTCGTATGTAAACTTGCACAACGCTTTTATATAGCTTCGTAAAATATATACGAAATAAAATATATACGAATCCAGGGCGACGCGTGTGCGGAATCGGCGTTTGAGCGGATGCATCCGGCTTCTCTGACGGCGAGCAACGGCTCATTTTTTCTCACAATTAACTTTCTTAACAGCGATCGATACTTGTAACAGTTTCCGTTCCGCTTCTCCATCCGTTGAAGGGTACAACGAGATAAATTCTCCAAACAGCAATTGCTCGCCTCCAGCGATCGCCGATCGCGTCCAGGCCGCAACACAACGGGCTGCCCGGCACATCCTTTTCTCCTTCGCGCGAACCACATCGGCGAGTGCGGCAAATTGCTCGTCGGTGAAAACTTTTCAATTCCTGGCTCGTTCATCCGACCATCCGTTCGTCCGCTCATTCGCTCGCTCGCTCGTTCGTTCGCGAGGAATATCTCTCCCTCGTCGGCGGAGTCTCAACTCGCACGGAATCAATTATCCGCAACCGAAGCCGCATGTCGTAGCTCGAGAACACTCGAGGGAATCTGCCAGACGTTACACGCGAGCGCGCGCGAATGTCGGTACCATCGAATTTGCACGTCGCGGATGGCAAGCTGCGATCATCCGTTTCCGGTATCGTGAGGATCGCACGCGTTCGCACGATTCGTGATGAGAGAAGGGTGAACGGATGATCAGAACAACTAAGCATGGAATGCTAAATCGCATTGAGAAACAATTACGAGCGCTATGAAAGCGTTTACGGCATATTCCACCGCGAATGGTGGGTAGAAGACTAAAGTTTCTTACAGGTCAATAAGCACGTTGCGCTCTTCCGATTGATGTATCATCGGAGCGCGGATACGAAAAGACCAAATCAAAGGGAACAATGATCGCTCCAACATCAGCGTATCGAGAGATACTAAACACGGTTGGGAGAATATTCGACGGATTTCGAGATGAAGATAAACGCCAAAGACTCACAGGCAGTCCTCGATCGATCCTTATTGAGCGCCTCATCATTCCCTTTTCAACAGGGGGACCATAATTGGCAAAGAGGGCCGTTTCGCAATTGACTCGATGCAAATGTCGATCGAGTTTACATCCGTGTAAACCTTCCGGCAACGTGCGCAGATGCTCGAATGACATGGCCCGCGTGCACGTAATTTTGATTACAACTTGTACGTGAACGAGGTCGGCGCGCGGCGTCGACCCCGCGTTGGACGCATCCACGAGGGAATAGCGATGGCGCTACATCCGGTCGGGGGTGAGGTCGCACGGGGAGATAGGCTGCGTCCGCGAAGGGAGGCAGCGTGTAATAACCAGCCAAATCCGCGTTCCTGTTAACGTTGCATGCCAAGCTCGCGGCCCTCTGTCAACGGTCGAGCCTATAACGGCGAGCAAATGCAGCATCGCCAGACAATACGCCGTTTAATACCGCAATTGCGACACGACGCGCTTTTGCGTTGTTCTCGCCTTGCCGGACGCGTACCGAAACGCCAATATGCTCGCATCAGATTTTTGCAACGAGGTGCACCCGCACGCGCCCACCGGAAAGCACGAAGGGAGAGAACTGATTGATGCAACGAAAAAAAAATAGTAAAGGGTTGTTTTAAGCGAAAAAGAGGTTTAATAAGTATATGGATTGCAGTTGTGTCATTTTTATACATGTGCCATTTTACAGATGAATTTCTGTTTCCAATGATCATAATATGATATGATTATATTATAATCATGACTGAAAATATCCATTACGTTTTATTCTTTTACGCGTATTAAGTGAAAATAAATTTTAATCTGATTCCAAGTAAAATCACGCGGCTCTTTCCTCTTTATTTTATATTATTTGTGCGTGTGCAATATAATATTGACCAATTTTACGCAATCATCAGCGTAACGATTTAGCAATATATAAATTTTGGTAAAAGCTTACATTTGGCTTTTAATATTTAATATTTTTACACATTGGTATTTCGCAGTTCCTGGTAATGTTTCTCCATTTTATCGTAGTAAGAGAAATTCATGCGGATAATGGTAGGCAGTGTATGAACAGACAACATGCGCGTGCACTTGATTCCTAATTGTACTGACCGCGTGACATGTTCCTCTGCACACGCATGTACGCTCTGCATACGCGCCTGTGTACTAACGCGCCTTTTTCCAATTACGTAAATGTGTTACGATTGCGACGGGAAAAAAAGAGTGACGCACTGACAATTAACATACAAATGATCGTCAAATTCGTTTACAAATAACAAGCAAGCCACGGAGTTTTCAAAGCTCGTTACCTTTAAATTCGTAAACAACGACTCGTTATCACGTGCCATTTGTGCCATCGATAACGTTTAATTAAATTTGTCCAATAATCAACTCGGTGCATCGACGAGTAACATTAATTACCGAAAATTCGACGGACAATTCGCTCGATATTAAATATTCATTTTTAATAATACCATTCTGTGTATGCACGTGTCGCGCCGAATTCAAATCGGCTCCGTGATTGATTAGGATTTTAAATATGAACGGCGCGCGACTCTGATTTGCAGAAAAACAGAGAAATTACGCTGATGTATCGCGCTACTCCACTGTGCATGGCGTACATGCCAGTTTCGCCGGCATTACAAGCGGAACAACCGGCATTTCGCGTAAACGTTGTGTTTGTTCATCCAGGTTGAACGCAACGCAACGAGTGCATGTTCAGGACGATTCGAAGTCAGTGGCGGGAATGTTTTTGCGGAGGGATTGCTGTAGAGCGTGTAGCACGGTGTCCGAGCGTATGCCGTATTTTGCACGCGGCCGCGTGTAATTATTACAGAAATGTCGGGGCGAAACATCAAAATCGGGCCGCGCGGAACTCGCCGGTGCAAAACGAGCAAAACGAAAAAATAAATGTGCGGTTATTCGATAACATGCGAAACGTGAAATATTGCATGTAAATGTTGCGTGTTTTGCACGAAACTTTGTCGTGTGTGCTAATGTCCCTATGTGATAAATCGTATCATTACACGATAAACATGACTGTGTAAAAAAATACCCTATTACATGCGCATTGTGCATACATGCTCACATTGCTTGCGCAATTACAAACTCTCTGTTAACCTCTGTTTTATTCGGCCATACCGAGCGTTCTCCACTGAATCATCCATCGCAAAATCAGCACTCATTCTCTGCGAATTTTTACAATTCTCTGTCGAATTTTTCCCGCTGCAAATATTTTCATAAATCATGATAAGTTCGTAATTTGTATGTGATCATTTCATTTTTTATTCGTCTTGTTTTTCTCTCTTGTTCTATGTGTTGGAAGAGTTTTACATGTTCTGCCTACTTTCGCATATAACGCATACAATGCGTTTGTAATTATATGGACCGTTCATTAGCGTATAGCGCGTGATAATGTAAAATTGCAGCATTCTGCTACATTTGTTAGGATCAGTTTCAAGTTTGGCAATTAACTTTTAACTATTGCACGAAATGCCAGGCCACTGCTGTGTTGACGACCCACGCTGCTGTCGCTAGGAGGAACATGTAAATTTCTTGATCGTTTGAAGTTTGCATTGGGATGCGTTACGGTGCATCTAACACGCCTTCAGTTTCCTCCCCCAGTTATAATTTCGACATGTCACAAGCAAAAATAACGGTGTTGTTGCTCTAATGCAACAATGACTATATTGTCCTCTCAGATTACATTAATGTCAGTTTACAAAGGGGGTATATTTTATTTTAACGTGCAACGTGTTATCCGATTTCGCATTATTTAAACGCCGCATATGCCGCCCTGTAATTATTTTATTAATACTGCATAATGCGGCTATATACCGGATGCAAAAATTAAAAGATTATCGATGCAGTTATTAATTCACGGACCACTATTATTCAGGACTGAATCATTCGATACATGCGCTGCCTGCGAGAATATAAATAATATCCGGGCGGACCCTGATACATTGCAATTATAGAACGCTTTAATAAAATATACGATGTGCGAAATAATAATGAAACAATGACGATGAAATACGCGAGAGTAAATAATAAAACAAATTCGAAACTTCTTCCCGAGTATGTGCCACAAACGTTAAAACATTACACAATTTATTATTCAACTCGTTTGTGGAAAGTTACATTTTGCTGGAATAAATGTTCAATTATAACAGCCGATAAGCCAACAAAACTAATTCATTCCAGACCGTCGCACACGAGCAATGTCGTCTTATGAATTATGAGACGCTGCTACGCGTTCAATTAAACGAGCTATTGTCTGGCATGAATCCTGCATGAATCATGAACCAACTACGTTATGATGACCGACGACGACGTTGCGGATAAGATGAAGGATATGCATTCCTTAATCGTTCATCGTCAAACTTTGTTAAGATCAGTCGACTTGATAGGCAGTTTGACACACTTCGGATATTACTACAGCACGTTAGTGTCCGACCATGAAGGCTTTTGCAGCTCGGTGATAATTAACCGTAACGCGCAACGTTACGGCGACTATGACGTGGATTATTAAAAGGATCGCAGTGTTAACATGCGTCATCTTGCTCGGGAAAATTGATGCATTTGGATCGAGCGATCATACGATTGAAGTAAACTGACAAAGCTCCAGCTGGAACCTTGGACAAAGTTCCAGCAAGTGACTTTATAATTTCCTATATATTTTTCTTTCGGAATTGAATCGATACATCTTGCATTGATAATTTCAAGGAAGATAATCTGTACGCGAACGTATCTGGATTGAGAAGGCTGAAAGGAGGAATCCCTGCAATAATGTTGATCTTATGACTTATTATCTTCAATTTCAGCCCAGAATTCCGAGAGTGGACTTTGCGCGAAGTACAGCAATGTAATTAAGCCAAATCCGTGTTTATACAGTGAATGTGCGCGCTTTTATGTATGGGAGTTATTAATTTAGGGCGACAATAGCCAACGAAACGTGCAAATTCCTCGCGAGTGTAAATTTCGTTGTACGCTTTATTACGGAAATCGCGATATAACATGTCGGTTAATACACTTGCTGTGAGTGTGCTAACGTGATTGTTTGTACGAAATACACACGCGCGCGCGCGCACACATGTACACACGTGCAGGTGATTTGAAAATATCACGGAAACTGAAATGAATTATACTCGACTTTGCGTTAATCTGTGCGTTACGGCGAGTTAAGTGGCAATATTTGAAGCACTCGGAACAAAAACTAGATAAATGATACTGCGAGTCCAATTAAGCATACAATTGCAGCAGAGGGTGAGCCCTTTTAAGGGACGTTAACGCTATCCAAGCGGCACGTGTGCCGCGTACCGTCTTTGTCCGAGTACGACAGAACGTTCGTTAACCGATAACAGAATTGTCACCAATTAGTATGCGTTAATGACATTACGGTGTTTCTGCCGCGTGCGCGCGATGCGAAAACCATAGAAACTGAAATTCACGCTTGCACGACACGTCATTTTACGCAGCGCGGCGTACAGCCATGGAGTCGCGCAGCCATTGTCAGGAACTCCTGTCTCTCTGTCTCTCTCTCCCTGTCTCTCCTACACTCTCCTCATTTACTCAAAGTGCAACAGATAACAAACAGAGCAGAAACTTAGTCTATGAAAGCCTGTTTAACGTGTATAAACTTAAGCGACAGACGGATATGCGTCAAACTAATTACGAGTTTCGTCGCCGCCAGTGTCCAAAATAATGCAAACGTGCAAGCGTTCGAATGAGATCATTTGCTCGTGTTTTCCCTCCCTATGAAATGGCATTCTATCTTCTCTTTCTCGCTCTCTCCTTCTCTTTCTCGTTTTCTCTCGCAGCGAGTGTTTCGTGGGTGCTTCAATCCGCGTTGGAATATTTTTGCCAAATTTTTTCGTCATCGCTGTCGCTCGCTCCACGCGCTTTGAAAAGAGTCCCCGGAGTTCCAACTATCGCGATGAACGCATGAAACGTGTTTCGCCGACACGTTCTCAGTTGCTTCCTGTCTGCGCGAGCTCGAAATGCATCCCACGGCGAATTCATCAATGTCGTCGCTCTCTCGATACACCACGCAACGCGAGTCGCTGACTCTCTCTTGTCGCCGCGCCGACTGCCAGGGGTTAAATCTTTCGCGACACGGGTACGCTTCCGGTACGCTTTTAGGGAGGATGATAGTTGCGCTCGTGTGTCGCGCGCGCGCACTTTTCCGAATACCGGGAAATAAATCGCGCGAGAGCACGGAATCTTTCTAGCCTGATGCTTTTGTCCGCTGCGATATTTATCGGCACGTGAAATCGATGTCGACGGTGTCGATGACCGGATTTCGACATCGTCCACAGGCGTACGTAATGAAGAAGCAACAGCGACGGAGTATTATTCTGCGGAAAATTATCGCAACGAGAATCACGTCGCGTCGGAGATCGCGGCCGGTTTACGGCTTAACCGACGTGTAATCATCTGATTATTTTCCGCGATATTTGTCGCGATATATTCGCGATATTTTCGCGTTTTTTCGTTCAAATTGGTATGATCCAGTTGTATGTGAAGCACATTTATCTCATGCACATTTCAATAACGTCTATAACGCACTATCCTCTCTGCCGGATTGGCGTGGTAAAGGTAGTTAAAGTCGGAAGATAATTTTGGCGTAATTGCTGTCTCGTGCTACAGGATTAAGGATTAATTGCATCCCCTTGAAATAAGGCGCGTGCGCACCTGGGGGTCAAGCGAGAATCTCGTTAAAAAAAAGCGAAAGGGGTAGAAATAGCCACGACACAGTCAGACACCGCGTAAGCGCACGGAAAAATCTAAAGAAAGAAGCTCACGCGAGCGAACCGCGGGAAGGTCTGATATAAATCTCGTTTACCGGAAAATGAGTGAGAGCAAGAGATAGAGAGAAAGGCATAAAGATTTATCGCGCATTCAGGTGTCGAGTATACTCGCGGAGAGATATAAAATCTCGTGTAATTGCGCGCCGCGAGAACGCTACGTGACGCGCAGTAAACGTGATTATCAAGAGCGCTTGTCGTTCATTGACGCATAGCGTGCAAACTATGAAAACGTTTTTGGTGAGATACCCTCCTGTTAATCAATACTTATCGATATTCTTTCGAACGATATTAAATGAATCTCTGAAGCAACTATTTATTCAGTAGCGAGCTTATTATATTTTGCCGCCGTGCTTTTTTACCTCGAGATATTATTTCATATGTACGCGAGGCGCTACAAATTTTCTTAATTAATTTTTTTAGCTTACGCTGACCCAATGCGTTTTCCGCGCAAGAGCGTCCGCGATTTATGAGAGGTCGCTAATGGCAGAAAAGGAAGGTCGGAGCGAGCGGTGCGTTCGCGTAACGTCGTCGTTTAACGTACGAATGCATATTTCTGCGACTGTTCTATTGCCTGGTTTTGCAAAATGCACATTATACCGAGTAATATTCCCATAAATTCCATTCTTTCGTAATTTCCCTGCGTAATCCCCGTATTCTTCAAGATACAAATTTAAGACAGCTTTCAGAAGTAAGCTCTTTATCGAATTACCAAGAATTTGTTTCTGTGTCAGTAAGATACCGGTAAAAAAAGCGGGAGGAAAAAAGTGCCTTTCCCTGATCAGCCTTCACGGATCGCTGGCAGGTTGATACGCTACAACCGTACACTGCAAAACATGTCCACTTTAAATTCCGCGAAACTATAACGGAAAAAAAGTCATTTTTTTCCGCTTTAACTTGTAAGTGTGAAATTAAAGCGGAATCATTGCGAGTTGTCATAGTTACGTTATTTTCGTCCGCTTTAAATATGTATGACCGAAATCGTAACCGATGATCACATCCTTTATAATATCCGTTATAATGCTAGATTATTACCAGTCCTATTTATATAAAGGATTTTATATTAAAATTTTATATTAAACTCGCAATATGGCAGCAGTATATATACAGGGTGGCCCATTTTAATTTATACAGTCGATTTTTTAAAAAACTAAAAGAGATACGAAAAAATGTTTCAGACAGACATGTCACGATTTCGAGGGGGACATAAGATGATACCATTGGTTTGACCTTGAATAGTCGTTTGAAGGTCACGCGAAGATCACCTTCAATTTCTTAAATTGAAACCCCAACTTTTTATTGCAGATTCTTATTCTCCATCGAAAAGTAAGTAACTTTTGTCTGAAACATTTTTCCGAAAAATGTCATCTTATGTCCTTAAAATGTCCTCAAAACTCATCTTGAAGATCATTTTAAGGACATAAGATGACATTTTTCGGAAAAATGTTTCAGACAAAAGTTGCATGTTTTCTCGCGTAGAATCTGAATCCGTAATAAAAAATACCATGTCTCATTAAAAAAAAATTTCAGAATTCTAACTTCCGGTCTGAAATTTTTTTTTAATGAGACATGGTATATGATTCCGCTTTAATTTCACACTTACAAGTTAAAGCGGAAGAAAATGACTTTTTTTCCGTTATAGTTAAAGTGGACATGTTTTGCAGTGTAGCGATCGGTTCTTCTATGTCACTTCGTTCCTACATTAGTCTGCTACAAGCGCTCGCACGTCCCTTCGCCACCGTCCGTGTTCAACCCTTCGTTCCACCACGCGCGCCCACATCCCCCGCTGTTCGAAAAGCACCGGACCGAATTAGGGGCTGGTCTTGTTTAAGCTGCTCTCTGTTTTATCACTCCACCCTGACATGAGTCGCTGTCCATGCCGTGGTTGCCGTATATCTATCTCTCGTCTTCCGTCGAATTTCCGACTACGTTCGGCACGTACGGCGGAATTGGGTTTTCGCTCGGCCGGTCTCTTGATTTTCCACGTTAAACCCGCGATGGTCCGTTTGTACTGTGCGATTTTTTAATTATATTCTGTGTGCACACTGGCCGGATGGCTCGCGACCGCGGTATACCGTAAAATTATTCTGTAACGCGGAACGCGAACTTGAGAGACGTAACAGCGGCCGACGCAGCGAGGAATCGTTGCGATTTGCATTCGGCACTTAGAGTAAATTGTTGGCATAAAGTACAATGTAACTTGTGATATCTCGGCATTGTGTTCGGAATTTGCTCTCTGTATAAATCCCGAGTGCGGGATCTCTGAAAGCCTCTCGTTAGCGTGTATGTTACGTTCGGTTGCCCAAGTTATCGACTTCATCGGCACCATTTCCGACGACCGCTCTTCGGGATTCATGCACAGTCGCACGTATGCACCGCGGAAAATGCGCCTGGCTCCGGGAACGTACCTTTTAAATCGCGACGTCGAGCATTTTTCGTGCTTTCGTGCCTTTCTATAGAATTTGTCTCGCCTAGGAGCGAGAGCCAACCGAGTGTATTGAGTCGTTCGCTTGAGCTCTGATTCCTGCGGTCGCACGGGACCTGGAAAAAAAAAGCGACCGGGAAAAAGGGAGTATCGGAGGGTGGACGGCGCGTGTGCGTGCAGTTTTACGCTGGCGTATCGAAAAAAACTGCAACGCGACGTTACTTCGTGACAGGTGCACGCGTGCACGGTGATGACTGATTTTCGTTTTCGTGCGATCCTTTTTCTAGCCGCACCGGTGAATCGCGGCGAAATCGCGCGGGCATGAGAGAGAGAGAGAGAGAGACAGGAAATACGAATGAAAGAGAGAGATCGCGTGAGACTAGTCGCATTCGTCTCGCGTTATCTCATTCGAGAGCGTTGGACCACGAATTTCATTTGTCAGATAGAAACATTTTCCGTTTTCTGAATAACGCGAATGTGGAGAAGAGAGCAGGAAGAGGAGGAAACTAACGCGTTTGCTAGCACGTTATGTTCTCGTTCTCTTTCTCCATTTCGTTCTCGTGCTCGGTTAACGTTGATTCCCAAAAAAGCTCACCAAAGTTGACAACTGCTTTTTCTCGCGAATGGCGCGCGTGTGCATCCCCAGGCTTGATGTGTAATTTACTCTAAGAATTTTATCTACTTCGGGCAAATCTCAAATATCATCTTTTTTTGTAGGAAAATAGAAACGATCCAATTTTGTAGAGATATCAAATCTGGTTTTAGTACATGGGCATGCACAATAATGTATGACCGCAGTTTTGTATGTATAGTGTCAATAAGTAAGATCGTTAAATTTGAAAAAATTTTCTCTCTCAATTCAACACAGTTTATCCATCATATAATCAAAATAAAACGAATTGTTAAATTGCGTCATTATATGTTCGACCGTTTTACATAATGAATCGGTATATTGCACGGCGAATAATGACATTACGTATGCAGGCAGGACAGTAGGTGCAATCGCACATTGCCGGTCGAAGAATCCAAACCAAAGGGGATTGAAAATTGGTGCGCGCTCATTATGAATACGATAGTGGTATATTACACAGGGAAAAATTGGTGTTTATCGGAATGAAAGACTTATCGAACGCGGAGTTAATTAAACCGTCAGGAGAGGAAGGAATTGCTGCACAATGCAAAATCGAATTCGCAAGCAAATTACAAATAAATCAAAATAAATGTTTCCAGCCGAATGTTTCGCATTACGTGTGTGCGTTCCTTTAAATATGCTCTTTTGGCGAATCTTTGTAAACCGACGCCGTACAAAGAGTCGGCAGAGCCTAGACAGAGATAGAGGAAACCTTTGGCAATCGAGTCTAGAAAATCTCTCTCTTTAATACTCGAACAATATGCAGACTGTTTACCCCTGGAATATATCCGACGATGGAAAACCTGGGAGCAATATGCATGCAAAAAAAGCACGAGCCTGGTTTTCCTTTCTCTCTGCAGACTTATATTTTCCCCCTTCCCTTTCGCCTCGTTTTTCTCTCTGGCAAGCGAGTCATATACTCTTGTCTTAAAGGACTTTGCGCATCGTGTTGCAGTAGAAATTCAGCCTTGATTATTCTATGCTTCATATTTATGTAGTATATGCACCTACACAGAGAGATTAGTTTTTGCTAAATCGTTTCGCGCTTTACGAAGGAAATGCGAGAGAAACGCACTCAATTGGAAACATCTTCTCTCTCTTGTAAAATTTTAACAATGATATCTCTTTTGAATAATAATGACGCGAAACAGTTTAAAGCCTAAAGACGATACAAATTGTAAGAAGGAGAAATTAATAAACAATGAGAACGTTTAACAAAAGATGATGCGGGATTACATAGCGGGACATAGTCAAAAAAATTCCTCAAATTTTTAATTCGCACTTATCATCCACGCGGAAACTCGAAAGTTGGACGCGCGTCGCGTCCCGTCCACACGATGGAAGCAATTTTCCACAGGCCGGTATCCGGCGCATTCGTTATTCAGCAGTATGTATCGCGAAGGAAAGTTTCATTTCTACAGCCTCTTTTTCCGTGATACGGAAGCGGAAGGGTAACGAAAACGCGGCGTAAAATTCGACACGGCGCGAGTGCATCGGCCGTCGGGAACGCCGGTTGTCAGGACCGATGATAGCCGCAGGATGGATATTCCTCTCGCTCCACTGGGATCCGGAGGCGTCACTCGTCGCCAGATTTCCCGTGGTGGTCGTACTTCATCCGAAATTACCTGCGAGCCACGTCCGGCTGATTCGTCTGGAGCTCTCTGGTCAGTCTCTAACGCGACTGCACAACTAGGTTTAGGCGAACATTAACCATTCAATACTTGTAAACAAGCATCCCGAAAATTTCTCGCTATGGAAACGTACCGTATTGCTTGCGTTTGAGTTCGAGATCAGAGTTTTTTCTTTTCAGAAAGTGGCATCAGGATTAGGACTTTGTGAAGTACAGATGCGCTTATTAGTAATTCAACGAATCTCAAGATTGAAAAACGGAATAATTATTATGGCATTCTGATATAACTTGCAAACGCGAACTCAAACTGAAGAAATCGGAGGGATGTGCGTGTATATGTGCGAAAAGGAAAAGACAAGATTATAAAAAATGCATTACGGCATTCACGTGGAATGAGAATAAATGCAACGGCGACGCGCGTTCTCCGTCTTTATTTCCCAAGATTTTCCTTACCACGCTTTCTTCCCGCTTTTACCTGCGCGTATCGGATGTAACTGTGATTCATTATTACGGGCCTCCTGATGCAAATGCGCAAATAAATATTTATTATGTCCGCACAAAGTTTCTCAGGATATTAAGATTACCTCGCGAAAAGATGTTCCGGGGGAATTATTATGCAACATCTGGCATCTCAAATTTAAATTTTACAAAGCATTACAAAAGAGCATCCCAGAGCCGTCGCGGAACTTTCCCGATGCCGGGAGGTGAAGCGCGCAATCCGTAAACATTTCGCTTTATTATGCCACAGCCCTTTATTGCGCGTTGTTAAATTTATAAGACGTGGTAGACAACCGGATCGACGACCGTCGTGCACCGACATCCGTTTCCGGTGTGCACACCGCGATCTCAGGATTCCGGACCGTGGACTCTCGACCTTCCTCTCCAGGGAGCAACAAAGGAAACGGCGAGGAAGAAAAGTTTATCGCGCCGCACGAAAGAAAGGCAGGAGAGTGGTTGTGATCGGAACGATCTGTTCCGTGGGGAATAGAACGGAGGCGGAAGCGGAAAAAGCGCGGCGAGGACTAGAATGCAGATGAATCGCCGATTCCGCTCGATCGGATCGCGCGGCTTCATCTTCCTAATGCAGCTTCGTGATATCGAGAGATCGAGGGAAGAGAGCACCCCGCGCGAGACAACGTTACGAATTTGCCGCACCGAATCTTTCATGGTTAAAAAGAAAAAAGAATCAGAGCGGAGGTGGATCGGTACCTAGCTCTACTGCATTTCACGCGAGAAAGCGGTGCCATTGACCGTCAAGGAATATCAACGAAGGATGGCCGCAGTACCGCTCATCGTGGAAACGGAGTGTCTTAAAAACGAACATGTCGATACACCGACGCAATTTATTAAGTTTGCGGTGCACTTTGGTTCCGAAGAGGCGGAGAGAAGAACTGTCGATGTCACAGAACGTTTTTTCCATGAGAATCTTTATCGCGATGCTCGCGCGAGTATCTAAGCGATAAAAAGATAACAGTGCGCGCGCGGAGAGGGCGGGACACAATTTGAAAAGAGTCTATAAATTTTAACAAGCCGCGGGGCGCAACGGAGAGGAAACCGAAACCGCGGAAACAAAAACGTGGCCGCATGCGAATCGCCGATTCTCGCGATGCATCCGCCCTTGGCGCGTCGATATCACGTCGGGGTGGAAAATGAGCGACGGGAGACGGAAGGAACCGATGCGTTCGGCACCGCTTTCAGATACACTGGCGTATGTAGTATGTACCGTATATATATCTGACGCCACCGATGATGAGAAGTGAAGAGCGAGAGAGAAAGGTAAGGACGGAGGAGGAGGATCGCGACAACTTAATCAAGAAGAAACGAAAGGATCTCTCGCCCTCTTACTCGCCTTCCCGCCCCTTTGCGCACCTTACTTTTCGATCCTGGCGTACTTTCCGCCAGAAAATAACGAATGATGCGGCAGGAGGCTCAGACGGGGCAACAAGAGTAGATAGAAAAGAAGAAAAAGACAGTAATGCGGTGGGTGATGGGGAGGAACCAGGGGGAAATGAACGTTGCGATCTAAGACGAGCTATGGCGCGTTCGCTCTATTTTACTTTAAGATACACCTTCCCATCGTGTCTTTTATGTTTGCTTATCTTAAGTCCTTTCACGCCGATGGGAAATAGATATTATTCTTGTTCTAACGAACATTGTTACACAGACGAAGAAAACTTTGAAAAGACGTTGGACCAGCAAATGGAATCTACTCGGGTTTTCCACTTAGAACTCGGGTTTTCAAAACGTTATTTCCGACGAAACTTCTACGCGGAATCTTTCGAGATTTTCCGGTCAGAATCCAGGAGTTCCGTGGCAAATCGAACCGATTCCCGACGAGATTAGATTCCAGGATATTTTCTATGTGGGTCGTTACTTGTTGTAACATTTTTTAATTTTGCACAGCGAGGAACTTCTCTATCGCGAAAGTTTTTCGCACATTTAAGAGAACGACTGCCGCTGGTCTAGCACGATGTCGTTTCGCCGCCTCCATTCCTTTCGATCTTTTTTTTCCAGCGATCTGCAGCCTGCGAAACCCGCAGAAAAGTCTCAGGAGCGCCCTTAATACGTACGTTTCGCGTTCCCGCAGCCGTCATAAATACGAACGAACGAGTTTCCCCAACTGCTCCGGCACGACCGGCTAGGATTTCTTCGAAACAAACTTTGGAACTAACCGCTCGTAATATCGAGTCGCGCGCGACCAGCGCCGATGAAAAGGAGAGATTAAAATTTCACTCGTTTACTGGCAGCTCGTTTCGTCCGATGATGAAGTGCTTACTTTGGCACGTGGCTGTTGTGAATTTCGTGGATGGAATTTATGGCGCTTGTTGGCTCTCGCATGAGTATATCATGCTAAGCGTTTCCCGCTGGGAGAGAGATGACGTTACGACCCGATTCGTATAATACGACACTCGCAGTCATAGATCATAATCTTGTAATATTGATTAATGGATTATATGCCAAGCGTATACACGCGTTATACGCACGCATGACGTTTATAAAAATTTCGTAGGAGTAAGACCTATCTTACCTCGCGATTTTGCGAGGTAAAAGTTTTCAGTACCACAAATATTGTTAATAACGTTTCACTACATTACGCAGAGAATAATTTAATAATATACGATTTAAATATTTCTTTTTCCTGTCGACATTTCTCTGCGCAACAATTACTATGATATCATGAGATGTTTGGAACGAAACGCTATTTAGAGAATTTTCCAGCTGTCATTAGAAGGGTTCATCCTCGACATGAGGCGCCCTTAAAATACGGAAGGGCCAAGCAGTCGGAACCAGTTACTTTTACGGCGACACGTCTCGAGCGAGAGCGCGAGCGAAGAGTCCGGCACATGCACTTCCTGACAAAAGTAATACCTCCGGTATATCCGGCGTGTGTACCTGGACTAATGACGCGACTGCGGACATTTGTACGTGTCAGCTGCAGCTTCCGTGGCGAAACTATCGGCCCCGTGCATTAATAATGCACCGGTGGCTTCCGGTGGACGGACATAAATTGGCCCCGCGCGATCGTCGTAGGTACCTCGTCGAGCGATTCCTCTGCATATTTCATCGTGACCCGAACAGAAATCGAGAGGCTCGTAAGTAAAATGGTGGCTCGATCCGTCAGACCGACCGGTCTTTTTCCGTGCTTTCTGATGTTAGCTTTTGTTATAAGCGACACGCGCGTAAAGCGTGTCCCTGATACGCGCGGGCTTCCTTCAACGATATTTCACGTCCCGACAGCTAAAAACAACGTGTGCATCATAGTCATTGTCGATATTTAGTCGATTACGATTCAGGTTCGTAATTAATGGGGGATTGATCACGGGTAGGCACGGATGATACGTCATGGTATATTAACGTTTTATTATGCTAACAGCATTGCCTAATTTGTTCCGCTAATCAATTGCTTATGTGTCATATTACTACATTATTGGCGATTAGTCAATTATGTGACTATAAATTTACCAACGTGTCACACGCACGTGTCGGTTTTACCGACACCAGCTGATTAAGGAAACGGTAGTTTATCAAACCGTTTATGATTGCAACTGCACTTCAGCTCCAAGATACCGATCACATTTTATTCGTGAGATTTATTATCTGAGGAGCAATAAACCGTTGATGTCAATACCAAACGTCGCTCTACGGTACCGGACGCGGTGATATAATAACAGCAATAAAATAGCGGTTGTATCGAGTACAATCCGAGACGCCGGCGAAGTCAGAGGCAGCGATAATACAGTGCCAGACAGCTCCAAGATCTTGGATGAAGGATCAAGCCGGAGACAATGCCAAGGACGCGAACAAAAGGGTGAATGCCGGGCTCGATTGCAGACCGGACTCGAGAGCTTGCTGACGCATCGATGTGTTCAGGTTCCCGCGAGGATCGTTAATACCATCTGGCCGTGCGGCTGCAACGGCGATTTAGGTCTGACTATCAAACGCGCTCCGGATGATCTATGCGCGCGCGGTGCGTCATCACCCGATACACGTTGAATCGAGAATCACGCGGGCCACGAGGGAACGAGATCAATTTTGTAAGATAGCCGCTGCGAATTAAGATTGATACGAACGCCAAAAGCTGGATATCCTCGTTGTCGAGACTTTGCGAAAAGATGCGTAGATATCCTATCTTTCAACGATATTTAGGGTGCGTTCAGGATGACGCTATTAGCGCTATGTAGCGCTGAAAATCTATAGTATACGTGACATGACCTATAGATTTTCAGCGTTAAGGGGGGAGCCTGCTTTAGAACGTTGAAAATAAGGTATAATTTTACGAATTTGTTTGGAGAAACTATACAGCGGATCATTATAAAACTTTGATGCATTTATTAGTACATGTTTAAAGATAAAAAAAATTATTTTTTGATTTGAATATATCGCCTGTAGAGGTCGTCCTGGAGGCATTGTAAATTGGTGAGCATTCTCCTGCCTCCAAATTTCATCCAACCTGAAAAATTGAAATATTTTCTCGTTATTTATGAATTCCCATCGTCGATGAACCTTTAATATTCATAAAAACATTAAGTTAAACAATTATTTTTGCATGAAAAAGTTCAAAAACTTTGCCTAAAAATCATACTTTTGTGTTCTAAGCTCCACCATTTTGATACTTTTCAACTTTTTTCTTCTCTCTTTGGTTCATCGACGATGGGAATTCATAAATAACGAGAACATATTTCAATTTTTCAGTTTAGACGAAATTTGGAGGCAGGAGAATGCTCACCAATTTGCAATGCCGGCGACGCGGCTGCCCTAAGATTTCTCCAGGACGACCTCTACAAGCGATATATTCAAATAAAAAAATAATTTTTTTTATCTTTAAACATGTACTAATAAATGCATAAAAGTTTTATAATGATCCGCTGTATAGTTTCTCCAAAAACAATTCGTAAAATATACCTTATTTTCAGCGTTCTAAAGCAGGCCCCCCCCTTAAATAGCGCTAATAGCGTCATCCTGAACGCACTCTTAGTCGTCGTATCGATACACGCTTGTAACTTATCCCGGCCTCGTAATACGATATTGCGGTATCGCGCGAATGGGTTCGCGTCCCCAGAACCCGGCGCCAATTCCATCCTACCCTATTTCCCAGCTATAAAGAGTGTCACCGGCGGAAAGCACATTTTGAAGCCAGGGACATTTTGAGACTCTTCCAGCCTTGTGGCTTTCACAAGGAGCTGTTGCGACAACTTAATTGTCGTGCTTCATGAGTCAACCTGAGATTGGAAAAGGGATGTAGACAGAAAATGAGAAAATATCGTTTAAACCTAAAGAAGTATCATACTATTAAAACACTACTCTTCTCAGAGCAAGCAAAAGATGAGCTTGAATTTCACGTTACTTGACTTCATGTATAAAAACTTCCGCATGAAAACCACGCGCCGAAAGATCAGTTTCGGAGTATCGTGGAGGATCAGGCAGCCACGCAGGTGGAAAATCGAACTTCCGGCGAATTAGGCGGCGCTGCGAGGAAAGGGTGCAGTTTCGCCGAGGGAAACCGGTTGGTCGGTGGGTCTCTCACCGGCGACAACGGCGGATCCTGAGGGATGTTTTCCCGAGCGTTCCACTGGTGGAACAGCTAAAGTGCCGGAACGTCGGCGTCGTCGGTTGTAAATCTGGCTGGTGGCGGTGGGTGACTTTACGAGCCGACAACATCGTGAAAACGCGCCCGGTAGCCGACACGAGCGAGCGCGAGAGGATCGAGGGTGTTTCGTCTCTTATATCCGATAAAAGTTCGCTCGCACCCGTTCGAGGGGTGCGCAGGAACGGAAGAGGACGCGCGGGAGACACACGTATCCCCTGCCGGATGCGAGAGGTCGTTTACGCGTATCGTCCCCCATATGGGGGGGGGGGGTGGAATGGATACGATCACGCGTGGATGGAGCAAGAGCCAACCCCGCGACGTTTATGGAGCGGTATGTTTATAGATGATAACGTGCCTTCTGTTCAGTCTGCTCGGGGTAATTTACTTTGATATCGCCGTGGTGTGATGTGCGTGTACGCGACGGCCGAGAGAGAATATATTTTTGGCGAATTTAAGTTACGCGTGCGTAACCCGCGTAAGCTTTATGCCGCGTGCACTGTCACGAAACCGCGCGGATTTACGGCGAGCGGCCAAGTTACTGCACTCGAAATTGCTGTACGGTTGAGAAGAAAAACGCAACCACCGGAGACAATAGCCCGCATAATCGTGAGCGTGGAAAAGTATCACTTAGTAGAATTTCTGCCACATTACCGCCGCAAATCACTCGAAGAAATTGGAATATTGAAACTGAAATTCACACCCTGCGAGGAAACGCGAATGGGGAAGCATTATGGACAAATGCACCCCATACATCCGAGATAATCGTAAGCTAGCTACGTCTAGAGGTGCACGGGAGTGCTGGAGCCGCGTTCGCGCCAGGAATTCCAGAATCCGGCTTAGCTGGTTGTTGTTTATCAGCCGTTGTGTCGCACGGACCTCCCTTAAGCCAGACTGGACTCTCGTTTCGCTTCCTACGGTGGGTTTCAAACGCGGTTGTCCCTCGAGAATCAAGCGCGAGAACGAGGGGAGGTCTCAGCTCGGTTATATATACATATATTGTTAGTGTACCATCTCCTTATAACGTTCCCTTATTTATCGAGAGCGTAAAATGGGGTCGCGCACGAAAATTCCCAACAAAATATTTGATAAAGGAATCGAAGCGGGACATGGAACATGAGCCATTTGCATGGAAATGAGTGCTGTCATACTGGAAGGTATTAACGTGAAGTGAAAGTAACGCTCTAAGCGATATAAAATTGTTTAGAATTAAAAATTCTAATTAAAACTTTTGACGAGCCTCTTCCACGAGAAAGAGACAGAGCGAAAGAAAAAGAAAAATTGAAAGACTGAAAGAGCAAGGGAAAGTAAAACAATAACGTGGATGCTCCACAAAATCGATATCATCCCGGGCGATAAAAAAAATTACGGTACATTTTAGGGGTTAATCTTTCTATGATGCCGTTAAGGTTAAGGGGTTGGTTTCCAAGGGAAGCACGAGATAAATGGGACGCAAACTAGCAAGCGAGAGAGGAAGAGAGAGAGAGCGAGAATGATGCGAATGTATGAGTTAGACGAGCGCGATTCGCGCTCGTTATAATGAAGTCATTTGCGTGTTTCTCGAGGTGAATCCAGGAGGAATGGAGCCGCACTGCGTGCTCGCAGGTTTGTCAAGACAACGTAAGAGGGGCGGAAGAACGTAGAAATGGGACTGCTCGCGCTGCCGGTGGAACGACGACTAATTTCACCCGTCGCTTCTCGTATAACAAACAACCGACTAGCGTCGTTCTCCCTCCTAGTTGAGAAAACTCGTCTCCAACATCGTGGAAAAGGAGGGCAGAATCGGAGTGTTTGGAGGAATGAAGGCTCGAGGGGGGACGATCTCGGCACCGCCGACACCTGCGGCTTCCACGGTGTGCGGTTTCCGCCACCGAGTTTCTGCCATTTCTCCCCTTCCTCCTTCGATTAGATTCCCATGATCCGATTTGCAGAGATAGAAGGGCACATTGCAGAAGCGTGATAGAATTATTGAAACATTTGACATTTCCGTAGACCAGAGGGACGTATTATCTGTCTTTAAGTAAAAACTAAGCCGACACTCACTTTGCTAATATTTAATTAATTATCGATTCTTATAATTACTATGCAAAGTGTGTGGTATCTTGTGAGCTATCTTTTATCAAAGGATCCTTTGACCGATTCAATTTTTCCTCGCGAGAGCACCGAGGAGAGTGCAGTTAACATTTGTAGCTTTAAAGTAAGAGTCTGTTAAAGTACACTCAAAAAAGAATTGAAGCAATAAAGTTTTACCGTCTGCTCTTTCACTTAGCACGTGTACTCTTGAAACTCGAAAGAGCCATTCATTTTCAGCCGCTCGTAACTTAAAAACTGGTGGCCCTTCGGCGTTTTTCCTACGGGCAGATCAATCTCAAATTAATCATAGAATTCCTATGTAAAATTTATGGGAAACCCGTAAATCTATTTGTGCGATTCTGTTCCCTGGTAACTCTTACGCGCGGGGAATTTTCAAAGTCTCCAAGTACGTCGTAAATTTCTGGCGGTGATCGTTCCGAGTGGAAGCGCACGGTGATGAGCGTAGTTCACCGTAGACCGCCAGCCAATTCCCAAATATGCTACAAGGGAGGTCTTTACCTCTGGTTTCCTGACCGAGAGATCTCGATACAACGATAATCCGATGTTAAGACACAGCCGGGACCACAGCAAAGGCGCCGTGATAGGAACGACTGCTTCGGGAGTTGTAGATGGGAGCGGAGCACAGCGCAGACAGCGAACTTCATCGCTTAATAGTATTAAGTTGTAACGCCCATGGTAAGACGCCGTGTTTCGCGTGGGTTTAATTTCAAGACGAAGAGATGCTATATACTGCGGTCGCTTAAAATTAGATGGCACGGAAACGCAAGTAATCGATTCACGGTGAAATGCGCGCGCGCGACTAATCGTGGGGAAGCGCTATTAGAATTCCATTCATTCCATTACATTCGTTGTGTGTGTGTGTAATGTCCGTTTCGCCAAATTTATACACTACAAAATTTATGGCAACCTCGTAGATATTTTATCAAGTGATCGATACATTTTATTTTTTCTTTTTTTTCTTTTTTCCCGGCGTAAGCTAATTGCTATTCTCCGCTCACTGCGTGGCTCGCGAAAATAACATCTCCATAAATTGACGTGCTTTAGCATTTACAGAGTATTTTTCATTGGCTGGCGGCAAAAAAATTCTAGTTCAATTTACGCGCTCGTCGAAATAATCGCCGCACAAAAATCCGGATTGGCTGCGTGTCCAGAAATTTTCATGTTGGCGCTTAGCCGCGAATATAATTTCACGCCGCAATTACACGTGCCGACGCATCAATCTGCGGCGACGGGTCAGACTCGATGGAAATCCTTATCAACGGAGTAAGAGATAACGGGAATTACAATGCACCTCCGCATCCCGTCGGTCGGATTTACATTCCGTACTTGTCTCATACGACTGGCATTTACATGTGGATGCGTTTGACATAGAATATCTCGAGGGATGTTGCGCGCGCGCTTAAAGTTTCTCTCTCTCTCTCTCGTAAAATAATTTCTCGCGATAGCAGTTCAGGCGGATATCCTTCATCCTTCCTCACCGGATTGAACGTTCTGGGTTTAGACGAGATAAGTCCGAGATAGGTACGATCAGAGGGCGGACCACACGTGATTATGATTGATTGAAACGTTACAGTCGTGCTCGTGGTACGTAATACAGACGGAAGTACGTAAGGGAAATCGGGCGTGTCGAGCACGCGAATAAAAAGAGGCCGCGTTTACTTTAGCGTCCGTCAGTGCGATAATAATGCAAATGATCTTTGCTTTTTCCAATATATTATATCGGGGACGCGTCACGCGTGCACGCGAGCATCACGACGGAAATGGGCATATCCGCTCGTTACACATAACGCGCGTAACTCGTGAACTCCTGAGTACACGGTGGATTAATGTCGACTTAATTTTGCTAATTGAGGGAGAAAAAACGTGCAACTCGGCGTCGGATTAATACAGCATTAATCAGAGTAATTGCATGCGAAAGGATATCACGTCGCGACAGAGAAAAAGAGAGAGAACGAAAGAGGGAGAGAATTACATGAAAGAACTGGCCTTTGCCTCTTCCGCGGTTACGTAACCGCGCCTCTCTCTTTCTCTTCTCGACCGACGATGATATATTTTCTTCTCGCGTGACGAATGTGGGCGCTTCGCCTTTTCGCCCTCGCCCTGCCGCGCTTTTTGCTCGGCTCTCCCTTCTTTTTTCGCGTATCCTCCTCGCGACGAAGTCGACCTGTGACACACTGGGCCATTACGAGAGAGATATCGATTTGCAACGGATATCGCGCTATTTATAATCACGTGTGAAGGGATGAAGAATGTAACGAAGTCAACGAGGTCATTCCAGAATACCTAAGGGAGATCGATCAATTAGTTTCGCGGCCTCCTCGAGCGCGTCCCACTCGCGTAATATATATATATATATTGAGTACGGTAATATTTTCGAATGCTACATTTAACAATCGCGCGACTTAAATGGATCCTGAAAATGTGACGAGTATCAGAGACGAGTTATACCGCCTGAGTGAAATCAATACGATTGATATACGTTTATAATTAACGCGCCGAGCGGATCCGGCGGGATATTAATAACGCCCGACAAATACTCGGCTGAGGTCAGTTTCAGACTAGCTGCAGACTGCTCGGGATAATTTTGAGTTTGCGAAATTTGCGCGCGCGATACCGCGTAACGTGCTCAAATTAATGATAATGTATGCAAAAAGCGCGAGGCGAGGACAGCGCAACGCAAAGCGGCGATGCAGATTCCAAGGCACGACACAGGCCGGCCGCCTGTATCTGCCGCAAGTTTCAGCATATTCGAAAAATTACAACGTCTCCCGGCACTCCGTTCTCGAAACTCGGTGAGCGTACTTTATTGCACTAACTTCGCCACTTAAGCGAGATACAAGAACACGAATTTATCGCGCGGACTCGGATCGCCGAGGTTGACGGCGTGAAAAATGAGCAAACGCATATGCGGCACTCGTTGCCTGCTTATCGAGCAAGGTGCAAGAACTGATGGTCACAAGGGACATCCCTCATCGATGTTCCGATTGCAGCTGAACCGCGTAGTCCGAAAGTGCTTACGCGAAGTGCGCGGCGTGATATCTCTGTCGAAACCGGAATCGTGACTGGAAGTCGTAAGAGGTCAGCGGAAATTGAAGCTCGCTGCGAAACTGCATTCTTCCCGCAAAGCGATAAAATCGACGAGCGCGAACGGCGTGACTAATTCCTGCGCGGATATTCGCCTCGCTCTCGCTATTCCGCAACTGAGTATCGCAATTTGGATTCCGTAAGTAAGTCGCAGAACAATCAGTCATCCACTAAGAAATCTACCAAGAAGTCTCTAGGAGGCAGCAAATTATTTTACACTTCAAAACGAGAGATACGATTTGGCCGCGCGCCTGCGACGATCACACGTAAAATCCCGGACTGGCGACTCGAGAGAGGCGGTCGATCGCGTTGATTATAATCGCACGGAGAAGATTATCGTTACCGTGAAATTGCCGGGCTAATGTAGTAGGTCAACGTGATCCGCCACCGCCTGGCGCAATCCACCTCCGTCCTGCCGTTGCTAATTAGAGTTGAGACGGGGCCTCGCATTAACGAGTGATACAAGGCACCGGGAGTTAATGCGCCAGGCTGCAAATGGAACCGTTAATTTCTGTCACTGGCTGTCACGCGACCGTGCGGCGTTGCGCCCCGACGAATTACAGGGCAAATCTTGCCACCAGACACCGTGACAACCATTAAGCACGCTGAAATGAGGGATGTACACGGGACGCTGGCTGTTTTTTATCGCGTCGCAGCGAGCGCGGTGAAAATCGCGAGGGTAATCTGCGTGAAAATGACCTCGCGCGGTTCTCGGATCTCCCGGAGACGCGAGGTCGATACACCAGAGACAGATGCGAGTGCGAGTACCAGTGGATTCCCGCGGAAACGAGTTTTATTGGCTCATATGCATCCCGCCGGAACGATCCGCAAAACGACCGATCATCCGGCATTACGGTCCGACAAGGTCTTCCAACAGGCGACAAGTGAAATATTCATCGTATTCTTCGATGTAGCGAAGACTCTGCGCTGCATGAGGGAGATTTAGGGAGAAATAAACAATCTCCGTGTTTTATGCGTAACGCAACAGGATTTACGCAGTATCGCGAGAACTGTTTGAATAAGCGATCAGTATGAGCGGGATGTCCGATCGGTCGGACGGAGACGCGATCCTTGCGCTTCCAATCGGTTCTATGCAAAGAGCCAGCTCTTAATGAGTGCTCGTGAGTGCTCGGCAAGCAGATCAACAGCTCGTGAAATAACGCGGTGAATTTCGCTCCCGTTTCCCGCGGGATGCAGCGAAGCTGCGAGGAGAAAAGGACGAGGAGGACACGTAACACGATTAAAGTGTTCCCCGCTGGGAGGAAGTGGCGACGATCGGTTGGTTCTCCGGGAAACGGGTCAGCTTCCTGTGCAAGAGTACGTACCGTCTGATGGCATCTATCTTACAGTCCGCGAGCTGGACTCGCCGGAAGACTTGGAGGGTTCACTCGCGCGATCAACGCAGAATAACGCGCAGAGGTATGCGAAGGGTGCGACGAGTAAAAAGGCGACCGACTACGGATGTTGAACTGCGGGGACAGAGA
Organism: Ooceraea biroi; assembly: GCF_003672135.1. Lineage (NCBI taxonomy): Eukaryota > Metazoa > Arthropoda > Insecta > Hymenoptera > Formicidae > Ooceraea > Ooceraea biroi. Next base: position 6,554,191 of record NC_039517.1, on the reverse strand, counting down.
AGGACCTTCGCGCGAGTCTCGATTGCGGAAGAAAAATTACGGTCAGGCACGGCGAAATAAACAACACACAAGCTGGGGCAAATCTATCCCTATAAATCAGGAGGCCGGCCGATGTCGGGTGTCCCTTCCTTTTTGTGCGACCGGAACCCTCGTCTCGTCCCTCCCGTTCGCCTTCCGCCCCGCGAGGAGCGGAACCGACGAAGAATGGAATCTTTATCGCCAGCCGTTGCCTTCGCGCGTGAGCTATCGGAGATTTCGAAGGCTCGTAAAGATCGTGATCCTTCGCGGACAGACGTGCGCGGCACTTCCGGCAGAATTCTGACGATCGATGGATACAAACGAAGCATATACCGGACGAGAGAGATTTAGATTCGTTTCTCTGAGCGAGCGAGGCAACCTGACGACTTGAATTTGATACGCGCGCGTGTCTGATCAATTCGCAGGCGAATGCGATCACGTACGCGCCGAGTTCCTCCTACAATTCCTTCCAATATTAACAGCGACAGTTACGCTGGATTTACGACACGGCGCGGCCATGAGGGATCAAAGAAATCAACGAGAGTGTATATTCCCATTCTCTGAATCTAGGATCATTCTTCTACCAGTCGTACCACCGCCGAGTAATAAATATTTTATCGCCGAAATAACCGCGCGAGATACGACCATGAAGACGTACGCGCGCTGGTCCATCCGAACGGGACGGCTGTCCATATTTGCTCGTTTCCAACGGGAAGTGGAACGAGCGGCAATTCAGTTGTATTAGTAGATAACACAGTGCCACTTATGTTGACAGCGCAGCGAAAGATTCATGCCGAAATCTCTATATCTCATTGAATTGCATGTTATTTTTTCTAAGGGAGAATCAACTGGAACTTTGATATCCAGCCTGCCTGATGAAAATCTATTAACACGAGTATATCATTTCCGAAACGCAGCGCGCTTGCAACGATGAAAATTAATCTTCCACCCCGCCGCGATGTAAGCTCTTTTTAACCGGCTTGTGATGTGCTTTCAAACGGAAATAATGGAAGAAATAAAATACGAGTTTACGGCACCATAAAAAATCTTTATGGCAAAACGTACGATGACGTACAACGACGTACATTTATAAGTCGTCAAAGTATCCCTTTAAGATTTATTATTTATTGCGCGTGGTCCATTGTCGTAACACCTAAAATTGAACTCCAGCCTTCGTTTCGCGCCGTTTACTTCCGTTTCATAAAATAGAGGGGATTCTTCGGTCCTTACGACCATGCAGCTCAAGGGAAAAGGGAGACGCCGCAAGCTATTCGATCCATCCCTCGTAAAGCTCGCCCTTTTATCCGCGACCCTTTGGAGGAACCGATCGTGCCTGGCTGTTAAAACAGACAGAGGACAATCGAGAGCGGCAATTGGCTTTTGCCCTCTAATGATCGCGCCTCCGGGCCGTCAACTGATCGGACACAGAGCGCTCAATGCGCACCAATGGCGGATACGTCGAGCTACTCTCGTAAAAAACGGCGAACACGATGAAAACGTCCGTAATGAAGAGGCGGAAAGCGCGACCTTATATGGAAAACGAAGCGAATGGTGTCCCGTTGAGCGGTGAGAGTGATCATTTTCGAATTATCCGATTGACTCGTTCGTCACGCAGATCGGATGCGATTAAAAGTTGCAAATGTCGTCGGATGTGTATCGGTGCTCGGTGATTTACGCGCGGTAATTCCCGCGATCGGTTTTGAAAAGGGACAATATAATGAGTCACCAGCGAGCGCGAGTTTATTAATTCATTAATGCGAGCGCGATTACTTCGTGCACCGTGATCGGCTTACGATAGCCGATATCGCCGACGGAAAATGCGATAACTTACATGTAATATATGTACGCGCGCACGTAACATGCAGCGTACCTCGCGCTCTACCGCTCTGGCGTATTTAATTTAGAATAAATCTACGTAACTCGATAAGGGTCTGGAGTATCGATTGGCTCCGTCGAGTTTTCCCCAGCGTCCTTTTCTCGGTGCATAAATGTTGCATCGTCGCCGTCGCCACCCTCGCGCCATCACCGCCGCCGCTGCTACATCATCCATGGTGGCGGAAGCGTCCGTCAACGGCGTCAGCAGAAACGCGGGGTATCAGACAAAGCGAAATTCGGTGCATGCATTTTGCAGCGGGTTTGAATTATGCTCGGGCGTAGTAGCAGCAGCGTCCGAGATGCCGCGCGACCGCAAGCGAAATCGAATTTTGCATATCTTAGTAGTGGCATAACTAACCGATCGTGGCTGGCGAGCAGACGATGGACGTTGAATCAGCGGACTGCATATCTTAATGCATTATACACAGCATATGCATACAAGGTGTTGCACGACCGTAGACGAAGTGGGATCAAGTGGATGCTTCAACAAGCAGAGTGGCTTAAGGCAAACGGGACACATAAGCTAGCAAATAAAACGGGATACTGCAAACCAGCAACGAGTCTATGTCAAGTGTTAAATAGTCCTGCAAGTAAATCTGTAATTCACCCTGTTAAATACTTCTGATGATAGATTTATGTTCTCTGTGGAATTTTCGCGTTCATTCTATTATGAAACGATTTACCATCTTTACATTCGCATGCGCTTTAACGCCTTCGATTTTTACGAGCGACTGGAAACATTTCCCTGTTACGCGATGAGGAAAGGAAAGTGGCCTTCACGGCCTGCGAAGCGAGAATGGCTACCGACGAGCAGCGATTCGTCGGATAATTGCGTTTCCATCGTGGATCGCGGCGGTCAGGGCAAAAACCCGGTTGGAACGCTCGAAACCAGTCGCTGGGGAAGAAACGTTTTCGCCGGCTTGGCAATTAAACTTCCGGTGAATCTCGGCGTCGTTCGACGCGTTATTAAACGTTTTCTCGCGCTGGAAGCCACCATGATTACGTTGTACCGGCCACTTTCGGGAACTACTCGTCTGCCGCAAGAACGCCGGCTGAGAAACAATTGGATCAGCGATTTCTACACTGATACTTCATCCGCGCTCGTTCAGCAGGTATAATTGGCAAAACATGATTACTCCCGCAGGCGAGCGAGTGAGTTTTTGCGAAATGTCAGAGGCAGAAAATTATCGCTGCTTAATGCTCAATTCCGCTCCCATATTTGTCCATTACGGTCTTTCTTGTCGCGCCACCAAAGTGTAGTACGGGGAACCGGGCCGCTACAGGAAATACAATTATTGGCCATCTGAATTTATGGATTTCTAATTAGAGCAATTTTTCAGTTTACATTGCTGCTTGCAGTTAAACGCAATTAAACACGCTTTTTTACACCAATAAACAGTGCGTCGGATTTCTCTCCACGCCATTTACAGAAGTAATCAATGAACGCCTTTCAGCTCGGTTTTTACAGCCAAGAGTGAAATTGTTACGTGGTCCCTTTGGTGCATTTATTTCTACATTACGCGGAAATCGACGGATGTGGATAACATGCGTTTGCAAAGGGTCAACTAAAATATCGCTGTTGCGAGTGTTGCGATAATCCCGCGGTTGTGGCACTCACATCAGTGAATCCGGCTAGAATTTTTAATTCCGTTGCGCGGCGCGTCGATCAAAAGATCCAACACGGTTGTTTGGGCGAGTTCCAAACGGTTTATTTGCCATGGATGACAGTACTTTGGAAATTGCGAAATAAACCAGTGATCTACCCGGCGCGACACTATAATTATTTGTGAAACCGCAAAGAGATTCTCTACACTACCGCGATGTCTGATGAAATTTTCACGCCATCAACGTCTTTTATCGCGGCAATTCGTAAATTCGTGTAATTGCGGTGACACCGGAAGTGTACAAACAAGCTTGACAGAGCTTAATAAATCTTTCCTCAGCGAAGCGTCGCTTGTGCATTTACCTCATTATGCGGCAACACGCCTCGAGCCTCGTCGTTGCGTCTGGCAAATCCGGGATCAGTCATAACTCGGTATTGTGGTTCCGCGTGCTCCTTTGATCAAAGCTTGCCGTGTATACGTTACAATTAAATACGCGATATATAGGATATACAGGGTGTCCCATTTTTAATGCCGCAGGCAAAAATCTCGAAAAATATGGGACATACGGAAAAATGTTTCGAACAAAAGTTGCATGGTTTGAAGGGGGCCACATGATGAAAATATGTACTTGACCTTGAGTGACCTTTTCAAGGCCAGGTCAATGTGATGGATGTTTTCTTAAATGGGACCCCCCCTTTTTTATTGTATATTCTTGTAGCTTAGTTCGAGAGCTTTCCAAAGCACTACCTACTTTTGTTTTTTGCCCAAGCAGTTCCCAAGATATGAAGCGTCAAAGTTGACATACCGCCGGCATTCGCATTACCCGATGTACACCGCGGGGAGGTTGCTCGGTCGGATTTGTACATCATAGTGGCCCTAAAAAGGGCCGATTTTGTGTACGGGGGTGTGGTAAGCAGTACTAGTACTAGTAACTCCAAATGGAATGCACAGTATTTACTAATAAGCAGAGCTCGGACTTCGGTGCCGCTATCCCCACTCCAGGTGCTCGAGCGCCGCGAGAGACAGTGCCGACTACGCCGGTGGAGCGGCCTAAGCAGATGAGAGGTACCGTTGCGTAAATTGAAACATTTTTTGATTGTTTGAGGCACCGTCTCTCGCGGCGCTCTAGAGCCTGAAGTGGGGATAGCGGCACTGAAGTTCAAACCATGCAACTTTTGTTCGAAACATTTTTCCGTATGTCCCATATTTTTCGAGATTTTTGCCTGCGGCATTTAAAATGGGACACCCTGTATAGGAGCGTTGCCATGGAGTTCTCGCGAAGACATTGCACGTAGATTATCAACGATCTGCGAGAGCGATATCGTGCGAGACATCTCATTGATCGGACTCACATTGCACACGTCTTGTCAAGAGGGTCAAGAAATCGAATGAACCGGTCGCAACGACAAATTTCAGTTTCACAGGCCGAGAATCTCGTTGTTACGTGACCAGCGTGCACCATCGTTATGGCTTTCTCAAATCTTCCGGCGTTCCATTCGTGTCGCTAGCATTAATCTTGCTATCTGAAACGTTCCAACGCGACGTTGCTTCCGTAACAGCACGTTACATGCGAAACGAGTTACATGCGAAAGGGCTGCTGATATCTCTTGCGAAATACTGACATCGCCGTAAATTGCGTGTTCTCTTCGTGAAGCGATTCGAGCCACGAAGCAACGTCGATGAAGGCTCCGACTTGACGTATTTGACTTACGTTTGAAGTTATTTGGCTCGTCTTCGCCTTATTTGAGTACTTAGATATTCGCAGGCTCGCGTACGTGCTTCTAAAATATTCATTCTGGCGGGAGAGCAATGGGGACTAGGCTGTGTGCCCTGTAAAAATATTTCCAGAGAGTCCGTACGTGGAAACTACGTGCGTTCGCGATATTTTAACGATTCCGGCCTGGCAACATCGTTTGAGCGAAAGAAAAATCCATACGGGAAATGCGAAACTTTTTAAAGAAACAAAGAGACTACGGCTGCGAGGCTGCATTTTGTTTTCGGAGAGTCTAGAGAGAGAGAGAGAGAGGGATGGACCGACAGCAATGTGCCTCTGGTAGAATAGTATTTACCTCGTGCAAACAGACCAGCTCGTGTTTAATCATTGTCGCTTCTGCGCGATAGCAACTGTCGCAAACAATACGCGTTGACGTCTGCACTTTGATTGTGATATTTGTTCAGGTTGGTGGCGGGACAGAGGAAAAGGTGGCACCAAAGACTAACGCAAAACTTCCTCGAGCACGTAAGAGGTCGGCGCGAGAATCGATGATAATCGAAAACGCGGAAGGAGATACGTCGAGATCGCGACGCAGGAAATGAGAGAGCAAACAGGAACCAGAAGTAATTGGAAACATTAATTTGCAGCGCGAAGGAAGACGACTGGTTATTGAGATAAAATGACTTCGTTAATGGATGTCTTCGTGATATCGCGCTCGATGAGGGAAAGGACGGAACTTCGAATATCTCGGGATCGCGAGTATAAAACGAAGCTCTTCGCGAACTTCTGTTCGGAAGAGGAGAACTTTTGAGTTATCGAAAAAAAAGAGAACGGAAGAAAGAAGGGAATGTGAGGTACGAATTGATGAAGCCTTTAGGGATACCGCGAAGGCGTGCAAGCCAAGAGGAAAAAGGTGACCAGGGCTCGGAAGCCAGAGACGAGGCGAGAAAAAGAAGACGGCGAAGTTCAGTAGGCTCGCAAGAAGAAGCGGATTATGCAAATCTTCGACGACACGACGCTAAAGCCAGACAGAGACGGTGGCGCTGATAAAAAGTTTGCCCTCTGGGTGAAAGTAAGTGCTAGTCGAGGATATTAGTAATTGGATCTAGCGGACTCTTATATATTCGAGCAAATCTCGCGCAGATCACGACGCGGTCCTTAAACCGCGCGGATTACTCAAGTAGCGTAGCGAGCAAGAATAACGCAAAAATTCTTCATCGCACTCGCTACGCGTGAAAACTACCTGCAAATAATTAATCTTACCCGATTGCGCGCGGAAATGTATTTCAACGCATTCACGTAAGAATGTCTCGAGCGCGACCCAATTATGTCACTTGATGATCGATAGGGGAGCATTGGAACCGCCGGTTGATACCCGATAACGGAAAAGTAAGGAGCAAAGGATGGCACAAAGTGCTACCGAGCAAATAAATAATCCATTATTAACCATCATGTATCAAACTCTTTACTCGTTATCTTGTAAATTCTCGCACATCAAAGTTGCCACCACAGGCGTTCCTTTCTTTGCCCGCATTCAGCATCCACTTGATCCCACTTCGTCTACGGTCGTGCAACACCTTGTATGCATATGCTGTGTATAATGCATTAAGATATGCAGTCCGCTGATTCAACGTCCATCGTCTGCTCGCCAGCCACGATCGGTTAGTTATGCCACTACTAAGATATGCAAAATTCGATTTCGCTTGCGGTCGCGCGGCATCTCGGACGCTGCTGCTACTACGCCCGAGCATAATTCAAACCCGCTGCAAAATGCATGCACCGAATTTCGCTTTGTCTGATACCCCGCGTTTCTGCTGACGCCGTTGACGGACGCTTCCGCCACCATGGATGATGTAGCAGCGGCGGCGGTGATGGCGCGAGGGTGGCGACGGCGACGATGCAACATTTATGCACCGAGAAAAGGACGCTGGGGAAAACTCGACGGAGCCAATCGATACTCCAGACCCTTATCGAGTTACGTAGATTTATTCTAAATTAAATACGCCAGAGCGGTAGAGCGCGAGGTACGCTGCATGTTACGTGCGCGCGTACATATATTACATGTAAGTTATCGCATTTTCCGTCGGCGATATCGGCTATCGTAAGCCGATCACGGTGCACGAAGTAATCGCGCTCGCATTAATGAATTAATAAACTCGCGCTCGCTGGTGACTCATTATATTGTCCCTTTTCAAAACCGATCGCGGGAATTACCGCGCGTAAATCACCGAGCACCGATACACATCCGACGACATTTGCAACTTTTAATCGCATCCGATCTGCGTGACGAACGAGTCAATCGGATAATTCGAAAATGATCACTCTCACCGCTCAACGGGACACCATTCGCTTCGTTTTCCATATAAGGTCGCGCTTTCCGCCTCTTCATTACGGACGTTTTCATCGTGTTCGCCGTTTTTTACGAGAGTAGCTCGACGTATCCGCCATTGGTGCGCATTGAGCGCTCTGTGTCCGATCAGTTGACGGCCCGGAGGCGCGATCATTAGAGGGCAAAAGCCAATTGCCGCTCTCGATTGTCCTCTGTCTGTTTTAACAGCCAGGCACGATCGGTTCCTCCAAAGGGTCGCGGATAAAAGGGCGAGCTTTACGAGGGATGGATCGAATAGCTTGCGGCGTCTCCCTTTTCCCTTGAGCTGCATGGTCGTAAGGACCGAAGAATCCCCTCTATTTTATGAAACGGAAGTAAACGGCGCGAAACGAAGGCTGGAGTTCAATTTTAGGTGTTACGACAATGGACCACGCGCAATAAATAATAAATCTTAAAGGGATACTTTGACGACTTATAAATGTACGTCGTTGTACGTCATCGTACGTTTTGCCATAAAGATTTTTTATGGTGCCGTAAACTCGTATTTTATTTCTTCCATTATTTCCGTTTGAAAGCACATCACAAGCCGGTTAAAAAGAGCTTACATCGCGGCGGGGTGGAAGATTAATTTTCATCGTTGCAAGCGCGCTGCGTTTCGGAAATGATATACTCGTGTTAATAGATTTTCATCAGGCAGGCTGGATATCAAAGTTCCAGTTGATTCTCCCTTAGAAAAAATAACATGCAATTCAATGAGATATAGAGATTTCGGCATGAATCTTTCGCTGCGCTGTCAACATAAGTGGCACTGTGTTATCTACTAATACAACTGAATTGCCGCTCGTTCCACTTCCCGTTGGAAACGAGCAAATATGGACAGCCGTCCCGTTCGGATGGACCAGCGCGCGTACGTCTTCATGGTCGTATCTCGCGCGGTTATTTCGGCGATAAAATATTTATTACTCGGCGGTGGTACGACTGGTAGAAGAATGATCCTAGATTCAGAGAATGGGAATATACACTCTCGTTGATTTCTTTGATCCCTCATGGCCGCGCCGTGTCGTAAATCCAGCGTAACTGTCGCTGTTAATATTGGAAGGAATTGTAGGAGGAACTCGGCGCGTACGTGATCGCATTCGCCTGCGAATTGATCAGACACGCGCGCGTATCAAATTCAAGTCGTCAGGTTGCCTCGCTCGCTCAGAGAAACGAATCTAAATCTCTCTCGTCCGGTATATGCTTCGTTTGTATCCATCGATCGTCAGAATTCTGCCGGAAGTGCCGCGCACGTCTGTCCGCGAAGGATCACGATCTTTACGAGCCTTCGAAATCTCCGATAGCTCACGCGCGAAGGCAACGGCTGGCGATAAAGATTCCATTCTTCGTCGGTTCCGCTCCTCGCGGGCGGAAGGCGAACGGGAGGACGAGACGAGGGTTCCGGTCGCACAAAAAGGAAGGGACACCCGACATCGGCCGGCCTCCTGATTTATAGGGATAGATTTGCCCCAGCTTGTGTGTTGTTTATTTCGCCGTGCCTGACCGTAATTTTTCTTCCGCAATCGAGACTCGCGCGAAGGTCCTTCTCTGTCCCGCAGTTCAACATCCGTAGTCGGTCGCCTTTTTACTCGTCGCACCCTTCGCATACCTCTGCGCGTTATTCTGCGTTGATCGCGCGAGTGAACCCTCCAAGTCTTCCGGCGAGTCCAGCTCGCGGACTGTAAGATAGATGCCATCAGACGGTACGTACTCTTGCACAGGAAGCTGACCCGTTTCCCGGAGAACCAACCGATCGTCGCCACTTCCTCCCAGCGGGAACACTTTAATCGTGTTACGTGTCCTCCTCGTCCTTTTCTCCTCGCAGCTTCGCTGCATCCGCGGGAAACGGGAGCGAAATTCACCGCGTTATTTCACGAGCTGTTGATCTGCTTGCCGAGCACTCACGAGCACTCATTAAGAGCTGGCTCTTTGCATAGAACCGATTGGAAGCGCAAGGATCGCGTCTCCGTCCGACCGATCGGACATCCCGCTCATACTGATCGCTTATTCAAACAGTTCTCGCGATACTGCGTAAATCCTGTTGCGTTACGCATAAAACACGGAGATTGTTTATTTCTCCCTAAATCTCCCTCATGCAGCGCAGAGTCTTCGCTACATCGAAGAATACGATGAATATTTCACTTGTCGCCTGTTGGAAGACCTTGTCGGACCGTAATGCCGGATGATCGGTCGTTTTGCGGATCGTTCCGGCGGGATGCATATGAGCCAATAAAACTCGTTTCCGCGGGAATCCACTGGTACTCGCACTCGCATCTGTCTCTGGTGTATCGACCTCGCGTCTCCGGGAGATCCGAGAACCGCGCGAGGTCATTTTCACGCAGATTACCCTCGCGATTTTCACCGCGCTCGCTGCGACGCGATAAAAAACAGCCAGCGTCCCGTGTACATCCCTCATTTCAGCGTGCTTAATGGTTGTCACGGTGTCTGGTGGCAAGATTTGCCCTGTAATTCGTCGGGGCGCAACGCCGCACGGTCGCGTGACAGCCAGTGACAGAAATTAACGGTTCCATTTGCAGCCTGGCGCATTAACTCCCGGTGCCTTGTATCACTCGTTAATGCGAGCCCCGTCTCAACTCTAATTAGCAACGGCAGGACGGAGGTGGATTGCGCCAGGCGGTGGCGGATCACGTTGACCTACTACATTAGCCGGCAATTTCACGGTAACGATAATCTTCTCCGTGCGATTATAATCAACGCGATCGACCGCCTCTCTCGAGTCGCCAGTCCGGGATTTTACGTGTGATCGTCGCAGGCGCGCGGCCAAATCGTATCTCTCGTTTTGAAGTGTAAAATAATTTGCTGCCTCCTAGAGACTTCTTGGTAGATTTCTTAGTGGATGACTGATTGTTCTGCGACTTACTTACGGAATCCAAATTGCGATACTCAGTTGCGGAATAGCGAGAGCGAGGCGAATATCCGCGCAGGAATTAGTCACGCCGTTCGCGCTCGTCGATTTTATCGCTTTGCGGGAAGAATGCAGTTTCGCAGCGAGCTTCAATTTCCGCTGACCTCTTACGACTTCCAGTCACGATTCCGGTTTCGACAGAGATATCACGCCGCGCACTTCGCGTAAGCACTTTCGGACTACGCGGTTCAGCTGCAATCGGAACATCGATGAGGGATGTCCCTTGTGACCATCAGTTCTTGCACCTTGCTCGATAAGCAGGCAACGAGTGCCGCATATGCGTTTGCTCATTTTTCACGCCGTCAACCTCGGCGATCCGAGTCCGCGCGATAAATTCGTGTTCTTGTATCTCGCTTAAGTGGCGAAGTTAGTGCAATAAAGTACGCTCACCGAGTTTCGAGAACGGAGTGCCGGGAGACGTTGTAATTTTTCGAATATGCTGAAACTTGCGGCAGATACAGGCGGCCGGCCTGTGTCGTGCCTTGGAATCTGCATCGCCGCTTTGCGTTGCGCTGTCCTCGCCTCGCGCTTTTTGCATACATTATCATTAATTTGAGCACGTTACGCGGTATCGCGCGCGCAAATTTCGCAAACTCAAAATTATCCCGAGCAGTCTGCAGCTAGTCTGAAACTGACCTCAGCCGAGTATTTGTCGGGCGTTATTAATATCCCGCCGGATCCGCTCGGCGCGTTAATTATAAACGTATATCAATCGTATTGATTTCACTCAGGCGGTATAACTCGTCTCTGATACTCGTCACATTTTCAGGATCCATTTAAGTCGCGCGATTGTTAAATGTAGCATTCGAAAATATTACCGTACTCAATATATATATATATATTACGCGAGTGGACGCGCTCGAGGAGGCCGCGAAACTAATTGATCGAACAATTTACGTTAAAATTCGTGCGTCGAAAGTAAGAATATCGAGCAGTTTTTATGACGCGAATAATTCCGAGAGGGAAAGCGGTCCCGTATTTGCATTAGCATATTTTTCTGTTTCGAGAACGCGAACGCAAAACCCGCATAAAGCTGTTCGGCTTTATTCTGCTTTCATCCGTTGTGCGGATGGCTATCGTGCTGCTGCTGCTGCTACTGCTGCGCGGGCTTGTGTGATCTATAAATATCACTTAAAAATCTATGTGCGCGTGGTTTTCGTGGTAGAAAAATTTTCGATGCCGGCGGAAAAACTTCATCGTTTTCTGTATTTTTTTCATTACGAAAAAAATGCCTCATTTTTCATCCCTGACACGTGCGGAACCAACTACACACAGTGACTAGGGTGGCACTCAGATAATATTGACACACGGAGGGTTGGATGAGGCAAAGAGCGAGAGGGAGAGAGAAATAGAGACCAAGAGGAAAGGAGAGAGAGAGAGGTGAGGTTGGAGGAAAGAGAATAGGACGAACGAGCTGCACGATCGTGTCTCATGCATGTATTTCACACGGGGGTGTTTACATCGAGCATCGTTGCCTCAATGCGTCCCTCGTGGTCCTGAATTAATGTCGATGTACACGAAACGTCGTGAACGAGCGCATACGTTTCATTAATAAAAACTATCACGCAGGAGATTAATTATTATGGAAATTCACTTTTAATTAGTTTTACGGCCGCGTGCGAATGCGTCACCCGCGTCATTTTTCTCGCGGCTGACCTGCATCGCGAAATATTATAGACGCGCGAGAGTCTGCCGAGCGGAAAATATCAACGAAATAGTAATACGAGTTGCAATTAATTATTCGGCCTCGATTGCGTGCGATTAGACTGGCGCAGCGTTGGGATCGTTCTCGCGTTTCGATGACAGCCAAGTGTCACGAGTGTCAAGGGGAGAATTAATTTTACTCGGTGTGCCGATAATTAATATTATTATTGCAAATCGTAGATAATTAATGCACAATTCCGGTCAAATAATCGGACATTAATAACGGCCAATCCCCGACAACGAGCATTCTGTGTTCGCATAAATTCCGCATTAATTTAATGGATCTGAAGTGTCGGGCGTTATCTCGGCCGAGAGTGATCCTCCGACTGGTAATCGAGTAATAATACCGGTAATCACAGCCCTCGGCCATGCGGCTGGCCAGCCTATAAAGACGTCGCTAAACACGATCGCGATTGCTGGCCGCCTTTGTCCTCCGCCTTGACTCATTATTAAATTATTAAGCGCGACGCGTTGTTTTCGGAATATCCCCGAATTCCCCGGGGAGGACCAGTAACAAAAGGGTTACCGGAAGCCGAAGGAGTGTTTTGCCCGTTTGCGAGGGTAGTATGAGGAATAGCCTTTTGTCTGAAGGGTTTGATCTCCTCCTCAAGTTTCGGATAATATTGACACAAGGGTAAAGGGGATGCGCCGCAGACGAACCGACGACGTATAATTCACGAGCAAGGGTGGCTGTTTACGCCGCACGTGCACGCAAGCGCCGGTCCACGCTGGTGCTAACGACGTTCGCACCCCCGGCTTTAACAAGTCGACGAATAATTCAGTGCTTTAATTACGACGTATACCCGGAGGGTAGTTCAATATTGCAAGCGGCGCGGTGCGCCCGTTCGTAACGCTTCTTCACTGTCGGTTAGCTACGCGGCGAACACGCGTGTACGATTCGTATTCGACGAGTCCCGTCAAGAACATTCGTTCCGACTTTTCCTATTCTTTAACGCCGCCCTATTCTCTCCCCCGCCATCCTTCGCTCGTCGCTTTATCAAAACCCAGAACCGCCCGGCTCGAATTGACCCGAGGACTCGCGAGGAAATATCGTTCTCCAGATCGGAAACGCGTTGCTCTCGTCTGGTCGGTTCTGGAAAACACGGAAACTCGGTATTTCAAGAGAATTCTTGCGAGAGCTGTCTTGAGATATCCGAATATTAAAAGCCGAATATACAATGAGGCCGAATATTAAAAGTCGAATATCAAAAGACATAACAACGACGGTTTTTCACGACTTCAATATCCCGGAGCTACGTGTAGACGTGCGTTTCATTTCGCGAAGAAATATTGCAGGAGCAATAGGCAACGCTTATTCTTACACGGCCACGTAAACGGCTTTGATACACGGCCAAAAGTCAGGGCATCGTAATTTCTCCGGCGAACAAAGGCGAAATTTCGATGGCACGTCATAATTCCTCGAGTCCGTCACCGGAAGCACGCCGAAATTTAGCATTTCGCCGTCCACTTAATGTGTCTGGGCATGCTGATTATTCACAGCAACACTTTCATTAAAGCGAGATTTTAATAGATAAATTAGACTTTCGAATCTGCAAATTGTTATTCAAAATCCGATTCACGCATGTAATATCGCTGAAAGTTGCTAACTGATCAAAATAAGTCGTAAAATTCAAGCTCGACGTCCTCTCACAGTCGTTTTCGTTTTTTTACACCAATGACGAGTTGTTGCATTACCGACCATATTTCCCAAATTTTTCACTTTTTTCTAGACCTCATATAAATCACCTATTAAATTTAACAAACAGACGACGACGACGACGATGATGATCGACAGGAAATTTTGAGTGCAGTGCGGAAATTGGAAAAAAGATTATCCTTGTTGTTCATCGATATTCTTGACGCTGGAATTACACGAGCTGTCGATACAGCTCCGCTCTGTAAATCCACACGAGTTATCTGCCACTTTTTCGTCGACCAACATCCAATTATTCTCGATGGAGTGGATAAAATGCGCGGTCGCAACGTCGTTCGTCGGCAACGATGGCGTTATATTGCATTTCTAACGTAAAAAGAATGCTCCAAGAGAGAGCGAAAGAGAGAGCCGATTGAATTCTCTGATACTTTGGTAACAGCGAGGAGAATTCTAAGAAAACTCCGGAACAAATAAAATGTCTAAATGCCAGGATGAAGAAACGCTAGGGATTGACAATAAGAATCAAACATTACCGGTATTTCAACATACCCCGATAATGAAGAAAGCTTATTCCATTCTCACATAAAAGTATGTTTCAAATAACGTCATTGTGTGAATCGCAGCAAGTGAAACGTTCCGCGAGAGTCTCAGTTTTGTAGAACGATTCTTACGTAAACATCCTTAGATAATTGATGAGTATTACGTTGCGTATCAAAGTGACATGATTTTTCCCAAAAATTACGTAATATATTCTTCAGCTTTCGGCGCACATTATTCTGTACATTAGTATATACAGAAGCAACAGAAATCAGAATCAAAATCACTCCAACAGCTATGCATCTCTCCGAACGCGTGATTGTCTCGCAATTGCTATGATTCCTCCCTCTTTCCTATCGTGCGGAACATATCTCTCGCTGTTTCCTTATTCCCTACTGCGTCTGGGATTTATAAGGTCCCACAGTGGGCCAGAAAACGCACAAAAGTGGCAAAAAACCAACACTCAAATTTTTACTCAATTATCACGATATCTTAAAATAGAGTAGTTGAAGTGGCCGTAGCGAAATGTTTTTACAGGTTATTCAATATTTGTTCATATAGGGGCATCATGAACAAGAAAAATGTTGTTTGTTTCCTAACGTATTTATAATTTCTTTTTCTCATATGAAAAATTTAGCTTATCACTTTTAAAGGTTTTTCTTTTATGTAATATCAGTATTACGGGTATTTGAATTTGAAAAAGCTAATAAAGATCTGTGGACGTTAACCTGATTTGAGTATCATGACTTCTTGTGAAATCAATTTTATTCATTTCGCTTTTGTACAGGTTATTGTTTTCCTGCTCCCCGAGACTCTACTTTCTAATCAAAAATTGAAGGTGTCAGGATCTTCATTATAATGTCTACTTTAAACTTATTCGGCGATATTTTGCGAATACTGTAATTTGCTATGTGTACATGAGTTTTAAATCGCCCAGATTTGCTACGATTACGCGACTAGATACGTACAATAAGGTGCATTAATTCACGTGATAGCGAATATTTATTAATAGTAATATATTTATTAATGTTAATATATATATTAATATTATATATATGTATAATATATAGGTATATATATAATATTAATATATATATGTTAATATATAGAATGCATTTTTTCACGATATAAAGCTAGTTTGACGGATAGACACCAAAGTTTTAAGTTCGACAATTTATCTCGCTAGTTTATTTCTCATTGTTCTAAATGTAACAAATAGAAAATATTTTGTCCTACGCAACGGTGCCCCATCTGCTGATAGGCCGCTCTACCGTGCCGGCACTGTCTCTCGCGGCGCTCGTACGCTCCGAGTAGGGAGTAGGAATTTTTCATGTCAGATTCGTTATCAGCAACCTTGAAAACCATTAAATATCAAGTTCCATACAAATCCGATCAAAATTAATAGATATTGACCGCCATATTGGATCCACTAATTTGAATATTGAATTTTCCATGTCAGATTCGTTATCAGCAACCTCAAAACCTCAAGTACCTCGAATTTCAGAAAAGTCTAAAGAAATCTTGAATTTTGTCCGCTTTTGCATGCTTTCTGGCCCACTGTGGGTCCGCGTAAAGTCGCGAGGCTGCCTACATATTTCCCAGCGTTCAATTATTCCCAATCGGCTGAACACGTCACCGTTGCTCGCCGAAAACGATCCCGCCGCGGCGTGCCGCGGAAATGCAGCATACGGAGAGTCCTTTAGGAAGTCCTGATTTGAATCTACACGGTCTGTAAAGTTCATTAGATTTAAATATTTATGAGGTGGGCGCGCGCGGGCCGCGCGGCAGCGCCGGTTCCGGGTCAATTTGGTGGCGCAGAGAAAACGACTTAGATTCTTTATTCCCACGGGGAAACGCGCGGCGGTTGTGGAGGCTGCATCCTTCTTGGATGAAAAGTTCTGTGGATTACGTGGGAAGAGACGACTCCTCGGAAGACAAATAGCGGGGTTTAATTGGCCGAATTGGTTCCGCGACTTGGGAGTCATGTCGCGCGAAACAATCGGCGAATCGGCTACGTAATACGGCCGATTTTACTTTCAGATCGCGTATCGTTTATTCCCGGCACCGCTCCGCGTGTTCCGCGACGCGCGTGCGATATCCGTTCCCTTTTCGTTCGTAAGGGTCCCTCGCTATCGATAATGCGCGGATCCTCCCCGCATGCCGGGAGCCGATGTCGATACTTCGCATCTTCCATCGCGCGGAGAGTAACTTTAATCGAAGCACCGTCAAGGAAGTCGTTATTTTTCTACCCTGGCGGATTACTGGCGATGTCGATAGTTGACAGCGGAGTGGTCGATAATCCGGAAGGACGGACGGATCGGAAAGTCCACGGGGGAAGTTCGCGACGCGAAAAATTCTACCAACAAGTTCGCTTCGCCGTGTAGGAGATGCCACAACGTTGTCCGATACAAATCACGTTTGCGACCGATCCGGAAATCCAAAAGTCATGAACACGATGACGAATAGTTACGAGTGAGCTACGTGACGAATAAGGCAAATTCGATCGGTCGTGCGCTCATGAACGAGTCGGTGGCAGCGAACTCGTCTCCGCTCCAGGGATTAAGCGTGGCTTCCTTCAGGACTCGCCGGATCCCGCGGGATTCGATCGCCGGCGAGAGTGGTTTGATAGACGGGGCGATAAAACTTGGGCAACGGCGTAAATCAAGCGAGGTCGGGCGCGGCGAATTCCAGCGGCTCGGAGCCTAACGCGGACCTTACCGGGTTAGGATGACGCCGTGGTCAAACCCCATGGCGGCTCCCAACCCCGAGATCTTCCGCGTGAGAACCCGGCTCCGGAACCATAGATCTCTTAGGCTTCTCGCCCGGGGGAGCCGCGTTCCAATTTCACGGGGTCGCCGTCGGCCAAATAAAAGATTTCGGAGATCCTCCACGCCTTTGGCGAAACGAGGGGACGAAATCGACCAAGTGCCGAGAGACTTACTGACGCCAACTTTGAGAAAATATAATCGGCGTCGCATTATCACGGAATACGTCTTGAGACGATACATCGCCGCGAAGCGTGCAAGGATATTATTATCCCCTTGTAATCATTAGTAGATGATAAATCTATCTCACAAAGATATATCTCTCTCTCTTTGTCTTTTTCAAGTTTTATTATTTAATTAATCTGCGTCACTTGGGGGACTATATGAAAAATTATAACTTGAGACAAGATGAATACTTTTTGATTTTACCCGAATATTTGTAATTGTGCACACAATATATTTTCTGTGTATATTCTTGATAGAATTAAATATAATTGAAAATTAGAATTTATTTTAAGTTTGTTCATATCAAGCCACTTTAAAATTTTTAGCTATTGAGACTACACGTTATTTTATCATTTTTGCGTCATGAAATACTGCTGAGCATTATACAGGCATTAAAGGATTACCAGCCATTCGAGATTACAGGCAGAAACCGATAGAAAACCATTCTGGGTTCCTTGATATCGATTACCTATAAAAGAGATATAAAGATTATCAGACGGAAGTCCTGCGAAAGTCTGTCATGTTTTTGCTTCGCGCGAATGCTGAATTTTGGGGCTTCTAAGTGACTGCCTTTTCATCCGAACTCTTCGTAAAGCTCGCTCGAGCGGAAAGGGATCGTCATCGAAACAAGGCTGATTACGCGGCTGGAATAAGGCGATAACTTTGACGATCGCCACTCGACACACTTTCACGTAGCCACGGAAACCAGATACTTGTTGAATTGTTTGGCGGTACATTTTGTTTGTCACAATATATATACCAGCTATTCACAAATAACTACGCGTAAAACGAGAAATGTTAAAGCCAGAAACCAAAAGCAGAAAACAATTCTGCATGGATATGCTTTAAATATAAACCTCCAACTATGCTAACCAACCAAGTTTTCAAATAAAACACTTGGCAAAAGCTAGTGGCAAAATCGTCGCGAGCGCTTTACGGTTTCACGCAACCGCAGTAACCTACTCCGAAAGGTCCGCAAAAAGGCTATGAGGAAGGAAACGAAGGGGGAAACGAAGGGGGAAGCGAGGAGCAAACCAGGGGAGGTACGAAGAATGCGCGTCATGGGGAAAATAGCGTCGACAGAAGTGGCAGTAACTTCCGGCTGCCAAGAGAGGAAGAGAAAGAGGCGAAAAGGGTAAGACAGGAGGAACGCGCCAACGGGGTAACGGGGGTACAGAAAGGAAGGGAATCTCGGGTACAGGATAAGAGTAAGAAAAGGATTACGATCACGTGCCTTTGCGGACGTGTACCGACTGTCGCCCCTTGCCAATAAGCCTGCCAGGATTCGAGGTAGCGGAATGAAATCCAGCATTCCGGCGGAAACGCCGCCGACCGTCTTTCCGGGTCCGGATGCTGAGGCGCTGAAGTAATCGCGCCCGGCGCGGGAGGGATGGAATTTCCATCCTGCGAGAGTGGCTAATGGTTTTAAGGCGGACGGCAATCAGCACTGGCACGGTTAGCACAATGGTCGCTAAACAGCGGGTTTTGCGTACTTCCTCGTCCCCCTGGATGCTCAATCCCCTGCCGGTACGTGCATTTTAACACGCGTTCTAACATTTCCGGCGCGCTCGCGTCATTCGCGCGCGAATGCGGCGAAATACCGCGGTCGGCATACCTCTACTTTCGGCGAAGCATGAAAAAAGAAAGGAGGAAGGAAGCAGAAGAAGAGAAGAGAAAAAAAACGAGAAAGCCGGTAAGTAGTCCCGCAAGCGCGAGGTGGAAGCTGAATTGAATATGACTGCGGCGCGGAAAAGATGTACCGCTCTGCGACTACTCGCGAGCGCAAGCGAGAAAAAAGGGATGCTCGTATGCATCGCACGGAAGTGCGCGGTGTTTGCTGGTCCAGGTGAATTTATGGCGCCGACCGGTAAGTCGGGATTTAGGGAGAAAAATGCTGCCGAGACGCGTATGATTGCGAGGCTGCGTTTAATCACGCGCGCGCGCGTGGGCAAGCGAGCAGACGAATTTTTCTCCTGAAAGCGGATTAGTTCCAGATACGCTTGCGGCAATTATCGCGCGGCTGCCGCGATGTAGTGGCTTATTATCGCGTAATGCGTAAACTTCGTGGCTTGTAAATCACGCGGAGGAGAGTCGTAACTCTCTGCGGCTAAAGACAAATCTGTTCGAGTTGCTGTCAACTATGTGATGAAAAACTGATTGCACGTTATTCTCCACGCTATTAGAAATGTTAGTGGCATAGGTTTCTTTAAAGCACTAAATACACGCTGTGATAATGTGATAATAATCCGCTTTAAAAGAGTGGACATACCTTTAAATTCAACCTGTAGCCGATATTCAAAGCTCGAGATGTCTCTGCATGAAACTTGAAACAGCATTTGCCGAAAATGGTTGACAAGGCAGTGGAGAATGCTCATAAATTCGTAAGTGCTCGCAATTTGTCGGACGTTTCTCCTTTATGAACATGCGACTCGCTTCGGATTTCGCAACGGATCGCAACGTTCGTCAAAGAGAGAACGAACAAGTTGTTTGGTACGCGAGACGAGGCGTTTCTCTTTGGTATGCAAATTTCGCGTTTCGAGATACGACGGAGGCGTTCATAATTTAAACCGGTTCTTAATTCGTAGGAAGTCGTTGAGACAACAGGCTGCTAAACTTTAAGCTTCCGCCTTGTTCCGCAAGTTGGAGTCGAAAGGAGATGAACGGGGAGGCTAAAATGACAAAGAGGGGAGGCGGAGAGGAGATAGAACTCTCGTTATCGTCACTGATTAAAACCGTTTCTCGTTATTGCTAATTTAATATTGCGTACGGAAACGATACCGAGAAGCACGAGTGAAAAAAGGACTTGATAAAAGTCCTCATTGTAATAATGCTAATTGTGTAGTTTCACCTACATAAGTTATACACGGACGAGTTTATGCAATTTTATTCTGTTATCAATGGCACACTTTCCTTATGATTTTCGGAGCAGAAAGGAAGGGAGAGGAACGAAATCAGAAAAATCATCTAAACACGCGAGGGCAAGACGTTTATCCGCAAGGTGTTAATGATCCGCATCTAATCCTCGAAGCTCCGGAATCTGGCGAGACATAACCATCTCCCAGAATGAAGAGCGCAAACCAAAAATACAAAAACCGTAATTTTCTCAAATGCATTCGCGAATGCACACACTGCTCTTAAGCGCTCTTGCCGTTATTGTCGCTTGCAAGAAACGACCTAGGCAACGCTCTAAGAGGCATGCAATTATCTCGGCTTCCCTCTAATATACACTCTGACGACCAGCTCGAAGAAACGGTACGGTACGAAATTTTCGCGTGTGTTTGCACGGATAATAATCGTTATTGGAAAATGGTGATCGAATCGGCATTCGGTCAGATTTTATTCTCTTCGGTGATCGATTCCGCTCGCGGATGCGAGCGATAGCAGCCGAAACAGAGGTGGCGAAGGTTGGAGAAACGATGGAGAATTTCTGCGCCAGTTATTTTAGGAGGGTGTATCTGACGTCTATTTACCGTACTTTTTATCTCCACCCACCCCTGTTCTCTTCCTCCTCTCTCTCTTCATTTTCCCTCTCCCTTTTTCTCGATTCTTCTTCTCACTCGTCTCTTCCCGCTCGATGTTCCTTCCAACTTGCTTAGCGGTTTTATTCGTGCCCCTTACCGCTGTTCCTGCCACGGATGAAGAATAAATGATGTTGTACAGCATGACGTCCCGACGCCGACGCCCGTCGTTTTTCACCGGATATCTTCGCGTCGGACCGTCCTCCGTTTCCGATTAACTCGTCATTATTCTTGACGCCCTCCGCTCTGCTGTGGATTATGCACGGCGTGTACACGCCGCGCGCATTATTATTGCGTGTCATTACACACCAATTTACAGAATGCAAGCCTCGCGCGCCGCGAATGCGGTGGTTTTTCCCCGGATGTCACTCGATGTCGCCAACGCGATGCGTCGCACTGAAAAATTCAGAACATCAGCGAGGCGTGACAGATCACGGGCGCAAAAAGAGTAACGCGCGCCGCTGACATGACGCTCGAAAATTCAGAAGCCGCGAAACGCGAAATTGCCGGCCGATGCATATTGCATGAAACGCGCGAATGATGCCGTTATTATCGAATCGCGTCTGCAGGCACGATCACTGCACGTCCACTGACTAATGAGCTCTTTCTTCCAAACTACCACGTTACCGTCCATGCAGCCAATGCGAATATGACGTGAATCAAGGTAATCAAATAAATCAGTTCGAGGAGAAGGCTGACGCGGACGCGATATTGAGAATTAATCTCGCAGACACGAGATCGTTGGCGTCATAATGACTGAGTCGCAAAGCCGGCAAGCGGGAGAAAAGCCCGGCGAAGCTGAGAAAATAATGTAGCCGCCACTTAAGGGGGGAGTCTGCTTTAGAACGTTGAAAATAAGGTATAATTTTACGAATTTTTTTGAAGAAACTATACAGCGGATCATTATAAAACTTTGATGCATTTATTAGTACATGTTTAAAGATAAAAAAAATTATTTTTTGATTTGAATATATCGCCTGTAGAGGTCGTCCTGGAGGCATTGTAAATTGGTGAGCATTCTCCTGCCTCCAAATTTCATCCAAACTGAAAAATTGAAATATTTTCTCGTTATTTATGAATTCCCATCGTCGATGAACCTTTAATATTCATAAAAACATTAAGTTAAACAATTATTTTTGCATGAAAAAGTTCAAAAACTTTGCCTAAAAATCGTACTTTTGTGTTGTAAGCTCCACCATTTTGATACTTTTCAACTTTTTTCTTCTCTCTTTGGTTCATCGACGATGGGAATTCATAAATAACGAGAAGATATTTCAATTTTTCAGTTTAGACGAAATTTGGAGGCAGGAGAATGCTCACCAATTTGCAATACCGGCGACGCGGCTGCACTAAGATTTCTCCAGGACGACCTCTACAAGCGATATATTCAAATAAAAAAATAATTTTTTTATCTTTAAACATGTACTAATAAATGCATAAAAGTTTTATAATGATCCGCTGTATAGTTTCTCCAAAAACAATTCGTAAAATATACCTTATTTTCAGCGTTCTAAAGCAGGCTCCCCCCTTAATAACTGACGTACCGATGGCGCGAGGCTGATAGTGCACGTAAACGGCTGTTCTATTATCACGGCGGGACGCTAATGCTTAAATCGATAGCGACGCCGGAGACGTCAAGTCGAAAAATTTCTCCCATCACATTTCGGAGCGCGGTTCCCGCCGCGTCACGAAATTCCCTTTGTAATTATCCTTGCCACCCACACGTAATTGTAAGCTACGTCTTGGAATGTCTCGAATTGCGCGAGGAGCGGGACTTAACGCGCCTCGATCGATTCCGCGCTGTCGTTTGTTTCGTAAATTTCGACACAACACGCCGGCATATCGCCGGGAAAATCGTGCGGAAATAATTACCAGGCCGCCGGTAACGCTACAGCTTCGGAAGATGGAGAGAACGGAGCGGTGGAAGGTTTGCGGCTCGACGGTGTAATAATGTCCTCTTTCATCCCCCCTCATCCTTCCACTCGGTTACGAATTCCCGTTTACCTCAGCGTTTGGTACTCTCTCGCTATCTAACTGCGCATTAAACAAATATTACGACTCCCTAATCGGAAGATCGGTACACTAAAAGCCCGGAGAAGTTCTCGCTAAGTCTTATCCAACTGCAGTTCGAGCGGAATGAGGAGAATTGTGTACAAACTAGGAGATTAACAAAGATATTAAAAAGACGTAACAGATTCTAAATCATTCTTTAATTGAATTAAAACGAGAACAAATGTAAGCATCCGCCAGAAGAATTTCGTAAAACAGCAGAACGTACGTAACAGTACCAATAAACATTCTCAGAAGATCATATCCGCAGGAGTAGTATGCGTGAAGCTGACGTACGACAGTGACGTACAGAAAGGAAATTGGAGATTCGAGAAAAGAGAATCACGGATAAGACTTCCTGATAAAAAAGAATCCGCTGACGGCGAAGCGGGGAATCGACAACTATGAATACATAAGACAAACTGCCACCATGGAACTCCCTGGTGGATAAATATTTTACGAGAGTACCATAGAGTATTATGGGGATGTAGACATAGCACTGCGATGGCACGCTAGTCTTGTGAGCGACGTTGCTGCGACGAGCGTTTATCTTTATCGCCGTTTCATGAGAACGTTTAAACGTGTGATATTCGTGATAGGGAGAGACATCCGCTGAGATGCTAACAATAATCTTTAGACTATCGGAGAATTCTAATGCTCCTCCGGCTCAATCCGGCGCTCTCAGCTTCCGAGTACGTGGGCGGAAGGGATATTTCCAGCGAGACATCTCGAAACTTTATCTCGAAACCGTATTCGAAACTCGTCGCTCATTTGCATTGGTCATTTGACGCTGATAGCCGGCCGATTTGTAGGATAATCGGTGCAAATGAATTAATTCGTGAACCTTGACGTACGAAATTTGCGATACTGAATTATCGTTACGAATTAACGCCCGTGGATATCGTAATGACATATCAAATTCATATGCTGTAATATTATAGCAATAAACTGTTTCTTGATGCAATATTATTTTATAGGTCCAAACGAAAATCGATACATTATATATTTCCTCGCTGTGTACGTGCCATTAATTAATTTTATCCCGTAATAACTCGAGATGAAGTTTGCTTAATCCATCATGTCGTCGTAAGTACATTATCGGATGCATTAATATTAATGATCGTCCCGAGCGCCCGTGTCAATGCAAGCAACGTAGGAAGACGTCACAAGATTCGCCTTATTGAGTAAACGTTACTAATTTAACACAGTCGTATGCATCGCTTGCTTCATTTCTGCTTGATCGCGCAGATATGCTTAATATGCGATATGCGGAACAGTCTATGTGTGTGAGTGCTGTCATTGCTCTCAAGGGAGGCGGGCGAATATGAAAGTGACGTGAAAGCGGAAAATTCGATTAGTATTACAGAAACAGGTAAAATTACGCCAATCGCTAGCGGCAATAATTGGGCCTTAAAATACCCACCGTTCATCTCTCATCTCGCTCGTTTATTTCCGGCAGTTAGGCAGGGAGCTGCCGGTACTTTTTAACCAGGATAATAAGCGCGGCTATAAGTCATCCTGTTACTTTGTCAGCCGACGAGTTTACACGCGAGATGAATATCGGCGAAAATTTAAATTGCCGCAAACCGTCGTTTATTTATCTACGCATACGTCCTCGTTAACATGCGTATTCACCGGATGCTTTATTATCGTCGGACAAAAATAGTGTATAAAAATTCATAGAAATTACGGGTACTTTCGCGAATACGGGAAAAAGAATGATGGTGCTTCGGACGAAATTAACTCTGAAAAATGCATTACGTCGCGTCCGACAAAAAATTGCCACTAAACGACGATCGATAACGTCTGCCGAAAGTAAACGTTACGATCAGGCGCGGGACCACCGAGCGGAAGGTGATCGGCACTTCCTCCAGCAGCCTTTTTCCTCCTTTCTTCTTCACGCGGCGGAAATGGACTCGATGGAACAATCGTTAGGCACAAATGAATTTCAACGATTGCAGCCGGTGATCGATGCCGGTCGCGGTTCGGCGCGCATTATGACGACGATTAAAACATTAAGCCCCGTCGTAAACGACATTGGTGCTTAGCACGGAAGAAAGTGCCGCGGGTTAGGTGCTCTCTATAAAAGTACGTAGTCACTCAGTTTTGGCATCCAGTTGTTCGCTGGCTGCATCCGTCGAAATAACGCCGACATGGTTACGTGGGTAAGTTTCGCCCTCACAGTTCTCCGGAGGAGCGTTTCTCCTCGACGAGCGAAGTAGTTGAAGGGTCGCGTGAATGAAGTGCGCCAAGTTTCTAATTGTTTTCAAAGTAGCACTCCGCTCGCATAATACAGCGGGAAACGACGGAATTCATCTGCGAGAACGATTTGGCCTTCCATTCTGTAAAAATCAGTTCCCTCTCGCACGCCCTTTTAATTACTTTGATTAATCAACGTATTACTGAACTCAGCATCGTGATGGGGACATTGCGTGACACATCGACCTCGAAATTTATCATTGGTATCAGTCCGGATTTAAGGGCGAACGTATTTGATTCGCGAGTTCGTGGACAGTTGTGATGTACAAGTGTCACAAATAAAGATTACCATCGGGACATCCGTCATTAGTGCGGACCAAGGCATTTGTGCTTAATTGACGAGCGGCCCGAAATTCTCGCCAGAGACGATCGCGTATCCCGGCGTATCACGTTAATCCGACTGTAAACGTGGCCAAAGTTCGTAATGGGGAAGGACGGCAGCTCGCCGTTCCGTGCAAAACACGTCTCGCCGTTTGGGATTCTCGTCGTGGACGGCGCCGCCGGCGTCCAGCGACGTCGGGCGTCGTCAGCGTCCGAGATCTTTTGTATAAATTGCTTTGTCGCTGATTAAATTCCGAGTTATTAAGCGCCGGAACATTTGCATTTCAAGAAGAATATATCAGCGCGGGATGCCATCGCCAGCTTGCTGCAGTTGCAGCTACTCGTCGGAGCGAGGAAATTAGCGGCGGTGGCGGCGTCGCGATGCCGCGGAATGAGATATTGCGGAAGGAGAAACGCTGAAGGGAGGGAAACTGAGATTCCGGACTTTCTGAAGTTCCTTCGATGGGACTCTTTCGATTCTAATTGGATCTAGCGTTTAATTGTCCCCGCGTCGATTGAAAGCGTTAAATAATCGTCTGAAAGCTGCCTCATACCACTCGGCGTAGAGCGTGGTTACTATTGACGTAGCACTCTGAGACATTATTACATTTTTCGAATTTGCATTAAATTTTCAAGAATCTTATTTTATACTGAATGTTTACATCAAAAGTAATTACATTTCGCGTGAATTTATTTCTGATATTTTCTTTTATCGGAAAACATATTGGGTCACTATTCTATTAGAATTCACGGTACAAAATCTGAAAATAAAGTCTTCCATAAATAAGATTGTTATAAAGTGATGCAGGCATGTAACAAAATAGATTAAACAGATGAATAACCTATAACTTGATTTTCAATTTCGGATTTACGAAGTAGTAATAATAGAAAAAATCGAAACGGAGTGCGCATCCGGGACGGTATGTAACAAGCTTCGTTTAAAACGGTTCAGTTAAATAAGATCGTGAAAGATAAAGTGTGGAATTACGTCATAGATTCAATCTACTTTCGAGTCCGATCGCACGATCGAGCGAGTCACAGAAGCGGATCTCCAAGAATAATTTGATATCACCGTCTTCTACTGATTCCCAATTCCTACGTGCGTCCGTCCTCGTGGAATCCCGAATAAATCACCAAGGCGATTATATTCAGCAGTGATTAATTGATTCTTTACGGCAAACACGCCAGCTGACCATGCTGATTTTCTTACTGGTTCGAGATGTGATTTCGGTTCTCGTTAGTCGAGCAATCTCTTCTTTCCCTCGAGGAATCAGCGACAAGAAGCCTGAAGCGCGATAAAACGACTCCCCGACGATTTACTAGATATTATCTCTGGTTTTTCCGCTCGAGTGTGCATGCGTACGACAAATGCATGTGCACGACAAAAGTCTGTATACCTGATATGACACGCTTTGCATCTACCTCAAGAATAAACGAATCAATATTCAAGTCGCTTCTTTGAGGATATTGTTGATATATTATGTAGAATAAATTAAGTAATACATAAATTAAATAATAAAAGTGGAAAATTTAGATCATTGCAGCACCATTATCTGAAGTCTAATTATACATTGCATTCGATGGTATTACATAGACGTCTATCTGCCTCGGTATACTACTTACAGTTACTATGGATAATTAAAGTCCAGCGTTAATCAGGAGTTGCCAATAGATCAACCCAGAAGATGTCTCCGTTACACAAACAGGTCCCATTTACCAAGCTCGTCTGTCATTCTAGGCGTGGTTTCCGGTCGTCGGTCTGCTGCTGGCAGCAGCGACCGGCCAGGAAGCTGGGACACGAGATGAGACTCGACCGCAAGCGTCGACGGTCAAGCAGGAGCTGGCCAACTCCATCAGACTGCCACGACAGTTGCAGACGCCGCAGTCGTTCGCGTCTCAGAATCTGCCGAGTATTATCGCGCCGCCCGAAAAAAATCCGAAGAAACGTCAGTTGTCCGATCTCGGGTTGAACTTCCCTCAGCCGTTGTCACCGCTGAATGGCCCAACTCCACTTCCACTTGTCAGCGCAACCTTTGGCGCGGCTCTTAGTCCGCGAATCACATCACAACCGAAGCAAATCATCACGCGGATAACCGAAACTGGATCACCGTCAGGTGATCACGTCACCATTGTGACCCCGCCGATCATTGAGTCACAGCGCAGGATCCACGAATTCGACACGTCATTCTACAGGTCTCCTTCCTTCCACCACAAGCACGGACATCATCATGGGCATCATCACGGCCATCACCACGATCATCATTCGCATCATGATCATCACGCGAAGCATAAGCATCACCACGGACACAAGCATCATCATGGTCACGAACACAAGCACGGCCACGATCATCATGAGGAGCATAAACATCACGAAGACCACAAGCATCACCATGGCCATCATCATCAACATGGACACCATCACGATCATGGCCATAAGCATCATTCGGAACACAAGCATCATCATGGCCACGAGCACAAGCATGGTCACAGTCACAAGCACGGCCATAAGCACGGCCATGAGCATAAGCATCACGGAGAGCACAAGCATCATCACGGACATCATCATCACTCGAAGCATGAGCATCACGAAGAACACAAGCATCAATCTGAGCATCATCATCATCACAAGCATCACCACCACAATGAGCATCATCATCATCACGATCATCATCACGTTAATGAGCATCATCATCATCATACTCATAAGGAAACCGAAAAGCATCATCATCATCACGGACACGATCACAAGGAGCATCACAAGCACGGACATAAGGAGGAGCACAAGCATCATCACGGACACGAGCACAAGCACGGCCACCACGAGAAGCATCATCATGGACATCACGAGGATCATCACCATAAGCACGGACACGATCACAAGCATGGTCACCATGAGGATCACAAGCACCATCATCACGAAGATCATCACCACAAGCACGGTCATGAGCACAAGCATGGCCATCATGAAGAGCATCATCACGGCCACCATGAAGACCACAAGCACGATCACCATGAAGATCATCATCACAAGCACGGTCATCATCACAAGCACGGTCACAAGGAGGATCATCACCACGGTCATCACGAGGATCACCATCACTCCCATCACCAAGACCACAAGCATCACCATCACGAGTCGCATAAGCATGGTCACGAGCACAAGGAGGACCACAAGCACGGTCACGATCACAAGCATCATCATGATCATCATGAACATCATCAACATCACGAGCATCACAAGCATCACGAAGGCCATGATCACAAGCATGGCCACAAGCATCACGAGGGACACAAGCACCACGAAGATCATCATCACAAGCATGGTCACGATCACCATCACAAGCACCATGAGGACCATCACCACGACGTGTTTGAGAACCACGGTCACGAGCACTACAAGAGTCATCATTTCGGCGATCACTTCGGATCCTCGCCGGTTCATGAAGAATACGTGTTTCCGGAAGAGAGTGCGGCGGTGCCCGTGACACCGCCAGTGGAAGACGTGCTGAAGATCGCAAAACCGGCGGAAGTGACGGAGTCTGTCGAGCGCGTGGGGGTCGTGCAAGTCTAGTGAAGGGATTACCACGACGCAGAACATGACAGGGTTGCTTAAAAGCAGAGCGTTTAAACTAAGTTACTCGTAAACGCGATGCATGTGTGCGCGTCTGTAAAAATTGGAAACAGATATTTATTGGAGCATAGAATAAAAGTATAATATTATTATCTTATTATAGATATTGTTTTTATACTCTATACATATGTGCTTTTAGCGCTGTTAGAATCAACTTTCCGATCGAAAATATTTTGTAACGCATTATATTAACTCGTATACAAATTTTAATCGAGTCCTTGATTACCGTAGAATAATTGAAAAAGATTATGTTAATCTTTTTCGATCTCTCTGATGTCTTTCCTTTATAAGTATTATTTTTTCCTTTATAAGTTTTACAAAGATATTTTACTTCGTGCTTTATATATTTTCTGTTAGTATATTGTAATTGAGTTAATATTCCAACTTGATATACAAGCTTCGTTAAGTATAAAATAAATCTGAACAAAGTAATTAGAGAGAGCGGTTCGAAAATAAGAAGTTAATTTAGTTATACAATAAATTAAAACTTCTGATTAACGCGTGCTAGGTTCTTTTAATTTATTTCACGGTTAAATACAACTCACTCATTTCCAAACTAAACAGACGCATTGCATTAATTTTCTACTTATGCTATTCTACTTAAATTTAACATCATACGAAATGAGCGCATGGTACTGTTTTCAGGCTAAACAATACGTATAATCGACGAACGCTACGTTTTAGATTACACTCTGCATTCTTCAACCCTGTCATAAGAAACCACCCAACTGAATACCGTTCTACATTACCCGCTTTGTTTTTTCTCGGCGATAGGGTCGTTCGGGAAAACGATTACGGCTCGATCGTGGTACAGGCTCGTAGGTACATCGTTAAGCGTTGTTTCTCGTTAGTCAGACATTACTCGAGCGTTGTTGACACCTTTGAAATATAAAGTTTTCACCACTTTACGATCCTTTCATTTTTTTCCACCACCCTGGCCCCTTAGCATAAAGCCGACGTAAACGACGTCCCGTTTTTTTCACGGAACAGGGACAATATTTAAGGTTTATGGCAAAGAGCGTACTTTTATGTTGTTGCAAGAAATTTTATCTGCGAGAATGCAGGTAAACGACGGAGAGTGGAAAAGTAGATTAAAGCGGAAATGTGTTAATTGCGTCGAAATGGTATTAACGTGTTAAAATTGAGGAAGTTTAATCGTATTCCAGCAGGAAAGCTCTAGGCAAATGTATAATTGCGAATTGGTAGACGATCCGAAAGTTAACTTCCGACTGTAATGTAATTTCTTGGTAGGCGGCGAGGGTTGTAGTCGTAATTCTCTGACTTAAGAATAATTTACAGACGATACTAATTTTCCCGGGGCAGGCTGCGATTCGCGGAAGTAATTTCTTAGCAAGATAGCAAGGGTTAACACGTGTGTTACGCTGCGAGAATCCCCGAATGGATTCGATACGCCGGAAGGGATGTATCTATCTTCCGTGCTGGATAATGGATCGATTATTCAGCGGGAACAGTTTTAGCTTTGGGTATGAGCACGCGTAATCCGCTAATACCGTCAAGGATCTATCTCGGCGGTATAATTCGTTCGACGGCAACTTATCACGCCGGCCGTTATAATCCCGGCTTTCAAATCATTATATTGCTTGGAATCTTTCAGCAGTTCAGAATCTCTCAGTTCAATGGAAGAGACGGGCAAACAAAATAGATCGAACGGTGGCAATTCTGAGTGAACGCTATTCCCGAAACGTTAAAAGAAAAATGAAAGAGGACGCTTAGGAAATCCTTGAAAGTGTCTCTCCGAAGAATCTCTCCGCGCGATAAGAAAATCGAGGAGGACCAGAGGTCTATGGCAGGATGAAGGAGAGGCAACGAGGAGATGGGACGATAAATCCCGTTTGTGGATTGAATTGACGCCTCTATCGTTCATGGTACGCTTCGCTATAAAGGTGTTGCCATACTTTAAGATTAAAAGAACCGATATGTCCGTCTCTCGGATAAAGCGCGATAAATTCTGCGAAAGGGATTGATTGATTCGACAAGTATCTCCGTAAGGTTCGCCGAAGCCAGTACGACATTATTATTACTATTATTGCAGAAGTAACCAAAATATAAAAAATAGACAGATACAATAAATGGCATTCCGAAGTAAAAGCACGAAGTGTAGAAAAGCGAGTACACGTTGAAAGGAACACACAAGTGAAAGTCATCCCAAAGATGGTCTGTCCGTCAGTAAATTGTCCTTTAGCGTAATAAGTGAATCAGGGCGAAGAGTATCTAGCGTTGAGAGGAAACGGGACCAGACTAGCAGAAAGAGAACAAGGGAAAATAAATCGTGTTTGCGAATAGAATTACCAATCCTATCTTCGTCGCCTCGCGTAACTCTGAGTCTCGGAACCTCGTCTGTCACGTCTTTGACTACATCTTCATGACTTTAGTAATATATTACGCTACGGTAACACGATGATAATTAAACAGATTATATAATTCGGAATATTCTCTCTCGATTTCAGAGATTTTAGAGAGGAAAAGCATCATCTCAGATGATGCATGTTCATGAACGCATCGTGTTTTAATATCAAGTTTCAGATAACCAACTAATTGGTTCTGAAGTTCCGAAGGATATTGCGAGGCCGACCGGACATCTCGGGAATGTTCGTCCATCAGGAAATTGTCCCTTTGTTGGACATAGGAATCAGGAGAAAGACAAAGAGAGGGCGCGAGAGACAAAATGGGTATACGCGAGGCGAGCGAGCGAGCGAGCGAAGATAAATCCTGTTTGCGGACTGAATAGCTTGCCTCGACGTCCCCATCGTGTTCAACTTTGACCTAGAGCAACTTCCGTCTTTCCACAACCGCAAACTTGTTACCGTAATGTGCCTGTAAGTTGGTCTCACCGATAGTTCCCGTAGTTAATTAATTAACACAATTAAGCGGCGGCGGTTTCCGATATAAAGTTGTCTCCGAGTGGCGCGCAAAATATGTCAGGAAAGGGGGCCGGGGGAGGAAGAGGGTTGCAGAGCCTGAAGCACAAGAGCGAAGACATAACAATGGATACTCCAAGAAAGTGCCGCTGCAAAAGGCGATAAAGACGACACCGAAGTAATTGCGAGTTGCCCCTCCATTAGCGAATTATCTCGTCGTCCCGCGAAGAAAACAGCGAAGGAAATGAATGAAACAATGCGGAGAGGAAGGCGATGTGTTTTCGCGAGTTGGAACGTTTGGTCACATCATTGCCGATGCAATTGTTCTTGCAGCCGAGGCAGCTGCGAGATAAGAAAACTGACGACAATGACTGTCCAATCAAGGAAGAGTGCGAGCGCATTTGTACAAAGTATGTTCGGATAGTTAATGGTGGAGCAAGTGCCATTGTTTATTCAGTGCGAACGCCGGGAAGAGATTCTTTTAAAAATTGAGAAAAGCGCATCAATCAATCAACGCGAGTTCTCGTAGCTAAAATCTGTTAGTTGATTACAAGTATTAATTTCCTCACGTTAAATGAACCATCTTCTTGTGACGATAAACACGTTAACATAATGCAACTACGGGTTAGTGATACAACGCGCAAGGAACTAATAAAATTATACGAAACTCCGTGGTTAGTTTGCAACACCGAGATCGTGCTCAATTTACACCTGTATGCAAGCTGAAAATTACTTCCTCTACATTGTTATAGATCATAAAGTTCCGCCGTATACATATTTAATATTTTTTCCTTACCGTATAATTTTTCTTATAAACGTCGCAGCATTTTCGCAATGGCGCAAAGTTTCCGCGAATTTCTTCAATTTTTCTCATTTTTGCCATCCTAAATTATCAAAATTCGTAATAAATTATCTCAATAAATTATTTTCTATATTATTTAACACAACACAAGATCTCGAGAGAGTAAAAGAAAAATCTTTAATACTGACAGGATTATTTGCCACTCGCAAGTTTCGATACTAATTTTTAACGAGCAGCAACATTAATTATGTTGCATCGCTTACTTCAGTGTACTTTCCAACTTTTTTAGTACTCCTTTATTTTAACAACGAGGCGCTTTTACTCATCGACGCAAGCTCTGCTAATAAGGAAGGTAATAAACAGAAGCAATCGGTATTAATACATATTTTCGTTTTACGAGCATACCAAATGAATAACAAATGACTAACAACTGACGGACAAAACGCGCACTGTTGCAAATCACGGATTTATCCTCAACCATTTTTCACATAACGTTCCGATCATAATCAGAAATCTCCTGCAGAGATTTATCATACGATCCACAATTTTATAAAATAGATTACGAGAGAAAGATATATATATATATATATATATATATATATATATATGCAACACAAATATTATTTATGTCTGAGTTGCCAAGTGTCGGAATACCACGGCGATCCATCAGATCGCGCATATTCCCGCTAGGAAAATGGCCGGCATCGCAATCACGAAAGCCGCGGGAGCACGGAAGACGCCGGCGGCGTGGAAAGTTATCGGTATCTATCTCGACGAAATCCTCGAAGTTCGCAATGTCTGCTCGTGGAATGGGTTAATAAATCGTCCGGCGTGATACATTTAAACCGCAACGCCGGCCAGAGGAATTGTTGCAACGCGGAAGAATCCAGGATCGAACAGCAGCAGAGCGGCTAGCCGTTGTGCGGGAGTTCGGGAGTTGCACAGACGCCATCCCGGGATTTAAATTCGTCCGACGGGTTTATCAGCATGCATTGGCCGGCACACATCGGCTCAGTCCGGCGCGAATGCCATTCCTATCTCTCGTTTGGTTTCCTTCGAGGGGGCTCGGGAGATGCAGGAGATAAGCCGTGGGGCGGGAAGAATCGCAGAGACCGAAGAATCCCGCAGATGGGAAGCGGATGAATTGTGATAGCTGCAGGCGAAAGAGGGGTGAGATCATCATAACTCACCATGTCGAATTTGACAAATGGATCTATCGTCTTCCGCGGTGATACGATATCATTATGCAGTTATGGCGCGAGAGCTGATACCGGTATCGGAGACGATTTGATTGAGGGCTACGTGCCGACTCAATGTGGATTATTCAAGAGTTATCTCTTCTAGAGATTTCTAAAATTGCATTTCGCAAAGAAGTATTCTTGTATCGAAAGACGAGACGTACACGCGCGTCTTTTCCGGCTACGCTGACCTGTCGACAGTTAGAGTAAGAAGTACCATTCTTCTCTTGTACATTTTCATTTAAAACTATTCTCCTAATTTGCACCACCGAAGAAAATAATCGTAGCTTGCGGATGATAACGAGAAAGAAAGATCTTAGGAAACAGCATTTAAAAATTACAAACAATTTCTGCTCGCTCGTAAAATTTGTTCCCCAGCAGCGTCATTGACTATCTGGGTCAAAGCTGGAACAACGGGAAAGGTGAGCAGGAATCTTACGCAAAGCGAAAGAACGGGCACTTCTGTTCAGTCATTTGTAAATGCATTTTGCTGAGAAAAAACAGGATACGTATTGTTGCGCGTATAAAACAACGAAAAATTTTTCGCTCGAGAAGAAAGAGGAGCAATTCAGATTTCTCTTGGTTGAGTAACTTTATTATTCTTAAATAATCGATCAGGAAAATTGACCAGCAACGAGTGGAGCTCAATGTCGCGCGCGTAACGGGCGGAATAAAATGTTTCGCGACGTAGAGAAAATCTATAAATCGTCGCGCGTCTATTTTTCTCCCTCGTTGTGCTAAGTGACTGGAAAGAATCCAGTCGGCTGCCATGCGAAACGTCGACACCCTCTGGTTGACCGACGTTCCCTCAGCTCGGAGGGAACTCCACATCACGATCAGGACCATCAGGCACCATCCACGGACGATTTATTGATAATTGATCGCGCGTTGCACCACGCAAATCGCATTGTAATAGGCCGAAGTAAAGCCTATGTGGATTACGCGGGATACGGATCCTCGATTTATTTCGGCGTATTGTTGAAATCGTATTTTCGATGCGCGCGAATTAATTACACGCATATAAAGCGCGCTACTTAGCGCCCGAATGCGGCGCGAGTCGTTAGCTGAGTGGATCACTCGAAATTGTAGCGTCACGGAAACTGCAACGATACCCAAGAAGAGGTAAATCTCCGCTCGACTCGATAAATATAACGACGCTCGCGCTTTTGTTTATTAATCCAATTGCGCGAGGAGTCGCGCGATAAATATCGTGCGGAGAACTCCGTGCTGCCATTCATTACGATTTCTGTGCATCTATCTTCGCCGTCGAAGATGGTTACGACAGCACCCAGGCTGTTAATCGGCACTGAAGAGGCCGCGTCTAACAATCAGACCATTGGGGAGCATTCCACGAGGCATTTATCGATAATCGATCCTAGTAGACCCCCGAATCGCAGAGGGTTCCATTCTCGGCTCAACCTTGTCCTCACGAACTCACGTTCCTGTACCTCCCTCTCGATCCCTTTACTCCCTTGCTCGTTCTCCGCCACGGAGCAACCCGGCTCGACGGAGCAGGTAAGGGTGCATTCACACATAGCTGCGCCACGCGAGCACGTAAGCCCTTAGACTCAAGAAGGATCTTGTTTCGGGCTTCACGGAGCTGTCACGAGCACCCTGCAGGCACCCCAGGCGCCGAGTTGTACACGCGCGCGCGTATGTACAAGCAATGCGCGCGGGCTTTCGCGTGTACGGCCACGCGGTATATATATGGAAATGCGTCGTTAGACAGGTGCTCGAGAACCGCACCGCATGCCACGGGGTAATTTCTCATAGGTGCGACACGTCGACCTCGCCGTGCGACGCAATCTGCCACCTGCAATGGTCCGCGCCTATGTACGGACAGGGGGTGGTTTACGTGTATGCACGCGGAAACGGACGCCGTTGCGGCTCTCTCTCTCTCTCGCCTTCCGTCTCGGTGACTGCGGTAAATAGATGAGTCGCACACGAATGAACGATTCTACCGACGAGTATCCAGATTTTCGACGTGACTAGCCGGTGCAGCAAAACACCGCGGTAATTACGCGGCGTGAAAGTAAATAGCATAATGGTATCCGCAAAAGCCGCTCCTCTCGCGGAGGGTGGCGCAAAGCGCCCCGTGACTCGCCCACGAGTCACGAACACAGAATCTCGCGATTTCACCATCAATTTATTACGAGACCGTTTAACGGCAAATATCGATCGAACTGCGGGTAATCCTTCGGAAGAGCCGCCGCGCCGCCGCAAGGATATCAATCTTTATCTTTCTCTCGTTAAAATCCCAAGATAGAAGAGGACCCCGCGAGATATTTCGCCGCGGCGTGACATCGTTCCACGCCTCCAACGATCATATGCCCACCGCGAGTATCCATTAAAAGATACTTTTTACTACCGTGTACATGCGATCAAGTGCAAATCAGATCTGGAAGCTGTCCGCGAAGCTGAGTATGCGATTTGCGCGAGTCTCGGTCGGACTATAATCATCCGCGGAATATTTTCATCTTGCGGATCCCTGGCCTCGTGACTTTTATGCTTATCACGATGAATAATTCACGCTATGCAAGCGCTATAAAAAAATACCTTGTATTTCGGGAAAGATTGCGTTTTTTCCAGCGCAACCCCCTTTCACGGAGCGGACGCTGTTAGCAGCGGAATTTATCGAATACTCTCTTCTAGCACGGCGGGTCAACGGAATCGATAGCCGATGAGGCTAATGGTAGGTATCGCGTAACGCCGATACGGCCGATGTCGTCATTATGTCGAGATCGCCACTTTGAATGCGGACGCAAATTTGAGGGGACGAGATGGTAGCGCGTATTATAATCCGCGAAAATATATCGGAAAGCAGTCTCGTCACAGCGAGTCATTTATTATGCGGGACAAATTTTGCGACTTCGTACTCACGCCGCGATATGTACACGTTTTTCTTTTTTCGTACAGGAATTATGAGATTCGATATTATTCGATCGATGCAAAGTACACTTTGTCGTTACGGATTGTTACGGTCTACCAATAACAAGAACAAAGGATGCTTTCGGAGTAGAAGCTTCGCCACCGCGAATGGAATAAATCCGCTCTCGTGCACGTTTACGCTTTTTGTAATAGATTGCACAATTCCGTACCGACTCGCAGCTGATGCAAGGCGCCTTTTATGTATCGGTGCCTCCCAGTCCCTATTGCGATAAATTCTAATTACAATCGAATACTCGAGGAGACCTCGGTAATACCAAGCGAATCGCTGCACAATAATACCGTATAGGCGCGATATATGACCGGCTTTATTCATATTTCTCACGCTATTCCTCCCAATAATCGTGTGTCGCCCCTTATCGCTAGCAGCTATTCCAGTATAATGGATCCAGCTATATTGGGACCTTACGTCTCAATCGCACGTTAGAAAGTGCCATTTAGAATGCTACAATTGAAAGTCCCCAGGCGCAACATTTGCTAGAAGGATTGTTAGAACAATAAAGTTAAAGTTTTGTATAACTTTCAATAATTTCCCGCGGTACTACTGTATTAACTCTAATATAAAACCCTTACTTCTTATGCACAGCTTAAAATGCTCCTTATATATAAAATTTTTCTTTGAAAGAAAGAGTAAAGAAGAAAATTTATCGAGGGAAGGTAGCCTGCGCTACTGTTCCACTCATAGATTCTGATGTAAGGAGCTTAGCTACAAAGCCAGCTTATTTTTTCGCTTTTATGGGTCCCGACAGCATTACATTCAGCGCACCTTAATTAATATCTGCTACTTATTAGATCAATATTTCCGTCAGTATTGAACTTTCCGCTAAAGTTTCACAGTGGATCCATCAAATTATGGCTGTTTGCAAATGGAATTTTCTTAAAGCAGTGAAAAAAGCGAAAAAAGTACAATAATAAGAGTTAATATTGAGGATCATTTCTCTACAACAAAAGTCAAGTTCCGCTATGCCAATTTCTTGTTTTTTTTTCCAAGACCATTTATGTGCCTTTGCA
This sequence comes from Ooceraea biroi, assembly GCF_003672135.1. Lineage (NCBI taxonomy): Eukaryota > Metazoa > Arthropoda > Insecta > Hymenoptera > Formicidae > Ooceraea > Ooceraea biroi. The sequence continues at coordinate 6,516,150 of NC_039517.1, read as the reverse complement.
TGCCCCCTCGATTACGATGACCCAATATTCGTACATTCGTCGTCGCTTTTATCCTTCGCCAAAATTGAATTCGATCCGATAACGCCCACCATAGTATAGTCCCGCACGGAATAAACGTAGCGGCGATCGAAATCCAGCAAGAGATACCTCGTACCAGGCGGCATCCCTTCGCGTTGTATTCCGGCGTCCTTTATCTATACTTCTCACGCTATTTCTTCCAATAATCGAGTGTCATCGTCGTGCATCGCGCACAGTTATCCTGGATCACAGCCAGTTTTGACTCTGTCGCGCATCGACGGAATACCGCGTTCGCCGGTTGACGTCAAATCGCGCGGTAAAGTATAAGAAGATCTAGACCATTACAGACATAAGAGACGATTCTTGTATTTCACGTCTCAGTAAAAAATCTGTTGAAGCGTTAAAGCGAAAGTGACTCCGAGGAAGAAATCCCTCTCGATCTGTGCATTGTATTCTCGCAAAAAGATGTTTGCTAGTAAACTCGTAGCTAGAACTACTGGAGAGAACTGCTGGAGGGCAGCTGGAGAGAAGAGCAGTAGGGTGGAAGCAGGGGAAAATGAAAGCTGAAAAGAACAACGACTCAAACCGCCCTGAATCAAGGCGCACTATTTTACCGATTGCATCGTTATCATAATCGCTGTTATCGCAATCGCGTGGCGGACTCGACCAGAGAAGCGACCGGCAAGAGATCGCGATGATGGCGTCTGTTGCACCGCACTGTGATGCACATGCCCCCGGCTAGCCTGGGCAAACCTGGATAACGTTAACCTGATTTATGGTCGGAGCCGAAGGCTTTTCGGAATTTGCATTGCGCCGGTGAGAGATGGATGAATATGCTAGCGAGATCGGAGCAGAGAGAGAGAGAGAGAGAGAAGAGAAAGATGTGCCGTGGAGTAACATGGCGGGAAGCACAGTTATGAGGACGGGATGGTAGGAAGAGGAGATCGAGGGCGGCGACAGGCTACCAAAGAGGGAGATTAGGCCGAGCTAACGGAATCAAGGGTAATTCGATAGAGGAGGCAGGATGATTTGGGCCGAATAAAGTCTCAGCGAGCAACCCACCCTCCCTCTATCTCTCAGGTGGATCCGTTTATCATCGTGGTACACGCGAAATTAGATCTATCCTCTGCAAACACTTCGCTTGGTTTTACGGATTTTCGGCGGTTATCCGACGTGATCTCGGTACCCCGATTGGAACCCAAAAAGTTTCCCGTCTGTTACCGGATCATCGTCTTTCCACCCCCGCGATAGTCAGACACGCTCAATTTCTCTCTTTGACGCAGCTCCGCGAAAAGTCAGCGGGATATTAGCTCGCTCGCTCATTTGCGTAAAGATAATCAGTATAGTTCATCATTTTTCACGTGTAGCATGAAATTTTACCTAAGCGTATTCCCGATTGCGATCCCGCCCGGTCATTCCCATGGCAGAAGCAAATACGCGAGAGAGAACTTGCCGACGAGTCCTTTTTTCTCTGGCAACGTAAAAATTTCCGCGCTCCATCATTGTCCGTATTACAAAAGCTCGCGCCCGCAAGTTAAAGTAATTTACGAAATTGCAATGTGCGGTGTCCCGCGGAGACATTAATTCAGCGCCCCTCGCGCTTTGCACGCCGCCGTTTCTCTCTTCTTTTTCCTAGACACTTTATCTGCAAGGCCGATCATGCTGCCGGTAACATAAAGTATAGCAATGCGAAGTACGAGGCGAGCATGCAAAAGAAAAGCCAAGAGAAATATCGAAATCTCGTAACCGCGCCACTGTCTTGTAGCAGCGAGATACGAGAGGCGAGTGTTCCCCGAGTGGAAAAACTTGCCGGTCCTTAGCTCGAAGGATGCTGGGAGCGGCAACGCGACGGGGCGAAGTAAGATAGGAATGCGAAATGTCGAAGGGAATACCCGCTTCGCGGAAGACGGCAAGCGCGTTCGCTTCAAACAAAAAAGGGGAAACCATTCTCGCATCCCATGCGGCGAGAGAGAGCAGCGCGAGACCATTGGCGAGACAATATATTACGGCACACTTACCATGTCGGGGATCCAAGTAAGATACGATATAAAGTTGCTGGTGTGATACATAACGACGACACAAAGACGTGACAACTTTCCTTACAGAACGTAACTTTCGGGTAGCAATAATTCCCCGCGCTGTCCAAGGGGAAAACTTGGCGGTGCCGCGCAACTATCAAGTCACCATTCGCGATTCCGCAATATCACGCCGCTAACTAATCGTTAACTAACATTCCGCAGAGCGAGGTAGCCGCGAGCCGTAACTTACAAACGCACTTGGCGCTACCCTGCATTTAATTAGCCCCCAAAAACCTGCTGTCCCGGCCCGTGGGTGAGTATAAAGTTCCCGTTTGGCAGTAGCGGACTGATATAAAATTCCGGGGTTATAGACCGATCGGGAGTGTGAGAGGCGAGAGGTAATTCCGCCGGGGAAGAGGACCAGCTGTGAGCCGGCGTAAAGGGCGGTCGCGCACTGCCTTCTTTTTCCACTACTTTACGCGAACGGTAACAGAGTCCGCACGCAGTAAAATCCGTACGTTGTGTGCGCGCGTACAGCACGACGTTTGCCATACCCGCCTCGCAAGGAAGAGATCGTGTTACAGCTTCGATCAATCTTGAACAATCTGCGAAAAGATTCGGTAATTTATTTTGCGAACACTCAGTCGTAAGAAGCGGAGAGCTAGGCGGTTCTTTGAATAACGGAAATCATCGTTGGAAGTTGAGAGAATTTGGCTCTTGAAAAGTTTCCTGTTGTTTTAAAACGCTCGTTCCTTTCACTCTTTCGTCTCTTTCACGTTAGAAAAAAGCGACTACTTACCACAGAATCAGCTTTGACCGCAGTCAAAGGTATGATTCTGAAGAGACCGTGCGATATCAAGAAAGCCGCCCGGGAGAGAAGTAGTTTGAAAATTCTCGAAACTTTCTTGGCTGCCGGCTGTGTATGTGTTTGTGAAATTTGTGGACACTACAGCAGGGTTATACGAAGTTACCCGTTTTGGGTAAACCTCGTGTACGATCTTGTGATGCACGTGTTGTCAGAGCATACATGCTAGTTCACACACACATACGTACTCGCACACAGAGCGTACCGCTCCCAGTTACCGGTTCAGGAAAGATAGGGGAAAAAGGAGATGACACGTGACCGCCCTAAGGTCGGGACGCGCGATGTCGAAGAGGACAGCGACACTTCGGAAGGCACGGAGACGCGCGGTCGCGGTGCAGCGCTGCAACGGGGCAGCCTCCGTGCAACGGAAGAAGATCACATCACAAGAGCGACGACGCGGAGGCGCCTGCGCCCTCGAGTATGCCGGAGTTTCTGCGTGCGTTTCCATCAGTCGGGTCTTCAACTCCGGACCGCGAACAACGGCACCGTTCGCGCCGTCGTCCGCGTCGCGACGCACCCTCCTGACGCGCGGAACCACCCCTTCGGTATATCGGTCGTGATTGCGCCGACCTGCCCCACTATACACCGAAGAGGAGAGCCAAGTAGGGTCACGTACGAGATTTTCGAGGACACATCGGGGCCCTTACCCCGGACCTTTCACTATCATCTCATTTCATCTGCACGATCCCACCCCCGTAAGATCGCAACTCGTGTCGAGAAACCCGAAAGGAGTTTTACTCCGCGGGCGGAAGCGACAAAAATCGCGTGGAGAGGTTCTTACATCGGAAAGCGACTTTTGTAACTTTACGAGCGGAACAGATGCGCCCTGACCCGCGCGCAGATTTTTACGGTACGTGAAACCCACCCACGGAACGACCATCTGAATTTTCGTAAGGGTGAAAGGATGGAGAGGAACGGCCGCGATAAGATTTCGCGAGACGGCGCTTATTTAAAAGATTCGCCGCAGATCTGCACGCGACAAAAGTTTCTCCATACGTGAGACTTTTTTAAATTTTCGCTCAAGTTGTGACAAATCGCCAAAAAATCGCGATACAAGGAATTTGCGTGATATTTTAATTTTAATTTGTTGTACGACTGGATGAGAAGAATGGTATTGCGAAAATTCGCGTGTCACACGCACGGCAATTGTTGTCGCAACGTCTCGTGATGTTCCATTCATACTCGACAGAGAAATCTGGTTCTTGCATATCATACGCGAGAAGTAAGTACAACTTTTCTTTGTGAGCGCCTGACTCTCGTCGAAAGCAATTCCAACAACCGCGCCGACGATTCGATACCTCGACGGCGGAAAAAACGATCGAAATGTCTGTCGAGAGACGTGGCTGTCAGACGCATCCGTGCCGCCTCGCGTGTTCGTTTCTCGAGAAAAGGCCCGCTACTATCGGCGATGGTTGCACATCTTGCAGGTCGCTAAATTAACTTGTCATTTTTCTCACGTCACGCTAAAATATGGTCGTTCGCGCGCATCTTCGGATACAAACAAACGCCGCCGAGACAAGCTCCGCCCGCGCTGGCCAATTAACGTCCCCGATAAAACGTGCCCGATAAAAAAATGTAATTAGACAACGAATAAAAAAACTTTCAAATTACCGCGGGTAACTCGCGTTCGATACACGATGAGACGAGAATTTGTCACGTTTCACTGCGTCGGTTTCTCATTATCCACTCGCACACAAGCGCATCTTGATAAGCAGCGCTAGATGATAGATAAACAGAGAATACTGTAATTCCGAATTTTTCACGATGCTATCATACGTTTTACATTACAAAATGAAACGGTAAACATACAGACTAACAAAATACTCGTATCAAGTAAACTTTCGTACTGATCATCAATTATTGATGATTGATCCCGTGATGATGCATCTGTATTGATCGCGTAATCATTTCAGAAGTTCTCGCGAAAGAAGTAAAAAAGAAATACAGAAAAAAATATGGAAAAGTGATATAGACAATCGCATGTTAATACGAGAATACACACAAGACAGCGCGTCCTACCGCAGCGGTTGAAAACGCGCCGTCGTTAACGCTAATTAATCATCGGCACGTAGACAAATACCGGTTATCAGGGCGATAAACAGGCGCGAGCGGATGGTCGCGTCTGCCGATAATTATGAACAAGCTAACTCATTAGTCGCAGTCGACGTTAACGGCCTCGTTGCTGCACCCCATCACACTCGCCGGCCTTCTATAAGCTGTCGAATTACTAACCACGCGCTCGCGTTAAGAAGATTACGCGTCCGGCATGACGGCCATCATGAGATTAAGAAGATTACGCGTCGAAAAGAAAGCACGGTTGGAGACGATTATGGTGGAATTATTCTGGTGATGGGCTGCGTTACGATAACTCGAACGTTGCGACGCTAATACTCTCGAGAGCAACACAGTTATGGTCGGATTATAGTCATTAATTATTGTACCTGATGCGCCGTGTACATCGATTTGATCGCCTTTCCGTAATTCGTCACGATGCAATCAATCCGGTTTATATTATATCGGCGCGAATAAGATACGCTCATGTGGAGAACGTAATTACATATCGAATGAAAGAGAAGGGAGTCCGTAATCCACTGTTTACGCTAAAGGATTTCAAGCCACGTCAATTTGTCGCCGCAATTTTGTTCACAGTTATCAAGCAAAACGGTTGTTTCCGTAAAATATTAATCTTTAATTGCGTCGCTTTGATGTGCTCTGATCGATCGGTTTATACGAGCGCGTCGGCTAACTGGTTTTAAAATCCCGTTCAATCGAGCTCGACTTTTCGATAATGTAATAAATTCACATATATATTTTAACTTTGCGATTTTATTAATGCATATACAGGGTGTTTCCTAAGTAAGTAGACAAACTTAAGGAGGATATTCCTTGGCTTATTTTAAGAAGAAAAGGTCATATAAACATATGTCCTAAACTGCTTTGTTTTCCAAAAAAAGTACATCACTGTTTTCGTTCACTTTTCGGATAGCGTGCTTTTGCAGTACGAGTCAACAGCGATGGGGATGGAGTGGGGATCGGTCGAGGTACTCAAAGACCAAACCATTTATGGCCTGCAAGATCCCCAGACTTAAATCCAGTAGATTTTTTTCTATGAGGACAGCTTTAAATCTTTAGTTTACGCTACACCTATTCAAAATGAAGAAGATCTCAGAAATCGCATAATAGATGGATGTGAAAGAATACGTAACACTCCAGGTATTTTTGAACGTGTACGTCAATCAATGGAAAGGAGAGTTGAGGCGTGTATCATGGCTGCAGGTGGACATTTTCAGCAGTTACTGCGATGTTATTATTTTTCTTTTTAGTTACTGTTTTCTTTTTCGTTATAATTTTTCTTTTTGGTTACTATTGTTTTTCATTTGTTTCATTTGCTATAACACAAACTGTTCTATAATAAACGAAAAGTGAACGAAAACAGTGATGTACTTTTTTTGGAAAACAAAGCAGTTTAGGACATATGTTTATACGACCTCTTCTTCTTAAAATAAGCCAAGGAATATCCTCCTTAAGTTTGTCCACTTACTTAGGAAACACCTTGTATAAATCGAGCCGTCATAATCAGTTCACCGATCTAGCGGTAAAATATTTCTCTCGCCGAAGGCCTCTCCATGCGATAATTTCCCTCGCTATTCAACGAATTACGAAAATCCTCTTAACAGGTCACAGCGGAAGTTGGAAAATATCCGGGCCGAGAGACTAGCACGGTGATCCATTATCGAGCGACGTCGGGGAGCGACGACCGCGGGACCGCGCAAGAGAGTCGTTCTTCGCGTTTCGAGTAACGTAATTAATCGCGGGACTTAATCGAGTGCCGAATTAATCGCGACGGATTTATCGTTAGCCGCGCGTTGTGACAGTGCATTCGCGTGCGATTATGAAACGTCGTCGGCGGTGCACGGTGATTCAATAGATAGAACAGTCTGCGTGGAAGGAAGACCGAGGTTCACGAGCGAGGAGAACCCGAGGGAAACCGAGAACGAGGATACCGGAGGAAGAGAAATGGATCGTGCATTAGAAAACACCCCCAGTAACGCTGATCCCCGACCGCGGGAATAAAGAAGAAACCGGAGAAACGTTTTCGCGCTCGGCTAGCGGGACGTCTTTCTCTTTCCGCTCTAATTAATCTCCGGGAACGTAACGAGCAGACCGCCCGTGGGATCCTCGCGTAGCACGACACCCTCGAGGAGGTGCCGCTCCCTGTGAAATTCCCAGCTGCAAGTAGCGCGAGCTGTAAGTAGTGCGATCTCCGACCTGTCAGACGAGACGATGAAAGGCGCGAACGTTCGACGTTCGAGATGCCGCTTTAATTAACAGAGAGCTCCGGCTAACCGGAGGGTTCAATTTCCTTAAATACACCCGTTACGGATAGCTCGATCAAAGCACATTCGAGACGGGCTCAAGGTCGACGCCAGCGTAAATTAAAGACCATCGACATCGATAACCTCGCTTAAGTGGTTTCAACCAGCACTTTACACCGGTGAGGATCGAGCGGGGTGAGCGACGCGTCTCCGATTATCGACCAACTCTAGATCACGGAGTTACTCCCTCGAGTGCCGGCGAAGAAGTCGACACCGGGCGGGGGGAGGGTGGTCTCCTCAATCCTTAAGGGTGGATAGAGAGGCGACACAGGAACGGGGAAAACCTCTGAAAGCTCGTGATCAAACTATCGAAGCGAATCCCCGAGGCGACTCGGTCGTCTCGGAAGTCATCTGCACTTTGCGAAGAATTCGCTGTAGATGAGACCGAAGCGAGAAAGAGATAAAGAGAAGCGTAAGAAATAACATCCCGTAAGTGATTAAGAATAGTCTGATTGGAAGAAGAGGGAGTACTACTCGTCTCGAATAGTTGGCTCCTCGATCAGCGCGCGATTGTGGAAGGTAAATGCCGGCAAGGCATTCTCAATCTGCGAGCGAATTCGAGCGACGGATAAACGGAGCAATACGTTTCGGGGGATTAATTCGGAAAGTGGCCAAAAGAATGTTCTGCCATTCCTGAGAACCGAGCAAATCGATCGAAGCGCGTTGCGAGTTTCGTTTGAGGGTTTGTGGGGCTGTGACCGCGTTAAGAAAGACGGTTGGCTTCGCCGCGCGGGGACGTTGAGTGGTAAGGGACATTAAGGACGTGGTGGCGGACAAGTCGAGAGTATTCCAACTAGAAAGACAAAGCCGGAAGAGAGACGCAACGAGAGGAATAAGAAGCGCGGCGATAGCAGCTGCGTCGGACGGAGTCTATGGCGATGAGACCGAAAGGTTAATCTGGAAGGATAGAACGGAGGGAAGAGGCTGAAGTAGCTATCGCGACGGTGGAAAAAGTGGACCTTTGGGCCGGCTGAATGTGAGAAATTGGGGATGGGCTCGAGGATGTGTGAAGACGAATGCGCCGAAGATAAGAGCCAGCTGAAGAGGAAAGCGACCATTGATCCTTGAACTCTGTTACCCCAGCGAGACAGGCGACGGGGAGTCTCCGCATGCGCGCGGTGCGTGATAAAATCGAGTGCGTGGTTTCGAATGATTTTATCAGCGAGAACATTGCCGGTGTGATTCCTCGTTGATCCCGGAGAACTCACTATTAAAGATCTTGCAAGATCACGAGCTCGGGAGAGCATCCGGAAAGCATCGGGAAACCGCGATAAATTTTGCGTATCCTGATTGTTGGCGCGCCAAAGGATTTCGGCTCATCGCCGACCGAGAATGGCCGAGTAATCCTTTCGGGAAAATTAACTGGACACGAACAGCCAAGACGGAGGATCCATGATCCTGTTACATTCGGCCGTCCTGAGAACTGGTTGAAGGAAGTGCTGCGGGTGAGCCGGGTGGGTTAACGGCGATGGCATGAGGACATTAGTAAGGGCGTGCTGCGGGTCCAGCGAGGAGGAGGATGAGGATGGTGGTGGGCATGATGGTCCTGGGTCAGCTACTGACGAGGATCCTGTTCGCGGCCCACGCGGGAGATCACCTCGCGACAGCTCGCAAGATTCTCAGAAACGTGCCACTGATAGATGGGTAAGTTAAATCCTGTTTCAATCAGAGACTTCACTTGCCAAATCACCGGACATTAGACGCAAATTGCCAAAATGCTGCAGCGAATCGCGCGATTGCATTCTCTGCAATTTTAAAGTAATTGTTACTGCAGCACAGCGCGATAAAATTTTATCGCGTGTAATGGTGTCGACCGTAATAATGATTTCTTATCTAATTTCTTACTGGCGAAATTGAAATTTGCAGCGCGAGCTCAATAACTTCTTCTTTTAAATCTTCGCAGTTGTTCTGATTTATCTGTGTTCGCGAGGATGCTGGACTTGCGAATTGTATATGCGTTACGCTCGCAGCCATTTTCGCCCGGCAATATTTCACGAAGCAGTTACAAACGGGAAAATATATGCGTTAAACTAGCGTAATTTGCGTCGACGAGGAAAATAGAGAAGGCAACTCGCGCATATGAAAATCTGCGAGCTGTAGTTCAAACGTCAGAAAACTGCGATTTAATTAACGTAATTAATGTTAGTCTTAAAACAATGCTCATTTGTAATGATGTATATATACGTACGCAAGACGCCAGAGAGCGCCTGTTGTACGCGATGAAAATTCTTGACGCCGAAACGGAATAATCGGATCTCGTTCCCGGGCGAAACAAAAGTTCTCGTGAAAACTTCCGCGATAAAATTCGCGAAAACTCGTAGAGAATGGCGTCTCGCCCGTTCTCGCATATCCCGCTCTCCTTTGTCACGTTGACGAGCGGCGAAAAACGCTGCGTCGAAAATTCAGCGAATAACTTGAATCCCATCGTATAATCGTTCGCCGTGGTACGGGAGCTACAACGAGACGCGAATTTATAGCCGGCGTAGAACAATGTCGTCGTAACGATGCGCACGGTCGACTTTGTATGGCCGGGCGTGACTCTAATTACACCGGGAATTAAACTTCAAAGGAACGTCCGTCGTGTCCGATTTGCTGTGACGCGTTGCACCCGTCCGTGCCTTTACTACCAGCAATTCTATTAGTCGGGAATTCTATTAGCCGATCCTATTAGCCGAATGCCACATTGTCATATCCAGTCTTGCGGAAATGAAATGATCCTAGAAATCTGAACATAATAATCAGCAGGAATTCAGGAGGAAGGAACGTGCACGATCGCGAACTTCAATGAAGAAGTTAGAAGTTGGAAAGTGCATAGTCAGCGTCCGAACGATTGAGACATGTCTGCCTTCACATGGAATTTCGGTGAATTTGTTCTCCCGGAAGACGAATGCAGTGTTAATTAATGAAAGTTAATGTGATATGTTTGGATGCATATATCATTAACATTCTGTAATTGAATAATATTATCATAATTAATTTCCATATACGTCGCGATGAATTCGCAAAAGTTAACCGCTAAACAAAAAGTGATTCAACCATTCTGACGCTAACTAAAAGTGACATTATTGAAATTAATATTTAAACAATTCTACAACGTTTTAAATTTTATAGCCGTTTTGTAGCTATTTTGGTTCACTAAAAGTGACATTATTAAAATTAATATTTAAAAAATTCTACGACGTCTGAGAAACTTTATCGCTGTTATTTTGCAGCTATTTTGGTTAATTAAAAGTGACATTATTGAAATTAATATTTAAAAAATTCTACGACGTCTGAAACTTTATCGCTGTTTGCAGCTATTTTGGTTAATCGAATCCTGGATACTTGGGAAACAATCTCACTTAATATTCTAAGGACCAATAGTTCGAGTTTAAAGAAGATGCACGATGCACAAAAATAAGATCAGACTCAAGATACAACGAGAATTAAAAATAATCAAACTGCATAAATAGGATTCGCTGGTCTATCAGGGTCACTCTAGGGATCGCGTCTTTATTTAAAACAAAAAGAAAAACCAATTGAATCGTACCGATCTCAGGGAGAGAGAGAGAGAAAGAGTCGCATTTTCGTTGAGATAATGAGAAAGTTTTGCGAGCGCGGAAAAGAAAAGACGTTAATGGGAAGAGCGAATAAAAAAGAAGTCCAGGAGAATGGGGCGGAAGATGCACCGGTAAGAGACGCAAGGAGGATAGAATTTACTCGGGAGAGTAGCCCGTGGCTCTTGGTCCCCGAGTTTCTCGGGTTACCGGAGGGTAGATACGAATTTCCGGTTCTCCTGCCTGCTACAAACTCACGTGTCTCTCCCATCCACTTCCGTGTTCGCGCGCGCGTGTCCATGCGAGCACGTATACTTCCTCCGCACCCCCGAACTTGCCTTGGGGAGCACATCTACATCGACGTACCTGATGTCTGACATTTTTTCCCCATGCCATATAAGAACAATTCTCATAAGTTCGCCATTCTATCGTACCGTTTTGTATCACATGGTATTCATGCATCTCACATAAATACTCCGACATTTTTTCTTTTTATTATATTAACAGACACTGCTCGCGCGATGAATAATACGATATCGAAGAAAATGGAAACTGATACCGCAAAAATATTGCATCAAAAATGTATCGGTCCAATAGTTCCTCTCGTTGCAAGATACGCCATTTCTTCGGAAACCCGACCGAACACTGATTTCGCCCTGACCGCCGATTTCAGCGAGCAAACTCCGAGAAACTCTCGAAAGTGGCTCCGATAAAAGACACCGAGGAAGAGGCGCACCGACGATTTCCCCGATGTCGGCGAGCCGAAGGCAGCTCGTTACCGATAACGAGTGAAAGCCTCGTCGTACCCATTGTGCACCAAATAATAGCTCGTTCTTCTCGCTCCGGCTTGAGAAAGAAGTGGCTTGTGTGACCCGCGGGCAATGATCGCCACGTGTCGTATATAAGACCAGGAAAATTGCGAACGGAGCTTCTGAAATCCGACAGAACGGGCCGAGTTCTTCATTCAAATAAATAGTAGCCATACACGCGATAGTCAGACAAAGCGTCTCGCGTATCGCTCGCGTAACTTCTTCAACTGCGTGCTCATTACCTCAATTCAATATTAATGGTTAAAGGTCCACGTAATGGATGCTGAATGCCCAATGCGGGATACGTGGAGGCAGCAACGTGCAGTGCAAGGATTGCAAAGCAATCGGTTTCGCATCCATTCCCGTCCCACATTACAAATTCGCATCAGCTCCCGTGAAGCTTAACTCTCAAGTACCTGCTATATGTTTGATACACTCGGGATATGTGAATCAGCGCGTTTCGCTGATCCATAATATCCCCCATAATTTCCACGAAATATCCCCAACGAAAAATGATTTTCTTTTAGCTCTCCTAGCTCTTATTAAATCATTACTACGCGATTTATTGACGCGGCATTGATCATTCCATTCATGAGAAAAGGAGGTAATATCCGCATACGCGGATAATCGTGCGGAAGCAACGAAGAATATAAAATTTGTACAGACGAGATGGCTAAGTAGAATTCCAAGAATTGTCCCGTGGTTTTACAGTCCGTGAGAATGAGAAACGCAATTCTTAATTCTGTCGGTATCTGCCGTCGACTACGTTGGCCTGTAATTGAAATAACTTAATGGCGCCATCGTATAATTAAACCGGTGACGAGTTTCCCGCATTAGGTCTCGCGACCGACAGAGATCTCGAAAGTACGCCCCCATAAGCCTGATAATCGCGATGGACCGACCGACGTAATTACCTCGTTACACCGGCGCTGTTTATAGCTTTCGTCGACGCGCGGAAATATTTAATTACCTTCGTCGTAATCCCGGCTAGACCGAAACCGCGCGCGCGTTGCCGTCTACGCGGGTTAAACGCAAGACGGTGGTTTGAATGAGGGTCCTCCATGTCGCCATTACACTCGAAAAGACCTCCGAGGGTCGCGAAAAAGAATTGCGGTAACCGGTAGCTCGGTGTTACCGGACGCTTTCGGGCGTTCCGGTTGTTCAGCTCGACCGAAACATTCTCGAGGCTCCTTCGGGGGGATCGCGAGAACCCATCTCGAGTGATTCTAATTACTTGCAGTTACGTTCACCGTGTTCTCTCTTTGTTGCAACATACCGCCCATGCGATGGGCAATTTCACGTCTTTCTACACACGCAGAAAATTTCAAGCTGAAATGTTGATCTATTTAACGAAAATGCTGCCCTCTCTTCGAGTGGCGTCCGTGAAAGTAGAGCGCACGCTTGTACCATAATTAGGCGCGTATGCTCTCGCTAGCAAAATTGGGGTAATGTCTCCGAAATAATGAAAATGCGAGCTCATTTTAACTAGTTCTATACTCGTTGAAGAAAATTTCGCTGTATCAGGTGAAATGCTCATGTAAGTTGGCTTCTTAACTTTTTTTTTATCCGAAGAATAAAACATAAATACGGCAGGAAATGCACGCGAAGAAAATAAATGCAGAGTCTTTTGTAAATGAAACTTTTCAGGATTTTAGAGATAAATAGTCTAACTTTTTAAAAATTATATTCGAATATAAATTTCTTTTCCCTCGCGACGTGAGGTTTTCTCGTCGGAGCAGTGTTAGGTTACATCGCTTTTATTGCAGGCGATTTTCCGATTGACTACTCTCGGGAAAGTGTTGTACTTTTGGTAAATACGGTATCCCGCAAGATGTAAGATGGCGAGATGTAAAATTGTCAGACGCAGGGAGAAGACATCCATGAAATGATGTTGCGTGTAGGTTTGCTCGCGTCGGAGACGTTCAATGGGATCGTAACTTTCCTTCCCGGAATCGACGTGCTGCAGAATGATTATACGATCGCACAGTCGTAAAAATTCGTTATCGAAACTGCACACCGTTGAAGCAAACGTGCGATATCTGATTATCGTATTCCGAACAATGCGACCGGTTCCTTCGAAAAATACCAAACTCATCGTTACGACAAATTGTATTCTTGCATGCAGCAGAACCTTAACTTTCTCACGTACACGACATGTACAGACGTATATCGAGAGGTCTGACTATTTGATGACATTTATATACGAAAATAAAAAGTCGCGGGGCACTTCCAATTTACTTCGAATCTATTCCGTCGTCCGATTGCAGGCGATTTCATCGAATGTAATTGAACCATGCCTGTTCCAAGCGGATGCGGTCCAAGTGGAAAATAAGGATGTTCTTTCTTTTATTTCTATCCTACTTATATTCTACGTCAAGATAAGAAGAAAATCGAAAAACAGAGACTATGGAAAAGAAAGACCTGCATATTGCGTGAAAAAATATAGGAATAAGAAAGGAAGAAGAAAAACGACACGCGTGTCACACAAACGATAGCATCATCGCACTCTTTCTCTCTCTCTCCTGCAATAAAAAACGCCAACGAGTATTTAAAAAAATTCAATTTCACTTTAAGAGCGAGGCGTAGTGCGTTGGGACTAATGAGCAGTGCTGCTCCAGACTGCGTAGTTCGATATCGGGGTTCGTTAATCTAAAATTCTCGCAGACACGTCATCAAACGACTTTGCTAATTTTTTGCCGTCTTTGGCTATAATTGATTTTATTAGCGAGCTGCCAAAGTCGTCGGGCTCGCGAAACTTCGGTAGTGAGCTTTCGTTGGACGTTCGTTAACAGTGCGCGGGCGAGTCGGTGAGCGGATGGAAAGGAGGCCTGGTTCTCAGCCTCTGTCCTCTGATAACGATCGTAGTTCCCTTCTCTCGTATCCCGCGTTTTAAATCCGCCATTGTACAAAGTGATTCAAGGGAGGAAGAATAGAAACGAATTATTGGCACCGTCTACTGAATCCATTTGTAAGGAACGGAGAAATTGCGAAGGGTCGGTCACCGTGAGATCATATTATAACGCAACGGGCATTCCCCCTTGCTTACCCCCCGGGATTTATGTGTTCGATCGATGGTCGAGCCTGGTACGCCTCGAAAAGTCATTCCCGTAACAGCAGCGTATCAATTTCTCACGCTAGGTCGATTACAAAGCGATACAATGGCGAGGCTGTCATCGCAGAGTCAATCAAATAATTGACAAAAAAAATCACCGAGGGAGAAGATATATCGAAGCATGACACTCCGGTCTGCGCGACTGCCGGTCGGAAAGAAGATGCGCATTAATCAAAATCAGTCGACGTGGCAATTAATTAAGTTTCTTCCGAGAGATGTTTCCGAGCCGCAAATTTCACACGAGACGGAAGACAGATGGCGGCGCTCATACCGAGAGGGCATCCCGAAATTCGGGCAAAAACATGCTAAGTACTAATCCGGGATCCCGTTCGGCCTGTGCTCGAGATACTGAGAGGTAGACGGATTAACGGAGTAATTTGCAGCGCATAGGAAATGTCGGGAGAATAAACGATAAACCGTGCGACAGAGAAACGCGGCGACAGAAAAGGTGAAAATAGCCCCGGATGACGGAGTCGCAGACGGAAGCGAAGCAGTCAATGCGTTTGCAAATATGCAAAATATATAAGCAAAAATCGAGAAGGTAAAATCAAAAAGCGAGGAGATAAAAAGAGCGATGGAGTCAAATCAAAGAGAATAAACACAACGGGAAACAGGAAATGAGGAAAAGGAGCAACGAATACTCGTAGCTGCAAGATCAAACATGAAGCAGAGGCGAGGGAATTCGCGTAATATTCACGTAAATTCGCGAGTGGAAGAAACATCGGATTGACGGGATAGCCCCGGCACACAAGACAAATCTTCGCAACTACGCGGAGGATTGCGTGAGCGAGATGAATGTGGTGAGATTAATTTTCGGCATCGTGCGTTCGTGGTCCACGATATGTACGTGGCAGGAACCAACACGACAGACACCAACTTCCGACGGAGTTAATGTAGCAGCAACGTATAACTCGATTTCACGGAGTTGCTCGAACGCGTTCCGTGCGTCGTTCCCCAGCCGACCTCTCGGGGACTCTATCTCCCTCTCGATTCTCGGAAATCAGATCTGGATCTTTGGATCTGGATCTCGAAACGTGACTGAAAACTCGCTGCGAAGTCCGAGGATTGAGCGAGAGATGTGCGAACGCATCTCCCGACGTATGACGAAAATCAGGCGACGCAAACTTTCGCGGAACAACTGTCGCGAAATTTCATTGATTCCGCTCCCGTTCATGCTACGAATAGCAAATTGGGAAAATCTGCTTACCGCGCTTCGTTAGGATGGCCAAAGTTTGCATGCTGGCAAAAGCGCGTCATATCGACGAAGTTTAATTCGCACATCGTAATGCACTAGCTTGATTGAAAATTGCGGGGGATGCAAAGGAATGGAATACGCGAAAGGGAATTCAGTTCCGGAAATAGCTAGATAAAAAGTGAATTATAGATACACGCAAAACCTCTTTCGTTAGAGAAAACTGTTTATCTTTTGTTAAAGGAACGAGAAATTTCTTGCTTTAATTAACAATTTAATTCTATAGCGCAACTTGTGTGAATGTAGTGAAATCGTCCAATGTGCAAACGTCAGGGCAATGTGTTTAAAATTTTTTTAATCTTCTACACCACGATATAACATCCCTCGTGAGTTTCATGAATATATGAATACATGAGACCCGTAACGTTTGCGTACGCTCTAGTAGAGTTAATAAAAAAGTTAATAACGTAATAGAGTCGTAGCACGCAAATAGCGCGAGACCACGAAATAAATTGTCACTGTTACGGGGAGTATTAAGCCTTAAAACGTTACGAGTTGCTTCCCCAGGAAAGGGTGTAACTTTAAAGAGGTACTAACGGAATTCACTGGCGAGGGAAAACGTTGCGCGCCTAATATACCAGATTACATTTTACGAATCAGATGAAAATGGAAAAAAAAAAAAACGAAAAAAACAGAACTGCAAGGTAACTGTCGAACAAATTGAAACATGCGAAGGAAGGCTTAGCATTTTGCAAGATCTGTTTTTTTAATTACTAATTCCTGCTGTTAATCAATCTCCTATGTACCTCGTTATCATTATCGAAGGGATAAAAAAAAGTTCACTTTTGCTTAACACGCATTATAACGTTCACTCGTCGACATTTATTGATAGAGCAATCGTGCGTGATATGTATTCCGCAAAACCAACAAAAAACGTGGCTGACGTTAAGTCGCGGAAAAAATCGGTCGACGAAGAACAATCCCGACATGCTGCGTGCTCGGCCGCGATTGATGCCTCCAAAAAGAGGTACGCAAGCGGGACGATTTGTCAGCGTGTTGAACGGATTTCGAAGCTGGAAAATCAGAGTTGTGTGTATCCGCGGAGGCAACCGCGAAACCTGAAGCGAACGGACGTTGATCTCTATCGAATTATTTTCGATGACCGCTCGAATCACGCCATGTGAGTCCCTGGTGAAATGATCGCGCCGCTAAACTCGGTCTCTCGGTCCGCAAAGGCGACAGGTCCGAATCACGTCGGTGACCAAAGACTGAAAGACTTATTTGCATGCAGGGTAACGTAACTGCCAGCCAGCAAACGGAATATACTCGCTGTTCATATGCATATACGGGACCAGCCACCTTATCGCGCTTTGCCAATTAACCACCACTCGCATCACCCACCATCCTTCTCTCACAGCCGGTGATCTCGCCGCAGCTTCAGCGAACGGCGAAAATTCGTCGGCAGTTTCGCGAAATCGACACCGCAGCTATCTCGGCTCTCGAACGTGCGCGTCGCATCGCTCTGAATATGTATGAGAAAATGACGAAGGGACGGAACGTAAAAGTACGTTTAGGAGATTATGCCTTTGCGATTATTAATTGTATCGTTTAGTCGCCGTTTAGCCGAAAGCCTCGCTCGTTTTGCATTCCCCAGTTTAAACGTCAGTGCGAGGAAAATGCCGACTATTAATACGATGGTTTATGAATCACGTTTTATCATGTTTTATCTTTCGCGTTATTCCTCTTCTTTTAACTTTTACCGGCTTTCAATCAATCATTTCTCGGTATATAGTTAACTGCTAACGTCGGGCTGTCGATACGGGAACTTGTCACAATTCGTATTTGGACACGCGGGGTGCACAATCGACAACCAATCATCATCACGAGCGATATAATCGGGAGATAAAATCAATATCATTTCTCTAAAAGCGAACTGAATAAATTATAATAAATATCGGACGTAGATAAATTATATTAATTCGAAATTAACGCTGGAAATAATATTTACATTTGCGCTTTGTTATAAGACGGCTCTAAGCCTCTGTAATTTTGTATTTTCATAAGAGCAGAAGTTTCGGCACTATACATAAGCCGAAATTAATGTCGGATATATCTCGCCTCTTAGGCACGCCCTCATTCGCTGAATATGTATGAGGCGTTAACGGAAACGTACTTTAATGGCACGGAAATACCTTCATAATCATTACTGCATTACGTTTTCGCTGAATAGTGTAACGTACGTGCGCGCTACCATAAATCATTTATTGTTTCCCCAGTCCACTTAGAATTCAATTAAAAGTGAGTTTTCGCAATTTGTAATCACGAGGAGTTATGATTATTAGGCGATTTGCAACGTGATGATTCATGAATCATGAATTCGTGATCGCGACAACACCCTGCGAGACGCGAGGTGAATTTAATGTTTCACCGGTACTTGCGCGCGCGGCGGAGGCGCATAAATTAAGGGCCGAATTTCTGACAGGCCGTTTTACATAAGTAGTCCTATCCGCGTCCGGTTTTTAATTCTATTCTACCCGCGCCTCTCCCTCCTCCCGGGGAATAAATCTCGCTAGAGCTACAATGAGCGAAATCGCCATCGACAAATGCAGACACGATATTGGCTGTCGGCCAAGTTTCGCGGTAACTTTTATGAATATCCGAAAAATTTCCTACGTGTCGTTAATGGCTCGCCTGAAGGAGCCAAATGACGATTACGTCGTCGTCCTCGTCGTCGAGAAACTCCGCGCGCACAATGTTGGATATGATAGAGGGTAAATGGGCGCAGCACCGGAGGTAAATCACTGGGCACAGGGAACAATGTCGATTAAAGGATTAATTGTACACGGAACTCGGACTTATGTGCGGAATTGTATACGTGCTCTGTTAAAATACATTTTATGCGGATGTTCTCGCGTGTGCACATAGATACACGCGTACTTCCTCCTCTCGATGCAGCAGTTCGAGTGTCTCGAGACTGCATGCGTGGTAGCCCACATGAAACAAAGGGCTTTACCGGCGTTTGGTCACACTATCCTGCACGGGCGATCCGATGGACAAAAGGACTCGGGATCTCTCTGTGCACATAGGAAGTCTCATTGTATCTGTTTAGCCGACCAGCGTGCACGCGCATTTGCGGATGGCTTACCGGCCCGGGCGGCCTACTGTTAGATTTATCCCTCTCAGCTCGAAATTATCTCCATTCCCGACGAGCACCCTTCTCTCGGAGGTAAAACTTCCCAGAGATGCAACAAGGACGCCACTCGACGTTAATTTAGAGCGCGCCGGCTGCACAAAACGCTCCCGAATGTATGAAACGCATTCTACGAGCCTGCACTCCGGTAATAAAATTGTTCCGTCTCTCGTGAGGTAGCTAGTAGCCGAGCACACAAGCGGACGGTGTCGGACAGCGCATTCTTGACATTTAAATCAGATTCACGCGCTATCAACTCTCTCGTATTTCAAAAACGATGAGAACTATCCTACTAGGGAGAGGAGAGAAGAGCGAGGAGATACGCGAGTGCGGGTACGACGGTACTCGAATGCTTGCTCGGTTATCTAATTCTGCTGGAAGTTAGGCACCTATCGCGCCGCATGCAAAGTACACTCGGAGAGGCCACGGTGCGGTTAGTTACAAACGGACGGTAGATCCATCGCTGATTCGAGGCAGATTTGTTGGGGTAACAACGCATGTACGCACCCCCCGCACGCCCCGACGTGCAAATCGAGCCCACCGCCTCGTTGCCGATGTGTGTACCGGATCGAGTACCGGAAATTCCTTTACGTCGAGCTATGCCGTTGCCCGCTGACTTGCGATTAGAGTAAATTCCGGAAGCACGAAGAATATTTGGAGTTTCGGCGCGACGAGTTCGTCAATTTTGTACGCCGCGCTGATCGGATAATTACTGTGCCGGCGAGAAGCGAGCAGTTGCGATCAACGAATTAATCAACGATACTGAAAATAGCGCGAGGGATTTTCGATTCGCAACGAGACAAAATACACGATGTTTACGTTAATCTTGAGCACGAAATTTGGTATTCAACGTGCCAGCGAATTAACTTTGTGTCTCATCATGGTAGGAATGCAGGGTGCATTTCTTGCACCCCGAGATATCCCCCCGTAACTTTGTGGAAAATAAGTTTGTCACCGCCACCGTGATGTCCACCACAAGTTGGACATCAGGTAATGCTGCTGTAAAGACCAAACTTTGGCTATCCGGAGTTTCTTCGGCTATGGTGTGGAATAGAATTACGAGGCATCGAATATTCTCGGGTATGATGTACGCGACAGGCACTTGAGCTCGAGATTCCAGCTCGAGAAAAGATCAAACGCAAGACGTATGCACGGACATTTGAAAGAATACTCGACAAGAGCGACCGGAATACATTCTATTAAAAGTTCAGACATTAAATCGTCGATCGTGACATTGTTCGTCTCGCTTTTTCTTCGGGGAAACACTTTCGTGAACTGATGCAACGTTATCGGAGAAACATTCGATACGAATTTCAAGCGCCGAGTGTATTCGATTTGCATCACGCGTTCACGGGACACGCGTTCCGGAATAAATTTATCCGAGCATTTTGGGACGGCGCGCCCAAAATGTTTAGGTGAAAAAGTTCAAAGCCAGCGCAATCGCATACACGCATACGATCGACCGATGTCTCTTTCTTTTCTTCAGGCACAACGACCTACCCTGGAACATACGAAAGTTTCTGAAGAACCAGCTGAGGGAGTTCAGATTTGATGACCTAAGGGACACTCATCCCTGGTCACAAAGCGCCTGGAGCCATACAGATCTCAGGAGATTGAAGGAGGGAATGGTTGCAGCGCAGGTGAGTTTAATAATAACGATAATAACAAGAGTTTGCCCAAGTTATAACTTTGGCCGAAGTTCATCTGACCCATCGCGAAACTGATTGAACCTACCCGATGGAAAGTTTTTCATTCAATATCAGACATGCTGTTCCTCGCTACAATTAATTGCTGTTAATATTCGCAGCGCGATAAGCGGCTTAAGTTCCACAAGTAAAACCTGATAATGGGTTAAGTGACATTTTCGGTGATTTGACTTCGCAGAGACGGTCCTCCGTGGAGATGAATGGGTACATTATAAAACTCGTACCGTAAGGAGCTTATCGTAAAGCTGCTTCGTCGAACGTGATTGTCAGTTTCCCGATAAAGTTTTAAATGCTTTAATTACGTGTGTTGTACTCGAGGATATTTTCGTCTTTTTCAAAGAATAATGTCCTTTGAAAACTTTGCTTTATAATTTGTTTATTGTCCAGCGAGAACGCATGTGCGAAATTATGAGAATTAGCAAATCAAATTAAACAACACGTTGTGGATTAAGTGAAATTTTTCTCGGCTTTCAAAACCAGGCTTGGCAATTAGTCAAGCTTAACACGCGATTTTCGCCAACTTCGTCGCACTGAGTGAGTGAAAATTAAATTCACGCGAATACGGGAATCGCATGTCGCCTTCAAGCCACAGTACCACCAAATTGCAATTAAATGTTCGCACGCGGGGAACTCGACCTGCAGAGTTATCGACAATTATAACTAATTTAAAGTCACGTTAATCCAGTCTGATTTAAATTTAAGCGATCGCCGACTCTCAGAATCGCATGCAATTGGCCGTTCACCAATATTGCAATTAAATGTTCGTTCTAACCTGAAGTCTGTTTTGTTCGTGGCAACCAGGGATTATTAATTTATAGCGTACTATACGTGGCACGTGGCATGGCCATAAATCAAACAGCAACGTTACCGCGCCTAATTGCAATTAATCGATTTTATGAAGATTTCATGTCTCACGTTTAACTAAACATGAATGCATAATGCAAGTTCGAAACGTCCCAGATCGCTAATTTCTGTGAATTTTGATAGTTTCGTCCACCGCATAAAGTAATAACGATATCAAATACGTGACATGAGCGGAAAAAGATACTTTATTATCCGCCACGTATTACGGAAATGCAGGTAATTACATATCTGCCGTGTTATGTCATCCGAAACAGCCTCGTGGACAAAACTTTTCCGGGGTTCTTCGTGGATATATCCGGAATTACCAGCGGATCCGATCTTCTTTGAACCGTGAATCTAACGAGTATAAATTCAGGATCCGTTGCGATCGCAGTTAAAACATCCGCGAGCGCTCGCGCACGACGCTTCTACCGGGCGGCCGTTAATAACGGGGATTAATCTGAAATCGCAATTAAGATCTGACCGTAAAAAATCGCCTCTCGGTTCAATTAACGTCGGAAACGGCTCTTTAACGACCCGAGGAAAATCGAGGCGAACTTGAGCAATTAATTTCCTTCGGTTGCCCGGCGTTCATGTGCTGCCGAAAATTTACCACGACACGATCGATTTCCTCTATCCCGCTCTACCGAAATACCTTCGATTAATCCCACGGAAATCCTTTTCGAGCGACTCGGTATCGTTTCGAATAAACTTGGACCGAGCGCGCCAAACTTCCCACCAAGTCGAGGAACGTCTATTGAGCCAGCGACTTCTAATCACATCCGAGGCAGCCCAAAGTATCCTCCAAAGAAAAACACTAATGGTAAAAAGAGAATTGTAAAAGAATTAAAAGTGTATAATTACAAGAATCGTAATGATTGTGATGATCGTGAAATTAAGTATTACTCAAAGATAAAAATCTACTGTAATAATACGGATATTGAAGAAGCCTTGGCTGATGCTTCGCAAATTCTTTTATATGAAGGTTTCCACGGGTTCGAGATATTCTCATTACCAAAAATTACTCTTCTTTGTGCATCGCGAGCTTATTGCGTTTAGAGTAGTTCCTCAAAGGGGAGCGGAAGCTGCGCGGAGAATTTATTTACGGTACTTGAAGCGAGAGTATGAGCGTGCGAGCGTACTTCTGAAGACGTGAAGTGCATGGTCGGGAGTTAGCGCGGTGGAAGCGGCAGATAAAGACGAAACGTCGTACAGTCGCAGAATGCGCACGCAAAGTAGCCCGATGGAAAGTTCTGGGGCGGCGTATGCGGAAATAAAGATATTCCCCGCGAACGTGCTCGAACGTCGAATTTCAGCGCACTCTCGCTGCGTCTCTCATATTTATATAGGTCGTACAGCCCACGAACAGGTCCATTCAAACGAGGATCTTGGCTCGTATTAAATAAGCGATGTGACTCAATAGCGCGGTAATAGCGGGTATATCGGTCGTAGACCTGTTACGGGCGCGGAATAGCGCGCGAATCCATTTAGGAGGTCGATATCGAGAACGCTAGAACCGAGAGAGCGTGGTGCACGCTTCTCGTACACACGCGCGCCCGTTGCGCGATATATATACATTCTTAAATGCATTGAATCTCGGATTAAATCGGAAGGAGGATTACGGGATTTCGGTATCGCGAATGCCGATATTCATTTCCGAGGTGCCACGCGCGGCCGCGTCGCCCGTAAATCCGCGCTTTTTCGAATACGGCCGCTCGCTCGCCCGCGCGCGGAGATCTGTTAAAACGCATTACGAATTAACGGCGCGCGTTGTTACTCGCGCCGCGCATATAAAGCGCCGGTGATCCTGCCCGGTAAAAATAAATAATGCAACACAACGGATTATTCCGATGTGAAACTTTCAGTCATGGCGCAACTTCACCCGGCGCGCGGCGGTGAGACGCATAAATCGAGCGTTTTCGGTGTCGGGCAAAAATATATAACGTCCAAGATCACCCGATATCACCGCTGAGATGTTGACTGGAAGGAAAATTTTTCGAGAGACTTTTGAAAATACCACCGTTTTCGTTAGTAAGACAGTACTCGAAGTGATCTAGCTATTAGAAATCTAGATGCGGTTATGTCGGTCGGTGCGAAGTGGTAAACCATGATAAAGGAGCTACCATGATCCAAAAAGTCTCTCTCTCTCTCGTTCCCTCTTTCTCTCTCTATTTCGTAAAAGCGCGGCGTGCCATAAGGTACGCTTTGAAAAGCATCGAGGTCTTAATGCTTACCTTAATGTCAAGGTATCTGCTTACGTTCAGAGGAGGTGAGGCAGACGTAAAATGGGCATCCACCGTTAACGAGAGAACGTGTAAATGCCCCGCCATTTACCGCGTCGCGGTGTAATAAAATTGTTAACGTTATTAAATGAAATATTAATACGTCGCGCATGACAACGTAGTAAAGCGCGCAGCCGCGTTTATCGTGCGCGTTAACTTGCCGTTACGAGCGATTTTTCATAATTAATGTCAATCTAGGATCGCGAGGTGCGCGGGACGCACGTCGTAATAACGAGGAGAAATTATGGTGATGAGAGCGCAACGCACAATACCTGGATAATTACACGAAATCGTTTTTCCTTTCACGAATAATACGTTCGCGCCGCGCGAGTACATTAATAACGCATTGGAATTGAAACGCAAGATACGCGAGAATTTTGTTATCAAGCCGAATGGAAACGCGCGAGGTATCTCGCAGGGAGTCGTTACACAATGTAATAATAGCAGCGCGGATTATTCTGGCACTATTCGATCAGATCTCTATGATTTTCATTTAATTTTCATCGTAATGCAATTTCGATTGCGTAATGTTGCATATATATCAACCTAAAACGATTCTCTCTCTAAACAGCGGTAAATTTGATAATGTATCAAGAGATATCGGGAAGGAGAGAGCCTTTGAGGATCGCAGAAATTACATCTCGGATTATGTTTCGGCCTCGACAGATCCCTTAAGGTATCCAGTCTGGCAACGTCAGGGCGAAAGGGATAACCACCCGGTTATGTCCATTGGGACATACACGCGTATACACGTATGCATATAACGTATACATAACGATACACGGTATACCGAATGTGTATACCGGTAACCAAACCGAGTCCCGGTTCGATCTATCACTGTCCTGGTTAATTCAGACGGGCTGTTGATATCCACCGTGGAAGGTTACTCCGCCATTGATCGCGTGCCGTCGACTTACATAAGATCTTACATGGCATCGCAACACGAACGAGACTTTTCGTTGTAATTGAACCTTGCCGGCAATCGTTGCCCTTTCAAACCGTTGCCTTTTCAAGCCGTGTCAATTTTCAATGTCGGCATGTACCAATTTTATCATTAAGGGGGGAGCCTGCTTTAGAACGTTGAAAATAAGGTATAATTTTACGAATTTTTTTGGAGAAACTATACAGCGGATCATTATAAAACTTTGATGCATTTATTAGTGCATGTTTAAAGATAAAAAAATTATTTTTTTATTTGAATATATCGCCTGTAGAGGTCGTCCTGGAGGCATCTTAGTGCAGCCGGCATTGTAAATTGGTGAGCATTCTCCTGCCTCCAAATTTCATCCAAACTGAAAAATTGAAATATTTTCTCGTTATTTATGAATTCCCATCGTCGATGAACCTTTAATATTCATAAAAACATTAAGTTAAACAATTACTTTTGCATGAAAAAGTTCAAAAACTTTGCCTAAAAATCGTACTTTTGTGTTCTAAGCTCCACCATTTTGACACTTTTCAACTTTTTTCTTCTCTCTTTGGTTCATCGACGATGGGAATTCATAAATAACGAGAAGATATTTCAATTTTTCAGTTTAGACGAAATTTGGAGGCAGGAGAATGCTCACCAATTTGCAATGCCGGCGACGCGGCTGCACTAAGATTTCTCCAGGACGACCTCTACAAGCGACATATTCAAATCAAAAAATAATTTTTTTTATCTTTAAACATGTACTAATAAATGCATAAAAGTTTAAAATGATCCGCTGTATAGTTTCTCCAAAAACAATTCGTAAAATATACCTTATTTTCAGCGTTCTAAAGCAGGCTCCCCCCTTAAGCTGTTAAACTTTTGCTGTTAGAAGTTTCATCTTAAATGTTAAATGTTAAAGACAAGCTGTTAGAAAGAAAATGTAACCGTAAACGCAAAATTTATTAATATCTTCAAGATTAATCAAGTTTTTAATTTTGTTTTTTTTTCGACACTTTACTCATTCAGAAATATAATCCTAATATAATAATAAGAAACCGAATGCGTGTTCTCGTAATTTATAATAATGCATTGTAAAATCCAAAAAGCACGTCTCGCAGATATCTTCGTTTACAGCCGCAAGCTATCCATCCGGAGAACCGGATGCATCACAAATCACGAAAGTGCATTCCAACTTGAGATGAGTCGAAGCTGCGCGATTTATCGCGTCGGAGGGCCGCTCGATGGGAATTTGCGCTACACTTTCAGTGACTTCGTCGGCAGGAAAGCAATTCGCAAGACGGGAGCAAATTTATGGTCGGTTGTTTAGGAATTTTAGGTGCAGTACGAATAAAGGTGAAACGTTTGAAATGATGATCAAATCGTCTAGTCATCTAGAACCTACAACTTCGACTAATATTTCATCAAATTCCAAAGTTCCAAAGTTCCAAAATGACTAAATCAGTTGAAAAACTTGTAGAACATAGACTTCACGCTATGATCATGCTGCGACATTCCAAAAAACTGCGTAATGGAAATCCGTGCACGTGACATCACGAGAGAGACCCGTTCGAGTTGCTGAACATGAAATACGACGCGGTCGAGGTTCACTAACGCGACGAAAGGAAGAAAGCAATCTTTTAAATCGATTTTCACGTGCGGAAGTGGCCTCCGCGTGGTAAGCTCAAACGACCGTCTTAATAGCCAACGCCCGCGTCGTATTGCCGCAAGCTTGCTAAAAAGTACCCTCGTACCGGGGGGAATGGCGAGCCCTTACAAGCGTAGCTCGCCTTTAAGTAGAATCGCAGACGCGACACGTTCCGTACGCGCGGCGGAGAGTATTTTTACGAAAGCCGGACCTAAAACTCGTCGTGACTGCTGCTCGTTCTTGTGCAAGAGGCTGCGCTGGAGGCGCGGAAGGGAAAAGAAACTTCGCACACATACCAGAACACGTTTCCGTGAACCCCTGACCTAAAATACCAACCATGGTAACTGCTTCCTCGCGATACCTAAGAGAAGGATACGAGCCATTGTACGTTAATACAGATGTTAGTATATCTCGGTTAATATCCGTGCGTTTTTGCTCCGATGAGAGATTACTCCGTTCGTCTAGTAAAATCAAGATTTTCTCCACCGTGACGTTTAAAAATTAAGCTCCGGCATCTGGACTTGAGATTATTGATGACGCGAGTAATAACGTCAAATTCGCTGCAGCGTTCCCGCCTCAATCCGCGTAATCATAAAGAAACAAATTTCCGAGAAAGTTGCCTCATGCCGTATACAAATAATATTTCACGTAGCTGCAACAATTTCTTCACCAAATGAATAAAGCATACTTGACCTGAAAGATCTCGCGCCTAGCATGATAAGGAAACATTCTCGTCAAATAAGCATTTTATATTATTCGTACTCAACTGCATCAAATTGTTCCTTTTAATCATGCTCCGTGTTGCAAGTAGTTATCCAGTTATACGTGAATATAATTGCGCGGTAAAAGTTTCCCGGTCTCGGCATTTCCGTTCGAGCGCGGCGACACGAAGCCGCGGGGCGTAGGCCGAACTTCGCGCTGTCGTTGAATTATTCGCGTGTCGCAATTAGCCGTTCGCGATGCAAGAGTCACCGGGGGTACTTGAAATACAGACGTCCCGAACGTAATTACGGCCGCTGGCAACGCGCGCGATTAAAGCCGCCACTATTAGCAGCATCGCGATCCGCGGGAGTGCAATTTCTGTCGACCGCAGGCCGAAGCGCGCCGGGCAATACAGGAAAAACCCTCGGAAAATGCCCTCTTGCCCCCGTTGATTTACGGCGCTGCGACGGTGACCTCACGCTTCGGGCATAAATTTTCCCTCCCCCACATTGTTAAATAAAACTCGTCCGCGGTAGCGGCGACGATGCGAGCGATGCGCGCACTTGTGCATAATGCGGAAAATTCACGCCAAAGTAAGACACCTCGTCCCCATTTCGCCGAACGACCGCGCAAGAACTTAATGTATCTCATTTCCCAGTTGCGACGGTGCCATCTGACGCGATATTCCCGACTGCTTCCCCTGATAAGAATTTATTAACTCGACTTGACGATACTTTTCCGATTTCTTTCGTGAAGGGATGGAGATAGATACGTGGAGATCACAATCGCGAGAGACATCATGACAAAGGGTAGTGACAAAGGGATAATCCGCGGTCGCCAGTTAATTTCGTTGCGAATAATAACCAGCTAAAATATGCACATAAATTCCACGATGTCAAACGGACGTCGCAACGAATGAAACAAGCTAATTATATCGTCGCATGACAATCTCGCGTGACGGCTAAACGCGGAACGTCATGCGTCGCGATTTTCGCATCGCGTGCCTTTTCGAATGTCGCGTTGTTCTTTGCGTAACGTCGAGTATATGCCGTGCGGCGTAATCTTGAGAGACACACGACACGTTCGGAATCAAATTATTCCGCGATACCGACCGGTCGTACTCCTGCAATGAATGCACCTCGCGCGACTCTTAAAGTTTCCGTTATTTATGATAGTCGCCGATAGCCGGTTATTTAAAATGCAAATCACCCGCTGTTTGCAGACTGTCGTAATATGCATTTAATTATTCCTGGCGTTATCAGATGCCGGATTAAAACGAAGTATTATGTGTGCGTCAGAAATATCTGGTAATTAGAATACGAACGCGATTAACGTTATCGCGTTTTAAACGCGAATAAACCCATGCGCCAATATTGAATAAGGGTAATCCTTCGCAATAAATTGCATTGCATTTTTATCGATTTTAGCTTTAGCACGAGAATAGCCTATTTTACATTAAAGCGTCGTCGTCATAATATATCCATTAACGTGATAAATTCGATGGAATCTATCGATACAAAATTTCCATACTTTTTAAATAATGATAATCATAAAATCATTTTAATATAGTAATTGGTTTTATTTTCGTGCGCTGTTGCCCATTTAAATATTTCATTAATATTAATATGTCAACGTTGAAATTTATATTTGTAAAATATCAGCGTATGTGCGACCTTCATGGCAAATATTAAAATATTCAGAACAGTGCTCATAAAGCGATGTTTGAACTGGCAAACGCGATTTAACTAATGTACTTCTGTCTTGCTTTTTTGCAGTTTTGGTCCGCGTATGTGCCCTGCTCGTCGCAGCATCTCGACTCGGTGCAGCTAGCCCTGGAGCAAATTGACCTTATTCGCCGATTGGTCAACAAGCATCCGGAAAATATGGTCCTCGTTACCACAGCGGAAGGTTCGTGCTTTTTATACCACGCATTTACGAACCCGTGAATGCAACGATAAAAATCGCGAACGCATAAGATATTAACCTGAAACTAAAGGCAGTGCGACTTGCGAGAATGAAATGAAAATGTTGTCCTCCTCCTCCTCCTCTTCCCTCTTCCTTCACCCCGCGATACACATGGCACACGGCCAGCTCGAATCAATCTCGACTGCGTTCAGTGCTTGAAATACTTTCGATTGAACTCGCTGCCGATCGACGTTTCGTCCTTCAGAGAAATATGCGAGGGAAGGTCCACGCAGCGCAACTTTCAAGAGCCATCAATTTAAAATGCCCGCTATTTTTCATTCGACAGGGAATTTATCCACCTCGCCGGATCACAACGAACATTCCACTTAATCCCCTAATGCCTACCATATTACTTGATAATCCGAGTCGCGTCCGGAGAGTAATGCGTTACTCGGCGTCGGATCAATCTTGCATAATTGCTCGCTATATCAATCTACTCCCTCGGTACGAGCTCGGTGATATTTTGAATTACAGATACAAAGTTCACGCGGTCGGGTTTGCCTTCCGAACAAACAGATTTTTAGATCCTGTCCCGGGGAAATTTTTTCACTGCCCGTTATCCATGTCTGTACTCTCCACCGGCTTTCTCCTGTAATCTCCGTGTCTCGCATTTCTCGCGTGTTGATGCATATTCGCGAAAATAAAAGCATAGCTAAAATATTGCCCGCGGAAAATGCGTCGTCCACAGCATGTGCTCTCGCTCGCTGGTCCCTCCGCTCACCACTTCCTCTCCCTCGATATCTCGAAGTGGCGCGAATCACTATCATATAGCATTAAATTTTCATTGTCAAATCGCGTTATCTATTTTCTGCTCGCAAGGCCTCGACATATTCCGGAATCCCTTGGCACGGTGTCAGCGAGGATCATCATCCTCCTTTCCTATTCCTTCCGTCATCTACGCCCTTCGCGGGATTTCTTTCAAAAATTTAGCATGCACTTTAGACCGTGACGAGGAAGCGCGAGCCAGAAAACGAGCAATCTCTTCTTCAACGTAAGAAGCGCCTTTCGAATGTCTTCTTCCGAAGCGTCTTTCGACCCCGTCGAATCCATTCCGGAACGATCCGCCGGAATAGTCGAGTTTTCCAGGTGCGAGCTTCCACAAAAGGATTAGAAGAAAAAAGAAGAGAGACGCGGGAGTGTAATAAGATCGATCCGAAGGAAATGCTTCTCCCACGTATCAGCGCTCTGCTCTATTTTTCGAGGTGAAATCCTCGCGGATGAGAGAGACGTGAGAAACGAGAGAGACGACCTTTACGCAGACACGTATTGCCGCGTTGAGGAGGCGGAAGACAAGAGACGAGAAACTGAACAAATGTATTAATCCCGTGAAAGTTACGGCAGATCAGCTCGGTTGATATTATCGTGAAAAGGGGCAAAAAAGGCAGCGACAACGATGACTGCGTCGTGATGAATCTGCGACATCGCGCAAAGGAGAAAAAGAACGTGATAGCCCCGGTAAATAGCCCCGGTCTTATCGACTGGCTTCTATTTGACGTATATGCATTCCTGGACAAAGATTGATTCGCTTCGCAGAAAAACAAGCCTATCTAGTTTAACATCGCGGAAAATGTATAGTCGCGCACCGCTGCCTTCTCTGGTGGACATTATGAACGGAAATTACGGCGTCGAGCGCGCAAATAGAACGTGTGTGCTGCTGCAAAATTCGGAGTACAAACTCTTTAGCGGTGTAACATCGATATTGCGGCGCTGCATGTTCCATGATGTCTACATGCTCAAACTGTTGACCGTTACCAGAAAAAATAACAGAGAAAAAGAACAATTCAAGCGCGCTCTGTATTTATTGCGAAAAAAATACGTGTGTATATATATATATATATATATATATATATATATATAAAATATACGTCAAAGATTATGATATAGGAAATTCCCGCCAGATTCCTGAGCTCTAATGAAATATGTTGAATTCTTTTGTGTTTTTAATAAACAGTATGAAATTCCTGCCATAGCTCTCCATCACCTCAATTGTCATTGTTTCCCTTTTAACAATCCTCGAGAGATCTATTCCTCGTTTACTTCCTCTCCCTCTCTCTCTCTCTCTCTCTCTCTCTATTATTTTTAATGCGTTATGTTTTGCGAGGAAGTGGAGGAAGTGTGTACGCACGCCACGAATTCCTAGAAAATATCGCTATATTTGGTGAGCAAATATTTGCCGTTGGATTCCGTCGTTCCGCTGTCACAATGCGCGCGCTGTCTAAGCGTAACGCAAATCCGATGGGAAGATGATGGAACGCGAGCAAGATGCGCCGGGTGGTAAATTCTAACCGGAATGGAAAAATGTCGGTCCAGCGTGCCCGACGTACACACTCCTCGTACGTTCGATAACCCCCCACGTCGACGACTGCATGTCGTCGCGCACATGCATATGCAAATGAGCATAAAATACGCATACGTACGTTCATACATACGGACAGCTGATTGTACGAAACTGACGGCGTGTCCTCGCATTTCTCCGGGTGTTCCTCTTTTCTTTTTCCGCGTCACTGATTAAAAATACCGAGCTATTTCAGACCGTGACTTAATTCGCCAATTTTTCCGAGTGTCAAATATACATATTCAGAATGTGACGTTTTGTAGAGAGTCCTGTTCGCGTGCTCTTAAGTTGTCGGCGTACGCATATCAATATCAATGAGACGGACGTTCCGAACCATCAGACGTGTTGCATCGCATTTCCTTTATGTGCAGATAATCCTGTTATTGGTATTCTCCGGCGTTTTTTTTATATATATGAAAAGGGGAGAATCCTGTGCTTCATTCTACGTGCGCGTGATCCGTTCTCGTGAATCATATTTCTTGCAGAGATATTGACTCCACTTTATTCATAACGCGTTTTCGCGAGTGTTGACAAAAAGACAAATGGTCGCGCGTCACCGTGAAGCAAACCGCATGGCTATCTTTTCAAAAATATGCAAATTTCACGCGCATCAGTAACGCGTTATCTCTCCCGACTGAAAAAGGGGGTCGCACGAGGGTAGTACGCGACGCGTGAGCGGGCAAGTACGAAATATAGCACTTTGGGGAAGCAATCTGCCAGATGGAAGAAAGGGCGCCGCTAGAACGCGGAAGATGAGAAATTCCACGAGGAATGGAAGAATGTTCTGAAACCATGGAACCCGCCGTAGCTCCTCCGATAATGTCCAAGTGCTCGGTCTTCTCGTATGTACGTGCGAGTGCATACGTACGTCGGCGTGCGCATGTACATATCGCAAGATATACACGTGTATCTGCGTGTAGGAGGACACACGAACCGATACACTCGCAAAATCAAGTGTATCAGCGTTTCGGGCGGGCGGAACGGGAACGCAAATATATAAATCGCCAGGCGCACTAAATTAGGAGCCCATCGACAGCACGCGTTTTATTCGCGACGCTCCTCTTTCGTCTGCTCGTCCATTAGAAGCCGTAATACAACGTAATCGGCGGCCACGTCAGCGCGAAAAATTAAGGCCGCCGACAAATAACATCGCTGCGATGCATTCGATTTACTCGCGGGAGTGCGTGCGCGCGGCAAAAGTGCATCTTTTTTCTTGCCTACACGTGGAGGAGAAAAGGGAAAGAGCGCGAGGGTGAGGGCGTACTCTCGAAGTTCTCAAATCTAAAGTAACTTAAGTCGACATATCGGAAGTTTTCCGTACGGGGCTATCGGAAAATGACTGTCGTGGAAGATCGCTGTCGTTCGTCGCAGAAGTGGGATTATACATTTAAAAATTATGTAAATTCGAATTGCAGGCAATTTCTCGTGCAGACTTTTATTATACGACCTTTCGAGGAGACGAACAAAAGTACAATTTGTCAACGTTTCTTCGCGCAAGTCGGATCACACGGAGGGAGATATAAAACCGTTTAATTTCAAGACATTTAAAGAAATGGCTAAAGATATTTTTTTAAATGACATTAAAAGCTGTATTCTTTCTTTTCTGTTAAAGAGATTAACAGTATTTGTATTTGTAGATTAGTGCAAAGTTAGTGGTTATGAAATTATTGTCTATTCTTCTATAGACGATGGGAAGATACGATAATTCGGACTCGTAAACAACTCAAGCTGCATTTACTTCCGAAAACGTTTCCATGCAGAAAATTTATCTCTGCGAGTTATTCGATTATCGATCGGCCGGCTAGCGTGCGAGCGTATAGGCACGATAAACGTATTAAAAATATACGTCGACACATTGTAACGATGCAGCGTAGGTCGTATTATGTATTCCGCTTACTGCTTTTGCGATATCGCCGTGCTGCGGAACGATATTTTTAGAAGCGCGGTAATCCGTCGTCGGCGTCAAGTGTATTACTTCCGCCTAGCTGCCGTAAATTCTTTATAATTGAATGATACATTACCGCGCGCTCTTTTCCCTTTTTTTTACTAAACTCATCTATACCGCATAAGCCGGTAGACTGAGTCACGCTCAAACGGACGGACGATAGCAATTCGCACGAGGAAAAAAGAAAACCGCGAGAAAACGATACAAGCACGCTCGCACTCGTATTGATGCAGTTTAATTGCAAACGTATTGTCCCGGCAAGATGCTGCTACGTTCGACGTTGGTATCCAACGAGGATGCGTATTTTAATGAAATCCGCGCAACGCGCACCGCGAAATTGGATTTCTCGATTTCCGTGCAACAGCTCTCGTGTCGTCGATTCGATTAAACGATTAAAATGTCGTAGATCGAATTCGCGGGGGTGCTGACAAAATGCCCGATTACCCGCTGATTAAGAGCTCCCGGCTGCGCCCACCCGCCGAGATTTCTTCGATCGGCTCAATTTTCGGGCCCCCAGGTCGACTGCGCGCACGCCGCCGGGGTTAATCAACTTTTATTTACACTTTGTAATTAACGATCGGCGCGATGAAACATCCCCGATAACGACAGGCAATTTGAAGGATTTAATTAATCTGAAGATCAGAGACATCGGATAAGCTCGCTTAATTATAATCTGCGTGCGTCGCGCATTGTGCGCGTCGTGATTGAATTTTGCACTCGCAATTGTTTACGCTGGTCCTACGCACGAAATAAAACAGGACACACGCTGGACACGCAATGGGATATCGGAAATTGCGCGCGTAACGACAAAGTATTTTTGTCCCGATAGTATTGCGAAGCACGCGCGTGTCTGTGCTGGAAACAACGTTTCGGCGCGACTCTACCGAGTTATTTCCCGACGTCTCGTGCAACGAGAAACTTGTAAACTTCGCGGATCTACTTACCATCGGCATTACCTATCGGTAGCATAGAGCGGAACTTGGTAAAATCGTTCCAATCATTATTGAATCCACGTGTCACTCGCGTTACGTGACGAGTAAGAACTTGCAAGAACGAAACTATTCTTCCGTCGAGGAGAATTAATTAATGAACCGTACATGCACTTGCACGCGTATACGGAACTCGATTTTTCATAACGCTAAACGTGAGAACAGAATTTTCAAAAGATCCAAAGATCGCGTCTTGTATAAGCGTCGTATAAGCGATCGCGTCGCTTTATCTGTGCGAAGCACGCGTCTAAACATTCACCCCCGGCTTATCGGGCTCGTGTGGCGGCACCCGTGTGATTCAGATCCACCACCATCGGAATAATAGCCCGTAATGGTGATGGAACTGAGCCCCGAGTAAGATCCAGATTTACGTTGTTGCATGAATAACGGGCGGCGAGCGGCGTGAAGGGATGTAGCTCGCGAAGTAAGTTATAATGTATGGTTTCAGGTATCGAGAGAGCGCACAAGGAGGGTAGATTAGCGAGCCTGATAGGGGTCGAGGGGGGCCACGCCGTCGGGGAGAGTCTGGCAGTCCTGAGGATGCTGTACGAGCTGGGCGCCAGGTATCTCACCCTCACGCACACGTGCAACACGCCTTGGTGAGTGTGCCGACGCAGAAATAAAAATGCGTTCTACAATAGAAGCAGTAGAGCAGAACACGTTACATCAGCGTTCCGTCATCGGACATCGTAAACGTTTCTACGCTACGTTAAACGTCATCATCGTCGTTGTCATTGATACGCGTTTAGATCGTTACGTGCACGAGTTGCAGCTCTAATCGCGTCGATTTCCGCAGAATGCGAATGCGGAATGCGCTGCGATAAATCCGTCTCGCTCAAATCGAGACATTAAAGACGCATCGCGGGACCTTATTAAGGCCAGAAATCGCGTCATGTCGCTCCATTAAATTTTCACGGAGTGGAAAATGCTGATATCCATTTAAAAATATTGGATACACTTTGTATCTCAGAAAGATACTCGTGCGAGGAAGCTCCGCCGTGAAAGTCGTTGCGTTTCTAGACATTCGCGAGATCGATTAATGATAGTTCGCGCGCGTTTCTCTTTGCCACGTAAGCGCGCAATACATCTGACGAGTGAAAAAAACACCATGTAACCGGCGCGGAGCTAGTCACCGTCGGGATCAGAAGCAGAAATAAAAATGGATCATCCCTGATCCGCGCGCGTTGACGCGTAAACGCCGATTACGTAGAATTTTATCGTCCAGCTGTTGAAAATGGTCCGCAAGCCGCGTCATAACGTCAGGTATCGCGGCAGATGCGATCTGCACTGGAGCCTTTACACCCGGAACTTTTCATCCGCGTTGCCCGGAGCGAAATACCTGGCCGGAGGTGGTAGCGTGTAATTCGAAGCCGTCCAGTTTCATTCATTTCTCGGGCATTAAAAGCTATCGCTTTGAACGCGAGCAGTAAAACGTTTAACGTAAACGGATTAAAGTTCCTATAATAGTTGGTGCACGGCCTGTAAGAACAACGGCACAACGTTACTGCAGCAGATATACGTCTGTACAATAATTCGTGAAATTCGCGTACGGCGTAATTTTGCGGTACCGCCCGGGCTGCCCGGGCTTTTTTTCAGCGGTCAAATTGAAAAAGATGACGATTGCCACACGCCGAGGGATTAGTTATATGAAATCGTCTAGCTTTGCGGATTAATCCTCTTTTGCGCTTCAAAATATGATATTTCGTCTATCTCATCAAAGTCGAAATTTTAATTTTCGCGCGAATAAATTTCACCGTGCGATAAAGGGCGTTTATTATCACGCCGTTCTATTATCGCTCTTATATTAATTGTTGGAGTGAGCGTTTCCACACGAGTGCGTACATGAAAAATATCAAATATCACAGAAACATGTATCCAACACTTTTTAAATAAACGAATAATTTAGTTGTATTGCATTACAATAATCTCCATTTTCAACGAAACTCTCTGATAATCATTGGCAATTTCTGTTTTTTTTTTTAAACATCAAATTACTCTATAGCGAGATAAAAAGAACATCGAACAGAGACTTCTAAAGATCGCAGGTCATTTGCTCCAGCTGGTACCGCGACAGACATAACTAGAAATATTGTTCCACGAACGAACAATGGACAAATTCGCGAACAGCGACGTCCTTTTTTACGAGACATCGACGGCTGCAAGAAGGACGTAATAAAAAACTTTCGGCAATTTACGAAGATAGCTGGGTTGCATCGCAACCAATCACCCTTCCCACAAACGAGACGAACCCTGATTTATCTGTCCCAACAATTTTGGCTCCCGGTTTTATAGCATCGCATTCTGTTTTATGACTTTGCCAGTCAAGAGTCGGTGCTCTATTATAAATTGACTTTGCCGCGCTGCAGCGTACGATACACCGAGATGAATTTACATTTTTCCACCATCGCTTCTCTATCTCGCGCAACTTTTCGATAAGAATGCTCATCAAAACGCGATGAGATATGAATTTCTAGCTAATTAATATTAATACCCTCGACATTAATATCCATCTCGCTCGCAATCTAACACCGCAATTTAAGCGGCCACTTAACGGATTAAACTCACGCGTATCCGTCTTACTCAATTAGCCAGTACATTCATTATAACGTCCGTTTGTAATTATTCAAGGGTAAAATTAACCGAAACACCGATCCGACATTTCAGTGTATCTGAAGAATAAAGGAGAATTTCAGGCTATTTCGTCGAATAATTCCCTCCTAGTCGCGAAACGCGGTATATCGCGTCGTGCATAATGAGAAACACGCAAAATGGTGATCAGCTTGCTCGGCTTATTTATGGGTATATTTAACCCGGCCTCAAGGAACTCTGATCCGAGGGGGAAAACGCGCGCGAAAACCACATCGATAAAAATCGGTAACAATAGAACGGCGATTTATTCCCGCGTCGGTGGCGGCGCAGCGGCCGACATATTTCATGCATTCCCGGCTCTGCTTATCCGTCGCTTCGCAATTAAATCTCGCGTGTAACGTGATAAATCCCGCGCGGATTAATGTATACCGTAACAGTATTATACGCGTCCGGCGAAACCCCGCCGTCCCCGTTTCACAGCTGCGATAGACGAGAAAGGATGAAGGGGAGGGCAACGATCGGGCGACGCAGTGGGCCAAACAAAAATGCTGGATCTGTCGGACGTTGCAGCCGCCACTCTAGACTGCCGATATCATAAATTCGTGAAATCGTGCGGGCGACAGGGACCCGGGCCGTTAAGTCCCGCGCGATTAAGTTCGATCCGGCGAAATGTCCGGCGATGGCAAAATGCCGCGTGTACAGTCTCGGTCGGCGCGGTACCAACGAAAGGGAAAGCCGCGGGAACGGCGATTTAATGGCGCGTGTCCGACGTCGTCGTTTCGCAATTAAATCCGGCAATAGGCTGAAACTTGGCGCTGATCTCTCTCTCTCTCTCTCTCTCTCTCTCGAGAAAGAGAGAGAGAGAGAGGATGGAGGACGGTGGTACGACGATGGATACGCGGATGGCTCGATGCTTATCGATTACCGTTACCATTACTGCCGCCACCACGGCCGCATCGTTGCTCTATTGCGACGGCTTTACAGGACACGGCACTAATGCGCGCGATTGTCAGCGTGGTATTACCCCGACCGACGAGTCCTCCACGCCTAAAGCAGCACGTCGTATGTCTCGTATAATCCCATCTGCACGAGATATTTAACTCCCTGGTCTCTCCGCGTTGTTATTGCGATTAAATGCGCCGCCCGCCTCGAGAGAATTGTGGAGCGCGATGTTACGTGATACGTTACCAAAAGACACATTATCCGAGAAAGCTGAGTTCTCCGCCCCGGAGAAAGAAGTATCGGGCAAGTCGCGTTTCTCGACTCGCGCCTAGCTGATTCGTCTCGCGCAAAACCTATCCAATTTGACGAACCGTGTCGCGCGATACGATCCAATTAGCGATACATCGCGTTGGAGAAAACGTGGCATCGGGTTGATCAAATTGCACAGAGGCCACAGAGGCACGTAATTATTTCTCGGCATTGAATTGCAGATTGCAGATTATTTCTTCAATTGTTTACGGCACGTGTCTGTCGCGTCTGTCCGGTAAAAGTATTGTAGCAGTGCACGCAACTCGTCTCGATTCTTTCATCTAAAAAAGCAGTTGGTTTAAAGAATACTTTGTAGAAAGCACTGAGAGGACTGTGCGTATTAAGGGGGGAGCCTGCTTTAGAACGTTGAAAATAAGGTATAATTTTACGAATTTTTTTAGAGAAACTATACAGCGGATCATTATAAAACTTTGATGCATTTATTAGTACATGTTTAAAGATAAAAAAATTATTTTTTTATTTGAATATATCGCCTGTAGAGGTCGTCCTGGAGGCATCTTAGTGCAGCCGGCATTGTAAATTGGTGAGCATTCTCCTGCCTCCAAATTTCATCCAAACTGAAAAATTGAAATATTTTCTCGTTATTTATGAATTCCCATCGTCGATGAACCTTTAATATTCATAAAAACATTAAGTTAAACAATTACTTTTGCATGAAAAAGTTCAAAAACTTTGCCTAAAAATCGTACTTTTGTGTTCTAAGCTCCACCATTTTGGCACTTTTCAACTTTTTTCTTCTCTCTTTGGTTCATCGACGATGGGAATTCATAAATAACGAGAAGATATTTCAATTTTTCAGTTTAGACGAAATTTGGAGGCAGGAGAATGCTCACCAATTTGCAATGCCGGCGACGCGGCTGCACTAAGATTTCTCCAGGACGACCTCTACAAGCGACATATTCAAATAAAAAAATAATTTTTTTTATCTTTAAACATGTACTAATAAATGCATAAAAGTTTTAAATGATCCGCTGTATAGTTTCTCCAAAAACAATTCGTAAAATATACCTTATTTTCAGCGTTCTAAAGCAGGCTCCCCCCTTAATATTGAACCGTAACAGCCGGATTCATCTCGCGGTGGCACAGATTGGAATGGTTACTAATGAATGGTACTGCGCAACGTAAATTTAATATAGTCGCGTACCGGAATATTCCCGAGATCATTGGAAATAGAGAAACGAGTCAGTTGCGGTATGATTGCGAGCGATCTATTGTGCGGTCCGGTGCGAGCTACTGTGAATAATACTATTGCCGTTATCGTTAGTATTAACGGGGGCGTGGAAATCTGTGATTAGAGAGAATTCTATCGCAATAACGCTCACGACTGTCGCTACTGAGTTACTGACCTGTTGGTTCGTTAGGGCAGACTGCAGCACGGCGGATGAACCCGGTCAAGTGCCTCAAATCGGTGGTCTCTCGAATTTCGGCAAGGTGAGTACGAAAAAAATATGTGGGTTCAAGCTTACTCCGATGAACGATCGTGGATTGAATTCTTCAATATTTGCGAAGACGTGTATTATATTACGAATATATAACACGTAATAATTCATTTATAATTTTCCACTTCTTAATATTTAAAGAAATTCTAGATTCTAAAGAAATAATGTAATTTATAAGATTTTGGATGGAATCACGAAAATGAATGTTACGGTTATGGCATCGAGCACGACCCCATCTAGCACGTATATTTTCATGCTATATTTTCACAATCCATAAAATTTGTGCAAAAATACCATGTAAACATCTCGTGCTGTCATAACATATTATAAAGGATATTGTAAAATCCATGCTATCAATCTCCCAATCAACATGGTATTATTTATGACATGTGTAAAATGGAATTGTGAAAAAATAACGAGAGTATTATATGTCTATATTTGTTTGAAGTTTATGCATTGAAGTATGATTTGATTACGTTTTGAAACAAACCTGTCGACATTTTGCGGATTAACAGCTTCAAAGCTCAATTATAATATCAAACAAAATTAAAACGTACTTCCTGTCTACTTCTTTTCATGGTATGTTGTGACAGAATGACAGAATGATTCTGGCCGCACTAGCCGCACTAAACTGAGTTTAATCGTAAATTTAGTGTGTTTTGTGCCGTTTGTATCGACGTGTCGTCCGCAAATATATGGATTTCGATGAGAATTTAAATGAAAACGATTTCGCCAAAGTGGAACCGAAATGTTTTTGGTCCAATTGGAGAATTCCTCCTCGCCATCCCTTTATCCATCGAGAGCAGTGATATCGAATTTATTGCCACGGTGATTTCACGAGAATCCGTGCGTATGCACTAGAAAAGCTAACGCTGTAACATCAAAGTAATAGCGTCAAACGTTATGATACAATTTTCTCGCTATATCCCATTCTAATTACAGGAATACTAACATTGTGTTAATACGATATTAATATGAGGTGCATAGGGTCGCGTGGCAATGTCATGGACCACTTGAAACTCTGAATATCTCTGTTCTCTAATAGGGAATTGGATACCAACCGCAAGTAGTTTAACACGTGACACCGCGGGCCATATTTCTAACGAAGTGGAATTGCCATTATACGTCTCACATAAGCAGCAAATGAATGTCCAATCCAACTGCTTTCAACGCTTAGCCGACGTGCTGTGTCTGCAGAATGAACATTGAATTCCACAAAGAGAGAGAGAGAGAGAGAGAGTTTGGATCGGTGCGGATCGTTTCGAAATTTAGTTCCGTAAAATGCGCCGTTTGTTCTACCGATTGCTCGAAATTTAGTTTCGTTCATCCTCTGATCCCCTGAAAACTACTAAAATGGACGGAGCATGTTTCGAAGTTCTACAGCGCGCCATTGTTCACTTACATGACGAAGGATGGTTAGTCCGGAGGATTAGTGGTCGTTTCCAAATTCCGTTCAAACTCCCATGCACCTGTTCTGTCCAATACTGGCACAGTAGCTGCTTAACTTTTAATATGCAAGTTGCCGTTGTTGAAAACTTTCAGAACATTATATTCTTATCTTTGCAAAGGACGCTAATATTTTGAGGCTTTAACAAACCGCGCGTTCATTGAAACAACTTGCCCACAAAGAGAAATACAAAAGATTACAAGAGTTTAAGTGACAATACAAAGCGAAATCTGAAGAAGGGATCAGTGAAAACAATGACGAGCTCGATAACTAATTTCGCGCGTGAGGTGATACGAGATCCCGTATTCGGTTTCGGAGCGAACTTTAGGATACCACTCCATTCGCAAACGAGGAGACCGTTCCTAGGCAATCACTTAAGAGCAATGGCGCCTCTCACCTTTCAAGGATATATCTTCCGCTTGTCAAACTTGAAGTTCCTCGCGAAAGTGTCACGTAGAAGAGTCGTTGCGAAAGTTTACGTTACGGAGTAGTTTGAGCAACAGGAATGTCACTCGACAGTCTTCATCGATTCGGATGAGCTTAGGAAACAGCAACAATAAAGTTTCCTCAGCCGTCCCAAAGTTGCGAGATTGCAGTAATTGATCCAGTTGCCATTTGCGCCATTAATGTCTCCGAGTGGCTCATCGAATCTATTTCGAAGTGGGATAAGTTCGGCGAAAAAGTAACGTCCCGGATTCCGCTCGAAGACGGAAGTCTTTATATATTTTCCAAATCACTCTCACGTTTCGAAAATTATCTTGGCATCCACTTAACTCGTTCGAGGCATTTT
Organism: Ooceraea biroi; assembly: GCF_003672135.1. Classification (NCBI taxonomy): domain Eukaryota; kingdom Metazoa; phylum Arthropoda; class Insecta; order Hymenoptera; family Formicidae; genus Ooceraea; species Ooceraea biroi. The sequence continues at coordinate 6,474,172 of NC_039517.1, read as the reverse complement.
CGCGCTAGTTTCCAATTAATCGATTTCTACCTAGACGTTAGCCACCACAGCTCCTCCGTAACAGAAATTTTGATTGTGTTTGCGACAGTACTACGGTTAAGTCCTTGCCGATCAAGGAGGAATTGAATTTGCACCACGGTACTGCTTCGAGCTGTTAGTCGCACGCTCAAACAGAGCTCTAAGAACTTCATCGCCTTCATCGCTGATAACCACCACCCAAGGCTCCGTTCCATTAGCAACAGGATTGCGTCAACGGTGACGTTTAATCAAGCTACGATAACAATCGGTGAATGTACTTGGCTTTCACTAATTTTCCGATTGCCTCGAAATTCCGTGTACGTTTGCGTTTTCAATTTGTACATTTACATTGAACAATTTCTACGGCTTTATTGGTCGTACCGCTTTTAAGCATCTCAGATGAAGGCAACAATAAAACATTGCAGCAATATACTTTTTTATGTTTCTGAGGAACACCGGATGGTATTGGCACTTGTTCAAAGCATCACGCTTACTAATTCCATTCATACCGGGTCAGCTTTCGTGGCACATTCACGAAAATGAGTACGGCTGCGAACGAAACGGCGGAGGAATTTTCTCAAGATCTTCCTGCGATGCACTTATTGACTCATTCGTATTTTATGGATCGAGTGAGCCCGAGTTCTTTCTCGTTGCGCGAATATCCATCTGTACTGACGGATATCACCCGCCGTTCTCAAACTCGTGCGGTGAACGGTCAGGAGCAAGGGAAAACGGAAGAGTGGCAGCCGATCCCAGGGGCGTTTTCGACGGTCGAAGATGCATGCGAACGACTTCAGGGATGTGGTACACACGTGAGGCAACTATGTAGAAACTCTACAAATGTTCGGAAACGGCACGACAGCGCATCGTCTTTTTTTGGAAGAGAGTGATCTATCGTCTAACATGATAAATTCCGAAGAAGCAACAATAGACACTCGACTCGAGATATTAATGACTTTTTATCTGTAACGGAACGAAGTTGTAACATGAAACTTAATGTTGGAGCCTATTAAACTTAACGTGGATGAACGTATTGGGTCGTCCGGAAAGTTCGTGCCGATTTTTAATAGATGGCGTTGGAACATGTCTGAATATATCAATGTTATTGAAAACATACGATTTATATACATATGCTTAAAGGTGACATTTCAACGCATCTTTAGGAAAAAAGTTGTTTCAGATAAATTGATTCGTGTCAGTTTTGTACTCTTTTGAAGATGGAAGAAAATAAAGAACATTTTAGACACTTGATGCTTTTCTATTACCGGAAAGGCAAAAATGCCTCACAAGCAACAAATTCGATATGTTCTGTTTACGGAGAAGGCGCTTTAGCTGAAAGAACCGTGCGTAAGTGGTTCGCTAAGTTTAGAGCTGGTGATTTTAACCTTAAAGACCAAGAACGCTCGGGCAGACCCTTTACTACTGATGATGACCAAATCAAGACACTGATCGAGAATAACCCGCGCTACACGACACGTAAATTAGCAGAGATACTGAAAATATCGAAAACCACTGTCCACGATCATGTAGTGAAGCTTGGTTACGTAAGTCGCTATGATGTATGGGTTCCGCATAATTTGGCCGAAAAAATTTAATGGATCGCATTTCCATCTGCGACTCGCTGTACAAGCGCAACGAAAACGTACCATTTTTGAAGCAATTAGTGACGGGTGACGAAAAATGGATCATTTACAACAATGTAGAACGAAAAAGATCCTGGGGTAAGCGAAATGAACCAGCATTAACCACTCCGAAAGCCGGCCTTCATCCAAAAAAAGTCATGCTCTGTGTCTGGTGGGATTGGAAAGGAATCCCATATTATGAGCTCCTACCACACAACCAAACGATAAATGCAGATAAGTACTGCTCGCAACTGGACGAATTAAAGACAGCGATTCAGGAAAAACGTCCAGAATTAGCTAATAGGAAGGGCGTCGTGTTCCATCAGGACAATGCCAGACCTCATGTTTCTTTGACTACCCGACAAAAATTGTTGGAGTTTGGCTGGGATGTGCTACCTCACCCACCGTATTCACCAGACATTGCACCTTCAGACTTTCACTTATTTAGGTCTTTGCAAAATTCTCTTAGCGGCAAGAACTTCGACTCTTTGATCGACATAAAAAACCACCTTGAGGAGTTTTTCGCCGAGAAACCTAAGAAGTTCTGGGAGAATGGAATCTTCCAGTTGCGTGAAAGATGGACAAAGGTTGTGAAACAAAACGGTGCATACATAAGTCAATAAATATTTATCGACATAAAAAAATGTTGCCTTTGAATTTTCCTTCAAAATCGGCACGAACTTTCCGGACGACCCAATAAAGATGGAATATGCCGGCAGAAGACGTATCGCGATGTATATTTTTCCATTTTATCCTTAGATTCGCACTATGCAGCGTACGTTGTTTTTCGCTGAAATTGCTGGAAAGCAGAATAAACGAGATTGCTAACCGTGACAGATGTGATTACCTAGCGCGCACATATTCTTCGGTTGACTCCTTTGCAATGAACATTTCGTGTCACGTTCTCGTGGTACTTTAACGGCATTCGGTAGCCTCGCATCTTATTCTACGTGCGGAACGTAAGGAGAATCCGGGATTCCGGGTACACGGCTCCGTGAACGTGCACGATTAAAAATTCATAGAAAATCTTCGAGCCCGTACGATTTTACGGAATCTTGGATTTATCCAGGCTTCGAGGGAAAGTTCGATTGCATTAGTCCGATTGTATCACTATGGGAGTCCGGATCGCGAGATTACTTACAGTTTCCTTGATCGCCCAGGGATTCCGATTTATCAGTCCGGAAGTATATGCAAATTACTTTAAAATATCTGTTATTCTTTACAAATACCGCTGCATCCAGCACGAGAAGAAATCACACTGCTTCAAGAATACAACGAGATTGCGAGGCCTTCCTAACTACTCGAGTAAATTAACATCAATGGAAAAGTTAAAGTAGCATTGCATGTAACTTCCGCGCAGGTTGCACCCAGAATTCAGAATTATTAATGCACGTGAAAGAAAGTATTAGCCGTGACGAATCGTCCTTTGTTCTCGAAAAGCCCGCCGCTGCTACTAACGGCCAAAGCCACTTTCGTCCCGCTATTCGGGAAAATACCAACGACGTGCTTTCTAGACGTCGAAAGCCACAACGTGCTTTCGCGGGAAAGGACATGCAACTGCAGCTGAAACGGAGCACTTCCGTCGACGCGCGGAATTTACATCGCTCGCATATTCGTAGGAGAGTTAACGCGACTCGTCGTAGTCGTCGTCGACGTCGTTGGTAGTCTCCGCATTCACCAGTAGTACCGGAACATCACGACAAGACGAGTACGACTCGATTTAGCGGCGATGGCGATAACGCGAATAAGGTGTATTATGCACAGGGTAGAATTCCGATAACAGCACCGTTTTGGAAAAATGAGAGCGCGAGTTTCTGGCGATTTGGTTAATACAAAATGCATCTCGAAATTTCTGTTATTACATTCGGATCGAACAAGTTGTTGACACATTCGTGCGTTCAAATAAAATATGTAAAGTAACTTAGCGGAAATCTCTTCGTTCGCCGAGGAAAAAATGGAAAAAGTAAATGAATTTTGAAGGAAACGGTGAAATCTAACTTTTGCAAGTCTCTTTCGGAATTTCATTTGATTACATATCCTTCGAGTTACTTAGTTTGCGACTAAAGCGAAAAATCAAGAGTACAGTCAGCGTTTGAACGAATTTTTGCCGAGCTGCATTCGTAGTGCTTTCTTGGAGAAGATATTCAAACGGCTCTCGCGATTCTCCTTTATTAAACAAAGATTTGCAATTCAAACTTTGTAATTAACTCCGCGCTCTTAATTCGTAGATAAATATAACTGATACACACTTTTTTATTATATTATCAAAGATAACACCGATAACCGTCAGCAATCATATGTAACGACAATCATTAGAAATAATTCAGACCCCGTGATATCGGAAATGTCCAATAACGTCGCGAAATTATTTTTTATTATTGTCAGCGGAGAATATACCGTCGTAACTCACGTTCCGCGTTCAATATCGACACGACGTCAACAGGGTGGAAGGATTTCGGGATGAAAGTTCCTGCCCACGCCAATACGTACACGATCTTCCGGTTAGCGACTGACTTCGATACTCCAAGTATCGACTGCAATTGCCTGGACGGGTTTGCGCGCTATTCGAGCGATTCGGCCTGTTTCTGACACGTCAGCTATTTATGTTCGCAGACTCTCGTGTTCTCACTCTGTCATCCACGTCATGCCGGCCTTCCCTGTTTCCATCCTCCGTCATCTCGTGCCCTACGTGCTTTTCCCCTCAAGATGAACGTTTTTGACACACCGGGAAATTTCACGAGGAAGTTTTATGAATTCTTATTACTGAATCTGCTCTGCGAGGAACGAAAAGACGAATTGCGAAACTCCAAAGTGGAACAGGCGGCGCGCTACTGAAAAAACAATTTATAACTCTCTTCCGTGAGAACCTAGACCTTGAACCTGTCGCGAATGCGATATCAGCGTAAATGGATATTTTATAAGCGCGCGACAATCACATCTAAATGTTTCCAGATATTTTCTATTTAACTCCATTACTTTATTCAGGCTTTTATTCAGAGGTTCGCGCGACACGCGCGTACATTTTACGTTTGCAGTCCAGTGGTCCACGGGCTTTCCACCGTTTTTCATTCGCAACATGTACGCGTGCGAAAAGCTAGAGTTGAAATACCTGTTATCGACAGGTCGAATTTTTAATATCGTGCTCTCTCTCTACTTCGTAAATTCCAAACTGCAAAAATAATTGCGTTAGCTCGATTTTCTATACGCGCCCAGGCTTTCCATCAGATCGTAGCTGCACGAATGACGCTGCAATAGTTTATATACGTGAAAGAAGTGCTGTCAAAGCGATTTATTTCAAGCCATTTGAACGTAGTAAGACTTCTCGCGGGTAAGGATGTTAACGAAAGTACACAGCGTGAGACGCACACCATCAAATCCAAATGAAGAATATAAATTTCACGTCTTAAAGGAGAGCAAAATTGTATATCGTTATATCTTTTTATGACGTACTTCTAATTTCGCGTCTTGCATCTCGCTCAATCTCATCCGCGATTTCTTATCTTATTTCTGTTTCTGCCCTCGCTCTCTTTCCCCCATCCCTTTCTTGCACCATCACTTCTTACGTGCGGTGACACCGACGAGAGAGAAAGCGAGAGAGAGAAAAAGAGAGAAACAGAGCGAGACCAACGGAAGCCATTCCCGTGGCGTCGCCATAATTTACGTAACTGCATAATTCTTCTTGTTTCCACTTATGCAATAGGAACAACGGCTGCGCCAGGCTCGTAAAGATAAAAAATTGTCACCAAGCTCCGAGATTGCCGAGTGTCCGCGGTAGTATTTCACTTTTACGGAGTCTCTTCATGCGGCTAACCGGCGATTCTCTCTCTTCCTACCTTCTTTTCTTCCCACTTCCGCTCTTCGTTCCACCTTCCGTGTCTCCCCCGGCATACCCTCGCACCCCTCGCGAGATTTGACCGGCTTTACTCCGCTGTCGATTAAGATCTAAAGAGCCCCCTCGGCGTGTCTCCATTTCCGTCGGAGGAAATCTCCGCGCAGCACCCCTTTCGCGTGGCACTACCCCTGCTGTCTACATGATCCACACGTGTACTCGTCTACATAGAACCGAGCTTAAATCAGGCAACCACTTCCGCCGGCTGTTTGCCGAGCATCAACGGTGAAATCATGTAACGTGGTAATCGCGTTGCACGGCACGTATCCATTGCTATGGAAGAAAACGGCTACCTATGGGAGACGATTCCGCACAATAAACGATGCCGCGCATTTCCGGGCCGAGACTGGGCGGGCTCAGACAATCGGTCGGCATAAAGAATTCCGACCGAGCCGGCAAACTGCGTTCCGATAATGACTCCGTCGATCGCGGTTTTCTTATTTTCGAAATTGCAGTTTCGGCGAATGGACGCGGGAGTCGCAGTATGGGGCTCGTTTCGATGCTTGTAGAACGGATAAAGGAGGAAGTTTAATAGAGGAACTCTCATGAAACGAGCATCGCGGCAACGGCCAGATGGCGAGCTTCCGATTATACCGATGTGCAGCAGGAAACGGAAAGAAAACTTTTATACCATTTCGCAATCTCTTGCATCTAGGGGGGAAGAAGGGACGGAATGTAACAGCAATATTAATTTCTCTGTTGCACTGCTTTCTCGGGAAATGAATAAACGAGAACGTTACCGTCTTCTATCGTCAACTTTGGACACACGTGCCACGTTTTATGTCAATCGGGATAACGAGCGATCGTTAATTTAATATTCCAAGCCGAACGCGTTGTATCAAGGTCCACACGTAATCAAGCGACGGGAACGTTTAATTAATTAGTCCGATTACAAGCTTTGCGGAGTGTCGTATCGAGGCAACTGTGACTTTATTTGCACAAGACTCTCGGAAAGTTCATACGATCTCAAGCATGAGCTGTTGCGAACGGATATCCAGTTTGGGCGTCGTCGGACGTCGATAGCCAGCGTAAACCTTATATCTCGAGTACCGAAACATCTGGTCAAGCAAACGTTCAAAACTTTCCGTGGCCGTGGACACGGTCTCTGTCAAGGGGCAAACTCGACACCGATACGATTCGGTGCCCGGGATAGTCGAGAATCCCTCTCCAGCTCAGCAATATTCGACGCAATCAATTCGGTCGGTTGGTTGGCTTAACTGTCCCGATATTCCGTCATCTGGGACAGTGTCGAGTCGATGTGTCCGTTCGGAACAATCGAACTGACGCGATTTAATCTACTGAATTTGTCGATGAAACTGCCGCCGTCGTGTTCGACGGTGTAAATGATGTTTCCTCCGTGGGAACTGGACATCTCGCCGCTCATCTCTCCCTAAATTAAGTAAAAGTATCGATCCTGATTTCTGCGCGATAATATGACGGATGCGTTTTGATTTTCCATATTCCGCGACTTTCCAGCGTTGTCTAATTATTTCTCAAACTCATCTTAGAGGGATGTATTTCGAATTTTTATTGAAAAATTATAGATATTTTAATACCTTCATAAGAAGATGTGAATTCTAAATTAAGCTAAAAACACGTCGCTAATAAATAACGAGGAAAAATAAGGCAAGTTATGCATAAAATGATATATTCCATGTATGAAACGCTCGCGAATATTCAAAACGGAATGGCTCCTCGAATATTCAAGCGCTTGAGAATTCGTCGACCTTTTTCAGTTTCTTTCATGGTGCTTTCCGCTTCTTAACGATGAAAAAGGGATCGACCTAGCTGCAAGCTGGCTAACTGTGCCTCCGTTGAACCAAGAGAGCCGAGACATTATAAATCTTCACGTACCGTGAACCAACCGACACGCTACTAAAACCGTGAGAGGTGATGCACATTATCTGTGAGACTTTACGACAGATTTTGTCGGTCTTTCCTCCCTCGTACACGCTTCTCTTCTGCCCTGCTTTCTTCTCTCTCTCTCTCTTTCCCTCTCTCTTTTGCGACCCATTTATGTCGTGTCCGTCTTATCTACGTATCGACACGATTTCGAGTAAATAAGTCTACATTCGACTCGCCTGCAGCGAAAAAGGAATCGGGCGTTTCCCGCTTCGAGTCACGGATTACAGAAAGCACGGAGGATTCACTCGACCGTAAAAAAGCTCGCGATCAAGATGAATGGATGAAGTAGAATGTTTTCCAGGGAGTTTCCATTTGGAAATCTACTGGAATAATTCAGATGTAGCTTTATGGCAAGAATAACAGTCATCACGTAACAATACAAAGCAGAAAAGATACAGCCACAGCAACGTTTCAGAAAACTTCCTTCAGGCGAAAAATAAACAAGACTGTTAACGACTATTCGCGAACAACTAATCGCCCTTATTCAAATTGTTCAAATCCATCGGACATGTACTTTCAACCTCTGACCTGTCAAAATTTTTACTTGCGAATAAAATATCTAATAATTTTTCACGTAGGCATTATTTCGCTAAATGAGACAAAGAAGCAAGAGAAAACGCCTCGTAATTCCACTTGCAAATCAGCGTTGCATTTATGCGATTATAATTAATATCATTGAAAAAAAATACGACAACGCGAATATAGATGAGCTTCTGAGTTCAGTGAAATCGAACAGGTCTGTTCGCAGGTTTGACGGGTGATTTTATATATCCATTCGGAGGCGTGCGACACGTGGTGAATAAATTTCAGTGTGTACTCTTGCACATGACATTCGCGTAATACGTTTTGACGTGCGTATCTCGATGCCCCCCGTGTAACAATGCGGAAAGAGTGTACTCCTTTTCCACCCCGTTTCCGCCCATATTGCGAGCCCATATTGCGAGCCCCGCTTGCTCACCGGGGGTTTTATATATGATCCCTCGCTTTTCTTTTATGCTACGGGCCGATATCCGCATCATTTCTCACCTACACCCGAGCAATAAACAGGTCTTCAAGCACCCGCGGAAAATTCCTGGCGATACTTTGGAAGTAAAGTTTAAAAAAGAAAGCCGTCAGATCCTCTTACTTCCGTGCCATAAGCGAGCGTACCTTTTATCGTTTCTGATATTTCTGATCTCTTTGATGTTAAGCATCTTTCGACATTACTGTTGAATCGTTATTCAACTGTATCGCGGACAAGAGACTTTATTACAAGCCTTTATTACGTTTTAGAGCAATCTTTCTACCAATTATTATTGCTTCTTTACTCTCCTGTATATTTCCTGCAACGCGTCAGTTATATCACGATGAAATTTCTTTCATCAGATAGCGATCTGTTTCTAGTCTAGTAAATTTAAAAATATTTTTATATTTCTACCGATACGTAATGTAACGTTTGCGCATAAAAGCTGCTCTATACATTTGTTCCTCTTGTATAAATGCGTGAAATATATTAAGAGAAACATCTCTCGCGAAAGCGCAGCTCGCCTAGTAAGCAATGAAGCAGCGGTGTGTACGGAAGCTGCCTTTTACGAGAAAAGCACCAGGATCCGATACCTGGACCATTTCATCCTCGCTCCCTTCCAGTCCATTCCCCTCGACCAGGACTGGGTGATCGTTCTAGTGGGAAAACTTTCGTAAAAGGAAAACGTGTGCGCGCGCGTGCACGACTACTACAACTTACACTGTAATAATGTAACGAAATACGTAAACAAGTGCAGAAGCGCTGAAGAAAAGAAAGGAGAACAGCAGCGCGCTTTATACACAAGTGAAACGTAACTGCGACGTCGGGAATATACACGAGTATCTTCCATCGTTTAATAGTACATCTGCAAAATCCTGTTTCGCTCTGTAATCGTTACCTAGAATGATATCTCCGAGGAAAACTCGTCTCTACGGTCGCTCCGCGGCGGAGCGCGCGGATTCAACGCCGCGTAAAATGGATCTCCTAAACGAGTGCAGCGAGTACCGCGAAGACAATACTTCATTTGCAGGAATTTATTTAATTATTTTCTGGAATTCGATTAACATCATCCCGCCGCATCCTCGCGACCTCTTCTAGAATAGTTCGCGCGCGAATTCCTTCACACGTTCCCGCTTCGAATATCGATGCGCTTCGAAAGAATAATAATAGCTTGCAACTGTAAGCGGCGAGAAATTCAAGTATGTGTAAAAAATATCGAAGATCGTGATGGGATTCGAAAAAAAGTTGATCTTTTTCGGGAAGCGAATTTCCATCTCCCGACTTGTTTTCACAAATTTACATATTTATGCTATTACTTTTTTTATAATCGAATAAATTGAACACCGCGGCTTCCTCGAGATCGACATTCACGTTGCTTTCGGCCATCTCGATCTTCTGGATGATCTCTATGGTATCAGAGGTGAAACGATTTAATAGGCTATCCACAACAGCGGTATCGAAAGAAAATAGAGGGCGACTATCGTGCCTCCATGATCTGCCACGTACGCGAGAGCGGAAGATAGCTTCGCCCCGGTCTGGGCTAGGTATCGCGAAAGAGGCACCTCTTTCCTCCGTTATATCCCGAAGCTACGTTTTCCAAGCTTCTACGTGACCCCTTGTATCGACGGGACGTGTCTGGATCCCGCAGTGCACTCACACGTGCACTCGACACGTGCACTCACACGCTTCGAGAAGCGATCCGTCGAATCCGATTCGCATCTCGCGTGCATGCGCACGCCAAAAGTGGCCGATATCTACGGATCGCTTCTACTCCGCGCTAAAAGCACACTCAGTCACACCCCGACGCTCTTGCTTAATTGCTTCGGCAAAGCCCTTACCGCCGAAAGCACCGGCTAAAATCACGGAAAAGGAAGCAGGCGCGGCAGAGATCACAGGTTTCGCCAAAGGGCGAGTAACTTTTTTTGCGTATCGCTCGCCTTTCATCCGAGCACCCTTAAAGGTCCATGGAAACCTCCCTCGCTAAATGATAACGTTAACACAGTTAAATGATATATTGGGTCATTAAGTATGAAACTTTACAAATAGAACATAAACTTTTGCATTTTTTTGCACATGGACATGATTTATTTTCAATCGAAGTATGCGCCCATGTTATCTACACACTTCTGCCATTTTAGTGGTAGTTGATCTATGCCTCTACTATAGAAGCCAGGAGTACGGGAATCGATGAAGTCGCGGAAGGCTGTTTCGACTGCCTGTTGAGAATTGAAGAATTGTCCCACCAACAAGTTGTCCAAATTCCGGAAGAAGTGATAGTCGGTAGGTGATAGATCTGGTGAATATGGTGGATGACGGAGAGTTTCCAATTCCAACTCCTGTAGTTTTGCCACGGTCAGTCGTGCAGTGTGCGGTCGAGCATTATCATGCAACAGGATTGGCATTGACCGATTGACCAATTTCGGTTGTTTAATAGCAAGTTGTTGCATCATTTCGTCCAGTTGCTTGCAATATACTTCAGCCGTTATCGATGTACCAGGTTTCATAAAGTTGTAGTAGATAACACCTGACCTGGACCACCAAACAGTCACCATAAGCTTCTTCTGTGTAATGTTGGGTTTCGCGTGATGTCTCGGTGGTTCATCAGCGTTCAACCACTGATGTGAGCGTTTACGATTGTCGTAGAGTATCCACTTTTCATCGCAGGTCACAATTCGATTAAAAAAAGATTCATTTTTGTGACGGGAAAGCAAAGAAAGGGAAGCCTCTAGACGTTGCGCCTGCTGCGCATCGGTCGATTCGTGCGGGACCCATTTGTCCAACTTCTTTATCTTACCAATTGCAGCTAAATGAACAATATGGTGGGTATAGAAACATTGAATATCGATGCCAATTCACGTGTACTTTGAGATGGATCGGACTCTACTACGGCTCTCGAGTGATCATTATCCACCTTCGTCTTTGGTCTTCCACGTGGCTCATTAGCGAGGCTGAAATCTCCATCTCTGAAGTTTTTGAACCAATTGCCCACCGTTGCTTTAGTAGTTGAACCTTCACCAAATACAGCGTTGATATTACGAGCTGTCTCCGACACTGTGGTTCCACGGCGGAACTCATTCATAAATCACACGAATTTTGGACTTTTCCATGGTTCTATAAAAAAGAATCCACCAATAAAACTAATGAAGATATTTGAACAAACAAATATGACATTTGAAGAGCGAACATACATCTATCACACTAACCTAACCTGATACTGACGTCTGGCGCCAAATTTGAGGTAACAAATGTTAAAGATGGCGCTTTTACATTTGTAAAGTTTCATACTTAATGACCCAATACTACCAACCGCAAATTACGCAGATCTCACTTTGACGTACGTTACTGCCGAAGCGCTTCACTTACTCCATGATTAATCTCCTTCCGCCCTCGGTTCGATGAAATCGAATGGGACTGTAATAAAAGTTGCAACAAAAGAGAGAGAGAGAGGGGGGGGGCAAGGGGAGCTAGTGATCATGGTGATCAGAAGCATGATTTATTATGGCACATTCTATTCCGGACTTTCGGAGGAAAATGGATTAATATTTCGCGGAAAAAAAAGAGTCGGAAGAAATGCACTGTACGTGTGAGGAACAGCCGATAGTATTTCTTTCGCGGCACCATTTCTCAGCGTCTTCGACGTAAGAGCATTAATCGCGCCGCGTCGAGATACTTGTCTCGCGTCGTGAGCCCCGTTGCAGACGAGGGGTATTAACTACTTACTCGACTTGGCGACGTTATCAATATTGCGCACAGCACCCATTCCCTTAATTTCATAAAGTTCGCGCCCCATCGTACCACCCCGCCATCCCCCGCTGCACATTTACCGTTCGCGAGACTCTACGTATATAGCGCGACTCTTTAAAACTGCATTATCGTTCCACTCTCGGTCCACTCGATCTTAATTCCCAGGATCCGCGGACTATCTCGTAGACGCCACTAAACTTTCGAACACCGTCCCTTTATTAACTTCCCCGCTTTTTACTCTCTCTTGTCCCTTATCGTGTGCCGCGCGACTTCAGTTCTTACCTATCGACGAACTTCAGAGGGGGCAGAGACGGGGCTGCAACCAAGATCGATTTTCATTTTCAAACTGAGAGTCGCTCGGAATGCAGATAAAACTTCATCCGTTTTGACATAACGGTAACACGAACTCGGTCCTCCTCCCTGATTTACCCCCGTCATATTACCCGCCCTGCTGCATTGAAATATTATCGGAAATCCCGGAAACAGCGCGCTGCCTCTTGCAAATCAGAAATGGAATAATTTGCAGTCAGCGGCAATTCGTAATTCGGTCTCGCTCGACAGTAATATCGTCACTTATTTTTCGACATTTTATAATTGCATGTAACATTATATGTCTGTATATCTATGCGAATAAATTAAGTACAAACGCGACGGTAATATGAGTCAACTCTCTGAAACGAAAACTAAATACTCGACTGCAATACAGAAAACGTGCATGTCGATTTATACGGATCGGATTTCCGCGGATAGAGTCCTGCGGAGAAAAAGAAAGCTGCGGTGGTGACTTGGGTGACAGTTTTCGCGACAGTTTCCGAATTAATCCGCCGCAGCATACAACAGAGTCGCTCGCCAGAAGAGCGACGTAGATGTTCGCAAAGTCGCGCAATATGGTAGTACAGCTGGCCGATAAGTTTCCGAGAGCGTTATGGGTTGACCGGTCACCCTTTTGAGGCCAGCTGCGAGCTTGTTCTGGGAGTTCGCATCTAAATAGTCGGTGGGGCGCCGACAGTTTCGCAAACTAGAAGTTGGACGATAACGGCGGTCGCGGATGACGACGGCAGAAGCGCGGGTGTCGCACAGCGGGTAAGTTTTACCCCGAGAAAGAACAGAATGACCATCCTCCAGCCATCCGCTGGCCAGTCGTCACCAACTTGAATCAATCAAAGCGAGAGCATATACGTTCTCGTACGTGGCGAACAAAAGGCGGACAGAGGCTCGCGCGCGTTTCCCGTCTGATCCGTTCCCGACCCGCTCGGATCACCGCTGCAAAAACTTTTGACATTTCGAACCGCGCAATTTCCTATGCAACCAAAGCGAGATGCCGCCCGCTGATCCTTTGTCTCTGCGAGAGGGGTCGGAATAGAATCTATCTCGTCGGAGATTTGGCTAGTCCGTTTCGATCGAGCAGATCCTTCGAGTGGAAAATGCATCCCGGAGAGCGACGTCAGGGCTGCAGAGGTTGAAACCAGTAATTTCAGAGAGTCCAATTTTGGATACTGCGGACTCGGTGGGTGTATGCTACTCAGAATGACTGACAGTAAAGTGAATACGATGTACTTTTCGTGCTACTTTTCTCTGGTAACAAAAATTTTCGTGATATTAATATAATTTGATATTAATATAGATATTAAAAATTTTAACATACGCGGTAAAAAAATTAATATAAAAATCTCAACTGAAGATGTACATTCCGTGATTTTCATTTCCAAGTGTAATATTCTATAAAATTTTCGAACTGATTTGAGAAAGTAATTTTTATAATTATTTCATTTCGTTGGAAAAAAAATAAAAATGATCATTTTTATTAATTCCAGAGAAATGTATTTATATAATAATGCAAAAATTCTATCAAAGAAATATTGTAATATTATATCTACACTGAGTAGATATCTCTTATTCTCGTGTGGAATTCATAATTTTGAATTTATGGAGAAAAAATCTGAATAAAGTTAAAATTGAAGTAATCCAGAAAAAATCCATGGAATACTCTCTGTCGATTGAATGCAATTACAAGTTGGAGAAAATTTATTTTGATTTGCCTTGAATAACTAGTGACAAAACTGTATGAAATTCCGATCGTGAGAAATTAGTTTGATCTCAGGGTCGAAAGTTGAGGTCAAGGAAAAGATTAGACACTGAGGTCGAAAAGGAATGAATAAGCATCCCGACTGCTTCTTCGGTTTTCGCTTCGAAGAATACCTGAGGGAGCAATGAATGGAAGAACGTATCTATGATACGAGTGGATACCTTTCAAAAGGACTCATGGGAAAATGAAGCTTATTCGTCATCCTGTCGACCGATAGGTCGTACCAGCTTCCACCGTCACTACCACCTTAACACACCCCGGAGATTCTCGAGGGTGAATTCTTCCAATAACCAGAAAAAATATATGTATCGTCGGGCCTTCAAAAGAAATAAATTTACTATGAATGTGCTTTTGGGGAAGTAAGCTCATAGCTTTAGGCAATAATATCTCCTACAAGAGAGAGAGAGAAAGTCCCTGCTAATATTCATCAATCAAATATTTATGTATACATGTATCCCATTTACAATTCGTAATTTTATTTCCAGATAATTTAGTTATACATAAACTTTATAATTATATATCCACTCTTATTGATTTAACGAATTTTAAATCATCGAGAACTCTAGGCAATATGCCAAATAACAATATAAATATACCAGAACTAATCGGAAAAAGAAAACAATTTTTTGACTAGAACTTTTTCAGTTATTGGTCTAAAGGAGTTTCAATCGTCGAGAACTCTTCGCAACATGCCAAATACCAATATAAATATCCCAGAACTAATCGGAGAAAGAAAAAATTTTTGGGCTAGAACTTTTTCAGTTATTGGTCTAAAGGATTTTCAATCGTCGAGAACTCTTCGCAATATTCTAAATAACAATATAAATATCCCAGAACTAATCGGAAAAAGAAAAAAATGTTAATGGCTAGAACTTTTTCATTTATTGATTTAACGAATTTTAAATCATCGAGAACTCTAGGCAATATGCCAAATAACAATATAAATAGTACAGAACTAATCGGAAAAAGAAAACAATTTTGCATAGCGCGCGCCGGTGTTGTACTAGTATATAAAATTGTAAATGCAGATATACAATATACGTTTTGAAAAATATAATAAAAATAATAAAACAACATCATTGGTTAAAATGCTAATACGAAAGAACGAGAGGAATTACACACACACACACAATGGATCGATCGCGATTGTTTCGTTTGATCTCGTTGACAAACTTTACCGTAAATTTCATTAAAATAACGTTCCTGAATAACGGCAAGGTGAAAAGTCTGGATACGTCACGAATACACGGAATACCTCTTCAGGAAATAAATTGCTTGAATAATGGAAAAGAATCGCTTGAGCCAGGCTTACGCATCTTCGTCCTCATCTCCTTTCCTCTCTTTTCATCAAGGCTTCTCCGACCAACAAAATCATTCTATCGCAAATCGCATGTCACTCGCACGTATCCAATCCAACTACCCTTTTCTCTTTCCGCGATGCTATGCAACGAGATTTTTCGCGAACTTCCTCAGATTCTGAGAATTTGCTCCAGTCTTGTTGAAGACAGATTCCGGTTACGTCAAACGTATGATAAGTACATCTTCGAAGAAATCGTCATGGTTAAACCAATAAAGCAGTATACAAATCTGCTTTATAAATGTTCAATAGTCAAAACTCGTGACACGTTTTTCACATGGAACGGATTTTCGAAGTGTTGACAGATAAATAGAGAATATTTCAAGGCTTCGAAAATCCGTTTCGTGCAGTTTTCCTGGTGCCTGAAGCATCCACAATGAAAACAGGACGGAAGTCACGCTAAGAATCACGACTTGCAGAGAGAGAAAAAAACGCAGAGGTGTAACTATGGCGAAGCCGTGAGAAATAAGAAAGCTGAGAAGGAATCCAAAGACGTTCAGTTTATCACGTTGCCAGTTTAACAAAGCATTCTCGTTTAACGGAGATAACGTTCTCTGCGTAGCAAAGAAATTGGTATTCGTGCGACAACTTGGCTCCTAACAAGGATGACTTTTCCGTGAAAAGAGTTCAGCACGTTTCAATTCTTGTCAGTGGTTTCATAAAAATGTAGATATAAGCATGTGCCGAAAATATCAATGGTTTCTCTCTATAATTTCGTTTATTTACACAATATATTTATATATTCCTTGTTGCAAGTATAATTTATAATATTGTAATTATAAAACACATAATTCGAATGTTACTTTCATTTTTATTATATATTAAATTGTAAATTAAACTAGAAAATTTCTAGATTTTTGTTTTATGTGAATAAATTTGTCATATTAAAAAAATTCTAAAAATATTGCTCGGCAACTTACACAATACGTCTGCATAAATCTAGATACTGTTCTTATCATATTGATTAGCGGATGCAATACTAGAAAATCCGACGTTTCGATTTATTCTATGGACCACTATCCCTTGCATTGGCATTCTCCTCGAGGTTGCAACCCCAGAAAGAATTCGTTCTGAAGTTCAATCCAGCCCGCGCAATAAGTGTCACTGACCTAACGTGCACGTACTATAAACTCGTTCCACTACTAACGCGAAATTTAATTCGAGAAGCAACCCAGAGAGGTACGTAACTAACCCTCTTCCGGCTCGAGTTTAATCTTAAGAAAGTCACGAAATAAACGAGAAAAAAGAAAATACTCGAACAGTCCATCCAAAATTCGCCAGGACGACAAAATCCCAAAAATAAAAACCTTTCTAAAGATTTGCGTCATTAAATCGTCATCGAGGTGATCCCGTGGATCGGTATTCGGCCGTTTTAATCAGGATTAGTGTCAGTTTCTCACAAGAATATTCAAGAGATGCACCGAAAGGCATGCCGCCTCTCGGCAATCACAAAGTCCAAAATCCTTCCAAGCATTTTAATCTGCGGTGTCTCGATGCCATTATCGCGAAAAGCTGCAGGTCGTGAATATCGGAACTAATATTTAACATCGCATCATGGGAGTTTTCAGAGTGTCGTGCTCGAAATGAATCGACTTGGGATGATGGTGGATCTCTCTCACGTCTCGGTGCCCACGATGCTGACCGCCATGAAAACGTCGAGGGCGCCAGTGATTTTCAGTCACAGCAGCGCTCACGCTCTTTGCAATTCCTCGCGAAATGTGCCTGACCACGCGTTGCGATTTTTGGTAAGTAACGAAACGGAAAGAATAAATGTTTAAAATACGAATAAATCATTAAGTAATAAATCATTCTTGTCTAATTCAGTGAGAGCGTTCGCGTTAAACGTAACACGAATATTTTGTTTACAGGCGCAGACCGGTGGTATAGTTATGGTATCGTTCTATCCCCATTTTATCAGCTGTGACGAAAAATCAACGCTCGAGGATGTAGCAGGTGAGCAATCGATGCGATACAGGTTGTTCGATTCAATTATTAACAGTTCGTAGAGTGATCGTAGAGCCGCAATATCAGATCCCGCACGTTCGCAAGAACACGTATTATTTCATTGGGCTGTTGTTTACACAATGCCGCACAATGTGTTAATAATTTTCTAGAATCCAACTAGCTGTATCATACTTGTTTTAAGCTTAATGGTTGTTTCTCAAAATAAACAATTCCATTATTCTGGGATTTTTTAAATAATACAATACATGTAACGTGATCCGATATCCGATAAAATCCGCTATTTTTCCCGTGTTTCCGTTCTTGTTTCTACAGGGTGTCCCGGGTTTTAACCGACAAACTGCGGGAGCATATTCTACTAGTGGAAATAAGAAAAAAATTCTTATATCGAGTTTGCTTAGAAATGCTTTATTACAAAGTTATAAACCAATATTGAAAAGAAATATGAGATAAGTAACAACGGAACATAGTGTAGAATTTGGAAGGTCGAAGATGTTTATGTTATGTGCCCATTTGCAATTACGTAATTTGGGTTCATTTCGACCTATGAATGAATATGATGATGTTCGTTCAGCTCTAAGCACCGACGACGCTCGGAAAGAATCTTAAATCTTCGCCAAAACAGCTGGATACAGTTAGACGGTTGTCCATCGCACTATGCTAGACAAGTTAGAAACTGGTTAGATGAACATTATGCTCATAGGTGGATTGATCGAGGAGGACCGGTTTTCTGGCCTCCAAGATCGCCCGATTTAACGCCTCTTGATTTTTATTTATGGGGAACTTTAAAAAATAAAGTTTACAGTACAGAAGTAATCTCGCTTGAAGATTTAAAGCAACGAATTACTAATTCAGTTACTGAGATGCAACAAAATTTTCAGGAATGTCGTACCGTAACAAATTCTGTACTACGTCGATGTCTAGCTTGTATCGATGTGCAAGGACAACATTTTGAAATGCGTCACTAAATCATTGCGTAGATAATTTTTATTTTTGTGAAAAAATCCGTTGTTACTTATCTCATATTTCTTTTCAATATTGGTTTATAACTTTGTAATAAAGCATTTCTAAGCAAACTCGATATAAGAATTTTTTCTTATTTCCACTAGTAGAATATGCTCCCGCAGTTTGTCGGTTAAAACCCGGGACACCCTGTATATGTTCCGTCCGAAATGAAACAAAAACGTCGTTAAATAAAATGAGACATCTCTTGTTATATGAGCAAGCAAATTTGTCACTTCTGTCTCTTGATTTTAAGCACGGTAATCATTATCGTCTCCGTTTACGTCTCTGGATGAAAACTGATTAAGAAAGATACGGAAATCGCATCCATTTTCCGCAGTCTCTTTTCACGACCGAGGTGTTTTCCGTGAGTAAGCCACGGCTTTCAACGTAGACGCTGCAAAACGAACATCCGAAGCGTTTTGCTAGTGAAGCAACTAGAGGAGCATTCCCGTTGGATGCCAATTCCTGCGGCTTGCCGTCTTATTTGCATTATTATAGTGCGGCGCAAAGTTTCGAAGGTATTAACATTTGAGACCGCACCAGTAATGTAAACGGCTGTGTATATATATCGGATACAATTAGGCATACGCGAGAATGGAATTTTAAACAAGCTCGCAACTCAGACGAGCTCCGCGATTAAATTAGCACTAAATGCGATAAATTCCTCATTCCAAATTGCCAATTTAATATATTCAATAATCAACCGTCTTGCCGCAAAAAGAAAGAAAGAATAAAATTCTCTTGCTGTGCTGTTAGCGATACAACTTTTTCGTACGCTCAAAGTACGCGACGTTCAACAAAGTTATCTCCGTGCTTTTTCGCAGCGTGAAGAATGTGTCGCAAAACCAAAGTCCACGCGTAAAGCGTAATCCAAAGTTCACACGTTGCGCGGTTCCGAGTGCATCCTGCGAAAACCGAGCGTTTTGCAGGCACACGTGACAAAAAAGCGAAACGGCTCTGACGTTCTCCGTAGATGCAGCCAATTCTACTCGTAGTACCAAGCCGCGTCGCTTTTTGCAGAGGCGCAAATGCGAATTCTGATCTACGAAGAGCTGATCGTGGATTCCGTTTATTCCGTTCCCCGTGGAATTCCGACCGCGAGAGAAGACCAGCAGAAGACGACAAAACTCCAGTAATTCTTAATCCACGAACATAATAAATGCTGCACAATAAATTCTTTAGTTTCGTTCATTTTTCTTTCGCGTTAATCTCCGGGATCTGGCAAACCGGTCCGGAGCGCCCGGGAAATTTGTAGTTTTCCTAGGATCGCGATAATCCACGTCTCGTAGTTTCTCCGGTATTTTCCACGAGAATGAGCAAACGTGTGAGAAACGTCATATCCCGCATATGTGACCACCGCGAAAAGTATAACGTGTCTCCCATGTGCGATAACGAACCTCGAGACGCGGATTAAGAGGTCGTTCAGATTGCATCATGCAACGCCTCCCACAATGTCTCGATTGTGCAACAAAAGAAGGAACAACGGATAATTGCTAGTACCGCACGCCGGATGGCCGCGCATCGGACGAGGCGTAATCGGGCATGGCCGGGTGCCTGAATAATTGTTTCCTTCCGCACGCCGCATCTCTAATTGCTTTACATCGGCTACCACGGCCGCGGAGAAAATTATGTCCACCACGGCGGAGAGCGGGCAAGAAAATTATGCGAACGCGGGAAGTGCGTTATGCACCGGGTGGGCGGTAATAATTTCAGGATTGCAGCGTTTGCCCAGCGTGGTCATTCGGCCAGTATTATACGCCGGTACACGCTTATGATTGATTCGCGCGAATTCTCCCTTCGCCCTATCCCCATTGCCGTTGCTCTTCCCGCGGAGCGTGGCTGATCCCATGGTGACCATTGCTACTGCCATCGCGCGTTGCAACAATCACCGCCGGTTAATAATAACCAGCACGGCCGCTCCATCGCAGCCCGCAATTCCCTGCATTACGTTTGTTGAGTAACTGTTCTTTGTTTACCGTGTAAATGCAATTTTCTCGATTTGAGCCGCACGCTGGAACGCCGCGCGCGAAAGCACGATATCTACGGAAGTTACTTTCGATCCGCAGCCGATGTGTTATTTAATTCTTTGTGTCCGGTAATTGTATTCGCTGTATTCGCACTTGTGTTTCAGCATTGGCAAATGAAATTCAAGAAGCCTCGCCAACGTGTTCATATAATCATCACACCCATCTGTTTTCTCTCTCCCTCTCTCTCTCTATTCTCTGTTTTCTGTTCTATGTCCAAGTTTCAATCGATTGGCAAACTACAAAATAGTATTTAATTGGAGATAAACTAATAATTTAGTTGTATGTGATAGTATCAATCTTTCTGCAGATAACAATGCACTTTTGTTATTTTAAACGTGATTACGTTTTATATGTGTTTCGCACGCGCAAGGCATCAAATGCCTCGTATTCCGTGTTCTCTCGTACTCTCGTATTCCGGACGATATTTGCACGTTATTCTACCAAACAAATGTTAACCGCGTTTGTTTACGTCGTACATGCAAATCGAAAGATCTCGGTAGCAACCTGCTAATGGCGCCAACTGTTACGATGCACGGAATGCAATGCAAATGTGACCACTTCCGTTTATCGTACACATGGCAGTCATGCTGTAAAGTCGTCTGCATCTTTAATGGAAACTTGTAAAGATCGCAAACAACTCTCTGTTTCCTCGTGTCCTCAACCGGAATCGTGATTTAAGTAATTCTTTTAATTTCGATAAATACAAGACAAATTTGTAACGTTGTTTGTGCAATAAAACTCAAGATTCTCGATTGACGAAATTTTATTCGAGGATCTCTGCATTCGCCACACCTACATGATTTTCTGTCCGTATCGAGTAACGATGTGTCTCGGCGAATCACGATCAATTTCGAAAGAGCGCCCGCGTCATGCCGGACTGGTCGACATATAATTTACGACATGATGGAGATAGCCCGGGTGGAGCACGAGATCGACGCCGCGCCAACATGAAAATCGAAATTTGTGACGTTTCTGATGTGTTCCGCTTCGCAGCAGCTCGTGCTACTCTAACAAAATTGCGGTTCACTGACACGCGCGCGCGCCGTTGCTCTATGGCTTGATCGGCTATGAATTATGTCATCTATCCGATCGATTATGCATGTCGCACGTTCGTACGAGCGGCATGCCGTTATCTGTTAGATACATTGAATCTTAAATGCCTTAGCGTTCGTTAGAGTACTTTCGTATCGACGCATCGACGGATACCAATCTCAGACACGTCACGGCCCGCGGTTGTGAAATGTTAGAGCGGCCTTTTTCCTCCCCGGCAATAAATCCAACGAGAAACGGAATTTGTTTATAATTCTGATGAGAGCACGGAATTGTCTTTCACGTTTTGTGTCGCCGCGAATGTAAATTACACCCGTGATGCATTAGATCACCGAGGTGTAAATTGCACCCACGCACACGCGGCCATTTCCGAGTTAACAATAACATCCGCCTGACGGATATGCAAATTTTCATTGTTTATGCGCACATTCATGATCTCATTGTACCTGCTCAAATTATTATTCGATTTTATCCATCTTCGCGCGGGAGGGTTGTATATTTCCAAAATTTACGTAGTCATGGAAATTGCATTTGCAAACGCGATTACGCGAAGCCGCCGATAAACAGAAAGATACATTCTCCATGCACATCTGAATGTAAATCGAAGATTAACAACAGATTTCCGCGAATCTCCTTCCAATTTCTTTTTCACGGCACGATCACGGTAATTGCAAATCGATCTGCGGCGTCCCACCTGGTGGTTTTGCATAAATGGGAGAACGAGTTCGCGCAAACATTAACGAATTCTTTATCCAACCTTATCAAACGCGATATGATTAATTAATGCACGTTCCGCAAAATTGTATCAGCGCGATTGTGACATAAAATTATGATAACCGGAACGCAAGCACGTACACCACGTACAGGAACGCGCGACATTATCCTACATCAAATATATAAAAATGCGTTGTCACGCGGCGAGCAACAATGCAGCCGGATGAAACGTATAAATGCAGGTAATTTTCTTTGTGGCTCGTGAGCAGAATACCGGTCGTGTATTAGTCGTAGTTGAAAAATAGCTCGGTCGGCATTCACCGGGCGCGATAGTCCGCGGTTAGGGTGGCGAATGTAATTTTTCTCGTTACATGGCAAACGACCTGCGCGTTCGTACATCGCGGCGCATTACAGAGCGCATCGGATTACGACGATTACATTATACGTGCAATTTTCTTGATATGTTGCAGAGCACATCAATCACGTGCGGACGATCGCCGGGGTGGATCATGTCGGCATCGGAGCTGGATATGACGGGATCAATTTGTAAGTGTAACCATACATCCGAACGCAAACATAATTATGTGCTGAATGTGCGAAAAAGTGTGTCGTCGCTGAATAAAAATGCTCAAGATGAAAGAAACGTGGAAAGAGGTTCTATATTCCGTCGAATATCGCAATCAACCGTTTGAGTGCCGAGGGCAGTCATGGGAACGTATGCGAAAAGTGCAGCCGTGCGGGGTAGATTTACCATCGATGCGCTCAATTTCCATCGTGACTCTCAGAATTTAATTATTCGTCATCGATACACTGATATATCGATGCTCGTTTTACGTTCTCATAGAAGATCAATTTTATCTTTGTTTGTCATTTGTCTTGTAGCATTGCAAATACAAAATGGAAAACGAAAACAAAATGATCGCCGGCACTCATCGGATGGTTAATTGAAAACAACAGTTAATTGACCCAATCAATACGAAGAGATCATAACGTGCGATAACAACTGTTTTAATAATTTCAAGTAGCAGCAACTGCTTTGTTCGCCATTATCGGGCACGGGTATGATTTCCTCGCCAAGTGGGAACAACGCGAATTCGTAAGCGGGTTTCCTTTTGCGCGCCAGTTCTGCCGAGCTGATTGCGAACTAGTACGTGCAAACGCGGAGAAGTTTTCGGCTACCTTTGGATGTAGGTCGGGGGTGTAAATCAATACGTACGGAGCTACCGATCATTTGCGCGACTCGAAGACACAGTTAAAGTCCGCACCGGAAAATTTATGAGAACAGAAGGTATTACCGGTTCTCGATTTTAGATGATGACCGTCAAGGTGTGCAGCGCGCAGAACGTTTCTCGACCGCATGTATTTGAAAGCAGAGTTAAAATACGGAAGGAACGGCATACAAGAAAAATGTTTAGTCAATGTGGTCTCATAAATATCTCTCGAGGTCCATCATTTCCCAACGTCGGCGGAAAAACTACCGGTACCAGTGCATTTTTAAAGAACTCCATAAATAAAATCGTTCTCGTGAGATACCCGATAGTATTCAACCGTTTGTTACCGACCGGCCGGCATTATTCTCTTCCATTATTCCCGCCTTTGTTACGCTTTTCACGCAGTTTGTTCAGCGCAGAAACGACTCACGGGCTTCTTCTTTGCCGCGATAACTCGAGGTGAAGGGTAGACGGAGTTTGCTAAGTGGACGTGAGAATCGAGTAAACACGCGGGCGAGCATCGAGCAACCCCTTTTGTTAGAAATGCCGACCTCTTTGTGGCACGCGCACGTTGCTGAAATCGCAGCCTCTGCCATTAAGCTGCACGAAAAAATTGACAAAGCATGAAGTAGTCGGAGTGACGAGCCGAAGAAAGAAAACGAGGAAGCGCTGAAGAAAGAAACGAATGATGAGAAACCGCAAGTAAATTGAGGACAGTAGAACACGACTAAAAAGTTGTTGAGTTTCCCCGGATTCCGCATAAAAATGTACCTAGTTGCATCTGCTATATATGGTGGAGGATTGAAAAATAGTGTGGATGCATCGAGGCGTGATTTGCAGACCAAACGATAAAGAAGAAAAACGACGTAAAAGGTATGCCGCTGATCGAACCATTGCGATATACAGTTTTCCCGTATTTTTGTCCAGCGACAATATCGAATACAAATGCGGGGAATCAGAAAAAATAAATACGTACAGCAGCGGATATGGTGCAGCGCCGCGCGAATAATTAATGCACGTAACATTCCTGTTTCCTTCAAGCGAAAAACAAACTTATAAATTTTTAAGAAGTTAATTTGTTAATCTAATATGTAAATTCGAGCTGTCCACGCAACATGTAATGTGATAAAATTGAGGTATTCATGTGCTACGGTTTTTAACATTATTATGCGGTAAGCTTTTATTTATTTTTCACGAGCAAATAAATTGGATTGAATCGTGAAATCCAGGCAGAAACCACAAAATGGGCAACGTTTAATAAATAAAAGTACAAATGATTAATTATTGATATATTGGAAATCAAATTCTCCTCGAAATTTTATTTTACTGTATAGACTATTTTCAATTTTATCGTAAAAATGTTCGATTTCCGAACATTAAAATAAAGGCACGGATATAGGATACTGTATCATATTTCTGATCAATAAAATTTTTACATATAGATTACTTACACGCCTAAACTTCCAATATTATTGATAAAATTGTTCACATAAAATTTAAAAAAAAACGTGAAAATGATGCAGTCGTACCTTAATATAGTAACATATTTACCAAAACATTTTTTGGTGAATGAATTAATTTTAATAGAAACACTTAAATTTTATATCACAGAAATACATATTTCTCATTTCTGAAATGTTTGCTATATAAATATCATGCAATTAAAATCTATCAAGTTTATGCGAAATGACCTACATGCTTCATATTTTCTCTCATTTCAATTAAATTTATTTAAAACTGGCACCGCAAACAGAATTGGCCTGACACATATTGCATTTTATTTTTCTTTCTATTGCGATATTGCGTAAAGATTATTCTCTCCTTCATTCTGTTTAATATGCGAACAGGCACAGCCAGAAATCTATAAACTGTTATTATTCTAACAATAACTAAGGTTGTTCTAGATTCTCTCTCGTCCGACAGAAATCATTCTTAAGCGTTTCAAGATTCCTTCGTGAAGGCTGAGATTTCTGAATACGACGGTTTCGAGAAGAACGACATAAATGACAAGGGTATACCTTGTGGGTGGCAATATAGGAACTGGAATCTCGAGAGAGATGTCGCATCGGAATGAAAACAATGCTCGTTTCCCTCGTACTTTACTTCCAGCTTCTCGCACTACAGGAGAAGGGAAGTTTAATATCTGCCATGGCAATCCAGTCTAAAGTTAAAGCCTGTCATGCTAGAAAAAATATCTTATGCCACTACGAATCTTCTGGTACCGTGTTCGCGTGCTTGTCAGAACTTACACTACAAAAAGGGAATATGGGCGCATGGAAAATCCAAAGAAGAAAAAAAGAGGCTTATATTTGCTGTCTTCTTTATTTCATAATGACCACGGAAAATGAAAACTCTAGAAACATTGATGGTTTCCAATATCTTTCCTGGCGAACTTGTGAAATATAAATGATCGACTGAATTTTTAGGGGGCGAAACACATTTTATCCGCTGAACAAGCTGCTCGAACTCGCCGAGGACTCACCTCAACTAAATTCGATAACGTGCTTCTATTATAGACAAAAACTGTTCTCTCTCGCAAGTATATTTAATTTCGAAGGTAAAATTACGTTATTTCCGTGTCAGGGAGATCACGTACATGGCGGAATCGTACGGCGAAACGTTCCGGCTGGCATGGTTAAAATTTCAACGAGACTATCGCAATATCCGATACGAGCATAGAACAGTGAATAGATCTTTATAAAATATTTTTTTGCTTTTCTAACTACTACTACATAATGTAAGTCTGCATAATTCTTTCCATTTATTTTAAACATTTCCTTTTATCTGCGGAAATAACAGAAAAGAAAGTCATCCAACATTTAATCACATATGTATTTATAACATGACTGTATAATACTAAATTGGGTAAATTTTAGAAAAGACGTTTAAAATATACAGGGTGGCCCATTTAAATTTATACAGTCGATTTTTTAAAAAACTAAAAGAGATAGGAAAAAATGTTTCAGACAGACATGTCACGATTTCGAGGGGGACATA
The DNA here is from genome assembly GCF_003672135.1 of Ooceraea biroi. Taxonomy (NCBI): domain Eukaryota; kingdom Metazoa; phylum Arthropoda; class Insecta; order Hymenoptera; family Formicidae; genus Ooceraea; species Ooceraea biroi. The sequence goes on along the minus strand of NC_039517.1, from coordinate 6,447,582 downwards.
AGATGATACCAAAACTCATCTTGAAGATCATTTTAAGGACATAAGATGACATTTTTCGGAAAAATGTTTCAGACAAAAGTTACTTACTTTTCGATGGAGAATAAGAATCTGCAATAAAAAGTTGGGGTTTCAATTTAAGAAATTGAAGGTGATCTTCGCGTGACCTTCAACGACTATTCAAGGTCAAACCAATGGTATCATCTTATGTCCCCCTCGAAATCGTGACATGTTTGTCTGAAAACATTTTTTCGTATCTCTTTAGTGTTTTAAAAATCGACTGTATAAATTAAAATGGGCCACCCTGTATATATAGGGTGAGGCACCTAAAACAGGCCACCTGAATATCTCGGCTGTTATTGGTGATAGAAAAAAATGTGTCAGACCAAACTTGCATGGTTTCGAGGGACACATAATTTTTTCTAATCGTTTTTTATTAGGTCGACGCGTAGAGGTCATATGAAGGTCAACTTCGTTTTTTTAAATGGTATGATATGTTTTTTTTAACGTACCATCTAGTAGAGCGTTTGAAGATGCGCACATTGATCTACGGGTCAAAATTCATTCAAGGTCACTGAAGGCTAAAATGTCTAAGTGCTAAAACTTTTTCATATTGCCTAGAGTTCTTGCTATTATAAAAACTCTAGAATAAAAAAAATTCTACCTTAGAAATTTTTTCTTTTCCAAAGAAGTTCTGAGTTGTTCATATCATTATTTCTTATATTGCTTAGAGTTCCCTGCTATTGAAAATACCGTAAATTCAGAAATAAAAAAGTTCTCGAGTTTAAAATTTTTTTCTTCTCAGAGCAGTTCTGAGTTGATGATATCATTATTTTTTATATTGCCTAGAGTTCTCTGCTATTGAAAATACCGTAAATTCAGAAATTAAAAAGTTCTCGAGTTAAAATTTTTTTCTTCTCAGAGGAGTTCTGAGTTGATGATATCATTATTTTTTATATTGCCTAGAGTTCTCTGCTATTGAAAATACCGTAAACTCAGAAATGAAAAAGTTCTAGCACTTCAGTGACCTTGAATGATTTTGACCCGTAGATCAATGTGCGCATCTTCAAACGCTCTACTAGATGGTACGTAAAAAACCATATCATACCATTTAAAAAAACGAAGTTGACCTTCATATGACCTCTACGCGTCCACCTAATAAAAACTATCTAGAACAAATTATGTGTCCCTCGAAACCATGCAAGGTTGGTCTGACACATTTTTTTCTATCATCAATAACAGCCGAGATATTCAGGTGGCCTGTTTTAGGTGCCTCACCCTGTATAATACTTATATAAAACATATAATAACACGGAATTCTATAATGGAAAATTCGATATGCAAAATATATGTAAAATTCGATACAAACATAATATTATTTATTTTATATTTTCAATGATAAAAGATATCTAGTTTTAATACTTAGGAATGTCTTTCTTGAAAATGATTCTCGATAATGAAGATTTGCGAATGAGTGTGATTAAAACTTCAAAACTAAAAATTTTCCTATTCCTGTAACTTTATAAAATGCATTTTATGTTAAACATTCCACTGTTTTTCCTATGCTTTTACACACTTCCACGCGCTGTATTTTTTGAATTCTTTGAAACACTTGTTCAATAATTTATGATCTATTCTTCGTATTCTATAATCGCAATTGCCGTAGTACTTGCCACGCGAGGACTTGATGGTCGCATAGAGCGAGCTATCGGAACCACGCTTCATGCGATCGGCAAAGTCCCCGTGCGTTATGCGATTGCAGAAACGCGAAGTACCTTGAGCTCGCGCGGCGAATGGGCGTAGAGGTTTCCTTTCTTTCCTAATCGCCTCCGCAATAGAACAAAATTGCGTCTCGTACATCGTTTAATCGCCCCGGCCATGTACGAATTAGCTGTAAAAGGGAAAATACTGCGAAATGCTTCCCCGTGGGGAAGCATGTCTCTCTCTCTCTTTTTCTTTAGAATTTAATCCCATTCGCCGATTATGCGAATTGCAAGATGCGAACGCATCGTACGCTCGTCTCGCAAGTTTCGAAGTCGGTCCGTTCGAATTTCAAGCCTTGGCCATCGCCATGCTCGTAATCCTATTGCGACTCGATTGTGGCTGGCACAATCGGCATAATCTCATTCGAAGTTCCTGCAATTCGGCGCAGCTTATGGGATCAGGATGAAATTTCGGATTCGGCCGGCGAAACGGCGAACTGTTCCGGTTGTCTCGGTCCTTTTGGGACGCGGCCGCGAGTAATACGCTCGTCACACGCCGCGTGCACCGGCGATCACTAGGCGTTCCTCCTCATTAATGCGTACGCGTGACAGCTAAGAGACCATGCAGCTATGCGGTTACGCGAGTGTTCATACAGACGCGTGCTTTCGTATGTAGATTTCACCGCGGCGAAGACAGACCTGAAGACGCATGAAATTCAATTCTGAGTGCACTTGTGGATCGTTATGTCACGACATATTTCCCTAATTGCATCCTTTGCAGAAAATATGTCCAGCGCCCAGCGTGTATCTATTCGAAACATCAGTTTGCAGCAGCCGTTAATTAGGCATAAATTAATTATCCAAACTGCCGTAATTTCCCGATTGCTCCAACTGAAAAAAAGCTTTATTGTATTATATTACACAATGAGAGAATTTCTCTAGGCGCGCCCAGCTTGCGTTTATTTTCAAATACCGAATTGATTTCCCACGTCGTTGCAAGCGCATCGAAAGTATCGGGTAAAGAAATTAATGTTTTATTTAGCATATCATTACTTTATCATGTTCTGATCTGTCGTTTCCGTGGAATCGCGATGCCAAGGGAAACTGACGCGCTGCTCATGCAGGAAAAAAATATGGAGAGTCGCCGATCACGTGCGGTGTCGCGTGTGCGGCTTGAAGAAGTCGTTACCAGACGCGTATGTATCAATGAAAAGGTCCCAGCTGCTGTAGTAGGAGATACTCGGATCTCTCGAAAAATTCGCGTCACCGATACGTGCGTCGCGATAGAAATCATCGGCGCTTTTACTTGGTTAATATGCGCGCTGCCTGAGGGATGCGGTTGTCGCATAGAAAGTCAGGAAAAGGTTTTCAAGAGCGACGTATAAATATTAAAAAAGGAATTAATTACTGTCTGCTACTCTCGGAAAGAGAATACGGTACGCTGCTGCTTCGTGCTCCTTCCGTCTCTGTCGGAGATAGCTGCCGGCGACGAGGATGTTATCGCGGGGTTATCAGCGATCGCTCTCGGTCGTCGGGAGCCGGAAAGCGTATGTTTCAATGTTACGCTGTTGTTTCCACCAGTAACAAGCGCACCTTAATCGTCACGGTGGTGCTTAATGGAATAATAGCTTCATGATATCAGGCGCCTTTCATCGAACGTTCCGTCGATTCTCAGCGACTTCCGTTGCGAAGGAAGTGCGTGAATCTTATCAAACACGCGATGGGGAAGATACAATAGGATGTAAGGAAGAAAGATCCATTAGATGCGAACAGCAACATCTGTATTATACTTGTGTCATTACAAAGAGAGAAAAGAAAGAAAAGAAGAGGCTGTCATAAAAATAAAATGCTTCTTCTAAATTTGGAATGACTGATCTTGTCTGTCGGAGCGTTATTTGTGATGGACATTATTATCACATTGACTGTATTATTATTGCAATCGAGATTTACAAATAAGATTACAAAATGTTTGAATAGTTCAACCGCTGAATTGAAAAGTCCATCTTCAGTTTATCGTATTCAATCTTCTCGCAGCAATAGATTACGCTAGTACGCGTTTATAACTTATTGATTGCTCAACTGTCCGCATGTTCTCCTTCGCTTCCCTCGCGGATTAATAACATTTCCTTGGCTCCCTCTGCGCTTTAATACGAAAGTGTTATTCGCGTCGCTGGCAACTCGTGAAGGCGACTAAGAAGCATTCATGCGCGGTTTAAATCGCGATGGAAAGATGTTTTCCGTCCCTTCTGGCCATCCCTTTCTTCGCTTCACGCGAGAATTGATAAACTTTCCGTAGAAACTTTCGTAGGGCTATTCAGATTGTCGGAAAAATGTTGAATTTAATTCACAAAACGAATCACAAGAAAGATCTTGTGAATTGAATAACAAATTTAGGTGTCATTCATTTCGCGCACTTCCGACGAGAAGATCGCTCATTACAGCTGAGAAATTAATCGGTGCAATCAAGACATAAACGCTGGATTCATCTTGCGGCCGTTCGAGCCGCTCGTTACGATTTATTTCACTTTGTACAAAATGCCCTTCCGTATCTATTTCAATGAGTGGCATCTCTCTCGCCTGCAGTAGCAGCGTGTGTCATGCATTGACCGTATGTAACGCGGCTAAATGGGTCAATATGCACATCCGTATATCGTAGTTATGACACTGATGACTACCTAATTGAATGTACCATGATCTACCGGGTGCCGTCAGATTTTATAACCCAATATTGAGCATCGTATTGTGTCCCAAACAGGCCTACATCAAATTAGCCTTTTTGCCG